>NW_026262701.1:85151756-87861848 GCF_021869535.1 Mytilus californianus
TGGTGGTACAGTGTGAATAACATGCGAAACATTCTCTGGATCAAAGCCCATTCCAGAAACAGAGGTTGTTAATACTAGTCGTATTCTAGGATTTTGATTTTTTAAATCTTCTAAGGTAGTGGCAATAACTTCTGCATCTTGTCTTGAAAAAACAACTGAATAGCAAGATGTTTTAATATCTTCCTCGCCGAAAAGATGTCTTAAGTAGCTCGCTGCATGACTCATGTATAACATTGGTATGAACATTAATGTAACAGGATAAGATTGTTTGTCTGAAAATAATTTGTCACATTCAACAATGAAAATTTTCTCATACATTTTGCTCACATCAACAGTAATAGTTTTTTCAACTTTATTCAGAAAAATGTTTGGACGATCTGGACTCTCATGTACAAAAACTGGGTTGCTCATTCCGAGAATAGATGGTATTCTTTTTATTAAATCTGATGTTAGTGTACCACTCAAGCCAAGAATGGGTTTCCTATCAAATAAAGCTGGTAGTGTATGTAGACTTGCAAATGAGGAACGAAACTCCTTGCCCCTGAAATGAAACAGACATCAATATAATGTACATACATGTATCCATATTTATTACACGCATATTTTTTCTGTCATAACATATAGGTGTAGTATGCAAAATTGGCAGACTATGAACTGTTATATCTTTCAATAGTTAAGTATACATAAAGACAATAGTATTATCAATAGAACTTGTATACATTTTAACTAAACTAATGATGAATATTGTCCCTTTGAAACATGTAACATACGTATGTTATCACAGTTCTTTGATTTTTTAGTCCACAATAACAAATGTATGTTATTTTTCTGTAATAACTCTATAGAGTTATATCCCTGACTGATATTGTACTGTTACACTACTGTCTCAGGTTAGGGGTGGGTTGGGTTCCTGCTAACATGTTAAACCCCGCCACATTCTGTATGTATGTGCCTGTCCCAAGTCAAGAGCCTGTAATTCAGTGGTTGCCGTTTGTTAATGTGTTACATATTTGTTTTTCGTTTATTATGGCCCCGCAACAAAGTTGTCGGGGCCATATAGTTTTACCCTTGTCCGTCATTCCGTCATTCTGTCATTCCGTCATTCCGCAACAAACCATTATACGGACTTTTTTTCTAAACGCCTTCAGATATTGGGTTGATTTTTGGTATGTGAGTTAACCATGATGAGTTACAGATCAAGTTTAAGTTTAGTTCTGCTCCCCTAATTTTTGCCGAAATTACGGGCTTTGGACTTTGATAAATTGTTGAAAATCACAGTTATACGGACTTTTTTTCTAAACGCCTTCAGATATTGGGCTGATTTTTGGTATGTGAGTTAACCATGATGAGTTACAGATCAAGTTTATGTTTCGTTTCGCTATGCTAATTTTCATGTCGTTTCAACACATCTTGTTAGATCTGCAGTACATCCACTTCCTGTTTCCTGATAGTTTGAAATTTAATTACTCATTGATCAAGGAAATTTTTCATCAAACTAGTATTGGTCTTGAGAGCTTGATACTATCCATGCATGTTTGTGTCCACATGTGTTGTTGAAATTGCAGATTTATCAACTTTTTGAAACAGGGCCATTCGTGTCGTTCCGACACATCTAGTTTTTTATTTTACATAAATTAGGCCGTTAATTTTCTCGTTTGAATTGTTTTACATTGTCATTTGGTGCCATTTAAAGCTGACTATGCGGTATGGGCTTTGTTCATTGTTGAAGGCCGTATGGTGACCTATAGTTGTTAATTTCTGTGTCTTTTGGTCTCTTGTGGAGAAATGTCTCATTGGCAATCATACCACATCTTCTTTTCATATGAACATGCAAAAAATATTTTTTCTCGCCTAGGAAATATATGAAACAGACAGAAGGATAGATTTTCCCTAATTCACGCACACACACACAGGGTCCCTGATCAAGTCTTGCGCGGAGCCACTAGGCAGTCTCTGCTCAACTTTGCAGCAGCGTCATGGTCACCTGTATATATGCCTTGGGAAGGAATCGAACCCTCATACGAAGACTCTTCCGGAGACTCTGTATCTATTATATATATATATATATATATATATATATATATATATATGTATTTTTTTAGGGGGGGAGGGGGGGGGGGGGTGGTCCTAGGCCAAAAAGAAAAACTACCCGAAAAAGCTATTGCATATTTACCATTTTTCAACAATGTGACATTCATCAATTACCACACACTGAACTTTGCTGGTAAATGTCTTGTTTCTGAGAAGTTCTTGTCCAGATTTTGTATTGAAAAGTGCCTCAGGATGGCATAAAATAATTGAATATTTCCCTTCAACAACATCTGTTAATGAATAATCCTTCAAGTCCATTTCATTTTCCTCTCCATCATCTACATTGCAAGAAAATGTTAGTTTGCAAGCAGTTATTCCACGTGTTCTTAAAGACGAGAGCTGGTCTTTCTGAATAATGTTCAAAGGATTAACCACCAACACTATAGCCCGTTCAGTAAGCTCGGCAGGAGATGAAAGCATAAAGATTTTCCATAGGCAACCGGTAAATTACAAATTACATCATTGCCTTTTAAAATGTTACTCAAGCACTCAGATTGTTTGTCTTTCAAAATGATATTTTCGTCATATTTACGAAGACATTCCTGAATACGTGCATTCGGTTCCATATTTTCCAGTACATGTGCGTTTGTTTACATATTAAACCGATCTACAAATGCAATGTCCTTCCGCGAACTATTTTACTTTTATTTATTGAAATATTGAACGAAAATAACGATAACACATGGGTGTTTTCATATATTTGGGAAAAGAAACATAATAGAAGATAAATAATGCTTTCGGGAACTGTCGTCGGTCGTTTTTATTATAAACGCGGACATGGTCGCAAAATGCGACCAAAATTAGCCGGGTGCAGAGAGATTAAGGAGGAAAGGACGACAACTCTGTCTGTATAGAAGATTGGCGATTGTAGCTTTTCCCATAGCGGTGACGGTATAAAATAAGTGTTCCGAATACAAATCAAAATAAAAAAATTGAAACACAAATCTTAATGTCGTTACAAAACTGGTTGAAGACGGGTTCTTTAAAGAGAAAAAAAGATGAAAAAGGTAACTCATGAGTATAAACACCCCCTATAAGTATATGCTGGCTTATTACTTTCCTTGGTTTATTTTTGAATCGATAACGCTATAGTTACCAATGTTTACACTATGATCAACTCACTGAACAACAAATGCTAATCGATAAAATAATTCATTGACCAAAAATATAATAATTATTTATAATTAATTTAAACACAATCATGAAGCGCCTTTCTATGGAAGTCTTAAATGTATAAGGCAATTCATGATTTTTATTTATCTTTAATAAAAGTATGAAATATATTTTTGGTATTGTTTGAAAATATTTTTTTCGTGTTTCTTTTTCTGATTATGATCAGCACTGTCTGATTGTATGCTAGCGTGTTCCATTGATTTTAGTGCGGTAGGTCGTGGGTTCGAACCCTGGTAGGTCAAACCAATGACTTGAAAATTGGTAGAATAATGTGTTCAGGTAGGTTGACATGTCTTCTAGCGGAATGTTTACAGGTAACTTGTGATCACTTGTGACATTAGCACGTCAAAAATCCGGTTAAGTAACAATGTTGGTCTAGTCTTCTCTGTACCTATTCTTATGGTTAATGATTATGTATTAAAAATAAATATATCCTAATTGATGCTTATAACATGTTCTCGTCTTTTATAAGCTTATAACTTGCTGTTGGACATCAATATATATATATATACATATAATAAAGCAGTGACTGTGTTCGTATTCATATTCACATTAACATTTTCTCGTCTTTTTTAAGCTTATAACTTGCTGTTGGACATCAATATATATATATATATATATATATAATAAAGCAGTGACTGTGTTCGTATTAATATTCACATTAACATGTTCTCGTCTTTTATAAGCTTATAACTTGCTGTTGGACATCAATAATATATATATATATATAATAAAGCAGTGACTGTGTTCGTATTCATATTCACATTAACATGTTCTCGTCTTTTATAAGCTTATAACTTGCTACTGGACATCAATATATATATATACATATAATAAAGCAGTGACTGTGTTCGTATTCATATTCACATTAACATGTTCTCGTCTTTTATAAGCTTATAACTTGCTACTGGACATCAATATATATATATATACATATAATAAAGCAGTGACTGTGTTCGTATTCATATTCACATTAACATGTTCTCGTCTTTTATAAGCTTATAACTTGCTGTTGGACATCAATATATATATATATATATATATATAATAAAGCAATGACTGTGTTCGTATTCATATTCACATTAACATGTTCTCGTCTTTTATAAGCTTATAACTTGCTGTTGGACATCAATATATATATATATATATATAATAAAGCAGTGACTGTGTTCGTATTCATATTCACATTAACATGTTCTCGTCTTTTATAAGCTTATAACTTGCTGTTGGACATCAATATATATATATATATATATATATAATAAAGCAGTGACTGTGTTCGTATTCATATTCACATTAACATGTTCTCGTCTTTTATAAGCTTATAACTTGCTACTGGACATCAATATATATATATATACATATAATAAAGCAGTGACTGTGTTCGTATTCATATTCACATTAACATGTTCTCGTCTTTTATAAGCTTATAACTTGCTGTTGGACATCAATATATATATATATATATAATAAAGCAGTGACTGTGTTCGTATTCGTATTCACATTAACATGTTCTCGTCTTTTATAAGCTTATAACTTGCTGTTGGACATCAATATATATATATATATATATATATAATAAAGCAGTGACTGTGTTCGTATTCATATTCACATTAACATGTTCTCGTCTTTTATAAGCTTATAACTTGCTGTTGGACATCAATATATATATATACATATAATAAAGCAGTGACTGTGTTCGTATTCATATTCACATTAACATGTTCTCGTCTTTTATAAGCTTATAACTTGCTACTGGACATCAATATATATATATATACATATAATAAAGCAGTGACTGTGTTCGTATTCATATTCACATTAACATGTTCTCGTCTTTTATAAGCTTATAACTTGCTGTTGGACATCAATATATATATATATATATATATAATAAAGCAGTGACTGTGTTCGTATTCATATTCACATTAACATGTTCTCGTCTTTTATAAGCTTATAACTTGCTGTTGGACATCAATATATATATATATATATATAATAAAGCAGTGACTGTGTTCGTATTCATATTCACATTAACATGTTCTCGTCTTTTATAAGCTTATAACTTGCTGTTGGACATCAATATATATATATATATATATAATAAAGCAGTGACTGTGTTCGTATTCATATTCACATTAACATGTTCTCGTCTTTTATAAGCTTATAACTTGCTACTGGACATCAATATATATATATATACATATAATAAAGCAGTGACTGTGTTCGTATTCATATTCACATTAACATGTTCTCGTCTTTTATAAGCTTATAACTTGCTGTTGGACATCAATATATATATATATATATAATAAAGCAGTGACTGTGTTCGTATTCGTATTCACATTAACATGTTCTCGTCTTTTATAAGCTTATAACTTGCTGTTGGACATCAATATATATATATATATATATAATAAAGCAGTGACTGTGTTCGTATTCATATTCACATTAACATGTTCTCGTCTTTTATAAGCTTATAACTTGCTGTTGGACATCAATATATATATATATATATACATATAATAAAGCAGTGACTGTGTTCGTATTCATATTCACATTAACATGTTCTCGTCTTTTATAAGCTTATAACTTGCTGTTGGACATCAATATATATATATATACATATAATAAAGCAGTGACTGTGTTCGTATTCATATTCACATTAACATGTTCTCGTCTTTTATAAGCTTATAACTTGCTGTTGGACATAAATATATATATATATATACA
Organism: Mytilus californianus; assembly: GCF_021869535.1. Classification (NCBI taxonomy): domain Eukaryota; kingdom Metazoa; phylum Mollusca; class Bivalvia; order Mytilida; family Mytilidae; genus Mytilus; species Mytilus californianus. The sequence goes on from NW_026262701.1 coordinate 85,157,754, forward strand.
TATAATAAAGCAGTGACTGTGTTCGTATTCATATTCACATTAACATGTTCTCGTCTTTTATAAGCTTATAACTTGCTGTTGGACATCAATATATATATATATATATATATATAATAAAGCAGTGACTGTGTTCGTATTCATATTCACATTAACATGTTCTCGTCTTTTATAAGCTTATAACTTGCTGTTGGACATCAATATATATATATATATATATATAATAAAGCAGTGACTGTGTTCGTATTCATATTCACATTAACATGTTCTCGTCTTTTATAAGCTTATAACTTGCTGTTGGACATCAATATATATATATATATATATAATAAAGCAGTGACTGTGTTCGTATTCATATTCACATTAACATGTTCTCGTCTTTTATAAGCTTATAACTTGCTACTGGACATCAATATATATATATATATATATATATATAATAAAGCAATGACTGTGTTCGTATTCATATTCACATTAACATGTTCTCGTTTTTTATAAGCTTATAACTTGCTGTTGGACATCAAAATATATATATATATATATAATAAAGCAGTGACTGTGTTCGTATTCATATTCACATTAACATGTTCTCGTCTTTTATAAGCTTATAACTTGCTGTTGGACATCAATATATATATATATATATATATATAATAAAGCAGTGACTGTGTTCGTATTCATATTCACATTAACATGTTCTCGTCTTTTATAAGCTTATAACTTGCTGTTGGACATCAATATATATATATATATATATACATATAATAAAGCAGTGACTGTGTTCGTATTCATATTCACATTAACATGTTCTCGTCTTTTATAAGCTTATAACTTGCTGTTGGACATCAATATATATATATATACATATAATAAAGCAGTGACTGTGTTCGTATTCATATTCACATTAACATGTTCTCGTCTTTTATAAGCTTATAACTTGCTGTTGGACATAAATATATATATATATATACATATAATAAAGCAGTGACTGTGTTCGTATTCATATTCACATTAACATGTTCTCGTCTTTTATAAGCTTATAACTTGCTGTTGGACATCAATATATATATATATATATATATATAATAAAGCAGTGACTGTGTTCGTATTCATATTCACATTAACATGTTCTCGTCTTTTATAAGCTTATAACTTGCTGTTGGACATCAATATATATATATATATATATATAATAAAGCAGTGACTGTGTTCGTATTCATATTCACATTAACATGTTCTCGTCTTTTATAAGCTTATAACTTGCTGTTGGACATCAATATATATATATATATATATAATAAAGCAGTGACTGTGTTCGTATTCATATTCACATTAACATGTTCTCGTCTTTTATAAGCTTATAACTTGCTACTGGACATCAATATATATATATATATATATATATATAATAAAGCAATGACTGTGTTCGTATTCATATTCACATTAACATGTTCTCGTTTTTTATAAGCTTATAACTTGCTGTTGGACATCAAAATATATATATATATATATAATAAAGCAGTGACTGTGTTCGTATTCATATTCACATTAACATGTTCTCGTCTTTTATAAGCTTATAACTTGCTGTTGGACATCAATATATATATATATATATATATATAATAAAGCAGTGACTGTGTTCGTATTCATATTCACATTAACATGTTCTCGTCTTTTATAAGCTTATAACTTGCTGTTGGACATCAATATATATATATATATATATACATATAATAAAGCAGTGACTGTGTTCGTATTCATATTCACATTAACATGTTCTCGTCTTTTATAAGCTTATAACTTGCTGTTGGACATCAATATATATATATATACATATAATAAAGCAGTGACTGTGTTCGTATTCATATTCACATTAACATGTTCTCGTCTTTTATACGCTTATAACTTGCTGTTGGACATAAATATATATATATATATACATATAAGAAAGCAGTGACTGTGTTCGTATTCATATTCACATTAACATGTTCTCGTCTTTTATAAGCTTATAACTTGCTACTGGACATAAAAAGGCATTCATCATCATTATCATTATCATAATGCTAGCATCTGGTTATTTGTTCAATTTCTTTGTAGATGACCATTCTGATACAGAAAAAACAACTCCAGACATATCTTCCCCCATTCAAAGTGAACCAGATCCAGAAATAAGTGAAACACCAGAGCCGAGTACTAGTAAAAAGTCCACTCCAATGTCAGTTAGTAGCCAAAAGGGGCTTGATCCAGCTATATTTCCTATTGAAAACAAACATAGTACAGATGTTCAAAAATTGGCAATGCTAAAAGATGCTGACGAAATATCTAAAGTTTATCCTAAAAAAAAGGGGGGAGACGATATCTGCCATCTTGGGAATCCCAGTTTCCATGGTTAAGGTATTCCTGTACGGAAGATTCTGCATATTGCAAGTATTGTGTTATTTTTCGGAATGAAGGTGGACTTTTTAGCAGTAAAGGTTTCACGGACTGCAGTGGGTAATAAAAGATCAACTTTAAAATCACATGACGACTCAGTTGATCATAAGAATGCAGTTGAGAAGGCTAAAAACTTTATCTCTGTATGCGAAGGCAAGAAACCTAGTATATGTTCATCATTAAGCAAAGCATATGAAGACAAGGTCAAGAGAAATCATGATATACTCCTTTCCATAATTGACGTGATAATCGTGTTAGGGCAGAGGAACATCGCATTAAAGGGAAATTGGGATAAAATAGCTCACCAGGAAGACGGAAACTTTCAATTTTCATCAATTGGAAATCTAACTTTGATACGGTTTTAAAATATCATCTCGAAACAGCACACAAGTCTATGACCTACCTATCACCACAGATTCAGAACGAATTTATACAATGATGTGAACTTGAAATAAGAGAACGAATCAAATAAAGTCAAGGTAATCCATCTCTAGGGTAAAAAACCTTAGTATTTCGAACAATTCAAATTTTCATGTCAAAACAGTGCTGACTACAAATCATGAGCTGGTGAGACCCTCTGGGAGGTAACGTCCACCAGCAGTGGCATCGACCATTGGTTGTAAATAAACTTATCATAGATACCAGACTTATAATTTTATACGCCAGACGCTACAAAAAAATTAAAAGGCAAAATAAAGAACGAAGTTGAAGAGGATTGAGGGCCCAAATTCCGAAAGGTGCCTCCGAAGAATTGGTGTTTTTTTTCCGTCAGATACACCCGTCATGTAACTTTTCGGTGTCCGTTATACTTCTATGTTTGTAGACCTTTGTCGTGTGAGTAGGCTTATAGTAGATCGTCTATTCTCCTTTCCAGTGTTTGTCAATAAATTATTTATACACATATGCAATAAAATGCATGATTATTTTATTTTTATTAAACAGATGATAAAGACTTAAGCATAGAAGTGTTTAATGTGATGAAGAAGTGCATGACTGCTTATATTGATAACAGTGACATACAACTTATTTGCTGTGGTGCCATAGTGTATATTTCAGATAACAACGGTGTGTAGTTACGCTTTCGACTCCTTTTACATGAATAATTTTTTTTCCTGATATTTTTTATGTTTTACGTTTTAACACTAATCCGATAACGCATATTAAGTGCTAATAAGGTTTGTTCATAGTTTATCAACAATGGTCATTTAGAAATTATGTAACTTTGCATGGTAAGATAAGATTTGCACGGTAGTTACGGAGTTATTTTATTTCATTTTGCACAAATAAGAAATCGCTTTCGTATGTTCAATATAATATGGAATTGCAACATAGATCATTCAAATATCCCCGACTAATATCTAAAAATAATGACTTAATTTATAAAATGTGTTTATTGCAATACCTGTGTCTCCTGTTATATACATCAAAAACTAATTACAATACAATCCAGACTGTTTCCTCAATTAGCGGTATATAGTTTCAACAATAAACACATTAAATAATGTTATTATAAGGCGGAGCGTTACGTCATATGCTATTCCGTAAATCAGCAATTTTATGATGGAAACAATATGTTATAAAAATAATAAATTGTAATGTTTACTCTTGTAGAGGCTTGCAGAGATTTTTTGGTGCACAATGGTGCAGTTAAACTTGCAATAAGTGCAACTAAGACGCATACCACAGTAGAGAAACTGGTAGATGTGGGTTTGATGGCTTTAGATACATTATTAGTAAAAAGTATGATATTTTTTTATGAGAAAATACTATTTTATTTACATTTTATCAAATAATCACTTTACGTACTGTACTGATAAATTTATGAGAAGGTCACCTTTGGTTTTCATGCACCTATGATTATTGTCTATGCAACACAGAGTTCATATCTATTAAATAGTAGGGGATTGCATGTAACCTAATTATAAACAGATTTGGATGGATTTAGTCTTTTCCTTCCTTTAAAGGATGTAACAAAAAGCAGTGACTAATAGCAGATACCAAAAGAACTTGAATATCATTAAAAAGAACGCGCGCGCACACACCCACATAGTATTCTACTGACAGTATAAGTCGTGAGATACATATATTAATCATTAAAATGTTCAATTTCTAAAATGATAAAAGCAAGTTTAAACATAAAACCGTAAAGTTATCTACAAATAATTATTGAATCCCCATATGTTCATAATCACTCCAAAAAGAATTACTTAACAATAATTCACAATGTGGTGATTTTTTATGATAATTTTCGTATTACTAGTTTTTGAAAATGTTGAACTTCTTTATCATACATTTGATATTATTCTTGCTTTAAACAAGCTTAAAGAAATACAATAAACTTTGTAAAGAATCAGGCTTTTATTCCATAATGGCCGATGAAACTACGGATGTTTCCGTAACAGAGCAACTATCGCTTTGTATCAGATACGTTGATAGTGACACTTGTAGGGTACGAGATGATTTTTTAGGATTTGTTGAACCTAAGGAAGTTGACGCTGAACATCTAATGCAATTGTTAATAACCTAGAAAAATGGGGACTACCATTGCAGAAACTGCGTGGACAAGGGTACGATGGAGCCTCTGTCATGAGTGGACATGTATCAGGTGTACAACAGCGCATACGTGAACAATGTCCAGATGCACCTTTCGTTCACTGCAAGTCGCACAACCTTAACCTTGTGGTGACGCAAAGTTGCAAGGATGTGCGCCAGATACGGAATTTGATGTCATCAGTTGGCCAAATGACATGGTTCTTGTGTGCATCCCATAAGCGTAAAACCATTCTAAACTCATTTACAGGCAATACAAAATTAGTAGATAATATGCTTGAAGGTTTACAAAATGAGGAAGAAGATGTCGACATAAAACTTTTGAAAAAGGGAACAGATGTTTCGGTGAAGCGTTTATGCGAAACAAGGTGGACAGCAAGAGTAGACACGGTTTCGTCACTTCTTGCAAACTACAAATCTGTTCATGCTGCTCTGACTAAAATTGAAAATGTAAGCACAAGTGATGGGCATTCTTAAGCCACTAACATTGTTCCTTCAAAAGACTGACTGCAACATGGTGGATGCTTTTGAGGAATCAAAAATTCTTCTTGAATTATTGCAGGAAAAGAGAACAGAGGAAATTTTTTCAGAACTTTTGAGGCGAGGTACTGTCATAGCAGATGCTATTGAAATAGACTTAATGCCACGTAGGCGAGTTGGGCGTCAAGTTCATAGGGAGAACGCAGCAACTGCCTCTACTGCAGAGCAGCATTGGCGAATTAATTTCTTTTTCCCATTTTTGGATCACGTCATTAGTGAAATGCAACGCCGGTTTCCTGATGAGGTAAAAAATCAAATGTTAGGATATTTCCTTATTCCAAAAAATGTAGGCAAGTTAACACCGGAATTAATTGAACCCCTTTTCCAAGCATTTCCGGACGTAACTAACATGGAAGAGTTAACATGTGAACTTGAAAGGTGGGTAAGAAAGACAGTAGCAATGCTAGATGAAGGAAGCCTCCAGACAGCAATTAAGCTAGCTAACAAAGACTTATACCCAAATGTTTTCATAATATTACAAGTACTTTTAACTCTGCCTGTCACATCAGTCTGTTGTGAGAGATCGTTTTCAAGTTTAAGGCGTTTGAAAACCTGGGAACGGGATACATTGGGTGGTGACAGGCTTTGTGGGCTTGCCATGCTCCATGTGCATAGAAATGATACAGTTGACAAAGAACGTGTGTTGAAGCTTTTCGATAGTACAGGTCACAGGAGAATCGGACAGTTTTGGTTGACCAACAGAGATTAACTTTAATGTTGAAACTTGTTTTGTTACTTACTAGGCTAGCTAATAAAAAAAAAACGCATTTCTGTTATATTTTTTTTGTTTTTTATTATAAATACATTGACCTCTCCCATAGTAATGCTGAAATAAGCTTCTCTTGTTTCAGGCACCCGAACCCCCCTAAAAATATTTTTCGCCTCAATGATATAAGATGCAGAAACTTTTTTGTACTGACAACTTCCATCGGGATATTGTCTTCCAAGATGCATGCATGCATAACTTATATACGAGATATAGTTGTGATAACCTTCAATTTCAAATCGTATGGCATTCATTGCAATGTGTTTTAAAGTCATAATCACTTAAAAATCCGTAGCCCTCACTCAAGAGCATAAGATGCCTTGAGGTGAGATTTTTTTTTTGCACTTTCCGATACTTTTAAGATAATTTTATTTATTCTCGGGTTTCTATGTACTCTTTGAAAACATGATTTTTTTGCGGTCCATCCAACACCATGAACATCTGAAAACAGTTTATGGAATGGGTAAAAAAGCTTAATTTTTAAGATTTGGGAAATCAAAAATGGGAAAACGCAAGGTGTAAGGGAACATGCAAATTTTGTAAATTGGAATGTTCAAAAAAAAAAATAAGAATATGGAAAAATGGACACCAAAAATTTTAGGGAATTATGGAAAAGTCAGTATTATGTTTATTGTTATATGTATTGTCTATCATTTGTTGTTTCTAATGTATTGGTCTTTTGTTGGGCAATGTATAACAAATATATGTTGAAAAACCTAACCTGTAATTATAAATTATGTAATTCATTGACCGCTCCCGACATGTGTAACTTCAAAGCATATTTTAGCGGCGATCGATGTCTTTCAAAATTACTGCACTTTTCTTGTATCCCTGGTGCTTTCGACTGGAGAACCGTCGTACACAAGCATCACACAAGTTGGCACTCCGAAGTGTTGGTAGCGAGCAAGTAGGTGAACTTTGGTTTATTTTTATCAATAGTACCGCTTAAGTCGACGCTAGGGGCCGTCTTGACCTTGTAGGATATGAATGATTTGTTCATTGTTGAAGACCCTACATCAACTGTCAAGATGAAGAACAGGAATAAAAGCCCTGTTCATTGATAATTTTTTATTTTTTTCTATGTATTATGTGCGATTTTGTCCCATGTACATTTACTCCATATCCTTTTTTTTTCTCTTATGAATACTGACCCATGTCACTCCTCAATGAAGGGTCTTGCTGGCCTAAGTCCAATATCTCGAAAATGAAATGTAAAAAAAAAAAATGAAAGGGAGCTTCCCCTAATGTTACTAAATGTTGTTCTAAAATTTCTTTTAAAATCTGTCGGAGTAAATTTGAGTTATCCTACGACATAGAAACTGTAGACGGACGGATGAATAGACGGGCAGAGTGATTACTATAATAGGGCACCCGCCAAAAGTCGACAGGCCATAATAAAGACGTAATGCTGGAGATTGTGGTCACGCATGATGATACGCTATTGGCGTTCGTTGCATTTCGTCACATATATACTTTTTTCTATATAATGCCCGTTCTCTGACCAATAATGGCATCGGATTTTATCCAACTGGCGAAAGGATACCAGCGTGTGCAGAACATGCATTTCCTAGTTTTGTGCCTTAGATGAAATGCCTAAAACACAACAGGTTAACGATAGGTGCAAAGGATGATTAATTACTAACATGCAAGTAAAAAAAACGTGAGGCATACGTCGTTCACATGAGAAAATTACCGAACCAAATATGGAAGATGCAGGTGATACAGTTTCACCCGAGGAGAAGGATGAGGACGAGGAAGAGCTTATTAAAAACTTTATAGTTATCAAATACAGAGACATATTTACACAATATATGTCTCTGTTTAATAGTTTACATTTGAATTGTTATATGATTACAAAGCTTTCATTTTATGATTATTTGATAACTAAAGAAAATAAGTTTTTGATTACCAAAGCAAATATTTCATGATTATGTGATTATGTTGGCAAAAATTTGGTGATTATGCGATTACTGGTACCTCCCCATGAGGGGCCTTGTTTGTTTTTCGATTTGTCTCAGACGGATGGACAAACAGACAGACGACTGGATGCACAAAGTCGTTAATGTTGGACGCTCACAAAAGTCTAAAGAGGTCTTTATTTTAAAACCAATGTATTGGTTACAATATTTCTATCATGTTTTGAAAAGTTTTATACAAACATTTCTTTAAAAAGAATATTCGTGATATCAATAAGTTCATCTGCCTCTTCCGCAGTAAGAATGTCCAACTCTTTACCTCTTCTACTTGATTTTCTTGCAATAAACATAATGATGCTGAATTAATTTTCCTTATCACTTTCAATAATTTCGCAAAGTAGTGTTGATACATGTTCATGTTTTGATAAACGTATTAATTTTATAAATAAATAGCCAATAACATCATTGTCAAATAGCCACTCGTCTACGCGACATTCGGGCGATTGTTTTAATTCTGAACATTTTATTTTATTCCATTTGCTTTCGCAAAAAGTCCTAAACATGTAGACATTCTGTAAAGAAAGAGAACTAGATTGGCTTGCCATCCCGGGGATGACGTTTTCAGTTTTTGACCTATTGAAGACGTGTGCAAGTTGCCAACTAGAGTGGAAATCAGTATTGGAAACGCATTATGTTCGTAATATGCAAAATGAAAGCAAAAGAAATAAACCCAAACCAACACTTTATTGATATAAATGTATCGGATTGAAACTAATAATGCTAGATTATAAGAGAGTTTTGTTTATTTCCGTCATCATGGTATTGACATATGCACCACTGCACGACTGTTAGTTCTTCCAAATATTTTGTGTCCGCATTTCGGCTATCCTATTATTTTCGGTGGTGAAAATGAGGACACTTGCTTATAAATTCCTATTTTGTAATCAAAATTTAGACAAATCAGTAAAAATAATTAAAAGAAATCATGTTTCCTTGCATAAAATACACAACGCCTATTGCTTTTCAACACATAAATTGCCATTCTTACATGAACAACTGTGTATTGAATGTGACACGCTGACTTTGGACCTTTTTCAAAATTTCCCGGTTTTCAAACTTGTTGGCATAAGCTATTTATAGTGTGAACGGACTGATCTGACATTCAAGTAAAAGTAACGTTTTCTGGATACCTTCTTACTTAATGCTAGCGCAGTCACGAAATAACCAAATAAACCCAGGTTCTTTACATAAACAATGAAGACCAGTTCTGCCCTGGACACCTTGTCACACTAGGGGACAAGTGTCTACAACAACCGACATAACGGACAATTCTCTGGGAGGACAAAGCTAATACTTGACCGGGAAATGATTATGACAAGTATAAGCCAGCATTCTAGGAAGGGAAGTCTTAAAGAAATAATACCTAAATTATCATATTTATTTCATACCAAAATACACAATAAATATTCTTATATTATGACAGTAAGTTGTACAACAATACAGAAGTTAAATAAAGGGGGAAAATGTATTACTTTAAGTAGGGCTTTTAAATTGTACCATCTGAACCATTTTAGTCCCAAGTCCTAACGTTTAAACCCTAATTAGTGCCAACACATTTAATAGACGAAGTGGTCCAGAACAGTAATAGTAAACAGCATGGCTGTAATGACAACTGATAATTACCTTCGAGGAAAGTATGAATTCTGGACAATGTATTAAATGTGAATTCAGTATATAATTAATAACAAAATGACTTAACAAATGGTACTTTCTTAAAATAAGATTTGCAATTTAACCAACACAATCTTACCTTTAACTATTAATAACCGGTTTAGAAAAGGAGTACAGTTATTGTGTACATAAACACAGGTGAAAGTTTTCATGTAAACAATAGTAATTATATAAAATGTAAATATGCTTAAACTTAAAAGGGAGCTAATAAATTACTCTTAATTCCAATATTGCCACATTCCTCCCCACTTAAAGATCAAATGTCATCATTTTATCTAAAAAAAAAAAATAATGAAGAAATATGTAAACGTAATGTAACCTGTATATAAAAAAAAAATATCTCAAAAATGTTCAATAAATATGTATACGAAAATTCAAAATATGTATCAAAATATTAAAAAAAATATGTATCAAAAATATGGAATATAAACAAATATTGGTCACCTAATGTCAATGTTTCTTCGCTTTTATTATTGTCCTTGTCAGTGTATTCTTCACGAAATTAAACTTCAAATGTTCGTCCCTTGAATTATAGTATTTGTCCTCTAATTTTGTTTTTTTTTCCCTTCTCAACATATTGTTTACGGGTTTCTTGAGCCTCTTCCTTGGCTTTTCGCTTCCTTTCCTCAACTTTCTCCCTCAATTGTTTTGCTTCTTCCCGTTCCTTTACGTCTCCCACTCGATAAGGCAAAACATCCTTCGGGTCAATGAAATTTTTATTGGCAACCTCTATACATCTATATTTATCTTCAGAGCATTTATGGTCCTTAACGAGATGTTTCTTCAGTACCTGTAATTTCCTTCTAGACAAATCACATATCTGGCAGGTATATAAGGTCAACTTTTCTTTATGTACACCTCCAAAGTGTGACTTGTACTCGTTAAATGAGCGGAAGAATTGGTTTTTTCCACATTCTTCTATGTTACAAAATGCTCCCACAGCTGGCCATAAATCTCTCAAGTGATCATTTTGAAAACTTTTATACTCATTATCACATACATGTAATTGCAACTCCATTCTGAAAATACATAATTAATAAACATATAAATTTGCCTATTTTCAATAAATCTTTTCACAGTAATTCACTGAATTCAATCTGCAAAAATCTACAGTAAAGAAAAAAAATATTCATTATTCCTGTATATATTATATACAAACACAAAAATTATGTACATATGCATACCTTCTAACAATACCATTTATGATGCCGTGTGGGCCCTTTCACAACATCACAAACAGTAATGTAGACAAGTACTAAAAGTAAATGAGCGAAACAATAAAACAAAATTATAGAGTAAATATTTGTCTTGGTTTAATAACACGACCAAAGCGAGTTGTCACTGGTGGAGTTAACGTTTGTACATTTTCGTGTGGTGTAACGATATGCTCTTGTATAGTTGGAGTATGTGCAGCTTGGTATGGCTTCAAATGATCTACATGTACGACTAATTGTTTAGTACTTGTGTCTTTTTGTAATCTGTATGTCAAATCAGTGATTTTCTTAGTAACTTTGTATGGACCGGTCCAGCCTAATCCAAGTTTCTTATTTGCTTCTGGAGGATACCATCTCCAAACAAATGAGTTTTCCTCAAAACTTCTTATTTTCAAGTTTTTATCATAATTTTCTTTTTGTCTATTTGCACTTAAACCAGATTGTGTATGTGCTAACTGAAATGCATTTCTAAGAGCTCCTTGAACCCACTCAACATATGCAATTGGACAAGGTATACTTTTATATCCTTGAGGTAAGCCAAACATAACATCAATTGGACATCTTAATTCATGTCCAAACATCAAGAGATTTGGAGAACATTTTGTGCTTGCATGTTGAGTGGCTCTGTATGCCATGTTAATAAATGGAATGTGATCGTCCCAATCATTTCTATGTTCATTAACAAATAAACGTAGAATTGATTGTAAAGTTTGATTGAAACGTTCAACCATTCCGTCAGACTGGGGTCTGTATGGACATGTTCGAGTTTTGTCAATTCCTAATTTGTCACAAATGGCGGCAAATAGGCCAGATTCAAATTCTCGGCCTTGATCTGTATGAATTTGGAATGGACAACCAAATCTGCAAATGAATTCTGTAACAAGTTTGTCAGCTACTGTAAGAGCTTGGTGATTTGGTATTGCATAAGATTCTGTCCATTTAGTGAAATAATCTTCCACTACCATAATGTATTCATTTCCACCCGTAGTAATGGGCAAAGGACCTATGATGTCAATTGCTATTCTGTCCAAAGGATATGTAGAAACACTGGATTTCAAAGGTGATTTCCCTTTCCCTGGTCCAGGTTTCCCTTTAGCACAAATATCACAACTATTAATCCATAACTTTATAGAATCTGACATATTTGGCCAATAAAATCTTTTCTTTATGAGATCTAAAGTTTTGTCTCTTCCAAAATGAGCTGAATATTTTGTACAATGTAACTGTTGAAAAATGAAATTTCGTATCTGTTCCGGAGCTACAAATTGATAAACAAGCCCCTGATTTTCTCTTTCAAAAAATTTACATAACAGGTTATTCTGAATGGTCAAGGATTCCCATAACCCATAAAGAATTTTTGTTTCTTTTGATTTGTTTTGAATTTCGGACTTTTTGGGTTTTTCATCAGATTGTAACAAATTGTTCAATATAAAACTTATATTTTGGTCATTCTCTTGCATTTCTCTTAATTGCGAATTCGACCAATAACTGAGCCAGTTTGATGTTATGTCAAAACTAAGTTCTTCTGTATTGACATTGACCGGTCTGATAGCTAAATGGGTCGCAAGACAACCTCTGACGCTATCAGTGTCGCCGTCAGTTTCCGTGTCATTGATAACTGATTGAATACTTAAGCAGGAGGCATGGCCATCCTTGACGGTATTCAAGTCATCAATACAATCCGTAGTTTTGACATTTTCAAAATATTCTATATCTGTTTTCATTTCGGTACATTCAGGACAATTGCTTCGTTTACATTTCCGTTTTGGTGTGCGAGATAAACCATCTGCGTTTGTATGCAATGAACCCTTGCGGTGTTGAATTTCCATGTCGTAGGTGTCTATGATAGAAATCCATCTTGCGATCATACCTTCCGGGTTTTTGAAATTTTTGAGCCACTTGAGCGACGCATGATCAGTACGTAAAGTAAATTTTTGGCCATATAAATAATGTCTGAATTGGCACAAAAAAATAATGACCGCGAGCAGTTCACGCTTTGTAGTACAATACTGTTTTTGTGCTCTGTTTAAAGTCCGGCTGGAATACGCAATGACATGTTCCTCACCATTCTGGATTTGCGAAAGAACAGCCCCGACTCCTGTTTGACTAGCATCTGTATCTAGTATGTAAGCGCCATCTTCACTTGGAAATGATAATGTTGGTGCAGTTGTTAAGCATTCTTTTAAAGTCTCAAAAGCGATTTTACATTTATCATCCCATATAAATGATTTATTCTTTTGAGTTAGCTGTGTCAGAGGATGAGCGATAGTTGCAAAATCTGGTATGAAACGGCGGTAATAACCCGCAAAGCCTAAAAAACTTCGTAACTCTTTGACATTTGATGGTGTGTGCCAATTCTGAACGGATTGAATCTTTTCTGAATCGCATTTAATGCCTTCTGCAGAGACAATGTGTCCCAAAAATTTGACTTCTGTTTGAAAAAACGAGCATTTACTCGGTTTCAGTTTAAGATTTGCTTCTCTAAAACACTGAAATACGGTTTTCAAATTATCAAAAGCTGTTTCAAAGTCTTTTCCATAAATTATGACGTCATCCAAATAGCAGAGACAACGATGCCATTGTAAACCACCCAAAACCTGGTTCATGAGCCGGCTAAATGTAGCGGGAGAGTTGCATAAACCCATCGGCATTACAAGAAACTGATACAAGCCTTTATGTGTCGAAAAGGCAGTTTTGTATTTGTCTTCTTCAGCAACCTCTACCTGAAAATAACCACTGGCTAAATCAACGCATGAGAACCACTTTCCGCCGCTCAAGGTATCAAGAGTGTCATCAATACGTGGTAAAGGGTAGGCGTCTTTTACAGTTCTTTCATTTAATTTCCTAAAGTCCACACAGAATCGAATAGACCCGTCCCTTTTCTTCACAAGGCACACTGGTGCTGCCCATGGACTACAACTGGGTTCAATCAAATTTTTGTCAATCATTTTTTTCAATTCTTCTTCAAGTACATCCCTCTGTTTCAAAGCTACTCTTCGTGGGGATATCTTTACAGGTTTTGAATCACCTGTATCTATATAGTGTTTTACTCTATCAGTTCGCCCAAGAGAACCATCAGGACCAACGAATATATCTTTATACTCATGGATAAATGAAGACAGTTTTTGCTTCTCTTCATCTTTTAAGTCTGATGATACTTTATCTAACATAGATTTTAAATGCTCGGGGAATTCATTATCTTTTAAAGTATTAACTTGTTCTGATATGTCATTAGATTTTGAATCTGTTTGTGACTCAGCATTATCCTCATCAAAAACTTGTTCAATTGTCATCAAGTGTGCAATCTGTTCACCTTGTTTAAGTTTAACTGATTTTGAATTCAAATTCATGATAGCTAGGTAAATTGTATTTTCTGTATCAACTAGGCTTTTTGCCACCAAAAGACCTTTACTTTTCACCCATTCTAATGGTTCAATAATGCCAATACCATCTACAAATGAATCTCTTTTAGAAGCTTCAATAATCATTTCACTATTTGCAGGAATTGAAACTTGCCTAGCTATCTGAATTCGTGAACACTGGGAACTACTTTCTTTAAAAAGAGGAATACTCTGACCATTGATACTTAAGCATTGGCTTTTAATTTGAATATCAATTTCATTTTGTTCAAAGAAATTCATTCCTAAGATCCCAGATGACCCTTTTATATCAGCTACAATAACTTCTTGTTTAACTAATAAAGGACCTATTGCTATATTCAAAATACATTTGCCTTTAACACTTAAAACATTGCCATTGGCAGTTGTTAATATACTATCTAGGCTAATCAACTGAGAACTTAGTTTTAATTTCTCAAAAGTATCAAAAGAAATCAAAGAAACTGGTGATCCAGTATCAAGAAGAAATTTAACATCAATTTCATCAATTTTGCAAAAGGCAAAAAGACAATTTTGATTCACTAAATTTATTTGGACTCTCTTAATTGGATCTGATATCAAACTTTCAATTTTGGTTTGTGGCCTTTCTAAATTTTTAACAGCTGAAGTATTGGCCTCTAAATCAGCTTTTAATCGTTTCCCTGATTGTTCAATGGACAATAGTACTGAATGTGTCCTATCTCATTACATTTATAGCAGACTCTGTCAGTCGAGCTATTTTGATTCCTATAATACCTTCCTCTGCCCCTATTATTAAACCTAGGAGGCCTATTTTGATAATATCCGTTCCTATTTTCAGATTCTGTATTAACATGTTTAAGTTGACTTAATTTTTCATCAATTAGTTTAGCAACTTGATCAAGAGTTAATAACTCTGTACTTTCCTTTTTATTATCCTTAATTGCTTGAATGGGGACTTCATTGCTAGTTAGCATTGGCTTTCTCATATTATTTTGAGGATTGATAAATGCTTCATATTCAATTGCGTATGAAATTGCAGAATCCAACGTTTTTGCACGTTGGAACTGGACATGCTTTTGTAAATCCAAGTTATTTAATCCTCTAATGAATTTATTTATAAGAACTTTTTCCATCATTTCAGAATCTTGTTTTTCATTTGGAAAAGCCAAGTAACCTAGCCTTCTTAAAGCTTGACCATACTCAGAAACAGTTTCATCTTTAGAATGTCTCCTTGCTTCAAATTCGCAAACATATGCGGCTTCTCTTTCTCTAGGATTAAATCTATTATTTAAACTTTCTTTAATTTTATTATAATTTCCAAGGTCTTGTTTACTTAAAGTACTCAAAATTTTCTGAGCAGGACCTCTTAGACTCATAACAATTTGTTTAGCTCTTTCTAAATCATTCCATTCATTCCATTCTGCAACTTGTTCAAAATGAACCAAATAGTCTTGCCAGTCGATAGTTTTGCCATCAAATGATTGAGGCTCTTTTTCTCTTCTTACTATACGTTTTTCATGTAAGGTAACAGGGTTTGGCAAGTTATCAAGAAAAGATGTGTGCTTAACCCCTTCATGCCTATTTAAATCATAACTGGGGTATTTTTCAGTTGAATACCTATTTAAGGGTTGATAGTCCTCTGAAAATGTATCCTTATCAACATATCTCTTGTTTGGGAGATAATCTGATCCTTGGTTCTTATTTAATCTATCCCTATCATCATACAATTCAAAGCTTGGTCTCCTACTAAAATGTGGCTCTTGGTATCTTTTTGGAGTAAATTTTCTATCTACTTTATAATCTGGATGTTTCAATATAGATTTATCCCTTACTGAATCATCATAGGTTTCAGATAAAGTAACAAATGATTTTAATGGAGTACTAAAATTGAAATCTTTTTCATGTCTATACTTAATTTCATCTTTATCTGAAAATCTATCAGAATGCTCAATTTTTGCTTTATCTTGCTGGCTTATACCGCTTGCATAATCCATTGAATATGCCATTTTACAAAATAACAGAAATGTTTAAGGGCAATTTGTATGGTCACGGCACCAAAATGTGAACGGACTGATCTGACATTCAAGTAAAAGTAACGTTTTCTGGATACCTTCTTACTTAATGCTAGCGCAGTCACGAAATAACCAAATAAACCCAGGTTCTTTACATAAACAATGAAGACCAGTTCTGCCCTGGACACCTTGTCACACTAGGGGACAAGTGTCTACAACAACCGACATAACGGACAATTCTCTGGGAGGACAAAGCTAATACTTGACCGGGAAATGATTATGACAAGTATAAGCCAGCATTCTAGGAAGGGAAGTCTTAAAGAAATAATACCTAAATTATCATATTTATTTCATACCAAAATACACAATAAATATTCTTATATTATGACAGTAAGTTGTACAACAATACAGAAGTTAAATAAAGGGGGAAAATGTATTACTTTAAGTAGGGCTTTTAAATTGTACCATCTGAACCATTTTAGTCCCAAGTCCTAACGTTTAAACCCTAATTAGTGCCAACACATTTAATAGACGAAGTGGTCCAGAACAGTAATAGTAAACAGCATGGCTGTAATGACAACTGATAATTACCTTCGAGGAAAGTATGAATTCTGGACAATGTATTAAATGTGAATTCAGTATATAATTAATAACAAAATGACTTAACAAATGGTACTTTCTTAAAATAAGATTTGCAATTTAACCAACACAATCTTACCTTTAACTATTAATAACCGGTTTAGAAAAGGAGTACAGTTATTGTGTACATAAACACAGGTGAAAGTTTTCATGTAAACAATAGTAATTATATAAAATGTAAATATGCTTAAACTTAAAAGGGAGCTAATAAATTACTCTTAATTCCAATATTGCCACAATAGCATGCAATTTCAATCACATGACACAAAAGTAAATCGTAAGCAATTGACATGAACCCCTCAGACATGACAACCCTATTGCAACAAAATAGAGATTCTAAAGATGAAGTGGACCAATCTGAATAAATTTAACTTAAAAAAACTATGGGTAGGTGTTAATATAAGAAAGTTTTATAAAATTTTGTTGCTTTTTCCTGTCAAATTTACCATGTTGTCAATTTTGTAAATTTGGGATTTTTCTCCTTTTTTAGAACAAAAAGCATATTATTTCAACTTCTTTGTATAAGTTATAAATGATTGAAAAAATACATATCGAAGAAATTTGAAAAAAAATTTGATATGGGATGTACATGCATGTATCTGTTAAAATCATTTCTTGTACCCCTCACCCATTTTCTCAACATTTTGGCTAATGAGACTGACTTGATTGGTTATAAAATTTGAAATTTTATTACTCAAATACTACTTATTGTAAATACACATTTTTTTCACAGAGTTAAGTTTGATTATAATATTATTTTAAATTCATTGATATTTTCCACTTCATGTATCACATGTTTTGGAAATCATTCCAGAACGAGATTTCAACGAGACTGAAACGTCAGAAGAATACATCCTTAATATATACAAGTTTGAGCTTTCTAAAAAGCTGTGGACTGCTTCGCTCTATCCTAATTTAAGGTAATATATGTGCATGTGGTTGTTGATTTAGTATAGGAAATGTGGTATTTTTAGATATTGATTTATATAAAATGGATGTCTTAGACTTGGAATATCAATTTTTGTATATATATTAAGAGGAACTTTTCTGAAAATTTTAAACTGGCTGTTCAGTGTTTAGTTGTCAATGTGTTTTTGTGGAGTGTGGTTTTCTAGTTCTTTCAGCTGGTCATTGCTATGCAATTTTAATTGATTGCTAGTTCTGTATACAATTTATTTAGATATATGTGAATGTTTAGGTATGTTGATTAAGGGCAACATGAAAGCTTGAAATGCGAAGTAATAACATACAATTGTAAACAGCAATATATATTTAGTTTCAGTGAAAATGATTTTGTTCTATTTTAAGAGTGTGCGTTTTACACCCATGCTTTTAAAATTTTGTTCACTTTATTTGTTGAAAGATCGAGGTGTGCCTCTCTGGAGGTGTGCCTAGATTGGTAGAAGTTATAAAATACAGATAATGCATTTTTGTAAACATTGTATAGGAACATTTATTTAGCAAAACAAATCGTGCATATTGCAGATTAACAAACCAAATAAAGACGTACAAATATTGAATTTCAGTGTGCAATATATGCATAATAAAACGAACATGAATTAATGACAGTTGATCGGAACTGAAATACACATAGTTAATTTTCCGGCATTTGACGTCTTATCCTGAGACGAGAAAAGTCTGTAATTCTTTATCTCATTTAAGCCAATAGCTGTTGTTGTATCTCAGCCGCATCATAAAGCAACCAATCAGAATCTATATGTGATAAATAATTATTTCAAGATATACCGACTGAAACTAATAGCTCCGCACCGTGATGTGATGCAATAAGTAATTATTTCAAGATGGCGTGTATACCGACTGAAACTAATAGCTCCGCACCGTGATGCGAAGCAATAATACCTAGTACAAATAAGTTTGTTCATGAAAAGTGTCAACAAAGGGACGTAACTCATAAATTACTATCGGAACCGCTTCGTCATAAATATCGACACATCGAAGTGGCACATTTGCGTATTACAGCGTATTAAGTGGCACAAATTTGACACGGGCTAGTTCATAAAAAGCCTCATCACATATTTTAAATTCAGCATAGGTTCCCCAGAAGTTAAGAAAGAAATTTCAGCTGATGTGTTGAAAAAGATTGACGCGACGAGTGACGACCTGGGGTTTGAAGGCTTCGTATTCTAATTCAGTACGCTTAATCAAAACAATTTGTATGTTAGAACTTCTAAAAAGTATACGCAGTTGGCATTTGTAACGTACAGCTTGCTTTGATTTCATTTAATATGAGTTTTTGGAGGAAACAGACTCGTTTCACTTGAAGAAAAAATGACCCCAAAAATGCCCAAATATGGTAGTCAAATGACTTCCATTGTTGCATTAAGAAATGGGATCAAACCGGGGTCAGCTTTCTGACTGTACGTAAATCAGTTAAATGGCAATATATTGAACTTAAAATTTCACAAAATATTATTCCGTTATGCATTCTCTATCATAGTTTGATAATCTTTCAGAATTGAAAAGAATATGTATACTGTAAAAATTCAAAGATTTGTCCAAAATGTAACAAATTGAAATAATTGTTCGTTTTTATATTACTTTTGATAATTATTAAAAAGTTCTATGTTTATTTTCTTAAAAAAGAGTTACAATAGTTTCTTAATTAATTGTATAAACCTGATGAAATAAGATGTGAAAATACTTGTGATTTAAGATCTTAAAATTGAGATGATTATATTCATATTTATATATGGTTTGTGTTCGTACCGGCAGACAAAGCATCAAATAATGTAGTGGTGGTGTGACGCATATACTACACGGAAGTTCTCCAAAACGAAATTACAAATTCATCTACATTCAGGTCCGTACGCTCCACAAAGAGTCAAATTGTAAACAAGCATATCACTGCCACTACCCAGTTTAAAGCCTCTTTCGAACATTTAAAAGTCACTACTATGTACTGGTTACCTAAACTGCACAAAAAAACATTTAAATTCCGTTTCATCTCCGCATCTAGTAAGTGTTCTACTACAAATCTATCAGTGCTTCTAACTACCTCCTTTACTACTATCAAAGAACTTGTTATTAACTTTTGTGATAAAGCTTATGAAAATAATGGTATTAATTATTTTTGGAGTTTTAAAAATTATTTAGAGGTGTTAGATAAAATACATGCTTTTGATGGTACTTTTAATTCTGTTGACAGTTATGATTTTTCTACTCTCTATACTACACTTCCACTCAATCTTATCAAGAAAAAAGTTTTCATATTTAATTAAATGGTCTTTTGAAAAATCTCATTACAAATTTATTTGCTGTAACTCGTTTAAAGCCTTTTTCTGTAACGAAAAAGGAAAGTATGCTAGACACACTTACTGGAAATGTGAAGATATGATAGAAGCTTTAAATTTTCTCCTGGACAACATATATGTACGTTTCGGCGATAAAGTGTATCGACAAGTAGTAGGTATTCCTATGGGCAATAACTGCACCCCTTTAATAGCTGATTTATTCCTGTATTGCTATGAATCTCAGTTTATGACCAAACTCAGTAAAGACACGTCATTGTTACATTTGATTGATACATTTCACAATACCTTCCGTTATCTAGATGATATTGTTTCGTCAAATAATCCAGAGTTCTCTAAATATACTACCAAAATTTACCCAAAAGAACTTACTTTAACTAAATCTAACATAAACAGCAGTAGTTGTCCTTTTCTAGATTTGCACATTTCAATCTCTAAAGGAAAACTCCATACTAAAATTTACGACAAAAGAGACTTTTCATTCCGTATTGTTAATTTCTTATTTTAGACGGCGATGTTCCTTAGGCTCCATCATACGGTGTTTATATATCCCAACTCGTTCGTTATGCCCGTGTGTGTAGTGATGTCATAGATTTTAACGAACGTAATCAATGCATCACTGGTAAATTATTAAGTCAGGGATTTCGTTACCATAAATTACGTAAATTTTTTACTAAATACTCTGATGCATGATTTTTTTATTATTAATTGTTTTTGACTTTTAACTAGCTGTCAGTAACTGCGAGTACTCTAAAATCGTACTTTCTTGTTTATTTGACCTGTTGATACTACTTGTAATGCGTTTTTGTTATTTAATGTTATTCAGGGCTATATCTGGTCTATATACTAGCTTTGGTTTGGTATTACTATGAATTTTCACTTCTTCGTACTATGAACATCAACATTATTTATTTTTTTTAAATATTTCCTTTCTCCATTTGAACTGTACACGTATACCTAACAACACAATTATTTTCATTTACCTGTGTTTAAAGTAATTGCAAATGGCTGATATATTTGTTCAAGCATATTGTTTTTCTTAATAATTTAACATTTCACAGCGGTATAACATGTTACTTTAATTATTCTTCCCTTAGTTTATTTATTTTGTATTTACATTGTATCATAGATCAAATTTATTTGTTCAGTGTATGTTCACTGGTGTTAATATGTCTTTTGATTGAGTTAAGCCATTTCAATTGATATTTTATAGTGTGTCTTTCTATGTTGTGATGTTACACTATTGTTTCAGATAAGGGTGAAGGTTTGGTACCATTAAAACGTTTAAACCCGCTGCAATTGTTTGCACCTGTCAAAAGTCAGGAATCTGATGTTCAGTGGTTGTCGTTTGTTGATGTGGTTCATAAGTGTTTCTCGTTTTTTATATAGATTAGACCGTTGGTTTTCCCGTTTGAATGGTTTTACACTAGTAATTTTTGGGGCCCTTTATAGCTTGCTGTTCGGTGTGAGCCAAGGCTCCGTGTTGAAGACCGTACTTTGACCTATAATGGTTTACTTTTATAAATTTTGACTTGGAAGGAGAGTTGTCTCATTGGCACTCATACCACATCTTCTTATATCTATTATCAAAATCATTGTGTCAATTATTAAAATCATTGTAATAAATTACTTTGCTCTTTATGGGCCCTTTAGTTGGAATAAAATATCTTATCTTATCAACATTTTAATAAACACCAATATTCTGATGCACGCATAATTGTTTTCTCATGCAGTTGTAGTAAATAACCTTAATTTAATCTTTTTCATGAACAGTGTTTTGAATTGGATAAATTTCATAAGTAGGGTAAGTTTTTAAATTGAATTTTTTTGTTTAAATACAATTGTATACTATGTTACATTCAATGTTGAATTATATCATACAATGTATGCCGACATATTATAAAACGATAAACTCAAAGTAAATAATCGTATGTCTTGTACACTATATAAGATACTAGGATATACTTAGTACTTTCTAGCTAATAATATCTCTTGTATTTAACATGATTTGAAATACTCGAAAACTAATATTGTACCATGTCTTTTAGTATTGATATTAGTAGAATATGAGTACTTTTATTTTTATGATTTTTTTATATTCTGCTTCCAAAATTTCATATAGTTTACATAAACTGGACAACAGCACATGTTTACCAGAAAATACAGAACACAACACTAAAGAATTGAAAATTACGCTCAGCCTGGTACATTAACACTTAAATAATATATCTTCAACTTGAAAACATATACAATTTGTTCGACTTTACTTAAAACTACACAACCTCTTATCTTCATTATGAAACTATTTTTTACATAAAAAACTGTAGATATAAACATTGCGTTTCATCAAGTTTTATCAGGAGCATCAGCGTTTTCTTCTATTTTTAAAATATTTTACTTCAGAGGTGACATACATTGGCTATGTAGGTTAATATAACGCATCCGCATCCAAAAACTAGAACAGAGTTGGAAAATGTAATTAGATAACATTATTAATAATAAAAATGATAATCATATGAAAATTAATAGCTATGGTCATAAAGTAATTTCGGTGCAATCTTCGTCCTTTCTTTTATTTGTTTAATGTGCAGACGTAGGCTTGGGTCATTTATCTTTACCTGCGTCGCAGAAGGCGAAAGCAGGTCTAGTAACCGCTCGACTCTGTCCGTCCGTCCGAAACACCTTGGGTAGAAAACTTTCATCTAATTTTGAGTTATAGCGAGTCTGAGTAGCTAGTAAGCAGTTTTTAAAACCGCCGTGCAGCCACTTCCCTTCCTGTTTGTCAATTGTTTGAAATTTTACTGCACTCAATTTTTGTCAAACTTTTCTTGGCTTCTATAAAGGGGAATGGTTTAATATTTGGTCTGCATGTAGCTTGATAATTTAGATCTGTAGCGAGTAAGCAATTTTTACGTCAGCCGTGCATTCGCTTCCTGTTTGCCGATATTTTGAAATTTTACAACACTCATTATACTAGAAAATTTTTCGTCAAACTTAAAAAATTTCTCGACTCCTATTGAAGATAATGATTAATTATTTGGCCTGCAGCTTCATAATGTAGAGTTGTACTTCATAATGTAGAATTGTAGCGAGTAAGCAATTTTTGTATCTATCGTCCAGTCACTTTCTGTTTGTCGATATTTTGAAATTTTACAGCACTCATTGTACAAGGAAAATGTTTGTCACATTTGTTTTTTGTCTTCAATGAAAGGGAATGATGAGTTATGCTTCAGTATACATGTTACCTCAGTCAATTGCATGCAGCGACGCAGGTCAAGATCCGGTTTTTATTTGGTCTTGTTAAGGTTTGGTGTTATTTTACCACCATGGAATTTTTTTTCTTCTATGCATTGTTTTAACATTGTCACAGATAACACGTGCAGTCATAGCTGTTGTATTTTATACGGAAATAAAATTATATATTGGAGTGCCTCACGATTGTTGTAAGCCAATCAAAATTATTGATTCTAATGAAACATACATGCAATAACATTATATATCATAATAAACATCTGATTGTCGGGATACATAATTTCCGCACGACCTTTTTTTTTTTTAGCAATGTGCACTTCATACAAAATGAATTGGAATGTGCATGGCCTTTGTTAGTCTTGTATCATTTTTAATTTTAGTTTCCTGTGTATAATTTGGAGTTTAGTATGATGTCCATTATCACTGAACTAGTATATATATTTGTTTAGGGGCCAGCTGAAGGACGCCTCCGGGTGCGGGAGTTTCTCGCTGCATTGAAGACCCATTGGTGGCCTTCAGCTGTTGTCTGCTCTATGGTCGGGTTGTTGTCTCTTTGACACATTCCCCATTTCCATTCTCAATTTTATATGTTACGCTTTTCTGATACTGGCTAATATTAAATGAGTTTTTCGTGTCAATATTGTACAATTTAAGCAAAATATGGTTATTTATTCCATTTTATCTCAGCAAGATTGGCTGAAAACAGTCGTGAGGTATTCCAAAATCAAATTTTATTTTTCAATAGAATGCAACATTCATGAAGCACGTGCTTCCCTTTACAACGTCACAAATTATATTTACTGAACACTTTAGGAGTTGTAAGTGATTTACAATTTAGGAGCGCGAAGATATTCGCGTCGCGCATGCGCATGATGAAACTCATGAAATCTTTAAAGACATTTGGAGCAATACAGATGGTATTAGGTGGTATCCTAGCAACCATTGGAGGCGTCGGTTTAATTTTGGATAAGAACATAAAATTTTCACAGTTTTGTTTTTGTATGGAGATAAATTCTTGGTAGAACGGTGGGCAGGCCTGACGGACGGGATATCGGTCGGCACATATGATACCGATTTCAAGTTTGGTTTTGACGATCAAGCAGGGTTTGCTGTAGTTTGGGAGTCTCTTGTTTTATAAGAATTGAGAAAAGATGTAATGATGATGAGTGATCATTGCTAATTTTCGTAGAATGTAAAGGAAATGCATGTTTTTTAAAGTATGTATATATAATTAATAATGTTTAATTTTGATTTGTTTGCAGTTGACCGTTGTTTAAAGGGGCATTAGCTGTCAAATTCATGTTCACCGATTTGACTCAAATTCTCATATTTGATTTATAGCACATTAAAACGTATATCCAAATTTACAACAAGGCTGAAATAAACAATAAACAATGCATGGACTCGGTAATATATATCAACATTTCGTGTGTATTTTAGTCTAGACGCCATCTAATTAATCATCGAGATGACCTCCGAAGACTGCCGACGGTCACATAACCCGATATAAACATAAATATAAATAGATAGCGACCTCGTGCAATTAGACTTTTCAAGGTCTGTATGATTTCGTGTTATAGGTTGAAAAAGTAAGTTAACCATCGTTTTTACCTGCATAAGAATGATTTTTTTTGTGGATCGAATCAGTCAACAAAATGGTTGACCTTTGTTTCACTTTCAATGTTGATACTATTTTCCTTTTAATGGCTGAACACGACAAATACATGCGTAACCAATCTCTAGCTAAGGGGTTAAATTGAAGGTCACATTTAATAATACGGATTCAATGAGGTCGAATTATTCACTTGCAAGTGAATAGTTCATCAGTGATGTTTCTTAGCTTATTTTGACAAAATTGAACTAAACTGGCTGCTAAAAGCGAATTATTATTTCACTATTTTAGTTTCATAAATGATTGAACAAAAACAAAACATATATATATATATATTTTTTATATCTCGTAGCTAATGCCCCTTTAAAACAGATCTAGAGATACAATAGAAACATTTTGTACATGTGGCATATTTCTTTGTCTTTTTATCAATGGGAAGCCCTTCTCATACTGTAACTTCCGAAAAATGAAAGTTATTGTACGGTTGGACGTCACTGAGCGGAAGTTGTAGTACAGGCTCCCCTTAAAAATCTTTACGATTTGTAGAACAGATATATTTACATAGCCAAATACACGAAACAATTGATATAACACGCTATTTCATGGTTGTAGCATAAACATGTAACTATGAGAATATGTATTCTTCTTTTTTTTCTTTTTTTTTTTTTTATATCAATAGGGTTGTAAAACCGTTGATCGTGCGCACATTTTGGAAGCGCTTCACGCAAAATAGCTTGAATCGACGTTTTAACACCCAAATAAAATACAAAAGAATAATTCAATTCTAAAATTTAGTTCACATGTGATTTCGTTTCAGACGATAACATCAAAATGTTGACAGAGGCTGCGTCTGTGAATACTGACCGTTTAAATCCCATCGCTTTTCAGTTGAAATCTTTGAAGACATTTGGAGCAATACAGATGGTATTAGGTGGTATCCTAGCAACCATTGGAGCCGTCGGTTTAATTTTGGATAAGAGCAAAAAGGATTGTTCTTTTTCATTAGATATCCACTCTTACCTTAGATTTGATTTCTTAAAATGTGAAGATCGATCAAATGATCTCATTGGAATGGACGGTGCATGTTTAGGATTATCTATATGGGTAAGAATAGTCATTCATTGTAAGATGAAAATCATGAACACGATGTTATGTAAATATAGATTCCACAACTGCATTAAGTGTGTTACAATATTTCTCAACTCAAAACAGTTAAGTTTTAATATTTAAAGCATGAGGCTTGCCGAGCTTTTTAAATAATCAAAATTTAACTGTTGAGAGTGGAGAAATATCGTAATACACGAGTTATAGTGTTGGAATCTGTTTCTCTTATGATTTTTAGACGATATCTAAACAAAGTTTGTCCTTCCTTTTCAAAGATTTGCAGAAAGTTGTGGTTTTTTTTGTGACGTCATAAGACATGGTCGCCTTTTTTCATGACGTCAAATTCAGAAGAAACCAAGAAAATTTGACGTCATAATTGAATTTCGACCAATCATTTGCCGAGAATAAAGTTTTCTCTATTTCTCTCACACCGATCGAGAAATGTGAAAAAAGCATGAAAATTTAGAGAATATGGTTTTTAATATTACTATTAACCCGTTTACACTTATCTAAAAATGTATTCTACGGAAAATAGTTTTCAATAAAAAAAAAAAAATCGGAATGGAGCTTCCTTTTATCATTCACAATAATAGTGTACAGTTTTCTGGGAATAAATCCAGGCATACTAGAGTTTGTGTGGGATATGTGAAGAATTTCCAAAATTCAAATGGTTAAAGTCCCGTAACTCTAGCACGACAAACCAGAATTTTTTTTTTATCAATCCCAACAATAATGTAATGTTTTGAGAAAATCATTCCAGGCATGATGTAGTTAGTGTGCAATATGTGAAAAATTGTCATAATTCAAATGGTTAAAGTCCCGTAACTCTTAAACGACACAACCAAAAGGACGGAAATAAGCTAGTAATATGGTTTTCAATTACTTAGTACAATGTAGTATGAAATGTCAATGTTGGTGTCATTTATTTTCTTAGCATCAAAGCACTAGCACTTAATATTTATAAAATGAGATCTTTTGGTAAACAGTATTATGACAGCAACCTAACGATACATACAAAAAAAAAAATAATATTAAGATCAACGAACGACCTTCAACAATAGTCATTACTCTGTACCATAAGTCAAGTTTTAAATCGCTCTGTGTCTTGAAAAAACGTGATTAATCTTAATAGAAACTACCTAATATCTGCAATCATACCACACTCCTTAATAAACTAAAACTCTGGAATATAAACAAATAATCCCTATAAGGGTGCTGACTGACACATATTTCGGGGTTAAAGTAGCTTTCTAGTACTGAACCATCTAAAGACTAGGTCAGTCCTAAAATAAACTTTTACATTTTCCCCATCAACTAGCTTTATGTTTTCATTGATTTAATAATTCTAATGCTATTTCATCAAATGAAGAAAAAAAAACACGTTTTTTTAACCCCCTCTAATATATATCATATGTAACATATTTTTCTGTCATCATAATAAGATTACACAGATATTTCAGAAGGATTGCATCGTTATGATTGGTCGTGTGAGACAACTATCACGAGTGGTTTAAAGTGATGTTTTATTGCCCAATAAAACGCAGCATCCATTGACTGCATGTGCTTTCCATGACAACACGGCAACAATGCGTGGGAATAATCAAAACAAAACACAATAAAAACTTACTTTAGCTTATAATTGTAGTTTTAAAGCTTATAAAGTGTAATTATTAGAATTGAATGCTTTTTGTACTTTTATTTGGTTGAAAAGGCGTTGATTGGACATACATTTTTACTATGAAACTGTTCCTCGTTTTTCACCAAATGTGCTTTCAATTGGTCAACGATTTTACCTTCGAATAATTACATCAGATGTATGTTTCATTATTATACGTTAGTTTGATTGGCTAACAGCAATCTCGCGTCATTCTTCATTTCAAAATGAATTTCATGAACTGTAACATACATGATGACACACGTTTCCACAATGCACAGGTAAATAAAAGAAAAAAAATGATAGTAATCGTGTTTTCATGGTCATAGCGAAAAAATGTAATTATAAGTATTGAATTCTTCTTTTAGTAATTTCACAGGGTTGTAAAAGCGTTGACCGTGCGTACATTTTTAGAATGAAGCGCTTCCGCGCTTCATACAAAATGTACTTCGGTCAACGCTTTTACACCCCAATGAATTTACAAAAAGAAGCATTCAATTCTTAAATAAATACAAAAAAGAACCATTCAATATTTAAAAAAAAACCAGACAACTATGGATTACCAACTTTGTCTATAATTGCATAAAGTATTGCATGTTTCGTTTCAGAAATCTGTTCCTTGGACACTTGAACATATATTCAAATAAAAAATATTTACATTTATAAGGTATTATCTGGCCTCTGAATTCCCAAAAATTGTGAAAATTTTAAATTCTTTCAAAATTATGTTTGTTTTATTGTTAAATGAATAGAAAAAAATAATATTATCTGGACACTGAAAAAGAAATGAGTGTTGTGTTGTCACTGTGACGTCATTAATTTTTTACCTTTAAAAGGGCTCAAATAGGACCTTGTCCTACCTTCTCCTGTAAAAAGTTGAACAAACTAAGCTTATCAATGGAATACTTATAATTATCAAAAAACGAATATGCATTATATATGTATGTTGTATGTTATAGGTAATGGTAACTGGTGCCATACCAATGTTTATGACCCAGAAGAGAGAAACGGAATGGAGAAGTCTGGTAAGGTTTTTTCATGATTTTCAACCGGATTTTCGAAGGAAAAATCGGTTATTGATTTGGGGATGTACGGCGGGCGGGCGGCTTCAAAACAGTGTCCATTCATTAACATGAAAACTCTTTAACGAAATCTTTTCAAATTTAGATATGTTCTTTCCTGTGACTAAATGAAGGTCAAGTTCAATTTTCACGATTTTAGCTTTTCTCGTTGTTGAGTTGTAGACCTTTCAGTAGGGAAAATGATATTTATTATATGATTTATTTTTATTTTGAGTTATTTCCCTTTGAACAGAAATGGCGTAATTAATAAGTATATGGATAGATAGTCTATCAATGATTGTATCTGTTCGATTGATTTTAGTCAGGAATTGTCAAAAATTTCTTATAACTATTTTTTTTAAAGTCATGAGTGTTTTGAATGTAGATGTCACAGTTGTTATGTGGTATTTTATTTTTGTTGTGTGTGTTAATGTTTAATTTTTAATTGATCCTGTTTGGGGGTCCAGATTTGCAAATATCATTTTCATTAGATGATAATCTATTGCTATTAAAGGATATGTTTCATTACATTATATTGTGCAGATAAAGTTGTTGACATTGATAGACAAGTTGCAGATATTAGTTTGTGACAAATGAAAGAAAAAATATTGGGAACTATTAATTATATTATGGAAGTATTATATTGACGTCAATATAATATTTCCATGATTACACTAAGTGTTTTTTAAAAGATAACAAAGCATGTGTTAATTATCAATCACACAATTATAATTGGAGTGACCGATTTATTTGAAAATTTTGTGTTTCCTAAGTGTTGTTGATGATAAGCTCTGTACATAGCCTTATCTCCTGCCTTATTTTCTGTATATCTAAATGATCTCCAAGATTTTTTAGAGAGATCAAATTTATCTGGTTTGACTTCTATTAACTCAGATACGTTTACTTAAAATATTTTTATGTTTATATGCTGATGACACTGTTCTGTTAGCAGAAACCAGTTCTGATTTACAAAATATGTTAAATGCTTTCTCAAGTTACTGTAAAAAATGGAAGCTGATTGTTAATGTCGAAAAAACAAAAATACTAATTTTTTCAGGTATTAGAATTCCACAAAACTTGAATTTTGTTATAGATGATAGTAAAATTGAAATTGTCAAAGGCTACAAGTACCTTGGTATATTTTTCGCAAGAAGTGGTTCGTTTTTGACAACACGAAAATATTTATATGAGCAAGGTATGAAAGCTGTGTACTCTGCCTTAAAAAATGCAGACAGAACAATCTATCTATAGAGTGTCAGTTAGATATTTTTGATAAAGCTGTAGTGCCAGTTCTTCTATATGCCTCAGAAATTTGGGGTTTTGAAAATTTTGATTAATTGGAACGTATTCACCTCAGATTTTGTAAGATGATTCTACATTTAAAACAAAGTACACCCAATTTTATTGTTTATGCTGAGCTTGGCAGATATCCTATATCATTAAAGGCAAAAGTTCGTATGATTAATTTCTGGGGCAGATTATTAAATGATTAAGAAAGTAAAATATCTTGTCTACTATATAAACTTTTATTCGTTAATTTTACTATGTATGGATATGAAAACAAGTGGCTTGTTTATATAAAAAATATTCTAGACAGTTGTGGAATGTCAAACATATGGAATATACAATTTGCTGATAAATGGGTATCAAAAAGTGTTGACCAAAATTGCAAGACCAATATAAACAGTCATGTTTGTTAGATATAGATGCTTCACCAAAAGGGTTATGTTATAGAATTTTTAAGACAGAAATTAAGTTTGAGAAATATTTTAATATTTTGTCAAATAACCATTTGTATACATTGTGCAAATTTAGATGTGGTAGTCACCGATTGCCAGTTGAGACGGGAAGATGGCAGGGTCTTGCAAGAGACAATAGAGTATGCCATCTTTGTGACTGAACTAACATTGGTGACGAATACCACTACATTATGACTTGCGAAGCACTTAAAACAGATAGAACAAAATTGTTATCTAATTATTTTGGGAAAAATCCAAACACATACAAATTTTATGTTTTATTCAATTCTACAAATACTGTACAATTAGAAAAAACTGTGTAAATTTATTAAAATTATTAATGTGAAAGTATGTCCTCCTAGTTAAAATATGTAACTTACATGTAGTATGCATTTAGTTAGTCTATTTATGTATATATATGTACCATTCTCTGTAACATTGTATTTAGTTTATGAGAATAAAAGATTCATTCATTCGCAGTATAAATATAGTTTGAAATTTACTGTTCATTATCAGACATTTTGAAGATAATTACAGATAAGTTTTATAGATTTTTAAAAGACATAGTATTCAAGAATGATAAATG
Organism: Mytilus californianus; assembly: GCF_021869535.1. Lineage (NCBI taxonomy): Eukaryota > Metazoa > Mollusca > Bivalvia > Mytilida > Mytilidae > Mytilus > Mytilus californianus. The sequence goes on from NW_026262701.1 coordinate 85,189,188, forward strand.
ATATTTTGGAATTTTTTTTTTCTTTTCTTTGGTAAATTGTTTGAAGAATTTTGTGGTAGGTTTGTTTGTTGTTCTGTATAATCTAATTTTCTGAATGCTATATATATTTTTTTTACTTGATCCAGATTGGCAAATATCATTTTCATGCAAGAAAATCCGGTTTGCTGTCACTCTGACAGCCTCTTGTTTATAAATAAAGTTGTTTTCTCGTTTGAATTGTTTTACATTTGTCATTTCGGGGCCTATCATAGCTTGCAGTGCGGTATGGGCTTTGCTCATTGTTTAAGGCCGGCCGTACCGTGGCCTATAGTTGTTTATCTTTATATCATTTGGTCTCTGGTAGAAAGTTGTCTCATTGGCAATCAAACCACATCTTCTTATTTTATATTGTGTATACTGTTTCGTTAGAAATAGAAATGTGTTTATTGGCACTCATACCATATAATCTTATTTTGTTTGAACGATTGGACCTTTGAACATCATTCTATCATAGTAAACAATTATAAACGTATAATCTCAATATGATACGCAAGACTTATCAGTAAAAGATTTTCTTTTGTCTAACATTTCTGTTCTATGTAGGTTTCACTAGGAAAAATTAATGTGCGTGTAGTTTTTTATAAGAAGATCATAATTATTGCTTTTTTCTTTCTATTTTTAGAGACTGGCGTTTATGGTGTGCAGTATTATTGGAGCGTCAGCAATCGTTCCAACAATCGGTGCTTTGGGACTAGCTGGTTTGATCTTCGTGCGTATTTATCTATTACGATTTCATGTCGATCAAATAAAATGCATGACTACTGTTAATGCAATTTATATATAAAAAATCCCAGTTGATAAATTAAGAAATTACTATAAGATACAAAGGTTCTATCTTCTTCAGTTAAGTTGAATTTTGCTATTCTTTTTAGGTACCGTTTAGTCAAAAAGCTCCTAACGTTTCTACGTCTTTATACATCTCTGCCACTCATTTCACAAAAAATCTTACGAGAAAAGATATTGGTAAGTCATGAACATTTCAGGATAACTTACGATCATTTTTCATCGTGAGATTTTTTATGAAAAGAGCCGCTGTCTTTCAATTGTATTGCTGTTAGCTATATTGAAAAGCCCTTCGAATGGAAGTGTCATTTTAATCTACTAGTATATGTTCAATTTTTTAAATCAAGATTCGTTTTATTCACCTTATGTTCAATTTTTTAAATCAAGATTCATTTTATTCACCTTATGTTAAATTTTTTAAATCAAGATTCATTTTATTCACCTTATGTTCAATTTTTTAAATCAAGATTCATTTTATTCACCTTATGTTCAGTTTTTTAAATCAAGATTCATTTTATTCACCTTAAGTTCAATTTTTTAAATCAAGATTCATTTTATTCAACTTATGTTCAATTTTTTAAATCAAGATTCATTTTATTCACCTTATGTTCAATTTTTTAAATCAAGATCATTTTATTCACCTTATGTTCAATTTTTTAAATCAAGATTCATTTTATTCACCTTATATTCAATTTTTTAAAATCAAGATTCGTTTTATTCACCTTAAGTTCAAACAAACTAATGACTCCACACATATTTTCTTTTGTCTGTATGATGTTCGTTGTCCCCCCCCCTTTTATGTATATACATTTTTCATTGTGAGCGCATTATATGTATTCTGTTTTCTTGTTTAAGTGAGCATGTACACACTCACTTACATGAAGGAAAAAAATGTCTTCACCCTGGTTTCTGTGAAATTTTAAGTATTATTGTAGTTATGTTATATTGATTGACATGATTTGAAAGATGTTTCAAAAACTGTATTTTTCTTTGCACAGCGAAGGGCATTATTGCCATGGGCAGTGGAAACATGGGCAACTTCAGTAGCAATAATGATAACAGCTTTCCTCACGTTTGTACTGACCATCGTTTCTTGTTCGTACTCTCTTTGCTGTGCTCCAAAACCAGAGAATGAACAAAGAGTAAGTGATAAAAACATCATTTATGATACTGTTTTTTAACAGAGTTTAAACATTAGAAACAATTGTGTTGATGCTAGGGTGTCTTATTTTCATAAAACAGAAGTTAATTTATGGATTGGAAAGCCACGATAATCACTAAGATCATTGTGCTCGTAATAGTTATTTGAATTTGCATAAATCGTGTAGCTACTATATTTTTATTGTTTATCTATTTACCCTTTTCATTCAATTTGGTCGCCAGAAAAATAATTACAAAAGCGCACCTCTACTGGACTGGGACAAAAGTTATAATCAATTGGAACTATTAGAAATGCTTTTACCGGTATTATTATTTCCACATAATTATTTGCAACATATCTGCATGGAGGTTGGCTGAATCTTTGTGTGACTTAATTATACTTGATACTGGACTTCAGCTTGCGTAAAGGCAACAGAGGCATGTACATTGATAATAAAATGCATGTATGAGGGTGTGGATGGAAATGGAGGACCCCACAACCAGACCCTCATTTATGATACCTACATAAATAGGATGCTCTTTAATCATTTTCCACTGGAATAATAACTATATGCTTTTAATACGAGTCTCTGATTGAGATGGTTAAGCATCGGTGCTCCCGAGATCACCACCGATTTTTAGTGGGGTTTGTGTTGCTCAGTCTTTAGTTTTCTGTGAACTGTTGTTTGTCTTTTTGTCGTTTCATTTCATGGCGTTGTCGGTTTGTGTTTTCGACTTATGAGTTTGACTATCCCTTTGGTTTCTTTTTAAGCATTCATTGACCCAGGGTTTGTATGGGTGATATGACGAACCTCATTTGCTCAAAGATGTTAAAAGTTTTGTTTTAATTATAAACAATACTATTATCACAATTAAAACATGGCGTCTATAAGTATGTGTCCTAAACAAGAAAACGTAGAACGGTAAGAAAATCGATATTTGAGAGTGAGTCCAATCTGATTAAATTTCTGATTTGTCGTAACTTGCGTATTCGTCTTATGAGCATAACGAAATCAGGGATCTATATTTTAATTAGATTGCGTCGTTAAGCACAACAATAGGCTGGTCCTCTCCCTTGTAACATACGGGTATCTGAGATATCCTTGTTGTCAAGGGCCGGTTACTAGTAACCATTTTTGTCAGAGCCAAACAGATAAAGGACAGGGAACCAGTCTAGTACAACAAGGACACTTGCCAAATTAATATGTTGCTTTTCTGAACGATGGAATGATAACTTTCCTTTTTAACATACATGAAGTAATATTTTTTATTCGAATAAGCCTTTACTTTTAATAGTCAGCACTTCTGTGTTGACATGAATATCATTGATTTTGGTCATAATTATAAATTAACTGTTAACAAAACTTTGAATTTTTTGAAATACTAAGGACATTCTACCACAGGAATAGATTAGATTAGTTGCATTTGACAAAACCTTTCGGAATTTTGGGTCCTCGATGTTCTTTAACTTCGTACTTCATTTGACTTTTTAACTCTTTGATTCTAGCGTCACTGATGAGTCTTGTGTAGACAAAACGCACGTCTAGCGTAAAATTTTAAATCCTGGTATCTATGATGAGTTTTTTGTATGTATCATTTCCAAAATTTACTATGAAAAGTATAGCCGAATATTTTGGCCGAATAAATTTACTGGTGCTATTTTGTTTTATATTATGAATTCAAATGCTTTCTATACATGCATATATACATTAGATACGATGCTTTCATTGTAACTCATAGCTTTTTATGATTTTTAAGACTACCATTATAAACGTTGCTAACGTTGTACCAAGTAAGGTACCAGGTTATCAGTTTCCTATGGGATACCAACCTAATCCTTACCTACAAGGACAAATGCCAATGCAGTTCACAGGAGCGGGTCAAGTTCCGGGTAATGCACCAGCTGCATCAGGATATCCACTGTGTCCGACAAGTCCGTACGGAATGGTACAACAATCTCTATCTGGTGGTAGTCCACAAACAGTCAATGATAAGAACATTGAAATTGATTGATTGTTTTTAAAGTTACCTTTTGAATAATAAATGATTAGCTTTAATTTGATTATTTATATACATTGTCTACAAATGCTAAGGTTTTGGGTATAAGATTGTATATCCATTAACACTTGTAAAAAAACATGAATATACATACGTTCTCAAGGAATGTAAATACATGTAAACTGGTTTATTGCTCTTTCTCTGTAATTCAGTCCACATAAAGAAGTGATTTGATCATATCGTGTATTTAGAATTGTTTAATCTATTTATATACGACGGTATTACATGTACCGGTAATGAATTGAGTGACATATTGTTAACAAAATAGTTTACGATACTGATAAATTACCTGCTTTTTTTATGTTAATCCATATTTATTTCTATTATCATAAAAAAAATGAGTACATGCAGTTTCATTCATTTTTACTTTTGAACAATTTTTAGTTGAGTAATACTTTAAAAAAACCGACTTATAATGCATGTTCTTTGGTATTCACCACGTTCAACTTTTTGCTATATACTTCAAATAAAATCACATTTAAAAATATATATATTGAATGCGTTTTTGGTTGGTTTTTGACAAACCAGCTGATGTCGAAAGACGCAGATTTGTCTGAAGATATTTTGTTCATTTGTTTATAGTTTTGTCATCAGCTGTTTTTTGTTTTCTCCTGATGAGAACATGAGACCTGTGACAATCCTGTTACTACTGGTACAACTTTGATTAAAGTCAAACAAGAAATGGCCCCATAATAATTCTAAAAACAACATAGTTTTATATGAAATATTAAGCAAGCAATTGTATGTGACGACCCCTTATGGGCATGTACTATAGTCTCTTACGACAAAGGTTAAAAGTTTCTCATTTTTGTACCATGGCCAATACCGTCTTTTTTTAAAGAAACAATACATTCTAATTAATTCGTAGTTGAGCACCTACAACTGACAAGATAAAGCACGGCCATAAAAGCGCTGCTTCTTGGATTTATTGCTTATTTCCGTGTACTTCGTGCTATTTTGACTCGTTTTATTTCGTCTAAATTTTTTTCTAAACCAGAAATAATACTGATTTTTTTATTTTTACACATATGAATACTTTCACATTATATAATGTAGTTAAACACTTTATGCGACTGTTCATATGTAAGCATGCAGCACTTTCCCATCGGTACATTTTGTATACGTTGAAGTGCAGATGTCTGTTAGATTGTGGTTTTACATTACGTCTTTTGGTCTTTTAATTACCGAACGTGACTTATTCCCGATTGTGACTGTTTTGCTGAGTGTGAATTCGCATTGCTATAAGACGTGTCACGGTACTTTTCTATCCAAAATTCATGTATTTAGTTTTGATGTTATATTTGTTATTCTCATCGGATTTTGTCAAATGTCTTATCGTTTGTAGTTGTAAATCTTATTTTTTTCTGTTGTATTCGTGTGTTATGGTAAAGATAATTAATCACCCAGTTCATTAATTAGATTTTAGTTTGGGTCAACTAAATTTATACGATATATATTTAGTTTACAGTTTGATTTAGAAGAAACACCAACATAGCTAGATAATACTATTAATTATCTAATTACTACCACATTTTATATTAATTGGTATTGTAATTTTCATTGTTATTAATAAATGTTATATGAGTATTATAAAACAAATCTTGAATTCTATCCTAATTTTATCCTATTTTGGGGAAATTTCAGAAATTCAAATGTGACGTCACTTTTTTTGCGTTGATCTCTTTGGCTAACTCGGCTGTGAATTTTTATGTGCTGGTTTATGTTGTTTTATGTATTCGTTTTTATTCTGTAGTTAGTCACCACTTCGGTGTTATCGTGTATATCTATTATATAGTCATTTTTATAAATTTACTGTTTGCAAAAGTATGAATTATTCTAAATACTAAGGATTTTCTTATCCCAGACATATAACCTTAGCCGTATTTGGCACAACTTCTTGGAACTTTTGGTCCTCAATGCTCTTCAAATTGTACTTGTTTTGTCTTTCGTACTTTTTTGATTTGAGCGTCACTGGTTAGTCTTGTGTGGACGAAACGCGCGTTAATTTTAAACCTGGTACCTTTTGTTAGCTAATATTCGTATGTTTCTCTGTCCTATATTTTCTCCCATTTATTTGTATTGTAGTCCTGTCATGTAATGTTGTCAATTTAATGTTATATTTAACATTGCCATAAAAGCGTGAGGTTTGGCTAGCCACAAAACCAGGTTCAATCCACCATTTTTTTCTTAAAATGTCCTGTACCAAGTCAGGAAAATGGCCATTGTTATATTATAGTTCGTTTCTGTGTGTGTTACATTTTAATGTTGTGTTTCTGTTGTGTCGTAGTTCTCCTCTTATGTTTGATGTGTTTCCCTCAGTTTTAGTGTGTAACCCGGATTTGTTTTTTTCTCAATCGATTTATGAATTTTGAACAGCGGTATACTACTGTTGCCTTTATTTGATTACCCTTTATTAAAAAGGTTCCTTTTTTATTTAAGTTTACCTGATATCTTTCATTAATGATATGTATCTAGGATAATAACATTAACGGTACCAATTTTTCTGCACCAGATGCGCATTTCGACAATAAATGTCTCTTCAGTGATGCTCAGGCCAAAATATTTGAAAATCCAAAGCTTATTAAAAAGATGAAGAGCTATAATCCAAAAAAGATATAAAAAAAAAAGTAAAGCCAATGCCGGGCAAGGAATCAGAGCTTTGCATGAGGGAGATATATTCCTTAATTTAAAATAATTTGTAAAATTTTGTAACAGCAAATTTTAATAACAAAAAATCCGTATTTTCATGCCAGAACCGAAGTACTGGCTACTGGGCTGGTGATACCCGCGGGGACTAACAGTCCACCAGCAGAGGCATCGACCCAGTGGTAGAAATAACATTAACGGTACCTTGGATAACTTATATTAAGATTTTTGTATTTTAAATTAAAATGTATATTTACATATTAAAGAGTTTTCCAAATAAGAGTATTTTATCTTCCAGACATAATCTTTACATATGAACGGTCGGTCGTCTTTAAGGTTCAAAATGCATCATTCAAACCCATTGAATTTGACATTAAGGATACAGGTTTATCTGCTTTATAGCTTGACCTTAACATACAAATCGACAGTCAGCACCGATTGCAGTTTGTATTTATTGACGATTGACCTTATTCAAATGAACAGGGGTCTGCTCCTTACATGAAAACTGATTCAACACGAGGAAAAACGACTGAAATCGGCGCTTCATAAGTTTTACGGTCACCATCACGAATTGGTTGACCGACACAATGTGTCGGTGTCCCAACTCACTGGCGACATGTTTTTGCTTTCTTAGATATTAAGATACCAGAATAGTCGTCTGATTTGTGGTTTTACCGATTGTGTCCTGTTCCCGAGTGTTGCTTTTGACTAAGTGCTAATTCGCACGACAGGTAATGCATACATAGCAAGAGACGCTAACCCTGTCAACACATTCCCTTTGGATTCCATGCAAGTCCCTCATATTTTGTTTGTTACTTTGATATGTCTCTTCATAATCGACTTACGACATTTGATCATTGGTGAGCTGCTGTCGCCTTAATTCCCAACTGCTACATTTTTATTTTTATGTAGTAACTTTCCAGTAGCACCTTCACATGGAAGATATAAATATCCTGGTACCTGAGATCACCATGGGTTTTAGTGGATTCGTATTATCCAAACTTTAGTTTTTCGGGTGTACTGGGTTTATCTGTGATGGTTGAATAATTTAACAAAGTTGGAAACATATTTATTTAAATAAAATCGTCGTATACATGTTCTGTTGTCAGTTTTTCGACATGATTTAAGAACACAATTCTCCTCTGAAACTAATCGACAAAAACAAAACTTACCCTTCATCATCCTTAGGAGGAAGATCTTCTTAAAAAATTATAACTGAGTATTAATCAAACTAACTAGACAAAAGGTAGTAACACTTATATTGATAACTTAGTTTGCAATTATACACCTTCTTTGTACTAAAATGTTGGTGAAATGTTCCAATGATGGTTGCTTTTGGGAATAGCTATAAGATTCGAAAACCCTTTTTGTCAACAAACATGACCGCCACTACTATTAAGTAATTTGTGTTAAAAATCTTTAATAGGCATGTCTCAGAACATTTTGTTAGAAATTGAAATAAAAGATAACTGTTCGACAAATTCTTTTTGTCTCGCATTGAGCCGTGGTGACGGTATAAGTTTTAATACTTCAAAGGGTGGAAGAGCTAGGTATTTTGTAAAAAATACGTGTAACTCTCCGTTCATTCAGAAGTCATTGACCTGAATTTCATTCTTACTAAAACGCTTCGGACACACGAAATTAATGGTAATAACAAATTTTATTTACTTTTGTCAACATTAAATTATTATGAAAAGTTACATAATCTTGATTAGTTTTGTTACTCATTGACTATAAATAAAAGGTTAGGTGTAGGAGGTCAAAAAAATTCCTGTAAGGTTTAAATGCATGTGTTGTATTGTTTAAGGTTAAATGTAAATTTTTTGTCCTTGGTCAGTTTCTCAGTTACTTTGAGTAAAAGGTCAATCATATGTGGCCCAAAAAAAATCGTCGTAAGGTGTACATGTCCGTCTAACAGGGACTGAATTACCTCATAAATTTCATTGCATGGTTCATTGAATAAGTTTTCCTGCTTTAAAGTCATCTTATTTCATCTATAATACCGACTTTCAGTAAGCTTCTAAAAGTGAGTATACAATGTATTCAAAATTATTTATGAGAATTGAAAAAGAAATGTAGCATGTTTAACCTTTTAACATTGTCAATTACCATTAAAGATAAATATCTAGATAAAACACTGCATTTAATTATCAGGTACCCGCATAAGTGTAATCATGGAAGTATTACATTGACTACTTCCATGGTGTAATAAACAAATCAAATGTAATCTAAGACTTATAGGTATTCAACCATACAAACAATAAATAATTATGAAAATGAATATGAAGTTTATTCATTAACTGTATTCTAAACCTATTTAAAGTATGAAAAACGGGTTATTTTCTTGTGCCATACGCTAGATCTTAAAAAAAAATTCACAGCAGTCTGTTGCGATATTTGTGATATACTCTACCTCCCTTTCAGCCCTATGTTCCACAAGGAATGAAGAGGATTAAGTGTACCTTCCTTTCCCAGTAGGTTAAGGTACTAACACATCACTCACCTGCCCTTACCTAGAATTTTGGTCTCCGCTTTGTATTGATCAGCGGACTGAAATTGTTTTTTTTTTACTTTGTATCTAACTTGGACTCCCTTACAACAAGAATATCAGATTGAATAGTATCATAGTGTGAAACGCTTTGTCTTGCAATGATCTGATGTTGAACAATTGTGCTAGTGTAAGTGGTCCAACCTATAGCAGCTATATCTTGAACAAGAACAGTTTCCTGAGGGATGGTTGGGTCACTATACAGTTGTTCATCTCGATTAGATGTGTTAATTACTATCAACTCAGACTGGGTTTCATTGTATCTATATTTCTCAGTGATGAATCAATCTAGGGGAGACATTATATTGATGATGAATCCTTTGAGCAGCAGAAGTTTGCAGTGTAGAGTTTAAGTACATCCTTCTCCGTTTCCCTTACTGGCTGTAATGATTACTCCGTCGTTGTTGGATTGGTGAATCATTGTATCATGGTATTTCCCATTCATTGACCACACGAGCGACAATCCTTAATAACGCCTTGAATCATATTTGATGATACCACTTCTATCTTTCATATTATATCCTGCTCGGTCTTTCTCTATTGCAACTATTACTAATTCTTTGCCCTTGCTATGCACATTCTCCGATGGCTTATGAATGTGGTGCGTGGTTCCTTCCCATTTCTCTTGTAGTTAAAACAATCTCTATCATTATTTGGAACCATTAGACTTCTAACAAAACATCGACCGTTATGATGTCAGTCTCATTTCAGGACAGTACCAGATTTGAACCAGTATACCTGCAGTAATATTCCAAATCGTCATTCATTGAAACTTGCGAGTCAGTGACAATGCCAGTACTCACATATGCAATCCCAGATATCGTTGTAGCTGCTGATTCGAAAATACCGAACTCTAGGCGAATTAAAAAAGGGGAAGTCCATGAAAATTGACAAAATCAAACGCTAGCGATCAACGGAACAAGTGAAAAACAACTGCCATATTCCTGCACTTGTATGACATTTGTCTATAGTTCCGTCATATTGTCAAAACGTAGTGTGCAACCCAAACAGACATAATGTATTAATATGATAATAAAATTGAAAGTTAACTGCCTAGTCATAGTGGATGGCAAAAAAACAACGTATAAATTGTTAGAGGTTATAGGAAAAGGAAACCGGGTTATGATCATCAGGAATTGTATGGGATTTTCCATAGATAGTCAAAGACGTCTATGCAGACTTATTCTTCAGTTGGTAGTACAATGAGATAACGTGTTATTGTGAAGAGCTACCAGGACAGTTGGTGCATGTACAATGGAAAGGACTAGCTGTCATCTGGTGTCTTAATCGAAATATGCTTAAACTGCCATGGTTGAAGTTAGGTTTTATGATTTAAAAGTTACAATAGCATAGACTATGGTAATGTGGATATCAGAGTCTAAAGATTTATTTTGAAGTCCATTAAGTTCTTTTGGATAACATTTATAACGTAAGACATATGATGATAAAGTTAAGCTTTCAACATCTAACTTCGGTATCATTGAGTTACGGATGAATTTAACAAGTTACTAATGATATATAGCCGACTAAGTGCTTGCACCTCTGCATTATGCTAAACTAATCTTTAATTTATCCCAAAGACATATGCCGCAAGTGTTGTCAACATGTCGTGTCGTGTTGAATCCAGTTCATTTATATATCCTCCAGAACTAGAAATTAAAGAAACAACAGACACGGCTTCCTCCGCCTCATTTTTAGACTTATACCTCGAATTTGACATAAGCGGTCATCTTAATACCAGGATCCATGACAAACAAGACAATTTTTATTTTGAAATTACCAATTTCCCCGACCTTAATAGGAGTTTACCAACTTCACCTGCATATGGGATATACATTTCCCAACTCATTCGGTATTCAAGAGCTTGCAGCTGCTACTCAGACTTTATAAAACGTCACCAGTTTCTCAGCAAAAAGTTGATGAACTAGGGTTATGTCAAAGAACGTCTCGTCCTTTTTATTAAAAAAGTTCATCGGAACATACCAAGACCTTGTTGATAAATATTCCGTATCAACTTCACAAATAATACATGATGAAGTATAGATTCTAAGTACTGACGTTGTTTATCATCTTACATACATGTTATATGGTTCTTTTATTTGTCTTTGTAAATTATTTGCCTGTTTAGTCCATTTTTTGTAATACCCTTTTGGCGTGGCTCGGTACTTATACATCCCGCCATTGTGTTATTGTACTATGGTCATTTTTTTTGTATTTTTGTCTTTCATCTTTGCTTATATGCTTTGTCTAGATGCCATTTTGTTTTTTCTTTGTTGACATATTTGTTTGTTTTTATAGTGATTAAGATTCTAACACAATGTAGACTGCTGTACCCCTATATTTTGACATTTTTACCTATTATGTCTGTTTGTTTTGTTCACACATTGTTGTCAATATAATGAAATTTTATGCGACTGTCATACAAGTGAGATGTTTAGGTAGCTTTAAAACCAGGCTTAATCCACCATTTTCTACATAAGGAAATGCCTGTACCAAGTCAGCAATATGACAGTTGTTTTCCGTTCGTTTGATGTGTTTGAGCTATTGATTTTGCCATTTGATAAGGGACTTTCCGTTTTGAATTTTCCTTGGAGTTTGGTATTTTTTCTATTTTACATTTTTCAGGTGGGGTAAGTTCGTATGTCTGATTGTTGTTAATGCGGTCTTTTAGCTGTTTTAAATCATAAGCCTTGTATCTATGATAAATTTTACAACCAATGAGTCCATGGCACAACTGGTAGTTGTTTCGTATCACAAGGGCATCACCGAGAGTATCACAAGTCCAGTGGTCATCACTTTTGTGTTGCCATGAAATATCAGTGATATGTTCATTTTCTGTAAATTTGCTGCTTATGAAATATTGAATGACTAGAAATTTTCAGTTTTTAATGCTTTTCAACTTCGTATTTTATTTGACCTTTCACCTGATTTAATTCAAACGCCACTGATTGATGAGTCAAAAGTAGACGAAACGTGCGTCAGGCGTACCAAATTATAAGTTTGACAATGTTGATTCCGATTTTCTGCATTTGAACGTCCTTGTTGCAGGTTATATAAATTACATAATCCCTTATGGTTATGCTGATGTCTGAAGAAAAGATGGGATAAAGATTACGTTGTCAAAGAAAGTATCAATGTCTTTTATGTTATTCAATTGTAATTCAACGGACTTCTCTAACTTAATTAAGCCTTGATGAGAATTTAATTATTTATTTGCTTTTGCAACATCAATCATTGCATGCAGATACAAATATCCCAAACCATTAGATACGCAAATCCAAATTAAAAATTTAGGTATTGTAAGGAACATTCAAGTAGTATTGTCTTAAGACAAAACATTCATTAGTAATGATATTTGCTAATTTTGTTCAGTCTTAAGCTGGTGTCAAGATATGGTTACATCCAAATATTCATAAAAATGGGTATAGCGTTTCCACGACACAGCAAATTATTTCATCTTTTAACAAAAAAACGAATTAAGGTTCCATCATCTACCTCAGACAAAGTTAACCTAAGATTGATTTGGTTATTTTCAGGTTCCTTTTTGTCATATAGTTTTTTGAGTTTTGGTCTTACACATCCGTGGCTTTCAAACGATTCAGCATTCCTTATGAATTTTCAATCCAGAAAAGCCCTTCGAACGCAAGGAATTAATAAAGTGTTATTTGAATTTAACAAAGAATATAAAAACAAACTTACTTAAATCCTGAAAAATATCAACATGATATTTTGCTAACCTATTTTTAGGTAAGTTTTCGTAAATACAGATGTGAAAAAATCGTTTAACTTAATAACATTTATTGATGGCAGATATAGGTTTAACGTTCTGTGCAAATGTTACATGTATATTTAGGACAATAGTATGTAATTGTCGTATGGATATGTATACTCTGCGTTGTACACAACAGCCAATCTGAGTCGAATTTTGACGTGGTAAGTGACCTGGTCGACAGCAAGGACATTATGTCACTTTCATTCTCGGACAAATATAACCTGTCCCAGTGCTGTTAAAAACGAAAACAACACTTTATAAATTTCATGTGTCCGAAGCGCTTTTCTGAATTTATCTTCACCAGGAACGCTCAAAGACGAATATTTGAAAGCCAAGGATGTATAAAAACCGAAACAGATGAAGAACTATATGGTCAAATAGTACCTAAAAAGACAAATCCATAAAATGTTTACTTTGACTGAGGGAGTTGAAGCCTTAGTTTCTTTATAATTTCAAAATTTATAAAAGGACAATTTTAGAAAGAATTGTTATAAATCATGTCAGTACCGAAGTACTGACTCCTAGTGATGATACCCTCGGGGACTGATAGTCTTCCAGCAGAGGTATCGACCCAGTGCTGTAAAAAATGAAAACAACACTACATAAATTTGATACGTCCGAAGCGCTTTTCTGGATTTACCTTCATCAGGAACGCTCAAAGCTGAATATTTGAAAGCCAAGGATGTATAAAAACCGAAACAGTTGAACAGTTATATGATCAGAAAGTACCTAAATAAAAGTATATGCTGATGGTCTTAAATGCATCGCGTCGGATCGGGCTGAAGATATGAAACATGATAATTAACGGAGATAAAATTTCAATTTCTTGTGAGAGAAGAAAGAAATAAATCCAATCTTTAAGTATAATTTCAGAGCACGTGATATCTCTTTCTTGTTTCTAACCTTAAATATGTCGTGTTCACGTCTGTTTTTGTTTTTGAAAGGTTGTGTATTTGTTGTTAACATTTGAGCATATTTAAATAATTGTGAAACAGAATCTGTTATTTTCAACGGTCTATAAGGTTTTTTTCTCGTAAAGCACAGTCCCTTGACTATTTTCGGCTCTATTGAAAGCCTGTTTCAGATATTGGAAGACAACCTGAAAAGGCCTTTTACTAGTACTGGTGTAAAGTATTAGTTTAGATGAATTTGTTCTAATCTTGTTGTATTACGACAACTGGCATAATAGCTCATTTTGTATTTATCTCCCTTTCGATGCTACATCTTTCTAGTGAAGGTTAATTCAGAATGCAAAAAAGGTCATCGGCATCAGCAAAAATCGTACATTTTATTTTTATTTGTTCCTTAAATGTTTTCCCTTTATTAGGCGAGAAAAATGCATATCTTGATACTGCTCAGACATTGTATTTTAAACGTAGGATTACTTTCATGACAACTACAAGCAAATATGAAAGACAATAACATATTAAAAATCAATACAGTGCAATATAATACATATAACAAAAATAAATATTAAATGGGTATCACAGATTTGGTCAGGCATATCAACTGCCATAAAAAAAAATATAAAACCAACAAAATACTGCTATTTGTTTAAGTTCAGTTTTGCATAAACTGTAATAAAAGAACTTATGAAAGGCAAAACAATATTGAAAAATTTCTATGCATATGTCCATTTTATCACAATAAACAAATATTTCAAATTCATTGATTTGTAATGTTACTTTTTGTAGCCAATGATCTTCTTTATAAAACTAACCATTCGGGAAAAATTTGGACATTGACAGAATCATTGAGTTGTGTTTCGCTCATATAAGATTGATTGATTGATCGTTGCTTGCCTAACTTCCAGTGACTAATATATGTCATGCATATTTTTCAGGACAAATTATCAAAAATGTTGTACAATAGGTTTTGCAAAAGGACCGACCGAGATGAAGAGAGGGAAATTTTGGCAGTCACTGGAAAGGGGCAGAAAATGTGCTTCGTGTAAGAATAGATGTTTAGTTTCGTATAGAAAATATAATATACGCAAGTCTATTTTGGATTGTGTTTCATAAGTTTATATAGTCCTATTTAATGTCTATTTTCTGTGATTTCGATTGTTGATTCTTTTTCATGCCTAAAACGGCACTCTATATTTAATATAAAAATCCAGTTACTAGTAATTAGGTACCCGTATTTCTATAGTAGTATTTCGATTAATGTCCTGCAACCAGTCTTGAAAAAAAATCATCAGCAGCAAATAAAGAAATATTTATATAGTAAATTATGTTGCTGATATTATTTGGTTATATGACTTGCTTTTGGCATCAGTAATCACATATTGAAAATAAAATGAAGTTTCCTTTTATAATATCAAATATCTAAGACAATATTTTGAATGTCATTTACGATTTGCTTTTCATGGGTTTTAAATAATTTAGGTATTGGTAATTTCTTTAAAGAAATGATGCTAACAATGCGTTCATACAAAGTATCTAGTATCTTTGTATCTTTCATAAAATTGTAATAAAAATGGATATAAAAAAATGCATTTTCCTTATATATACAAATAAAATAAATAAACAAAAGTAAATCATTTGTCTCAAAGACCCTACCGTTTTGTTTAACCAGTTAGAAATACTCTTTAATAGCAAATGCCAAATTGTCTTAACCTATGCTGTTTTTGCCTATTACTTTTAAGTAAAGTTTCAAAGGATTTGAATCTACAAAAAGTGACGGATAAACGGACATGAGGATTTTAGAACAAGAAACCTGGTTTTATCAAATGTATAATTATAAATTTACAAAAAAAGGAAACATATTGAAGTTAAACTATTCATTGTCGTGGTTAAAAATCTGTGACTCAGACATCTACTATTATATACTTTTCTTTAGATTCTTTTGATATGTGATAAATATTGTAGTATCATTGAAATTGCATTAATTACCGAAAGGTATTTGCACAAAAATCTGTTTTGAAAGGAAACTGTCGAGCAAACACACCTGTACAACATTAATCATAAAGCACTTTTGATTAAGTCTAATGTTTACTTGAGCGAAGTTTAAACTAACGTTTCTGATACTCATATACTGCAGTTGCAGAAAGTTCAATGCACTGGAATACTAAAAAATAATAGCAATTACAATGAACTTGTACAATATCTCTTTCAGCAAACCAAAGATGTCACCCTGCATTGACTGTCGCATCTTTAATAGCATAATACTTTGTAAGGGCCATCCACTACTTAGATTAAATGAAAAGAAATTTTGTCAATTTCATGTCTTCTTCAAATTAGATTTATTTGAACTACTAACATCTGCAGCCTTCGTACTAGAAGAATTGTTCCCGTTAACTTCTACAAGGTCTTGAAATGTAACACTTTTCTTTGTCTTATTATTGCCATTATTTCCATTTATAGAAACACTAATAGAAACGCCTGTTGCTGACGTAACATCGCGTGGTCTTCCAGGAGAAACTTTAGTTACCAAGTCCGCTCTAGAATCGGGTCTAGAGTCAGTTATAGAATTCGATCTAGAAACATTTGGTCCTATAAAATTTTCTTGTTTCTTACCAGACGGCGGTCTGGTTGTAGGTAATTTGTGTTTTAGTTTTGAAGAAGGAGAACTATTGTTTGTAGTAGAAGTTGATGCTTTTTCTTTACTATTTTCACTTGATTGTATATTTCCAGTCTTCGTTTTTAATTCGTCCTCAGGCCCTTGTTTGATTTTGTTTGATAGGAGGACAGTCAATTTATTAGACAATGCATTTTTATCCTTTTCTTTAATCTTTGATTTCGCTTCTTCTACTGTAATAACAGTACTTGAAGTCTTGTCACTTTCATTTCCTGTTAATGTGTCATTTGCTTTTCTGGACCACAGTCGGAAAAACCTCTGGCCTACGCCTACACTTCGTGCCTTCCTTTGTAATGCTATAAGCGACAGTCTAGCTCTTATGATATTTCTAGTGTTATCACTAATGTCGCTGGCGTCGTCCTCAATAACGGCTCTATCGTGACAGACATTTGCTACCTTTGCTATAATGACTGCAAGAATTACACCAAATAATGCTATACATATAGTTATGACTATTTTGGGGTATGTTTCAGTGTAATTTGCCGTTACCGTACTATTGGAACCTGCAAATAGAAATAATGTTCTTAGAAGAAACGTTAATCAAAATATGTTCGATATTAAAATTGAGTCTTATAAATAAGAGGAAATGTATGGTATACCTCAATGACACAGCAACACCAATGTCGAAACTAACCAAAGACATTTATAGATCAACATACAGTTCTCAACAGTATTAGTCTTCTTTTTTATCAATTCTTTATAGATATAGTAGTTTATAAGTTCTTATTCGTGGCTTACTTATCGGTCTAAATACTAAGCGATTAATACTGAAAAGATAATCAGTTTAAAATCCATGAACTGGATTTAAAGGGGCCTTTAAATATCTATATCTCTTCGTGACATTAACGAATCTAAATAGCAAAGGTTATACACTTAAATTAAAGTTACATGTACTAAATCATATATAACATAATTGTGTTTACAAAGAGGCACAGTTACCATTATGCATTAGTTATGGATATTTTTTTAGTCTACTACTTGCAAAAGTTAAGTCGGCGTCATATCTTGACTTTCATCTAGAAATTAACAATGATGGTCGGTTGAAAACAAAACTATACGACAAAAGAGATGATTTCAGCTTCCCAATTGTGAACTTCCTATTTCTATGCAACCACATTCCAGCAGCACCTGCATACGGAGTATATATCTCTCAGTTGATACGATATTCCAGGGCTTGTATTTCCTATCATGATTTTCTTGATAGAGGGTTGCTGCTCACAAGGAAGCTATTAAACCAAGAGCTCCAAGAGGTTAAGTTGAAATTGTCCCTTCGTAAATTTTACGGACGCCTGGAAACACGAGTTGGTTGACTGTTATGGAATATCCGTTTCACAGATGACAACGGATATGTTCCAATTGTTGTAACTACAATCCCGTCCCCTTTTCCCCGAATGTGACCTACCGAGTTAGACTTATCACCGGATTTGTATTAACATGAGCAACACGACGGGTGTCACATGTGGAGCAGGATCTGCTAACCTTCCGGAGCACCCGAGATCACCCCCAGCTTTTGGTGGGGTTCGTGTTGCTCAGTCTTTTGCTTTCCATGTTGTGTTTTGTGTACTGTTGTTTGTTTGTCTATTTCCTTTTTGGTCATGGCGTTGTCAGTTTGTTTTCGAGTTGTAAGTTTGAATGTCCCTTTGGTGTCTTTCGCCTCTCTTTGCAAGTATCTTTGCTTATTTCTTTCTGAAAAAATATTTTTCGGAGAATTTTCTAGGTTTTTTTTTAGGGTAGTGTTGTTTTTATTGGGCTTTTTTTGTTGTTGTTTTTTTCATTAGCGGTAATTCTTAATATTTTCTTACACATGAACGTCGATTAATGTTATGGCCGAAGCAAACCAGATCACCTGTAATGGTAAACACCCTGACAGATTATACAGCATATCTTAAGTTAACAAAAAGTTTGAAGATGAAAAAAAAAATAAACAAAATAGTAGTCAAGAATGCTAAAATTAGACAGACAAGTCCGTACTTTAACAAAAAAAATAAATATCAAGGAACACGAAACCATAGTAGAAAAAGAACACTTAACCCGCGTTCCCATTTGCTGAAATAAAGTCGTTGATTTTGAACCTAGTCTACTCATCTAATCAATGGAAATGTGTCTCAGTATTATATATATAAACAACAATACTGTAAATAGTTCAACTTTTTACAAGCATAATTTAATCTTCATTTTATTGTGATTGTTCAATTAATTAAAATTTATGGTCTGGTTAACCAATTCCTGTAAGCGATGTCATTGTTAAAAAACCCTCTTGAAAGAATTTAAATCTATCTTATAATTAAGATTTAATAATATAAAAGCAGTAGATGTTTGTAAAAATCTCATCGCACCATACGTTTAAATATCTGTTAAACTTCTTACGCTAGAAAATTGAATCCATTACCATAACTTTAATAAATTAAATGAAGTGTCTTATGCTATTTTATTTTGATTAGAGATGTCCAAGTTGTGGTAAAAACTAAGCTTTTAAGGAAAAAAAATCACAAAATTGAAGAATCATCTGTTTGTGCCCTTTTTACGAAAATTATAACTTAGGTATTATATGCCTTTTCGAATTGATCCCCGTGTCAATTTTATCCGTTTGTGGACATTTCGAAATGACCGTCACATTGCTTGGAAAAAAAAGGTAAAATACATAGAATATATCCAGAAATAATTCCTGGTTTAAATTTGTTGTGTTTAAACGTTTCAATACTATGCAATTTCGTCTAAATAGCTGGAATGGAAACAATGAATGATGCGATTAGAAGAGAGTTATCTCTTTATTGTATCATATACGCCGAGCTGAATTATTTAAGTTCGAGCTAAAGAAATGTTAACAGTTCGCAGGATCACTATATCCGGACATATAATTTTGATACTAGTGATTCGTGCTTAGCATAGAGGAATTGACTATCACTTTATATTAAAGACACATTTTGAAGATACAAACTAAGATGGAAAAAAAAACCTTATAGCCACTAATTATTTCCAAACTAAGGGAGGCCATACCATGTCTTTTGCTATTGCAGGCATCACCAGGCAAGGGAACCAGACTTGTTACGATAGGAAATAGAACAATATTGGTACAATTACAGACCAACTTGGAAAATTGATCCAAACACACTCGATGTACGTACGTTGGTATTTTCACCACCTTGTTGGGTACTATGATGTAAACAGTGATGTACGAACGAAACTCCTAATAAATGATAATAAGGTAGGTTTCCATTAGCGTAATAACCCTTACTTAAAATAAAGAAGTAGCGTTTACATTCAATATATCTCCAGAGAAGATCCACTCTTACTTCGCGCATGTAGCATTAGTCATACAAAGATAGATTATTTTTGCAACAAGTTAGGTTTTTTTGTCTTGTTTTTACTGCCTCTAAGTGAAAACAGGTCTATTTCTGAGTTTATATAATATATATATATATATATATATAAATGAAAAGTTTTGAAAAGTATTGAACCGAATTATCAATAAGTCCCATGAACGATGCAATCGCTAGACTTTTTACATGTATATGTTTGTTGTCTGTATTCCCTCTGCGAAAGACCATAGAAGAACAAATAACGCAGTGACTGATCTTTCACGATCCAAATTACGCGTTGCCTGATCTTTTACTGTCAATTTTGAAAAATTAACAAAAACCTTTTTTTAAACAATAATCTGGACATTTCAAGGGACAAAATCATTTCCACTTAACTGTACTATCTGACACACAAATGAATTAGTTTCATATATATTATGATTTATTGTGACCATTGTAGATTCTAAACGTGTATTTTTCCTCTTTTTTGATTCGCATAAGGTTATGTGTCATCTCTTTGCACACAATGGAAAACCACCTCATCCTGAAATTTGGGATGGATTTATGAATGCCCAAGGATGAATTTGGCTTTCGTTAGTTTTTTTTTATAGTTTTTTTCATCATCATCTTTATTATTATTATTATTATTATTATTATTATTATTATTATTATTATTATTATTATTTTATCTGATTTAAATTGCATTTCATTTGAATTTTTTTATTGTTATATCTTTTCATCGAGCTAACTTTTCAATTTACTAGTACTTAAAGGATTATAAAAACTACATTTGCCCAATATCCTTATTCTCGTAACCATTGCAGATAAATAGGTATAGAGAAAGTGCAAATTATGTAAAGGAATATGCATCTATTTACAAACATTTATATACAATACAGTGATATCCCAGAAAATTTTATAAAAATAAATGATTATACTATATATATGATATGTACATATATGAATTCAGGTTTTTTTTGTTTTTTTTTTGTTTATTATTTTTGTGATGTATTATGTAATGTGTTATTTTGTTTACATGTATGCAATCAACCCCATACGGGTATAATAGTGCATTATTTCAATAATTAAAAAAAGTATTGCTGTGACGACATTTGCTAAGACTTGTGTTTTAGTATATGTGTACTTTTGTCAGTAACATTGACGTAGAAATTAAAACCCTTGATTCTAATTTATTAAATTATTTTCTACTACTTCCCGGTAATGAAATATCTTACCATGCTATATTTTTTTAAATCATAATATTATGAAATATATAAATATAAGTTTATGAGACTCATCGTTTATCCTGTGAAGGTATTAATCACTTTATTCTGAGATGACGTCAAAGGGAACATTCTAAGTATAATAAACCCTATTCTGAAATAAAACACAGTATGTAATCTCGACAGGAACACTCTATAAGTCAGTCTTTGCTGTGAAAAGACTCTGTCTGTTCGTTGTTTTTACGTTTTGTGCTTTTATTTGGAACAGCCGTCCACATTATAATATTGGCGGAATTATAGACTCACTGATGATATAATTTTTAAAAGTGGCAAATAGTTTGCGGATTTCGTTATCAGTAGCATCTGGCATTATTTCATCTATAAAACTGTCCTTAAATTTCTCCCGTGAAGAAATTGCAATCCCGAATCCTTGTCGTGCGTTAACCACATTTCTATTTCAGTTGACGATTTTTTAATTATTTGTGTGTAAGACATTTGTTATTTGTTTGTTTGTTTTCCAATAAGTAAATTTCCCGCGTAATGCGTTATGTCGCAAAATGGTGGTAAACTGTTCGCGCAAACGTAATGCGACGGAACGTCATAAAGGTAGAACTCTTTCGCATTATGTATGTGTCGATTTTAAAAGTATATTGAGTAAAAAAAATTAAAATAAAAAAATTTCAAAGTTACGGAAATAATTTTTTTTATAAATTGTTTATTTCAAATAAAAATTTATCCTGACTATCTGGTTTATTTTCTTTGTTATGATAATTAATTTATTGTTATGTTTATGATTGTATATTTTATTTTAATAAAAAAAAATGTTTAATGGTAAATTTGTTATACTCAATATAAAAATAAGAAGATGTATGTTTGCCAATGAGAAAAACCATCCACCAGAGACCAAATGACGTAGACTGAGGTTAGCAACTACAGGTCACCGTATGGCTTTCTACAATGAGCAAAAGCAATACCGGAACGTAAGCTATAAAAGGCCCCGAAATGACAAATGTAAAACAATTCAAACTAGAAAACTAATAGTAAAAATACATTTCAATAACTAATATTATGTATTATGGGATACTTATTCATTGTTTCATATTTCTATTAATGCTTCATATTCACGATATAGAATGTAAACAACTTTTTTCAAAATATATAGAATTTGCTATTTTTCTATTTTCTAAACATTTACTGTAGTACACCAAGGAAGCTTTTTGATTACAATAACAATCAGAATAATATATAAAAGTGGTGTGATTAAACATGTGGGCGGAGCTAATACTGAATTATTAATTTTCGGGGTTGATTTAACCCTTGAAGCAATATCGATATAATACTTACATGCTTTAATATAACTGAAAAAACATCTGACTAAATCAGGTGATTCGTCGTTTTTGCCAATAAAACAATAATTCTGTATGAATTGAACACACTCATATATTTTAAAACGTCGCATCGCAGAGTTGCCGCTCATAAACACAAGAAACGTGATAGACTATTTTTATGGTTATAATTCTTTTTCGCTGTGTTGAAATATTTTTTTGCGGATCCAGAAGAAAATAGGTAATTCTAAGGAGAAGTATACTTTTTAAATGCTCTTGTATTTTCAATTGTTTGTTTAACTGTTTATTCAAAAAGCACTCAGTATTTCTATTGTAAAGCTCCGATTTTATTTAAGGTATGATTTCTGATTGGAATTAAGTTGTTTAATTTCAGATAATTAAATTTAAACTTGTCGTTTTCTTATTTCAAGTTGTTCATCAGGGTTTTGAAAAAAAGAGACAATGTATGAGATTGCACAGACTAACCGTATTAAATACTTACAGTTTATTTGCAACTTTGACATTGCTTAACTGTTAAAAAAAAAGAAGAATGTTTCTAAGGACACGAATGACCCCGCTCAAGCTTTGCAATTTATTAGGTTAAAAATGGACATAACTCTAGAACGGTAAATGACTCACTGCCCTAATTCGATCTCTGTCTGCGTTTTGCGGTTCTTATAGCATTGTGTATGAGTTTCGTAAAATTTGTAAGAGGCAAACTTAAGTTAGAGTGCGGAAACGAAAATTCGACGGACGGAAGGACAGTCAAGGATAACACCTAATTCCCCCGTGGCTTACAGCGGGGCATAAAAATCAAAAGTATATAATATGTTGGGTTAAAAGTTGTCACTAACTTGTGAACTTCCGATTCCAATTAATATGCATGTCTACTGCTTTTTTACTATAGGAATATAGCGTAAAATAACACTGAGGAAACCAGTCATCGAAAAGGACATATACGTATTAGTTCAAAATGTAAATTTTTGTAAGTCGAAGTTTAAATGAAGTAATTAAGACATTTCAAACGAAAACTCAAATCAATCTCAAGACGCGTAGTTTGATACTCGTAGAATTGTTATTCAAGTTGAAAATTAATTTTTCAAAAAGATCAGTTAGATTCAGTGTTCATTGCAAAAATCATGATGATGTGCGATCCAAATTATCTGACACCGTTTACATTTACTCTGACTAAAATGTTTAACGTTTCATTCAACAGCGAAATAATACAGTTCTAACAAAAATGAAATTGTATGTGTGTTTTGGGTTGGGTTGGGTTGGGGGAGGTTAATCACTGGTACGCACTAGATACAACATACAACATTCGACCAGCAAGCTGATGATCTGCTGTGTAATAGAAAGAGTAACTGAAGAGTATTACTAGTTGCAGAAAAAAAATTCAAATTCAGTTCTTGTGTCAATGATATTTACAGAAAAGACACATTTAGGTGTTGTCTTTGCTGTAATATTTTTTTCTGATTTAATAGACTTATTTATGAATAAAGCTGAAGATACCAAAGGGACATTAAAATCTCACAAATCGATAGCCTGGGATCCTGGCCAACTGCTTGACAGTAGACCTATCGACGAAGTATCAGATTGGGTCAGGATGCCAGGCTAACAAATCGAGAGAAACTGCATGACAACGCCATGTCAAAAACGAAAGACGACAGAAAGACAAATAATGAAAAAATATGAAGATATGGTATGATTACCAATGAGAACAAACAAACAAACAATTGGAGAGGGTATATGAGCCCAGTGAACAAAAATGAGGATTAGAGTAGTAATCAGTGTTAAATTAGGACATTCCAGTATTATATAATTGTTATTCGGGCTTTATGGCAATATGGGATCATATTACCTGACAGTGGCCTATACCCCCTTCACCTGACAGTTCAAGATATGAAACACTATGATATGAGCATATATCCCTTTTAAAGATGCCGAATAACATATAGTATATAGTAGATATACAAACAGTTGAAAAATTAAGATGGCTCAATACAGATAAGGCCACACCAATTTGATTTATAGTTCTTCGGACAAAAGCTCCAAAAAATATGGGGCGAGCGAGCGAAATTTTTTTTGTTGTATTTTTTACTTGAAAATGAGTTTTTATGAGGCGGGTGCTCTACAAGTGAAGCGAGCGATATATAATTTTTTTTGAATTGTGCGATTTTGAATTTATGTACATGTTAAAACTGGGTTAATTCATAGAAAAAGGAGGAAAAAACATGCTCTAATGCATATAATTTGATGGATTGGCGCATGAACCATATCCAACTTTCTTGTCTCGCTGGGGTTTAGTTAATTTTGATTATTTTCGTCAAATAAGCTTTGTCTGCGTGAATTTTCATTAAAATTGCAGATGCATTTTAACAAGAGGAATTATGTTAGTTTGGTAAATGACATATGTTGAATAAAATTTAAATATGTGTATGTATCAAAAAAAAAATGCCCCTGCAAAATATTAAATATTTTTTGATATAGTTGTTTTCATTATATCTTTATATGGTAATGATTGTTTATAACTATAATTTATCCATACAAAGGATCAACATAATGAGTGAGGTGAATATTTCAACATCATGAGTAAGATATTTATATTGCTATGCATGTAGATCACAATGTATTAAAATATTCCTTTAAAATACATATCACAACATTCACATGCATTATTCTGACAGCAAAATACTCTTTCCTTTTGCTCCTAAAAGCTGCAATGCATTTTAAACTGTTTAGCTTGACTAGAAGAGATTGAACCAATTACACATCCCTAATTGTTATGAGCATGCCTATCACAATACCACCACTTTGGTCTCGAACGTTGGAACTCTTAAATTTCTGCTTGTATGCCAATAGACGAACAAGGAGATATGGTTTCATCAAAATAAGATAAATCTGTGATTTTTTTTAAAATTCACGGGAATTTAATATTAATTTCATCCAAGATAGATAGGTCTATAAAATAACAAACATTGTAGATAAACTTGTACAAAACAGCAGCCGGTGTTTCAAAATTCCACATAGCAAATCTGAACAATATAAACAGTCATTCTTTGTAAAAACAATTTTTATTGGAATAGACTACCAAACAATCTCGTGTGTACCAAGACAATTGAGAGCTTTAAAACTTCGGTTGCTCTCACATCGTTGGACTAATTTTCCAGCGCCTCTCTTCCATTGGCGTTGCAATTGATGCTATATCCTGGCCCTGCAACGTACTTATTCAGATTCAGGTCTATGTCTGTTGAAACAATAATCCGGGATGACGATGGTTCTAACGAACATTGATGTGATCGTGGTCATCTAAAGACAGATTTTTAATATTCGTCTCCTAGAACAGGTCTTCATAGATAAAACAAGATGCATTTCGGATAACTGTGTGTTCAGTAACTACTTGTCCACGGCAATGAGTTGACACAACTACATGTTGGCATCCCGATTTTTGATCTTTTATTTACAATTCGATTTATCACACGTGCGTTTGAATCGAACGGAGCAATATATGCACAAGAAAAACGTCTATGTGAAAAAAAAATTTCAAGAAGAAACAAAATTTGGAGCGGCATGCGGCCCAAAAATTTGCGGAAGCGGTAATTATTTTTTTTTATTGAAAAGTCAATTTCTCCAAAACAGGAGCGGGAAAATCCAAATAACTAATAATCAATTTGGTGTGGCCTAAGATATGCTCATTGACACGTTTACTTGAATAACGGTATACCTCAATACTACACCATGTCGAAATAGTGTCCGACGCAAACAAATTGTATTGTTTATTCTTTTACAATTTATAAATATTTATAACATAGTATATCTATTTGTCAAGCTCAAGACCACTCGGAGTCTAGACAATCTGTGGATAATATTTTATAGACCACAAAAGGTCTGCAATCATCACTGAAATCTTTAAAAGACAACAAAATTAATTTTAATCAATCTATTCATAATTTTTAGGGACCACAAAAGGTCTGCAATCCTCACTGAATTCTTAGCTTTACAGGACAACCAAATTAATTTGAATCAATCTATTCATTTGTTTATTATCTCATTTGGTTTCGTACCGTTCTAAGTATATCTGTTTTTGTTTTGTAAGTAAACTTGTAACGTTTGAAGTACTTACCTTAAATATCAAATTAATACATAACGTAAAGGTAATTGGAAAGGCATGACCTATATGATTTTTCAATATTATACATAAATCCACTTCAAAAGACGTCTAGTATTCAAAACTTTCACTGCTATTAAACAAAGGCACCCGAAGTTGTGAAATGTCATAGTATCAAGCTCTCCTTTAACAGGTCATTAAAATGAAATAAGTATTATAATCATGTTTGTGGATGGTATTTTTCAGACAGTAAGTAGACTAACACATTTCCTCTTATGCATGTCTATATCTACTATCAAACATGCTTCAAGTTTAATACTTAGAACTTTAATAAATAATTTATAGCGTAGATAGTTTGTGCATCTAAAACCACATGATAATGTGCATGAACATTTTACCTCAAGTAATGAAAATGTTAAAAAAAACACTATATGTTCAGAAAATAACAAAAGGGTAAGAGCAACAAATTGCATGGGTTAGTTTTGAAAATGTATTTTGACATATAAGAGATGTCCTTTCATGGCTTTTAGATATTATTTGGTGCTGATTCAGTTTGGACCTACCCAGATTTTGAAAATGACATTATAAGATAAATAACAGTTTAATATAAAGAAAAGGGCTTTAGAATCGACATTCCTTATGATGCGATATTTGAATAATTGCTCAAAAATTGATAAAAGAAAGGCGATATACGTTTTCAATATATCCTTTTTATTTTAAAAACCTCATTACGACCATTGGCAAATATTTCAAACATATTAACGCTTATGTCAACCGCACTGCAAATTACATTGGTGGGTTCTGAAGGTCAATAGATTATACGGGTAGGCTAGTTATGTTGACCTCAACAAGAAAATAATGAGTAAGGTTACATACTATGTTTCGCTAGAGGCCACCTACAGACCTACCAGAAGTGAAGCAGAAAGGTTCATAAAGATGCTGAAAGTGCAGTCTTCCAAAACGGGTGACATAATTCATGATGTTTCTATTCAAATTGGATGTAAAGTGTAAATAGTATCTTTTTATATTCACTATGTCGTCCATGAACATTCATGAAATATTTGCCACTGGGTGTTAAGAAAAAATCTCTTCTGCTTAATCTTGTGATAATTTGTTTATTGCTTTTTTTTCTTTGTTTTCGTTTTATTTTATGTTGAAACTTTGTTGAAACTATTTCTATTTAATGTTTGAAATGTGTTAACAAGACTATTTGTCTATTAACCGAAAAGCACATAGCATTTATACATTAGTGTAAATTGGTTCCTAAACTGGCGACAGAATGAAATTGTCTGACGTCTTTAACATAATGTGAAAAAATAGTGGGATTAACGGTACTTCGGATATGTTTTTTGATTGCCCTTTGGTATCGTCTGCCTTTTTCGCATAAATTACGTTACAATGTATGTATATGACGTTATCTTTATTCAAAAAGTGAATTTATTTTAACAATTGATTACCTTGCTATACACACATTCTAATCACACAACAATACTCTGAACTGTTTGGGATTAAATCTTAAATATTTTTATATCGGCTGATATAATATATAAAAGCGTACTTTATAATGGCCTCTACAGTTTAATCCCGTAAAACCAACTATTACTATTTAATCTAGAAACAGTAGCTGCTTTTAAAGTTTTATACATTTCTGATATCACACATCTTCAGAGTGAAATAATAAAAATATGAACTCGTAAACTCCTTAATAAAATCGAGTGACATTTCCATCTTGTCTGAAAAGGTTTAGGTTTACACATTTGATGAGTATAAATTCCTGTCATGTATTGAGAGTATGTTAAACTCTCTTCATGCAAAAGAACCATAGCAACCACCCTTCCTAGGGATCATATATATGAAACGTTGTAGGACTTTGAAATATAAACTTCAAGATATGGATATTTTGTGCCGTAGACTGCTTTTGAATTACCTAATTTTACAGGTGCGGATTTAGGATCTGATATTAGGGGACGCCCCCGAGAATTAGGAGTAAATGGACCATATTCTGACAAAACAATGGCTGTAGTTTACATTTATTGTTTTCTTATTAAATGGGGTGCGCGGGCTAAGTGTTCCCCCGTCTGAATCCGCGCCTGCTTTATATGAGTTTACAACGTTATTCATTGAAAGCGTTTTGATAAAGTTAATAGTGAAATAAAACTCAAAAGTCTTCTGAAACGTCCATCTTTGTGAGCTTTTTGACAAAGTTTATAGTGAAATAAAACTCAAAAGTCTTCTGAAAGGTCCATCTTTTCGTCGGAAACGCTATAACGTTTTTATTGAATACTTTTTGATAAAGATAAAGTCACTAATTAATGAAATAAAACTCAGAATTTTTCCCAAAGGTAAACTTTACTATGTTCAAATGGAAATTTAGACTTCAGATGCCATAGTCACATTTCTTAAAAATATGAACGAAAAAGAAATGAGTGGTATATGCTTTATTGAACAGCCATTAGCTGTCACTGATATCAAGATATTATACACGACTATAATTTCATTGGAAGTGAACACAGTGCTTATTATACTGAAAGCACACTTGTCAACCTGAAGTTGACAGAAATGAAAATCAACAACACTTGTCTTGTGAAACAACTGTCATAATCAATAGTTACATTTGTTCCCGGAATAGTAATTTAAAGATTATAGGAAAAAAGACAAACGTATGCATTTTTTATCAATCAAGGTGTTGCTAACAATTTTATGAATAAGGTATAGTAATAGGGCTCAATTTCAACTGGGCTATTTAGAAATTTGCAGTAGAAGCAAATCCCAAAATATTAGACTAAATATTCCATCATCTATATAATGTTTGTTGATATTGAAAATCAAATAAATAAACCATCTTTTAAAAATATAAAAGACAAGACAAGACAATTCAAGGACACATAAAAATCTGTTTTGAACAATTATTGTGGTTTTCTATACATAACCTAATTGGTCCTTCCCGGTGAAAATGTACGGTCTCAAAATATAAGATTATTTAACGGGTATATCTGAATATTTTCCTTGTAAGAATATTGAAACTTATTTTTCTCAAGGGGAAATATTCACCAATATTTGTGCTATAAACCGTTTACAGTTAGGTTTAATTGTATAGTAAATGGCCAATGACAGGATTAAACAAAATATTTAAGGAATGAATGTAATATTTCTTCTGTCTATGAAGAACTAACATCCCAAATGAGGTGCACACTGTATAACCCCCTCATTTTGAGGTTATTTTGAATTTGAATTTGATAAAAGCTTTCAACCAATCAGAAGACGTGTTGCATCCAAAATTAAATTATTTGTTTATAAATCTTGACGTCTATATTTTCAAAGTCCTGCAACGTTTCATATATGACCGATAGGAAGGATGGTTGCTACGGTTCTATTGTATGAAGAGCATAACACTGAAAGGATTTTGACCAATCTTATGTATAATCAAATACATGTAGACCCTATCAAAATATTCAAATTTAGTATTGAAAAGGTTACTTTTCTTTTAACACATTCTAACAAGATAACACCTCAGTAATTTTTTTTAAATTATTTTTCCTTATATTTAATCTTTAATATTTCCATAACGGCTTACGAAGCGACGAATTGTAGTTTACATTGCCTTGAATATTAATCCTTTTAAATTTAAATTTACTGTTATAATCTTAAAACGGTTGCGATTTTAAAACGGTATGGCTAGTATTTGGATGCAAG
Organism: Mytilus californianus; assembly: GCF_021869535.1. Lineage (NCBI taxonomy): Eukaryota > Metazoa > Mollusca > Bivalvia > Mytilida > Mytilidae > Mytilus > Mytilus californianus. The sequence goes on from NW_026262701.1 coordinate 85,219,401, forward strand.
TTTTTGAATATAAAAATAAGAAGATGTGGTATGATTGCCAATAAAACAACTCTCCACCAGAGACCAAATTACACTAAAATTAACAACTATAGGTCACCGTACGGCCTTCAACAATGAGCAAAACCCATACCGCATAGTGAAGTATTGTTGTTAATATAGTCCTTTATTATTATTTATGAAAAATATAATGGTATTGCCATGTTATACTTGATTCTATGCTGCATGCAAGCGTACAACGAATTTGCATATTTGTTTTTCGTTTATCGTTTTGATCATAAATCAGGCCGTTTGTTTTCTCGTTTGAATTGTATTACATTTTGTCATTTCAGAGCCTTTTATAAGGTAGCTTGCAATGCGGTATGGGTTTTGCTCATTGTTGAAGGCCGTTCGGTGACCTATAATTGCTATCTTCTATGCATGTGTTCACTAGTGGAGAGTTGTCTCATTGGCAATCATACCACTGTGTGACATCTTCTTATTTTTTTCATACTGGTCAGGGAGAGGATTGAGCGCTCGCAAAAATTTTAAACCCCGCCACATTCTGTTTGTGCCTGTCAAAAGTCAAAAACCTGTAATTCAGCGGTTGACGAAAATAACCAAGACCTTAATAAAAGGTTTTATAATGAGCAAATTTTATAGGATTAGAAATAAACTCAAGGTACTCGCAAGGCGTTTTGTGCTCGTACCAGCCCATATGGCAGTCAACAATGTGGTAGAGGTTTGTCGTTCTTAATAATGAAATTATAAATTTTTCTACGCTCATGTTATGCGCTCCACAAAGAGTCAAATAGCATACAATTTTACCATAGCTCAGCTTAAGCCAATAAGGTCCCTACTAACGGTATTAAATGGATTAGCTACCTAAACTACACAAACAATTAAAATATCGTTTCACTGGCTTCGGTTGACACAACCGTGACTACACTTTCACACAATCTTATCAAACATGACTTTTCTTTTTTACTCAAATAGACCTTCGAAAATATTAGCTGTATTTCATGTAAAGCCTTTTTCTGTAATGTAATTTATTCGAAGGATAAACATGTGTATATGGCTGGCTTCTGAATTTACGAGCTCTATTAACAACATCATCGTAAATGTGTAAGAATGTGATATCCGTTGATGCATAAATAAAATAAATGGTACCAATTTTACTGTTGATTGTACTAAATGTTTCCTTTAGTCAGGAAAATATAAAGTGTAGATATCGGTTCATTTCTTTAAGTGCAAACTGATTTTTTTAATCAAAAGAAATGCAAAAGGCATCATTTAGCAAGGCTAACTAATGTATATTCAACATCATTTGATAAACATTTCCGTCGTTTAGAATTTTACTGTTTAACTTTCTGTCTTAAAATGTTTGAAAATTTTACTAACTTCTTAAACGGTATGTGTATATATATATATATATAAAACGTCTGAATAATAGTCAACGATTTTTCCCACGAGGGCGCTGGATCGTTACGAGTAACGATACATGTAAGACATTGATAAAGGTTTTTCTCGTGCTAACAACATCAGCCAAGATGAACTTTTACAATATAAAGTCAAAAAGGTCAACAGGAGGGTGCCTTTTGTGTTGACTTACCATCCAAAATTTGACAACTTATCTCACCTAATCCGCGAAAATTGGAAAGAAATCGAAAAACATCCTAAACTATCCAAGATCTTTCCCGAGCCACCTGTACTGGCTTTCCGTAGGCCCAAAAGCCGAAAAGACTTGCTTGTGAGAGCTGATTTATCCTCTCAAGCAGGCTCTTCGTCTGTGGGCTCTTGCAAGGGTTGCGGGAACAAACGATGTCTGACTTGCAAACAAATGCTGGTTACCCAGACTTTTAACAGTCACTCCACTGGTACAGAATACACCATATTTTGCAATGTCAATTGCAAGACTAAAAATGTTGTGTATCTCCTACAGTGTAAATGTGGTAAACAGTATGTTGGCGAGTCAGAACAGCCGTTTCACAAACGAATGAACGGTCATCGTAGCGACTACCAATGCAAGCCAGACCTCCCTCTTAGTCGACATTTGAGATCCCCTGGCCACACTAAGGCAGATCTCAATCGACTGACCATTACAATCATTGACCACAAATCTGCTTGGTCTAGGGAGGATAGACTCACTCGGGAAAGATTTTGGATAAGAAAATTAACAACTTTGGCACCAAATGGGATAAATGAAAAGATGTAGTTCGACTCCATGCAGTGCTTCACATTTGGGTTATATTACTTATTATTACAGTCTCTGTTTCTATTTCTTTACCTTACTCATCTCTAAAATAAATCTGTTGAATATACCAATTTGAATTGCTTAATTTTTTGAGGGATGTAAAAGTACCCTGCCACGTTCAACTAGTTAACCTTAGTCAAAATTTATTATCATATTTTAACGGCCGTTTGTTTGCGATGTTTAAATACGCAGACTCTGTTGTAACTACTCTACCGTTGTCAAATTTGAAATATTTACAAATTTAGATCGTACAGTGCTGTTTATTTGGAATTCTTATTGACGCAATCGTTCTTGTAACATCATAACTGTCGTCATCGTTAAACGTTTAGAATTGTGCTAGTTCATATCGCACATTATTATTTTTATTTAAAGCATATATTTGAACTCTCTGTTGTAATTAGTCATATAACCTATGTCGTGTTTAACACATATTTAGAATTGTGCAAGCGTCTTACCTGATGTTCGGTTTGACTTTTTTATTGTATAAATTTAAAGATTGTTATAGTTTAATCTAAGTAGACTGATATATGATTCATTCAACATCACAATCATATTTACTGATGAAGGATATCTGTTATCCGAAATATTTAAAAATAATTACATTTATAGTTCCTTTTTTTTTGTTATTGGTGTTGTTGTGTACACTTTTTAGGCGTTTATATATATATATATATATATCTAAATATAATTTATGTAATGAAATTACTTTCAGTGCCAAATATGTCCTTTCATGGTAAAAACTAAATATAAAGTTATGAATGGCTAAGGGCGATAAATTGTTTAAATAATAAATGAAAATGAATAAATGTCAACACTAGCACCTTACATTTTTTTTATAAATAATATTTTTATATCTAGTTTAAAAGCTGAGTATGTAAGAATACGATTAAAGAAATCTTTGGACCGTTTACTTTGAACATAGTAAGATTTAAATCCTCTTTTGAAATGACCATTATTTCTTGTGTAATATTGTTTATTGCACAAAAGCACACACTAAATAAGTATATAATAGATCACACTGTCCTAGATAATAACTTACAAACATACAAAATTAAAGTTAAATTCATGTAATCAAGGCCTTGAAAATTTACTTATGCTTTTTGAAGGAAACAGTTAAGAGGTGTCTATAGATTTGTGTATATTAAATAATGTATGCTTACAATATCGCATTAGCGCATTATATGATAATATTTATCGCATTTTTAAAATATTAAGCGTGAAATTTCACCTCTTTTCCATTACTTAATGAATACTTCAGTTTCGCCACTGGAACAAAAAAGTAAGCAGGGGTCTGGGGGCGACAGCCCACCCCTAGAAGCTGAACGATTGTAGTAAAATTCTAATGGAAAATAATATGTTTAATAGAATTATTTGTAAGCACATGCTTACAATGATATACTGGTGCTATGCCACTGGAATATCTAATCCACTCACCACCAATTATAAAAAAAAACCAAGAATGTCATAAGACATGTACGACATGTATAAGAGTTTGCGATACTTATCATTTAGACAAGCCGACCGTGCGAGACCCTCATGGGTAGTCAAGGTCGTTAAACACCCCCTAGTAGTAAATTTAGACAAATTTGCCCAATAATAATCCGGATACAAAAAGACCTGTGATTATTTGTCCGTATTGAACTGGCAAAATTTTTGTGTATAAATACATTTACCGTTAGATAAGTTCTTATCTTATTTTAATGTTGACAACAAAAATATCTTATTAATACATGTATATACATATATTAAGGATTCGTATGACAAATGGTGGTTCAGTGTGGTGACTAACCCAGTCGCTTGCCTCCATTCCACCACAATCATGCATGATATATGTGATGCTATTGCAGAACAGACCAGTAATCGTGATAAATATCAGGGGGCTCCATGCGGCATAGAATCCTACTTCACTTCGCATGCGATATCCAACGTATTGACGTAAAAGTCGATGTTTTTTTAAAAATATAGTTAAAAGTTTGTGATGATTTTTTTTTAAAGTTCATCCTGGTCATGTACAATAAGTAAAAGGGTTAAATTGTTCTATTCAAACTTACCTTTTATTTCATGAATCAGTGTGCAAAATGTAACAACTGTGAACCCAGTCACAGGGTCCACCATGATGATATTCCATCAAATTTTCAATAAATCCCATTTTTACATAATATCATAGAAAAGAGCGATTCAAACTTTCTCATTGTTTTATTTCAGCAATTATTAATTTGTGGTAATGGCCTTGACTCAGGTCAATCATAAATGTGTTCCTTTTTGTTAAACACTCGTCAATTTTTTGCAGTCCGGTTATCTTGAAATAAATCACATATCCATTGATCCTTTAAAAATAGCGATGTGTTCATTTATAATCTTCAGATTGTATGTTGATATTTAATATATTTCTAAGTTACCAGTATCACAGTATGAGTCCATTAAAAGTTAGCAAACTTTTTGAAACGAGAAACACCTCCGCATATTGTTAATATCCACCAATTTTCGCTCTCTGTGTCAACAATGCTTTGCTCCAAACAAACAGTTCTATGTGTATAGTTATAACTGAACAAACGATTTATTAAATCAGGTATAACCGAATTTTAACCTGCTATTTAATTATTCCTTAAACTAGATCGTAGTGTACCTCTACAGAAAAACTTTAAATATACCCGTTAATATATCGATTGTGTTTAAAAAGCATATAATCTGTCTTTAATTGGAGGTTAAGCTGATTAATAAGAAAAAATTTCTATTGAAACATTATAATGTTATGTCATTACACCGTTTGTAACAAATACTTGTCAGTAATTTATAAGTACTTAAATCATTTAATGTCGTGGTAACATATAAAGGTAAAGGTTAATTAGCAACAGATTTAATTAATAGTATAAAGACGTATAATACAATTATATGTCTCTGATACAACACAAGTTTCGCTAATTAACCAATCAGTGCTATTTGTATTAATTCTGCTTTTTTATATATATATATCAAGAGAGATGTAAAAGGAGATGCCAAACTACGACAACAATTATGAGATTGAAAAGTTTTATAAAAATGGGAAGTAACTCCAAATATCAATACAGCAAAATCGGGATTGCTTATCGGCAGTGTAGATGCATTAGGGAACAAAGATCAAAATCGGCTGTACACTATCGCATACTTTATCATTTTGAGTAATCTAATTCCACCAACAATTCAAAGTATGATTGTTTATCCACTGCACAATGGTAACGATATAATAGACTCGCATTAACTAATGAATCATTTACCATGAGTACCAACTGTGCCCCTCTTCTTGCCGACTTGTTCTCTTATTCCTATGAGGCTGAATTCATACAGGACCTTCTTAGGAAAAAGAAAAGAAGTTAGCAGTATCCTTTAACTTTACTTTCAGCTATACAGATGATGTTCTCTCACTAAATAATTCAAAATTTGGTGACTATGTTGAATGCATCTATCCCATCGAACTTGCGATTAAGGATGCAACAGATACAGTTAATTCTGCCTCATATCTTGACTTACATCTAGAAATTGACAATGAGAGTAGGTTGAAAACAAAACTTTACGACAACAGAGATGATATCAGCTTCCCAATTGTGAACTTTCCATTTCTATGTAGCAACATTCCAGCAGAGCCTGCATACGAAGTATATATCTCCCAGTTGGTGCGATATTCCAGGGCTTGTATTTCCTATCATGATGTCCTTGATAGAGGGTTGCTGCTCACAAGGAAGCTATTAAACCAAGAGTTCCAAGTGTGAAGTTGAAATCATCCCTTCGTAAATTGTATGGACGCCATCACGAGTTGGTTGACCGTTATGGAATATCCCTTTCACATATGATAGCGGATATGTTCCAAATGTCGTAACTGCAATCCCGTCCTTTTTTCCCCGAATGTGACCTACCGAATAGACTTATTACCGGGTTTGTACTAACATGAGCAACACGACAGGTGCCACATGTGGAGCAGGATCTGCTCACCCTTCCGGAGCACCTGAGATCACCCCCAGTTTTTGGTGGGGTTCGTGTTGATCAATATTTAGTTTACTATGTTGTGTTTTGTGTACTTTTGTTTGTCTATTTCTTATTTAGCCATGGCGTTGTCAGTTGATTTTCGATTTATGAGTTTAAAAGTCCCTTTGATATCTTTCGCCTCTCTTTGACATCATCAACTATAGTCTATGGAATAACATTGATACTTCAACTCGTGGAGCAGACATGGTAGACACATAGGAAAATTTAAAACGAAACTAAAAACTTAAAATCCCAATATTAATAAATACATGCCGAAACAATATGAGTTTGGAAGTCCACTCAATATTATTCTTAACCAACTTCGATGTTCTGCTTCCTTCTTAAATTCTGATCTGTATAGAGTTAATATTATTTCTGATCAATATTGCCGCTGCGGTGTGAATTGCGAAGATTTGCATCATTTCTTTTTTTAAAATGTATATTATATTCAGAAAAACGAAGTAAGCTTTTATAAAATCTTAGGTGGCTCCCAAATAACTGCCCATTAAATATAGAACTACAACATGTATTACTAGTAACCTCTGGTAGTTGTAAACTTACTCAGGAGCATAATGAAAATATCTTTAAACATATATTTGAGTTCATTAGAGGGTCGAATAGATTTCTTATTCTTTAGATAGTAAAAAATGACCACACACACATCACCATCTTAGTTCAGTTGTTTTTTTTTTTGTTTTGTTTTGTTTTGTTTAGTGTTTTTTTTTTCCTTTGTTTTAAATTAATTATTTCCTTGTTGTTTTTCGTGTTCTATTTTGTTGTTGTTCTATTGTGCCACTTAAATTTTCTGTCCAATTCATAAAAATGAAGAAATAATATGTACTGTATGCATGCTCTTATATATTGTATTTAAGAAATAATTAATACAAGCTATACTTTATTGGAGTTTAAACATGGGTAGGCATTATATTCGTGATTATTTTTTGCCCGAGCGATAGTGAGGGCTAAAATAACACGAATATAATGCCTACCCATGTTAAAACTACAATAAAGTATAGCTTGCATCAATTATTTCGATTCTGATTAGGACAATGAAGGTGATTTCTATGTCCGATATGTATAAGTGTAGAGTGTTTGTATAGGCTCTTCCATGAAAATCTCCCTTTTTTTGTTTGTAAACAAGCAAACGACAGGCAATGTGATTTTTCAGAGGGGGAGTTTTGAACAGCCAACGGTTGTCGTATCTAGGTCAAATGTGTCAAATTTCTGATTGCAACACATTACAGTCACGATAAATGAATTAGTAACAACATGTGCATCATTTAAGACTTTGGAAGTGTTTTAAGTTAATGAAATATATTAAATGCATGCCAATTTGCTAAAATTCATTATCTGCAGTAGTCAATATAAGCATGTGCAAACGAATTTTATTGGATTTAGAGCATGGGTTTATTCACAAAGCGAAAGAAGCACGTCATATTAGAATGTGAAATAAGTTAAATGGAGAAGACTTCATAAGTCTGTTTGACTTGTGTCTCATCCAATTTGTGTTTATGCAAATAAAATATGTTTAAACTAAACTATTTTATAATTGCATCTGCTGTACACGACAGCAAAACCAATTGATTTGAATGGCAATCGGGAACATATGATATCCAGTTGTATCTGCTGTAGGGGAATCCGGTAAAATGATGCTAAAAGATACTAAATAGATGATTTTTCTCGTTTGTACTTGACATATCTATTTCGGATAAGTATGTCATAAATCAGCACATAAAATTCCAAAATTAAATCTTTCCAAGAAAATCACAAATCTCTGATTATAAAGAGTCTATAAACATTACATTAAAAGTCAGAATAGATCTCTTGGTAGTTACTAAACTTACTATCAAGGAAATCAACCATTATTAATTTTTCATACTAACAAAAACCATTAGACACCGAAAAACATTAATTTTTGTATGTCCAATGTGTAAATGTTTTAAATTACAAAAAAAACATGTGAAAATGAATACTATATCGCGACAAGACAAAAACAAGCAATAAAGGCTTTACTGTGCCTATGCTTATATGAAGTCTCTACCTGCTGATATTATTCTAAAACTATTTGATTCTATTATAGAACCAATACATCGCCAAGTTCTGAAGTCTTAGGGTAAAAACTTTTTGAAAAATGTTGAACAAATCCATTAAAAGTTCTGCAAAAGTGTTGTAAAAGAACGCATGATACCAGTGTCTGATATAACTTTTATCACTCGATACCAAAAGTTCGGCAAGCCAAAATATAAAACATTTGAGATCAAAAGTGCCTAAACAGATCAACACAAGAGTGCACACGCTGAAATGTCTCGCCTGCTTTACTGACCATTGATTTTATGTTGATAGTCCTAAATATAAAGCTTTACAAGTATCACATAAACTTAACATGATCCAAGAAAATGAGGCCATGGTCAGATAAACAAAACCAGAAATACATGTTCACTTTAAAATCATTCCATACACCAAATATAGTTGACCTATTGCTTATAGTTTCTTAGAAGCGAACTTAACCAGGAAAACTTGACATTGAACAATGAACCATGAAAATGAGGTCAATGTCAGATGACCCATGCCAGACAGACATGTACACCTTACAATCAATCTATGCATTAAAAATAGTTGACATATTGCTTGAAGTATCTAGAAGCTAATTTAACCACGAAAACTTAACATTGACCAATGAACCATGAAAAAATGAGGTAAAGGTCAGATGATACCTGCAGACAGACGTATACACCTTACAATAATTCCATACATTAAATATAGCTGACCTATTGCTTACAGTTTAAGAAAAACAGACCAAAACATAAAAACTAAACACTGAGCAGTGAACGGTGAAAATGAGGTCAAGGTCAAATAAAACCTACCAGACTGACATGTACATCGTAAAATATTTCCATACACCAAATATAGTTGACCTATTGCATAAAGTATTAGAAAAAAGACCAAAACACAAAAACTTAACTTTAACCACTGAAAAATTTAACTTTTTTTTCAAGTAGTCACTAAATCATGAAAATGAGGCCAAGGACGATGGACATATGACAGACGGAAACTTCATATCGCATCTATATACAAAGTATGAAGCATCAAGGTCTTCCACCTTCTAAAATATAAAGCTTATAAGTTGTTAGTTAACGCCGCCGGATCACTATCCCTTTGTCGAGCTTTCTGCGACAGAAGTCGCAGGCTCGACGAAAAACTGTCAAAGGTCAACTATGTCCTAGACTTACAAATTTAACCTTAGTTTTAGAAATTAACTTAATCTTTGGACTAGAAATTTACAGATAAAATGTATCATTTCAACCAATTATATGAAGTCCGATTCAGATCATCGGAGCACTTTTTTCCCGTTTGGAGAATGTGATATTTGTGGTGAATAAAATATGCTAGCAGATTGTACAAACACGGTATGGTGTCATAAATATATTATATATATATTTTTTTTATCCAAAAATTGATAAGAAACCTACTTAAAAAAGACAGGATGCGACAAATTTACATTTACCTTAAGCAACTGGTTGTTGATAAAATGCACTAACGGAGGAGAAGAAAATGCAAGATTGTATGGAATGGTATAGCCGGGGATTTCAATAATTTGTATATTTTGTAAAAATCCTTTAGAAATAAATACACATCCAGCTGTTTACGGAACATACCCGAACATTGTCAAATTTGAAGGTTAATTTGTCTTTTTGTAATAGTGAACAATAGTAATACACCCACTGTATACATTATTACAAAAAAATATAGTTGATCTTTGTATATTACATAACTCGTCTCACGTCATTTCATATTGTAAGGGGCTATTTAAATTGATTTAAATTGATTACGTCCTTGTCCTTTGGCCTTTGATGGATTATTGTCTCCATGCACATAACCTTATAAACAAATTCAGATTGAATATGTCTAATTTATTTTGATTGTCGTGTTATCTATATATAATATTATATATCTGACATCATCAGTAAAAGAATTGATGACATGAAATATCACCCTTCAAACTAAAACACTTCATTGTTTTGTACGTTCCTTGCAAGGACGTTATTACTGGTTAAAAGTAGGCAAGAAAAAGTTCGGGTAAATAGTAATAATGAAAATATAACAATATTATTTTCCTCTGAATACATGTATAACTAACGAAGAGAAAAGCAGGCTATATGAGTTTTATGTAAATTAGTTTAAAGTGTTTCTATAAAGAACAGAATCCAAACGGACAACCCTAATTTATTTTAGTTCTGGTTGTATGCTAGTATGTCAAAGAAACATGCGAATCCTCTCTGTGATATGTACGAGTTTACATGTTCAAGATAAAATACCAAAGAAACCGAACGATGTGCAGCATTAATTTATAATAAGTCAAATTCAAACGGATCTTATTCGAACATAAATGCAAAGAAATCGAAAAGACCGTATATAATAATCGAGACGACCTAATCTAAAAATTTGTAAAGGGCTCCGCGGAACCCCAAGTCTTGCCTGCGATTGCTGCTGTCGTTGCAAAATACTGAATTTTTCTTTAGATGCTATTTCTTGGTCTTAAAGATTAGCTTATGTCCAAGTTTCATAACAATCCATGAAGGTTTACAAATTTATCATGTAAAAACAATTTATGTAAATGTTAACTGTAAAACTAAGTCCATCTATGAGAAACATACTAAAAATGTAAAAAATATGTTTTCAAAGTTTGCTTCAGACATAATCACTAAATAATCAAAAAGCTTCTGCCAAAGTTTCATAAAATCCTATGGAGGTACTTTCGTGTTAATATGACCTGTTGATACAATTTGTAATGTGTTTTTGTTATTTAATGTTTACTTATTCAGTGTTATATCTAGTCTCACTATTTTTAATATATACCACCTTTGATAAATGTTTAGTATGACGATAAATTTTCACTTTTGTTCTCGTACTAGGAACAACAAAATTATTTATTTTGTAAAAATTATTTCCGTACTCCATGTATACCTTATGGAGCTACCATATGATTTTTATGGGGTGGGGGCTAGGATGAAATTTGAAAAAAGGCAGGACAGAAGTTTTGAGTAAAAAAAAAGTAGGATGAGCAACTTGGCAAAAAAAAAAAGGCAGGATGACAAATTATGTATAAAAAGTCAGGATAAACTAATAAAAAAAGGCAGGGCCGAATAAAGTGAAAAATAAAAAGGCAGGACCGAGATTACAACTAAAAGAAAATGCAGGACACAATTTTTCATCCTACCCCCCCATAAAAAACAAATGGTAGCTCCCTTACAACAAAATTATTTTTATTTACCTGTGTACGTTATTTTATTTGGCGGCATTTTGTCCAATGTTATGGTTGTCTTTCTGATATTGTTTTACATCTAACCCCCTTGTTTTATTAATTTTGTATTTACATTGTGTCATAGATCAAATTTATTCGTTCAGTGTATGTTCATTTGTTTTTGTTAATATGTCTTTTGATTGAGCTAAGCCATTTCAATTGATATTTTAAAGTGTCTTTCTATGTTGTGATGTTACACTATTGTTTCAGGTAGGATGATGGTTGGTGCCTTTTAAAACGTTTAAATCCGCTGCATTTGTTTGCACCTGTCCTAAGTCAGGAACCTGATGTTCAGTGGTTGTCGTTTGTTGATGTGGTTCATAAGTGTTTCTCGTTTCTCGTTTTTTATATAGATTAGACCGTTGGTTTCCCTTTTGACTGGTTTTACACTAGTCATTTTTGGGGCCCTTTATAGCTTGCTGTTCGGTGTGAGCCAAGGCTCCGTGTTGAAGGCCGTACTTTGACCTATAATGGTTTACTTTTACAAGTTGCGACTTGGATGGAGAGTTGTCTCATTGGCACTCATACCACATCTTCTTATATCTATTGATAAAGTAATTGATGTGTAACAAACTTAACTCCAGACTAAATTTGAATGTTAACGGTAAAAAACTAAGTCCATTTATCAGTTAAATACAGGAAAATGAAAATAAATATTTTCAAAATTTTGCTCTGTATTTTGGTCATAAACAACCTTCTGTCCAAATTTCATGAAATTCCATGAAGATTTGACCAAGTTGGATGTCGTGAACCTTGAAAGTCGTTAAATCTGAACAGATATATTGAAACTTTCCTTTGAAAGAACCATTGTGCTCGAAAACTTTGTTTAAAAAAATGGTAGATTTCTGGAAAATGTGTTTTTCTTAGGACTGTTAAGCACCTTTTGAAAATTTGACAAATGGAAAGATTGATTGATTGATTGATTGATTGATTGATTGGTCTTAAACGCAACTTTCAGCAATATTGTTCAATTTCATGGCGGTTAGTTTTTATTGGTAGAGTTGGCCGCAGTGCCCAGAAAGAACCACCGACCTTCGGTACGAAAATTGACAATCCTTGTCAATTAAGATTGAAATGGAAAGAACATTTCATTTTATATGTATATATCTTTTACAGAACTTTTGTTATTTAATATATAGAAAAGCATTTTTACTGACAATTCATAAATTAGGTTATTGTACTAGACCTGATAATGGAACTCCCTCGGGAAAAATTGACGATTTATGCTGTTCTCTTTAGTACCCTCTGGATTTTATTCGCTCAAACTATGTCAAACTTTTGGCTTTCTCAACTTTTTGTTTCGAGTCGCGGTACCCGATGGAATTTTTCTTACATACGTTATTTCTTACTTCAGTTTGCTTTTAATTTGTTCTTTCTTAATCTTTAAGGGTTTTTTTCTACCCATTTTTTTTTTATAGTTTTGTCCGTTTCTTGTAAAGGTTAATTCAGACAATTCAATTAAACTTTAAAAAAAGAAGTAAAATCACATATTGAATTAAGTTTGAATTATTCAACAAATGTATACACTAGACATAATTTTTAAATGAATTTTACTTAAAAAAATCAATAATTACAACAATCTATCCAATGACTGGTCCTTCTTTCCTGAAATACAGAATATATACGTTTTAATAACAAACAAAAAAACACCATAAGACATACGGTAAGACATATACTTTATTTATAGTCGGTATATAAAAGACAATTTGCAAACATAAGCTCTTGGGAGCTTTTAAAACCGACAAAACAAAAAGCACATCAAACAATACATAACAAAATATGCCTCACACAATTAAACACAGAAAGCGAAAGTTCACATTATGCTTACATAAAACACAAAAGTTTAATCAAGCAGTTTAAACACACATATTTATTAAAGCATGCACATACAAATACAAAAGCTATAGTAAACATAAAAAACACATAGATATTAGTTATATAACTAAAATAAGAAAAGAAAAAAATAGCAAAGGCAATATAAGTTTAAAACATAAAGTTTCTATGCTAAAAACAAAGCAAAAGACAAAGAACATGATGTTCAACCAGATTAACTGGTTTGCTGGCAAAACACTGGCATGAGCTGTCAGATCAAGAAATTATTATTTTTTTTTAAATTGATTTAAAATGATAAACATGCAACAAATAGAGAAAATCTCAATGTTTCAATTTCTTGATGTTTTTAATCTGTAGTTTTGTCACATACGATTCATTATAAGATAGCACATTTTATTTACAACAAGAGGCTTCCAAGAGTCCAAAAATCATCATTCAGGCAAAATAACTTCTATAAGGAATCAGTGGACAATTTTGGTCATGATGACTGATATGTAGATCTTATTGCGATGAATATTCACAATCTTTAATGGTTTCTGCAGATAATGAAAAAAAGTGGATAAAAACCATCTTTCACGGGCAATAACTCCATGTTGACTTATTTGTAGATCTTATTTCGCTGAACATTTTTGCTATATATTGTTGTTCTCTATCTATCATTGTTTCTACTGGCCATCCAGGGACAATAACTGAAAAAAGTAGTTAGTTGACAATTTAGGCCATGTTGACTTATTTGTAGATCTTATTGTGTTTAGCATTTTTGCTTGCTAGTTACAATTTCTTTCTATCTTTAATGGTTTCTGCAAAAAATGAAAAAAAAATGGATAAAACAATCTTTCAAGGGCAACAACTCGTATACGCAGGCAGTTTACAATTTCGGCCTAGTTGACTTATTTGTAGGCTTTATTTTGCCATATTGACTTATTTGTAGATCTTATTGTTCTGGTCATATTTACCTTTAGAATATCTCTCTATCGTTTTAGTTTTCAAGATAATGTCCCAAAACTCCAAAATGTGCAAAAAAAAATGACATTTCCAAAATGGGTTGCCCGATTTTTTTGATAGACATTGACCTCCTGGTCATTTTCTTCCTATGTCAGATTTGCTCTAACGTTTTTAGTTTTTGAGGTATAACTTAAGCCAAAAACTTTGAAATTTAATAAAGACTGACACTTCAGTGGCAATAACTCCAAAATTGGTTTTCCGTTTTTTTCTGAAATACCTTGACCTGCTGATAAGTTTTATTCATGTCAGATTTGCTCTAACGGCTTTAGTTTTTGAGTTGTTAGTCAAAAACTGCATTTTAACCCTATGTTCTATTTTAGCAACATCAAAAATTGGTGATGGTTCAAATCCCGGGATGCAATTTTAAAACTATACTAGGGAACATTCAGGTAACGTTTGGTAACATTTGGCTCAGTAGTGTCAGAGCTCGGAGAAGATATTTTTTAAAGTTTACGACGTCGGACGGACGGACAACGCCAACGGATGCCAATTAATGGCAAACGTTCACATGGCCTTTAAGGCTAGATTAGCTCAAAAGTGTTATTATTGTTTTGTACATATACCAATGAACCATTTATGGAACCGTTCTTGTTTACGATGCATTTAATCACGGTCTCTTTTTACCATAAATATCCGTTTATCTCGAATAATTCAGTGTCCTCTGACGGTCAGTATCCTAAAGTTAATGTAGGGATTGTAGTGAGCGGAATATAACGACTAGATTATTCGGGTTATGAGATATGTTGCGATTGAAATTGATCGTAAATTTCACTGAAATGTCCATGACTGGCGAGTATTTTTAGCTGTTTCTTATGGGTTCTTTCTTGAGTAAAGACATATAACCAGTATATTAACAATAGCTCTCATTAAGAACAAACATTCTAATTTGAATCGCTGATATATAACGTTATAAATATATCATGTGTGTAACCTACATTCTTTCGCAGATGAATTGTAAATTGGCAGAGCAAATTCCATCATTCCATTTACCATTGAGAACACTACTCGTCATCAAGCAGTCTTCTCCTCCATTAACATCATTTGGTTCTCCTGGTGCAAAGTTAGAATAATCAAAAACTTCGTCAGTTGATGTCCATTCCCATACTCCTTCTGTCACAGAATCATTTCCTCCAAGCCAATATCCACCTGGATTTGTGACAAATAAAGCATAGTTATTGGCAGTGTAAGGTAACTTGTGAATATCCCCAAAACTGCATTTTTATAAAAATAAATTTTATATACTAAGTATTTATACTTCATATCTTAGTAATACGAACGATAATGCAAAACAATTGTAATGTCCTGTATCAGATTTTTATACAAGAAAGACGAGTTACAGAATTTTACTACAATAAGAATAGTACACTAACCCCAATAATTCAGTCCCTCCCCTTGATCGACTCTCCCACTCGGGAGGTTAATGTAGCCATCTTACAGCTGCGAAATATAACGACTGAATCATTCTGGTAATCATTATACAATATTATCATATATTAATTAAAACTCAAAAGTATTTAGTTGCGGTAGCTACAATACTTTTCTTCGCTGTAAACAACAAAAAAACCTTCACAAATTGCACACGATGCAGTTTGTAATATGGTAGTATGAATTATATATCCTTATTGAAGCAGCTATAAACTATCAATTTATGCCTTTGATTTGATGATACACGACAAAGAAGTTTTGTTTTTGCTCTGCTGACCAGCTTTTCGTATCAATTATGGTTGGTAATGCCAATCTAATTCAAATACAGCTCCTGTGTTCAAGCTTTGCTTACAAGGATATGACATCTCTCCGTTTAACTTTCTGTTCTGGTAATTATTACATCAGCCAATTAAATTTCAGCCTTTAAATATTTGAAGGTGTGTATTAATCCGAAAAAACCAGAGGATACCGGAAAGTGTTTAAAACATAAAGTAGAACGCAGAGTTTTCAGATCATTGTAAGCAAAGATTGGATTGTATTTTAATCAGATTGACTTTGTGAAACTGCAATTTACTCATTTTTTTCTCTCTCGCTGAACCTCTTCACTAAGGAAGTTGCATATCTTGATACTAGTATAAAATTTCTTGTCTATATTAAGAAAAAGTGGAACAGTTCAAAACAAGTACAAATGAGTCAAACGCAAAAGGTTAATGTCTTATAACGCCAGACTCACTTAATTTCCCTTTCAATATATTCAAAACAACAACAAAAAAATACTTTTTTCAGAGCAGATTCATCCATAGCTTAAAAAGATCTCTTACTGAATTTGGTTTTTTTTTTTGTATAATAGTTTGAAAAATTTAAAAATCCGTCATTTAATGCTATTGGTATAGGAAAACTCTGTATTGTTCCAAATAATTGACACTCTATCAAGTCATGGGTATCATTATTACAAGAGTGAACTAAGTCACATGGTGAAAATACATATACAGAATGACCGTTTTCAAGTACATTTTGCAATTTTCTCACTAAAACAACAATGAAGCGAGGATAATAAAGTGTTCAATCAAATGAATATCGATGTTTTGTTTGTGAAAATATTTCAGTTTGCAATTCTTTCATGCAAACATTGCGAGAATGTAATATAGTGATCTTAGATCATTGCACATGCATCTTATTTGTATGCCCCACCTAGGGGTATTGTTCGGTCTGTGCGTCCGTTCGTCCGTCCGTTCGTTCGTCCGTCTGTCCCGCTTTAGGTTAAAGTTTTTGGTCACGGTAGTTTTTGATGAAGTTGAAGTCCAATCAACAAGAAACTTAGTACACATGTTCCCTATGATATGATCTTTCTAATTTTAATGCCAAATTAGTTTTTTGACCCCCAATTTCACGGTCCACTGAACATAGAAAATAATAGTGCGAGTGGGGCATCCGTGTACTATGGACACATTCTTGTTATATAGTGGTATAGTTCATCGTTATGGATTGTTTTGACTCGCTAAGATTTATAGCTAATCATACACTGTATACCTGTTCTGTTTTTCACTTCACTCTCTATGTATGCGTTCTCAGCTTGCGTTTCTATTGCAGAAAGTTCAGAATGATGAACCTGACAAAAAGCCTGAAAATAAAGTTCACACATTTATTTGAAATATCAACGGCACGATAGCGTATTCTTATTGAGAAGTTTCTATAATTTTCGAGTTGCATGGAAAATACCTTATGTTGTTATAATAATAGTTTTTGTTATATTTGTTGATTCTTTACGGTATCTGACCTTAACACTTAATTGTTATTTCTAATTAGTAGTGTTATTCTGGACTATTTAATATACCAAAAATATGGTTAATTGTATATATCAGTGAAATAGCAACACCTCGACACAAAAATAACAAAAGGCATTAATTAACAAATGAGTATATGATGTGTAAACATGAAAATAACACTGTATAAAATTAGTAAGTACAACGCGTTCTTTTGAATTTACCTTCACCCAGGAAAACTCAAACTCTCAAATTTGAAAGCATATATATATATATATATATGTATGCATCGTAATTGTACACGTCAGGAGCTATATGACTAAATGGGATATAAGGAGAATCACCAAACCCATATAAGGTCAGCTTTGCCTGAGAGAGTTGGAACCCTAATTTCCTAAAAATTTCTAAATTCATCACTCAGCAGAGAATTTCAGAAATGGAATGGTTGGCTATGAGAGGAATCTTACTGAATTTTTGTTAAATCTAATAAGTTCATCGCCTTGGAAATCTTTCGTATGTTTTAATAACGAATATGCCGTTTGCATTTTGAAACAAATCCGTAAGTGATTGGTTAACTTCAAACAAAGCTTTTCAACAATGGATATATTTCTAAACAACATACTCCCGCGTTTATCCAGTCTATCGTAATGTCGCTAAAATAGTAGCAAGACTTTTGAAAGTATGTCCATCCTTGATGACACGATTGTGAAGTAGCTCCACTTACATACCCTGGAAATAAATATACAGACAATCTGAATTCAGTGTTGAATTCTACAGCATGTCCAGTAAGATTAGAACGAACACGAGGTGAATGCAATATCTATAGTAAATTTTGAAAAAAAATATTTTATTTTTATGCTCCGCCTACGATAGTTAGCTATATATAGGGAGGACATAATTATGTTTTGTTTGTACTCCCACCTGTTCGTCCGTTCCTTGTCAGGTAAAAGATTTTGGTGAAGGTAGTTTACCACGAAGTTGAAGTCATATCAACTTGAAAATTCGTACATATTATTTAAATAAGAGATTGGTATGATTGATTAGACAACTCTCCACCAGAGAACAAATGACGTGGGTGAAAGCAACTATAGATCAACGTGCGGCCTTCAACAATAACCAAAACTCATACCGTACAGTACTCCCGAGAGTCAGAACTAACAGGTATGGTTTGAGATCGTTTCGCTATAATGCTGCACAAATCTGGAATGAGCTGCCTAACCATTGTCGAATGGAAACATCTTTTGACCAATTCAAAAAATTGGTACAAACATGGGATCCAAATAACAGCTCATGCCAATGCAGTGCATGCATATAGTGCTTTTATAATTTTTAATTTTGTTTGACTGTTTGATTTGTTTAGCTTTTTTAGTGGCTATAATCTGTTGTGCTTATCATTCTAACGTATGCTATTTTTTAAGATATTCTTTATTTAGCAGAATATGCTCATCTCTGGTATCCTACCATGTACTGTATGTTTAAATTGTGTTGATTTCATGACTTTTGTATTTGTGTGTATATATTTTGCTATTCAGTCGATTTGAAAAGCTCACCAGCTTGTGTTTATTGAATATCGACTTTAAATCAAACTTTGAATTGAATTGAATACAGTAACTCATAAACTGAGACAAAAAGTAAATCAATTCAAACGAGAAAACCAAATATTTTGGCTTTCCATTTTTTTTTCTGTCCACGGTACCTGATGATGGTTATTCCGAAACAATTCGCTCAGTAACCAACTGTTCCGTAGCGTCGTGATTTGAATGATTCATCTTAATCTTGTTTGTATATTTCCAGTTCATATAATAATGTAAGGTTGAGACGCCCTCAGTCAAAGTGAACTTTATACTATTTGATTTGTTCTTTTTAAACCATTTTGTTTTCTGCTGTCAAACTTTTAATATTTTGTCTTTCTAAACTGTTTGCTCTGAGCGTACATAGTTCTTTAAGAAGCATATGCACTGAAACCAGAATAATAGGTGTTTTTTTTTCAATTATAGAAAACTCAAATCTCCTAAAACTGAACACCATGAAAATGAGGTCAAGGTTAGCGGTTAATTGTTAGACGAGTATGTAAACCGTACAACCTAACATAGTTGACCTATTATTTGTATGGTAAATGCAAATCTACCAAAAGAAATATGGGATTCATTCAGCAGAAAAAGAGATAAAAAATGTAAAAACCTGATATATACCCTATGCCTAAAATCCTTCCTACCATGATTCTTCTATGAACTAGAACACGGATTTCTACTTCTTTTCTTTGATCTTCTCAAATATGTTTTGCACAAGAAGCAGCATACCAAAACCTACATCGCTTTCAGGGAAAGTCGTCGCCGTCGAGACAACTCATTATTAATTTTAATCTAGAAAATAAAGTACTTACCCACAATTATGAACAGGACTAAAGAATACATTTCAAACGTATACACGCAGTACTAGTAATCTAAATCATTCTGCACACTGATAAGACCGTGGCCATATGACATCACTACTCCATATCTGTATCTCAAGAACATTTACTACTTTGGTCACATGCCTTTGAATCAGTTTAAAAAAATATTTTTTATGTTTGTTTAATTATAATTCCAATTCGTCCAAAGTATTTTGACCTATTTATCTAATTGTCCGTAAATTGTTGCTATGTCATTTTGTGCCAGGTATTACATTTCCTGGACATGTCATAATGTGAAATGACGTTTCCTTGACATGTAATACTGTAATATTACATTCCTTGACATGTCATACTGTAATATTACATTTCCTTGACATGTCATACTGTAATATAACATTTCCTTGACATGTCGAAATGTGAAATCACATTTACTTGGTAGATTTATAATACTTTTTTGATTTTCAAATTAAAATAAAGTGGCCCAATCAGACCTTCTCCTTTGCAAAAACATGAAAATTATATGCAAATAAATTGATTCTTGATAATTTAACTGATGCTGAATTATAAAACTGTATGGGTGATCTGGGTTTGGGTGGCTAGGCAGGTTGGTTGGAAACCCAAACCCTGCTGAATAAATTAATTGTCATTTTCAGTCTATTTTTCGATTTTAATACGACCTTTAGAGGTGAGCTAGGACAAAAGTGTTTCTTTGTCATTCAATTGTTACCTTAAAGTAACAGCATCCCATCCATGTTCACTGGAAGTAAATGCGACTTGTCTTGCTGAGTTAACATTATGGCAATCCAGGTCTGACAAAATGTCTGTATTTACATAATTCTGACAAAACAGTATACTGTTTTTACAGACCTGAATTGTTCTGGACATATAATACCTCCCTGTGTTTCTGAACTATATATTGATGCATTTAGGATACAATTAAATACCTACGGCCTATACATTAATGAAGTGGCCACCAAATGACTCTCTATCCAACCTGATTTTGGCTACTTTTGACATTTTCCCCATTTTTATATCGCAAGAAGGGCATTAGGGTTGTCATATTTTCATAACAACACATCTGGAAAGAATTTATGGACTATGCATTGCAAGATTGTAGTTCCTGCTGCCAACACAGTTCAGCTGGGAGTTTTCAAAAAAAGTAAGGAGGGTCATATGGGATATAAAGGAATAGCTGTAACATGATTGTGGGGGGGGGGGGGGGGGTGAATGGGTTTAGCAAAATAGCTGTTGCTCGTGTCTTGATTTTAAAGTGATGTCACCAGAATATTTTGATAGTTTTCCTAGACTATGCTAAGTCTGATGGCTAAGTGAAGAAATATTTATCTTTGTTGATTAGTGTCTTGTGAAGGTTGTTTATTAATAGATTTTTAACTAAGGTTGTGTTATTATTTTGTTCTATAGGCTAAAAAAGTAGTATTTATCACACCTCTTTTGCAAACAAACAAACATCTTTTCAATATACAAGAATTGCACAATCAATCATTATTTTTCTCTCTTTCTACTAATACAGCTGAAAGGTATGGTTTTTGGATAGCTGTCTCCCTGGCATATACCACATATCTCCTTTTATTCATATTCAACCTTAAAATGTGCAGGTTTGTGTTACTTTTTGTTAGCTGCTGGCTGCTGCAACACTAAAATTAACAATGCAGGTAAAACTTGTTAGGGGTCTTTTAAACCCTATTGAAAAGACAGTACTTTGAAGTGTTATTTTCACTGAATCTGCATGTCAATATATGAACATAATGTTAATAACGGTACATCATTGGTTGACTGTCAATTGTTAAGGAGGTTTTTAACCAATCACAAGATTTTGATGTACACTTTGGAAAATACTACCCAGAATGCATTAGATTCTGAAACGCCGAATTATTCATCACTCTGTATACGCCAACAGATATTTTTTCGCTCTTTAAATCTAAATTAGGGATTCAAAGATCACTCTATAGGTTTCATATCATTTATGCTAAAATATAACACAAAACAAGACATTTTTTGTTAACAAAATAATTTGCTTTATTTCAATTTTAATTGATAACTTATATTTAAAATATTTAAGTATTACTTATTTCTTATATGATATAGACATAATATAGTCATTTATATTGTAACCATGCTATTTGCACAGTCAAATATAAATATTTTTAAAAAACAGTTACTGACCGTATAAGCATTGTTTATGACATGAACATTATGTTTCTATATTGATTTTTTTAATGACTTTATGAAAGAATACAGGCTTGAGGAATTCTTTAGATTGCGGCTTCATGTCCAAAATTCACAATTTTCACCAAAAAGATTTAGTTATGAATGTTGCAGTTAAAGGAATAACCAACATTATCTCTAAAATAAAATTGTTTTGTGCTCCGCTAGAACCAGGATAGAATGCTTAGCAAGCCTTACATTTCTACCTTTTTCTGAGCCTCGTACAAATATTTGTTTTATTTAGAGACATGTGTGTGGTTACTCCATACAAATCAGACCAATTCATCCACAATTGATGGGGCAATCTATACCCATTCAAATCTTTACAAAAAAACTTGTATTAAACCAAAAAAGAAATTCTTCCCATTAAAAATTCATTTAAATAGGTAGTTTAAAAATTTAAGATGTACAAAACCTTTACAGTTTAAATTTGTACTGAGTGGCAGTACTGTTTTGATTAACAACTCCAAATGCAATGACAAATTTGGATTTCAACAGTGCTTAAAAGGAGAAAAAAACATTTTGCTGTGGTTTTGATATATGTACATATGGTTTGATTGTCCGATTGACAGTCTTCAATTTAATGGCAATCTGTTGTATGGAGAAAATCAGATTGCTGAACCTGCATCTATCAGATAGGAGTTACTCTTATTTGTCATTGACCGTAGTTAGTCTTGATCCCTTCTATAATTTTGATAGGTTGGGATGATCTGTTCCAGTGGAGATCAGTTGTTTATATTGTAACGATAATAATAAATGTAAATATATAGCCTTTGTGTCAACAATCTGGATAAGAGTCACACATAATCCACTATTACGAAAACAAAGACTTTAAAATCTTAACATAAGGTTTTCACAGCAGTAAAAATATATTACCGTATATTTCATAAACTTACATTATTACTTATAATGGCTCTACTTACCTCTATCATGTCTATATAGTTTTATGTAATTTAGTAGACATGTAAATGTTTTGTATCATTAATTGGACAAGGAAAATGCTTGTTTAAAAATGCTCAATTTATAAGATATTGTCAATTTTACTCTTTTTTCAACATCCCCTACTATATTTTCATAAAATAAAATACTGCTGCACAATTTAAGAATACTTCATCAGATCAATACATCTTATCGCTATTTGTCTGCCATTACTGGACCTCAAGAATGTTCCTATAAAATCTGGACTCACAAGAGAATACGTCTGACACCCCAAAAGAAACATGGTTGTTGTATGGCTTCAATAATTCAAATGATGCAAATTCTCAGGTCAAGTGTCACAGATTGACAAATAGTGATAAGGTCTTTACATCAGCTGTAACAAGTCAGGAGCTTGAAGTTCAGTGGTTGTCGTTGGTTCATGTCTGTCATATTTGTTTTTTAACAAATGGTTTTGTTAAATTAGGTCAATATTTTTCTCAATTGAATTGTTATATATTTTTTATGTTGGGCCCTTTATAGCTGACTTTACGGCATGGGTTTTTTCTCATTGTCAAGGCTGTACAGTTGCCTATAATCGCTTACATCAACTTCATTTGAACTTTGGTGGATAATTGTCTCATTTGGCAATCATACCACATCTCCTTACTTTTATATAGATACCATTTCACTAAACAACACAGGATATGTATACATAACAAAAGTATATATAATACACACA
The DNA here is from genome assembly GCF_021869535.1 of Mytilus californianus. Classification (NCBI taxonomy): domain Eukaryota; kingdom Metazoa; phylum Mollusca; class Bivalvia; order Mytilida; family Mytilidae; genus Mytilus; species Mytilus californianus. The sequence goes on from NW_026262701.1 coordinate 85,243,233, forward strand.
TGTAAGTATAAGTTTTACCACTATTTTGTGAAATTGTAACAGTAGTTACATTGAATGCAATTTTTTGTTGCCAATAATGAGTTACACGAATCATGAACTGTGCTGAACAAACAAACAAAACAGATATGGTTTTACAAAGAAGCTAAAAATTTCACGGAAATATATTAATATAATATTGTTACAGTTTTCTAAACAAAAATTAGAATGTTTTCCATAATGAATTGACATGATGCCAAAAGAGATAGGTTGTGCATTTTTTCATCCTTGTTATGTATTAAACACAGCGAAAACCAGAACTCTTTATTTTATTTGTTTAAACCTTATTTGACAGCAATTTAGTCAATAGATATATGTGCATCCATTTATAAAAATTCTGATTGTTCTGCCCCTACTTGTCTTCATATTTAAAAATGAATTTTTGAAACGCAATTCAAAATTTTTTTAAATACAAATTTTGATCACAGTGAAATGTCACTTTGTTTCTATTCAACATAGTTTTAATGTAATATATATATCCCAACATGTTTTACATCATATTACATGTATAATGTTGTACAATATGACAACATTTAATATAATGACAGTATTGACTAGACTATTTTGGAATGTGTATATTTCTTACAGGAATGGTGAAATAAACAATACTTAAAAAGTGTTTTCAATACAAACTTTGTAACTATCCGCTTACTTTTTCACTTTTTACATATTGAACAAAAACTAAACATACACATATTATGTAAAACATCTTTCCTCTAGTCAATATCATACAGACTGCACAGAAAATCAATATAAATAATACTGAAATCATCTCCTTATTTTTTATATTTTACTTTATATATAACACATTTAAAATATTGATAAATACTGAAAACTGACAGATTCTAAATTGTGAATTTTCTAAAAGAATGAACTATTATATTTCGATGATAGCAAATTTAAATTAAAGATTTTTTTCTGAAACGAAATGCCACAAATATGGAGCCAACCTTTCAAGATATGGCATTAACCTCATATGTTATCATGAATTTCATCACGTATTTCAATTTGGTAGACTTTGATTTTCAACAAATTTTACTGATATTTCACATGAAAGATAAGACTTGAAAAAGATTTTTCAAAATAACACGAGTTACATATATATAATGTAACAGTCCACATCATAACCACTATTTTCCTAAAACATTTCATAACAAAAACCCTCTAAGATGGAATATTTAAAAAAAAAAGTGAATGTTCAAATACAATGTAATCAAATAACAGTATATTATTACAACCTCTAGCATTTCCCTTGAATACATGTTTGTTTTAATATTTTCTACCTTTGTTAAAATTTCCGGAAAAATGCTCAATTATCCCCCCCCCCCCCCCTTGTTTTTAAAGGACATGTTTTACAGATTTAACCAAAGTTGTCGTCAAGTGTATGCTGTCATTAACAGTATTTATTGCATCAACCCTAATCAATAATCAACAAATTATGTATCAGTCAAAGGTATAACTTTTATGTTTTAACTTTGTTAAGGTGGTACCAAACACCTTGATTAAAATTAATTTGATTCGTTTAATATTTTAATTCATAAAATTTTGACAATATATTTCCTTTGACCCTTTGACAAAAATATAACAATTTCAAAAAACTTGAACCACACACTTTATCAGAAAAATTTCATTGGATATATAGCAGTTTGACAAACACTAACTTTGATCATTGAGAAGCTTAATATTTCCTTAACAATAGAACGTGATTAAAACGTTCAGCTGATTTTTACAGAGTTATCTTCCTGTAGTGTTATGTACCACCTTAATCTAACGAAAATCTATATTTGTCTAGATTCTTGGCTATTAATTATAAGATGCCGATAATGATGGATGTTGAACATCCAGCGGCAAATTTAATGAATATTCAGGACAAGCCTACAAGTCTTTTCTCTTACTCCTTAATGTTGCATGCTTAGCAGAAAAGCAACAAATACCAAATTTAAAGTCTGTGGTTTGACCCAGTTGGGGTTTGAACCCACAACCTCCCGCCTTGAGGCAAACACACTACCACAAGACCACCAAATGAGGCACTATTAAGGGCTTGTTATCTGGTATGGACTATTGTCCATTGTTGAAAGTTATGCATCGGCCTCTCGATGTCTAGATTGACAACATTACTAACTTACTGTAAAGTTAACTTTCATTCTAAATTTTGATATCATCATTTGTATGTAGTCTTTCCTAAACTCTCATATTTTTGTACATAGTTCAACAGTTGCAATAATAAATGCACACAGAAATATATGAATTGACAATACACAGTGGTGAACACAGTAACTAGTTATTGCACAGTGAATAATAATATAATCTACAGATAAAATGTCATAGACACAAAATATCATAAAACCACTTTAAAATCCCTTTACTTGCGTAATTTTAAATTCAAAATGTGGATAGCTTTTGCTGCAAAATAAATAAAATTAAATAATGAAGTCATCATGCAAACTTGATCAATATATTCTCCTGACAGGTGTGAAAACAGGAAAAAGTGATGAGCTGTCATTAGCATGACAGCCCCTAGGGTCGATAAAATAGTAACTTGGAGGGCATTGTTGATTAACAATAGGGGTTTTGCAATTAGATGAACCATAGTTGACAAAACAAAAATAGAGGCAACTAATGACACAAAATCAAATTTGCCTAACATTGGCAACTGGCAAACTTAACCATTGATGAGATAATTTGATAATGGCGGAAAGTTAGAAAACGATAAGAGTTTCACCATCATAAAGTCATGGAGACAACTGTGTCTTATTGTAAATTGTTCAATAAACTTAAAAAATACTAATTATCTAGATTATTCAAAATTTTAACTTTGATGACTCTCTGACAGACTCTTCTATACACATCTATATATAAATGTAAGGAAACTTCAACCTTTAACATCTAGCTTGAAGAGAAACCATTGAAGATATCTTAAAAATCATACATGACATTAAGTATAATTGAGGTAAAACCTAACGTTCTGCTCCAACAGAATGCATAGTAAATGGCACAATCCCATGTTTCCTTAAGTCCATTTTAAACTTTAAGTTAATCACAGCCTTTTTTTTATTAAACTAATTAAAATCTCTAAATGACAACTTATGCTATCTTTTGACAGCTATCAATATAATCAATAATAATATAATAACAGCTGCTAATATAACAATACATAACATTTTTCTATTTTTCTTTTGATATTTTTCAGCTTTCTGTAATTGTTGTAGTCCCTTATCTACTTGTACACTGGCATTTTCTACATTATAGTCTATTCTATCTAATATTGTTCCCTGAAAAATTACAATAATTACTTTGGTACTGATATGAACAAGTATTAAGGAAATGTATAATGTACTTTTTGTGTTTTAAGGAAATGTAAATGTACTTTTTGTGTTTTAAGGAAATGTAAATGTACTTTTTGTGTTTCAAGGAAATGTAAATGTACTTTTTGTGTTTCAAGAAAAAGTAACTATTTCAAATATATAATCTTTTATTGAGCCACTAACACCATCTTTATTTTGTTTATGATTTTAATTTACCCTTGAGATCCTGAATCGTGGTATAAAATATTTCATTTACAGTATGTGTGAAAATTTCCAACAATGCTGTAATTAAAGTGACATTGATTGCTATAAAAAACAAATTAATTGTGTCCCTTTGATATATGGATTGCAATTGGTCTTATGACCTACAATCTTAATAATTACCAACTAGTTAATATTACTTTTGGCACTTGAAAAGGTCATAAATTTAGAAGCATACATCCTTTAAGTCCTTTACAAACATAAACAGTTGTCCATTATTAAATTCATAAAAGTTTAAGATGTGCAATTGTAATATCACAAATATTGACAGTTTTTTTTTCTTTTGGAGTTTGAAACAAATTATGGCAGAGTTCTCAAAATCTTTTTTTCCCTGGTGGTCCTTGAAGAAAATTTGCTGCTCCTAACTATTATTTATATTGCAAAATACCAAATTGGTGTCAGTCCTTTGCCAAATTTTGGTGGTCAAAACCTTCAGACCACCACTTATAGAGAACTCTGTAATTGACCAGCATAATCTTGGATAACTTTTGGTCATTTGTGTCATTGGGTTACTGTGTCATTGATATTTAACCCACATCTTTATTAATTCATAATTATAAAGTTATTTATATATAAATTTAATAACTTTGTAAAACTAACAAACATAAACGTGAACCAAAGTACATATAATTATAAATTATCTCCCCTTTGAATCAATAACTATCTAACATAATCTGCATTAATTTGGACTTTATTTCTAAATGACCAATATTGAAGAGTATCTCCCATGAGAATATTTTGTTTTCTATTTTGTTTGGACTTAAAAACCTCTAGACTCAAAAGATTCATTACAGAAATATTTGTCTTGCACACCTCACTTAACATTTGTATATATGTTTAACATTGCACCTGATCAATAATTGCAGATACTCGAAAAAAGAAATTTAGTTGAATTCAAAACTAAAATGCTGAAGTCACTCCCAGCAATTAAATAGTATTCCAATTATTGAGTTGTTCAAAGTAGCTCAAGTTTACAAATGCACAAACTTTGGACCAAACATAGTTATAGAAGATGTATCCTCCTGTGTTCCTGTGCCTGCATATTAAAATTTTGGATATCTGTCTGGCAAATTTAAAATTTCATTCTGAATTGAAATAAAACAAATAAAAGTGACTATATCATGTTCTCAAGATTCTATTTGTTTTGTAATTGACCCACTGCTTTCAAAGAAGTTATGAATAACAGGTAAGTTTGCCATCCATGCAATGCCACAAGTAGTAATCACTATATATCATCTCCTATGCTACATATGCAACATAAAATGACTAGTTGCATCCACCATTCTGACAAGTAATTATATTCTAGCTACTTAAACTTAGTACACTAACCTGATCTACAACCATAGTAGCTAAATCTTTAAATATTTCATTCAGATCTGTTATAGACTGTACTATCTGTGCTATTTCTTTCTCTCTTTGTTTTACATGTACAGTATTATCTTCAACCATATGTAGTTGTGATGATGTAAAACCCTTCAATAAAAAAATGAAGCTTTTATCATTCAACTAGATTCAGTATTTTTGAAGATGTCCTTGTGATAATAGTTAACTGTTGTCATGACAACCAAAGAGTATATAAGTGTATAACCAATTTTACGACATCATGTTTATAAATGTTTCTTGCTTAAAATAAATTAAGTGAAAGTGGTGAAAAACTTCTAAAGGGAATGACACAAAGAAATCTATATATCACTCATCACAAAAATAATGCAAATACTCAGAATTCTCTTAATTTTTGTCAAGCCTTCGACTTTTGTCGAAAAAGCGAGACATAGCGATCCTACATTCCGGCGGCGGCGTCCACAAATATTCACTCTGTGGTTAAAGTTTTTGAAATTTTAATAACTTTCTTAAACTATCCTGAATTTCTACCAAACTTGGACAGAAGCTTGTTTATGATCATAAGATAATATTCAAAAGTAAATTTTGTAAAAAAAAAATTCCATTTTTTCCGTATTTTACTTATAAATGGACGTAAGTTTTTCTGCCAGTTAACAGTACATTCACTCTGTGGTTAAAGTTTTTAAAATGTTAACAACTTTCTTAAACTATCCTGGATTTGTACCCAACTTGGGCAGAAGCTTGTTTATGATTAAAAGCTAGTATCTAGAAGGAAATTTTGTTAAAATTTGTTCCATTTTTTCCGTATTTTACTTATAAATGGACTTAGTTTTTCTTCCAGTTAACATTACATACAGTCTGCAGTTTAAGTTTTTAAAACATTTATTAGATTCATAAACTATCCTGGATTTTTACCAAACTTGGACAGAAGCTACTTACAATCAAAAGATATTATAGAGAGGAAAATTTTTATTAATTTTTTTCCTCAATTTTTGTTGAGCCTGCGATTAACAGCAAAAGTAGGCGAGACACTGGGTACCGCGGAACCCTTATGAATTTTTATGAAAATAATTCGCTTGGTTTGTTTATAAAATGCAGGGCACAAATGGATGACCATTAAATAGAACATTAACTTTATATGTCTCAGAACATTTTACTGCAATATTCGCAATAAAACTCGTATTTCACAAATTAATGTTTTTGAATTCTAAAATAAGACTTAATTTATCTTTTCTGTATCTATTTTTTAATTTTAACAGAATTAACAGAAACACAACTCTGAATGATTAACATAGGTAGCTTCCCTCCATTACCTTGTCAAATACATCTTCAAAAGGTTCTATTTCCTCCATAAATGACCCTGAGCTTGGACCTATATTTGTATCAAAAAATTCTCTAGACCTTTCTTCTCTACTTTTAATTTCTGAAATGCAAACATGAAATAGATTGTTTAATGTTGAATAAATAAATATATATTTGCAAAAAATAGTCTTCTACATTGAGAACCCATGACACTCATAACTGTCTACTGTTGATTAAATTATTCATGGTTGATGAAAAATTGCATTTCCATAGGTACTTAACTTCATGATTTTTAAAAAGTCTTATTTGAATTTGGCTGAAATAAATTTGTGATTCACATACATTACAACATTAGTATCCAATGAATAATAATGAATTGACAGTATATTTTAATGTAAGTTGTAGGTTGATTTTCTATCCATTTATCTTTAAACAATTGTCAAAATGAAAAACAGCAATAAAAGCACTACATATTTTATGAGAACATTGCTAATATTTAATGAGACAGTTGTCTTATGAATTCCAATCCAACGTACAATCTTCTATATGGTTTTTATCTCCCTTCATACAAAAATAAACTAAACAAAATATATTGTAAGCTATTGTTTATTACTTATAACACTGTTTTGTGTCATATATCAAGAATATATGACTTGTATTTGCTAAGAAAAATGAGATGAAAATTTCATATATGTGCATACGGTATGGAGTTTTCTTATTGCTGAAGGCTGTACAGTTGCCTATAATTGCTTACATCCACTTCATTTGAACTTTGGTAGATAGTTGTCTCATTGGTAATCATACCACATCTCCTTATTTTTATACGACCGCAAAAAAATTTTGTGGTCGTATATTGGTATGACATTGGCGTCGTCGTCCTGCGTCGTCCGGCATCGTCGTCGTCGTCCGAAGACACATTGGTTTTCGCACTCTAACTTTAGTTTAAGTGAATGGATCTCTATGAAATTTTACCATAAGGTTCAATACCACAAAAGGAAGGTGGGGATTGATTTTGGGGGTTATGGTACCAACAGTTAAGGAATAAGGGGCCAAAATGTAACTTCCAGACATAACTTGTGTGTTAGTGTATGGATCTCTCTGACATTGTACCACAAGGTTCCATATCACAAAGGGAATGCTGGGATTGATTTTGGGGGTAATTGCCTCCAAATTTTAGGAATTAGAGGCCAAAAAAGGGGCAAAAAACAAGCATTTTTCTAGTTTCATGACAATAACTTGTGTGTAAGTGTATGGATCTTTATGAAATTATACTACAAGGTTCCATATCACAAAGGGAAAGCTGGAATTTAGTTTGGGTGTAATTGCCCAAAACGTTTAGGAATAAGGGGCCAAAAAGGGGCCAAAAATAAGCATTTTTCTAGTTACATTATATGAACATTTAAAGATATAAGTTTTTTGACTAACAGGAATCTAATAACTGAATACATCCCATGGCATAACAAGATGAAGCTTGGTGTAATATAAAAAGAAGCTATGACTTGTAGAGGAGTATAAAACTTCAGTGTTTCAATCGGCACTTGTTCGCAAAACAAATTAATCAATGAGATCTGAAACCCAAGAAATAATACAAATTTAGAGTACTTCATCATGGTAATAAATAAACAATTATGCTCTAGCCCAACTTTAGTCATCGCTCAAGTCTCACAAATCTTTAAAGATCTGTGTGTTGAATTTAACATTAACAATATTAAGTTTAGATGTTCTGATGTGCACTTTGACATCAACTGTATGTTATTTAAAGCAATACAAAATTGTATAATTTCGACTATTAGTGATTAGTTTAAATCTACTCTTTTTAACTCTTTTCTTCAGACAACAGCAAATGCCTGCTGTGTATGTTGTATCATTTTTTTCTTTTCAAATATCATATAATTCTGTGTCAAGTGAACCATGTCATAAGCTCTTATATAATGATGATTGTGTATTGGAGAAGACCTTGCAAGTTGAAAACTTGTGTCCTATCCTTTATTTCTCTTGTTTTGACAATAAAATATGTTTAAAGTACAGTAGTGAACAGTATCTTTATCAAAGTATTTCTTCTCTACATTAACAAAAGACAATACCACTTACTTCTTAGGTAATCTGATTGTGTTTTTCTAAAATTTAATGACATATCTTGTAGTGATCTGGCTACAGACGATACTATATTTTTGGCTAGTCTTTTTTCCTGTTCTGTTCCATGGTTACCTTTGTGACTTATTCTCTGAACTGTAATTTGACATCTTGTAAACATCTGCAAAAAAACAAATTGTTTACTGTCCATTCCATATTATTCATTGGATACCTATTTTCATGGGTTTTGTGGAAATTTCAATGAACAACAATGTACAAATTATCTATTTGCTTGTATGCAGACTTGAACAAAGTATTCACAAAAAAACAATTTTTTTTTAATCCATGAAAATTATTACCCAAAAAAAATAAGTGAATTCACAGTATGAAAAATTTTGGATGTTACTAGAAAAAACTGTGCTATTTTGATGATACAAGCAAGTATTCTTTGCTAGGGTATTCTTTATTATTGTTTTGCATGGCATTGTGTTTTGAATATATACTATAACATGTTCATTAGCCTCCCCATGTCAGGAACATTGTCATATGTGGTCTTTAGTTATATTATATATTTTGTCATTTAGTGAATTTAATGTGGAAGGCAAATCTTTGCTGGTTTCTGGTTAAATTTCACAGTTTTTCTATACTCTGGGCAATTAGAGCTTGTCATCCTGTAGACACTGATCTATCGTTGAAGTATCTATTTTGACTTCTAGAAGTCTATTTTTTGTGTCATTGGGTTGCTTATTTATTCATGTATACCCCAAATCTGTAAGAAAACCAACCTGTGTAATATCTTGTGTCATTATTTCTATAGCATGTTCCTCCTGCACATTATCATCTAACGTTGGTCTGTTTAAATGTCTGTCATGGAGTGTGGCAAGTTCCTTCACTAAAAAATTATGTAAATGCAGTTTTATGTAATGATCAAACCTTTTTTAACCAGACAAAGCCAGTATAATATACGGTAAAGTTCAAGATAACAATTGTTATAATTCTTTTGTTTAGAAATAAAATGACGGCATCTTTAATGGCCCCTATTTCTAGCTGCAATTTCAAATTAGAATTTATTGACCAATATCCCAATATCATAGCTAATACAATGACTAGATAGGAGATATATCTTAAGCTTTTTGTTGAAAATTTACGAAATTGCGTTCTATTCATGGCATCACAAATAGCACTCATTTTGATTTTCAATGAAAAGTTCAGTGAAAACGGCCAAATTTCTATTGCTTTTTTGAACAGAGTGCATGTGTCGACAAAAAAGATCTTTTCACATAATGTTTGTTTTAATATTTCTACATATCTGAATTGAATATTAAGTTTGTCAATGTTTGCGCTCTATGTTTCCTAGGCTTTAATTTGGTTGAAATCTGGACAATTTGTCAATTTTGCAAAAATCTCTGTTTTTGGCCTATTTGGTATGTAGAAATGTAGGCTTTAGAATAATCATTGGCTAAAAAAAGTTCTGTTTAACTTTCTCACATGTTTTTTCATCAAATTAAAACAGTTTATATCTTGAAACATTTAACTTAATAATCAGGGCCAAATATGGCCCCTAACCACACTTACTCCTTTGTTCTATCTTAGCGTGACATAATTTGTATAAATTCTCTGCGTTCTTATTATGTCCAAATTGTCAAAAGTGTTGACTAATGAAAAAGGAAGAACCTTTACAATTCAAATAAGTGCAATAATTAAATTTACATATATTACTGTAAATTCAGAAATTAATGCGTTCATTTATTATTGCAATTTTTTAAGAATGGGCACAAATGCGATATTTATTATTGCGATTTCAGGAAAATCTGCTTACATATATATGAATCAGATATCAGAGTGTGAGTTCCTTTTATTGCGATACTCAGCTAGTCGCATTATTCGCATTAATAAAAAAATCGCAATAATTTCTGAATTTACAGTAATTGAAATCTTAAATAATTTGAAAACAGAACATTCATTTATTTTATCTGGTACCTATTTAAGTGAATTTAGGAGAAATAGTATTTTTGTGGATATTGCATTTCTTGGTTTTGCCGAATACTGTATGTCAAATTTGTATTTCGTTTAACTTTTAAATACGTGGAACGCCTATTCCAAAGAAAATTGATATCCCTCAAATAATAATGAATTCACAGTACAAAAATGTACTTACTTTTTGTTTTGATTTTTGTCATTTCATATTGCACCTCTTCTACACCATCTACCCTGTCAAAATAAATCGTTAAATGTATTTATTATGTTAAATGCAGTCATCCAAATCATTTGCCCTATTCACACATTATTTCCTGTTACATTGTAAGTTACAGCAACTATTTACGTGCTCAGTGTTTGTATTGTTTTTGTATTTTACAATGTATTGCAGGGCAAATTATGAAAGTATTTGTATTTGTTGATTTCTTTGCCTGTTATAGTGTAGCTGATATTACTAGTGGTGCACCGATAATTGAAAACATTGACTTGTAAGCTGTTTCAGGGCCATCTATCCAATGATCGGTTCACGACTCTAAAGATATTGATTCTATGTTCATGATGTTTGTAAGCTTACTGGTTGATCATGTTCATTGTTATTTCTGTTGTTTGTATTTAAAATATGAATACAGTAATGAATTGTAAACATTCACCTGGTTTGTCACATAAATTCTATTTTTGGCAATAATATGGACATTTATATTATATCTGAGGGGGTGCTGACAATTTTTGTGATGGACATATCATGTGTTACTTACCGTTGAACTTATATTTACAAGATCAAATTAATATAAATGTTGAAATATGCTTTAAAACATAACATTAAACCAAATAAAAAATCATTTGGTCATTGAAAGTTAATTTTTTGTTGCTAAAGTTTGTCGTGTTTATCGAACTTTTTGGGGTATATTTAGCATGTTTAGTTTTTTCAAATGTATATTTCAACATGTTCCTAATTTACTAATATCATAATCTCTTGAACTGTTAAAAAATCTTATCTATGTTTGATTATCAATTTTGATAAATAATCATCATATATGAAATATGCATTTGAAGTCACACAAAATCATTTCAATTACATAGATTATATATTTGGACATCAATTTATTTAGGCTACAGACTTGAAGGAAATAAAACATTTGTAAATTGCTTATATTTCTACACAAAAGCAGAGTTATCAATCTGAGAGTTATACATGAGACCTGAAGGATAAAAAAGTATATTGCAAGGTTTATTCTGCCATTTATCTGAAAAAAAATACTGATTCCCATCACTAGATATAGCACACCAATGTGTTCCTCAAGGATTAAAAAAAAAATGCAATTACAATTTCCCATATAACATATAAATGTACAAAATAATAGATTTTGACTTAAGGCAAATGATTTTATGAGTGTCCTCTGTTGAGAATATACTGCAAATGTTAACGTTATGTTTCCCGTATTTACGTCTAATGTTTATGACGTTAATTTGTACCTTTGTATGGGCGCCTTCGATATAGATTTTGATCATAAAAGTAACACAACGCAAAGTATAGAGTTTTATTCGTTTATTACAATACATTTTGGTGCCGTGAACAACTTCGTCAGCAAGCTGCCAAAGAGGATGTATTAGACACCGACAAACAGACAAAGATCCTAGGAATGCGCTGGAACGTTGAAAATGATGAACTTACGTATTCAAAACGGACAGTCATACCAGCACAAGGAGATGAAAAAAGTATTACAAAACGTGAAATTTTGAAGGAATCATCTAAAATATACGACCCGCTTGGATTATTGAGTCCAGTTAGCATTAGAGCTAAGATACTTATACAAGACTTATGGAAAGGAGGTAATGACTGGGACGAGCTTTTACCACATGCGTTGCTATCAGAATGGACCCGTTTAGCTCAAGACATAGAAACTGCTACGGAAACCACTTTTTCTAGGCACTATTTTGATGAGAGTAGCGAGTCATCGCAAAAAGTACTGCATGTATTTGTGGACGCAAGTATGAAAGCTTACCGAGCAGTTGGGTATTTAAATAACAAAAAGGACACTTCACTGGTAATGGCAAAAACAAGAGTGGCGCCTCTTAAAAAACTAACTTTACCACAACTAGAGTTAATGGCTGCAGTAATAGGAGCCTGTTTAGCATGTCATCTTCAAACTACATTAAAATGTTCAAATATTACACTATGGTCAGATAGTCAAATCGTATTACAGTGGATAAAGACTACCAAAACATTAAAACGTTTCGTTTCAAATAGAATCAATGAAATTAAGAAATTAACAGACAACTGTGAATGGAAGTATTGCCCAACAAATTACAACCCTGCTGATTTACTATCACGTGGTATGACTACGAAACAGTTCAAGGAAAGCACGTTATGGATAAAAGGACCGATTTGGATAGGTGATAAATCAAAACATTTATAGAGATAAATACAGCTTTATCCGTATTTACCGACGACGACAAAGAACCATTAGACGATAAAGAGAGCAAAACTTGCGAAAATGATATTCAGTATGGAATAGACAGAATTATAGATATTAACAATTATGGATCATACAAGAAACTTTTGCGAGTGTCAGCCTTTGTCCATCGATTTATTCACAATTGTAGAACAGTCAAATCTTTTAGAAACGTTGGAGCAATGACACCAGATGAACTACAGCAGTCAACAATATTATGGATACGATGTTGTCAAGCGATAGCATACCAAGATGAAGTTCGCGCACTAAAGCTAAAACAGATACAGAAAACTAAATTGCCACGACTTCGACAACTTCAGTTATATTTAGATAACAACGATTTAATGAGATGCAAAGGAAGAATTCATAATGCGCCAATACCCGAATCGGCAAAACACCCTTACCTTTTACCGCCAAATCAGCGATTATCGGAACTTATTGTATTAAACTCACACGAACTAGTTTTACATTCTGGAGTTAATGCCACAGTTACACAAGTCCGTCAAACATTTTGGATCCCACGTTGCGTCAATTTACGCCCAAATTACTATATAGATGTACAACATGTAAAAGAGTTATAGGAAAACCATACAGGGCACCAGACCCTCCTCCGTTACAAAAAATACGACTTCAAGAAGCCCCACCGTTTACCGTCACTGGTGTAGATTTTTCTGGAGCTCTTCATATTAAGGAAAAGAACGGAACATTCATTAAGCATACATATGTTTATTTACCTGTGCATCGACAAGAGCCGTTCATTTAGAGGTTGTACCCGACATGACAGAAGAATCATTTTTGTTAGGATTCAGAAGATTTACTTGTAAAAAATCCTTACCACATGTTATGATGTCAGACAACGCTACATCTTTTATTTCAGCATCACAAGAGATTAAACAACTGTGTGAATCCCAGAAGATCAAAGAGACATTATCTACGCATGGAGTCGAGTGGAGATTTATCCCTAGCCGAGCCCCGTGGTTCGGAGGATGGTAGGAGAGACTTATTGCATTAACTAAAACGAATTTAAAGAAAATACTTGGACGTGCATTGATTAACATAGAGACACTGCAAACGATAATTGCCGAAATTGAAAAGTTTTACAATGATCGACCATTGACTTATGTATCTACAGACATTGATGACAGTGAACCATTAACACCGGCCCACCTACTATATGGTCGTCGTATTACATCTGTACCATATCCGAGAATTGAGATAGATAATATTGATGAACCTTACATAATGAACACGTCTGATGCTTCAAAGCGTGCACAAAGACTTTCGTTTATAATTGAACAATTTTGGAACCGTTGGAAGTCCGAATATTTAACAGCACTTAGAGAGTTTCATAAAAAGAGTGGAGACAACAAAATCAACATCCGGGTCGGAGATATTGTAAAAGTTCATGACGACAAACCTCGAAATCGGTGGAAAATAGCAATTGTTGAAGAATTAGTTGTTCGAAATGATGGTTTAATCAGATCTGCAACTATCAGAACTAACAGTGGCCATACGACTCGCCCGATCGTCAAACTTTATCCGCTAGAGATCAACGAAGAGGAACTACCAAATAAAGCAGATGAGACGAATAAAGTTGATACCAGAAAAACAGTGCCTATGCGAAAGGCAGCTATGCGTGCAAAGGAGAACATTAAAACTTGGACAATATCTTAGACATTAATTTTGTGTCCGATTTTAAAATCGTTATAGAGACTGCTAATTTTTCATTTTATCATAGTGATTTCTAGAGACAGTAATTGCCCATCATATTTTAAAACATATTTTTTCGTTTCATATATGGACAGTTAAAGAAATATTTCAATTTTATACAAAGATATACTTTTGCGGCCCCCCAGTATGTTGAGAATATACTGCAAATGTTAACGTTATGTTTCCCGTATTTACGTCTTATGTTTATGACGTTAATTTGTACCTTTGTATGGGCGCCTTCGATATCGATTTTGATCATAAAAGTAACACAACGCAAAGTATAGAGTTTTATTCGTTTATTACAATACATCCTCTTTACACACAAAAGAAACATTTTTGCAGGACTGTTTTCTTATCTTCTCTCTGGAATGTTTTTTTTTAATTTTTAACTTTGATACTTGTAATGGGCTTACCAACATATTACCTATAAACAAAAAGTAATTAAAAGTAAACTACCCACATAAAACCTGTTTAAGTAAATTATTACTTCAAACAGCAAGTAGAATTACAAAGACAAATTTTGATGCAAACCTTTAATTCTAATTTTGTTGATACCTTTCAGACAAGCACTGTTATAGCAAAGATCCTTACTATTACATGTCTATATAAAATGCTTCGCTGGGCACAGCTTGATACGACCGCAGAGGTCGAACCCTGAACAGTTGGGGCAAGTATGGACACAACATTCAAGCTTGATACAGCTCTGAATTTGGATTGTGATTAAATATTTGACACAGCATAGGTTTCTGACACAGAAAGAATGTGGTCTAAGAACTTAAATTTTTTTAATTTACCTATTATGGTCCAATGTCAAAAATCTAAATACATGGTTAGATTCAGCATATCAAAGAACCCCATATATTCAATTTTTGTTGAAATCAAACAAAGTTTAATTTTGGACCCCAACTTGGACCAACTTGAAAACTGGGCCCATAATCAAAAATCTAAACACATGTTTAGATTCAGCATATCAAAGAACCCCATATATTCAATTTTTGTTGAAATCAAAAAAAGTTTAATTTTGGACCCCAACTTGGACCAACTTGAAAACTGGGCCCATCATCAAAAATCTAGACACATATATCAAAGAACCCCAAGAATTCAATTTTTGTTAAAATCAAACTAAGTTTAATTTTGGACCCTTTGGACCTAATGAAGACCAATTTAAAAAACAGGACCCAAAATTAAAAATCTAAAAACACGGTTAGATTTGGCATATCAAAGAACCCCAATGTCAAAAATCTAAATACATGGTTAGATTCAGCATATCAAAGAACCCCATATATTCAGTTTTTGTTGAAATCAAACAAAGTTTAATTTTGGACCCCAACTTGGACCAACTTGAAAACTGGGCCAAAAATCTAAAATCTAAATACATGTTTAGATTCAGCATATCAAAGAACCCCATATATTCAATTTTTGTTGAAATCAAACAAAGTTTAATTTTGGACCCCAACTTGAAAACTGAGCCCATAATCAAAAATCTAAACACATGTTTAGATTCAGCATATCAAAGAACCCCAAGAATTCAATTTTTGTTAAAATCAAACTAAGTTTAATTTTGGACCCTTTGGACCTTAATGTAGACCAATTTAAATAAAATGCTCCGCAGGGCGCAGCTTGATACGACCGCAGAGGTCGAACCCTGAACAGTTGGGGCAAGTATGGACACAACATTCAAGCTTGATACAGATCTGAATTTGGATTGTGATTAAATATTTGACACAGCATAGGTTTCTGACACAGAATGAATGTGGTCTAAGAACTTAAAAATTTTAAATTGGACATTCACCTATTATGGTCCAATATCCAAAATCTAAATACATGGTTAGATTCAGCATATCAAAGAACCCCAAGAATTCAATTTTTGATGAAATCAAACAAAGTTTAATTTTGGACCCTTTTGATCTCAATGTGGACAAAGTTGATAACGGGGCCCAAAAATCAAAAATCTAAATACATGGTTAGATTCAGCATATCAAAGAACCCCATATATTCAATTTTTGTTGAAATCAAATAAAGTTTAATTTTGGACCCCGATTTGGACCAACTTGAAAACTGGGCCCATAATCAAAAATCTAAACACATGTTTAGATTCAGCATATCAAAGAACCCTAAAAATTCAATTTTTGTTAAAATCAAACTAAGTTTAATTTTGGACCCTTTGGACCTTTATGTAGACCAATTTGAAAATGGAACCAAAAATTAAGAATCTAAATACACGGTTAGATTCGGCATATCAAAGAACCCCAATAATTCAATTTTTGATGAAATCAAACAAAGTTAAATTTTGGACCCTTTGGACCTCAATGTGGACCAATTTAAAAACGGGGCCCAAAATCCAAAAACTTAATACACGGTTATATTCAGCATATGAAAGAACCCCATATATTCAATTTTTGTTGAAATCAAACAAAGTTAAATTTTGGACCCCGATTTGGACCAACTTGAAAACTGGGCCCATAATCAAAAATCTAAATACATGGTTAGATTCAGCATATCAAAGAACCCCATATATTCAATTTTTGTTGAAATCAAATAAAGTTTAATTTTGGACCCCGATTTGGACCAACTTGAAAACTGGGCCCATAATCAAAAATCTAAATACATGGTTAGATTCAGCATATCAAAGAACCCCATATATTCAATTTTTGTTGAAATCAAACTAAGTTTAATTTTGGACCCTTTGGACCTTTATGTAGACCAATTTGAAAACGGAACCAAAAATTAAGAATCTAAATACACGGTTAGATTCGGCATATCACAGAACCCCAATAATTCAATTTTTGATGAAATCAAACAAAGTTAAATTTTGGACCCTTTGAACCTCAATGTGGACCAATTTAAAAACAGGGCCCAAAATCCAAAAACTTAATACATGGTTAGATTCAGCATATTAAAGAACCCCAAGATTTCAAGAATAAAACCCCATTGAAATTGATCAAGAAATAAGCAATTTATACAAAGTATATTCTTTTGCACAATACTGTGCAATTGAATATTTCTTGCTATTGCGCAATACTGTACAATTGACAATTTCTTGCTATCATGTATTGCGCAATACTGTGCTATTGGATATTTCTTGCTATTGCGCAATACTGTGCAATTGAAGATTTCTTGCTATTGCGCAATACTGTGCAATTGAAGATTTCTTGCTATTGTGCAATACTGTGCAATTGAAAATTTCTTGCTATTGCACAATACTTATTGTATAATAATTTACACATCCTGTTTGGTGTGTATTTCCTACCATATCATTATTATTTGCTTTTAAATATAAATCAGAAATAACCAACTTAAAATGGAAAATTTTAAAAGAAAAAAAAAAGGAAAAAAAGAAAAAAAAAAGAAACCCCCCCCCCCCCCCCCCAAATTTTTTGAACCCCCTTATGATTCATCACCCCCAAACTCAATCCCAGCCTTCCCTTTGTGGTATGGTATCTTGCAGTACAATTTCAGAGAGATCCATACAATTGAACACAAGTTATTGTCTGGAAACTAGAAAAATGCTTATTTTTGGCCCCTTTTTGGCCCCCAATTCCTAAACGTTTCGGGCAATTACCCCCAAACTCAATTCCAGCTTTCCCTTTGTGATATGGAACCTTGTAGTACAATTTAAGAAATATCCAAACACTTACACACAAGTTATTGTCATGAAACTAGAAAAATGCTTGTTTTTTGCCCCTTTTTTGGCCCCTTATCTTAAAATTTTGAGGCAATTACCCCCAAAATCAATTACAGCCTTCCCTATGTGATATGGAACCTTGTGGTACAATGTCAGAGAGATCCATACACTTACACACAAGTTATTGTCTGGAAGTTACAAAAATGCTTATTTTTGGCCCCTTTTTGGCCCCTAATTCCTTAACTGTTGGTACCATAACCCCCAAAATCAATCCCAACCTTCCTTTCATGGTATTGAACCTTATGGTAAAATTTCATGGAGATCCATTAACTTAAACTAAAGTTAGAGTGCGAAAACTAATGTGTCTTCGGACGACGCCGGACGACGACGACGACGACGACGACGACGACGACGACGCCAACGTCATACCAATATACGACCAAAAAATTTTCAATTTTTGCGGTCGTATAAAAATAGGACCAAAAATTAAAAATCTAAATACACGGTTAGATTTGGCCTATCAAAGAACCCCAATAATTCAATTTTTTATGAAATCAAACGAAGTTTAATTTTGGACCCTTTTGACCTCAATATGAACTAATATGATAGCGGGGTCCTCAAATAAAAAATCTAAATACATGGTTAGATTCAGCATATCAAAGAACCCCATATATTCAATTTTTGTTGAAATCAAAAAAAGTTTAATTTTGGACCCCAATTTGGACCAATGTGGTCAAAGATTTTACAAATCTAATGCGCCATACTGTGCAATTAAAGATTACTTCTTGAAATTTTTCAATATTTGAAATTTGAAAAAAAAAAAAATATTTGAAGAATAATTCTTTTTAATTTCTGAAATCTGAAATGAGAAAAAATTGACCCCCCACAATTTCTTTTTACCCCACCCCCCCTTTTTTTCCCCAAAAAAATTCTTTCCCTCAAGATATGGTCATAATCTCAATTCAAATTTCCAATGGAGTTTGCAACCATAATTACCCATTTAAATTTACCATAATGCTAACTTAATCTATTTTATAATAGAATTTAAAATATAGTGTCAAATCTTTCATATGGATTTTTTTGTAAAAAAAAAGATGCAACATTTGCAGATATTTTTACTGGTCTTCCTTTATAAATATGCATTTCTTTAAACGTAATTTAAAAGCAGTGTAAGGGAAGTAATCAAAATGTTGTATTTGGATTACCTCCCTTACACTGTTTTAAATTATCTTAATTGTTCATTAACCATTACTTTATACATAATTTAAAAGCAGTGTAAGGGAGGTAATTTCAATGATGTATTTGATTTATCTCCCTTACACTGCTTTAAATTATGTTTTGTACTAAAGTATTTGTCCATTAACCAGGACAACCTTGTTTTTCCCCCTTTTTTGCCCCTAATTCCTAAACGGTTTGAGCCATAACCCCCCAAAGCAAATCCTAACCATCCCTTTGTAGTATGGAAACTTGTAGTATAATTTCAGAGAGATCCATACACCGTTCCACAGTTTTTGTCTGGAAACTAAAAAATGCTCATTTTTGGCCCCTAACTGTTGGTACCATAACCCCCAAAATCAATCCCCACCTTCCTTTTGTGGTATTGAACCTTATGGTAAAATTTCAAAGAGATCCATTCACTTAAACTAAAGTTAGAGTGCGAAAACCAATGTGTCTTCGGACAACGACGACGACGACGCCAATGTCATACCAATATACGATCGCATAAATTTTTTGCGGTTGTATAATAAAAACAGTTCTAAAAATAAACTACAAACCCTAATTTCTTCTGTGTGCCACAAGAAATAATCACTTATATATTGTCCTACTAACCATTCTGGAGGCAGTCTTGATGATTTTGTATTAATACTGCCCATTTCCATATCAGAAGCTGCATTTGAAACAAGTGCCATCCGGTCATCATTAACCTAAAAAAATTATATTCATAATGTCAGAACATGCACATAAATCATTGTAAATACTGACAGTTAAAAACTCATTAATAAGTTGCATGTCTGCAAGGTTGTTCTTAGCCCATTTGATATTGCCATCAAGATCAAAAGTTGGCCTTCTTTTACATTAGGGGTCTCAATCCATATAGAGGTATACTCAACTAACCTTTATCCTAAACCTTACCCTAACCCATACCTTACCCTAACATGCACCTCATACCTTACCCTAACATGCACCCTATCCCTAAGCTAGAACAACCCCTAACCTATCAATAACCATTAATGAACCATAACCTTAAAGTACAGGGACCCCTAAATTAAAGAAGGCCAAAAAGTTTTAATCAACAAAAAAAATTGAACAGTTTTCATTATTTAATGATAAATTTTAGGTGACTAAATTGCAATTAAAACCATGAAAACACACTGTGCTTCACTGCATTTGTGGCTGTTTTCTTTGGGATGATCATGATTATGTCTGGATAACAAATCCCGGGGGGGGGGGTTACTGACTATCCTTTCGGGTATAACTGTGCCAACAGCACTTGCCAAATCATACCCTGTTCTAAACAGAAATATTGAAAACATACCCTGTTCTAGACACGCTCAGAAATATGCACCAGGAATGATCCTGTTCTAGACTGTATAAAATAGATGCTGTTCTAGACCGGAGTTCTAGACGGTATCTTAAACAGTTAAATAAGCGATCCTCTTCTAGACAAATACTTTTGTTTAAAAAAAGACCCTGTTCTCACCAGCAGGGCAAGAAAAAGCGTGACCCTGTTTTAACCAGCAGGACATGAAAAAGGGACCCTGTTCTTACCAGAAGGGCATGAAAAAGTGACCCTGTTTTGCGGCACACTCCTACCACTAAATATATAGGAAGTAATCCCCCCGGGGTTACAAATAAATGATATTTGGATTTTTGCATGGTACTTGTATGATGTTTATTATCTATGATTGATACTGGCAAAATACAATGATTGATGTACAACCATTGCAAATCAAATAGTGTAATGTGTTTACTTTAATCTTCATCTTTGATTCACCTCAGAGTTGGCTCCACTTGTCCTGCTTTCACAATGTTAATGACAAACAATCCAATCATAAATATGGGCTAACAGACCCAAGGCAAACAGGAACAGGGGAGAACGTGATTGTGGTGATATGGACTTGGATTCTATCTATCTTCATATTTCCACATTCAGTCACAACTTATGACATGTTCTGTTGCACGAGTTGCTTAACCGTCTTGCTGCTGGAGGGACTCATGCATGCATGTGTTCACAACAGCTATATCCATATATCTAATTTATACAAACACTTGCTAATTACTGCATCCCTTACAAATAAAACATAGAATTCAGATTTTATAGTGTAATATTTTTTTTAAATGGGTCTCAAATGCAACACCATCAGGGCATGGCATCATTTATAGACAACGTCAAAATTCGACATGTGAAGTCACAGACGTCCAGCTATATGAAACATAACCACATTAAAATAGCGACAGCAAAGAGCTGTGAAGAGGGTTAAGAATAGACATGCATCCCTTGACTTAATATCTCTCTTTTTACTATAAGATAAGATAAGATAAGATAAGATAAATTTTATTATCCAATTTTGGGCCCCGAGAGGCATAAAGATTATAACAAACAAAGAAAGAAAATCCAATGAATGACAGAATAAATATCAAATCAAATTACAAATTGTTAGAATATATAATAATGATATATATATAATCTTTATAATGGTAAACCCTTTTTTCCATATGTTGCAGCTGGGGAAAATACACACAAAAAATCAAAATATTGTAATGTACTATATATGTATATATAATTTGCAATGCATACAAATCAGTGCATAAATCAATTACTTATGTTTATTATTAAGACAAGACAATAGTTTTGCTCTTTTATCAAAGCTCTTTACTAGAAAATTACCTAAATTGGTTAAAATGTGTCTATCTTCGTTTGTCATTAACCACAAAAAATTTTCTTTAGTATTAAGCCCAAAAAAATTCTTATTAGACATAATAATATCTTTGAAAAATACTTGTCTATCAATGTTATATTGAGGGCATTCAATCAAAAAATGTGGTTCATCTTCAACACAGTTGTAATTACATAATTGACAAGTTCTTTTATTCCTTTCTAATATTACCCTTTTCCCTTTTTCATCTTTTATTAACTCATATCTTCCACTTTCGATTCTCAAATTATGGGCACTAATTCTAAATCTACATAATACTTTTCTGTATTCGAAAGATTTTAAATTCATATACTCTTCAGTAAAAAAATTATCTTTCAAATCAAAATATGTGGTTAATTTTCCAGTTAACTTTCCGTCATCCATTCTTTTGTACCAGTACTTTAAAAAATTATTCAGTCTTTCCACTTTTCTGTGGAAAGACCTATTGTATTTGTTCTGATTATTATTATTATTATTATTATTTTTTTCTTCCGCCTAATTTTGTTCTCACGTAAAATTTTTGTTTCGCAAGATGTCGCTTAGATATTTCTTATATAATATCATACAGTTAATGCGCTTTTTATTTTCACCCATTCTAAGCCGAACAATTTTCTTTGTAGGAGTTATCTCCCCAAACACTGTTTTCCTTGTTACTGCATCTCCTCCGTAACCGTAAAAGAAAGCGACAAATTTATTTTACCAAATTGCTCGTTATATCCTCAGGATGTTTTGTCCAATTTTGACCGAGGCGGTACGTAAACTCCATATGAGAGTTATTTCCCCTTCTGTATTTGACATAAGGGATATATAAATGTATAGCATGAATGGTAAGTGATAGAGACCTAAGGTATATTGATTTGAGTTCCTTGGTTCATTTAAATGAAATTGAGGCCAAGGTCAAAGGTCAAGGTCATATTCTAAATTTTGACTTTTCCTTGTTATTTGATCTCCTCTGTCACTTTTAAAGATACAAATTAAAGAACAAGTGCAAAATGTTTGCCTAATTGTGATTAAGATATGATACATTTGGTCTGAAACAATCCAATGACATCTTATAGGAGTTATTGTCCCTGAAATGATTCAATTTAAGGTTAATTGATTATTACTCCAACTTGTTACATGATAAAGCCATAGGGTCTTTTGCAAACTGTTGGTTGACCTATGACCTTGAAAAATGTCAACCGGAAGTGACCTTGAGTGAACCGGAAGTAGTATTTTTTGCACTTATTTCATGGAAAAGTACCTAGAAACCATATATTTTTTGAATGACCATAGGTTAACCTATCTTTTGAGACCGGAAGTAACATTTTATAAACTGGAAGTAGCATATTATCTTCCTTATTACAGGCATAAGTATATACAAACTATATATTTTTGGAATCAGTGTGAATAAAGCTATCATATGAGACCGGAAGTGACATTTTCGAAACCGGAGGTAGCTAATTATCTCCCTTTTTACATGCAAAAGTATATATAAACCATATATTTTTGGAATCAGTATAAATAAAGCTATCATATGAGACCGGAAGTGACATTTTCTAAACCGGAAGTTGGCAATTATCTCCCTTATTTCAGGCAAAAGTATATAGAAACCATATATAAATTGAATCAGTATGAAGAAACCAAAGCTTGGACGCCAATAGTAATTTTGAGTAAACTGGATGTAGCTTCTCATCAATAATTTAGAACATTGATGTGGAAAGACCTTCAATTGTTCTCTGAACAATTGGTTTTTAATTCTTTAAATATTTCTTTATATTACTCTTTAAAACAGATAGGCTTAATGTCTTACAACCTGATAATTTAATACCTATTTTTTCACTAAGAAACACAATAGACTTGTACCAACTGTTAATATTATCATTACTGAGTGTCTTACTCTCTTGATATGCACAATGAAGTAGTGAAGTTTCATTTGCATTCTCTAGTCTGTGCCAATATGAAAACATAGCTATAAAAATGGAATAAAATATAGGAATTCTACCCAACTCAGATAATACTGCAATGTTTGTACTTTTCTTATTTACTCCAAGAAGGAACTTACAGAACTTAATATTTAATTTTTCGACTTCCCAATCTTGACATAACTCATATAGATCCTTGTTCTTTCTCTGCTTTCCTTCTGAAAGGGTACCCCAAATTTCAGAATTATATATTGCAATGGGTTTTATCATATGATCAAACATGTGTAATAATGATTTAACTGGAGGATTTAATGATTTTACATCTTTATATAATTTAAAAGATGCCTTTAATGCCTTGTTATATAAAATAGTTTTTGTTTCTTTAAATGAACCAGATGAACACATCATAAGTCCCAAATATTTACATCTGTTGACACATTCTATATTATCATACCCAATCTTAAAATTTCCTTTGAGAAGACGCCCACCTTTATTAAAGATAATAATCTTAGTCTTGTGACTGTTAATTTTTAAACACCAATCTTTACAATATTGATCTAGCATGTTTAATTTATTCTGTAAATTTTCTGGATTATCTGATAAGATCACAAGATCATCAGCATATAGTAGACATGTAATTCTTTTTCCAGACAGAGAGACTGAATTGTCCTGATCTTTTTCCAATATATGAGAAAAATCATTCAAAAATATCTTAAAAATATTAGGGCTTAGTACATCCCTTGTTTTACACCAATTTCAGGTTCAAAAGACTCTGTCATCTTATTCCCAATTTTTACTACTATTTTACTATGTCTATACATACTACATAATATATTATAAAACAAACCATTTATATTACATTGCAATAATTTCAACTTTATTCCTTCATGAATCACAGTGTCAAATGCTTTGTGAAAATCCACAAAACATGCATATAATCGTTTGTTTCCTGTGTTTATATATTTATCTATTAAACATTTCATTACAAATATATGATCTGATGTCCTTGACTTTTTTGAAAAACCAATCTGATTTTCATGTATAACATTATTATCACATAGGAATACATCTAGTCTATTATTTAATATAATATTAAAAAGTTTACCAATACCATTACATATTGTTACCCCTCTATAATTTTGTGGTAGTCGAGGGTTCTCAGATTTAAAAATAGGTGTAGTATAACCTTCTAGCCACTTTTCTGGGTATATCCCAGCTGTAATAAAATGCTTCCCTGGGCGCAGCTTGATACGACCGCAGAGGTCGAACCCTGAACAGTTGGGGCAAGTATGGACACAACATTCAAGCTTGATACAGCTCTGAATTTGGATTGTGATTAAATATTTGACACAGCATAGGTTTCTGACACAGAAAGAATGTGGTCTAAGAACTTCAATTTTTTTAATTTACCTATTATGGTCCAATGTCCAAAATCAAAATACATGGTTAGATTCAGCATATCAAAGAACCCCATATATTCAATTTTTGTTGAAATCAAACAAAGTTTAATTTTGGACCCCAACTTGGACCAACTTGAAAACTGGGCCCATAATCAAAAATCTAAACACATGTTTAGATTCAGCATATCAAAGAACCCCAAGAATTCAATTTTTGTTAAAATCAAACTAAGTTTAATTTTGGACCCTTTGGACCTTAATGTAGACCAATTTAAAAACGGGACCCAAAATTAAAAATCTAAATACACGGTTAGATTTGGCATATCAAAGAACCCCAATAATTCAATTTTTGATGAAATCAAACAAAGTTTAATTTTGGACCCTTTTGACCTCAATATGAACCAATTTGATAGCGGGTCCACAAATAAAAAATCTAAATACATGGTTAGATTCAGCATATCAAAGAACCCCAAGAATTCAATTTTTGATGAAATCAAACAAAGTTTAATTTTGGACCCTTTTGACCTCAATGTGGACAAAGTTGATAACGGGGCCCAAAAATCAAAAATCTAAATACATGGTTAGATTCAGCATATCAAAGAACCCCATATATTCAATTTTTGTTGAAATCAAACAAAGTTTAATTTTGGACCCCGATTTGGACCAACTTGAAAACTGGGCCCATAATCAAAAATCGAAATACATGTTTAGATTCAGCATATCAAAGTACCCTAAAAATTCAATTTTTGTTAAAATCAAACAAAGTTTAATTTTGGACCCTTTTGACCTTAATGTAGACCAATTTGAAAACGGAACCAAAAATTAAGAATCTAAATACACGGTTAGATTCGGCATTTCAAAGAACCCCAATAATTCAATTTTTGATGAAATCAAACAAAGTTAAATTTTGGACCCTTTGGACCTCAATGTGGACCAATTTAAAAACGGGGCCCAAAATCCAAAAACTTAATACACGGTTAGATTCAGCATATTAAAGAACCCCAAGAATTCAAGAATAAAACCCCATTGAAATTGATCAAGAAATAAGCAATTTATACGAAGTATCTTCTTTTGCACAATACTGTGCATTTGAATATTTCTTGCTATTGTGCAATACTGTACAATTGACAATTTCTTGCTATTGCGCAATATTGTGCTATTGGATATTTCTTGCTATTGCGCAATACTGTGCAATTGAAGATTTCTTGCTATTGCGCAATACTGTGCAATTGAAGATTTCTTGCAATTGTGCAATACTGTGCAATTGAAAATTTCTTGCTATTGCACAATACTTATTATATAATAATTTACACATCCTGTTTGGTGTGTATCTCCTACCATATCATTATTATTTGCTTTTAAATATTAATCAGAAATAACCAACTTAAAATGGAAAATTTTAAAAGAAAAAAAAAAGGAAAAAAAGAAAAAAAAAGAAAAAAAAAAATCCCCCCCCCCAAATTTTTTGAACCCCCTTATGATTCATCACCCCCAAACTCAATCCCAGCCTTCCCTTTGTGGTATGGTACCTTGCAGTACAATTTCAGAGAGATCCATACACTTGAACACAAGTTAGTGTCTGGAAACTAGAAAAATGCTTGTTTTTTGCCCCTTTTTTGGCCCCTAATTCCTAAAATTTGAGGCAATTACCCCCAAAATCAATCCCAGCTTTCCCTTTGTGATATGGAACCTTGTAGTACAATTTCAGAAATATCCAAACACTTACACACAAGTTATTGTCATGAAACTAGAAAAATGCTTGTTTTTTGCCCCTTTTTTGGCCCCTAATTCCTAAAATTTTGAGGCAATTACCCCCAAAATCAATTACAGCCTTCCCTTTGTGATATGGAACCTTGTGGTACAATGTCAGAGAGATCCATACACTTACACACAAGTTATTGTCTGGAAGTTACAAAAATGCTTATTTTTGGCCCCTTTTTGGCCCCTAATTCCTTAACTGTTGGTACCATAACCCCCAAAATCAATCCCCACCTTCCTTTCGTGGTATTGAACCTTATGGTAAAATTTCATGGAGATCCATTCACTTAAACTAAAGTTAGAGTGCGAAAACCAATGTGTCTTCGGACGACGCCGGACGACGCCAGACGACGACGACGACGACGACGACGATGCCAACATCATACCAATATACGACCAAAAAATTTTCAATTTTTGCGGTCGTATAAAAACCGAATTAAATAGCTTTAACAAACACGGGTTTATATATAACTGTGCAGCTTTAAGCATCTCATTATTTATGTTATCTAACCCAGGACTTTTACCTGATTTTAAACTAGCTATTGCTTTCTGCAATTCTGACTGTGATATTTTAAAATCTAGATTGGTAAAACTGGTATATTCTAAATTATTAACTATTTGTTTAATTTTACTTTCAATTTCCTGTATTCTTGCTTTATAGTGTTCTGGGATTTTAGATAAATTTGAAAAATATTCATGCCAGGTGTTCCTTTCTATGAAATGCTGAAGGTTCTCTTGATCATTATTATGTTCTCGCAATGATGCGACTAAATTCCAATACTCTTTTGGATTATTACTGATCAATTGATCTAGTTTATCTAAAATGTTTTGTTTAAATTCTTTTTTCTTAAATTTCCTCAATTTAGCATACTCTTTATTTAATTTATAGTAGGACCCTCTAATTGTTGGGTCACGAGGAAATTTTGCCAAAAGTACAGCCTTTTCAAAAACAATTTTTCTTTTTTTCTTTAAATCGAAATCAAACCACTTCTTATCTGAAACTTTCTTCTGATACTTTTTCTTTTTCAGTGAAAATCTTACTACCTTATCAAAAATTTGATGTATATAGAAAGTAGCATTTATTCCAGTCTCACTTACATCTAAAGATTTATCTAAAAATGATTTTATATCATTTTGAATGGCTGGATGTAAGAAAGCTTTTTGAAAATTCTCTACTATTAAATTATTCCACTTGTATCGTTCTGGGAAGTGTGTCATATTTTCTTTGTTATACTCCCTCTGAAATGATGATAAAATTTTCATAGAAATTTTACAGTGGCAATCTGACAATGGTGTAAATTCTGATACCTGCATATATAATATATCTTCTAATAACATTTCTGATACATATAGATTCTACCACTGCATCGAGTGTGATACGATATTTATCCACTCGAGACAGTTAAATTTTCAAATTTAAAACGCGAGGCTCGCCGAGCGTTTTAAATATTTAAAATTTAACTGTCGAGAGTGGATAAATATCGTATTACACGAGATTTGGTGGTGGAATCTGTTTCTCTAATGATTTTCAAACAATACGCAGGCAAATGTATTCCTTCTTTTCGAATGATCTGCAAAAAGATGTGTTCTTTCTATGTGACGTCATCAGGCATGGTCGCCTTTTTTCATGCCGTCACAATAGGAGTTTCAGAGGAAAGCAAGAAAATTCGACGTCATAATCGGATTTTAACCAATGAAGAACTGAGATCAAACGAACCACACGTTGATTAAATTTTTTTTATACAATGGGTGCAGAAAGGGATAAATTGACGAAGAATTAGAGAAAATGTAATAATCCACTACGCTAGAACCTGCATAATTATGGCATGTAACTTTACCTGTACTATCACCAAATACTCTCCCATTAACTATTCTTAATTTGTTTCCAATACAAAGTTCTAATAAGTCTTTACCTCTACTATCTACAACTTTATCATTATTATATCTTTCCCCCAACTGCAACATCAATATCATATGTCAAATGATATATATTGCATATTTAAATTGCATATTTCAAATATATTGCATCGCTTATCTTTTGAATTTGAATAAATATATAATGAAACTTTTATGTGAATATATACGAAGATCAAATTATCAGGAGTTTATTTTCTTGAATCTATTGATTTCTTACGTGTTCTGAAAACATATGACGACTTTGTAAAGCATTGTTTCTCATCAAAATGAAAACCTCTGTTAAACTACGTGTTGCCATTTTAATGTTTTCTCTTTTTGTTTTGTACAATAAAATATATGTAGGAAAAGCCGGCTTCTGTCAAATTTTCAGGAAACTGTTTTCATCCAATCCATCATCCGCAGTAAATAATAGTCTTGCTTTGCTTCTCACAAGGTTCACTCCGGTGCTCCGTAAAACCGATCGATGTCCGTATCAACTTCAATGCTAGATCACGCTAAAAAGATGCAAGAGTACATCTACAGATCAAAAAAAAAATGTACTCTGTCGTTACACATTCCTTAACTATATTTATGTTTAATAAAATCCGTAAGAAATCTAGTTTCACTCGAGTAACCCCTCCTATGCAGGAGCACCATCATTGGTGCAATATGTATAATAGTGATGTTGTTATTAGTGCTCTGGTAATCATATATTGTATAAGTTTTCTCTTGAAATATAGGATTTGTGATGATTATTTGTGAAATATTGGTTTTTTTGTCAGGCCTTTGCTTAAGAATTGTATACTGTGTGGTCATGATTCACACACAGCTGCATATACACTGTATCAGGTTTAATCGCTTACCTTTTGCCTAAAATTGGAGACTGTACAATTCCCTTAAGGTATATGTAGCTATTCACTCTTTAATCTTGAATTTTATTGATGGGTTGTTTCTCACTGGCTATAACACAACTTATCTTTATGATGTCTGTATAAAGGGGATGAACTCATTACTTGAAAGTCAAGTTGACGCTTGAACTATATATATGTTCTTATTTGAATGAAACAAAGAGTATTACTTTTTCTACTTACATTCATGTAAACATTCCCCTTAAAAAATTACAAACTGCAATTCATTTTTGATGTTCCACAAATGAAAGAAATCATGGGACTTGAAGCAACTTTCCTTTTAACAAATTAAAATGTTATAAATTTATCTCATTTGGATATAATTTGACTCATTTGGTGATATATCTAAGATATATAATGTTCATTATATGCTTACAACTCAGAAATTTGATTTGTTGCTACTGTTAAATGTTTTAAGTATGCATTGGATGCATGTAGTGTTTTTTCAATGGCAATCATTTCTGTTGACAGTATGCAGGTAGTTTCTTAACCTATAAGGGGGCAACCATTTGATTCTGATGGGGGCCTGGCAAATTTAATGAGACCAGAATATTTATTTCCAACAAAAAGTGGCCAGATTATTCATTTTCTGATCTTCCACAAATTGACACAAAAACTGCCCCTCATCGTCACCCCCAATCCATCCCCAAGTAATTTAATTTTTGTTTTGATACACATTATCTTTTTGTAGGATACACATACAACTTAAAGCAAATAGAGCATTCAAAATGAAGTCCAGAATATATATTCTATTAATATGAAAATACATGTCAATCAGGGGTAAGAGCCAGGGTCAAAGGAAAGAGAGGTGTTATTATCTAAAATTTCTGGCAAGCATAGCGAGTCAAAATTTTTTAGTAAATGTCATGAACAAAAGTATATTTTTTCAGGTTAAAAGGAGAAGGGATGTACATTTAATTCGCCTACCAAAGATAACCACTGACTTCTGTAAAATAAATGGGGAATGTGTCCATGGGACACAGATGATGCCCCCGCTTGCACGTTATAAAGGGACAAAACTCAAGAACTGTAAAAATGACACTACCCTAATTTGTACTTGATCTGAGTTTTGTGATAATTAGCATTGTTTATAAGTTTCATAACATTTGGTTGATGCAAACTTAAGTTAAAGAACGGAAACGAAAAATTCAGCAATTTCTCCATTTGTAAAGGGGCATAACTCTAGAACAGTAAAAGTGATGCCATCAAAATGCAAACTTGATCTGTGTATTGTGGTAATAAGCATTGTGTATAAATTTCATAACATTTGGTTGAGGCAAACTAAAGTTAGAGAACAGAAACCATTTTTGGGACGTATGTACAGACGGACAGGGGTAAAACTTAATGCCCCCTCTGCACTTTATTTATTTCATGCGTTCTGACCAACTTTTTCTGGGTTATCTGTAACTTCAAGACACCTTTGTAAATGTGGCGAGTGAAGCTAGCCAAAATCTTTTTGAACAATTTGAATATTTGGGGCCAGAATATTTATTTTCATGTGTGATAAGGCAAGATTATCTATTTTCACCTTAATGGGAGCCAGAATATTTATTTCCAAAATCTGCAAGCCCCCTCCTCAGAATCAAATGGTTGTCCCCTAAATACTTTTACACAGTGGTTAAAAGATTTCTCTCTAAGAAGTATACACATAAACCATATATGTTTAACCTGTTTTCCTAGCAGGTGCTATTATGATTAAATCCAACAGTTACAGGTTTTTATTCCGAAGTCATAAGTTGTAAAAAACCAGATTTGTTGGGATTAATCTCAGGTAAGTTGTAACTACATGTATAAGAAAATCACCTGAATCAAGGCATTTCATCTTTGAGTGATATTGATTTTAATCCCTAACAAATTTTATATATAAAAATTCTGGATGTTGTTATTTGCATGGACTACGAGATAAAAATCTAATAAATCTTTTTGTGAGAGATTTGTACAAGGTTTGGTGAAAAACAAGAGGCTCTCAAGAGCCTGAATCACTCACCTGTATTTCAGAGAAGATTTTTAAATGTTAGCATACTTGATGAACAAATTGTGTAAAATTGTCTATAAAGGGCAATAACTCCTTAAGGGGTCAATTGACAATTTTGGTCATATTAACTATTTGTAGATCTTACTTTGCTGAACATTATTGCTGCTTAGTTTATATATATCTATAATAATATTCAAAATAATAACAAATAAAATGCTTCGCTGGGGCGCAGCTTGATACGACCGCAGAGGTCGAACCCTGAACAGTTGGGGCAAGTATGGACACAAAATTCAAGCTTGATACAGCTATGACTTTGGATTGTCATTAAATATTTGACACAGCATAGGTTTCTGACACAGGATGAATGTGGTGTAAGAACTGGAAAAAATTTAATTTACCTATTATGGTGGAATATCCATAAACTAAATTGTTTGTTAATTTCAATATATCAAAGAATATGTAGAATTCAATGTTTGATGTAATGTAATAAAGTTGAAATTTGGACCGTTTTTGTTCAATGTGGACCAATTTGGTAACATGTATAAATAATCAAAAATCTAAATACATGGGAGCCCATTTAAATACATCATAAAGGTATTAAAATAGAAAGTGACATCATAGTCATGGCTAAAAATAAACAAAAATCCTTAATCAGCAACATTTAAAGTAATATCTAAAAATAAAATTCCTTTGTAACCATAAAAGCCCATTTAAATACATCATAACAGATATTAAAATAGAAAATGACATCATAGTCATGGCTAAACATAGCAAAAAACCCTTAATCAGCATCATTTAACAGTAATATCTAAAAATGGAAATTACATCATAAAGGTATTAAAATAGAAAATGACATCATAGTCATGGCTAAAAATAAACAAAATCCTTAATCAGCATCAGCAACATTTTATAGTAATATCTAAAAATAAAATTCCTTTATTACCATAATAGCCCATTTAAATACATCATAACAGATATTAAAATAGAAAATGACATCATAGTCATGGCTAAACATAGCAAAAACCTTAATCAGCATCATTTAACAGTAATATCTAAAAATAAAAATTTCTTTGCAACCATAAAAGTAAAATAGAAAATGACATCATAATCATAGCTAAAAATAAACAAAAATTTTTTTTATTGGCAAATTTTAAATGGAGTTTATTATACTAAAACAATAAATTTGCAACCATAAACATGATAAAACCCCATTTAAACACATCATAAAAGTATTAAATAATTCAACTACATCATAAGGCTATAAAAATAGAAAATGACTTCATAGTCAAGGCTAAAGGTAAAAAAAAAACCTTCATCAGCAAAATTTTATATTGGCAAATTTCCAATGAAGTTTATTACACTAAAATTGTTGGCAAATTTCCAATGCATTTATTAACAATAAAGTTATTGGCAAATTTCCAATTTTATAGCTATAAATACGTTACCATCATAAATTCTGAGTGTAACCCCAATTGCGTCATAGGTCAGATGGAAAATCCCGACTAAAAATAAACGTACTCTCACTGGTCCGGACATATACCCCTGTTTGCCCATATTCTCCCATTCAATTTCCATCTGCGACATCGGTCACACGTGCAAATATATACAGATTCAACAGAGAAGTGTTTAGTTGTTTGTAAAGTTTTTGAATAGCTTAATTGCTTTTCATATTGTGTATATTATTGGAAATTTATTCCCTTGTTTAGCTTGAATTTCTAAACAAATTATTTGTGTTTTTTTGACTAAAGTAAATTTTATTATGGACTTTAATTTGAATAGTCCGTATGTAAATATTCCTGGTTCGGACTATCTCTTAGATGGGTCACTACCTTTAAGTCCCCCCCCCAAACTACCAGTACAATGACCGGAGTTTCGACAACGGTGTCTGGTAATGCTACCTATCCGACCCTTTCACAAGGTTCGGCCATGCATTTTGGGGGGGTACCTACATCAACTTCGGTGACTCATACTTTATCTAGGCCTGTTAATTCATCGGGTACTATTAGTTCTGTCCCAGGTACAGCTATGGGCTTGAACTTGCCAGGTTCTAGACCCCCATTATCCTATTGTGGGTATATGCTTCCCAACACGGGCACACAACCTTTACCCTCATGGTCTCAGCCACCTTGGCCACAGTCTTACCCTTATGGTGGGTTTATGCCAAACCAACCTGGTTTTTGGCCTTATAGGGACAATTTCTATGGTCCCCCTTCTGGGGTAGCTACTGCACCACCTTTAGCTCCTGCTCCACCCGTAGCAGTATCTTTGACTCCTGCAGTAGCTCCTTCTACCACCGTACCTGACTCTCGAGCTCAATCTTCTAGCTCTTCTCATGGTACTCAGGGTTCTGATCATGCATCATCTTTGGATGGTTTTCAGAAGTTGCTTTTGGACTTTGGTGAGTCTTTCAAGGCTGAATTTAGTACTCTATCCAGTCGTATGTCTCTACTGGAGAATAGAGTTTCTTCTCATCAACCTTCTCCAGCTAAGTCTGTAGAATGTGATGAGAGGGAGGATGACGAGCTTTCTGTTTCCCCTGGGAGTCATGAAAGGGCTTTCCTCACTGATGAGGATGTTGAAAGTTCTTCTTCTCCCAAGGTATCGAAGACGGCCCCTGAGCCTTCTTCTAAGTCAGCTCAACAACCTCCCACCAAGGAGACTGAGGATCCTCCATCCTTGAAGGATCTTAGGGATAAGGTGTATACCTTGATGAGGGATGAAGCACATATCCCTTTTGCCTCTCCTTCCAAGCCGAAGAAACCTTCTTCAACTTTTGAAGCTTCCTGTGGTATTTCTCAGGATACTGTGACTTCTCACAATTCTTTTCCTGAATCTGGCCATATGGCATTTGCTTTACAATTTATTAATGAAGGTATCGCTAATTCTGCTAGTGAAAAGGTTGCTAATAACAATATCTCTGGATTTGGAATGTCATCCTTTTCTGATCAGGTTAAGTACAAGGATTTTGATATCTTCGATTCTTCACTGGGTAGACTTGTTCCCAGTTGTGACAAATCTATGTCATCTTTATTGGGAAAAAAGCCAGTAGATGGTCTTCGTCTCACTCAACCTGTTTGGTCAAAGACTGAGAATCTCCTTCGTAGTGCTTCTCAAGTTCTTGGCACAGCCGAACATTTTCTAGCTGCAACCGGACATTTGCTTAACAGCGAAGATTCGGTTGTTCCAGCAGAAGTACGATCCTTCTTACTTCAACTGGATAAAGCTCTAGGTTCATCTCAGTTGCTTTTAATGGGTTCTATTGCTAATTTCACCCTATCTAAAAGAGCAGAGTTTCTTGAAAACATTTCTGTTGCTGAGCCTTTGAAAGATTCTTTACTGAAATCTCCACTTACTGACAAGATGTTTGGTTTACCCTTACAGCGGGTTCAAGAGGAACTCAGCAAAAACCCTCCTCCAGTTAAAGTTAGTGTACAAGTTACTAATGGCAAGAGGTCGGTTAATGCTACATCTAGTTCTACTAGTACTTCTGCTTCAGGTGGTCCTCCTTCTTCTGCTAAGAAAAGGAAGAATAACTACGGCAAACCGCAGAACAAACCCAATAACTCCGGAAAAAGCTCAGGTAAGCCTTCTGGTGGTTTTAAGGGTCCCAAGAAACCTGGGTCTAGTACCTAGGTTCTTGCCCCCTCGTACGTTATTGACAGCTTCCCCAGGGGAAAATTTACAACAAGTTCCTCAAAAATCAATACCAGTAGGGGGGAGGTTAAGTTTTTTCCTAAATCAGTGGAAGAAAATTACCTCAGACTGTTATGTGCTGTCAATAATTCGAGGGGGATTAACACTTCAGTTCAAGAACCCACCTCCTCTGTCTGCAGTTCCGATAAGTTTGTCTCATACTCAAGACCCAGTCAAGTATCAACTTCTATCAGTAGAAGTGGACACAATGTTACAAAAATCTGCAATAGAGGAGGTGTCGCTCTTAACTCTGTCTCCGGGATTTTATTCCCGTCTTTTTCTGGTTCCAAAGAAGACTGGAGGAATGAGGCCGGTCATAGACCTATCTATTCTGAACAACTTTCTTATTGTTCCCCATTTCAAAATGGAAACCAACAGATCAATCAGGGCTTCAATCCTTCCAGGAATGTGGACTACTTCTCTGGATCTTTCAGATGCTTATTTCCACATTCCCATTTCCCATACTTACAGGAAATACCTTCGCTTCGTTTGGAACAACAAAGTTTTCCAGTTCAAGGCTCTCCCTTTTGGCCTGTCTACAGCCCCTTTGGCTTTTACCAAAATCATGCAGGCAGCTATAGCTCACCTACATTCCCTGTCTATTCAGATTCATTCCTACCTGGACGATTCCCTTCTCAAGGAATTTTGCCCAATCAAATTGAGGGTTCAGACAGATTTGGTCATCAATTGTTTTCTGTCCCTAGGCTTCCTAATCTCTTGGAAAAAGTCAGAGATAATTCCTTCTCAAGACTTTGTTTTCCTGGGAGAACATTTCCTAACCAGTGTAGGCCTAGTCCTCCCACCAGAGGAAAAATTTACAAAACTATGTCAGAAAATACATTTATTCCTGACGGTTCAATCAGTCACAGCACGTCAATTCTTGCAACTTCTGGGTCTATTGAACTCACTGGCAGATGTAATTCCATTGGGACGACTTCACATTCGTCCGCTTCAGTTTTATCTGCACAAGTTATGGATTCCAGCTTCACAAGAATGGGAAGCATTGATTCCAATCACTCAGCCTTTATTTCCACACCTTCAATGGTGGTTAGTACGGGAAAATGTAATGAGGGGCCTATGTCTGTCCCCTCAAGTTCCCAGTCTAACATTATTCACAGATGCCTCCACCCTCGGTTGGGGAGCATATCTGGAGGGGCTTACAATCTCGGGAGTCTGGAATCCAGATCTTTTAGAAGAGCATATCAATGTATTGGAAATGAAAGCAGTTCTGTTTGCACTGAATCATTTCCAAATGTCTCTAAAGAACCAGTCTGTCATTCTGGCCACGGACAACACAACAGTTGTAGCTTATCTCAAGAATCAGGGAGGAACTCATTCACCTTCTCTTTATCAGATAGCCAGAGACATTCTCCTTCTGTGTTTTCAACTCCAGGTTCATCTAGTGGTGAGACATATTGCGGGGCACCTCAATATTCTAGCCGACACTCTATCCAGATCCCTTGCTCCAGTAAACACGGAGTGGGAACTACTTCAAGTAGTTTTCAAAGCTGTGACTCTTCATTGGGGGTCACCTCAGATAGATCTGTTTGCGACCAGTCTCAATCACAAACTTCTAACATTTGTGTCTCCTGTTCCAGATCCAAAATCTTTTGCGGTAGACGCAATGAGCCTATCTTGGAAAGGAATGTTCGGGTACGCCTTCCCTCCTTTCAGGTTTCTCTCCCCAGTACTTCAGAAAATAGCAGGGGAAAATTGCAAGATCATAGTTATTGCTCCAGCATGGCCGAAACAGTCTTGGTTTCCAGACCTTCTGCGCCTATCATGTGCTTGTCCTCTAGTTCTACCTCTGAGACCAGACCTTCTGTCTCAAATCAAGGGCAAGGTTCTTTATCAAAATCCAGAAAAACTTCATCTACACGCCTGGCTTCTCTCAGGGTTAGCCTCAGAAAGAGAGGTTTTTCTGAAGGAGCAACCAAGCATCTCACAAAGTCTGTCAGAGACTCCACTAGCATTGTCTATGATGCAAAATGGTCAATCTTCTCAGATTGGTGTAGTGAGCGGGAAATTGATCCTTTCCAAGTCACTGTACAACAATTAGCAGACTTTCTAGTTTTTCTTTTTGAATCCAAAGGATTATGTCCCTCTACTATTAAGGGATATAGATCAGCTATTTCAAGAACTATTCATATTTCTGGTGGCCCAGATTTTGGAAACAATGAGCATATTTCTCTTTTGGTTCGTAGTTTTAGTCTTGAAAGACCAAGACAAAAAACTTTAGTTCCTAAGTGGGACCTTGGACTAGTTTTATCCTTTTTAAAACTTCCTCCTTTTGAACCAGCAGAAACAATAGATTTAAGGTTTCTTTCCTATAAATGCTGTTTTCTTTTAGCTTTGGCTTCTGGACGGAGAAGGAGTGAAATCCATGCCTTCTCTATTTCTGATGCTTGCCTTCGATTTAACAGGGATAAATCTTCTGTTACTCTTTTAACGGATCCTGCTTTTTTGGCAAAGAATCAGATTCCAGATAAGGGTGCAGAATCAGTCGTGATTCCTGCACTCCCTAGCGATTCTATTTCTGTACTTTTATGTCCAGTAAGAATCCTTTCTATTTATCTGGATAGAACGAGTAGTTTACGTTCTGTTTCTAACTCAAGACTCTTTATTCCTATTAAAAAAGGAATCTCAGATCTTTCTGTTAAAACTATTTCTACTTGGATATGCAAATGCATATCTTTAGCTTATGGTTCTTCTAAGTCAGAACTTTTAAATAGTTTTATTCTCGGACTTCTCTTGAACTGAATTTTAATGTGCGTATTGTTATGCGTTTACTTTTCTACATTGGCTAGAGGTATAGGGGGAGGGTTGAGATCTCATAAACATGTTTAACCCCGCCGCATTTTTGCGCCTGTCCCAAGTCAGGAGCCTCTAGCCTTTGTTAGTCTTGTATTATTTTTAATTTTAGTTTCTTGTGTACAATTTGGAGTTTAGTATGGCGTTCATTATCACTGAACTAGTATATATATTTGTTTAGGGGCCAGCTGAAGGACGCCTCCGGGTGCGGGAATTTCTCGCTGCATTGAAGACCTGTTGGTGGCCTTCTGCTGTTGTCTGTTCTGTGGTCGGGTTGTTGTCTCTTTGACACATTCCCCATTTCCATTCTCAATTTTATTAATGTTAAAGCTCATGATGTTAGGGGTATCTCTACATCCTGGGCTCTGTTTAACAGTGCATCTTTAGAAGAGGTACTGTCTGCAGGTTTCTGGAGAAATGAGAACTCTTTTATATCTCATTACCTCCAATCTATGGCTACTTTTGCCGAGAGTTTATACTCTCTTGGACCTATAGTTTCAGCACAAAGATTGAACTTTCCTCCTGTTTCTTCTGTTACAGGGGATTCAGCTTTACGTTAGATTCTGTTACTCAGAATTTATGATGGTAACGTATTTATAGCTATAAAATATTCAAATTTTAAAGTAAATTTGGATTTTATTAGATAAATACTTACCATCATAAATTATAGGTCCCACCCACCTCCCCTTCATCCCCTTTCCCTACGTTTCTGTCTTGAGGAAATTGAATGGGAGAATATGGGCAAACAGGGGTATATGTCCGGACCAGTGAGAGTACGTTTATTTTTAGTCGGGATTTTCCATCTGACCTATGACGCAATTGGGGTTACACTCAGAATTTATGATGGTAAGTATTTATCTAATAAAATCCAAATTTACTTTAAAATTTGAATATTTACATAATTTAAAAGCAGTGTAGATGAGATATTCAAATGAGTTTGAATTACCAACCTTACACTGCTTTTAAATAATGTTCTTTACTCAATTATTTGTCTATTAAAATGGAAACCCTTGTTTTTTAACCTTTTTTCCCCTTATTCCTTAAACATAAGAGCCATAACCACCCCCCCCCCCCCCCCCCCCTCCAAAGCCAATTATTACTTTCCAATGTAACTTAAATTTCCAATATAAATAATTTTAAATTTCAATTCCTCATGATATATAACCGTATCATTATTATTTTCTTTCATATATAAATCCGAAAAACAACCATCTTTAAATGGAAAATTTTAAAGAAAAAAAAAGAAAAAAAAAAAATCCTACCTCCCACACATTTTTCAACCCCCTTTTGATTCATCATCCCCCACCTCAATCACAACCTTCAATTTGTGGTATGGTACATTGCAATACAATTTCACAGAGATCCATACACTTGAACACAAGTTTTTGTTGCAAACTAAAAAAATCCTTATTTTTGACCAATATTTGGCCCCTTATTCATAAATGTTTGAGCAATTAACCCCAAAACTCAATTCCTACTTTCTCTTCGTGATAAAAAATAACTAACTTAAAATGTAAATTTTAAACAAAAAAAAAAGGAAAAAAAAAAATTACCCCTTTTTTGACCCCCGCCCCCTTATGATTCATCACCCCCACCCCCCTTTCCCCCCAAACCAAGCTCAATAACAGCCTTGCCTTTGTGGTATGGTACCTTGTAATACAATTTTAGAGAGATCCATACACTTGAACACAAGTTATTGTCTAGAAACTAAAAAATGCTTATTTTAAGCCCCTTTTTAGGCCCCTTATTACTAATTTAAGCCCCTTTTTAGGCCCCTTATTACTAAACGTTTTGGGCAATTACCACAACACTCAATTCCAGCTTTCCCTTTGTGAAATGGAACCTTGTAGTAAAATTTCAGAAAGATCCATACACTTACACACAAGTTATTGTCATGAAACTAGAAAAATGCTTGTTTTTTGCCCCCTTTTGGCCCCTTATTCCTAAAATTTTGAGGCAATTAACCCCAAAATCAATCCCAGCATTGACCCTTTGTGATATGGAATCTTGTGGTACAATGTCAAAGAGATCCATATGCTAACACACAAGTTATGTCTGGAAGTTACAAAAATGCTTATTTTCGGCCCCTTTTTGGCCCCTAATTCCTTAACTGTTGGTACCATAACCCCCAAAATCAATCCCCACCTTCCTATTGTGGTATTGAACCTTATGGTAAAATTTCATAGAGATCCATTCACTTAAACTAAAGTTAGAGTGCGAAAACCATTGTGTATTCGGACGACGACGCCGGACGACGACGCCGGACGACGACGACGACGACGACGACGACGACGACGACGACGACGACGCCAACGTCATACCAATATACGACCTCAAAAATTTTTTGCGGTCGTATAAAAACTGCAAAATTTTGTTAAAACTACCAATTCTGTGGCAGCAACCCAACAATGGGTTGTTCGATTCGTCTGATAATTTCAGGGCCAATAGATCTTGACCAATTAAACAATTTTACCCCATGTCACATTTGCTCTAAAAGATTTAGCTTTTGAGATATAAGCAAAAAACTGCATTTGACCCATATGTTCTACTTTTAGCCATGGCAGCCATGTTTGTCGATGGATACAAACTTCGGTTACAATTTATAAACAAGATACCCTAAGGAACATTTAGTTAAAGTTTGAAGGTATTTGGCCCAGTAGTTTCAGAGAAGATTTTTGAAATAGTTTACGACGACAGACGACAACGACGACGGACGCCAAGTGATGGCATAAGCTCACATGGGGCCCCGGTGAGCTAAAAATATGACCCTACAAAATGTCATTATTATTCAGTTACAGTAAAAGACATTGGTCTTTTCTACATGTGATCTCCTTTTAAACTAGTCAGTAGGTAAGTTTTATACTGTTACATTTTTTTAAAACAAACTTCAAAGAGGTTGTATTTTTTTGTGTTATTGGGTTGCTGTCTTATCAACGTATACCCCACATCTTTTTATTCATTATTTCAATATCCACTTTATGCATTAAAAGAATATATGTAAATATCTGAATATTTTCCAGAGAATAACTTGACTTATAATTAAAGAATATCAGTTCAGACTTTCATCAAAACCAAAATTTAAAACAAACAATGATTTATGAAACCAAATGCTATCGTAATTTTTTTTAAAACCATTGTCCCACTCATGTAAATACATTTTGTTGCAGGTGGTCAATAGTGTTTTCATTCTATGAAGAGCTGTTTTCAAAACTATCATGTGTTTTTTACAAAAATGCTCAGTAGGAACTGCAGAAAATATCTAAGCTTAAGTCACCTAAAACAAAACTACCCGGTAGACATATTACATGACCAATACTGATTTCATGTCTAAAATGTTTACAAGAAAAATTCAAACTGAACTTTTCAATTGCAAATAAAATGCTCCGCAGGGCGCAGCTTGATACGACCGCAGAGGTCGAACCCTGAACAGTTGGGGCAAGTATGGACACAACATTCAAGCTTGATACAGCTTTGCATTTGGATTGTGATTAAATATTTGACACAGCATAGGTTTCTGACACAGAATGAATGTGGTCTAAGAACTTAAAAATTTTAAATTGGACATTCACCTATTATGGTCCAATATCCAAAATCTAAATACATGGTTAGATTCAGCATTTCAAAGAACCCCAATAATTCAATTTTTGATGAAATCAAACAAAGTTTAATTTTGGACCCTTTTGACCTCAATGTGGACAAAGTTAATAACGGGGCCCAAAAATCAAAAATCTAAATACATGGTTAGATTCAGTATATCAAAGAACCCCATATATTCAATTTTTGTTGAAATCAAACAAAGTTTAATTTTGGACCCCGATTTGGACCAACTTGAAAACTGGGCCCATAATCAAAAATCTAAATACATGTTTAGATTCAGCATATCAAAGAACCCTAAGAATTCAATTTTTGTTAAAATCAAACTAAGTTTAATTTTGGACCCTTTGGACCTTAATGTAGACCAATTTGAAAATGGAACCAAAAATTAAGAATCTAAATACACGGTTAGATTCGGCATATCAAAGAACCCCAATAATTCAATTTTTGATGAAATCAAACAAAGTTTAATTTTGGACCCTTTGGACCTCAATATGGACCAATTTAAAAACGGGGCCCAAAATCCAAAAAATTAATACACGGTTAGATTCAGCATATTAAAGAACCCTAAGAATTCAAATAAGCAATTTATACGAAGTATCTTCTTTTGCACAATACTGTGCAATTAAATATTTCTTGCTATTGCGCAATACTGTACAATTGACAATTTCTTGCTATTGCGCAATATTGTGCTATTGGATATTTCTTGCTATTGCGCAATACTGTGCAATTGAAGATTTCTTGCTATTGTGCAATACTGTGCAATTGAAAATTTCTTGCTATTGCACAATACTTATTATATAATAATTTACACATCCTGTTTGGTGTGTATCTCCTACCATATCATTATTATTTGCTTTTAAATATAAATCAGAAATAACCAACTTAAAATGGAAAATTTTAAAAGAAAAAAAAAAGGAAAAAAAAAAAATCCCCCCCCCCCAAATTTTTTGAACCCCCTTATGATTCATCACCCCCAAACTCAATCCCAGCCTTCCCTTTGAGGTATGGTACCTTGCAGTACAATTTCAGAGAGATCTATACACTTGAACACAAGTTATTGTCTGGAAACTAGAAAAATGTGTTTTTTGGCCCCTTTTTGGCCCCAAATTCCTCAATGTTTAGGCCAATTACCCCCAAACTCAAACCCAGCTTTCCCTTTGTGACATGGAACATTGTAGTACAATTTCAGAAAGATCCATACACTTACACACAAGTTATTGTCATGAAACTAGAAAAATGCTTGTTTTTTGCCCCTTTTTTGGCCCCTAATTCCTAAAATTTTGAGGCAATTACCCCCGAAATCAATCCCAGAATTCCTTTTGTGATATAGAACCTTGTGGTACAATGTCAGAGAGATCCATACACTAACACACAAGTTATGTCTGGAAGTTACAAAAATGCTTATTTTTGGCCCCTTTTTGGCCCCTAATCCCTTTACTGTTGGTACCATTACCCCCAAAATCAATCCCAACCTTCCTTTTGTGGTATTGAACCTTGTGGTAAAATTTCATAGAGATCCATTCACTTAAACTAAAGTTAGAGTGCGAAAACCAATGTGTCTTCGGACGACGCAGGACAACAACGAAGATGCCAACGTCATACCAATATATGACCACAAAATTTTTTTTGCGGTCGTATAAAAAATAGGTAATCATTTGTACGAGTTTGCGTATAAATCTCTTTATCTACTTTTTTCACTGTGTAAAAAGAAAATAAAGCTTTATCAAATTGGTGCCTCTGAAGCACTCTTCTGGATAAACCTTCATTCGGAACTCTCCATCCATACAATATAAAAGCTAAGGGCTTTTAAGTATTTGAATACATAAAGAGCTATATAACCAACAGGGTAGGTGTGTTTATGACAGAAAAAGAGAATCAATGCCAATAAATATAACATCAGTATCATCATAAAAGTTTATTTTAACAAACTAAATGACTTGTACACTTTCATTTCAGGACTTTCTCCATTCTATTCTTCAATGTTGTCCCATGAAAGTAACAAATGGTTGAAGCAGTAGAAATGATGGTTATGTAACATCAGTTAGAATGTTTACACCTATAATGTTACATACTGAATATACAACTGATTACTTGTATTACATTCAAAGCAGGAAGTCACCACATAAATAAAATACATGATTTTACACTGAAAACCATTTAAGTATTCTCAATTAAATTGCACAAATATGACTGGAATAATTGATCAGATAAATTTTAACAGTAATAAAGTCTTAATAAATTATTTTGAAATATCCCATGCCACCCTTGCTCAAGTTTCGGTACTTAAAACCTGACTTGGCTTTGGTATTTTGAAGTTTGCACACTGTCAGTTCTTAGACATTACATTCTAAAATGAGGAAACAAATAATTATATCATGTTTAAACCAAACTATCCAATACTAATGTTGAAATATGATGTAAAAAATGAAAA
Source organism: Mytilus californianus (assembly GCF_021869535.1). Taxonomy (NCBI): domain Eukaryota; kingdom Metazoa; phylum Mollusca; class Bivalvia; order Mytilida; family Mytilidae; genus Mytilus; species Mytilus californianus. The sequence continues at coordinate 85,287,603 of NW_026262701.1, forward strand.
CTACATATATACTAGTATAAAATATCAGTCTTTTTTTAATTTACAGGTAGATGTCATTCAGGAATTATATCATTTTGGTCATTTATGCCTTTTCCTTAATTTAAGTCTAATGGTATATGTTCATCAGCAATTGTATCATTTTGGTCTTGTAAACCTTTGCCTAACTTAATATCTATCCACTTTATTCACTTATTTTGTGAAAAAGTTGTGCATTTGTATTCCTCGCAGTATGGGAGATAACCTTTTTTTTCAAGTTGTCAGTGATGTTTTTTTTTTGCTTTTTGTTTTACCAGATGGCAAACTTGTAATGTAAAGAACAAATTGATAAATTGAACTTTTCAAATAGAAGCTTGTGAAAAACATGGAAATGGAAAGAATCTATATCTTCCAACTGACTGTTACTAATTTAAGTCTTCATTAGATATTTCTTTTCTCTCCACAGTTGTCACAATATAAAAATGTACCAGTGTCAAAAAAAGGAGAGAAAAATATAATAAAAAACATGAATCGAAGAAGAAGACTACTGTTGTTCCACTAGTGACATTCTGGTGTTACTCATGTTAAATTCTGCTGGTAACACAATGTAGTTGGTAATAAAGCATCAAATAAAAGAAGACTGGTCCACGTCTAACCTAAAGAAACTACTAAATTTTATATATAAACAATCTTAACATGTTAATTCTCTTTCAAAAGACATTGCCAAAGGGGAAAATTTGAAATAAAAAAAAATACAAGGGACCGACAAGACCATAACCATCAGAAACACTGAAAATCAAAATGAACACCAATTTATAGCCTAAAAAAAATGTGGATTGAACTGTTTAAGAGGAATTGTGATTCCTTTTATACAAGTGCAACCTGTTGAAGGCTGAAGCTTAACACATACAATTTTTTTAAGTGCCAAGATAATTCAATTTCAAATTTAAGTCTTGGAACATTGAGAAAGTAGTGTATGCATGCAGCGGTAGAATCTGTTTCTGTAATGATTTTTAGATAACCACTAGACAAACTTTCACTTTATTTCTTTGGTTATCTGCAAAAATGCTTATAAGTGTGTAATGTCATACTGTAAACCTTTTTCCATGTAGTCACTTGTGCAAAAGCAGGGAGATAAGAGAATTTAAACCAACGAAGAAGAAAATTAGGACAAGACAAGCCGCATGTTGCTTATATTTACAAAGGTTTGGAAAGTATAAATCAGACAAGAAATAGAGTAAGGTGCTTTCAATGTTATTTTCATTGTAAAGAACATATATAAAATATATACACCACTCATTTAATAATTCAAGTAAGGAGTTGTCAATACACAGCTAATGTTAAATAAAATGTATTCCAGTCAGACATTTTCAATTCAAGACAGGTGTCCAGCATTTCCCCATCTCTTCTCTGCACTATTACCCCAGAAAATTATCCTGTTAAGATTATACGTCAGAAAGTCTTTTTAATAAATAATAATTATGAAAATTTAATAAGTGTTATATCACTGGTATTCTAGAAAGCTGGTTAATAGTATTTGAAAGAAAGAGCTTCAATTTACATATGTAATATTTCCATACAAGGGAGAACATTATTCAGTTATGCATTGGGTAGCAGGAAAATAGAAGATATTGTATTAAATACATGTAACATCTTATCTAATAAATTATAAATATCATACATCAAAACTGACATATGTTCGAGTATAATTTAAGAAAGAAAAACTTGCATATTAAGTATCAACCAACATGTTACAAAACTACTCCATATTTCTTCTTTTCAATACAATACCCAAAGCTTTGATATGGTTGTGATGAGACATATGTACAAGGGGACTTTATATTTCTTTCTTACCTCTGAAAATCCCTATATTTTGGCATAATTGTCACAACCACTGTATAAGATTTCAAGTTTTAAATGTCAGATAGCAGAAATGTATCGCATATTTGTACAACATTTTATTATTGTTCCGTATTCTGTGGGTGTGAAAGTATAAAATTGTTTTCTTTTTATTTTATTGTCTTTCATAAATAAAACAAAAGAAATTATGGACCTTCAACTAGACTTCATAGAACCTAGTTTAAATAAGGCAATACTTAAGAAAAGAACTTATTTAAATAAACAGTCTAAACAAACAAAAAGAATAACAATGGAAAAAGTAAACATTTTCATAAAAAAACTAAAACAAAACAAAATAAGACCATGGAAAATAAAACAGTGCATCAACTTAAATTTTTGTTCTAATAAATGAAATATACAACATTTGTACAAAGGCCTAAAGATGCACATGTGCACATGATCATCATTCAGTTCACTTTGAAAGATAGTCATACAGTTCCTATAATCAACATTTCAGATAATTTTATGGGTTTTGTGCAAAACCAGATTTGTAATGAATTAAAATATAATGTAATTCAAAGCTAGCACCTTAATAGAATTTTCGATAGATTAAGTATAAAATTATTCCAGGAACTATATGCTTTATCAAACTGTTTTTAATAACAAAACTCCTAAAACATACAAGTTAAATGATAATACACCTTTCATATAATACATATGCATGAACACATCTAATACACCATATAGTATTCTATCAATTTGATGAAAGTACATACAAGTATGAAATTATATCATTCAATAATGACTTATAACATGCATCACTTTTGAAATTAAGAAATGATTTTAGCATTCATGTATTGTTTAATGTTAGAAATATAATAAATACACAAGACTGCTTGTATTTTGCCACTTTTTTGCATGCAGATAACGTTTTGGAAGTTAAACACATGTGTAGAACAAGTGCCCTATCAATTTTCATTTTATTTGACAAGACTTCATTTTTTTAGACTTGTCTTCTGCTCATCTTTTCCATGAGTTTTATATATTTTTAATTGAATTTCTGGCATTATCTATATCAATTACTTAAATAACAACAAAATCTTATTACACAGAGTGATTACAAAATCCCTCACTATCGTTAATTATTTCCACTTCACTCATATTCCTTAAAAGTGTTTGCTTTTTATATATGTAGTGCTACTTTCAACATCTTGTATATCACATTTCCTTATCATTCAATTTTGTTGGAAAACTGAACCACAATTTTAATAAAAACATGTGTTATTCACAAAAAAGGACAATTAATAATTCAAATATATTAATAAAAAAAATTTGTAAAAATAACTAGAAGCAAAAATTAGGACCAAATTTCCAACTTTTTCTAAACGAGATACTTTGAAGCTAAATAAGTCCTTAACCGACCACTATAGTGATGAATGATAAGCTTCCTAATTTGGTCTTGTTCCAATCAGACTATTACACCAAATTACTTATTTTAAATTTAAACATTGACAGTTACAAATTAAAATGTCTATTTCTTTAAAAGTTATTAAAGTCCAGTCTTATAGTCACTTTGTTGCATTCACATGTACAGTTATAGTTATAACAGCATTTTCCCCAGAAGAACTCCTATAATAAGTGCAGCAATAATAATAACTATATTAGGGAACGCTGTTATCTGACTCAGTAAATCCTGTTTAGTTTCTGGTGTAGGTGTGTATGATGGTGTTGATGACACTGTTTCTGTTAGGGCCGTTTTTCTTAACCTTGCTTCACTATCCTGAAAAAGAAAAATGTAATTATTTGAATTTGCATAAAGTGTTAGCTGAAAAGTCAACGAGTCAAATCCATTTTTTTTGGAGGCCTAAGCGGGCAAAAAGAATTCCCTGCCCAGCTAGAGCAAGGTAAAATCAAAGTTCAAACATTGGAATATTTTGGAACTACAATGCATTAACATTACTTAATTTCCATTTTTTAAATGTCTCTACGGATATGATTCGTAGTTGCAATATTAAAATTGGCATTACCATAGCATAAACATAAACTTCAATGCTTTAAAAATGATAACTTCCCTAAACACTTCGTTTAGCTATGACAAATGCAGCCCCTTTAGGGAGCAGTAGATATTTCTTAAATTTGTAATTGAGGAACTAGATTAAGGGACATAACTCTAAATATAAGAAGAATGTGTCTGAGGTCACGCATGCCCCCACTCAAGCTTTGAAATTTTCCAAGTTAAAAAGGGGCATAACTCTAGAACAGTAAGTGACTCACTGCCCAAATTCAAACTCTGTCTGCTAGTTTTGGTTCTTAGCATTGTGTTTGAGTTTCATAAAATTTGGATGAGAAAAACTGGTAAAGAGTGTGGATGGAGAGCCAGAATTTTTTCTCTTGATTGGTTACCCAAAGGAATCCGCCCATTCTGACAGAGTGTCTAGGTATGTTTTTAAATCAAACAGCAATGGATAATGCTCAGGGAGAATCCTGTAGTTGGAGGCGAACAATGGCCTCTGGTGAATCTGATGCCCAACAAGGTAGACTGAATTTTGTTGATTTACCTTGAACTTTGGACAGGGGCGAACCTCATAATCAGGGGACATTGTACAAAGCATTACCTTTGATGTCCGATGGACATATCAAGTTGGGGTAAATGGGACCAATCATAAATTCCGTAATGATGAAATGACATGTGGTTCAAATAACACTAGCATTAGAAATGAACCAACTTCTGGCATAATTATAATTTAAACTTACAAAATACTAACATTATAAAGAAACCAGCACTTTATGTTGGGGAGAGTATAAATTGGGAAGACTATTTAGTTCAATTTAAATTAATTCAGTGATTTTGCCAACGCTCATCATTTTCTCCCATTACGAAACTTTTTTCAAAATGATAAAAGTATTTCTGATAAATTTCGTCCCTTAAATTTGTAAAAGAAAAAAAAAAACAAATTTTACATGTTCATAACAAGTTAACAACCTCAAGCTATTAAAAGTCACAAAAGGTGTCATAATTTGTTATTGCAGGTAATATACACCTATCCAATAGGTCATTAATGATCCTCAAAATTAATTCATAGAATAGAATTGGTCAGTCGGCATTTTGATTTGAATAAATTTTTTAAAGGACCACAAAATTTGCAACGTCTTCTGTAGGTTCTATGATAAAAACATAATTTACATTAATACCAAAACATGTAATAAACTTATAAGCATCTGTAAACTGGAATTTGTGAATTTTTCAAAATCAGACCTTTTTTAGTCTGCCCACATTTCTGGTATTAAAATACTAATCAGTGGTCATCGATTGTATTCACTTCTACTGTGTACAAGCCTTTAAAGGTAAGAGCATACCTGAAAACGATAATTTCGCTCCAAGAAAGATAACTCAATCATAATTTTTCCCAGTATTGAAATACCTTCTCAAGATCTGTCTGTGCAAAGCAAAAAGGGTCTTGTGTGTGTGCGTGGGAGGAGTATTCTTTAATTTATTTTGCTGATTTTTCTCTATTCTTTATTTTTTTTTACACACAGATAAAACATACTTCAAAGATGCTTTGCAACTCTTTTTCTTGATGCTAATAATTGCCATTTCAATGTTAACATTTTTTAGACAATAGTACAAGTAGCTGTTTAAAATGTTGAATAGTAACTATTCTAAAGTATAATAGCTGTTTTGTTTTAATTTTTATTGTTATATTTTTATATGTATACAAATGCAAGTACACATTTAACATGATTTGAAGCCAATGCTATAACCGCCTTAGTCCTATCATGCCAAGCTGATACACAAGAAAGATAGATTTTCTTATCATGCAAAATTAACTTAAGCCCTCAAAATCCTAGCTTAAACCCTGATTTATTGCAGCAATAAACAAATGGACAGATACGGAAAAGTCTTTAAAACTAACTACAAGCTTGAGAGGCAATGCCAAAAGTAATTTCAGATTTAAGACCAGTAATGCGGGTCAATTTTAATCAACTTACAGCTGCCTTAGAATCTCGTTTTCATCCTAAAAACCAAGTAGAAATGTATAGGGCGCAAATGAAAAGTGAAATATGCCAACAGACAGAACAAATACATGTATAAGGCCAAGATATAAAACGTCTAGAAAGATTGGCATATCCATCAGCTCCTATGGAAGTTAAAGAACGGTTAAATGAATGCAGTGGGGGAAACTTCCAACATTGTGTACACAGAATTCCACACTACCAAAGACAAAAGTTACTTGATATGAACCTTAAGAAAACTTTCTTTCAGCAATGCACTAAGGGAAAACATTCTTGTAGCAGTACACTAAGACTCGACCGCTAGGTTTTCATTTCAATAATCACTCTATAAATACCTTTAATGATTTATTTTCATCCTGTAACTTTTCTATTTCAGCTTGTAATCTTTGTTTATCTGAATCGCCTTTTCTTCCTTCTGATTCAGGACTTGACTGTAAAAAATATTATGTTTTTTTTATGTGGTATATGATGAGCAATTAAAGGAACTAATCAGTAAACACAAACTGTTAACAAAACAAAAGTACTTAAGTTATAACTAGTTTTAAACAAATAAGTACAAGGTCCTGAAGACGCCACCGTAAGTGGCGAAACATGTATACCAGAATAAAGAATTTCCTTGCAGTAATCTGGGATGTTGTTGTCTTTGTGTATCATTATTTTCCTGAGGTTTCAAGACAACCGCAGCATACTTCCGGCTATCAATCCTGATTACTCTACCAGCTTGTACTGTTAGGTGTTGGTTCACTCGATGCATCTTTAAATAAGTACAAGGGTTAAATACTGTTATCATTTTCATACAAGACCAGTTGGTGTCTATGCTTTTTATTAGTGGTTTACCTTAATCTTTAGTCTACTTCAACCTGGTAGTAAATTTTCAATAATCTTTTTTTTTTAACAACATGATTAAATTTCAATTTTTTCAATAATCTTATAAATATATCATGCCTTTATTTGTTTAATTTTTAATGTCACTTTAATAACAAATTAATATGGTCTATAAATAACTCCCCTTTAACAATAATGAAATTAGTCCTAAACTCATTAAGCAGGCCCTTGCTAGAAATCCTTTTGAATGATAGAATAATTGCACCGAATTGTCTTCAATGTGTTATCTTATAAGGGGAGATAACTCAACCACTGTATCTATCTAAATTCAATATGAGGAATAAATTATACAACTTAATACCTTTACTGTTTGTGAGGTTTCTAACTGTACTTGTTTCACTGGTTTTACCTTCTCTGTTTCTTCCCTCGTCTACAACAAATGACATAATATCTTTAAAAAATTATATCTCTGTTTTATTGGCAGAAAGCTATAATAAGATCTCTATGGAATTCTGAGATCTATTTATATCACTATGGATATAAATATTCATGTAATTCTTTATTGATTTCTAAAATTAATCAGGTTAGGAAAAATATCTACTTCATGAATGATTAATTAAAAAAGCCTATTAAGGTAATTACCTGAAGATTGATAACTGTAATGCAATAAAGTAGATCACCTTATTTCATGACACGAACGGTTTTAATAGAAAAATAATTACAAAGTCAATAGTACTTCTATCATATAGTGACTGCTTTCAACAATAGTACTATAAATGAAAGACTTACATTTTCATTTGTTAATGTTCTTAGGGCTGTTTCATAATTGATTGTGGTGGGGGTATGGGAGGCAAGCAAAATAATTAATTGTGGGTGGTTGCATTTTCCTTAGGATTTTTTAATAATTATAAATTTTATATTATGGGTGGTTGGGATCTTAAAAAAGTGCTTCCCATGCCCCAATGGGTATAATTTCTGGAACAGCCATTAATTGATGTAAATGCACTTTGGAAATTACTAAATTGTTTTCATGCATTAGAGTAGTGCTATACTCTAGGTGGAGACTCGGATAGGGCACAATTTGATGATTGCCCATCAGGCATTCATTTGTCACTGTCTTCTCTTAACTTGAACTTCAAGCATAGTAAAATTCACTCTTATACTTTACACTAAATGGTGGTGATTGTGGGTGATTCATTTTGAAATCTATGTATATCTGATAGATATTATGTGACGGGTTCATAAATTAGAGTGTAATCAATACAATCACCAGCAATTAACCTTTTCACTGATTCACTCTGACAAGCTTTACACAATACATTATCTTAAGAAAAGTGTATCTGTACTGTTCTGCAGACCTCCTGGTCTTATTGAATGACCAAATGTTTGCAGTAAACAGTATGTCTACAAGAAACCTTTGTTATTTAAACATAAACAGTTTAATTTAAACATTTCAGTTTACTGTTTATGTAAGAGAATAAAAGACAGTGCAAAAAATACTGTGCCAAGTTGGTCTATGGAGATCTCTGTGTGTTTATCATGGAATTATCCATATGTCAGTGAATATTCCATATATTTATAGCCTTTTGGATATATGTTACTTGATCCGCTACATTACCTGATTATTATCATTAGGAATTTCAAACAAACATTTCAACTTTGAATCCATTAACATTTCTGGTTTGGCTTCTTTCCACTGAAAGAAAATAATAAAATAGATTTTTTATTTTTGTTTAAAAAGCTCAGTGCATTTAACATTTTTAACAGCAGTTTTGTGTGACAATCAATGTAGATTTGTTGTATTTTGTAATATTTTACTTGTGTTCCATCTTGCTAGTTAGAAATTTAATTCTTAAAGTACATGACAAATATATATAATATTCAGTGTATTTTTATTCATGAGTGGAGAAAATTTTCCATCTACAGCATCACTAGCCTGTCAACACTTATGTTGGTAGTTTGAACCCAGAACATGGCAGGTGCATTCAACTCCAATCTTAATTGACTAAGATTGTCAGTTTTTCCTGCAGAAGGCAGGCGGTTCTCTCTACCTTTCTATACCAATAATAAACAGACAGCCACGATATAGCCAATATGGATGAAAGTGGTGTTCAACACCAAGAATCAATCAATAAATCAAGTGTAAGAGACATTAAGGTTTTGTTTCAAGGAAATGATATTCGGTGGTTCCAAGATCAAGTTTGAAGAAAATTGGAGTACCCATCTGATTGGAGAAAAAAATCTGATAATGATTTTAGTACTGTATTGGTATTTATATAATTAGCCTTCTATTTCTGATAAGACAGGAGTAAAAATTCCCCACATACCAACTGTTCCTGGCTTTCTATTGGACCATCTGGAGCAAACATAGTCTGAACCATAAACTTGTGTTTATTTTTCTCCAATGGATCATAGTCAAAAGGTTGCAACATCACTGAAATATACCAAAATTATTATGAACAACATGTTCCACATTACAAATATGTTAATGGCATTTGCAATCTAAATATTTCCCTTCTTAACAATTAAAGAATCTCATTATTCAAATATACCAGCGATTCCAAAAATTCCAACACAGTTAAAATCTGTTAATCATGTTAATTCACAGAGAATTATTTATTGGAATGAATATCGGTGTAGTTTTTAGGACCAGGAGTACATTGATAAAATCCTATTATTGTTTAGTGTAGTCAACTTCATATTCAAATCCCATGTATTGTAAAGGTACAGAAATACAGCTACTGTAATATAATGTTAATATGATTTGCATCACACAGATCTTACCCGATACATTCACACTTTGGTTTGGATCTATGATGCCACTGTTTGGTCTGACACAGTACCTCTTGGGTGCTGTGGTTTTAACTTTGAAACATACTTTCTGGTCTGAGGGGTTGGTCAACTTTAGTTCTGATGTTACAACATCTGTAAATGGTCCTACAATAACAAAATGGATTGAAAAAAAAGATAATGAAAACTTCATTTATGTATATATTTGTATTGTGTGTTCATGTGTAATTCATAATGTTGAACATTTCTATGAGAAGATTATTTTTTAAATATTTTATTAATGCATTTTACAGTCATGACAGTTTTACTTTGCCAAAAAGAAGTGATGGGGGGGGGTTTGCCCTTGCCATAGAATTATAGGGTCAGTAGGTCAGGATATTTTTTTGTCATAAATCGGAAAATATAATGAATGTATTAATCATGTATTGATATTTTGAAATATTTGTCGATTAAGAAAGTGATGATTAACATGGTTTTGATCAATTCTGTTGCATATTTTGATAGAACTAGAACACATCCTCATCAATGCCGGTCCCCAACTGAATTAAAGTACCTATGCCTTATTTTTAGCCTGGATTTTTGTATTCATATTGTCATCTGATAAAATCATGCTGATTGTCAGGTGCACAGTTTTCTCTGCTTTCAAAATCTTTGTTTGAACCCCGTCCTGGTTTTCTTACTTCAACCGGAAACTTCATGTGACATATACTATTGGTATTGGAATCCGATTTGATCCGGAACTTGTTAATTATTGGTAATATTAACTATGTGGAAAACAAAAGGGCCTGGAATGGTGTAATTTTTAATCAACACCATTGTCCTATATTACATTTTGTAAGTTATCTATAAAGTTGAATTCTTTGATTTTTTTTTACGTAATGCCAGCAAACAAATTGGACCTCGTTATTTTAGTAGTATAGATAAGTTAGCAGTGACAACTGACTTGGTGAAAAGTTTATGGTGAAGATGTCGTCACAAAATTGTAAAGATCTAAGCTCAAAATTAGGAATGGTCTATAGAAAATCTAAACACACATTCATGGCCATACCAGAAAAGTTTCCTCCTTGTATTTAAAGATCGGTTCACAGTTTAAAATATTGTCATGTCAAGTGAGAAACAGAACAAGTTTAACTTGAAAAGGGGGTTAAAAAGTTTTTCAAGATACAAATAACATTTTATTGCTAAAAAACACTAAATCATTTTTTGTCGGTCTACAAAAATTGTCCTTATAAGGTGATTATTGATGTTTATCCCGGTATTGTTAATAACACTGGTTCAGTAGTCTGGTACTAGAGAAAAAATAAGTTGGACAGTCAAATGCCAAAATACGCATAATTGGACAAGTTAAATATAATTCTATTCAAAGTTATAAAAATGAAAATATCTTAATAACATTATCAAGACATGAGATATCTTCTTTTTATACAAAAAATCTATCGTTTCATTTACCAATTCTGTCTTATCGACAGGATTCCCCAAATGTAGAGTAACACATTTTTTCATGACAACTTTCACATTCTTGCATTTTTGCCATACATTTCTCTAACATTGCTCATGTTATTATGTCACAGAAAGAGTCAATTGTTTAATGACATCAATTACGCTGATTAACCTAGTGTCAACCAGCTTCACTTGTTCATCAAAAAATAACTAGTAATTGGTCTGACAAACTAAATCTATAACAATTAATTATCATTCAAGTGTCATTCTGCAGACTCTAATGGAACATAACTTGGCTGCCGGATTGATAAATTTTATAAATTTGATAAAACGCTCCCATCTTAAGATCATAACTTCAAAGTTTTTTGGGAGATTTTATTCATGATTCGTTCCATTTTAATAAATTTTATATACAGTTGCCACCTATCATGCCTATTATTTCATGTTAGTTTAGTACAAATGAGAAGAATTATTTTTTTACACGCTAGACATTTTAAATTACATGAGCAACCACCCAGAGTGAAGAGCGACACCTGCTGAATATACGATGCAGTTTGGTTAATCCACCCACATAAGGCCTTGATCGTATGTATTTCTGCTCAATTATATACAAATTGTATCAAATTTAATATAAATTAATTCACTGACAAATCAACTTCGGGAAGTTTATCTCATTTCCTCTAAAAATATCAGATTTAACATTTAAAATCAACAAACAAAACAAGTGGGTCATCCGTGTTTTTATCGGAAATGTGTTTGTCCGGTAAATCCGCCCATGCCAAGGGTCCGGAAACGATCATATATGCCAGTCATGTCCTAAGATGAAACTATTTGTCCTAAACGAGAAATTGGGATTTAGGACAAATTTTATTTTTTTAAAGAAGTAATTTCGGTCATTTCATTGACTAAATGTTTGAAATCGGATTTCTTAATCGCCATTTTGCACTGTCTTGTGTAAGTTGTGATCACTTGTTTTTGTTTATAATCCCTTTCCTGTAATAAAACTGCCACTCCAGTAGTTTGATAATCCTGAGGGCCCTCCTAATATCTATATCAATGCCTCCGGGAAACATTGGCTAATGATCGCTAATCACTTTTTACCTGTGGTTTTAATATTCACACCTTACAGTGATCACAAGCTCAGAATAATATCTTAACAAAAATTGAAATCCCCTGACAAGTGTATTCATTATTTAATTACTTTTCAGCAAAGACAATCATCAAATCTGATTTAAAAATTAAACCTAAATTTACGGAGAAAAAATATTTTTTTCATGTGCTTTATTTACTATATAATACGCATGCGTGAAATTGTCTTCAGCAAATTTAATATTTAATCGTAAAATGCAAATTGATTTAATGCTAAATTAAACGAGTGCAACTATTGTCTGTTACATTCAAACACTTTTGAAGGTAATAAAATAAAAAAGCCGGTGATTTCCTGTCAATTTGATAAACAAAACAAATCCCAGAAATGAATCCGGAATTATTCGTACTTTAACTTTATCGCAAACTTCCGGTTTTAACTTTTGTCAAATCGAAAGAAACGTAAACAATGTCTGAGAGATTTACCATTTTGAGTCATTAAAATCATTTCAATTTTAAACTATTGCCTTCCCTTAACTGTTCTTCATGGTAATGGTAAGACATTTACTTAGTAAATGCGATGAAACAGCAATACAAGTTAGTTGATGCTATGGATCTAGTAATGTTGACATCGACAATTTGGAAAGGGGCACCAACTTTTCAATCATCTCAATATGACCGAAATTGTGTGGAAAAATTTCCGGATCCTTGGCCCATGCGCAGTAAATATATATGGTGGGCCCGTTTATCACAAAATTGTGAAAGGAAAAGGTGATCTATTTATCAATAGACCACTTATAGATTCCAGATAATAAAAAAAAAAAAATTCAAGACAGAAATGAGTTTTGTAAGCAATAATATGATAATCGTTAGCTTTAGGAACTGTATTATATATATCACAAGATATTTGAGTAATAAAGGATTTTTCTATAAAATTTGACATGCAATGATGATAAGTACAGTTTCTATGAATAAAATAGCAGACGAAATATTCATGGAAGTGACAATTACGGAAGAAATGGGAGTGGGCAGGTTAACCGGACAGGCGGAATTACCTGACACTACTGTACCAGCAGGACCAGTGGGCGATTTAATATAGTCAAGGAGTCGTCCAAGTCTTTTCTAAACGTATCATAATATTAGCAAGTCCACCTGGATTATCATTCTCCCTTGTTCATGTTATTAATTTGTCAGCCGTTTTGATATTGACAGTATTTAGATTTAAGAAATAGAAATAGAAAAGTTGGATGTTTTTACAATTTTGTATAAAGACTAGGGTCTGAAACAAATTATTCCAGTAAGCATACAGATTCTGTCGAAATTTAGTTAAAGGACACAACAGTGAAAATAAGGTTAAGCAGTTGTTATTCTTAGAAGATAGCATTGATCTATTAGTATTATTTATTTAGCTGTTCCTTCAAAATTAGTTGCATATTTTTGTTGAGTTCAAATCTTGGACACACAATTTTTCACGATCATTCGTATATTGACTACGCGTAAGAAATTAAACGCTTTTGATTGGTATCAAGTTAATAAAACATTTAACTAATTGTTGCATTGGATAGGGTGTCATCGACTCATCGCCACATCGGCCGGTTCAGGTTATTGGGTCATGCAATGCTATTTTCATTATGAAGACAGTCAACTGTTGATCGTTTACCTTTGAATTTTAGTTCAATATCTGGGTCTAATCTCAGCACTTGCTTTGCCATAACGATTTGACTTTACGGTGCAGAATTAAACAAAATATATGCAATGAAAAATAAAAGTCACATCTGCCAGACTGGTTTCGTGGAATACGCATGCGCTCATTACTCATTTGTAAAATATGCCAAAATCATGAACGAAACGAATTTATGACATGCATAAATAAATAGTATAATCAAATGAATTATTCAATTCCTGTTTGCCGTACTTCTGAAAAAATTATTAGTATTTAACAGTTTGTGAACATGAAAATGTTATAATTTAAAAAATCAAGTGGATTTAAAGTGTTGCGACAACAGGTAGACTCCAAATCAGCAATCGTATGTTTGTAAATCAAGTTCACCCTGATTATCTGTTACCTTAAGTTTTCAATTATTTGATGGTAAAAAGTCACAAGAGAAGGCTTAAATCAGTAAGCACAGGAAGTCAAAAGAAAAATGTTTGGTAGTGACAGCTAAGCAGCACATTTTTCTTGTTCATCTTTTATAATTTCTAAAATATAAAATGGCTGATGATATAGATGATTTGTTGGATGAAGTAGAAACAAAATATTGCCCTAAAGATAGACGAAAGGGCAAAGAGACATCAAGTAGTATAAAATCAAGGTTTGTTTGAATAAGTAATTGTTTAAAAATAAATTGTGCAATCTGGATCATGTTTATAATACTTTTATTAATAGGAAAATGGGTTGTCATGATCAGTCATAACTTGAGAAATAAAAAAGAGCTGTGTGTACAATGAAATATAAAAGTCAATCTAGTTATTGTCAATCAAAGATGCTCCAGTGAGAGGTATAATTACAAACAATTTATTACAATGATAATTTTTATTGTTGATTCTTGATGATTAGTAATGACAAAATAAATTTGAAAAAGATATATATATATACATGATATATAACCATGATAACAGTGTTCAAAATAGTGACAAAAATCTGCTGCTGGATAACTCGGACTAAAATAAAATCAGCCTATCACAAAATCGGACTATAACAAACTCGGATTATAACAAACTCGGCCTACCACTATTTATATGCAGAAATATATTGAACAAACTAGGACTACGATTAGTAGATAGAGTTGTTACGTTTTTTTTTTTCTGGCTTTTAAAAAAAAACTTGATATACATGTATAAAAAATTATATACGAATTTATGAGAAAAGGATAAATATTTTTGAAAAAAAAATATGTAGAAATGTATTATAATAAATTTAGATCCATCATTGAAATATGTGTTATATGAGTTGAATTTGATATTTTTGAATGAGGATATTTAACTTCTATTTGAAATATTATTGTGATTTTCTCGTTTGTTATGTTTATTGACAAAAAGAGCTGTGTGTACAATGAAATATAAAAGTCAATCTAGTTATTGTCAATCAAAGATGCTCCAGTGAGAGGTATAATTACAAACAATTTATTACAATGATAATTTTTATTGTTGATTCTTGATGATTAGTAATGACAAA
The DNA here is from genome assembly GCF_021869535.1 of Mytilus californianus. Classification (NCBI taxonomy): domain Eukaryota; kingdom Metazoa; phylum Mollusca; class Bivalvia; order Mytilida; family Mytilidae; genus Mytilus; species Mytilus californianus. Next base: position 85,302,748 of record NW_026262701.1, read on the forward strand.
ATAAATTTGAAAAAGATATATATATATACATGATATATAACCATGATAACAGTGTTCAAAATAGTGACAAAAATCTGCTGCTGGATAACTCGGACTAAAATAAAATCAGCCTATCACAAAATCGGACTATAACAAACTCGGATTATAACAAACTCGGCCTACCACTATTTATATGCAGAAATATATTGAACAAACTAGGACTACGATTAGTAGATAGAGTTGTTACGTTTTTTTTTTTCTGGCTTTTAAAAAAAAACTTGATATACATGTATAAAAAATTATATACGAATTTATGAGAAAAGGATAAATATTTTTGAAAAAAAAATATGTAGAAATGTATTATAATAAATTTAGATCCATCATTGAAATATGTGTTATATGAGTTGAATTTGATATTTTTGAATGAGGATATTTAACTTCTATTTGAAATATTATTGTGATTTTCTCGTTTGTTATGTTTATTGACAAAATATGTTTTAATGATTGGCGTGTGTCCATGTTTGTATTGTGTTTAATCCTTGGTGTTTATTATTAGTATACAAACAAAGAGAAATTTGATTGACAGTGAATAGCTTGTTTACAATTTCACTTATCTGTAATTCTTTATTAATGGAAAAGTAACTATATTTAAATTGTCACATCAAACAGATACAATGATTTTAGAAAGGCAAGCCAACATGGCCAACGCAAACATTTATTATACATATTTCTCAAAATAGATGTGGTGTAAAATTGAAAAAACAACAGAGATTTCTTTTTCTCACAAAGCACTGTGATTCAACCAATAAAAGTATGATCAGAAACATATAATTCACTACACTGTCTTATAATTACATAAGAATTGTAATCAAACTAAAAAAAAAAAAAGAACATGAACACGTCAATTATACCATAGATATCTATGGTTATACACAAGCTGCTACCACGAAGAAATTGTAATATTTAGTTAATTACAATTTCATGTAATTACAGGTAGTTTTGTTCTCACTTTGGGTGATTAAATAGGTGTCAACAGTACATGTGCCAGTTGTTATTTTAAATCCAGGTGATTAAAAAGTTGTCAACGATACACGTGGCATGATGTCATATTCCCAGTTCAATCATATAAGATATGCATATGATAAATTATTTTGAGAGGGACATACAAATAATAATACAGAAAAGACAGATAAGTGGTAGATTTTCATTATTAAATGAACTTATTCTTTTCTTTTTATACATATCTTGTTAACGTAATTTATATTAGTCGCTTCTAAAATGTTCAAAATGATTATTTAATTAATTGTAAATCATAATTAATTAATTACAAATTAAGTATTGATAATTAATTTCCAATAATTTTAATTTTGGATGTAACGCGGCTTCCGATTGGCTGACGTTGTTTTGTTTATCAGCACATAGACATAATTTTGTCATGTGACCTTGATGTCATCAACGTTTTTTCATGATTTACTGCGGTTTAAAATGGAATTAAGAATTAAATTATAAGAAATGACTGTAATATTTTTCTGTCTATTCGAAATAACATAAAAAATGTGGTGCACACTTTAAAATAACCCGCTACGCAGGTTATTCAGTGTGCACCACATTTTTGATGTTATTTCTTCATAGACAGAAAAAATATTACAGTCATTCCTTAAATAAAGAAAACAACATCCAACATCATACTTATATTCTTCTAGTAGTCCGAGTTTGTTATAGTCCGATTTTGTGAGGCCGATTATGTTATAAGCCGAGTTTGTTATAGGCTGAGATGTCAGGGATTCCAAAAATCCCCATGTATCATACCTTATTTCATTGGCCTAGGAATTATTCACCAGGGGCCGGTTTCACGAAGCTATCCTAAGACCTGTCATAAGATATATCTTAGGACATGTCTTATGATCCTCTTATGACTATCCTAGGACATATCTCAGACCTCGCCTCGAAGCTGTCTTAGGATGATCTTAGCAAAGATATCATAAACCTGTCGCAAGTTCTTTAAATTTTTAAATATTAACATTGATTTATGGAAAAATTCATGTAAATGTAGTATGTATTTCCCATAAATTACTAAGTGTATTGATAATTAGATAGTTTGCAAAATCAATATAAAAAATAAGTGTAATTTATATAAATAATCTATTGATAATATACTAATATACATATGAACTTTAAATACAAAATCGAGAAAAAGGAATAAAATTATAATTTTTTTTTTTGTATAAGTGAGTTGAATTCAATTTGTCACTGTATCGGTTATAATAGGGTTAAAGGATAAAATCGTGCATTCTTGATACAAATACATCGAATGTTTATTGTTGACAAATCATGACAATCCGTCAACCAAAAAAGATTTAGTTGTGAGCCGGAAAAGGAGAATGGATAATTAGATAATAATAAGATAATTTACAAAATTAATATAAAAAATTAGTGTAATTTGTATAAATAAACTTATGACTATCCTAAGACCATCATAAGACACCTCTCGTGTAGTCCTAACTTTATGACCAACTTTAAGAGGTGTCCTAATTTAGGACCACTTTGTGAAACCCATTTAGGACTAAGATATGTCGTAAGACCATCCTAAGACATGTCTTAGTCCTAAGACAGCTTCGTGAAACTGGCCCCAGGTCAGTACACTAACTGTCTAACATTAATTTGCACTCAAAGTTTTTCAGTGAGTCTCTTTCAGTCCAGAGACTGATTATTTAACAACATAAGTTTTTTTTTTAGAACTTCTGGATTCTCACAGACCATTATTGTGTTATATTTGTATTTGAAATGATCTTATACCCATTAAACAGTTTAGTGTTACCTGGGACTCTCATATATTGGTCCCAACTGTAACCAAAATGTATTCAACCTATAAAATGGAGAATAAAGTTCCCAAATAAGTAAATTCTTCTTCAGATGAGAAATATTTTTCAAGCGTTGAAAACTTTTTATTCTAAATATATATAATTTAATTTTGGATGTAACGTGTCTTCTGATTGGCTGACGTTGTTTTGTTTATCAGCTCATAGACATAATTTTGTCATGCTACGCAGGTTATTCAGTGTGCACCACATTTTTTGATGTTATTTCTTCATAGACAGAAAAAATATTAGTCATTCCTTAAATACTTTATACCAGACATGCCAGAGATCCACTTAGTTAGCAAGCTCTACCATTGGTTTATAAAAGCGCACATTTGATCACAGTAACACCTACATACTAAACAATTATAAAGATAATTATGAAAAAGAAAAAAAATTATAAAGTATAAAAAACTGTAAACCAACTGCAAAAAGGTTGTACAGCAAAATCATCACCCCTGTTATGCAACATATTTATGGAAGAATTTGAAAGGGAAAGTAAAGATCTTGAATTACCAACATAAAAATAATGTGGCACTTATGGATGGTAAACCTGCAGTTGACATTGTGGTTTATGCCAATCTAATAAGTCGTCTATTTCAAATTGGTTTCTCAAAACAGTCAATATTATTTAAGTCAGCATTTTATATGGAAACACAACTTCATGTAGAATATGAAGCAATAATATCTCAAATCAATTATTTAACATTGAGCAAGGAGTTTGCCAAGACTAAGCTATCAGTACTGACCAATACAAAATCTGTATTAACCCTCCTTTACATATTTTCAGTAAGTCAGGTCTTATAGGCAGAATTGGAAATATAAACTACTGTGCACCAACATGCGCTGATGATGTTGCTCTAATATCCAATAATCCACTAGAAATTCAAACCATGATCAATATAGCTGTTGACTTTAGTCAAAGAGAGGGTTACATATTACAACCACTAAACGTGTAGTCCTGACTGGGCTGTATGGCCAGTGTCTGAGGGTGAATACAGTGTCTAGACAAGTGGAGAATAAAATCAATGGTGATAATCAAATAACTATTAACAGAAACATTGATTTCTTGCTAGAAAAAAATTATGAAGAGGCAATGACAACTGCTGACCATGCTGACAAGATGCTTGTTTTAACTAGAAATTTAACATTTGATTGCTTTTTCTTATGAATTTCAGGCGAAAAGCAAGTGAAGATGATTTAGACCAGATATTAGATGATTTGAAAGTAGAACCCCTGGTTTGTACATGTAGCTTAAGTTAATCATATTGATATGTAGTTTGACTTGATATCTGATTGCTTCCACCTTCATGAGCTTAGTGCAGGGTCACATGCAACATAATGTGAAACAAAAAATAGACATTAACATGTAAAAAGGTTTTGTTGGATAGTGTATATATAACAAGGATGCATTATTTTATTGTCGAACCTGTGAAATTTATTTGGCGAAAGCGAGACATAGCGATCCTAGATTCCGTCGTCGGCAGTGGCGTCAACATTTAGGTTCAGTCTGTGGTTAAAGTTTTTTTGGACATCAATAACTTTGTCAAACCTACACTGAATTTTATGAAATTGGGACAGAAGCTTGTTTATGACCAAAAGACAGTATCCAGGGCAAAATTTTGAAAATATTTATTTTCATTTTTCCGTATTTTACTAATAAATGGACTTAATTTTTTTTACAGTAAACTTCAGATTTTGTCTGAGGTTAAAGTTTTTCAGTCATCAATAACTTTGTCAAACTTTCATGGAATTGTAGATAATTTAGACCATTGTAGACAGAAGCTTGTTTATGACCAAAGGACAGTATCCAGAGCAAAATTTAGCAAATATTTATTTCCATTTTTCCGTTTTTTACTGATAAATGGACTTTTTTACAGTTAACACTCAGGCTCAGTCTGAGGTTAAAGTTTTTCAGCCATCAATAACTTTGTCAAAGCTTCATTGAAATTTATGAAATTTGGACAGGAACTTGTTTATGACCAAAATATAGTATTCAGAGCAAAATGTTGGAAATATTTATTTTCATTTTTGATTGCATGAAACTTTGGTGAATTGTTTATATCTATTGATGTGAGCTCCCTTTCGATTTTTATAAATTTTACATTTTACATTTCCAAGTTATGGGGTTATATTCATTAAAAAAGGGGGATATTCCAGTTTTCGGACAATAACTCAAAAATGCTTTGATCAGTTTTCATGAATCTTTGGTGAATTGTATATATTCATTGATGTGAGCTCCCTTTCGATTTTTATAAATTTTAGATTTTATGTTTTCTAGTTATGGGGTTTTATTCATTAAAAAAGGGGGATTTTCCAGTTTTTGGACAATAAATCAAAAGTGCTTTGAGCAATGATGACTGGTTTAAATCTATTAAAATAATCCCCTTTAGTTTTTTATAAATTTCTGATATGACATTGAGTAGTTATGGAACTATTTTTTCAAAAAGAGCAACGGGCGTATCATGCACTCATGGCGCAGCTCTTTATTTACTGTTAACATTATCAGACAGTCTTGGATTAAATTTTTTTGACATGATAAATATGTTTTACCTTCATCGATTGTTATGAAACTTGGACAGAAGCTAATCTTAAATACCAAGAAGAAGCATCTAAAGAAAATTTTAATTTTTTTTTTTTAAATTTCTGTATTTTACTGATAAATGGACTTTTTTAAAGTCAATATTACACTTTTACACTGACAGCAGCAATCGTAGGCGAGACACTGGGTTCCGCGGAACCCCTTACAAATTTTTTCAAGTATTGTTCATATAAAAATAAGAAGATATGGTATGATTGGTAATGAGACAACTCTTTATAAGAGACCAAATGAAGAAGAAGTTTACTGTTAACAAATATAGGTCACTGTACGGCCTTTAACAATGAGCAAAACTCATACTGCATAGTAAGCTATAAAAGACCAGAAATAACAAATGTAATACAATTCAAACAAGAATGCTAAATGCCTGATTTATGCACAAAACAAATATGATATACAGCAACAAATGACAGCCACTGAACTACTAGCTCCTGATGTGGGACAGGCACACACAGAATGTGGTGGCGTTTAACATGTTTCCTGGTGTCAAACCCTGTCCCTAACCTAGGACAGTGGTGTAAAAGTACAACATAAGAATAAAATTTTAAAATCGGTTGAAAAGGGCTTTACTCATCACATCTATACAAAGCTTCACACTTTCATAAAAAAATTATTTTCAGTCTAAAACTTATTCTCAGTCATGAACATAACCAAGTATGATTAAACAAATGAGATATGAGTTAATGAGAATGAAACACTCAAACACAATAAAACCAGAAAGACATTTAAGAGGGTACCACATAGTCTTATACAATAGACAAGTATCTGTACCACATGTCAAGCAGGACAACACACAGTCTTAAACAATAGACAAGTATCTGTACCACATGTCAAGCAGGACAACACACAGTCTCAAACAATAGACAAGTATCTGTACCACATGTCAAGGAGGACAACACACAGTCTTAAACAATAGACAAGAATCTGTACCACAGGACAACACACAGTTTAAAACAATAGACAAGTATCTGTACCACATGTCAAGCAGGACAACACACAGTCTTAAACAATAGACAAGTATCTGTACCACATGTCAAGCAGGATAACACACAGTCTTAAACAATAGACAAGAATCTGTATAACATGTCAAGCAGGACAACACACAGTCTCAAACAATAGACAAGTATCTGTACCACATGTCAAGGAGGACAACACACAGTTTTAAACAATAGACATGTATCTGTACCACATGTCAAGCAGGACAACACACAGTTTTAAACAATAGACAAGAATCTGTACCACAGGACAACACACAGTTTTAAACAATAGACAAGTATCTACCACATGTCAAGCAGGACAACACACAGTCTCAAACAATATACAAGTATATGTACCTCATGTCAAGCAGGACAACACACAGTTTTAAACAATAGACAAGTATCTGTACCACATGTCAAGCAGGACAACACACAGTCTTAAACAATAGACAAGTATCTGTACCACATGTCAAGGAGGACAACACACAGTTTTAAACAATAGACATGTATCTGTACCACATGTCAAGCAGGACAACACACAGTTTTAAACAATAGACAAGAATCTGTACCACAGGACAACACACAGTTTAAAACAATAGACAACTATCTGTACCACATGTCAAGCAGGACAACACACAGTCTCAAACAATATACAAGTATCTGTACAACATGTCAAGCAGGACAACACACAGTTTTAAACAATAGACAAGAATCTGTACCACATGTCAAGCAGGACAACACACAGTTTTAAACAATAGACAAGTATCTGTACCACATGTCAAGCAGGACAACACACAGTTTTAAACAATAGACAAGTATCTGTACCACATGTCAAGCAGGACAACACACACTCTCAAACATTAGACAAGAATCTGTACCACATGTCAACCAGGACTACACAATCTTGAACAATAGAAAAATATAAATACAATATTTCAAGGGCTAAAGGGAATATTTAGTCTAGGTTTCTTTAACAGGATGGTAAAAAACTTGTCCCAACAGACTTGGTGCACATATAAAGATAAGAAGATGCGGTATGATTGCCAATGCAACAACTATTAGTACTGTTTATGCTGAATACAATACAACGGGAAAATAACAGAATTCTGTTAGTTTAAAATGTTCACTGCAGTCATAATGTGTTGTTCAGAAGAGCATATTACCATGATTTGCTTAACTGTAAAAACAGCTGAGTTTAAATGTTAAAAGTGGCAGATGCAATTTATACTTTTTTTATATTACAGCCTGACGTTAAACCAATTAAATCAAATGGGTATGACGCCAGAACAGAGACAGCTAGAAAGTGAGTATAATATCCCTTGTCCTATGTAACATAAAAAGGTAATGCTTTAGGGAACTTGACAGACTTTAATAGCTTATCAGTGTTAAAACAGCATTTTTTAAAAGGGGATTATTTATTGTGTTTTGTTTTGGATGACGTACCAGTACTTTTCACAGAATTGTGGTTCTTGGATATTTTTAGCAGACAGGGCATTCCTATTTTTCCAGGCATTTCTACCAGTAGTTGTATTTTTGTACTGTGTGTATCTTTGATAACAGTAAAATTATGTCAAATTCATATACTGTGGATTCATTATTATTCGTTGGATACAAATTTTCGTGGATTTCGTGGGTACAGGTGAACAACGAAATTAAATGTTCAACAAATAGCAAGTTTCTATAATCTTGTATGCAGACTTTGGCAAAACCACGAAAATAAATATCCACGAACATGTAAGTTTTCCTTAAACCACGAAAATTGTTACCCACGAAAATAAATGAATCCACAGTATAAAAAACATGCTTTTTTGCCTTGTTCCCATTAAATTGTAGCACAATTTTTCTTAAATTTAGGATGCTTATTCTGGAGCTATGGCAAGTATATTTGTGAACGAACAGATTGTTTCTAAAAGTTATAATCCATACAACACAAAACAAGCATCATGCTCAAATGAAATACTTTTGGAGGCTTGATGAATTTTAATTTGTCTGAAAATGATGATTATTCACCTTTTTCCACATATTTTAAAACTTTTTTGATGCCAAAACGGTAAACAACAGAAGTAAAATACACAACTGTGTATTTTAGAACTTATTTAAATTTGAACAACCACAGCTTTCTAGGATCAACTGACCTGACTGATAACTAATTTGTATAATGCAGAAATGATTGTGTGAATGGTTTTGAGATTATGTCATAATTACAGAGGTAAGCAAGGTCATATTAGCATCAGTGACTTCACATATTTATCAGATGTACCGGTAGTCAAATTCTTTACATTGACAGTATACTCTTTTTTTGTATGCCATTAACATATACTTCATATATTTTTCAGATGCTTTCCAATATATGTTGGTGGCGCCAACTGTTCTTGTGGTATGGGAACATCCATGAGTCAAAAGTAAGTTCAGTATATCGCTATAACATCCATAATTATAAATCAGTGAAAATCAGATTGTTAGACAAGTAAATTGCTTCATATCATTAATTAAAAAAAGCAAAACTGGGATCATAGCCAGATATCCCTTTCCTTATTTTAAATACAAGACTGATTGATTGATTATTTTGTGTTTAACACCTCTTTCAGGACAATTGGCTATTTCTTGGCAGTAATTTTTATACGACCGCAAAAATTAAAAAATTTTTGGTCGTATATTGGTATCACGTTGTCGTCGTCGTCCGAAGACAGATGGTTTCCGGATAATAACTTTAGTATAAGTAAATAGAAATCAATAAAATTTTAACACAAGGTTTATAACCACTAAAGGAAGGTTGGGATTGATTTTGGGGGTTATGGTCCCAATTGTTTAGGAATTAGGGGCCAAAAAAGGGGCCCAAATAAGCATTTTTGTAGTTTCCAGACAATAACTTGTGTTAAAGTGTATGAATCTCTCTGAAATTATACCACAAACTTCCATACAACAAAGGGATGGTTAGGATTGACTTTGGGGGGTTATGGCTCAAACCATTTAGTAATAAGGGGCAAAAAAAAAAAAGGGGAAAAACAAGGGTTTTCTGGTTAAAGGACAATTGAGACAATTTAAAAGCAGTGTAAGGGTGGTAATCCAATTCAAATTAAAGAACACCGTTTGATTACATTAAGAAATGGTGATTGTCTTGAGGTGAGTAGCTGTCAATTTATTTTTAGAAGTTACTATTAATTAATATTAATTTTAGCCATGACTATGTATGTCATTTTTGTCGAGCCTTCGACTTTAGTCGAAAAAGCGAGACATAGCGATCCTACATTCCGTCGGCGTCGTCGTCGTCGTCAGCGGGGTCCACAAATATTCACTCTGTGGTTAAAGTTTTTGAAATTTTAATAACTTTCTTAAACTGTCCTTGATTTCTACCAAACTTGGACAGAAGCTTGTTTATGATCATAAGATAGTATCCTGCAGTAAATTTTGTAAAAATAAAATTCCATTTTTTCCGTATTTTGCTTATAAATGGACTTAGTTTTTCTACCGGGAAATATTACATTCACTCTGTGGTTAAAGTTTTTAAAATTTTAATAACTTTCTTAAACTATCCTGGGTTTGTACCAAACTTGGACAGAAGCTTGTTTATGATCACAAGATAGTATCCAGAAGTAAATTTTGTAAAAATAAAATTCCATTTTTTCCTTATTTTACTTTTTAATGGACTTAGATTTTCTGCCAGGAAACAACACATTCACTCTGTGGTTAAAGTTTTTAAAATTTTAATAACTTTCTTATACTATTTTGGATTTGTACCAAACTTGGACAGAAGCTTGTTTATGATCAAAAGCTAGAGTCTAGAAGGAAATTTTGTAAAAAAATAAATCCATTTTTTCCGTATTTTACTTTTAAATGGACTTAGATTTTCTGCCAGGAAACAATACATTCACTCTGTGGTTAAAGTTTTTGAAATTTCAATAACTTTCTTATACTATTTTGGATTTGTACCAAACTTGGACAGAAGCTTGTTTATGATCAAATGCTAGTATCTAGAAGGAAATTTTGTTTTCTTCCAGTTAACATTACATTCAGTCTGCAGTTAAAAGTTTTTAAACATTTATTAGATTCATAAACTATCCTGGATTTTTACAAAACTTGGACAGAAGCTTCTTACAATCAAAAGATAGTATCAAGAGGAATATTTTTATTGATTTACTTCCTCATTTTTGTTGAGCCTGCGATTAACAGAAAAAGTAGGCGAGACACTGGGTTCCGCGGAACCCTTACGAATTTTATATTTTAAAACTTTTATGATGTATTTAAATGGGTAATTTTGGTTGCAAACTGCATTAGAAATTTGAATTGAGATACTGACCATATCTTGAGGGAAAGAATTTTTTTGGGGAATAAGGGAAAGGGGGGAGGTGAAAAAAATTGGAGGGGGGGACAATTTTTCTCATTTCAGATTTCAGAAATTAAAAGAAAATTTCTTCAAATATTTTTTTTGGGGGGTTAATTTTCAACAGCATAGTGTATTGCACAAAAGCAAAAAACCGGGGTAAAATAAATTTTTTTTGGTAAGGGGGGGGGGGGGGTCAATTCGCAACAGCATAGTGTATTGCACAAAAGCAATAAATTGAATATAAATTCAAATCATATAACCAATTTGAAGTTCTTTGACTACAGTTATTCTGTGTCAGAAACCTATAATGTGTCAAAAATTTAGTTACAATCCAAATTCAGACCTGTATCAAGCGTGAATATTGTGTCCATTTTGGCCCAACTTTTCAGGGTTGGACATCTGCGGTCGTATCCAGCTGCGCTCAGCGAAGCAATTTATTTATTGGTGAAAGAAGCCAGAGTGCCAAGAGAGAACCACTGACCTTTGGCTTGAAGACTGGCAATGCTAGTCAATTTAAAAGATTGGAGACAAATGCACCTGCCAAATGTGGGGTTTGAACTCACAACCTCATTTTAATAATTTAAACAAACAACTGGGATCAAAGCCAGGTATCCCTTTCCTCATTTGAACTACAATACTGCCTAAGATATAGGTAGTGGAAAAATTGTTAAGATAAAGAGCAAAAATCAATTGAATTAAGTTTAAAATATATGTATCTTTGTGGAAAATTACAATTCATAATCACATGAGTTAACCAAATTTAGAATCAGTGCCTATGAACTTGAAAAAGAAAAGGGAAGACAAAAAAAGGAATACCCCAGACAAAAGATTTTGTAAATACGGGTAATGTAACAATGACATTGTGGAGGATGAAATTCATTTCCTTCTTAAATGACACTTAGAACTTAAAAGTCCAGTTTCATTTAAGATTTATCAACTTACTTTACTAATTTTAAATTTTTAAATGACCAATCAAAATTTATATGGTTAATGTCAAACGAAGATCCAATAATTAATAATATAATGATAAAACTGATATATAATTTAATAAAGACTAGAAGAGCAAAATTAAGTAATAAGACATGAGTGGCCTAGCCAGCTCTTCTTTGAATAATTCAAAGGTACTGATTGTTTTCACTCACTCGTTATCTTTGGGAATATACTGTGTTTGTTGTCTCCCTTTTCATATATATAGTGATAAGTTTTATTGTAATTTTTCAATAAAAAAATCATCACAATTATTTGTCCACTTTAATTTAAACTGTTATTGGTTTGCCCCTCATCTTGATTGACAAATAAAAATTGTTGTTGTTGTTGTTATAACATTAGATGGAAAAGAATTGTAGATTAACCAATAAGGGGAGATAATTCAGTATTACCCAATTTACTAAATTGTTTTGAGTTAATAAACATGCAAAAATGAATTTGGAAAAACCATTTTCGACAAGCCTGCAACATTTTGTCGTGGAACCAGTGTTGGGGTCATCAGCCTCTTTATGCAAATACTAAGATATAACTTTTAAAAAGAACAAATTTTCTGACTCGTCTGTAATATTATTGAGATACTTTCTGCTGAAATTTTTCACAATACCATTCACACCTGAAAACATCAGAATCTCTACAAAGTATAACCCCAGAAATATCTGACTTTACCAACACTATTGTTTTGAAACTATGTCTAGTAGACCTTTCAACACATAAATATAACTTTATTTATTTTTTGTTTAGGTGATTTATTTCCTTTGCATACAATCTGTTTTATAGAAATTTGTCTTTTAACAATTATGATTTAGCAAACAACTATCAATCATTCTTTTAACAATTATAGAACCTTATGTGATTACATTATAGAACCTTATCTGATTTACAATTATAGAACCTTATATGATTTACAATTATAGAACCTTATGTGATTTACAATTATAGAACCTTATATGATTTACAATTATAGAACCTGTGATAAACTGAGATGTACATCATGTGATTTTAAAGTTGTCAGTTTTGATAACTTTGAGTGGACCACAGATACAGACTATTTATTTCTGAGGAATCATGCTCCAGATTTCCAAAAACTAAAGTCAAATTTAAATTCTAGAAAAGGTTAGTGAAGACATAATCAGATTAAAATACAGATCCTATGTCCATGCTTCGCTTACAAGGATCTGACAATGCGCCATTCTTCGCTTACAAGGATCTGACAATGCTCCATGCTTCACTTACAAGGATCTAACAATGCTCCATGCTTCACTTACAAGGATCTGACAATGCTCCATTCTTCGCTTACAAGGATCTGACAATGCTCCATTCTTCGCTTACAAGGATCTGACAATGCTCCATTCTTTGCTTACAAGGATCTGACAATGCTCCATGCTTCACTTACAAGGATCTGACAATGCTCCATTCTTCGCTTACAAGGATCTGACAATGCTCCATTCTTCGCTTACAAGGATCTGACAATGCTCCATTCTTCGCTTTAATACAAGGATCTGACAATGCTCCATTCTTTGTTTACAAGGATCTGACAATGCTCCATTCTTTGCTTACAAGGATCTGACAATGCTCCATTCTTTGCTTACAAGGATCTGATAATGCTCCATGCTTCACTTACAAGGATCTGACAATGCTCCATTCTTCGCTTACAATGATCTGACAATGCTCCATTCTTTGCTTACAAGGATCTGACAATGCTCCATTCTACTTTCTGTTTTGGATAATGTTTTGGGATCCTAAGGTATTGTCATAATGATACACACCTTCAAATATTTGGAGGCAGAAATTTCATTGGTTGACATAATGATTATCAGAATGGATAGAAGAATAGAGCATCGTCAGATTCATGTTATCAAAGCTTGAAAACATGATCTGTATTTTAATCAGATGAAGAAATACACTGAAATACTATTGCTTTGAAATATGAATAAAAGGAATGACAGCAACCCAATGACAAACAATCAAATGACATTTGTTAAATTTGAAATAAATAAGAATTGAAAGGGGGGGATGTCAGTGATACCAAACCGCATAATAAACTCTGTCATGAATGAACAACAAGTTGCAGTATGACCTCAAATAAGGACAATACATAGCCATAGTCAAATGATATAAGATGTCTTGGGAAGTTTTTGCAGATATTTCCTTTTATAATGGAAAATGGCACATCAGATCTAGATGTGTAATGACTAAAAGATGAAACTAAAGATTGATAGATGCTTCAATATAAATTAGTTTCCTGTTGCTGTTCATTTAGCTCTAGTTCCTTAGCCGAAAGGCATTGGACATAATTTTTCTGAAATATAACCTTTTAAAACTTAATTTAATTTCTGTACAAGTACAAGCAAATTCAATATTTAATTTTAAACCAACTGATATTTTACAATGAGTTTTTATGGTTGATTTCATCTATTTGCAGGATACAGAGCTTATTGTTGTCAGTGTTCATTCAGATCTATAAAGGATTTGACACAACTAAAAGATCCACAACTTAAATGGGTGTGTGGAAAACATTGATGAGACTTTAGGTCCTAGATTTATTAGATCTGATTCATCCACCATCTTTATTTCTACAAATCTGTAATTTGTCATGTGATCAAATCTGTTTTATTGGGAGATCAACCCACAAATGTCATTATACTTTATATAATACTTCAAAATGTGTTCAGTTGATTGGAAAGTATTATTATGACTATAGTATACACCATTGTTGTACCGTCTCCTCACTTGTAGATTAGTACTTTGCCACAGGGAGGTCTCTTCCTATATAAAGGTATACATAGACACATTTGAGTCACTTTTGGAATGTCGAATATATCAATGGCGTGCAATTTCATGGAGACAATTTAACAATTGGTAGAAATGTTTATGCCAGTGAGTCATAAATGTAAATTTTTTGGTTAAGATGTCTAAAACCTGTGTACTGATCTTTGTAATTAATAATATTGAATATTTCCATGTGGTTAACATCTAAATAAGATATCCCATTTTGTATGTCTGATAGCTGGCTAACAAGAAGTTTACTTTGGTCATTTTTAGCAGCTTATTTATTTGTTGATGTACAAATCTATTTAAACTACAGAACAATATTTAATCCAGGTTTTACTTTATTGCAATAGATTTTTGGCAGAGCTTTTCTATTTATAACATGAAAGTACTAGGCATCTTCGCTAGCCAAGGGTTAAGATCCAGTCCCCTCCTCTACACCCTTGGTTGATTAAGCCAACATTTGTGATTACAATGCTGCACCATCTACCGGTAGACAAGAGTAATGCCCATGCCAACTGCATCATTATTGACCAATGGCAGCACTTGAACTCTCTACAATGTGGAGGTGTAAATATGGTTGTGTAAAGTGTATACAAATTTCATGAAGCAGGAACAACTGCGACTAATGAAAATCATTACCTCGTGGATCCAAAATTCTATCTTAATCCCCCCAAGGGTGGAGAGGAAGGGACTGGATCGTTACCCTTGGCTAGCGAAGATGAGTACTAGGTTGAAAAGGAATTTTCATCTGGTTATCACTTTGAACCTTATAAATAGGTTAGACACTCATATAAGTGATACAGTTAAATCATTTTGACCAACCCTTTGTATATGTTCTTTGACTCAGTTAATTTATAATGGTCCTGCAAAGGTTGTAATGTTTTTCTTTCGTTTTTCACTGATGTGCCTTTTCATAATGTTGTGGAAATGTTTTGTATGTCTTCATGATAATAGACATTAAATGATATGTGTAATGGGACCAGACATATTTAATAGTTATAGCACATGATTTGTGTCATATTTTATGTTGTGTTATTCCAGTGTTATAAAGTTTCATATGCTTTATTTATTTTATTTTTTTCTTGCCACAGTATAATAGAAGTCATCTATATTAAAGATGTAAATTTCCAATTTTCCAATAAATATAAAAATATTTAACATAAGTTCCTTCTATTTATACTATTGTTTACATATGGTTAACATGTATCAATCTTACAGTGATGGGCCCATCTTTGTTCAACCATTCAAACTTTCCTATATAATATAGTTGTTCATTTTTCCATAAAAATAGAAATTTGAACTTATTCATTTATAGGTTTTTTTATTAGTGTTTTTAGGTTTTTTGCACTTTATATTGATTTAGGATTTACTGCTTTACTCTGCTAACACACTAGTCATATTTATCTATAACTTATATAATTAGTGTGTAAACTGGTGAAGTGGGAACAGTAACTCTTCTTGTGATAAACATAACAAAATTAATTGTTTGTTTACATGGATAACCATACTTATAAAAATTTATTTCTAAAGCACAATTGTACATTTAAAAAAAAAATATTAGTAAACAATGATATTTGCAATATACATGCAAATGGTTATAGTCTTGTTTTACATTATAAATTGAGAGGACTGCATTACAAGCTTGTTATTCTGATATCTTTAAACATTTAATCTTTGCTGCATATTAATAAAAAAACAAAATGGAAAAAAAATCATGTTACATACAAAATCTTAAGCTCTTTCCATGCACCAATTTTCAGAGTGGTCCACTTAGTCCTAAGCATGATAAAATTTCCAGAAATCTGCCTATTTTCAAACACGTCGATCTGTTCATTGTTACGGAAACTTTCAATATAAAGTGAATATAATGATTTAGAAAAAGTTATGTCTGTTAAGGATTAGAAATTTAAAGGAATTTTTTTTACAAAAACTATTATGTGCTTAAGATTTTACTATTTTGTTTAGACCGTTTTAAGAATAGGTCATTTCAATTTTTGTGCATATATGTGTGGTCTTCTCATTTTATTCACATTAAGTGTTTATATCGGAATAAGGTCCATTTGAATTTGCCCAGTGATTTAAATTCAAAAGTGTTGATCTCTGCTTCTTGTCAATTGATTTTATTGATATTTTTTCCTGAACCTCTGTGGAGCCAAACATAAAATTTAAATTGTTTGATGTTGCCTACCTACCCACCTAAAAAGCAGCTTAATACCCAAAAAAATTTTTTGACACAAATCTTTTCTAATTTTTTTAAAAGATTTTTTACTGCTCTGACGTTGTTTTCTTGTATAAAACATATAACTTATTTTGTTGGCCAAAAAAAACAAATCCCTACCTACCTTCCCAACCCTATATGGCAGGGATAGGCAACAACAAACAAAGAAATTTTTCAGGGTGGCCTGATGTTCTCATCGCTTGCTTTACCTAGAAGGAAATAATAATATGTGGTAAATCTATTTTTATTTAAAACAATTTCATTGATTATATTTACCAGAACTTTTTTTTTTTTTACTTATAATCAGTTGAATCCTCATGGAGAACATACCAAACATTGAAGGATGCTTTTCTCAGTGTTTGCAGGGGACATTATTTTTTGGCACTAGATTTTCCACTGCAATATGACAAAGTTGCTTTACAGCTGTAATGTAATGTAACAAAAATCATGCAGTGTTATCCTTTTTACTTTGTTCTATGATTTTTAACACACAAAAACATAAGACAAATATCTTTTTTCAAGGGTTCAGGACTCTGGCTTATAAATTTTCAAAGAAAGTCTCAAGATTATTTCAAGTGCAATATCAACTACATACCTTCAATATTGTATACAGTTTTTGTATGTTTTCATATTCATCTTTTCCATAGAAAGCCAGAAGAATACAAAATTTAAGCAGTCTGGCTTTTTTATAAGTGTTCATATTTATATCCTTTCTTTGTAAAATCAGCCTTCTTTTAAACAATTCTGTATGCAGGTATTGCTTAAAAGTGTCTGACCATGGTGTTTCATTTTCGGGATCCTAAGGGTTTTGTCATAATTATAAATACCTTTACAAATTTGAAAGAAGAAAGTTCATTACATTGTAATAATTATAAAAAAAGAATAAAACAATGCATTGTAAGATCTTTGTAAGAAAAAGCATGGTCAAATGATCTATATTTCAGTCGGATTGGTTTTTTATATGACAAGGTTGTACACTATCAAGTCGTAGTTGATAATATTACTGAAGTGGGAAACAATTGCCTTTAGACTAAATTTTTGCATAGTAAGTGCTAGGTCGTTGCTTTAATAGAATTTATTCAGAAAACTAATATATAGCTGTCTTTATTGTATGTTTTAGCAAAGGGAAGGTTGCACTTATTCTCTGTATTTTTATATATTTGTTTCATGTTTATTAATTTATTGTGAACTTTGTATGTGAATTTTTGTTAAAAATAAATTTTGCATAAATTTTTTCTTATAATCAATATCGAGACATTAAAATCAAAACATAATACACTTAACAGATAAATGTCTGTTTTATTACATGTAAGAGTCAGCTGTACCATTTAACAGTTAAATGTCTGTTTTATTACATGTAAGAGTCAGCTGTACCATTTAACAGTTAAATGTCTGTTTTATTACATGTAAGAGTCAACTGTACCATTTAACAGTTAAATGTCTGTTTTATTACATGTAAGAGTAAGCTGTTAGTGGATGAACAGTGGTGGAAATACACCACAAAAATTATATTCATTCAGAGTTTAAGGAGATTGGGATACACAAACATATTTGTTTTCATTTTTCATGTTAGATAATGCTGAAGTGTGTTATGAAGAATAGACCGAATATATATTGTTATAATAGACCACTTTCGAGTTCATCCTTCACCGGAAAAAACTCGTCAATTATGCGCGCCTTTATGACGTCATTTACCAGATAGAGGGGATCGCCTGTATCCCTGCACTATTAACGTTCATCAAGCGTCTTAGTGATCGTCATTGTGCAGGATAAACTAGAAATAATGTTTGTTTTGTAAGTACTTAATCACAATTCCCTAATGACAATAGTGCTGATTGTCAATTATGAGAATTTAATTTGCCAAATAATTGGTGCAATATAGCATTATAGTTTTCCAACCACTTGCTCAACATTGGAACGGAAGTGACGATGCCCCTAAACGCACGAATGATGTTCACTAAAACCAGAGTTTTTGACGGAAATACATCGAACTAGAAAGTTGTCTATTGATACTCTTGCACACAGAAAGTTGTCTATTGATACTCTTGCACACAGAAAGTTGTCTATTGATACTCTTGCACACAGAAAGTTGTCTATTGATACTCTTGCACACAGAAAGTTGTCTATTGATACTCTTAAATAATGTTTACATCCTTACAGGTAGGACTTAAAAGCGAAGTTTTCATAGTAATACCTCTGTGTAAGTTTGGTGGAACTCTCTCAAGCTGTTTTCAAGGAGTAACAAACTGATATAAGCAGAAGTTCATGTTTTGATGTGAAAACCCCAAAAATTACTTGCATCACAAGTTAAAACAACTGGTGCACAAAAAATCAATGTCCTGTACACAACTTGTGACTAACTCCTGTAAGTTTTGTTGGATGTACCCGAATGCTGGTACATAATTTTTTTAGTTGATACAAACATGTATGGTTGAATGTATGTAGGTGTAGCATTCTGATGTGGATTTGCCCTCAGTTATGTTCCTTTGAACATAAACTTTCAACTGGCATACAATTTAAGACAGCAACTTTTGCATGCGAGTAGTAAATTTTTACATCTGCCATGCAGCCTCTTCCTGCTTGCAGATATTTTAAAATTTTACAACTCATTGTACAAGGAAACTTTTCATGACATTTTTTTGGTCTTTAATGAGAGACAATGACCAGTTATGCTTCAGTATACATGGTACCTCCATCAATTGCATGCAGCAACGCTGGTCCAGAGCTGGTATTGGTCTTGTTGTTTATCCTTGTGTGTGCATCCCACTCAAGAACCATTATATAAGTCACTTTATGGGTTTTAATCATTATTGAAGGCTGTACGGTGACCTATAGTTGTTAATTTCTGTGTTATTTGGTCTCTTGTGGAGAGTTGTCTCATTGGCAATCATACCACACCTTGTTATTTATACAAATCTTTTTATACGAAATTATGTTGTCCAACATTAAGGGGCCTTGGTGGCCGAGTGGTCTAAGTAGTCGAACTACTGTATCACTAGCCAGTCAACACTGAGGTTGCAAGTTCGAATACCGCACTTGGCAGGTGCACTCCATTCCAATCTTAATTGTCTAGGATTGTCAGTTTTCCTACCGAAGGTCGGTGGTTCTCTCCAGGTACTCCGGCTTCCTCCACCAATATAAACTGATCGCCACGAAATAGCACAATAGTGTTGAAAGTGGCGTTAAAACACCAATCAATCAATCAATCAATCAATCCAACATTAAAACAAGCTTTATTTAACACTGAAGTGACATACAAGATTCTGAAATGGCATTTGTTGAAATGACACCTTAACTAAAAGACATACTACG
Source organism: Mytilus californianus (assembly GCF_021869535.1). Classification (NCBI taxonomy): domain Eukaryota; kingdom Metazoa; phylum Mollusca; class Bivalvia; order Mytilida; family Mytilidae; genus Mytilus; species Mytilus californianus. The sequence continues at coordinate 85,322,774 of NW_026262701.1, forward strand.
TTTATGCACTGAAAGGTAAATGTTGGCATTCAAGTAAAGGTAGGTCCTTTTCACTTATTCCCCATGTCTCTTGATTTTGTCAAGATTTATATCAAAGATCAATTCAAATACTGGATGGAGTTGATCTTGAGAAGGTTGGCCTTGAGGCAAATACCAGTATAAGAATAAGGAGATTGGGTAGTTCTCTTTTTTGCAATATTTTCAAATAATATATTGAGCTAATGCAGTCAAGTTTGTTATCTTATTTGAAGCATGACCAATAATTGCTAACATCATTTGGAATCTGGTGGAAAAATGTCTCATTAGCAATCATACCACATCTTCTTATTTTTGTAAACCTTGAACACTCACAGAATAGATTAATATTGGTGTCTTAACATCAGCAAAAAGCACATGGTGACTATCTTGGATTTTATGTTGAAAGTCTTAAAGATAAAGGTATTACTAAAAGTATCACATAAACTCAACATTTTTAAAGATCCATGACAATGAGGTCAAGATCAGATAAATCCTGTCAGATAGACATGTACATCTTGCAACTATTCCATACACAAAATATAGTTGACCTCTTGCTTATGGTAATTCTATAACAGACCAAAACACAATAAACTGCTTCGCCGAGCGCAGCTGGATACGACTGCAGAGGTCCTGAACAGTTTGGGCAAAAATGGACACAATATTCAAGCCTGATACAGGTCTGAATTTGGATTGTAATTAAATATTTGACACATTATAGGTTTCTGACACAGAATAAATGTAGTCAAAGAACTTGAAATTGATTATATGATTTGAATTTATATTCAATTGAAGATTTCTTGCTGTTGTGCAATACACTGTGCTGTTGCACAATACTGAGTAAATCTGTTTTCAGACTATATACAAAGAATAGGCAAAATAAATTGTGACCCCCAATTTTTTTGGGGGAAAATTGATAATTTCTTAAATCTTGAGGGAAAAAAATTTACCCCCCTTTCCAAAAAAAATAATATTTGAAGAAATTTTCTTTTTGTAAAATGTAGATTCATACACTTAAACTAAACTTATTTTTCCGTAAACCTAATGTCTTCGGACGACGACGTTGATGTGATAGCATTATATGAACGCAAATTTTTTGCGGTCGTATAAAAACGTAACATTGACCAATGAACCATGAAAATGTGGTCAAGGTCGGATGAAACCTGCCAGACGGACATGTACCCCGTCCTAAACGGTTGGGACCATCACCCCCAAAAACAATCCTAACCTTCCTTTTGTGGTTTTGAACCTTTTGGTTAAAATTCATAGAGATTCATACACTTAAACTAAACTTATTTTTCTGTAAACTAATGTCTTCAGACGACGACGTTGTTGTGATAGCATTATACGAACGCAAATTTTTTGCGGTCGTATAAAAACGTAACATTGACCAATGAACCATGAAAATGTGGTCAAGGTAGGATAAAACCTGCCAGACGGACATGTACCCCTTACAATCATTCCATACACCACATATAGTTGACCTACTGCTTATAGTAACTGAGAAATGGACCTAATTTAGTAACTTTAACCTTGATCACGGATCCATTAAATCAGGTTGAGGACCGGTGAACCCTGTCTGATGGACATGTAGACGTTGCATGGAACCCATATACCAAATACAGTTATCCTATAACTCATAATAAGTGAGAAATTCACATGACAAAAAAAAAAAACTTTTTCAAGCAGTCGCTGAACCATGAAAATGAGGTCAAGGACAATGGACATATGACAGACAGAAACTTTGTAAGGTATTTGCATACAAAGTATGAAGCATCCAGGTCTTCTAGCTTCTGAAATATAAAGCTTTATACAAAAAGTTTACATTGAGCCACCGCTGGATAGTACTACCTATGTCTTCCTTACTGTGACTTTAATCACAGGCGAAACAAAAACAGACAAAAGTTTACAGATCTTGATATTTATTTACTTACAGTATTTAGAAAATAAATTCTAGATGACAATTTATAATAAATGTAATTGGCACTTTCACATATTTGTTAACATGATAAAATTATTAACCTTGTAACTATTTCATTCTGCATTGACAATTTGACATATACATTTGTATGTTTAATCAATAATCACTTCAATTTTACATTATTCTTTTATCTGTTCCTAGATTCTTCTTTCCTACTTGTTAACATGAGAATGTTTAATTTTTTTTTTGCAACATGCTGATATCATTTCTCAAGATAACTGTTTTAGGGATATATATAAACATAAATTCTAGATGTTCAACAAACTTTTCACATGTACAATGAAGAATTAAAAGCTCCCAATTTTCTTTGTGTTTAGAGTATTCAAAATGCAAATATCTCTTAACAAAACAAAACTTAATATCAGTGATGGAGTTACTTTAATATCTATAGCACTCTTGATTTATTATAATGGATCCCAATCCTTCCTGTACTTCAAAATTTCAATGGTTAGCTCTTTTCTTTTATATATACCAAAAAAATTAATCAACTTTCTATTTTATTTAAATATAGAATATATGTTTTGTTTTTCCAATGACTTCCTCTGAAATAATGTTCAATGCACAAAACCCGTTTTGTGTACTACGTTTCATGTTGATGTGTTCACAATTTTCATTAACCAAAACTTTAATCTGATACAAGACAGACAGACAGACTGCCAGACCCACAGACTTAATAAACAGCTGCGCCATGAGCGCATGATATGCCCATCGCTTTTCCAAAGAATAAAGTTCAATAACTTCTCAATGTCATATTAAAAATTTATAAAATTTATAAAAATCGAAAGGAAGCTCATGTAAATAGATATAAATAATTTACCAAAGTTTCATGCAAATTGGTTTTAAGGGTTTTTGAGTTATTGTTCGACATGTTGACGACAGACGGACGTACAACGGTATATCATAATATGTCCCGTAAACGGGCGTATAAAACCTAATGGCCCTTTATTAATGTAGGCAGGGCATAAGTATTCTAAACAGTTTATCAGAAAAATACTATACACATATGTATTAATTTTTACCAATAAGTTTATAAATGCTGAAGCTTTCCATGTTTTTTTTCAACTTAGTATATGAGACTAAAAGGATTCTCCAGATAGTACTTTACTCTGCAACATCACCAATTAGTCCTGTTGTATATATGGGTTCTCAGTTTGTGATCTGGTTAAACATTCACATCTCCTTGCACACAAGCATTCTTCATTCATCCATTTGTAATTGCTTTGCTGTCTTTATGTCATACTGAAATAAACAAAATCATGTTGCATTACTGTATGCAGAAAAAGGTTTCATTTTACAGATTAGGAAATTCTTTTATATTTTAATCGATTTTGTAAATTATCAAAACCACAAATATAAATATAGCAATTTCACATTTGAGAACTTTACTATGACTGATATTTTTTTAGTGCTATTGAACCTAATGACATTTGAAAAATCCCTTATGGTACTCAAGTGTCAAAGGTTTCCTCTTGTGACAACAAATTTTATATTCGTAAAATTTTACCTCATGCAATGGGTGACAAACGCAAGATTTGTGTATGCACAACAAAATGCATATTTGCAATTGATTTATTTATTTTTTCGTGTCTGTTATGCATAAACTTAAAGCTTAAAAGCCATAAATTTTATTATCACTGAACCAATGATTTATCCACAGATATTGAAAATACACGAGAAATGTTTAAACATGTATAACATTTTTGTTTTAAATGGTAAAATTCATGCTCCTGATGTTAAGAGTGTCAATTTGGTCGTATAAAAGTCAAAGGTCAGGCCTCTACATTATCATTTTTTCTAACGTGTCCCTTCGGACAAGTTGCAAGAAAATCAACTTGTCCGAACTCTTAACTCACTTGTCCGAATTCATAATTGAAAATCTTACATATTGATGATATGCACTAATAACACTTGAGCTTTGATTGTATTTAATAAAGGGAGCATTTTGTTATGTTATATGAATTTGTTTGTAAGTACAATTAAAGAATACCACATCAAAATTCATTTATATATTTCAGACTGAAAGATTATTTGCAAGATTTACTCAATGTCACTATGATGTGTTGATCATTAAACCATTATCACTTCCCAAATCACTAGGTTCTCCTCTGGACCTATTCATTCTGTAGTAGTGGTATGGGTTAAACCAAGGATGTAAATACACCTGGCCACCTTGTATATAATTAAACCTTTTTAATTTATTGATGATGGCAAAACAAGATTTTATAATTTTATTTTGATTTTTATATACATTGATAAATGATAATGAAGTACATTTCACTAAGAAAATATGTCTTTTCAGATTTTAGATAATTTTTACATCTTTTTAAACTTATTATTTTTATACATAGATCTTTTCAAATAAAACCTTTTTTTTAATGTATTGTTTTGCATAAACAGTGATAAAAGCAAAATCAAATGAAACATACTTTAATTTAAAAATTTTAAGTTAAGGTAAAACTCCATTTGGAGGTGCTCCTAATTCCAGGAGGCTTATACTAAGAAGAAGCATTACCATTGGTGTCTTTCCCCCTTACTTATATTCCCATGGTCATCCGCTGCCAGCATGTTCAAATACGTTCAATCAGAGACATATTATAGTTCTCTGGTTCAATCAAAGAATATTTCTTTCATGTTGAATAATCATTAAAACAATCATTCAATTTTTTGGGAATGTATAAGTCTTGAATTTGATCTTTTTAACATCTGACATCGATTTTTCACTTGTCCCATCGGACAAGTAGTATGATGAATCTACTTGCTCGACGCCTGTGTCCACTTGTCCCGGACAATCGGACAAACGGTAATGTTGAGCCCTGAAGGTAACAGAAAATTTAACAATTTGGTTAAAATGTGCATAGTTTTTGACAGAATTAGTCAACAGCACAATCTCTAACCCTTGCAAATTATTTTAGTAGGTTTTTTACCTATCAATTAAACTTTCTCTCATTTCTGTGGATATTGAGCTAGGTTGTCTATCGCCAAGTTTAAATACACTTTCTACTACTGATAATTCTGTACTGGTTGTATCAAGTCCACAAAATGCTATCCAATCATTGACTACCAGACCTGCTGCTATCACATCACTGCCTCTGTTCACTGTACCTGCCTAAAATAGGAAGAGAATTTGAACTTGGGGTGAATTACAGCTTGCCATGTTAGTTTTTTCCATCCATTAAAGACAATGTGCTTACTAGGGGTTCATTTTGCTGAGTCTTTAGTTTTCTATTTTGTGTTTTGTGTACTGTTGTTTGTGTTTTGGTTGTTTTTTGTTTTTGCCATAGCAATGACAGTTGGTTTTCGACTTATGAGTTTGACTGTCTGTTTGGTATCTTTCGCCTTTCTTTTTCAGCCTATTTTTGGTGATCTAGTGTTGTTGTGTGCTTTTTAATTGGCATATATCCAAAGTCACCTTGTTCATATCAGCAATATACATAGTAAATCATTCCATCTGTTTAGTTAAGCTTTCATAAAATATAAATTATGATAACTTCATACTAGCCAGGAATATTATGAAACATACCTACATACATGTACATTCTCTGTTCACATTAGTGGATATCTTGTTGGTAGCTCAACTTGACAAGATTTTCATTGTACATTTTACTTAGAACATATACATAGATGGGTGAAGTGAGGTTTAGGTTTCCAAAGACTAGTTACACTTCATTAAATTGTGCACCAGAACTACACAAGCTATCTATATAACAAGAGGCTGTCAGAGTGACAGCAAACCGGATTTTCCTGCAGAGGTTGATCCCTGAACAGTTACGCAAGTATGGACACAACATTTAAGCTTAAAACAGCTCTGAATTTGGATTGTGATTGGAATATTTAAAATAGATTATTATCTAATTAATAATGAAAATGATATTTGCAAATCTGAACCCACAAACAGGATCAAGTAAAAATAAAATATACCATTTCTGTTCAAAAATAACTCAAAACTTATTTCCATGAACCAGTGATGTAATCAACAGAAATAGTTCTCTAAAATTAGATATGATTTAACCACTAAAACATTGTTAGAATCAGCATAGCAAAAAACCCCAAGAATTCAATTTTTGATGAAATTAAACAAAAGTTTAATTTAGGACCCTTTGGACCTCACTGTGGTATTATCTAATTAATAATGAAAATAAATACAGGTTTAGATTCCAGGTTTAGATTCAGCATTTCAAAGAACCCTATATATATTCAATTTATGTTGAAATCAAACACAGTTTAATTTTGGACCCCGATTTGGACCAACTTTAAAACTGGGCCCAAAATTAGAAATCTAAATATATGTTTATTAATAGACAATATAAGCTTAAGTTTTTAAAGGAGTTCACTTCATCAAAAAAAAAAAATATATATATATAGCATTCAGAAAATTAGTTTATACAGAATAACAAACAAACCTACCACAAAATTCTTCAAACAATTTACCAAGGAAAATAAAATAAATGGGGAATGTGTCCATGGGACACAGATGATGCCCATGCTTGCATATACAAATGTAATGTTATAAAGGGACATAACTGAAGAACTGTAAAAGTGATGCTACCCAATTTGTACTTGATCTGAGTTTTGTGGTAATAAGCATTGTGTATAAGTTTCATAACATTTAGTTGATGGAAACTTAAGATTGGTTGTTGGTTGCTTAACGTCCATGCAAACTTAAGAGAACGGAAACGAAAAATAAATTAAAGTTAGAGAACGGAAACAAAAAAGATAAATTTTTCAATTTGTAAAGGGGCATAACTCTAGAACGGTAAAAGTGACACAACCAAAATTCAAACTTGATCTGTGTTTTGTGGTTTTAAGCATTGTGTATAAGTTTCATAATATTTGGTTGAGGCAAACTTAAGTTAGAGAACGGAAACCAATTTTGGGATGTACGGACGGACGTACAGATGGACAAGGGTAAAACTTAATGCCCCCTCCGCTAGGGCGGGGGTATAAAAAAATCAGAAATGTCATTTATCATTAATACAAAAAAATTCACACACCTAATTAAATGGGCATTTAAATAGTCTGAATGCGAATACATATGTTCAAACTCTTTTAGGTCATTTTTTAGTAGAAACAAAAAAAGAACTATGTCAATTGGACATGCTTTGATACTATATCTGCCCTTGAATTTTTACTTGATAACATTTTTGTTCGCTTTGGAGATTCCGTATATCGTCAAGTTATCGGAATTCCAATGGGGACTAACTGTGCACCACCTATTGCGGACCTATTTTTGTATTGTTATGAGTTACAATTTATGACTAAAATCAGCAAAGACCCATCGAAACAACATCTTATACAAAAATTAAACAATACTTTTAGATATTTGGATGATATATTGGCTCTAAATAATGACGACTTCAGTATGTATACTAAAGAAATTTATCCTGTTGAACTTACTTTAAATAAAGCTAATACTAAAAATGACCACTGTCCTTTCCTGGATCTTGATATCTATATCATTAACGGGAAGCTTAATACAAAAATTTATGATAAAAGAGATGATTTTTCATTTCCTATCGTTAATTATCCATTTTTAGATGGTGACGTTCCCTTGTCACCATCTTATGGTGTTTATATATCTCAACTTGTACGATTCGCTCGTGTATGTAACAACGTATTAGATTTTAGCGAGAGAAATTTATGTATTACTGAAAAATAATTACACCAGGGTTTTCGATATCATAAACTAGTCAAAACATTTACTAAATTTTATCATCGGTATAAGGACATCATTCGTAAATATAACTCAACATGCAGACATCTTATACGTTCGGGTATTTCACATCCAATCTCTTATGGTAATATTCTTTACAAAGCACAAAAATGTCAGTATTCACCTCAAAAGCTAACAAAACCTTTAAACAGACTTATTAAGAAGGGATATAGTTACGATACTGTTGTCAGGTCATTAAAGATTGCATATTTTGGCTTTAATATTGATTCACTTATAGGGTCTTTGCATCGGAATTAACACATTTATTCTAAAACCAGTTGTTGGCATGACACGGGTTATGTTCTTCTCATATATTTTATGACAGTATAATACTAAACCCCTAACAGGAGGGATTGTGCCTGATATTCATATGATGAAGACATAATCTTTCAATCAGTTTAATTGAGGTCTGGAGCTGGCATGTCAGTAACTGCTAGTAGTCTGTTGTTATTTATGTATTATTGTCATTTTGTTTATTTTCTTTTGTTTCCTATTCTGACATCGAACTCGGACTACTCTTATACTGAGTTTTACTGTACGTACTGTTGTGCGTTTGTTTTTCTACATTGGCTAGAGGTATAGGGGGAGGGTTGAGATCTCATCAAACATGTTTAACCCCGCCGCATTTTTGCGCCTGTCCCAAGTCAGGAGCCTCTGGCCTTTGTTAGTCTTGTATCATTTTCAATTTTAGTTTCCTGTGTATAATTTGGAGTTAAGTATGACGTCCATTAACACTGAACTAGTATATTTATTTGTTTAGGGGCCAGCTGAAGGCGCCTCCGGGTGCGGGAGTTTCTCGCTGCATTGAAGACCCATTGGTGGCCTTCAGCTGTTGTCTGCTCTATGGTCGGGTTGTTGTCTTTTTGACACATTCCCCATTTCCATTCTCAATTTTAATGTCCTTTAAAAATCTATAAAACTTATCTGTAAGTGTAATCAAACTTTATATATATATAATTAACCATTTCTGTTCAAAGGGAATTAACTCAATCACATAATAAGTACCACTTTTGGCTAATGGAAAGGGCTATATCTCAGCTTTTTATAACTTTATTACCTATTATATTCTTCTAGGCTAAAGAAACTTACCACCAGTGGAACTTGTAATAATGATGATAATTCGTCTTGATCTTCTATGGTGGTTTTTGGATGTACCTACAATTCATTTCGACACAATAATTGATTGCAAAACATTCAAAGGCAGATTCCATGGCATATGTATTCAGATAGAATACCTACACACTTTTCAAGTATATTTGTACTTAATACAACGTGTATATTAATTTTGTCTGTTCTGTGGTGTACATGTGTTTATTACAGGTAATACTAGAAAAAATGTCAAAATGTCTGTATTTTAATGTTTAATGGTCAACTATACAGGACCAGTGTCAAATTTCATTGCAAATTAAAATTCACCAATTTAAACTCTATAATTCTAAAATTCCAAATTTAAATTTACTGGCAATAGTTTTGGCATATTCTAATTTCATTGGAAGCCTATAAGTTCTATTTTGAACTGACCTTTACATAGTTCAATAATACGGTAATTATATTTCATTCACCATGATTGCAGTCTGATTATATTATATTTATATTTGTTCAAAGTTGGTTAAAATCAAATTACCAGTCCTCCTTGATTACTGATTGCACAATAACTTCCCACTAAAACATTGTCTGCAACTGTTTGTCTGAATACTTCTACTTTCAACACATCAGAGATTATTTCTTCCGTTTCCTATAATAGTTATATATAATATTTTATATCTATATAGGTCTTATGTATTGACCAAATAGATAGGAATTTTCGCCCTTCAAATCATCTGTACACATAGACTTGATTTTTTAGTCATCTTGCAAGAGAGACGAACTAACAGACCATTTTTTACATCTTTTGGCAATTGTGTGCCTAGCATGTCAAGACAGAGGTGTTATGTATATGAAGAATTTCTACATTTCTATATAGTAAAATTTTTTTTGTGCAATGTGTTTGCTATATGGCTTTTATCATTGGTCAAGTTAAGGTTGAAATGAACTGTTCAAGCTTTTGGATTATTTTCTGTTCATCATGAAAACTCTCTGTTCATTCTTGTTTTTCCTCTCCATTATGACCTTGTGTGTAGTTCTGGAAAGTCATGAATTAACATGTCTAAATATTTCACTTTATATGCATTTAGTTTAAAATGAATTAAATACATATAGGCTGTAACTAAATGTAATTGACATCTAACGGAAACAAACCCCTTCAATTTATCTTTTCAATTCTAAATCATGTCTTGTTTCAGTCAACTGCAAAATTGACACATGGTTTATAAAATCAACTTGTAGGTGATAGAGCTATAGCTGGCAAGTTTTTTCAATATGTGTAGCATACTAGTTTCTTTTTTCATAAAACTGTTTGCCAGGAAACTGTATATGCATACATGTAAAAGCTTTGGTTTTCTTTGTTCATAAAACTCTTTGCCAGGAAACTGTAAATTCGTAAATGTGTAAAAGCTTAAAGTGGTGTTACTGTACATCAAACATACATTTAGGCTGTTTATGGCTGAGTCAAGCTGACTCTTGTTAATGAGCACTGAAAATATCTTTCCAACACTGATGACATACCCGTCATAGTTTTGAAAGACTTTTTAATAATTGTACTATTGTAGAACTTGTTGTTTTGAATTAAAACTTCGTGTCATCAAAAGTAATGTTCTATCCGAAAACAGTTAAAGAGTTTCATTTACTTACCCTGTCTAAATCTGGATGTACCAAGGCAACATAATCATTACATGTGATAACATTGCCAAGGGCAGATAACCGTTCCTCAACTCTCTGTATTTTTACAGTGTCAGGAAGGGAATTTCTTATATGCTGTAATTCTTGATCTGTTGTTGTGTTTGGAACAAGTAAACCATTTCTGTTTCCTGGTTAAAAAAAAAAACAGGACATAAATGTGCAAGTGCAAGTATACTAATTTTTAAATGCACTACAAAATTTTTACAATTTGAAACATTTATCAAGTCAATAATCTCTATAATTGCCTTACCTACAAGGGGAGATAATATTTATTAGTTCCCTTTGGATCTCCAGTATTATCAAAATCTCTCTTAAATATGTTGGTTACAGTATAAAATACCTGACATTGCAATTTTGTTAAAAAAAAAAATTTTTTCCATGCAACAAACTTTACAAAGTTGGCAAAAGCAATTAGAAAACTTTTTCAAAATGATTTTATTTACTTGTTAAAGAAAAGAAGCAACAATCTGCTGTACAAATACACATGCCATGCATTCATGTACATTGTACCTTTGATAATAGATATGGTATCAATTCAATTTTTTCATTTCTGGAAATTTTAAAATTGACCGTGAAACAATACATGTAGGTATATTTATGTTTAACTATTATCAATGACTAGAGTCCTGTACATACCTACACACATCCTCCCAATAATTCTGCATCCTGCAAGACTGACATGCACTACAGGTATAGTTTCTGATAATTCACCTTCAAACACACTGAAAAATACATTTTGAAATAAATGTTAAATTAACATATTTATAGTTATATTTTATTGTCAAACATCTCAAATCGGCAGACAAAGTATCATTTGGCTGTGGTGATTGCTTCTACCAAGTAAGTATGGATGAAAAATTGCATAAGACCAGCATTTTTCTCCATTTTCATGAAATATGCACAGATTATATATTTTGAATATATGATGTCATAACTTTATAAATCTAATGTTGTTTTATGATATAATGCACTCAGTCAGATTCATGTAAATGGAAACATTTTTATTTTGAGACCATAGTTCAAATGAGAACTAAATAAAAGTAAATGGCCTTCAAAAATATTTTTTGAAGGTCATTAAGTTTTATCCAGATGATATTTCAGTCATTTTGTCTTTGTTATGTTGCCTTTTACATGAATATTTGTGCCATTATAGCTTCATTAACTGCAATATGTTGCAAAATTCTAGAACACATTATAACAAGCAACATAAGGAAACATCTTACAATTAATAATATATTAAATGATAGTCAACATGGGTTTAGAAGTAAAAGGTCTTGTGAGTTTACAAGATCTTGCAAAATCATTGGGATATGGTAACCAAATAGATGTTATACTTTTAGATTTTTCCAAAGCTTTCGATAAAGTCCCCCATCAAAGATTAGCCCAGAAATTAAACTTTTATGGTATTAGGAATCAAAATTTAAATTGGATAAATGACTTTTTAGCTGACAGGCAACAGCAGGTACTATTAAATGGTGTTAAATCTTCAAAATTAGCTGTTGATTCTGGTATCCCTCAGGGAACAGTTTTAGGCCCAACATTATTTTTACTCTTTATTAATGACCTACCCGAACATGTAACTTGCAATGCAAGACTTTTTGCAGATGACTGTTTATTGTATAGAAATGTTAATAATAGTTCTGATGCCAAATTACTTCAAAAAGATTTATCTAGTTTAGTACAATGGGAAGAGGACTGGCAAATGAATTTTAATCCTGAGAAGTGTTATGTTATTCATATTTCTAAAAAAAGTAAACCTTCCACTTTTGATTATATATTGCACAATCATGTTTTAGAAGCAGTAAAAGACAGTAAATATTCAGGCGTAACTATAAGCCATGATCTTGATTGGGGAACACATATAAACAATATTACCTGTAAGGCAAATAAAACCTTAGGTTTTCTTCGTAGGAACTTAAAAAACTGCACACGTAAGATTAAAAACCTTACGTACACATCACTTGTCCGTCCAGTCGTCGAATACTCTTCCCCTGTATGGGATCCGTACAAAAAGCAACACATCACTCAGGTTGAGCAGGTACAGCGTAAGGCAGCCAGGTTTGTCTTCAATGATTATAAAGACAGATCACCTGGAGCAGTTTCAAATTTAATTAAATCATTGGAATGGGAAAATTTAGAAATAAGAAGGAAAAAAGCTAGATTAACTATGCTATATAAAATAAAGTGGGGGTTAGTGGAAGTTCCTAAGGACAATTTAACAATATCTGATAGACGTACTAGGGGGAAACATAAATTTAGGCAAATATCAACAAATAAAGATTTCTATAAATTTTCTTTTTATCCTCGCACTATTTCGGACTGGAACTCACTACCTGAAGCAATAGGTATGTCTGACACCCTGGAATCCTTCAAAAGTGGCATATCCACTCTAACATTTGAAGGATCCACAACAACTTATTAAACTACAAAACCACTGTACATAATGTATATACATTTGTATGTTATTGTTAATGATTTTTCTTTGTCATATTATTTTTAAATTAAGTCCATATGTACATAGCACACAAGTTCCGGGAAGTTTTACACTCCTAGCTAGGAGTCTATTCCCGTATATCGTCGAAGAAGAAGAAGAATATTATGAAATCCAAAGTTCAATTTTTTAACATTGTAAATTAACACCTGCTGTTTTGTGGTATATTACATAGTACAAATAATTATTATGGCATCAGTTAAGACTATTTTTTTTAATTATTTGCTGTGACTGTCACAGGATTCTTTTTTTTTTTAAATAGCCTGACAAGACCTTAGTATTTTTTGTCTAAGTATAATACCATTCTATTGCAATTCGTTTTTAACAACAGTTTTTAAAGGTTGTCATTGCATATATTTTCTGGAGGTAGATTCAATATTCTACCATTCTGTAACTACAACATATACAATTTACAGTCAGCTATCATTTTGAATTCCAGACTTTTTGGGTATGTAGTTTCTTCAAAAGTATACCAAAATGTGCAGTCTAAAATGTCTGGTGTTTACCTAAGACACCACGAATGTACCTATGACATCAAAATGTTTATATGGCATTGGCAACCATCAGGGGCGTAGCCAGGTTCTGCGTGCAGTGCACGCAGAATCTGTCGACAAGGGGTCTTGGGTAAAGCCTTGGTAGGGGGCATGGGGCGAAGCCCCCCGAAAGCTCAGAGAATTAAGTAAACACCAAGAAGAATTATGTGTAATGACAAGGTCTAGTTATACCTCGATAAACGGAGTGTTCAACTGATTCATTGACGACAATTTATTTATAAACCAGTATAATGCTGATCTACTAATTTGCCTATTGAATATGCAAGAGAACTCGACGGAGACAATCGACCTTCAAAGAGTGATGCAAACAATATTGTTATATGTAGGCTGTAACATAATAATATGAAATAGATAATATCATTGGCTTAGTCATAGGCCTGATACTGGTTTTGGCCGCTATGATGAGACCAAAGCAATCAGCTGCAGAGCTCCAGATAAGCTGCGTATTTGCGTGATCACGCAATACAAATAATTAAAAACCCAATGCAATTGCCCATTGCAGGGTTCAATAACCCAATTAATTCAACGGAAAACCCAATTATATGCCAAAACCATGAGTTCTTAACGCTTTTATTCGCTATCCTTTGCGTTATTTACCCTTATCTGATTACAGTCGTCGCGTAAATCTATTTTTATAATATTTATAATTGGAAATGTCCTTTCGTTCTTAAAATAGAGCCCTGCATCAAGTAGCTGTAATGGGTCCCTGTTGGAATTTTCCGTTGCTCAAAAGGTACACGTGTTTATGAAAACATTTCGATATTCTCGGCGTTTATCCAATTAGCGTGTGACATACTGTCATATTTTTTCGAAATGCTCGGGATTTATCATAACATACAATGAATTAAAACGAAAGTAAATGTCCGATAAAAATATTGAATAGAAGCATGTTTTCGGCTTCTTTTTGATAGCTGAGGGAAAGTTATGATGATAACAGGACTCAGCTAGTGATTTTAGGAAGCATCCATTGAACGCACGGGCGTGTTTGCGTACCTTAACGAGAACATTGCTATAGAACGATAAACACGGGGTTTCGTCAAAAACGAAATCAGTTGGAAAAAGTGAAAGGCCAAATCAATTATGACATGATATGTAGTTGGAAAGCATCGGAAACCAAAAGTTCTGATAAGGGACAACTTAACCCAGATTTATATAAATTGAATTAAACAAAAACAGTTTATATATTATTTTTTTCATTTTAGTTGATGAATACACATATCCGTTTTTTACGTCAAATTATGCAGCTTGACACTTTCTTTGTTTTGGTCTAATTGTTCTGGATGCTTAAGATAGTTGTCTTATTGGCAAGTGCAGTATAACATTGTCATTTATTTACTTGATGTTGCAGAATTATTTGTAAATTTAAGTTGAATGTGGTCTCCATCATTAAACCACCCTATAAATCTCAAGGTTTTGGGGTATATCTTAAATCTGGGAACTACTTTTTATTTTTATTAAAAAGTAGATCTGGCAAATAGGTGAAAGGACTGGCAAAACTTTCTTACAGCACCTAAATTTCACATATATTACATAAAAATCTAAACACTTAGCCACACCTACCCCAACTATAAACTGTAGGGTGATCATATGGGATCTAGAAAGGCAATTAGTTACTGTTCAACTAGTGACACCAGCTGCAGTTTACATAAGTTTTGAGAAAATACAAAACTGACAGAACGTTTAAAACGGGACACAAATTAAACGTACAACTGCTCGTCAGTGAATAAACCAAATAAAACAGCTAAGCACATGTACAAAGAAAGAAACACATTAAAGATGGAAACACATCTTGGGTTGATATAATGTGATTTTAACATGCCTAAATATTCAATATTGTGTTGATGAAAAAACCCAATACATTAAGGAGCTTGGTGGTGAAAAACCCAATTTGATATTTGTTTGAGGGGTGAATTGGAATCGATAATGCAATTAAAAAACTTTATCACCCAATTACATAAAAAAATTATGGGTAAAAACCCCAATTTGTGAATTCTTATCTGGAGCTCTGCAGCTGATCACGAACAAGTCAATACAAAAAAGGTGCACCAATAAAACCAATAGTTATGCATTTTTAAGATTGATTCGTATGCGGAAAAGGGAGTCTGAAGAACAAATTATACCGACTCAAAACAATCCAATTATTAAAGTTTGCTTGACATACCGATAAATGGGAATAAAAGGAAATGGTTACACGCAAGCCCGTTTTCCCTTAATTCATTACAAATTCATTTAGCTTCAGCAGATTGTTGAGTATTGTTCATGTTAAAAAAAAGGTTGATTTAGAATTTTCGATAGCCACAATTATCTCACCTGTAAAAGTTTTCAGAACCACCTATTGCAGTTAGGCAATATGAATTTGTCAGTTTACTGAACACACCAATTTCATTATTTCCCTCAAACTGAGCACGGACAGCCATAGCACTGATATCAGAAATTCAAATCTTCGGTTTAAAAACAAGATGATTGCGAAATCATAAGAAACTTTCTCGACAACGTGCAATATCCAATGTGTAGTGTGTAATACGTCATCAGAACTGGGAAGGTCTATTAACAGGACAGATAAAACCAGGACAGTTATTTTCGATACGTTTTCATCTGTAACTTTTGTTTTAACCAACATATTGTTAAAATTTAAATTGTAGAATAAAGAACAGGGTATATACTTACATTATTTGTAAAAATATTTAAAATAAAAAATTAATAAGTTAAAAAAAATCTGCCAGGACAGTTAAATTTTAAGAAAAAAATGGCTGAAATTGCCGAGAAAAATTTACTTATAATTGAAATAATTTCTCCAAAACAACTGTCTGGCATAATATTTTTGTGCGATTATAAAGTTTAAGGAATAATCATTCCAAAAATCTATAATTCAATATTTATTTTGTCTTTTAAAGGTAAAAAAATCTGCCAGGACAGTAGCCTATTAAGTTAGAAATTTTGTTGAAATCAGCTCAAAATCAAAATATAAAGTTAAATATCTTCTTCAAAATGAATGTCTGGTAATCAAATTTTGGTTCATTGGAAAGTTTGAAATATAAGCTTCGATAAAATATAAAAAAATATGGACTTTTATTTCATTAACACAAAAAAAATCTGCCAGGACAGTAGCCTTTTGCGTCAGAAATTTTGTTGAAATTCGCCTAAAATCAATGGATAAATTTGAATATTTTGTTCAAAATGCATGTCTGGCAAGAAAATGTGTGTTCATTAGAAAGTTTGTATTATCAGCTTTATGAAAATATAAAATTTTATGAACTTTTATTTTGTAAACATAAAAAAAATCTGCCAGGACAGTACTTAGCCAACTATGTTAAATTTTTGAATAAATGGCGGAAATCAACGTAATTTTTTAATCATAAATGAAATAGTATTTTTATTACCATTGTCTGGCATACTTTTTTGATTTTATTAGGACCAAATCATTCAAAAAATCTATAAATTTATTTTTTAATCATTTCTCTAAGTAAAAAAAATCTGCCAGGACAGTACTATATTACATTGGAACTAGTGAAGAAATTTGTTTCAAATTTAAAATAATTTTCAAAGAATGATTTTTTTATTTTATTCAAAGTTTGCAGTTTAAGCTTTATCATTGTTAGAATCATTAAAGTGAATATATTTAGAAAACATAATTATTGGTGTGTTCATTAAAACATTATTTACTTATTTTGTTATGTTGATTAATATGATCTCTTTTCAGTTTATTAAAGGCAGCAGACAAGGGCATGGGCTTATATTTTATTAATCAAAAACATTTCTTACACATACACATATATAAATCATCATACAATACATAAAAAAAAACAAGTGTTAAAAACTGCAAAATGTTTTTTTTTTATATCGGAATACAAGTAAAATCTTTACAAATTAAGTCAGGTAAATTATGTTTTGACAGTAATAAAAACTTCAAAGTCAATGATTGGTGTCAAATCCTTCAAAAGGTGTTTATTTTCACTAATTAGTAATGTGACTGTCACTAGAGCACAGGAATGTGTCGCCTTCTTTCATCCCCGTACACGAAACGTGTTTCCAAATGTTGCATTTCTTAACTCCTTTCTGCCATTCACACCCTAACATGTCTTCTACTGAATCACATTTGCCACACTCACAATTACATTCCAACAGACTAGTTTTATATTTCGGTTTACCTTTCATGCTAATTTTTTTCTTTGGAAATGGAATGAATTCCCCTTTTTCCAAACAAATCACAAGATGTTCTCTAAAAAGTTCAGTGTCAAATTCTACATGTATCCCACCTGAAAAACTTGTAAAACAAAATTCTACAGCATTTGCAATTGTGAACAACCCACAATCTATGGAATTAGTTTGGTTCTGAACTTCTGGTAACTTGACCAACAGATGTTTTTTATCATGTGAAAGTTGTATTTCTGAAGATGTTGTTAGTGTGCTCTGAGACTACTATAACACAGTCTCAGATTCCAAGTACTCTTTGATACTTGCGGTAAAATTGAGATCTAATCACATTTAAATTTTAAATATACAATCAAATAGTGTTTCGAATTGTTTTTTTTTCAACTATATTCTTAATAAATAATTACAGATACATATAATACATATTATATGTCTCTGATAATTATAACTTAAAACAATAAATATCTTCTCATAGGTATTCATTACCACACTTAATATATTAATAAACTTATAACTTGTAAACACACGCTCATTTACGGTTGACATAACAGAATACACAAATACACAGATTCACAGATTCAATGACTGGTCGTTAAGTTTGGCACGTGCCAACCAAATATTTAGCTATAGCACGACTGTTGGTCAGATTTTTGAGATATTAATCTATTATCAAATGAATATTTTTATCTTTTCCTAAAATTTATTGTTTAAACTTTACAACGAATAACAAAAAAATAATAATCTATTCAACTTTCTATTTCGATTTGAAACAAATTTCTCCACAAGTTAATTAAGACATAATAAGTTACTGTCCTGGCAGATTTTTGTTGACTTTAAAAAATGAAAATTGTTCAATTTCTTTATTTTCATTTGATATATTGGGTCTGTTACTTTATAACAGTAACAAAATAGTATGCCAGACAATCGCAATACAGAAACTATTTCATTTATAGTTAGAAATTGCGTTGTTAATTTCCGCCATTTAAACAGAAATTTAACGGAGTAGGCTACTGTCCTGGCAGATTGTTTTTGTGTTAATAAAATAAAAGTTCATATAATTTTATATTTTCATAAAGCTTATATTCCAAACTTTCCAATGAACCAAAATTTGATTACCAGACATACATTTTGAAGAAGATATTTAACTTTATATTTTGATTTTGAGCTGATTTCAACAAAATTTCTAACGTAATAGGCTACTGTCCTGGCAGATTTTTTTACCTTTAAAAATCGAAAAAAATATTAAATTCTAGATTTTTAGAATGAGTATTCCCAAAACTTTATAATCGAACCAAAACATTATGCCAGACAGTTGTTTTGGAGAAATTATTTCAATTATAAGTAAATTTTTCACGGCAATTTCAGCCATTTTTTTTCTTAAAATTTAACTGTCCTGGCAGATTTTTTTTAACTTACTAATTTTTTATTTTAAATATTTTTACAAATAATGTAAGTATATACCCTGTTCTTTATTCTACAATTTAAATTTTAACAATATGTTGGTTAAAACAAAAGTTACAGATGAAAACGTATCGAAAATAACTGTCCTGGTTTTATCTGTCCTGTTTTTAGACCTTCCCATCAGAACTTGAGCTTTCGAGTTATTTCAGATTTCAGATTTATGAATGAAACGAACTATTAGAGGGTTTTCCACCAAATTCACTTTCTAAGATTTACTATAAATTATCTTAATTTGGCACCAGTTGGTCACATGGATGTTTTTAAAACAGTCTCTTTCAGTCTGTTAAGTTCCTAAAACTGTTTTATCATTCTTGAGGTTTTTTTATTCAAGGCAGTGTCTGCATGCGCGTACCCGCATATGCGGGTATGCGTAGCCAAATTGGCCGTCGTAGGCTGCGCGTACCCGCAACCGATTTTATAATAAACTGTCACATGATCGGGAATGAAACGTCAAAGACACACGAAAATTATAAATGCACGTTAAAAGAATAAAATCATACTGAATTTGAATATATATGTGTTAAAAAAAACTTGAGCGTATCTTTCACGTTTCATTCCCGATCGTATGACAATTTATTATAAAATCGGTTGCGGGTACGCGTAGCCAGATTGGCCTTTGAAGGCTACGCGTACCCGCAACCGATTTTATAATGAAAGATACACGAAACTTATCGGTTATTTCCTGATTTTGTGAATTCAGTGAAGAGAATGGCAAATAGTATTTTTTAATTTGTATTTTGTTTTAATGTATTAGTTAGAAAAATATATATTTTAAAAATGTAAATGCACGTTAGTTTGTGTATACATTCAACCTTTATTTTTAGATATTTTAATGTTTCTGTTTCGAATTTGATTAGAAAATAACTTTCACACTCAAGTTTTTTAACATATATTTATTAAAATTCAGTCATGATAATTTTATTCTTTTAACGTGCATTTATAATTTTCGAGTGTCTTTGACGTTTCATTCCCGATCATGTGACAGTTTATTATAAAATCGGTTGCGGGTACGCGCAGCCTACGACGGCCTATTTGGCTACGCATACCCGCATATGCGGGTACGCGCATGCAGACACTGCCTTGAATAAAAAAACCTCAAGAATGATAAAACAGTTTCAAATGGTGAACGGCAATTACATTATAATCTAGATGACTGAATAGAACAAGACTGATATTAAAACCTATAAGATCATAGGCATCGCAGAGGTTAAACCAAAGATTATCAACGAACTGTCGTTACTCAACTAGAAACGCAGATAAAAGAATAAGATTTCCAGCTGTCTGTAAAACTAGACAGAAGACTAAACAGTGGAAAGTATACACACAAAATTGTCTAAAGGAAACAACCAAGAAATCAAGTAGAACGGATACAACAGGATTATCAGGAACCAAGTAAGTTAAACAGCAGTTAACAAATTAATAAGACTCTTTAAAAAGGGATAGCACAAACTAATAAAAAACGTAAAGCATATATGCAGTTATATTAAATTGAAACTAGGGAAGGTATTGTAGATTTACATATAGATCCAAAAGAATACCAATTCGGAAGACGGAAAAACACAACCTACAAATTCCTATCAGAATGTCCACTAATGTCTTACTTTTTGGCTCCGATAGACTAATAGTAGATCAAAATACACTTATATTCAAAGCTGTGCAAAACTTTATAATGAGTAGCAATCGATTTACATTCACAATCTAATAATTCTATTTATTCCGTGACTCCTCCCCTATATAAAGAAATATTATCCCTTTCTTTGATAACACCTTCGTTTTTCTAAACACCTTTCACCTCCTTCCTTTGCTAATTTTTTTTTATGTATATAACAACTTATATATGAACTTTCTTTATATTATTGTATTCGTTGACTGTATTTTGTTACGTACATATTCGTTTGCTATTCAGCATGTAAACATAGTTTCGTAATTTTATTTTTGAATTTAGGGAGACGGATTTATATAAGAACACTGCTCTTGTTTCCTAATCCCAATTATTGAATCACTTGTATATTTCGTATTTATGTCTTTACTCTTGTAGCTATACATAACGATTTCTTTAATAAAATATGTTTACACTAATAACGGGAAAATAAAGGTTAGTTGTTTGGCAAACTACTTTTAAAAATTTTTTTTTTTAAATTCAGAATTTGAAAGACCAATACCAAAACTATAAAAATAATGAATTACTTGTGAAATTAAAGGATTTTCATTATTAAAGAAGAGATATTGTTTAACTCAATCTCAAAAATGACAAATCACCTTGTGTTTTGGGGGACTATTTGTGCTAAGGTTGCTGTCTTATTGATGCGTAATCCTCATCTTTTTTTTTTATTCAAACAATAATGAATAATTAAACAATGTTTCACCATTTGAAGATTTAATTTACTATTGCTAGTTTACGTCTAGCAGCCGTTGCAATATTACACACACCAAAAACAAACCAAATATCATTAGTAAATGGACCCCCGACCCTAAATAAAAAACCAAAAAAAAACCGGCCAACACAATTAAGAATCGATTACAACATATTTTAATTTATCTTCTGGTATAATTGTTTCAATTGATATCAGTATTAAATTTAGGAGATGTGGTTATTGCCAATGATACAACTATTCACTAAAGACCAAATGGTGTAGTACTGTAAGCACTTATATGTCACCGTACGGCTTTCAACAATTAGCAAACATCATACCGTATAGTAAGCTACAAACGTGAAACAATTCAAACGAGAAAAACAAAGCTAAAGTGCGATGGTATGACACGCTAAAGTGTGATGGTATAGCACGCTAAAGTGCGATGGTGTAACAGGAATGGGGTTCAGGCAATGGTTTTCGTTTGTTTCTGTGTTCCTATTATTGTTGTTTTTCATTTATTATTATGTTTATTAATCAAGCCGTTGTCTTTCTCTTCTTATTTGTTTTACACTGGACATTGTGTGGCCCTATGTATATATAATATAATCAGATTGCTTTGCGCCGTAGGCTAAGGCTCCACGTTAAAGGCCGTAGTTATTAGTTGCATATATCAACGACATTTGGTCTTGGGTATATATGTGTCTCATTTTTTTATTCAAAGTACGATAGTTGTCAAAAAAGTGTAATGGGTACATTGCAGTTGCTAGTATATATGTAGGACTCTAAAGTGCGATGGTACTCTAAAGTGCGATGGTCACGCTAAAGTGCGATGGTCTACGCTAAAGTACGATGGTGAATCACGCTAAAGTGCGATGGTTGTTTGTTTGCTAAAGTACGATGGTATGTCACGCTAAAGTGCGATGGATCAATAGGATAAGGTTCGAGGACTTAAAACGTTAAACACATGGATGTTAAAAAATAGTCTTTTTTCAAAAGCTAGTAGGCTCAGGTATAACATATGTGATAGATTGTATTATAATTTACCGGTAGGCTTAAGTGGTTGTTTCTAACTCTAGAAGACCGACCACGTAATAATTGCTAAAACGGTAATATATAGGTGTCACAAAATACTTTATTTCCTGTAAATGTAACAATTGGGGCGTATTTAATATTTGGATAATTGGCGTAGGTTGCCGTTAGTGTAAACATATTTTATTAATTAAATTCAGGTTAAGTAATGTACACAAATTGGCATTTACATATTAATACAAGTGAATAATTAATAGGATCCAGAAACAAGCTGTTAGCTTATATTAATCCGTTTCCTAATTCAAATAAGAACATTTCATATTGTAATACTCAAGGAGTAGAGTGTAAAAAAATTAACAATGTTACACTAGATGGAACACAAACAAAACATATGCATGTAATAAGGTTGTGAACACAAAAGAGAAATTTTTTTTTTTTTTTTTTACATCAGATATACAATAATAAAGTGTATGTTTCTGAACGGACACAATTATTTAAGATATAAGTATTACTTGTTGAACAAGATGATTGTAATCATATGACAAATCTTTTGCTACTGAGTATGAATGTTTGAACTGCCAAGAATATTTCAATGTTTTGTTCGTAGCTGAAATCCGTTGAACCGTGTAGCAAAATTTCTTCCGACAAGAAATGTATGATATTGATGTTATAAAAATGCTGTTCACGCATGATGTGAAATCGGGGGCAGTGCAACAAGTAATGCGCTGTTGTTTCTATAGCACCACATAAACAAAGTGGTGAGGCCACTATATTTTTTACAAAAAGATGTTGATTTAGAGAACTGCATTGCATTCGAAGTCTTGAGTGATAAATTTGACCTAATCGCTTACCAATGTAATAATAATTTGGAGGCTTAGTCATCCGAGACTGGACACAATTCCTGAATGCCCCCACCGAAGTACTGGTCTTATCATTCTCAGGGAGTAGATTCCATGAACGTACAGGTTGCCGTTCACACAGTCTATCAGTAATGTGAACATCTCCCCTTACAGTCGTCATTGTAAATTACAAATACAAAATTCGTTCACTGTCGGAATAAGTAACATTTATTAGTGCAAGCTTTATTATCAATGCGAGAGAAAGGCGATGTTCGCCGAGCTTTTTGTTCTCCTTTTCCGTAGCGAGTACAAATACATATTATATTTTCCTACAATGTACAAACTAATGTTTTAGCCGAAAATTTATAATTTACTTTTGAAAACATGTACACAATTTTATTTGGGGGCCAGCTGAGGACCACCTCCGGGTGCGGGATTTTCTCGCTGCATTGAAGACCCATTGGTGGCCTTCGGCTGTTGTCTGCTCTTTGGTCGGGTTGTTGTCTCTTTGACATATTCCTCATTTCCATTCTTAATTTAACCTTTATTTTACCGACGTTACTTTTCAATAAAATCGAAAATATTTTAACGGGGACCGCAAAGTAAGCTTCAACGTAAACAATGATTTAAATGTATCCGTTCGCTTCCAATGGAAGCAGGGTACTTTTGCGTATACTAGAGGGGCGAAAGATACCAGAGGGACAGTCAAACTCATAGATCGAAAATAAACTGACAACGCCATGGCTAAAAAATAAAAAGACAAACAGACAAAATATAGTACACAAGACACAACATAGAAAACTAAAGACTAAGCAACACGAACCCCACAAAAAACTGGGGTGATCTCAGGTGCTCCGGAAGGGTAAACAGATCCTGTTTCACATGTGGCAGCCTATTTTGTATCTATATAGTAAAATGGTTGACTGTAGGAGACAATTCCTTCTTTCAGCACCCGAAAAAAACACATTTGCTTAAGCCGAAAAACATACAAGTGAGCCATCTCCAGAATCTCCTTTCCTCTTAAGTTAAATTATATTTTGTAACCTTAACATGAATAGTAGAAATACTCAAATTATTTCAGAATAAATGATCGAATGATCATGCGTATGATCGTCCTGTATATGCATGTGATATTTGCCACTGTACGTTCAACAAGCAACGATAAGTTTATATTACTTTATCAATTTATTTTACCGAACAACTGAAAAATATGGTTTTCAAAGTGTTTCATACACATCGTCACTATTAAGGTAATCTGTTTTTACATTTTTGTTGATTTCCATTGTTGTCGGGAAAACGCACTTTAGCGTATTGAGCAATCGGACTTTAGCGTGTTCCATTTAATAACACAGACCATCGTACTTTAGCGTATCAAACCATCGCACTGTAGCGTAGACCATCGCACTTTAGCGTGACCATAGCGTTTTAGCGTCCCCATCGCACTTTAGATTCCTACGTATATAAATAATGTTCCTAGATTAAAATGTCAGTGACTACTCATCCAACGGATTTAGAAGTAGACTGTGACAGCATGACATTGTGCAATGCCGAAATATAAGTACATTTTACGGACATGGTGTATGACTACAATTTTTTATAATTGTATAGCAATACATGTATTTTGGGGCCCTTTATAGCTTACTGTTCGGTGTGAGCCAAGGCTCCGTGTTGAAGACCGTACTGTGACCTATAATGGTTTACTTTTATAAATTTTGACTTGGATGGAGAGTTGTCTCATTGGCACTCATACCACATCTTCTTATATCTATGTAGTTATGTTTTAATACATTAAAAACAAAATCAATGTTGATACCGATAAAGGCAATATTTAAATTAATTAAGTTTAAGATTGAACCTTAAGCGATATTTTTTTTTTCGGAAGAATACTAAGTTTACATAAATCGTATCTAAATTGGTAGGCTGTATACACAACATCACCGTAAAATTAGGATGGGATATGCCGTTTTAATAAGGTTTCTAAAGGTACATCGAAACTTCCAAACCAGACATCTTTTTATCTATAAAATAATTCTGTAAAAGTTTCAAGTAATTTGTGGTAACGATACCCCGACTTAATCATATCGTTTAGCAGTTAAACATATATTACGTTCATTGAAATATAAAACGACACTACAGACACAGGCCATAGCGGACGAGTTGGAAAATATACACATCATTCTACTTTTCTTTGTGAAATTAGAATATCTATATCTAGAAAAGGGCAATTATTGTTGTCTTATAAGAATTATTTAAAGTCAGTTACCTTATATGTAGATAAATTTCCGCAGTTTGGATAATTCTTGATTATTTAAACCGTATTTATCATCAAGGTACCGGTATGTGTTATCAGATTTTTTTATCAAGTAGGATCATTGCTAAATATATCCTCAGATAGAATTTTCTTATACTTTGCCAAAATGTAGCTTTTACCATGCCTTTTTTCAAAAATATAATGAAAAGGTATAGGTCACTGTGCTATTTTTCAAGCTATAAGTTATTAAAAATTGCCAAATGTTGCAAATTTTGAAATAAAATATGAGAAGATAAGTTTTATAATATGCTTTTAGAAAAAAAAAGAAAAATGCTGTCACCGAACTTAAGAAATGAAAATTTCATTAATATTCCTTTATAAAGAAAATTCCTATAACAGTTATCTCCACTTATATGGCTAAGTTAAAAAATTGAATCGCACAAAAAACAAATATATTTCGTATTTGTAAAAAAAGTCTTAATAATACAATAAATCACGCATGTTTCTAGCCGCGTTTTCACTAAGTTGGTAAAGAAAAAAAAAACACAAACAAACAAACTAAGTTTGGCTATTTAATGATAAAAAACTAACTTTTATCATAAATGCATAAATAGTGATACAGGAACAATTCTGCTATTAAAAAAGTGAATTTGGTGCACTTAGGAATACTAACAACCTGGCAAGGTTGTCTAGAAACTTTATAGCAGTAATATCACCTCGTCATGGTGAACCACAGATTCAGAAAGCAGATTTCTCTTTTTTCAGAAGAAGACTTGATATGAGTCACAGCAATTGAAACATATTAGACGGTTTTGTCAGTTTAGTTTAGGTAGCCAATACATAGTAAGGTCCTTCAATTGTTCAGTTGAGGTCTAAAGCTGAGATGCAATAATACTATGACTTGTTAACTGTGTACTGTTTGAATTTCAGTGTAGCACACAACACATCGAATGTAGAAGTGTAGAAGTATTTATAATTTCATTCATCCATGTCCAGTACATAATGTAAAAACAATAGTGTCGACATCGCGATATTTACAATGTTAACACGATAGCGTGTAACATCATTAATATTGTAAGAACTCTTATATACTGTTTACATTGTTGACATTGTTAACGATACCGTGTCAACACACATTGATATCATTATAGGAACTCTTATATACTGTTTACATCGTTGACATCGTTAACTTCGAAATGTATACAATGTAGTAACGATATCGTGTTAACATCGTTTACATCGCGATATTAACTATATCTACACGATATCGTGTTAACTTTGTTTACATTGTAAGAACTCCTATATACTGCTTACATTGTTGACATTGTTAACATCACGATGTTTACAATGTTAATTTGTAACGATATCTTGTTTACATCGCGATTTTAACAATGTTTTCACGATATCGTGTCAATATCATTTACATTGTAACAACTCTTATATACTGTTCACATCGTTGAAGAACATAACTATTTTTTATTTTTTTAGTTTCTTATGCAAAAAACTTTTATACATAAATAGCAAATGAACACAGCCAAATTCATAAGTATTACATAATAAAAGAAATTATTAATAATTTAAATCATTGAATTAATCATTATTGAAGGTATTTTCATTAACATAAACTAAGCTAGGGGACTCACACTTGGATTTTGTGCTATTTTTTACAAGTCGATACCTATTAAACATGTCTGAATTCTTCAGCATAAACAAATTGTATTTTTCTGTGTGACATATGTTTTATGGCATATTTATATTTCGCAATAAATTGGAATGTCTGTTCACTTGCTTCGTTTAAAATATACACTATAAACACGATGTTGACACGATATTGTGTTTTCGATGTTAACGATGTAAACAGAAAGGTATAGACTCTGTATACAATATAAACACGATGCTAATTAGCTATTGTCAACATCGCGATGTTAACGATGTGAACGATGTAAACACAAAGATATAGGTTGGGATCCCGCTAACATGTTTAATCCCGCCACATTCTGTATGTATGTGCCTGTCCCAAGTCAGGAGCCTGTAATTTAGTGGTTGTCGTTTGTTGCTGTGTTACATATTTGGTTTTCGTTCATTTTTTTTGTACATTAATTAGGCCGTTAGTTTTCTCATTTGAATTGTTTTACATTTGTGATTTCGGGGCCTTTTGTAGCTGACTATGCGGTATGGGCTTTTCTCATAGTTGAAGGCCGTGCGGTGACCTATAAATGTTAATTTCTGTGTCATTTGGTCTCTTGTGGAGAGTTGTCTCATTGGCAATCATACCACATCTTCTTTTTTATAAGCATACAATATGAACACAATGTTGACTCGCTATTGTCAACATTGCGATGTCTACGATGTGAACGATGTGAACACAAAGGTATGGAGTTGTTATACAATTTAAACACGATGTTGACTCGATATGGTCAACATTTGTAAACAGTGTAAACACAAGGTTATAAATACGATACAATGTAATGACACGATACAGTAGACAGCGCGATGTTGACAATATCGATAAAAAATCGTGCACTGAACATACTTCATTTCATTCCCAGAGATCTTTCTCCAATTAACGGTTAAATTAAATTTAAATTTTAAGTTTTGATTAAAGATGTAGTATTAAATTTTGTATTTGTGTATTCTAGGCATTGAAAACAAATAACATTAATTTCAAGAACGCACTTTCAGAAAAAAATAAATTTTCAGTTGTAATGCTTTATTCATTCAAGATCTTGAAGAAATTTCAGAGAAATAATTTGCAAATTATGATTTATTTTACATGATTCATAATTAGTAGTCATATATTTGTGTAGATATATTTATCAGTGTTCATCTTTTGTTTATGTTTTACTAATTTCTGCACATTTTATTTGTACAATGCTATTGTCTTATAGTTGACAATACACTGTTATTACTGCTATTGTAATGATTTTTACAAATATATATATCAATAACAAATTAAGAATACCGAAAATGTGTGTTAATGCATGCGGAAGAATATCTCAAGAACGTTTTGCGGAAAAATATGAATGCCTACTCAAATCCAATCTATAAGAAAAATCGAATGATTACAGAAGAGTGTCCACCATGCACTTGCACTGCACTATTATTATAATAGTAGAATAGAATGATATACAAATGGATGAAAATCTTATATACATGTAACTGTTATATACAAATATTAATATAATATATAACAACAAACCAGAGTATACTGACTTGTATCACTACAATATAATAGTTATTACGGTAAGGTTGAATTCCCTATCATTTATTTATCATCCACGCACGAACTTGTCTCAGAAAAAAATATATCTAACGTCACAGTACCCAAATTGCACCGAGTACCCAAATTGTACCTATTTAGCAAAAATAGCAGCGGAAATCTTACAAGTTTTCCTAGAGACTAAACAATTTTATTTCTATGATTTGACACTAAGCACGTCTTTCAACATAGGTAAATATATTTAGAAATACACAAAACGTTCACAGTATATATCAACATATGAAGTGTTTCCTGGAAGAAGTAAAAATGTATGGAAACGTCGCCATGCAACGTCCACAAAAAGTCATCTTTTAAAAATTGGCAAATAAAATATGTTACAAGCATTCATTTCTTAAAAAATGAACAATAAGCATGGACTAATGTCAAATTGTTCAAAATATTTGAAGAAATAAAACAAATGATCTGTTATTCGACTTTTAAGGAAGTGAATTTAAGCATGAATGCAATTTGGGTACTCCTCATTACAGAACCATGGATCGTTTGCAGATTAGACGGATTCGAAAAATGGCTCTAGAAACTTTTAAGATTATAAATAATATAGCTCCTGTGTGCTTACAAAATTTGGTGAGTGTCAAAAAATCTAAGTATTCTTTCAGGTATGTAAATATTCTGGATGTTCCACAGGTAAAGTCAACCCGTTACGGTAAAAAATCTTTCAAATTTGCTGCCGCTACTTTATAGAACAGCCTTCCAAACCATTTCAGGACTGAAAATAGTTTTTCACATTTTAAAAGTCTTGTTCAGTCCTGGAACGGTTTGGAATGTCGCTGTTCTGCTTGCAGATAATTCTTGAGATGTTTATTATTTATGTTGCTTTTGGTTGCTCTGGTCTAGCATGTTTTATTTCATTTTAAATGTGTTGCTAAATTTTTATTGCATGCTATGTAAGTGAGATTTAACTTCGTATAACAGGTTGTTTTATATGTCAAATTAGACTGTTTTTATGTTATGTATATCTTTTTATATTCGGTCAAAAGCTCCTTAGAGCTTGTGTTGTGTCTTTTAACTTATGCCGAATCAAAATAAAGTTTTCTTATCTTATCTTATCTTATCGTTTGGAGGTCTGTTCAAACCCATTTTTCTATGATTCAATATGGATTCAAAATTAAATTGGTGGAACCATATAGTAAATAACAATACATCTACAAAATAAAAACATAATGGAAACTTTTGTCTAGATCATAAAAAAACGTAGGTGAAAAAATGTCAAAATAGGTGCAATTTGGGTACCCTCACGTTATGTACCTCAAGTTAGCCTCACTTTCAGGTATAGAGATGTGATTTTTTTTCTGAGACAAGTGTTTGTGACCATCCACAAGAACTTGCGGTCAGCCGATGTTCATTACTTCAGTACTTTGATATCATTAAAAAAGGGGGGATTTAATTAACGTTAACAATGAAGTTTTACTTTAACTAATTGACGTTTGTGCAACCCAGTCTAGGTAATAACTGGCAAATCGTACTTAAAGTACTGTGCGGGCTTTTATTTTCTAAGTGTTTTTAAATATTTTAGAGTTATCTCCCATGAAGTAAATAGTAAATATCGATATTAACCAAGATGAGTGCGATCAAAGCGTGACATGTTTTCGAAACGACCGGATAGATAAAATGGGATTATGGCGAATACGAGCCAAAATGAGAACAGTGAAATATCAATAGATTCTTTATCATTAGAGGATATATTAGTAGCTTTTAACAATGCTGTCAATGAGGAACAGGCTTGGTCAGTGTGTTACCAATGTGCACAATTTTTTCAAAACTTCGAAAGTCAATCTCTGGATGATTGTCGTTTCAAGTATCACGAATTGTATAAATATGGAAAACGTGCGTTAAAATTTAATAAGGATGGTGCTGTGTTCATAGAATATTCAGAGATTAGTCGAGGTACTGGAAAGGGTCCTCCTGGAAAGTGTAAGTTTCTTTTAATGTGTTTCTAACATGTACATGTATGTCATGTATAATTATGAAACTATAAACACCAAGCAACCTCCAGGCGGCAGCAGATGCTGACCAACAAGCCTGAGAGATCTTTTGTGGTTTTTAAACATCCGATATTATGAGGTTGGTACATGCGAAATAAACCGAAAAATTCAATTGTCAATTTTAACTTCATAATTTTAGATATCACAATAAAATAATCCTATGTACATCGCTTCTTGACCTGACATGGTAACGATTCAGTACCATTATTCTAAATGAAGCATCACTGAGTAACTACTGGCAAACTTATAATATTCATGTTATTGCATTAAATCGTTTATATGTTGATATATTTAACATGTTTAAGTTAACAAGAACTAAATCAAAGCTACTAATCTACTTTTGTATGAAATATCGTGAAATAAAACATCAGAACTGAAGAAAATACAAGATTCTAGTGTAAATCTACTATTCATGTATTATAATTGTTAATAGCTCAAGGTTCATTTCCTACAAGAGGAGTGTATAATTGAAATTAAAATTTCAAATACAATTCTCTTAACATGAAGGTGGGCGATATTCATTCCTTATTGCATTTAGTTTGTTACCTGTATGAGAACAGATAACTTTATTCTTAAATGTACATATATTGAAAATGACAAATTAATATTTGCAACATTGTGAGTATTATTAAATGAACTTAATCGTAACCCTGTCAGGGAGAATACTGGACACAGGGTTACGTTATAGTATCTAAATGATTTTGAGCTAACATTAGCATCAAAGGGAGAAAGGAAAAAATTGTTTATCGTTGACAAATACTGTTAATCATGTAAATGATGATCTTCATTTTGGGTACTTCATTCCCACCGTCATGTACATGTATTGTACATATATCTAGAACAAATTTGATGAGAATTATGTTGTGGCAGTACCAAAATCAAATTGTATGAAACTCTGACACTTAAATATTTAAAAGTTGACACACAAAATACAAACTAGGTATCACTCTTGCTGGTGTTGTGTTAATCACTCGGAATTGAGGTGATTGCTGTTAATTGATGTTGATAGCACTTGAACATGATATTATTTACCACTGAGCTATATATTATACATTTTATAGTACTGTAGTATATTAAGTATTGTCTGATATTCTATAATGATACGTTCTGAGTAGTGCTGTAGGATTCTGATTGTAAACGATGCTGAATAAACATGTCTTCTCTAATGTATTTCGTTAAATCGGCCTGATACATATAAAGCATGAGCCATCAACACTACAATTGGCGACGAGGATAAAGAAGAAACATTGAACTTTAATGTGGTAAGCTGATTTTTGTGAAATGGCAGCTAAAATCGATTTAAATCCAGTTGGAAATTTCGATGTCAGTGGAGATAGACTCGGACAATCATGGACTCGGTGGCTGAGAAGTTTTGAACTTTATGCAACAGGAAAAGGTGTATCCGACAAGAAACAAAAGAAAGCATTATTATTACACTGTGCAGGACTCGATGTACAAGATATATACTTCACATTAACGGAGGAAGATGGTGACGACGATTTTGATAAAACGATCAAAACATTGAAGAAACATTTTGATGCCAAGGTAAATTTTTCAGTAGAACGTTATAATTTTAGAAGTATCAAACAAAATGAAACAGAAACAATAGATCAATACATCACAAGGTTGAAACAACAAGTAGTATTGTGTGATCATGCAGACCCCGACGCACAAGTAAGGGACCAGGTCATAGAAAAATGTCGTTCTAATAAATTACGTACTCGACTTCTTGAAAAGGGACCAGGTTTGACTTTAGATGATGTAAGAACAATTGCAAGAACTTTAGAAATGGCTGAAAAGCATTCTCGCGAAATGGAGGGTGCAAATGGTTATGGCAACAACCCATCAAGTAGTCACGGAAGTGTCAATAGAGTCAATCAAAGAAAACCAACACAATATGGACAGAACAAAACGAAAACAAAATCAGGATTAAAATGTTATCGGTGTGGGAGAGAGGGACACTTCGGTAAAGATCTATCTTGCCCAGCACAAGGTAAAACATGCAATAAATGTGGGAAAAGTGGTCATTTTGGAATCGTGTGTAAAACGAAACAAGGAGGGCAACAAAATCAAAGAAGATATGGTAAATATGGTCATAAAAGTGCAAAAGGTATTGTCAACTATGTGGAATCAGATGATGATGAATATGCATTTATTGTGAAAAATCAAAGTGATAAAAATGATGAAATTGAAATTAATGCTGGTGGCATAAATATGAAATGTGTAATTGATAGCGGTGCATCAGTAAATATAATTTCAAGTGCATTGTGGGAAAAATTGAAAATTCAGAAAATTGTGTGTAAATCTGAAAAATCAGAAAAGAAATTATATGCTTAGGGTAGTGAAACACCACTAGAGGTGTTAGGAAAATTCACATGTAAATTAAATGTCAAAGGTCAATCTGAAAGTGTAGAAGCTGAATTTTATGTTGTTAAAGGAAAAAGTGTATCATTGCTAGGTAAAGCAACAGCTATACAATTAGGTGTTTTGAAATTAGGAATATATTCAATAAACGAAGATATTAGAGGAAAATATAGTGATTGCTTTAAAGGAGTAGGCAAATTGGAAAATTTCAAATTAAAGTTGCACATAAATTCAAAAGTTGAGCCAGTTGCGCAAAGAATGTACAGGATACCGTTCACATTGAGGGAAAAAGTGGATAAAAAACTTGATGAATTAGAATCACAAGACATCATTGAGAGAGTAAATGACCAGACACCGTGGGTCAGTCCAGTTATTGTAGTTCCTAAACCTAATGGCGATATAAGGTTATGTGTTGACATGAGGGCAGCAAACAAGGCGATAGTACGCGAACGGCACCCGATACCAACTGTGGACGAAATATTGTACAAAATGAATGGCGGAGAATGGTTTAGTAAAATGGATTTGCGATATGGATTTCATCAATTGGAGCTTGAAGAAGGTTCACGTGAGATAACGACTTTTGTCACACACAGGGGACTTTACCGTTATAAACGTTTAATGTTCGGGATAAATGCCGCACCTGAGAAATACCAACAAGTTATATCTCAAGTATTTCATGATATTGAAGGTGTCCAGAACATATCAGATGACATTGTTGTATTTGGTCGCACAAAAGAAGAACATGACGAAAGACTTAATCTAGTTTTAGACAGAATCCGTCAGAAAAAGTTGACTCTAAATGGTGACAAATGTGAATTTGCTATGGACAAAATAACATTTATGGGTCATATCTTATCTAAAAATGGAATAGGACCGACACAAGAAAGGGTAAAGGATATGCTAAACGCAACAGAGCCGACAAATGGATCGGAAGTTAAGAGCTTTTTAGGTTTAGTTAACTATAGTGCAAGGTACATACCTAATCTTGCAACCATATCCGAACCACTTAGAAAATTGACAAAGAAGAATGAGGCCTTCCGATGGGGCAAAGAGCAACAAGAAAGTTTTGAAAAACTAAAATATTCACTCAGTGAAGGAGAAACTCTAGGATACTATAGACTAGATGCAGATAAAACTCAACTAATAACAGACGCAAGTAATGTAGGACTTGGTGCTGTGTTAGTGCAAGAGAATAAAGGAATGTCTCGAGTTATAAGTTATGCTAGTAGGGCGCTGTCTGAAACAGAAAAGAGATATTCAACAACAGAAAAAGAAGGATTAGCCGTTGTTTGGGCTTTTGAAAAGTATCACTTGTATTTGTACGGAATAGATTTAGAAATTATTACAGACCACAAAGCGTTAGAAAGTTTATATAACACAAAATGTATGAAAACTACTCAAAATGCAAGAATCCAACGATGGATGCTGAAACTTATGTCGTATAATTATCAAATAAAATATTTACCCGGAAAACAAAATATTGCAGATGCGCTGTCACGGCTGGTGGCAATTAACAAAACTGAATTCAAAGAAAGGAATGTCGCTGAAGAATTTGTAAGATTTTGCGCACAGGAAGGGACACCTAAAGCGTTAACAACCCAAGAGATCGAAAAGGAAGCAAAAGTGGACACAGAATTATCAGAAGTTAGAAATTGTCTTCAACAAGCTAAATGGAACCAGTCTGTTATGAGTGCTTATTACCCCGTAAAGAACGAACTGAGTGTAATAGGATATTTAGTAATGCGTGGAAGAAGAATTGTAATTCCAAAAACACTACAAGCTAAATGCTTGCAATTAGCTCATGAAGGACACTTAGGAATTGTAGGAACTAAACAGATGCTAAGAAGTAAGGTCTGGTGGCCGAACATGGATAAGGATGTAGAGAAATATGTTAAATCATGTCATGGATGTCAGATAACATCTCAATTTTCACATCCAGAACCGCTGGAACCGACAAAATTGCCTACAGGACCGTGGCAATACTTGGCTATTGATTTGCTAGGGCCGCTACCATCTGGACATTTTGTGTTTGTTGTAATAGACTATTACAGTCGCTATTATGAGAAGACATAATTAAAATTAAAATTATGAGATTGACATTACAAAAGACACTTCAAGCGAGAAAATGATAGATTCGCTTGAAAACATGTTTTTGCGTCATGGTTTACCACTGTCTATCCGTTCTGACAATGGACCGCAATTTACGTCAAAACTATTTAAGCAATACTTGGAGGATATTGATGTGAAACATGTTAGAAACACACCATTATACCCAGCCGCGAATGGTGAAGTGGAACGTCAGAATAGATCTTTAATGAAAAGGATCAGGATCGCTCAGGCAGATGCAATGGACTGGAAACGAGAACTAAGAAAGTATATAATGGCGTACAGGACAAAACCGCATAGTGTGACTGGAGTTTCACCGTCTGAACTCTTATTCAAACGTAAGATAAGGACAAAGTTACCCGAAATATATTGCGAAGAAGATGTCACGACACTTGACGAAGAAATGAGAGACAGAGACATGTACGCGAAACACAAGAACAAAATGTACATTGACGAGAAAAGAAACGCACATGAAAGTGACTTGAAAACTGGAGACAGTGTTTTAGTTAAACAACAATATACGAACAAAATGACAACTCCGTTTATTTCAACACCTTACAAACTTGTTGAGAAAATTGGTAATCAATGTGTTGTACAATCACCCGAAGGTGTACAATACCGTCGAAACACGACTCATGTAAAGAAATACAATGATCGAACTGTGTCAAATGAAAAGGACAATGACTGTGTTATGTTAGATGATCCGATCGAAACACCCAAACCGATTTCAGACGAAGCTGGTGATGTAACAAGACGTCCAGTGAGAGAGAGAAAAATGCCATCAAAATTTAATGACTATATTGTTTCATAATTTAGTTACATGTAGGATAGTATGATTTGATATAGACAGTTAAAGTTTTAGATTAGTAGGATTTGATATAGACAGTAAAAGTTTTAGATTAGTGATTGTAAGTTTTGAAAAGATAATAATTCTAATAAGAATTTTCATTTTTGTTTTTTGATATTTTTGAAAGTAGTTATTCTAGTCAAAGATAAAGAATATTCAGTCAGTTTTATTTTCTAGTCAGTTAATAGTTATTTTCATTCTAAAGAAAGAGAAGAGTGTAGTATATTAAGTATTGTCTGATATTCTATAATGATACGTTCTGAGTAGTGCTGTGGCTGTTCTGTACGATCTGTGACTGTATGAAAAGTACCCGTTGGGTACCAGGGATTCTGATTGTAAACGATGCTGAATAAACATGTCTTCTCTAATGTATTTCGTTAAATCGGCCTGATACATATAAAGCATGAGCCATCAACACTACAAGTACCAATGTCATGAATGGAATAATTAATGTTATTATATAGATATCAATAGAGATAGAGATCACCTGAAATCTCCAGCATTCTTTGTCAAAAATCACCACCAAGCTTAATTAAGAGTGATTTTATCTGAATTATTCTATTTGTACAATGTACCATGTACATGCATGTACTACAGTAATCTAAATGGAATTCTTAAACAAGTTGGGCACAATGTGCCAAATCGCCAATTGGGCTATACATGTACATATGTTCATTCCAAAAATATGTAACAATCCCTTAACTGAGTAACAAATGTCATGAATGTGTAAGTTGTTAGTGCTAAAATGAAAAATATTGAGTTGAATCTTTTTACTTAAACTGGTGGAAATTTATATAAATTTTAACAATCCCACAAAACTGGATTTAGTACATGTAGTTGCTTATTATAACATCATGTACATGTACAGAGTAAATACAACAATGTGTATTGTGCAGTGTTTCTTAAAGAAAAGTAAAAAGACTTTGATTAATCAAAATCAATATATTATATAGCTTAACTTTGTTATCCTGTATTATGTATATCAGGATATATCCAGGTTTATTAGTAAACACAAGGTACAATATTTAATTATAATGTACAAGAAAGTATTCACCAAATTTAAACATCTTGCAATAAGTTCCTTTTCAGTAAAAAAAAAGACATTGGAGAAAATGAAGGCAAAGAAAAGATAAAGAAGTACAGAACAGTATTTTGAGTTTAACATGTTTAATAATGAAACTGTCAGACAATGAAGATTTTTATGCAGAAAAAAATCTTCTGTTAAAACACAATATACATTTTTATGTATGGCCTACGATAGTAAGGGGCATTATGTTTTCTGGTCTGTGTGTCCATCCATTGGTTCCGCCATACATTTAGTAATACACAAGTAAGGTAAAAGTTAAGTTTAAAGGAGATATATATAGTTTACCATAATAAAAAGGTTGTGGTTTCATCAACTTGAAACTTAGTACACTTGTTCATTTTTATATGATATTTAAAAATATATGCTAAATTTAAGGGTTTCAATCCAGATTTTGCAGTTCACTGAATATGGAAATGTAATAGTGTAAGCTGGGTATGGTGTCCTATGGACAAATATTCTTGTTTGTACAGATCTGTCTATTACCTTCACTTACAGATCCTGCATTAATAGATGTGCATGTTCAGTGTGATTTTACAAACTCTCTCTACGCGAATGGCAAAAAATCTGTCTTGCATTTGATCAGTGTTTTTTTGCTATTTGTGCAAAAGGTTTAGGTTTGAAAATCAGTCATATAAAAAGTTTTAACTTTCTCTGTATTGTTGATTTTCAGTGATTTCCATTCATGTAAGAAATCTCATATGTCATTAAAGAAATAGAAAGTCACCATTAGACAACAGCTCTATTGAAGTATGAAATGTAAATCATTTTCTCAATGAAATCTGACAATACCTGTTAACCTGACAATACTATGCCTGACCTCACAATTATACTATACACCTATCATGTTGATTTGATTAATATTGTATTGTCTATAGTACATGGATCATGATTATACATGTAGCACACAGGGTTTTCACTAAGGCATGTCCACGAGTCCTGTCTAGACTCATCATTTTCAAAACTGGTGAGTCCAAATGTTGTATCAACTTAGTCTGAGCCCAAATGTTGTATCAACTTAGTCTGAGCCCAAATACCATCATTTTATGAAAAAAAAAATTAAAATTAATCAAAACTTGATGTCATTTCCTTGCTCTATTTTGTCATGGTACTGAAATAATAAATGATATAACAATATAATTTCATCTTTTCACTGTTGGAATTACCTGGACTCATCTTCAAAAATCCTTCGTTAGAACCCTGTAATACATATGCATGTATCATGATTTAATATAGCACATGATACAGTACAACTTACAATTCTAAATAAAACAGGGTATTCTATGTACACTTTGGGTACCTTGATGACATTTTTTCAGATTGTATTAATATCTGACAGTATTGTTATAGTAAATTATTGTTGGTAGCGTTAGGATTGATTAAAGGCATTCTTTTTCAACATGACTGGTGTCACATGTGGAGCAGGATATGCTGTATCCTTAATACTGAGCACCTGAGATCAACCCTGGTCATTGGTGGGGATTGTGTTTCTCAATCTTTGTAGTGTCAATGTCTTGTAGACTTCTGTTTGTCTTCTTCTTGTTTTTTTTCCATGGTGTTTGTGCTCAGCGTTTGGATACATGTTGACTGTAAATTATAATCTATTGTCATCAATCAACCTTTTTCAAAATCCTGGATCCGCACATGGATATAACTTACAATGAATTTACAAAAGCATAGCCTCTTCAAATATATTGTTCACTCATTGATCAGGTTCTTCAGAAAAATTATGGATCTTTAGACTGACCTAACTTACAACCACTAAGATTGTTTTAAAAGTGTCTAGTCAATACAAGGTGCAAAAATGTGTAGGTGGCAAGTCTGGATTTTTCTCTTGGTAATTGGTGCCTGGATAATAGACAGTCACCAGTATTTTGAACATTAGTTTATAATATAACTGTTTATGTCTAAATCTTAAAGATAATTTAACTTCAATTTCCAAATCTTTCAAGTATAGGTCTATTAAGTTTTTTACAGTCAATTTGAATTTGTTTATTTAAATAATCGTGTAAAAAGTTAGCATTTGAAGATTTTATGACTTTTTTTTTTATTGGCAATGAATAAAAAACTATTAAAAATATTTTCGACTGATCAAAGATTCTGAAATGTGTATATTTTAACTTAATGGGGGGAAATTATAAGTTTTACAGTGAATGATTTGTGCAATGGGCTGACTAAACTTTAATTTAATTTTGAACGCTAAGGTCAATGTTTATTTTACGTATTATAATTTAAGTTAGAGAATAAAGGAGTCATAGATAAAAATAGTTTGGAATTTTAAGACCTGCCATTCCTTCATTGGTGTTATTTATTATTTAAATATATATGTTTGAACATTATTATATTTCCTGTTCAGTATATGAATATGAACTATAAATACATTTGTTTTACATATTGGGCAGTTTTTGGTTATTTATTTTAACATGGTTTACATGTAAAATTATTCAGGAATAGTTTGGTGATGTAAATTTGTATATATGCATACATTTTATTTTACTACATTGTAATTATATGCACATACCGTGCTTACAAATTTTTACATATCCACTTTTACTTAT
Source organism: Mytilus californianus (assembly GCF_021869535.1). NCBI lineage: Eukaryota > Metazoa > Mollusca > Bivalvia > Mytilida > Mytilidae > Mytilus > Mytilus californianus. The sequence continues at coordinate 85,362,610 of NW_026262701.1, forward strand.
ACATGTATCTCCTTTTAATTTAACCATATCAAGTCAATTAATACATGTAATATTGTTTAACTTTTTGAATTGCACACTATCAATAATTAATAAATATTTGTTGTGCCAAACAACACCTTTATTTTATCCTTTTCTATAATTTGTGAACTATTGAAGGTTTCAATTCTGAAGTTTAGAACTTTAAATGAAAAATACAAATACATGTAATATTAATTCTGGTTATTTCTTTAAAGGAGACGGTTTTATGAAATCTTTCTAGGATTTGGTTAGGTTTTAACTATGTGGTGATAATTGAACTATGGGGTTCAAAGAGTTCCCTATTGTTTGAAAGTGAAATAAACTGTAAATATTTGTGTTTATTTTTATCCTATAAATACACTTGACACATTCTTTATATAGTAATTTGTAAACTCTTGTCTTTGATTGATTTAAGACCATGATACTAATCCTGGGGCAATTGTTTCCCCATAAGGTTTTAGACTTTTATGTTTATATTTGATTGGGAATTATGTTATTTGAGACCCCTTTCTATTGTATTTGGTGATATACTTGTGAAAACATTATGCTATGTTATCTTATAATTTGTCTGATTGTGATATTTTAAATCTTTTTGTGTTTTCACCTTTTTTTTTTACTTTTCATGTAAATATCTAAAGGTATATAAAAATTAACCAAGATTCATTATGCTTTGTTTAGGGATAGGCATAATTACTGTGCATTTATCATATTTTAAAAAATGGTCAATGATAAATATTCTGTTGTTTTAAAACATGATGTCACAATATCTATTTATGGAATGTTCATTGATACTTTGAAAGACATATATCTTGTTAGAAATTCCAGATTGAACAATTATATTAAATTTCCTCATAGTTTGTACATTTTTAGCCTTTTTGTTTGTGTTATTCAATTTGTATGATTATTCTAAAAAAAAGGAGTGACATTTGTATTATTTTGTAACAATGCAATGTACTTTAATGTTTGAGAAATTTTATATTTATTTTAAAGAAATGCTTGTACATTTTCCATATATCATATATATACACGATGAACACGATTTAAGGAAAACCAAAAGTTTTAGTCGAACTTTTTAAAAGCAATAATGATCTATGTATTTAAATTGTACCATTTATGAAATTAATCAATTAGTGTTACTGGTATATAAAATAGATATTAACCTCCATGCCAAGGTCACCAATCTTTAGAGCATATTCAGGATGACGGATGAGTGTAAGCAGCCAATTCAAATAGATATGAAATGAATATGAACCCTGATTAAAAATGGACTAATACCGTTTATGTAAGCCTCATTTTTTGTCGAGCCTGCGACTTTTGTCTTAAAAGCTTTATATTTTCCTAGGTAGAAGACCTGGATGCTTCATACTTTGTATATAGATGCCTTATATTATGAAGTTTCGTCTGTCATATGTTCATTGTCCTTGACCTCATTTATCATGGTTCAGTGACTACTTGAAAAAAAAGTTAAGGTTTTTTGTTATGTTAATTTCTCTCTTATTATGAGTAATGGGATAACTATATTTAATATGTGCGTACCTTGCAAGGTCCTCATGCCCGTCAGACAGTTTTCATCTGACCTCGACCTCATTTCATGGATCAGTGAACAAGGTTAAGTTTTCGTGGTCAAGTCCATATATCAGATACTATAAGCAATAGGTCTTCTATATTTGGTGTATGGAATGATTGTAAGGTGTACATGTCCAACTGTCAGGTGTCATCTGACCTTGACCTCATTTTCATGGTTCAATGGTTAAAGTTAAGTTTTTATACGACCGCAAAAAATTTTTGCGGTCGTATATTGGTATGACGTTGGCGTCGTCGTTGTCGTCCGGCGTCGTCCGACGTCGTCCGAAGACACATTGGTTTTCGCACTCTAACTTTAGTTTAAGTGAATGGATGTCTATGAAATTTTACCATAAGGTTCAATACCACAAAAGGAAGGTTGGGATTGATTTTGGGGGTTATGGTACCAACAGTTAAGGAATTAGGGGCCAAAAAGGGGCCAAAAATAAGCATTTTTGTAACTTCCAGACATAACTTGTGTGTTAGTGTATGGATCTCTCTGACATTGTACCACAAGGTTCCATATCACAAAGGAAAAGCTGGAATTGAGTTTGGGGGTAATTGCCTCAAAACGTTTAGGAATAAGGGGCCAAAAAGGGGCCAAAAAACACATTTTTCTAGTTTCCAGACAATAACTTGTGTTCAAGTGTATGGATCTCTCTGAAATTGTACTGCAAGGTACCATACCACTAAGGGAAGGCTGGGATTGAGTTTGGGGGTGATGAATCATAAGGGGGTTCAAAAAATTTGGGGGGGGGGGATTTTTTTTTTTTTTCCTTTTTTTTTTTCTTTTAAAATTTTCCATTTTAAGTTGGTTATTTCTGTTTTATATTTAAAAGCAAATAATAATGATATGGTAGGAGATACACACCAAACAGGATGTGTAAATTATTATATAATAAGTATTGTGCAATAGCAAGAAATTTTCAATTGCACAGTATTGCACAATAGCAAGAAATCTTCAATTAAACAGTATTGCGCAATAGCAAGAAATCTTCAATTGCACAGTATTGTGCAATAGCAAGAAATATCCAATAGCACAATATTGCGCAATAGCAAGAAATTGTCAATTGTACAGTATTGCGCAATAGCAAGAAATATTCAATTGCACAGTATTGTGCAAAAGAAGATACTTCGTATAAATTGCTTATTTCTTGACCAATTTCAAGGGGGTTTTATTCTTGAATTCTTGGGGTTCTTTAATATGCTGATTCTAACCGTGTATTAAGTTTTTGGATTTTGGGCCCCGTTTTTAAATTGGTCCACATTGAGGTCCAAAGGGTCCAAAATTAAACTTTGTTTGATTTCATCAAAAATTGAATTATTGGGGTTCTTTGATATGCAGAATCTAACCGTGTATTTAGATTCTTAATTTTTGGTTCCGTTTTCAAATTGGTCTACATTAAGGTCCAAAGGGTCCAAAATTAAACTAAGTTTGATTTTAACAAAAATTGAATTCTTATAATTAGGGTTCTTTGATATGCTGAATCTAAACATGTATTTAGATTTTTATACGACCGCAAAAAAATTTTGAGGTCGTATATTGGTATAACGTTGGCGTCGTCGTCGTCGTCGTCGTCCGGCGTCGTCGTCCGAATACACAATGGTTTTCGCACTCTAACTTTAGTTTAAGTGAATGGATCTCTATGAAATTTTACCATAAGGTTCAATACCACAATAGGAAGGTGGGGATTGATTTTGGGGGTTATGGTACCAACAGTTAAGGAATTAGGGGCCAAAAAGGGGCCGAAAATAAGCATTTTTGTAACTTCCAGACATAACTTGTGTGTTAGCATATGGATCTCTTTGACATTGTACCACAAGATTCCATATCACAAAGGGTCAATGCTGGGATTGATTTTGGGGTTAATTGCCTCAAAATTTTAGGAATAAGGGGCCAAAAGGGGGCAAAAAACAAGCATTTTTCTAGTTTCATGACAATAACTTGTGTGTAAGTGTATGGATCTTTCTGAAATTTTACTACAAGGTTCCATTTCACAAAGGGAAAGCTGGAATTGAGTGTTGTGGTAATTGCCCAAAACGTTTAGTAATAAGGGGCCTAAAAAGGGGTTTAAAATAAGCATTTTTTAGTTTCTAGACAATAACTTGTGTTCAAGTGTATGGATCTCTCTAAAATTGTATTACAAGGTACCATACCACAAAGGCAAGGCTGTTATTGAGCTTGGTTTGGGGGGAAAGGGGGGTGGGGGTGATGAATCATAAGGGGGGCGGGGGTCAAAAAAGGGGTAATTTTTTTTTTTCCTTTTTTTTTTGTTTAAAATTTACATTTTAAGTTAGTTATTTTTTATCACGAAGAGAAAGTAGGAATTGAGTTTTGGGGTTAATTGCTCAAACATTTATGAATAAGGGGCCAAATATTGGTCGAAAATAAGGGGTGGTTATGACTCTAATGTTTAAGGAATAAGGGGAAAAAAGGTTAAAAAACAAGGGTTTCCATTTTAATAGACAAATAATTGAGTAAAGAACATTATTTAAAAGCAGTGTAAGGTTGGTAATTCAAACTCATTTAAATATCTCATCTACACTGCTTTTAAATTATGTAAATTGGAAATTTGCCAATAACTTTATTGTTAATAAATGCATTGGAAATTTGCCAACAATTTTAGTGTAATAAACTTCATTGGAAATGTGCCAATATAAAATTTTGCTGATGAAGGTTTTTTGTTTACCTTTAGCCTTGACTATGAAGTCATTTTCTATTTTTATAGCCTTATGATGTAGTTGAATTATTTAATACTTTTATGATGTGTTTAAATGGGGTTTTATCATGTTTATGGTTGCAAATTTATTGTTTTAGTATAATAAACTCCATTTAAAATTTGCCAATAAAAAAAATTTTTGTTTATTTTTAGCTATGATTATGATGTCATTTTCTATTTTACTTTTATGGTTGCAAAGAAATTTTTATTTTTAGATATTACTGTTAAATGATGCTGATTAAGGTTTTTGCTATGTTTAGCCATGACTATGATGTCATTTTCTATTTTAATATCTGTTATGATGTATTTAAATGGGCTTTTATGGTTACAAAGGAATTTTATTTTTAGATATTACTATAAAATGTTGCTGATGCTGATTAAGGATTTTGTTTATTTTTAGCCATGACTATGATGTCATTTTCTATTTTAATACCTTTATGATGTAATTTCCATTTTTAGATATTACTGTTAAATGATGCTGATTAAGGGTTTTTTGCTATGTTTAGCCATGACTATGATGTCATTTTCTATTTTAATATCTTTATGATGTATTTAAATGGGCTTTTATGGTTACAAAGGAATTTTATTTTTAGATATTACTTTAAATGTTGCTGATTAAGGATTTTTGTTTATTTTTAGCCATGACTATGATGTCACTTTCTATTTTAATACCTTTATGATGTATTTAAATGGGCTCCCATGTATTTAGATTTTTGATTATTTATCCATGTTACCAAATTGGTCCACATTGAACAAAAACGGTCCAAATTTCAACTTTATTACATTACATCAAACATTGAATTCTACATATTCTTTGATATATTGAAATTAACAAACAATTTAGTTTATGGATATTCCACCATAATAGGTAAATTAAATTTTTTCCAGTTCTTACACCACATTCATCCTGTGTCAGAAACCTATGCTGTGTCAAATATTTAATGACAATCCAAAGTCATAGCTGTATCAAGCTTGAATTTTGTGTCCATACTTGCCCCAACTGTTCAGGGTTCGACCTCTGCGGTCGTATCAAGCTGCGCCCCAGCGAAGCATTTTATTGATTATGGGCCCAGTTTTCAAGTTGGTCCAAATCGGGGTCCAAAATTAAACTTTGTTTGATTTCAACAAAAATTGAATATATGGGGTTCTTTGATATGCTGAATCTAACCATGTATTTAGATTTTTGATTTTTGGGCCCCATTATCAACTTTGTCCACATTGAGGTCAAAAGGGTCCAAAATTAAACTTTGTTTGATTTCATCAAAAATTGAATTCTTGGGGTTCTTTGATATGCTGAATCTAACCATGTATTTAGATTTTGGATATTGGACCATAATAGGTGAATGTCCAATTTAAAATTTTTAAGTTCTAAGACCACATTCATTCTGTGTCAGAAACCTATGCTGTGTCAAATATTTAATCACAATCCAAATTCAGAGCTGTATCAAGCTTGAATGTTGTGTCCATACTTGCCCCAACTGTTCAGGGTTGACCTCTGCGGTCGTATCAAGCTGCGCCCTGCGGAGCATTTTATTGTGTTTTGTCTTTGCCGTAGCGGAGGGGGCATTAAGTTTTACCCTTGTCTGTCTGTATGTACGTCCGTACATGTACATCCCAAAATTGGTGTCCATTCTCTAACTTTAGTTTGCCTCAACCAAATGTTTTGAAACTTATACACAATGCTTATTACCACAAAACACAGATCAAGTTTGAATTTTGGTGGCGTCACTGTAACCGTTTTAGAGTTATGCCCCTTTACAAATGGAAAAATTGCTGATTTTTTCGTTTCCGTTCTCTTACTTTAGTTTGCCTCAACCAAATGTTATGAAACTTACACACAATGCTTATTACCACAAAACACAGATCAAGTTTGAATTTTGGTGGCGTCATTTTTACCGTTCTAGAGTTATGTCCCTTTACAAATGGAAAAATTGCTAAATTTTTCGTTTCTGTTCTCTCACTTAAGTTTGCCTCAACTAAATGTTATGAAACTTATACACAATGCTTATTACCACAAAACATAGATCAAGTACAAATTTGGGTAGCATCACTTTTACATTTCTTGAGTTATGTCTCTTTATAACGTAAAATGCAAGCGGGGGCATCATCTGTGTCCCATGGACATATTCCCCATTTATTTCCAATAGAGGACCCATTATGGGCATAATCAGTACAGTGATTTTTTTTTTATATTAAACAATATGTAAATGCAGTGTTGCCAGAATTTATTTTGTCTCTGTTTTGCATTATTGTGAAAGGATGATGATCATTGTAAAAAAATAAAATTTGAACAAATTATGTTAGATGTGTATAAAGGTACAGTTTTCACCCTGTTCACTTTCATATTTTATATTTGTGCAACTATTTAAGGTATGGATGTGTCTGTATAATATTTAAACTTCATGAAGACTACTACAACATGCTTGAAATAAAACATTTGTACCATTTTGTCATTAATGTGTTTTAAACTTGTAATGGAGGCTTTGAAGTATATTTTTATGTTAAGAAGATCGGAGTAATACATAATTTTGGTTATAAGTGGACGATAATAGACAGAATTGTCAACACGATCTGTGTGACATTTGTAAAACATGCATTGATACATCTTTTTGTTTCAATAATACAATGTATGCACTTAAAGGACAGCGATTGAAGCTTCTTCACCTTTTGTATTTAGAACATTTCATTGACCATGTATGAAAAGTTTTGTTAATGTTGATATATTTTGATTATTCATTTTTGTTTAAGTAGTTTAGAAGATATAAGCAAGGATTTATATAGTATACTACTGTAAATTCAGAAATTATTGCGATGTTTATATTATTGCAAAAATGCGACAGGGTTATAATTGCAATAATTTAAACTCGCATTTTGAAATTTTTTATATGAATTAAACAGGATTTTCTCAATATCGCTAAAATTAAAATCGTATTTTAGTCTAAAATGACAAAATCGCAATAATAAATGCACGCAATAATTTCTGAATTTACAGTATACAAATCCTTACAACAAACAAGTCTAAATTGAAAACAACGTTCAAACCTATGATTGCGTTGGATAAAAACCGCAATTTTTATACATGTGCATGCAAAACAAATTTCTTGGCAGAGGGGTCTCAATACAGCACAAACAACATTTTCCAAAAGACCAAAAAAGTGAAAAAGTATATTTTAACATAACGCATTTGTCTAGCAGGTCGAACAACGGATGTTCTTAAACCCTGCTGACTGCCAAGGCGATTGCCAATTAAAGGGATCACCAGATGTAACAAAATGGATCTTAATTATTAATTTAATACCAAACAGAAAACAAAAAACATGCGGAAAAGATGGTATACCGCAAACATGAGGTGCAAAAATTGGTACACCATATCCGGATTTCGACAATTAATGTCTCTTCAGTGATGTTAGAAATCGAAACGTATATCCTTGATATAAGACAATTAAGCATATTTTGTACTGGTCTTGCCTCAGTCTCCCTATTTAAGAGGTCACAATAGATATTATCTACACAGTTAGTAGTCCATATTTCAGACCATTTAATAATGACATGGATGAAATTGACAGTTATTGACCAGCACCTTATTGTCCTTAGGATGTTAACATAAGTGACCATTACATGATTACACATATACTACCTCAATTATCTGATTGTAATCAAATTCTTTGATGTGATAATTGTGTATTCATACATGTCACATCTGAATTCACATGAGACCTTGAATTTTCAGGTAGCATGAATATATTACAACTCCTGCTGTGATGAATATGTAATTCATAAGGACAAGACTATAATAATATTCAGATTTATTGAACCTGTTGAACATGTTTATTTTGTGTAATTGTATGTAAGCATTCTCACAATCAGCTCACAGGTGACCTAAGCTGTCAAATCTGTAATTTTTATGTTTAATTGAATTTTAACTTTTTCCTTATGCTTTTATAAGATATTTATTGATTCTGTAATTCTGTAGACTTAAGGATGGTTTTAACTTCAGGTTAATACACATTTTTAAACTTAAAAAGAGCTAAATGTATGAAAGTGAATTGTTCGATTATTGCTTTTAAATTACATGAAATGAAACTGTCTATCTATCTAAACTGGAGATAAATTATGATCATTTATTTTTACACAGGCTTCATTATTTTCATACCACTTTCTTTTTAGACCTGGAAAGGTCACTGATGACATCTGACACTAATTAGGCTTACTTTGTAAAAGGACCTGAACTGTTAGACCTTTGTGACATACAGAAATACAGTTTGACAATTTGTCACTGAAAATCTATCATCTTTGTTTATTATTTTGTTTGTAAATGTAAAAATCTAAACAATGTCCACTCCGAGTCCAGTATGAAGTACAAAACATTTCTCAGATACTTTTTTTATTCACTTTGGTTTTATTTATTTCATATCCATGAAATTTTCAATCAGTTGATCACTTTGAAGAAAATAATTTAACTGCATCTTGAAGTTTTATTTTGGTCCATTGGTGTTTTGCTAATGATGCTGTATTGCCTTGAAGTTTTATTTTGGTCCATTAGTATTTTGATAATGATGCTGTATAGCTGTTTAACATCTACTTGCAAATTTTAAATGCATATTCAGGAAGGTAACATATGAACCCTGCTTTGTATAAGAATTTTGAAAAGGATAATTTTCATATGCAATTGTGATCAAGATATGATTTTTCATTTGCATGTTTAATTTTTATCAAGCGGCACATATTTCAAACCTATACCATGTGTACATGATGATCAAATATTTAAGTTTATTTATTTCATCAAACTTTGATTTCAAGAAAAAAATATCCAATTTCAAGAACCATTGTGGTTTGTTTTCTTTTTCCTCTAAATTTGTGGTTTGTTTTATTTTTGCTTGTCCTGTGACCTTAGGTCAGGTGAAATCAGAGTTTTACATTGACAAGTTGACAAACAGTGGTTGTTTGACTTTTAATTGTAACATAAAGTAATTACTGGCCTCACTGCCCAGGTATTCATGCCTCAGGATTAAAAGGTTTTAATGTTTTTATCCTTATTTTATTGTCCAAGGCAAGCCGACTGTAAAAAGCCTAATCTTTGCCGAACCATTGTACATTGTGTAGGATCATGCTCAGTCTGTCAATATTGTGTATTGGTGTATGATGATGTTGATACAGGTGTCTGTCCCAATGTCCCCCTTCGAGGATGTCTTAAGTACTTGAAGCTTTATATTTAAAACACAGTAGTGGTATCTGTCTCTGTGTATATTTTGATGTCCCTTAAATGGCCCAAAATAAGTTGCCGACTCATTGCTCATGGTAAAATTGTCTTCATTGTTTTACATCTGTCATGTCAGGGCCTTTTATAGCTGACTATATACCTTATGGGTTTTGCTCATTGTTGAAGGACTTACGTTGACATATAGTTGCTAACTTCTACTTCATTTGGTAGTTGGAAATAGTTGTTGCATTTGCATTCATACCACATCTTCTTATTTTTATATTGAAGTTGCTACCTTTCAATGAGATCAAATTTAGCTCTTTGGTCAGGTTGTTGTCTCTTTGACACATTCCCCATTTCCATTCTCAATTTTATTTTAAAGGTTTTTCTGCGTTCAACCATTTTATGTAATTGGATTCCTTAAATTTAGTTCTGGTTCATACTGGATGATGGTTTTTCCAGAAACCATTGTTGCTCTTATTGAGATTGTCTTATTTAGTTGACTGACAGTGTCAAGATGCAGTTACACACAGGCATTATTTCTGTCATCTAACATGTGTGTTGTGTTGTAGTAGTTTATTTCATTATTTTATTTGATTAATCTGTGAGCTCCTTTAATAAACATCACAGAATAGGACATGAAGTTGTGCACTTCCTATTCAAAATTTTGATTTGAGTGATTTTGTGGATTCTTAGACCAAAACATGGACTTTTGTCATCATTGTTTTTATTATTTGGATACTGCAGGTGACACATTTCTTCCTTGGAAGACTGACACATTTAATAAATTAGCTTGTCTTTAATATCTTTAGTTTCTACTGTACTTCAAAACTTCCATGGGTAAAATACTTTAATTTATACCCATTTTTAAGCAAAAATTCAACTCTTCATCTAAAATTAATCTTATGGAATGTTTGCAAGGTGTCAAAAACATTTTGTTTTAGATTTTGCTTGCAAATATAAATTCAGTAGGAATTTTAAGTAGTTTTATAATATGTTTTTGTACATGTACCTTGAAAAAGTATGTTTTAAATAGTTTATTTGGCCTGGTTCCTTAAACTGTTTAAACAAAAAAAGTAAATTGAAACAACACTAAAATCTTTTGGCTTAAATATCTGTGCAAATATCTGAATTTAAAGAAATGTATAATATCAAAAGAATAGAAGAGCTGGGTCTTCCGTAATAAGTTCTTCACTAGCAACTAAGTAATGTAAATACAAGTTTGACAACACACACACTATAGAAAATGTCAACGTTTCATGTCGGATGGGGTTGACAGTTTTATGTAAAGAGATTGTTGTTTAATCTACTTAAATGTAATTAGTTAGGTAATCGAAGATTCAATGTATTGTAGAAATCTTCAAATCTTGGGGCATTTTCTGTATGATGATGTGAAAAATAATAACCCAGTTTAACGATTTGGAAGATTTTCAATTTTCTTATATCTTGTAAGAAGATTTTAAATCCGAACTTTTACATATTTTTTTGTTATTTAAAATAGTGACTTGTGTATATGTCAGCATTTATGTTGTGAGGCATTATAACTTAAAGTATCTGTAATGTTAAACTCAGAAATAAAAATATTCATGTCAGCTGTGGACTATAAATGTACATGAAGATGTTAGTGACTGTGACTGGTGTATTTTTATGCAAGGCAGATGATCAAAGATGAAACATATCCCACTGATATTGAATTATTTCTTACTCTTCAACCAAAAACTATGAGATAAGCAACTTTTCTATGGAGACACATTTCTTCTGTAGTAACAACATGTAGTCAAAGGCTAAAACTGCCTTGGTAGTTTTGTAGTGGATTGCCTCAAGTGCAGGAGAATATTCGTTCAATCACCAGCCTGGTCAATTATAAGACTTTAAAATTGGTATTTGCTACTTCACAGTTTGCACCCAGCATTTAGGAGAAAGGCAAAGACTTGTCGACTGGAAGTTAGTCCTGTAAGTGTGACATGTCTTCCTGCAGACTATCACCTTCTAAAGACTGAACTAGCAATATTGAAAATCCAGCTTGGCATGTAGGCCTAGTACAAAGCAGAGTTCATATTGATATACATCACATTAACATGTATTGTCCTAATATGCATGTGATATTTTCCATTGGACTTTAAATCACAAATCCATCAATCAGTTGGAGGCTGAGAAAGCCAGTGTTCCTATATCAAAAAATTGCTAGACTCTTGTATAGCCTCAAGTAATGAAATTCAATGTTATTATTGCTACAGGATGTTTGGAGAGGGCTTATTTTTAACTTCCTATTTGTATTTAAATGACATCCCTTACCCTAACGTTCTTTAAGGAGAAGGAGCTATCTTATCTTTACACCCAAAACATACCTGTAAAACTTATCCAATGCAAAAAAAAATAATAATTTTTTGAGAACAGAAACTTCCTGGATGATTATCAAATGTAAATACATGTAGACACTAAGAAGATTTGTACTTCACATCAGACATGCAAAAGATAAATTATTTAAATAACGGTATTGTCATAACATCTCTGGTATTTCGTGATTTCAGTCCAATATAACCTTGTTATACCACGACAGACTGATTAAATAGAATGGTTAAACATGTCTAAAATTTTTATGTGGGTTGCATGAATAATGTTGGAATGTTTGACTAAAATATAACTTATATAAATTAATGACAATTAAAGAATTTTTTAAAACACCAATTTGGCAGTATATCAACTTATCCTAACTAAAGATTAAAAGTTCGGAAACTTTGCCTGTAAAATAAATATGAGATGTATTATATTTGTAAACGTAATTGAAATTCTTTGTGAATAGAAATTAAAATGTTTGTATATTTTACCTATTGCTTATTAGAAGTTACAAGTTTTATTTGATATATTTTCAATTCACTTTTTTAATATTTTCTGTATACATTTATGTAGATACTACAAAAGGTTTGAACTTGAAAATGTCATATTCATAATTTATTATACTTTGTTATTTACATAGAAATAACATTATTATCTGTATACAGTCATGACTATTAGTATACAACATATTTTTGTTTTTGTTGATTATTATTAATCATATGATTTTTACCATTTTTTTTGTTCATTTAGAATAGACTTGTACAACCCTATGATGATGTAAATGGAGCTCAGCTACTTTTGGGTGATTGCTTGCTTAATTAGATAATAGAAGATGTGGTATGAGTGCCAATGAGACAACTCTCCATCCAAGTCAAAATTTATAAAAGTAAACCATTATCATGATTATAGGTCAAAGTACGGTCTTCAACACGGAGCCTTGGCTCACACCTAACAGCAAGCTATAAAGGGCCCCAAAAATTACTAGTGGAGAACCAACAGTCTAATCTATATAAAAAACGAGAAACAAGAAACACTTATGAACCACATCAACAAACGACACATACTGAACTTCAGAATCCTGACTTAGGACAGGTGCAAACAATTGCAGGGGGTTTAAAAGTTTTGATGGTACCAAACCTTCACCCTTATCTGAAACAATAGTGTAACATCACAACATAGAAAGACACACTATAAAATATCAATTGAAATGGCTTAACTCAATCAAAAGACATATTAACACCAGTGAACATACACTGAACAAATAAATTTGTTAATACAAAATGAATAAACTAAGGGAAGAATATTTAAAGTAACATGTTACCTGTATCCAGTAGCAAATATTTCTTGAATCACATAATCGCATAGAACAATAAACAAACCCGAAGGTTATGTATACTGTATAAATCAAACTGATTTGAGAGATTTATTTTTTCATGACTTTTGAAAGTAGAAAATAACACAAATCTAAAAATCTCTCGAAACAATTACCATTGGATAATATAGATATTCCTGAATAAGTCCAGGCACTTTTCAAATGAAGGTGTGGGTTCAACCAGGTTTTATGGTGCTCCAAAGTTTTAAACCTATTTAGACACATATCTTTCATGAATATTTCTTTAAGTAATAAAGCTTTATTGCAATTAACTGAAGAAAAAAATCCTGAATTGATTTGCACTTTGCATACACATGCAGTGGTTTAATCCATCATTGTTTTGTGATATCAAGTCTTTCAATTCTTCAATGTTTTGGGGTATGAAGTGGTAAACAGATTTGCACATAAAAATACATTATTGTAGTAAATAAACAATTTTTTAAGACTGTTTCAGCCACTGGCCTTCTTCAGTTTCTTTATTATCCTTCTTCACTACATTGTGTACATTTTACTAAGAAGGATAATAAAGAAACTTAAGAAGGCCAGTGGCTGAAACGTCTTAAAAAATTGTTTATTTACTACAATAATGTAATATATATTCCCTAATAGAATTTTGAAACAAGAACATATAACTTTGACCTATAATGGTTTACTTTTATAAATTTTGACTTGGATGGAGAGTTGTCTCATTGGCACTCATACCACGTCTTCTTATATCTTTATAAATATAACCAAGAACCATGAAAGTTCAGCAGTTACATGGTAACATACTGAATGTACAAAAATGGTACAACCATGGATTAGTATTATACATGTTAAATTGACAATATAATACTTCCATGGTATAACATAGTTGCAAGTACCCATTGTCATTCATCAAGTATATAATATGAAATAATACACCAAATAAGCTATCTGTATGTATGTATTAAAAGTTAATTTGATATGCATTTTCGACTCCTTATAGACAAAATGCAATAAATGTAGCAATTTGTCAATCATTTTGTTACGTTGGTGTGTAATTTCATTCATTCATAAGAATATGATTGTAATAGAGCAGATGTGTCATCTTCGTGTGATTGTTGTAAAACTTGGTATTGTTCCAATTTCTGATTGGTCTCTAAGGTTTAGCTTCATCACCTCATGCATAAAATATGTTGTTGCAACTACTTAGTGCAGTTGTCTAATCTGGAGAGGAAATTTCAGCATACTTCTTTGCATTAATTTCTTCTTTCACTCATACCCACATCTGAACATTTTTAGGGAGACCCTCTTTTCTAAAATTTTGTGCATTTGTTTGTAGACACATTTTGTAGTTATTTCTATTTCAAAATTTGGAACATTAAATATTCATAATACTTCTGGATACCACTAGGAGGCCTTGTTGATTTTAGGTCAAAAGGTCAAGGCTTAAAATACAGCACCTAGATTTAAAAATGTTTGTGAACACTTCCTTGAGATAATTTTTGACACACAATCTCAAAACTTACAAGATACATGGTGAAAAACTGTTTTATAAGATACTCAAAGATACCTATATATTCAAAATGTGGATTTAGACCAGCCTTTTAAGTATAGACTACAAATCTTCCAATCAGGCATTTGAACTAAGCAAGTTGACTACAAATAAACCTTTATGTTTTATTATCTTAATTTTCACATGAGGGATATAAGTTGATGGGCCATAAAATGTTACTGTATAGTCCTATAGAAATAATTTTGGCAAACTGAAGAGTAGTCTCAGCTGTACTATTTAGACAGCTAGCAGCCGTTATGGGAAACAGTTGCTCCCGCACTTTTTAGTGTTACACCCCTACGCCTGTGAGTCTACATACTTTTGATAGACATTGAATTTTAAGTGTAACATGCAATATAGTTGATCTCCATTACTAATTCTTGATTTCATAAATAGTCTTTTTTACACCCCCAGGACTTGTGTTTAGGTTTAATATGATAGTTTGTATATTTATATTTACATTTCAGTTCAGTAGTTCATTGCCACCATCTTACATCATGTAAAGAATTTTAAATATTAAAACTAATAAGTTATTATATTGAATTTTGTCAGCATGTCAATATTGAAAAATAAATATATTAATAATATCAGCAGGAATACAGTTTATGTGAAGATTTTGATGGGGATTATATCAAAAGAAGTGTCAGA
Organism: Mytilus californianus; assembly: GCF_021869535.1. Classification (NCBI taxonomy): domain Eukaryota; kingdom Metazoa; phylum Mollusca; class Bivalvia; order Mytilida; family Mytilidae; genus Mytilus; species Mytilus californianus. The sequence continues at coordinate 85,377,984 of NW_026262701.1, forward strand.
AACGATGTAGTTAATTTGTCTGTAGTCTTCATTAAAGTAGTCTACCAATGTTCTAGATTGAACACAGCTGATTTCACTGACAAATTTGATAATCAAAAAGGAGTGATGGGAATTATTTTTCCCTTAAACTCAGTCTTACACAGAATCACTAAAATTCTGGGCTTTCTAAGTTTGGTTGGGAAATTAGATATGTTGAAGTATCTTGAAAAAGCTTACCTAGAGTTCAAGCAAAAAAAATGAAATGCAAGCAATGATAAAATTAAAAGGACAGAAAAAAAAATGAAAATTAAGTAGAAATAGGATCATAAATATCATAAATTTTATATATATAAAAAAAGAAAGCCAAAAATTAGTAAGGCAACAAAATATTAAAGAGGTGCCACATGTGGAGCAGGATCTGCTTACCTCTCAGGAGCACCTGAGATCACCCCTGGTTTTTGGTGGTGTTCGTCCATGTGTTCCTCAGTCTTTAATTTTCTATGTTGTGTTATGTATACTGTTGTTTGTCTTTTGGTCATCTTTTGGATTTTTTGCCATGGTGTCATTGACTAATGAGTTTGAATGTCCCTGTGGTATTTTCCACCCTTCTTTTTAAACTTTACTGACTGTTTATATTTATGGATTAATTTTAATTAGCATCTACATAAAAAAAAGAAGGTACCAAGAGGGCAATAAAAAATCATGATTAAGTAAAACAGATAACACCATGGCCAAAAGATATTAGACACACAGCCAAACAACAGTCTACAAAATACTACACAGAAAACTAAAGATTGAGTCACACTCACTTAAAATTATGATATATGCTGTCTTTAGACAATCTGATGTAGGACAATGTAATAACATTATTTCTAATTTTATTTTCAGTAAAAAGGAAGAATTCAGTAACAGGAAAAGATATACAAATAGTCACAGAAAATGATGTAAGTAACTGATGAGTACAGTGATCAGTTTAGGCATAAATATAAAAATCAATTTCAACTGAAAAATGGAGATGATAGGCTATTGTAATTTGTTTTCCAAGTCTTGCATTGTTGCCAATAGAACAGTGAATGGAAACGGGGAATGTTTCAAAGAGACAACAACCCAACCAAAGAGCAGAAAACAGCCCAAGGCCACCAATGTGTCTTCAAAGCAGCGAGAAAACTTGCACCAGGAAGCCCTAAACAATAATGTATACCTGATCAGCGAAAATGGACGCCACGCTAAACTTCGAAACATACAAATGAACCAAAATAAAAAAAACACACCAGACTAACAAAGGCTAGAGGTTCCTGACTTGGGACAGGCACAAAAATGCAGCAGGGTTAAACATGTTTTGTAAGCCCTATGCCTCTAGCCAATGTGGAATAAACAAACACACAGCAATAATCACAGTAAAATTGTTTGATTACTATTCATAACCATTAATGTTCAAATTAAAGCTGTTAAATCTCCCAATGAGTTAAGAAAGCAGTGGTGAATAAATTTTAGCTGATTCTTAAATTAAGATCTTAATATATTTTAAATGTTTGTTCAATCTAAAATTAATGAGAAAATATAAGTTTTAAAAATCTCACCCTGCAAGACACAGTGAAAACCAGTTAAGTATGCTGACTACAATACTGAATTGTTGGCAGTAAGTAAACATGTAGAAGATAACCCTTCCAGAATACTTGACTTCACACTTGATTTTTCAGGATTCAAGTACTCATTCTTTAGTATTTAAACATGTAATGTTTTGTGGACTCTCTGTCTTTTCATCTTTTTATGCCTTTGCGACAAAATGTCAAGGGGCATAATAATTTACCCCTGTCCGTCCGTCTGTCCATTCGTCTGTTCGTCCATCCGTCCGGATTAGGATACATTGTTTGTCCAGTTATCTATCTCCTACAGTTTTGGAGGTACAACTTTAATATTTTGTAGGATGTTCATACACATAATGAAGGTGTGCATGGCCACAGGATTTTGATTTTTTTCAAATATTCTGAAAATGACAGGTAGTTGGACTTAGTCATTTTTATGCCCCACCTACGATAGTAGAGGGGCCTTATGTTTTTCAGTCTGTGTGTCCGTCCATTTGTCCGTCTGTCCCGCTTCAGGTTAAAAATTTTGGTCAAGGTAGCTTAAAGTTTTTGGTCAAGGTAGTTTTTGATGAAGTTGAAGTCCAATCAACTTGAAACTTAATACACATGTTCCCTATGATGTGATCTTTCTATTTTTAATGCCAAATTAGAGTTTTGACCCCAATTTTACGGTCCACTGAACATAGAAAATGATAGTGCGAGCGGGGCATCCGTGTACTATAGACACATTCTTGTTTTGGTACAAGCTGCATGAAGAGATCATGGTTTGTCAAGCTATCTCCTCCTACAGTTTTGGAGATACAGCTTTAATATTTTGTAGGATGTTCATACATATAATGGAGGTGTGCATGGCCATAGGATTTTGATTTCTTTTAAATATTCTGAAAATGACAGGTAGCTGGACTTAGTCATTTTTTTGGTACTAGCTGCATAAAGAGATCATGGTTTGTCCGGCAATCTCCTCCTACAGTTACATCATCATACATAGTGTTAAATTTATAATTTCCTATGGTCAGGCGGGGGCATCATTTATTTCTTACAGACAGCGTAACAATTTCAAGTTGTATGACAACATCACTGTTTGTCAAATCTAAAATATGTGGAACTATACTCATGCATATGGCAGAGCAGAAAAGGGGGTGGGGGGGGGGGGGGCATTCTCCATATCTAGTTTACTTTTGACTTGGGTGTTGCCTCCTTCAACTTAAGATTTTGATAGCACACTCTGTATTTTCTTTAATTTTCGTTTTTTTTTTATGATAATAAACAAATAATATTGTATATGGGAATGGTTCAATATGTATGAAAAAATAAACGTAGGGCTTATTGTCGATTTTAGTTATTCATAGTTTAGACTGTGTAGCGAGGATTAGGATTATCTCTTTGCTATATGACTAAGTAACGTTCTTGGACCTTAATAAGATTATCCTGATCCAGTTATAACTAATTATAACTTATTGTGCTCTGTTGACGAATTCTAAAGACTCGTTACAGCTGCTACAAGCGGATTATTTCTTGTTGATCTCTACATGTCTATCGTTTTTCCTGTGTGACTTTCAAATGCATTGTGTATTATTGAGGGTTTTAGTTGGCAGTTAGTGAAGTACATTGTATTTCAGATGAACTCTCTGATAAAATTTTGGCATGTGTGTGACGGGAGAGATTTCGATTAGATTTAAAGGAGTATTGAGCTATAACACTCATGTATTAAAAGTTTAGATGAATATTTCATCAAAAATGAAAAACGAATCAGATATATATACTAAAGGATATTTTTGGTTCTACAATTTTGAATGCATATTCCGCAAGAATGTTAAAGTTGTTTTCAAAAAGAAAAAAAATTAACTGAGACTATTCCCATGATTATACAAGATTCTTATAACTTTTCATTATAGTCAGAATACTGTATTACATGTACAAATTACAGGTACAGCAAAATTGTAAAAAGCAATCCAGATTCAATAATCAGCGTAGAAAGGCAATAGGTCAAATTGTTAACACTTGTGTAGTTGTTTGAAGCTTCATAGTTATGAGGTCTTGTCTGAGTCTTTTTAAGCATGGTGAGAAGACTACTATTTTCCTTTTAGGATCCAACCTGCCACAATATGAAAGAATTATATAATCTTTGGACATTTTCAGCTAAAATTTAGGGGCCCAGTCCCAAAATTTAGTATCATTGACTACTGGCCCTCTGCTAAGCCCTGATGTAATGGTCATCAATTTGTAGGTAGATACTGTCCCCTTGCATCTCGATGACTGACCATTTGAAGTGGTAATCTAGTTAGATACTGTTTCCTGTGTGCTTTTAGTATAATTTGTTTTGATGCTGAACTTTAGGTCAATATATGCTCTCAATTCTGGATACATGTACCAGTACTAACTTTTCTGTGGATCAGCATATTGTTTTTTACTCAACAACGGAAGAAAAAATTTTTTTTTTTTGGTATTTGATATGCTCAGGGTCAAGGAAAGAAAAGAAATGTTGCTAGACAAATTTTGTTTATTTGTAATCCATATTTATACAATTAATCAGAAACTGCAATGTTTCGTGACTGTGTAAGACCCACGCCAAAAAGATGGAAGGATTTGATAGTATTCTACCATAACAGCCTTGATAGATTGAAATTTCATATAGGGAAATTAATGATGAACCATTCAAAATGAATTTGACCTGAACCTTCAAATTCCTTCAGTTCACTGATGTAATGAAAATTAGATTGAAATGCTGATTTAAAAGTTAAAATGTTTGTATTCACTTACAGTTAAAAAAATTACCTCTTTATACACAGAATGAAATTCAAAGATTTAATAAAGAGATTTGGACTATTGATGGTAGACCATTTCCTGTTTAAAGATAATGTAGAATATCATTAGTAAAGTCCATTTTTGTGGGTTACAAAGATTTCTTTGAAGCTTTTGTCATCATATGTTCTGTATGTGCATCCTAAATGTGGTATTCAAAGTGTAGAATAATCATATAAATGTACCGGAAGACAGATATTTGATATGAAGCTGCATTAAACAATATGTAGTTGAAGTATAAAAAAATAATATTATGTAGAATATAAATTAAAAAAAATATTTATGCGGCTTTAGACAGTGTAAGGATTAAAAATAAATGTAAAAATTGTTACATGGAGTCTTTGACCCATTGTTTGGTAAAGTCAAACTGAAACATTTTTACAATAGGCCAACAGGCTTGTGGTTAATCTTGAAAGACTATTTCTATGTGCTTTATGAAATGTGGCCTATTGCACTGTTTATATTAAAAAAATTGTAGTTGTAGAATCTGTAATGCTATAGTAAGCCCATAGCTAGAGTTGTTCATTGTATAACACTATTAACAAACTTATTTTTGAGGATACTCTGTTTACCCCTCTCTAGCCGACTTCATGGCCATTTAGTTTAAAGTCACATAATAAATTGCTCCTGAAAATTAGTTGGTTTACAGTATGATGGAAGCTTTCTGATGCAGATGGCCTAATGTTTATTGTTGTATTATTGCCTTAAGGGACATCAGAAAAATGATAACTCTGTAATCAACGGTACCCAAAGCTACCCTTGACTTTTTTATTTTCTTCACCTTGGAAAACCAACACCTTTATTACTTCTCAGAAGCATTGAATAAGAATTAAAAACATTTAATGACTGAAATATAAAGAGCTTTTAAACCCACTTTCAACATGATTTACAGCTAAAACATAGCTTTATTTAGAAAATTCATGTTTGTTTTTCAGATTGAGCTTGAATGATTTAGCTTGAAAATTGCTCAACAAGACATTTTGACTTATTTGAAGTATTACTTTTGTATTTTTCTTTGTTTATAAGTAGGTATAAAGGTGTTGACAAAAGTACCGTGGCACAGTAAAGCACACATAAATGGGCCATAAACTATTATCGCAATTCATAAAGTCAAATATGGTTGTGTTTGTAATATGTGTTTAAGTATTAATGACAAAAGTCCATTATTTTATTGTGACCTACTTTGTATATGAATATTCATGTTACGTAATACATGTTATATAGATTTTAGATATATCTATATTTTCCTGTGCTCTGGAACTAAAAGTTTGGATATAATGCAACATGTATTTAATGCCAAACAAGTAATGTTTACTCTGAATTGTTTCCAGCAGTTTAGTTCAACCCTGGCGCTCGTCCTAAAGGCAAGGATCAAACCTCAGTATATTGAACAGATGTTCAACAGTTATTACTTTGATAGATGGTTGCTTTTCCTCATCATTAGACTGTCAGGTTTAAATATATTCATGCCCCTGCCATAGAGGAGGGGTCATTAAGTTTTACCTTTGTCTGTCTGTATGTCCGTCCGAACATCTGTACATCACGAAATTTGTTTCTGTTCTCTAACTTTAGTTTGCCTCAACCAAATGTTATGAAACTTATACACAATGCTTATTACCACAAAACACAGACCAAGTATGAATTTGGGTGGCGTCACTTTTACCTGTCTAGAGTTATGCCCCTTTACAAATGGAAAAATTGCTGGATATTTTCGTTTCCATTCTCTAACTAAAGTTTTCCTCAACCAAATGTTATGAAACTTATACACAATGCTTATTACCACAAAACTCAGATCAAGAATGAATTTGGGTAGCGTCACTATTACTGTTCTTGAGTTATGTCTCTTTATATCTTTCATTTGTGCCGTAAACTTCACTTGAATACCTATGGAAATTTCTTGTATGAGCCTTAATTTATTGTATTTAGATACAACTTACAATGAAAAAAATATTCAATCGTCATTAATGTAACCTGTTAAATGTAAAAATTAATTATTTATTTTTTTGTCACAAAAGAAATAAACCTTGTGGCATAAATGAAATAATGCATTTTTCCAAAATTGGCACAAATGCAGCGTGCCCTTTTTTGCATATGGGAAATGTATCTTTAAAGCTTTTCATTGGACTGACATATACATCTCTCAACTGACTTATCAGTATGATTTCCCTAGTCCATTACAGTATGGACTGTAAAATTTACCATTATTGAAGTAGTGACAAATTTCCTGCTATTAGATGACTATGCTTAAAAGGGTTGGCCTCAGGGATGTTTTAGTGTTAAACACAGCCAGATATATTTAATAGAAAACATTTATATCTCTCAAGTTTCAAAGAAACTTTCAAATTGAAATAGAGATTTTTTTGTAAGATACATTTTTATTCTGAGTTTCAGTAACTAACATTTTATTATAATTACATGAAAGACGATCAATCATAATTTAAAGTATGAGATTATACTCTGACCTTTGAAATTTATTTCTATTTGATGAATGTTAATTATTTGTTTGGGTTTTTTTTTCTTTAAATACCAGTTGGTAATATACATATATTATGTATAATTTTAATTCCTTTTGGAATTTTTTGTAAGAGATAATTTATTTTCATAAAATAAAATAAGTGTCTAATTCTGTAAAAGAATATATGTAATCATATTAAAACTTGGTTATGAATGGATAATAATTTAACTGAATTACTGAATTGAGGATATAATTACTTAAATGAATGAGATAAACTTTGCCTTACATATTTTTATCAAAATTTAATCAGACATCTGTATTTTTAAATAAGTCATCTTGTGCAAAAAATTGAATGACATGTGTCAAAAATCAGCAAAAAACAAATAATCAATACCTTAAGCAGAGTTCCTTAATGTCCATGATGTTCCTTTTGACATTCAGTAAAGAAAATTATCATTCCAAAATTCCAATGGACATTTAGTAATAATAGAAGCAATTTTCCTTGTTTTTTCGAACTTTTGGTCAAAAAAATACTTCTGCAATTTATTTTTACATGACTGAAAGAGTTTAACTGGTTTTGACTGTGTGTTGGAAAACAAGTGTTTTTTTGCAAACGACTTGTGTCAAACATACCTGAGTATCTATTTATTTTTCGTGAAAGGGGATTCCTAGATACTGTAAATTCAGATTATTACGTGCATTTATTATTGGGATTTTTGAAGAAAGGACAAAATATGTTATTATAATAATAATAATAATAATAAATTCTTTATTTAAAGAGGGTAAACACAGTTAGTTACAATAAAATAATCTTCCCTGAGGCCCTCAAAAATTCACCCAGTGGCATTATTTGCATTAAAAAGAACCTTGCTATAGTTCTGAATTTTCAGTATTTTAGTATACTAGGAAATACTCATTATATCAAAGGAACAGCTCTTTAAATGCTGTTCTGCATATTGATAGTTTCTAAATGCTTTGATTTCAATTTTCCAGCCAATTTCTAAAACTACTCATTACACTAGTACAATGTACTCAGATATTTTTTAATCTATATGCATACACCATGTAATTTGTAAGGATGGGCAAATTTATTTTCGAGAAAAATTATTTACCATCTTCATTAGTGAGCTAAATATCTTGTCCTTTACAGCAAGATCATCATATCATCAAGTGTCAACTTTAGTGCTACTAGCGGAGCAGGATCTGCTAACCTTTCTGGAGCACCTGAGATCCCCCATAGTTTGTATTGGGGTTAATGCTGCTCAGTCTGTTTTTGGACTTGTTTATCTTTTTGTTGTCTTTTGTTTTTTTGCCATGGCTTTGTCAGTTTCTCTTCAACTTATGAGTTTTAAATCTCCCCTTGGTATCTCCATCTCCTCTTTAGGGATACTCTGTGATTAACCTCAAGTACTACTGCGAATATTCTTGGATGTTCGCTTAAAATATCTAATTTATTTATAAAGTTTGGTGATAATTGCAAGATATATAAAACAATACCAAGTGCTTTGATACATGTATCACAAAACCCAAAGGGTTATTAAGAAATACAAAGGAAATTATACAAAAATGATAAACTCTCAAAAAATGTCAGTAGATTATAGCTATTTGAATTATAAAAATTTCAGTAGACAACTATTTGATTTATTTTTCAGGCAATACAAGCCCTTGGTCTAGTTATATACCAAGCATTAGATTATGGACTTGGGGACAATGAGGAGCGCCATCTGGGAAGAGATTTGGAACATCTTTTGGAGTTAATGATAAATCCTGATGAAGAAGATGAAACATTTAATGCAGATGACGAAGGAATAGAGAAAGATGCTAAAGAAGGGTGTACGTTTCAGGAAATCACAGTGGTAAGTTAATTGTATAGAGTTGAGGATTGATGCTCTGAAAAGTTCAACATTGTGTTGAATGAATGGTGAATAACTTTTGATAAAAAGAAAAAGTGAATGCATCTGTCAGATGTATAAAATTCTTTCATTACAACATGAAGGGGACATCAGGTAGAATAGATTTTTAGAAAACAGCGTTTGTATATCGAAAAGGTACATATCAGGAATTTTAGGGACAATCTATCTTAGGAGTTAGCTAATAGACTGTAAGTTTTTTCAGGCCCCTTTCCTATTTAATTTGAAGAAATATGACCATAATTTGGAACTCATTTCATAGTAACACTTATTTAGTTTTGTAGTCAACATAGAAATATTCAATATAGAATAATATGCAAATTTGTTTAAAAGAATCTTTTAAACAGTTTTCAGAAACTGAATATCATATAACAATACAGAATTAATACACTTTAAATTGAGATTGGACAAGTTTCAACTTCAAAGTTTTTCCCCTGGTTAAATTTCCTGACCCAAAACTGAAATTCTATCTTAATTTCATTCAATTTTGAATGAGGCTAAATTGAAAACTAGCCACACTGTTTGTTTATTTGAGAATTTACTATTCAAAAGCATATTGCATTACACCCTGGTTTTTAAAGGCAGTGCTTTAATGCCTTTCTAGTTGCCGGGTTAATCCTTCCTTCCGCGATATCCAACTTATCTACGTGGGGGGTCATTAGACTCCAAGTAGATCCGGAAATGTTGAATTCTCTCCTCTTCTTATTGCGATATAAAATGTTTTTTGTTTCATTTCATTTACATTGGGAAATAGAGAAACGATCATTGTGTTTTGTTAGTTTTAAAAACTTTTGATATATTAGTATTTTGCATTATAAGCAGTCAACCGATTGACAAACAAGAATTATTTGAATTCTGTGAAGAAAGAGCTCGGGTTAATTTCGAGTGTTATCTGCAATCTAGATGTTTATAAATCATTTCAGTCGTTGATATAATAATTAAAGGTCGACTGAACATGAATTATATTATACAATTTAAAGCGCATTTCTGTTTATGCACGTGAACCCGTCTAACGTTATTTTCGCAGTTATATAAAGTAGCAAATTATCGTTCCTGAATAGGTGGCGCCGTGGTAGCGGATCCTGTTCCTCTACTTCCGGTTTCTGCACTGTGCAACTATTTCAGTTATATTTTTAATTAACGATGCCAAGTACTTGTTGTTGTGTACCTGGATGTCATTTAAGAGGAGGACATGCATTTCCAAATGACTTAAAAAGAAGGAAAAGTTGGATCAACGCCATGGCCCATACGCAGATTGGACGAGAACACGATGATATCGTGGAGTCCATCTCAATCAGCTGTTGTTTGCAAGGCACGTTTTACTGAAAAAGACTACGTGCAGGAAACTATTCATGGTAAAACTCTATTTTCCTTGTGAAATATATAGTTATATATGTAATCGCCATGCGAATAAACCAAAGTCTGTTTACAACCGCAATTATCGTTTTAGAATAAAAGGGGGTGGGTAATTCAAGACGTCATAATTTTTTGGATTACGATTCAATGTGATCTGTTTGAGATTTTTTGGTGATTGCTACAATTATAATGATTTCTTACAAGAGGTATATCATACTGAGAATTATTTTAGCAGTAATTATGCTAATGTAGTAATGACAGGAATGCATAAGCTATGCCTCATAGACTTTCTTGAAAAATATCAATGACAATGTTAACAGGAACAAAATAATGACATGCTCTCATCTATATTATAGTTATTTAGGTACAAACAATGTACGTTTGTTGCATAAGTCTCTCATTGTTTGTCCTTTGGATTGACATAACATACATTGAATCAGGCAAACATAGTTTTATCCAGATTGTAATGAATAAATCTAGTTAATATTTCGCCAGGTAGTACAAAGTATACATTGCTAATGGAATTTCATTTAATTATAAAAAAACTAATGTTTTATAACCTTTTTCAGGGCGCAAACCCACCATACAGAGACTTAAGTCTACTGCAATTCCCAGCCTATTTTCCTGGACCAAGCAAGAGACTGAATCGTCCACAAAAAGAAAAATCAGGGCAGTTTCCTGTGAAAACAAAAGAACTAAACTTGATGAATATTGTAGTAGAAATCTAGAGGAAAGTTTTGATTGTAAAGTTGGTTTTCCTGAAGAAGTCATTCATACTGCAGAAAGGATTTATGACTGTCCACCACCAACTGCCGAGCTAATGTTGAGCTTCACAGATGGAATTACGCAAACACCATCAATGCCTATGTTTTCAGCAGAGAATTTTGAAATGAAGACACGTGACACAGCCATGCATTTTTATACCGGTTTAGAGTTGTATACTAAATTTTTATTTGTTTTGACCACACTTGGTCCAGCAGCACATTGTTTGAGATACATATATTTTCAAATTGATAGGGTGTCAGTTGAAAATCAGTTTTTTTATGACTTTGATGAAATTGAGGCATCATACAACCAACTTTGAACTGTCTAGATTCTAGATTGAATCTAGTGTTAAGAATATTGTGTATACATGGATTGTTTTTATGTCTAAACAGTGGTGTGAGGCTAACACTTGGCCATCTAGTGGTTTAGTCAGGTATTTTTCACCATCCAACTTCAAATTAAAGTTTCCTACGACTTGGATTATTATTGACAGCACAGAATATCCCGTGATAAAACCTAAAGCTCCTAGAGCTCAGGCAACCTTTTCATCAAATAAAAACAGAAACACTGAAAATTCTTGAATGTTCGACACCTGGTGGTTTAGTCAACTATGTCTCTATGTCACATAGAGCGAATTATTGGACTTGGCAAAACATACAAAATTCTAATAAATCCTATGAATGGAACTGAAACAAAACTTTCATCTGAAATAACATTTAGTTGTTTTATGTTGTGTAATTTTAGAACTTGTATTGTGCCAAAGGATGCATAAATAAAAGTGACGCAATGAATTTTGTTCTGATATATATATATTTACAATTACATGCACATGTAAATTGTAATGCATATAAAAATAAGGAGATGTGGTATGATATTCAGTGAGTTTATCAAACTAAAGTGCATAAGAAATGGGTTTAAGCAGTTACAGGTGTTACTGTCACCGTACAATCTCCAACAATGAGAAAAACTCGTACCCTGTAAAAAATTTCAGAGATCTTACAACTAAGTTTTGTTGTCTCACCTTGACTTTGGTGAATTTTTTATATCTGTTGATGTAAATATAAAAAAGAAGATGTGGTATGATTGCCAATGAGACAACTCTCCACACATGCACAAGAGACCAAATGACACAGAAATTAACAGCTATAGGTCACAGTACGGCCTTCAACAATGAGCAAAGCCCATACCGCACAGTCAGCTATAAAAGGCCCAGAAATGACAATGTAAAACAATTCAAACAAGAAAACTAACGGCCTATTTTATGTAAAAAAATGAACAAATATAACAAATATGCAACACATAAACAAACGACAACCTCTGAATTACACTTTTATAGGCTCCTGACTTGGGACAGGCACATACATGTACAAACAGAATGTGGCGGGCTTAAACATGTTAGCGGGATCCCAACCCTCCCCTAACCTGGGACAGTGATGTAACAGTACAATATAAGAAAGAACTATAAAAATCAGTTGAAAGAGGCTAAACTCATCAGATGGATAAATACAAATACAAGTGGACGTGGTCGGGTAGTTGTACATCCAAACAACAAAAAGACACTAAGTACAAATCTGAGAGTACTCGCAGTTACTGACAGCTAGTTCAAAGCCACTAACAACTGATAAAAAAATCTTGCATCTAAGACTAAATAATCAATCCGTAAGCTCCCTTTAGAATTTTATAAATTTTAGATTTTACATTTCTGAGTTATGGGGTTTTATTCATTAAAAAAGGGGGATTTTCCAGTCTTTGGACAACAACTCAAAAATGCTTTAAGCAGTTCACATGAAACCGTGGTGAATTATTTATAGCTATTGATGTAATCTCCCTATTGATTTTCATCAATTTCAAATATGACATTGAGAAGAAATTGAACTTTATTTGTTTATAGTCTGGCAACAGATTTATTAAGTATTGCACAACAGCACAGTGTATTGCACAACAGCAAGAAATCTTTAATTGAATATAAATTCAATTCATATAACCGATTTCAAGTTCATTGACTACATTTATTCAGAAACTATAATATGTCAAATATTTAATTACAATCCAAATTCAGACCTGTATCAAGCTTGAATATTGTGTCCATTTTTGCCCCAGCTGTTCAGGGTAGTACCTCTGCGGGTGTATCCAGCTCTGCTCAGCGAATCAGTTTATTTCTTAATTAAGAACTCCTTTTTATACGACCGCAAAAACATTTTTGTGGTCGTATATTGGTATGACGTTGTCGTCCGAAGACACATTAGTTTTCGCACTCTAACTTTAGTCATTTGTTAGTCGATTTTCAATGTAGTTGGAATTTCGCATCAAACTCTAACTTTAGTTTAAGTGAATGGATCTCAATGAAATTTTAAAATAAGGTTCAATACCACAAAAGGAAAGTGGGGATTGATTTTGGGGGTTATGGTACCAACAGTTAAGGAATTAGGGGCCAAAAATAAGCATTTTTGTAACTTCCAGACATAACTTGTGTGTAAGTGTATGGATCTCTCTGACATTGTACCACAAGGTTCCATATCACAAAGGGAATGCTGGGATTGATTTTTGGGGGTAATTGCCTCCAAATTTTAGGAATTAGGGGCCAAAAAGGGGCAAAAAACAAGCATTTTTCTAGTTTCATGACAATAACTTGTGTGCAAGTCTATGGATCTCTCTGACATTGTATCACAAGGTTCCATATCACAAAGGGAATGCTGGGATTGAATTTGGGGGTAATTGCCTCCAAATTTTAGGAATTAGGGGCCAAAAAGGGGCACAAAACAAGGATTTTTCTAGTTTCATGGCAATAACTTGTGTGTAAGTGTATGGATCTTTATGAAATTGTACTACAAGGTTCCATATCACAAAGGGAAAGCTGGAATTGAGTTTGTGGGTAAATGCCCAAAAAGTTTAGGAATAAGGGGCCAAAAATAAGCATTTTTCTAGTTTCCAGACAATAACTTGTGTTCAAGTGTATGGATCTCTCTGAAATTGTACTGCAAGGTACCATACCACAAAGGGAATGCTGAGATTGATTTTGGGGGTAATTGCCTCCAAATTTTAGGAATTAGGGGCCAAAAAGGGGCAAAAAACAAGCATTTTTCTAGTTTCATGACAATAACTTGTGTGTAAGTCTATGGATCTCTCTGACATTGTATCACATGGTTCCATATCACAAAGGGAATGCTGGGATTGATTTTGGGGGTAATTGCCTCCAAATTTTAGGAATTAGGGGCCAAAAAGGGGCAAAAAACAAGCATTTTTCTAGTTTCATGGCAATAACTTGTGTGTAAGTGTATGGATCTTTATCAAATTGTACTACAAGGTTCCATATCACAAAGGGAAAGCTGGGTTTGAGTTTGGGGGTAATTGCCCTAAACGTTTAGGAATTTGGGACCAAAAAGGGGCCAAAAAACAAGCATTTTTCTAGTTTCCAGACAATAACTTGTGTTCAAGTGTATGGATCTCTCTGAAATTGTACTGCAAGGTACCATACCACAAAGGGAAGGCTGGGATTGAGTTTTGGGGTGATGAATCATAAGGGGGTTCAAAAAATTTGGGGGGGGGGATTCTTTTTCCTTTTTTTTCTTTAAAATTTTCCATTTTAAATTGGTTATTTCTGATTTATATATAAAAGCAAATAATAATGATATGGTTTGAATAGGTAAATTAAATTTTTTTAAGTATCTTAGACCACTTTCATTCTGTGTCAGAAACCTATGCTGTGTCAAATATTTAATTACAATCCAAATTCAGTGCTGAATCAAGCTTGAATGTTGTGTTCATACTTGCCCCAACTGTTCAGGGTTCGACCTCTGCGGTCGTATCAAGCTGCGCCCCAGCGGAGCATTTTATTTCATTCATAAATTACTTTATGCTTGGAAATATAATTTTGCTTGGAGTTGAAAGAGTTGACACGTTGCAATGTACATTTACTCTACATAGTTCTATGGTACCAAATCAAAAGATTATATAAAGAAAGAAGTCAAAGGTTTCCCATCATAGTTTAGTTACATACATTTTTTTTGTACCTGAGGTCGTTGAATATAGATCATTATATAAATAAGGAGATGTGTTATGATTGCCAATGAAAAAACTAAGGATTTTCTTATCCAAGGAATAGATTACCTTAGCCGTATTTGGCACAACTTTTTGTAATTTTGGGTCCTCAATGCTCTTCAACTTTGTACTTTTTTGGCTTTGTTACTATTTTGATCTGAACGTCACTGATGAGTCTTATGTAGACGAAACACACGTCTGGCGTATTAAATTATAATCCTGGTACCTTTGATAACTAATTTGACTATAAACATAGATAAAAAAGGTACAAACTGGACATAATGCACTAGTTCATAAACAAGTGAGAACAATCGCCTTCATATAGTGCTCAGAATATGACATTCATAAAACTTATTCAATATCATTAGAGAACTCTAAATCTTAAATACTGAAAGCTACCTGTACTATGCAAGATAATGATATAACTGGACTTAAAATACACACAACCTGTAATTAACTGCCTTTACAGCGCTTTCGTGCTTTGATTAAGTGGGTGCAGCTCTGGGAAAACCCATTTTTGTCACAAATGTAATTTATATGGAAGGACAGGATATGGAAATTTTATACTTTATGCATTTTGAATTAGCCTGAAATATAAAATTTGTATAAAGCCCATAAAAATGATTTATACTTTGATAGTCGTTTTGCAAGCTAGCATACCTGTAGACCTAAACGATGATTCAAAGATTTGTCATACTATAAACATATGAGTAATCTGTGTATTGTAGTAAACTACCCCCATGACTTTAAAAACTGTCTGATTACATTAAATCTACCCTGCAATTGTTACACCTACCCTTCATAGTAAAGATTTTATCAAGATAGTTTGGTCAATCATCAAACATTAGGATTCTTATATCTATATAAAGACAGACAATGCCTGTCCGTCTGTTTGTTTTTAGATTCCATATGCAGATAGGAGTTTATTAAGTTGTTAAATTTCTCAATGTAGGGGGGTTTATTATGTGCTATTCAGCTTTATATCTGCATGGTATATGATGTTTTGAAAAATAATATTATATAATTTGAAAATTGGCATGCAGCACCAAAATTGGGTTGTTATTGTTATGAATCTAAATATCATTTTTACAAATATAAGTTTTTCAATGGGTCTCCAGCATATGAAGCATTTGTTTGTCAATATTTTTTGGCAACAGAAGAGCTTAGTTTTAAAATATTGTATAGTGCATTTTATTAACCATTTATGCATAATTACAAGTAAATCCAAGACCTACAATATCTGAAAAGATTAGAAAAAACAAATCTATCTTTTATCTCTTCTACTCAAAAGATTTATTCAAGTTATTTCAAAAACTTCAAAATCTTTTCATCAGAATGTTTAAATTTGGACGAAAATATTTTGAAGATATTTTCTACCAAATATAAGTGCCTCCTGAAGAGGGAGTGCATTTTTGATCTTTACCTTAGATCTCTTAACCTGAAAGGTGATCCACCTGTAAGTCAAAATAAGACAAATAATTTAGGTCACTTACACTTTCTTTACATGGTGTAAGGTGTACCTCTTTTAAAAGTACATAAAACAGTAAATAAAATTCATATTGTGGGAAAAATATTTCACTATGAAAAATTTATATTAATTTACAACATTGCATGCTTTCACTTCAATCAAAACACATTTATTTCTGTGTTATGTGATAAAATAAGTAATTTTTTTTCTCAATTTATTTACTTTTACATTTAGGTGATAATTGTGATATTGGTAAAATGATTTATTTTTTATGCCTGGATGGGTGATTTTCTCACATCAAATTATTTTTAGAGACTTAATTAAAAAATACAATATGTGCAGTATCATACCTGTTTACTAAAGTCTCAAGTTGACAGGTATGCAAAATATTTCTAATAAAAACTGTCAAAGAAACTTGAGAAGGAATAATGCAATCGCTTTATTAAGTTATGTTTCCAACTTTAATCATGCATTATAATCATCTGAAAAAGGATATTTTAAGTTAGATGTATAATGATGATTTAACTTTCCTTTCATTTCATTTATATATAAACAAAATATGTTAGATTTTCTAACAAAACAGTTAGTTCTTGCTAGTAGTGGGAGTAGATATAATGGGTTTTGTTTTTATAAGCATGATAAGATGACTGTCATTATAAGCACATTTTTACCTGTCTGTGTCTACTCTGTGATGGAGTTTGGTAAGATGTGTACCTGTTATAAAAACCATTACAGCTACCAGTTATGCTTCATTTCATTTCGTCCTGAACATGCATGAAATATTTGCCACTGGATGTTAAGCAACCAACAATCATCAATCATTTCAAATAAGGCTCAATAATGTTGAGGCTAAGTTGCAGAAGAACTTAAATACATACATGTATTCTAATTAGTTGGTGTTTCTAGAAATGTTCCAGAACCATAAAGTACTGGTCAGCACACCTGTCAATTTTAATGTTTGTCCTTCATCATTTGTTGATAGCAGTGGACAATGGACATATATTCAGTATGATTTATACAGTAGTTGAGAACTATCAAATTTATCATCATGGCTACAAATTTATTAAATGGGTTGTTAGGAAGGTTGACATTTGTTAAGTTCTTCAATTTTAATTCTTTGAACATTTTGAAAGAGAAAGTTCATGACCACTTTTATGTATAGGGAAGGCAATTTATGTTTGCAAGTGTCAGAATTAAATTAACTGTGCTTATGTTGATTGACATACATAAAATTTGATGTTCTTGATGCATTGAAGTCACCACATAACTTCAATTTACAATAAAGTGTCATCTATAGTACATCTATATTCACCAAAACCAGGTGTGATACTTTAAACTTTGTTATAAATCACCATTTTATATTGAGATGTCATTATTATTTTGTTTATGGCCAAAAAAATAGCATATATATCATCACATTGATTTCTTTATAATCCTGAATTTGGAGATGTTTACAGCTTTACAAACAAAATAAAAAAAAAGGAAATAGAAATAAAATATTAGTATTGCTATACATGTAACTATCAGATGAATAGTGGATATAATTTAGTTCATTTTATGAACCCTTGAATACTTACCTGAAACTGCTTGAACATAATAATTTCTCAAATATCTGTTTCCTTTGTGAAAAAAAGGTATATTTCCTTGTGGAAATTCCCTTTGTCCTACTTACAATGTACCAAGACTAACCAGAATTTAAAAGGCTTGTTGATATAGATGTATAAGGACAATAGTTAGGTGCCTAATGTATCATAATAAATTAAAGATGAATTTTCATTTCATTTGATGCTAAATGTATTAATATGTTTGACAGTTCACAAGAAGAAATTTCAGGTTCACGTGATATTATCAGTAGCAAAAATGGTTGTTAGATGGTTCCCAGTAAAGAAAAGGCCTCCCTCCTATTAATCATTCATAATTTGCTAAGATTTGGTAACTGCAAATCCAAAACATAGACCATTTACTTTTTAAAGTCAGAGCTTGGACCATTTAGAGCCAAAACATAGACCATATACTGTTATAAACCATTAGCATAGACAATTGACATTTAGAAGCCAGAGTAAAACAATTTACTTATAATTATTATATAAACCAGAGCATATAAACTTTTTTAAGCCACTCTGAGCATAATGTTTGTCATAAAATGTTAAATATCATTTTTATCTCTCTATGTCATCTTGTTAAGTGAGAGAATTAATAAAGTCATATGATTCATCCTGCAGTTTTAACTCAATTTGATGCCACTTTTAGTTACAAAACAAGGTCATGAGGGGTAAACATTTCCATAGAGAGAATGGTCTATTTAAGTGAAATTTAAGATGAAGGGGTGTGTTATTTCAATCCATTTATTATAGTATACATATTTATACAGAAGTATGAATCTGTGTCTAGACTATAGTTTAGACAGTTTTATGGGTACTTATTTGTATATTATATTATATTTTATATTTATTTTTTTATGTTAATTTGTGTCATTATTCAAGACTGTAAAATAAAGTAGTCGGTTGACATGGTTTAGTATTGTTTGAAGTCTAAAATATGGACTGACATTGTCCAAGGGGTAACATAAGAAATATAGCCATGTTGGGTTTCGATGTTTCAATGCCTTAGTGTAGACTGTGAAGAAAAGAATATTTGAAGAGCAATTTAATGCTGTAATATGAATATTACCTTTGCCCCTAAGTAACAGTGTGAAGTAATAACCATACTTAAGATCCATCGGAGAGTCTTACATGTCTGATTAAAATTGGGTCTGACTCTGACGGATAAAAACTTTGTTTTTTATACATTAATATTTACAGTTTTTCCGACCAATATGACAAATGTTCTATAAAAGTCATCAGTCCTTCTTAATCACTGGCAATATAATGAGGCAACTTTCGAAAAGTCTGTTTTCTTTTTAGAACAGTCTTATGTCATTGAGTTGACACAAGGTACAAATCATTTCCAATATCTTGCAATCAATGTTTCCAATCATCAACATTTCCCTTAAATGGTCTAGAACAAATTACATTCTCTTAGCTGATTGAAAGGATTGACAGTTTGATAAAATATATTCCATAATATAGATTGGTCGATTTATCAGTAAACAATTTAAATTTTCCAAAATAAAATTGAAGGATTGATACAATTTAATTTGATGTGATTGCCAGGGTTTCTATAAAGAATCAAAAGGAATGTATTGATTTGGTCTGATATCGGTGATTGAGTTAGGTATTGGAATGCTATTAAAGGAACGTAGGTATAGAGATCACAAAGTGGAAACCCTTTCAATATCTCCAATGATATAGAAGGTGTATTGATCAATAGAATATATATTGGAATGTCATGACACTGCATAATCAAAGTCAATGTATATTGATTCAATGTTTTTAATGACTTTCATTTATTTAATTTTTGATTTTTACATCGCGATGACCTTGGGGTCATTCAGATGTATTGCTATCGCCTAGATTTCCATTATGTAAATTAGTTTTGGGTTTGTAACCGATCTATAAACATGATAAATATGCACACATAAACGAATGCAAAATAACATTCCTTATCGTTTGATATAAATACATCTCTTCAATGAATACTGATAAAAATATTTTTGTTTACAACATAAATTAATAATATGAAAATGTTTTGTAGTTAGATATATATATATAAGTAAAAAATCATTGATGATATCAATGCAGACGTACCGAAAAATTGTGTTAAAGCATGCGGAAGAATATCTCAGAGAACTTTTTGCGAGGACCGGTAACTCTGTAATTGTTTTTGCGGGAAAATATGAATGCCTACTCGTATCCAATCTTAGAAAAATCGAATTTTTACAGAAAAGTGTCCACCATGTATACTGATTTGTATAACTACAATATAATAGTTATTACGGTGAAGTTGAATTTCCTGTCATTTATTCATCATCCACGCACGAACTTGTCTCAGAAAAAAATATATCTCTGTACATTAACCTCAGTTTCAGGTAAAGAGATATGTTGTTTTTTTCTGAGACAAGTGTTTTTGACCATCCTCAAGAACTTGTGGTCATCCGATGTTCAGTACTTCAGTACTTTGATTTTTTCAAGTGTTTAATATGTTTTTTATGGAATTCATAATATGGGAGACCTGTATTCCTATCTTTTTTTATAAGCTAACAAAACAGTAAAAAACAAACGAAAAGCTGTTCAGACCATTAAAAAATTATATTTTAGTGGACACAATCAGATAAAAATGTATTTTTACTTATTTAGATATTGATATGGTTTTGTTAGGACCATTGAATAATAACTGACCATTGTGCATCTTTGTAAAACCTAAAGAGATTTATTTGTATACCTAAATTCATTGTCTTTGGCCTGTTTGAATTTAATAGATATATTCCCTAAACATATATAATTGAACTGTGCCTTGTAATTTATTAATTTAAATCAAAGGTAATCAATTATGTTAGCTATAGGTAGATCAAATTATCCATAATATTCAGGTTTTATTTATGAGCCGGCTGTCTTTTGATGTTATGACCTGTCAAAGACCACACACCTGAAAAGGTTAATTATATTTCTACATCTATCCTGTACAGGTAGGATACATGATATACTCAAATTAGAGACCTAAGTTTTGGAACTAATTAAAACAAGGGAAATGTCAAAGATATAAGGAATATTTGTAATGGCCCACACATGAAAAAAGTTAATTACTTTTCATTATCTGTCTACAGTAGAAGGGAAGTTGACCAAAAGTCAATAGAATCAATAATGTGCTGCTTATCAGAGACAGACATGGACAGGTTAATTACAGGTTGTGATTTGATTATATTGCATCTAACTTATTGTATTTTCTAAAACAAAAAGAAAGGCTGCTATTTGGCACAACTTTGTGTTTCAAACTATTCATTATTATTTGTAAAATACCATTTTAAAATAGATTTTGTAGGTAAAGAAGTACAGTACAAATTTTTCTATATATAAATAAGAAGATGTGGTATGAGTGCCCATGAGACAACTCATTCATCCAAGTCACAATGTATAAAAAGTTAAAAATTATAGGTCAAAGTTAGGCCTTCAACACGGAGCCTTGGCTCACACCGAACAGCAAGCTATAAAGGGCCCCAAAATGACTAGTGTAAAACAATTCATACAGGAAAACCAACGATGTAATCTATATAAAAATACGAGAAATGAGAAACGCCTATGAACCACACCAACAAACGACAACCACTGAACAATACTATTATATGCTTGTAAGCAGACTATGATATTGACTCAAAACCCAGAATATCAAATATTCACGAAAATATGATTTATCTTCCATGGCATACGTAAAAATTGGTATCCAAGAAAATGAATGTATTCACAGTTACATGGTTATATCAATACTTGTTTTATTTTTCAGTCAGCACTCTGGTGAGACTGAGTGCTACTGGTTGTCAACATTTTGGGCAGTTGAAGTTGATTATAAGCTTAAAGAAACTTCTAGGGTGAAGATTTCAATCTGCCTTATATGTAAACTTTATTATTTTCAAGTTTTATGAAAATATGTTAACACTAACATATTATATTTCACATATAACATATATGTGCAATTTAATTTTGATAAATGAAACTTATTTATATTATATCATCATTTATCATTCAAGGCAGGAAATATGTGGTCTTTTTTGTTAAAACATCTCAAATTTGTTAAAGTCACCTTCAGGCAAATTAAATTATTGGAACATATATTATAATTTATAATTTGTTTAGAATTCTTCAAAAGGAAATAAGGAAAAAGAAAACTATTTCATAAGGATGTTATATTTTTATTTGTAGAACATTTATTAAAATTAAATGTTTACTTATGAAATTGAATGATTTATATATAGGTTTTATAGTTTAACAAGCCAATTACTTTATAGCCATGATATAGCTCAACTGAAAAGAAGAAAAAAAAACCCTTAAAGTTTTGGGTTAAACATTGCTAAGGCAGTCTATTTTTTTTATGATCAGTAGACAGTATTCTCTATCAGGGGGGGGGGGGGGGGGGGGGGGGTTTAAGTAAAAAGCTTTTGTACATTATAAACAGTATAAAGTTAAGTACATGTAGCATCTATATGGTAACAGATTTTTACATTGATTTGAGGATACCAGTTAGTTGTTATTTATGGTGTTTTAATTCAAAAATTTTTACATTTTAACCAATTTGAAAAAAAAATTTAATGTACAAATATGTAAAAGAAATGACTAAATCTAACTGGTTTTGACATAAAGAGATGTATATTAATGTGAAATAAAACACCTAGAAGCCATTAACCCGCAATTAACCCTCTATTGGTTATACATATATGCAACAGGTAACATAGGTAAAAAAAATGCTGTAAGTAATTGCAAAATCTGTTGTATTGCAATGGCAATCTGAACAGCAAATTATCTGTTGTACAAGACAGCAGAAAACAATATTTTGAAAGTAATTTGAAACACAGATGACTATTGTATGTGCAGGAAAGAATAGCCAGTAAGAGGGTGTGAATGTCCCCTCTTACAGCATTATGCCTTTACAACATATATAGGATGTTTAATAAAAAAAAACATATGCAGGGCCATCATAAAATGGGTGTCTTGTTAAAAAAAACCAATAACAGGTAGATCATTTACATCTAAACCAAATCTTCAGGGGCCAGCTGAAGTCCGCCTCCGGTTGCGAGATTTTCTCGCTGTATTGAAGACCCATTGGTGGCCTTGGGCTGTTTTCTGCTCTTTGGAGGGGTTGTTGTCTTTTTGACACATTCCCTGTTTCCATTCTCAATTTTACTAAATGAGAATGCTTATCTTGTTTATTCCGTTGTTCAATTTTTGTGGGTGACACTGGTGCCTTTAATTCATAAACGGAATTATTTTTGTTTAGCGATGTACGTTTTTGTGATAAACAAGTGAAACCTGGTTTTAATATTCTGCGCATTTATTTACTGATGACAAGAGGAAATGAAATATTTGATATAAGTTTAAGGTCATGGTCCTTACAGTATATTGTGCAGATAGTTTTTGTTCTTCTCACTCCTTACATAGTAAAATTTATATGAACTTTAGGTAGGAATTAGATGTTTGTTAAAGCTGAGTTTTAATAGGAGGTTAAAGGTCATGTTTTAATAGGATTAAGAATCATGCACAAAGGAAGATTTAATTTTGGGCTGATTGTATAGTGCAATGTTATATATGCCAAAATAATGCCTCAATTTGTTCAATGCCTAGTCACCACTTGGTGGCAGGGGTATTTAGTGTCACCCTTGTTCTTATTCCATTCAAAATCAAACATTGTTCAGACTTTTTCTGTCATGCCTCGGTAGACATTTAGCTTATTTTTGGTTTATAGGTGTATACTGATGAATTTGTACAAGTAAAGTTTGCGTTTTTGTTTTGGATGACCTGAATTATGTCCCTTGGAACTTGTCAGCAGGCAGAAGCAATCTGATTGTCTAGTTTTCCCTCTAAGTTAAACATCGCCTTTTCAGTATACATGTATGACCTGTATCTGTTATATGATAAAAGAGAGATGAAAGATACCAAAGGGACATTTAAACTCATAAGTTGAAAATAAACTAACTTGATTGTAATTTATATTTGTAAATGTATTGATAAAAACTTATGGAACAAAAATTGACAATCTTTAACATATATGCTTCTATGAGAAAGGCAGTTACTAATATGTTTGATTAAATAGCAAATTGTATCATGCGTTAAGTAAATTGATCTACATATTTACTTTAAAATTCCATTTAGGATAAAGTATCAAAATTTTATTGACTTTTTTTAGGAAATTTTGTAACTAATCAATAAATATTTAAATACAGTAATAAAGATCAATAAAAATGTTAGTAATAAAACAGCGTTAATCAATATTCATAAAATTATTAGGAATATGGATGCAGCAAGTTAATGTTCGTAATTATTAGTATCAGTGTAAAAAATCTTAAATTTCAGGTCTTAAATCAAAACGAATTGAATTCAAGGCTTGATATCCAATCTATTTATGAAGATGCAGTGTCAGTTGCTTAGTAAATTCAGAAAAAAAAAATTTACAATTAGCTGGGATATGGAATTTTGGTGAAGGCATTCATTTCATGATTTAAAAACTGGAGTTAGTTGACAATTCATAATGTAGTACGAAAGCAGTGTTTAGATTGGACCAAATTGATGTGAGCTTTTTAAATGGCCTGAAGTGCAAGAAGTTTGTAAAAACAAAAAGAAGATATGAAGAAAAAACTTAAGCCATAAGAAAATATGAATTAAGAAAAATTACTAAACATTTCAATAATACAAAATCATCTACATATTATAAATTTTAACTTTTAACTTTGCATTTGCAAAATGCACCTTCCAAAGCTTTGACCATCGAAGTTTACAAATAATATCTAAGTCAAGAGCTAATTTACTGTCTATAAATGTATGTGTTCTTATACAAAAATTCATTAATACCTTGCAATAAGTACAATCATAGTTTTAACTTAAAGGTTAAATGCGTGGGAGGTTTGTCCAGACTAGTGTATTGTTTTAAGTTTGTAATGACAAGAAGGACACTGAGGTTAATGTAGAGATGCACATTAAAGTTGACATTTACATGAAATAAATTGTGTTCAAAGTTGATGAATTAACAAAACTTCTAGTAAAGGGAATCAAATTATATAGTTTGGTATTTTGATAGGAGACTAATCATTATAATTTCTCAAAGTATCACTTCCCTGAAAAATGACTTTGTTCATACAACTGAAACTGGACTTCAGATTCTTAGAAGATTAAATTCCTGATAATTATCTTGTCAATAACAGAAGTTATTGCCTAACGGTCTGCTAGTCCTATCAAATTCCAGTAATTGCTGTGTTTATAATCCTGTCAGTTTCCTGTTGTCTATAACAAGGCTTAAACAGACATAAATAAAGAATAGAACATTGATCTGGGTATAGAAATCCTGAGTTATTACAAATACATGGACAGGAAAAAATATATCTATATCGAGCTTTAAAATTGATCCTGTACTTCATCAGCCAGTTAATTTCGGAACAAATTACGACAGACAATATTAATTGGCAAGCTCTGTAGAATAATCATGATGTAACAAGTGCAGCAGACAGATAATATAATCAGGACGGATGGACTGCCAGGTGATAATGAAAGTATTGACTTGAATACTGTCAATGACTTTCAATGACACTATCTGATTGGAATACAGTCATTATACTGTTACATATAGATATTTGATAATGTCAAAAATCTTGAATAAAATAGTCATAGTACTATAACATATACACAGGCATTTTATAATGACACATTTTGACTGAAAGACAGTTATTATTCTGTAACAGTAAGACAGGCAATTATGACTCAAACTGACTGAAATATTGTCATAGTACTGTATTACATAGATACAGGCAATAATGACCAAATCTGACTGAAATACAGTCATTATACTTAACTCATAGGCAGAGAATAATGAAACAGTCTGACTGAAATATTGTCATAGTATTGTATCACATAGACTGAAGGTGGGCAGTAATAGCCAAATCTGACTGAATATAGCAATCCAATAGCTACTAGTCACCATACTGTCATCTGTATAAAAAGGAGATATATTGTACAAGACAATATTGCAAGGTCTAAATTGCCTGGAGTCTAGGAAACCTACTACTTGACTAAGTGTATTGGTTTACCTTGGATTGTAGAGTTTTCCTTTTCTGTATCTGTATCAAAAACTAACAAACAAAAAAAATCATTTTTATCAGTTTTTGATTTGCCTTTGTGAATATTCACTAGTTAAAAAAAACATGCATATTGATAGTATTAAAAATGAACTTCCATGCACGTACATGATGTAATTTGCAGTATTTTATGTCCTAAAAATTGAATGTTTATTTTCCCACCATTTATCATAAAGGGATACAGTTTATTTTAGAATGTGAAAGAATTTCATCAAAATAAGCATCTTTGTAATAAATTGAATATGATCTCAACAGATGATATCTACCTTTTTACTCATTCATCACATTTATTTCTATACTTTTACATAATGGAAGATGCATTAAAATTAAGTTGTCTTTTTAATGGGGTATTTTCAGACACTAAAGCTAAATTATATGCCATATTGAATATATTAGTATAAAAAGGTTCAAGTTACATGTGGTATTCTTAAGTGAAAGACTTTGTTTCGTAGCTTGTTATTTTAGGTATAATATAGCTTACGGTAAAATGGAAAAGATATAGAAGAACTAATCGTAGAATTCAAATATAGAAAAATATTCAATGAGTGACCGAATAACGCATTAATTAACGAATGCGTGTATCGCATGAGTTAATTATCAGTGCTGTTTGGTCACAAGTTGAATATTTTTCGACATTTGAATTCTTTGATTAGTTATTCTTTTTATTTCATTGACAATAGGCTTTTAAATGGAAATAAAGTAGAAACTATATTTTTTCTACGCAGTCACAATTTGCTTTGATGCAACATTATGATGTCAGATGAGTGAAATTATCGAGTTTATTTCACATGTGAAATTATTGGTTTTTATTTCACTGAGAAATCATGGTAATTCATTGCAACCAATGTCATAAATAAACTTATACTTTGTGTGCTGTCTCATTGAAGTTTTTCCGACCTGTGATCTCTTTGATATGATATATTTGTATTTTTTTGAATTGAAAATACATTTTTTGCCACTCTTTACCATTCACATTTAACATTTAGTTGTATAAAGTTTGAAAAAAACGGTGGATTAAACTTAGGCAAAAAGTGCAAAAATATATATTCCCTTTACAAGCAAAATCAAAATAGTTTTAAGAGAGTTTGGTTAACTTTCAAGTTAAATTTAAGATTGATATTTTAGTAATAGTGATTGTTCTGAGGTGTATCCTGGCAACTTTTCATTGATGACCAAACAAGACAAAAATTCAACATCATTATCAAAATTCTTGATATTGAAGTGGGCGTCTGACCCAAACATGACACATATGGGATGGGTTTACAATTCACCCTAATGGGTTTAAAATAACCGAGAACTTATCATCACCCCTAAAAAGACGTGTGTTGAAGCAGATATGTCCACAGATAGGACCCATACTTTTATCTGTTGATGGTCACTTGACAATTCTTTGATCCCTTGTTTATTTACCTACAATGTCCGTTAATAAGCAATTGTTAACTTTACCAATAGAGATAAAACAAGGTCAATTTTCATAAATATGTCAAACAATAAGCGTGAGTTTAGATAGATTTTAGTAAGTTTATAACAATTTTTGTCAACAACACTTGAAAGTGCTGGGTAATTGTGAATTGTTTTTCTTTAATTGTGTTTGCTATAGGAAGATTGATATAAATCCCAAACATACACCAGGACAATTGTTTATTGTGGGGTAGGACCAAGGTATTATCTTTATCCTGGTGTTATGCTGGTCTGATTGATAAGGCAAACTTGTGTTGTTGTCCACTTATTTTCTGCAACCAAGGCTTAAAACGTCTTTCCTCTGAACTTAGCTGGTTATTGATTTACAATAATGTACTGTCAAATGCATCAGCCTTTCATTTTAACATCCCTTCATTTTGTCAACAGAGGGTGGGGTTCAGGTGATATGTTAAGCGTAAGTCTTTCATTCTGATCTTCCTAAAGGATCAAATTTACACAAAGGCATGTTTTTGTTATTTTATCTTAATTACAAAAATTATCGAAATTAATCCCTTCCAAAAATGATTCACTTTACAGAACCGATGTATCTCCTTCATCATACAAATTACAAGATTTCTGCCCAGATTTTGTTTGACTTGCCTGCATTTGCTCAGATAGATGATTTAATGCTTTAAAAACAATGTGTGTAAGGTATTTTTACTCTTATTTGTCAGTTAGTAAATAAATTACAAAATGCAAGTTAAAAATAAATTTTAACCCTGCCTGATGGTCATTGGTGTTAGTTCATAACCTCAACAGTTATAAAAAGACCTCTCCAGTTAGGTTGACTGTCATCACCATTTTATACCTAGGATGTTAAAATGTCAGGATGTCTACATTTATTTAATCTCTCTCATTATTTATTTGTCAAGTCAATGTTGAATTTTAAATCTTGAATAATAAGAATATCGTCTTCACTCGGTCAGCCTTTTGTTATCAAATATATGATATATGGTTTGGTTATGTGAATCATAGAAACTGTATTCAGATCATAAAAGATATTTTCTTTACTTGGACCAAGTGATTGTTTGTATAATCCATTAGATTTATCCCAGCAGTATAAAATAAATATTGAATTTTACTTTCAAGAGTTTAACTTGTTTTTCTTGTAACAAATAGTACACAGGTATTAATAAAACCTGAAGGCATTGTGCTTATATATTGTATGAAAACAATAAAAAACTGGGCAGGCATTGAAGATAAAGAAGTTAAGATACGATGGCCAAAGTTTTCTGGACTCAACTGTTGTATTGTTTCTTACATAAATAAGTTTTTACCCTTCTGTTTAAACATTGACCACATGGTGAGGCATGCATTGTATCTTGACCACATGGCAAGGCATGTATTGTTATGACTGGGACTTTATTTTTATACTACAGAACAAGATTAGTCAAATATAGTTTTATTACATACCTCCATTCAGTTATACTTCAAACTCTGTAATGATAGGATCAGACATAGACTTCACTCTTATTGAATAGAGGATTAGACAGACCTTAAGTTGCAAGCTCACTGACCATTTCATAACAAAAATCGAATTATTCTAATAGAAAAAAAAAAAATCAGGACAAAGAAAATCAAATGTTGCCAGCAGTTAACATTTATTTTTGTTTGAATTCAGTCTTGATATAGTATTATTTTGTGTATGCCAGCATCCATCAGCAATCAGCCCATAACTGCCACTTCAGAATTTTAGCTTAGTCCTGTTACTGGAGTTTACAGTACTGCTTATGTTTTATTTGTATCATACTTTATATTTATAGTAGTATTATTTCTATTTCCAGTTGTGTGTAAGACATCTAACAAGTCAACAAGATGCAGGTTATCATTATAAAGCTGTGTGTAGAGCCCTGGCAGCTGAGGCGGCTGAACTTCTACTGTTTCTAGATAAAGTTACCAGGGAAAATAAAGTAAGTTCTGAATGCAAAGGTTTCCGTCAGTATTTGTTTCTACCTGACAAAAACATCTCCCTTATTGTTTCAAACAATAATTAAAGGAGCTCACCAGTGTATAGACCACATTTCATTGACTTGACCATGAGTAAAATTTTAATAATTGTCCCATCAACTATAAAGGTTATTCCAGAAAACAGTATTTAACCTGAAATATATGATTTCCACGAATGCGCCTTTTCGGAATTATTTAGGATCTTTGGTGCTTAACATCAAATGCATATTTTACTACTCATGTGGAGTCATTGGTGTGTATGCAAACAAATCCCATACCTGCTAACAGTGAAAACTTGTGGAGATAATGACAAATTTCTTTGTACTACACTCCCATCTAAAGCTGAAATTCTGGATCCCCCTTCTGGAGTTTTTTAACTTGAGAGATATCAGAAGGTAAACTGGAATTTCCGTTTGTCAACTAGTTATGAAAAAGATAAAGTTTATGTTACATAAAAATTTTGAAAATTGTACTCATAATCGTAATTTTCTGTCAATTTGTAATCAAATTGACAGGCAGATGGATTTCAAACTTTGCTTTATTGATCCTAATACAAATTCATAAAACACTTGTCCAAATATAAACATCTTAAAAGTTTAAGGACTTTCCTTAACCTTAAATTATTACACAATCTGCATTTCATCCACGACCCCTTATCTGACACATAACCACTATCTATAATTGATTTTGCATTTTTTATGGACAAATTATTACGTGATTGACAGGCAAAGATATAAATTATCTACATCCTTTAAAAAAATTTGTGCTATTTCATACCTTTCCTGTTTGGGTAATTGATTATCCTTCAGGGTGGTTTTATTTTACAATATAATCAATTAGGTATTTTATCCTCAATGTAAATACAGGTTTTATTGCTCACTGAATATTTAGGTAGAGGTCGTTAAATTTTATTCTGTATTACAGTTAACGAATAATCAATGAAAAATGCCAAGGTTTTTTTTAAATTTATTCATTATTGCCGCAAAACTGTATGTTTTAAAAACAGTACTATGTTGCAGAACGAACTTATACCGAAACGAAACTGACCAGCCTTACGTTTTATCTTCCAAAAATCAACAATTTTATATTTTATTGTCGGAAAGCATTTTATATGGAAATTATAGCATAATTTGTCATCAGAAGATTTACTACATAGATATGAATATATGAAGTTCTCTATATAGCGATTTGATGAATTTTAGATGAGTACATAAAAGTATGCTATTAGTAAAGGAGGTAACAAGAGGGGAAAAAATGTTGACCTTAAAAGAGAAAATGATATGTAATATATGTAATAGTACTGTATATTATGGTGGATTGACAAATGTATAAGAACTTTATATTTAATTCTTGACTGTACTTTTCAATCATTTATGGTAGCTCTTGTGATTTCTTATCTATAAAAGGGTCAAAGTCTGAAAATTTGCTGTCTGGAATTTTTTTTTAAGTTAGTTTCCAATTCTATGATAGGTTTTAAAAGATTTTGCAGTACAGTTTACATAAGCTTAATTGGATAGAAATGGCAATTTCACATTGTATATCTTATCAAATTACTGTCTCTAAAGTACATAACAAAGTCATTCACTGTCTGTCAGAATGAAGTTCAAATTCATTAGTTGGGCAGGTATTATTATATATCTTATAGAATAAATCTATTAATTTATTTAGAATACCAATAGTAAAATCCATAGCCAAATTCAGACAGACAAATTGCTGTTTTAAAATAGCTGACCAAACAAAGGTTTTATATCTGACAAATATAGCTGTAAAGTAGCCAAATTATGGTAATGATGATGGTGATATACATAAAAAATGTATGGTTCCTTGCCCGTAAAATTTGCCAAGCTTAAAACTTATCTATTCTATCAGCATGATCAGATTGAATATGTAGACTTTGTATGAAATTATAAAAATAGTCAGCATCAGTGTATTTATCCATTTATATTTTCATCAGTACTTTAAATATTGATTTTTTTTCAGAGGTTTATAGAGACACAGCTTGATCAGGATCTCCAGAAGCTTGACAATTTACAGAGAGCAGATTGGGTAAGTTATCCAAGAAAGATAACTCTGATTCATAAAAGATGCCACCAGTTTAATTGGCATTTACTCAAGGGATTGAGCATATTCTACTGTAAGGACCAACTTGATAAACTCCTATTTCTTCATTACATGAAACTAAATTTGTTTATTGGTATGTGAACATCTTCAACCTCAAGTCTGAACCTAAAACATATTTTCACAATAATGTTTCATCCTGAATATGAATCAAATATTTGCCACTGGACATTAAGCAAATGATCAATCATCAAAGCATTGACATTCTAAGCCAACTTGACATAGCAACTGTAAGGAATGATTCTCTTGAAGCCTTGTACATTTGATGGAAAATTTCACATTTTTTGTTTAGCTCAATGGGGTCTTGCTAAAAGTTGTCCAGATGAAAAAATAGCAAGAATTTTGTCTAACAGACTTGACAAATTTAGTATTTTATTATATTTACAGGGTACAGTTTGATTCAGGAATATATCATACCAAAGTTGTTGAATTTATTTGATCTCCCTATATTTCAGGCCAGATTATGGGTACAGATGATGAGGGAGTTAAGACAGGGTGTCAGGTTAAAGAAAGTAGAACATATCCACCTGCCACCAGTTGAGTTTGAACTGACTCCATTTGAGATACTATTGGAGGACATCAGAACAAGGAGATATACACTCAATAAAGTTCAGGTAACAATTTTATTTCAATTTTATGATGTAATTTTTTTTCTTATTTGAAGATATTCTTTGACCGGTCAGATTTTTTTTTCATACTGAAGTTTGATTTTAAAGCCAGCTAATGGTGAATGATGAGTTTTTAGAAATTCCTGTTATGTGCCCATTTAAACGTTGACTTGTAGTGTGTTTTGAGACATTTTAAGACATTGGAAATTTGTTTATGATGAAGAATTTTTAAAGTTTTTTTTGTCCATATATATGTCAGATCTGACCCTTATAATATGTACTGTTCCATTGTAAAAAGAGGACAGTTTTTCACTGAAATAACAATTTTAATGTTGTCATTAAAGATAATCTTATAAAAATTTGTTTAAATTGTTTGTGATTATCATATGCGAAGGGATTACAAATCCTGTCCTACAAATTTGATCTTTAAAAATTGATGTAACACTTGAAAGGAAACATGTTGGTTATAATGCATATGTATATCAAAACATGACAAATAGGGGAACATCTTTATATGAGAGTTTACTGTTAATATAAAATTTTTGCATTTATCTAAAAAAAAAAATCAGTTGAAAAATCTGACTTATTTTTGTGCATGTAAGAAAAATCTCCTAATTATTATAGGAAGTTTTGTTTTCATAGGTAAAGTATTATTATGTGTTTATAAATAGTCACTCTATACAGTTCTAGTCAAACAAAAAGTTACAAATATAACGGATAGTTTATAATGAAAGTAAATGCATGAACTGCCTTGAAATGAGTCCAGCACCATTTTAATTTCCAAGAAGAGAAAAAGCTTGAGTGTTGTGTTTGTATACTTACATATTGTTTGGAAGTAAAATACTGTTAATTTTTGTACATTTAAGTATCGCTTTTTTTGCTTACACATCAGTCTGTCTGAAAACCTAAGTTTGCTTAGTTGCATGGTCTGCAGGTATACCTTCCTTCGTATGGATTGTTTTGTATGCTACTAATACTGTTACCTGTGCATGTTGTATTTCAATAGGTAAATGGTGACATACCAAATACAGTCAAGAGTGATGCCCATGCTGTCATGTTAGATTTCATCAGATCACGGCCACCATTACAACCAGTGAGTATATTCATGCTTGGTAGGATTATATAGTTTGGTAACCGTTAATTGGGCTAATGCTTCCATTTATTTATAGTTTATCAGTGGTTCTTCAAATGAGGTGGAGTTTCTCAGCTATAATCTCATTAAAGGGAAATAGGCCTGAGATGAAATGTATCCTAAAATTCATCCGCAAGTTTGAAAGATTATTAATATTTTGTTTATCCCTATTTTCTTAACCATAGTCAGTGATGTAGTCCTTCAACTTTGTGAATTCTCTTTCTACTCAACATAGAAAAACTCATATCACTTGATTAGCCTGAGATGAAAATTGATCATTGAGAAATTTCAAAGGAAAATTTGAGAAAATGTTGGTAACGGGTGATTATTCAGGATAGATTATTTGGATAAGACTCAATAAAACTTTGCACATCAGAAAAAAAATTCCGAATCTAAAGGAAAAACTTGTTCACCTTTATAAGTTATCCTCCTCTGACATAATCTTCAATTTATTTGGTCACTATAAGCTAGAAATAGAAGTAGAAGATCTATTGAAAAAGAAAGGGTATGAAGTGGGTGTTAAAGAAATAAACCAAGAAATAGCCAATATATCATAGAAAAAGTGTCTTTACTGCTGTTATTCATCTTCACTGTTGCTGAATTGTATATTTTAAATCGCACACCTTACAGCACTTACAGCAAGGTCAAAATGTTGATATCATAAAATAGGATAGTTTATAGTCATGTCTACAGACCAAAATTACAAAAAAGAATGTATTCTGTTTATATTATAAGTTTATGAGCAAGTACTTATTCTGAAGTGTTATTTTTCTCAACTCATACATAATTCTTTGTATCATTTAAACCCAAGGTTAAATATGAATGATTTTGTAATTAAAGTTATCAATCTTGTTAAGAGTTTTAATTTTGTGGGTCATCATACCAAATTTAACATTCATGGAGAGAATTATACTAACAAATATCCCTAATACTAATATTGTAATAACTTCTAAATCTACTTGATCTACTGAATATACCAGATAAAAGTTCTATAATTTATCTATAATTTTCCAATAAAGAGAATTGAACACTCATCCTGCTAATTATGCAGCCTCTGAAAATCATCTGTGCATTTTTTTAGCATGTGCTTGTGTTGTATGTAGATAATTGTCTATATCCATCAATTAACTTTGCCATAAATCTTAGTAATCACCAAGCTTGTGTATTTACTGACTGTTTGGAGCTGTATGTTCATAACAATGGATGTAATAGACACATGTAAAAATTCTGAAAACTGTGAATTTAATCAAATTCAAAATGAATTTGCTATGGAAATAATTGAAAAATTACAAAATTGGAAAATGTCTGAAAATTTGGAAATAGAGGATTTGGAAAACAATGATATTGAGGTCAGTAGTTTTAATTCTGTGACATTATTCACCTAGTTTCATAGATTAACCGATTTTTTTATTGAGGAAAGTAAATGTCAGATTGAAATTATAAATTTAATTAAAAATTTAGAGACTTTAATTTCACGTTTTTGACATGTGCTATCACCTTACAATTAAATTCCTGACATATTGGCAAATAGACCTTAAATTGTGTGACATATTCTAAATTAAACAGTATAATTTACATAAGACAGAAATTGATAGTAAGGGTCTATGATACCTTGATATTCAGGGTTGTAACTAGTACGGAAATCTTGCATGTACATTCTGATCTGTATTTAGTCCTAATTGTTTTCAAATGTCAGGAACATTTGTAGGGACGTTGATTATGGAAGTTAGTTTGTAGCAGTATTAATATATGTGAATTTTCAATTTAAGTGGAAAAAGTCTTCCATTAATGAGAAGGTCCTCCTTATTGTCTTTCTTTGTTAGACTGGATTAATATCACTTGAAAATATAAATTGATATAAGAGCTGTCTTGACCAGATTTGCAACTTTTGATTCCATTTTACAAGCCTTTTGTATATAACATTATGATTAAACATATTGAAAGCATGCGCACATTTTGTTATTGTTCTGACCCTTTCCTACTTTTGATATGTTAGCCCCCCCCCCCCCCCTCTAAAAGTTGGGCTTTATTGCAAGCTCCTTGTCCGTATGTCCGCTTGTCCTTGTCCAATAAATAATTTT
The DNA here is from genome assembly GCF_021869535.1 of Mytilus californianus. Taxonomy (NCBI): domain Eukaryota; kingdom Metazoa; phylum Mollusca; class Bivalvia; order Mytilida; family Mytilidae; genus Mytilus; species Mytilus californianus. The sequence goes on from NW_026262701.1 coordinate 85,413,399, forward strand.
GTAACACTTTTCTTAGAAATAACTAAGAAAATGACTACCGGTACATATTTGGTTGGAACCCCCAAAAAAGCTTGTATACTTTTTGGAAGCATGCAATAAGGTACATGTATAAGTAAAATTTAGTTTACATGAACCCGTCATACAGAAATAGATTTTGGCAATTTACCCATGTAGTAGCCTTAAAATTAAATAAAGATGATTAGAAGCAGTCAAAAGTTGGTTTACACAGAAAACATTAGATGAAAGTAGAATTGTCTATGTAATGAATAGGGGCATTTACTGTTTATCTGATAGCATCTGTTCTCCTGTCTGAAACCTTTCAATCTTAAAGTGTTCTGATTAGCTGGTGATTTTAGTAGGAACTGAAAGTAGAAAGCATATTCTGTTTGATAATACATGTACTTGTTTGATGCAGAAGATAACTGGAAATTGAAATTAGAATCTAGTTTTTGTAAAACTACAAATAGATTTCTATAAAAGACTTCAATGTCTTGTATAAGATATTAACTGCATGTTTTGAAATATTTCATTCCTTTGAAATGGTCTGATGCAGAAACAGTGTTTTATTATGAAAACATCACTGTTTTATACCTTCTGATTGGACTAGACATCATTTATGTAGATGGTGACTGGGCAATGTAATTCACAAGGACAAAATCTGAATAAATACAATGACTTTTCCTGAATTTCTGAATTAATCCAAGGACTTTTCCTGAATTTCTGAATACATCCAATGACTTTTCCTGGCATCTGAATCTCAATAACTTATTGTATGCTGTGTAGGAGGCTACATTCTTTTCTGTGTGCTGATTCAGAAAGAGTTACTTATAAAATTATTCTAGTAATTAGACAGATTTTCAAAGTCTTATGTCATTCTGTAATTGAACAATACACCATAAATCTTATTGAGAGATAAATTTATACAGTATATAGTTCTCAAAAAGGAAATTACTACATTTGTTATTTTGGTTGTCAACATTGCATGTGTGTGTTTATTAATTAAAGAAAGCTTTTGGTTCTGTTACATGAAAACTAAGTTTTTTGGTTATTTTAGGCAAAAGATAGAGTACTGAAATCACCGCCAAAGAGAGAGCTTTCAGTTAGGGAACAATTGTTACTACATATAAGATCTCAACCACCTAAATTGAAATCCATTAGTGAGGGCCAGCATGTTGGTAAGTCTAGAATTATCTGTCATGAACAGTGTTAGATTCAGAGAGGCCTTTAAGAATTAAGGTCAATGACCTTGGTCAATATGAAGCATGGCTGCCAATAGGAATTCCTTTAATGAATTATCCTCAGCTGTTACCAGAAATAGCACTTATTTTCAACTAGAAATAGAAAAGATAGGTCAAAGACTCAAATGGCAATGTTGTGATACTTATGGTTTATATAATATCACATGATGAATGGTAATATTTTGATATTATTATGGATTGAAGGATTGTAATATTTTAAGTAATAAGAAAACAAGTGATGCAATTCCTTTTTAGGCACGCAAATGTGGTCTGTCACTACCATTAATATTGCTGTGAACATAAGAAGATGGATGTACATTAATAAGACAGCAAACCAACAACACTTATATTTAAGGAATTTACTCAAAAGATTTAAATGTGTTATTATCTAAATAATGTTACAAGATTTAGATAAGTTGTCTATGTATAGTATTTTTATGTTTTAGCATTTGCGTTTAGATTTAGGTTTTGTCTTACACAACTGTTTTAGCTTATGGACTTCAGTTTACTGATTTGGTAAAAAATCTGATTAATCATTAGTAAGGGGCTCTTGTCCATATAGCCTTTTGGCGCTTACACAACATTCAGCAATTATCAATCACTCAATCAACCAATAAGTGAAAGACATTTGTGCTTTATTATACCCCACGCAACGAGTTGCGGAGGGTATAATGTTTTTGACCCGTCCTTCCGTCTGTCCGTCCGTCCGTCAGTCCGTCCGTCAGTCCGTCAGTACTGTTTCTTGTCATCGCAACTCCTCTCAAACCTCACAACGGAATTTCACGAAACCTTTTTAGATAATAAGGACATACTATGTAGTTGTGCATATCATCAGGAAATTACGATTCAATTTTTTTTCCAGGAGTTACGCCCCTTTGAACTTATTTGCCCAATATACTACTGCAACTTTTTGTCATCGCAACTCCTCTCAAACCACACAACAGAATTTCATGAAACCTTTTCAAATAATAAGGACATACTACGTAGATGTGCATATCGACAGGAAATTAAGATTCAATTTTTTTTTCCAGGAGTTACGCCCCTTTGAACTTATTTGCCCAATATACTACTGCAACCTTTTGTCATCGCAACTCCTCTCAAACCACACAACAGAATTTCATGAAACCTTTTCAGAAAATAAGGACATACTACGTAGATGTGCATATCGACAGGAAATTACGATTCAATTTTTTTTCCAGGAGTTACACCCCTTTGAACTTTTTTGCCCAATATACTACTGCAACCTTTTGTTATCGCAACTCCTCTCAAACCACACAGCAGAATTTCATGAAACCTTTTCAGATAATAAGGACATACTACGTAGATGTGCATATCAACAGGAAATTACGATTCAATTTTTTTTCCAGGAGTTACTCCCCTTTGAACTTATTTGCCCAATATACTACTGCAACCTTTTGTCATCGCAACTCCTCTCAAACCACACAACAGAGTTTCATGAAACCTTTTCAGATAATAAGGACATACTATGTAGATATGCATATTGACAGGAAATTATGATTCAATTTTTTTTTCTGATACAATTTTTTTTCTTACATTTATTTTATTTCTCCAATGACAATGTGGGGACGTGGGGTATGTGAGCGCGCTCACTAATGTTCTTTCATTCTTAAAGAAACCCTTCCAAAAGATTTTGAAAAAATATTAATAATTAAAATAAAGAGTCTGAAAGACATACCAAAGAGGTGTAAAAAATAAGTAATAATAAAAAAAATATAGCTACTTAGCAAAAATTGATTGTGAGATTATTGACTTAATTGCATCAATAGTTTCTGCTCTTTTAATCTGCTGATACTTCACATCAGTACATAAAGACTTTTGCACTACCCTTACGTACTGCAGTAGAAAATAAATTACTTTTGACTTTTACAATTCCTGTTTTATTGTAGTTGAGACATCCAGAACCAAGTTAGATAATAACAATGAGAATGAGAATCCTCAACCAGTTCGAAAAGTCATCAAACCTGATTTCAATCTGCTGCTCGATAGCTTTGAGGTTTGTGTTAGTTCTACTCTAATTGTATTTTTACTTTGCAATAAGTTGTGTAATTACTGAATAAAGGTTGCAATAGAAAGTTATAGTTTATATTCGGTTATGACTCTCTAAATCCTTGTACAGTTTCTCAGACAACAGTGCAATGATTTGGATTTGAATGATCAAGGGTCAGCCAGTTTGATTATTTTTATACGACCGCAAAAAAATTTTGTGGTCGTATATTGGTATGAGGTTGGCATCGTCGTCGTCGTCCGGCGTCCATAGACACATTGGTTTTCGCACTCTAACTTTAGTTTAAGTGAATGGATCTCTATGAAATTTTACCATAAGGTTCAATACCACAAAAGGAAGATTGGGATTGATTTTGGGGGTTATGGTACCAACAGTTAAGGAATGAGGGGCCAAAAAAGGGCCAAAAATAAGCATTTTTGTAACTTCCGGACATAACTTGTGTGTTAGTGTATGGATCTCTCTGACATTGTACCACAAGGTTCCATATCACAAAGGAAATGCTGGGATTGATTTTGGGGGTAATTGCCTCAAAATTTTAGGAATTAGGGGCCAAAAAAGGGGCAAAAACAAGCATTTTTCTAGTTTCATGACGATAACTTGTGTGTAAGTGTATGGATCTTTATGAAATTGTACTACAAGGTTCCATATCACAAAGGGAAAGCTGGAATTGAGTTTGGGGGTAATTGCCCAAAACGTTTAGGAATAAGGGGCCAAAAATAAGCATTTTTCTAGTTTCCAGACCATAACTTGTGTTCAAGTTGATATGGTTTGAATAGGTAAATTCAAATTTTTTAAGTTCTTAGACCACATTCATTCTGTGTCAGAAACCTATGCTGTGTCAAATATTTAATCACAATCCAAATTTAGTGCTGTATCAAGCTTGAATGTTGTGTCCATACTTGCCCCAACTGTTCAGGGTTCGACCTTTGCGGTCGTATCAAGCTGCGCCCAGCGGAGCATTTTATTGTATATTATAAAAGTTTGAGTACAAAGTCAACATAAAATAAATCCAAATGTTCTGACAACTTTTTCTTTTTTCAGATCTAATGAAATTTTTGAATTGCATGATCTAAAATCATCTAAAATATCATAAAGTGTGCAGAAATGTCAGTTATGATGAAACGTTTAAATCATATCTTAATTGACACATCTCATTGAGGGGAATGACAATCTTTTGGGATGTGGAATATAGGGGTAAAAAAAAAGGATGTGTGATATAGGGGGTTAAAAAGTGAGGATGTGGGATAAAGGGGGTAAAATAAGCAGGATTTGGAAAAAAGAGCACCCTGTGTTACCCCTCTTCATTTGAATGGTAATTTGTATTCAAAATGTTCTTTTGGGTAAGGCTTTGTTCATATCTACATATTCTAGAGAAATTCTGAAAACAAGGAAATTTTAGGACAAATTGCTGTTTTTTGTAATGCATTGAGTAAAAATAGATAGCCAAAAGCCAAAATTAAAGAGGAAAGATTAATAAGATTTTAAATATTTGTTGACCTGGAAGGCTGAAGTATCGGGGTAATCAAAGGGTCATAAGTGACAGGTTTAAAATACTTTAGAATTTTTTATTTCTAAAAGTCAGGAAAACAAATTTCGGTGTTCTTATTATATTTTCTATTTTGTTCATATATGTTCTTTTCAGACCAAACTTAAAATCAAAAGTGATTGCAATTATTAGGGAAGGAATGCCATTTATTGTCAAACGTCTATTTTTCACTACTGTTACCATCAAATGAGCCTTAATTTTTAATCGCCATTTGTCAAATCTCATTTTGTAGCTATCATTAGCATCAAATGGAGTAAAATGTTTATCGGTAAAGTTATTTTAACAAATTTATTACCATTATGCGTCATGTTGGGTACCCCATTATTACCCTCAATTATAGTAACATTTGAGATTTTCAGATGTACAATGACTCAATATAAATTTACAATGTTTCTCCAACAGGATGATGAGGATGATGATAGTGGCACATTGAGTCCTAGATCTAGAAGATCAAGTGTTGCCACACCTTCTCCTGAACAAGAAGTTCCTCAGTGGAGGAGAACTGGTAATCTATTTCTGTAAAATTGCATCATAGATTAATGTGAAAATGTCAATTACACATAATATGTTGTGTTATTTTAAGGCCTGGTTTTAACTTCTGATATTTTTTTTATATTTTGGGTAAAGTTTACTGAAACACCAACCTTTTAAAATTCAAAATTTGATATTAAGCTATTAAATCAAAAATGCTTCAAAAGCAGGAATATTAAAGGGGCAATTAAAAATGATAAGTTAAAGAAAAAAAGACTGACAGCAATAGAAAAAATCAAAAAGACAAAACAACAGTCCACAACACACTGCACAGAAAACTTAAGATTCATTTACACAAACCCACCAACGTGTTGCTCCGGAAAGTTAATCAGTTTCAGCTCCTCTTGTGGCTTGGTTGCCATGGTGCTGCTCATGCCAAGTACAAATTTTGTGATAATTTGCAATTGGCAATGTCACAATCAAGGAAATATAGAACTGTGGTTATTATAAGTGGAACTCAACTGGGGTCGTCTTTGACTAAAAAATTTCATAACTTTGAATTATAGGTCAAGATGGAGTCAGAAATACTATCAAAAGGATTCAAATTTATCACGAGGAACCCTTGGTTCATTAGCATCCTTATAATGCTTGTTTTAGATATTCTTCCAAATGTACAATTATGGCTTTCATATCACTGTAGCATGATGTCATTGTACTGTTTTATTTAGCATTATGTGTAAGATATACTGAATTTTTAATTCACATTAGAGCTTACGTAAATACAGTGATTTTGATAGAGCTTACGTAAATACAGTGATTTTGATAGCGCTTACGTAAATACAGTGATTTTGATTGTTATTTACTTTCAGTTGTAAGAGATGTAGTAACACAGGAAAGACACAACATACTGAAAAGACGAAATACAATAACAGTATGTGAATCTCCCCAGGTATCTCCTACTTCTCCTGTCGAGAATGAGGCTTCTTTAAAGCATCGTGAGCATGAATCAAAAATTAAACGGAGTGGCCCTGTGTCTAAATCTAATGCATGTCCAAGTGATTTACGCAAACGTTTGAATGACAAATTGCATGGGTGTTCTAGTGTTTCTCGGTTACATACTCGTCGCATGCATGGTTCAATATCTGAAGTTCCGTCCGAATCTGATAACAGTGAATCTATTATTGATGAACAAAAGACAGTGAAAAGTGAATCTCAAACAATGGTTAGAAGAGCATCATCATCTCTTAGTAGGATGTCCTCTTCTACACTGAACAAAGTTAATTCTGTTGACAATTCTAGAGTCAGACGATCAAGTAATAGAACAATGAACACAAATGATTCTGATGCTGCAACACAAAATGGTAGAAGCTTAATCAGAGTTCAAAGAAAACTTTCAAACAGTGATGAAAATTCATCCGTACAAACTAATGAGAGTAAAGTAAGAGTGCGGAGAAAAATATCAGACTCTGGTCAAGATTCAGTTCAGGTCGTGAAAAACGTGAGCGTTCATAGAAAACTGTCAAGCAGTTCTGAAATTTCTCCTTTGCAAGCTGCTGAACAAAATAAAAGAGCACAAAAACTTTTGGACAGTGATGAAAATTCAAAGCAAAGGACTGAAAATATTGTTGCAAAGAAAACCCAATTACCAGACAGTAGTGAGAAAAACAAAATTATACAAAGAGCAACTTCTTACAGAATCAGACAACCAGTTTCTCATGAGCTGTCTGAAGATCACGATAACAATAAATCGTTGGAAAATAAGTCTCAACGACCTCATTCACCAAAAATAATTATTCCGAAACGATCTTCATCACCCATATCTCACTCATCACCATTATCACCAACTTCACCGACAAAAACGCATGTTTCAACGTGTTTTGCTGGGCTAACTGAAATATCGTCTTCCCCTATTAAAATGCATGTTTCTCCAAGTTCTAAAAAGGAGCATGAAAACGCATGTATGAATGACTCTGAAGAAACTGAAATTTCATTAGGAAGATCACTTCCCAGTCGTAGAATTCTAGTATCAAGAAGGAGTTCTATGCCTGTCAGTAAATCTTGTAATGATCTTGATGCAGAATCTCCGCAGCCTGAAAATTTACACAGAACACAAAGTGTGCTGGAAATTGAACCTGAAAAACCAAGACCAAAACCTAGACCAAGACTTTCTATTAAGAGGAATAGTCTTTCTCCAGGAGATACACAAACTGACATTTCTCCTTCAGTGCCAAAAACTGAATCTCCAGCAGAAATAACACCAAAGGAGGAATCTGCTGTTAATCCACCAAAACCAGTGCCAAGACCCAGAACAAAACTAGTGCAAAGATCACAGAGTCAGAGAACTTCTGTCAGACATTCTTTAGACTTGACACAATTACGTGCAATAAATTCGCCTGACAACTCCATTTTAGAAAATGGAACAGACCAGGAAGAAATTGTAAATAAACCATCTTCTCCACGGAGAAGTTACAGGTCAGAAACACCAGATCCATCAATGTTGGGAGGTGAATCCTCTCCAAGGTTATCTGAATTAAATGTAAATGAACTGTTAAATGTAAGTGCTCCGAGTGTTCAGGAGAGAGATACTAACAACAGTAGTTGTGCACCTCCTTGCCAAGACTCTAGCTCTGAATCTGTGAGTACCTAACCTATCTGTAACCTTCTAACAAAGACATAACCAGTATCCTTCCACTTTGTCTACTTTACACAGACTTTCTCTGTCTGCAGGTCACATTTTTATTTTTTTTAAAACAGAAATTCTTCTTTAACAAATAAAATCTCAGCTGGATTATTCATCATTCATTCTTTACACTTCAGATTTAACAATATTCATCTGCTTCACATTTTAATATCTGTATTTTTAGAAAAATATATTTTGCTTGAGTAGTATTTCAGGATAATCAAATAGTATTTGCTGTTTTATTTTAATTCAAAATATTTATTTGAAAAATTAATTGAAATAATAATAACAAAAATTCTAATAGCCTAATTAAGATATTGGTTATGTCTTTGAAACTGGTTGTCTCAAATCAAGTTTAAATAATTGGCGGCAATGTGTATTTATAAAGCTGTATGAGACAATTGGTTAGAGTAAGATGAACTTTAGCAGCTAAGGTTACTAAGTTGTTGTTTTCTTTTGTAAAATGATTTTCGGAAATTAATACATCTTGGTTATTGACAATATACCAAAGGGTTCTGATAAATATTTGGTAATTTTAGCTGCAGGCTTATTTAGTTTAGATTTTTTCTGTGTGAAATAATTTCAATGCATAGATGGAATTGTTTTATGAAATTGATGATATTAACACTTTTGTTTTTTTCTGAAAATTTGATGATCAATTCCATCAGCATGCTATTAGTTTTGATTTACAGACTCTGAAACAACAGCCATGTACACAATACTACACAAAACAAATGTTTATTGTGTTTGTTTATATAATAGTCAAAAACTGTTGTGAATATATAAACACATTTTTTTCATTTCTTTTTCCTTTTTTTCACATTAGTAGTATAGTTTCACAAATTTTTTAGTCCTACGATTTAAGAATGCATAAACATAAGTACAGAATTTTTTTGTGATTCCAATAACATTTTGTATGTTACTTCCCTTTATTAGAGAGATCATATGGGTTATTGTTACATTTTGGTGTGAGAAATCTGTTTTAAACATTGAAATAAGATAATTTATTTAAAATCATTTGAAAGTATTTTAAAAGATGAAATGATAAGCTGAAATAATCAGCTGATTGGAAAAATTGTTTGAACAAAGGGAAGTAATCTAACAAATGTGACTAGGATCAGCAGATCCTTCTTTAAATTCTGGAATATCTTATCCAAAACCACATATACCTTAGAATCTTTAATATTAGCTAGTTCATAACGAAATACAGTTTACAGCTGTCATAGAATTTACCTGCATATATTTCAGTATTACTGTTTGAATGCTACAGGATACCAAATATTTTGCATGGTTTATTTGCTTGTTGAATGTCAGTAAATTATATATTTACTTTTTTTTCATATTTCTTTTTGTTTTTCTGGAGCAAATTGAAATCAGTTTGTATAACTGCATGATAAATACCGGTAGTCAAATATTGATAGCCCTGCTAGTGATATACGAGATACATAATGTTCAATATGTCAGTCATTTATGAAAAGAGATCTATTGGGCAGAAAGGTTTCAGGGCACCTTTTTCCGCCTACAATGCTTAGTTTCATTTTATAGTATTGGTACTATACAGTCATATTGATTTTCAGATAATCAGATGAGGTTTTAATTGAAGTTACAAGAGAAAATTGGTGTGGTTTTATGGTATCATGGTTTCAACATCATTTCTTTAAAACATTAAGAAAACGGTTAAGGAAAAAAATTTGAATATTAACATATTTTAAATAAAATTGTAATTTTCCTTTTGAAGAAGTGGCAGCATCCTATAGAATGCCTGTCATTAACTTTGGAAGAAGTGATGCATATCAGAACAGTGCTAACAAAGGCAGAGCTGGAATCATTGATTAACCAACCAGAGTTCTATAGTATGGTGTCTAAAGGAAAGGTACGTTAACTGTAATTAGTCCTTATGTTTTATTATACTTCATGTCAAAATGCCAGCTTTGATTGGTTTATACGAGGGATACAATATTTACTTTATCCTATGGCAAATACTCTATTACCCTTCAGGGAGACGCTTGCTCAAGTGTGCGCTTTAATAAATACGGATGATTATTTATAAGACGACATAGTTTATAACTTTGCATTTGAAAGTTAAAGACAGAACATTCAGTATAATAAATGTTGTCAAAAGGTATTTAATATATATATATACAGTACTTTATAACAATAACACTAGAACTAATGTGGGACAACAAGGTCTTATAACAATAAAACTGTAGCATTATGGGACAAAATGTTCTGAACAGTTTGTCTACATAATCTCAAGTATGGTAGGAAATTTGAAACATATTCCCATCATTGCAAAATGTGTTCTAATAGTAAAAAATCTACTCGGACTGTTACTTGCCAAGTTAGTGCTATGGTTTGCACAAGCAGTAAAATTTAATGCCTTGAAGTTGTGTGAATGTAAAGAAAGGGACCAAACATGCCAACCACACAAAAATAATAACTTGAATGTAAACATCCAATATTTATAACTATGGAATTCACTAAGGACTAGCATGAAAGTAAAAATAGAAACACAAAAACTCTTTAATAAAACAATAAAAATTCTTAAATCATGGGGACACTATTTACACTAATGTTGCAGTTATTACAACAATGGAAATCTGTTCACACTATATTGATCTACTTAGCGGGTTGCTGATGTCAGAAAAAGTTTCCAAAAAGAAGAAAAATAATGAATGAAAAAAAGATACAGTACATAAAAAAGCATATGATTTTGTTTATAAGAAAATTAGTATTTTTACTTTCAGAAGACATCAAATGTTACTTCTCGCATTTTTGAAGAAAAAAAAAATGTTGCAAAATATGTAAATTTTAATATTTTCACTGCCTAAACAAATGAGATGTATTCAGCTTTCACTAGTTCACTTTGGCGGAAATGATAAAATATGTTTTGTTCCAAATTCATGAAAATATGGCATGCATATCTGAAAATGTATCAGCAATTTTGTAAACAACATTGAGGACATTCTGATCTTACTCTATAAATATTGTGTATTTTTCAGGTGTGTTTTACCTGTAAGGAAGTGAAGTTCTCCATTTTAGGTCAGTGGGGAAACAGGTGTAAAATCTGCAAAAGAAACGTTTGTAACACCTGTCTCCGCAAGGTAAGGGAACATCAATCAGTTGGATTTCTTTTATTAGTTATTATGTAAGGATTAAAATGCTTTTTGGTATTTATATATATGTTAGTGCAAAGTTTTCATGAAAAAAACGTCATAACATAAAACCTGAGATGCAATCTAACATATGAATGCACCTCAGGAAACTGTCATTTTTGCCATTTGATAAGGGACTTTCCGATTTGAATTTTCCTTGGAGTTTGGTATTTTTGTTATTTTATTTTTTGACACAGCTATTTTGAATATTCAGTTTTTAATGCTCTCCAACTTTGTATTTGATTTTGGTCTTCAACATTTTTGATTCAAGCGTCACTGATGAGTCTTATGTAGACGAAACGCGCTTCTGGCGTAGGCAATTAATGCCTGGTATTTTTGATGAGATTTAATGCACAAGTTTTACCAAATATTTAACCTTTTTATGGTCTTTTTATTTGATATACTAAATTCATTAATTGAATAATTGTAAACTACCACAATATTGTTCATTAGTAATTATTATATTCATACATTTAAAAAAGTGAAAATAAAAATAGACAGAAAACTAGTAATATAAAAAAAGGTGCAAGTGGAAAGGCATAGTCTTGATGCCATATCAGATAGTATGGCATGCAATACGTTCTGAATTCTGAACATAAACTTATTTAAAAAAAAAATTGCTATAAATCATGTTCTGAAAGTGATCTTGTTATAGATGTTCCATTCACTATTTGTTTTTTTTTTCTTTTTCAGATGAACATTCCCACAGAACATTTCCAAAATATACCTGTACATACACTTAGTCCTATACCCCTTGGTCAAGAAGCTTTAGATATACTCAAAGTCTATGAGAGGTAAGACTATTTTCAAATGAGGCTCTTCTTTCTCTTTGTAAACAAAGCCATGTTCTAAAATGGAAAGTTTTGTAGGAGTTGCTTGCTATGAAATTCAATGAAATCTTTTAAAAAGTAGGTATTTAAGTCTTTATGTATCTGAACACTTGGACTTTTAACAATTTTGCTTAATCAAATAGAAATGGCTGCCTTTTGAACACGTCTTATAGATCAGCTACACAGAGAAAAATAATCAGAATTTTCCTAAATATTCTACAATACTACATACATATATTGTTCATGACACAGACTAGATAAACAAACTGAAAGTAACTTATTGTTCAAATATAATAATACAGGCAATACCATGTTTAACAAACAGATCAATTTGGATAAAGCAAAACTTATTACATCTAATCCACCATCCATGTTTGCACTTTTTTTATTAGGTGAATAAACAATCATTTTCTGTGTAAAGTTTGATTTCACCTTAGAAACTTGTTCAATCTTACGATTTGAATGATTGGCTAAAAATCAGGAAACAAACTATCAACAGGCCATAATCTTGCTGGTGAAATGACGTTTTAAGTGGCCAAAGAATTTTGGAAATCACTAGAACTCGCCAGCTGACTGACTTCTTAGCGAAGTCAAGTCGATATCAAAATCAGTATAAGGGAGACAACTTATGATTTACAAGTCGCACAGGTAAACAAAAATGGTGCCCAAGGAAAATTGAGATTTTCAAAACGACAAAAGACTAATACTGCTGACGATTAAATGAAATGAATACAACGGTGACTTAAAACATCCTCAGAATTAACATTCAAAACTATTAAAACAGGAAACTGGGCGACTGTTGGAGTTATCATTTACTATGATTTTCGTTATGAGGATGTTGCGTAATCACTCAGTTGATTTGTTTTCAATATTTCTATTTTAATACCAGTTGAACTACTCGGTAGGTTAATGGGTGGGAATTAACAGGTGATTTTTTGCTATTCATTGATACAAATTGAAATGTATAAATAAAAAAAAAAAAACAGCTGATGGATAATTTGATTGGAAACCTACGACGTGTGGTCAGCTTGTGATAAGTGGGGTGTTTTTTTTTTTCACGACCAACTCGTTAATACATGATGTCCTGGACATTCAATAATGATATACTGGCAACACAGTTTATTGAAATTTAATTCAAGTTGACATTACAAATGATATGACTAAATAAATAACAACTATATTGTCTAATCTTTTCTACTGGTATTAAGAATTTTCAATATATAAACAATATCAAATTAAAAACGTTGCAAGTATATATTTGAATGCATATATAAAACAATTTCCTTAATGATAAGCAAGAAAACACTACGCAACCATAAAGGTGATGGAATTTCACTTCTCAAAGAAGTTAACAACTTCTCCCTACTCTGTCATGTCTTTCTCTCCAAAATCCTAGATTAGGGCCTAGGTATTTTTAAGAATGGTGTAGAATATTGTATTATTTAACTACTTTTTTATCTTTGCAGTACTGGATCAGTTCCTCATTCTCCACTAACACAGAAAAAACTTTTACGTGAGATAGAAAACAAATCCCCAAAGAAATCTTTACAGAGGTCTCAGACGTTTAATTCTTCTCCTAACTTAGCAAGTCCATTACCGAACAAAAATTTACTTAAAGGACCTCAAATGAATGTGTGTTGTGAATGTAAAAAGATGATTATGGATATTATACGAACAAGTCGGACTTCTATAGCTCTGATAAATAAAAGAAAAACACTTCAATCAACTACAACTAGCAACGAAGAAAAGAGACCATCTTCTTTATCAGCATCCTCACTGTCTCTTAGTGTCAAAAATTTCTTCACACAGAAATAAAATTTATACAAAGTACATGTGTACAAGTGTGTTATATATTTGTTATATAAATTTCAAAATTACTACTTAAAAGGTTTCAATCAAATGCTTCTGTTCAAGATCAAAGCATTCATATTATATGCTTAAAATATTTTCGTTTTAATTTAAAAATAAGTTACATTTATGAATCTTGTTAAAAGTTATTTACTTAGAATCTCAGTATTTGAAGTTATCTGTTTTGTGGCAGAATTATAAATCTCGGATTATCTATAAAACCTTTTTTTTAAAGAATTCCTTTCACTAAAGATCTTGCATTCAAACTTTATATTAATTTCTTTACAAATAATTTAGAACTTGTACCTGTCTTTCATTGGCCATTTGATGAGTATCTATTTTGTTACATCTAGCAAACAAATAATGTACAACAAATTAATATTTATAGCATTTGACCATGCTGTCAAATCCTACAATGTGAAAAAATCAAAGTAATGTGTCTCATAGATATCAACCAAATTAGTTTAATCAGTATTATACACTTGTTGTATCTTTATACTATAATTTATATCTTACTATTAAATATTCAGGATTAATGCCACCAGTTTGTGTCCAGTATTGATCTGTTATGATGAATATTGAACCATTTCAATACCTCATTCTGAAATCTTTTTTTTTTCTTTGTTCGACATTTATTGCAAATGTTATCAACTAACCAGATCTAACTCAAAATTGTTTGTACGAGCAATAGTTTTTACATTTATATTGTCATGGGATATTAATTTTGTAAGAAAATCACGTCATTGTCCTGAAACCACATACTTCATATAAAAGTCCATGTACTTATATGGTGACACATTAAAGTACTTTTTTAAAACTTCTCCTTTATTGCAATTGTTATTCATTATCCCTTTAAAAAATCATAAATCCACGGAGGAGTAACATACTTCTTATGCTATTTGAGTATTGGAGCTGACCGTGAGTTTCAAAATGCAATTTCATAGGCACTACTGACAAATTGTTCAGTATATTTAGTACAGTGTTGTATATATATATATATATGTATGTTAAAAAGGCCATAATGTATATTAGTTCATTGCACTGTAAAATTATCATTCAAATCATGGTCATAAATTTTATTTGCAAAGACTATTTATTTATATATGGTTGATCATTGCATATAGTTGTGTTTTAACAATGTAAAAAGTGATGCTCCATTACAATATTTTTAGAAGTAAATATTTAGGATCTTTTAATTTATTATTTGAATATAAAATAGAATAATTTTGTGACAATATTGAAAGAATTTGAACTAAAAGATCATATATATTCTAAATCTGAATTTAAACATTTTTGTAAAGAGATTGACATTTTTTTATTCTAATAATGTCAAAATGTCTGACATTGAATCCTTATTTTATTTTGCCATTATATGGATCCCCTGTTTCATTTAATATCAATTACTAAATCCTACTATGAGGGAATGTTTTTGATTGGTTCATTTTACAATCACATGACATTGACAATTGAAAGATTTCCTTTGACATCCTCACAAAATACCTGCAGAGGGTTACAATAGTATTATTACCCTAATGACAACCCAAATTTCCTCCACAGGGTGATAATCAGAAGTAATAGTTTAGTTTAAACCTTACCAGTAAACTCATTTTACAGTTAGACACATACATGTACTCCTCACCAATTAGGATGCTGAAATAAGTTAAACCTTAAAGACGCTCATGCATAGTGGTAGTCTAGGAACCATGTCTTCATCAATGTCCTGCTTGGTTACTATCTCATTCAAGTCAATTTAATACAGAGATATAATTATTATGGAGGCAGGCAATTCAATACAAAGAGGGTGGTAAAGGGTTATTTTCGTGCAACGGGATCGCCGTTTTTTACTTCACGTTCAACGTGTTTTTACTTTTTTATTTGACGTTCAGTCATGCAAGACAGGTGCCTCGTTCAACGTGTTCTGCTTATTTAATTTTACGTGCATCGTGATTTTCAAATGCTTATTTTGCGTGCTCGGTATTTTTCAAATAAAATTTAAACACTTGGCAGGGATCGTCAAGAAAAAAATGGATTCAATTTTGTTTTTTGATAAAGCGGAATGGCCTTTGATGTTGTTCCTTATCGATTTTGGAGCTTCCAAGATATATGTACTGGTTTGGCCTAACACATTGCTCATTAAGTATTAAGTAACTACATCACACTGACATTTTATTGTCTCAACAAATTTGTAATGGGCCATACATATTTATTTTTGTCGTATTCTTTCGATTTGATTCAGTTTGCGATAAGTTCAAAATCGTTGTACCATATGCTACTATAGTAATCTGGTATGAATATGTTGATTGATTGCTGTATTGCCATATATGTCTCTAGTTCATGATTGTAATGTTAGAAAACATTAAAAAAAATAAAAGGACTAATGAGACCTGCATGGTATGAATTACTAGGGAAAGCTGTAGGATTAGGGATATATTACAATCAACTTGTGCTTCTGTTCGTCAATCCAACAAATATTTCCGTTACATTTTTCTAAGAAACAACTTTACATAATGACTTCATATTAAGTTCAAATCTCAGTGATATGATTTTAACTTGTGAACACTTTTCGGATCTCCTAGATACATGCTTCCTCATTGCCGATTCTTTGAATTTTTTTATTAAAATGAAAAGAATGACTTAAAATAGGATCGACATCTGAACAGTGATGAGCTTCAACGTGTTTCCATTTTCCATCATCTGTCAGTTCAAACTTCCTATTTCTGATACTTTTAACCACGAGTCGTGGTAGCTGGTGGCATGGGTAACATGACAACGTGTTTATTCTTGTTAATAAAGACAATGAAATAGATCAAGAATACACTTTCATGTCTGTGGGAAATTTGCATTTTAAAAGTTAAGAAGATCGTTATATACTTTTTTAAAAGCCGTAAACCATTTATATTATAAATGTGTATACTCAATCGGGAATATCAAGTAAAACAGAGAGTTTATATATACAAGAAGACAGTGACTCAGTCACAAAAGGATCACATCAAAGTCTTTATTTTTCGTGCAACGTTCATGACAGAAATTATTTCACGTTCAACGTGAAATTATGTCTTATTTCACGTTTTTTCCGTGCAAGCACTCCCCCTTTACCACCCTCTACAAACTAATAGGCAATTTTGCAGATTTTACCAACTTGAATGTATTATTTCTTTCCAATTGAAAATATTTCAAATTTTAATACAAACAGAAATTTATTCCTCTCCAAATAAAGTTATCCAATAGACTATATCCTTATTTGGAAATCTGTGACACTACAACTGTGATTTTGTGACACTTGAAATATTGATGTCATAAAACAATCACTTTACTTTTGTGGCATCAGACATTTTCTATTGTGTGGTCAAAATTTTACAAACCTTTGTAATCTCCAGTAATGGCAGACAAATAGGGATAAGGTGTATTTATAGAAATAACCAGGATCATATTCAATGACTTTAAATATTGTCACAAGATAACTTTTAACATTACATTTTGTCCAGCAATAAACTTAGTTTTAACATTAGAAGCATAATGTGATATTGTAACCATCCATCTGGTTGTGAACTTTGTTCTTTTATAAACACAGTAAACGTAGAATTAGTTATAAAAAACTTTAAGGTGGAAAAACCAAAATAAGCGGTGCAAGTCAATTTAATTTTCAGAAATTTAAAGATATTTTGGATTTTTTATATTATATTAAAAATTACTATTCTTATTGGTGCTTTTAATTTGAAAATTGCATGCAGTGCTAAGTCTGCAATGACATACTTGAAAAAAAAGCCCTGTGTAATTGTTCGGGAAAATTATTGATTTGTATCATGTGATGTTAATATACTATCTGTTAGATACTGCTGTCATTGTATGGTGCATTGTTACACACTTCAGGATACATTTACCAGAGGTTTGTGTATTGTTACACACTTTATGGTACATTTACCTGGAGTAGGCGTAAAAAAAATTAATGCTAAGTGCATTGTTAGTTCTTAATATTAGTTCCAGAACAAGAGGGATAAAAAAAATGGCTTTATAACCAGTTTTCAACAATTTCGTTTATCAATTTCAATTATTTTTCTTATTTTCTTTTGTTTTAAATATCCATATAAATGAGTTACTGCTTAATACTGAAAATCTGTATTCTTTTTTTTTAATGCTGCTTTATTTACATAAAAAAATTCAAAAATAGTTTGTAAAATAAAATTCTTTTTTTTATAAAAATAAAATTTTTGTTTACCATATAAATTTCAAACAAATCATTTATATTTACTAAATGAATCAAGTAGACTTAAAAAGTAATGACAGCTTTTAAATTTGAATTACACTTCTGGATAGATACTGCCTAAAATCAGACAGATATATTGAGATATGTGTTATAAAGTTTATGCTGAATTTCAGTAAAATTGATAAATTTATTCCATTTTTTAAATGGAAAAATTGTGTTATTACTGTGATAATCAGAATTGTTATATAAGGCAAGCTTTGATATATTATGTGGTTTACTTCATCAAGTTGACCTTTATCCAATTTAACTGGAATGAAATAATAAAATAATAAGTATGAACCTGTATTGTTGTTGATTTACCATATCATGCCCCTAATCTTTGGTAAATCATTGAACTTAGGTTTATTTTGATCAACATCGTCTTGTAGATGAAGACTTTACATAAATGTGCTAAAAACGTCCTCTGTCTTAAGGTTAATTTAAAGTCATGATCAAGGTCGCATAATTTTAGGTCTTCTGTCTTGAAAAAGATTTGCTACTAGATTTTAAGCAAACTGTCATTGAATTGCAGTTTTGGGCCATCTATTGTCTTTTTGCTTTTTTTAGCGAGTAATCAATTTCGACATCTGCCGTGCAGCAACTTCCTGCTTGCCTATTGTTTGAAATTTTACAGCACTCATTGTCCGAATAAAATTTTCGTCAACCTTTTCTTGGCTTGTACTGAAGAGAATAACTTTATTTTTTGTCTGCAGCTGGATTATGTTCAGTTGTAATGAGTAAGCAATATTTACATCCTTCATGCAGCTCCTGTTTCCTGATATTTTGAAATTTTACACACTCATTGTGCATAGAGAATTTTCGTCATATTTTTTGTCTATAATGAAAGGGAATGATCAGTTATGTTTCAGTAAACATGTTACCTCAATCAATTGCATGCAGCAATGTAGGTCCTGACTATGTATTGGTCTTTTTATTTCACTATTTTTTATGATCTTCTATTTGTATTCAAAACGGTTTTACTGCATTTTAAGGGCTACAGTGTTGCAGTTGACATTTAAATTTCATAAAGCATGTATGATTTTCAGCAGTATTAAGGTTAATGCCCCCAGACCAGGTTCAGAAAACCAGTATGTATGATTTTCAAATTAATATAAAAATAAGAAGATGCAGTATAATTGCCAATGACAACTCTCCACCAGAGACCAAATAACATAGAGGTTAGCAACTATAGGTCACCGTACAGCCGTCATCAATGAAAGTCTGATTATCCAGCCAAAAACCCAAGATGACCACTGTAACTATAAATAGAACATAGTTGTAGTGTGTTTGATGACTAAATAGCAACAAGGCTGCCATCATTACTATGATATGGAAGTTAACAAAAATTTCAGTTGAAAATTCTGAAACTTTTTGTTTGTCAACAAGCAAATGCCACAAAAGATTGAATAAATGAATTATTTATGATTCCCCTGAAGAATGATAGTTAGTGACTTTAATTTTAATAAAACTTGCTACCAATTAAACTAAAATGAATTTTTGTCAAAGAACATCCATAACTAGATTATTTAGTTGAAAAATGGATACTTTTTACCAGGTGAAGGATGTAGACTTGTTTGTGTCTTAAGTTCAAAATATTCTGAGACGAAACCACTAGGTAAGTGAGAACCAACATAAGGTTATCTGTTTTGTTGTGTTTATCTCCAAATTATGTCTCAGATTGACACCATAGCTAAAATGATTGAATTCCTCAAATAACTGGAGAATCCGGTAAAAATAACTGCTGAACATTTGGAGAGACAACACTAATTATACCCTGAAGAATTATGGTTAATACTTACTTTCATTAAACATACCAGAAACGTTTTAAAAATTAACAAGAAAATTCAGATGTATGTAAAAGACCATCAGCTATAAAGATTTGGTTAAATGATACATTACTCTCCAAGAACTATGACTCACGACCCTATCAGTAATCAATCGTGGAACTCGGACATATTTCCTTGTACACATTATTTGAATGATTTTAACCCATACTGCATTTCAAGAGTTACTAGCTCTGAACACAAGGTTGGTGTGACGAGCATCCCATTTGAAGCAGGATATTCCATCACGTTCTCAACATCCCATGCCAAGAGAGGAAGTTGCATTGCCAAAATTTAAGTTGGCTGTTTGCATACATTTGTTTTTATACGACCGCAAAAATTAAAAATTTTTTGGTCGTATATTGGTATCACGTTGTCGTCGTCGTCAGCGTTATACTAAGACAGATGGTTTCTAGATTATAACTTTAGTATAAGTAAACAGAAATCAATAAAATTTTAACACAAGGTTTATAACCACTAAAGGAAGGTTATGATTGATTTTGGGGGTTATGGTCCCAACTGTTTAGGAATTAGGGGCCAAAAAGGGGCCCAAATAAGCAGTTTTGTAGTTTCCAGACAATAACTTGTGTTAAAGTGTATGAATCTCTCTGAAATTATACCACAAGTTTCCATACTACAATGATTAGGATTGACTTTGGGGGTTATGGCTCAAACCAATTAGTAATTAGGGGCAAAAAAAGGGGAAAAACAAGGGTTTTTCTGGTTAAAGGACAATTGAGACAATTTAAAAGCAGTGTAAGGGAGGTAATCCAAATCAATTAAAAGAACACTGTTTGATTACCTCCCTAACACTGCTTGTAAATTATGTATTAAGAAATGATGATTGTCTTGGGGTGATTAGCTGTCAATTTATTTTTAGCAGTTACTATTAATCAATATTAATTTTGGCCATGACTATGTATGTCATTTTATATTTTAAAACTTTTATGATGTATTTAAATTGGGTAATTATGGTTGCAAACTCCATTAGAAATTTGAATTGAGATACTGACCATATCTTGAGGGAAAGATTTTTTTTTGGGAACAAGGGAAAGGGGGAGGTGAAAAAAATTGGAAGGGGGGGACAATTTTTCTCATTTCAGATTTCAGAAATTAAAAGAAAATTTCTTCAAATATTTTTTTTTGGTGGTTGATATTCAACAGCATAGTGTATTGCACAAAAGCAAAAAACCAGGGTAAAAAATTTTTTTTTGGGGGGGGGGGGGGGGGGGGGTCAATTCGCAACATCATAGTGTATTGCACAAAAGCAAAAAATTGAATATAAATTCAAATCATATAACCAATTCTAAGTTCTTTGACTACAGTTATTCTGTGTCAAATATTTAATAACAATCCAAATTCAGACCTGTATCAAGCGCGAACATTGCGTCCATTTTTGCCCCAACTGTTCAGGGTTGGACCTCTGCGGTCGTATCCAGCTGCGCTCGGCGAAGCAATTTATTATAGTTTGTTCTTGTGTTGTAACACCACTGTCCCATGTTATCGGAGATCATTCAATTTGATTTTGACATTTTATCTTTTGCCCCTCGGAAGTTATGGTCCTTGATTGATCGAAAAATGACACCCTATATCACATCAGTATGATAACTTGAGAATTTTTCAAGAACTTCATTTTTATACGACCGCAAAAAATTTTTGCGGTCATATATTGGTATGACGTTGGTGTCATCGTCGTCAGAAGACACATTGGTTTTCGCACTCTAACTTTAGTTTAAGTGAATGGATTTCTTATTTTACCATAAGGTTAAATACCACAAAAGGAAGGTTGGGATTGATTTTGGGGGTTATGGTACCATCAGTTAAGGAATTAGGGGCCTAAAAGGGGCCAAAAATAAGCATTTTCTAGTTTCCAGACAATAACTGTGGAACTGTGTATGGATCTCTCTGAAATTATACTACAAGTTTCCATACCACAAAGGGATGGTTAGGATTTGCTTTGGGGGGTTATGGCTCAAACCGTTTAGGAATTAGGGGCAAAAAAGGGGGAAAAACAAGGTTGTCCTGGTTAATGGACAAATACTTTAGTACAAAACATAATTTAAAGCAGTGTAAGGGAGATAAATCAAATACATCATTGAAATTACCTCCCTTACACTGCTTTTAAAATATGTATAAAGTAATGGTTAATGAACAATTAAGATAATTTAAAACAGTGTAAGGGAGGTAATCCACATACAACGTTTTGGTTACTTCCCTTACACTGCTTTTAAATTATGTATAAAGAAATGCATATTTATAAAGGAAGACCAGTAAAAATATCTGCAAATGTTGCATCTTTTTTTTTTACAAAAAAATCCATATAAAAGATTTGACACTATATTTTAAATTCTATTATAAAATAGATTTAGTTAGCACTATGGTAAATTTAAATGGGTAGTTATGGTTGCAAACTCCATTGGAAATTTGAATTGAGATTATGACCATATCTTGAGGGAAAGAATTTTTTTGGGGAAAAAAAAGGGGGGGGGGGGGGTAAAAAGAAATTGTGGGGGTCAATTTTTTCTCATTTCAGATTTCAGAAATTAAAAAGAATTATTCTTCAAATATTATTTTTTTCAAATTTCAAATATTGAAAAATTTCAAGAAGTAATCTTTAATTGCACAGTATGGCACATTAGATTTGTAAAATCTTTGACCACATTTATTTATTTGTTATGCCGAATCTAACAGTGTAATTAGATTTTTAATTTTGGGTCCAGTTTTCAAATTGGTCTACATTAAGGTCCAAAGGGTCCAAAATTAAACTTTATTTGATTTTAACAAAAATTGAATATTTGGGTTCTTTGATATGCTGAATCTAAACATGTATTTAGATTTTTGATTTTTGGCACAGTTTTCAAGTTGGTCCAAAGTGGGGTCCAAAATTAAACTTTGTTTGATTTCAACAAAAATTGAATATATGGGGTTCTTTGATATGCTGAATCTAAACATGTTTTTAGATTTTAGATTTTTGGCCCAGTTTTCAAGTTGGTCCAAATTGGGGTCCAAAATTAAACTTTGTTTGATTTCAACAAAAATTTAATATATGGGGTTCTTTGATATGCTGAATCTAACCATGTATTTAGATTTTTTATTTGTGGGCCCCGCTATCAAAATGGTTCATATTGAGGTCAAAAGGGTCCAAAATTAAACTTTGTTTGATTTCATCAAAAATTGAATTATTGGGGTTCTTTGATATGCCAAATCTAACCGTGTTTTTTAGATTTTTAATTTTGGGTCCCGTTTTTTAAATTGGTCAACATTAAGGTCCAAGGGTCCAAAATTAAACTTAGTTTGATTTTAACAAAAATTGAATTCTTGTGGTTCTTTGATATGCTGAATCTAAACATGTGTTTAGATTTTTGATTATGGGCCCAGTTTTCAAGTTGGTCCAAGTTGGGGTCCAAAATTAAATTTTTTTTGATTTCAACAAAAATTGAATATGTGGGGTTCTTTGATATGCTGAATCTAACCATGTATTTAGATTTTTTATTTGTGGGCCCCGCTATCAAATTGGTTCATATTGAGGTCAAAAGGGTCCAAAATTAAACTTTGTTTGATTTCATCAAAAATTGAATTATTGGGGTTCTTTGATATTCCAAATCTAACCGTGTATTTAGATTTTTAATTTTGGGTCCCGTTTTTTAAATTGGCCTACATTAAGGTCCAAAGGGTCCAAAATTAAACTTAGTTTGATTTTAACAAAAATTGAATTCTTGTGGTTCTTTGATATGCTGAATCTAAACATGTGTTTAGATTTTTGATTATGGGCCCAGTTTTCAAGTTTGTCCAAGTTGGGGTCCAAAATTAAACTTTGTTTGATTTCAACAAAAAAATTGAATATATGGGGTTCTTTGATATGCTGAATCTAACCATGTATTTTGATTTTGGACATTGGACCATAATAGGTAAATTAAAAAAGTTCTTAGACCACATTCTTTCTGTGTCAGAAACCTATGCTGTGTTAAATATTTAATCACAATCCAAATTCAGAGCTGTATCAAGCTTGAATGTTGTGTCCATACTTGCCCCAACTGTTCAGGGTTCGACCTCTGCGGTCGTATCAAGCTGCGCCCAGCGAAGCATTTTATTTAATATGATGTTTTGAAGTTGAAACATTTTGCATGACAAAGGATAGACAAAACTGTTACCGATAAAAGCAACACAGACATTGAAAAATTAAAAAGCACAAAGAACAGCACTTAAAATTAAACAAGAGCAACATAGACTCCTTTAAAACCAAACTAGGGGTGATCTCAGAGGCTACGGAAGGGTAAGCAGAATTTGTTCAAAATATAGCATATATATATAAAAGAAGATGTGGTATGATTGCCAATGAGAAAACTGTCCACAAGAGACCAAATGACACAGAAATTAACAACTATAGGTTACCGTACGGCCTTCAACAATGAGCAAAGCCCATACTGCACAGTCAGCTATAAAAGGCCCCGAAATGACAATGTAAAACAATTCAAACGAGAAAACTAACGGCCTAATTTATGTACAAAAAATGAAAGAAAAACAAATATGTAACACATAAACAAACGACACCCACTGAATTACAGGCTCCTGACTTGGGACAGGCACATGCATACAGAATGTGGCGGGGTTAAACATGTTAGCGGGATCCCAACCCTCCCCCTAACCTGGGACAGTGGTTTAACAGTACAACATAAGAACGAACTATAAAAATCAGTTGAAAGAGGCTTAACTCATCAGATGGATAAAAATACAAATACTACAAATTTAAGTGGACGTGGCCGGGTACTTGTACATCCAAACAACAAAAAGACACTAAGTACAGATCTGAGAGTACTCGCAGTTACTGACAGCTAGTTCAAAGCAACTAATAAAAAAAATCATGCATCTATGACTAAATATCTGTTCCAGACATATGAGTATTTGGACAGTACGCGTACGGTCTGGACCGTATGCGTACTTTTTCAAAATACGCATACGGTCGGACTGTACGCGTAAGGTCTGTCTAATTTTATGAAGTTGGTCAAGTTTATTTGATACAAATGTATATTACAGATCAACATTTATATTTACTATGCTGTTAAAAGTAACCGGTTTCCGTTTTAATAATACAAGTTTTATTTTTTGCCAAAATGCATCAGTGGAATCCTTTATAAAAATGATAATGGTCCTAAACTTCTCTGATAAGTGAAATCTTCACTTTTATGTTTGTCCTTCGTTGCCCCAAAATTTTTAAAATTTATTTTTAATGGCTATTATATAATTGTTAAAAAAAATCGTTCAATAATATTGAATAGACTATTCTGATTCTTTGAGTGATACAAATTCAGAGGAAATACTTTTTTCGCGGTTTCAACTATCTACAGAAGCTTGTTACCTTTTATACAACTGTTAGTCCCCGAGGGTATCATCAACTCAGTAGTCAGTGCTTCGGTATTGAAATGGTTTTTATTACCATTTTATTAAATTTCTCCGTTGATAAATAAAGAAATTATTTCAGACAAAGTTGACCATAGATGAATTTGGCTATTTTCTTTTGGTCACATAGCTCTCCGCGTGTTTACTGGGTCGTCTACATCATGACTTTCAAAATTTTTGGGTTTTAGCGTTTCTGATTAAGCTCAATCCAGCAAAGCGATTTGGACTCACGAATCTAATAGAGTGTTATTTCAATCATTATACAAGAAAAGGTATAAATCAGTCACACATCTTTCTCACAGTCCCTTTGCGTAGCAATATATGAAAGATATTTTGTTTGTAAGAAATTGATTTCATGTTTATCAATATCAGTGGACATATATATCTTGCACAAGGCATTATTCAACTCATTCATTTTTATTAGCAAACCTGTTTTAAAGAGCCATGGACAACTGCGTATGTATGAACAACACATCTATCACCAACACTCTTCAGAATGCATTAAGGATAATAAAGATATATTTCCGTAAAACTTGTTTGATATGTAAACGGTATTACCATAATGTAAAGTTGTGTAGAGAATATCGACTCAAGTCAGTCTCTTCGAGTGTTAATATCAAGCAAGGTCAATGTAAAGAAAATGTACTAAAAAAGGCAAAACCTGCCTCAAATATTCATTTTAACAAAAGTATTATACCCAGCAACTGCATCAATATCTCTAACATTAAAAGACTGATATAAACAACAGTACTGTTTATAGAATGAAAATGATGTGCACTTTAAATTTCTGAAACACAACACAGCACAATCTACCACATTTGTAGCACTTCCCGTATGGAGCGGGGATACACGAGACTTTAGTTTGGTGTTAGGCCAAGCCAAGATATACATCGATCCCTTTGAGTTCTGAACTATTGTTGGCGATGTTAGAGTGTTTGAAACGGTTGTATCCAATGCAAGGATGTTGGACGTAGCTGCACTTTCTGTAACTGCCTTAGATACGTCTTGTGTTTCTGCCTTGACCGTTTGTGCTAGAGTTGGGTCTTGAGCTGGAAGTGAGTCTGGATCACTTGGTAAACCAGAATCCGGCAAGCCAGAATTAATGCCTGGTGCCATGCAGACTACAAGATTCAGCTTTGAAGCCACTAAAATTTTAATCAGACATTATTTGATTAGCTGATGAACTTTTTATTTTTGCAAATAAACTACAAATGTATAAAAATGCATTGATTTGAATAGCGTGTATAATTTATTCTGCAGGTATATGAATATTTTGATTTTTGCATTAAATAACATAAAAGTTATATTATGAGTGAATTCGCTATGATAGTTATTCATTAAAAAAAATAAGGGTTTGGTTACGCTACAATTAAATTGAATTTGTCTATTTTTAGGTTCCTTTGTCACATAGCTCTGCACTGGCTCTTTAGGTCTTATATACCTTAGGTTTTCAAATGTTTTGGTTTGAGCGCTCCGAACGCACAAAATTAATAAAGTGTTATTTTCATTTAAAAAAAAATCATTGCACGAGCTGACGTTGATACAATCATATGGACCTGGTCTGTTCGTGTTTACTACCATCGAAATTTATCATTGGGAAAGAAAAGGTACTTTTATTTCAATATATACTTGAATTTTAAGAACTGAGGACGCGGGTTCAATGAAAATGGGACAGCAACCCAACAACTTATGTAAAAAGACATATAGTGGTAACCATCATAAGACTGTGTACCCAGCTGTAGAAAATATGGGCCCAATAAGTGTATGCAGAGAATGAAGATAAACTAGTCAAACTTTAAATAAAAGTTCATCCAAATATAGACTTACCGTATAGAATAACAGCCGTTGTCATTAAAACATTCATGTTAACTCCTGGGCTGCCGAAAAATTAAAGTACTTTGAGATTTTGTCCTGTAAATCTGTATTTATATTTAGTATGTCGTGATTTTTTAAAAACTAAACTTTAGATTTAAAATATTCTTGGTTAAATCTGGTTGTAACAGACCTCTTAGGTGTTTTTAAGTGCGTCCAATCATCGATAAAAAAGGTCTTCCCTAAACACAACTATAACATTAGCTTTTGCTTTCAACAAATATAAAAAAACTACTTAATTACTTATAGCAGCTGAACTATAGAAGTAAATGCAAATGATGACACTTATCATAGGCTTCCTGTAAAGTGCGAAACGGAATAGAAACGGAACGGAACAAACAAAACAAAACGAAACGAAACAGAACAGAACAAGATTTGACAAAACGAAACGAAACGAAATGGACATATACAAAAAGTTGATATAAACAATAAAACAAGAGGCAGATGGATCTAAGCGGGGAAAAGATAAAAAAAAATATATAGTCCTCAAAAGCAGAGAATTACTCAATAAGAAACACTTTGATTATTTACATACAATAGTAGAAATAGAAAAGAACGAAATGAATTATAACTACTCTGATTACAAAAAATTAAAAATTAAATTAGAAAGAGTCTGATGATTTGGAGACATGCTGTAGTAATTTCTGATTCTATATCAACTATGGTGTCCCAAAATTTTACTGCGATGTAACTTTTTCTACTGTAATAACACAGATCTTCCTGAAATATATTCAATTGACCAAAGGGAAATCTATATGCCTCATGGTAAACTCCCTTTGCATTATTGATTTTGTCCTAGATGAAGCACCCGGCATTATTGAGTAACAGTTAAAATTGACCGATTCGCATTACTAGTAAGCCAAATAATGTGATAGGATGGAGTGACATGTGTTTCCAAACACTCTAACCTTGTGAGCTTCCATGTGAAAACTTTGACTCAAAATGTCATTCTAGTACAAAGCAGTACATTCATAAAAACTTTATTGTGTTTTCTATATCAGTATGCACATATTTGCTACTGGATGTTAAGCAATAATTAATCATTCAACCAAATGGCTCAACACACGTGTATTCCCTCAAATTTGGTTTCATGTCGGCAGATATAACCATTGAACGTATATTTTAAACAAGCATTGTTAGTTTTTTTTATAGATTGGTTTTTATTATTGATTTCAAATTTAAGTATAGATACAGTAGGTGAAATACCGAATCAGAGGTGTCGCAAGGTTGTACTCGGCTCGAAAGTGGGAGGTTGTGGATTCAATCCTAGTCGGATAATATTAATTCTTTCAAATTGGTATCTGCTATACACTGCTTCACCGTAGCATTTTTAACAGAGTAAAATAAAGATTAGTTTCTTGTAGTCAGAATAACGCCGATCGAGTGCGTCATGTGCCCTTTCTATAGAATACAGTGGCAAGCCGACCCGTCAAAACTACGTTTAAACCATTTTTTTCGAAAAAATTACACACTGAGAATAAAAAAATCACACTGAGATTTAAGAACCTAAAATAACACACTGAGAAATCGAAATTACACAACGAGATTTTAAAATTACACACCGAGATTTAAAAAAATGAAAAACACACACTGAGAATTTAAAATTCCACACTGAGATTTTAAAAAGACACACTGGGATGAAATAAATTGAAAAAACACACACTGATAATTGTTAATTACACAATGAGATTTCAAAAATACACACTGAGATTAATATGCAGATTACTAATGAATATTCATGAGATGAATAATTCAACAGATTAATTTCATGGTCTCCCGGACTCTGTCATTATAATGAAATGCGGTTCCTACAACCAACATTCGTAATAAATTTCAAGACTTAACAACTTTTTTTGCTAACTCATATTCATAAGTTTGTTGTCTATAATTCAGATTATTACTAATAGTATATCGGGATTTTTTGCCTAAAACTGTTTAAGCATGGTCCCTTTTCAAAAGTCTTTCAACCGTTGCCCTGATTTCGCAACTGGTAATCTTTTATATTTTTGTTACGTTTATATGCTATAATAGGCACTTGGGAAAAAAATCACTGTAGGGGTTGTTTGTATTTTTGCTGATTGTTCCAATATTTTCTTATAATTTTAATAAAGTTTTTCACCATTTGGTTATATTTTGTAATGAGAGTAAGTGGTTATTTTTCTTGTTCTATTGGTCTTTAATAACGTAGTTTTTCTATACGTTGTATTTCTAATGTTTTTCATAAAACATTTAGCGCCAAATTGAAGGACTAACGAATTCTGTCCCCTAGTTGTTTTAAGCTTGTAATAGATTCAGATTAAAAAGATAAAAAGTGCGCACAAATCTCAGTGTGTAATTTTAAATTCTCAGTGTGTAACTTCAAATTCTCAGTGTGTGTTTTTCAGTTTATTTCATCTCAGTGTGTCTTTTTGAAATCTCATTGTGTAATTTTCAATTCTCAGTGTATGTTTTTCATTTTTTTTTGTAATCTCAGTGCGTTTTTATGAAATCTCAGTGTGTAATTTTTAATTCTCAGTGTGTGTTTTTATGTTTTTTAATCTCAAGTGTGTTTTTTTTTATTCTCAGTGTGTAAATTTTTCGAAAAATGGTTTAAACATAGTTTTGACGAGAACGACATGCCATAGAATACTATATACCTTATGAGGTAGTACGTCAACATCCGACTCCACGTGTTGGTCTTGTAAAAAGCTGAATACATTCATGTCACATAAACATAAACATGTGTTCGCCCTGAATATGCATGTAATAGTTGCCACTGGACGTAAATCGCCCATCTATCTATATGTAGCTGTGGGCATTTTAATTAATGAGTGCCCCTCACCATGTATCCCTTTATTCGCTATTATACTTGCTATTATATTTTTGAAGCACCTCAATGAGGTATCCAATACATATACTATTAATAATTAGTTTTATTTATATGAATAACATTGATTTATGCTCATTATTCTAACGATACTTCCAGTCAGCTGTGAGGAAGTTATGATAATGATAATTAATATCTTTGTGTATGCGTTGTCTTGTCTCTCTGGGAGAGGGCTGGCATATCGGTTAGACTGTTGACCATTCCAATTTAATCTATTTTGAAAAAAAATATGGTTTAAACTAAACTAAATCTTGGTAAACCGTAATTTGATATATAAGTTCACATCATCAATTAACATGTGTACCAAGTTAATGCTACCAAACTTTGGTTGATTTTTGTCATATCTGCTTTCGTTTATTGTTTTAGCATGAATTAGGCCTGAATAATAGAAGGCCGTTGTGTTAATCATTTTATCATGTCGTGCTAGTCTTTTATAATATGGGTTTTGCTCAGAGTTGATTGTCATACGATGAGTCAAATAAGTGCAAATGACAAATACTGAACAACCCTTAATACAAAAAGCGAATATCCTGTATCCTTTTATTCGTTATTATACCTGCTATCATATTTTTGAAGCCCCTCAATGAGGTATCTATATGTCAAATCGACATATATATATACAATTAATAACAACATTTAGAGCAGTAATCACAAAGTCGGTTGCATATATAGTACATTTATACAGTTAATCAAAGTGTGTCAAAATCTGGTCTTAGTAATTCATTTTCTGATTTAAAGAAACATATTCCTCATTTTTCTACTAGTAGATTTTATAAGTTAGCCTCTTGTGTTATATCTAAATGTTTTTAAAATGTTCAGTTCGTTTCATTTCATCATATTTCATTATGTTTGTTTAGTTCCATTCCATTTTTATTCTGTTTCGCACTTTACAGGTACTCCTTATCATACCAAATATTCATATATGCATACATACATACTTTCTAAAAAATTATCCATGGGAAATTAAAACACTTCCTTACTTGGAACCTATATAAGGAAGTTGAAAATAAAAATATTGCAGAATTTATGCATGTTTCTGTTCTTTTCACTCTGAAAGATACTTGCATAACATTCTGTGAGATAAGTTAAAAAAAATAGCAGCATGTTAGTGATTATAGAAGATGTACTTTACACAAGAAAAAGATAAATATCAATAGGATCATAACCAGTTATTGATCAGTAATATAAAAATAAGGAGATGAGATATGATTTCCAATGAGACAACTATCCCCCAAACTTCAAATAAAGTGGATGTAAGCAATTATAGGCAACCGTACGGCCTTCAACAATGAGAAAAACCCATACCGTATATAGTCGGCTATAAAAGGCCCCGACATGAAAAAATATGAAACAATTCAATTGAGAAATCTAACGGCCTTCAACAATGAGAATAACCCATACCGTATAGTCGGCTATAAAAGGCCCCGACATGAATGATATGGAACAATTCAATTGAGAAAACTAACGGCCTTATTTATAACAAAACAATTTACGAAAAACAAATATGACACTGGAGCCTGGTTTTCGAAAGTATCATAAGATATGCCATAAGATATATCTTAGAATAAATATTATGACCATCTCATGACTATCATATGATATGTCATAGAATGTAAATCAAAGCTGTACTAAGATAGTCATACCTATAATGCCCTTATGACTGTCATAAGTGAAATATTTTCTTTCATTTTAAATAATGATTAAGAAATGATAGAAATAACTATAGAAATATTAAATATGAAAACAATTATTATAATCATTCTTATCATTTACGCACATTCATTTTTTATCTCATTATAATGAACATGAAATATATATAAAAGGAATTAAATCTGAGTTGATAAAATTGAGAATGGAAACGGGAAATGTGTCAAAGAGACAACAACCCGACTAAAGAGCAGATAATTTGTTTAAATTTAGTTTATATATATGCAGTACAATTCTAGAACTTCGTGTTCATGTATTATCTTACGTGAAGTGTTATTTAAGTGCGAATACTTTTAAGATTTGGTACATCGAGTACCCGCTAAACGAAATACCCGTGCAAATACGTTAATAAACAACTATATATATATGGACAGAAATAATATATATATGTTTTTATTATACATAATCATGAGTAAGAAAAGGAGTCCAAACGTTGGAGGAGATTCAGATTTTAATTGACGAAGCGGAGAAGAATGAATCTGAACTTTTTGGCAGACTGAGCAACACAGCAACGAACAGTGCCAAAAAGAAAGCACGAGAGGCTGCAAAAGATGTCCTACTTTTTATGATAATCATAAGACCATCATCAAGGTGTGTTTATACTTCGGTAGCGGCAGCGATGCGACAAGCAACGCGATGCTATCGAAGGCGTACACAGCGATGCGACAAAATGATGCAGCGATGCGATACTGAAATATCGTGTCGCCACGATCATTTTTAGTTCGCGTTGCTTAGCGATTTTTGTAAACAAAAAAGCTATTCAAAATGGAGAATCAATTGAAGACGATTCAAAAGGATACCAACTCTTTAGTTCATGTGTATTTGATGCACATGACTGGTATATGGTTGCTGTACAACAGACTTAGAAGTAGAAGAAAGAGAACCAAATACACAAGATCAATATTGGCCCAAAGAAGACGACAAGGAGACTATGCAAATCTTGTACAGGAAATGAGACATGATCCAGAATATCACATTCTATACTTTCGTATGTCTCGGGAGCATTTTGAAAAGTTGGCAAGAAAAGTATTTCCCCTGCTTGAAAGACCCAGGACACATTTGTATCCAATTAGTGCTACTAAAATATTGGCAATGACGTTACGGTAATCAAATTACTTCTTTCAAACAAATGTTTTCCTAGAAATAAAAAAAGACTGTCCTCATGAAAGGCTCTTGAAAAACGATGATAAAAGATTTAATGAAAGACTTGCATGCAGGGCGTCAAACACAAAAAAAAACAATATGTGTGTTATAAGCCTATAACCATCGTATCAACTACCGTCTTGTTTTCAATAACATTTTAGTAATTGTTATATAGCGCTTACAGTGCTTTGATTTCCCAAGTGAAACCGAATTACTTACTTTGAACATGTGTTTCATTCCTATTTATTTGACTATTCGATTGAATAGAACTCAATAACAACTTTTGACTTCTTTTGTAAAGATACTAAAGATACTTTTGTCCAACATGTTTACCACCTAAAGTAATTGAAGTTAGTACACGTTTGCGATCACAGACAAACTATCATATACACGTATGTCCTTCATCAAAAGTAATTATCCAAACATATTATGTTATTCTGCCTACGCGCAGTTACCCGCGGGAGAGAGGGGTTATTTGTGATGGTTATTTTATTAGTTTTATTTTCAATTTAATACTTAACAGGTTGTTTTATCTCTTTTTTTAAGTAAAGTATCACTCTTATCCATAGTTGTTTATAAAAGGTGTGCAAATGTATAAATCTTTTATATTACTACTTGTATCTTCCATGTTACATGTATATACATGTAGGCACCTGCGTTTTCATCTTATAACTATATTATTTCATTATTGGTGTAATTCATGGTTGTTTTTTATTTCTCGTTTTGTATAAAGATTTGACCGTTAGTTTTCCCATTTCAGTTGTTTACACTGGTAATTTTTGGTCATTTTAATGCTTGTCATTCGGTATGAACCAAGACTCCGTGTTGAAGTCCGTACTGTAACCTACAATTGCTTTAACTCCTTTGTGTCTTGGAACGAGAGTTGTCTCATTGGCACTCATACAACATCTTATTTATATTAGTCACGTGGCACGGTGCTGTTTCAGAAGTCCGATAAACAAACATTTTAAAATGGTCTCGCAAATAAACTAGAGTCTCATGACAGCCTGAAATCGCTCATCTGTATTTTTTTGTATAATTATATATTTCATTAATAATTATATAATTATGATGTTAAAAGTACATTAATACATGTTAACAAATGCCATTTTACGTTCCTACGGAATCCATAAAGGGACTCATAAAAAATATAATTAATCCGAGATATCGGATTGTTAATGATTTATAATCCGTTATCTCGGATGTATAATCCGTGATCTCTGTTTAATATATAATTCGGTATCTCGGTTAAATAATCCGCGATCTCGGTTTAATAATTCGTTATCTCGGTTTAATAATCCATGATCTAGGTTAAATAATCCATGATCTCGGTTTAATGATCCGTGATCTTGATTTGATTATACGTGATCTTAGTTTAATAATCCGAGACAGCGGATTATTAAACCAAGATCACCGATAACCAATCCGAGATCACGGATTATCAAACTGAGATAACGAATTATTAAAACAAGATCACGGATTACTAAACCGAGATCACGGATTAATTTTTTTTAAGTGTCCCTTTATGGCTTCCGTACGTTCCCATTCATCACAATTTTTGCAAAAAAAAATAACTTAGGGAGTAATTGGACCAGTAATTCCGGAGGCGAAGATGGTTGAAATAGTTTACGATGACAGACGACGACGGACTCCGAGTAATGACAAGCTCGCAAGGCCCTGTGGGCTCTTTGGGCCATATGTGCTAACAAGTAGAAAGTCGCGCAAATGTTTTTCTTCCATTTAAAGTATTAAGTATAATTTTGCCTGGGGTAATGTCGTTTTTAAATAACGTGGATTTTTTTTACATGATTTTGCGTTTTCAATTCTTGTAAAAGTAGTAAAGAAAATAAACTTTTCTTAGATTTTGAAATATAACATCTTTTTATGATTTTCTTTCCTGCTCAGTTGCAGATATCTAGCTTCTGGAGATTCTCAAACTTCGATATCTCTTGCTTACCGGGTATCCAAATCAACTGTTTGTAACGCTATTTCTGAAGTATGCGATGCGATATGGCGAAGACTCAACACAGAATATCTGAAAGCACCAACTACAAAACAAGAAAATCTGAATGGTTAAAGATCGAGGAAGGATTTAGTGTTACTTGGAATTTCCCACATTGCATTGGGGCAATAGATGGTAAACATGTAACGATTCAATCACCTGCTAACTCTGGATCTAATTTCTTTAATTAAAAGAAATCGTTTAGTATTGTTCTTCTGGCAGTTTGCAATGCAAATTACAACTTTACAATGATAGATGTCGGATTTCCCGATCGATTTAGTGATGGCGGTGTATTCTCGAACTCCAAGATAGGTCAACGGTCAGAAAATGAAGAACTTAATATTCCAGCCCCGTGTTGTCTTCCTGGTACAGATATCACTTGCCCGTACGTTTTTGTAGGTGACGAAGCTTTTCCTCTTAAACAATACATGATGCGTCCTTATCCGAGGACACAGCTAGATTATTCGAAAAGGATCTTTAACTATAGATTGTCAAGGGCAAGACGTGTTATTGAAAATGCTTTTGGAATACTTGCAAGCCGCTGGAGGATATTTCGGTGTCCTGCATATTGAAAAGTAAGATCTACCACTTGCAGAAGAAAAATAAGAAACAGGACCGTAGATTTCTGAAAATAACGTTCAAAGCTCTATAAGGGAGCTACTATTTGATTTTTATGGGGGGGGGGGGGGGGGGGGGGGTGGGGGGGGTTTGGGGGGCTAGGATGAAGTTTTTAAAAAAGGCAGGACAGGAATTTCGAGCAAAAAGGCAGGATGAGCAATTGGGCCAAAAAAACAGGATAAACTTGTAAAAATAAAGGCAGGAACAAATATAGTGAAAAATAAAAAGGCAAGACCGAGATTACAGCTAAAAAAAATTCAGGATTAAAGTTTTCATTCTAGCCACCCCCCTCCCCCCCCCCCCACCCCCCCCCCCCCCCCCCCCCCCCATGAAAATCAAAAGGTAGCTCCCTGAAATGACCAACAACTAAATATTGCTAGATTATTAAATGACCAAACCGGAACGAAAAAAAGCTAGACAATCGAGATAATTAAACGGTGACCATAATTTGAAGAAAATTTACACTTAAGGGGTCGACCATTTGATTTTCGGGGCGTGGGGGGGGGGGGGGGGGGGGGGGGGGGGGCGGTGTGGTGTGAGGAGGATATTGAAAATAAATAACTCGTCATGGCAAAAACTAAAAATAAATAGCTGACACCATGTAATAATGAAATTCTTTCATAGCACAGTCGCCTGAAGATTTCTTAATTATAGCGAAAAATGGGGGGAATAATATATTTTTAGTAGTATTTATATATAATATTTTATTTCCCCCATTTTTCGCTATAATTCTTCAGGCGACTGTGGAATCACTTTGGTCATAGCAAATAGAGAAAATAAATAACTCATCCGAACCCCCAACCCCACCCACAGAATATCAAATGGTCGTCCCCTAACAAGTTTCCATTTTATTTATTTATTTATGATAAACAAACCTCACTTATCGCACATTGCATATATTTTAAGAGATGATTTGTTGTGACACGTTGTTTTTTTAACTATTATAGTATTATTAGCAGGTCGAACAACTTATGTCCTCAAACCCTGCTGACTGCCATTGGAGATTGTCAAATAAACGGATCACAAGATGTAACAAAATAGATACCGCAAACAAAAGGTGCAAAAATTTGTACACCATATCCGGATTTCGACAATTAATGTCTCTTCAGTGATGTTAGGAATCGAAACGGTATTTGGAAGGCCATATAATTTACCTCAATTTAGGATACACTCTTGAATTTTGAAAGAGTCAAAATAAGATAAACGGATCATATAAACCCGAAGGCAAATATAATACAAGCCCAAACGAAAAAATATAAACAAGTCTAAATTGAAAACAACGTTCAAACCTATGATTGCGTTGGATAAAAACCGCAATTTTAATACGTGTGCATGCAAAACAAATTTCTTGTTAGAGGGGTCTAAATACAGCACAAACAACATTTTCCAAAAGACCAAAAAAGTGAAAAAGTATATTTTAACAAAACGCATTTGACTAGCAGGTCGAACAACGGATGTTCTTAAACCCTGTTGACTGCCATTGGCGATTGCCAAATAAACGGATCACAAGATGTAACAAAATAGATCTTATCGTTAATTTATTACCAAACAGAAAACAATGAACTCGCGGAAAAGATGGTAAACCGCAAACAAAAGGAGCAAAACTTAGTACACCATATCCGGATTTCGACAATTAATGTCTCTTCAGTGATGTTAGGAATCGAAACGGTATTTGGAAGGCCATATAATTTACCTCAATTTAGGATAGACTCTTGAATTTTGAAAGAGTCAAAATAGGATGAACGGATCATATAAACCCGAAGGCAAATATAATACAAGCCCAAACGAAAAAATATAAACAAGTCTAAATTGAAAACAACGTTCAAACCTATGATTGCGTTGGACAAAAACCGCAATTTTAATACGTGTGCATGCAAATCAAATTTCTTGTTAGAGGGGTCTAAATACAGCACAAACAACATTTTCTAAAAGACCAAAAAAGTGAAAAAGTATATTTTAACAAAACGCATTTGACTAGCAGGTTGAACAACTGATGTTCTTAAACCCTGCTGACTGCCATTGGCGATTGCCAAATAAACGGATCACCAGATGTAATAAAATGGATCTTATTTATTAATTTAATACCAAACAGAAAACAATAAACTTGCGGAAAAGATGGTATACCGCAAACAAAAGGTGCAAAATTAGTATAACATATCCGGATTTCGACAATTAATGTCTATTCAGTGATGCTAGGAATCGAAACGGTATTTGGAAGGCCATATTATTTACCTCAATTTAGGATAGACTCTTGAATTTTGAAGGGTCGAAATAGGATGAACGGATCATATAAACCCGAAGGCAAATATAATGAATGCCCAAACAAAGTGAAAAAGTATATTTTAACAAAACGCATTTGACTAGCAGGTCGAACAACTGATGTTCTTAAACCCTGCTGACTGCCATTGGCGATTGACAAATAAACGGATCACCAGATGTAAAAAATGGATCTTATTATTAATTTATTACCAAACAGAAAACAATAAACTTGCGGAAAAGATGGTATATCGCAAACATGAGGTGCAAAAATTTGTACACCATATCCGGATATCGACAATTAATGTCTCTTCAGTGATGTTAGGAATCGAAACGGTATTTGGAAGGCCATATAATTTACCTCAATTTAGACTCTTGAATTTTGAAAGAGTCGAAATAGGATGAACGGATCATATAAACCCGAAGGCAAATATAATACATATATATATATATATATATATATATATAAATAGGATGAACGGATCATATAAACCCGAAGGCAAATATAATACATACATATATATATATATATATATATATATATATAGAAGTCTATAAAAAGGACCAACCAGCAAATTTACTATGTACCGGATCGTCTAGAATAGACGATACTGTGCAGATAAGGAAAAAATTATATAAGTCTAGAGATTTGCACAACGATACTAATATAAGATGGTATTATACGAAGATGTTGTTAAAATAATTGACACCGAAGAAGGCTATTTGTTAAGCCGAAATATTTGTCAACACGATTTATTAACAACATCTTCGTATAATACCATCTTATATTAGTATCGTTGTGCAAATCTCTAGACTTATATATATATATATATATATATAAGTCTATAAAAAGGACCAACCAGCAAATTTACTATGTACCGGATCGTCTAGAATAGACGATACTGTGCAGATAAGGAAAAAAATATATAAGTCTAGAGATTTGCACAACGATACTAATATAAGATGGTATCATACGAAGATGTTATTAAATCAGTGTTAAAATTATTGACACTGAAGAACGCTATTTGTTAAGCCGAAATATTTGTCAACACGATTAAATAACATCTTCGTATAATACCATTATACGAAGATGTTATTTAATCTTCAGTGTCAATATATATATATATATATATATATTCATTTGACCTTATTGTACTCATTAATCATGAGATCAGTGACAACTGTGTACAACTCTGTTCAGAATAAATAAATTGACAAAAAGCAACTCTATATCTTGTTTAATATGTAAACGGAATTACGATTATGTAAAGTTAGGTAGACAATATCGACTCAAGTCAGTCTCTTCGAGTGTTAATATCAAGCAAAGTCAATATAATAAAAATGTACTAATAAAGGCAAAAACTGCATCAACTATCTATTTTGATAAAGGTATTATACCCAGCTACTGCATCAACATCACCAACATTAAAAGACTGATATAAACAACAGTACTGTTTATTGTATGTAAATGATGTGCACTTTGAATTTCTGAAACACAAAACAGCACAATCTACCTCAGTTGTAGCACTTTCTGTATAGAGCGGGGATACACGATAATTTAGTTTAATGTTAGGCCAAGCCAAGTCATAAATCGACCACTGTAAGTTTTGAACTATTGTTGGCGATATCAAATTGGATTCAACTGTTGTATCCAACGTAGAGATGTTTGATGTAACTGCACTTCCTGTAACTGCTGCTGATACGTCTTGTGCTTTTGTTTTCTCAGTGACCGATTGTGTTTGTGATTTCTCAGTGACAGGTTGTGTTTGTGATTTCTCAGTAACCGATTGTATTAATGATTTCTCAGTGACCGGTTGTGTTTGTGTTTTGTTAGTGATCGTTTGTGTTTGTGTTTTATTAGTGACCGGTTGTGTTTGTGATTTCTCAGTGACCGGTTGTGTTTGTGTTTTGTCAGTGATCGGTTGTGTTTGTGTTTTCTTAGTGACCGGTTGTGTTTGTGTTTTGTCAGTGATCTTTTGTGCTTGTATTTTGTCAGTGACCGGTTGTGTATGTGTCTTGTCAGTGACTGGATGCGTTTGTGTTTTGTAAGTGACCGGTTGTGTTTGTGTTTTGTCAGTGACCGGTTGTGTTTGTGTTTTGTCAGTGACCGGTTGTGTTTGTGTTTTGTCAGTGACTAGTTGCGTTTGTGTTTTATCAGTGACTGTTTGTGTTTGTGTTTTCTCAGTGGCCGGTTGTGCCTGAACGGGGTCTTGATCAGATGGTAAACCAGGGCCAATGCCATTCTCGCCAAAAGTGCAGATTACAGTATCCAACTTTGATGCAACTAAAATTTAAAAAAAAACCAAATCAGGTAAATGTTGTGTCTTCATTAAATTTTGCAAATTATCTGATTTAACTATTTATATGCAATGATTTGACTAGATTGTATAACTTATTCTGCCAGTAAATAAACATTTTGGTTTTATGTAAGAAATTACATACGGATAGTTTGGGTTTCTCTCTGAATTTTAACAAATCAAATCAAATCAAATATTTTATTGTCGTATAAACTTTACAGTTTGTGACCAACATATATTAACACAATAAACATATATACATACATATCAAACAAACACAATAAAAACAGCATCAAAATTTATAAAAACAAACAAGCTGTTAAGAGTCCCCTGCCCTCAGTTCTAATGACCTTTTCAAGAAGGATCCTAACTTATTTGTTTGTAAAGGCGTTGATGGATTTAGTAAATAATGAATTTTTCTTCTTCAATTAAATTATTAAAGTTATTATTTTCAGTACATATGTGTTCA
Source organism: Mytilus californianus (assembly GCF_021869535.1). Taxonomy (NCBI): domain Eukaryota; kingdom Metazoa; phylum Mollusca; class Bivalvia; order Mytilida; family Mytilidae; genus Mytilus; species Mytilus californianus. Next base: position 85,453,886 of record NW_026262701.1, read on the forward strand.
AAAAAGGCATTTCTTAGTGTTTTATTATAATCACAATAGAGTAAAAAATGTTTCTCATCCTCTAGTATTTTACATTTATGACAAAGTCGTTCCTCTCTTGGGATTTTTAAAATATCTCCCCTTTTCAATTAAGAGGGAGTGATCACTTAGTCTAAATTTAGTGATCAATCTCCTTATCTGAAAATTAGATATATTTAGATAAGATTCTAGTTTGCAATCCTTTTTAAGTTGTTTATATAGATAAAATTTACTTTTATCATCAATGTTTTCAAATTTAGTTTCAATTAAATCTTCATATCTATTTTTCATTTTTAACTTTATATCGTTTTTTATTTTATTTACATCTTTTATGTCCTTACAATTAGAAAAAAATATTAAGGTCAATATTAGTCTCTTCAACAATATTTTTTGCATATGTATACCATGAATAAGTTCCAGTCAAATCTAGAGACTGTGCTAGAGAAAAAGCTTCCTTTATCAATTGATTAATATTATTATTATATAGTCTAGCTAAATATAAAAAGGTTTGTGTTTTAATAAAACATTCTATAGGCAATCTCCCTAATTCAAATCCTGCTCCTAAATTGGATGCATTTTTTCTTATTCTTAGAGTAGATTTACAAAATTTAAGATGCATATTTTCAATAGGGGTTTTGTCTGTAAAATCAAGTTGATTAATTTGTTTTCCTGAAGATAAGGCTCTGTTTTTGGCTCTATGAAAAGAAATATATGTATCCAAATATGTTACTTCTGAATTATAGGTCATAATTGGTTTTACTAAAGAATCAAAAAGGTTATTTGCTACTTTTATAGGTAGATTATTCAATGATTTAGTATAGGATTTTATTGCAAAAAATACTTTTTTTGCCTGCTTTGTCAGCTCTAAGGTACTTTGTGATAAATTTCCATTACATTTTATCAACATTCCCAAAAATGAATATTCTGATACGCTCTCTATGGCTTCATTCTCATAGTAAATATGTGATGTTTCACCATTTTGTTTGGACTGACTGAAAATCATGGATTTTGTTTTGTTTGTATTTAAAAAGAGTTGCCATTTGTTGCAATATAATTTAACATTATTTAAACTGTTTTGAAGACCCTCTTTCGATTCTGACAGGATCAAAAGATCATCTGCCAAAAGGAGGCATCCCACCTTACTATTTATAAGCTTAAGGGGACTTGAATCATTTCCCTCAAAAATTTTTACAATATCATTTATGAAGACATTAAATAAAGTGGGGCTCAGGGTGTCTCCTTGTTTAACCCCTCTAGCAATATTAAAAAATTCTGATACACATAATCTTTGTATTTCAAAGATGATTTAGTATTTAAGTATTGTTGTTTTATAACTTTGTAAAAAGACCTGCCAACTCCCATTTTGCATAATTTATAAAGTAAAGCAGTTCTCCATACTGAATCAAAAGCCTTTTTCAGATCTATAAAGCAGGCATAAATCTTTTTTTTTCTCTTTATGTAGATATTTATTAATCAAGGACTTCAATAAAAAGATGCTATCAGCTGTTCTGTGATTTTCTCTGAAACCAAACTGACAATCACTTAATTGTTTGTCAACAATCTTGATTAGCCTATATGGCATTAAAATTTTTTGGTAGATTACTTATAAGAGAAATTCCTCTATAATTATTAGGGCCTAACTTGTCACCTTTTTTATGTAAAGGGATCATGAAAGATAATTTCCATGAATCTGGATAATTACCTGTCTTTAAAATCAAATTAAAAACTTTTACAATAGAATTAATTATCACAGGTTGTGAATGTTTGAGTATTTCATTCACAATTCTATCTGGACCTACTGATTTGTTTACTTTAAGGTTTGAAATGACCAGTTTTACCTCAGCAAATGTAATTGGTGCATCAGTTTCCATATTCAATTCAATATTATCCTCTAGAATGTTTAATTCACGTTCCAGTTTATTTACAAAGGGTTTATCATATGATGCTGGTGTACCCTGATCCTGAAAATGTTTTATGATTTTATTTTCATTCATTAAAATTTCAGGAATATCTTCTTCAATATTTGGTTTCTTTTTTATTGCCTTTAGAACATTCCAATATTCTTTTGGATTATTTCTTAAATTATCTGAAAGTGATTTATAAAGTTTTTAGTGATATTCAAATTTTTTCTGTTTAATAATTTTTTTTAGTTTTTTACATAATTTAAAATATTTAGGTTTTAAACTTTTGTCTTTTAAGTTATTCTTGATTTTATTTCCTATATAGTTTATTTGTCTTTTTGTTTCATGTACTGTATTATCTGACCATACTTGTTTAATTTTTTTCGTTTTCTTTTTAGTTGGTTTAGATATGCCTTTACATGTATTTTCTGCAATAGTTTGTAAAATTTTTGTAAGTTTTTCAGTTGCACCATCAACGCCTAGTTTATTGCTATCAAAATGTTGCATCTCTAAATCTAAAATTTCCTTTCTAACATTTTCTGTTAATAGAACATCAATTAATTTTGAAAATGACAATGATTTAATCAAATGCCATCTCTTTTCATCTAGACATTTCTTCATACATGTATCTGATATAATAGAACAATTCATATATAAGTTTATTTGAACATGATCTGATAAATATGTAAAGTATTTGTTTTAAAGTATTTTACCTCAGGCAGGAGACTCTCACTTGCAATGGCATAATCAACTGTACTGAACCCAGTATTGCACATATAAGTAAAATATCCTAGGGAATCTCCCAAAAAACGGCCATTGAGTATACGTAGCCTTGAGGACGAACATAATTCAAGTAATTTATTCCCCAATGTATTCAAAGTGTTATCTTGATTTACTCTTCTGATTTCAATATCAGTTATATAGCTCTCTGGAAGAAGGTCAATACCATCAAAATTATTTATTTCATCTGAGTCATTTTCTATGTAATCTGCTTTCATTGCAGTTCTAGAATCAAAATCCCCAATTAAAATAATTTGTCCTTCAATAGAAAATGAACTAATTTCATTTTCAAGATTTTCTAAGTCACTATCATAATGTGCTGATGAAAAAGAGGGAATATAAACAGCACAAAGATATATATCTTGATTAAGTTCAAAGAAATACTTATCAAGCTTTAACCATAATCTATTCTGGGATGACGTAGCATCTTTAAGATAAGAAATCCCCTCATAAAATTGTTTTTTAATTGTGACTATAATGCCTCCACTATGTCTTTTGGCTTTATTTGTTTTCTTTCGTATTTTAGAGATAATGTTATAGCCTTCAATTTTAAAATCTTCTGATCCCCCCTTCCAGGTTTCTAAAAGTATATTTATATCTTTATTTAAAAAATCCAGAAACATTGGGTCTTTCATCTTATCCCCAAGGCCATGTACATTCCATGAGGAAATTGACAATTTTTTATGAACCCTGTTCATTTTTAATTTTGACTAGTGCCAGTTTTATATTAAACCTTCTTGTTAGCCTGAAAACCTTCAATTATATTTAGACAGTTTGGTTAATGTTTCTATAAACATAATAGATTTAAACTATAATAATAGTTCCAAATATTTTTTTTATTCATGACTGCTAACAATACAACAGTTTAAGGGAAATAACTCTTTTCATTGTTAAAATGAATATTACAAGTGTTCTGTAGAACTAACTGAATACTACAAGTGTTCTGTAGAACTAACTTTAACATAATAAATCACCCAAAAAAATATATATACAGATATTTTTACATTTCTTCATGAAACTAATATATTTTTCTAAACACCCATCACGAACATGTACAATGTATATTGAAAAATAAGCAATTTTATCTCATTACATGTACTTTTTTTTTAATCATCTTATTGTTGTAATAATACTAGTTAATCCTTTTATTATTTAGACTAAAATTTTCTTATCAAAACTTGCATATTTACATTCTAAAATGCAAGTCTACCTACATGTACATTTGATATTGCATGACTTAATACCTGATATTTCTCATTTCTTGGAGCATAAATTCCATCATTTCGAGCATTCTATCGCTGTTTTCATTACCCTCAACTTGATCTTTCCTATAGTTATTAGAATGATTACTTTGTGAAAACATGTTTTGGTTTTGATCATGACCATAGTAACTATTAAATTGATCTTTTTTCATATAATTACCAGTGTGTGCCTGATAATTTTTATGCATATATTGCACACCTTTCTGACCATAATTTGGTACTTTTCTATAATCAAATCCATGTATATTCTGATCTCTTCTATCCCCTGATTTTACACCAATTAAAGGATTAATGACCCTTTTCATACATCTAACAAGTATTGCAATACCATAACATTTTAGATGTATGCCATCTCTAAAATGATCTGGACTAATATAATCATATTACGAATATTGCCGTACAGGACAATTCTAGCACATCATTGTATTTAATCTACATTTATTGGAAGTTGGTTCATGAGATTATTTATTCTATGTGCATATGTACTAATAAGCAGATAAAAGGTTGAATAAACTGTGTATGTAATTAGTGTTTGTTTTTGTTCTGTCTACATTTTTTAACAAATCTGTCTATTTGTGACATATATACGCATAAATTCAAAGTCACAATTAAAGCAGTTTCATTTGATATATTTGTTACGCATTGGATAAAGTATTTTAAAGGCATGGGATACAGCAAAACAAATTTCAAATCTGTGATCTTATCTTCGCTAAAATAAATGTGGGACAAAATGCACAAAAGCCTTCATAAACATAGAGTTAAAACGACTACATCGAATCATAGGAATATTTTAGATCGACCAATCTGACTAAAGCTACCAATATCTTTTGGATGACTTCCGACTAGAATGGTCTTATGACAGTCAAAAACAAATGAAATGTGGATGGAAAATTTTTGTGCTGCAGTTTAAAAAATCCGAATTATGTCATAGCACCAACTGAATTTGATACAACCGTATCAGGGAGTCGACCTAGCCTAATACGTTAATTAACGCCTTTTCAAACGGATAAACATAATATAAAATAAGAAGATGTGGTTTGGTTGGCAATGAGACAACTCTTCACCAGAGACCAAATGATGTGGATTAAACAATTATACGCAACAGTACGGCATTCAACAATGAACAATCCCATTTTGTATAGTCAGCTATAAAAGGCCCCGTCATGAAAAAATGTCCAAAATTTCAAACGAAAGAACTAACGGCCTGATTCATAACAAAACGAAAAACGAAAAACACATATGACAGACAACAACCAACGACAACCACGGAATTATAGGCTCCTGATACATAAGCAGATAAAGGTTAATATATGGTAAATCATGAATATTAAAAGAAAAGGGGATACGGAGAAAAAGACAAAAGGACAGCCACCCAACAACCAATTTAAAAACATCCATGACGTTAAAATACTAAATCCCTGGGATGTGTTTTAGTTGATTTTAGTCTCTGATGCATGATTTTTTATTATTAATTGTTTTTGGCTTTTAAGTAGCTGTTAGCAACTGCGAGTACTCTCAAATCGTACTTTCTTGTTTATTTGACCTGTTGATACTAATTGTAATGATTTTTTGTTATTTAATGTTATCCAGGGTTATATCTGGTCTATATACCAGCTTTGATAAGTGTTTGGTATTACTATAAATTTTCACTTCTTCGTACTATGAACATCAAAATTATTTATTTTGTAAAAATATTTCCTTTCTCTATTTGAACTGTACACGTATACCTAACAACAAAATTATTTTCAACATTATGTTACCTGTGTTTAAAGTAATTGCAAATGGCTGATATTTTTGTTCAAGCATATTGTTTTTCTTAAATTGTTTAACATTTCACAGCGGTATAACATGTTACTATAATTATTCGTCCCTAAGTTTATTTATTTTGTATTTACATTGTATCATAGATCAAATTTATTTGTTCAGTGTATGTTCACTGGTGTTAATATGTCTTTTGATTGAGTTAAGCCATTTCAATTGATATGTTATAGTGTGTCTTTCTATGTTGTGATATTACACTATTATTTCAGATAAGGGTGAAGGTTTGGTACCATTAAAACGTTTAAAACCGCTGCAATTGTTTGCACCTGTCCTAAGTCAGGAATCTGATGTTCAGTAGTTGTCGTTTGTTGATTTGGTTCATAAGTGTTTCTCGTTTCTCGTTTTTTATATAGATTAGACCGTTGGTTTTCCCGTTTGAATGGTTTTACACTAGTAATTTTGGGGGCCCTTCATAGCTTGCTGTTCGGTGTGAGCCATGGCTCCGTGTTGAAGACCGTACCTATAATGGTTTACTTTTATAAATTTTGACTTGGATGGAGAGTTGTCTCATTGGCACTCATACCACATCTTCTTATATCTATAACATGGATCCAGGCTTAAAAATACATAGGACCAATAAGAGTATGTAGAGAAATTCAGATAAACGAGTAAAACTTTAATAAAACTGTATGAAAATACAACCAAAATATTAACTTACCATATAGAATAGTAGCCGTCATCATGCAGAAATTCATAGTAGATCCCGAACTCTCAGATATTAAAGGTTACTTTAAAGCTTTTACCTATAAATCTGTGATTATATTAATTATATGGTTTGGCTCTTTCGGAACCAAACTTCAGATTTAATATATTCTTGTTTTAACAGACTTCTTGAGTGATTTTAGGTACATTTTATTATTGATGGAAAGTGGTTTTAATTCCCTAAACAGTTACATAATCATTAGAATTTTCTTTCAACAAGAAAAAGAAAACATAGCTCATTCCTTTACTACGGAATTCACAATAGCAGCTGAACTGTAGAAGTAAATGCAAATGAAGACACGTATCATAGAAGATATACATGCATACATACTCGATACATACATACTTGGTGGGAAATCTCTGCTATGAAAATTAAAACACTTCCTTATTTGAAACATATATAAAGAGGTTGAAAACAAATGAAATGAAGAATTTATGCATGTTTATGTTGTTTTACCTGAAAGATACTTGCATAACTCTCAGTGAGATCAGTTAAAAAAGCGAAGCATGTCAGTGATTAAAGAAAATGTACTTTACACAAGAAAAAGATAAATATCAATGGACTATAACCAGTTATTGATTAGTAAGTCTTTTTGTCACACAAAAAAGGATTCAAAAAGCAGGTATTTAGACATTTATACGACAAATATTATAAATTTCTATCTTAAAGAAATCCATGTTGTTTAACAGCTCATAATATATAACTTTAAGTTTAACAGTTGGAATACAGTGGCAAGCATCAAACTGGCACAAGAATATAATTTTAAAACTTTGGTTTTCCCGTTTGAATGGTTTTACACTTTTTGGGGCCCTTTATAGCTTGCTGTTCGGTGTGAGCCAATGCTCCGTGTTGAAGGCCGTACCTTGACCTATAATGGTTTACTTTTATAGATTGTAACTTGGATAGAGAGTTGTCTCATTGGCACTCATACCCCATCTTCCTATATCTAAGTCAATAAGGTCTTGTTTACATCAAATCAATCAATAACAAACAAAAAATCATAATTATAAGTAAAAATTACCTCATTTGGGTTTTCGTGAATTTTGCGAATGAAACGTTCTGTATAAACAGAGTTTGTTTTAAATTTGAATGGCATAATTGCTGTTTAATGTCAAGCCGGTAGTAGTTAATGCACAGATATACAGGTCGAGGCTGAGAACATGCCAGTATTATATGAATAGATGAACCATGATTTGTACTAGACCAACACGATGACAAAATGATTTAATAAAATGTATTTAAAGGATCAGCTGCTACAATACTTTGGTTAAATCCTATCATGAAACTATTGCACTTGTTTAAACTCGGCCGATTCCGTTCATCCGTCTAACAAGAAGGAGAGTAACGTTACAGATTCATCCGAGGACTGCTAATTGGTAACTATTGATTCCCGACATATTACTTTGTACATCATTATTTTACTAATTTTAATCCTCCATGTCTGAATTACAAAGTCGCTAGCCCTGAACACAGGTAGTGAGTGTCGCAGGCATCACATATGAAGCAGGGTATTTCATCCCTGTCTCAACATCCGATGCCAACAGGGGATGTTGTATTGCCAAAATTTATTTCGGTTGTTTGCAAACATTTGTTTTTGTTAGTCTGATTTGGTATCGTCCTCGAGATTTTTTTTTGTTCCCCCTTTATCAAACTGGTTCTGTTTATTTCACATTGTATTGCACCCTACGAATCCATCAAAGAGTTTTTGCAAGGGTTCTTAAAGGGGCATTATAATTAGCTGTCAAATTCATGTACATCGATTTAACCCAAATTCGTATATTTTATTTATTATATACTTAAACGTAGACATAAATTACAAAGAGTCCAAAAGAAACAATTAACAATGCATGGAATCGTAATAAAATAAATCATAAATGTATCAGCAAATCGTATATTAGACTAGACGCCACCAAGCAAGTGCAACTGTATTCTGACTGTTTTTTTCTTAGTTCGTTTGATTTCATGTTATAGATTAAAAATATATGTAAATCCTGGTTTTACCTGTATCAGAATGATTTATTGTAGGCCAGGTCAGTCAGCGAAATAGTTTTTGCTCGTGGCTTCCTAATTTCACTTTGCAATGTTGACATTCTTTTCTTTTTAATGAATGAAAACGATTACTACATCCTGAACACATGAACAGCCCGTCTCCTCTAAAGTTCATAGTAAAGGTTGAATGAATACGGATTAAAATGAGGTTGAATTATTGACTTGCAAGCCAATAATACATCAGCTATGTTTGTTAGCTTATTTTGACAAAATTTAACTACTAGTAAATTGACTGCAAATATCTGAATATATTATGTTTACATTCCGCTTTAATAATTATTTGAAACAAACGAATTCGTAGCTAACTTTCGTTTAATGTGCAGAGTGTGGCACTCTTTATACATCGGATTTAAAAAACGTCCCCATTCTGACCGGACGTGACTGCGTATTTGTACATCCAACACAGCCAAACAGACGCCCAACTTTGGCATTTTTTTTAACTGATGATCGGAAGAAGACCAAAAGTGACCTGTTTGCCATTCCCCCGGCATCCTTGTTGAACTATTCTACAGAAGCTTGTTGACTTTTATACAAGAAAATGTATAAATCAGTCACATATATATAGATTCAAGTCAGTCTCTTATGTTGTTTATATCAGGCAAAGTTTATGTACTGATAATGTACTAATAAAGGCAAAAACTGCATCAACTATTTATTTTGATAAAGGTATTATACCCAGCTACCGCATCAATATCACCAACATTAAAAGACTGATACAAACAACAGTACTGTTTATTGTATGTAAATGATGTGCACTTTGAATTTCTGAAACACAACACAGCACAATCTACCTCAGTTGTAGCACTTTCTGTATAGAGCGGGGAAACACGAGATTTTAGTTTAATGTTAGGCCAAGCCAAGTCATAAATCGACCACTGTAAGTTATGAATTATTGTTGGCGATATCAAATTGGATTCAACTGTTGTATCCAACGTAGAGATGTTTGATGTAACTGCACTTCCTGTAACTGCTGTTGATAAGTCTTGTGCTTTTGTTTTCTCAGTGACCGATTGTGTTTGTGATTTCTCAGTGACCGGTTGTGTTTGTGATTTATCAGTAACCGGTTGTGCTTGAGTTTTCTCAGTGACCGGTTGTGTTTGTGTTATCTCAGTGACCGTTTGTGTTTGTGCTTTCTCAGTGACCGGTTGTATTTGTGCTTTCTTAGTGACCGGTTGTGTTTGTGCTTTGTCAGTGACTGATTGTGGTTCTGTTTTCTCAATGACCGGTTGTGTTTCTCTTTTCTCAGTGACTGGTTGTGTTTGTGTTTTCTCAGTGACTGGTTGTGCTTCTGTTATGTCAGTGACCGGTTGTGCTTCTGTTTTCTCAGTGACCTGTTGTGCTTCTGTTTTCTCAGTGACCGGTTGTTCTCCTCTTTTCTCAGTGACCGGTTGTGCTTCTTTTTTTTCAGTGACTGGTTGTGCTTCTCTTTTCTCAGTGACTAGTTGTGCTTCTCTTTTCTCAGTGACTGATTGTGCTTCTCTTTTCTCAGTGACTGATTGTGCTTCTGTTTTCTCAATGATCGGTTGTGTTTGTCTTAACTCAGTGACCGGTTGTACTTCTGTTTTCTCAGTGACCGGTTGTATTTGTGCTTTTTCAGTAACCGATTGTGTTTGTGCTTTCTCAGTGACCGGTTGTGCTTCTGTTTTCTCCGTGACTGGCTGTGCTTCTCTTTTCTCAGTGATTGGTTGTGCTTCATTTTTCTCTGTGACTGGTTGTGCTTCTCTTTTCTCAGTGACCGGTTGTTCTCCTTTTTTCTCAGTGACCGGTAGTGCTTCTGTTTTCTCAGTGACTGATTGTGCTTCTTTTCTCTCAGTGACCAATTGTGTTTGTGCTTTGTCAGTAACTGGTTGTGGTTCTGTTTTCTCAATGACCGGTTGTGCTTCTCTTTTCTCAGTGACTGGTTGTACTTCTCTTTTCTCAGTGACTGGTTGTGCTTCTCTTTTCTCAGTGACCGGTTGTGCATCTCTTTTCTTAGTGACTGGTTGTACTTCTGTTTTCTCAGTGACCGGTTGTGCTTCTCTTTTCTCAGTGACTGATTGTGCTTCTGTTTTCTCAGTGACCGGTTGTGCTTCTGTTTTCTCAGTGACTGATTGTGCTTCTGTTTTCTCAGTGACTTGTTGTGCTTCTGTTTTCTCAGTGACCGGTTGTGCTTCTTTTTTCTCAGTGACCGGTTGTGCTTCTTTTTTCTCAGAAGCTGATTGTGCTTCTGTTTTCTCAGTGACCGATTGTGCTTCTGTTTTCTCAGTGACTGGTTGTGCTTCTGTTTTCTGAGTGACCGGTTGTGCTTCTTTTTTCTCAGTGACCGGTTGTGCTTCTTTTTTCTCGATGGCTAATTGTGCTTCTCTTTTCTGAGTGACCGGTTGTACTTCTGTTTTCTCAGTGACTGATTGTGCTTCTGTTTTCTCAGTGACCGGTTGTGCTTCTTTTTTCTCAGTGACCGGTTGTGCTTCTTTTTTCTCAGTGGCTAATTGTGCTTCTCTTTTCTCAGTGACCGGTTGTACTTCTGTTTTCTCAGTGACCGGTTGAACGGGGTCTTGATCAGGGGGGAAACCGTCAGCTCCTGGAATGCCAGCTTCGCATATTATTATATCCAACTTTGCTGCCACTAAAATTTAAAAAAAAAACCATTTGTTTAGATTAAATCAGGTAAATGTTGTGTCTTCATTTAAGTTTGCAAGTCATGTGATTTAACTATTTATATGCAATGATTTGACTTGATTGGGTAAATTATTCTGCAACTATATAAACATTCTGGTTTTATGTAAGAAATTACATAAGGATAGTTTATGTTTCTCTCTGAATTTTCACGAATATTGCCGTACAGGACAATTCTAGCACATCATTGTATTTAATCTACATTTATTATCAACAGATTAGAAATTGTTTCTTGAGATTATTTATTTCATGAACTAATACGGTTGATAAAAGGTTTAAAAAGCTAACTGTGTTTGTAATTATTGGTTTTTTTTTTTTTTACAAATCTGTCTATGTGTGACATGTATATGTTACAGCGATTTTTTTTTTATCAGGGATTGTGTTTTTATCCATTTATCCATTTTTCCATTATTCCAGGATTTTTCAAAATCAATAAAATCATTAGTGATTATATATAATCCCTGAAAATCGGCTTCTGATTTATACGGAAGCCGATACGGGTCATTCGAAAAAAATAATTTATGTCGTAATTACGACATAGCATGTCGTAATAACGACGTAATTATGTCGTAATAACGACATTGCTTTAAACAAAGAGTATGTATTATGATTGCCAAGAGACTAAATGACACAGAAATTAACAACTATAGGTCATCATAATGCCTTCAATAATGAGCAAAGCCCCCGCATAGTCAGCTATAAAAGGCCCCGAAATGACAAATGTTAAACAATTTAATTCAAACGAGAAAACTAACGGCTTTATTAATGTACAAAAAATGAACAAAAAACAAATATGTAACACAGCAACAAACGACAACCACTGAATTACAGGCTCCTGATCGCTATGTCATAATTACGACAACCTTAGCGTTGTCACTTTTTGAGGCGATAGAAAATTCAAAATTGTCATCAGTGAGGGCAAAGTTTGTAGCGTAAACAAATTCATCTTTTTTTGGAGAATAATGAACACTAAATGCAATCAAGCTTAATTGAAGTTATTTACTTGCACATACTAGAACTTTATTTTATAATCAAGTCAAATGAGACCCAGTTGAACAGGGGAGCGATTCAGGCTCCTTGGAGCCTCTAGTTATGTTTGGCATGTACAGATTCGTGTAAAATATGACTGCATTTCCATTGCAGATTCTAAAGAAGATGAATTTAAAGCTTTTCCAAATAAAGACTATGTTAAACTGTGGACTCCTAGTGCTCAGACCCATGGACCTATGTCCCTTCATTTGTACACAATTGCATCTTAATGGCCTACTGATGCTTGATGCAAATTATAACTGCATTGCTACTGTTAGTTCTTAATGAGATTCTTACAGCGTCCTCCCCATCGAAGCCTGTATTAAACTTTGGACCCAAAGTTCTTTAAACCAATGTTCCCCAGGACAACTATTCCTACAAACTTAGGGGGAGGGTTAGGATCCCGATAACATGTTTAACCCCGCCACATTCTGTATGTATGTGCCTGTCCCAAGTCAGGATCCTGTAATTCAGTGGTTGTTGCTTGTTGATGTGTTACATATTTGTTTTTCGTTTATTTTTTGTACATAAATTAGGCCGTTAGTTTTCTCGTTTGAACTGTTTTACATTTGTTATTTCGGATCCTTTTATAGCTGACTATGTGATATGGGCTTTGCTCACTGTTGAAGGCTGTACGGTGACCTATAGTTGTTAATTTCTGTGTCATTTGGTTTCTTGTGGCAATCATACCACATTTTCTTTTTTTTATTTTTAATCCTCATCATATAAGGATCATCCATTCTCTGAGATTGATCCAATATGGCCTGGTAGTTCTTAAGGAGAAGATTTTCAAAGCTTTTTCCATTGGGGCCTATGTTAAACTTTGGACCCCTAATAATCGAGCCTAATGGATCCCCTGACCTTCACCTATCACCTAAGGAAGTTGTGTCTCGTACTCGAAGTGGTATGCGAGCGATTGCCATCGTGTGTTGTCCGTCGTCGTCTGTCGTAAGCGTGTTTTAAAAACTCTTTGAAACTAATGTGCAAAATTCTTTAAAAGTTAGTTTGATTTTTCCTTGTTAAATGTTTTCTTCACAAAAGGCGTGATTTGATTTTCGACTCCTTAAAAACACAGCCGCTGTTATTAACTTGAAAAAATAGGACGTAATGGTCACACATTAGTTTTTTGATAATGTCTCGAATATCGTTACATTTATCTCAAATCTGTTGAGGGTTCATCATGACAAAATGGATCTATGCCGAAAATTTCAGAAAGATCAGTTCGACCCATACCTGAGTTGTGTCCTCTAAAACATTTTTTGGGACAGCTACATGTATTGTCATCACTTGAAGTCCGTCGATTTTGACCGGCAACCAACAGCATGGACACTGTTACTAAATAAAGGCAACAGTAGTATACCGGTGTTAAAAGGTCATAAATTGATTGAGAGAAAACAAATCCGGGTTACAAACTGAAACCGAGGGAAACATATCAACTGTAAGAGGAAAATAAACGAACAACAGGAACACTAAAGTGAACAAAAATAAACCCTTAACATACATAGAACGAACTATTTGATAACAACTGTCATATTCCTGAATTGGTACAGGACATTTTAAGAACAAATGGTGGGTTGAACTTGGTTTAATGGATAGCCAAACCTCCCGCTTTATGACAATGTTAAAAATGTCGCTGAAATGATAACACTACGTGACAGAAATACAGATCAAACACACGCAAGAACATTCATCACAGAGAAACGCACAAACAAATAATATACTACAGTGTAGTAATAGTCGCAAAACATGTAAACTGCAGAACAACAACGAACATATTTCATCAACGACAAACACCACAGGATATAAAAAACAGTTACGCGCTTACGTAACTCACATGCAATCTCGAACTTTATGCAATTATTTCCACAATACTATACAAATAGACCACATAGCGAAATAACAGATTTTTGCCTCGCCTGCGATGAACGTCAAAAATAACAAAACAAAGGAATTGATTTTTCGGCGACGGCGGCTAAACTTTTATCAACATTTTGTGATTTTTGTAATCTTTAATAAAAGTTTAACGGTAACTACAGACGACAACAGACGACAAGCGATTGCAACAGCACACATAGTCCTTCGGGTACTAAACACATCTTCTTGATGTGATCTACATACATGCCAAATATAAATAGAGGCTCCAAGGAGCCTGAATCGTTCACCATTTCAATGGGTCCCATTAGACTTGATCATGAAATAAAGTTCTATTATGTGCAGACATATGGAGTAACTAACTTTAATATTAATTAAGCTTGATTAAATTCAGTGGTTATCATTCTCAAAAATGAATATATTTACGATAGGATTGATACAAACTTTGCCCTCACTGGTGGCCATTTTTAACTACGGATCAGCTCAAAACGTAACAAAAATTTTTAAGGACCTGGATACTAGGTACACATTGTATATTTATACTAAGTTTAAACTTAGTCATTTCAGCGATCGTGAGAAGAAGATTTTGAACATTGATTTTTTTAAAGTCCCTTGGCTGTCATGTGTTTTAACCACTGGGTAACTAAGAAGCAACACTTGAATAGGACCTTATAGTGCACACGTATATCAAGTTTGATTCAACTCTGATAAGTGGTTCTTAAAATAAAGATGCAAATGTTGTTTCCCATAGTGTGTCGATGCTCACAAAGTAGCAATTCTAAGGTTGTCGTTATAGATGATATAGCGATGTCGTTATAACGACATCCTTATGTCTTTTTTACGACATAAGGATGTCGTTATTTCCACATAATATGTCGTTATTACGACATAGCGATGTCGTTATTTCCACATAGTATGTCGTTATTACGACATAAGGATTTCGTTATTTCCACATAATATGTCGTTTTACGACATAGCGATGTCGTTATTTCCACATAATATGTCGTTATTACGACATGGCGATGTCGTTATTACGACATACTATGTCGTAATTACGACATAAATTAATTTTTTGAATGACCCTTATCGGCTTCCGTAGATTTACATACTCACTGAAAATTCTAAAAATGATTTTACAAATTCCCTGATTTCATATAAATTCAAAGTCACAATTAAAGCAGTCCACTTGGTATATTGGTATATTTGTTACGCCTTAGATACATATATTATACACATGGGATACAACAAAGTAATTTGGAAATCTGTGATCTTATCTTCACCAAAATACACAAAAACCTTCATAAATATAGAGTTAACAGTACTATACCAAATCTTAGAAATACTTTAGACCGACCAATCTGACTAAAGCTACTAGTATCTTTTGAAAGAATTGCCCGCCAAAATGGTATTATGACAGTCGTAAAAACGAAAGAAATGTCGAATGTAAATTTTTATGCTACAGTTTAAAAAAAACCGATTCATTTCATTTCACGCGCTGAATTTAATGCAACCGTATTATGGAGTCGACCTAGCCTTATACGTTAACTACCGCCTTTTCGAACGGCTATAAATAATATATATAAGATTGATTGCAAATGAGACAACTCTCTATCAGAGTCAAAATAATGTAGATTAAACAACTATAAGTAACAATACGGCATTCAACAATGAGCAAATCCCAACCCGGATATAGTCAGCTATAAAAGGCCCGACATGACAAACAGTCAAAAATTTCAAACGAAAGAATTGGCGGCCTGATGTATAACAAAACAATAAACGAAAAACAGATATAACAGACAAACGACAACCACTGAATTACAGTCTCCTGACTTCGGACACGCACAAATAAGCATATCAAGGTTAATATATGGTAAATCATAAATATAAAGAAAAGGGGATACGGAGATAAAGATAATGAGTCAGCCAAACAATTTTAACAAACACATCCTATCATGGATCCAGCTTTAAAAGTACAAAGGACCAATAAGAGTACGTAGAGAAGTTAAACGAGTAAACCTTAAAATAAAACTATATAAAAATACAACCAAAATATCAACTTACCATTTAGAATAACAGCCGTCATCATGCAGACATTCATAGTATATCCCGAACTTTCAGATTTTGAAGGATACTTTACAGCATTTGCTTATACATCTGTGATTATATAAAGTATATGGTCTGGCTCTTTTGGAACCAAACTTCAGATTTAATATATTCTTGTTAACTCTGGTTGTAACAGACTTCTTGAGTTATTTTAAGTGCATTCTATTATTGGTGAAAAGAGGTCTTCCTTTAACACAACTGTTACATTAGATTTTTCTTTCAACAAATGAAAGAAAAAATAGCTGATTCTTTTGCTATTTAATGAACAAAAGCAGCTAAACTAATAGAAATAAATGCAAATGAAGACACTTGGCATAGCAGATTCATGCATACATACTCGGTACATACATACATACTTGGTGGGAAATCTCTGCGAGGGAAATTAAAACATTTCCTTATTTAAAACCTATATAAATAAACTGAAGAATCTGTGCATGTTTCTGCTGTTTTCAAAATGACAGGTACTTGCACATCTCTACGTGAGATTAGTCAAAACAGCGAAGCATATCAGTGGTTATAGAAAATGCATTTTACACAACAAAAAGGTAAATTCCTATAGGAATATCATCCGTTATTATTGATTAGTAAATATTTTTGTCACATGATTCAAAAGGCAAGTTTTTCAGTCAGTTAGACGACAAAAGTTATAAATTTCTATCTAAACGAATTCCATATTACATGTACTATATAGTATTTATTTTTTACAGTTTGAATACAGCGTCAATCATCAAACTGGCCAAATTAGTTTTAAAACTTTAAACAGTTAAACAGGGGTCCTGTTAACATCAAATTAAAATTAAAACGAGCATAATTATGAATGGATATATTGCGTCACAAATTAAGACCTCTCCCATATATACGAAGAAACATAATCAGACATTCCTTGTAAAAGTCTAATCCAGGAGGCACTTCTATCAGCAAAACCGGTATAAGAATGAGGTTCTGGGTGTGGTTTACAGAATAGTGAAATGTGGGTACCCATTTAATAATGGGTTAAAAAATGAAGAACAGAGAAAAATGGATATAAAAAAAGAAAGAAAAGAAATATAATTGGGTACTAAGATATAAAGAATAGAAAATAATGGGCTAAAATTAAGAAGAGATAATATGGAAAAAATATACTTTGCAAAAAAGTATTACCACGCAGCGGCACAAGGAGACAATTTTTTTTTCTATACACCATAATTCTACAGACCTTTATAACCATATCTATGATTGCAGCAATGAAGATACTTCTTCTATTTTTTTTTCTCTGAACAGATTTGAATTGATTACTAGATTAAAAAAAAAACTTTTGTCGTAAAGATATTTCCATACCCTAGGTAAGTAATCCCTAAACGCATTCTAAAGAGGTTAAACGATAAATCGAAATTTATATCTTTCTGTTCTGGGGAAAATCACGTGATGAATGTACTTTGAGCTTTCTTCCAAAAAACTGTGATTGTTCTTTAATACGGCATGATTGGGTTTTTTTTTTGTCATCTATTATACTATAATCTTAGATTTGGATGCTTTTCCAGTACTTATTGTTTTTATGTTGTTTTATGTATGTTTTGTAAGCCCAGTAGTCGAGATTTTCCCCCAGAAAGATATATAGGAAAGTTAAGATTTCAAAAACTAGTTTAATTCCGCCAAAATTGCATCCATGTTATTTCGTCAGTGTTGTTTTATTTGTTTTGTTTTGTTTTGTTTTTTGTTTTTTACATTAGGAGAATTTCAATTGATGATAGCTCTTTGGCTGTTTTCACAACTCTTATATACTCGGGACGATTTGGAATTTGGTTATTGTATAGACATATTTTACACAGTTTACTGTTGAATGCCGTATTTTCCCCTCTTTTGGTTACTCTTTGTCGTTAGGCTACTGTCTCATTGGCGTATATCTCACATCTCCTTTTAACCGTGTATAGTATTTAATAAGACGTATTTAATAAGACGTATACTTTTCTGTCGGTAGGTCCAGTTTTGAAAAAAAATCTTTAAATTGATTTAACAAGATACAATTAGACAAAGCAATGAAAAATGGAAAATAAGTTTAAGCGAATATAGATTTATGATATGATCCCTCGAGTACCACGATCCTTCGATACAAAAAGTGAATATTGGAAAAAAAGTATTTATAAAATATAAAAATAAATAAATGTGGTATTATCGCCAATGCTACAACTATCCACCAGAGTTCAAATGACGAAGATAAAAGCAATTATGGGTCACCGTAAGTCCTTCAACAATACGCAAAACCCATACCGTGTAGTCAGCTGTAAAAATCAGTTGCAAAAGGCTTAACTCAATGCAATGGAACGAGGCGCACAGAAAAGCTAACATAGAAAATTATCTATTACAGACAACACATATGTTTGCTTCATTTTGCAATCCTTTGTATAAAAAAAAAAGAAAATGAATTTCACCTTCTATTGAAGTGTCAAAGCACCTTTTACATGTGAATTTTTCATGGTTAAACAGAGTAAAGACTATTCTAAATGAATGTGGTATCTCAAATGTGTTGGAAACGCAATCAGTTATGAATTGCAAATGGTTAGTTTCATTCATCAAACTCAGACTTAAAGATCAGTTTGTACAAGTCTGCCATTCTTTGCTGGAAAACTCACCAAAAACACGTGATTACAAACTTTTTATAGAATTGTTTTGGAAAATAAGATTTTTTTGAAGTCTTGGGAACAAACCTTCTATTGATTTGTGTAGATTTAGGACCACAAATCACAACCTCCCTATTGAATAGGGTAGATGGAATAATATAGTTAGAAACAATAGACATTATCGTCTATGTAATAAAAATGATATTGGTGATAAATTCCATTACATATTAGAATGTAAATACTATGAAGAAAACAGAAAACATTGTATGTCACATTATTATTTAAAAAATGCAAATATTGTAAAATACAAGCAGATTATGTCTTCAAAAAACAAATCAGAATTGATTAAACTGTGTAAATTTATAAAGATTATCAACACAGGTATATGTGCTCCTGGCTAAAATGTACTTCATATATTGTCTTAGCAATTGTTTTGTTTGTTCTGTCTTTTTGTAAATATTGTACATAATTGTCTTCTCTATACCTATGTATATGGTTTATTGAGAAAAAAGATATGTATACATGTTACATTAGTAAATTGACAAAAAGTCATAGTTCAGTATAATTTACAACTATTTGAGTATGTATTAAAAATGTCTTGAAATAGTTTCTTTTTAAAGAAAAACTCATTTTACTTAAAGAAAATTGTTCATCTCGGCATTATTACATGAAAAATTATAAAATATTAGTCATTCAAATGATACATTTGTTGGTACAACGAAGCCAGTAAATTGAAAAACCTAGGCTGACAACTTGTTTTCTTTGACAATAAATCCGGTTTGCAAAGTAATTTAATATGTAACAGCTAAACAAAACTATAAATTAAAATGATTTAGAATAAAATTCTTTCTTCTTTTTCGAAAAAATGAAAACAACACGTTATAAATTTCATGCGTCCGAAGCGCTTTTCTTGAATTTACCTTCATCAGGAATGCTCAAAGCCGAATGCTCAAAGCCGAATAGTTTTTTTTGTACATAACTTTTTGTGTGTGACTTTTCAAGTTTTTCCGTGTTTTTATACAACCGCAAAATTTTTGGCGTTAGTTTTATGTTATGGCGATGTCTCCGTCGGCGTCCGAAGACATTTTGGTTCGCAGACAATAACTTGAGTATAAGTGTAGGGATCTGTATGAAATTAAAGCACAAGGTTTCATACCACAAAAGGAAGGTTGGGATTGAATTAGGGGGTTATTGTCGTAGCTACTTTGTAAAGAATGTAGGACAGAAAGTCACAGTACAATAAGTCACAGACAAAAAGTCACGGACAAAAAGGTCACAGGACAAAAAGTCACAATTCAGTTTTGAGATTATTTTGTTCTTTGAATAAGAAAATATTTTTTTGATTGAACTATTATATATAAGGCAACTTTGTAAACAAAATTTATTATAAAAAAATCAGTAATGATAAAACAATTGTTGAGAAAACAATTTGACAAAGTGGCTTGGTACTTAAATGGCTTCATGGTGCCAATAAATATATCCTTTGCATGCTTAAAATTTGATAAATCTTCATTAATCATGGCTTATGAACAATTTCATAAACTGTTAAATGAATATATGCAATTAAAAACATACGTTTTCTTATGTATTCAAACAATTATAAACAAATTATTTGTTACTTTTTGTCTTATCAAATTTGTGATTTTATGTCCTGTGACTTTTTGTCCCGTGACTTTCTGTCCGTTTACCTTTTGTAATTAGGGGTCAAAAACAATTATTTTTTCTGGTTTGCAACTAAGTGTTTGGATCGCTATTAGATGTTAGCACAAGGTTACATACCACACAAGGAAAGTTGGGTTTTATTATGGGGGTTATTGTCGTAGCTGTTTAGTTATCAGTGGCAAACAAAAACAATTATTCATCTGGTTCACAGACAATAACTTGAGTATAAGTGTATGGATCTCTATGAAATTTTACCACAAGGTTCCATACTTCAAATGGAAAGTTGGGATTGACTTTGGGGGTCATCGCCCAAACCGTTTAATGATTAGAGGCCGAAACGGGGCTAACAAAATAAGATTTTCTGGTTTCTGGACAATAACTCGAGTATCAAGTCTATGGATTGCTATTGTGCAGCAAGGTGTTATACCATAAAATAAAGATTGGGATTGATTTTAGGAGTTATGGCCCTAACGGTTTAGTTAAAAGGAGCCAAAAACAATATCTTTGTAATACTTTGTATACATTGCTTTTTTTCCAGTTCTATGACCACATTCACTCTGTGACAGAAACCTATGATGTGTGTCAAATATTCAATCACAATCCAAATTCAGAGCTGTATCAAGCTTGAATGTAGTGTTCATACTTGCCCCAACTGTTCGACCTGTGCGGTCGTATCCAGCTGCGCCCAGCATTTTATTATGTCCTACATTTAGTACATTCGCTACATTGTGTCAAAGAATTCCTTAAGATATTTTAAAAAGTTTAGCTAATTTGTGAGCAGAGATTCTAAATCCGATCAGCTCGCACACTGTTTAATATATATTTTATTTGCTTAACTACTTGCCAAAAATCAGACCAGAATTTGAAGTATTTAGAAAACAGTCATTTACCAAACATATAATATCTGCTCGTTTGTATTGATGTTCAGAGATTATGGCTTAGACAAGTTATAATTTTTGTCAATATCTAGAATGCGCGCTAAACCAGAGAAATGTTTTTTTTTTTATATCCAACGACTTCAGTTTTAACTAATTTTAGCCAAAAAATATGTAAATTATCGAACCACGTCAATCATGAGTACCAAGTTTTGCTATTTGATTTAAGGTAGACATACTCCTGGAAAGACTTATACTTTTTATAATTCACATTTAGTGAAATGCTACAAAGGGTCTGTTTTGCTTATAAATCAAAATATAAAATATGAACATAGGATAAAAACTCACGGAAAAAAGTAACGGATTAAAATTCACAGGAAAAGAACAACAACAACAAAAAAAAATAAATTAAGAAATGAAATATTGTTCAAACTTTGAACTTAAACCAAAAATCTGCAAGTGTCAATTCATCTATTTTCAAGTCAATTGGTTGTCTTTTTGGGGGAGTCTATTTTTCCTAAGAATTTTAATTAACGCTGGGACTTACAGTATAAAGGTTTTTTTTATATATTGGTCCCAGATTAACGTTAGTGTTTAAAAATATAATCCCAAATACTGATAATCATAAAGTCTTTAGTAGAAATGAATTTCTTAAGTCTACACCATCATAGATTATAAGGTTTTGTCTAAACTAAAATAACCAGAATGTAGGAAAAAAGTCATGGAAAAAATGTCACAGGAAAAAAGTCACAATATATATTTTGAATGAAAATTTTCATATGGTATATACATATATATATAGGGGAAAAAAGTAAATCTATATTTTGTACAAAAATTGTTACAAGGTCACAAATATGTAAATGCATAGAGGAAAACATTCCCAATATATATATTGCATGAAAATGGTAATAAGGCTACATATTATAGGATTAGTTAGTTGCGTTTTTCCTACGGATTTTGTGACTTTTTTTCCCTAGGTTGTTTTTTTTGCATTTCCAACATACTTCATTCGAATAATTTTACAATCGCATATTGTGACATTTTTCTTGTGAATTTTTCCTACGGATTCTGTGAATTTTTTCCTAGTGGTTTTGTGACTTTTTTTCCTGTGATTTTTTCCCCGTTTACCTGATGGTAACGTTGACATCATCAAGATCATAATCTACTTTAATTTAGTTATAAAAAAAAATATGTTTCCTTTTGTGACAAAAAAAAAAAACCAATTTCAGTGTATATGTGATTGTTTATATTCAAAATTTACTGTTCTAAGATAACATATGTTTTAAAAAGTGGTTAATTATGTGACATTTTTTTATATTTATTTTACGAATAAAATTTAAAAAAAATTCTTTCATTTAAAAATTATATATTGAAATGGCATTCGAGGTGACACTTCATTTATGGCTTCTTTGTAACCGTCACTGTTTCCTATATGGTCCAAGATTCAAATTTTCCGGTCACGAAGACAATACAGGGTCACACCTTAATCCTGAAATATACAGTGTATTCCAGACATACCGTCGGGAAAATCAGATTTGTATATTCAGGTGGGTGGATTCTTCTAAGGGATGACAGGGACCTTTGCTATGATAAATACAAACACTGCCAGGAAGGGTCATCATTCCAATTATAGAAGTCCAAGAGAAAACTACAAGATACATGTAAGTATTTTTTTTATTATTAATGTTATCTATAATTATAGTGATAGAAAGGGAATTGTACTAATCTAATTAAGTACTGTTTTTGTTTTGAAAATGTTATTTTAGTAATACTATTTTTGTGGTAAATCCTTATTGTTGTCAAAACTTGTAGTTTTTTTTTTAACTAAACAAACAATTTACAAATGATTATGTAATTTTGTAAACCATTTTTTTAATATTTATATGATTCTTTAGCAAATTTTAATTTTAAATCAAGGATATGTATCTTACCCTACAAATCCTGATTGTTTTTTTTTAAAGAAATACCTCAAGTACTTGATATCATCAGCTGGATTTCAAAAACATTTTTTTTTTTAAGAAATACTTTCAAAGAGTTATATAAATACGTATAATAAAATGTTATATATCTTGCTAACAAGAGAAAAGTAAATTAAAAATGATATAATTTGAAAAAAATCATTTTAAGGTAAAGCTATGAAAAATGTGGTATCTATATTATTATTGGAAAATTTGTTGTAGGGACGATTAAAAAGAATTAGTTAACTTAAAATATGTTGTTTTCTAGATGTCTTATGGTTATTTATGTCAGTGTGTGGCTATATCCGTATATTTCACATATCCCTTTATTTATATAGTTCATAGAAAATGAATATATGTTCTAGTTTCACGCTCGATCTGGCGATATTCGAGAGAAACTAATCGTAAGGTTAAATTCTAGTGTCTTTGACACTCTAGTGGCTATCAAAAATAAGATTAAGGACTTTTCATTAAGTCCATTTTCCCCCTCAATTTCTGCTAATATAATAATTTTATATGCACTAATAATAAGAATTTTTACAAAATATTCTTGAGATACACAATATATGAATATAAAGGTGTACATGAAATAAAATATGATACAATATACGAGCGGAGAATGCTGTACTTTAATTAACACAATATGTGAGAAAAAATATACTATACATGCAAATAAATTTTAAGGTTTTTTTGCTGATTTTAAAAATATACCTATGTTATTCAATTCTTTATATTCCTGACAGATAACAACTGGATAAGTTTGTATGCAGATGGATTTCTCCAACAATACTTTTTAATATACTTTTCTCTCGGATTTAACTATATTTTTGACATTCAAGTATAAAATGGTATTCATCTTCAAAAGAGCTAGTGTTACAATTTGTACATAGTCTATTTTCTTAATAACCATATAATATCTGCCTGTTTCTATGCTTAAATAATGAGCTGATGTACGATATTTACAAATGTATTGTTTGTATATATTGTTTACAGGTCTATCTAAATAAAATTGCAAAACACGTGTACTAAACATATATCTATAAAAATGTCCTTTACTTGAATTCTAAAAAAAACGCAGTTACTTCACTAATGAATGCACCAATCATTATTTCTTGTAACAGTAAAAATATCTGTACAAACTACACTTTGGCTTGACTTAATAAATTTAAATCCAAAACTAAACAAAATACCTCAAATCTTACAACACCAAATATATCTATTTGTTGCGTTTTTATAGAAGGGTGTACTATGAATTAGTATCGATTTGAATAAGTTGAAAAAAATTAGTAGCTGTTAAACTAAGCTATAGACCCCATTAACATAAAATTGACCGTATTTTGAGTTAGAGCTGGTAGACTTTTCTATGATTTTGATATAATTTGTCCCAAAAGTAGCAAACTACACTGTAAAAATCTTATTGAGACATAGCAGATGCGATTTTTTAAATATGCATTTATTTTCTTAAAGAAATGTATTTATGAAATAACTCTTCTCGGGCCATATTGTTGTGTCTTTATTAGTAGACTATTGCAAATAAAAAATATCTGAATTTGAAATAACAGACGATTGTAAAGGAACATTGAGTATTTAGTAAAGTTATCTGTACGAGTCTAGCTACTCCTGTGTTCATATTATGTCAAAAGATAAATGCAAGTTCAATTTTTATCGTTGTATAACAGATAAGGTAATTGTTACCATAAATTAAAAAATTAGAAAAGAAGGAAATGGAAGCAATGAGATTACAAACGAATCAAATGAAAAACACATTATAGTTCTATTGAAAATAAAAATAAGAATTTGAAATAAATAACAAATCTCCCAGAAAGATTATATTTTTATTAAGAAATGAAAATTTTTCTCATTCTTGTGTGCTTTATGAACCTTTTTATCACATTCTTTCTATGGAAGCTGAATATATCGCTTTGTCTATAAATAACCAAGTTTTACAAACGAGCTCGTGAAATGTTATTTGCAATGAATGAGAAGTCTAAGAAAACCTTAATAATTATCAATGACAACGACTATATTTGTAAGCAGCACACTCGTAAAATATACGTTTAATAATTAATCACAGCACAATAGCAACGGCGAAAGTTAAAGACATTCATGTTGAAATAATATCAATTCAATATACATTTAAGTGATTTCTTGGAAGATATAAATAGTTTTCCCCTAAGTATTTTTAACAGACATTATCTATCCAATAATACACATCATTTACATTGATATTTTTCACATGCGACAATCAAATGGTTTTCGTTTCCTATTTGATTTTTGTCATCCATATTGAGTAAACGCATGTTTTGTTGTCAATTTTATAACATATACCGGTTTCTATATCCAAGATACACGAAAAGAAAGATAATTGCAAATAAACAATTTGTTAAGATATTTCACTTTACGATATAAACATAAGCAAAACTATAAAAATAACATTTGAATGTTTTTGTCGAAAAGCATCCATTTCAGTCACAGAATTATTCTTTTATCATTTTTTGTAGAAATAATTGAATGTTTTAAGCACATTAATTATAACTTGCATTTTAATATCCATAGCCTAATTTCAACATTCCTATTTTTATTAAACATTATTTATAGTCAGAGTAATCTCAACAACAGACCTTTCAATCACTCCTTCATAATAAAAAGTATCTGTTCTTTGATTTTATATCAGCATTCTATATCATCGGAAGGAGTCTTTCTGATTCTCAATATACCATATGATTCAATTATAGTTAACAGTTGAATTATTTTCTTTGAGAATACGTTAAAAATAAATCTAATAAATGAAGCTTTAAAGTTTTCTTATATTCCCAACCTTAGTTTGAATATACTTGATATAAATGAGTCAAAATAGTTGAAGTGTTCCAGCATAAAGTATTGAAACAAGTCTTTTAAATGGTGTATATATTACAAGACGAACTCTTAATACACATTCCATGTAAAAATAAAATCGATATTGAACTTTTTGAATTAATCCAAGTATTCTTTTCTCTCACATCGGAAATTTATGGTACTAATGTAAATGGCTGTGCAATTCACTTTGCGCAAATCGGCATATACATTATTGAACATAAAAAAGTTTGCTATACATGAATCTAAAATTCATAATTACTTGTGGATAAAACTGTTACATATTTTAAATATAAATAATTGTTTATTGACTTGTGTTGATAACTTAAAAAAGATGAATAGAAAAGAAATAGTTCTACGTTTTTATTCAAATATACAATTTTTAAGGGACATTTTCTGAATATGCATGAAACAGTTGCCACTGGACTTAAACAAGAAAATATCAATCACACATTTTAAAATACTACTCGACATAGAGCTAACAATATTCAATCAATAATTTACAATTATATTGCTGCTTATTCTTTTATTTCCGTGAAATGTTTTTATATATGGTTGTTAATATTTTTTTCCTTGTACTTCTTTTTGGCCATGTAGTTAAAAAAAAATTATCAGACTTGATATTTAATTGCCTCTTGGTATTTCCCCATTCATTTTTTTTTAAAGATATATTACATTTGTTTAAATATGAATCTACACATATCAAATCAAAACATTTTTTTTGCTGTAAATTCAAATATTGGATTGTTACCAAGACAAACAAGAAAATATTTACAAACATTCAATATTCAAAGAAACCAACATTCATATTATATAGGTATATCGTATATTTAGATATCTTGGAGGAGGCGATACTCTTAAAAATTTGAAAGTAATATTACAACATTCTAAATGAAAATGTTATGAAATATAACAAAACAAATATATATGTTATAAAAAAAAAAAAAAATTGTACGACATAAATATAGTTTTTCTTGTCAGCTAGACTATTTCTTAGTACATATAAATCATTAACCCCCCTTTTTAATAATTTTAGTGATGTCATACTCATTAAATAAAAACATAAATGTAAATGTTTCCTCATCAGACATTTTGTTGAAAGATGGGAATATACTCTCTAACCCTCTCAATATTTAGATTACTATTACTTAACCTTATTTCAATAAAATTAGATATCATGTATCGGTTTTTAATCTTGATAAAAACAATTCTAATTTGTATCATTTTTATTTTTTTTGTACGTTCTTAGTTTGTTTCCATTAGGGTTATTTAGGTCATAAAGACTGTTTTTCCGGAAATCTATATTTATAGGCATTTAAAGCATAGCTTTCTTCTTTTGCATTAATCATATGGCACATAAATCCACATACGACTAGATTTCTGCTTTGCATAGCATTATTGATCATTATTTATTATTAATTATACTTGTTTTAATAAAATTATAATTATATACTCACTCATGAATAGTGCCTATGTTGTACGCACTTTCTGTCCGTTCGTCAAATCGAAATGATTAAAACTACCATTTTCAAATGGAAGAGTTTCATTGATCCTCTGAATACGACCAAATCATGTGCGAAATATTACTTGTTTTTAAATGTGTTTGTTTACTTTTTTACATTGTGATTTGGATGGAGAGTTAATTGTCTCATTGGCACTCATACCGAATCTTCTGATTTATATTGATAGCGTTTTCTCCACTGAGTTTATGTATTAGTTGTGCACTCACCAGGTTTTCTGTATGAATATCCTTTAGAATAAATAAATGGTCTTTTATATCCACTAAGTTAAGAGTCTGTATTCTACATCAATATTATTAGTTACATAGTGTGTTAGATGGGGTGAGAGCGAAGCTCGAACCCCATATGGAATTTACTGACCCCGTATATATCATATTAGGTCACTAGCACACTATGTAACGAATTTATCTTACCGACTATCTTTATTTGTTGAATTTAGACTAGAGTTGTCTCATTTGCAATCATACCACATCTTTTTATTTTTATATAAAAGTGTTCAAGTGTTCAATTTTAAGAACCTACTTCCATTGGTCTGCACAAAAAAACTAATGTCAACAATAATAGTTTAATATCAACAACCTTGATATAACAATATTAAACAGAACTTCCAATACATTTAGATAATCAAATAGTCCCAAAATCTTAACTCTATTACTAACCGTGTATTGAAATAAGCCCCGCCTCCCTACTAACCTAATATGGAATATACACGGTCTCCACGCGGACGCGTTTAACCAATCATATTCCTAGAAATGTATAGGAGGTAAGATAAATGACCAATTACTTTCAAATCTTAATCTGCAGGGAAAAAAATTAAACAGTATTTAGCTACAAATGAAAAAGTATAAAGGCTGTGATTTGGTTGAATGATCGAAATTACAACATAAATGTTTTGTTCCAGGTTGTGCTGTAGACTAATTTTAGAATGACATATTCTACTAAGAATTATCTTCAATCAATCAATCATCAAGGGATTTTGTTTAAACCTTCTGCCCTTGAATCTCGTAAAATAAAGTAGAGAAATGGTGTTTCAAATGGCGTTTTAATATCAGTTGGGAGCTAAACAGGACTCTCCGTTCATATCAAAATTACGCATTAAAAAGAGCATATTTTTGATCTTTTTATTTGAATGTATATTCCTTATATAGATAACAGGCTAATAAACTGAAAAAAGTGACTTTTGACGCCTTATGAAAATATATTTTGTTCGGATTTCCATAAAAATTGATAAATAGGTATGATTCCCACGTTCAAATTTGCAGTAAAAACTTATTCTTGTTGTCCCACATTTTGAGAAATCTTTTAGTCTAATGGATTTCAGCAAAATTGATTATTTAGGAACAATACGCCTTTTCTAAATAAATCCTGGTTAATCCTTGTGTCAAACTGGTGATTAACAGTTAAAAAACCTCAAATTTTGAGAAACGTCCTTTTGGGCGCTGGTTTTTTGACGAAAATTGATCTGTAAAATTTGATTCCTAGTGTCAAAAATTATTTGTCGGTCAATATTTTCGAATTGGCTTCCAAAAATCATAGTACTCGGATGAAGAACATATTTGAATTATAGTTCTCGTAGTGAAGTTAACATAAATCGGTACTCCTCGAACATGTATTGCTATGTTTGCATCAGTATTTTGTTTTCCTGCCTCACACAAAATTTGCACGCAGGACCCTTCCTCGACATGTCAGTTTTCTGAAAAAATCCTTGATAATTCCGAAAATAGTTACACCAAAATAGACTTTTGTTCAATAATGAAACGTTTATGCCCCACTGAAATAATTTGAAATTTTTACACAATGTTAGCATAGAAGAAAAAAGTGTCGAACTACAGAACTGATAATTTGAAATTTTTACACAATAATAGCATACAAGAAAAAAGTGTCGAATATTTTCACATTTAAATAAACAATTATGATATTTACAAGTCTGTAGGGTTGACTAAGGATTGTCCATTTCGCTTTAAATTGTATTCTTTTTGCACTAGAGGTTTTATTAATTCATTCTTATAACCAGGAGCAAATAAATTTATCACAGCTAAAGAATGTAACAAATGGTTTTGTCTTCTGACTGATAATTTTTAAACTAATAGGGTCTGGATGGGGTTTTTAAATCATTTTTTTTAAAGTAAATTATGCATATCGAAAACAAAGCTTGGAACTTTAGCGAAGTCATTTTCATATTTACTTATTCTGACAGCTTACGTTCTTGCCTCTGTGTAACTTTTTTTTTTTTAATTTGCTTTATTTCTCAAGGAATTATTGAGTGCAACAGTGTGTCAATCAATCATAATTTTGGCGTTAAAATCAAAATTTATGCATACATGTAATTCATTAAGGTGTCATAATTTATTTTATAAGTCAATGCATTTACCTGATATTTTAAATTTTTTGGTTCTTTAATTTCTTTAACAACTCACGAACAACATTTTGGTTGGTCTTGACCACCTTGTGAAAGAGGGAAATGATTCGATTGACTGTATAGAAATGTGGACCTCTAAGTCCCAAGTCAGGAATCTGATTACAGTAGTTGTCGTCTGTTTATATAGTTCATACGTGTTTCTCGTT
Organism: Mytilus californianus; assembly: GCF_021869535.1. Lineage (NCBI taxonomy): Eukaryota > Metazoa > Mollusca > Bivalvia > Mytilida > Mytilidae > Mytilus > Mytilus californianus. The sequence continues at coordinate 85,484,109 of NW_026262701.1, forward strand.
TCTCGTTTTTACTAGTGTATAGATTAGACCGTTGGATTTTCCGTTTGAATGGTTTTACACGAGTAATTTTTTGGGGCCCTTTATAGCTTGATGTTCGGTGTGAGCCAATGCTCCGTGTTGAATGCCGTACCTTGACCTATAATGGTTTACTTTTATAAATTGTAACTTGGATGGAGAGTTGTCTCATTGGCACTCATACCACATCTTCCTATATCTATATTCTCCCGTTCAACCGTTAAAAATGGGGCGTCTTTGGTTGTGATGTTATATAAATACACGTCTACGTCCGCCCGTAGATGGGGTGTAAAATTCAATGCCTCGCGCAGGTTGAGTGTAACTCTCTTTGCACATTAAATAACCAAATAGCTCTACGATCGGTTATGCTAAGGCAAGTTTCTATCCCTCATTCAACAAACCAGTTTTTTTTTCTAGAAGCTGCTTAAATTTCCCGCTCTTCACCCCCTATTGACCTATCTTACAGAACCTACCGCTTGTGTTACAGTGTTTATTTGTGCTTGTTCGAATATGCATGAGATAGTTGTCATTGGAATTGAAACAATGAATAATAAATATACAAACTATAATAATAGAAATATAAAGTTATACCCTTTTAAATAAAATATATCAGACCATATTATATAACAGTACGGTATTTAAGAATTGAGGATAGATTTTATGTTTGTATGTCCAGTGGACAATATAATAGCCAATTTCATGACTAGCTATTTTTTTAATCAAAATTTATATCACGTGATGCAACTTCCTGTCTTACCAATAAAATGACTTAGATCTTAGTTTGCATCTTAATAATATATGTAATGCATATTTCTTTGTCCAATCTAACAAGAAAATTCATTCACATTCTTATTTCTGTCGGTTATTTTTCTGATAAAATGTAATAACATTAACGGTACCAATTTTACTGCACCGGATGCGCATTTCGATAATAAAAGTCTCTTCAGTGATGTTCGAGGCCAAAATATTTATTAGCCCAAAACATAACACAACCGTGTAATGTAGTGCTTTGGGAGGGGGGGGTATTATTCAAAGTTATATGTGATTTCAAGTTAAAAGAATGTACGCAAATAATATAATGACGTAGAAAATAGAACACTTAGCAATGTACTTTTTTATTTCGGTCATCATTAAACATTTTTATACTTTTTCAGATACATTACACAGAAGATAATGGACGACAGCCTTGCATCGTACAGTTACTATCCTGACATGTATTTTCAGTCATGTGCTTATCCAGCTTCATCACCATATAGGTAAGGAATTAAAAAATAAAAATCACTGAAGTTTTAAAGATGTAATTCAGTCTTGATAGAAATAGAACTAAATCGCGAAAAAAAAACTGTAAAAGAACAGTGTTAATGAATGGTTATTTTCAGTCCCAACTGGTTAAGATTTTAGATCGCCAATCCAAGTTTGTTGTAAGTCTGTATTAACTGTAGTAGTAACCGATTGACAAATAAGAGAGTAATTATAAAAAAAATCATGAAAACAATCAGCTACGTTGTTTGATGAGCCCTTTCCAACTGATCTTTACGAAAATTAGTATGCATGAATTTCGACAAAATTATGAAATAAGTCTATTTGTGCCATGATTTCAACAAAATTTTGTGTAAACCAGTTCCAAATTGATTGGAAGTGCAAAAAAAAAAATATTTGGTGTTCAGTTAATTTTTCTTTAAACATCACATTTTGAGAAACATGTTTTTATGCTAGAATTCCAAACAAAATTAATATATAAACAAGAATTTATCAAATACTGCATACCTTTTAAAATAGATTTTTTGTTCTCTCATTTAAAAAATAAGCCTAAAATATGGACAAAGTATTGTAAACTAGGTCTAATAGATTTCTCGGGTAAAATATTGGGTAAAACTGACTTTTGGTTTAAAACCACTACTTTGAAGAAAAAAACATTATTCATGTGTTTGGATATCAATCAAAACCAACATTACGGTATATGAGGCTTTCATAATTCATTCTCGATGACAAAGTTGCGATAATCACTTTTTTTGTTTAAATTGCATCTGTTTTTGCTGGAATAAAAAAAGGGTTATAGAAGGTAAGCAAGGGTCAATTTCCACTGTATCCCTCACATGATAAAAATCAGATCCTCGAATTTGAGTTTTAAGGAGTCTCTATCAAACACGTTTTTACATATTTCCATACAAATCAAAAATATTTGGCACTGCATGTTGCTTATGAAAGAATTTGATATACACTGCATGTTTTTGTGAAAAGTTTCATCGAGGACGTCGCTAACCAAATGGAATTATTTCATCCGAAAGATAATATATAGCTTAACTTCAATTATAATTTTAGTTTTTATACGCCCGTTTACGGACAATAACTAAAAAAACACTTTAATTAATTTGCACGACACTTTGGTGAATTGTTTATATCTATTGACGTGAGTTCCTTTCCGATTTTTATAAATTTTCGATTTAACGTTTCCGAGTTATGGGTTTTTAATCATTAAAGAAGGGGGATTTTCCAGTTTTCGGACAATAACGCAAAAATGCTTTGAGCAGTTTTCACGAAACTTTGGTGAATTGTTTATATCTATTGACGTAAGCTCCCTTTCTATTTTTATACATTTTAGATTTTACGTTTCCGAGTTATAAGATTTTATTCATAAAAAGGTGGGTTTTCGGACAATAACTCAAAAGTGCTTTGAGTAGTTTTCATGAAACTTTGGTGAATGGTTTTCATCTATGAAGATAAAAAATAATCTCCGTTTAGTTTTTTTTTTTTATAAATTTCTGATATGACATTGGGGAGTTATGGAACTTTATTCTTTGAAAACCCGACGGGCATACCATGCGCGCTCATGATTAGTTTGTGGTAATGCATTTATAATTCATTTGATGATCTGCGAAGAAATAAACCATAAAATTAGTAGATCTTCAAAATACACAATGAAGATGTAATACTGTGAATTTATGAAATTAATTGTTAGTAGTATAACGTTCAGAGGAAAATATTTCATGCATGTTCAGGACAATTGTTAATGAAGAAAAGATTGCAGGACTTTTGAAAATGGCCAAGGTGGCAAATGAATACAGGGGAAATTGGACCTACCCCTAAATACATTGCACTTCTTGACATGTTAGTTTTCTAGTTGGTTTAAGCACAAATCAGGCTGTTGATTGACACATTTTGTCATAACTGGCCCTTCTATAGCTCACATTTGTATGCGTTTTGTTCATTGTTGAAAGACGTACGGTGACATATGGTATTTGTTTAACTGCCTCTTCCTTTTGTTTCTGGTAGGGGGTTGTCAATCATAACGCCAACTTATTCATTTTGATATGATGAAGCGACTTGGATATTTAACATATAAAAATCTATTCATTTATTTTTATTAAGTTATTAGTTTTTTTGGGGGGTTGAGGGTGGGGTGAGTTGGGGTGGGGGTGGGGGCGGTGTGGTGCAATGGAACTAATGTTAAAACTCTCAAATTCTGATATTATGCGATTGAAAAATGGTGTAATGTCTACACTCTGTTTCACTATCTGTGTGATTTTAATGCCTGATATTATTGTACATTACAAATTTTGCTTTGTGTCTATGTTTATGGACTTGATTTACACAAAACTGCAAAATTTCTACAAATAATGTAAAGTAGAAGATGTGATATGAGGCCAGTGAGACAATTCTCCAAAGTCACAATTATAGGTCAAAGTATGGCCTTTAACACGGAGCCTTGGCACACACCGAACAGCAAGCTATAAAGGGCCACAAAATGACTAGTGTAAAACAATTCAAACATGAAAACCAACGATCTAATCTATATAAAAAACGAGAAATGAAAAATATGAACCACTTCAACAAACGACAACCACTGAACATCTGGTTCCTGACTTATGGTCTACTTGTTCTTTATTGATTGATTGATTGATTGATTTATTGATCGATTGTTGTTTGATTACAGTGGCTAATATTTCATGCACGTTGATCAATTCTGAACCCTCTTTCAACTTGAACAATTGCGTTCGGAGTATTACACAAGATATCAAATAATTCTTTTACAATTACATTCGTGTTACACAGATATCTTTTTAATTTCTATATATGCAATCTGATTAGAATTCAGATATATCGCAACTGGTGTGCTCGTCATATAAGCATAACGAAATCAGTGATCTACATTTATAATTATATATATTTGCTATAAATTATATTGCATTGCACTGTTATACATATTCCATACACAGAAACAAATAATATATAATACAACTTAATACAATACATGCTTTTAACAAAAAAACAAAGTTATATCCTATAAATAATAGTTTAACCATTTCTATTTTTTTTCTTGCAGTACTGAATATGCAGCACATACCAGCAGTGATTACCAGCCAATCTTACCAGACAGACATACACATTCCAGGTAAAACATTTAACTATATTTCACAAAATCTGTCTGTATCAAATGTGAATCAAGAAATAGTAGAAAAACGGAGATTTGGATAACAATACGGTAAATTATACAACAATCCAACAACACAAAAAGACTTCAGTTCTGGTCAATATAATATACGGTCTTCAACAGACTACAAATGTTGAAACATCAACTAGTTCTTAATCGCTGAGTTGTAAAACAGAGAGTTAGTAATGAAATGAATCCAATCGAAAATTCTAAATGTAATGTGCCGAAAAATTTTTGACATCATTTACACACATCCTTAAAAAGATATGTCTATTTCTTTACCATTTATATTGCTGTTCAAGGAAGTTTTGATACATTATTGCTTATTTTATACATTCCGTAATATTTTCATAAAAGAACCACCGTAAACAAAATGAATAATTCTAATCGATAAATAATATAACTATATTTCTGATTGAACTATAGATTGTGTTTGGAGTAATATTTATTCAAAGTTGGCAAACCTCAGTAGTTTATGCATGCCATCGTCGCGTCGCCTTTAGTGATATATGCGTTCTTATCACCATCACAATGAAACACGCATCAATAATAATTCATCATTATTGTAAATCTTTTATTTTTGGATTCATTCTTGTTAAGAATATATATAATAAATACGATTCACATTAAAATTCAACTTGTTTGTACAGTTCTTTGACGACCAACAAAGGCGAAGTGTTTGCAAATAGGAAGTAGTTTGGATTTTTGTGAAGTTTTGTAGAACTGGTTGCTGTTAGCAGTACCCAGTTTTCTAAGCACGCCCCAATAAACCAATATATGAACAAAGCATAAAATATTTTCAGTTTAAATTATAGTATATCACGAAATTTTTAAAGATGTAAAATATAGAAATAATAATAAATTAACCTTTTGCAGGTAAATTAGAGCACCATTAAATACTTTCGAAGTAGTTACAAAATAACATTTTTATAAAATACTTTTTGTGTTTTACTACAAGCCAGTAAAGTTATAGTAGTAAATCAATATTTAGATATTGGTTGCAAATCAAACGAATGAAGAAGTATAGTGAAATTGTCAAAAATAAAATTATTTAGAGAATGATTTTTTTTTTACATCAGTAACAACCAGAAATTACTAAAAAAAGACGACTATGTTTACGTAAAGAAGACCGATTTTGTTCTCTGAATCCCCCCCCCCCCCCCCCCGATTAGTGTCGTACAGACCGAGTTTATCTCTTTTGCATCATCAAATAAGAGAAGGCCACTGGTATTTACTTGTGGTCATGATTAGTTTTTTTTAAAGTAAAATATAAGCAAATTGAGTTGAAAAATATAAGCAAATTGAGTTGAAAAATATAAGCAAATTGAGTTGAAAAATATAAGCAAATTGAGTTGAAAAATAGATTTTTAATTCGCTCGGAACAAAGAGAGTGGTATATAATAAGCTTCCGTTTGTCCGTCCGCCCGTAATATATAAGGTTTCCGGATAACAAGTACAACTTGATCAAGTCCTTTGAAATTTTGAACACAGTATCATGGACCAAACATTACAGGTCAATTTCGACTTTGACGTATATGATTTTAAAGATTTATGTCCGTTTCTTATCTTATTTTAAAATTGTTTTTTTTCTGTGTTTACCGATAATAAAAAGTACAAATTAAAAATTCATTTAAGATTTTAACGACTTTAACCGATCTGTTCCTTTTTTTTAAATTTGGATTTTCACAATTTCTGCATTTACCATTAAAGAGTATTCGCTTTAATTATCTTAGAAATAAAGAGTTTTTCCGAAGTAACAAAGTACCTCTTAACATAAATAATACTAATAACATATAGAAATGTTTAATATATACAATGTAGTTTGTATTTAATTATGCCATGCAAACTAATAATCCAATCTTTTTTTCAGTCTGCTCTTGAAAAGTTCAAAGCGTAAGATCAGTCCTTCAGATGACAAAGCAACTAAGAAAGCCAGAGTTTATCAACGCTATCCTAAGCCACCTTATTCCTACGTGGGTATGATCATCACTGCTATAGAAACCAGACCAGATAAGACCATCACCTTATCAGAGCTTACAACTAGCCTTAAAGTCATGTTTGATTTTTTCCGTGGACCATACACAGGTTGGAAAGATTCCATTCGCCACACCCTCTCTAGCAGTCCGTGTTTTATAAAGACAGACGCCAAACGCAACAACACTAGCATATGGATCTCCAACCTCACCACAGCACCTTCCAATGTCTTCAAACGTCAAGATACCAGGGTAAAGGAAGAAAAAGAGTTATGGGCTCCAACACTACATCAACAGCTCAACATACCAGAAATCCTTCTACTCACGAAAGAATGTCGTCTTCTAGCATCAGACTTCCATGTTACCACATCAGATTCTATCAAACCAGATATTCATAAGTCACCAGATTTCAACTTCAGCATAGACAATATACTTACCAACGTCGAAGGACCAGCTGTTGAGAATGACGACGACTCTAGACGTCGACTTAGCTTTAGCACCGATTCACCAGTATTTACTAACAAGAGCATCAAACTCCGCCGTAATGCCAAGAAGACTACTCACAAGCAGTTATCTAAACTTATTGCCGATCAATCCGCCGCATGGGGTATAAGCCAAGACCAAGCCATCGAAAATCTTAGTTTCCTCTGCAAGAGTATTCCATCTGCGTTTCAACAACAATCCAGTTCATATTCCGCACCATCTCCGGTACCAACAATTTCGCCACCAGAGAGTCACTACCTGCCATCACCATCGTCAGTAATAAACTCACCAGACACTCTTACGTCAACATATTCACCAGTCACACCTACCTCTCCATCCAGTCGATCTGTATCCAGCAACTCAGCAGCTGCAAGTCATAATTCTTCACAACCATCATTTACTATGTTACAGGCACCTGCCTACTACCACCATGACACCAGTTATGCCCCTTCATCGTTCTACGCACACCAGAATCAAGCTACGTTTAACTACAGTGACTACTATAACGCTTACTATCAGCAGTTTACAGACTTCCATCCTTACCATCAGTCACCCGCTTACCATGTAGATACTAGCAGCCACTCAATACAGCCACTGAATCTGTCAACGACAAGTTCATGTTCAGCCACATCGCCATCATCATCTGATACGTCATAAACATTAATGTGTGTTGAAAACACTAGTGTTCTGTCATCTAAATGGGTTTTATTATCTGAAAAGACTTTTATTACTTTTGATAAGTTTGTTTCAATGATTGACATATCTTAATAGATTTTTAAGGATTTTGATAATTTGCATACATGTATACTGAAAATGTATAAATTCAAAACTGGTTCATCGCATTCTATATAACTATAAATTTATATACATGTACAATACTTACTGTTTCTGAGAAATACTAATAATATTTGTTTATGTAAAAGAAAATAAAAGTTAATTTATTTATGTCAAAGAAAAGAAGTTATAACTTATCCATGTAAAAGAAAAAGAAGCTATAAATTATTTTTGTAAAAGAAAAAAGATGTTATAAGTTATTTATGTCAAAGAAAAGAAGTTATAACTTATCCATGTAAAAAGAAAAGAAGCTATAAATTATTTATGTAAAAGAAAAAAGATGTTATAAGTTATTATTGTTAAAGATTAAATTATAATGTATATAATAAACTATTTATTTGCAATATTAGTCTTTTTTGTGAGAAAAACAACCAACAACAAACACATAAAAAATTCACACGAATAAGGAAGAGATCAATCTCTTGAAATAACACTATTAATCTATCAAGATTAAAAAGAAAGGGTTGATATATATATAACACGCACCTTTGCCTCTCAGAAATTTCCGATGTGTTTGTCATTTGATTTGGTTGAGGATCTTTGATTCAGATTTGATTGCAGATTGTTAAATAATGATCTTTAGTTTATTCACAACAACCTGAGAGGATCAAGAGTTTGATATATTGTATATATTTCTTTCTTCTGTTTGATATTGTATTTTGATCTCTAAATGCATTTTGGTAGTCGACATACTCTGCGAATCTCCTTTTTTTCTAATTAAGTGATAATTGAATAGACAAATGCAATACCGTCACAAACTATATTAACACAATTGGCCGTTTCATAATCCAAAGGACTAAGGGTAATTTTATTTTTCGTACCCCAAAATGAAAACAACGTCACGTCATTGTTTGAATTTGACGTTGTTAACCAATCACTACGCTTTGGTGTACACTTTTGAAAAAATTTCCCAGAATGCATTAGACTTTGAAACGGCGAATTGAAAATTCTAAAGATGAAGAGGAAGGTATCAAAAGAGTGAATCGAAATTCATAAGTCTAAGAAAGACTAACAAAATCATGACACAAACAAAAACGACGAACAGTCTACAAAACATTACATAAACAAACTGAGCAACACGAGCCCCGCCTGGGTCTGATCTTATGTGCTCCGGAAGGGTTAGCCGATCCTGCTACACATGTGTCATTTTAATGACTGGTATTGACTGACAGGTGATTCTGTCTTTGCAAATCGATCAATTTCTGAAAATACAAACTCGTGGCGAAAATTTATTGTTGTATGCAACATACTCTTTAATGTATTTATACTATTTTAAGTGATGATTTATCAATATAGGAAATAAAGATGCCACTGCAATAATCGCATGACATATGGCACATATTGTATGAGAATGCAGAAAATATTCAATTGTCCCGAAAATTCGTAAAATATTTTCTACTGGACGTTAGGCAAGCAACTAACAATGGATCAATCGAATTGTTATTCCATGTAAGATTTGGGCAACATCTCGACACATAATCAAAAAGGTACAGAAAATAATTCCAATTTTCATATATTATGCAACGTTGAAGTGTCGGTCATGATTATGGCCAAATGGACTTCAATTATATTGTAACAAATTACTGTGCCGCCTACCATCAATGCTTTGTCGTGGGGTCGTACGTACGGGAAGGTATTAAGAAATAAAAAGAACAGCGTTCCAAACGCCTCGCCCTTACCACGCGTTGCACACAATTTATCTGTCCAAGGGCAATATACTTTAAAAAAAAATCTTTTAATTTAAAAAAAAAAATATCTTGCAAGAAATGTAGATATGAGATAGCTAACAATGTTATTGTACATACATTTCGATCTCGAAGGACACAACTCCTGTAAGAAAAGTTGGTTCTTTTCAAAGATCTTGTTGATAAAGCCTTTGAATAAATTTCATAAAATTTCGACAAGAAATATAACAATACACAATAAACATAGCATAGTATGATTTACATGGTATTTATATTATAAGTAAAATGGATAAAAGGAATTGTGGGGGATATGACGAGACAGCAACCCAGCGAAAAAACTGCTAAGAGACGTCAAGAGTGTAACATATGTGTGTTCAACAGGTTGGGGACAACCCACCAAGTGAAGAACTACTAGTATTTCCCAAATGAGTAACGCTCCCTCAATTGAGTAATCATTTGATAATGCTAAAACAAAAATTTCTTGAGTCTTTTAATTGAAAACGGCAAAAATTCATAGAAAATGGAACAACTTCTTCAAAAGAACCTTATTTTTATTTTGAGTTTTAAAAAAGTAAGTAGTTTGAAGTTTTCATACGCAAAGAAATAAAAATGCTCACATTGGCCCCTGACTTAAAAGCGGTAATGGAATGTTTTAAACAATAAGTTTTATATATTGCTATGAAAGCTGGCTTGATTCTGCTTCTATTGATAATACTTCTGATGGATATCTTTACACTGTAGATGAAATAGTTATCTATGTGCACTTGCAAAATAATTCAATTTCAAACTTAAGGCTTAAATAATCAAGCAGTTTCTATTGCATAATAGTTCTTTACATCATCCCTTTTAATGATGCTTTGAATGAAAGACCTGCAGTCTAATACAATATGCCCACGCTGTGTCAATACATTAACTGTAAAGAACGTAAATTAGTAGCAATTGTATGTATGAACATCTATAGCCGTCATTGTTGACGACTTTATGTTTCGCATTAGTATTTCATTTATAGACAAGATTTTCATTTCGTTGCAAAAAAATGTTGAATGTAAATACAATGAACAAATAAAGTTTGATTTGGACTTGATCCAATAAAAGAAATCTGCAGGCAAATGAGGAAGGCTTTGCAGTGCTTTAATATTTAAATTCATGCACACTAATATTGGGAATCACGCGTTCATGTCTACAACGATAAAACTGTTAATTTCTATGAATGTATCTAGGATAATTTGGAAACCTCGTACTCTTGTCCGTTCATATTGAAATGCAAATTTCTCATTTAAGTACTACTAGGTTTATATAAATGTCTTACTTTTGATGATTAAAATGAAAGGTTTTCTTATTTACATTACGTAAAACCGAAATCACTATACATAAAGACAGAAAATTCATTGTAAGTGAAAAATTAGGATTTGCAAACCTCTATTGAATCTATGATTTGGAGGCAGTGATGCGTACTAACATAATTGCATTATCATGTTATTCATAAAGTGCGAAACAGAAAATAAATCAAGCGATATCGTAAAAAAACGCAACATTCGGAATAACGGCTTCGAACGACATGATCGCCATTACACGATGGGGTGGATTTGTATATTGGTAGTACTAATTATAGGTGAGTAAAAAAATATACTTTAGAGTCTTTTCCCCTCTTATTATAGGTAAGTAAAAAACATATGTATTACTCTACAGTATTTTTTTTTCTAATTATTTATATGTAATATAAAAAATATACATCTAAAGTAAATTGTCATATGGATACAGTCGCGGGTTCCACAAAAGGTGAGAATTTCGTTTTGTTTTAATCTTAAAGGAATTAGCTGTTGCTGGGATGACTTGATATCTCTGTTAAATCTGTTTAATCACCATATATCTAGGCTCGGGGCGTTTAAACGGCATACTGTTGAGACACTTGTATTGTTGAAGACCGTGTGTTTACCTTTAGAAATCTTTTGTTTTATATTTGACTTTATGTTCTCCTTCGCTATACTCATACGAACATAAAGATTGTCTTAATAATACGTAAATAAAACAAAAAGCAATGTGGGATGAGAAATTGTACTGATCAGTTTAATATAAATAAATTGTGACAATTCTGGTCAGGTAAATCATGGTCTCCGAATCTCCGAATAATGGTAGGAAATCTACAAATATAAAAATGTTCCATCAGAAAAGAGATAACTCTATTTAATAACATATCATGAATGCAAAATATACGTGTCGATCTGATCAGTGAATTTTCTCGACAAGAGAAAAGGCGCGAAATCCAGATATATATGTATGAAAACCGAATTACCGAGTCTAAGCCTATGCGAATATTTATACGCCAAATTAAGAAATGAATATATGATTTATTAAAAGCGCATACACATGTGGATTAACTTGTACGGTATTTTCTATCTAACTAATTATTTCATTATCATAAGGGCTAAATCGTCTCTAATCGAAGAATATCAAAAAGCAGATTGGGAACGGATAGGACTTTTTAAAATCCGATACGAGATGCCTGTTCGTCAAAAAATATTATGTTGGGTTAAATAAATAAATAAATAAATAATCAATTAAGTCTTTGTGAAAATGTATTTAATTTCTTCTTCATAGCTACTCGATATAATTGTGTTCTTATTTAAAGAGACGTTACATGTTTTTGCGTGTCTTCGGTTTTTATGCATGATCAGTTTGGCGCGTTTTTCTTATTGTTCGCTATAGCTTGGTACACCTAATTGATCGCTAGCTGAGTCTGGTAATTTCCTCAACGAATCAAAAGTTTTCTTTGAAAAACCAAGAACTATGAGTGTTTTCTGAAATCTAATATTCACATTAAAAATTAGAAAAAAACCGGGAAAATTAGATCCGCATCTTAAAATCGGCCTCTGACCACTTAACTGCACATTTTTAGTATTCATAACTATATATACTGTATTGTAAGTTTTCACAGAAAATTATCTATATATTTTGAAAAAAGGTAATTGGTTTTGTTTACAATTTATGCCTTCATGTATGAATATAACATGATCCTTTACAACGAAGCATAAATATTACATCGAATTAATTTATATCATGTGCACAATTTTCAGATTGCGCAGTTGCACCTGATCCATATATGATATGGCCGCTAGGAGACCGACATTATGCTGATGAAATCGTAAAAAAATCAAACTTACCGAGTGACATTACAAATTATAATTTAACATTTTCCGGATTTCATCCTAATCTACCTTATACACCTATAGACTTGAACTCTAGATATATAGATGTGAATATAAATGAAAATGGAAAATTCAGTGAATTTACGTTTTTCATTTATATAAATCCACGATCAGTAGCTGACAGGATGATATTTGCCTACAAGTCCTCACCTGAAGGTAACGGAATAAATGAAATAATAGTACGACTAGCTGATAATACAAGCGCATGCGTCAAGGTATATGCACGCATTTCTGGATCGCAATATATTGACCAAAAGTGCGCCAATTTTAATCCACTTCTTGTTAATGAATGGACAGGAGTTTGGATATCGTACAAAAGCGGAAAGGATTTGAAAATAAATCTTCTTGGAACAGATTTAGATATGGTCACTTCTTTGAGTGACACCGATCTGATATTTCCAGGAACAATGCGATTTGGAGGCTGTTTTTCCTGCAACAAGTTCCCATGGGATGGCCTGTTAACCTGCGCTCTATTCTACGACACTCATATCAGTACTTTAAACAAAGATGTATATAAATTCTGTAATGTTAATGAAGGTACGTTTATAATTTATAATGAAAAAATAAAAATAACACTTTATAAATAGTACGGGACCGAAGCGCTTTTCTAGGTTTATCTTTCTCCAAGAACGCGCAAAAAACCAACATCTGAAAGCCAATGATGTATAATAACAGAAACATATATACTCCATAAAAACAAAAAAAGGGAACTAAAATTAAAAACCAATTCCATCTAAGAGGCACATTCGTTTTAGGTAGCGTCTCTAGTCTTCACTCTGGTCAGTGCAGTTGAAATATTCAATGGTACACCACTGCATGTGCATGTCCATCTTTCAGATAAGCTTTGCAGCGACACATATCGTTGAAAATCGCATATGCTGATTAAAACTTATGCACAAAACAAATTATAAAAGCAATCTAAAGTAAGAGGAACAATTTTAACCTTTCTAAAAAGGTATGGAGTGCTGCGCAGTATCATAATTAACGCCAACTTGTTTGTGTTTGTCTGTGTGTGTTTGCTTCAGGAAAATAAGAAGTTTTTATTATTAATTCATAAGTATTAATTAGTTTTCGATACCTTTATTTAGGTTTCAGTTACATTATTATTAATACTTTTGAAACAAAATGTGACCCAACAGGAAACAGGCTCGTGAAGCAAAGATGAACTTCATCCGTTCGGTAACGAATTGGGGACTGTGAAAGGAAAACAAATACTTAAAATAGTAAAATGCAATAATTTATTCTTTATATCAAGGATGTTCTATTCGGAACTGACACGTGATTTTGTTCATTCGGAAATATTCTCTCTAACACAATTTTTGAGGATGATTATAAATGTCTTATTTGACTATGTTTTTGAGAACATTCAATTTGGTCAATAATCTTCATTCTCTAATTCAGTTTGGTCAGGTAGAAGTCCATTGATACCATCAACTGCAGTGTCTTCTATAATACACCTATAATACACATAAATTGGGGCTTTATATTAACCGTGTTCCGATGTTTACCCCTACTTTTCAATTGTAAAAAAATGATACAAGATACACATACAATATCTAAAATAAAATTGAGAACGGAAATGGGGAATATGAGAGACAACAACCCGACGAAAGAGCAGACAACAAGCCGAAGGCCACCAATGGGTCTTCAACGCAGCGAGAAAATCCCGCACCCGGAGGTGGTCCTCAGCTGGCCCCTGAATAAAATTGTGTACTAGTTCATTGAAAATGGACGTCACACTAAACTCGGTGCTAATCTATCGGTCAGCACAGAGTAAACACATCAATGAACAGCCCTTACTATCTAATGTTTGCAGTTCACAGACATGTGAAGGAGCCCAGCCACATTCGTTATGTGCTTGTCCCAGAGCCATGAGGCTGCAGATCAGTTAAAAGATAGACAGATTTAAACATAAGACAACGCAAATTCATCTTATGCTTTATTTTTAAATTATATTATTAATTGTCATTAAACCATGTAAAAATAATTGATGACCTATGTGATGATTGGGAGTAAATAATAATAATTCTTGTATGGAATCACTCGTGTACATGTATTACTATTAGTATAAGTTTGGTCACTGCCTGGCAATCAAGGGATTTATTTTTAATCTGCTTTTATTATTTTTTCCTATAATTTTTTTATAATAGCTAGTTTCAATTTTGATTGATTGACAAAATCATCAGACAGATGCAAAGGTTTTGAAAAAAACTTTCCGACGTACGACTATCGTCGACTGATAAGAAAAGCTTACCATGTCCATTTAAGTAACTATATTATTCGTATCCGAGTAAATTGACACAAGAAATATAAAACACAAGAACAAATGAGACTAGGTGGATCAGGACTTAATACATCATTACTATTCATTAGTAAAGCCTAATAACATGAACGGCATCAATTTGAAAATCCAAAACTTATTAAAACTAGAGGCTCTAAAGAGCCTGTGTCGTTCACCTCCATTTTCAACTATTGCCACTTTTTTTGTAAAAATCATCATTAAAGGGGAATGACAGTATTAAGAGTTAACTGAGAATTTCAGCCATGTTGACGTATTTGTACATCTTATCCTGCTGATCATTTTTCTTTTTTAACGTTTCTATTTATCTACTATAGTTTTCAAGACAATAGGCAAAAAACGCCACAAAAAAGGTAAAAAATATCATTTAAGGGCAATAACTCCATTAAGGAGTCAACTGAAGATTTCAATCATAATGGCTTATTTGTAGATCTTGTCTTGCTGATCATTTTTGCTTTAAAGTTTCTAACTATCTATTATAGTTTTCAAGCTCATAGGCAAAAATGAAAATCGGGGAAAAATCGTCACTAAAGGACATAACTCCAATAAGGAGTCGACCAACGACTTCGGTCGTACTGAGTTAAAAATGTAGAGCTTATAAACCAAAAAGGACAAAACATTTTGCTAAAGGAGGGCAAGGAATCAGAGCTTTGCACGAGGGAGATAGATTCCTTAATTATGAATAAGTTCCATTTATTTTAACAGCAAATTTTAATAACATAATATCTGCATTTTCATGCCAGTACCAAAGTACTGGCTACTGGGCTGGTAATATATCTTCGGGGACAAACAGTACATTAGCAGAGGTATGGACCCAGTGGTACCAATATGAAAATAAAAAGATAGGGTATGATTGCAAATGAGACAACTCTCCACTAGAGAAATATACAGCTGACTTAAGTTTGAAATATGTTGTTAAAGCCTGAATCAACATACATATAAAAATAAGATGTGGTATGATTGCCAACTCTCCACAAGAGACCAAATGACACAGACATTAACAACTATAGGTCATTGTACGGCCTTCAACAATGAGCAAAGCCCATACCGCATAGTCAGCTATAAAAGGCCCACAGTGGGCGTGGACGGGTACTTATACAGCCAGACAACATAATGACACTAAGTGAAGATCTGAGAGTACGAGCAGTTACTGACAGCTTGTTCAAAGCCAATATAACAACTAATAAAACAAATCATGCATCTAAGACTAAAATATCAATCAGTACACATCCAACATGTCAAGTTCAGCCTATTTACTGATGAGTCTTATGTAGACGAAACGCGCGTCTGGCGTATTAAATTATAATCCTGGTACCTTTGATAACTGTTTACGGTCATCATAGCCTGTCTCTTAAGACAAACATAAAATAGTTTGAAATGAGTATTGTTTTCTTCTTCTTTTTAGATCAAGTGAAAACAGAAACAACGCAAACATCTCCAAACATTTCAAATGACGTCACCAGTACGCCAGTATCTCGAGCAGACGTTCCTAGTGACGGCTATACCCTTGTGTACTTAGATTCAGCTATAGATCCAATTATATCCGCAAATTTGTTTTCGAATGCACGTAATATTATTCGCTGTGCATCACAATGTTCAAAATCAGAAGACTGTCTTGCTTTTTCATATTTTTTCTTAGAATGTAAAATATATAGTAGCACTCATACTGGAAATATCGTCGATGCAATCGGTACTAAAGTGTTTCATCGAAAATTTCCATAGCGACAAGTGACAGTGAAAACTTTCGTCTCTATTAAGATTTTTAGTCAATACGAACAAGGATAATATAAGTCGAATTTGCTCATCTATCTGTTATCGTTTGTAATCTCGTGAGAACTTTCAGAAGAGGGTTAAGTAATATTCTTAATTGCAATGTATTAATCATTGAAGCATAGTGAATCTAGAATTGACGAAATTTTTAAATATAATAAAACGAACTAGACGTTCCATGAAGTAACCTAATAACTATATTACTCCTAGAACAATTGACGTGCATATTGAAATCAGTGCCATAAAAACCCGGTTTATAAATAACCACGGTTTTATTGCGTTTGTACAGTCAGTACTCTGGCGTTTTCGCTGCTGTCCGACTGTCAGTTCCGGAGAACACCAGACGCCTAGAAGCAATTGTTCCGATGTTGAAATGGTTATAATAATTGCCCTATTTTTCATGTGACATTTAAGTTTATATGTGTAAAAAGGTATAACAAAAATATCAAACTCCAAGTTAAAATTCCCCAAAAGGGAAAGATTATAAAAACTGACTAAATCAAACGTTATCAACCAACGGAACGAGTGAAAAACAACTGTCATATTCCTGACTTGGAGCAGGCATTTCCCGAAGAAAATGGTGGATTAAAGCTGGTTTTATAGCTAGCTAAACCCGCCATTTGTATGACAGTTGTATGACATTGAGTGAGCAACCCACAAAGACATAATATGTTAATGTGATAACAATTGGGACCCTGCAGCCAAAACAATGTAAACATACATCACAGACATAAAACACAACATACTGAAAAATTCAAAAAGACATATAAATAAATCTAACAATGACGCCAACAACACGTTGCTGTAGTTGATAGTAAATTTGACAAAGACGACAAAAAAGTTTTTGTAGTTGATGGTAGATTGACAAATACGCCGGGATTTTTTTTAAAAAGTTGATAGTAGATACCGTATATAGGATGCACTTCTCAATAAAGTACAATTAAGTAAAATTTTAACGAGTTTAAATAAGGTTGCAACCCCATTAAACACAGATGACCTGTGACAATAGCAGCCTTGTCTAAAAATATTCGAATGAATTTTAGTTACCAAAACATTTGGCATCTTAGAAAGATTATTCCAATTACAAGTTTCGTGTATTGAAATCGGTTTGTATGTTTATTTACTACCACTTGCGTTGTGCTGCTGCTGATGGACTGTCTTTCCTGGAAAGTACTCTTACCATGTGCTTCGTTACTTAGTCGTTTTACAAGATTCATTTTTGTTGTAAATTTTGCTATGGTCAGATCTTTAGTGGAAATGTGGATATCAAAGAGGTTGGAAATTTCCAAAAATATCGTCCCTTGCTTAAAATCATTTAGAAGGCTTGTCGAATAACATGTAGACCCAGATTCTTATTATTGTACGTAGTCGTGAAAACGAATTAGGGCTGTAAGCATGCTATGACTAAATCAAAAACTAAAGTAATGAACACATTAGACAAATGCATGAAGTAATATAAAGATATCATTTAGATACAATTTTGTTCGTTTGACGTAAGATTATTAACATCGAAATGTTTCGTGAAGAAATTAAAAATTCTTAGCACTTCATTTTACAATTTTTTTTCTGAAAAAGACGTAATGATAAGTTGAACAATATTAATCCGCACGGATTTGAATTACTTTAAAATTAATTCCATTTGAATGGCCTTTTAATTTTTTTTTTTAAATTTGAGCGTCACTGATGAGTCTTTTGTAGACGAAACGCGAGTCTGACGTACACAATTATAAGCCTGGTATCTATATAACATGTTAATTTTTGATTTTTTTCAACTTCTTAAAAGGTATTGACATCTTGTTTTTCTAAACATTATAATAGTTTTGTGACAGCTTTTCCGGAATGGTTTCCTGTTAATCCAGAATTTCTTTCTTTATTCTTTACGAAATAAAAAAAATATGGTTGCAGTACTGAAAAGATAAATCGACTATCGGTCAAATTGTGCGATAAAAGAACCATTGAAAATAAAAAAGTAATAAGTTATTATTAAAACGTGCGTCCTTTCATATCTAATTAAAGACTAGAACTTTTACTCGAACTTTGCACTATCGAGGTAAACCAATAATAAAAACAAAACAAGATCTTTAATTCAAAAAGACTTGAATTAAAAGTGTTGTGGTATATGAAATCAAAGTTTTAGACGTTTCTAGGTACAAACAAAAGGATACAAATGAGAGCTTGTTTGGTTTTTGTTACAATTTTAGGTAAGTTAAACTCTTTAAGTAAGATACTTAAATATATTTTATGGTCACCCTTAAGGAGTATACATAGAAAATAAGCAAATCTACTCCTTGGTACTATAGTAAAAAAGCAATAAAGCAAACACTTATATATACCTCATATTAAATATGCCATAACTATGATTCAGACATGTCTGTGACAACCACATCCCCTCGAAGAGGAGACGTGGGATACACAATAAAAGGAGTGTGCGTCTTTTTAAATGTTTGGTCTTATAAACAAGAATCTTATGTACCTGATTAAATAGATAAAAATCCACTTTTTAAGTTTTTTCATAGGATCATCGTTCTGGATTGTCGAATGCCATTTCCCCTTTCTTTTACGACCATTATGATCGAGTGTAGTCATAAATAATTCACGCCATTCTTAACCTAGTTTTCAGTGTGCATTTGATAAGGTATAATTTGATTCAGATGAGCTCGGTGTTCCCAATTTCTAATAATTCAAAACGTTAGGATCATTGTTGGCGACCAAGGGTTATATTTATATATTATATATGAATGTTTTGACAATCATTTCAACGACCACTTTTCAGGCTGCATTTCAGCACCAACTCCGTATATGGTATGGCCTCTTGGAGATCGTCATTATGCGGCAGAATCCGTACGAAATTTAAATCCTGTTAGTGATCATACATCAAGCAACTTTACTTTTTCTGGATCTTATCCAGGACTTCTGTATATCCCGATTGACTTAAACAACAACCCAATCGATATATCTGTCAATGAAATGGCCAGTTTCTCAGAGTTTACTTTCGCAGTCTACCTCTTTCCTCGAGCCACTGATGGTAGAATGATCTTCAGTTATCAACCATCAGTAACTGGTGAATGGATAGAAGAAATAAATGTGAGAGTGTTATCATCAACAGTTGTATGCGTTGAAATATTTGCAAGGGTTTCTGCAACGCTACAAGTAGTTCATAAATGTAGTCTTTTTTCACCTCTCTCTCTTAACAAATGGACTGGGGTTTGGATATCATACAAAAGTGGAGAAAGACTGGATATTAATATTATCAATGTCGAGTCAAACTTGGTTATGTCTCTATCATCATCCCTTGTCTTTCCTGGAACTATTCGTTTTGGAGGACAATTTAATTCAGGCACAAAACCTTGAGATGGATTGTTGACTTGTGCCTTATTTTACACTCAACACATCAGTACCTTCAGCGGCAGTGAATACAGACAGTGTAATGCTACATCAGGTAAATATATACTTTTGATAATGCAAATGTATTATTGAAGAAAAATAGCCGTTTCATAGACAAAATAGGTATGAAAAAAAGTCAGATAAACTATGAATGGAATATAATGGAATACAAAGTACAATCTTCAATTTTTTTTCACGAAAAATAAGATATGTATTTTAATATAACATTTCCAAACTTAACGTTTTCAAGTGACGTGACAATAGTAAATTTAGCTTTCCGATAAAACAATAGTAAATTTAGCTTTCCAATAAAACAATAGTAAATTTAGCTTTCCAATAAAACAATAGTAAATTTTGCTCTCCGATAAAACAATTGTAAATTTAGCTTTCCGATGAAACGATTGATAACCAGTGGTAGAGTAGGAATGTAGTTTAAAATGTATACATCTAGAGATATGAAATGAGGAAAACGTCAATAACATAGTACATTAAAGAGACAAAGAACTATCAAAAAAGATATATAAAGAACATCGAATGATCATCAACGAGTGCCAGAATTACACTGAAACCTCTACAGTTCGCTTTGAATACTGGGAACTTCCAAAAGTGTGACAATGACGACAACAATCTTAAAATAATCATCAAATTCCGTTATAAGAGAAGGAACAACTCACGTTTGTCATTCCTGTTTAATCAATATTAAAAGAATGGAAGGACAAACTACGGGTGCCACGTGTGGTAAGAGGATCTGCTTTCCCTTCCGGAGCACCCGAGAACACCCGATATCACCCTCGGATTTAAGTGGAGTTCTTGTTGATCAGTCTTTAGTTTTCTATATTGTGTTTTGTGTACGGTTGTTTGTCATTTGGTCGTTTTTCGTTTTTCTTTTTTATACACCCGTTTACGAGACGTATTATGGTATACCGTTGTCCGTCCGTCTGTCCGTCCGTCTGTTCGTCCGTCGTCAACATGTCGGACAGTAACTCAAAAACGTTTTAACCAATATTCATGAAACTTCAATGAATTGTTTATATCTATTGACGTAAGCTCCCTCTCGATTTTTTAAATGTTAGATCCTACGTTTCGAGATATGGGATTTTATTCATAAAAAGGGGCGATTTTCCAGTTTTCGGACAATAACTCAAAAATGCTTTGAGCAGGTTTCATGAAACTTTGGTGACTGGTTTATATCTATTAAAATAAGCTCCTTTTTTTTTCTTTTATAAATTTCTGATATGACATTGAGGAGTGATGGAACTTTATTCTTTGAAAAAGCGATGGGCGTACCATTCGCTCAAGGCACAGCTCCTTATTTGCATTGGCATTGTCAGTTCCCTTTCGACTTAAGTTTGAATATCCCTTTGGTATGTTTAGCCTCTCTTTTAAAAGGGTAACATTTGTTGATGACAGACGCTATGTGTTCGACTGATATATAAGGATTATACAAATGCAACAACATATTAAAGTAAACGTATATAACTTAGGAACTATTAAATGAATATTCGATGAACTGACATCGTGGTTAAACCGAAACGGAAAGTTAGTTGACATTTAAACTACACCTTCCACATTATTAAAAAGCAAGTTTTTTTTATACAATTCACACAAAATATTGTCGGTTTTAGAAATATAAAACACCTAGGTTAGGAAGAAGCTTGTTGCAACGAAAAACAGATTTTTTTTACTTTTCTACTTAGTGAGATTTTTGATATAGAGATGTTCAGAGATATTTTGTAGACTTTAAAGAGAAATTCATTTTTATTATCATTCTATTTTCAGGTCAAATTTGGCAATCAACTACAACGGAAAGGAATACAATTCCGAATGATTTGAAAACAACTACTGGACACATTACAAATCAAACAACACAAAAAGAAACGAAAGCCTACGTGTCAGCAAATTTTACTTTAGTATACAACGACACTAGCATTGACACAGAAATAACTGTTCTATCGTGAACAGTAGAGCTGGGTACAGTTTGTTGTGCTCTGGTTTGTTCAAGGTCATTATTTTGTCTGTCATTTGCATATAAGGAAGGTCAATGCAAACTTTATGTCGCGGTTTTTAACAATGATACTATTGTGAAAACAGGGTCAAAGGTATTTAAGCAGATTTAACATTTTTGTGCTGATATTAAGAGTAATTATGTCTATTTATATATATAAATATATAAACAAGTCTAAATTGAAAACAACGTTCAAACCTATGTATATGCATACATTATATTTATATAAATATATATTCAAAAAAATCAAACACTTACTTATTTATAACAGTTTACAGATAGTAATGTTCTCCAGTTAACTTTCTGTGTATGAGTCGCAGCGAAATATTTTGAAATAAGTGGGACGAAAAGCAGACTATTTGAGGTCAGTGACATTTTACCATGGGTTATCAAATCGAACTTTTAAATTCATTACCTTTTTATTTTTGATAAAGTAAGAATATTTTAATAGCAAAAAGGTTAGTTTTCGGTATACATATGTGTTCAGATAAATTCTTCTCCTCTCGTCAGTTTCAATTGTTTTAAAACTCGCTCTATAGTCAATGGCGACGTGTGATTCTTCAGGTAATGACAAAAACAAGCACATTTTGTTCTATATCTGCCAATGTAGCATCCTTCATTTTTATAAACGAAGACTTTTTTTGTGATTTTGGTGGCAAAAAATTAATTCGTACGTTTGGATTGAAGTTTATTATATGAGGGTATATCAGGATGTCAACTAGATCAGTTTCAAGAAATACTCATCCTTAATTGACTATTCTTAATTGTTTCGTATCTAGTGTTTAATTCAGCTTAAGTTTCTTGTATTTGCTTTATTTTTATTTTTGTTTGACTCCATTGACTCGAAGGGTCTTATACAAGTATTATAATTTATGTTTATCTATCTCTAAAACTTATTTGGAATGGATTGAAGGGTGTATGCACGAAACCATCCAGTAGGTAAATGAAAAGCACATTTTGTTTGTATCTTCACACATGTAATTGAATTTGGTAAAAAGCCAGTTTCCGACAATTATTTAAGATAAATTAATATCTATCATGGCTGCGTTACTCTCCGTTCTTTACCCATTCTTGTGCCTTGCTGAGTATAATGCTAAGCCCTTGCTTTGCATTTCTAAAATACCAAAGGTTTAAGAATATAAAAATGAGAAGATGTGGTATGATTGCAAATGAGAAAACTCTCCACAAGAGACCAAATGACACAGAAATTAACAACTATAGGTCACCGTACCGCCTTCAACAATGAGCAATGCCCACACCGCATAGTCAGCTATAAAAGGCCTCGAAATGAAAAATGTAAAACAATTCAAACGAGAAAACTAATTGCCTAATTTATGTACAAAATAATGAACAAAAAACAAATATGTTACACAGCAACAAACGACAACCATATATTATATATTAAATTCAGAAAGTGAACTGATAACTTCGACTGGATTTTTTTATGTTCATTATTGATTTTCAACTGCCTAATCGGAGTTTGTATTTAATTATACGACCGGTATCTTTGATGACTTTTTACAACCACTGGTTCGTTGGCGCTTCTGTTGGACGTTTCGTCCCCGAGGGTATCAGCATCCAAGTAGTCAGCACTACACGTGTGACATGTCACATATGTAATTAATAAGGTCATTTTTGTTTTATAAATTTACTGTTCATTTCACTTTAAAATCATTCGAAACACTAAGGTTTTTCTACACCTAGGCAACGGTGGCCTAAGCCTGATTTAGAACATTTTTAAAAAAAAATTATTAACGTGGACTATCAGTCCCCAAGGCTATCAAACCTTTCTAAAATTTTCCGTTTATAAATTTATAAATTATAAAGAAACTAAGGTTTCAACTCCCTCGGGCAAAGTTGACCGTAGATAGATTTGGCATATATTTAGGTCTATTTTGGTCATGCAGCTCTTCAAATGTTTCGGTTCTTTTACATTCTTGGCTTTCAAATATTCGGCTTTGACCGTTCTGACTGAAGGTTAATCCAGAAAAGCGCTTCGAACGCATGACATTTATAAAGTGTTGTTTTCGTTTTTTTAATGCTTTTCAACTGCGTAGTAGTAATTGATTTGGCATTCTAACAGATTTGAACCGAGTGCTACTGATGAATCTTATCACAGCACTGAACACTATTATATATACTGATAAGTGGTCTTATCATTTTACTACATACACCATTTGTCAAAAATTTTGATTCAACGTTATCATACACTTTCTAAAGTCTATAAAAGCTACAAATTTTACCAAAGTTGTATCCTCATGCCTCACGAGTTTCTTTAATAGAAATTAAATAGAAAGATGATCCACAGCGTTTATTTCTTTTACTAACCCATTCAGTGATGCGGTCTATCAAATTACCAACATGAACATGTATGAAGCAAGTGCGAGATACATTCTCTTGTAACAATGGATCAGTAGGATCGGAAGTTGAGAACTTTGGAATAGTTGTTGGAATACCTTTTTACCGACACTGAGGAATCGTCCAGGATAAATCATATATCACAAATACTTTGTAAGATATAAGCACCTGGATACTTTAAATATTATTGATAATTTCGTTCAATTATGATTTTAAAAATTATTTAAAAAAACAACTATCATCCTGAGTTATATAGGATTTCTTCAATAATTCACATAACGAATTTTTCTAATTATTATTTTTCATTTCCAAATTCAATTTTCCAGATACAATTTCAGACGATTTGAATGCGGATGGTGTTCTCCCTATCCATGGTATAAAAAAAATCAGATAAGCGCCGACAACAAAATATTTCCCATATCCTTCAGCACTTCTTAAATAGAATTGAGCTTGAATGATTTTATAAATGTTTCTTCTGTTCTTTTAAATACTGTTTCACGAAAGTATGACACAATAGGAAATAAAGAATGAATTACACCAAAAATTATACACCGGTGTATGTGATTTTATGCGTTTGTGAATTGGTCGCATATTGAAGAAGACATGAAGTAGCAGAGCTGAAAGGTGGACCCAACTATACATTAGATACGAGAGAGAAAACACGTAAATGGCGAAGAGGGGACGGATTAGAATATATGGAGGAAAAAAGCTGAAAAGATGGACAAAAGAGGTCAAGTGAAAAGTTACATTTAAGTTAATGGTGGTTATTTCACAATTCTTGACGTAATTGTGAAACTGTAATCTTTATTTATAATTATAAAAAGGTCATAATAATCATGTGAAAACAACCAAATTAACCACCAGTAATGATTTCATATAACTTCAATCATACAACACAAGTGGGAAGTCAACAATTAATGTCAAGAGTGTAGACATGAGAGTACTGGTAAATCATGTTCAGACATGTAAGGCTTATTTTTAAATATTAGGGAAACTGAAAGAGTTTTGTATAAAAGAAAGACAACCTTGTAGTTATATCATTTCTGAAGAACAGCAGCATAATAAAAGGTAAGAATTTATTTTATACAATAAGTGAACTTATAATGCAGAAGTCTCAAACTATATTCAAAATAAATATAGCATAACATTGAGTTTTGTTTCACTCGTCAGCTTCAATCAGGTCCTTTTAAAAATAATTATAATATTTTAATGATCCTTCATGTGAGAGGTATATCCTGGACTGTTTATTTATTATCATGTCAATAATGATCAGTCATTTCCTTATTTATCTTCGAAATTATTATTATTTTAGTATCCAATAAAAATATTATGTGATAAATGTTTTATTGCTTCAATTTTAATGATTTAAGGTGGTACCAAACACCTTGACTAAAACTAATTTGGCACGTTTAATTTTCATAAAATTTTGACAAAATATTTACTTTGACCCTTTGACAAAAATATAAAAATTTCAAAAAACTTGAACCACACACTTTATCGGAAAAATTTCATTGGATATATAGCAGTTTGACAAACACTAATTTTGATCATTGAGAAGCTTAATATTTCCTTAACAATAGAACGTGATTAAAACGTTCTGCGGATTTTTACAGAGGTATCTCCCTGTAGTGTTATGTACCACCTTAATGCCATTTATAATTATTCGCATGAAATAAGGAATCGTCATTAAATTGACATTTGATATTTTTTTCTGTTTCTTCGAAGTTTTATTATCGATAATAAAAAGGGAAATATTTCTATTATACATTTTAAAGAGTACTTTTGAAACCTAATAAAGACAGATTGTTATTTCATTGTTATCTTTCTGAAATACATTAAGACCTTTGATTTTAGGTTCAGTATCTGAATTTTCACGAAACAATTAGCAAAACAATACAGTTAGGAATTCAAAGTAAAATACATTATTTGTGCTATCAAATGTAATATGTAATATACTGATCGGTTTTATGTCGAGATCAATTCAGGATGTTTCTGTTCAAATAACAGGTATGAGAATCGGAACCAACGGTCTTAAAAACAAATCGAATCTAATAATTTCTATAATTATAAGATAGTATTATCAGATTGTTCGCGACTTTTTATCATTTGCTTTAAATTATAGTTTGTTTGTATGATATCCTTTAAATATTTTTTTTATGAAATATTCATAACAGGCACTAAATTACCGGCACTACCTTGATAAATTTTTGTCAATGTAGTACCAGACTAAATTAACAAATATACATAAAATAAAACAAGATAAATGAAACCAGCAAATTTATTACATTACCATCTGAGAGTTTTAACGTTGGAAAATATTCATTCAAAACAAGTTTAAATAACATTTCAGTAAAGTAAGTGATTTAGATTTTAAAAATCTTTATTGTTATGATTTTACTATCTTTGATTTGTCCATGGATTAATAAAAATCTAACAAAAACATTGTATTTATATTTGCAATGGCTACATGACTAATTATTAATACAAAAGACTAGGCAGTACAAACTATGTCATAAAAAGATGACAAACATCAATTCTTGACGTTTAAAAATATGTCTATTTATGTATTTTAGGTTCATGCTTTATATTTGATTCAATACAGATAAAGATGAAAATAACTCTGGTACTGTGTATTGTTGTTTTTGTCGGTATGACTTCGGCTGGAAATGGTGTTGTTAACCTTATAGTAGAGTCATATGAGGTATATTTAAATGTGTTGTAAATGTAATTTGGATTTAATTTAAACTTATTCAAGAAATACGCATACATTTGTAGGAGGGTATATTTAAACACAAACAATCGTTTTTGAGTTGTCATTCAGTTGATTAAAATGTAGTTAAAAAAATGAGCAAAAAGAAGTGCATCACACCAGTTTAGGGGATTTTAATCATTGCGAGTAACAAATGAGATTGTCAGATTAATTTTATTTTTATTTTATTTCAAAAGTTGAAAAAAATTATTGTAAATGGTTTATTTAAAACAAACATCGATATTTTCATATCTAAAAGTATCCCCCGTTTATATAATAAATGGCTTTGTTTGTTCTTATATGCCCCTTTCGACCTTCTAACATTTTCTATATTTCTCTTCCAAAACGTTTCTATTAATTGTACTTTATGAAGGTTATTCCAGAAAGTCGTGTCGGGCTCCATACATTATTCTTCCTATTCTTTCAATATAAAAAGTATAACAAAAATACCGAACTCCAAGGTAAATTCAAAAAGGGGGAAGTCCATAAAAATGACAAAACCAAACGTTAGTCTTTATCAACCAACGAAAAGAATTGAAAACGACTGTTATATTCATGACTTGGTACAGGCATTTGCCGAAGAAAATTGTGGGTTAAATCTGGTTTTATAGGTAGCCAAATCTCCCACAATAACGGATAATAGATGTTGATGAAAATGTAATGACGCATGTGAAAACACATAGATTAAAACTACAGATATCATTCAAACTAAATATAACGAAAACTAATTCGCAGATGCACCTGAACCGCATAAAAAGATCATCAGAACCAGATATTGAAAGTTCTTTGCACATGGTATTCACCAGTACAGACGAAAACCATGACGGACACATTACAGTAGACGAGATGGTAGACTCTGTCGTTGGGAGCACCGGCGTAAAGATTGACCAGAACATGAGACAGGGCTTCAATGTTGTATTTGGTAATCCCAAATACGACTTAAATGAAAATGGTACCCTCGAGGAAAAGGGTATGGATTCATTAATTTAAGGAAAACACAGAATTAAGTAAAGGTGTTAAAAATATTTTTCATGTTACATGTTTTAGCATATGCTACATCAAAAATGACATTTAGATGATCATTGGTAGACAAACTTAATCAAAAACCTTTTGCTGAAAACATCATCAGGATAATTATTAAGATGCATGCTAAATGGTCATCATCTATTGACAATTCATAAACGGGGAACCCTGATTTATATTTTAAGCAGCTAATGCGATATTTGGTGCTTTCGAATATAACTGAAAACGAATAACTAGAGTAAATTGTTTGAAAAATTAAAGTAGAAAGTTTTTTTGACAGGAAATTCTCTCTGAAAAGACCGAATTATTTAATTAAAAGTGTTTCCTGCAGCAAAAGTAGCATTCGATGGTTTGCTTTTATTTTTAATAGTGTCGAATATTTTATTTATGGGTAATATTCCTTCAATTTTAAGATGAAGGATACAAAAATTATCAAGTACTATGTAATATAACAAATGGACATACAAGTCAATCAACTACATTAAGGAGGGTAAACAAATATGAAATATTTAACGAAGATTCTTAATAGTATTTGACTCTTCAAATACAGCAATGCATTATTAAAACATATACACGTAGAGCCACATACCTACAACGAAAATATCAATACAAAGAATTCATCCAAACATTTTTACAAAACATAATCCTGTTAAATACTCATATATTGATCTTGTGTATTAAGTCTGTAGAAAACGTAACAGTCACATGATTTAAGCTATAAATCCAAAACATGGAAGATAGTTGGGAAACTTTACACTTAGACTTTGCTTCGTATGATCAGATAATAACATTCCTGTACTATGTAAAACTTAACAGTGAAAGACCCGCCCGTGCTTTCATACACAAGAACTTTAAACCATAAATTGTGACAAGGTTATTTATTTTTATCCTAAATTGATTTAGTTACTACTACAGAAAACAAAAACATGAAATACATGCTTTCCGTATAAAAAAACGTGTACTTCGGACTGTTGATCAATACATTTATCTCAAAACATTTATCTCGAAATCAACTTGTAATTTTCCATACATGTAGAATGACACCCGGCATATAGAGAATGCAATATTTACCTCAACAGAGAACCTTATTTCCTCTCATACAGTTATATTATAATATTATAATCAACAGTAATAAAAAATCAAAGTACTAAAGTACTGAACATCGGATGACCGCAGGTTCTTGTGGATGGTCAAAAGCACATGTCACAGAAACAGATCACATCTCTATACCTGAAACTGAGGTTAATTTACAGAGATTTTTTTTTCTTATACAAGTTCGTGCTTGGATGATGAATAAATGACAGGAAATTCAACCTCACCGTAATAACTATTATATTGTAGTGATACAAATCAGTATACCTTAGACTATTATACTAATATAATAATAGTTCCAGAGAATACACTGGTTTGTTGTTATATATTATATTAATATTACGGTTGCATGCATGTATATATAATTTTCATCTATATGTATATCATACTATTCTACTATTATTATAGTGTAATGCAAGTGCATGGTGGACACTCTTCTGTAAAAAAAAAATCAAAGTCTTAAAGGCTGTAAAAGCAATTGCTGCCATGTTAATGTTTTGTGGACTTTTATTTTTCATCCATATATATAAGAATTAAACCTGACAGGACAGGAGTGTTGACTAGTGAGAAGCAAGACGGTTTTAACTTTATATCAATATAAGACTTTAGCAGGAAATCATATTAAATATGTTTTATATTTTACAAAGAGACAACAAGTTTACCAGGCTAAAGTTGGGGTTAATTATACATGTGCTGAAACATATAACTGAAAAAAAAATCATTATGGATTATCCCCTGGTAGTGTTTGTAACTGGGCAATAATTTCCTTTATTGATTTAATTTTAACCATTTTCATAATTAATTTAAATTAACCATTCAGTTAAAACATTTCAACTTTCCAGACGCAAATGTTGAAAAACGGGACAGAAATAAAATATCTTACAAGACATAAACATGTAAAAAATAAATATATATTTCAGCTTACTAAAAATATTTTCATAATGTTACTTTGACATCATTCCTTAAAACTAAGTCCCAAACATAATTGCTCAGTTGACATGTGTCATCCTCATGCGATACGAGATAACTATAATTCTCATGCAATCCCGAAAAGGGGGGTCATCACAAACAAACATGACATTAAATTGTCATTATACGAACTAGAACAAACAGCTCTATGTTGCTTTGATATTTATCAATTTTCAGGAAACATGTGAAATAAATTTCAGGTCCATTTCATTATAGTGCCTAACAAGATTGCGTGAGGTAGACGAAATTGACCTTAAAACGATCGTATTGTCTTTTGATGTCCAAAAATAGGCAGATCGGACATATAAGGACTTTATCTAATGACTACATAAATTTGGGATTTATTATTATTATAATATTCTAATGAAACTGAAAATTGTATCTTTTTTTAGGATAAACAACAATTTTACCTGGCGTAGCCGTTCATAAATGTTTTTCTGCATTTATCTTCGAAAAATGGCGTATTTAATGGAATAGAACGTTAATACAGTAAACTTTCTCTTTTTTCTCCGCAATAGGCTATCAAAAATAATTTATCTAATGTGTATGTGGAAAATTATGTGAAAAGATAAAAAGTGGCAATTGTTACCTTTCATACCTTAAGTTTCGTTCATCTGATTCTGACCAATGCTTATATACTAAATATCTATTTATATGCCGCTATTATTGTTGTTGTTACCAATTATGTAAATCAATTGTATCTGATTTTATGCCCTTTATGGGCCCTGTAATTTGGGAAATAAAAAAAAAATCTATTCATTGATAAAACGTAATATGGACTGGTCCAGTGTCCAGTTTGCAGGTCATTTAATTTTCTGTACACATTCATGCACGCTCTGATTTAATCAATATACTCGTACGAAAAAGCATGAACAGTTTGAAGGTAATCTAATAATAACTTAATCCAATCAAATTGCATAAGATTCAATAACAATGTCAAGTCCACATCATAATGAGTAATAGAGGTAAACTGGGTAGGGAGAAAATGACAGATATTTCAAGTTAATATTTATGCAATAACGAATTAAAATTTGTCAACCAAAAGTTTTGCTACAATTTCAAAAACATGTCGTTCTGTATGGGTATAGTTTTCGGATCTTTCATTAGCGTATTTAAGGCTATAAAAAGTTTGGGCTTCAAAAGTTCACACAATTATTGACTTTATACAGAAAATTCGTCCTTGTAAAACATTTAATAGTTCACAAATGATACGCGATTTTAAAGTAAAATTATTTCTTAAAACACTGCAAAAAATTTCATTCATATTGATAAAGTGGTATCGTCATAAAGTGCGTTGAAATGAACAGTGGTATAGCAAACATCGAATTCCCTCACAAAATGTTATCACACACTACAGTAAGGGGAGTCAGTTAAGTTTGTCTATTTTTAGATACTATACAGGTAATCTTTTGACACCACGTATACAACCTGTGTGACCTGTGTAGTGATTTTGATTTTACGATAAATTCATGAATGAACGAAAATTTTATGAATGAACATGAGCACCTGACCTCTTTCTTAAAAACCTATTAAACATATAAAACCGTATTTAATAAGGAGATAATTCAGTCAAATTTTCAGTACTAAATCAACAACTGAAATGATTCCATTTTTTGATGAAACATCGTACGAACGGAGAACGGAATCGCAGGTATAAAAATGCACTTTTTTCCCTTGTAATGACCGCGGATCTATAATTTTTATAGATCGGTTGAAATCCCAAAACTAATTTGCATAATGGAAATTTAGGCGATAGCAATACATCGGAGTGACCTCAAGGTCATCCTCTGTAAAAATGAAGTCACAAAAATAATAATTTCTTTTATTTCTTTGTCATTTTTATTATTTGTCATACTATGTTTGTATTTAAGGCGAGAATTATACAGTATAGTGGTTGATCAATTTCATATACACAAAGACTCTTAATGTTACCTTGTTTTTTTTAGAATATGCTGAACTGATTAAATCAGGAATTGGAATGTAGAAAATAAAAGCCTAGAACTTGTGTTGAGGAGACGGAGCAGGAATTTGACAATATATGTTTTTTTTTAGTAAAAACGGCGATTCTTATAATATTACTAATAAAGAATAGATTCATTTTAACACACATTATTTGTTATTGTATTCATGCTTGAAATTAAAAAAAAGGTTCTTAAAATATTTAGATGATTTGCAAAGCACTATCAAATTACTGCAAATACCAAGTAACTCGTAGAAAAATATTCCAAATAATTTGTCCTGTGACCATGTTTTGTACTACGTGACAGTAACGAATTAGATGTACTATGAACTTTGGACAAACTTGTATGTGTTTATGTTTAAACAAAAGTATACTTCCTGTTCCATTTAAAAAGTGTGGTTTGAACAATAAACGATATAACGTCAACTCTTTGAGAACTATTATGAAGAAAACATGAGACGTTTTAAATTTTTCAAAAGTCACAGTTCACCGTTTTATATTCTATAGGATTTTGATGTTCACCAATGAAAACAAAGTTATACTTTTGGCTCCATATCTATTGTTTATGATGTTGTTCACAAACGTTTTGGTGTACGTTTTTTTAAAGGTTACGCCGAAAAGATTTTTAACATGTTTAAGTAGAATTTAAAACGGCGGATCTTCCTTTTGACATTTAAAAATAGAGGTTGCGTGATATTTCCGACGTTGATAAAAGCCACTGAACATATGTCTTTATCAAGTGATGCATGTATAACAGCAAATGCTTACTCTGTCGAAACAAATGGTGTTACTTCCATTTTTGTTCATGTGATTACGATTGTATCTACTTCCACGTTCAACTATTTGTATTTTAAAGAT
This sequence comes from Mytilus californianus, assembly GCF_021869535.1. Lineage (NCBI taxonomy): Eukaryota > Metazoa > Mollusca > Bivalvia > Mytilida > Mytilidae > Mytilus > Mytilus californianus. The sequence goes on from NW_026262701.1 coordinate 85,517,204, forward strand.
ATGAATTTTAAACTGATGTCAAGGTTAAGATTTTCTCAGACTGTTTGATACTCTAGTCTGGGCATGGAAGGATTATGTCAATATAATACTTCCATGGTCTGGGAGATCATGATATATAAATTAGTTGTCATATAATTTGTACTAACTTTACGAATCTAAGATCGGAACATATTGTCTTTATGTTTTTATTGTGATTCGTGCCAATCTCATGGGTCAAGCCATTTCCAACTGATTTTTACAGTTTTTTCTTATACTGATTTGTTACACCACCACCCCATGTTAGAAGAGGGTTGAGCGTAAACAAGTCTGTTTAACCCCACAGCATTCTATAGATGCATGTCCTTAGTCAGGAGCTTGTTATTCAGTGGCTGCTGTTTGTTGCTGTTTGTCATATTTCAATTACGCTTCTTGTTTGTCATACATCAGGCCGTAGGCGTAGTCTTTTTCAAAAAGTTTTTAATTTCTGGATTAATGGTTTTTAATTTTGTTTAAATAATTTTTTCCGCAGCTCTGTTTAAATTCAAAATTTAAATTTTCATAACAAGACTTTTTTTTGAAAGAATTTAACTCTTTTAATTTTTTTTTTAGTTTTTGATTTAGCCCTGTGAAGACAAGATAGCTTTTAATTTTGGAATACTTTACACAGACCTTTACTGGAAGAATTAACACCGCATTAGGTTCAAGTAATTACGTTATAAACAGTTAAAACAACTATTCTGCTTGCTTTTACAAAGTCCTAGAATACATTTCACCTTGTTCATCAAAATATCAAAATGTTCTCAGTCTGTGTCCCCCTTGTTTGGGTAATATTGTTCATGTGAACATTTGTATTCCTTCCAAAATTGTACTTATCATACAAATTTTGTCATTTAAAAAGTGATTAATTGTAAGGAAAAAATTATAACACAATGAAAAAGGAATTCAAAAATCTTTTTTAAAAAGTGATATGAATATTACTGTTTTCGTCGAAAATGGGTCGCATATACCACATAAAATAGTAGTGAATAATGTGTATATACATGTTCAAATATTATTATGTATATACGATGAGATGGGGAAAATCATTTCAGATAACGTATGTACTTTCTTTTTGGGGATGTTGACAAAATTAAATGCTAGACAAAAATCCATGACAAGAAAAAAGTGTCATTTTTAATATATTGTATAAATAGTATCAATTCCAACCTCTCTTCCCTGTTTACACTTCCGAAGCATCTGAGCTCACATCCTGATGTATGTGTTTGTGTTGCTCAATCGTACGTCTTCAGCGTGTTATCTTATTGGTTTGTTGTTTATCAGTACCCTTTTTTTCTTTAAACAAAAGTGTTATCTAATTTTTGACAAAAAGTTCGTCGTCACATTTTCTGGTTATGTCCTATGTGGGTTAGACGTTAACTAAGTTCCTAAAATATTGTCAAGACCATATCTGATATCTGATTGCTTCAGGTTCTGTTTTGGGTAAAAAAAGGGGTTGGGGGGTTGGAAAGGAACAAGAAAAACAAATACAGAATATGTCTACTGTTATGTTTCCTCAATTCCGAAAAACCTTTTGGTCATATTTAGTATTTCAGCTTTTGTATTAACTTTTTAAAATATTCTGAACTTTCGATGGCGAAATATCCCATCCACTCTTTCTTTCCGACTGCTACTAGTATTATATTATTCCATATTCGAACGGTAAATCAATAGTAAACATAATATTTGGCTGCAAATGCTGCTGGTGAACTGCCAGCACACCACGGGTACCTACTATTCATTAACCAGAACTTCAGTGAAGGTCTATTACACTATATAACGCGAATTTTAACATTTTATTTAACTTACTTTTCATGTGCAACAAGATCAGTATCATTATTTTTTTGTACATGATCTCCAATACCTCTGGTTAAAAGCGTACCAAATTTTCGTAAGAGACTTGAGTCGTGCGTATTGAAATCGGTATCAAAATAGAAAAATCATAATCTTCTCTTCAATTCATATCCTGTATTTAGTTATTCTAATATGACGTCCTTATTTCGCTTTGTATACAAAGACGTGTTCTATTTAGCACAAAATATGTTTGACACATGCGCACAAACTTACTGTTTACATTCTCGATATTTTCATTTTGATCGTAATGAAATATATATATGTTAGCTGCTTACATAAAATTATATTATATATTGTTATTAAAACATCATGTATTTAACCTGCTATTAGTTTTTAAACTTATTGATATGAAAATGTAATGTAACGGGAACAGCCAAACATTCCTCAGGCATTTTCGTACTCTTCGACAGATAAAAATACCGTTTTTTTCCTATTAGAATCGAAATAAGTCCTTCATGTCAAGCTCTATACTCATTTCAACATGGGTAGGCATTATATTTGACCATATTTTACACCTCGCTAACGCTCAGTGTAAAATATCGGCAACTATAATGCCTAGCCATGTTAAAATGAGCATAGAGCATGACATGAAGGAATTATTTCTTAATTTAATACTATGAACAACAAAGATGTAAGGCTTGATATTTTGAAATCTTTTATTTACACCATATACCCAAGTGTATTTCAAGTCTGAACAGTATCTTAAGTGCAAATCGATAATGATATTCATTCCTTTAAAAAATCCACCGTTACGATATTGTCTGTCTGTTTATTTTTAACATTTTAGGTTAAAAATATGTCGGGTATGAAAAAGGAAGAAGGAAATTGTCAAGATGAAGATTGTTTTCATTTTGATTTTTCTTTTTACATTCCGTAAGTAACTTATCAAACAAAACTGTTATATATCTATATTCCAGCTCAAATATATATGTCATCTTAAATTTTATTGGATGCAAAATAGATAGAATGGTTAGGTAAGCAATGAGAATGTGAATTCTTTCTATTACTTGCCATAAGAAAAAAAAAACATGATAATGTCATCATAAAAAACGAAATTGCGAACTGTTATTAGGTCTTTCCACTTTTCTGTGGAAAAACCTATTGTACTTGTTCTGATTATTATTAGGTCTTTCCATTTTTCTGTGGAAAGACCTATTGTATTTGTTCTGATTTTTATTATTATTATTATTTTTTTTTCTTCTTCCGCCCCTTTTTTCTGACGATGCTTTTTTGTTTCGCAAGATGTCGCTTAGATTTTTTTGCATATGATATCGAACAGTTATTACGATTTTGAAACTGACCCTGTTAAGCCGAACACTTTTTATTGTAAGTGTTATCTCCCCAAACACTGTTTTTCTTGTGTACAAATCTCCTTCGAAAAGATTACGACAAAATTATTCCACCAATTTGCTCGTTATATCCTCAGGATCTTGAAAATAATTTTGACCGAAGCGGTCCGGAAACTCCATTTGGAGTTATTTCCCCTTCTGTATTTAGAATAAGTAAAATGTAATTGTAATTGGTAAACCATAAGTGATAGAGACCTAGGGTCTTTTGATTTGAGGTCCTTGGTCCAAAAAAAAAGAAAGAAAATAGGGTCAAGGTCAAAGGTCAAGGTCATTTCTAAATTTGGATTTTGGCTTATTTTCACCTCTTTTCAAACACAATATAATATATCGACAACATATTTTTACTTAATTGTTAGTTGCGACATGTCGTAACACATACATTTTGGTTTAAAGGGTACGCTTACATCAAATTAGAGTTTTCTCCCCTCTTTTATTTAAAAATATGCATCTGATGATATAACTCATGAACCAAATATAATCAAGAAGGGGTCATTTGATTTGAGGTCCTTGGTTGATTGCCTTGAAATTGAGCTCAAGGTCATAGGTTAAATTGACGTTCTAGATTTTGACCTTTGCTTTTACCTCATATGTATACATGATAAAGCCATGGGACTTTTTGCATTAGGTTTCAAGCCAGTTAACCTTAGAAAGGCCAACCAGAAGTGACCTTGTGTAAACCGGAAGTAGCTTTTTTTGTACTTAATTAATATAAAAGTTTATAGAACCAGATATTTTTGGTATCAGTGTCAATTAAACGTTTGAATAATACCGGAAGTAGCATTTTTCAAACCGAAAGTAACAAATTATCTCCCTTATTTAAAAAATATTGTTTAGAAACCATATATTTTTGGAATCAGCGTACAATAAGCTATCATTTGACGCTGGAAATGACATTTTTAACCGAATTTTACTATTTTCATATTAAAATACATGTTTTTTTTTGTGGAAAGACCTTCAATTGTTCTTTGAAAAATTGGTTTTTTATTTATATAATTACAAGTTTGATCGTTTATATAAATATACATTGTTAATTTCCATTGTGTAGTGCAATGTAGGCGTACATATAATAATAATTTTGAAGCTGATATAATAGTTTTAGGTAAATAAATTGAAGAAAACCTACGGTTTCTTATTGGTGCATTCTGAATAAAATTCGGATCTATCATAACTTTCATTCTTACACACCTCTATGTCTTGCATTGTTCTGGACATAACATTCAATTTCATGCATGCTAATATACTATCAACATATGCTAACCTTACTTCAAGCATACGGATTCATTTCATCTCTATGGGTAGTAGATTCTGCTGAACAAATTTTATTGGTTTTAAAAAATATCGGATGCCTATATAATTCTTTCATTGCCTTTTGTAGTTGAGAGGTTGTTTGTTTCAATTAACAACTATTATTTTTGTATACAGGATATTTTTAAAATGTGTTGGCGGATTATACAAAATAAATGGAGAATGTGTCCCCATGGACACAGATGATGCCCCTGCTTGCATACAACATTATAAAGGGACATAACTCAAGAACAATAAAAGTGACGCTACCCAAATTTGTACTTGAGCTTAGTTTTGTGGTAATAAGTATTGTGTTTAGGTTTCATGTTTGGTTGGGGCAAACTTAAGTTACAGAACGGAAACTATTTGCAATTTTTCGATTTATAAAGGGGCATCACTCAATAATGGTTAAAGTGACACTACCCAAATTCAACTTGATCTGTGTTTTATCAGTGGAAGGCAAAATTAAACATTGCATTGTATAAAGCATTGATTGTAGTTGATTCAACTATAATCATGGACAAAGGAAGATAACTCCAATTTTAATAAAATACTCCGCTGGGCGCAGCTTGATACGACCGCAGAGGTCGAACCCTGAACAGCTGGGGAAAGTATGGACACAACATTCAAGCTTGATACAGCACTGAATTTAGATTGTAATTAAATATTTGACACAGCATAGATGTCTGACACAGAATGAATGTGGTCTAAGAACTTAGAAAATTTTAATTTACCTATTCAAACCATATCATTATTATTTGCTTTTATATATAAATAAAAAATAACCAATTTAAAATGGAAAATTTTAAAGAAAAAAGTTATTGTCTGGAAACTAGAAAAATGCTTGTTTTTTGGTCCCTTTTTGGCCCCAATTTCCTAAACTTTTAGGGCAATTACCCCAAACTCAAACCCAGCTTTCCCTTTGTGATATGGAACCTTGTAGTACAATTTCATAAAGATCCATACACTTACACACAAGTTATTGTCCTGAAACTAGAAAAATGCTATTTTTTTTTGCCCCTAATTCCTAAAATTTGGAGGCAATTACCCCCAAAATCAATCCCAGCCTTCCCTTTGTGGTATGGTACCTTGCAGTACAATTTCAGAGAGATCCATACACTAACACACAAGTTATTGTCTGGAAACTAGAAAAATGCTTATTTTTGGCCCCTTATTCCTAAACGTTTTGGGCAAATACCCCCAAACTCATTTCCAGCTTTCCCTTTGTGATATGGAACCTTGTAGTACAATTTCATATAATTATTATATTTAAAGTACATGTGGACTCAAAAATAGTTATGTCTTTACAAATCATTAGATATTTTGAAGAATAGCATTTGGCGTCTAATATTCCATCAACCAAGGATTTTATAACAAACTTTTACGAGGCCATTAAGTCAAAATATTATTCAGTGCTATACTTCGTCATTGAAGACATTTATTTTGAATAAATTATATGAATATATAACCACTTCTTTATAATATAATTAAGATAAAATGTTTCAGTAAAGAGGAGGAGGTATTAGTGCCATTATTTGGCCCATAAAATTGCAAAAATAGTAAACGTACAATAGCCTTTCAGAATGATGTTAATTTTTATCAATATATGAACAGGTTGATATAATATTGGCACTTTAGTGCAGAAAGGTCACTTGTGATGTTGAAATTAACATATTCGATTAAAAATGACCATTTTACTCATAAAAATAGATATGAATCTTACTTTAAAAAGATATTTTACACGCATTAACATCTGTGTTAAAATACATCTTACACAGAATTTCCGTTAAAAGACCTTTTGATTTCGTTCTGACTATATGTTTTCTACCGCCACTTTTGTTTTTGAAATGTCGTTTTTGTTTTGCAACATGATAAGAAATTTGATATCTGATAGCAAACAGTTATGACGCCTTTGAAACTAATCCCTTTTAACCGAACACTATTCCTTATGGAAGTTATCTCCCAGTATACTATTTTTCTTGTTATCGCTTCTCCCCAGAAGGCGTAAAAGTTATTGCTTAATTATGTACCAAAGCGGTCCAGTTATATGTTATAAGAGTTATTTTCATTTTTGTGTTTGACATGAGTAGATGTTGGTGTAACTCATAAACTGTAAGTCATAGAGACTTAGAGGCCTTTGAAATAAGGTCCTTGGTCCATAAGTAGAAAATTGAGAGCAAGGTCGACGGTCAAGGTCATGTATTTAATTTTTTAACTTTGATTGAAACTGCAAAAGACTGCATGACATAAGACCTTGAAAAAGGGTCAACTTCAAGATGCTAGTTTGCACTTATTTTTTATGTAAAACATAGAAACAGTTAGAATCAGTATAAAGTAACCTATCATTTGAAACGAGAAATGACATTTGTATACCGGAAGAAGCAAATTATCTCCTTTATTTCAAGCAATGGAAACCAGATATTATCGAATCAGTGTAATGAAAGCTATCATGTGACACCAAAAGTGTCATTTTGTATAGCGGAAATATCAAATTATCGTCCTTATTTCAAATGGAAATACATAGAAATCATAAATTTTTGGAATTAGTGAAAAGTAAGTGGTGACACTGGAAGTGACTGTTCCAAACAGGATGTATCTGATCATTTCACTTTTTCAAAGAAAATAACTACATACTTTTGGAATCTGCAAGTTACTGTTTTTGCTAACGGTGGATATTTTTGTATAATTAAACAAATTCTTTGTGCAAATCTATACCGACCGTGAAAGACCCTCATGGGTAGTCAAGGTCGTTAAAAAACTCCCTCGTCGTCGTGCAAATATGTTTAATAGTTATTCTTATCCTTATTTATCAACATGTGAGGTCGAAAGACATTCAGTTGTTCTCTTTTTATTGAATTCTTTTCTCTTTTTGTTAAATACTCAGCACTATTTGTAATCTTTCAAGTTGAAGTCTTTAGCAGTTTTGCGCATTCTTAATAGAATTGCCAAATACCTCATGACGGTGTAAAACACCCAAATTAAACACTACTGTCTAAAGCTGTGATAATGCTGAGATTTTATTTTAATGGAAGAAAGTTTTGAAATTGACCCCATTGTAAAGAGTGATATTTCACACAGAAATTTCATAAAGTCTTTGACTGTAGATATCTTGTGCCCTACACAAATATCTCATTCACCATCGAATCCAATTACAACCCTTTTTTTATGTGTTTAAGTAAAATAAACGATCGAAACATTTCAACAGATAAATATTATGAAACAACGGATACAGAATACTAGTAGTATCTCTTATTATACTCTTAAAAACACAAAAGACATTCGAAAACAAATATTCCATATAATTTGCCGAGAATAATCTGCATCATCGTGTCTGATGAAATGAATGTGCTCGTATCAAACACTAATTTATGGATCAATTGCTTACTATGTAAAATTCACCAATTTCTGGGCATATATTTATCAATTTTGTCTCAAGTTTAAATAAAGTGACAGTCTCAATATGTTAGCCTGGCCTGTACTGAAAAATTCAACATATCTTTCATTGTAAATAACAGCACACTGGTTCCCGGAACTCAAGAATTACAAAACAGGTGCTTCTGATCTGATAAACAGGCAAAGTATATCCTTCTTTTTTAAATTAACTTTTTTTAATTTTTCAAAAGGAACATATTTTAACCTAGAATTTGGGGAAAAGGAGGACAGACAACTATTTATTAATCTTATAACAATGTACACCAAAAGAAAATTACCGAATATGAATATTGAATCCAAAATCAATAAATATTTCGGTTAACGTATAAGTATAGATACGTAAAAATGTACATTAAAATCAATATTAACTAAAAAAGAATGTTAACTTATAAAAAAAAAAAAAAAAAAAAAAATCATGATAACTTTGTTTAACAAATGAATTAAAATGATCTCCCAGATATGATGTCTAATTCTTTTCTGTTTTTTCTTTCTTTTATCCTGAAAGTTATGCAAAACATTAACCGACCATCGTTTGATGATAAGTAAACCTTAATCATTGTATCACATTGAAAGTTTCCTAGTAAATGTAAGAGAATGATAATCCTTTTCTTCATGATTAAGTACGAGCGTTAGCGAGTACTTATCATGAAGTAAAGGATTATCATTCTCTTACAAACTTAGAATATTGTAAAGTGCTCAAGGCTCAAATGGTCGTCTCTTGATTGGTTGTATTCAAGAATTAGTTTCATTGTCAGTGTTAATGTTTATAATTGATGCATGACTTCATTTTTAGCATTTCATTTATGGGTTAGTTTTAGTGATGTAAGGACTTCCTTATAATTTGGGAAATATTAAAAAAAAAATGTGTTATAAACATTAGGTGACACAACAGTACAAAGAAAAGGTAGGAATTGTATATGTTTCCTGACCGTGAGTATGAATGTAAATCATGTAATATTTTATTGAGGAATTAGCCTTTTTTTTTACAGTTTAAATCAATAAATGCATTTGAGTTACAACTAATTTTATTTCACAGCCAATATTTTGGTCCGGCTTTTTAAATCAAATACTATTTCAGGAAAACGTTGTAATAAAATACCTTTAAAAGTTTTAAATATATCAAAAACTTAAATCAAATTCCTGTTTTTTTTTTTAATTCTATCGGAATATTGGAAATTAGTATTCTTTCAAACTGCTGGTTGAGTAATCAGAGTTTCAGAAAGCTAAAGATTTGGGTAAATTTAATTTTAAAACTTTTTTTCCTTTTTTTTTGCATTGCTGTGATATCGTTTATTTTCTTTTTTTTTGTAATTTGAAGTAATTAATATTTTCATAATAACATTAAAGGTACAAATTTTACTGCACCAGTAAACTTCAACTTATTTTGATTTGTTTGTTTGTTTCACAATTCAACTTTTAGTCGGTTTTAATCACAAATTCTTTCAATCTGATAAATGTGCTGCGGGGTAGTTGTAACTGATTTATAGAAACTCTTTGTTTTGAAATGTATAGACCCAAATAATAGGATAATCCCTTACTAAGAACATGATTTACATTCATTCTTCACAATTAAGAGACACCAAATCCTACAATTTCATTGGTCGAGAACACTTTGCTATATTCTAAGGTAAATGAAAAGAAGCTAGCATTATCCATTAACATATTGTTCCGCTATATAGAAGATGTCTTCTCACTAAAACAATCAACGTTTGGTGACTATGTTGAAGGCATTTATCCAACCGAACTAGAAAATAAAGAAAACCAGAATCAAGTCTGCCTCATATTTTGATTTACATCTTGAAATCAACAGCGAGTGTAAGTTGGAAACAAACATGCATGAAAAAAGGGAAGACTTCAGCTTCCAAATTTGGAACTTTATGTTTCTATGTAGCAATATTCAAGCAGTGCCTGTACATTGCGTATATATCTCCAAGTTGGTACAATATTCCAAAGCTTGATTTTCCTGCTTACAAGAAACATTTGAATCAGGGATCAAAGTGGTAAAGTTAAAGTCATCCAATCGAAAATTTTCGGATGTTTTCACAATTTGGTTGCCCGCTTTAGAATATATTATCTATGTCACAGATGAACACGGATATGTTCAAATCATCGTAACTAAAATCCCATATCTATTCTTTAATTGTGTCATCATCGAACGAGATGTATCAACGAAATTATAATTATCATAAACAGAGAAACGAGTGTCACATATTTTTCAGGATCTGCTGTTTATCCTCTGAATGACCTACGATCACTCCAGACTTTTGTGTTTGCTGAGGTTTTCATGTTATTTATATCAATATTTCATATCGAAATTATGTTTTTTTTCTAACGTAAAACAATTATATTCAAATCAATTTATCACCATAAATGAGTACGGGGGATTATCCAGTATAAAGCATTTATGTTGATTAAGATTTTATAAGAAGCTATCAAGATTATTGTGTATGCATAATTATACCAAAAATATATATAACAGAAGTTAGTTCCATCAACATTAATCAACAGTAATCAGTAATGTTTCAAATGAAAAAAGTAAAATCACAAAAATACTGAACTCCGAGGAAAATTCAATCGGAAAGTCCCTAATCACATGGCAAAATCAAATGACAAAACACATCAAACGAATGGACAACAACTGTCATATTCCTGACTTGGTACAGGCATTTTCAAATGTAGAAAATGGTGGATTGAACCTGGTTTTATAGCGCTAAACCTCTCACTTGTACGACAGTCTTATCAAATTCCATGATAGATAGTATCATAATCTCAGTAGTCAGTACTTAGGTACTGTCATGATTTATAATAAGCCTATCTGAAACTGTCCATTTATACATTTTGAAATTATAAAGGTTTCAACTCCTTCAGGCAAAGTTGGCCTTAAATAGATTTGATGTTATGTTTTAGGTCATTTTTGGTCATATAGCTCTTCAACTGTTTCGGTTCTTATACATCATTGGCTTTCAAATACTCGGTTTGAGCGTTCCTGATGAAGATAAATCCAGAAAAGCGACTTAGGCCGGATCCACTTAGGAAGCACTCCACAATTAGGTGTGTAGTATTGTGTAATGTATGTATTTTGGGCTGTTTTCTGTATGACAGTCCGTCTTTTCCTATCCATACCAGCCAAAGGTCAAGAAATTATTGTCATATAATTTCCACGATTTTGTCAACAATAAAAACAATATAAACAATATACTTTATTTTGAAACACTGAGACATATATATATATATATATATGTAACAAGAGGCAAAATACATTATCATATTTTATGGTTGCTATAGAACAATGTTATAATACATAATCGTATAATTGAGAGTATACTACAGAGATTTATTTTAACTAATTGGTTAATGAAAAGTGATAAGTTCTTCATAACTTCAATGTTGCAAAATGAAAGCAGCCCTTTCATTTTCACGACACATGGATACCTGTGGTAATATTCTGAAATATGATTTTTTCTTATATTTGCAACTATAACAAATATTCCTGTGCAGTTGTGCAACCTCCTTCCGCTTTTGTCTTCAATTCCATGAGCTTAATTCTTTTCTTCAGAATGTTAAGTGATTTGTTCAAAATGGTCTTTGCCTTATCCCATAACTACGTGTTCCATCTTAAGCTCGTACCGCTTAATTTAAAGTGTCCGTCTTCATTTTAGAAAATTATCAAAGTAAAGCTTTGACAGATTTCTGAGGGAACGGTTACCAAACAAAATGTTTTTTTTTGGGGTGATTGGTCTATACCCTTGTCGATACTTTCAAATAGTGCCCACCTGATTCATAAACTTTGATCATCAAACAGCCACGTATTTAAATGTAACTATGATTCCTACATTGGCCTTAGAATACCCCAAGCATAAATTAAACTGCTCGGGGTTAAGATTATCATACATTTAATGCAGTTGCATTTTTATAATAAATTTGATCATCACATTTATTTAACAGAACTGGTACTAGTATACTATAATGAATACCATGGAAGTAAAGAAAATGTTGTTCTCGTTTTAGATTTATTGTATGCCGATCAACTAGGTTTAACTGGATCAACAATTCAATTAAAATGTCCTGCTAAATTAGCACCAAGGCGTTCGTTATGGTTTTACACAAATGGAACTCAGTCAGTATATTTGACAGAAAATGGTTACATAAATAATGATACTTTGTCCCCAGAACTATATAGAAGATTATCTGTGTCTGGTAATCATAGTATTGGAGAATATCATCTGAACATAGCTGACATCAGGAAAAGTGACGAGGGGAAATACGAATGCATTGTTGGGAAAGATATCGGGACAGTATTCTTGACTGTAATTGGTAAGTCACTAGATAGTCTATCAGTTTCAAGCTTCTTGTACTATTCAAGATACATTGTCTGGTTAATTCTTAATGATAAATATGTACCGTTTGTCCTTTTTCCACCTTTAATTTTACTATTCGTTTTGGTCATATTCATTTCTGCATACTTTAAAATCCCTGACTTTCTAATGTTTCGGTTTGAATGTTAATCCAGAGAAGCGAATCATCCAAAAAATAAATGATAAAGTGTTATTTTTATTAAGTTTTGAATTGTCAAAATCCTCGCTTGGTCATTCCAGGTTAAAGTGTTCATTGAAAACTTTTATTACAATAATGGGCAGAGACAAATTATTTTGTTTGTTTTACAATTTATAAATTCTTGTCGGAATTTTATAAGGCATTCAAAACTCTTTGATTGAAAGCTCATTTCCCTAATCACGATATAATTTACAGTCATATAAGTTAAAGGTGTGAAAATAAATGTTCCTGTCATAAACAATATTACCCGTACTTAATCCTATTGATTTTTAATAACCAGTAAACCAAACTATGACACGGTAATAAACAACTTGCAGTTATTTGTCATGAACAGTTTTAATCAATTTTAAAAAGTAAATGATCAGTGATATTCGATATATTTATTATTAACTTTATCAAAATACTTGTATCTTATTTCAATAAATACACGTGTTATGTTACAATGTTTATCGCTAGTCAACACTATACTAGAACTGCATAACATAACCGGAAATAAACACCCGACTCCATACACATTTCTCGGGATTATTCTTTGTTGAATTCTTAAATTCGTGGTTCGCTGTTACCCACGAGATCCACGAAAATTGGTATACCACGAATAAAAATGAATTCACAGTAATCATCGTTTTAACCTGTACAAGAATGATTCTTTGTGGATCAAATGGTTCACCTCACTCTTGTGTCACTTTCAATGTTGACATTATTTCCTTTTAATAGCTGAACACACTGAGTACATGTGTAACCCATGTTTAGCTAAGGGGTTAAATTGAAGGTCACATGGAGAGGAATTCAATGAGGTTAAATTGCATCAGCGATGTTTTTGGGTTTATTTTATAAAATTGTGGCCAAACTGACTGCTTATAACGAAATATTCCGCTTTTATTGATAATTAAAACAAAAAGAATCGTATTTTACATTCTTGTTTAAATCGTAACTAATGCCCCTGTAACAATATCCTTCAGGGCGTTTTGTCCTATAGGATAAAGAATCATTAGGGATAATTTTTCTCCAATAAGAAAATAAAACCACTTTCTCCTACAGGATTTTTCAAACTACTCCTATAGGAACATAGGAACATAGGAACAAAATCATTGCAAAAGCAAAGTAAAAATTCTATCGGATATGTTTTCTTGAAAACGTTTCTATGGGATTCATTGAAATCCTTGAAAATAATCCGATCGGAGTAAAATTATTGCTAGAAATAAAATTCCTCACAGACTTTTGTCAAGAAAACATTCCTATTGGATAAACAAATCCTATGGAATAACTTATGTCCTATAGGACAACATATAATTCGATGAAGAAAATATACCCTCTTAAATAACAATAATAAAGGAGGTCAGATAAGAGCCATTATTTAACCCCTGAATTTTAAAAAATAATGGTAAAATTCCTCAATCCATTCAAAATTATGTAAGCAGTATTTAAAGTAAATAAGTAATGCTTCAGTTCAGAACAGAAAATTCTTTTGTAATAATGTTATCATGACGCTATAAACATTGTAAAATTGCCGTATTTGATTCAAAAGAGCATTTTACGCATCTTGTAGTAAAATATTTTTTGGGAAAGTCTTTGATCATTTACATAAATTGATAAAAAACTTAAAATGTTGCTGAAACGGAATTGTAGCCCGAACTTTTAAAGGAGTCTTATAGTAATGAAGCTGACAATAAGGTTTCTAGGTTGATTGTCGTTTCAACAGAATTTACATGGTCTTCGTGAACTTCATAATGACTTTGTTATTTGATACAGGAAAATCATCTCCAAATCCGCCAAAAAGTTACCTTATTCCTTGAAATGACTTTTCGCCATCTTCACATGAGTAAAACTCGGAAAAGTTTTAATAAAATTAATTCTAGCACTGCACATGACTGTGTCCATATCATGTTTTCATTGAATTTGTTTTGATCGATTGGATCTAATTTTTATGTTTCCTTTGTTTTTATATTGTCTTTGTTAAAGTCGGCACCTTTTATGTCCAGGGTTGATCAGACAAGAGAACTAAATAGCTCCTTACAGTCTAAATTACTTACAGTAGAGGACTTTATTAATAGGTAGCTTTTGTATTAGGTAAAGCTCCATGTAAGAATCATGCAATGAGAGCTACATGAGGGTCAACATATTATGATCAAATTTTATATGTTAAGTCAGTTTTACATATCCGCTCAGTATAATCTGCCTCTTTTATGCCAGCAATCAAGATTAAATATTAATTTCTGTTGCAATGGCACACTGGTTAACATGTAAACTTATCTCCGAATTATGCATATAATATTTGTATGTTTTATGTTCAAGTCTTTGTTTAGGTTAGATTAAAAGGAAGCATTTATGATAAGTCAATGTATTTGGTATTAGTTTTATAACCATCGGCATTTCTCATTTCAATCGAGGTTATTTTGCCCTTCTTCTTCAGTCATGAGTCATTGACTTTGAATATTTTGCATAGATTACAATGTATAACAATGAATGTAATACATATGTCTTTTTGATTGAGTTAAGCCATTTTAATTGATATTTTATAGTGTGTCTTTCTCTGTTGTAATGTTACACTACTGTTCCAGGTTAGGGTAAAGTGTGGCACCTGTTAAAATGTTTAAACCCGCTGCATTTGTTTGCATCTGTTCTAAGTCAGGAACCTGTTGTTCATTGGTTGTCGTTTGTTGATGTGGTTCATAAATATTTCTCGTTTCGCGTTTTTTATGTAGATTAGACCGTTGGTTTTCCTGTTTGAATTGCTTTACACTAGTCATTTTGGGGCCCTTTATAACTTGCTGTTCGGTGTGAGCCAATGCTCCGTGTTGAAGGCCGTACTTTGACCTATAATTGTTTACTTTTTACACATTGTGACTTGGATGGAGAGTTGTCGCATTGGCACTCATACCACATCTTCTTATTTCTATTAAGTATTGCCATTTCTATTTCAACATTTGCATTTTACTATCAAAGTACAAAAAGTAAGACATATATCCGTGTCAACAGTTTATATTTGTTCACTGAAGATAAAAGTATGAAAAACATATAGCCAGTATGGCTAAAAGCAATGTTTTTTAAAGGTATTAAAATAATTTGGTAAAAAGCTGACTGACCTTAGATGGATTTTGTTATTGTTTTATGTCCCTTTTGGTCATACAGCTCTTCATATTGTAACGGCCAGAAATCACCTTTAAATTGTAGCCAACAATATGTATTTAATGTTTTTAACGACAAATGTCCAGAATACTTAAAAAATGTTTTTTTTCAAGAACTTCCTCAAAACTGTTTACAACTTTTATGTTCCAAATGTCAAAGGTGTAGAATCTTCTTTCTTTTTTAGTGGTATTAACAACTGGAATGCTTTGCCAGATCATGTAAAAGGTATTAATTTGAATTCAAAAATAAGATTTAAGTTTGAAGTAAACTAAAACACCTAATGAGTAAACTCAGGTCAATGTCAGATGCAGATTTTATATTTTATTAGATTGCTTTTTATACGAATGTTTTAAGCTGTGATTCATGTATACTATTTAGTGCTGTAAAATTGAATGATACATTATTTATTTTATTATCAAGACTATAATGACCCCATTGGAAATAAGCTTTTTTACTTTCATGGGTCATCCTTGGGTTAAGGCATTAGAGGTACCTAAAGTCACAACCATTGCTATATTTTAAGGTTGTATTTAACTAAGTTTCAAAAACTTATTATGTATTTGCATATATTGCCTTTACCTTAATTATTATTATTATTATTATTATTATTATTATTATTATTATTATTATTATTATAGATAAAAATCAATGACAAATTTAACAAGATTTATTATACAATTGAAATGTCAACTTAACTGTTAAAATATATGTCCGATCCTTTGTATTTTCTTTATCCGGAATTCTTCTCCTAACTGTTGCAGATTCCATATGTGAATATATCCAATAAGTTCACAAACTAGTATGATGTCGTTCGTAAATAAAAGTGTCAATCCAACAACTCCAGAGAACTTCTGAGAATACAAGTATATTAATGTCTGATAAGCCTAATTTCGGTGTCTGTATATATAGTTGTCGCGGAAACTTCTAGAACACTGTAGACGGGAAACTCCTCGAAAACTATAAAAGGAAAACTTCCGCATCGTAGATTCTAATCATTCCATCAGTATCTATGATTGTTCCAGTTATTTCTTAACTGCACAATTATAACATTATGTTGTAAACCTTATAAGGCCACACAAAAACAAATTAGGCCAAGATAAATAAACATGATAATTACAATATCATAACGACATATGTGGGTACTTATAAGTTTTGAGTTTCAATGTTTTAAGTATGCAATCTCCATATAAAGGTAAATTCAGAAAAGCGCTTCGTACTTGACAGAAGTTTGATTAATCTGTCTTTAAGATGATGTATTTCAATTTCATTTTTTTTTTCAAATACATACATTCTTTTACATTTAACTTTATCAAATAAAAATTGCAATTAAAAGGAAATGAAAGACAAATACTGAAATGAATTTTCATTGTCCTCTTCTTTATTTCTTTCAACATGATTAAGAATAATTCTTCGTGAAAACTAGTCCCCAATTCATATATAATCCGACTGGACGCATTTTGACTGGTGGCCTGAACATTGTCGTCAACTCTTCTCAGCGAAAATACTTAATCAAAGAACAGAAATATTGCAAGCCTTAATCCATAAACTGGAAACACAACTTTGAAACACTAATAGATTTAATCAAGGATTTTGCAACGCAATTGGTTAAACGCGAAAGAGAAGACATGGAAGGCTGTGAGGTCGTTTATGTGTAAATTAACTGAATGGGTCAAAAACGTAAAGATTAGTAAGCTTTTCAACCAAAGATGATGAATTGGATCTTCCTTCAACTTACTTGAAACCATAATTATCAAAATTATAATACAACATTCTTAATGAGATCTAATGAATATGCATATAATTTATCAGAATAATGTTATGGTCGTATTCCTAGCAACATGGCCTATAAACAAGATAGCAATGGAACACAGGATTTAACGATCGTTTCGTCACTGTTATTTTGATTCGTTGAAATCATAATTAAAGGAAGTAGCCAGAGCCTTAGAAACAACGTTATATTGCTGGGTTGTACCAAGTTCTTATGACGAAACCTTTTTCTAAGCTATCAATCACATTTTTTTCAGGAATCAAAATAACTGCAAAATTTGTTGTTCTATATTAATAATCTCTATACCAGTGGCAGTATTAATCTGAAGTGACAATTCAAAAGATCTGTTAGAAAATTAAAAAAAAGAGACTTGGGCTCTAACAGATCTTTTGATTTATTTAGAAATAGTACATGAACATTAAACGTCTCTACCCCATACATTGATATTCCACATTTAAAACTTTCGGGTATTAGCTACGATTTAGACAAAAAATTAAAATACGATTTTTTGTTTGTTTCAAGTATTGATAAAAGTGGAATTTTGAAATGATATTTCGTTATAAGCAGTCAGCTTGGCCACATTTTTTCAAAATAAGATTAAAAATATCGCTGATGTATTATTGACTTGCAAGTCAACAATTTAACCTCAATGAATCCGTATTCATGTGAGCTTCAATTTAAACCCTTAGCTAAAGATGGGCTACGCATTTTCTAGGCGTGTTCAGCTATCAAAAGGAAAAGAATATCAACATTGAAAGTGAAACAAGGGTGACCAGTTGGTTGACTGTTTTTACCACAAAAAATATTCTTATACAGTTAAAAACGATGATTAACATATTGTTTAACCTATAATATGAAATCAAACATACCTAGAAAAATTCAATTGTAAGTGCTCGCTATCTATTTATATTTGTATTTATGTTTATATCGGGATATATGACAGTAGGCAGTCTTCGGAGGTCATCTCGATGGTTAGTTAGAATAAAATACACACGAAATGCTGATATATATTATCGAGGTCATGTATTATTAAATATTTATTTTAGACTTTTTGTAATTTTGATATATACGTTTTAGGATGTTGTAAATCAAATATGACAATTTGAGTGCAAATGCCCCTGTACGAAAGATTGTAAGAATATGTTTCAATAAAGGAATACAAATATCTTTTTTTAGGGAGGGATGAATCACACCTAAAACACTCTGTTTCAACAAAAAATTCTCTAACTCTGAAATCATCAAGCTGCTTAAATATTTGATAGTCAACATATATGTGTTACTTTTGAAGAACGTGTTTTTTTTTAACATAATAATCGACATTGCAACTGTGCTCATCTCTTCTGCCGACTCTTTCATATATTCATATTAAGCAGATTACATACAGGAGCTGCTCAGAGAGGATGAAAAAAGGTAGCTTTATATTTTAAATTCACGTTCCGCTTTATAGATGATGACCTCTTTCTGAAATTCAAACTTATGTGACTATGATGATAGTACCTTCCAATATTACAAATAAATCAATTAATGGATCTCAGATATAAATAAGTCTGTCTTATATCTTGACTTAAATCTAGAAATTGACAATGAGTTTCGATTAAGGATAAAACTTTACGACAATAGGGATAATTTCAGCTTCCTAATTGTGAACTATCCATTTCTATGTAGAAGTTATCTAGCAGCACCTGTATATGAACAACATATTCCCAGCTAAAACGGTATTCCAGAGCCTGCCTTTTCTAAAGTTATTTTTTTGATAGAGGGTTCATGCTTACGAGGAGGCTATTGAACAAGAGTTCCAAGTGATAAAGTTTAAGTCATTCCTTTGAAGGACGCCATCATGATTTGGTTGGCCCTTATGAAATATCTGTGTCACATATGACCGGTATGTTCCTGTCCTGTTTTTATACTATTTTGAGAGCAGACAGACTTGATTTTTAGGTACTCTAAAAGATATTTAAATAGTTTCAGTTTCCACATCGAATTAACACCACCCCTGTTATAGAGAAGTGTTCTATAGTGCCTGGCAAGATTTTGTAAGGTAGCCAAATGCGGCTTTTAAATGAAAAAAAATGTAAACAGCACGTTATAAGTTTCATCCGTCCGAAGAGCTTTTCTGATTAAACTTCAGGAACGCTCAAAACCGAATATTTGAAAGCCAAGGATATTTAAGAATCGAAGCATTTGAAAAAAAAAATATAGCCGTATTCATCTAAGGTCAACTTTGCCTGAGGGAGTTGAAACCTTAGTTTCTTTATAATTTCAAAATCTATAAATGGACAAATTTACTATTTATGCACAACAAGAGGCAGAACGGTTATATTTTGACTTCATTAACTCACGGATTTCTTTTGGATTGAATTCAAATTTTACACACTTCGTAAGACTGATACTTTTCTGTTTAGGTATACAAGCTTTTCACCCTAAAATACATTTCAATGTATCTTTTCAAATAAATTAATTTCCAAAGACTTTTCTCATTTTTATTAAGAATTCGCTATCCTGATATAGTAAAAATTATCAGTACAACGAAAAGTATGTTAAAAAATAAGAACTGGCAAATTTAACTTTGGATACATTTTGTTTCGTTGATAAAAACAACTCGTCCAGGGTCCAGTTTCATTGTCCATTAGATGGCATAACTGTACACGTGTGTGTAAAACGAAATGCCAATTATAACCTGTTTTCAGATAACAAGTTTTTTTTATATTCTAGTAAATGATATCATATTTTAAAGCCTGAATTACATGTATTCAGATTAGGATCTCTCATCCCAACAAATTTACATCATGACTCATAAAGTTAAGAACATTGTTTTTATATCTTATGTACATAAAAAAATCAACGATTAAATGTTTGACTTGAACGTTTAGTTTAATAGAAAGACAGAAAACTAAAGACATATCGTTATTATAATTGTTCATCCACAAACAAGAGTAATTTCATAATTTCAGATCTGCATTTGCTCTTCCAGTCTTTAAATACGGTTATTGATACATTATGAAATTTCACGTTCTTAAACTGTACAATAAAGATAAATTTCAACAGGTAAACAAGTAAAGGTGTAGCATTGATGACTTTGGAATTGTGAAAGATTTAATAACAATGACCAGTACATATCAAAATAAGTGTAAGGGGTAAATAAGTTAGGAAGAAAAGAGATTGTTTTGTAGACAATTTCTTGTAATTACTACAAAACAAAACCCCAAATTTTGGGCGAGAAATGAAAAAAAAAAAAAAAAAAAAACAACAAAACTATATGCCATTATTTGCATAGATTTCTAACTCTCATTATCGTATTTAAAGCCATAGGAAGTTTGGGCTTCAAAAGTCAACAACATTAATTCTTAAACACATTATTCACAGACACATAGCAAAATCAATTCTTAAGATACTGAAAAAAAAATAAAATAAAAAATAAGTCTGATAATTCAATGGTATTGTCATGACGCGCATCTAAGTTAACCATGTTATAGCAAACATCGAATTCCCTCATCTGACACTATAGATTGGATGGAATTTGGATGTTGAATTTATTATTTTTATTTTTTTTGATGCAAGACATAAGTTCGATTTTACAAATAGTTTAAACGCCATCAATTTTGTTAAAGCGACTTTACATGTATACTTTCTGCTTATTTTTTTTTCGACGTGCACGAGATTATATATTTTTCTGAATTTTTCAATGTTTGGATACATTTTGAGATTTGTGTCAGAAAAACTTGTCTTATGTTTTCTTTTAAAAAAAGATTTTTTCCTTTTTTTCATTATGGTTCACTACTTATTAGTTTTTTTCCGCCATTTATCTTAATTTCTTTTAACTGTGTTTGAACATTTTTTGTCATTGAGAAAAATATTAGTGCATTGAAAGTGTACGTTGCGATTTTTTTTATGTGTTTTGATATTGTAGTTGGACCAACAGCTCTTATTATAGATAATGTGACACCAGACAATAAGGTTCCTGGTATTGAAGGACAGTATATGACTTTGAAATGTACTGCGGTAGGAGGTCAACCAGCACCTGATGTTAATCTAGTAATTTTAGGATTAAATTATACTGGTAAACAGTCAGCACATCACACATTCAATCCTCAAAGACTTAATGATGGTTCCACTGTTACATGTCAAGCTGGATATAAAGAGATTCAACACTATCCATTAAATACTACGACACATATTCATCTTAAGCGTAAGTATGTTACATGTAATGCATGGTATTGAGATCAGTTGAAGATATTTACACCTTGAAATCTAAATTTCAAATAAAGTAAAATAGAAAATAGAAGACAGTTTACTCTTTTCTGATTCCAATAATATCAGGTTTGTAGTAGTTTTATATGAAAATGGTTTTTATTATTGAAATCCAGTTAACATTAAGTCGGTTCAGGTGTAAGATGATTGTTTACTTAACACTGATTCCAAAATAATATTGTGTCTTTATTTTCGGTGATGTATGAAAAATGATACTATAATGATTATTAAAAAAAATCATCATAGATACCAGTATTAAATTGTTTTGCACCAGACGCGCGTTTCGTCTAAAAAGACTCTTCAGTGACGCTCGAATTAAAAAAGTTAAATAAGGTCAAATAAAGTACCCAAAAATTCCAAAAGGTTTTGCCAAATACTGCTAAGGTAATCTATTCCTGGGTAAGAATATCCTAAGTGTTTTAAAAAATTCAAAGTTTTTTAAACAGTTAATAAATAATTATGACCACATCATTAATAATTCATGTCAACACAGAAATTATCGTTTATCGGTTTCTTATCGTGGAATCAACAGCTTTTGGTATCATCAGTAGTATTTTACACTGATTCCGAATAAGAATTGCTACCTCCGATTAACAAATGTCATATTAAACCCAACAGTTTTCAAAAGATCCGATTACTGGTATTTGTATTTTGTAACAATTTTAAATAATAATCAATAAACATTACCAAATGAAAACTCCTATAACACGGTAGATAAAGTGTCCTGCAAGGATCGTGGTTTTTCGAGTGAATCTGTCCATTTTTTTCGAGTGTAGATTGGGCTTTGTCGAGTGATAAAACATGCGATCAGGTCAATTAACTACTAATTCTAATAATCAAAAAATGGACACTCTTTTACATTAAAGACCAGAATATAATTCATGACAAAATTCTCTGTTTTGGTGATGGTGACTTGTTTGTAGATCTTACTTTACTGAACATTCTTGCTGTTTACAGTTATCTATATCTATAATGAACTTGTTCTATAAGTATTAGAGGAGAAGATTTCTGTAAAAAAATGTTTGCCTTGCACATGATTCGCTATCCTTAACATTAAAGTACAGTTATTAAGCTGCTCAGATTGTGATCTGTTCAACAGCCAGGTGAGCTAAAAAGGGGTGATTTTACAGTTTTCGGACAATATTTTTAAAGTGCTTTGAGGAGTTTTCATGCAACTTTGATGAATGCTTTATATAGATTAAGGTTACCTCCCTTTTATTTTTTTTTATAAATTTTTGATATGACATTGAAAAATTATTTATAGGTTTCATAACGAGTGAAAATGGATATCGCTTGATATCAACTCGAGTTATTTAATTTCAATATAATATTAAAGGATGCTCAGGCGAGTTTGATATCAAGCGTATCATGCGCCCATGGCGCAGCTGTTAATTAAAAAACGGAGAAATAAACCTACTGGACAGCAGAGAAGAATCAGAAAAACGCATTTGTTTTTGTTAGATGTATTTTCTATTTGTATCGATCTGATGAGTTACTAGTAAGCCTTTTTCAACTGATTTTCATAGTTCGTTCTTATGTTGTACTGTTACACCACTGTCCCAGGTTAGGGGAGGGTTGGGATCCCGCTAACATGTTTAACCCCGCACATTCTGTATGTATGTGCCTGTCCCAAGTCAGGAGCCTGTTATTCAGAGGTTGTCGTTTTTTTACATAAATTAGGCCGTTAGCTTTTTCGTTTGAATTGTTTTACATTTGTCATTTCGAGGCCTTTTATAGCTGACTATACGGTATGGGCTTTGCTCATTGTTGAAGGCCGTACAGTGAGCTATAGTTGTTAATTTTTGTGTCATTTGGTCTCTTGTGGAGAGTTGTCTCATTATCTTCTTTTTTTTATATGTAATAAAAAATATTCTACTAAAAGACAATTTATCCGACCAGTTTTTATTCCCATTGACAATAACATCTGAATTAAATTTCATATATAGTTAACAATGAAATGAATATTTCATCAGCTTTATTCACTCTTTGTACGTACGTCTCAATCCAAATTGTCTATGCTTACATTAGATTGTTGACATCATGAATATATACTGTACATGTAATTTATTAGATGTGACAAACAACAATATATACAGATGGCTGATACTTGTTTATAAAGTCTAAGTGTTAGTACACCTTTATTAAACCGATGAAAGCATTGGTTTCTTGCCTTGAAAAGTACACAATTTGAACCCTTTTTTATTGTTTTTAAACGTAAATACACTGACACACAACATTCTAAACTATAGGAGATTTGTATAATCACTCGATAAAACACGGACGCACTCGAAAAAGCCCGGACTGCTCTCGAAAAAACCCGAACACATAGAAATGAATTTAGGCTCAAAATACCGTTTTTCAATGCAACAACAAGACTTTTTGTAAAGTGTCTGTATATCTGAGGATATATATCGATTCCATGTATACATTTCCATCGACGTTTGCATTGGTATGTGTATAAAAATGGCTTTATTCTGTTTTTTGGAATAAAAGCATTGTAAGGCTAAATTCAACTTTTTGAACGAAAAATAATGTCGGATTGATAATATCTTTTTATCCCTTATACTAACACACCTTGTATATCCGTGTATATTAAACTCAAGCTTCTATATCACGTCTTTTCAGAAAGTACATTTTTGATCATATTCACGCGAAAAAAAGTGGTCACACTCGAAAAACCCGATCAAATCACTCGAAAAACCACGATCATAGCCGGACACTATACCTGCCTTGTATAAGAGGTCTTCGAAATGTACGAACGAAATGTATAATATCTTCATCCTAATAACATGAACGTTTTGTACCAGTACTAATATTTCTTTATAGTTTCAGAAGAGATGTGCTCAAAATCTGATACATAAGCTTGACCTTAGATCTTCAATTCAATTTCAAAGTTCTGGCTTTTGGATTTAAAATTTTAGGTCCCCAGGTATTTACCGGCTACCATAAAAGAATTTTGCGAACAATTAAAAAATACTGTCTCGATGTCTTTTTAAGTTTCTCACAAGAAAATAAGTGAAAGGGCAGATGACCCTTACAAGGAAGAATTTTTCATTAAGTAGGGTCAGTTTCAAAAGCGTTTTATCTGTACGATAACAAAACCCAACTATCATATAGATATATGTCGAAACAAAAATTAATCTGAATAAAATGAAAAGGTTATTCAACAGAAAGATGGCAATGCTTATCAAAAGCAACTGTTCAGGGTGCAGTTGAATGTCTTCCCCATTTGAAATTTTCATTTGTGATAATAAATATATGGATGTAAAAAATAGTAATTATTAACTCATTGTCGGCATGAAATGAAAGTTTACTTTACACTGATTCAAAAATATATGGTTCCTACAGTGTTTTGCATGACAAAGGGAGATAATTTGATACTTCCGGTTACAAAATGTGACTTTTCCATGAAATAAGTGCAAAAACGATTTCTGGTTTGCACAAGATCACTTATAATTTACCGTTTAGGGTGATATAACCAAGTGGCTTTATCAGATTCCAATTTGTAGTCATCAATAGACCTTAATTTTAAACACTTTTATCCTATAAGAATTCATAGGATTGCTTGAAACCTTAAGAAATCATTCCTTCATCTAAAAACCCAAACATTTTGCACTAGATCTTTTTATCTAAATGGGATTAATGTTTTTCACGATAAATGTCCAGAATACTTAAAAGATGATTTTTCAATAACTTCAAATAAAAGGAATGCTAGAACACCTTCCTATAATTTCTATGTTCCAAATGTTAGATGTGGAATCTTCTACTTTTTTGTTTGAAAGAATAAAAACCGGAATTCTCTAACAGATCATTTAAAATGTATTAATCTGAATTCAAACCCAACATTTTAGTTTGAAGTTAAAAAAACCCCACCTAATGAGTAACCTGAGGTCAATGTCAGATGGAGATTTTATATTTTATGAGATTGCATTTTTTACGACTGTTTAGAGCTGATATTCATTTAAACCATTGTGGTGACGTCAGCCTATTCATTTACCGTGGATTCTTTTTCTAGAATCAACGCTTCCTAAATCTGCCGCTGAAATTGACTCACCAAATTATATTCAATTGTTTCCTTTGTGTGCCTAATTTCATTAAGTTTGAATTGGCTAATTTACTGATTTCTGTTCACTAATGGAATTAATTTAAAAACTTACCTTTAATTTTTGTAATTTTTATATGCCTTCACTGGGAATCGAACCCTTCCTTGAAATCTGTTATGTGTGACTGACATCAACACATCGACTAAACCTCTCGGCTACCAATGGGTTACACTATAGATGTCTATTTTATATATTTAAATGAACATCTGATATACATCGGTTCATCGGACACACAGGGCTTGTACCTTTATATAGACACAATAGGCAGTCGTATAGTATGAGTTGGTAGCCGCGAGGTTAGCATGGTAAAAATCAATGAGTCAAAGATAGGGATTTGTCGGTTTAGGATCGAATCCCTGTATTCTCTCTGTTGTTCCAATTCTTATGTTATCCTGTTTTTTTTCTAATTTTGCATGTTATAGTGGATATTTTTGTAATAATAGCGAGTTTTTACCGGTTTTTTTTTTATTATTATTGGCTATTTCACATGTTTGAAACAAAAATGATTACATTCTATTTGTCAATTTTTGTTTTATAAATATAGTATGATTTCATCTGTTTTACTACATAATTTTACAAAGGTTTGTTTGCAAATTCCTATGCGTGAAAATCGTGATGTGCCTAGAGTGCTAGAAAAATTTCGATAATATA
The DNA here is from genome assembly GCF_021869535.1 of Mytilus californianus. Lineage (NCBI taxonomy): Eukaryota > Metazoa > Mollusca > Bivalvia > Mytilida > Mytilidae > Mytilus > Mytilus californianus. The sequence goes on from NW_026262701.1 coordinate 85,543,591, forward strand.
CTTATTATATATACTTTATATATGCTTTTTGGTCGGGTTGTTGTCTCTTTGACACGTTCCCTATTTCCATTTTCTATTTTATTAGAAAATATTTCGAATATGTCTTATTTTGTATAGACAGATAATATTCATATGCTTGGTAATATAGAGATCTTTATAGGTAAAAGTGTTATATTTGTATTTTGTTAACCAATTAATTGTGATCTGAGATTTATGAATGCATCGTTGGACACGATAACATGGTTATTTAAACTCACTTACAATACCTTCTAATTAAGAAAAGGCTTTAATTTTGAAAAGAAATTAACACAATAGTTTAAGTTATAGATACAATGGATAAGCGTAGATTCATGAAAAACAAACCATTCGCCCTCCGGGCTCATGGTTTCTTTTTCAAGAATCCACGCTTATCCATTGTATCTATATAACAGATACTATTTACTGCTACATAATTGTATGATGAATTATTTATTTCACCATACACACTATTAGGACCCCATTGGAAATACGTTTATTTGCTTTTATTTGTCATCCTTGGGTTAAGGCGTTAAATATACATATAATCACAACCATAAAACGACGAAAAAACAAACAACAGAAAACAAAAGAAAAGTAAAATCATACACACAAAACAAGAGGGCGATCCCATGTGCTCCGGAAGGGTAAGCGGATCTTGCTCCACTTTTGCACCTCTCGTGTTTGTTATGGTTAGTACAAATTTGGTAATAATTCTCATTCAGTGATGTCACAATCTATAAAAAAGAGGACGGAAATGTGTCTGCGACAATGAGAAAAAAATCCGTGGTCATCTGTGACACAGATATTCCATCACTGTAAACCATTTCGTGATTGTGTCTATAAAATGTTCGAAAGTTATGGTCTTATGATCTTAAATCGAAAGTTTTTTTCGGCGTTCGGCGGACGGCTAATTTAGTACACTAACATAACGATTATTAAAATAGTGAAGGGTGAATAGGTCATATAAGATGTAACCGGATCGCTTCTGTAATTATCAATAGGCGGAGGTATACACCCAACATCATGACAGTGGTTACAAAGCTGCTTGTCAATTTCAACTTTATTTTGAATTAGGATTAAACAATCTGATTATGTAGTCGCCCCTTTTGTTGTTTATACAACATTGTCATTTATACGTGACAATGTCATTCGATGTGTTTGAGCATCACCGCTCTTCAACACTTTGTACATTGGATAATAATGACCGTTTGTCCCGCCTTCTTAAATTGATCGACAACCGTATTTTGAACGTCATATCGGGACACTTTACATGGATTCAAAAAAAAAAAAAATTGATGCATAAGAAAGAAAATTTCAGCATGATATAGTTAGTACAGATGTTTCAAATACTAATCAACTGTGAAAGATATTCTGGAGTCGTAAATTTTACGAGATCCATTGATTTCATTTAAATATGAAAACAGAGGAGTGTGTATGAATGTAAGATTACATTGTACTAGCTTGAAAATGTTGCGTGTAAATGAAATTGAAATTTATACATTTTCGCTACGTGCGTGAATATACTTTTGTAAAAGAGGCAATGCATTTCACACACTTGTCTTAATGTAAATTTTTACTAAAAACCCACGATGTCTTTTATGAACAAAAATGTGATGGATAAAAAAAAAAAAAAAACGTTTTCGTCGGATATTCTTCGGTGCAAAAAGATGATTTTTTAACTTGCAAGCTAAATATCTAAAATTTTGCATCGCTAACCAATTTTAATTAGTTTGAATCCGAAAGACATTACATTATAAACCTTCTTTACCATGGTGAATTGGTAATAATTATGTACTTTCGAACTTATTGTTTGAAAAAAGAAAGTCTGTGGTGTAATTTACAACGCAAAAGAATATGTTTGACTCGCATTATTTATGTGTCTGTCCCAAATCAGGTGATTGTAATTTAGTGGTTGTCGTTCGCTGCTGTGTATTATATTTGTTGTTTTGTGCATAATTCAGGCTTTTGTTTTCTCGTTTGGAATGCTTTACATTTTGTTAAGTCTGGGCCTTTTATGGCTTGCTTATTGCAGTATGGGTTTTGCTTATTGACGAAGGCCGTACGATGACCTATTGACCTATTGTTGCTATAACATCTACGTTTTTCTATCGGATATTTTTACGTTGAATGCAAACGATATGAACCTACGAAATCTTATATAAAGGACTAGGGATGGAGTGATTTTTTTTTTATAAAACAATAAAATATACATAATTTAGTTTGAGTCAAGATGAAATGACAGCAAATTTCTACATAGATTATATTCTTATTCAAATGATACATACATTGTACCTCGAACCCTTAAATCGTCATTTCTAAGTAGACCCTACATTGTTTAAGTCGGTGTGACTTTATCCACCTGGGATATATGTCCACAAAACAAAACTTCGGGTACACGAGGAGACCTTCTCGATTTAAGACGGTTCACATTTTCTTTATTGTGAGCTAGAGCTAGTTTCGACCTTGGCGTCTTATTTTTAAAATTACTTCGTTGATGAACTTATCACTACAAAGTACCTGCAAAATCTTCGTTCCCGTGAAATCTAAGAGTTGTTTCAATTTCAAATTTTACCAAGGACTCTTCTGTGGAACTGTCTGACGGGCTTCAAAGTCGACAGGATAAGAAGTCAATGTATTAAGGTTAATTTACGTTCTGTGGTACAATGGGTTACTTTCTGGTTAAATACATCTTATCTTTGATGTGCCACATTAGCATCCCTATAAAGTAAGACAGTCGGTGCGTGACCCATGACATACGATATTTTATGCATTTCATTGGCAATTTTCTAGCAAAATCCAGACTATACTATATCAATTAACGCATCTTCGCTAGCCAAGGGTTACGATCCACTTCCCTTCTCTCCACCCTTGGCATATTAAGCCAACATTTGTGATAACAATGTTGCGCCATCTATCGGTAGATTAAAGTCACGCCCATTCCGAATACATTATTCTTGACCAATGGTAGCACTTGAACTCTTCAATTTGGAGGCAAAAACACGGTAGCGTCTAGATTCTACACACTTGGTAAAGCGGGAAACGAAAATATACGTTGACATTCATGCATTTGTGCAAGAAACATACACATAAACTTCTATTAGTTGATTAAAAACATTCAAGTTGTCACTAAATATAGTCGTATGTTTAGGGATGTAAAGACTTGTTGCACAATAAGCACGTGGCAATTGTTTACATACACTTTCTACATTTACACGTGATCATGTTATAGGCGCTCTTTGATTGGATGCAGCGAGTTTCGACTGCAACCAATGAAAATCATTACATGTAACTCCGAAATTCTATCTCAATCCGCCAAGGGTGGAGAGAAGGGAAGTGGATCGTAACCCTTGGCTAGCGAAGATGCAATTAACGTGTCTGAAGACGAATTTGTGTAAAATATTTTTGTTTGATTTTAATCTCTGAAAATTTAAATAATCTCAACTCTTGAACAGATCTTTTCGGGACGTCGGGTTGGGCCTATATTTTTGTGTGAATTTGGGATTTACATTTATTTGGACTCGGGAATCAATGATTATTATTTGGGATTCGGCATAAAATTCTTTATTTTTTTTTCGAGATTTCGGTATTCAGCTTTCGGTTTTTTTCCCGGAAATTCGGGATGACACCTTTCCTACCCCTCTCTCACTCTCTCCAGCAGGCAATGTTGAGGAAAAAAGGAAAAATCATCCTGTATGAGAATTTGAATTTATCAAAAATTTTCAATTCTTATAATATCACAAAACCTGCAGATTTTTTGTATTTCTTTGTGTGCAATGACTACAAAAAGGGCTTGTATACGACTTCCTAAACTTAATCTACAATTCATGTTCGTTACTCAACACTTTCAATACTGAAACAATTAGAGATATCAATATTTTTTTTTTATTTTTTCAAATATCGAATACTGGTTTCCAACTAAATGTCCAAATATATCTGGAATATTTTCCCTCATATTGACAGCTATCCGAAGTCAGTTCATAGTAGCCTTGGATCCTGGCCCACTGCTCGACGAAGTATTAGATTGGGTCAGGACGCCAGGCTAAGTTCATAGGACCTCAGTTTAATATAGGCGTGGCAATCCATCACTTTTATCCAATCAAATGTCCTTTATGATAAAGATTGGCGTGCAATTGTAGTCGAAACAATGTGATTTATATAATGACATCGTAATAGTTTTAGGACACAGTTACATCAACATTGAAAGGTAATGTACTTTATTGTGGAAGCTGTGGACTACTGATTCAAAATAAAAATGATTTCGACAAGTTGCTTTGTAACCACTGTCAAAATGTTGGGTGTAAAGATACCTTCAAAAATGTAAATTCTCAACATCAGGATGATTTACGGATAATTCGATTAGCCAACAAACAACAAATGCTGTTACGTATACGAAACCAAATCCTGGCAACTCTTTAAACCCTTCCTTTACGCTTGAAGAGTTATGACCCTTAATTATCTAAAATATGAATTTATATTTGTTTCAACATGATTTTGTTAGAGTCTAACAAAATGTCAGGAACTATAAAATTATTGTCAAATTCGATTCTGACTGCTTTGTCATCTATTGTACCATGAGAGTTATGTTCTTGATTATCTTCTCGGCAGAGTTTTTATTGACCCCAATAATAACTTAAGTACCCTTGAACAAAATCTTTTAAATTCTACCACAGTGTAGTGATGCAAACCTAGCAGATAAATTTGACACTTTACGAATCCAGAGAGCTATACCCTTTTAATTCCTTTTTTGGTTTCCAGATGATAATAAACTTTTTGGATTCAAACACAATTTTAAAGACCATAATATACAAATCAAATTAAATTTTGACAGAAGACAATCTCTGTTCAGGAGTTATGTGTTTCTGTGATAACTAGATAATTCTATGTATCTACGATGTTACCTCCTATACAGTTCTAGGAATGCCATTGGTTAAAAGCGACCGCGTGGAGACAATGTATATTTAATATGGGGTTAGTAGGCGTGGTTTATTTTAATATACGGTTAGTAGTGGTGTTACGTCCCTTTATAAAAACAACACGGCGTTGATGAAAAATCTGAAAGTTTCTACTTGACAGCAGATAAAGAAATTGATGATGAACGATTGAAATAAATGCAGAAAACACTTTGAAAGCTAACAAGTTGTTATTGTTGGTATTTGTTTTTGTATAGACCAATGGAAGTAGGTTTTTTATATTAAGATTTGATCACCTTGATAGTCCACTAGACTAAATGCGACATGTTAAGTTAGTCGGTAAGATAAAATCGTTACATATGGAATTTACTGACCCCATTTATATCGTATTTGTTCACTAGCACAATGTGTAACTAATAATACATTACTAGGAAGAAAATCTTTAGACAACCTGTTTATGAACAACAAAAGGGCCATTTAACCATTGCAAATGCCTGTTTAGGGAACACACAATGCATGCCTTAAAAGATTGTAATTGTAATATCATGTCTCAGAATGCTTTGTACTGTTTGTCAATTCTTCTATGTTTTGACAGTTTTCAGACGTTGGTTATTTACAGAAATGTCCCACAGAAACTTTAATTCCACCTTTTTTATTTTTAGTCACTTGGTCCTTTCGACAACATATAAAAACTCTTTTTGAAAAATATTAGTGTCTCAGATAAGGGCAGTTCGTAGAGTCTATAAACAACATCTCTATTGGTACTAGCTGTATTATCAAATAGGCCGTTGCCGTTTTGTTTACGAACGTCAGTGACGTCAATTAAATCGGCAATAATCATGTTAAAAATCAAGAGGTTCACGCACTTCAAGGTTATTCACCGGTTTGGTACATATTTAATTCTGAATGGTCATTCCTTGCATTTGAGTGTAAATTTTACTAAATAGTTCATGGCACGTGATTATGTAATACCCAATAGAATAAGTCATTATATATATTGTATGCCATTTCTTATCAAAACTCCTTCTCAGCATATATTAAAATAGATCGGTAAAATAAATCGCAAACTTTGTTTACCTTACACCTTACTTTATTCGAAACATAAAACCAATTTTATTCACTTATGCAGGTGAAGAAAATGAATTCAATAAATGAATGTCATCAATAAGGAATATTTCGTTGTTTATTTTTAACGATTCCCTCAGATGTGAAGGGTATATGAAGCGTATACTTTTATTCACACATACCAAAACGATTTTTAGTTACAGTATGAGAAATGACAGTGCGCTTTTTGTTGGGCACGTATAACATTTAAGCGATACACGCACTTCGAGGCATTTAGGTTTCATGTTTTGTAAACCAATAGTCTTAGCTATTGGTTGAAGTGAGCTGATTATATTTCAAATGGAAAATTGATAAATGCCATTATTAAAAAATAATAGTTTACATATAAACTCTTTTTTAACGTTAGAAACCTAATAATCTTAATAAAAAAGTTAAAAGGTATAATGAGTTGATAGATTAATGTGCTAATTGATTACAATTGTTGATTTCAAATTTTATAATTATCAAAGTTAATAACATAAATTCGAAACCGACAATATAGGATATCATTATAAGCTAAAAAACCCTAGAAAAATGATTCGACGTCATTTCATTTTTTTCAGTGAAACCAGTAATAACCCCTTTTTCTCCTGATACAGTCAGTACAGAAGAAACAAAAGTTTTTGCTATATCATGTCAGGCTACAGGAAGTCGTCCTGCTGCTTATATATACTGGTTACTTGGACCACAAAGAACTAATATTACAACAAACTCTACATCCCAATCAAACAAAGAATCATCAACAGATACATATAATGTGACATCTTATCTAAAATATAGAGTGGACAGGAAATATAATGAACAAACACTAATATGTATAGCTGTTAATGTTGCTGGATCCATGGAAACATCTCTCACATTAGATGTCAAATGTAAGTTAACTTCACCACTTGTATGAAGTAAGTTATGTAAATGATACGTCATCAGTGATAGAATGACAGTCATTTCTACTGTAGATAAGGAAAATGATGGTAAGAAGAAAAGAAAAAAAACCTTTTACCTAATAAAACGTTTCAAGGCAAATACTGTGAAATGAAGGGAATTACATTCCGCATTTTGCCCTTTGATCTTTATAAAAAGTTGTCTCATAAGCAATCATACCATATCTACTTATTTCATTTCAAAGTTTCAGATCAACCTAAATAGCTTATCAAATAGAAGTAAATTGCAAATGTTCATAAATGCATTTGGAATTGATGTTCCGAATGGTTAGGTTTTCCTTGAAATATATTAAATATAAGATAAGGAGATGTGGTATTAATGTAACAAGGTCCAAAAGACGTTGATCACATCAACTATAAGTCATGCATTGCACGGTCTTCAACAATGAGCAAATCCCATACCGTATAGTCAGCTATAAAAGGTCCCGAACTGACAAAAAGTGGAACAATTTAAACAAAAAAAAACAATAGATAACAACCAACTACAGCCTGACTCCTGACATGCACAGACAAAAATGTGGCTGGGTTTAACGTGTTTTGAGCACTAAACCCTCCCCATAATCTGGGACAGTAGTGCAACAACCAGATTAAGAACAAACAGTAAAAATCAGTTGGAACTGCCTTGACTCATCAGATTGATACAAAAACACTACTAACATAAAAACAAAACACATTAAGGACCGATACTCGCAGTTACCGAAAGCTAGTTCAAAGCCAATAACAACCAAAAAAAAATTCTCCATGACTAAAATATCATTCAGTACAGATCCAACTGATGTAGTATAAAGACGTCAAAATATCGTTTAGTGTTAATATAATGATATCCGTCACAGAGTAATGTCCTGTGAATGTCTGAAATGTGTCATCATAACATAGTGATCGAAGATTGTGGATATATAAAGAATCTGTCAGTCTATAAGGGGTGGGGTATAATTTTGCCAGTTTAAGTAGAAATGACTCTACCTAATAATGTTTTCAATCGAAAAAAAAGGGAAGTTATTGTAAAGATAACGCAGCTGTCAATTTAGGTCTTGACGACCGAGACATTTATTCACATGGCTTACTTACAATCCGTTCATGAAAATTGTATTTTATAAGACCAATGTATCTAGCTAGCTATTAAGCATCATTTAATGTACTTGTAGGCCGCTTGTCAACTTACAATTATCTTAGCTAGTTGTCAGTGGGAAAACGCAAAAAATTTTTACCTAAATATTTCCTTGAACTAGACATTTTCAGAGGTTGAAGACTACTCGCCATAGATAACACCTCAGGAAAATTTTATTTTGAAGTTATGCATTTTGATATCCAAAAATAAAGTCTTTCTGCCAGGGATTTTTTTGAAAATTAAAGGACATGTTAGTTAGCAGTGTGTCTGACTTATTGTTTAGGACATTTTACGAAGAATATCATGATTTTATTTGAACAATTAGTGAACGAAGATAAAAAATACCAGTAATAAATACACTTAAGGTGGATGGGGGTCTTAAATAAAATCCATAGAATTTTTTAATAATTTGTCAAAATGTAGTTTTTATCATGCTTTTTTCCAAAATATAATAAAAAGTATGGGTCACCGGACTATTTTCACGCTACAGGTTGTGCAAAATTGTCAGATTTTGTATAGATTATGCATGAAAAATCCAATTTTGTGTGATAAAAAGAAGATAGCTCCTATAACATGCTTTCGGATAAGAAAAAGAAAAAAATGGGGTCACCGGACTTGTTTTCTAGATTAATTGTTATCTGCTACTTCAAAATCCAAGATGGAGGAAGACACCCCAGCCACCTTAACAGTTTCACAATTTGGTATTTCACTTGAACCATGTATACTATTTCTTATTGTAACACACAGTGATCTATAGTTGTTAACCTCTACGTCATTTGGTCATTTTAATTGAAAAAGTGACAACCCCCCCCCCCCCAAAAAAAAACAAAAAAACAAAAAAACAAAACTGAAAACAATACCCTATAAATTTCATGCGTCCGATGCGCGTTTCTTAATCAGGACAAATGATCACCTAAAAGCCACACACAACTAAAACAGTACTCTGAATATCTATGAAGAGAATATTACTTAGCACATCTATAACTTACTAACAGGAAAACCATAGGCAAATTAATGTTCAATGTCGTCAAAATATATATTTATCTTTCAGCAAAAGCTTTCTTAATTCAAATATATTTGTTTCATACATTTAAAGTAAACACCAACTTCATTATTACTATGTTTTGTCAGAGTAGGCCTTATTTCGAAGTGTTCTTTATGCTCATTGGTTGAATGGGTGGAGGGACACCTCCAATGTAATTTTCGTTTTAATACTACTAATGTTTGAGCCAATTGTAATTATAACTATTTCGACAATTATACTTTTGTAAATCAAAGTAATGAAACTAAATCTAAAACTGCAACATGCCAATAATCTGTTACTTGCAACTTACGTATTCGGATTTGGTTTTTTACTTTGACCAGGCACAAATATCATAATAATATTTAGTTTATTATACGGTTTTAAAGTTTTTTCTTGTATCAATGAATTATGTAATTATACAAGGAACAATGCTCCATGCTGTTGAAACAAATCAAGAAAACAAGTTTTTAATTGTTCAGTAGTTGTCGTTTGTTGATGTGGTTCATAAGTGTTTCTCGTTTCTCGTTTTTTATATAGATTAGACCGTTGGTTTTCCCGTTTGAATGGTTTTACACTAGTAATTTTTGGGGCCCTGTATAGCTTGCTGTTCGGTGTGAGCCAAGGCTCCGTGTTGAAGACCGTACTTTGACCTATAATCGTTTACTTTTTTAAATTTTGACTTGGATGGAGAGTTGTCTCATTGGCACTCATACCACATCTTCTTATATCTATTCCATAACTTTTATACTTTTTTATTTATCTGTGTATATATATTTTCTTCCCCTTTTTTTGTATCCGACTTTTTATAAATAAAAATCCCTTAACTCATACATTCCCACCAAATGCTTGATGCCTGCCTGTATCATTTCCTTAAAATGTTTTCACGTTTTTTGAGAATTGTTCCTTTTCAACATAAATTTGACTACATACAATGTTTAACGCAGAACTGCGAAAAGGCTATCTTTTTGCAGATTCCGGTATTTATGGCAACCGTATAAGTTGTTAAATTAGCATAAAGCTTGATATAAGTAAATAGTGATGTCAAAAACTGCCCAGGCTCTTGATCACATTTATTATTTGATTGTCAGTGATTTAAAGTTGCCTGACAAACAAATATTTTGGTTTTCACTCATTTGTATCATTTTCACTTGAATTGATGAAAAGTGATGTCGTTTTATAAAAAAAATCACGACACAAATATTTCGAATAGCGATTGATCAGTGACTGTTAATCTCTGTACTCAAAGTTTTTCTTATTTATATACATTATTCCATTATTCAGATAACAGAATATTCAAGGGCTGAAAACTTGAAAAATAAGAAATTTTTCGTCCTCAATAGGTTTTCAAAAACCCGGGTTTTATGAGTATTGCCCAGCCTAGTTGGAAATACTGGGAAAACCCGAGTTCTACTGGTAATACTGGCCAATACTGGGTAAAATGAAATACTGGCCTGAATTTAAAAGAGGATTCAGTGATTAATCACAAAAATAGGCCAACATTAAAGATATTTATAAAAAAACATAGTATTCTAATTTATAAGTTCACTTGTTTGAGACTCTTAATATAAAGTGAATAAATCTGAGAAAGTATTGTTCCAGCAACTCTTAAGACTAGTGTTCATGAAGACACATAAGACAAATGTGTAAAGCTTTTATCAATAACAATCCTAAAAAACCTATTAAAGCTAATTTCCTAATGCTTGTAGATTAAGAGTTTGTTTCGCTTGAATTCTTTGTTTGTATCAACGTTTGCTCAAGCATTGTAATAAAGATTGCAAACAATATAGATAGGCGGAGTTAAACGGGAAAACATTATACTTAAATTTGTTTGGATGCTATCCTGGAGATTAGAAACACCCGATTGTACATGTAAACATTACAGGACAAATTTTATTCACACATATTTAATAAGCTGCTTTTATTACATTTCATAAATCACTCATTCTAATTATTTGTAGTTAATTCACCGGCATATTCGGAACCTTGTTTTTTTTCTTGTTTAAAAAGTCAAAACATAAATGATTATTTGCTTGCTTTTATAATCCTACCAATAATAAATGCGCCAAATATAATATTTTAGATAAATAATCGTTTGTGGACCAACCTTGAGAAGGAAATAATTTTGATCTTTTGAAAAAAAAATTCCTACACAAATTTGTATTTAGTATTGCATGGCAGTCTCGTACAACAATAACGTTCTCATGCGTATTTATGCTGAAATTTGCATTTTTATAGCTATTTTGCACAATTTTATAAATCATTTAAATCATCGCCTAAAATATTGCTTGACAAATTTTAGATAAGAACGGTTGCAATATTGGCCGTATGAAAACTACCTGAATTCTTTCTTTGGTCAGTATACTTAAAAACAATACATTTGATAATTATATTACCCCGATTGTAGGAAAGCTCCACTAAGCTATAAAAGAGGGCCTGGATGGGGGTCCTTTATTTCTAGTCTTTAATTGTTAGACAATTTTTCTCTATTCTTTATTTATCTTGCCAATTATTCTCTATTCATTATATTTTAGCACCCTATAATTCTCTATTCTTTATTATTTTTGCCTATTTTTCTCAATTGTTTGTTTTATTTCCCCTGTATTCTGCACTTTTTGCCCAATCTTCTTTATTCTTTAAACCCCATCGAGACCATCATACAAGTCGGTTTGAATTGCATAACTTACTCATGCCATGGATTGGCCAAAAACCAAGTCACATTTATCAATGGAGGGTCAACAAAGGATTGCCTGTTTAAACCCTATTAAATAAGTATACAATCAAGCTATAGTAATTTCTCATTTAAATGATTATTTATGTTATATTTAAAATCCAGCTTATTAAATATATCAATATATATGTGTGAATTATATTTGTCAGGTAATGTTTACATGTGCAATTGGGTGTTCCTAACCTCAAGGAAAACATCCAATCAAATTTAAGTATAATGTATACAGGTTTAAATTCCCTATATTGTTTGCAGATGTCAATCTTCATTACAATGCTTGAGCAAATTTTTATACAAACAAAGCAAGCAAGCCAACCAAAGTCTTAATCTACAAGCATTAGGAAATTAGCTATAATTCGACATTATGTCTAGATTGGTACCGCAGTCAACATTGTGTTATAATCTTAATCACTATCAAAACAAATTACTATTTCAACAAAGAAAAACAAAATGGCATACAGACACTCTATAGACATAAGCAAAAATGAAAGACAAGAACACAAAAGTTCTTATTGATACACGTTTAGTGTGCAAACGGTTTCTTCAATCGAAGTTACCCGTTTCAGGTTGCAAAGTGAGTCATCGTAAGCATGGGCTTGGCCAACAACATGCCGCTCAATAAAATATAATAAATAAATAATTTATATGTAATAATTGAAGAGTAAGTCTACCAAAGAGTTACCTATTGTCTGACAAGGGCTGGGTCAGAGCTCAACATGCCACCAATAGCAAAGTATTTCGAAGTAGCACATTGTCCCTCGTTATGCCTCGAGGTCTTGTCAATGCTCTCTTTCTGAAAGTCTCGCTTTGCTATTAAATTCACATCATTTTGGGCTACATTCTTTACTTTTCGAGTTATATATGATTTTGTTGATGTGTTAGCTGAAATGACTCGCCTTCACTGATATTCAACAAACATGGTTGAAGTTATTTGTGGTCACGGTAGTACATCTACACTCTACAACATAGAAAACTATAAAACTAAGCACCGCGATTAAAAACCGAGAGTAGCATAGAAAAGATCGTGTATCCATCCGTTATTCATTACTTCCATAAAATAAGAAAACTATTTATATTAGAAAACCTAGTCCTTAACAGTTTCGTTTCCTTTTTCATGTGTTACACAGGGAATATATCGTAGCTTTACACAATAGTGTGAACAGGAAACATTCGTTCGAAACCACATGCATAGGTAGCCAATGCCATATTTGGCAGGTATATAAGATAGCGTTTAGCTTCCAAAGCTCTTAATTTATCATTTGAGCTGTCCTTCCAATTGTTCTGATTGCAATCCCACTGATAAGTTTAATGAAGTGAAACGCGTCCGGCGATTTTAGAATTCTAATCGTTGTATTTAAGATGATTTTTATACACACCCAGATATCAATATTGTTTCATTCATCGAATTCGAACTAAATGTTAACAAACATTCTCTGTTTTGACTTAAAAAAATGACATTGAATTTTTATGTTTCAATCATACCAATGAAGGGCATGTTGACAGGTTTATCGACTGAAATCGACAGAATGTAAGTGTTACAGTCAAAATCGCGAATTGTTTGACCGAAAGACGAGTCTGTGTTCTAACTCATGCATGACAGAAGCTAATTCTTATTTATTTTTTAAACAGATGCACCTGGTGTTACAGTAGAGAATGAAACTTTCCCCCTGACTCAGTTATCCAGACAGATTCAAAGTACGTTAGATGGTAATCCTATCGTGAACACTTGTATCTGGCACCATAGATCTCAGTATGGTGAGCATATTAGATATTTTAGTGACAATAACCAGATATTGACATTACCTACAGTATCTGAAGATGAACGGTATCAGGACACTGGTGAATATGTTTGTACAGCAGCTGACAATGGTGTTATAGGAATTAATGGACAACTGAAACAGACAGGATCTGGATATGTAATTAGTAATGGTAAGGTATATTTTCCTCAGATTACTGCAACTAATGACGTTTGATAATTACTTTCATTTTCCTTTTGAATATAATTGGCTTAATAATTCATTCCTAGATAAAAAATAATAAAACAAAATTTAATCAGTTTATACACACTCTAAAATGACGTCTTTGGTATCATGTATGATGAATGTCAAATGCATGATAACTGGAGTTCAAGTTACAACAAATGGGCTTCGGTGTGAGCCAATGCTCCGTGTTGAAGGCCATACTTTGACCTATAATTGTTTACTTTTTACACATTGTGACTTGGATGGATAGTTGTCTCATTGGCACTCATACCACATCTTCTTATTTATATTTGTAACAGATTTTAGTAAAGATTTGATGATTTAAGACAAAGTTATGAACGTGTTTCCTCGATTTTATGTTCTTTCTATACCAATGTTCACCTATTTTATGAATTATTTTATCAATTTTCAGTTATAGTACAACTAGCTAAAATTGTATGCAAAATTTTACCACAATCAGTGACACAGCCCAATTACTGTTCCTTGACCTTTAGCTAGGGTTTATAAAGACATGTCCAACATATGTCCTTATTGATCGTTTTGGGGAATAAACAGCTTACATGTACTGAAAACAATATTTTTCAAAAGGGGAGTTGTGAAAAGATAGTTATGTTTAGAGGGTGATACTTGAAATTTGTATATGTTAAAAGGGAGAAAAAGTTGTTACTTTATAAGTGCTTGTTTATGTGCTGTACAAAAAAATAAAAAAATAAAAAGAAATGCAGTAGTTTAAGAGAAGCACTTTTAATCATGCAATGTGTAAATAGTTCAGTATTTACTAAATGTATATACTTTTATCCCTTTTACGTTTAGTTAATAGGTGTCTTACTAATTTATTCATCATTGTTTAATATCACTTTACCTTCAATTTTCACATTTCAATGTTATCTATTTACACATGTTACATGACTGACATGTAATATTAATTAAATAAGTTTCTATGGTATAGCTCCACCAGTGGTAACAGCTGACACGAAGGACACTTCTAAACAGTATGGGAAGATTGGTAAAAACACTAAATTATATGTCAATGTGTATAGTATTCCAAAGTATTCCAGTATACGTTGGTATAGAGGTAAAACGGATCTAGTTCGAAACAGATATGTCACCACCGAAGAGTTTGTCATAGTTAAAGATGGGTTTCATGGTGTAGAAGTACAGCTGGATGGTTACAGAGTTACGCTGATCATAATTGATCTGCAGGAGATAGATTTCAGCATTTATACTTTACGTCTTTATTATGATACTAGTGGTCAAAATGTACAACATGAAGTGATTCTTGAATCTGCTTGTAAGTTTTGATGACTCTCACTGTCGTATTTGTTTTAACAATTTTCTTTTCAAAATGAGCATGCCTTTCAATGTAAATGAACTTCATAATACTTACGAAATTTTGAAATCTGCGTTTATTGTATGAAACGACATTCTTGAAATTATAATGTTAAAGAAATTATTGAACCGATACACACATATTTACTGAATTAAATCCTTTTGCACGATTTGTTTTACATCTATTACGAATCCATAACTTATAATCGTCAAAGAAAAAAAATATTGCCGAAGTTTACCGATCGTCACGACCTTGATACACATAATCATGTAGCCCTTGCAAAAATAAGTCAGGTAATAGCAGGGATGGGGTAATCGTAATCTGTAATCGAAATCAATTGTTATTGATTACATTTTTTTCACGTGATCGACAGTAATCTTTAATCGACAACATTTCGATTAGATATAATCGTAATTTAATCGATTACAGCAAAAATTATGATGTTATCATCGATTACTTTTCGATTACATTTCGATTACTTTAGTAAATAAAAGCAACAGTAGTATACTGCTATTCGAAATTCATAAATCGATTGAGAAAAGAACAAATCCGGGTTACAAACTTAAACTGATGGAAAAACATCAAATATAAGAGGAGAACAACGACACAGCAGAAACTCAACACTAAAATGCAACACACAGAGAAACGAACTATAATATAACAATGGCCATTTTCCTGACTTGATACAGGACATTATAAGAAAAAAATGGTGGGTTGAACCTGGTTTTGTGGCTAGCCAAACCTCCCGCTTTTATGGCAATGTTAAATATAACATTAAAATGACAAGATTACATGACAGGACTACAATACAAATAAATGGGAGAACATACAGGACAGAGACACACACAAATAATAGGTATCAAAAGGTACCAGGCTTATAATTTAATACGTCAGACGCGCGTTTCGTCTACATAAGACCCATCAGTGACGCTCAGTTCAAAAAAATTCGAAAGCCAAAACAAGTACAAAGTTAAAGTAAAAGGTGCATTGAGGACCAAAAGTTCCAAAAAGTTATGTTGGATAAGAAAATCCTTAGTATTTAGAATAATTCATACTTTTGCAAACAGTAGATTTATAAAAATGACTATATAATAGATATACATCTTAACACCGATGTGGTGACTAACTACAGAATAAAAACGAATACATAAAACAACCTAAATCAGCACACAAAAAAGGCACAGCAGAACAACGTATTATATGTTAGCCGAAGAAATCGACGCACAATGTGATGTCACATTTAAATTTCTATAAATTTCCAAAAAATAGGATAGAGTTCAAGATGAGCTTTGGAATTCTGATATAACGTGTATTAATAACAGTGAAAATTACAGTACTTATTAATATAAAATTGTGATAGTAATTTGATTATTAATTGTATTATCAAGCTATGTCTGTATTTCTCCTAAATCAAACTGTAAACCAAATACATCGTATAAATTTAGTTGACCCAAACTAAAATCTTATAAATGAACTGGGTGATGAATTATCTTTACCGTAACACACGAATAGAACAGACAAAAAAAAGATTTATAACTACAAACGATAAGACATTTGACAAAATCCGATGAGAATAACAAATATAACATCAAAACTAAATACATGGATTTTGGATAGAAAAATACTGTGACACGTCTTATAGCAATGCGAATTCACACTCAGCAAAACAGTCAAAATAGTTTGATGAAATAGAACATAGTTTAAATAAAAATAGACGACTGCATGCATGAATTCATCGGTTTATAGTACAGATGAAATATAATGTATAAATATATGACTTGAGAGTTCTGTCAAATGGCTTATCAGATCTGTTGTCTCAAGCTGCATAATGTTTAACCAGATTTCCTAACAAAATTGACTGTATTTCCAGCTTTCAATTACTGTAAAACTTTAAAAGCTTTTATATTTAAAATAGGAAAATAGATTAAAAATTATAAAATGGTTTAATTTCTATACTACATTGAAGTAAAAAGCTTATTTGTATTAAAATTCCTACATATCAAAAAGCATAATGTTCCATTAGAGTTGGAGTTTTAGCTTAGAATATATAAACCTTTGATTCATCATAATTTTATGATATAAGGAATAAGAAAGGATACAATATCCTATTGTCAATGAACCAAAGCAATGAAATTTTTGTTCAGTAACAGTAACGTGTAGACCATATTGACGTTAAACATATATATTGTTTATAATTTTGAAAAGAGAATAAAGAATTGTCAATTGCATTGTTGCCTTTACTAATCAGAGACTGATTATGTAAAAAATCAGAAAAGACTTCTCGTTAATTAGATGCAGATTTTGTTTTGATTTCAATTACATAAATGTCTAATTAACTGTGAGATTTACATATTATATTGCCCTAGGTTATAAATTTTACTCAGTTGGCAGTGGTATCACCTGTAATTTTAAATTTGAAATTTTCATCTTTAAAATTAGCGGAATTAATTATTACTTTTTTATATTTTTAATTTCAACTTCCAACATTGCGATGTACTATTTTCACATATATCTGTTCATATTGAGTATTAATAAACAGCAAAACTTAGTCAGTATGAGAGTAAACACTTTGGAGCAAATGGTCTAAAATATGAAGAAGTAATTGATGCAATGGTCCATGTCATTGCAAGAACTTTATCAACACTCATTCATGTTGAAATCAAATTTTCTTTTTTTTTTAATATTTCGGATCCTCGGTAAGTTTCCATCCACTAAACAACTGTCAAAATAACATTTGGAAAATAGGCTTAAAATGGTGTTTTTGTAATGTTCTAACGACTATAAATATGTTGAGCAACATAATTTTGTTTAACTTTCTTTGTTATTTTTTTTTATAATTTTGTATCATGTAATTGACAGTAATCGAAAAGTAATGTAATTACTTTTGATAGATAAAGTGATTACATACAAAAGTCATAGTTATCGATAATTATCCGATAACACAAAAATTCTTCATGTTACAGTGACTTTTTCAAGTGCCAGAGTAATGCTATATAACAATCAAACAATAGGTTACAAATATAGCAAATCCTCATCGATTACTTATCAATTTCAGCTGCACCAGAAGCTCCATCAAATTTCACTGTAGTCGATGTTGGAGAAACAAGTATCACAATTCAGTGGATTCCTGGATATGCTGGCGGACAAATACAAACGTTTTACATTGAATATCGTATAGTTGGAAGAAGTGTATGGATGTCTCATGAAATCGTAACCAGTAACAAGTTAGATTTTCCAAAGGTTTACACATTGTTCGGGCTTCAAGATAAAACATCATACGAACTAAAGATGTATGCAGAAAATATATTTAACCAGAGCCAACGTACAGATATTCAGACACAAACAACTTCAATGAAAGGTATGAGACAAGTTATAGGCTATATGACATATAATCCTCATAGTCAGCACATTGTTATGCTCTGCAAAAAGTGTTTTAGGAGCATTCAGGCGTCCTCTCGTCAGTTCTTTCGTCCATTAGTCGTTCCGTCTTTTGTCTGTACATCTGAAACAAATGCTTTTTAGATAAAATCAAGAATTTTCCTTGCTAATTTATAAATAATAACAAAAAGGGTAGAAGATATATTGAATGGAAAGAAGCCTATTGATTATAGGGTTGAAAGGTCAAAGTTCAAGGTCATTGTTTCTAAAGATATAAAATATTTTAACAAACACTCTCACTTTACGGTGATTTTTGGAGTTTTATTTTACTTATTTTGAAATTTTACCGTAAGAAGATATAGGTTAGGAAAATAAGCTTGTTGATTTTGTGGTCAATATGGCAAAGTTCAAGGTCACTGTTAATAAAACCATAGTTTTTGTTGGGAACCGTTGGTTACTGTATGATAACTTGATTTTTCAAATAAAACAAATATATTTACGGAAGATATAAAAAGGTCACTATCAATAGATTATTGATGAAAAAATATGGAATGAAATTTGTCGTATCTGCATGATAACTTGAGGTACACTTAGATATTAATAAAACGTAAACAAAGTGGTTTCGTAGATGATTATGAAGTGGAAAGGCCGTAAAATATCCCAACAAAAAAGACGTTCCATTCTTAGAATTCTTTAATAATTGCGGGAAAGTAATAGCAAGAGTAGAGACATGTAAAGATATAAAGGCGTGTGCAGAACTGTTAAAGCCAAGACCCAACCAGTATTCTTAGACCAACAATAAATCAACAAAACCAAAAAATATCAAGAACTTGTTAGATTAGCTTAAACTAAATTATACAGCTGCTTTTTCATTGTGCAAAGATTATACACAAACAATGAAAGTACGAAAAGCAAGATTAACAACAGACAGGTCCAACCTTCATATGAATGATTCCCTCATAGATGATGGATATGACGATGAAGATGATGGTAATTTGTTTGCAACGAGTTGGAAGCCGAAGAATGTCCTTTTTTTAAAAAAAAAAACGGGGGATTTAAAGGCTGAAGATACCAATTAAACAATCAAAAGTCGAAGAGATACTAATAAAACCATGACAAAAAAAAAGAAAAACGACGAAAAGACAAACAGCAATCTACAAAACACTACTGTAACATAGAAAACAAAAAACCGAGCAACACAAAAACCTTCAAGAACCAGTGAGCTTCTAGGGGCTCCTTCAGGACAAGCAGGTACTGTTCTACATGGACTGATATAATGTACTGCACTTAGTCTGCCATTGGTTGCAATAAGTGAAACAAGGCTGTTCATATATTATAGACAGTGATTATTTTGTCCTTTCCAGTTATTTTGACTTGATTTTAAATTCAGCTATGATCATATATTTCATTCAACAGGTATTAACATGTAGGTTTAACTCTTAAGTGTGAACAATAACTGGTTTAAAAGTATTCGAATCCAATAGGAAACATTAAATGAACTGTTTCTATGAAAAGTACATACATATACATAATAGTATTTGTTTTATTGTAAGTAAAATTAAATGTTATTTAACAAAAAGTTTCCATATTGCTTCTTGTTGTAAAGTTTGGTAATATTGTCATTTTGATTTCGCTGTTGAATGGTGTCCAGTCAATGTGTCTTTGAAAATATGTTTCACGTAGTAGAAATAAGCAACTTCAATGATCAAATGTATGTTTCCATCATTTTTTTTCATTTTAACAGGAATGGAGATGATATTTGTAATGATTTTAACACCCTGCGTGCAGTGTAAAATATCAAATATACATAATACCTACATGCGTTTAAATGTACAAAGAGTTTGACACGAAAGTATTATTGACAATTAAATAGGTTTTAAGACATTTCTTAGTACTAAGTAGATTCGATTTGCATACCAAAAAAAGTAATCAGATCTGTAAATAAATCGACATCTTGACTGAGTGTGGATTGGCATGGCGGGTGATCCACGTATATCAGAAAACGCTAACCTTACCGACGCTACCTGTCTTGTATCTTTTGGAATTCATGGAATTCCCTCAGATTTTGATTTGTTACTTTGTTAGTATCGTTTAAATGGATTAGGCGATTTTAACACTGGCAAACTATCAAGCAACTCTCATAGAAATGTCAATTCTGATATTCAGTGTAGGTCAAATACAACTGACGTTGCACGTTCAATTATGTACTCATACAGGTGGTCCACATTTTTTGATGGAATTATCGCACCTGAGATTCCGTACTACGTGTTTACTGATGTAATTGGTAGAGCGATTTTTTTCAAATAAAATAAGTAAAGCACTAGTCATGCATGGTCGATTTGTGGTCACCGCAAATGCAGACAACAAGGATAAAATTAAATCGAAGCAATCAAACAAAAATATTATGTTGACATTCAAGGGAATTTTTGCAAGTTTCCTATGTTTCCTGCTTTATAGATGTACCGCATTGCTAGTTCATAAACTTATGTCCAGGAATGTGTGTGACTCTCCTGTATAATTTTGGGTTTATTATTCTTAACAGAAGTAAGCACATCATTAGACGCAATTATTGGTGGCGTATCAGGTGTAGTGGTAACATTACTCCTTGTGTTCACTGTTATCATTGTCGTAAATAGACGGAGAAAAGGTAAAATAAGTAATGCAATTAAAAGCGCCATTATTTGTTCTCTTTTTATACATTTTTATGTAGTAAAATGCTTTCAGTTCATAAATTTTTGATTTGTTCTGATAGTGTATTTTTCAGAAACAGTTGTCAAATTTTTTTTTCAAAAGACTCATCATTAACGCTCAAATCCAAAATATTTTAAGGGCGAAATAAAGTACGAAAGTGACGAGCATTGATCTATCAGCAACAATAGTGTCACGTGACACAGAACATTTAGTAAAATTACAGTGGAGACTCACATCGATTTTCATTTTAATACTCCACCGTCATGATTGAAACGTAATGCTACAAAACATTCCCATCAAATTAACATTCCTTTCTTTTAATTTAATCGCCAGAAGATTGTAGTGGAATGATCCAGTGCCCTAATTGATTCAGAAGAAACTAAATACATGAAGTATGATGGTCTGAATTTCAATTTAATAAAGAATCTCATTAAATAAAGTCCTCGGTATAAATATTCAGGCAATAAAGCCTTGGATACGAAAATGTGACTTTATTTTCAACATGAAGAAGGGTTTTTCTTGTGCAACATGGCTATCTCCAGTCAACACCAAAATCCAACAAAATCAGTTAAAATGCGCTAACATCACAAAAGGTAAGAACAAAATTTAAGAAATTCTAGTGAACATTTTTTCGAATAACTTTTATGTATATAAGTATCTGAAAATTATATGTCTGAAAACAAATAGTCTTTATTTCTAAGTAACAAGTTTTCAACATTATTCTTTAAGTCAATAAATCAGAGTGATTTTATTTTTTGAATTTAAAATCATAATTAAGAATTGGCTAGTTCTGCAGCCTATAAAAATTATAAATAATGCAAAATGTGAAGTAAATTTAAACTTTTAGTTAATTCACAAAATGGAAACTGTTACCCTTGATGTTTCTGTGTCTGTAGAGGTAATTATATACACAATACTTTATACTTTGACTTTAACGAGCAACTGAAAAATCATGTGTATTTTAGTAAAAGTAGCAACTGCTAATTTTCTAACTTAATATTGTAACTTAAACACTCCAAATTATAAACATTATTTTTTTAACGGACAATCGGCATTCAAAAGGAAACCATCTATATTTCCCTTAATTTAAGGTAGACTTCATACAGAAGTTTGATAAAAAAGAATCAGGGAAAACAACTAGGATTATCCTTAAACTTCACGCTATATAGATTAAGCCTGTCATTAATAATTGAAACTGTAGGAGTCAGTCATGTCATCTTTCATTTTCTTTACTATTTTTAATGAAACAAGTGAAATAACAAAAATACCGAACTCCAAGAAAAATTCAAAACGGAAAGTCCTTTATCAAATGGCAATATCAAAAGCTCAAACACATCAAACGAATGGAAAACAGTTTTATAGCTAGCTAAATCTATTGTGTCCAAAAGCTTGGGGTGGGGCAAAACTTTGAAAGGTGAGGTCAATTTCATCCTTATCTCCAGCTCCTACACCAGTGTGTTGATAACGTAAAATGAAGTGATTTGAAGAAATCAAAACGGTGTCACTGTCAAATTGTAACAGATAGTTTTCTGTTAATTAGTAGTGCAGTTATGAGTATAAAATTGTAAGAGAAACCTAAATGTTTGATCATTCAATTCATCTCTGCTAAAATCAATATTTTAAAGTACTTAAAATTAATATACAATGGAGTGAAGTTGCTTATTTTACTTAGAACGCTGCCAAAGCCCGCTAAAAATTACATGCTGGTGAAAATTTTAAATATTGCATTAATAGAAAAAGTTAAATCTTCATAATTACATTGCTTAGGCGTTACTATTCTAGAAATCAGTCAGCAGTCAATAATCAGTCATCGATCAGTCAAGTTAAAATCGTCAATCCGTCAAATTATTAGAAGAATAGTATTGACTGTTTGGACGGAACGGACGGATTGGTTTCATTGACGTATTGACCATTACATGAACTACGTCACGTTGACTTCTTATAAATTACGAAATCGTAGTTTCGTTTCGTTTGAATAAGATGGAGTCGCAAAAAAATGTAAATGGTTTAGAACAGAAAACGAAATTGATTTGTTATTCAACTAAAAAAAACTTTCGTTTGTTAGAAGAGAAGTAAAACATGCATATTAAATTGAAATTTGAATGTTATTAAAGGATTCCCATTGTCGTAAATATAAAGCCGTTTAAAAAAATCAAAAACAAAACGTTATGCATCGCGATTGCAGAAATCTACTATAATTAAAAAAATGCTCTAGAAAAATCAATCAATTAAACATTGCCATTATCAGTGAATGATTTTTAATGAAATAAAGAAATATGGACACTTTAAAAATAGGGAACAAAATATATAGGATTTTCTCATATATTAATCACATTTTTAGGTAAACAACCTCTCCCAAAGTAAAAAAAAAATTATATCCAATGGCGGTTAATGATTTTGATTAAAATGACAAAAATAATTGCAATGCTTTCAACTTATAAACTTACACAAATAAAAAAATCAATTTTTGTAAAAGCATGCCAAGTTCAAAATCTTAAATGTAGATTGATCTCGTGGAATTTTTATCGCCGCTTAATTTAATTGTTTCCACCTTTGATGTGCCCCGGCTGTTGTTGTTGATAGAGCTTGACAGCCATGATCGTTTACATACTAATGTTTTCCACCTCATGAATAGATTAACTTAGACGTATTTGGCAAATAAAGACAACAGTAGTTTACCGCTGTTCGAAATTCATAAATCGATTGAGAAAAAATCAAATCCGGGTTACAAACTAAAACTGAGGGAAACACATAAAAAACAAGAGGAGAACTACGACACAACAGAAACACAACATTAAAATGTAACACACAGAGAAACGAACTATAATATAACAATGGCCGTTTTCCTGACGTGGTACAGGACATTTTAAGAAAAAAATGGTGGGTTGAACCTGGTTTTGTGGCTAGCCAAACCTCCCGCTTTTATGGCAATGTTAAATATAACATTAAAATGACAACATTACATGACAGGACTACAATACAAATAAATGGTAGAACATATAGGACAGAGAAACATACGAATAATAGCTAACAAAAGGTACCAGGTTTAGAATTTAATACGCAAGACGCGCGTTTCGTCCACACAAGACTAACCAGTGACGCTCAGATAAAAAAAGTTCGAAAACCAAAACAAGTACAAAGTTGAAGAGCATTGAGGACCAAAAGTTCCAAAAAGTTGTGCCAAATACGGCTAAGGTTTTTTGTCTGGGATAAGAACATCCTTAGTATTTAGAATAATTCATACTTTTGCAAACAGTAAATTTATAAAAAATGACTATATAATAGATATACATGATAACACCGAAGTGGTGACTAACTACAGAATAAAAACGGATACATAAAACAACATAAACCAGCACATAAAAATCACAGCCGAGTTAGCCAAAGAGATCAACGCACAAAGTGACGTCACATTTTAATTTTTAAAAATTTCCCAAAAAAAAGGATAGAATTAGGATAGAATTCAAGATTAGGTTTGCAATACTCATATAACATTTATTAATAACAATGAAAATTACAATACTAATTAGTATAAAATTGATGTAGTAATTAGATAATTAATTGTATTATCTAGCTATGTCGGTGTTTCTTCTAAATCAAACCGTAAACCAAATATATCGTATAAATTTAGTTGACCCAAACTTAAATCTAATAAATGAACTGGGTGATTTATTATCTTTATCATAACACACAAATACAACAGAAAAAAAAATAAGATTTACAACTACAAACGATAAGACATTTGACAAATCCGATGAGAATAGCAAATATAACATCAAAACTAAATACATGAATTTTGGATAGAAAAGTACCGTGACACGTCTTATAGCAATGCGAATTCACACTCCGCAAAACAGTCACAATCGGGAATAAGTCACGTTCGGTAATTAAAAGATCAGACGACGTAATGTCAAACCACAATCTAACACGTGGTTTAAATGTCCTTAGTTAGTTTGAAACCTTTCGGAATGCTCTTCAACTTTGTAACTTTTTTGGCCATTTAACTTTTGTGTTTGAGTGTCACTGATGTGTCTTTTGCAGACAAAATTCGCGTCTGCCGTACAAAATTATAAGCCTGGTATCCTTGATGAGTTGTTTAACAAGGAGTTGTTTTCCAACTGTACGGACAAACAAGTTTTCGAATTAGTTTACTAGGGAAAAACTTATTATTGAGTGTCATGACAACAGGGTTTGTTACCACAGTGGCGCAAACGGTTTCACTTTACAAATACACCGATTTGAAGTACCACCTGCATATATGCAACAAACGTATTGCATTAAAAGACAAAAATAAAAAATAAAAAAAATAATAGATTTTGCAAATGAAACACAGTACCAATTTAAAAGCTGTTTAAAGAATCTTACAATTATCATGTTATTTTAGTTTTCATTTGCTATTCTTTCATTCACTAGTGCATATTCATTTGCAGGAAAGAAACAAAATAAAAAGTAAGACAAACATTTTTGTTTCAGATATTAAAACAATACTATAACACTCGGCTTCTTGATTGAATTCACAAAATTCTATCACGGCTTGAATTAATCATTTCGTGTAATATTTAACTTCTTGATTACTATCATAAAGATGAACAAAATCATATTTTAAACTTAAAACACAAATTTGTGTATACATGTATTAAAAAGTTTTAAATTGTGTGCCTGTCATGACAAATTGAAGAGATGTTTTATGCTATTTTAATCCTCTTATATGAGAACACTATCTTACAACATGATAAATGAATCGATTTGTTCGATATGAATTAATACTGAAACATTGTTTTTATGAATTGTTTGCTTAAACTGAAATTCAATATGAAATATAGATAATCAGCTAAGTAATTTATAATTGAACAAAAACATATATCACAAGTATCATTCTGTCTTTAGTTTTCTATGTTGTGTTTTGTGTATTATTGTTCGTCTTTTCGTCGCTTTTGCAAAGCTCTGATTTATTTGTCAAATTTTGGATATACTTTGTTCCTGTTTGGTATAGTTAGCTCTTCAACGGTTGTATTAGAATTTTTGATTTTTAAATATTTTGGCCCCGAGCATTATTTACATATTTGCCTTCAATGTAAGTGATTGCGATTCAAACACCGTTTCTTGCAGTTAGAGAACTAAATATTCAAGACACAGTTTATAAGTTTCATTAAGCAAAAAAAGCTGCACGGTTTTCGTGTTTCCCGACATACCGTAATACTCCTACAACTGTTTATAATATAACAATCGAAAATAGTGCCGAAATGTCCTAATGCATATTTATTCATCATGTTCAAATAGATTTCTTTGTAAAAGTAATTGTGAAATTATTTATTTGTAAATACGATAACAAACATATAACAATATCAAAATCATGTATTACAAAATGAAAACAACATTTTACGATACTGATTGTAACCCCACACTGTCTTTTGCTTAAAAGATTTTGAAAGTCTAGACTTGAAAATACACACACGAACTATCATTGAAAAATAAATACGAGGAGAAGCAAATAAAACCAAAAAATATTGACAGAAGACCACGTGTTTTATAAACCTTACAATTGATACATATCAACTAAGAACAACTCATGGCTTCTGATATATAGCACCATTCGCGAAATAAAATTCATATATGCTCATCAATCGAATTTTTTAATCTATTATGATATTACTTATAATCGTAGATTATCGGAGTTGTCACTTAGTGTGCATTTCTTTAATTACAAACCCTTTCGTTGCTGTTCTAAATTGTCTTTGATCGAAAAACATTCAAAAGAACGAATTCAAAATTATTTTTTATGAACTTTAACACTTTACTTATGTCATAATCAGAAAAGTCTGACTTTAGTTGAGATTTCATACAATATTGACATAGTGTTTGTTGTATATGTTTAGTGTTTAGACATTACAAAAATGTAAGTCTTTGGTACGCCTTTATTTCGAACTAAATTTCTTGACAGAAAAGAAGCTCTGTTTAGCACTTCAGTGTTGACACGAATTATCGTTGATATGGTCATAATTATAAATTAACTGTTTGAATTTTTAATTTTTTGAAATATTAAGGATTTACACTCCAGAGATAGATTGCCTCGAGCTGTATTTGGCAACACCGTTTAGAAGTTTCGGTCATTAATGCCCTGCAACTCCGTACTTTATTTGTCCTTTTTAACTTTTTAATTGGAGCATCACTGATCAGCCTTTTGCAGACGAAACGCGCGTCTGGCGTCCACAATTCTAAGCCTGGTATATTTTATAAGTCTATTAAAAAATGAATTATTTTTTTCAAAGAAACTGAAAATTATGAAAACAGTAGTTTCAAGGACGCGCAAATTGGTGATTGGTACGAAGAAGTCAAAAGTTCGTGTGGTAAATCAGTTGTTCTATTTGTAACTAACAAAGTAAATAAATGAAAATTACAAATAAGTAATGACATAAAGTTCCCATTGTATCAGGCTATGTCGTCACTGAACATCACCACATTAAGGTTATAAAATACCTTTTCCCTCAGGCAAAGCTGACCTAAGATGTATTTTGCAATTGCTTTTGTTTTCTATGTGATCATATAGCTCCTGATGTGTTTAAGAATTTATCATTCCTTGTAGTGTTCCTAATGACGTTAAATAATGAAAAATCACACGTAATTTTAGTGCTACTTGTATTACTTGAATTTTCATTCAAAATACAACATAATGAAAACGTTCTCAGTGTAGAATTAAAGTATCTTCCTGAAATAAAAAAATAGAAACAGTTTGTCTTTAATCGAGGAAGTATTGTTTCAGATATGCAACATTATCAGTAAGTATATACTAATTTCTACGGCATTTAAATTGCAGTAACATTATGTTTTTTTCACTTTTTCATATTTATACATACAATTTCATAATGGACTAATATTGTCCAAACTACAACATATAAAGTGTATATAATATTGAATAATAAACACTTACAACATATTATCTTCTTGAAAGTGTTATGAGGGTACCACATTATTTGCAAATTATTTAAAAGAACGTTGCAACAACTCTTTGATTGTCAATGCAAAATGCTCATCTGTATTTTACATGCATTTCCCAACTGTGGTACTCCAAGTTTCCAACAAAAACATTCTTGTCGATTTCGTTTTTCGAACAAAATTAATTGGCCTGAATATGAATTATATACTTTCCACTTGATATTAAAGCAGCAACAATTTATCAATATTTTGGATTTTATACTCTTTGTTTTTATATTTCACATCTTAAAGTAAGAAAATATTACTGTTGAGGAATGGGAAGTTACAACTTGAAAAATGAAATCATCACATTTGTCCTAGATTCTATTTTCAAGTCGTCCATCTATGTCAATATCGGAGGAAAGGTCAAGATATGAGATTATTTAACACGCATTGACATGTGTGTTACATTGAGTACACAACAATATATCTGATAGTGAAACTAGTGAACTTTTCAAGATGCTATTTCATTTTTATATTCGAAAAGGTTATGTAAGAATGCTGCTTCATATAAGTACAGCATTGTTTTTTCTTATATATCATAGTTAAGATCGAAGAATAGTTTGATATAGGATATTTGAGATATAAGATAGAGTGATATGTTTTCAGCGTTTAAATGATTAATGTGATAACTTGAAACATTGGTTTTCTGGTTTCCCATCTATAAATGCGGGATGAATTGATACGAGTTGTTTGCGTCCATACGATCAGTCAATAATATCAATGTTTAGGTACAAGATTAATTAAGAATTATTTTGTTTTCCTTAATTTATAGTTTTAAAATGTTTTTTCTAGCGAAATTATATTGAATTCATATTGGCCAGTATGTGAATTTATTTTTATTATACAGGATTAAGTAAACCTTATTTTGACTTTTCACATTTACTGTATCCTTTGTTGCATGTCTTATAAAACACGTTAAAAATGAAAAAAAAATCAACTTGCATTCACCTACATGTTAACATGGTTAAGTCACACGTGTTGTAGAAGTAGTAAAACCTATGAATCACTTGGTACCAAATACGCTGTAGATGTTTATGATGATTTACAGAATCCTAAAGGTATGCGTAATAAATAGTCATTGTAGAAATGTACAGGTTTATATCTCGTTGATTTATACTAAACGAAGTATATCAACCTTTATGTGTGTGGCAGAACACAAAAAATACAAAAAAATTCAAAAACAACTACTTACAAAGTAAAAGAGAGCCAAATCAAACGAAAGAGACATTCAAACTCATAATTCGTATAAACTCATCCTGCTCCACATGTGGCATTCGTAATAACAATAACTATGCCAATTTTAGGATTGTGGAATTGCCGTATATCGTGAGGCATCTATACGTCTTCAATTCAATACTTACCAAGTGTTAATTCAGATGAGGATGAATATTGTTTTTAAATAAAAACGATTACAAAAAGTGTATGAATGGCATTTTTAGGAAATAATGAATATATCAAAGGAAACGCATGATTCTCATGTACTGGTTTTCATTTTATTTTAAATTACGAACTAACAGATCATACCTAGAACACGCCATATTGAAATTGCAGTTGAGAGTTGTGAAGGAATCATTGTCATTTTCAGATGAAGAACGTCGATAAAAGTGCTGAATCTTTCCCTTTTTGTTCTTCATGTGCTTTATATGCATTAATATAGAATCTGTTTGGAAAAAAATCCACAAATTATATAACTAATTGTATTATGTTCATAACAGAGAATACTTAATTGAAAAACGCAAAAATAAATTTTTTATATATTGTAGACTTGACATCGTCGAAATCGTAAGTAGTTTTTGGGATATTCAATGTATGTGTAACATTGCTATTTTCTTCTGAATAAAATACAATAGCACAAATAAGATAAGGCGGTATTCATACAGTATAGAAATTCGGTCTCTTGGTATTATTTTTCGATTCAAAGTTAACTTTAGTTTGAGATTGATCGCATAATTTTTAAAAATAGTAAATAAAAGTAAAAAGATATCATAAAGTACAGACAAACTACTTGCTTATCATGGGGACTAAAAGATTACTACATGTTGTAGAGACCCAATGGTCCGAATATAAATCGGGATGCTAAATAACTTGCAGACGACAAGTGTATCTGGATTACCCGTGGATACAAGTTCGAAATGCAAAAATACAAAATACCAAAGATATTTTTTTTACTGCCTAAACAGAATAACCAAAACAATTTAAAAATCTATGAAAATCCTGCGAAATTTCATGAATGATTTTGGCGCATAGACTTGATGGCTAAACGTGACGTCATACAAATGAGAACTCATAAACTGAAGGTTACTACGTTACTTCTTCGAAACACGTTACTATTTCGATTCAAGTTTGGATAAAATCGCATCAAAACGGCGTTTTTGAGGTCGGCATTGTTTTATCTTCGATGATATTATAATAATCGAATATTTTTTGGTTCAAGCAATTCCAAATGGCGGGTCACTCCTTAGTTCCAACATGTCAAATGTGGATTTGATCGTTACTTTTAGCCAATGATAAGAAATTTTTACATAAAAATTGCATTAGAAATCATATTCACAGGCTTTTATCAAACTTCCACCTCAAATATAAATGTAAAAGTAATGCAACTTATTCTTGGAATAATCGAAGGTATCATTTCATTTTAATCGTCTGTTTAAGTATATAACAATACCCTCCCTTTACCTGGTACAGTGTTGTAACAGCTCAATATAAAAATAAAACTGTAGAATTCAGTTGGGATGGGCTTGACTCATCTGAATGTCAAAACGCACACAAATCAAGTAACTAAATACCGATACCGATTTCGGTGCGCACGAAAATAGTTCCCGCAAAATAACCGTCATTAGGATACACTAGATAAAACGTTAGGAATGGCAACTACACAAATTATTTTAAAAGCATTACACAAGAAATAGGACCTTAGAAAACAGTCAAAAGTCGTTTGGCGTACATTGTTTGAAGGAGTTAAAACTTGGGATTTAGTACAATTACTACAATGGCAAAAATATGTGTTTTATTTAATACTCCATATTTCAGCTGTTAAAATTAGTTCCCCTTTATTTGTTGTAGTTCGTTTGGACATTCTGAAAGCTGGTGATAAATCAAACGTTTCTGTAGAGTTAGAAAATAAAACAGGTAAATACATAATTGAGCAGAAAAACTCGAACTATGTTAGATTATCAAGACTCGTTATTGTTTCAAATTTAACGTCTCTGAAATTGATATACAGAAAAGTGAGATATTTGTGGTTGAAATGAACGACTGGGTTGTTTGAAAAAAGTATACTTTCAATATAACAATTTAAGCATTTCTATTTTTTCAAATACATCAAAAACTTAGATGGTATCACAAATCAAGATTAAAAAAGACATTACTTTATTGAGTGAAATTATAAATAAGTGAAATATAAGAGATTCATAAAATATTTCTGTACTAAAAACGATTTTGGCATAACAAATTATAAGCCTGGTATCTTTGATGATTTTTTTTTAGGGTAAAATCCTATGAACAAAGGTCTTTACAGTTAAATTTGAAGTTTAAATTAATATTACGATATGTAGCAGCATTTATATACCAACATGAAGTCATTCCAAAGCAAATTTGTCATCAGTATACTTATTTCTCATAAAGTTTTATATGCAAAACATTTTTATTTAAATTGTTTATAATCCGTTTCGTTTAACGAGATACAGATTACCTATTTTAGGTTAGGTTTAAGTTGCATCGAATACACAATGTCTAGATAGTGCCACAACTCTTACAATTAAAGTAATGTTTGTCACAACTCTTAACATAGTCCCTATTACATACCATTTGCACCCATTCAACATAACCTCATTTTCAAGAACAAATGTTACGTATTTTTCACAGTCAATCAACCGTAAGATGTCGAATCGCTTTGAAATTCTATGTGATATGAGGACAGACCAGTGATCAATTTGTATAGATATCATTATACTGAAATGAAATAAATCAGTATTACCTAAGTATATTGTAAAACTTCTTTAGAATAAAAAAAAATTCAAAGTAGATAAGGCAGAATATTGCAAATTTTTAAATGTTTGAATCATTTTAGAGTACCGATGACTATAAATTGCATTCATCCGGCATCGCAATATTAATGGCAGAAATGCAAGATATTAGATATAAACCAAACATCTCCTTACTTGAACAATGGTACATCATTGCCTATATATTGACTGTCGTTCAAAAAAGTCCATGGTCTATATGATACTAATGTTCATTAAATTATTTGTTTTTCAGACCAAACGGAAAATGTTTATGTCAATGAAGTATTCTGAACTAAATATAACAACATGATTTTGTATAAAAACAAAGCCATTTAATAAAGGTACACTTCTATAACGTTACAACGATATTCATTTAATGCTAGGGGCATCGTCATGCAGCAGTCTTCTCATATCCCGGTATGGATTTTAGTCATTGTTGAAAGCGTACGTTGACCTATACTGGTAGCTAACATCTACGTCATTTGGTTTCTGGTGGATTGTTGTTTCATCATATAAGTATAAGAAAATGCAAGACTAACAATCGGTTTACATTCATACGTGGATTTGAGATACAAGGTTTCAAATTGTTTGTTCAATAACTAAGGGCTGATAAATATTTGTTTGGTACACAACGAGAGGCCGGAGACACCAAATGATTAATCAAACTCAAAAGTCGATGACAAACTGACAACACCAGTCAAATAAAAGAAAACTACCAAAAGATAAACATGAACAAACAACACTATAAACACACAACAAAGAAAATTAAAGATTATGAGCAACACTGCACCACCGAAAATAACGGTGATAATAACAGGTGCTCCGGACGAGTGAGGAGATTTGCTCCAAATGAGGTATCTGTCGTCTTGCTAGTATAAGTACAATCTCGGTGATAAGTGTAATTCGGAAATAACTTGATCTCTATTTATGAATGGAAGCTCAATACTAAAATTTACGATGAAAGAGATGATTTTTCATTTCCTATTGTTAATCATCCGTTTTTAGATACAAATCAAAACATGTCATTTTTTTGGAATTAATATTGATTGCCTCATAGGGTCTTTGCACAAAAAATAAACACATTTATTCTAAAAACCAGTAGTTGTCATGATACTTGATGATATTCTTCTCGTATAATTTATGATGACATGCTACTAAACCCCTAAAGTGAGAGATAGTGGTTGATGAAGACATAAACTTGCAATCAGTTTGATAAAAGTCTGGAGCTGGCATGTCAGTAAATTCTAGTAGTCCGTTGTTAAATTATGTTTATCATTTTACTTAGTTTCTTCTGTAACCTATTTTAACATCGGACTCGGACTACTTTTAAACTGACTTTTACTGTCCGTATTGCTGTGTTTTTTTAATTCCACATAAGAAAACAAAACATGTTTAATCCGGCTGCATTTTTTTGCGCCTGCGTTGAAGACCTATTGGTTGCTCTTTGGTCGGGCAGTTGTTATTTTTACACATTCACCATTTTCAGTCTCATTTCTACCTTTAAGATTTTTAATTCTAATTTGTATTTCTAAACTCACTGCCTTAATCCATTTAGAAAGAGTAACTGCGTCTTTCTTTTCGCGTTTACCCTGGCATAATTCGCGACTGAATCCATCACTATAATGACTAAACAACACGAAACCCGACAAAGACAAACCTTTGGCTTGAAATAGGCTAGCATATCCAGCTCCATATATGGCATCGTCATGTTGCTCATATGACTACAATTCCGTGATAAGTCTCATTTGCCGATGTCAGATTCGGGGAAACGTCTATACATATGTTACAGCTGCTGGTACCTCAACAAATATTAACTAGTAAAAATACCGATGATCTTTTAATTTTAAGTCCTCCTGATTGAGACACAAATTCGATATATATGTATGTTTTCGTCGCATGACATCCACTGAGAATTTAGCAAAAGTACCATTTTAAAAATCTGACATAGTTCACTTAGCACGAAGAAATGTTTTGAACATTCTAATTAAGTTCAGTATACATCGCTAAATTTTGAAAATCTTACTCATGTTTTTTCTGTAGTGTACTCAAATAACGAGATCGCAACTACTTGATTAGAGTTCAAAACATAAAGATGTCTTCTAAAATTTCAGATTTTAGGATATCATTTATGAGTTTTCTTCAAACTTAGGTAATGTCTCTTGAATACTGTATAGTTCGCTTTTCCTGCACACTCTTTCCTCTCTTTGTTAAGGTGTATATAAAAAAGAAGATGTGGTATGATTGCCAATGAGACAACTCTCCACAAGAGACCAAATGACACAGAAATTAACAACTATAGGTCACCGTGCGGCCTTCAACAATGAGCAAAGCTCATACCGCACAGTCAGCTATAAAAGGCCCCGAAATGACAATGTAAAACAATTTCAACGAGAAAAACTAACGGCCTAATTTATGTACAAAAAATGAACGAAAAAACAAATATGTAACACATAAACAAACGACAACCACTGAATTACAGGTACCTGATTTGGGACAGGCACATACATACAGAATGTGGCGGGGTTAAACATGTTAGCGGGATCCCAACCCTCCCCTAACCTGTTACAGTGGTGTTACAGTACAATATAAGAACGAACGATAAAAATCAGTTGAAAGAGGCTTAACTCATCAGATGGATAAAAATACAAATACTACAAATACAAGTGGACGTGACCGTATGTTTACTATAGAACAAAAAACCAACAGTAACATCTAATATAACTAATACACTTTCGCTTATTTTTTCCGGGTCCATTGGATTGTAAAATGTATAATTTTAGATTTATCATAATTGAACTCAAAAACATGCATGCCAGACCATACATTTAAAGCGTTTAATAACTTGGAAAATCGTTTTATTTTATGATTTTCTTATATCATCGGCATATTAGTGATGCACAAATTTTTCATCATTAACGGGGATTCCAATACTTAACCGTTCGACATTTTTAAATCAATCATTAATAAAAATGTTAAATATAAGGAGATATTTTTTGTTTTTGCCAGGACATTGTAGGTCTCTCTTCGACTTATGGCTTTTGATACTTTTAAACACAGCACTGAACACTATTAAATACACCTCTAACTGGTCCTATCAATTAAGTACATGCGCAAATTGCCTAAAAAAATATTTGAAATAACTTTATCATACAATTTTTTTAAAGTCTGTATAAAAGCTGCAAATTCAACCAACGATTTATTCTCAAGAGTTTCTATGGTAGAAGTTAAGGAGAAAGATGAAAACAACGTATATTTCCTTCAATAACCAATTTAGTGAGGCAGTCTTTCATCACACCAACGTGATCCTGTATGAAGCAAGTGCGAGATATATTCCATTGTAACAATGGATAAGTAGGAAATTGAGGACTTTTGAAAAGTTGTTAAAATACCTTTTTACCAACACTGAGGAATCGTCCAGAATATAACATATATCACGAATACTTTGTTAGATATTTGCACCTGGATACTTTTAATTTCATTGATAATTTTCACATTTGTGTCTTATGAAATTTCAAATTTTAACGTTTATTATAAGATCTGATTCTTCAATGTTTTCAATTATTATCTTATTGTCAACTTTAATTTTCCAAATACATTTTCAGACGATTATGCATTCATTGCCTTTTTATGCGTCCGGTGTTCTCCATATACATCATAGATAAAAATTCAGACAAGGGCAGACAACTGCGCTCATCTCCAAAATGTTTCCTATATCTTTCAGCACTTCTAACATAGAAGTTAAATAAACAGAAATGAGTTTGGTTGGATGATTTCATTTATTTGTCTTGTGTTTTTTTAAATATAGTTTCAAGAAAGTATGACACAATAGGAAAGGAAGAATGAATTACACTATAAATGATATAACGGTGTATGCGATTTTTTGCGTTTTTTAATTGATCGCATTTTAAGGAAGACATGAAGTTGCAGAGATAAAAGATGGTAGCAAAAATAGAATATGAACAAAGTAAAACAACAGTAGTGGTGAAGAAAAGACGGATCAGGCCACATGGAGAAAAAAAGCTTAAAAGATGGACAAAAGATTGCAGTCAAGTGAAAAGTTACATTTAAGTTAATGCTGGTTATTAAAAATTTTTGACGTAATTGTGAAACTGTAATCTTTATTAATAGTTATGAAAAATTCATTATAATCATGTGAAAACAATTAACTACCAGTAATGATTTTATATAACTTCAATCATACAACACAAGTGGGAAGTCAACAATTAGTGTCAAGTGTGTAGACATGATCTATATGTATAGAACGTACTATTATGTTAAGACATGCAAGGCTTAATTTTAAATATTTTGGAAAACTCTTAAAGAGTTTGGTATAAAAGAATTACAGCTGAGATTATATATCACTTCTGAGGAATAGCAGTGTAATATAAGGTAATAATTCATTTTATACAATAAGGAAATATTCAGAAGTCTGTATTCAACTGTATCAAGACTCATCTTTTATAAATGTGTTGTCATTGTCATGTTCAACCAGTTCCATTTTAAAATGATTATAACATTTTAAAATATTCTTCATGTGAGAGGTATATCAGTACAATACTTGATAGATTGTTTATTTGTTATCAAATCAACAATTTCTAGTCATTCTCCGATGTTGGAATTATCATTTTTGTTGTGTACAATGAAATGAAAACGATTTGAAGAATTCTGTATTTCTTCAATTTCAATAATTCTATGCCATTTTACTTCCATCTGACCACGTTTCAACATGTAAAAATGAAAGTAGCAGTAGACAGGAAATTTTATTCTTTAATCAGTGTTTTCTTTAAATATAGCACAACTTTAAGATTTATCATTATTACACAAGGTTTATAATTTGCATATTCCAAATTATACTTTTTATTTCTAACGAAATGTTGAAATTTAATTCATGAGTTGTGGCAGTCTTTTCTGAACAAAACCAGTATGAATCATCAAATTGACAATAGATAATCTTTGCTGTTACCACAAAATTATTATCGAGAAATATATTATTGTTTGTCTGTTTGTCTTTTTCTTGTTTTAGTCATGGCGTTGTCAGTTTATCTTCGACTTATGAGTTTGAATATCCCTTTAGTATCTTTCTCTCTTTCATCAACTATCATTAAGCATTTTCAAGAGTATTTTCTAACCAAACAAAGACAGATCTTACTTCAGTGTAATGTTTAGAAAATAAACGAAGATCTTTATTTGTTTGTTCTGTATTTGAATATTCATGTAAAAATGGGAAAAACTCAAGTAAAAACAGTATTTGCTGCTTTCAAAGTCACTTTGTAATAGTGGTATAGGTTTTTTGTCAATATCAATTCAGAAAGATTATACACAAATAACTGGTATGAGTGTTGGAACCAGCTGTCTTAAAAAATAACCCATCAAAAGTCGAGCCAAAGAACTATTACACATCAACTCTATAATTATAACACAGTATTATTAACTTGTTAGTGCCTTTCTATCATTTTCTTTAACTTATAGTTTTATTTTGTGATATCCTTTAATTATTTCTTATTATCAAAATATTCTTTATAAGTACTACATTATCGGCATTATTTCAAAAGCCTATGTGTCTAAAACGTTATCAATATAACGATATAAATGAAACCATCAAATTTATTATATTATCATTATCAAGTTTATGTAGGAACATATTTATTTTCTAATTCGAATCACTAAAATAACATTTGAGTAAAGTAATGTACTGATTTTTCAAAATTGATAATTTCATGATTTTATTATATTTGATAGTTTCATCAAGCAAGAAAATACCTTCTCCAGATGAAAATTGTATTTATATTTGAAATGGTTGTATTAGTTTTATACGACCACCATAAACTAGGCAGTAGAAATGATTTCCTGAAAAATAAGTCCATCACGATATAGGTGTATCATCACCATCCAGAGACTATCATATAGCATATATCACTAGCATTGTGTATTGTTATTTGTTGCAGTATGACGTTTGCTAGAAAAGGAGCATTGAACCTGATAGTAAAGTCATTTGAGGTAAATTTTAAAGTGTTATAAATGCAATTTTGATTTAATTTATACTTAACCACAAATTACATATACATTTATGTTGTAAGATGGTTAGGCAAGTGTTTTTGTGTTGTTATTCAGTTGGTTAAAATGTTGTTAAAAGTTGTATCACAACAGTTAAGAGGATTTTAGTCATTGCGAGAAGCAAGAATAGTTTGTCACATTAATTATTAGAATATTGATAGAGTCTCACTAATGCATTTGTTCCCATTGCATTTGAATAGGTTATTTTCGAGCTTTTTTTGCATTTTATGTGTATGGATCCCGGATGGACAATTAATTTTAGTATTCAACAAATTTAATAACGGCTTATTTGTCAAAACTTTGGCTTGAATTTAACACAAAAAATAATTTAAAACAACATAAATGAATCTGTAGTAATTTAGTAGTCGGGTTTTGACTTTGGGCGTTCCTGGTGCAGGTGGGTCTTGATGTGTGATTCGGATGCAAGAGGTTATTACAGTGTTGTTTCCATTTTGCTTACCATAGTAATTATATTTTACTAAATGTGTGCTTTATGTAGAAAGTGTAATATCAAGTACAAATTATTTTTATCGGCGTCTTTGTCTATTTGCTATCACCTAAAAAAACCTTTTTTGATGGTGTCTTTGTAAGATTTATTTGTAGGTTTGTTTGAATGTTTTAGTCAGTTGTTATGTGTTGTATGTCTGTTATGTATGTTATCACAGTTTTAGCTGCTGCATCCCAATAATTGTTACATTAACGTTTAGTGTCTGTTTGCTCACCTAATCATGTCAATATAACTGAACTATAACAAAAGTAAAATAGCAAAATTACTGAACTCCAAGGAAAATTCAAAACGGAAAGTTCTTTACCAATGGCAAAATCAAAAGTTTAAACACATCAAACGAATTGAAAACAACTTTCATATTCCTGAATTGGTACAGACATATACTTATGAAGAAAATAGTGGATTAAACCTGGTTATATAGCTAGCTAAACCGCTCACTTGTATGATAGTCGCATTGAATTCCATTATATTGACAACAATGTGTGAGCAAAACAAAAAGACATAATAGGTAAGATCGTCAAAAATTAGGGTACAGTAGTCATCATTGTGTTATAATCTTAATCACTATAAACTAAACAACCATTTCAAAAACGAAAAACAAAATGGCATACAGACACTCTATAGACAAAGTACATGAGCAAAAATGAAAGACAAGAATACAAAACATGACCATACCACAATAACACAATGGCAGTGTGTACAAATGACGATCCACGCCGAAAGTATATTACCAAAAATGACTATCTAATGATAGTTAAAGATATACAAAGATAAATAAAAAGGATACTATAACACGATATCAAGATGATAAACAACGTCATTACCTGGAATCTATACTTCGGGGTGAGTCAATGCTCCGTGTTGAAGGCCGTACCTTGACCTATAATGGTTTACTTTTATAAATTGTAACTTGTATGGAGAGTTGTCTCATTGGCACTCATACCACATCTTCGTATATCTATTCAAGACTATCATGTAATATTTATGAAGTTGATACGGATTATTTATCAACAAGGTCTTGGTATCTTCCAATTAACTTTTTGTTAGAAAGAACACGAGATGTTCTTTGACATAACCCTGGTTCATCAACTTTCTGCTCAGACACTGATGACGTTTTATAAAGTCTGAGTAGCTGATGCAAGCTCTTGAATATCGAAAGAGTTGGAAATTTATATCCCATATGCAGGTGAAGTTGGTATATGGCTGCTAAAATCTTTTCGTTTGTCATTGTCATAAACAACTGTTATATAAGTGGGAAGTTAAAATAGCCATAAAACCAGGTTTAAACCCAATATTTCCTTCGGATAATCTTTAATTTTGTCAGTTTTATGAACATCTCCTTTTTAAACTTACAATGGAGTTAGATTTTTGGTAATTCTATTATTTTTAGAAATAGCTTTTGTTTTTTTTCTGATAAAACACATTTTGGCCCTTATACATATGCAGCATTTGGCTTCAAAAACTTTTCAGTTGAGCGTACATTATGTATTTTTTTTTTAGAAACTCCTGTTATACTCCATACCTTTTTCATCCTAGTTATTTCAAACCAACAGAGAATATATGTTCACAAAATTTAATGACTCACTCTTTTCTACAGACAAGAATCAAACTAAATATAATGAAAACTAATTTGCAGATGCACCAGGCCAGAGTAAAACGATCCTCAATGCCAGATATTGAGAGTTCTTTGCACACGGTATTCACCAATACAGACGAAAACCTTGATGGACACATTACAGTAGACGAGATGGTAGACTCTGTCGTTGGTAGCACAGGCCTAACGATTGATCAGAACATGAGACGGGGGTTCAATGCTGTATTTGGTAATCCAAAATACGACTTGAATGAAAAATGGAACCCTCGAGGAAAATGGTATGGATTCATTAACATTAGAACAACACAGACATTAGTATATGTGTTATAGATTTGTTTGTATGTTACCTGTTTAAGCATATGCTACATAAACAATAACATTTACTAGATAATCATCGTTAGACAAATTTAATCAAAAACACAATTTGCAAACATAATCAGAGTAATTATTGAGCTGCAAGCTAGAATGTCATAAACTATTGAAAATTCTTAAACGTGACAACCTACTTTATGTTTTAATGAGCTCTTGCAATATTTGGTGATATGGAACCTAGCTAAAATGAAACAACTTAAGTAAATTGTTTGGAAACCTAAGGTCAAACGACTTTTTAAAGGAAATACATTTTGTACTCTCTTAAAAGACCAAATTATTTAATAAGTGTTTCCTGCAGTAAATGTAGCATTGGTAGTTAGGATTGATTTCCAATAATAGGGAAGTATTTAATTTATGGGTCATATTCCATTAGTCTTGAGATAAAGGATAAAAAATATCAAGTACCACGTAATGTACCAAATAGACATACAAGTCAATCAATATGATTGAGTGACCTATATTAACGGTAAACAAACCCGAAACACTTAAAAAAGATTCTTTAAGTATCTAATACTTCAAATTTAGTAAGAAAATATTGAAAGATAAACGTATAGAGAAACTGTTCACCCTACGTTCCAATAATTCTTCTTCATTATCTGATAGAAGATAATGCTAATTTGTAGATGTGCTTTATACTCTTGTACCATTAAAACTTAATTGACAAAAAACGGTAATACTCCTATTCGTTGAATCAAACGCAAATAAAGTATTAAAAAAAACGAAACATGTATAAAGTTTTTTTTAAAAATATATATAAAAAAATCGCAAGGTCATTTTGCTAACAATCTGAAGCAAAGGCTGCTTTCATGCCATACAAACATGTTTCCTCAGAGGAAAATTAAAACATGTAATTCATTCAAACATTTTACAAAACATAATCTTGTTAAATACTCTCATCAATTGGTCTTGTGTATCTAATCTGTAATAAACATAACACGTTACATAGTTTTAGCACTTAGACTTTGTACTGTATGGTCAAACTAATAACATTCCTGTACTTATATTACCTTGAAAGACCCGTTCGTGTTGTCATACATTGGACATTTCAACTCTAGATCATACCAAGGTTATTTATTTTTCATGATAAATTTATTTAAATGCTATATATTAGTATACACGAAACACACGTTCAGTGTATAAAATCATATACTTATGACTGTTGATAAATACATCTATCTAAAAAAAGAACTTGTAGTTTTCAATAAATATAGATTGTCAGCACGCATACAGAGAATAAAACTTTCACCTTTACAGAGTCCCTTATTTCCTCTAATGCATTTTTATATGGATAATAATAATAATAACTTTCCAATGCTGATTACTTTGGTAAACTGTTTTAGAATTGTGTCGTTTTATTATTTGTCATACTCAGTTTTGTCTTTTAAACAAGACTACAGTAAATTGGTTATTCCATAGTCAATTTCTTATATCGCAAATACTTTAAATGCTACCTTTTCTTTTTATTTAGAATATGGTGAACTGATTAAATCAGGAATGGGAATGTGGAAAAGAAAAACTGAGAACTTGCATTGAGGGGAACAGGACAGGAATTTGACAATATATTTTGGTTTAAACGGTGTTTCTGTTAATGTTAGTAATACAGAATAATAACATGTTAAGTAATATTGTTTGTCATTGTCGTCATATTTAGAAAATAAATGTTCCTAAAATGTTATCTGAATTAACAAAGTAACAAAATCAAATTCGAATATATTAAATTTAGTGTTTTTTTTAATTTATATTTACACTTCATTTTGAAAGCTCCTTTGGGTGTCTTCTACTGAAACTGTACAACCTTTATCTGATGTCTAATTACGGAATTTGTCAACACATAAATCAAATGAAATTCGGACCATTTCTTACAGATTAAAACAAACAAATGTTATAGGTTTGATATCTATTATTCCAGCACCATGAGGCTACTGATTGTTTGAATCAGTATGTTTTAAACAAAGGCTGTAAATACCAAGTAACTTGAATTTAAATTGCAAGAAGGCATACGAATATTTTAATAAGTTTTAAGTTTTATGTTTCAGTTAATGCATCGTTTAAGGAAAAATTTAAAATAATGCGTGAATAGTCAAAAATGTTTTATAATTAATGTTCGACTTTTTGTGAAAATAGTCTTTGAACTTCAAACTAACACCTGTTTTAAAGGCCCATCTATTATCATGGGCGAAACTTTACTTACATTACATTTCTATTTTTCGCTGTCAAATTTAGTCGAACTAATAAATTAATTCAATGTATTTTTTTCCATTGTACTTGAACGTTTGCAAGGAATTTCTAAATTCTCTTCGGAACAAAAAACCTGCCGCTAGCGTATCAGGGCCTTTAATGATCAATAAAAACTTTGGAAAATAGGTTGTATTGAAGAAAAAAAAACTGTATTTAATGTTATAGTAGCACCCTTGTGTTGGTGTTGGTTATCAAGATCAAAATCTAGATGTCGTCTTGCTTTAAAATACACCATTGAATATCTCATAAAAACCAAGATACAGAACATTAACTAATACGTGGTTAATGATGATATTTTTCGATACACCCAAACATATTCTTTCCTTTCTAAAAACTACTGCAAGCAAATTGAGACTATGCTAATCATGATTCTCAGCAGACTTTTTATCAGTACTTAGAAAGTAGATCTTAAGATAAAATACCTTTAACAGTTTTTGGATAATGTGCATTTTATATAAAAAATGATGAAGATAGATGATCAAATAAATCCGACTTCTGCAAGGTCTGTAGTTTTATTGACTGCATTTACTCTGTA
The DNA here is from genome assembly GCF_021869535.1 of Mytilus californianus. Classification (NCBI taxonomy): domain Eukaryota; kingdom Metazoa; phylum Mollusca; class Bivalvia; order Mytilida; family Mytilidae; genus Mytilus; species Mytilus californianus. The sequence goes on from NW_026262701.1 coordinate 85,587,082, forward strand.
ACTCACAAGTTTTGGTCGGAAATATGACAATGTAATTGTTGGACGTCTTGTGTTCATGGCACTGCACTAACCTAACTAGTAATGATGCTGTTACGAAGTATCCTTAACGAATCCCTATACATATTTACGCCTAAGCACTTACACTTTAAATCAATCAATGCAGTTTGACATATCAAACAAGAAAATTTATGGTTAAGGGGTTGGGATCTCAACCACTTACTAGATATATGAACATTCGAAAATGGTTATATATATACATTAGGTATGTGCTTGTCCCAAGTCAGGAGCTTGTAATTCAGTGGTTGTCGTTTGTTGCTTTGTATCATATTTGTTTTTTGTACATTATTTTGTACATAAATTAGTCCGTTAGTTTTCTCGTTTGACTTGTTTAACATCTGTCATTTCGGGGACTTTATAGCTGACTACGCGGTATTGGTTTTGCTCATTTTTGAAGGTTGTACGGTGACCTATAGCTGTTAATTTCTGTGTCATTTGGTAGCTTGTGGAGAGTTGTGTCATTGGCAATTTATTTTTATATGTATAGTAAATTATAGTAAATATATTGTTAAGGATAGGGATTTCGATCATTTTGAGGATTTTTATGGATGGCACTTTCGCTATATTTCTTTTAATTTGATTTGTCAGTTATAACATTTTTTTTATATTCCATACATGTGATAAAATAATGATCAAGATCAAAGGTCAATGTCCTAAATGATCGTTGACTGTTCAATCTTTTTGAATGGATCCCTTGCTGTTCTAAAGATTTATCATTTCAACATAAAATTGAAATAAAACTACCCGTAAGGGTCTTTATTTAACCCCACCCTCTTTTGCACCCCTTTCAAACTACCCCTTACTAGGCCCTAGTCCCAAAATACCCTGAATGCACCTCTCAACATGGAAGTCTGACAGACATAATGAAGAAATATTAAGTAAATCTGGCCAGCGATTTCCGAGAACTGCTGCAGACAAGTTCAGGTGTCAGAAAGCGAAATAGAAGAATTAGAAAAGTAATTTAGAAAAAGACCTGATGTCACCCGAACTTTGTTTCAATTTTAAAATGTTCTACCACAAACTTAACATAACAGATCTCTTTTCTGAAAGGTTTCAAAGTTAAAGGTTTAGCTAGCTATAAAACTAGGTTTAATCCACCATTTTCTACGCAAGGAAATGCAAAATGCATGTATCCAGTCAGGAATATGACAGTTGTTTTCCATTCGTTTGGTGTGTTTGAGCTTTTGATTTTGCCATTTGATAAAGGACTTTCCGCTTGGAATTTTCCTTGGAGTTCGTTTTTTTGCTATTCAACTTTTGTTCATTGTTTTACCTTTGTTGCAATTTCAATGACGACGGCGGCTTTTGTGAAAATGCTCAAGACTGACGACGCATATATGAAATATACATATGACAAAACAATTTCTGTTAAATTTGGAATAAAGACGTTTCCATGGGAATGGTTGCAGTTAAGAATTCCAAAGTCATGAACACAACTGTGATATGGTAAAAATGTTTGTATTCTTGTCTTTCATTTTTGTTAATGTGCTTTGTCTATATGCCTTTTTGTGTTTCTTAGTTACATAATTGTTTTTTTTATAGTGATTAGGATAATAACACACTGTTGACTGCTGTACCCTTATTTTTGACATTTTTACCTATTATGTCTGTTTGTTTTGTTCACACATCGTTGTCAATATAATGGAATTTTATGCGACTGTCATACAAGTGAGAAGTTTAGGTAGCTATAAAACCACATAAGAAAATGCCTGTACCAAGTCAGGAATATGACAGTTGTTATCCATTTGTTTGATGTGTTTGAGCTGTTGATTTTGCTATTTGATTATGGACTTTCCGTTTTGAATTTTCCTCGGAGTTCGGTATTTTTGTGATTTTACTTCTGATGATGGTTAATGTAATGTTTGAGTTCTAACTAGTCACATCCAGTCAAAAAGTGCGACAAAAAAATAAATAAATGTAATCTTTATAATTATAATGTATAATTTATAGATAACAATTTGTCACCCAATTTAAGTCTGGGATAACACTGTTATAACTAGATTTGGTTCGTATGGCGTTTATATATCTCAATTATTAAGTTCGTGCATATTTGCACTATACGGATTTGATTAACAGCGATATGTTTTTGCGGTCTAACATTTTCAGATACATGTATAGTCGTCTGAGCTGTAATTTTACCGAATCTGTCCAATTCTCAATTGTGACATTTTGCTGAGTGTGAATTCGTATGGCAGGTGATGCAGGCTAAGCTTGTACTTATCCTGCCAAAGCGTCTAGTCTCGCTCCTTTTGGAGTTTATGGTTATTCCTCAGTAGTTGTTTGTTACCTTGTGTTGCCTCTTCCTAATCGATTTATGAGATTTGAACATCAGTAAATTACTGTCGTCTTAATTTGCAATTGGAAGCAATTGAGAAAGTTTGCAATTTGAATCAATAGAGGAAGTCATCCCGAACTTACAGGTACCATGGCAACGGTAGCAATTTCGAAACTTGTAAACACTTACAGCACAAATGTGACTAGCAATAAGATTTCCAGTCCTATTGTCTAAAATTGGCTTTTTGCATACGGTACATACTGATACAACACTCTGTTATGTATTTCTGACATATTTTTTGTAATAGCAATGTCTTTTTGAATATCGGCATACACTTAACAGATATATTATGAAGAATTAAGCGGTGTTTGATTTGCAGACAAATAGGTCAATATAAACCTGTCTGAAGTTATTTAAATAAATAAAATTCCTTGTGATGACTTTTTAGTTTTTTTTTCTTATGGTATATGATTTTATTTGAATTGTACATTTAGTACCGGTATCTTATCCGGGCCTCGCTAACGATAGTATATAGCATATCAGTGATAATGTTTAGTACTTGTTAGTTCACAATATATATAATAATACAGCTAATAAATAAAATGTAACTGATGAAAAAAAATAATATAATATATTATAAATTTTAGTTTAAGAAGACAGATTATTTTTTTCTGCAACCACATTTTGGAAGTTCTCACATTTGCTTTCTTTATTTATCAATATTTCGTAATGTTGAAACATTCCTTTTTAAAAAATTCATACACGTTGACTTGTTTTTTTTTTCTTTCTAATATAATGATATATATAATATGCTTTGTATACAGTAAAAAGTATAATTGTTTGAAGATCGTTTATACGGTAATTATTTGTACCGTGTGTCTTGTATCCATACAAAAATGATGCAAGTGATGTTATAGGATGTCTTATTTTATTATGTTTATCGAGTAATAGTTTTATTTGATCCCAAAATAATTTCAGAAATTTGCATGTCAAAAAATAATGTTCATTATCTTGAATGACATATATTACATAAAGTTGTGTTTGTTATTTTCCGAGAGAAAAGTAATTGTTGGTTGGTAAAATGTAAGGTCGAAATTTCCATCTTAACATTTTCAATGTATTGACTTATATAGTTAGAGATAAAGTACAACATTTGTTCTCTTTTACTTGTGTTGTTTTCAAAATTAGGCATTCTGTCCCATTTTTGAAATCCTATTGGCTTCTCATAGTATCTATTTAGGAGGGAAATGTAAATGTCTTTGGAGTATTTTTTGTTAATTGATACAATTTTTTCCATTTCTCTCTTGAAATTTAAATTCGAATCAGTAGCATCTTTTGTTTTAATTGAGTCGTCATTAGTTAGCTCTTGTAACCACAGTTTTGGTATTGCTTTCATCAATTTAGAATATTCCGAAAACCAATTAGCATGGCAAGATAGTTTATCTAAAATCATATTTTGATTAAATTTTCTTTTATTATCAATTCTGTCATTTACAAATTTTATTTTACTGTTCATCCAGTTTTTGTAAATAAGGCATTTACAATTTCATTTGATATATTTATTGGCCCATATAATTTGCTGTCTAATCTGTTTTTATGATAGTCGATTTGATTCTTTTTCAGATTTAGAATTTATCCATGATTTGATTATATTTAAGCAAAATGTGGTATGATTTCTTTACGTTTATTAATCAAAGTAATATTGTTAAACTTCATTTGAAATATAAGGAATTCTTGTATAAATTTATCTAAGTAAATTTTTGGTAAGACTTTCCAATTGGGTGATTGATCTTCGTTATCAATGAGTTCTTTTTTATCCAATTAATATTTATGGATTCTATATATTTATCTATGTGTGTCATTTTAAGCTCGCCAGCATGATAATTTTTACTTATTATAGCCCTTTTAACTTTTTCTGGTTTATTGTTCCATATAAAACTATATATTATTAAATTTTGCTAGGTATTCTTTATCAATTTCTGTTACTGACGCAACATAAGTGATATTTGGTAGGATTAATGATTTAACAAGAGTTGTCTTACCTAACATAGTTAATTTTCTTTTATACCAGTCTTTAATTATTATTTTTTTCTTCAGATTTTTCGTTTTGTCGTTGCAAGTTTAATTTTTAACACTCATTTTATTAAGTCCAAAGTATATTAACAATACCTTTATCTATTATTGAGTCCACTTAATGTTTTCAACCTTATCTTTACAGGACTTTAAATTGCCGAGCCATATTCCCTCTGTTTTATTTCGATTAAGCTTTAGGCCTGAAAGTTAACCGAAAATGTCGATAATACTCAAAATTAATGAAACTTCCTGTTTTGAATTTAAAAAGAAAGTGGTGTCATCTGCAAGCTTAACTTTAAGGGTTTTATTATCTAGTTTAATTTGAAAATCTCAAATATTTTTATTTTCTCTAATTCTACATGCTAACATTTTAACAACAATAACGAAAATTATAAAACTCGCGGGACACCCTTGACGGATCCCGCGCTCAATACTGAAGGGTCTTGAAATCCAGCCATTATTTAATATGCAACCCTTTATGTATGTTTATAAAGCATAAAGTAGAAAGAAATTTTTTTTATCTTTCGAGAAAGCTTATTGTTTTGAAATTAAATCAAATGTATTGAATTCAGTTTCAATAAGAGTAAAGCGATGTGTACATCAGCTATCATTGTTAAGTCGTGTTTCGCATAAATGCATATTGATACGCAGGTAAAATTAAAATGTATGTTTACGTAATATTTCGGTCAACGAATCAAAATGTTTTTATACACAATTGAATTGGACTGTTTTTTATACAATTATTAAAAAACATTTTGTAAATCAATAAAAAATGTTAATCAACAGATAATAGATTTTAATTTGTTCCAAAAGTACTTTTCGACTGCTATTTTTACTAAGGAACAATTGCAGTGGCTACGCATGTGTACCTTTTGATGTCATTCAGTTGCAAATATGTCTGTCGTTTATCACCATCAGTGAAACAGAAGAAGTTATTATACTGTAAGTTCACATTTCTAATCTACGTATTGCAAAAAAGTACCATTAACATTTGTTACGTTAATGTTGTTTATTATAAGTTAGAAATCAATAATTTTCCATGCGCAAAATGCAAAAATTGTCAACTAGGAAGTTAAATTATATTATGAAATTGGAAACGTAGAAAGTACATTAAAATGTCAAATGTCAAAGATGAGCGTATTCGGTATTGCTATTGTCAAATCATTGATGTCACTAAAACTAGATAAGTCATGATACCATTATTTAAATCAAATGCCTTTAACCCCTTAATTGATTTGAACATTTTTCTTTAATTGTATGGCTTAGATACCAGGCTTAATATTTTGTACGCCAGACGCGTGTTTTTTTCTGCAAAAAAAACCTCATCTGTGACGCTCGAATAAAAAATGTTAAAAAGGCCAAATAAAGTTCTAAGTTGAAGAGCATTGTATGATAAGTGTTTATTGTCAGTTTTAGGGAAATGTTTTGCATGGGTATACATACTATTTCTTTTGTGTTGCATTTAGAAGAATGGAAACTACATCTTACAACACAAGTTTATCGAATGTAATGGCACAATCAACAGGACACCTACCACGACAACATATATTCAATATCAAGACATTTAAGATATTAGGTGGTATACAGATAGGGCTTGGTGGAATATTAGTCATCATGGGTTTGGTTGTATTGACAAGGATGTCTATCATATTCTACTTTGGTATACCGATATTAATATGCTCAGGATGGGTATGTTAATTATGGTTTTAGAAAATGGTCTTTTAGCAACATGAAATGTAGCCGCTATATTAGCAAAATATACTATCACTAAATTCAATACCATGATTTGAAAGCCAATATTGTCAATGTTTCATAAACATACATGAATAGAGTGACATCCTAACTGCTTATCAACATAATGAAAAAGCAAAATTATTGAAGATACATGGATATATATTTCATTATTATCATTAGACCACTTTCGAAAAAGGTCAATAAAATTATCATTGCATTTCATTGGATTAGATCACCTAACTTTTTTTTTTTTAAATATATGTTCTTTTTGAAACATCTTCTATATAATAGAATTATAATTTGTTTGGCAAAGTAGTCAAGGTAAAGTTGTGTCACTGACTGTTTTCTAAATTGGTCCATTTGTTTTACATAGAAATAGACTTTGTCCATAGTAGATAAAGGTGTACCCAATATGAATTGAATTTTTGATGTCTTTCCTTAGAAAGGAAATTCGTTCTAAAGGCTAGTAGTACATGTATTTAGAATAATTGTTTACAGAGTCCATTTTCTGAGTCGTCAGGAGGTCTTTCATAATACCAACCACACAAAATATGAACACGAAACTTTCTTAGCTTTCAACATATTGCTCAATCCTGAGTTCAAAAGAATTGACAATCGTAGGATATATTTCACATTCTTTAATAACCTACCAATGTTATTTGACATAACCCTGCAACGTAAGCATGCGTTGTTAGACCAGTTATTAAATGTTTAACACCTTTCCCCATTTTAGGTCTACATTTGCTACAATGTATTAGATATCTGTCTCAATAATAGCATGATAATAAAAGATTACACGATACTGAAGTGCAGCGTAGCATGATATTTATAACCTGAAAAATTACATATAATTTGCCTTCGAAACGAAATATTTGAAATCCAAAAGTGTCAAAAGTTGAAGAGCTAACCCCATTTTTCACATGGAAATAAATATATATCTTTTAGATATCAGAATAAATTATCAACTATCAATACTAGTTTAAATTGTTTAACATATAATAAGTATAAAAACACTGATTACTATGATAATGATACCATTGAGCTTCTTGGACTCATATGGTCCATAAAAAGTGGAATTGACCAAATTATTAGAATCTAGTATTTCCCAAATTTTCACAACAGCTTTACAAATTCTGTTATTCCTGTTTGCTTAAAACAGAATACACTACTTCACCTGTTTAATAACGGCTAACAATGACAATCAACCGTTTATAAGGTTGTTTAGTGACCTTCCGTTTTGAATTTTCCTTGGAATTCGGTATTTTTGTTGTTTTACTTTTTATAAGTACAGTATAACGAATATATATCTTGTTTTTACTTGAAGTGTTGTCAAACATTTATACATTTTGTTATTTTTATTTCAACAAAATATTGCTTTACCTGTATCATTGTAGTTTATCCTGACTGGATTCCTACCAATGTGCATGTCAGGGAATTCAGTTTCTAGCTTGAAATGCCAGGTATAGACAGCTGAAAAAATAATTATTTTCACTACGTGTGTTTATTTTGCAAGAATGACTCTAAAATACAGCAAACGAATATGTGTTATTATCGTTAGTATACTTTCTATAAAAAGAAGCGAGTGTGTAAATGTGTAAATTAAGATAGTCTTAAATATAAAACGGTTAGGTTTTAACAAATTGACGAACGTTTGTAAATCTTGAAAAAAATTAAACAAAAATGAACCAAAAGAAAACTTTTTTTTTTAATCAAAGAACAGGTAACATCATAGTCAACTAAAAGAAGACAATTCTACAAATACCAGTGGATAAAAAATTATACAAAAATAATAGAATGAAAATGAAAAGTGGAGTAAAGATAATAGGAAAAAGATACACCACAGTAAGTCTCTTTCCTTCAGCAACATATTTTCTGTTTCGCCATTTCAATTAAGACAATTTTCGTTTACTTCAGAAAATAGGCTTCATGGTTTGCAGTATAATAGGAGCAGTAGTATTTTCACCTATTGTGTTTACATTAGCTATTGGCTCAGGAATGAGTGTAAGTTATACATTTAATGATAATTATTGGTCGAATTATTTGTTATACTTTTAAAACTCCAAATTCTATATTTGCTGATACAGGTTTGAAAAAAGTCAAAACTATGTTTGAACCATTTTTCGAAAAGAAATACTCAATGAGACTTAAACTGAAAAAAAAAACACACACTTAGATTAAAGAACCCCAAAACACACACTGAAAACTAAAAATTACACACTAAAATTTCATAAAGTTGCACTGTGTGTAATTAACAATTCTCAGTGTGTGTTTTTGAATTTATTTCATCTTAGGGTGTCTTTTTAAAATCTCAGTGTGTAGTTTAAAAAAAACCTGAAAAACACACACAGAGAATTGAAAATTACACACTGAGATTTCAAAAAAACACACTGAGATCAAATAAACTGAAAAACACACACTGAGAATTAAAAATTACACACTGAGAATTGAAAATTACACACTGAGATTTAAAAAAAAAGCAAACTAAGATCAAATAAAATGAAAAACACACACTGATAATTTATAATTACCCACAGAGAATAAAATAAATTACACACTGAGATTTGTGCGCACTTTTAATGCGCATATATCTAATTAGCATCCTTAATCTGAATCAATTACAAGCTTAAAACAACTAGGGGGCAGAACTCATTAGTCCTTCAATTTGGCGCCAAATGTTTTATAAAAAAAAACATTAGAAATACAACTTATGGATAAAACTTCGTTATTAACGACCAATAAAACAAGAAAAATACCCACTTATACTCATTACAAAACATAACCAAATGGTGAAAATTTTATTAAAATTATAAGTGGAACAGTCTGCGAAAAGACAAACAATGCAGTGACATTTTTACCCAAGAGCCTATTATAGCATATAAACGTAACAAAAATATATAAAATTACCTTGCGAAATCAGGGTAATAGTTTAAAGACTTTTGAAAAAGGGTCCATGCTTAAACAGTTTTAAGCAAAAAATCCCGATACACTGTTATTAATAATCTGAATTAAAGGCAACAAACTTATGAATATGTGTTAGCAAAACGATGTTAAGTCTTGAAATTTATAACGAATATTGTTTGAAGGAACTGCATTCATTATAATGACAAGAGTTCGGGAGACCAAGATATTATTCTGTTGAATTATTCATCTCATGAATATTCATTAGTATTGTGCATATTAATTTAGTGTGTATTTTTGAAATCTCAGTGTGTAATTTGAAATTCTCAGTGTGTGTTTTTCAATTTATTTCATCTCAGGGTGTCTTTTTAAAATCTCAGTGTGTAATTTTAAATTCTCAGTTTGTGCTTTTCATTTTTCTAAATCTCAGTGTGTAATTTTCCATTTCTCAGTGTGTTATTTTAGGTTTTTAAATCTTAGTGTGTTTTTTTTAATTCTCAGTGTGTAATTTTTTTTCGAAAAGAGGGTTAAAACATCGTTTTGTCGAGAATGGCTTGCCATAGAAATGAACATGTTAAGTGGATTCTGCACTTTAATTCTTATAGGAGACTTTACAACTATTTTTCGGTGTTAGTTTTTAACAAATAATGAGTTAATTTAATTAAAGACGCAGGAACGAAAATGATCAGTATAGTTGCTTACTTCAATTTTTGCAGCTATTCACAATTGTTGTTCTATACTTCGTACATACCCCGTTAACAACAACTGAATGAATATTATTCATGTTATCATAGCGGGCCTATTTAATATATTTGAATGTGTCACCGTTGTAGATACAGATATTCCCGGCTCCAGCTGTACGTTGTGCTCATTTTGATTTAAAAACTCTTCATTGTTTTAATTAGTTTTGGATTTTTAAATATTTTTGGTGCAGATAAAATGATACCTTTAATGTTAGAAAAAATTGAAAATAACAAAAATACCGAACTCCAAGGAAAATTCAAAACGGAAATTCCCTTATCAAATGACAAAAGCAAAAGCTCCAACACATCATACGAATGGAAGACAACTATCATATTTCTGACATGGTACAGGCATTTTTCTTAAGTACAAAATGGTGGATTAAACCTGGTTTTATAGCCAGCTGAGCCTCTCACTTGTATGACAGACGCATAAAATTCCCCTATTTTGACAACATGGTGTGAACAAAACAAACAGACAATGGAATAGAGAATAGAAACTGGGAATGTTTCAAAGAGACAACAACCCGACACAAATGCGGCGGTGTAAGTCATGATTTGTGAGATCTCAACCCCTCTCTATACGTCTAGCCAATGTGGAATAAACACACAGCAAAATTCACAGTAAAACTCAGTTAATATGCACAGATATGTTGCTAAGTAGGATAATGGATTATTTTTCTGGTAAATTGCATGTGGAGGTTTTTCAAAGATTTGTAGAATGGTTTTTTTACAGAACATGTGTACATAATTATATCTAGTAAACTATTATAGATTTACACACAATTTATATTTCAGTATTTTTACACAGACTATGGAAACAATATGTGTATTTTATCGTTTTCCATAGCCGTATTGGTTTTTGCTTTAGCAATAGTTGCAGTCATTTCAGCTTCCTAATGTTGCTGTTGTTCGCCTTGGGGACGTCAGCAGGTAACTATGTAATTGAAGTAGTAAATACACTCATCATATATACCAGGATTGAAATTTTGCAAACCAGATGCACGTTTCGTCTGCAAAAGATTCACCAGTGATGCTCGAATGTAAAAAATAAAAAACAAGGCCGAAATAAACTACGCGGTTAAGAGCATTTGGAACCCAAAATTACGAAAGGTTTTACAGCTTAGGTAATCTATTTTAGGGTAAAATATCCTTAGTAATTCGAAAAAAAGTTTTGTAAACAGTTAATTTATAAAAATGACAATATCTATGACAATTAATGTCAACACAGAAGCGTTTTTCCATAAAAAACTTTTGAATGCTTATAGTAATAAAATTGAGAATGGAAATGGGGAATATGTCAAAGAGACAACAACCCGACCAAAAGAGCAGACAACAGCCGAAGGCCACCAATGGGTCTTCAACGCAGCGAGAAAATCCCGCACCCGGAGGTGGTCCTCAGCTGGCCCTTAAGTAACACTGTTTTGGTTTGTGACCCGAATTTATTTTCGCTTAATCGATTTATGACTATTGAACAGCAGTATACTACTGTTGCTTTTATTAAAATTATATAATGAAAGTGTTACTAGATTTCTGCCTAGTATCTATCTATCTTAGAATTTCAAAGTTTGTACACAATAAATTGTCTATTGAAAGTAAGACTTATGGGATATAAACACAAAAAGACAGAATTTTTTCATACCTTGCCAAAATATTTTGTTGGAATATATTGTACAAATTATATGCCAACAAGTTTGTTTTCTAGCTGCAAGTTGTGATATTTTGACTAGATTTTGTAAATTTATACAAGACAAAAAAATTTCATATGAAATTAAATGAGAGAATTTTGAAATAAAATACAAGAGAAAGATCTTTTAAAATGCTATTATAAAATTTAAAAAAAACAAAAAAAAATTTAAACCAACCTGTTACCATAAATTATTGCAAGCTATTATACAAACTAAATAAAAAAAAAGACACTTGAGAACACACAAGAAATATTCTGTTGTAATTATAGTCCTAAACAGGAAATCACACAATTTTCTTTATTCAAATGAAAGTCGTAAACATGAATTTCATTCCGGTCTGAAATTTTTTTCATATTTCATAAAGAAATCTTGACATATTTTACTATCCAAGATTGCGGAAGACTCTATGAGAACCATATTTGACGTCCAGCGTCAAGTTAAATGCATATTGATGACAAAGATGTAGAATATACCAAAGGTACAATAAAAGCTCATAAGTCGAAAAGAACACGCTAAAACCATGGCATCAAACGAAAAACGACGAATGGACAAGAATGAAACAAGAAAACACTACATAAAAAACCCAACTTAAAACTGAGCAACACGAACCCAATCAATAACCCGTGGTGATATAATGTGCTGCGGGAGGGTAAACAGATTCTGTTTTACCTGTGGCATTGGTCATGGTCAGTTCCAATCCGCTCATAATGTTCATTTGTTAATATCACAACCGCGCAAAAAAGTGTCGTGATTTTGTTTCGTAAATTGTACCATATTCGTAGTCATCTGTGACACCCATTTCCCGAACTGTCATCCAAATAATGATCGTGTTTTGTAAACTTTCGAAGGGATGCCACTTTACCACTTGGAACACTTGGTTCGATAGATTTTTCGCAAGCAACAACCCATTGTTAACAAAGTCATGACAGGATCCATAAGATTTTGAATACCGTGTCAATTGGGAGATATATACTCCATATACAGGCGATATTTGAACGTTTTATACATAGAAATAGAAGGTCATAACTGGAAAGCCGAAAGCAACTCTTGTCGTTAAAGCTGGTCAAGGTATGATGCAGACTTAACTGCATCTATGATACAAGTAATCTTCATTTGAAGTTCGTTGGTATACATGCGTCCCCAAACTTTGTATTTTTAAGAGAGAGGAATACGGATAACTGATCTCAGAGTAATCACATTTAAAAGCTAGTTCAAATGAAAAATATAGTTTTATAAATGAAATATATTTGTATGTTGACCGCTGAACAAAGGTAGTGTGCATCCTAAGAAAGGCAAAAAATATTATAAGGATATTAAAACTCGAAGACAAACTGGCAACGCCATAGCGAAAACAAACACGGCTAAACGACAAATAACAGTCTGCAGAACACAACATAGACAAACTAAAGACTGATCAACACGAACCCCGACTACATTATGTAGTTCCACACGGTCTGATTGTTTATATAAACTATGAAAAAGTTTACATTAATTTGGGATAATGTACCCTTATTACCATCTCCTCCAAATAGTACATGCATAGAGTAAGAGTACTGTTCAAATCAGTCAACTAAAAATCGCATGCTACAATATCCAAAGTAATTTTTCAATATTTTAGTGTTGTGTACAACTTTTACCATGAATATTGCAGTGTTCATCGAATGTCAAGGAAAATGATTTTTAAAGTAATTGTAAAAACGTTTTTACCAATTTACCAACAAGTATCCGCGAAACATATCCGAATGGATTAAGGCTGTGAGGTCGTTGATACAACTCAGATTTCAGAAACTGAAAGGGTCTATCAATACCCATGCTAAATCAATCTTTAAAGACCCAAATATTTCAATACACTTGTCCTACCTCCATGTCAAATATGTTGTTGTCCCCGCAGATAAAGCCCCAAACAACATCGTTTTTGTGTGTAAATATCACATTACATAAACTGCTTGATAAATGAATAAGATATTAATAATTCACTTGGAAACTCAACATATACCCCCACGACTCTGACTAAAGAGAAAATCATGGATAATCGTAGGTCTGTTATATGTTCCTTTGGAATTTCAACCAAAAATGAAGAACTGGATCTTCCATCACGGTATTGGATACCTAATCTACATAAGTGTCCTTACAAACAACGGTATATTGCTGGGTCTTCCAAATGCTAAACGAAACCTTTAACAAGTATCTTGTCTTAGGGAGGGATAAATCCTACTTTGTAAAAATCCATCTGATTCAAACTAAAAATTCTCAGAATGACATTATCAAGATACTTGATTTCTTGATTGACAACATATTTGTTACGTTAGGAGGACGTGTTTTTCAACAAACAATCGGCATTCCCATGGGAACCAACTTTGACCCTCTTCTTGCCGACTTGTTCCTTTATTGTCATGAGGCTGACTTCATACAGGAACTTCTTAGGAAGAAAGAAAAGAAGTTAGCAGTATCCTTTAACTTTACTTTCCGCTATATAGATGATCTCTCTCACTAAATAATTAAAAATTTGGTGACCACGTTGAACGCAATTATCCCATCGAACTTGAGATAAAGGATACAACAGATACAGTTAAGTCTTCCTCATATCTTGATTTACATCTAGAAATTTACAATGAGAGTCTGCTGAAAACAAAACTTTACGACAAAAGAGATGATTTCAGCTTCCCAATTGTAAACTTTCTATTTCTATGTAGCAACATTCCAGCAGCAACTGCATACGGAGTATATATCTCCCAATTGATACGATATTCCAGGGCTTGTATTTCCTATTATGATTTCCTTCTTAGAAGTTTGCTGCTCACAAGGAAGCTATTAAACAAAAAGTTCTAAGTGGTGAAGTTGAAATCATCCCTTCGTAAATTTTACGGAAGCCATCACAAGTTGGTTGACCGTTATGGAATATCCGTTTCACAGATGGTAGCGGATATGTTCCTAATGTCGTATCTACAATCCCGCCCCCTTTTCACGAATGTGACCTACCGAATTAGACGTATTACCGGGTTTGTACTAAAATAAGCAACACGACGTGTGTCACATGTGGAGCAGGATCTGCTTACCCTTCCGGAGCATCTTTCTGAGATCACCCCCAGTTTTTGGTGGGGTTCGTTTTGCTAAGTCTTTAATTTTCAATGATGTGGTTTGTGTACTATTGTTTGTCTGTGTGTTTTTTTTCTTTTTTAGCCAGAGCGTTGTCAGTTTATTCTCGACTTATAAGTTGGAATATCCCTCTGGTATCTTTCGCCTCTCTTATATAACCGAAAAATGTAGGTTTTTAGCAAAGTATTTGGGTCTTTATAATGTATTACATTTCTGATGGTCACCTTTTAAGATGAAATGTTCAGATTCCTATACAGTTATTTATGGATCTATCGTTGATTTTAGTTGAAAATAACATTTTAGTTTGGATTTTAATTGCAACCATCTCAGTCATCAAAGTGTTATAAATCATTTTACTATCTAGTTGTATCATTTTCGTCTACACAAAGAAAGTATAATTGCGAGAAAACATATGCAAAGCAAGCACTTTTATTGAAAAAATGATAACTCATCGAGACTTTGAAAGCTGCAAAGATTTTAAATATATATACCTTTAGTCATGTCTGTTGAGCATGAAATAACATACACGAGTTCATCTTTTACTACAGATGGTTGTTTTGATGAGTCCTCCACAGCCTGGAATGAATCTACATGCCCTTGGAAATCAAATTTGGAACACAAACATTCAGACATTAGTTGAAACAACCGGAAAAACAGAGGTTTATTCAAATGCTCAACAGTACCAACTTGTTGGAACTGATCAAGTGGCTTGTTATTTACAGAATCCGAACATTTCAAATCCACCACCGTACGAGGAATGAATGAATCCAATATACATGATGTATTATTATCTAGAGCATATAACTATAATAATGTAATGATGTATTTTAACTGAAAATATAAACAATCAAAATAAATCATAAAGGACAGAAATCAACGCCCACCTTCCAATACATATGAAACCTTAAGAAAAACGATGTGTTTTAAAGTTCTATACTTTAATCACTAGTATGGGAGCATGGACCTTACATCCATGTTTTTGGGATTGTGCTGGATAGTTGTCTCATTGGCAATCATACTAAATCTCATTATTTTAATGAGGAAAAGCCGATGACTAGTAGATGTATTAGAATTAAGAAAAACAAGCAACTTAAAAATACAAAAAAAAAACCAACCCTTCTAATTAGGTGCACAAAGTCTTTACCCGTTTTGATGATTTTTTACTTTTTACATACGCTATTCGATTTTGAGCGTTCCTGATGAAGATAAATCCAGAAAAACGCTTCGGACGCATGCCATTTATAGCATGTTTATTCAATTTGTTACAGCACTGTGTTAAGACCTCTTCTGTAGGATTATGAGTCCCCAGGGGCATCATCAGCTTAGTAGTCATTACTTTCGGTACTAACATGATTTATAACAAACCTTTCTCAAATTGTCCGTTTATAAATTTTGAATTATGAAGAAACGAAGGTTTCAACTTCCTCAGGCAAAGTTGACGTTAGATTGATTTGGCTATTTTTTATGTCATTTTTTGACATATAGCTATTTAACTGTTTCGGTTCTTTAATATTCTTGGCGTTCAAAAGTTATGGACAAAAAGTGCGGAAGGAGAAAAAACAGATAAACGTACGATAAAATTTTGTCACTTGACTTCCGACTGAGGTGACACAATAATAACACGATTTTTAATAAGAAAAAAGTATAATAATAACAAATATTCCGAACTCAAAGGAAAACTCAAAACGGAAAGTCCCTTATCAAATGGCAAATTCAAAAGCTCAAACACATTAAACAAATGGAAAACAACTGTCAAATTCCTGACTTGGTACAGGTATTTCCTATGTAGAAAATGGTGGAGTAAACCTGGTTTTATAAACCTCACATTTGTATGACGATCGCATAAATTTCCATTATATTGACAACAATGTGTGAACAAAAAAATCAGACATAATAGGTAAAAATGTAAAAAATAAGGGCACAGCAGTCAACATTGTGTTATAGTGTTAATCATTATCAAAACAAACAAATATGCCAACAAAGAATACAAAATGGCATATAAACATAGCACATAAGCAACAATTAAAGAAAAGAATACAAAAAATGACCATAGCAAAATAATACAATGGCGGTATGTATAAGTACCATTGTCCGCGACCTCACTTCATGGTTCATTGACTACTTGATTTTTTGTAATGTTAATTTCTCTCTTATTATGAGTAATAGAAAAACTATATATGGTATGTGCGTACCTTGCAAGGTCCTAAAGCCAGTCAAACAGTTTGCACTTGACCTCGACCTCATTTAATGGATCAGTGAACTAGTTTAAGTTTTCGTGGTCAGGTCCATATCTTAGATACTATGAGCAATATTATAACGCTGCTTCCCTGGTGTTAGAGTCGGCCACCAGAGATCACAGGTTACATAGAAAAGGGATTTCTTAACTGGTATGATTTATTACTGCAAAATTTAGGGCCGACGTCTAATTGGAATACCGTCGAACCAACCCACTTTACAGCTTCGTTTAACCTATGTTCTACAGGTCTATCTATTGTATATATGATTGAGAAATAAAAGAAATAGCATATATAACAGTTTTGATTATTTATTTGACAATTATAAACGCGGATAATCTGGCTGGACAGGCTCTGTCATTGGTCCCAGGTTATGGTTGGTCTATCTTATTTAATCTATATATATATATTAATCATATATACAACAATCCAGAGTCACCACTCTGTTAACTACAACTACTTTCCAAACTACTGAGGTAGCGTATAGCTCGAACAGGCTTACAAAGGTGCTTCAATAAAAGAACACTTGTAAAAGTATGTAGCCTTAAATCAACAACATCTTTTTCAAATAACTACTTAAAATATTGGTACAATTTACACCCTAATTGGCACCAAGTATTTACACCCAAATAAGTCACGGACTATTTACTGTACACCTAGAAAATTCACCGACCATTTGCACCTAGCAAAGTCACCGACCATTTGCACCTAGCAAAGTCACCCAACCAGTTGCACCTAGCGAAGTCACCGACTATATACACATTGAAAAAAATCACCCAACAGTTTGCAACTAGAAAGTCGCCGACTATTTCAAGTTTGGCGCTTCATAACTTTCATTTTCAAACCACAAACAATCACTGCTCTCCATAGTTGATCATTTCAGTTTTATTTGGCTGTCAGCCAATCACAGACGCTTTTACATGTGTTGGGCCAATCAGCAGCCATCTCTCTGTTTAGGAAAATTCCCGAAATGGCAAATCAAAATGTAAACATTGGAAGTTTTATGTAAATAAAGATGTTTTCCAGCTTAATATCAATAAGAACCAACATATTTATTCATCGTGAAAGTTATTACACATACAGGATAACTTAGGAACACATGTAAACAGTTTAATATCTCAAATAAAACAACAGAAATAAAGGTACTGGCACTCCGGGATCAAACTTGCAAATTTGTCACCGCGAGTAAATTCCAATCATAACATCATTTTAAACACAATAGAATTAAATCTTGATAATCAATATTAGTACAATCAGCATATTAAATATACTCATTTGCATAGCATATCATCTCACAGACATCTCCGTATTATTTTTTGTACTTAATAACAATGCATATTCAAAAAGAGGGGTGGACGGCATTACAATATGTCTACTATATTTGGTGTATGTAATGCTTGTAAGGTGTACATGTCCAACTGGCATGTGTCATTTGACCTTGACCTCAGTTTCATAGTTCTTTGGACAATGTTCAGTTTTTGTAGTTTGTTCTATTTCTCAGATTTTATAAGCAATATGTCAATTATATTTGGTGTAGGGAACGATTGTAGGGATATACATGTCTGTCTGGCAGGGTTCATATGACCTTGACCTAATTTTCATGGTCATTTGTAAATGATAATGTTGTTATTGGTTTTGGTAGGCGGCTTACTTATGTAGTAATTGCGCCTTAAATGATAAGTTTTCGTTATTTCGTTATTTTGTCAGTTTATCAGATACTATACATAATAGATCACCTACATTTGGTGTATAGAATGATTGTAAGGTCAACCTGTCTGTCTGGCAGGGTTTATATGATAATAGCCTCATCTTTATCGTTCATTGGTCAATGTTAAGATTTTGTGGTGTGATCTGTTTCTCAGGTACTATTAGCGATAGGACCACTATATTTGGGGTATGGAATGATTATCAGGTGTACATGTCTGTCTGGCATGGTTCATCAGACCGTAATGTCTTTTTCATAGAACATTGATAATGTTAAATTTATGTGATACATGTGGTAAAACCTTCATATTACAGAATATCAACATGAAACCAAGGATAAGTAAAACCTGCTAGACATTTCAGCGTGTAAACTTTTTTTTTTTTTAAGTTTTGCATTTTGGCAGTTTCATGGTAATGATGGTCATTGTGACAATTCCAAGGTAATACTTCATATCTCCTCATTACGGTTATCGTTATTCAATCAAAAATATATGTAAAATAATAAGAAAAAGAAATAAAAACGAAACGACGGAGTAGCAATATGTCATCTGACGTTTAATTTAGGCGACAAAAAACTCTTCAAAGATACCAGAATTAATAACAATAAGTTCGCGGTTCTAACACAAAGTCGCCTAAACCGACACGAATAACCCAAGGACATCTAATAACATTCATATGACAAAAAAAAAAAAAAAAAATACAGGAAAAGGTACACGTGCCTTTGTGAAAAACAAGGAAGTGTTTTTGCTTTTAATCCAACTGTCCTGTGTGCACGAAGTTAAAACATGCCGGATAACAACAAAAAATTTGGATAATATATAAGGTTAGATATCAAAAGTACCTTATGAACACTAAGTCCTTCTTTAGGTAATGGCAGACTGTGATTTCATAAATTCTTTTCTTTTTCTGCCACAATTGTATTTCCCCCCTGAAAAAAAAATTAACTTGAGTTTTCCCTTGGCAATTTTAGTTGATACATTTATAGTTATTGGCCATTCACCATTATATGTTAACTTATTAAAAAGTGACGGGAAAATTGTTTATAAAAAACGAAGGAGGGAAATCCAGTCAACAAGTACTTATTGTCTATTTACTCTTATAATTGTGTATTCTGTAGACTAATCGATAACAATTTCGTTCTAAATTCTCTTTTATGGGGTCTGTGTTCAAAGGGGTTGGCACCAAATTATATCGATGAAGTTTGATTTCTGTGCACAAACTTTTATATTATCATTCAAAATTCTATAATAATCGTAGATTTTGAGCGGTCTCACTAAACAAACATATAATAAAGTTAATTAAGTGGTGCTTGATTTAAAAAAAGTAGGCCAATACAAACCTCTCAAAAGTGTGCGTTGTTTAGTGCGCCTTTCATGTTTATTGAAGCTGTTAAATAAATTACATAACTTGAAGTGTTTACAAAAAATGAAAATCAACTTATTGATACTATTATGAATTTTAAGTATAATGCATCTCAATATTGCTCGTGAACTGGTGCACTACACCATTAAACTGTTTTGCAACTGATAAAACAGTTTTGCAGCTAGAATGTGAAAAACACAGATATTGCGAAAGAATTGATTATCTGCAATTTTAAACACTGAAGGTATGCATCACATACATTTATATACCATTGATTGGTACCATAGATACTGATTCAATAATCCTTTACAATGACAACAGACAAAGAAGCTTTTGTAACAGATAAACTGATGTCTAATCAGTGTTTCTGTTGTTTCGTTGTTTTTCTCTAATAGTTTTTATAGTTTATGTGTTTCCTTCGGTTTTAGTTTGTAAACCGGATTTGCTTTTTCTCAATCGATTTATGACTTTTGAACAGCGGTATACTACTGTTGCCTTTATCTGTGACATTGTGGCAACATCGCCTACACCGTGTCTAGCCTTAGTCCACTCGACCACCAAGACTACATAATAGTAAAGCTTTCGGTGGTCGATGTTATGCCTTTCCTCGTCGGCTTTATCTAGGGTTGTAACACAATACATGATGTATAGTGGCAAGTAAATTGTGTAGCTTCCAGATCAGCTATTTTGTCTGTCCTAAAGGATGATAATGTTAATTACCATGCCACCACATAAAATTCTAATTTTATTATAAACATCTAAACAAGTGACAACTTTATGACAGGCATTCCCTATCGGATAAGACGTGGTTATTTAGGACTAACACCATAATATATGTATAATTCGACATAGATTTTGCCCAACAATGTTAAATCCTCAAATTTGCTAACCCACATTTGAAGATCTAACATTGTTAGGCTAAATTTGAGACGAATTATATATAGATATGTGTGTGACTGTTTTCGAAAAAAGGAAGATCTTAATAGATAAGTCTCCTCGATTTTATTTTACATTCTCGCAAGGCTGTATTGTTACTTTCTGTCCTGTGACATTTTGCCCTACAATCAATTACTTTTAGTCATGAAAACATTAATGTGTTTAACTCAATTTAAGACTTTTAAATGTTCTCCATGTTTCTCTAATAAATCGACATTTTTTATGAACACACGATGAACAATGATTATAAAAATAAAACATATGAGCCATAAGAATGTAAGAGTAAAGATCCTTCAAACTTTCCATTTCTTGCATTAAAAAGATTTCCATCATGCTGTTTTATATTCAGGAATAAATTTTTAACGGTCTTTAAATTTTTGTTTGTTCTGGGATGTTGTTTTGTCAACATTTATCACGTGACAGTTTGTGTAGTAACTAACGTTTGGTAGCTGTTAATCATATAATAAATAATGCTCTAACTATATTAAACATGTTAAAGGTAATGCTTTGGTAATTTAGTCTCATGTAATTCTTTTTATCAGTAAAAATCAAACCTTCTCAAGAAAAATGTATGATTTATAAATGTTGTAATAACTGATATTGCAATTTTATATTTTACTAAAGTATGCAATATATTTACCCCTATGAACTAAACATGCAAAATGAGTATTTTTTTTCATATCAATAGTTAATATAATTAATTTTTTATAACCACAATAATGCCAAAGTGATAAAGTTAAATTAATTTCCCCAATCAACCAGTGTTTTACTTAATTGACAGTTAAGTCTGTCAAAAGAACCATGAAAATTTCAATCGATTATTATTTGCCAGTTTTGACCACCCAATGAGTATTGACACGGTGGGTAAGGATGTCCTGCAAGAGAACGTTCTGTGCTGGTGATTTGGTCCTGACTGGTGCTGGTGGGTCCTGATTCTGTGCTGGTGGGTTTGTTTACATTGCATTAGAACGACTATAAAACAAAACCATTCTTTTGTTTAATTTTTCAGTAACACGTTAAACGTACCTCGAGAGGTATGATACAACGTTTTTTTATGCAAAAGTCGTGCAAATTGGCAAAACGAAATTGTCCTGGTGATGTGCTGGTAATTAGAAAAAATGTCCTGGTTCTATGCACCTATGTCCTGGTTGTGTGCTCTTTATGTTGGAAGAAAAAGTGGTAAATATTCAAGATCATTAAGGCAGAAAATGTGTGTTATTAATAGAATAGACACCTAGCGTACATTTGGGGGTTGGGAGATGGGGGGGGGGGGGGGGGGGGGGGGGGGGGGGGCGTAGAAAGTTTAGATGAGCAAAGTTAAGACTGTTTTGTTCATTTTTATTTCTAAAATAAAAAAATATGCATATAATGTGGAAGATTGCTATCATTTTGCGCAATCAAAATACGGTGCAATATATCCTATAACTTGCGCAAGATACGGTGCAATATATCCTATAACTTGCATAAATAGGAAGATGTGGTATGATTGCCAATTAGACACATATCAATTAGAGATCAAATGTCGTAGATGTAACAACTACAGATCATCGCACGGCCTTCAACAATGAGCCAAACCCATACTGTATAGTAAGCTATATAAAGCCCCGACATACAATTCAAACAAAAAACTAATGGCCTGATTTATGTACAAAACAATGAACAAAGAGCAAATATGATCGACAGTAACCAACGACTACCAGTGATTTATAGACTCCTGACTTGTGACATACAGCGGATTTAAACAAGTTTGGAAACACTCAACTCTCTCGCTAACGTGGGACAGTGGTGTAAAAGCACAACATAAGAACAACTGAAAAACTCAGTTGATAGGGGCTATACCATGTTATCATTATACGAAGAAGCTTAGGATGCTATATCTATTACTAGTGATAAAATTATATATATTGATAAAAATAGATATTATACCCCCCTTGTTAATGCCTTTTTATTAGTCCCCTACTGGCAAAGTCGAGGGGGACTTCAGGTCCGTCCGTCCGTCCGTCCGTCCGTCCATCCGTCATGCTTGAAGATGTTAATTTGAATTTTTTTTTTATAGTTTAACCATGACAATTTATAAATCAAGGTCGAATCTTATTTCGTTCAGATGATTTTTCTGCAGAGTTATGGTCCTTTGAAAATACATGCAAGTAATCAGTTTTCCATACCTTTTTTTGTCATTTTGTTCCAGTACAATGTATTTTTAACCGATAGGGGACTATGTATTGTCATACAATACTCTCAAAATGCTTGTTTAACTTATTGCAAGTTTGTGTGTATTGTTATTCCTAAACTGTATGAAGATCAGTAGAGTTTACGTTATGTTTAACCACATCAACAAACGACAACTATTGAACATCAGATTCCTGACTTAGGACAGGTGCAAACAAATGCAGCGGGTCTATATTCATTATAATTTCTTTTGATCTCTGATGGATATACTATTAATTACCATTTTCATACTTATTCTTTCAAATTTGTTTGTCTAATATTCATCTAATATATAACTCAAAATTCAAAATTTAAAAGTTTTTGCATAAAAAATTACGAGCTCAAAGGTGACTTCATCCTAAACTGGGAGGGGGTACAGCACCAAATTTAAAAAAAAAGACTTACCCTACATGTATGCAGATAATAAATTTTTAGATACACATATCACAAGCAATGGTTACGCATTAAGTTTTAGGTAATGAATTAAGTGCAGCTTTACTATCCTGAATATCCGTTCTTTAACAGTTCGTGCGGCACTCTAAACTTGTCTTTCTATTCAACCAAATGAATGAATTTCATTCTTGTTTTTGCACTCAAGAAACACGTGTCATCCGCATATAAGATCGGAAACCTTTATAACAAATAAGTAATCTATAATAAGGGACAAACTTTGGGGGAAAGGGGAAAATGGGGGAGGGTTGATGTTGATGAAGGTGGTTTTTAACGACCTTGACTACACATGAGGGTCTTGCACGATCGGTACCGGAGGGGGGTGGGGGGGGGGGGGGGGCAGGGGGGTGGGGGGGGGGGGGGAGGTGGTGGGTTGATGAAAGTTGTTCAGCTTGGAAAATTTTTGAAATCTTAAATAAGTTGAAAGTAAAAAATTAGTGCAGATGACTGTGAACAAATTTTGATTACGTCAGATAATAATTTTACCCTGAAAACATTTTCCAAGCACCCCCACCCCACTAAAAAAATGCTTACAAGTTTTTTCTTGTATTGTTTCTATTTAATCATCTTGCAATCTCTTCATTTATTCATTTTATTTTATCAGCCTTAACAATGGATATATTTAAAAGTCATAAATATTCTAATTGTTATGCGGAGGCCTCCATTCATACATTTATTGAGAGTGCTTATGCTTATAGCTGCGTACCAAAACGGGTCTGTATGTGCGTGTTTTCATGGAAAGAGAAGATCTTGAAGGTAAAAAAATGTCTTCCAAAAAGTCTTTGAATTTTTGTTTATGATAACATGACAAAACATTTTTAAAATGGTGTAATGTCAGGAAGAACAATATCATTGTTTACAAAATTATATGGATAATATCATGTTCCAAGTGAGCACAGACGTAACAACTTAAGTCTTTTGCATAATAAATGTATTGTTTCCAGATCTTTACTGTATTGTTTATTTTTTCTGACGAAAACAAGAGTGTCAGTGCCTAATTCATACACTACATGTGTTTTTTTTCAACAAATCTTTAACAACTGCAATATCATGTTCCACTTTGGCCTGTTTTTCTGTCTTTATAAAAAAGAAGATGTGGTATGATTGCCAATGAGACAACTCTTCACAAGAGACCAAATGACATAGAAATTAACAACTAAAGGTCACCACACGGCATTCAACAATGAGCAAAGCCCATACCGCATAGTCAGCTATAAAAGGGCCCTAAATGAAAAATGAAAAACAATTCAAACAAGAAAAACTAACGGCCTAATTAATTTACAAAACAAGAATGTGTCCATAGTACACGGATGCCTCACTCGCACTATCATTTTCTATGTTCAGTGGACCGGGAAATTGGGGTCAAACTCTAATTTGGCATTACAATTAGAAATATCATATCATAAGGAACATCTGTACTAGGTTTCAAGATGATTGGACTTCAACTTCATCAAAAACTACCTTGACCAAAAACTTTAACCTGAAGCCGTCACTATAATTTTTTATGTTTAGTGGACCGTGAAATTGCGGTCAAAACTCTAATTTGGCATTAAAATTAGAAAGAGCATATAATAGGAAACATGTGTACTAAGTTTCAAGTTGATTAGACTCCAACTTCATCAAAAACCACCTTGACCAAAAACTTTAACCTGAAGCGGGACAGACGGATGGACGAACGAACGAACGAACGAACGGACGAACGAACGAACGAACAAACGAAAGAACGCACTGACCAAAAAACATAAAGCCCCTAGGTGGGCCATAAAAATGAACGAAAAACAAATATGTTACACAGCAAAAAACGACAACCACTGAATTACAGGCTCCTGACTTGGGACAGGCACATAAAAAAGAATTATGCATCTAATTTAGTCTTAGATGCATGATTTTTTTTATTAGTTGTTATTGGTTTTGAACTAGCTGTCAGTAACTGCGAGTACTCTCAGATCTGTATTTAGTGTCTTTTTGTTGTTGGGATGTACAAGTTCCCGGCCACGTCCACCCTATGTTTTTGTTATATGTATTTCTATTTGTATCCGTCTGATGAGTTAAACCTTTTTCAACTGATTTTTCTAGTTCGTTCTTATGTTGTACTGTTACACCACTGTCCTAGGTTAGGGGGAGGGTTGGGATCCCGCTAACATATTTAACCCCGCCACTTTCTGTACGTATGTGCCTGTCCCACGTCAGGAGCCTGTAATTCAGTGGTTTTCGTTTGTTGCTGTGTTACATATTTGTTTTTCGTTAATTTTTTTGTACATCAATTAGGCCGTTAGTTTTTCTCGTTTGAATTGTTTTACATTTACTATAGCTGTTAATTTATGTGTCATTTGGTCTCTTGTGGGGAGTTGTCTCATTGGCAATCATACCACATCTTCTTTTTTATACATACATACAGAATGTGGCGGGATTAAACATGTTATTGGGATCCCAATCCTCCCCCTAACCTGGGAGAGTGGTTTAACAGTACATGTACAACATAAGAACGAACTATAAAAATCAGTTGAAAAAGGCTTCACTCAAATATCTAACAAAAACACAGAGTGGATGTGGCCGGGTACTTGTACATCCCAACAACAAAAAGACACTAAGTAAAGATCTTAGAGTACTCGCACTACAAACCAGTAAAAGTCTGAAATGGCCTATATTTGTACTCGACTGTACTGATTTTTACTCGACCAGTCTGAATTGGTCTGAAATTTACTTGATAATACTCGACTGTAGCCTGAACCAACGATAGGATAAAACAAAGGGCAAAACACAAAACCTATAACATAAACGATAAGATAAAACAAAGGGTAATACAAAAAACCCATCACATAAACGATAGGATAAAATAAAGGGTAATACACAAAACCCATCACATAAATGATAGGATAAAACAAAGGGAATACACAAAACCCATCACATAAACTATAGGATAAAACAAAGGGTAAACGCAAAACCCATCACAAAAACGATAGGATAAAACAAAGGGTAATACAAAAAACCCATCACAAAAACGATAGGATAAAACAAAGGGTAATACACAAAACCCATCACATAAACTATAGGATAAAACAAAGGTTAATATACAAAACCTATAACATAAACGAAAGGATAAAACAAAGGGTAATACACAAAACCTATCACAAAAACGACAGGATAAAACAAAGGGTAATACACAAAACCCATCACATAAACGATAGGATAAAACAAAGGGTAATACACAAAACCCTTCACAAAAACGATAGGATAAAACAAAGGGTAATACACAAAACCCATCACAAAAACGATAGGATAAAACAAAGGTTAATACACAAAACCTATCACAAAAACTATAGGATAAAACAAAGGGTAATACACAAATCCTATCACAAAAACTATAGGATAAAACAAAGGGTAATACACAAAACCTATCACAAAAACTATAGGATAAAACAAAGGGTAAAACACAAAACCAATCACATAAACGATAGGATAAAACAAAGGGTAATACACAAAACCCATCACAAAAACGATAGGATAAAACAAAGGGAATACACAAAACCAATCACATAAACGATAAGATAAAACAAAGGGCAATACAAAAAACCCATCACATAAACGATAGGATAAAACAAAGGGTAATACACAAAACCCATCACATAAACGATAGGATAAAACAAAGGGTAATACACAAAACCCTTCACAAAAACGATAGGATAAAACAAAGGGTAATACACAAAACCTATCACAAAAACTATAGGATAAAACAAAGGGTAATACACAAAACCCATCATATAAACGATAGGATAAAACAAAGGGTAATACACAAAACCCTTCACAAAACCGATAGGATAAAACAAAGGGTAATACACAAAACCTATCACAAAAACGATAGGATAAAACAAAGGGTAATACACAAAACCCATCACATAAACGATAAGATAAACAAAGGGTTATACACAAAACCTATCACAAAAAACTATAGGATAAAACAAAGGGTAATACACAAAACCCATCACAAAAACGATAGGATAAAACAAAGGGAATACACAAAACCAATCACATAAATAATAAGATAAAACAAAGGGTAATACACAAAACCCATCATTAAAACGATACGATAAAACAAAGGATTATACACAAAACCCATCACATAAATAATAGGATCAAACAAAGGGTAATACACAAAACCCTTCACAAAAACGATAGGATAAAACAAAGGGTAATACACAAAAATTATCACAAAAACAAAAGGATAAAACAAAGGGAATACACAAAACCCATCACATAAACGATAGGATAAAACAAAAGGGAATACACAAAACCCATCACATAAACGATAGGATAAAACAAAAGATAATACACAAAACCCATCACAAAAACGATAGGATAAAACAAAGGGTAATACATAAAACCCATCACAAAAAACGATAGGATAAAATAAAGGGTAATACACAAAACCTATCACAAAAACGATAGGATTAAACAAAGTGAATACACAAAACAAATCACAAAAACGATAAGATAAAACAAAGGGTAATACAAAAAAGCTATCACAAAAACTATAGGATAAAACAAAGGGTAATACACAAAACCTAACACATAAACGATAAGATAAAACAAAAGGTAATACACAAAACCCATCACAAAAACGATAGGATAAAACAAAGGGTAATACACAAAACCCATCACATAAACGATAGGATAAAACAAACGGTTATACACAAAACCCATCACATAAACTATAGGATAAAACAAAGGGTAAAACACAAAACCCATCACAAAAACGATAGGATAAAACAAAGGGTAATACACAAAACCCATCACATAAACTATAGGATAAAACAAAGGGTAATACACAAAACCTAACACATAAACGATAAGATAAAACAAAAGGTAATACACAAAACCCATCACAAAAACGATAGGATAAAACAAAGGGTAATACACAAAACCCATCACATAAACGATAGGATAAAACAAAGGGTAATACACAAAAGCTATCACAAAAACTATAGGATAAAACAAAGGGAATACCCAAAACCAATCACATAAACGATAGGATAAAACAAACGGTAATACACAAAACCCATCACAAAAACGATAGGATAAAACAAAGGGAATACACAAAACCAATCGCATAAACGATAGGATAAAACAAAGGGTAATACACAAAACCCATTACAAAAACGATAAGATAAAACAAAGGGTAATACACAAAACCCATCACATAAACGATAAGATAAAACAAATGGTAATACACAAAACCCATCACAAAAACGATAGGATAAAACAAAGGGTAATACACAAAACCCATCACAAAAACGATAGGATAAAACAAAGGGAATACACAAAACCAATCACATAAACGATAAGATAAATCAAGGGTATTACACAAAACCTATCACAAAAACGATAAGATAAAACAAACGGTAATACACAAAACCCATCACAAAAACTATAGGATAAAACAAAGGGAATACACAAAACCCATCACAAAAACGATAGGATAAAACAAAGGGAATACACAAAACCAATCACATAAACGATAAGAGAAATCAAGGGTAATACACAAAACCTATCACAAAAACTATAGGATAAAACAAAGGGTAATACACAAAACCCGTCACAAAAACGATAGGATAAAACAAAGGGTAATACACAAAACCCATCACATAAACGATAAGATAAAACAAAGGGTAATACACAAAACCCATCACAAAAACGATATAATAAAACAAAGGGAATACATAAAACCAATCACATAAATGATAGGATAAAACAAAGGGTAATACACAAAACCCATCACATAAACGATAGGATAAAACAAAGGGTAATACACAAAACCCATCACAAAAACGATAGGATAAAACAAAGGGTAATACACAAAACCCACCGCAAAAACGACAGGATAAAACAAAGGGTAATACACAAAACCCATCAAATACACGATAAGATAAAACAAATGGTAATACACAAAACCCATCACAAAAACGA
This sequence comes from Mytilus californianus, assembly GCF_021869535.1. Taxonomy (NCBI): domain Eukaryota; kingdom Metazoa; phylum Mollusca; class Bivalvia; order Mytilida; family Mytilidae; genus Mytilus; species Mytilus californianus. The sequence continues at coordinate 85,616,501 of NW_026262701.1, forward strand.
TAAGATAAAAAAAGGGTAATACACAAAACCTATCACAAAAACTATAGGATAAAACAAAGGGTAATACACAAAATCCATCACAAAAACGATAGGATAAAACAAAGGGAATACACAAAACCAATCACATAAACGATAAGATAAATTAAGGGTAATACACAAAACCTATCACAAAAACTATAGGATAAAACAAAGGGTAATACACAAAACCAATCACATAAACGATAGGATAAAACAAAGGGTAATACACAAAACCCATCACATAAACGATAGGATAAAACAAAGGTTAATATACAAAACCCATCACAAAACGATAGGATAAATTAAAGGGTAATACACAAAACCCATCACAAAAACGGTAGGATAAAATAAAGGGTAATACACAAAACCCATCACAAAAACGATAGGATAAAACAAAGGGAATACACAAAACATATCACAAAAACGATAGGATAAAACAAAGGGAATACACAAAAACAAATCACAAAAACGATAAGATAAAACAAAGGGTAATACACAAAAGCTATCACAAAAACTATAGAATAAAACAAAGGGTAATACACAAAACCTAACACATAAACGATAAGATAAAACAAAAGGTAATACACAAAACCCATCACAAAAACGATAGGATAAAACAATGGGTAATACACAAAACCTATCATAAAAACGATAGGATAAAACAAAGGGAATACACAAAACCAATCGCATAAACGATAGGATAAAAGAAACGGTAATACACAAAACCCATCACAAAAACGATAGGATAAAACAAAGGGAATACACAAAACCAATCGCATAAACGATAGGATAAAACAAAGGGTAATACACAAAACCCATCACAAAAACGATAAGATAAAACAAAGGGTTATACACAAAACCCATCACATAAACGATAAGATAAAACAAATGGTAATACACAAAACCCATCACAAAAACGATAGGATAAAATAAAGGGTAATACATAAAACCCATCACATAAAAGATAAGATAAAACAAATGGTAATACACAAAACCCATCACAAAAACGATAGGATAAAACAAAGGGAATACACAAAACCCATCACAAAAACGATAGAATAAAACAAAGGGAATACACAAAACCAATCACATAAACGATAAGATAAATTAAGGGTAATACACAATACCTATCACAAAAACTATAGGATAAAACAACCCATCACATAAATGATAGGATAAAACAAAGGGAATACACAAAACCAATCACATAAATGATAGGATAAAACAATGGGTAATACACAAAACCCATCACAAAAACGATAGGATAAAACAAAGGGTAAAACACAAAACTTATCACAAAAACAAAAGGATAAAACAAAGGGAATACACAAAACCCATCACATAAACGATAGGATAAAACAAAAGGGAATACACAAAACCCATCACATAAACGATAGGATAAAACAAAAGATAATACACAAAACCCATCACAAAAACGATTGGATAAAACAAAGGGTAATACACAAAACCCATCACAAAAACGATAGGATAAAACAAAGGGAATACACAAAACCAATCACATAAATGATAGGATAAAACAAAGGGTAATACACAAAACCCATCACATAAACGATAGGATAAAACAAAGGGTAATACACAAAACCCATCACAAAAACGATAGGATAAAACAAAGGGTAATACACAAAACCCATCAAAAAAACGATAGGATAAAACAAAGGGTAATACACAAAACCCATCACAAAAACGATAAGATAAAACAAAGGGTAATACACAAAACCTAACCCAAAACCATTAGATAAAAATAGGTTAAACACAAAACCTATCATACTTTAGTCTGGGAGAACATGATTTATTTATATTTATAGATTATCGTTGATCATCTCAACGAGATTAATTTTCTCGCTTGAGCCGGGACGGCGAAAGTGAGAAAAGCAATCGAGTTGAGTTGACCAACGATACTCTGTTTATCGCTATTTTACCCATCACAAAAACGATAGGATAAAACAAAGGGAATACACAAAACCAATCACATAAACGATAAGATAAATTAAGGGTAATACACAATACCTATCACAAAAACTATAGGATAAAACAACCCATCACATAAATGATAGGATAAAACAAAGGGAATACACAAAACCAATCACATAAATGATAGGATAAAACAAAAGGTAATACACAAAACCCATCACAAAAACGATAGGATAAAACAAAGGGTAATACACGAAACCCATCACAAAAACGATAGGATAAAACAAAGGGTAATACACAAAACCCATCACAACAACGATAGGATAAAACAAAGGGTAATACACAAAACTTATCACAAAAACAAAAGGATAAAACAAAGGGAATACTCAAAACCCATCACATAAACGATAGGATAAAACAAAAGGGAATACACAAAACCCATCACATAAACGATAGGATAAAACAAAAGATAATACACAAAACCCATCACAAAAACGATAGGATAAAACAAAGAGTAATACACAAAACCCATCACAAAAACGATAGGATAAAACAAAGGGAATACACAAAACCAATCACATAAATGATAGGATAAAACAAAGGGTAAAACACAAAACCCATCACATAAACGATAGGATAAAACAAAGGGTAATACACAAAACCCATCACAAAAACGATAGGATAAAACAAAGGGTAATACACAAAACCCATCACAAAAACGATAGGATAATACAAAGGGTAATACACAAAACCCATCACAAAAAAGATAGGATAAAACAAAGGGTAATACACAAAACCTAACCCAAAACCATTAGATAAAAATAGGTTAAACACAAAACCTATCATACTTTAGTCTGGGAGAACATGATTTATTTATATTTATAGATTATCGTTGATCATCTCAACGAGATTAATTTTCTCGCTTGAGCCGGTGCGGCGAAAATGAGAATAGCAATCGAGTTGAGTTGACCAACGATACTCTGTTTATCGCTATTTTACCTATGACGACGTTGTCAATTTCATTTCAATTTCATTAGCAACGCCACGTGCCCCCTTAGTTTCTAGCGATAATTTTTCTTATCATATACTTGTATAAAATATTACTTAAATTTTACAGTTCAATAACATTTGAAAACAATTAAAACGCTATGAAAGGGTTATTAACCAGATTCCTAAGAATTTCCTCGGCGGGCTGATAAACGAACCTTTATTGACTGCTTCCGGAATGTTATCACATGCCTTTCCGTTATTGTCCGTGTGGTTTATCACATGCAACTTCGTGCATTTCCGGAAATTTGTTTGTAAACATTGCAGACGTGACAATAAGTTTTTCAAACTAAGAACATTATAATTGTTGTGATATGTCACATGATAAATGAAATGCTCGTTATATCAATAAAAACAATTAAAGTTAATAAATTTGTATTTGATTGTCTGTAAATCATTATCTAGAAGTTCAAAAAAAATTTAATAGTTCTTGTCTGTATTTCTTCTGCTGAAGTATATGATAAAAAGATCATTACATGTCATTTTTCATATCAGACCCCTTATCGGCCCTCGTTCATGATATCATCCCTCGAGCCTCCGGCTCTTGGGCTGATATCATGACCTAGGGCCGATAAAGGGTCTGATATGAAAAATGCCATATAATAATCTATACATATCACTCGACTCCGCTGAGAAAGGAAATTATCAGTCAGCAAGATCAAAGGAAAATTTCGTAAAATAGCGATAATAGTAGTTATTGGCTTTGAACTAGTTTTAAGTAACTTCGAGTACTATAATGTCGGTGGTTTGTGCCTTGTAACATTATTTTGAGTTGAGCCAATTGCAACTGATTTTACAGTTTGTTCTTATGTTGTGCTGTTTCACCACTGTTCCAGGTTAGGGAAGAGTTAAGAGCTCATAAACATGTTTAACCCCGTCACATTTTTTATGAGCCTGTCCCAAGTCAGGAGCCTGTAGTTCAGTGTTTGACGTTAGTTCATGTCTGTAATATTTTTTCTCCGTTACTTGTTTTTCTCCGTTAATTGTTTAGTAATGAATTAGTTCGTTAGTTTTCTCGTTTGAATTGTTTTTCATGTCTGGGCTCTTTATGGCAGACTATACGGTATGCGATTTTCCCATTGTTGAAAACCTAACGGTTGCCTATAATTGCTTATATCACCTTCCTTTAAACTATGGTGGATAGTTGTCTCATTGACAGTCATACCACATCTCCTTATTTTTATATAGTGTTGTTGTTTTCCTTATTAACTGCAGAAGAGGTTCATTTGTCATAAAAAGAGGCTTTAACTGCCAAATTCATCAACACTGAATTCACTCAACTCTCAAATCTCATATAACTTACTAAAACATTTGTCAGAATTACAAAATCCATAAGTACCAATAGACACTATAATTTATGGGATTGTTATAAAGTTTGTATTTATTTCAGGTGCCGAATTTAGCCATTAAAGAATGCACTAATTTTACAGATATGTCGGGGAAGGATTTTATCAACCCTCGTAAAAATGAGAGTCTCGTGGATGGATACAAGCAAAACGCAAAACCTGAAAAACAGTAACTACTACTATGAAATTATGACGTTCAATGATTCTTTTACGAAATATTTTACTTAACGGGTTTATCTGTTCCTAATCAGATATATCAGCTACTCCACGGATAACATTCCAAATATTGTTAGATAAACTTTCTTTATACTACAGGAGGTGGAATGTAACTGTAAATACGGACAAAACAAAAATCATTGTATTTCTAAATAGCTGGAAGCCCGTAATTCATCATTTTTATTTCGAAGGTCAAAATTTAGAAATCGTCAACTCATATATATATCTTGGTATGTTTTTACATTTCAATGGTAAATTTGTTCAAACTCAAAAAAGAATGGCACAACTAGGAGCTAGAACACTTTCATCTTTAATTAACTCATCGAAAAGAATATTGATTGCACCAAACCAAAAGTGTTTTCTATTCAATAGTAATATGGTTGAATCTGTTCTGAACTATGCGTCCGAGGTATGGGGATTTCATCGGGCCAACGATGTAGAATCTACTCATAATCGTTTTTGTCGCTATTTACTCAACTTGGGTAAACCTGTACCAATTTCATTTTATGTTGAGAACTCGGGCACCTCCCGATGTGTATTTTAAGAAAATATAGAATTGTTAAATATTAGTTGCATTTAGTTTATGATCAACCTAATATTGTTTACGATGTATACAAAATTTTATGCATTGATGCTTTTAATGTGAAAAAAAAATGGGAATCCAATGTACGAGACCTTTTGTTTAGTTTAGGTTTGATTTATATATGGATTAACCAATATAACATAAATGTTTCATTTGATTTTATTAAATCTCGTATCAACGATCAATATTATCAAAGCTGGTATGTTTTAAACTACATCTCTGTATTACTGAAAAATTATTACACCAGGGGTTTCGATATCACAAACTTGTCAATACATTTACTAAATTTTATCATCGGTACAAGGACATCTTTCGTAAATATATATTAACGTGCAGACTTATACGTTCAGGTATTTCACATCCCATCTTTTATTGAAATATTTTATACAAAGCACAAAAATGTCATAATTCACCTCAAAAGCTAACCAAACCTTTAAACAGACTTATTCGGAATGGATATAGTTACGATACTGTTGTCAGGTCATAATTGCTAGTAGTCCTTTGTTAATTCATGTATATTATTGTCATTTTGCTTAGTTACCTATCCTAACATCGGACTAGGACTTCTTTTAAACTGAATTTTGCTGTGCGTATTGCTGTGTGTTTGTTTATTCCACATTGGCTTGAGGTATAGGGGGAGGGTTGAGATCTCACAAAACATGTTTAACCTCGCCGCATTTTTGCGCCTGTCCCAAGTCAGGAACCTCTGGCCTTTGTTAGTCTTGTATGTTTTTTGATTTTTTTTTCATTTATATGTTTCGGAGTTTAGTGTGACGTCCATTTTCGCTAAACTAGTATACATTATTGTTTAGGGGCCAGCTGAAGCCCGCCTCCGGGTGCGGGATTTTCTCGCTGTGTTGAAGACCCACCGGTGGCCTTGGGCTGTTTTCTGCTCTTTGGTCGGGTTTTTCTCTCTTTGACGCATTCCCCATTTCCATACTCAATTTTAGATTTTTGTAGGGAGAATAATTTGCAATATGATTTTAATACCAATAAACTTACCAAATTACGTAGTGGAAGTTTAAAATTAAATTTAGAAACAGGTCGTTATGACAATATTCCTAGAATAAATCGTATTTTTAGATTTTGTAAAATTAACAATATTGAGGTGAATACCATTTTGAGTTGATTTGTCCTGTATATAGAACGTTCCGATGTAACTTTTTGCAAAAATATTATTGTTCATGGCCAAATACGTGTACGAAAGCTATTTTTTTGTTACAAGCCTGGTCAAAACGCTTAGCAAAGAAACTATGTAATTATTTAAAGGCGGCATGGAAATTAAGAACGCAATATATCAGTTAAGATGTTGTACAAATGTTATTATAAGATATCTCTGCATTAAATATTTTTCTCTGTATTCTGTCGTATTTGTCATATATGTATATACCTTGTTATTTTGCTAAAGCAATGTTGTTGTTCATTCATTCATTCAATTCCACATTGTTTCGCAAATTATTAAAAACAGAGGCGATTATTCAAATTGTTGATACGATTTAATTCATTAAAAGCTGATTATTTTAATCTAGTAATGCAAATAATTAGTTTTTTTTGCATTATAATATAACTAGCAAATGCTGGGACCAATTGATAATTCATTAGTCCCAGTCAAAAGTATACAATATACAATATTAACTGGACGATTTCCTTTATTAACTTTAACGTGATTGGTATTTATAATACACTGTATTAGCAATAGATGAATAAGACCATGTATATAAATTACTGAGATATCGCATGTGTCTTTACTTTAGTTTTGTAGTTGTTTCCAACCGTCGATTATTGAGTGATAGGATTTATAGTCTGGACTCGATAATTTATTTTTCAAATTAGAACCGGAAGTATAAAATGGCATAAATTCACTGTTATGCACAACGTTTATCTTAAGTAGCTTTGCAAGTATTCCTATGAAAGCATCTTCCATTTTGATAATTTTTGTAAAAGGTATGGCATAAGCAAGATTTTTGACTACTTTCATATTCGTGAGTATTGTTCCTCCAATTACATATGGCGGCCAAAAATCGAAAGGATATTCTTCTAAGGTCGTAAACCATTTCGAAGATTTTGTTCGAAACGGTTGTCTAAATCTCAGTTTGTAGCCAATGATTTTACTTTCTGTATTACCAAGACTATCAACAGCAAATTGATGTAAACGTCTGGTATTAACTAAACGATCATCATCTAGAAAATGCACATATTTTGTATTTATATTACGTTTCACTAACCAATCGATTGGAATAATCGTTTTATATACTAGATTATCGTATGTGTCAGCGAAACCAAACTGGAGAATATCGCCATATGCTTCATTTTCAAAATCAACGAGCGGTTGTAACCTTTCTAGATATCCTAAAACGAACAGCGTTTTTATACGTAGATTTATCTTTGCTCCCCAAGTGTTCCGAATGGCGATCCTCTGGTCAAAATTGCCCACAAATGACTTGACAATAAAAACCATATTAAAACTATCACATACTTCACTGCTACAAAACTTTATGGATGGATCTTTCTTAATGAAATAATGTTTAGTAACATTGTTCAATGGCTTTTCTGCAGTCCAACCAGTTGTCTCGATTTCTTGAACAACATCGATTAAATTGTTTAATGGGAATGTAAACTGGATAAAGTAAAACTTTTCTCCGGTCCAGCATCTTCTCAACATCAAAATTACAAGAAGTATGCAAAATATATGCAGCCATTTTTTTAATCTGAAAAAAAAAAGATTTCTATGACATTATATGGCATTTCATGATGATTTTACTTTTTCGTAATTTTTTGCTTTCATAAATCAATCAAATATTAATCAATCTAAAAATATCATTCAATCTTATCTTAATTTTTTAGTTAGTGTGCCTAATTATATATGAGCTTTTGCTCTCAGAAGGGGTTGTCGTGAATTTTTAGAAAAAAGGTTGACTAGAACCAAGCTGAACACAATCATCCTTTTGGGTGTTGATATAATAATAAGATGTGGCACAACTCTCCACCAGACTAAATGAAATACAACCTTCAACAATGAGCAAAATCTATACCACACAGCAAGCTATATTAAGTCAGGGATTTCGTTACCACAAATTACTTAAAACCTTTACTAAATTCTTCCATAAATATAAAGATTTGGTTTTGAAGTTTGGTTGTACCTGTAGAAAACTTATTTCAAACGGGATAGCACATCCTCATTTTTACGGAGATGGTGTTTACCGAGCCCGGAAATTTGGAAACGATCCGGGTAAACTTATCGATCCTTTAAATAAACTTATTCTAAAAGGTTACCAGTTCAACACTGTAATTAGATCTTTTAAGTCTCACTAAAGAGCTTGGAATAATCAGCGCAACTGGTAATCCTACATATTCTTTAACATCATTTACAAAGGATGAAATTTTATAAAATCACAAATCTGTCCTTCTTTCATTTGGTATTAACATCAAAGAAAACGAAGAAAATCTACCGTCATTATGCTGGATACCAAAACTTCACAAAACTCCGTTTAAAGAACGATACATAGCTGAATCACCAAGATGTTAGACTAAACATCTTTCTAAAGTGTTGACTTCTATTATTTCTACAGTAAAGATGGCCTTCAAAAATATTGTGATGAGATATATTCAACCAGTGGTGTCAATCAAATGTGGATTCTCAAAAATTTTAAAGATCTACAGCTAAATCTTAGATCACAATCTCTGCAATTTTGCAGCAACATTAAGACCTTTGATTTTTCTACGCTTTACACTACTATTCCCCATACTCAATTGAAAGATCGACTTCACCATCTCATTAAACAGAACTTTCTCTATAAAAATGGGAATCGTAGATATAAATTTCTTGTTTTGGGTTATAATAATTCTTATTTTGTGAAGAACCACACTGATTCTATCAGAAAATACAGTGAAGATGATATCAAAATGCTGGACTTTTTAATCGACAATATATATTTGTTGAGTTTTGAGGACTGATATTTCAAAAGACAGTCGGTATTCCAATTGGTACTAATTGTGCACCCCTTCTGGCCGACTTGTTTTTGTACTCGTATGGAGTAGGATTCATTCAGAACCTTCTAAAAGGCAAAAAGAAAAAGCACCTTGCAAAATTATTTTATTTTACTTTCAGATATATTGATGATGTCCTATCACTGAATACTAGTAACCCATATTTCAGTCAGCACTTGCATCTCATATATCCCAGTGAATTTGAAATTAAGGATACTACTGATACAAGAAGGACTGCTTCATACCTTGATCTTTTTCTCAATATTGACACAGATGGACGACTTCACACTAAAATCTATGACAAACGGGATGATTTCAATTTCCCAATTATCAATTTCCCATTTCTCAGCAGTAACATACCCTCTGCTCCGTCGTATGGTGTTTACATATCCCAATTGATACGTTATGCTCGTGCATGTTCACAATATACTGACTTCATATACAGGAGTGTGCTCCTTACGCAGAAACTGCTCCAACAGAGTTATGAAGAGGAAAGATTAAAAATGACACTCTGTAAATTTTATGGACACCATCACGAATTGGTTGACCTATACGATGTGTCTGTGTCTAAACTAACTAATGTCATTTTTACCACGCCTTAGATTGTGGTTTAACATTTACGTCGTCTGTCTGCTAAGTACCGAACGTGACCTATTCCCGAATATGACTGCTATACCGAGTGTGAATTTGCATTGCTATACGACGTGTCTCGGTATTTTGTACATCCAACATTCATGTATTTATTTTTGATGTTTCTGTTATGGTTTCGGTTGGATAAGGATAATGTGTTATGTCTTATCGTTTGTAGTCCAAATAATTATAAAACAGCCTTTCAATACCATCATTGTCATGAAAATTGTTTGGAATGGTATTGTGAAATTAATTGTATAACGTTCGAGATTGCATGTTCGTTACGTAAATGCGTCACTGTTTGTGATGTCCTGTGGGGTCTGTCGTTGATGGAAGATGTTCGTTGTTGTTCTCGGTTTGCATGTTGTGTCGACTATTATATTATTTGTTTGTAAGTTTCTCTGTGATGAGTGTTCTTGCGTGTGTTTGTGCTGTATTTCTGGCACGTAGTGTTGTCATTTTAGCGATATTTTAACATTGTCATATAAGCGGGAGGTTTTGCTAGCCATAAAACGAGGTTCAACCCACCATTTTTTCTTAAAATCTCCTGTACCAAGTCAGGAACGTGGAAGTTGTTATCAAATAGTTCGTTTCTATGTATGTTGGCGTTTGTTTTTGTTGCTTTTCAGTGTTCCTGTTGTTCCATTGGTTTCCTCTTGTAGATGGTGTGTTTCCCTCGGTTTTAGTTTGTAACCCGGATTTGTTTTCTCTCAATCGATTTACGACTTTTGAACACGGTATACTACTGTTGCCTTTCTTTAATATTGTTTTATATTGGTATTAATATTGATTTTGTTATCGAACTAAATATTATTTGTATATACATATGCACATTCATGGCTCTACAATCTGTCGATACCTGTATCTTGGCATTGTACAAGGTCATATTTTTCTCTGACTGTTTATGGCGTCTTTACTCTAAATGCATTGGAAATTGGATGTGTACTGATTGATATTTTAGTCTAATAATATGCATGATTTTTTTTCATTAGCTTTTATTGGCTTTGAAGTAGCTGTCAGTAACTGCGAGTACTCTCAAATCTGTACTTAGTGTCTTTCTGTTGTGTGGATGTATAAGTATCCGTCCACGTCCACTCTGTGTTTTTTTAGAATTATTTCTATTTGTATCCATCTGATGAGTTAAGCCTTTTCGAACTGATTTTTATTGTTTGTTCTTATGTTGTACTGTGACACCACTGTCCCAGGTTAGGGGGAAGGTTAGCGCCTTCAAACGAGTTTAACCCCGCCACATTCTGTATGTGCCTGTCCCAAGTCAGAAGCCTGTAATTCAGTGGTTGTCGTTTGTTGCTGTGTAACATATTTGTTTTTTGTTCATTATTTTCTACATAAATTAGGCCGTTAGTTTTCTTGTTTGAATTGTTTTACATTTGTCAATTTGGGGCATTTTATAGCTGACTATGTAGTATGGGCTTTGCTCATTGTTGAAGGCCGTACGGTGACCTATAGTTGTTAATTTCTATGTCATTTGGTCTCTTGTGGAGAGTTGTCTCATTGGCAATCATACCAAATCTTCTTGGTAAGCGGACAGAAAGTCACAGGACAAAAAGTCACATGACAGAAAGTCACAAATTTGATAGGATTTGTTTGAATATATAGGAGAAATTTCTTGTAATAATTTCTTTTTATTACATATAGTCATTAAACAGCTTAGGAAATTGTTCATAAGCCTTGATAAATGAAGATTTATCAAATTTTAATCATGCAAAGAATATATTTATTGGCACAATAAAGTCATTTAAGTACCATGCCAACTTTATCATTGTTAATTTTGTTTACCAAGGTGCTTTCTATATAATAGTTCCAAGAAAAATACAAAAATGTTTTTCAAAATAAGTATTTTCTAATTCAAAGAAAACAAATCTCAAAACGGAATTGTGACTTTTTGTCCTGTGACTTTTTGTCCGTGACTTTTTGTCTCTGACTTTTTGTCCTGTGACTTTTCAATTTAGACTTGTTTATATTTTTTTGTTTGGGCTTGTATTATATTTGCCTTAGGGTTTATATAATCCGTTCATCCTATTTCGACTCTTCGAAATTCAAGAGTCAATCCTAAATGATGTAAATTATATGGCCTTCCAAATACCGTTTCGATTCCTAACATCACTGAAGAGACATTAGTTGTCGAAATCCGGATATAGTGTACAATTTTTTTTGCACCTCATGTTTGCGGTTTACAATCTTTTCCGCAACTTTATTGTTTTTTGTTTAGTATTAAATTCATAATTAAGATCCATTTTGTTACATCTGGTTATCCGTTTTTTTTGGCAATCACCATGGCAGTCAGCAGGGTTTAAGAACATCCGTTGTTCGACCTGCTAGTCAAATGCGTTTTGTTAAAATATACTTTATCACTTTTTTTGGTCTTTTGGAAAATGTTGTTTGTGCTGTATTTAGACCACTCTACCAAGAAATTTGTTTTGCATGCACGCGTATAAAAATTGCGGATTTTATCCAACGCAATTGTAGGTTTGAACGTTGTTTTCAATTTAGACTTTATATATATCTTAAAGGGATAAAAAAGATTAAGAAATTATTAAAATTGTTCTTCTGATCAGGGGTAAATATCTCCTGCTTGGAGCACACTCATTAAAAAGAGCACACCTGATCAGAGATCAATAAATTTTAAACAACATCCTTAAACTTAAATCACAAGGCCTTTTGAATTCAGTAGAAAAATAATACACGAGTTTAAAGAATTTTATTTTTACCTGTAAAATGCACCTGTATTGAGGTTATTAAACCTTATTAAGGTACTTCTTGTATGCCATGTCTTTAATTTTGACAAAACTTAATTAATCAACCTTAATTCTTACTGAAGCTTTGGAACACAATTTCTTTTTTAAAAGGTTTTCAAGGATTGCTATGGAAGTTCTTTAATATTAAATTCTTGGTGTAACAAAACAAGGGTGTCATTTTTGAAATTTATTAAGTTGTTTTATATACAAAACAAAAAAATGTTAACTGCGTTATTAGCTAAACTGGACGGACACCATACATTTAGAAGGTAGGACAGAAAGTCTTTGGACAAAAAGTCACAGCCAAAAAGTCACAAACAAAAAGGTCAAAAGGTCACAATTCCGTTCGAGATCACCTTTCTTTAAATAAGAAAACTCTTATTTTCAAAAACATTTTTGAATTTTTCTTGAACTATAATATATAAAGCAATTTTGTAAACAAAAATGTATTCTACAAAAATCAATAATGATCAAATAATTGTTAAGAAAACAATTTGTCAAACGGTTGCTTGGTACTTAAATGGCTTCATGGTGCCAAGAAATATATCCTAAGCATGATTTAAATTTGAGAAATCTTCATTTATCAACGCTTATGAACAATTTCCGCAACTGTAACATGCATAAATGTAATAAAAAGTAATTATTTCAAGATCTTTTAATTATATAGTCAAAAAATTATAAACAAATTATTTGTGACTTTTTTTCCTATCAAATTTGTGACTTCCTGTTATGTGACTTTCTGTCATGTGACTTTCTGTCCGTTTACCTAAATTTTTACCAGGCTTGAGTTAGTGTTGAAAATTTTCAGTAACCATAAAATATATCTGAAACATGTAAAAAGTTTTGAATTACATTTTAGATATTTGAATAATGGTAGAAAGTTCTAGTATTTTTGATGCTATATTAAATACATTCAAATTGCTGTAAAAATGTCTAGCCAAGGGAACTAACTAAAAATAGTTCCTAAATTGATGAAATACAATAGATAGATACAGAAATAGGTCTAAGTTGGTTAAGACTTGGTCGAGTATGGTTCAGAATAGGTCTAGTATGGTTCAGATTAGGTCGAGAATGGTTCAGACTAGGTCTGGAATAGTTCAGACTAGGTCGAGAATGGTTCAGACTTGGTCGAGAATGGTTCAGACACTTATAAAATGGTTAAGTACTGGTCGCGTAAAGGTCGAGAACAAGTTCAGACTGTTAAGTATGGTTCAGACTACAGTCGAGTAAATTTCAGACCAATTCAGACTGGTCGAGTACAGATATAGGCCATTTCAGACTTTTACTGGTTTGTAGTGATATTTACTCTGTTGATAGGGCACTGACATTTAAGGTAATATTTTTCTGGTTTGCAATAATATTTACTTTGTAAATAGGCCACTTACATGTAAGGAAATGTTTTACTGGTTTGTAGTGATATTTACTCTGTTGATAGGCCAATTACATGTAAGGTAATGTTTTACTGGTTTGTAGTGATATTTACTTTGTTGATAGGCCACTTACATATAAAGTAATGTTTTACCGGTTTTAGTGATATTTACTCTGTTGATAGGCCACTTACATGTAAGGTGATGTTTTTCTGGTTTATAGTGATATTTACTGTGTTGATATGCCACTTACATGTAAGGTTATGTTTTACTGGTTTGTAGTGATGTTTAATCTGTTGATAGGTCACTTACATGTAAGGTAATGTTTTAGTGGTTTGTAGTGATATTTGTTGATAGGCCACTTACATGTAAGGTAATGTTTTTCTGGTTTGTAGTGATATTTACACTGTTGATAGGCCACTAACATGTAAGGTAATCTATTTTTTTTTTGGTTTGCAGTGATATTTACCTTGTTGATAGGCTACTTACATGTAAGGAAATATTTTACTGGTTTGTAGTGATATTTACTCTGTTGATAGGCCAATTACATGTAAGGTCATGTTTTACTGGTTTGTAGTGATATTTACTCTGTTGATAGGCCACTTACATATAAAGTAATGTTTTACTGGTTTTAGTGATATTTACTCTGTTGATAGGCCACTTACATGTAAGGTTATGTTTTACTGGTTTGTAGTGATGTTTAATCTGTTGATAGGTCACTTAAATGTAAGGTAATGTTTTAGTGGTTTGTAATGATATTTACTATGTTGATAGGCCACTTACATGTAAGGTAATGTTTTTCTGGTTTGCAGTGATATCTACTATGTTGATAGGCCACTTACATGTAAGGTCATGTTTTACTAGTTTGCAGTGATATTTACTTTGTTGATAGGCCACTTACATGTAAGGTAATGTTTTACAGTTTTGTAGTGATATTTACTCTGTTGATAGGCCACTTACATGTAAGGTAATGTTTTACTGGTTTGTAGTGATATTTGTTGATAGTCCACTAACATGTAAGGTCATGTTTTTCTGGTTTGTAGTGATATTTACTTTGTTGATAGGCCACTTACATGTAAGGTAATGTTTTACTGGTTTGTAGTGATATTTACTTTTTTGATAGGCCACTTACATGTTAGGTAATGTTTTACTGGTTTGTAGTGATATTTACTCTGTTGATAGGCCACTTACATGTAAGATAATGTTTTTTTTTCTGGTTTGTAGTGATATTTACTCTGTTGATAGGCCACTCACATGTAAGGTAATGTTTTTCTGCTACAAAGCCACATTATCTAAGCATAGAACTCGTGCAATTTCTCATCGTACTGAAAAACAAAAATAATAATTGATAAACATACAAATCAAATATCAAAAATAGGAAACATTATTTTTAAGATTAGGTTACGTTTTATTTGGGGAAAAACACACAAGTTACAAACGGATATAATCAATACGTACAGCTACTGTGTATCATCGCTACCGGAAATTGGGTACCAACAAAGCAGAGAGAAAGGGAGAAAAGAATAAACAAGGTAAGAATTCTTTAATTTCAATAATTTCTACCGATTTGACGAGGTTACCGCTTATGATATGATTTTCTGATATATAATGCTTCAATTATTTATGCCAATAAGTACCAAATAAAGACAGGATTTAGTGTTATACTCCAGAACTGGGCGCTTGGTACCAGAAAATTTCGGGGTCGATCCTCCTCTGTTGGCCAGATATTCAAATGTTTTCATTCTTTTTCCAGACAAATTTTTAGATTATGATAGTGTGATTTCATATTTAATGAAATTCGCAATAAAAAAGATGTTTTCTAAAGAATATGGACCAAAACTATTAAAGCCTACAGTACGGCAACTTGTTCGTGTTGACATATTTACAGTACGGCAACTTGTTTTTCAACTGCGCGGCAACTTGCTACCTTTATAATATGTATATGCCGTCCTTTTAAAGAAAATAATGCTATAAATTCAAATACTTAATTATACATTTGATTAAAGTACAATTCGCTTGACAACATTAAAGATGTATACACAATGTTAGGCCCCACAGTCCTATTAAATCTTTAGCAGAGAAGCATACAAAGAAATAATACATGTTTTCCAGATGTATACATTTTATGTCAAAATTTTACCCGTACTGAACATAAAATCGTTCCATGAAATGTCCATAAATAATTACCTTTTGAATTTTTACTATCTTTTGGTATCTCTTTTTTAAAAGATTGCATTGAATCTCTTATTTTGTTCACGTCAGATATTAGATGCAATGTAATGTAGTCAGTTAACATTGAACAATTGAATACTGTGGAATCATTAATATTCGTTGGATACCAATTTTCGTGGATTTCGTTGGTACAGGAGAACCACGAATTTAAATGTTCAACGAATTATAAATTTTCTAAAGGAATGTATGCAGACTTTGCCAAAACAACGAAATTAAATATCCACGAAAATGCAAGTTTTCTTCAATCCACGAAAATTGATACCCACGAAAATAAATGAATCCACAGTAATCAGTTTTACTTTTCTCAAAGTCATATAATATTGGTAATAAAAAAACATGTAAATTAAGTGTTTACAATTTGAAAACGGCACATACAAAAGCCTGCAATGTTGTAATTTCGGAAAGGCAAGTCACTATTTCGCAGACCTCTTTTTCCTATTTCGCCTCGACAAAGTGGCTTGAAGCGAGACTTAAACTTGCTGTCTCCGGCATTGCCAGCGGCGATAGCGTAAACACTTTATCAAAGTTTGTGATTAAGGCAGTTTAAAGGGAACAACGTATGGTTAGTCAATGGTATTAGGTATGCAGTTGTATTAACATTGGTTCATCTAAATCCAATGGATATTATATGACCCTGTCCTCAGTCATGGTTCATTGACTATGGAACTTTGGTATAGTTTGCATGTCAAGTTAAAGTTTGTATTTAGGACAAACTATTGATTGATTGGTAATTAACGCCACTTTAAGCACTATTGCGCTTTTTCGTGGTGGTCATTTTTTATTGGTGGAGGAAGCCGGAGTGTCCGGAGAGAACCACAGACCTTCGGTCGGAAAACTTTAAGATTGCAGTCGAACGCACCTGCCATGTGCTGGATTCGAATTCACGACCTCAGTGTTGACAAGCTAGTGATACAGTAGTTCGACCACTCGGTCACCTAGTCCTCCAGGACAATTTGAAAACCACATATAAGTTAAGGAAATTTGGTTTGAAGTTGAATTAACATTCAAACTGCTCATTCACACGTAGCCTTATTTGACCCTGCATCTTCAATCATGGTTCATTGACCTTGAATGTTTTGTAATTATAAAAGTGATACAGCGGATTTTTTATACTATATCGAATGCAGCACATCATTTTCATAAGTTGCTTGGCGCTATATTTATCAGACAATACCAATGAAAAGTATACAGTCATGACCCAAAAAACCACTAAGGGCATGGTTTTTCTTTCAACTTTCAGAGAAATGAAATATGAATGTGGCTACTGCTTCGTAAAGCTTACGTTCCCCTTGTTGTTCAACACATGACAGAGCAGCATTATAATACGGAAATCAAGATCCAACACAAATTTTTAGATTATTTGTATACTTATTAACACACAGGAGCTAGCATCTTCTAAGGTAAAGAAATATAGTCAAATATCCTCTAATAATGACAGATGAATATCGGTTTGAATCCTGACGGTGTATTCTCATAAATTCTTTGGAAAAATCCACGAGAGATTAAAGATTGATTTGACAAAAGCGTTAATTTCGTTATCTGCCCTCGGAAACAGTTTTGTTAAAATAATGAAATCGGTAAATGCATATCGTTAAAGAGTAAGTCGGGTACACCTTTCACATTCAGGCGTGCTTTAGTTGCACTTTTTTCTACTTAAATGTATGAAAAAATAATTGATTTAGCATCTCGCTAAAGATTCGACTAATTCTATAAATTTTAAGGCTAACTGTTGATTTTTAAACAATATGAATTCACATTTCTATTTTAAACCAAATATATAGGTCGAGTTCCATACCTTAATAAGTTTCAATACAGAGAAGATGTGTTTGAAAACAAATAACCACGTGCTGATATAACTTTTAAATCAATTACAAGTTTTACTTGTTTTGAATTATTTGATTTTATTTGACAAAATATCAAATTAAAATTTAGAAATATTATATCGTATTCATGAAAATGTAATACAAAAAGGGAAGTCGGGCGAATATACCCCTTCTCACTACCCATCCACCCACTCAATAAAGTTTTGGCCAAACAGCATTAACAGCAGACTTTTATTATTTTTTACCCTGTAAATAATAAGATGGATTGAATTGGGGTTCTGTGACTTAATATTTTTTAGGTATCGCTTCTTACTCTTTTAAAAAAAATGGGGTATCTTCCGACCCATTTGGCTCACCACAAACAATATTGTTATACATGTATATAGGGTTTATTCCTCTTATTCCTACATTTGCAAATCTGGTATGTCATTTGTAAGAAATCCATGTAGGAATAGGAGGAATAAGTGAATAAACAAGGGATTAAATCAGATAAGGTTGTAAAATCATAAAGCTAATTAACTTCAGGTAAATATCCATAAATCCTCTTGAGTTTTCAGCAATGTCCAATTTGAAAATATCAATAGTAGAAAATGTTTTAAAAAAGTTCTACAACAAATGTCTGTTCTTGTCTCAATGAAATTGTCCTGTATCCTTATTCTGTTTTATCAAATTTTGCCATCTTCATCAGAACTGTTGTGTTTATTTCCTCGTGTAATGAAAAGTCTTATTCGATGAGTGAATACGTTAAATATAAATCAAAACAAATTGGTGCAATGACCCCAAAATAGAGTTAACTTCAACATTGATGTAAGCAGTCAATTTAAGCACCATATTATACTTTTACATTATTTTAGCATTACTGTGTAACAAAATGTTATCTTATACACATAAGAGAAAAACAATTTTAAAGTTATTAGACAGTATATTATGTTTAGATATGAGAACTTATCACAAATCAGTCCATGTAAACCAAGAATTTAAGTTCTACACGATGCATGATACAGGAACCATTGGGAAATTAACAAAATGCTGAATATTTTTCAAGACATCAGAATTTATCACAAAATTAGTCAAAATATAAAGTCATTGTGATCAGGAACTAATTCATTGATCCTATCTATGGGTCCTAGGTGTGACGCATGCATCATCTGGGTACTGTGGACTATCTTAATTTAAGTGTTATGAAGTGTAGTTTAAATTTGGGCTTGCATCAAGGCTATCTATTAAGATTACGGTTCAAGTTTTAAACTACTTGTGTAATTTAAATTAAATTAAATTCGATTTTTTTTTATTTCTGTATTAAGCGTTTCTTCTTCATTACTTTTCATCATTAAAATATTCGGAATTTCTATGTATAACTTCTTTACAAGCAGCAATGGGTTATAAACATTTTAAGATTTACTGTGCAATACATTTGATATATTTTTTTGTAAAATATTACAAAGTGCAAATGATTACATGTACATGTACAAAATGTATTTAATTTATGAAACAACTTGTGGTGCTCTTGAGACGTTTAGGCCATGAAACCATTCACCCTTTTGTCGTTTCGCTCATACACCATTCCCAATTGGCACTGGCTACGGTTACATGGAAATGTAACAATAATAATTGAGTCTACGGTTACATTGCGTTATTGTTACATGATCTTACATTTTTGCACTTCCAAATGTATGCTGCCAGCTTGGACTATACATATATATATTAAAATAAAACTTGAAAACTTCTATTTATATTTTACAATACTGCATACAATTTTTTTTTTTTATATACAATGTACAGTATGTTGTTTTGGGAGCGGCATGTTATAGTCTGACGCATTTTGGTGAAACCATAATCTAAGCAGCCATCACAAACGAGTGATGCAGCAATTTGCACGTCTGTATTGCATACTGTACAATTCCATTCTGCAATATCCCATTATGAAAGTTAAAGCAACTTTCAATGTCTGTCATGTTTCAGGTGAAAAATATTTTTCTACTTTTACGATGTTTATATTTTTATCCATTTTTTTTTTTTGGAAGCATTTGAGTTTGTAATATGATTTCATTGTCGTCCATAATTGATTTTATGTTCACTTCCGATTTCAATATCCAGCTTAGCATAGCTGGGGAAAAACAATAAAACTGAAAAATACAAGTCAATTGTCACAGTGATTGATGTCAACATTTGCCGACATGTTGAAACTGGTGGAATCAGTGTTTTCAATTTTAGAGTAAATTTTCAGATATTTTGTGATTGTAATTTCGTTCTTATCAATTGGCGAAAAAAAAAATCAACAAAATTACAGAAGGTTTAAGTTTAATAAATCTAGCGTACATTGAAGAGCATTTATATAATGTTCAATAAAGCAATGTAACCGTAGACACAAATATTATTGTTACAGTCATAATTAATCGGATCCTTACCCAACCTTGTATTCAAGCAATTAGTCTCCAATGTAACCATAATATTTTTATTATTGTTACATTTCCATGTAACCGTAGCCAGTGCCTTCCCGATTTGGTTGGTTCTGTCCATTATACTTTTTCCTAAATGTTCTTTCAATGTTTTGAATACAACAATAATAGGCAAGTAATTATTTCTGGACATATATACGTGTATTTGATACAGATTTTTTTTATAAAATTTAAAAAGATAATTGGTATGATGCAGAATGTGGAAAATGTCAGTTTGCATTTCGGGCCCATTTATATCTGACTATGCAGTACATTTGTAAATGTTTTGCTCATTGTTAACCGCCCTGACCTATAATTCAGTGATTTTTTTAGTGTTTAGGGGACGGGGCACATGCAATTGGGAATAAAAGTTCATGAGATGTTGGCTTTGGGGAAAATATATTAGTATGGTTATTCCGAGGGCACACTGCACAATGTTGCTTCAGCATGTGCAACTTTCTAGGGAGGTCTTGGGTAAGGCCCCCCCCCCCCCCGAAAATTATGACAAATTAGGTGCTAAATCATGCATTCTGAGAAGGAATAACTGCATAAATTGCAAACAAGATTCAAGAGATTTGTTAACATAAAACAATGATACGACACCAACAAAATCTCGCAACAATGTAATCACAGTTGGGAATTTTACAGCTGAAAATTGGGAAAAAAAGAGCATATTTCTCATTGGGAATGGGACCCAAATTTTGACCCTACATGAGGGTTGGAAAATCCCTGACCTATAACTAATCTCTAAGTCATTTAGTCTCTTGTGGAAAGTTTCATAACTCTCAATATGGTGAGTCTGTGAGTCCTGGACTCATGAAAATTTGAAAAATCTGTAATGAGAACCCCGAGTTATTTCATTGGCAATCATACCACATCTTCCTGTTTGTATAACATATTTAAGCTTGTGCTCAGCTTGGGACTGTTTAGCACTCTTTTTTTATAACCATTTTTAGCTCACTGGGGCCCTTCGCCATCACTTGGCGTCTGTCATCGTCGTCTGTTGTCCTCGTAAACTATTTAAAAAAACTTCTCCTATGAAACTACTGGGCTAAATACCTTCAAACTTTAACTAAATGTTCCTTAGGGTATTTAGTTTATAAATTGTATCCGAAGTTTTGATCCATCGACAAACATGGCCGCCATAGCTAAAAATGGAACATAGGGGTCAAATGCAGTTTTTGGCTTATATCTCAAAAACTGAAGCTTTTAGAGCAAATGTAACGGGATAAAATTGTTCAATTGGTCAAGATCTATTAGCTCTGAAATTTTCAGACGAATCGAACAACCCATTGTTGGGTTGCTGCCACCGAATTGGTAGTTTTAACAAAATTTTGCAGTTTTTTGTTATTATTTTGAATATTATTATATATATATATAAACTGTAAGCAGCAATAGTGTTCAGCAAAGTAAGATCTACAAAAAAGTTAATATGACCATAATTGTCAATTGACCCCTTAAGGAGTTATTGCCCTTTAAAGACAATTTTACACAATTTGTTCAAGTTTGCTAACATTTAAAAATCTTCTCCTCTGAAACTACTGGGCCAATTACCTTCAAACTTTAACTAAATGTTCCTTAAGGTATCTTGTTTATAAATTGTATCCGAAGTTTGTATCCATTGACAAACATGGCCGCCATGGCTAAAAATAGAACATAAGGGTCAAATGCAGTTTTTGGCTTATATCTCAAAAACTATATCTTTTAGAGCAAATGTGACAGGGGTAAAATTGTTTAATTGGTCAAGATCTATCTGCACTGAAATTTTCAGACGAATCGAACAACCCATTGTTGGGTTGCTGCCACCGAATTGGTAGTTTTAACAAAATTTTGCAGTTTTTTGTTATTATTTTGAATATTATTATAGATATATATAAACTGTAAGCAGCAATAGTGTTCAGCAAAGTAAGATCTACAAAAAAGTTAATAAGACCATAATTGTCAATTGACCCCTTAAGGAGTTATTGCCCTTTAAAGACAATTTTACACAATTTGTTCATCAAGTTTGCTAACATTTAAAAATCTTCTCCTCTGAAATACAGGTGAGCGATTCAGGCTCTTGAGAGCCTCTTGTTTTTTATTTATTAAACATGACCAATTGCAACTTTATAATTTTTAATTGTATACTTATCACACTGACTATAAAAAATAACCATTGATAAGTGTTATCTGCAATAAACTCCAAATTAATTTTCAAAAACTACTTATTTAAAGCTCACCTTTCCCAAAGAGCTAAGTGATCGTTTCTCATCATTTAGCGTCCGTCATCCGTTTTCGTTTCATTATCTTTGACAAAAGTCTTCTGCTCTGAAACTACTGAGACAAATTTTACCAAACTTATATTAAATTTCCCGGGAGGCGCTCTGAATAAAAATATTTTTTGTTTAAGCTTAAGAAAACTACAACCTTCTAACAGGAGACCTATTAGTCAAGTATCATTTTGGTATTCGATACTCAGTACAACCGAGTGATACACGAGTACTCGTTTGCATCCCTAAATAAAAGCAGTTCAAAAAATGAAATCATTCTTTTTTTCAAGGTTCGACCAAGAAATGACTGTTTGTCCATACCACAGATACAGTCTAGGAATAAATTGGAAACCAAGTAAAAAGTGTATCTTCCCGTTGCATAAAGGAAATCAGCAGCCACAAAAAGGAGTGAATCCATTAATGAGCAAAACTATCCTTAACAAGTTTGGATGTCTTCAACCTGTAGGTTCAGGTAAAACATTATTTATTATTGCAAAGATATCTAAATTGCTGGTCATGAAGAAAATCCACATATTTGCACTTTAGTGCAATGTAAAATCTTTTTACTGATGTCTTAGGGACAACATTAAAAAATCAATGAAGGATAAAAAACTTAAATCA
This sequence comes from Mytilus californianus, assembly GCF_021869535.1. Taxonomy (NCBI): domain Eukaryota; kingdom Metazoa; phylum Mollusca; class Bivalvia; order Mytilida; family Mytilidae; genus Mytilus; species Mytilus californianus. The sequence continues at coordinate 85,639,746 of NW_026262701.1, forward strand.
AATAGTTTTTTTTTTTTTGGGGGGGGGGGTAAAAATTGCTGCAAATTTGTTTATCCAACATCACTTTTACATATATCCATAATGGTCAATCAATTTTCCCCATATTCAATTAAGAGGAAGGGGGGGGGGGGGGGGGGGGGGGGGGGGGTCAGTGAAAAAACTATGTGAATTAAGTTTTTTATCCTATATTGAACTTTTGTCTTTTAATGGTGTCCCTTAGGCTTAGCAAACTTTAAAAATAAAAAAAAAAGCTTCCCTTTACTTAATGTGTATTTTTAAAGCAAAAACAGCGCATTGAAACTAAATTCTAGTTATGGTTCAATGCCCAGTACACCAATGTATATAAAAATAGTAGAGGGGGCATTATATTTATGTACATGTATAATTTTACTTTCTGAGCATGCTGAATGTAATCAAATGCACACTTTAATTGATATATTCTGACTTTGCAAGGGCAGGGTGTTATTTATAATTTGGATCATTATCCCACAGGATTTTTCTTTCATTAAAAATAATTATATATATTTTCAGGAATTTGTAATGGATGTAAGATAAAGTGTAAAGACCTAATTCCTAATACGCCAAAATGTTATAATGAGGTATGGTATTTGAAAAAAAATCTGATTTATGATGTTATGCAGATCTGTCCATTTACAGCACAATTTGACAGTACATTGGATGATTTTTTGTCGTCATACTCCTAGTTTTATTCATTATAGCAATTTCAATAGTCATTTCCTTTTGAATTTTAAAACCGTCTTGTTCACCATGAGAACCAAAGGTTGAGGTTTCAATAAAGGGGTCAAACCAAACTTTGAAATTTGTGCTGCTTCTACTTTTACCACATACTACATATATCTAAGTAGTGAGAACAATTTCAGTAAAAATAATGCTTCCGGGTATCTAAAGGGTCACATGGCTTCCTGTCCACTGTTACTTTGTGAACTAACAGGGAAATTACATTTGTCATTCATTTTTTATGCACATGACTGGTATATAAAATGTATATTATATTTCTTGTCACTCAGTAATGTATACATGTATGGAATGCATTAATTCATGCTGTTGTAATGATATTCCATAGATTTCAAACGTTTGTGTTTATTTTTCAGTGCTTTGATCAAGTTGATACAGAAGAAAGTACATATGCATCTGGATACAAATTGAGAGAACGTCCTATCCAGCAATTTGATGATAATGTGAGTAGTACTTCATTAATTTATAGAGAAAAAAGTGGCTGCAGTTACTATCAAAGAGTATTCAAATATTATTGGAGCTAGTCCTCTGAGACAGCTTTTTTAAAAAGAAACCATTGAATGATTGTGTGCAATCATTTGTAGACCTAATTAAACTGATGTTTACCGGTATATGTTTTAGTGAGTTAACTCACAGTACTAGTTCTAGTTTAATTTTATCCTTTTCATGAGTTGTGGAACTTTTGCAGCAACTTTTATTGCACATTATTTTGTTCATAGATATAAGAAGATGGGGTATGAATGCCAATGAGACAACTCTTCATCCATGTCATAATTTATAAAAGTAAACCATTATAGGTCAAAGTATGGTCTCCAACACGGAGCCTTGGCTCACTTCAAACAGCAAGCTATAAAGGGCCCCAAAAATAACTACTGTAAAACCATTCAAAAGGAAAAACTAACGGTCTAATCTATATAAAAAACGAGAAACACTTTTGAACCATATCAACAAACTACTGAACATCAGATTCCTGACTTATAGGACAGGTGCAAACAATTGCAGTGGGTTTAAACGTTTTAATGGTAACCCTCTTTGGTTGGGTTGTAGTCTCTTTGACACATATAAGTTAAAACCATTTGAATGAACATTTGATGTAGGTGATAATGAACTCTTATTTTAATTTTTTGTTACATTTATATACACCTGTTTTTTGGAATGTATTCAGATTTTACCTAAATTACTATAGTTTAAAAGGTCATTTATCAATTCAGTACTCTGATGTGACACAGCAGTCCCAGTCTTTATCGCAGCCTTTGTCCCAAATATCTAATTGGAGTGATGAAATGGAAACTACTTTGGACCAAGCAAATGCAAAATTGAAAATACTAAATTGTAAATCAAGTCCGTTAAGAGGACAGTTACTTTCTGATATATCTTCCCTGAAGGACAGTACCATTCGCTATTATAAGCGTAAAGCAGACGAATCTGTAGATTCTGTACTTAACATTATTGCTCCAGGGCAATCAAAGGAGTTAAAAAAACTTATAATGTCAGAACCAACAAAGCCTCCAACAGATGATGAGCTCACTGATACCATTTTTAAACTGTATGAAGAAACAGCAGACAACAAACTTCAAACACAAATTCTATCAATTGTTTCCCAAAAAATGACAAAAGGTGAAATTATGCAGCGTCTGCCTGACATAACAAAATATAAAATAGACCAAGCAAGACTGCTATCAAAATCTGGGTCTGGTTTGGTTATTGAAGAAAAAGTAAGGAGACCTAGAGAGCGTATGGATCAGGAGAAAATGCAACATGCTTTAAACTTTTTTTTCGATCCATCATTCGTACAGATAGTGTCATATGGTACCAGAGAATTGTCATTTGACACTGGAGAAAATGTGACAATTCCAGACGTTGTGAGAACATCTTGTCATTCACAAATTGTGCAAATGAATTTTTCTTACTGTAAAGATCTCAACTTTGAACCCCTTGGAAAGAGCTCACTTTTCAAAATTCTCACAGCTTGTGCAGCCTCACAAAGAACCAATCTTCATGGCCTTGATAATATAGCAGCTAAAGGTGTTGAAGCTTTTCAATCACTTCATGAATTTGTCAACAATTTGAAAAAAAAATCTTCTATTTCTTCCGATATTCACACTGAATTGACCACAACTTTAACCGCATCCCGTATTTATCTTAAGACCGACTTTAAACTTCATATCAACCAATCAAATATGTGTGCAGATCACTGTATAAACTGGTAGTTTAAGTGATCCAAAGGATGTACATTTTCAAAACACTTGTGATCACATTCATTGCTTGCAATGTGATAGATGTCAACTATTGGAAGATGTTCATCTTAAATTGTGCAACATTGTTGATACCATGAATGATGACAAAGAAGAATTTTCAAAAGTGATCGAAGATGCAATGATGGTGATATTTGATTGGAAATCACACATTGTAAGAACTGTCAACCAAGACCAATTTAGATTGGATACCATAGAACATCTTGAAACAGATAAAGCTTTACTGGTTATGGATTGGGCCATGAAATTTTTACCCTTGAAATATCGTGAGAAACAAACTGACTGGTTTGGTCAAAGAGGGAAGAACTGGCATGTGATTGTTTGTATATACAGAGAAAAAGATGGATCAATTAATGTAAGTGCATATGTACATGTATGTAATACAAGGTTAAAATACATTGATGCATTTTACAGATGTGGCTTGATATATACATTTTACATGCTATGTCACACATGTAAAAAAAAAATCGTTTGTTTATTGACATGTACAAATTGTTCATGCATACACATATATTGCCAATGCACTCTGTAGTTACCGAAAAGGAAGTATTTTATTAATTTTCATGCATATCAATCATATGCTTTTTATTTCATATGAAACAACCAACAAATATAAACAATATTACATGTCAGAATTAGCTCAATTTTAAAAAGTTTGAAAAAATTGTTGACATGAAAATTTGACATCAATCATGATAAAATTTTAACCAATTATTTGCTAAGAACTAATTTTTCATTATATGTCTCTCACCAATTGTGAAATGTGAAAATAGTGTAGAAATAAAATTATTCAGTGTTTGTTTAAGATTCTAATGAAATACATGAAATAGATTCTTATGAAATGAATATATAAGTAGTCTTTTATTTTAAATGAATTCAGTATCCAAATTTATAAAAATTGTATGTATACACTAAGTCTTGTGCATTTCTTTTTCAGCATAGAACTTTCACCCATGTTTTAGAATCTGTGAAACAGGATTGGTTTTGTGTGGCTTCACTTCTTGAAAATGTTATAATGACCATCAAAGATCAACTCCCTCAAACTAAGAAGTTAGTTCTGCGATCGGATAATGCAGCATGCTACCACTGTGGACATATCTGGTTATGCTTACAAGAAATAAGTAAAAGAACAGGTAACATAATACAAAATAATTTGGGCTAAGATAAAAGGATAATAGGAGAAAACAATATCAGTATTAGTGGCACTAGTGTAATGTTCATCTAAATCTTTATTTTTAATAAGCACCTTGAGACATTGCTTTGGAAAAAAAACAACCTGGGGATATCATTCAATCTATATCTAAAAAATAACATAATTATAGTTATGGAAAAACTAAAGTAGTAAAATTGTTCACCATAACAAAAGCTATCCAACAAGAAATTTTCTGATGAATCAGACAACACACGAAGAGTTATTGCCCTTATTCTATTTATTTAGACATGTTTCATAAACTGATTGTATGTCCCCTGCCATAGCAGAGGGAGCTTAAAGTTTTACCCTTGTCTATATAAAAAAGAAGATGTGGTATGACACATAAATTAACAACTATAGGTCACTGTACGGCCTTCAACAATGAGTGAAGCCAACACCTCATAATCAGCTATAAAAGGCCTCGAAATGATAATGTAAAACAATTCACATGAGAAAACTAGCTGCCTAATTTATGTACAAAAAATGAACGAAAAACAAATATGTAACACATAAACAAACGACAACCACTGTACGTCCGTTCTCTAACTTTAGTTTGCCTTAACCAAATGTAATTAAACTTATACACAATGCTAATTACCACAAAACACAATCAAGTTTGAATTTTGGTGGCGTCACTTTATCCATTCTAGAGTTATGCCCTTTACAAATGGTAAAATTGCTAAATTTTTAATTTTCGTTCTCTTGCTGTAGTTTTCCTCAATCTAATGTAATGAAACTTATGGATTGCTGCTCACAAGGAAGCTATTAAACCAAGAGTTCCAAATGGTGAAGTTGAAGTCATCCCTTCGTAAATTTTACGGACGCCATCACGAGTTGGTTGACCGTTATGGAATAACCGTTTCACAGATGATATCAGATATGTTCTTTATGTCGTAACTACAATACCCTCCCTTTTCACGAATGTGACTTACCGATTTAGACTATTTACCGGATTTGTAATAACATAAGCAACACAAAGGGTGCCACATGTGGAGCAGGATCTGCTTACCCTTCCGGAGCACCTGAGATCACCCCCAGTTTTTGGTGGGGTTCGTGTTGCTTAGTCTTTGGTTTTCTATGTTGTGTCATCTGTACTATTATTTGTCTGTTTGTCTTTTTATTTTTGGCCATGGCGTTGTCAGTTTGTTTTCGATCTATGAGTTTGACTGTCCCTCTGGTATCTTTCGTCCCTCTTTTATACACAATACTTAACATAAAAATCAGTTATTTTGTGTATATTTAAATTGAAGAGACTTCAGAATTTATGGCAAAGTAATGAATATCTTTTATTTCATAGGGATCAATATTCAGGGATATTGCTATTCTGAGGCCCAAGCAGGAAAGTCATATTGTGATTCAAAGATAGCACATATGCGCACAAAGATGAAAAGTTGGGTTGCAAGTGGAAAAAACATGGTAACAGCAGCTGATATGAAAACTGTACTTGACTCTGGAACAGGTAAATTAACAAAATGTACATTGTTCAAACAGAAAACACAATTACAACACAAACCCACTGTGAAATAAATGTGCCCTGTTAAGTTAAGCAAATCCGGTTCAATACACAATTTCAGAGACAGTTTGTTTCTCAGAAGTAAATTTCATTTCTCAAATAAATCTGACATGATAATGTTAAAATGTTAGACTTGACTATATTAAAAAAACAGTGTCTTCATGAAATAACAACAAAAGGCTGAGGCTCACATACGCATGTAAAATCACCCATATTAAATAGAAAATTTTTAAAGCATTGGTTAAAATGATCTATGGCATGTTGTTTGAAGCCCCATGTATGATATCATATTGACTTAATTTTTTCTGGTCTGTGTCCCCATCTGCTTGACCGTTTGTCTGTCTGTTCCTTATTTGGTCAAAGTTAGTTTGATTGAAGTTTTTAGTCACATCAGCTTGAAACTTAGTACAAATGATCTTGATGGTGGGATATTTTCAAATTATATGCCAAATTAGAAGCATATTATCTGATTATAGAAATTTAATTAACGTGAAAACAGGTTTTTTTTCAGGTTAAAGTTTTTGGTCATAGTAGAAAGTTTTAGTCAGATTAGCTGGAAATTTAGTTCATAATTTCCTTATAATATAAAAAAAAGAAGATGTGGTATGATTGCCAATTAGACAACTCTCCAGAAGATACCAAAATGACACAGAAATTAACAACTTTAGGTCACCATAAGGCCTTCAACAATGAGCAAAGCCCATACCGCATAGTCAGCTATAAAAGGCCCAAAAATGACAATGTAAAACAATTCAAACGAGAAAACTAACGGCCTAATATATGTATTAAAAATGAGCGAAAAACAAATATGTAACTACTTTTTTTACTTTTTTTAAAATTGATTTTTTTTCATCAAAAGATCATATCGAATAATGTACACACATTTTGTTGAAGTTGAAAACATGACCTTTGAATTGGTTTATAATTCCCCTCATTATTGTTTCTTTTCACAGGTGTTGCTGGATGTCAAGTCTCTGAATGTGTAATAGACACCTCAAAACACAAACTGATAACACACAAGTTGAAAGGAATAAATGATTTTAATGAGTTGCAAGTTGAAGAAGATGGTTTACTACTGAGGAAAGCCTACAACATCGGCAAAGGAAAATTTATTCCTAATGCATCCTTAGACCAAATGGGTTTTGGTAAACAGCAGGAAAATGAATCAGGATGTGTGGTAATATCAGGATTCGATTTACCTGTTAATATAACTGGAAAAATCAAAACACCTAAAACAGTTCCTGCAGTTAATCTCCTTGAAGGACCAGAAACAGAAATAGAAAATGATGAAGACTCATCAAGATTATCCTCTTGTCATTCAGAAAGTTCTGACCAAATGCTGTTCTATTGCACAGTAGTTGGCTGTGTCAAAAGATTTGCTACCTTAAATGGACTTGAAAACCATCTACTGATAGGAAAGCATTTTTTACAATTGCAACGGGAAACAACCTATGATAAAATCAGACACCAGTGGGCACAGTTGTGCAATGAAGTGGTCTTTACAACCAAAAATAAGTCAACATTAACAGATGGGACTGAAAAAGAATTTTCCACAAGTAATATGGGATGGGCTTTAAAGAAAGGCAGGAGAATATCAAGATTTCCTGAATCTGTTAAAAACTTTCTATTGGCCAAATTTGAAGAAGGAAATAGAACAGGAAAAAAGTGTAACCCAACCTCTGTTGCAGAAGAAATGAAAAAGATGAAAAACTCAAATGGGGAAAAAATGTTTCCAATTAATCATTGGCTTAATGCCAGTCAGATAACCTCTTACTTTTCAAGGTTATGTAGTAAAGGAACCCCTAATCCTTTAGTGAAGACTGAACTTGATGATGAAGATCTTCTTGCAGCTCTAATTGCCATTGATGAGGAAACTATTATCGCTAATATTCAATAGTTATTTACTCTTTTATTATTCTATACCTGTTGTTGTTGTTTGCCTACATGTACACTGTCATATAATTTTGAATAATGGGTAACATTTAAATTTTTAGTCTAACTAATATACAATTTTGGCATGAATTTTATAAATATTTAAAAAACATATCCATTTGTACCAAGAACTAGGATTTTTTTTATGGTGCAAAATTTCTTTTAACAGTAATTATTACTTATAAGTGATATCTAAAAAAAAAAAAAAAAAAAACATCTTAAGCTTATTTTAGCAGATTATTTTTTTTTGTGTGCATGTCTTATAAGTCATCATATTGTGTATTGGTTAAGCAATTTACTTATTCATGTTATTAAAACCGGTTTAGGATCAAGAAAATTTGTGGAGAAGCTGAATGACATTTAGTGTCTTTTAGGATGTACTTGAATAAGGTCTAGGAATTAGTGTCAGATGTCAAATATTTTGCCCCATAACACCTATTTTTCTTTTCAAATAAGATTTCAATAGCTCATTAAATGTCAGTTACCAAAATATGGTGGACTTCGGCTGTTGGGTGTTCTTTGGTCGGATTGTTGTCTCTTTGACACATTCCTAATCCCAGTCCGCCTTTCCAGCAATTTTTAAAAATCCAAATATTTTGAAAAGGAGCTCCATAACCCATTAATATTTTTGCTTATTTTGTTTCTTAACTAATACTTTCCCGAACGAATAGTATCAATTTTAAATTCTTGATTTTTTTTAATTTCACCAAAGTACATCCTTAATGGCTTGAAAAACATTAAAACATATTAAAAAGTTTGGGCTAAATTACAATCAAATTGTCCTTCAATCTGTCCATTTTTTAAACAAACATTTTTTGTTAAATTTTTCTCTGAACCTGTAGAATTGAAATATTTACCGTAATATGTGATCAACTGCACTGTAACAGTAACGAGTTGTAATTTTTGTTATTTTTTTTTTAACATTGTGCATTGGTTTGTTTGTCCGTTCGTTTTTCTGTCTGTCTGTCCTGCTTCAAGTAAAGTTTTTGGTCAAGGTAGTTTTTGATGAATTGTAGGTAGTTTTTGATGAATTGTAAGGCCTAAAAAATTGTAACTTAGTACACATGTTCCCTATGGTATGATCTTACTAATGTTATTGCCAAATTAAAGTATTGACCCCAATTTCGCAGTACACTGAGCATAGAAAATGATAGTGTGAGTGGGGTATCGGTGTACTATGGACACATTCTTGTTCAAAACAGTATATTAAACGAACATAAAAATATTTGTCACAAATTATTAAAGTACTAAGCAATCACTCTTTTGAATAGAAGCTTATGATACATATTTGAACAATGAAAACTAAGCATTATTAAAATATGTTAAAATGATTTTGCTTATACCATATAATTATTTTTTTTTGGAAAATTAAACATTTGAACAACTTATTATCTATTTTTCTTTTTATTCTTCACTTCCATGATCTCCAATTGACTCTGAGGTAAACATTGAATTTAAGTTCAATATTATCGATATACGAATAAGGGTGGTGTCACTTTATACATGTAATTTCACTAGATATGTCCTGTTCAAAAGGGAAAAAATGCTTAATACAAGAACATTGACTTTTGCATATTTACATATTGGGGAAGGGGAAAAGGGGTTGGGCACCTTTGTGCCATGGACATCTGTTTCTTTATTTTACTGATTGTACCACTGAACAAACATTTTGTAGGAGTAACTGTTTATCACATCTATAAATACCATAAAAATCAGTGTGTGAGACACAAAACATAGTAATCGTTGGCTGAAATTTCTTCATTAAAGTGGCTTGTGAGATGTGGATCAGTATATTGAGAAAATTATTTGGTTTTTAGAAATCATATCCTTCATTTATTTCAATTCAGACCCAATTGAAGCTTGCAAGGTAACAACACAATTTCTTGTGGACTTTGGCTCATTACTAATGCAAATCATAACATTTTTTCCCCTTGGAAATAGTTTAAGCGACCCTCCTCCCCAATCATACATGAACACGCTATATATTGTTCCACTCAAAATGAAGAAAATTAACCCTTTAAACCCTGGTATATCATATGTATAGGAATTGGCACGACATTAGTGAATATTTCACTTAAATTGGATCAACATGGGGCGTAAAAATCATAAATAACATAAATAAAACTTAAAAATTGATGATTTTGATGGTGCTGCCACCTACAGCAGCAAAATATTTCCGAACTTTTTTTTGTTTAGATTTATTCTATAGGGCATCTACTAAAAGGAAATATATAATAAAAGTGTGTATACTGTTGCTGTTTCTAAAAAAAATTAAATGAAATTAGATGAAATTTGCATTTTTCGAAAATGCTTTTTGATCACATTTCCATGGTTACGGTTGCTAGGGAAGAAAATATTTGAAATCAATTTTCAATCTGCTTTCATATCACTATACATATGAACTCTATATAAAATATATACTAGCAACAAAAATTAGATGATTAAAGCAAGATAAATTACTTTAAAAACGTGCCTTTTTGTAGTTTTCCTTGCTCATTTTCAGGGGCCTTCAAGGGGAAATTTTAAAATGATTTTTTTAACACAAATTTTTATTTTTTTTAAAAAGAATTTCATTTTCAAATTCTAATAAGGTATGTTCACATCTAGAATATGTTATTTGATCAATTTGCCAACATGGGCTTATCACTGTTTGCCTGATTCTTACATGGACCTGTACTTAACTCGGGGCCATATCAAGGTACTATGAGCGTTGCAATGATTATGATTATGATCCCACAAAAATCCTATTTCAAGAAATAAAGAAATTTCAGTTCGGATAGACTGATAGTTGTTTATTAACGTCTGATTTGCTAAAGGGAAGATGGATGTCTTTTTCAGGTATACTTTCCAAGTTAATTGATTAATTTATATAACTTTTGAGGGAATAAACCATTCCCTAAATAGTATTTAAGCAAAACGGAGAGTAATAAGAGAAAAGAATTTTTATGGAGAGCATAAATTTAGCATATTTCTGTACATACATGGAACGGGTAAACGAAAAATTTAATAAATTTTGTAGGGTAAAAAGGACACACATTTGTTAAATATATGAAAAAGTTATACCTGTTACACGTAGAAACGGCTACGTTCTACCAAAATAGCACTTACACAAAATAAAACTTACTTCGGTGTTGAATGATTTTTGTGTGATTTCGTTTAGATTTTCTTTCAAGTGTACATTTTCACCATGTGAACGAGGCTTTATATTTACATTGTAGCAAAAGCATTTAAAATATTCCATTGCGATCTATGTATTTTCTCTGTTCCATTCTGCATAGGCGAAGTTGATCTTAGATGTTTTCCGGTATTGATTCAACACCTTTTGGTCAATAAGCGCATCCCCAGCTTTCAAATATTTAGATTTGAGTGGTACCGTTTATTTTTAACCGTATGAGGTGAAGCAAATGGGCTTTTAATTATATAAACCAATTCAATGAAATTCTTTTTTTTTCGTGTGAGTGAAATTATAAGCATTTATACTCTTGTTATAACACTTGATTATACGTTTCCCGATATTACTTCTAAGTGTTCAAATAAAAAAGAATAATTTGGATTTTAATATCTTTCCTTTAGATTTAGTATAAATTATATAATAGCTATTGAAGAACTGGTCATTATCGTGATATATGGACTGCCCACAGGATACGGCTCAGTCATTATCGCTGTCTTAGTCAATACCACTGTCCTGTGGGCAGTCCATATGTATCACGATAATGACCAGATCTCTAATAACTATTATGTTTATTTCATTGAGGAACCATGTTTTTAAAAATTCTCATAAATTCAAATTGTTCAAAGCAAACTCGAGTTATTGTACGATTTCTATAGGAAAAAGTGAAGACCACTCATAGTGATAACTATAAGTCACTGCCATTCATTTAAGTGCAATTTTTCAGTATATGAATACAAAATAAAGTTTTCTATAATTTTATAATTCTTGTTGCTGAGTAGTTTGTCTCTATCAGTATCGGAAAGTACGACAAAACAATCATTTGAGTTGTCTGTAGCAGACGTGCCTTCAAGTTCAGCAATGTTCCAAACTTCTGAATCGCGATTGCGTTTTATTAAAGGGACATCACTCTAAACAGAGAAACCACGCCCCACTGGTTATTATCATGTAAAAGTCCGTTAACGACCGGTTTTCTGGTCCGTTTTTTTTCTGTTAAAGACCGATGGAATTTTTTACTAAAGAATAAAGAATGTCATGTGGCCCCTTGTTATCCAATAAGAGAAGCTAATTCTTAACCGATACGAAATAACATTGTTTATCATTTTTATTACATCAGATTTATTCATCCTACATGTAAGTGAAATACGTGTTTAATATCCGAATTAAGTTTCAACGGACCTAACCCCAAATGTATTTAAATATTCACGGCGATCTATTTATATTTGCCACCACCTTGAATATGTATTTTAACTTTGTGTATTAAACTCGACCTTCTGACTTATTACAGTCTCCTCGGAGACGGTATTAAGAGTTGATTACCGTCTCCTCGGAGACGTTATTAAGATTTGAACGATGGACAGTCTGCGGGCTGAATGCTTTCTTACTACCTGATTGGAAGATATTACTGACTCTATAATAATTAAAGTTCGTTGATTGGTTGGGACAATTCAAACCTAGTAAATGTCTTTAATCCCGTAGAGTGCCGGATCTGAACTCTTTATTTTAGTAAATAGATTTTGCCTGGTTACCACTCATGCATATCGGTACACAGGTAACACTTATTATAAATAGCTGAATCTCCTGAAGATTTGTAAACACACACGTGATTATTTCACATTAAAAATCCAGTCGCTCAGTGTATACATTTTATACGTGAAAACATACGAAAACTTTTTTTTCATATGTTATATTTATACTCGGAAAAAATAATCTAAATGCAACAAAAACATTTTAAAACAGAGATATCAAATAATTTCTTTTCGATTAATATTAATTTACACGGGAATTTTTTTCTCAGGGGGCGCGGATGGGGCGGCACTTCGACCTTTCTATGGTAGGGGTGAGAAGCTGAGACATCCAATACCCCACCCTTTATATATATAAACTGAATGATAAAAGAACATACATGTAGTTACCCTAGCTTTCATATATTTTTACAAGTATATATACCTGCACATAGCTATCATTGTTATCCTATTTCATGGGGAGATAAATACATTTGACAAATATCTTAAACATTTACGAAAGTGATTTTAGGGACATAATATATACATACTCTTGGTGATTTTAATTGCATCTGTAAAAAAAAATATCGACATCTGATTAGTTTCAGATTCAATCGTCAACCTTGTCTTATAATTAACCTAAATTTCTCGACCTCATGAAATATCATGACGCTTCAAATAGTGACCTATCTCAGCGACTCATCCCTTGCACTCATTACATAATAAGTGCTCCCGGATACTCCCCAAGACCGTTGGGCTGAGTTGGATGTTGTCTAGATCTACCTAGCTCTACCTATCAAGATAGCAGACGTTGAAGAACAGAAGACTGAAAATATATCTAAAAGGGAATGTAAGAAGAACAAAAACTACTCTTAACCGACGATAAAAGCAATAATACATATATGCTAAATATTCTAAGCAATGTTTATGAATGATTTTAAAGAAGATGTGAAGTATACATAATTAGTTTAGACAGTAATCCAATTAAACAACAAACAAAACGTGACAATTTACGTCTAAAGTTCAATCTACGGTCTTCTTCAATGGACATGTCATTACAACATTTTAATTTTTTTATCCTCCCAAGTCTAACTATAATATATAGAATAAAGTTGTGAATACATGTAAAAAATAATATTAATAGCGAAAAATAATTCAGATATTACTTGAAACTATGAGCAGGGTCAGGAACAAACTTCTAATACTTTAGTATTTGTTTTGAGGTTTATTGACTATTTATACTAGACATGCTATATGAGAGAAAGAGAAATAAAAGAAAATTATAAATTTAAAAGATGAATCAGGCTATGAGACGGCTAGCTTTTTAGAAAAGCTATTACTTGTAATCCGTTCGAATTGACAGTCACACCTGGCACGGTGTGCCTTAGAGGACCGGCCGATCTGTGAATTACCTTATACATTTTTACAAGACCTCCACTAGCATTGCCAGAGAATAATACACACATCGTATATGCTTAGTCCTAGCGTAGATAGTAAAAGGTCAATAAGCGTACACCTATATATTGTCCTTTCAGTTTAAGTTATATACTTTAATTAATTCACCATATCCGTCGGAAAAAGCAAATATTAAAAAAAACATTACTTTTTGTGCTGTCTGATGGTAATTAGCTATCAAAATTAGTCATGGATGCGCTTATGATTACGTTAAAATATGATTAAAGACCAAGGTCCGTATTCATAAAGGTGGTTTAAAATAAAATCGGTTTAGGCTTAAACTAAGTTTATTTAAACCTAGGATTGGAGTTTTGAATAAACCGTATTTGTAAAGCGATTTTAAACCCAGTTTAACCAAACCAAGTTTAAACTTCGTTTAAGATTTAAACCACGTTTAAATTTTAAACCCAGAATACGTAAGTATGGTTTTCTGGCTCTGCACCGCAACATGACGTTATTTTTCTGGAAGAACATTGACAGGATTATTTAACGTTGCAACTGAAGGTCTTATTTCACGAGTGTTAACGAAAATGACAGAAAACCAAAATGACAGAAAAACAGACGGGAAATCAAGGGACAAGAAAAAAACCCACACATGATTGACAAATAAAACTGAAAACTAAGACATCTATATTTTGATACAGGGGTGTCGCTGGCATTTGAAAAATACACTCATTCATTTATTGCCTTTGTCCCAAAATATATACTGACTGACTTTAAAAACGCAACACTCATTTTGTTGATATTTTTTTCCACATCATGTTTGATTCTCCTACAACTACTATTCATGCTTACCATACTTCTTTCTCTTAAGAAAAAATCAACATCTGACTTACCTGTGGTTATCGAACATACCGGATTTTTGAAGTCGCACGAATTTCTAAAAGCGAAATTTGGAACCCATAAAAGATTTTTTCAGTTTGTTTTGCTTCGCGAAACAGTTCTTTCAATCCTTGGCCACACTTAAATCAGTTAAAAAATGTTGCATTTCCATATTGCCAAGACTGAGGAATAAAAAACTGAATCAGCCCATAAGAATACTGCAAACAGGAAAACGTGAACGTGCTGCAACCATACAGTTTGACTTCAGAAACTCGTCTTACTGTCCTTCCGACAACGATACAGGTAGACGGGATTTGTTACTGACCATCAATGACCAGATCAACATGTAGTGACAATGCAACGTCAATAGAATTTGATTACGCAACGTCATTTGCGAGACATGTTTACGGCCGCAACGTCAACTGCTTATCAAATTGCCGAATGCCATTGCGCACAGATTCATGCCATAAACGTTTCCCATAAAATGAATTGCCAAAGAATCGACTGAAGAAAAGCATTTAAAGCCCTAAAGTTTCCACCGCATAATTGCTAAAACCCATTGTAATGTGTGGAACAAACGCATATTCAGAAGGTGTAAAACAGAACCCAAAACATGTGGAACAGAATTGGTTGATCTTTCTGACAATCATTTTGGCGTTTATTACAGGCAGTCGTTGCTTTTGACGGTGCCACATTCATTTTAAAATTTAAAAAAAATAATCTAGTGTTGCGTTTCTAATGTCGGTCAGTATATATATGAATGATAAAAATAGATGTTAAGTGAAATGTTAATGTGATAGTTGGATTATAAAACCTTCGGTTTTACAGGAGGAATTCATTTGTAGCCATATCTGACCCTTTGATATTTTTTTCGTAATCCTCTTGTTGCCAGATATATATATTTTACGTTATGACGTTGCCAATATGTCATCACATTTGGACGTCGCAAGTGCCAAATTCTTTTGATGTCGGATTTTCAGACGATATTTTATATTGATTTAGCAAGTTGTTTCCCTACGTGAACGGCATTCATTTATATAGGAAGTGACGAGAAGAACATTTTGATTATGATATATTGACTGATTAAATTGTTACTATACAAATGTCCATCTTGTTTGACTCAGGAGATGAATGTAAAGTTAACTGATACATTTTTGAAAATACTGTTGCATTTGTGCAATTAAAGTGTTCATAACTGATGCTAATTAATTCGCCCTTTTTTTTCGTGTCACGTCAAAGCCAAAAGGCAAACATGCAAAAATTGCAAGAGAATAAAGTATCTTGCGTAAGTATTTGCCACCTACAAATTTTGGCTAAATATTTCAACAGTTAGAAAAAAAAAAAATTTGAGAGCACTTTATTTTATGGTTAGATTTTAACAAACCGTGTGTTAAGGTAACACGATACCGAATGACGTTACGCCACGAGTTATCGTTCCTGCTGTTGTCGACATCTTTGAAATTGACGCAAACGTAAAACCTGATGTTTTATAATAACTTAGAACGAATTAAACAAACAATTTGCCTCAGTCTGGTATAAAATAGTTGAAAGATAAATGTTTCTTTATTTCAAATTTGCAAATATATATGATTATATATTAAAAATACCATCATTTTAACGTCGCTTTCTATACGTATCATTTTCAATCACAAAACGAAAACCTTTGCATAATTCCAGAGACATATAATATGTCTCTGATAATTACGATTCAAATAAAAGAACAAATATGAGAAAAAAATCACACTCAGGTGAAATATAAATAGTAAATTAACCTTTTATTTTTATTAACATTTTTAATAGCAACTTTGCATAGATGCAGAATGTTGAGGGATTTGATGCATTACGTTATTTGAAATTGATTGTTTCGGCGTCTTCCACCCATTCTTCTTAATTCTTCTTCTCATTCTTCACATTTAAATAAATACTTTTTAAATGTTCTGTTTATATTGATAAGTAAGCATGTGTACGATTAATCTATATATGTTCTTATGCATAACAGACTGAGCTTTTTATTCTGGGTTGAAAGTAGAAATCCAAATTATAGAAACGCATGATAACCCTTACTGAAAAAATCAGCCTCCTGCAAATAGTTACTGCAGGTCTGTAGCGAACTTGCTGCAAATTTGCAGCGAACACAGAGTCTGTATTTGCGGGATGTTTGCTGTAAATATGCTGCAGGTTTGCTGCAAACAATTTACCATGCAAATGAGTGTTTGCTGCAGACCTGCTGCAAACATTTATATGCAAATGAGTGTTTGCGGCAGACCTGCAGATTTTATGCAAATTAATCTTTCACCTGCGTGTTTGCAGCAGACCTGCTGCGCGTTTGCTGCAGACCTGCGGCAAACATTTATATTCAAATTAATATTTCTCCTGCGTGTTTGCTGCAAACTTGCAGGAACTACATACATTATTCAATTAACCAATGTCATGTTGTGTACACATCACATTATCTATATTACACAGCAAATTCTGAAAAAGTGAGTTACATACATACATACAATAATTCAAATACTTTTTGCAAAATTATCATAGCAAAAGTTTATACCTTTAAAAATTAATTTAAAGTTTTTTTGTTGTTCAAGTACGTGCTCAAATTAATTGCATGCATGAATATCTAAAATACAAAAAAAAGAGTTTATTTGAAATTTATTTTGTGCATATATACTGCTATTTAATTAATATTGTCACAGAATTCAACTCGAATTATAACAACATAATATTAAAAAAGTTATAATCTCCAAACATACTTGAGTGTACTGTATATTTGTTACATGTTTGAAAATGTTTTTCAAACCTTCATGCAGGTATTTGTGGAGAGGACGAATTTCATATGTTTACACTTTTTGTAAAGTAAACATACGAAAGAATTTATACTTACAAGTAATGTCTTTGAAAACTAAACTTTTAATTTCCAACCTAAAATGCTCCCTGAATACTATTAAATTCATTGTATGATAACATGACTCAAACACCTTCAACATTTTCAAATTTCAAATATTTATCTTCCAGGAAGTTACCAATAGGCATGCTCAGTCATTTTATGTAATTCTTGCAATGCTCTTGCGAACATATAGAATTGTCAAAGATTTCTGCAATCTAGCTGCGAACATCCCTTATATTCTAGTTTTTCCTGCAATCTTACTGCAAACATAATTGTTTCTGCAAACTTGCCGCAAGCTTGCAGCAAAAAGCTGCAATGTTTGCAGGAGGTTCGCAGCTAGCTGCAAACTTCTGCAAACATTATTCAAAGAGTTCCTGCAAGCTTTTTGTTTGCAGCAAACCTGCAGCAAGTACGCTGCAGACCTGCTGCAAACATTTCAGTTCTGTAAGGAAATGTATGAAAATGCGGGGAATTGTACCACAATTAATGCAATTCCGCTATGAAGCCCATTCGTTTTTAAATGGTCACCGAAAAACGTCGGTAGCAAAATAGAAAAAGGATATTTATTTGGAAAAGAATACCGATAGAATTTAGCGGGAAAACACCATGCAAGCAGACGTACAAACTCAGACAGAAACTGCATGGTTTATTGGCATGGAATGAAAAAAGAAGAGTTGTTGAAATTGGCTATTTGGCCGAACAACTTTCCCTATGTTTCAAGTGTAAACAGTATTTGAAATTCAACAAGAAAGTTAACAAAGGCTTAAACATATGGAATGTCAGCACTAAATGCGCACTCGGTTAGGTCGAAATAAAATTTAATCAATCAGATCCCGTTACATCTTTTTCTTTCAAAGCCATTCTGAAATAAATTATTTTCTCGAAATTTACAATCAAACGATTAATTAAAAACCTGTGGCCCCATAATGAATGAATGATCGGTGCTTCGATGAAGGTTAATCCAGAAAAGCACTTCGAACGCAAACAAGCTACAAAACGATATTTTCATTAACCTATTTTATTCAAACGGCAAAAACAAACTGATTAAAAAAACAGTTCCAATGCCACCCACCCCACCCCCCTCCAGCGTTGTACATATTGTATCTGTCAATGGCCATTATAACTTTAAAAAAAATTGTTTGTTCTTTGATTGATTTTTTTTCATAAATATCGTTAATAGAGAAATGCAGATTTGAGAGGAAATGCAATGAAATTTCCGATATAATTATTATTTCCAAGGGGAATAACTCTTTTAAAATTATTTGATCAGCACTGACCTTCGAAATTATCCAAGACAATGCTGATATAAACCTTTAATATAAATTATTCAAAGATTTGGCAAAAATTGTACACATGAGAGCGCTTAAAAATGCAATTTTCCATATATTAATAAATATATCCAAGGGGCATGACTCTTTTAAAAATAATTGATCGGCATTAATTTTCAAACTTGTCAGCGAAAATGTTGATATAAACCTAACATACAAGCTTTATAAAAATCAGGCAAGAATTGTACACGTAAGAGAGCTAACAAGACCGGACAGACAAACGGACGGACGGAAGGACGGACGCCCGGTATTTTTATGTCCACGACAACGCGCGCACGGGGACAAAAATCTAACGAGATCTTAAAATCAATCTTATTTTAGATTCATATTAATTTGCACTTTGTCTTCGGGGAAGGGTGTGTTTTTGGTGTTTAGAGTTGGACATGGTGTAGAGGTACAGCTGATAAAAACGTACCTTTTCACAAAGTGGGGAGACAAAACGACTCACAGACGATTAGCAAAGGTGCCTTTTGGGGGATGGGCATATTGCTCACATAGTGAAGATTCGTTGGTCCTTTGAATTGGAAAGTTAATAAGTATATTTAGTATGGCAAGTATTAGATCTATCAAATTATAACATCACATGTTCACAACAAAAGTCATATCTTAACTATAACAGCAACATAGTTCAGTCTCCTAGTACGTATTTGTTAGTCTTTAAAATTCTTGTATTTTAGGAGAAAACTCAATCGGTTAAGAAATAAGGAGATGTGGTATGATTGCCAATTAGACAACTTTCCATCAAAGACCAAATGACGTAGATGTTAGCTTGCTTACATTGCTACATTTGAGATCTCCATATTACCATTCTACTATGAACTGCTTATTCAAAAAGATATTTTGTCGCCAAATGATTTATAAAATAGAACATCATCATATATGCTAATATATATTTTGCTCCGTTGGCAAAATACTGGGAGCATATTGTTTTACCCTTGTCCTTCGACAGTCCGTCCCTAACTTGGTATCTAGAGTTTATACGGCTGATTTTTTTTTAGGATTACAGTTTTAAAGCTTTAACTTTTAAATTATGTACTTGAAATTTTTTGGACGATCAATGCATTTGAATGGGGACATATAGTTGGAACACCCCCCCCCCCCCATTTTATCCTGGGTTTGGAACCCCCCTTTTAAAAATGCCTGGATCCGCCCCTGCACGTTTACATCATACAGAGTTATACTATATTTATAGAATACATATTTTATCAGGATTTTGATTTTCTTTATAATTTTTAAAACTAACAGAATGTGTTATCTTTTTTGACGGCTGCATCAAATGTATCTTTTAGACATAACTTTTCAAATTGTATTGTATCGTCCTGAAAATCCATGAAATATTTGTCACTGGACGTTAAGCAACCATCAATCAATCAATTCAACTTGTACTTCACTATCACTGTTTACATAAAATTTTTGAAGCACTTTATTTTATCCATGCATGGATACATCGGTATCATCAGCATTGTCTAGTTTGAAAGGGTTAAGTTGAAGATTCAGTTTTGAAAGCTAAAAGTGCACCCAGTTAGGACGAAATAAAATTTACTCATTAGAATGTTTTATTGAATTATTAGGAAATTTCCGACAGGGGGAATGAAAATAAAATAACAAACACCATTCAGATTCCGTTACATGTTTTTTTTTCATTCCCTCTGAATAAAAATAACGTTATTCTGTATTCCGAAACGTCACATATTTTTGTCAATTTCTAAGCGTATCGGTCATCTTTGAAGCGATTTATCTAAAAAAACAAGGATGGTGACATATGTTTTTTTATATATGTATGGATTTGGTATACAATCCTGGATATAATGTTAGTTTTTAGTCTTTCTCCGTATATGAGAAAATAGCCATCCATTGAAAAATCTAGAAAAGTAAGTCGTAAAAAAAGCATTTTCCCTATATATCTATGTAAATTTGGCGCCAAAATTGACATTTACTTATCAAAATTACAAAAAAACAAGAATGGTAACCCCAATTTTTTATTTCATATTCCGATGTAACTCGATTCAAAGTACCAGTGTGCCAAAAATTTTAGAAATCGGGAGATATGCCATTCGGTATCGTGTTACCTTAAAAGGCACGGAAACTGAAGTATATTTGTGTATTTGGTCCTGTTATTTATACTGTGCTAAACGTTTAGGAAAAATCAGATTACTAGAATTTCTTCTGTTTTCTCCGGAAAAGGCGGACTTTAAAATACTAAGCACTGATGACTTTAAAATACAAAGCACTGATGCCTTAAATAAAAGTTGAAATTGGACATAGAGCTTGCTAGCATGGATAAAAATACTGTATGGTTTGCATGTCAGTAAAACACATCTGTAAAGGGGTATAAAAGTTCTAATAAAGCTGATGCTAAACCGTTGGTGTGCCTATTCAAGCAACACAATCTCCTTAAAACAATATTGGAAATAAAAATATAGAAACCGTCACATATCTCTAAAGGTTAAATTTAAGTCATTTATAATTTTTCCATTAAAAAATCAAAATTTCATTGTCATATTTGTAGCTAGAAAGTAAAATAACAAAAATACCGAACTCCAAGGGAAATTCAAAACGGAATGTCCCTTATCAAATTGCAAAATCAAAAGCTCAAACACACCAAACAAATGGAAAACGACTGTCACATTCCTGACTTAGTACAGGCATTTCCTTATGTAGAAAATGGTGGATTAAACCTGGTTTTATAGCTAGCTAAATCTCTCACTTGTATGAGCTAGACGAGTATTAAATATTTGCAGCTGAATTAAATTGACATTCAATTAATTAATCGTAAATTCAGTTAAGACTACGGGGGTAAAATCATTTAATAAATTTAGTTAATGCAAACGTGATTCTTCTTAAAATGTTTATAAAAATATTTATCTACAGGGTTTACACAAATAAAACAGTCTTTGTTTACAATATGCAAGTATACCTTCGCTCCTCCTGGCGCCACCTCAGCTGGCAATACAAAACGAAAAACACTTCAAAACACAGAAAGCAGTATAAAACAGGGTGAAAATGGCTTGTAAAAACTATGATTATGATTGTTTTTTATAAACAAAATCATGTATTTGTCACTTATCAATCAAACCCCATTTGCATATTATTTAGAACTAAATTCAGATCAGAAAATGACGGTTTGTTAGATGCATTGTCAGGGTATATTTTATTAACAAAGTTAGGGAGTTTCTGTTGAGTTCCATGTTTAAAATGAGTATTTATTATATACACTCTTTTGGTATTTACCGAGTTCTTACTTTGTTAAATAGACATTTGTGTCCTCTTGGGATTCTGTCGTGAATGGACAAAAATGTCCGTTTTGGACAAAGATTGTTAACGCATACAAAATTACTATTCGAACATAGGTAATATGTGGACATTTCTAAAGCATTTTTCAACACATAATCTATTGAATATGTAGGAAATGCAGCCAATAAGGTGTTTTATATGAAGTCTGATAAATTACCGTTTTTCCTGAAAATACCCCAAAATGTTGCAAGGCCACGTTTGCCATGGTAGCCAAGTATATGGTTTTTCCAATACATTTTGGGGAGTTTATCATTGGAAGAAAACAAATACTTTGCCATGATTCTGAAGCAAAACAAGACTTTATTCAATTATGTTTGTAAATAATGTTTCAGAAACATGATACTTAAAAAACAAAACAGCAATTCCATCTGTAAAAAAATATTTTGTCTAAATATTGTCACACCAGAAGGAGCAAGGGTCATTATACGACCGCTCAAAATTTTGCGGTCGTATATTGGTATCACGTCGTCGTCGTCGTCGTCCGCGTCGTCTGAAGACATTTGGTTTCCGGACAATAACTTTAGTATTAGTAAATAGAAATCTATGAAATTTAAACACAAGGTTTATAACCACAAAAGAAAGGTTGGGATTGATTTTAAGGTTATGGTCCCAACAGTTTAGGAATTAGGGGCCAAAAAGAGGCCCAAATAAGCATTTTTCTAGTTTCAAGACAATAACTTGTGGAACGGTGTATGGATCTCTCTGAAACTATACCACAAGTTTCCATACCACAAAGGGATGGTTAGGATTGGCTTTGGGTGTTATGGCTCAAACCGTTTAGGAATTTGGGGCAAAAACAGTGAGAAAAAACAAGGGTGTCCTGGTTAATGGACAATTACTTAAGCACAATGTTGTTTTTGAATTACCTCCCTTACACTGCTTTTAAATTATGTATAAAGAAATGTTGTACTGTCTTGAGGTGATTAGCTGTCAATTTATTTCTAGAAGTTACTATTTTAATAATCTTAAAAATGCTGATTAAGGTATATTAATTTTAATGATTATGTATGTCATTTTCTATTTTAAGACTTTTATGACTATTTAAATGGGTTATTACGGTTGCAAACTCCATTGGAAATTTGAATTGAGATTATGACCATATCTTGAGTGAAAAAAATTGATGGTGGGGGTGGGGACAATTTTTTCTCCTCAAGATTTCAGAAATCAAAAAGAAAATTTCTTCAAATATTTATTTTGGAAAAAGGGGTCGGGGGGGTTAAAATTTTTTTTGGGGGGGGGTGGGGGAGGTCAATTTGAAACAGCATAGTGTATTGCACAAAAGCAAAAAATTGAATACGAATTCAAATCATATAGCCAATTCTAAGTTCTTTGACTACAGTTATTCTGTGTCAGAAACTTATTATGTGTCAAATATTGAATTACAATCCAAATTCAGACCTGTGCCAAGCGCGAATATTGTGTCCATTTTTTGCCCCAACTGTTCAGGGTTGGACCTCTGCAACCGTATCCAGCTGCGCTCGGCGAAGCAATTTATTTTTCATTGTATTTGTGAAGAAAAATTATACACATTTGTGTAATTTTTGCATTTTTCTTCAGAAATTTGACCATGATATCAATATTACACAAAATATGGAAAATATTGACCATGAAATTACCTTTGATTTGACCCTAAATCAAAGGTCATTGATGACCTTGATGTTAGACCTTGGATATATTAATTGGATTTCGTAAGAAAAGGGAATAGAAAGAAGCGTACAATACATAGGGAAAGTGTTCAGGACAATTAAAGTCATTATTTTGTGTAAAGGTTAACAGTAGAAAGCCAAATTATGTCAAAAGAGCTTAATTAGCAACCATCCTGACTTGATATAAAATTACTGAGCAACCATACATATGTAATTTCCGGTATTTATGGACAATTACATAAACCCTTGTTCAAAGATCAAGGGTGAATGTCATCACATGCAGTCCTTAGCAACTATTCATTTATAGTGGACAACGTCTTTTCAACCATTCATTATGGTGAAAAAGTGCCTAGCAACCATATATTTCCGGGTTCAATCGGACAAAAATGAAATCAAAGATTAAGTTTTTCTTTAAGTTAGGAATCCTTTCAGGCTTTTAAGATCAGGCGTTGTATGTATATTACGTCATTGCTTCAAAATAAACGTAGATAACCGATGGTCAATATAATTGTCATGACGCATTAATTACTTACTGTATTAACAGTTGCAATGTTTTGATTTATAATGTATGCTTATTGCAATTGATGAAATAACATATATGTCGCCTCGGCATTATACCCTCAAACGACGTATGTGACTAGCCACGCGATTTCATGCAGGCTTATTGGGGTACATTGTCTAAAATTAGCTTTTTGCATATTTTTCCAGTACATACTGAAACAAAACACTCTAGCTGTCATGTTATTATGACCTATTTGTTGTAATAACAATGAAATATCAGCATAATGATACTGTATTCGTTGAAGACTTTTTATTATCGAAGGCACTAATTTATAAAATACAAAATTATTGTATTTTATTGGCGCTAATTAGTAATCTCCAACAGGGTATTTGAATACACATTTTAAATGAATTAAATTTACTACAATACAAACAGTTCTTTGCTCTCTTTCAGAAAATGCAATCAATTTGTTGTAATGAAGTTAGTATAAAATATGTCAAAGAAAGCTTCAATTGAAGGATGTTTAATTGTCATTTCGAAGTATTTGTGAAGAAAAGGATTAACACTTTACCTTGGCTTCTATTTTTGCTGGCAATTATGGCATCGTTTGAAGTGAAAAATATTTAAATCTACATATATAATGGATAAAAAAAAATATCAAAATTCTCTGCTCTATAAATTTTCCTGAATAGTAAATGTACCAGTGAGATTTTAATGTGTGAACTATTTATAAATTGTTACGCTTCGCATGCATGATATGTGGTGTAGAGACATGCATCATAAATCGAAGTTAAAAGACTAATAAAAAAAAATAAAAGCTTTCTTTGACAAATTTTGATTATCAACATTATAATATAATAAACTACTCGAAAAAAAAAGAATAACATTTCAAATACAATACATTGAACTGGTAAACCTTGAATACTATATGACTTATTGTATGGAATGTGTTTATACCTTTAATATTATTATTGGCTGTTTCTATGTTACACAAACATGTTATATTGAAAACATGGTGAGGTTGTATTGATTATAAGAATGTTTGCGTATATAAAATATTCATCAGAAAATGTGATTTACAATGCATAAGAAAGTAAAACAGAATATCCCATCTTCTCTTTGACGTTTATGATTAGTTCGCTTGCTTTCGCTTAAAGCTTTAAATTATATAAATTTCATATGCAATGAAAAAGCATTTAAAAAACATAAATTCAGTATAGAAATAAACGTTTACCAATAGAAAACTTGTTTCAAACGGGATAGCACATCCTAATTTTTACAGAGATGTTGTTTACCGAGCCCGGAAATTTAGATACGATCCGGGTAAACTTATCGATCCTTTAAATAAACTTATTCTAAAAGTTTACCAATTCAACACTGTAATTACAAATGTAATGCTTTGAATATTGTTTTTATTGGTATTAATATTGATTTTGTTATCAGTAAAATCAAAATAGATATTATTTTTATATACATATGCACATTTATGGCTCTACAATCTGTCGATACCTGGCATTGCACAAGGTCATGTTTTTCTCTGACTGTTAATGACGTCTCTACACTAAACCCATTGAATGTTGGATGTGTACTGATTGATATCTTAGTCTTAGATGCATGTAATTTTTTTTTTATAAGTTGTTATTGGCTTTGAACTAGCTGTCAGTAACTGCGAGTTCTCTCAGATCTGTACTTAGTGTCATTTTGTTGTGGGGATGTATAAGTACCCTGCCACATCCACTCTGTGTTTTGTTAGATGTATTTCTATTTGTATCCATCTGATGATTTAAGCCTACTCAACTGATTTTTATAACTTGTTCTTATGTTGTACTGTTACACCACTGTCCCAGATTAAGGGAGGGTTGGTGCCTTCAAACTAGTGTAACCCCGCCATATTCTATATGTGCCTGTCCCAAGTCAGGAGCCTGTAATTGAGTGGTTGTCGCATTTGACTGTTTTTCATATTTGTTTTTCGTTTATTGTTTTGCACGGTTTGTTCTTATGTTGTGCCGTTACACCACTGTCACAGGTTAGGGAGAGGATTTGGCGCCAACAAACTAGTTTAACCCCGCCACATTCTTTATGTGCCTGTACCAAGTCAGGAGCTTGTAATTCAAAGGATGTCGTTTGTTGCTGTGTATCATATTTGTTATTTGTACATTATTTTGTACATAAATTATGCCGTTAGGTTTCTTGTGTGAATTGTTTTACATTTGTCATTTCGGGGCCTTTTATACCTGACTATGCGGTATGGGGTTTGTTCATTGTTGAAGGCCGTACAGTGACCTAAAGTTGTTGATTTCTGTGTCATTTGGTCTCTTGTGGAGAGTTGTCTCATTGGCAATCATACCACATCTTATTTTTATATGTCCCCATACGAAAATTTACATATGTTTATACATTGTATATATAAGCCTGGAAATGTCTGGGCTGGTAACAGTTAATATATGTCGCTTTGGCATTAACACTGAAACGACATGTATGTCGCTTTGGTATTAAGAGGATTAAAATTACCATCCATTGGTATACAATAGGATAAAAAAAATTCCACCCATTCATATATTTGACATCCTGAAAAACAGACCCATTTTAGCGGCACTTTTGTATATAGTTATCTTTATAATATACTTCAAACAATAATCTGCAATTTCTATTGGATATTTAAAATGTGTTATTTCGTAATATTCCTTACTAACTCCGATCC
This sequence comes from Mytilus californianus, assembly GCF_021869535.1. Taxonomy (NCBI): domain Eukaryota; kingdom Metazoa; phylum Mollusca; class Bivalvia; order Mytilida; family Mytilidae; genus Mytilus; species Mytilus californianus. Next base: position 85,666,700 of record NW_026262701.1, read on the forward strand.
CTTGACAATGGTTGGTAGCCCTATGGTTCACCCCGATATATCACCCCCAGTGACCGGAAATTGCGTTCTCAATACGTATGCACAGTTGGCATAAAGGGGTGATATATTGAAAAGTGTACTCAGTATAATATAGCACATACTGCCTGTAGTATCTCGTGTTTCGCCGCAGTAACACCCTCCTTTACACGCAGTTTGTGTATTATATTACCCTGGAATAAAATATCCCGGCTAATTCTGCAATTTGATTGGCTACTTTGACAGCACAGGCAATTGTCTCCGAAAAAAAAACCTTCAAGTATAAAGGTATTTTTTTCAGAGACCAGTGACTGTGATTTACAGGGTATATATGAGCCTATATACCATGTGAACAAAAATGAAAAAAATATTGGTAATTAAAATTTGAAATGACGGCACTCGAGTATAATATAATTGTTATTTGGACTTCACAGGAAAGATCCAGAATAACATATAATATGGGAAGTGACCCAACTCCCCCTCTCCCACCCCCACCGTGCCTGTGTTAAAAATTTTGACTCATTCACATATTCGACATGAACATGTCATATTCGGGAACGATTTAAAGGAAACCACGACAAACAACCGCTGTCTATGCATACTAGTTTGTTAGGGATTCTTTTACCTCTGTTCCCGAACATGACCTTCATGAAAAACATCGCAGATGTCTTTGAAGTTGAAAAGAACTGACAGCTCTCTTTTCCAGTGCACAAAAGTTCGTTCACCTCAGTTTTTACGGGGTTCGTGTTCCTCGTAAGGGTTGATTAGGCCATTGTGTGTTTTGTTTTCGTCCCCGGGTATGTTTTTGTCCTTTTATTTCCCTTATTCTTGACTAGCACTTCGGTTTCCTGCCCTTTCCGCTGATCTAGTGACTTTTTGAGCAAAGTAATGCTGAATTTACTCATGATTTAAACCTGCCTACTAGCAGGTCTAAATTAAACCAAGATTAAACTGTTATTTAAAGGGGCACTAGCTACGAGATATATAAAAAAAAAGTATGATTTTTTTGTTCAATCATTAATGAAAGTGAAATAGTGAAATAATAATTCGCTTTTAGCGGCCAGTATGGCTCAATTTTGTCAAATTCAGCTAAGAAACATTGATGATGAATTATTCACTTGCAAGTGAATAATTCGACCTCATTGAATCCGTATTCAAGTGAACTTCAATTTAACCCCTTAGCTAGAGATAAATAACGCATGCATTGTGCGTGTTCGGTTATTAATAGGAAAAGAATGTCAACATTGAAAGTGAAACAAAGGTAAATCATTTGATTGACTGATTCGATCCACAAAAAACATTCTTATACAGGTAAAAACGATTATTAACATATATTTTTAATCTTTAATGTGAAATTAAACAGACCTAGACAAATCCAATTGCACAAGTTCGCTTTCTATTCATATCTATATTTATGTTTATATCACCAGAAGTCCATTAGTCCATTACTAATGGACTTCTGATATCACTTATATGAACATCGGAGGTCTTCGGAGGTAAACTCGACAGTTAATTAGATGGCGTCAAGACTAAAATACACACGAAATGAAGTTACATATTATCGAGCCTATGCCCTGTAAATTGTTTATTTTAGACTTTTTTTAATTTGGATAAATGTTTTTCATGGTTAGAAATCAAATATGAGAATTTGAGTCAAATCGGTGAACATGAATTTGACAGCTAGTGCCCCTTTAAACCAAGTTTATTCTAAACCACTTTTATGAATACGGTTTAATCTTACACTTAGTTTAAATCATTTTAAAACTTAGTTTAAATTTAAGCTGCCTTTATGAATACGGTTTAATCTTACACTTAGTTTAAATCATTTTAAAACTTAGTTTAAATTTAAGCTGCCTTTATGAATACGGGCCCAAGACTTTAAATGATTGTACTTTAAATCCCGGCATGCAATACCAGGAGTTAACGTCACGAACTACAGGAAGTAGTCAATAAAAAAATTAATAATAAATGATTTTGTTCTTTATTACTGCACATATAGCGATAAAACTTTGTGAATATGTCTTTTATGTTATAATGGACATATTTAAACTATAAGTAAAAAATCGCGAATTTTTCATTTAATAGCCGACTATACGGCATGTATTTTCTCATTGTTAAAGGTCGTATGGTTGTCTATAATTGCTTACATCCACTTTATTTTGAACTCTGGTGGATAGTTGTCTCTTTGGCAATCATACCACATATATGTTTATATTTAAAAAAAAAAACAAAAACAACAGCTACCAACAAAAGATGTAGGTCGGTTTTTTATTATTCTTTCAAAATTTCACCCTTACAACAAATAAGACAACAGTTGTAAGTAGTATAACGACATATGAATAAATTTAGGATAATTAGGTTGAAGAAACCTTTTTGTCTTTAAAAACACAAGGTACAATAAGAGTACGTAATGATGCCATCTGAATGAAATTAACGGCATATATTTAATGATATTTGCTATGTAGTTTACATAGAATTTTACTTATGGATGGCTGTCAAATCGGAAGAAATGGTTTAAATTAAAAGAATTTCTTACCCTGTTTATTTTTTTCTCCCTTTCTCTCCTCTTCGTTGGTACCCAATTTCCGATGGTGACGACGCACAGTGTTTACGGACAGATAATTGCTTAAAATGGAAAACGTGTGTACTTTGCAAACGTGAAATATCAAAAATTCTCTATTTAGAAATGTCAAAACGTATTTGTATGTTTGATTTTGTAGGATAACGACAAAGTTAATAGTTTACAACGCTCATCTATCATTTATATAACTTATTAAAAATGAAATCAACAGCTGAAATGTAGATGCCTTTCATTGAATACTTTTTATTTGTATGATTATATTTGGTCGCATCTATCCCATTGTTCAAAATAAAATTGAGAATGGAAACGGGGAATGTGTCAAAGAGACAACAACTCGACCAAAAAAGCAGAAAACAGCCCAAGGTCACCAATGGGTCTTCAACACAGCAAGAAAATCCCGCACCCGGAGGCGGACTTCAGCTGGCCCCTAAACAATAATGTATACTAGTTCAGCGAAAATGGACGTCACACTAAACTCCGAAACATATAAATGAACCAAAATTAAAAAAAAAAAACATACTAACAAAGACCAGAGGTTCCTGACTTGGGACAGGCGCAAAAATGCGGCAAGGTTAAACATATTTTGTGAGATCTCAACCCTCCCCTACACCTCTAGCCAATGTATAATAAAACGAACACACATCAATACGCACAGTGATACCCTATAAGGAAGTGGGTATTTGGTACGTGAAAAATACTAAGGTCATTTCCTGGTGTTTTTCGATTTTCAAATATTAGATATATTTTTAAACGATTTTTTATCAATAAAATAGTTAAACACCAACAGTATGTGATAACATTATATATCGATTAGCTTCTAAACAGGCATTTCCTTATGTAGAAAATGGTGGATTAAACCTGGTTTTATAGCTAGCTAAATCTCTCACTTGTATGAGCTAGACGAGTATTAAATATTTGCAGCTGAATTAAATTGACATTCAATTAATTAATCGTAAATTCAGTTAAGACTACGGGGGTAAAATCATTTAATAAATTTAGTTAATGCAAACGTGATTCTTCTTAAAATGTTTATAAAAATATTTATCTACAGGGTTTACACAAATAAAACAGTCTTTGTTTACAAGAAATATGTATGTAAAATATGCAAGTATACCTTCGCTCCTCCTGGCGCCACCTCAGCTGGCAATACAAAACGAAAAACACTTCAAAACACAGAAAGCAGTATAAAACAGGGTGAAAATGGCTTGTAAAAACTATGATTATGATTGTTTTTTATAAACAAAATCATGTATTTGTCACTTATCAATCAAACCCCATTTGCATATTATTTAGAACTAAATTCAGATCAGAAAATGACGGTTTGTTAGATGCATTGTCAGGGTATATTTTATTAACAAAGTTAGGGAGTTTCTGTTGAGTTCCATGTTTAAAATGAGTATTTATTATATACACTCTTTTGGTATTTACCGAGTTCTTACTTTGTTAAATAGACATTTGTGTCCTCTTGGGATTCTGTCGTGAATGGACAAAAATGTCCGTTTTGGACAAAGATTGTTAACGCATACAAAATTACTATTCGAACATAGGTAATATGTGGACATTTCTAAAGCATTTTTCAACACATAATCTATTGAATATGTAGGAAATGCAGCCAATAAGGTGTTTTATATGAAGTCTGATAAATTACCGTTTTTCCTGAAAATACCCCAAAATGTTGCAAGGCCACGTTTGCCATGGTAGCCAAGTATATGGTTTTTCCAATACATTTTGGGGAGTTTATCATTGGAAGAAAACAAATACTTTGCCATGATTCTGAAGCAAAACAAGACTTTATTCAATTATGTTTGTAAATAATGTTTCAGAAACATGATACTTAAAAAACAAAACAGCAATTCCATCTGTAAAAAAATATTTTGTCTAAATATTGTCACACCAGAAGGAGCAAGGGTCATTATACGACCGCTCAAAATTTTGCGGTCGTATATTGGTATCACGTCGTCGTCGTCGTCGTCCGCGTCGTCTGAAGACATTTGGTTTCCGGACAATAACTTTAGTATTAGTAAATAGAAATCTATGAAATTTAAACACAAGGTTTATAACCACAAAAGAAAGGTTGGGATTGATTTTAAGGTTATGGTCCCAACAGTTTAGGAATTAGGGGCCAAAAAGAGGCCCAAATAAGCATTTTTCTAGTTTCCAGACAATAACTTGTGGAACGGTGTATGGATCTCTCTGAAACTATACCACAAGTTTCCATACCACAAAGGGATGGTTAGGATTGGCTTTGGGTGTTATGGCTCAAACCGTTTAGGAATTTGGGGCAAAAACAGTGAGAAAAAACAAGGGTGTCCTGGTTAATGGACAATTACTTAAGCACAATGTTGTTTTTGAATTACCTCCCTTACACTGCTTTTAAATTATGTATAAAGAAATGTGGTACTGTCTTGAGGTGATTAGCTGTCAATTTATTTTTAGAAGTTACTATTTTAATAATCTTAAAAATGCTGATTAAGGTATATTAATTTTAATGATTATGTATGTCATTTTCTATTTTAAGACTTTTATGACTATTTAAATGGGTTATTACGGTTGCAAACTCCATTGGAAATTTGAATTGAGATTATGACCATATCTTGAGTGAAAAAAATTGATGGTGGGGGTGGGGACAATTTTTTCTCCTCAAGATTTCAGAAATCAAAAAGAAAATTTCTTCAAATATTTTTTTTGGAAAAAGGGGTCGGGGGGGTTAAAATTTTTTTGGGGGGGGGGTGGGGGAGGTCAATTTGAAACAGCATAGTGTATTGCACAAAAGCAAAAAATTGAATACGAATTCAAATCATATAGCCAATTCTAAGTTCTTTGACTACAGTTATTCTGTGTCAGAAACTTATTATGTGTCAAATATTGAATTACAATCCAAATTCAGACCTGTGCCAAGCGCGAATATTGTGTCCATTTTTTGCCCCAACTGTTCAGGGTTGGACCTCTGCAACCGTATCCAGCTGCGCTCGGCGAAGCAATTTATTTTTCATTGTATTTGTGAAGAAAAATTATACACATTTGTGTAATTTTTGCATTTTTCTTCAGAAATTTGACCATGATATCAATATTACACAAAATATGGAAAATATTGACCATGAAATTACCTTTGATTTGACCCTAAATCAAAGGTCATTGATGACCTTGATGTTAGACCTTGGATATATTAATTGGATTTCGTAAGAAAAGGGAATAGAAAGAAGCGTACAATACATAGGGAAAGTGTTCAGGACAATTAAAGTCATTATTTTGTGTAAAGGTTAACAGTAGAAAGCCAAATTAATGTCAAAAGAGCTTAATTAGCAACCATCCTGACTTGATATAAAATTACTGAGCAACCATACATATGTAATTTCCGGTATTTATGGACAATTACATAAACCCTTGTTCAAAGATCAAGGGTGAATGTCATCACATGCAGTCCTTAGCAACTATTCATTTATAGTGGACAACGTCTTTTCAACCATTCATTATGGTGAAAAAGTGCCTAGCAACCATATATTTCCGGGTTCAATCGGACAAAAATGAAATCAAAGATTAAGTTTTTCTTTAAGTTAGGAATCCTTTCAGGCTTTTAAGATCAGGCGTTGTATGTATATTACGTCATTGCTTCAAAATAAACGTAGATAACCGATGGTCAATATAATTGTCATGACGCATTAATTATTTACTGTATTAACAGTTGCAATGTTTTGATTTATAATGTATGCTTATTGCAATTGATGAAATAACATATATGTCGCCTCGGCATTATACCCTCAAACGACGTATGTGACTAGCCACGCGATTTCATGCAGGCTTATTGGGGTACATTGTCTAAAATTAGCTTTTTGCATATTTTTCCAGTACATACTGAAACAAAACACTCTAGCTGTCATGTTATTATGACCTATTTGTTGTAATAACAATGAAATATCAGCATAATGATACTGTATTCGTTGAAGACTTTTTATTATCGAAGGCACTAATTTATAAAATACAAAATTATTGTATTTTATTGGCGCTAATTAGTAATCTCCAACAGGGTATTTGAATACACATTTTAAATGAATTAAATTTACTACAATACAAACAGTTCTTTGCTCTCTTTCAGAAAATGCAATCAATTTGTTGTAATGAAGTTAGTATAAAATATGTCAAAGAAAGCTTCAATTGAAGGATGTTTAATTGTCATTTCGAAGTATTTGTGAAGAAAAGGATTAACATTTTACCTTGGCTTCTATTTTTGCTGGCAATTATGGCATCGTTTGAAGTGAAAAATATTTAAATCTACATATATAATGGATAAAAAAAAATATCAAAATTCTCTGCTCTATAAATTTTCCTGAATAGTAAATGTACCAGTGAGATTTTAATGTGTGAACTATTTATAAATTGTTACGCTTCGCATGCATGATATGTGGTGTAGAGACATGCATCATAAATCGAAGTTAAAAGACTAATAAAAAAAAAATAAAAGCTTTCTTTGACAAATTTTGATTATCAACATTATAATATAATAAACTACTCGAAAAAAAAAGAATAACATTTCAAATACAATACATTGAACTGGTAAACCTTGAATACTATATGACTTATTGTATGGAATGTGTTTATACCTTTAATATTATTATTGGCTGTTTCTATGTTACACAAACATGTTATATTGAAAACATGGTGAGGTTGTATTGATTATAAGAATGTTTGCGTATATAAAATATTCATCAGAAAATGTGATTTACAATGCATAAGAAAGTAAAACAGAATATCCCATCTTCTCTTTGACGTTTATGATTAGTTCGCTTGCTTTCGCTTAAAGCTTTAAATTATATAAATTTCATATGCAATGAAAAAGCATTTAAAAAACATAAATTCAGTATAGAAATAAACGTTTACCAATAGAAAACTTGTTTCAAACGGGATAGCACATCCTAATTTTTACAGAGATGTTGTTTACCGAGCCCGGAAATTTAGATACGATCCGGGTAAACTTATCGATCCTTTAAATAAACTTATTCTAAAAGTTTACCAATTCAACACTGTAATTACAAATGTAATGCTTTGAATATTGTTTTTATTGGTATTAATATTGATTTTGTTATCAGTAAAATCAAAATAGATATTATTTTTATATACATATGCACATTTATGGCTCTACAATCTGTCGATACCTGGCATTGCACAAGGTCATGTTTTTCTCTGACTGTTAATGACGTCTCTACACTAAACCCATTGAATGTTGGATGTGTACTGATTGATATCTTAGTCTTAGATGCATGTAATTTTTTTTTTATAAGTTGTTATTGGCTTTGAACTAGCTGTCAGTAACTGCGAGTTCTCTCAGATCTGTACTTAGTGTCATTTTGTTGTGGGGATGTATAAGTACCCTGCCACATCCACTCTGTGTTTTGTTAGATGTATTTCTATTTGTATCCATCTGATGATTTAAGCCTACTCAACTGATTTTTATAACTTGTTCTTATGTTGTACTGTTACACCACTGTCCCAGATTAAGGGAGGGTTGGTGCCTTCAAACTAGTGTAACCCCGCCATATTCTATATGTGCCTGTCCCAAGTCAGGAGCCTGTAATTGAGTGGTTGTCGCATTTGACTGTTTTTCATATTTGTTTTTCGTTTATTGTTTTGCACGGTTTGTTCTTATGTTGTGCCGTTACACCACTGTCACAGGTTAGGGAGAGGATTTGGCGCCAACAAACTAGTTTAACCCCGCCACATTCTTTATGTGCCTGTACCAAGTCAGGAGCTTGTAATTCAAAGGATGTCGTTTGTTGCTGTGTATCATATTTGTTATTTGTACATTATTTTGTACATAAATTATGCCGTTAGGTTTCTTGTGTGAATTGTTTTACATTTGTCATTTCGGGGCCTTTTATACCTGACTATGCGGTATGGGGTTTGTTCATTGTTGAAGGCCGTACAGTGACCTAAAGTTGTTGATTTCTGTGTCATTTGGTCTCTTGTGGAGAGTTGTCTCATTGGCAATCATACCACATCTTATTTTTATATGTCCCCATACGAAAATTTACATATGTTTATACATTGTATATATAAGCCTGGAAATGTCTGGGCTGGTAACAGTTAATATATGTCGCTTTGGCATTAACACTGAAACGACATGTATGTCGCTTTGGTATTAAGAGGATTAAAATTACCATCCATTGGTATACAATAGGATAAAAAAAATTCCACCCATTCATATATTTGACATCCTGAAAAACAGACCCATTTTAGCGGCACTTTTGTATATAGTTATCTTTATAATATACTTCAAACAATAATCTGCAATTTCTATTGGATATTTAAAATGTGTTATTTCGTAATATTCCTTACTAACTCCGATCCCTTGACAATGGTTGGTAGCCCTATGGTTCACCCCGATATATCACCCCCAGTGACCGGAAATTGCGTTCTCAATACGTATGCACAGTTGGCATAAAGGGGTGATATATTGAAAAGTGTACTCAGTATAATATAGCACATACTGCCTGTAGTATCTCGTGTTTCGCCGCAGTAACACCCTCCTTTACACGCAGTTTGTGTATTATATTACCCTGGAATAAAATATCCCGGCTAATTCTGCAATTTGATTGGCTACTTTGACAGCACAGGCAATTGTCTCCGAAAAAAAAACCTTCAAGTATAAAGGTATTTTTTTCAGAGACCAGTGACTGTGATTTACAGGGTATATATGAGCCTATATACCATGTGAACAAAAATGAAAAAAATATTGGTAATTAAAATTTGAAATGACGGCACTCGAGTATAATATAATTGTTATTTGGACTTCACAGGAAAGATCCAGAATAACATATAATATGGGAAGTGACCCAACTCCCCCTCTCCCACCCCCACCGTGCCTGTGTTAAAAATTTTGACTCATTCACATATTCGACATGAACATGTCATATTCGGGAACGATTTAAAGGAAACCACGACAAACAACCGCTGTCTATGCATACTAGTTTGTTAGGGATTCTTTTACCTCTGTTCCCGAACATGACCTTCATGAAAAACATCGCAGATGTCTTTGAAGTTGAAAAGAACTGACAGCTCTCTTTTCCAGTGCACAAAAGTTCGTTCACCTCAGTTTTTACGGGGTTCGTGTTCCTCGTAAGGGTTGATTAGGCCATTGTGTGTTTTGTTTTCGTCCCCGGGTATGTTTTTGTCCTTTTATTTCCCTTATTCTTGACTAGCACTTCGGTTTCCTGCCCTTTCCGCTGATCTAGTGACTTTTTGAGCAAAGTAATGCTGAATTTACTCATGATTTAAACCTGCCTACTAGCAGGTCTAAATTAAACCAAGATTAAACTGTTATTTAAAGGGGCACTAGCTACGAGATATATAAAAAAAAAGTATGATTTTTTTGTTCAATCATTAATGAAAGTGAAATAGTGAAATAATAATTCGCTTTTAGCGGCCAGTATGGCTCAATTTTGTCAAATTCAGCTAAGAAACATTGATGATGAATTATTCACTTGCAAGTGAATAATTCGACCTCATTGAATCCGTATTCAAGTGAACTTCAATTTAACCCCTTAGCTAGAGATAAATAACGCATGCATTGTGCGTGTTCGGTTATTAATAGGAAAAGAATGTCAACATTGAAAGTGAAACAAAGGTAAATCATTTGATTGACTGATTCGATCCACAAAAAACATTCTTATACAGGTAAAAACGATTATTAACATATATTTTTAATCTTTAATGTGAAATTAAACAGACCTAGACAAATCCAATTGCACAAGTTCGCTTTCTATTCATATCTATATTTATGTTTATATCACCAGAAGTCCATTAGTCCATTACTAATGGACTTCTGATATCACTTATATGAACATCGGAGGTCTTCGGAGGTAAACTCGACAGTTAATTAGATGGCGTCAAGACTAAAATACACACGAAATGAAGTTACATATTATCGAGCCTATGCCCTGTAAATTGTTTATTTTAGACTTTTTTTAATTTGGATAAATGTTTTTCATGGTTAGAAATCAAATATGAGAATTTGAGTCAAATCGGTGAACATGAATTTGACAGCTAGTGCCCCTTTAAACCAAGTTTATTCTAAACCACTTTTATGAATACGGTTTAATCTTACACTTAGTTTAAATCATTTTAAAACTTAGTTTAAATTTAAGCTGCCTTTATGAATACGGGCCCAAGACTTTAAATGATTGTACTTTAAATCCCGGCATGCAATACCAGGAGTTAACGTCACGAACTACAGGAAGTAGTCAATAAAAAAATTAATAATAAATGATTTTGTTCTTTATTACTGCACATATAGCGATAAAACTTTGTGAATATGTCTTTTATGTTATAATGGACATATTTAAACTATAAGTAAAAAATCGCGAATTTTTCATTTAATAGCCGACTATACGGCATGTATTTTCTCATTGTTAAAGGTCGTATGGTTGTCTATAATTGCTTACATCCACTTTATTTTGAACTCTGGTGGATAGTTGTCTCTTTGGCAATCATACCACATATATGTTTATATTTAAAAAAAAAAACAAAAACAACAGCTACCAACAAAAGATGTAGGTCGGTTTTTTATTATTCTTTCAAAATTTCACCCTTACAACAAATAAGACAACAGTTGTAAGTAGTATAACGACATATGAATAAATTTAGGATAATTAGGTTGAAGAAACCTTTTTGTCTTTAAAAACACAAGGTACAATAAGAGTACGTAATGATGCCATCTGAATGAAATTAACGGCATATATTTAATGATATTTGCTATGTAGTTTACATAGAATTTTACTTATGGATGGCTGTCAAATCGGAAGAAATGGTTTAAATTAAAAGAATTTCTTACCCTGTTTATTTTTTTCTCCCTTTCTCTCCTCTTCGTTGGTACCCAATTTCCGATGGTGACGACGCACAGTGTTTACGGACAGATAATTGCTTAAAATGGAAAACGTGTGTACTTTGCAAACGTGAAATATCAAAAATTCTCTATTTAGAAATGTCAAAACGTATTTGTATGTTTGATTTTGTAGGATAACGACAAAGTTAATAGTTTACAACGCTCATCTATCATTTATATAACTTATTAAAAATGAAATCAACAGCTGAAATGTAGATGCCTTTCATTGAATACTTTTTATTTGTATGATTATATTTGGTCGCATCTATCCCATTGTTCAAAATAAAATTGAGAATGGAAACGGGGAATGTGTCAAAGAGACAACAACTCGACCAAAAAAGCAGAAAACAGCCCAAGGTCACCAATGGGTCTTCAACACAGCAAGAAAATCCCGCACCCGGAGGCGGACTTCAGCTGGCCCCTAAACAATAATGTATACTAGTTCAGCGAAAATGGACGTCACACTAAACTCCGAAACATATAAATGAACCAAAATTAAAAAAAAAAAACATACTAACAAAGACCAGAGGTTCCTGACTTGGGACAGGCGCAAAAATGCGGCAAGGTTAAACATGTTTTGTGAGATCTCAACCCTCCCCTACACCTCTAGCCAATGTATAATAAAACGAACACACATCAATACGCACAGTGATACCCTATAAGGAAGTGGGTATTTGGTACGTGAAAAATACTAAGGTCATTTCCTGGTGTTTTTCGATTTTCAAATATTAGATATATTTTTAAACGATTTTTTATCAATAAAATAGTTAAACACCAACAGTATGTGATAACATTATATATCGATTAGCTTCTAAACTTTTACGAATAATCTGCTTCTCATTATTAAAATTAAAACGTTTGTTCAAATATTCAAATAAGATATGTAAGTATTGACATTTTCTGGATTTTATAGTACCAGACGTCTGATGTGTGAGTTTCTTGCTGATCCCTAAAATTAAACTTGCTATTGATGGAATGACCCTGAATATTTTATCTGTCGTGTTAGATATGGCTTTCCATATATTATTATATAGCATTCATTTATTCACAATAAAGCGAACACATCACTTGTATATATCCACAAAAAAGTTCAATTGAAATAATAATGTTGTTACGGGCAAAACTACTATGCCTATAGATAGTTTCGTCGATACATATGTATTATGACAATAATATTCTAACATCATCTCGTTTTTTATTTTAATTTGCAGTTTTCAAGCTTTTTAAAAAATCACAGTTTTCTGACGAAATCCCTCTTTAATCAATCAATGATTCCTAACACCATTTGACAGCCACTACATATGGAGACTTCGTCGATTTTATACAAAATGAAAATAACAACACTTTAAAAAAAAATGGTGAGTACGAGGCGCTATTCTGGATTTAAATTACCAGGTACTCTTAATTTCGAGAGCCAATAATCTCATTATGAAAGCTCACACACAAAGCTTTTAAAGCCAAAAGGAACCTAAAAAGAATAGCCATAACCACTTCAAAATTTCAAAATTATTTTTATTTTGGTCAAATACCCCTTTTCTCAATTGTAAAATTCACACAATTTGCAATTAACGTTTTTAGAATGAGTACATGTAAGTCCTGTTTTAGAAATTAGCACATTGTGATGCAAAGAAGCGTTTTAAATTTTGAGTACAAAAAAATTACTCTTTTGAAACCGAATCTGTGTTGACTGAGCACATGTTTTTTCAAGGTTTCATTTTAGTGGCAAAATTGGAAATTCCGAAATCTGTATTTTGCAAGGAAGGGTTACCAATTTGAAAATCAACTTGATAAACATTCAGATCAGGTGTTAATAATCAGACTTTAGGTGTTTCTCATTTCCACTGTTAGGCCCATTGCTGCTAAAGAAGATTTTCCAAACTGCACATTGAAAACAAATCTAAAGGAAAAAAATAATTGGCCCTTAACCGTTTTAGTGGGTTTACATGTGTTGGTCATGTTTTATACTTGAAACTGTTACACAAATGACCTTGTGTGAAAAAAACCAAGAGATTAAGATTAATAAAATCATTTGTATGTTTTACACAAAGTGTACATTATTTGAAATAATGGATTGTTTCATTTTACTTTTCGGTTACAATTGTGAAGACACTTCGTAAAGGATGAATAAACGGAAGTGTTGGTATATTCGTCAATAAGACAGCAGCCTAACGACAAAAATATTAAAAGAAGCCATTCAAAGGGACAACGTATCATTCAAAAAGAGACAGATGTATAGCGCGCAGGTAAAAAACAAAAAGCTTAAACAAGTACATTTATTTTCTCATCACGCAAAAAATTTTAAACAAGGACGTTCAATCTCTCATCACGTAAAAAATCTTAAACACGTACGTTTGTTTTCTCTGCACACAAAAAAGCTAAAACACATACGTTTGTTTTCTCATCACACAACAAAGCTTAAATCAAGACGTTCAATCTCTCATCACGCAAAAAATCTTACGCACGTATGTTTGTTTTTCTCATCACACAAAAAAGCTTAATAAGGTACGTTTGTTTTCTCAGCACACAGAAATGCTTAAATATAAGCACGTTTGTTTTTTCATCACACAAACAAGCTTGATAAGGTGAATACTGATAAATGTCAGTATTCACCTCTGAAGCTAACAGAACCTATAAATAGACTTATTAAGAAAGGATATAGTTACGATACTGTTGTCAGGTCATTAAAGATTGCATATTTTGGCGTTAATATTGATTCACTTATAGGGTCTTTGCATCGGCACTAAACACATTTATTTAAAAACCAGTTGTTGGCATGACACGGGTTATGTTCTTCTCATATATGTTATGATGGTATGATACTAAACACCCTAACGGGAAGGATTGTGTCAGATATTCATATGATGAAGACATAATCTTTCAATCAGTTTAATTGTAGTCTGGAGCTGGCATGTCAGTTAACTGCTAGTAGTCTGTTGTTATTTATGTATTATTGTCATTTTGTTTATTTTCTTTGGTTACATCTTCTGACATCAGACTCGGACTTCTCTTGAACTGAATTTTAATGTGCGTATTGTTATGCGTTTACTTTTCTACATTGGCTAGAGGTATAGGGGGAGGGTTGAGATCTCATAAACATGTTTAACCCCGCCGCATTTCTGCGCCTGTCCCAAGTCAGGAGCCTCTAGCCTTTGTTAGTCTTGTATTATTTTTAATTTTAGTTTCTTGTGTACAATTTGGAGTTTAGTAAGGCGTTCATTATCACTGAACTAGTATATATATTTTGTTTAGGGGCCAGCTGAAGGACGCCTCCGGGTGCGGGAATTTCTCGCTGCATTGAAGACCTTTGAAGACCTGTTGGTGACCTTCTGCTGTTGTCTGTTCTATGGTCGGGTTGTTGTCTCTTTGACACATTCCCCATTTCCATTCTCAATTTTGGGTTTATTTTCTCATCACACAAAAACGCTTAAACAAGAACGTTTGTTTTGTCATCACACAGTATTGTCAAACTGTGCGGTTTCGAAAAACTAAACCATGGAAAAATAGAATATTAAATATTTTGAAACGGGTATATCCAGATAAAAATGTTGAGTTACAAAATCATTCACAATTTACTACCAAACAGAAAATTTGAAAATCAAAGGTTCTTCCGTTTGTAGATTAGATTCAATAAAATTGAGAATGGAAATGGGGAATGTGTCAAAGAGACAACAACCCGACCAAAGAGCAGAAAACAGCCCAAGGCCACCAATGGGTCTTCAACACAGCGAATCCCGCACCCGAAGGCGAGCTTCAGCTTGCACCTAATCAAAAATGTGTACTAGTTCAGACATAGACATAAACCAACATTTTACTACAAATAACCTCTTCTTGCCGACTTTTTCTTTTATTGATATAATGATAGATATTTATGCAATGAAATTATGCTAGAACTAAAATATTTAGATAATTGTGAGAAATAAAAATTGTGGTTGAATTTAGTATGTTTTTAAATGGTTTCATGTCTTCCAACCCAACTGATTTTCGTGGGTATTTTTTATGCCCCGCTGTAGGCAACGGGGGCATTAAGTGTTGATCGTCTTTCTGTCCGTTTTTCCATCCGTCTTTCCGTCCGTCCGTCTTTCCGTCCTTCCGTCAGTTCCATTTTTGTTTCCGCACTCTAACTTAAGTTTGCCTCTTGCAAATTTTATGAAACTCATACACAACGATAAGAACCAGAACTAGCAAACATAGTTCGAATTTGGGTTGTGAGTCATTTACCGTTCTGGAGTTATGCTCATTTTTAACTTGGAAAATTGCAAAGCTTGATCGGGGGAATTGGTATCCTCAGACACATTCCAAAAATGCTTTGGTTTGAAAGGATTGTTTTTTCCAAAAATTACATTGAAAAGGAAACCCCGGAAACTTTATCCAAAAAATAGGTAGAATAGTTTTATTTAACATTCCATTTGCGTTGCATGCTATAATTTGTACGTTTAGTTTTCTAATGGTGCGAAGATCTCATAACCGAAAAAACCCATACAGAAAAGTATGTATAAATGTGATAAACGAGCGTTAAAAATAACTTCAAATCTGTATTGAGGAATTTGAATTGCTGCCTATTTACAAGCACTTTAATACTTTGAACTTCACTAAAATCTTCAAAGCGATGTTCAAAACGTTACTTACATAACGCGCAAGTAACGTCGCACGAGGAAGTCCCAATGTTCAGTGGGGGATATGATACTCAGAGGGGAATATGAAGTTTTGTTCAATGTCACGCGGAATGGTCTAAGCCAATCAAATATTTTTTTTGTGTTTGTTTTTTAATTTTAAACATATTTTATTAATTATCACCTGTTACATCAACAGTGGGAAAAAAGGTATATACAATATATATTTTTTTTTTATTTCAGACGTAAAATCAAAACAAACATAAATGATGAATATACTTTGATCGGTACTGTTTATCAATGTTTTAAATTATGTCGTGTTTAGTTATGAAATCAAGCGGTTAAGAAAAATGTATGTAAATCAAATGTTTCATGTTCAGGTACTTTGTAGTAAACAAAGTATAAGCAGTATAATAAACATTCATTTCCCTTGGCTTACGGAGGCCCTCGTGGAAATATGATTTTTTTTGGTGTATAAATCTTCATATCTCCCTCAGGCACGGGAAATAAATGTATAATATTCCTTAAAACATTTGTATTTAGAAGTGGATATTCAACAGTCGATTGTATATTTATATTGCACTCTTTCTTTGAAATTTTGAAATTAAAAAAGAAAAAAATGTTTTGTGCATTTGTGGATTTTGAAAAAGCGTTTGACACAGTCAGAAGAGACGCTTTATGGTATAATATATTATTGAATAACATAAATGGTCATATGTATAACATAATTCATAAGATGTATAAAAATATTAAGTCATGTTTATCTTATAATGGCAATATATCAGATTATTTTTCATGCAATGTTGGCCTACGTCAAGGGGAAAACTTATCTCCTTTTCTGTTCTCACTTTTCTTAAATGATTTGGAAAACTTTTTTATCAACGAGAACTTGATTGGTTTGAACACTATTGAAGATGCACTCGAAGAAAAATTAGATATTTATGTTAAACTGTTTGCAATCCTCTATGCAGATGATACTGTGCTAATGGCGGAATCGGCCAAAAATCTTCAATTATTGCTAGATAAATTCCACTCATATTGTGATGTCTGGAAAATGAAAGTAAATGTAGAAAAGACAAAAATTGTAATTATTAGTAATGGAAGGCAACCCAAAAATCTCAGTTTTACATATGATAACTCTGTTATAGATATCGTTCAAGAATTCAACTATCTTGGGATCTATTTTTCACGAAATGGCACATTTAAACACTGTAGAAAACACTTAGCAGAAAAAGCTACAAAGGCAATGTATGAGGTGATCAAAAAGGGGAGAAAACATGGGTTATCTATTAGTTGTCAATTAGATTTATTTGACAAATTAGTGAAACCGGTCTTATTGTACGGTTGTGAAATTTGGGGGTTTGGGAATAAAGACATTCTGGAGTGAGTTAAATTAAAATCCTGTAAGCTTCTTCTGCATTTAAAGTCTTCTACCCCAAACTGTGTAATATATGGTGAACTTGGACGATATCCCATCAATTTAGATATTAAAGTCCGTATGGTATCATTTTAGGTGAAATTAGTATGTGGTAAACCGACTAAATTATCAGCGATCATTTATAAACTACTGTTTAAGCTGTCAAATGAAAACGATGCAAAGTTTAGTTGGTTAAACCATGTTGAATCCATTTTTAATGAAACGGGATTATCTTTTGTGTGGTTATCTCAAACATGTATTAGTGACATTTGGTTAAAGTATACAATCAGAACATCACTCCAAGATCAGTTTCAACAAACATGGTTTTCAAATGTGCAAGCATGTTCGAAGACATTAAATTATCGAATTTTTAAGGATACTTTTGGGTTTGAGAACTATTTTGATATTTTAGAATTTCGTGATATTTATACTTTATGCAAATTTAGAACCATCAACCATAAATTACCCATTGAGATAGGGAGATGGACAAATATTCAGAGAGATAGACGAAATTGTAAATTATGTAACTCTAAAGATCTTGGAGATGAGTATCATTATATTATGATGTGCACAGAGATGTCAGAAAAAAGAAACGAATGTATTGATAAAAAATATGTAAATCGTCCAAATATAATTATGTTTAAGAAACTTATGAATTTAAATAAATAAAATCTAAATTGAGAAAGCTGTGTACTTTCATTTGATTTATAAATTCCCATGTGTGCCCTCCTGGCTAAATACTATCAGTATAATTGTAAATAGTGTACATATTTTGCTCATGTATTTATGTCTGTATTATTGATGTCATGTAGTGTCTGTATACCATTGTAATTGCAAAGGTTTGACAGAATAAAGATATTTATATATTACCCCTTTTCAAATATGATTAAATATTTATTTCCTGATGTTGACAACAATCGATGTGTTATCTAAACAAAGAAAAGCAAAATGATTCCTATTTGCAGATGGTATTATTAGGTCATTAACAAAAGCTTTGTTAGAAGACTAATTCTTGACCAATATTATATCATTTGCAGTTTAAAATGATGAAAAAAATTCCCTTAACCTATATAGGATAATATTTGTTTTGAGATATAAATATTGACACCTTAAGAAATATTTTGCTTTCAGCGCAATTTTATGATTTTTGGAAGATTGTTTAAGATTCTGTAAAGGTTGCGTAATCAAATTTTTAATTTCCATTTGATTTTGAATTATGGTATTTTGTTCTATAAGATTTGTATGATTTTTAGAACAAAAATATCAAAAAAAGAATCAGAAAAGGGCATTTTGATTAATTCTTGCAAAATTTAGGAATGTTCATTCTTGACCTTTGACCTTCAAGTTGATTTAACGAAAATTGCACCGTAAGAATTATTAACGACCACGCAAAACAGAAGGCACAGATAAAAAGCATTTGAATGATATATATGTTATATAGCTGTCATTCGCCTAGAGGTAAACCCCTGTTTAACTGATTTTTAAAGTTCATTCAGTGGTTGTTCTGTTGGGAAAGATTGAACTGATTGAAATGACACGTTGTGTCATCTTTGTGATTCAGCTGATATTGGTGACGAATTTCACTATATTATGTCAAAGAGTGCTCTTACTCCATATTTGAAAAAGCTGTTGCTACATCATTGTACGTTAAGTTCCAGTATTTACAAATTTAAGCAATAAATGAGCTAAAATAACCGTATTACTCTTAAAAACATTGTAGATTTATCAAAAATAAAACAGTGAGGGCCAGTTCTCTTGGTTAATCTACACAGCTACTTTTGCATGTGTACTTTTGTTGTTCTACGTATTTGAAATACGTATTTGAAATACTGAAATTGTACCATAATAATGGTGATGTGCTCGATTTCAATTCAAGGATTGTCTGTTTTGCTGCAGAAGTTCGATTGTCTGTTTTACTGCAGAAGTTCGATGGTTCTATCATTATAACACATATACACATTTGTTAATCGGACATAACGCAAAATCATCGGACAAAAATCAAAACAGACCAAAAGCAACGGACAAAAAGAAAAATGTCGGATAAAAAGCAACGCGGACAAATAGCAAAGGTCGGACAAAAAGCACCGTATCACACATTCATGAATTTATAGCCTTACGATTTTTAGGGTTATTGTATATGAATATGATTGAATCTATTTTCAAGTACTTATATTAAAAATTACTCGTGTAAGCAAAAAGGATATCAAAGCTTGCCGAAAGCCGCGAGCAAATGAAATAAGGAAGTAGAACACTCGTTAAATGTCCACGCGAAAAGGACAAATGGTTAATAAGTTACAGTATAAGTGCAGTTTTATACAGTTCTTATAATGTCATGAAAGAACTTTTAAAAGAATTCCACAATTTTCTGTAGTAAAATTATAAAATCCAATCGCATTCTGTTATAGAACTTTAAAAATTAATATTCTTGAAAACTTTACGTACTTTTTCAGTGTTTATACATATGCCGTTGTCCGTCCGTCGTCAACATGTCGGACAATAACTCAGTTTTCTGACTATAAATCAAAAATGATTCAACAATTTCATGAAACTTTGGTAAATTGTTTATTTATATATTGACATAAAATCCCTATCGATTTTTTTTAAATTTCTGATTTTACATTTTGGATTATTGGGACTTTATTCATAAAAGGGGGGGGGGGGAGTCCAGTTTTCGGACAATGACTCAAAAATGCTGTTAGCAGTTTTCATGAAACTTTGGTGACTGATTTATATCTATTAAAATAAGCTCCATTTATTTTTTGTTTTTAGAAATTTCTGATATGACATTGAGGACTTATGGAAGTTTAATTGTAGAAAAAGCGACGGGCGTATCATGCGCGCATGGTGCAGCTCTTTATTGTTTCTATTTTACATTTCAACATAACACTGTCTCCCATTATACATACTTTTCAGCACTATGGCCTACATAAATATGTAAAAAATTTTAATTTCCATATGAATGAAAGTATCATTCAGAGAATGAGTCGTGTGAATGTTATAATCATGTAAATCCTATTTTTCTAAATGTTAGGAAATTGAATATTTTAAAAGTGCAATATCATATATATTAATTTTGACTGAGGTTAAGAAAATGGGTATGGAGCAATCGAATTTGTGGACTTGAAGAGGAACATTTTGTTCATTTGTTTTTGAATAAACAACCGTCTTAAATAAATTTTCTGGAGATAGAACACTACAATACACAATATTCGTTTAGAAATCATTTCCAATATTTGTATTGGAGATAGACCATGGATTTTTTTAAATTCTGTAATATCCCAAATTCTGTAATGCTTGATTTGCTGAGTATGACTCAACGATTGAGTTGAAATAATTTTCAAAAAAGCATAGTATTACTGAGATAATTTTGATAACAATTTTTTTAGAGTAGTAATATCTGAAAAATAGTGGCGATACAACCCTATAAAATAATCTTTCTCTGAACTTCCGATGTCCAATTAAAGAACCTTTGTGACTACGCTCACATACCCCACGCCCCCACATTTTCACTCAATCTCACCGGATTCCTAAGTTCAAAGACTCATAACTCATATTTATTCATAAAAGGGGGGGGGGGGGGAGTCCAGTTTTCGGACAATAACTCAAAAATGCTGTTAGCAGTTTTCATGAAACTTTGGTGACTGATTTATATCTATTAAAATAAGCTCCATTTATTTTTTGTTTTTAGAAATTTCTGATATGACATTGAGGACTTATGGCAGTTTAATTGTAGAAAAAGCGACGGGCGTATCATGCGCGCATGGTGCAGCTCTTTATTGTTTCTGTTTGACATTTCAACATAACACTGTCTCCCATTATACATACTTTTCAGCACTATTGCCTACATAAATATGTAAAGAATTTTAATTTCCATAAGAATGAAAGTATTATTCAGAGAATGAGTCGTGTGAATGTTATAATCATGTAAATCCTATTTTTCTAAATGTTAGGAAATTGAATATTTTAAAAGTGCAATATCATATATATTAATTTTGACTGAAGTTAAGAAAAAGGGTATGGAGCAATCGAATTTGTGGACTTGAATAGGAACATTTTGTTCATTTGTTTTTGAATAAACAACCGTCTTAAATAAATTTTCTGGAGATAGAACACTACAATACACAATATTCGTTTAAAAATCATTTCCAATATTTGTATTGGAGATAGACCATGGATTTTTTTAAATTCTGTAATATCCCAAATTCTGTAATGCTTGATTTGCTGAGTATGACTCAACGATTGAGTTGAAATAATTTTCAAAAAAGCAAAGTATTACTAAGATAAGGGGGCGTGGGGTATGTGAGCGTGGTCACAAAGGTTCTTTAATTGGACATCGGAAGTTCAGAGAAAGATAATTTTATAGGGTTGTATCGCCACTTTTTTTCAGATATTACTACTCTAAAACAATTGTTATCAAAATTATCTCAGTAATACTATGCTTTTTTGAAAATTATTTCAACTCAATCGTTGAGTCATACTCAGCAAATCAAGCATTACAGAATTTTATGAATAAAGTCCCAATACTCCAAAATGTAAAATCAGAAATTTAAAAAAAATCGATAGGGATTTTATGTCAATATATAAATAAACAATTTACCTAAGTTTCATGAAAATTGTTGAATCATTTTTGATTTATAGTCAGAAAACTGAGTTATTGTCCGACATGTTGACGACGGACGGACAACGGCATATGTATAAACACTGAAAAAGTACGTAAAGTTTTCAAGAATATTAATTTTTAAAGTTCTATAACAGAATGCGATTGGATTTTATAATTTTACTACAGAAAATTGTGGAATTCTTTTAAAAGTTCTTTCATGACATTATAAGAACTGTATAAAACTGCACTTATACTGTAACTTATTAACCATTTGTCCTTTTCGCGTGGACATTTAACGAGTGTTCTACTTCCTTATTTCATTTGCTCGCGGCTTTAGGCAAGCTTTGATATCCTTTTTGCTTACACGAGTAATTTTTTATAAAAAGTACTTGAAAATAGATTCAATCATATTCAAATACAATAACCCTAAAAATCGTAAGGCTATAAATTCATGAATGTGTGATACGGTGCTTTTTGTCCGACCTTTGCTATTTGTCCGCGTTGCTTTTTGTCCGACATTTTTGCTTTTTGTCCGTTGCTTTTGGTCTGTTTTGATTTTTGTCCGATGATTTTGCGTTATGTCCGATTAACAAATGTGTATATGTGTTATAGTGATAGAACCATCGAACTTCTGCAGTAAAACAGACAATCGAACTTCTGCAGCAAAACAGACAATCCGTGAATTGAAATCGAGCACATCACCATTATTATGGTACAATTTCAGTATTTCAAATACGTATTTCAAATACGTAGAACAACAAAAGTACACATGCAAAAGTAGCTGTGTAGATTAACCAAGAGAACTGGCCCTCACTGTTTTATTTTTGATAAATCTACAATGTTTTTAAGAGTAATACGGTTATTTTAGCTCATTTATTGCTTAAATTTGTAAATACTGGAACTCAACGTACAATGATGTAGCAACAGCTTTTTCAAATATGGAGTAAGAGCACTCTTTGACATAATATAGTGAAATTCGTCACCAATATCAGCTGAATCACAAAGATGACACAACGTGTCATTTCAATCAGTTCAATCTTTCCCAACAGAACAACCACTGAATGAACTTTAAAAATCAGTTAAACAGGGGTTTACCTCTAGGCGAATGACAGCTATATAACATATATATCATTCAAATGCTTTTTATCTGTGCCTTTTGTTTTGCGTGGTCGTTAATAATTCTTACGGTGCAATTTTCGTTAAATCAACTTGAAGGTCAAAGGTCAAGAATGAACATTCCTAAATTTTGCAAGAATTAATCAAAATGCCCTTTTCTGATTTATTTTTTGATATTTTTGTTCTAAAAATCATACAAATCTTATAGAACAAAATACCATAATTCAAAATCAAATGGAAATTAAAAATTTGATTACGCAACCTTTACAGAATCTTAAAAAATCTTCCAAAATCATAAAATTGCGCTGAAAGCAAAATATTTCTTAAGGTGTCAATATTTATATCTCAAAACAAATATTATCCTATATAGGTTAAGGGAATTTTTTTCATCATTTTAAACTGCAAATGATATAATATTGGTCAAGAATTAGTCTTCTAACAAAGCTTTTGTTAATGACCTAATAATACCATCTGCAAATAGGAATCATTTTGCTTTTCTTTGTTTAGATAACACATCGATTGTTGTCAACATCAGGAAATAAATATTTAATCATATTTGAAAAGGGGTACATTGTAAAATATATATATCTTTATTCTGTCAAACCTTTGCAATTACAATGGTATACAGACACTACATGACATCAATAATACAGACATAAATACATGAATACACAGAGCAAAATATGTACACTATTTACAATTATACTGATAGTATTTAGCCAGGAGGGCACACATGGGAATTTATAAATCTAATGAAAGTACACAGCTTTCTCAATTTAGATTTTATATTTAAATTCATAATTTTCTTAAACATAATTTTATTTGGACGATTTACATATTTTTTATCAATACATTCGTTTCTTTTTACTGACATCTCTGTGCACATCATAATATAATGATACTCATCTCCAAGATCTTTAGAGTTACATAATTTACAATTTCGTCTATCTCTCTGAATATTTGTCCATCTCCCTATCTCAATGGGTAATTTATGGTTGATGGTTCTAAATTTGCATAAAGTATAAATATCACGAAATTCTAAAATATCAAAATAGTTCTCAAACCCAAAAGTATCCTTAAAAATTCGATAATTTAATGTCTTCGAACATGCTTGCACATTTGAAAACCATGTTTGTTGAAACCAGGCATGGGGTAATGCAAATTTGTAATTGTAATGCATGGTAATGCATTACATTTTTCCAAGTAATTGCATGTAATGTGTAATGCAGCAATTTGTGCATTACATGTAATTGTAATATAATGCATTACTTTAGCAAAAAGTTGTGTAATTTCATGCATTACATGGCATTACATGTCATTACTTTTTTCACATACTTCATTTTTAACATATTGTTGGAGTTTTAACTAAACCAAATTTAAGATTTCTTGATTAACTAAGAATATGTTAATCATTAGAATATATTCTTTATTTCATCTTATTTCATACATTTTCCTGCATAAAAAGATTGATATTTGAAAAGCATAGCTGTATTGTTGTCATAAGATCAAAGAATATCTTTGTTTTGCTTAAATAAAAGATAATTAAACTTTGTTATAAAACCTTAATTAGTTTGTTTAACAATCAATATTTTCACCATTTAGACAATTGTTCATTAATTAAGGTCTATGTTTATTTTATAATTAGGGAAGTAATTCACAGTAATTAAATATTTCGTTTAAAATTAAAAAAAAACAACAAAAAATATATATTTATAAAAGTAAAGTCAACATTAAGTTAAAATAATTAAAAATTGTAAAAGTCAAATTAAATAGACTTTTTACATGTATACTTATATTCAATTCATGGAACAGTTACTGCATATGCTAGAATCTTTTGTGACTTCTAGTTGTTTTTCAAAATGTTTAATTTTTCTATTCACTAATAAAATTTTCAAATGTAATGTGTAATTCAAGGCACTACTTTGCAAAAGTAATTGTAATATAATGCATTACTTTGATAAATGCATGTAATTGTAATTGTAATATAATGCATGGTTTGGTCAAAGTAATTGTAATATAATGCATTACATTGCAATGTAATTCGCCCCATGCCTGGTTGAAACTGATCTTGGAGTGATGTTCTGATTGTATACTTTAACCAAATGTCACTAATACATGTTTGAGATAACCACACAAAAGATAATCCCGTTTCATTAAAAATGGATTCAACATGGTTTAACCAACTAAACTTTGCATCGTTTTCATTTGACAGCTTAAACAGTAGTTTATAAATGATCGCTGATAATTTAGTCGGTTTACCACATACTAATTTCACCTAAAATGATACCATACGGACTTTAATATCTAAATTGATGGGATATCGTCCAAGTTCACCATATATTACACAGTTTGGGGTAGAAGACTTTAGGTGCAGAAGAAGCTTACAGGATTTTAATTTAACTCTCTCCAGAATGTCTTTATTCCCAAACCCCCAAATTTCACAACCGTACAATAAGACCGGTTTCACTAATTTGTCAAATAAATCTAATTGACAACTAATAGATAACCCATGTTTTCTCCCCTTTTTGATCACCTCATACATTGCCTTTGTAGCTTTTTCTGCTAAGTGTTTTCTACAGTGTATAAATGTGCCATTTCGTGAAAAATAGATCCCAAGATAGTTGAATTCTTGAACGATATCTATAACAGAGTTATCATATGTAAAACTGAGATTTTTAACCATTTTAAACATGACTTAATATTTTCATACATCTTATGAATTATGTTATACATATGACCATTTATGTTATTCAATAATATATTATACCATAAAGCGTCTCTTCTGACTGTGTCAAACGCTTTTTCAAAATCCACAAATGCACAAAACATTTTTTCTTTTTGAATTTCAAAATTTCAAAGAAAGAGTGCAGTATAAATATACAATCGACTGTTGAATATCCACTTCTAAATACAAATGTTTTAAGGAATATTATACATTTATTTCCCGTGGAACCGACGGAAGGACGGAAAGACGGACGGACGGAAAGACGGATGGAAAAACGGACAGAAAGACGATCAAGGGTAACACTTAATGCCCCCGTTGCCTACAGCGGGGCCATAAAAAATACCCACGAAAATCAGTTGGGTTGGAAGACATGAAACCATTTAAAAAACATACTAAATTCAACCACAATTTTTATTTCTCACAATTATCTAAATATTTTAGTTCTAGCATAATTTCATTGCATAAATATCTATCATTATATCAATAAAAGAAAAAGTCGGCAAGAAGAGGTTTTTTGTAGTAAAATGTTGGTTTATGTCTATGTCTGAACTAGTACACATTTTTGATTAGGTGCAAGCTGAAGCTCGCCTTCGGGTGCGGGATTCGCTGTGTTGAAGACCCATTGGTGGCCTTGGGCTGTTTTCTGCTCTTTGGTCGGGTTGTTGTCTCTTTGACACATTCCCCATTTCCATTCTCAATTGTATTGAACCTAATCTACAAACGGAAGAACCTTTGATTTTCAAATTTTCTGTTTGGTAGTAAATTGTGAATGATTTTGTAACTCAACATTTTTATCTGGATATACCCGTTTCAAAAAATTTAATATTCTATTTTTCCATGGTTTAGTTTTTCGAAACCGCACAGTTTGACAATACTGTGTGATGACAAAACAAACGTTCTTATTTAAGCTTTTTTGTGTGATGAGAAAATAAACCTAAAATTGAGAATGGAAATGGGGAATGTGTCAAAGAGACAACAAACCGACCATAGAACAGACAACAGCAGAAGGTCACCAACAGGTCTTCAAAGGTCTTCAATGCAGCGAGAAATTCCCGCACCCGGAGGCGTCCTTCAGCTGGCCTCTAAACCAATATATATATACTAGTTCAGTGATAATGAACGCCATACTAAACTCCAAATTGTACACAAGAAACTAAAATTAAAAATAATACAAGACTAACAAAGGCTAGAGGCTCCTGACTTGGGACAGGCGCAAAAATGCGGCGGGGTTAAACATGTTTATGAGATCTCAACCCTCCCCCTATACCTCTAGCCAATGTAGAAAAGTAAACGCATAACAATACGCACATTAAAATTCAGTTCAAGAGAAGTCCGAGTCTGATGTCAGAAGATGTAACCAAAGAAAATAAACAAAATGACAATAATACATAAATAACAACAGACTACTAGCAGTTAACTGACATGCCAGCTCCAGACTTCATATGAATATCAGGCACAATCCTTCACGTTAGGGGTTTAGTATCATACCATCATAACATATATGAGAAGAACATAACCCGTGTCATGCCAACAACTGGTTTTTAAATAAATGTGTTTAGTGCCGATGCAAAGACCCTATAAGTGAATCAATATTAACGCCAAAATATGCAATCTTTAATGACCTGACAACAGTATCGTAACTATATCCTTTCTTAATAAGTCTATTTATAGGTTTTGTTAGCTTCAGAGGTGAATACTGACATTTATCAGTATTCACCTTATCAAGCTTGTTTGTGTGATGAAAAAAAACGTGCTTATATTTAAGCATTTCTGTGTGCTGAGAAAACAAACGTACCTTATTAAGCTTTTTTGTGTGATGAGAAAAACAAACATACATGTGTAAGATTTTTTGCGTGATGAGAGATTGAACGTCCTGATTTAAGCTTTGTTGTGTGATGAGAAAACAAACGTATGTGTTTTAGCTTTTTTGTGTGCAGAGAAAACAAACGTACGTGTTTAAGATTTTTTACGTGATGAGAGATTGAACGTCCTTGTTTAAAAAAATTTTGCGTGATGAGAAAATAAATGTACTTGTTTAAGCTTTTTGTTTTTTACCTGCGCGCTATACATCTGTCTCTTTTTGAATGCTACGTTGTCCCTTTGAATGGCTTCTTTTAATATTTTTGTCGTTAGGCTGCTGTCTTATATGCCGAATATACCAACACTTCCGTTTATTCATCCTTTACGAAGTGTCTTCACAATTGTAACCGAAAAGTAAAATGAAACAATCCATTATTTCAAATAATGTACACTTTGTGTAAAAAATACAAATGATTTTATTAATCTTAATCTTTTGGTTTTTTTTCACACAACGTCATTTGTGTAACAGTTTCAAGTATAAAACATGACCAACACATGTAAACCCACTAAAAAGGTTAAGGGCCAATTATTTTTTTCCTTTAGATTTGTTTTCAATGTGCAGTTTGGAAAATCTTCTTTAGCAGCAATGGGCCTTACAGTGGAAATGAGAAACACCTAAAGTCTGATTATTAACACCTGATCTGAATGTTTATCAAGTTGATTTTCAAATTGGTAACCCTTCCTTGCAAAATACAGATTTCGGAATTTCCAATTTTGCCACTAAAATGAAATCTTGAAAAAACATGTGCTCAGTCAACACAGATTCGGTTTCAAAAGAGTAATTTTTTTGTACTCAAAATTTAAAACGCTTCTTTGCATCACAATGTGCTAATTTCTAAAACAGGACTTATATGTACTCATTCTAAAAACGTTAATTGCAAATTGTGTGAATTTCACAATTGAGAAAAGGGGTATTTGACCAAAATAAAAATAATTTTGAAATTTTGAAGTGGTTATGGCTATTCTTTTTAGGTTCCTTTTGGCTTTAAAAGCTTTGTGTGTGAGCTTTCATAATGAGATTATTGGCTCTCGAAATTAAGAGTACCTGGTAATTTAAATCCAGAATAGCGCCTCGTACTCACCATTTTTTTTTAAAGTGTTGTTATTTTCATTTTGTATAAAATCGACGAAGTCTCCATATGTAGTGGCTGTCAAATGGTGTTAGGAATCATTGATTGATTAAAGAGGGATTTCGTCAGAAAACTGTGATTTTTTAAAAAGCTTGAAAACTGCAAATTAAAATAAAAAACGAGATGATGTTAGAAAATTATTGTCATAATACATATGTATCGACGAAACTATCTATAGGCATAGTAGTTTTGCCCGTAACAACATTATTATTTCAATTGAACTTTTTTTGTGGATATATACAAGTGATGTGTTCGCTTTATTGTGAATAAATGAATGCTATATAATAATACATGGAAAGCCATATCTAACACGACAGATAAAATATTCAGGGTCATTCCATCAATAGCAAGTTTAATTTTAGGGATCAGCAAGAAACTCACACATCAGACGTCTGGTACTATAAAATCCAGAAAATGTCAATACTTACATATCTTATTTGAATATTTGAACAAACGTTTTAATTTTAATAATGAGAAGCAGATTATTCGTAAAAGTTTAGAAGCTAATCGATATATAATGTTATCACATACTGTTGGTGTTTAACTATTTTATTGATAAAAAATCGTTTAAAAATATATCTAATATTTGAAAATCGAAAAACACCAGGAAATGACCTTAAGATTTTTCACGTACCAAATACCCACTTCCTTATAGGGTATCACTGTGCGTATTGCTGTGTGTTCGTTTATTACACATTGGCTAGAGGTGTAGGGGAGGGTTGAGATCTCACAAAACATGTTTAACCTTGCCGCATTTTTGCGCCTGTCCCAAGTCAGGAACCTCTGGCCTTTGTTAGTCTTGTATGTTTTTTTTTTTTAAATTTTGGTTCATTTATATGTTTCGGAGTTTAGTGTGACGTCCATTTTCGCTGAACTAGTATACATTATTGTTTAGGGGCCAGCTGAAGTCCGCCTCCGGGTGCGGGATTTTCTTGCTGTGTTGAAGACCCATTGGTGACCTTGGGCTGTTTTCTGCTTTTTTGGTCGAGTTGTTGTCTCTTTGACACATTCCCCGTTTCCATTCTCAATTTTATTTTGAACAATGGGATAGATGCGACCAAATATAATCATACAAATAAAAAGTATTCAATGAAAGGCATCTACATTTCAGCTGTTGATTTCATTTTTAATAAGTTATATAAATGATAGATGAGCGTTGTAAACTATTAACTTTGTCGTTATCCTACAAAATCAAACATACAAATACGTTTTGACATTTCTAAATAGAGAATTTTTGATATTTCACGTTTGCAAAGTACACACGTTTTCCATTTTAAGCAATTATCTGTCCGTAAACACTGTGCGTCGTCACCATCGGAAATTGGGTACCAACGAAGAGGAGAGAAAGGGAGAAAAAAATAAACAGGGTAAGAAATTCTTTTAATTTAAACCATTTCTTCCGATTTGACAGCCATCCATAAGTAAAATTCTATGTAAACTACATAGCAAATATCATTAAATATATGCCGTTAATTTCATTCAGATGGCATCATTACGTACTCTTATTGTACCTTGTGTTTTTAAAGACAAAAAGGTTTCTTCAACCTAATTATCCTAAATTTATTCATATGTCGTTATACTACTTACAACTGTTGTCTTATTTGTTGTAAGGGTGAAATTTTGAAAGAATAATAAAAAACCGACCTACATCTTTTGTTGGTAGCTGTTGTTTTTGTTTTTTTTTTTAAATATAAACATATATGTGGTATGATTGCCAAAGAGACAACTATCCACCAGAGTTCAAAATAAAGTGGATGTAAGCAATTATAGACAACCATACGACCTTTAACAATGAGAAAATACATGCCGTATAGTCGGCTATTAAATGAAAAATTCGCGATTTTTTACTTATAGTTTAAATATGTCCATTATAACATAAAAGACATATTCACAAAGTTTTATCGCTATATGTGCAGTAATAAAGAACAAAATCATTTATTATTAATTTTTTTATTGACTACTTCCTGTAGTTCGTGACGTTAACTCCTGGTATTGCATGCCGGGATTTAAAGTACAATCATTTAAAGTCTTGGGCCCGTATTCATAAAGGCAGCTTAAATTTAAACTAAGTTTTAAAATGATTTAAACTAAGTGTAAGATTAAACCGTATTCATAAAAGTGGTTTAGAATAAACTTGGTTTAAAGGGGCACTAGCTGTCAAATTCATGTTCACCGATTTGACTCAAATTCTCATATTTGATTTCTAACCATGAAAATCATTTATCCAAATTAAAAAAAGTCTAAAATAAACAATTTACAGGGCATAGGCTCGATAATATGTAGCTTCATTTCGTGTGTATTTTAGTCTTGACGCCATCTAATTAACTGTCGAGTTTACCTCCGAAGACCTCCGATGTTCATATAAGTGATATCAGAAGTCCATTAGTAATGGACTAATGGACTTCTGGTGATATAAACATAAATATAGATATGAATAGAAAGCGAACTTGTGCAATTGGATTTGTCTAGGTCTGTTTAATTTCATATTAAAGATTAAAAATATATGTTAATAATCGTTTTTACCTGTATAAGAATGTTTTTTTGTGGATCGAATCAGTCAATCAAATGATTTACCTTTGTTTCACTTTCAATGTTGACATTCTTTTCCTATTAATAACCGAACACGCACAATGCATGCGTTATTTATCTCTAGCCAAGGGGTTAAATTGAAGTTCACTTGAATACGGATTCAATGAGGTCGAATTATTCACTTGCAAGTGAATAATTCATCATCAATGTTTCTTAGCTGAATTTGACAAAATTGAGCCATACTGGCCGCTAAAAGCGAATTATTATTTCACTATTTCACTTTCATTAATGATTGAACAAAAAAATCATACTTTAGATTTTTTTATATATCTCGTAGCTAGTGCCCCTTTAAATAACAGTTTAATCTTGGTTTAATTTAGACCTGCTAGTAGGCAGGTTTAAATCATGATTAAATTCAGAATTACTTTGCTCAAAAAGTCACTAGATCAGCGGAAAGGGCAGGAAACCGAAGTGCTAGTCAAGAATAAGGGAAATAAAGGGACAAAAACATACCCGGGGACGAAAACAAAACACACAATGGCCTAATCAACCCTTACGAGGAACACGAACCCCGTAAAAACTGAGGTGAACGAACTTTTGTGCACTGGAAAAGAGAGCTGACAGTTCTTTTTCAACTTCAAAGACATCTGCGATGTTTTTCATGAAGGTGATGTTCGGGAACAGAGGTAAAAGAATCCCTGACAAACTAGTATGCATAGACAGCGGTTGTTTGTCGTGGTTTCCTTTTGATCGTTCCCGAATATGACATGTTCATGTCGAATATGTGAATGAGTCAAAATTTTTAACACAGGCACGGTGGGGGTGGGAGAGGGGGAGTTGGGTCACTTCCCATATTATATGTTATTCTGGATCTTCCCTGTGAACTCCAAATAACAATTATATTATACTCGAGTGCCGTCATTTCAAATTTTAATTACCAATATTTTTTCATTTTTGTTCACATGGTATATAGGCTCATATATACCCTGTAAATCACAGTCACTGGTCTCTGAAAAAAATACCTTTATATTTTAAGGTATTTTTTCAGAGACAAGTGCCTGTGCTGTCAAAGTAGCCAATCAAATTGTAGAATTAGCCGGGATATTTTATTCCAGGGTAATATAATACACAAACTGCGTGTAAAGGAGGGTGTTACTGCGGCGAAACACGAGATACTACAGGCAATATGTGCTATATTATACTGAGTACACTTTTCAATATATCACCCCTTTATGCCAACTGTGCATACGTATTGAGAACGCAATTTCCGGTCACTGGGGGTGATATATCAGGGTGAACGATAGGGCTACCAATCATTGTCAAGGGATCGGAGTTAGTAAGGAATATTACGAAATAACACATTTTAAATATCCAATAGAAATTGCAGATTATTGTTTGAAGTATATTATAAAGATATATACAGAAGTGCCGCTAAAATGGGTCTGTTTTTCAGGATGTCAAATATATGAATGGGTGGAATTTTTTTTATCCTATTGTATGCCAATGGATGGTAATTTTAATCCTCTTAATACCAAAGCGACATACATGTCGTTTCAGTGTTAATGCCAAAGCGACATATATTAACTGTTACCAGCCCAGACATTTCCAGGCTCATATATACAATGTATAAACGTTATGTAAATTTTCGTATGGGGACATATAAAAATAAGATGTGGTATGATTGCCAATGAGACAACTCTCCACAAGAGACCAAATGACACAGAAATCAACAACTTTAGGTCACTGTACGGCCTTCAACAATGAACAAACCCCATACCGCATAGTCAGGTATAAAAGGCCCCGAAATGACAAATGTAAAACAATTCACACAAGAAACCTAACGGCATAATTTATATACAAAATAATGTACAAATAACAAATATGATACACAGCAACAAACGACATTCTTTGAATTACAAGCTCCTGACTTGGTACAGGCACATAAAGAATGTGGCGGGGTTAAACTAGTTTGTTGGCGCCAAATCCTCTCCCTAACCTGTGACAGTGGTGTAACGGCACAACATAAGAACAAACCGTGCAAAACAATAAACGAAAAACAAATATGAAAAACAGTCAAATGCGACAACCACTCAGTTACAGGCTCCTGACTTGGGACAGTCACATATAGAATATGGCGGGGTTACACTAGTTTGAAGGCACTAACCCTCCCTTAATCTGGGACAGTGGTGTAACAGTACAACATAAGAACAAGTTATAAAAATCAGTTGAGTAGGCTGAAATCATCAGATGGATACAAATAGAAATACATCTAACAAAACACAGAGTGGATGTGGCAGGGTACTTATACATCCCCACAACAAAATGACACTAAGTACAGATCTGAGAGAACTCGCAGTTACTGACAGCTAGTTCAAAGCCAATAACAACTAATAAAAATAAATCATGCATCTAAGACTAAGATATCAATCAGTACGAATCCAACATCCAATGGGTTTAGTGTAGAGACGTCATTAACAGTCAGAGAAAAACATGACCTTGTGCTATGCCAGGTATCGACAGATTGTAGCTAGAGCCATAAATGTGCATATGTATATAAAAATAATATCTATTTTGATTTTACTGATAACAAAATCAATATTAATACCAATTAAAAACAATATTCAAAGATCTAATTACAGTGTTGAATTGGTAAACTTTTAGAATAAGTTTATTTAAAGGATCGATAAGTTTACCCGAATCGTATCTAAATTTCCGGGCTCGGTAAACAACATCTCTGTAAAAATTAGGATGTGCTATCCCGTTTGAAACAAGTTTCTACTGGTAAACGTTTATTTCTATACTGAATTTATGTTTTTTAAATGCTTTTTCATTGCATATGAAATTTATATAATTTAAAGCTTTAAGCGAAAGCAAGCGAACTAATCATAAACGTCAAAGAGAAGATGGAATATTCTGTTTTACTTTCTTATGCATTGTAAATCACATTTTCTGATGAATATTTTATATACGCAAACATTCTTATAATCAATACAACCTCACCATGTTTTCAATATGACATGTTTGTGTAACATAGAAACAGCCAATAATAATATTAAAGGTATAAACACATTCCATACAATAAGTCATATAGTATTCAAGGTTTACCAGTTCAATGTATTGTATTTGAAATGTTATTCTTTTTTTTTTCGAGTAGTTTATTATATTATAATGTTTATAATCAAAATTTGTCAAAGAAAGCTTTTATTTTTTTTTATTAGTCTTTTAACTTCGATTTATGATGCATGTCTCTACACCACATATCATGCGAAGCGTAACAATTTATAAATAGTTCACACATTTTAAAAAATCTCACTGGTACATTTACTATTCAGGAAAATCTATAGAGCAGACAATTTTGATATTTTTTTATCCATTATATATGTAGATTTAAATATTTTTCACTTCAAACGATGCCATAATTGCCAGCAAAAATAGAAGCCAGAGTAAAGTGTTAATCCTTTTCTTCACAAATACTTCGAAATGACAATTAAACATCCTTCAATTGAAGCTTTCTTTGACATATTTTATACTAACTTCATTACAACAAATTGATTGCATTTTCTGAAAGAGAGCAAAGAACTGTTTGTATTGTAGTAAATTTAATTCATTTAAAATGTGTATTCAAATACCCTGTTGGAGATTACTAATTAGCGCCAATAAAATACAATAATTTTGTATTTTATAAATTAGTGCCTTCGATAATAAAAAGTCTTCAACGAATACAGTATCATTATGCTGATATTTCATTGTTATTACAACAAATAGGTCATAATAACATGACAGCTAGAGTGTTTTGTTTCAGTATGTACTGGAAAAATATGCAAAAAGCTAATTTTAGACAATGTACCCCAATAAGCCTGCATGAAATCGCGTGGCTAGTCACATACGTCGTTTGAGGGTATAATGCCGAGGCGACATATATGTTATTTCATCAATTGCAATAAGCATACATTATAAATCAAAACATTGCAACTGTTGATACAGTAAATAATTAATGCGTCATGACCATTATATTGACCATCGGTTATCTACGTTTATTTTGAAGCAATGACGTAATATACATACAACGCCTGATCTTAAAAGCCTGAAAGGATTCCTAACTTAAAGAAAAACTTAATCTTTGATTTCATTTTTGTTCGATTGAACCCGGAAATATATGGTTGCTAGGCACTTTTTCACCATAATGAATGGTTGAAAAGACGTTGCCCACTATAAATGAATAGTTGCTAAGGACTGCATGTGATGACATTCACCCTTGACCTTTGAACAAGGGTTTATGTAATTGTCCATAAATACCGGAAATTACATATGTATGGTTGCTCAGTAATTTTATATCAAGTCAGGATGGTTGCTAATTAAGCTCTTTTGACATTAATTTGGCTTTCTACTGTTAACCTTTACACAAAATAATGACTTTAATTGTCCTGAACACTTTCCCTATGTATTGTACGCTTCTTTCTATTCCCTTTTCTTACGAAATCCAATTAATATATCCAAGGTCTAACATCAAGGTCATCAATGACCTTTGATTTAGGGTCAAATCAAAGGTAATTTCATAGTCAATATTTTCCATATTTTGTGTAATATTGATATCATGGTCAAATTTCTGAAGAAAAATGCAAAAATGACACATTTTGGTTTCCGTAGCAACCATCCAAGTACCTTGAATACCAAGCATTTTGTTGCCAGTTAATAATTAAAAACATTGATACTTTAAATTTATAACCAAAGTTTAAATGGAGGCGGATGCAAAAATGTATATTTTTCATGCAAAATGTGTATAATTTTTCTTCACAAATACAATGAAAAATAAATTGCTTCGCCGAGCGGAGCTGGATACGGTTGCAGAGGTCCAACCCTGAACAGTTGGGGCAAAAAATGGACACAATATTCGCGCTTGGCACAGGTCTGAATTTGGATTGTAATTCAATATTTGACACATAATAAGTTTCTGACACAGAATAACTGTAGTCAAAGAACTTAGAATTGGCTATATGATTTGAATTCGTATTCAATTTTTTGCTTTTGTGCAATACACTATGCTGTTTCAAATTGACCTCCCCCACCCCCCAAAAAAAAAAATTTAACCCCCCCCCCTTTTCCAAAAAAAAATATTTGAAGAAATTTTCTTTTTGATTTCTGAAATCTTGAGGAGAAAAAATTGTCCCCACCCCCACCATCAATTTTTTTCACTCAAGATATGGTCATAATCTCAATTCAAATTTCCAATGGAGTTTGCAACCGTAATAACCCATTTAAATAGTCATAAAAGTCTTAAAATAGAAAATGACATACATAATCATTAAAATTAATATACCTTAATCAGCATTTTTAAGATTATTAAAATAGTAACTTCTAAAAATAAATTGAGAGCTAATCACCTCAAGACAATACAACATTTCTTTATACATAATTTAAAAGCAGTGTAAGGGAGGTAATTCAAAAACAACATTGTGCTTAAATAATTGTCCATTAACCAGGACACCCTTGTTTTTTCTCACTGTTTTTGCCCCTAATTCCTAAACGGTTTGAGCCATAACACCCAAAGCCAATCCTAACCATCCCTTTGTGGTATGGAAACTTGTGGTATAGTTTCAGAGAGATCCATACACCGTTCCACAAGTTATTGTCTGGAAACTAGAAAAATGCTTATTTGGGCCTCTTTTTGGCCCCTAATTCCTAAACTGTTAGGACCATAACCCCCAAAATCAATCCCAACCTTTCTTTTGTGGTTATAAACCTTGTGTTTAAATTTCATAGATTTCTATTTACTAATACTAAAGTTATTGTCCGGAAACCAAATGTCTTCAGACGACGCGGACGACGACGACGACGACGTGATACCAATATACGACCGCAAAATTTTGAGCGGTCGTATAATGACCCTTGCTCCTTCTGGTGTGACAATATTTAGACAAAATATTTTTTTACAGATGGAATTGCTGTTTTGTTTTTTAAGTATCATGTTTCTGAAACATTATTTACAAACATAATTGAATAAAGTCTTGTTTTGCTTCAGAATCATGGCAAAGTATTTGTTTTCTTCCAATGCTAAACTCCCCAAAATGTATTGGAAAAACCATAATTTTTTATACTTGGCTACCATGGCAAACGTGGCCTTGCAACATTTTGGGGTATTTTCAGGAAAAACGGTAATTTATCAGACTTCATATAAAACACCTTATTGGCTGCATTTCCTACATATTCAATAGATTATGTGTTGAAAAATGCTTTAGAAATGTCCACATATTACCTATGTTCGAATAGTAATTTTGTATGCGTTAACAATCTTTGTCCAAAACGGACATTTTTGTCCATTCACGACAGAATCCCAAGAGGACACAAATGTCTATTTAACAAAGTAAGAACTCGGTAAATACCAAAAGAGTGTATATAATAAATACTCATTTTAAACATGGAACTCAACAGAAACTCCCTAACTTTGTTAATAAAATATACCCTGACAATGCATCTAACAAACCGTCATTTTCTGATCTGAATTTAGTTCTAAATAATATGCAAATGGGGTTTGATTGATAAGTGACAAATACATGATTTTGTTTATAAAAAACAATCATAATCATAGTTTTTACAAGCCATTTTCACCCTGTTTTATACTGCTTTCTGTGTTTTGAAGTGTTTTTCGTTTTGTATTGCCAGCTGAGGTGGCGCCAGGAGGAGCGAAGGTATACTTGCATATTTTACATACATATTTCTTGTAAACAAAGACTATTTTATTTGTGTAAACCCTGTAGATAAATATTTTTATAAACATTTTAAGAAGAATCACGTTTGCATTAACTAAATTTATTAAATGATTTTACCCCCGTAGTCTTAACTGAATTTACGATTAATTAATTGAATGTCAATTTAATTCAGCTGCAAATATTTAATACTCAGCACATCCATACTCGTCTAGCTCATACAAGTGAGAGATTTAGCTAGCTATAAAACCAGGTTTAATCCACCATTTTCTACATAAGGAAATGCCTGTACTAAGTCAGGAATGTGACAGTCGTTTTCCATTTGTTTGGTGTGTTTGAGCTTTTGATTTTGCAATTTGATAAGGGACATTCCGTTTTGAATTTCCCTTGGAGTTCGGTATTTTTGTTATTTTACTTTCTAGCTACAAATATGACAATGAAATTTTGATTTTTTAATGGAAAAATTATAAATGACTTAAATTTAACCTTTAGAGATATGTGACGGTTTCTATATTTTTATTTCCAATATTGTTTTAAGGAGATTGTGTTGCTTGAATAGGCACACCAACGGTTTAGCATCAGCTTTATTAGAACTTTTATACCCCTTTACAGATGTGTTTTACTGACATGCAAACCATTCAGTATTTTTATCCATGCTAGCAAGCTCTATGTCCAATTTCAACTTTTATTTAAGGCATCAGTGCTTTGTATTTTAAAGTCATCAGTGCTTAGTATTTTAAAGTCCGCCTTTTCCGGAGAAAACAGAAGAAATTCTAGTAATCTGATTTTTCCTAAACGTTTAGCACAGTATAAATAACAGGACCAAATACACAAATATACTTCAGTTTCCGTGCCTTTTAAGGTAACACGATACCGAATGGCATATCTCCCGATTTCTAAAATTTTTGGCACACTGGTACTTTGAATCGAGTTACATCGGAATATGAAATAAAAAATTGGGGTTACCATTCTTGTTTTTTTGTAATTTTGATAAGTAAATGTCAATTTTGGCGCCAAATTTACATAGATATATAGGGAAAATGCTTTTTTTACGACTTACTTTTCTAGATTTTTCAATGGATGGCTATTTTCTCATATACGGAGAAAGACTAAAAACTAACATTATATCCAGGATTGTATACCAAATCCATACATATATAAAAAAACATATGTCACCATCCTTGTTTTTATAGATAAATCGCTTCAAAGATGACCGATACGCTTAGACATTGCTTAGAATATTTAGCATATATGTATTATTGCTTTTATCGTCAGTTAAGAGTAGTTTTTGTTCTTCTTACATTCCCTTTTAGATATATTTTCAGTCTTCTGTTCTTCAACGTCTGCTATCTTGATAGGTAGAGCTAGGTAGATCTAGACAACATCCAACTCAGCCCAACGGTCTTGGGGAGTATCCGGGAGCACTTATTATGTAATGAGTGCAAGGGATGAGTCGCTGAGATAGGTCACTATTTGAAGCGTCATGATATTTCATGAGGTCGAGAAATTTAGGTTAATTATAAGACAAGGTTGACGATTGAATCTGAAACTAATCAGATGTCGATATTTTTTTTTACAGATGCAATTAAAATCACCAAGAGTATGTATATATTATGTCCCTAAAATCACTTTCGTAAATGTTTAAGATATTTGTCAAATGTATTTATCTCCCCATGAAATAGGATAACAATGATAGCTATGTGCAGGTATATATACTTGTAAAAATATATGGAAGCTAGGGTAACTACATGCATGTTCTTTTATCATTCAGTTTATATATATAAAGGGTGGGGTATTGGATGTCTCAGCTTCTCACCCCTACCATAGAAAGGTCGAAGTGCCGCCCCATCCGCGCCCCCTGAGAAAAAAATTCCCGTGTAAATTAATATTAATCGAAAAGAAATTATTTGATATCTCTGTTTTAAATGTTTTTGTTGCATTTAGATTATTTTTTCCGAGTATAAATATAACATATGAAAAAAAAGTTTTCGTATGTTTTCACGTATAAAATGTATACACTGAGCGACTGGATTTTTAATGTGAAATAATCACGTGTGTGTTTACAAATCTTCAGGAGATTCAGCTATTTATAATAAGTGTTACCTGTGTACCGATATGCATGAGTGGTAACCAGGCAAAATCTATTTACTAAAATAAAGAGTTCAGATCCGGCACTCTACGGGATTAAAGACATTTACTAGGTTTGAATTGTCCCAACCAATCAACGAACTTTAATTATTATAGAGTCAGTAATATCTTCCAATCAGGTAGTAAGAAAGCATTCAGCCCACAGACTGTCCATCGTTCAAATCTTAATAACGTCTACGAGGAGACGGTAATCAACTCTTAATACCGTCTCCGAGGAGACTGTAATAAGTCAGAAGGTCGAGTTTAATACACAAAGTTAAAATACATATTCAAGGTGGTGGCAAATATAAATAGATCGCCGTGAATATTTAAATACATTTGGGGTTAGGTCCGTTGAAACTTAATTCGGATATTAAACACGTATTTCACTTACATGTAGGATGAATAAATCTGATGTAATAAAAATGATAAACAATGTTATTTCGTATCGGTTAAGAATTAGCTTCTCTTATTGGATAACAAGGGGCCACATGACATTCTTTATTCTTTAGTAAAAAATTCCATCGGTCTTTAACAGAAAAAAACGGACCAGAAAACCGGTCGTTAACGGACTTTTACATGATAATAACCAGTGGGGCGTGGTTTCTCTGTTTAGAGTGATGTCCCTTTAATAAAACGCAATCGCGATTCAGAAGTTTGGAACATGGCTGAACTTGAAGGCACGTCTGCTACAGACAACTCAAATGATTGTTTTGTCGTACTTTCCGATACTGATGGAGACAAACTACTCAGCAACAAGAATTATAAAATTATAGAAAACTTTATTTTGTATTCATATACTGAAAAATTGCACTTAAATGAATGGCAGTGACTTATAGTTATCACTATGAGTGGTCTTCACTTTTTCCTATAGAAATCGTACAATAACTCGAGTTTGCTTTGAACAATTTGAATTTATGAGAATTTTTAAAAACATGGTTCCTCAATGAAATAAACATAATAGTTATTAGAGATCTGGTCATTATCGTGATACATATGGACTGCCCACAGGACAGTGGTATTGACTAAGACAGCGATAATGACTGAGCCGTATCCTGTGGGCAGTCCATATATCACGATAATGACCAGTTCTTCAATAGCTATTATATAATTTATACTAAATCTAAAGGAAAGATATTAAAATCCAAATTATTCTTTTTTATTTGAACACTTAGAAGTAATATCGGGAAACGTATAATCAAGTGTTATAACAAGAGTATAAACGCTTATAATTTCACTCACACGAAAAAAAAAGAATTTCATTGAATTGGTTTATATAATTAAAAGCCCATTTGCTTCACCTCATACGGTTAAAAATAAACGGTACCACTCAAATCTAAATATTTGAAAGCTGGGAATGCGCTTATTGACCAAAAGGTGTTGAATCAATACCGGAAAACATCTAAGATCAACTTCGCCTATGCAGAATGGAACAGAGAAAATACATAGATCGCAATGGAATATTTTAAATGCTTTTGCTACAATGTAAATATAAAGCCTCGTTCACATGGTGAAAATGTACACTTGAAAGAAAATCTAAACGAAATCACACAAAAATCATTCAACACCGAAGTAAGTTTTATTTTGTGTAAGTGCTATTTTGGTAGAACGTAGCCGTTTCTACGTGTAACAGGTATAACTTTTTCATATATTTAACAAATGTGTGTCCTTTTTACCCTATAAAATTTATTAAATTTTTCGTTTACCCGTTCCATTTATGTACAGAAATATGCTAAATTTATGCTCTCCATAAAAATTCTTTTCTCTTATTACTCTCCGTTTTGCTTAAATACTATTTAGGGAATGGTTTATTCCCTCAAAAGTTATATAAATTAATCAATTAACTTGGAAAGTATACCTGAAAAAGACATCCATCATCCCTTTAGCAAATCAGACGTTAATAAACAACTATCAGTCTATCCGAACTGAAATTTCTTTATTTCTTGAAATAGGATTTTTGTGGGATCATAATCATAATCATTGCAACGCTCATAGTACCTTGATATGGCCCCGAGTTTTAACAGCAGGTGTGCGATGATTGACCTGCAAGCCGACCGGCGTGCAAGGCCCTCATGGGTAGTCAAGGTCGTTAAAAACCACCCTCGTCGTCATTGACCTGCATTACAGACAACCAATCATACGATACGTTGACCTTTGAGTATCCACACTTGTAAATTGAGTGACAGGTGTGTTCACCTTATTTGAACCATCGATATATCAGAAACGCTGGACGTTTGCGCTTTTTCATAGGGTATTTGCGCTTCAATTTATAGGATATTTGCGCTTCAATTTATAGGACATTTGCGCTTTTTAAAAAGGACATTTGCGCTTTTTATATAGGACATTTGGGCTTTTACAGTATTTTGCTTCTTATGACCTCCCTCCTATTTTATCCGGGCTTAGGACCGTTAGGTTTGACCTGGCAGAGTCATAATTTTAATTATGGTTAAAAGTTTAATAGTCATTTCATAGCACATTAATATAGTTATTATGTAGCCCAGAAATATATATAGGTATATGCTATCAAGTAGAAAATCATGGAAAAAGATTCGCTTTTCATTACAGTTCGGAGTTTGGATATTTTTCAATGTTTCAACACAAGAAACACATTTTAAGTCATCACAAAAATATTTGCTTTTCGAATAAAGAAGCATTAAATAAAATTTTCATCCAAAACGCAGACCCAAAAATAGCATTTAGACCAAAGATTAGTATAGTAATATTTTATCAAAGTCTGGTATAGGTAGTCTGATAAAAATCAATTTTGCTCACTTATCCAGCCGAATAAAATGTTAATATTCTTGAAATTATGTGATAGATTAGGCCGTTCGTTTTCTCGTTTGAATTGTATTTCATTTTTCACGTAGAGACCTTTAAAGGGAAACTTCGCAAAAAAATGCAAAATTGATATAATGGTCCTTTTGTATAAATAAACATAGATATTTTGTGGATCTAATCAGTCGACTAAATGGTTTATCCTTGTTACACTTTCAATGTTGACATTCTTTCCCTTTAAATAGCTGAATACATGCGTAACTCATCTCAAGCTAATGGGTTAAATTGAAAGTCACCTGAATATGGATTCAATGAGGTCGAATTATTCACTTGTAAGTGAATAATTCAATAGCGATGTTTCTTAGCTCATTTTCACCAAATTGAACCAAATTGGCTGTTAAAAGCGAATTATTATTTCACTCTTTCACTTTCATTACTGATTGAACAAAAAAAATCTTAGTTTATGATTGTTTTATATTTCGTAGTTAATGCCCCTTTAACATTCAGCTGTCTATAATTATGTTTTAATCAATTTTATTCACCTGTCATCTATGGTTTACCGTTGTCATTTGGTCGTCTGTTCAGACGCTTTACAATGATTGATTGATTGATTGTATTTAACGCCACTCTCAGCACTATCGGCTATTTCGTGGCGGTTATATGTTATTTGTGGCGGAAGCCGGTATTTTCGGAGAGAACCACCGACCTCCGGCAGGAGAAGTAACAATTCTAGTCAATTAAGATTGGAGCCGATCACACCTGCCACGTGCGGGGTTCGTACTCGCAACCTCAGTGTTAACAGGCTAGTGATACATTATTACTTAGGACCGCTAGGCCACTGAGGTCCTTCTTTGTACAATGATTCAAATATACACTTGACTGATTTTGATGAAATTTGATGAGAATGGCAGTGGTGAGAAGCATCACTTTCAATTTTAATGATTGCTGAAAGTCGTCTTTTGCAGTTGTTCAGTTATAGAAAGACAAGGTACCTTTTGTAATTAAGTCTCCCAAACGAAGTTTGGGAAGACTTATTGTTTTTGCTCAGTTCTTATTATTTTTCTTTTTCTTCTTCTTCTTCCGCCGAACTTGTCCGCACCCGTTCTCCAAAACCACTGGTCAGATTAAATTTGGGTTTCACAATATGTTAGACTAACATGTCTAGTGGTGCAATCAGGGTTTGTTTGTGCAATGGGGTTTATAAAAGGGTACTTTGAGGGGCATAAAGGAAGGAGGGGTTTACTATAGAACCCTATGGGATTTTATTTTTTTTTATTTTCAAATGATTATAACTTGGAAACAGTAAGTGATAGACACAATATTTAAAATTGAAAATGTTCTAAATGATAAAGCACATTAAATGAAATAAAAGCTTAGTCCCCAGGGGTTACCCCCACCCCCTGCCATTGGAGAAAGTTTTAATATCTTGGAAGTGGTCACGATCCTTACCCCTAAACCATATATATTTTGGTTTGTCATGATAAAGCACATCAAATGAATTACAGGGTAGGTCCCAAGGGGTCACCCCATCCCC
This sequence comes from Mytilus californianus, assembly GCF_021869535.1. NCBI lineage: Eukaryota > Metazoa > Mollusca > Bivalvia > Mytilida > Mytilidae > Mytilus > Mytilus californianus. Next base: position 85,711,298 of record NW_026262701.1, read on the forward strand.
TGCTATTTGAAAAAGTTCTAATATCTTGGAAGTGGTCAAGATCCCCACCCCTAAACCATATATATTCTGGTTTGTCATGCCGATATGATTTGAATGATAATAGGGTTAGTCCCCAGGGGTCGTCCCGATCCCCTGCCATTTGAGAAAGTTCTAATATCTTGTAAGCGGTCAAGATCCCCACTCTTAACCATATATATTCTGGTTTATCATGCCGAGAAGATTTGAATGATAAACAGGGTTAGTCCCCAGGGGTCTACCCCACCCCCTGCCATTAGAGAAAGTTTTAATATCTTGGAAGTGGTCAAGATCCCCACCCCTAAACCATATATATTTTGATTTGTCATGATAAAGCACATCAAATGAAATACAGAGTTATTCCCCAGGGGTCATCCCCACCCCCTGCCATTTGAGAAAGTTCTAATATCTTGGAAGTGGTCAAGATCCCGACCCCTAAACCATATATATTCTGGTTTGTCATGCCGAGATGATTTGAATGATAAACAGGGTTAGTCCCCAGGGGTCGTCCCGACCCCCTGCCATTTGAGAAAATTTTAATATCTTGTAAGTGGTCAAGATCCCCACCCCTAAACCATATATATTCTGGTTTGTCATGCCAAGATGATTTGAATGATTAAAAGGGTTAGTCCCCAGGGGTCGTTCCGACCCCCTGCCATTTTAAAAAATTCTAATATCTTGTAAGTGGTCAGGATCCCTACCCCTAAACCATATATATGCCAAGATGATTTAAATGATAAACATGGTAAGACCCAAGGGGTCATCCCCACCCCCAGTCATTTGAATATGTTCAAATATCTTGTTAATGGTCGAGATCCCCACCCCTAAACCATATATATACTTGTTTGTCATGTCATGAAGATTTGAATGATATATAGGAAAGGTCCTCAGGGGTTTCCCCCACCCCGAATGTTATAATATCTTGTAAATGGTTGCGATCCCCACCCCTAAACCATATATCTTCCTGTTCGTCATGTCACAAAGATTTGCATGATATATAGGGTCAGTCCCCAGGGGTTACCCCAATCCAAATGTTCTTATATCTTGTAAATAGTCGAGATCCCCACCCCTAAACCATATATATTCCTGTTCGTCATTTCACATAGATTTGAATGACATGCAGGGTCAGTCCCTAGGCGTCACTAATGCATATCACTTTACTGGACCAAACCAATTTGTACTGGACTTTGCCCAATGTCAGGCGACCATAGGAATGACGAATTATGGGAGCTTCGTTTGGGAGACTTCGTAACAGCATCCTGTTACAATCATTTCTTGTTTTAACTTGATTCAATAAGTATAAATTGCTTTTATTAATTTTTTATACGACGTTGATTATAAAAATTAGGTACGTTATGTAATATACATTTATGGTTGTCAACGATATCTGAACAACTTATTTTCTTTTATTCATAAAGATTGCATCGATTAAGGCGCAGTTAATTTAGAAACATGTCATACAAAGCTTACTTTTTATATAAATATACAAGTTCTGCCTTGAATACATGATCACAATTTATAGTTTGAATACTAACATCAATAACATTTGAACGTTTTCAAGATCCTCCCTGGTTCCCAAAAATGCGGAAGAATAAAGCACACGCCTATTGATGGTCAATTTGGTGCAGATAAAACACGTGTTGACGCCATTAAGGAAAAATGTCCTTTAATGTATGCTGAGCTCAAGTCAGGTAAGTAGTAATATTTAACTGAGTTGACCCTTTCCCCTTCAGCAACAATTTCTAACACTCGCAATAAATAGTCATTCCGATAAGAATTTTTAAAAAGCAAATGTATTCCAACGATCGCACCAAGCGATTAAATTACCAAAATTGAAATCATAGGCAAATAAGTCTTTTTAAAAAAAACCAACAGAATTTTATATAAAGAAAGGAACTTACGAGAGTTCAGAATGTATATTGGAGTATCTGTCACATAGAAGTGAGACATTTCGTATTTGCTCGTGTAAATGACAACGTTACAGACGGAAGACTGTCAATCATGTTTAGTCCAGCTATGCATCCTCGGCTTTCAAATATTTGGCTTTGAGCTTTCCTGATGAAGGTAAATTCAGAAAAGCGCTTCGGACGCATGAACTTATTCAACGTGTTGTTTTCATGTTTTTTTCTTCGCAGTTTAGCCCAGTAGTCAGTACTTTAGTACTGGCTTGTTAATACAGATATTGTTTGATCGAAATATGCTGTTATTTAATTTTGAAAATCACTATGAATTAAAAAATATATCTCCCTCATGCAAAGCTCTGATTCCTTGTCTGGATTTGACTATACTTTGACCTTTTTGGTTTGAACAGCTCTTTAACGTGTCAAATACGGTTTATTATCTATTTTTAACTATATTTTCTACTATTAAGATAATATTCAAAGAAAATACTTTTATATTATTGAAGGTATACATACGATTTTTATGATATTATTGAGCAAGTAGTAGGCTGATTTTGGTGGGTTTTTTTTACAACGAATGAATCTTTTCATGACATTGATTGCTCCTGATCATTAAAGTATAAATATAATACATGTCATACACCTATACTACTAAAATAACGAGGTCCAATTTGTTAGCCTGTATGACGTAAAAACGACGAATCAAATAATTCAACTTTTATATATAACTAATATAGGACAATAATTTTTTTTGTGTTGTTTAAAAATTACACCATTACTGGCCCTTTCGTTTTCCACATAATTAATGTTACCAATAATTAGCAAGTTCCGGGTCGAATCCGATATCGATACCAATAGTATGTGTCACATGTAATTTCCGGTTGTAGTTACCTGTTACCTTCTGTAAATCACTCCTCTATCAGGAGAACCTGGAATTCTTCCATTTGTTGTTTTATATCTATGTTACACTATAGTACACTATTTAACCAATCTGTTTCTTCCACCTCAAAACTAGTAATAATTTTGGTTAATTAGTTTAAAAAATAGGTTAAAAAAATAAATTTAGTTTATAGTAAGTTTATTGTGGTAAGAAAACCAGGACGGGTTCAAACAGAAAGATTTTGAAAGCAGAGAAATATGTGCACCTTACAATCAGCATGACTTTATCAGATGACAATACGAATACTAAAAATAAGGCATAGATACTTTAATTCATTCACGGTTCCGTGATGTCGCGGGTGTGATCTAGTTGTATTATAAATATCATTTAAATGTTTTGAACGTGACGCTTGATAGCCGTAGGAAAAATGAAATATTTTAGTTGCATCATCAAAGTGTTGCGAACAGAAGACACTTTTATTAGTTTTCGTTGATTTGCACACACCACCAAGTTTGATTTCCTGCTCGTTAACACTTTGTAAAAGACATTTATCTTCTCTAACAAATACCGGTCATTGTGTACAATCAATCACAATCAGTTTTTGTCTTACTGTTATATAATAGTTATTCAATATATTAGGACAGTGAATTACAGACAAACCATTATTCGCCGTCCTGTAAATGAGCTGTTTTTCTCACAGGAGACGCCATATTTTTTCACTCAAATGTTCTTCACCACAGTAGTGCTAATCGGAGTAACAAGAGACGATGGGCATATTTGATGACGTATAACAAAGTAAAGAATAACCCAGTCATTGCACATCATCATCCAAGATACACTCCTCTACAGAAGGTATGTAATTTTATTCGTAATTAAAGTATGATTCACAAAATAAATACTGTCCAAGACATACCAAGATGTCGATATCGTCGATATCGACAATGTCGACACAATATCGAATCGATATCGATGAACTTATACACTCATATCATAACCAGATGTAGATTTTGATGACGACACCAATGACAAAACCTGATGTCGAAATCGACTCGATATCGATGATGACTTAAGATAATGAATACAAATAAGACATAACAAGCTGATTAAATTAGGACCGAAGATTGATATAGGGATAGATGATGGCTGAAATGTTATCTATTTATTTTTTTAAAAGACAATCAGGTGGTCACATCTCCAAAGTAATGTATCCTTTAAAACACATTAATGTATTCTTCATAAAAACGAAAACAAAATGTTTGCTTGTATTACATTGAAAATGGCTGACATCGTAATTTATGTGTTAACTAAGTGAGATATGGTTGCATACAAAGATATAAAAATGCAGATATAGTACACATATGACTTGCTGTGTAAAATTCAAATCCATGGGATGTGACCTGGTTCCCATTTCAAACAGAGAAAACATGGTTTATCTATTGGTTGAAATAGGATTTTAACTTTCATGCCGGTATTATCTTTGTTGTGAAGACTGTAAGGTGACGTATAGTCGTTAACATCCTCATTCTTTTTGTGTTTGGTGGTCTGTTGTCTCATTGCAAATCGTACAACATCCCCTTATCTTAATGTGTAATTAAGGTACGTATACTGAACTAAACGAAATAAATAGAGAAACAAATTATGAAGAAAATGTTTAAATGTTGATATGGAATTTATATTGTCGACATATTTTAACAGACGAACCAGGAGAAACTAAATTGTCTATATAGATAATTGTAGCAGATAAACATTTTGAACATGTGTCGATATCGACTCGATGTCGTCGATATCGTCGATATCGACATCTTAAAACAGACGAACCAGGAGAAACTAAGTTGTCTATATAGATAACTGTAGGACATAAACATTTGTAACATAAATTTTCGATATCGGCACGATGTCGTCGATATCGACATCTTAAATAGACGATCTGGGAGAAACTATAATTGTTTATATACATAACAGTAAAAATGATAGACATTTGGTACATAATGTGTCGATGTCGACTCGATATCGTCAATATCGACACCTTAAAACAGACGAACCAGGAGAAACTAATTGTCTATATAGATTATCGTATTTGATAGTCATTTGAAACATAATGTGTCGATATCATCTTGACATCGTCGATATCGACATCTTTATTAGACGAACCTGGGGAAACTAAATTGTCTATATAGAAAATGTAACAGATAAAAATTTGGATCATTATTTGTCGATACCGACTCGATAACGTCGATGAGACTTGTGTCTTGGACATACCTCGTTCGTCTAATAAAGACGTCGATATCGACGATGTCAAGTCGATATCGACACATTATGTTTCAAATGACTATCAAATACGATAATCTATATAGACAATTAGTTTCTCCTAGTTCGTCTGTTTTAAGGTGTCGATATTAATGATATCGACGATATCGAGTCGATATTGACACAATTTGTTCCAAATGTCTATCTGTTTTACTGTTATGTATATAAACAATTATAGTTTCTCCCATCAAACAAAGGGTAATACACAAAACCCATGACAAAAACGATAGGATAAAACAAAGGGTAATACACAAAACCTATCACAAAAACGATAGGATAAAACAAAGGGTAATACACAAAAACTATCACAAAAACTATAGGATAAAACAAAAGGTAATACACAAAACCTTACGCAAAACGATAGGATAAAACAGAGGGTAATACACAAAACCCATAACAAAACGATAGGATAAAACAAAAGGGAATACACAAAACCTATAACATAGACGATAAGATAAAACAAAGGGTAATACACAAAACCCATCACATAAACGATAGGATCAAACAAAGGGTAATACATAAAACCCATCACAAAAACGAAAGGATGAAACAAAGGGTAATACACAAAACCTATCACAAAAACGATAGGATAAAACAAAGGGGTAATACATAAAACCCATCACAAAAACGATAGGATAAAATAAAGGGTAATACACAAAACAAATCACAAAAACTATAGGATAAAACAAAGGGAATACACAAAACAAATCACAAAAACTATAGGATAAAACAAAGGGGTAATACATAAAACCCATCACAAAAACGATAGGATAAAATAAAGGGTAATACACAAAACCTATCACAAAAACTATAGGATAAAACAAAGGGAATACACAAAACAAATCACAAAAACGATAGGATAAAACAAAGGGGTAATACATAAAACCCATCACAAAAACGATAGAATAAAATAAAGGGTAATACACAAAACCTATCACAAAAACTATAGGATAAAACAAAGGGAATACACAAAACAAATCACAAAAACTATAGGATAAAACAAAGGGGTAATACATAAAACCCATCACAAAAGCGATAGGATAAAACAAAGGGTAATACACAAAAACTATCACAAAAACTATAGGATAAAACAAGGGGTAATACACAAAACCCATCAAAAAACATACTTAACAGTCTGAACTTGTACTCGACCAGTACTTAACCATTTTATTTTCGTCTGAACCATGCTCGACCTAGTCTGAACCATGCTCGACCTAGTCTGAACCATACTCGACCTAGTCTGAACCATGCTCGACCTAATCTGAACCATACTCGACCTAGTCTGAACCATACTCAACTAAGTCTTAACCAACCTAGACCTAATTTTTGTATCTATCTATTGTATTTCATCAATTAAGGAACTGTTTTTAACAATTATTTCCCCTGGGTAGAAATTTGAACAACAATTTGAAATTTAAAATGTATTCAATATGGCATTGAAACCAAATTTCACAATAAACATAATATAAATTCAACAACATATTTATCAACACTTACATATATATATCACCTTTAAAATAAAAATAAAACAAGCTGATCAAATAATCTCAAAATTGAATTGTGACTAATATTTTCAATGTTATTCAAATTTTTTTGAATGTTTCAGATATATTTTATGGTTACTGGACAATTTTCACCATTTACTTAAGCCTTGTATAGATTTATGGTGTCAGTTGAGTTTAGTTAATAATGCAGTGAACATTTTTTTTATTAAAATATATTTAAAATAGTATATAAAGCAACTTAATAACTTTTAAAAATCACACCTTTGTTTTGTAAAACCAAGAATTTGATATAATCATGATAATAGAACTTCCATAACAATCCTTGATAACCATTTAAAAAAGGAAATGTGTTCCAAAGTTGCAGAAAAAATTTATTTCAATTAAATTTAAATAACTTTTGTCAAAATTAAAGACATGGCATACAAGAAGCACTTTAATAAGGTTTAATTCCCTCAGTACATGTGTGTTTTACAGGTAAAAAGAAAGCCCTTTTTTCTTAAACTCGTGTATTACTTATCTAGTGAATTCAAAAGGCCTTGCGATTTAAGTTTTACAGGATGTTGCAATTTTTAATTCTCTAATTCTCTCTGACCAGGTGTGATCTTTTTTTAATGAGTTTGCCCCAAGCAGGAGGTATTACTTTATACTTTACCACTAATCAGAAGAAAATTTTTATCTATTTCTTTAATTTTTTTATCCCTTTTTGATATATATTATATATAATATATCTCAAATTATAATAAGAATAGATATATTTCTAATATAAGGTTAAACAATTTCAGTGATTTTTTGGTTGTTGTTACCTCATTAAAAAGATAATTATATAACTATTGTATGTAACCATGAAACCTGGGACTATTATACTAGTATAATAGTCCCAGATGAAACCTATATAGTTTTTTCTTAAGGAATTTAGGAAAATTAAGTTTAAAAAAAAAAAAACACATGCCAAACAAGAAGCACCTTAATAAGGTTTTATTACCCTCAGTAAAGGTGTGGTTTTTAGTTAAAAGAAAATCTTTTTTATAACAAAACTCTAAAACTTAAAATTAATATAATTAAATTATTATATAAGATAATTTAATTTAACTATCTCTATTTGATAAATCTGAGAATCATGTAAGGATGTAAAAATATGTTTTTATATATATCTTTATTTTATTGTGGCTGTTGTCATGTCAGAAAAAAAGAAATTAATTCTAACAGCTAAAATTAAAAAAAAGTATAGGTTTTTTGGTCAAGTATGGTTCAGACTGGTCGAGTATTGTTCAGACCTTTGGTCGAGTATGGTTTAGACTGAAAAAATTCGTCGAGTACAGGTCGAGAATGGGTTAAGACTGTTTCAGACTGGTCAAGTAATAGTTCAGACTATTTTCAATGGCAAAGATAAGGTTCAAGTACAAATCAGTACGGTCGAGTATGGTTAAGACTGGGGTCGAGTAATGTCGAGTAAAATTCAGACCAATTCAGACTGGTCGAGAAAAAATCAGTACAGTCGAGTACAGATATAGGCCATTTCAGACTTGTACTGGTTTGTAGTGTCGTAGTTACTGACAGCTAGTTCAAAGCCAATAACAACTAATAAAATATATTATGCATCTGGGTTCCTTTTATAAGCGACACTAAATGATTTTCCAAGTAGGAAAAAAAGCACAAAAAAACAAAGATAATATACACCACTCTTGCAAATGATTTATCAATGACTAAACCATGTTTCTCCTGTAAAAAACGCCGTATTTACAGATTGTGTTTGTGTTGTATCTAAAATTCTGAATACGTTAAATGTAAAAGAAATTGGAAATGCATTTGAATTTAAATTATGTTATTAAATCAATTTCCTGACAATAACAACAAATGAAAAGAAAATCATGCATCTAAGACTAAATTATCAATCAGTACACATCCAATATCTAATGGGTTTAGTGTAAAGACGTCATAAACAGTCAGAGAAAAACATGACCTTGTGCAATACCAAGATACAGGTATCGACAGATTGTAGATCCATGAAAGTACATATGTATATAACTATAATATTTAGTTTGCTTTTAATTTTCTGATAACAAAATCAATATTAATACCAATAAAAACAATATTCAAAGATCTAATTACAGTGTTGAATTGGTAACCTTTTAGAATAAGTTTATTTAAAGGATCGACAAGTTTACCAGGATCGTTTCTAAATTTCCGGGCACGGTAAAGAACATCTCCGTAAAAATGAGGATGTGATATCCCGTTTGAAATAAGTTTTCTACAGGTGCAACCAAACTTCAAAACCAAATCTGTATATCTATGGAAGAATTTAGTAAAGGTTTAAAGTAATTTGTGGTAACGTAGGTTTGTCTTCGTGCCCCCATAAATCGACTTGGGAAGACTCCAGGCCTCTACTTCCATTGATTTTCCTTAGGTCTACACAGACTTTCCATGTCTTATCTCCAGCATGTTCGATTTTTGATATGAAGTCAATCATACTGGTGATAGCACCTGGATGGATTTTGTTTGGTACACTATCTGACATGGCAATTAAATTTTGTTTCACTCGGGAAAGCAAAATTCAGTTTAGCATTTTCTTGTTTCAGATGACCTATCACGTCAATGTAATCTCTCAATAGTGTCTTATTGCCTAATCCTTTCATAAATTAAAATTTGCCATGGAAAAGTCTCAACACAAGACTCCAGAAGTTTTTGGTTACGTCGTTATATCGCACGGATGTTCCTTTAATAAAATACTAGAATTAAAGATGCTTTCATCTGATACGGAACTAAAGATTTTGTCCTTAAAAGTAATATGTAGTTGCGATTATTTCAAAACGCTAATACATGTCCAAGGTTAAAATAGGTGTCATAAATAAGTTTTAACACAAGTCTGTACAAAAGACAGTTGATTTAGCAACGTTTGAATTATGATAATATTAACATCTTGTGAAAAATCACCAGCACGGTATCAGGACCCACCAGCACAATGTCAGGACCCACCAGCACAGAATCAGGACATGAATAATCTATAAAAATGTCCAATTTTAAGAGAGCGCTACAGTTTTTACAAAGTTATTATTCCAAGAAGTTCTGGGTATGGTAAACGGACGCAAGGAGCACTTTTGTTTGTTCTTTTTCTGTTCCAGATGTTCTGAAAATTAGCACTTTTGTGTTTATCATACTACAGCAATGTAGACGGCTAATGTTTTGGTTGCTTGCTTTTGAACCAATAAAAAACAAATTTAAAACATCTTACTTATCTATTTTCATCTTTTATTCAATAAATCGTCAAAAATCATTCTTTCCGTCTTTGTTTAATTTTAAGATGATCACCAGCACCGATCAGGACCGAATCACCAGCACAGAACGTTCTCTCGCAGGACAACCTTACCCACCGTGATTGACCGGGAGGTAAATACTGGTGATTACCGGGGGCGGAATTTACCACCCAACCTTGCTGTAAGGTGATAGTTTTATATAATATTCCGTATCACACATGTTCATGCAGCTTCATATTTTGAAATATAGACGAAATATTAATTTTATTCGGTCGTTTGAAAATAATTTGAATCTGTCTTTCATTAATCTAAATAATGATGAATCAAATCTGTATTTATGAATAACACTTTAACATTTAATTTATTTATGAGGGCAACAAATCAAAGACTGCGGTCATAAATGATTTCGCACTTTTTGGATTTGCGATCCCCCCAGTTTATGATTTGTTACTTTGATTTGCAACTTACTCATCGATTGCCTAAATATTATTTGTTATGAGAAAATCAGAATATTATTCTGTTATCTTAGAATATCCGAGTATGAATTAAATAGGATTGTTGGTATACACCAATGAGATACCAAACCAAAGACACAGTGGATTATTCAATATATTAGATTATCAAATAGTAAAATTTGAAATACCTCCTTACTTCCAAGATCGTCTGTGCCAATCTTCTCCAATTTATAACGACTTCGAGTCTAAACAACCTATTTCAAGTTTGCAAGTTCCCAATTTCAATTAAATTGCAATTCCAACGCTATAATAACTGGTGACCTAAACATTGTAAACAAAACACCCAAGCGAAATATACAAGCAAACGGGCCAAAATATTGTCGCCAAGAATACATAATCTTGAAAGAGAACGTTACAATACTAACTGTTTCAGTCGAGTATTAAGCCAGACAATGTACTAAACGTTAAATGGTTACAGAGAAGACGTACACAGCTTCTCCAAATAGGTAGAAATTGTGCAGTTGTTGAAAGTTATCAAGATTGAAATACATAATTGGGGTATACATGTACATGGTTTATGCATCCCTGGCTCCCAAATGTTTTGTTTTCAGCATTCCTGATTAATGTAAATCATCTTAAAAGACCAAAATGATTCTAAATACTTGTCTTACATTTGTACCCCCATTACAAATACGTTGGTGTCTCACAGACATAACCCCGAATAATATAGTTTTTATTTGTAAATTACATTATTCATTTGTTATTCTTACGGCTTGATAAAGATGTTGACAATTCACTTGAACAACCCAACATATACTCCCAACGAAACTTACTAAAAAAGAAATTCTGAACAAGCATAGGTCGCTTTCTTTGGAATTTCACACCTTTTTAGAGCTTTATAATACTACGGTTACATATGTGTCGATAATAATAAAAATGTCAATATTTCTTTTATTTATTATATTGTTTTGTACTGGTCTGATAATGAAATACTTTATATATCTCAGGATAGATTGTTTGACATAAAAGGAAAGGAATTATTTCGACGGAAGCTTTTGTTATAAGAAAATCAATTGCTGTGATCTGAAGCAATGAACTTGTTTGATAGATTTGACGTTTAACAATGTATGTACATAGGCCGATTAATAAAATCCTTTTTAAATGCAAAACTATGTACTACGGTAGATAATTTGAAACGAGGGTATTGTCTGAAAAATATTCAGAGCCCATTTAATGTCGTCTGTTTTATTTCTAGTCTTAAATCATTACCAATCAAATCTGCCGTAATTGATATTGTTGACTTTTGCTACATTTTGCAACATTTGAATAAGCCATTGAAAATCAAATAAATCAGACTGTTAACGTTTCTCGTACTTTACTGGATTGAGATAAACATATCATGAGAATCGGATAGAAAGTACTTTTAAAAAGAACTGTATTTACATTCAAACTATAAAATAAAAAATCATTTCAATTAGAGTTAAATTGTTTATTGAATAAAAAATACATTTTTGTCGTTGTCTGGGAACAAAGATGTCTGTGTTTCATTCATATATTCACCTTTCAGTGAACAGACATTTCTTTTCTTGTCATATTCTGCTGCGGTACAGGCTGTCTTGGCGATGCATTTTATTGTACACTGAATGTTACTTTTTGCTACATTGGTCTCTATGACAGGACCTAAATATCTGTACCCGATATGTCCACATGCATAGGACATATTAGAACTGCTTTCAAAGCCTGAAAAAGTAACAATGAATAACAACTAATCCTTTAAAGAAAGAAATATAACGTAAATAAGTGTCAAGGAACAATACTCTTGTCTTTAACATGTTTAACATTTATGTTTTTCCTTTCTTTTTATAGATGAAAATATAGGATCTGAAATTTTAAATCGTGTAGGAGATCAGTACTTCATACGCAGTAACTGGTGGAGTGTCTGCTTATATCATAACTTATTTGAAGTGCTCATGTCCTCATCAGAGTACTGTAAACCAACTTATTTTCGCGGATACTTTATTTCGCGTTTGGCCTTTTCTATCCTAATTTGCGGCAATTTAATTGGTGAATTTCAAATTTACTTGATAGACAAGGAAAGATCCAAGTTTTAAATTTTCGCGATGATTTATATTCGCGTAATTTTTCTTCATTCGAATGTCACAGAAACAAATCGTGTGCGAAAATGAGTTGGTTTACAGTATTCATATTGATTGATTGCTAATTGTTTGCTTAACGTTAAACGGCATATATATCATGCATATTCAGGCCGAAAATAATAAAGACACAATGGTAGGTAATGGAAGTTTGGACAGCCTCTGTAAAATAAGGGAGATATTGGATAAGAACAGAAATAAAATCCCGCAAAAGAAAACCAAGCGTCCTACTTTGGGAAGGCTTTTAATGGGAATGATCATATTACTGTACCTCGGTCTACCATAACTGTGACAATAATATTATGCTTTACTTTACTGATCTAAAGTTATCTACTTTATTGACATTTGTTTTTGTTCACAGCTCATTTCCCCCTGTGAAAGTCATCAATCAAATTTTATTATTCGATGGGATATTTCATTTCAGTATCATAAAAAGTAATTTATATCTAAAACTAATTTTGTTCGTACATTTGTCTGCAGCAATACTAACTAATAACAGTTACTGACATGTCGTTATGCGATAATTTAACATTACCATAAAAGCTATGGATTTCAATATTAATTTATCAAGTCATCAACATTAATTCTTGATTTTCCAAATTTTGCACTTGGTAAAAACTTTCGGACCTTTTGGCTCTAAATGCGCTTCAACTTTGTTCTTTCAGATATTCGGCTTTGAGTGTTCTATGCTGGTCATAAGCTTTGCAAGTATTAAAGTATTTATTTATCTTTTGCTTTATTCACAAATGAGCTTGAACGCACCAAACTTAATAAAGTGTTATTTTGATATTTGTAATCATGGCCACTACTTTTTTTTAAAGTTTGCACTGACAGAGTAGAAGCCATCTTTCCGCTCATTTTCAAATATAACAGACATTATCGCAATTTTACGAAATTTTTCTTTGGTCTTACTGACTGATAATTTCCTTTCTCAGCACAGTAGAGTGATATGAAAAATTATCGCCAGAAACTAAGAGCGCACGTGCCGTTGTCAATGAAATTAACAACGTCGTCATAGGTAAAATAGCTACAAAACAGATTATCATTGGTAATCTCAACTCGATTGCTTCTTTCACTTTCGCCGTCCCGGCTCAAGCGAGAAAATCAATCTCGTTGAGATGACCAACGATAATCTATAATTAACAGTTAAGAAAGTTAGGATGATTACCTGACTCCAAAAGGCCATTGCTTAGATTCCCATATACTTCTAATTCACAAATTACTAAAGGTTTCAAATCACGTCGTTTTATTCTGACAAACCTTCCTCTTGTGTATGGGGGACAGGTTATAGAGATTTGCTCAACTCCTGTGGACTGATAATGACAGAACAATATATTTCCCACTGCTAAATTATTCCAACGATTACATGTACCTGGCGAAATAACTTCAACATCAAAGTTTTCTAGATACCAAGCTGAAAATAAAATAAATCTGAGCGTAAGTTGACTATGATTTCATATGAGTGCTATTGAGACAATAACTCACAAATTAAGTCCTATAAGGAAGGTTTAATTCTATTTGTAGTGTTCTGTTAATTTTTTTTTCATAGCGGACATTGTTCTTCTTTACTGACTTTTATTTAGGCAATGCGCATCTTTATGTCTAATGTGTATTTGGATGTAATAAATATATACACGAAAATATAATGAGATCTAGATGAATACCCCAAATCTGGTAATCTACTTGTAAGAAAAACGTTAAAATGTATTAATTAAGAAAGCAATGACATTAGAATTTATTATTTTCAAAAGATTTTGCTGAATGTGAAAAGATTATACATGTTATAATTGGAACATAACTAAATATAGATATAGATATACTCCAACATGTCAACTGGGGTCCTTACTTTAAACAGGCGCAAAATTGCGGCGGGGTTAAACATGTATTGTGAGGTCTCAAACCTCCCCCTATACCTCTAGCCAATGTAGAATAAACAGACACACAGCAATACGCACAGTAAAGCTCAGTTTAAAAGAAGTCCGAGTCCAATGTCAGAATAGGTAACAAAAGGAACTAAGCAAAAAGACAATGATATATACATTAAAAAGGGACAGCTAGCAGTTACTAACATGCCAGCTAAAGACCTCAATTTCTGAAATTCAAACGTCCTGATTAATAAGAATATGTTTCCAGTAATTGAATGTTTTCAATATAAACTGTTTCTTTCGTTTACAATGATTATGAAAACCGAACTTGTTGGAACATTAGTTTCTTATCATTTCTAAATTTATTAACCCATAATTTGAAAAAGTAACTTTATATGCCATTTAGTTACCGTTATACGTTCAAAACCTTATAATAATTGATATTTAATCTGGGTATTGAGGTTTCATTATACTAAGAATCACTTAATAACTTAATGCGGATCACGTATTTATTGTGTTATATAAAGATGAGGTACTGAATTGATCCATAAGAAAATGCCTGTACCAAGTCAGGAATATGACAGTTGTTATCCATTCGTTTGATGTGTTTGATGTTGCCATTTGCGTAGGGTTTTCCGTTTAAAATGTCCTCGGAGTTCGGTATTTTTGTTATTTTACTTTTTAGTAAAACACATATACCTTAAAACGTAATACTCACGAAGATTATCTGTCCGTCCATAAATATCTTTATACTCAATAGTATAAACATTCTGAAGGTCGACTGCCCACCATTCCTGCCGATTGGGTATGCTGTCTGTATGTGAACACCAAAATTCCCAAACATCGCCTTTTACCCAATCACGTATGTCTCCATCAACAGCTTTGTCAGAGTCACAACATGGATATCCGGGGTCATGAACTGAAGAGAGGTTTGTGGGTTTCTTCAATGCAATATTTACATCAGAAAAGGCTAAAACGAGAGATACACGTTGAAATCGAACGTATATTTGTTGAATTATTAAACAATTACCGATGTATTTTTCGGTTCTTTTTTTTATTAATTATTTATCCTTTGTTAAACCAAATTTAACTCACCATCTATATCGGAAAATGCCTGTATCAGATGAGGAATATGGCAGCTGTTTTGTGCTTGTTCTGTTGACTGAAAAGTTTGATTTCGTCAGTTTTAGTTGACTTCCCTATTTTTGAATTTGCCTTCGAGTTTGGAATATTTGTTAGACTGTTTCAATATTGTAAGTTGAGTGTATATATTGTGCTTGCAGCCTTAATGCAAAGCTCTATAATTCTTCATCAGGCGAATGTCATACCAACTAATGGACTAATGGTAATAACAGTTACCAGGAGTAGGGTATCAAATTGGATTTACGGCTCTTAATTAGTTTTAAAAGCATATGATACGATAGTACATTTAATAAGCAGTGTTCTATATACAGACATTGTTTGCAAAACGGAAAACATAAGGCTATACTATAGGTTATTTTTGGTTTGCTCAGATCTTCATTATTCGTATATAGTTTTGCGTATTCAAATACTTTCAAATACTTTGGCCTCGAGCATCACTGATGCGACATTACTTGTCGAAATGCGCATCTCATACAATGATATCGGTACCATTAATATTGCTATTGTAAAATATGCTACACTTAGATTGCAAGGAATGGAATTTTGGATCGACAGAGTCCGTACCCTATACACAACGGATTACAAATCTAACTGTAAGAGTCAATATCTCTACGAACATTTAAATATATACGGTCGTGTAAAATTAAATGTTATCCGTTTACAAAATGAACAACTATAATTCATACAAACGACTTGCATAGTAATCACACTTTGGTAGGTTTTTTTTCAACCACATTGTACAGATCTACGTCAATCAGTAAGATGTCTCACCATTTTTGTAACGTCATAAGTGTTAAAACTCCCTGAGATTTGTGTTGGTTAGTCTTTTGTTTTCAGTGTGGTGTTCTGTAGATATTTGTTTTTTTATAGTCGTTTTTCGTTAATGGCCATGACATTGTCAGTTCGATTTCAACGTATGAGTTCAAATGTCCCTTTGCTATCTTTCTCCTGCTTTTTTGAAAAACGTTAGTGTGAAGGACATTGTTTTATAATCGCTCTTAGATTATCAAAAGAAGCATAAATAGCAATATTTAGCTGAAAATAATGTATTTTGATGTGAAATGCAGTCTTTACAAGTTTGATATGTTCATACTCATCGTATTACATTACTTGTGGTGTACAGATATGTATATCAGAAACTGTGAAAAAAATATATATGTAACGTAACTAACGTATAAAACCTACCTGTTGACAATTGAACAAAATTTAAAAGAAAATAAATTTGACTTTAAATAGGGAGACATAGATTGTGTATTAAGTGAGTTACAAGTAAAATCATTAAATGCAATTTCAGGTCTTCATCGTTACTTGTATTATTTTGTTTGAAATATACTGACCGACTTTTAAAAAACGCAACCCACATTTTGTTGATTTTTTTAACCAAATCATGATTGATCCTCAAATACCTATTCATGCTTACCATACTTCTTTCTGTTTAGAAAAATCAATATTTGACTTACCTGAGGTTTTTGAACATACCGGATTATTGAAGTCGCACGAATTTTCTTCAAGCGAAATTTGAAACCCATAAATGTCTTTTTAAGGTTTTTTCTTCGTGAAACAATTCTTTCAGTCCTTATCCACACTTAAATAAGTTAAAAAATGTTGCTTCTCCAAATTGCTGAGACTGAGCAACGAAACTCTGAATCAGCCCGCCGACAGGAAACGTGAACGTGTTGTAACCAGACAATTTGACGTCAGAAACTCGTCTTACTGTCCTTCCAACAACGATACAGACAGACGGGATTTGTTGATGACCATCAATGACCAGATTAATATGTAGTGACAACGCCACGTCACTAGAATTTGATTACGCAACTTCATTTGCGAAACATGTTTACGTCCGCAACGTCAACTGCTAATCAAATTGCGGAATGCCATTGCAGACAGATTCATGCCATAAATGTTTCCCATAAACTGAAATGCCAAAGAAGCCCTAAAGTTTTAACCGCACAATTTGCCATAACACTCTGTAATGAGTGGGACAAAGGCAAAATCAGAATTTTTAAAAACAGAACTCAAAACATGCCCAACAGGATTGGTTGACCTTTCTGACAATCGTTTTGGCGTTGGTTACAGGCAGTCATTGCCTCCGTCGGTGACACATCCATTGATAAGGGGGAAACCAGGGTTTCAGTGCATACCACATGATTTGAACATTAAAGATGACGTAATCAATTCAACCGTCGAACTGTAATTTTCTTTTTAAACAATGAAGTAATGAATGAAGTTAACGTTCATACATTTTTTTAACAAACATTGCATATTTGAAAATAGGAATTAAAAATAATAATCTAGTGTTGCGTTTCTAAAGCCGGTCAGTATATTTTTTGAGAGTCTATAGAAACAACCAACCAGGTCATTAGATATGCTTTGGATTATTTTGAAATGACGATACGTCACAAACAGGACAAATTATACAGGTTTAAGGATTTAGACTTTAATTCCTTATGGGCCGGGTATATTAGGAAATTTCAACAAAGATAAACACTGAGAAAGGCCACTTGTTTTATGTTGTCTTCGAATATGAAACAATTTAATATTGTTCTCGCATATCTTTTATCAGTACGTTGCAAAAATCGTTTGATATTATACATACTAAAATACCGCATACACAGTGATTAAAGTGTAAAAAAAGTTATTTTAATTAAAAAAAGAATCTTCACAAAACGATCTAATGTTGGAACTACTTACACATGGGTTTATTCCCCGGTTTTGGTGGGGTTCGTGTTTCTCAATCTTTGTTTTTTCTGGGTAGTGTTTGTAGGATTTGTTCGTTTTTCGTCGTTATACGTTTTTGCCATGTCGTGACTTATGAACTGTAAATGTCCCGTTGGCATCTCCCAACTCTTTTTCAAATTTGTTTGGTTACAAAGGATGTTAAATTTAAAAAAAAGGCGAATTGAAAAGTTCTAAACAGTATTAAGTGTTATGAAAATAATACATTACCACAAGTGGTTAGTAAATATAAGACTCCTAATACATCTTTGTACATCATTATCACTTGGTGTTTTTCACTTTCAAAGTTTCAAGTGAATTCAAAGCAATCAATATTCAATTTTATCATACAGTATCTTAAAATTGATAGTTTTATCTTTGAATTATGAGCTCTGAATGTTCATTTGGTATCCTTTGCCTCTTTTGTTTGCATATGACTCTGATAATAAAGGTTTATAAGCTTTATTAGAAAAATATAATTTCCCGGGTCATGTGGATACTTATTTCTTAAGTAATCTTCTTGTAGCTGAATACTAATGTTGTTCGAAACAATATATTTTGTTTTTCAATAGACTTATAAATTAAACACGTAGTCCATGACAAAGACTTAAACACTGATGCTGATGCACGGAGAAGAAATTCAGTAAAAATAATAACAGTTTTCTAACTTTTCGAAACAGATTATTCTGTTTATGATGTAATTATTAGATATGTAAGGCAAGGTTAGCAAAAACCAGTCAATACTAGTATTCACCTGCAGGCCAGCGGTAAATACCGGTCAGTCCAGAAAAATACCGATAAATGATGATCAATACTCGTCAATGCTGGTAAATACTCGCAAATACTGGTCAATTGAAAAAAGACATGAATAAAAAGCGAGCCCTACCTGGTCAATTATTTATCAAATATAAATTGTAAAAAACAAAAAATGTTTTATATATATATATATATGTAAAAATTTTAGAGAAAATAATGTTCTTAATAAAGTTTACTTTATGCCCTTTGACATTTTGCCCTGGATTCATTTAGTGTTATATATGTAAATAATAAAGGTTTCAAGTCAATTTAAGACTTGTTTAATGTTCTCCTCTTCTTATATAAATTGAAATTCTACATGAACACACGATGGACAATAGTTATTAGAATACAATGTAAGAAACAAATAAAAACATCATAAACATATAAAAGTATGGATCCTTCAAACTTTCCATTTCTTGCATTTAGAAATTTTTTATCATGCTGTTGAATAGTCAAGAATTAATTTTTATCGGTCTTTAATAATAAGTGTTTTTGTACTGTTTTCTTATTTTGTCAACATTTTTTAGGAGACAGTTGTCATAGTTAAACGTTTGACACATATTTTGATACTGTTAAAAGTTTGGATTTTTCAACCTTATATACCACTTTTCCTCATAGTCTCAATACAAAAAAAATCAAATACTTAATTTATTGGGCATTTAAAAAGTCAGAATGTGAAGATATATGGGTTTTTGATATCAAAAACTTGACATAACATTTACTTAATGTTATCATTGGTACACGAAGTAAAATTACAAAAAAAACATAGTCCAAGGATTCAAAACGGAAAGTCCCTTAACAAATGACAAAATCAAAAGCTCAAACAAATCAAACAAATGAAAAACAACTGTCATACTCATGACTTGGTACAGGAATTTCCTTAATATGTAGAAATTGGTGGATTCAACCTGGTTTTATAGCTAGCTAAATCTCTGACTTGTATGAGAGCCGCATAGAATTCCATTATATTGACAACAAAGTGTGAACAAAACAAGCAGATATAATAGGTAAAAATGTCATAAATTAAGGTAGGACATTATTCCTAAATATAAATCAACTTGCAGACGTCTCATATTTTCAGGTATCTCATATCCAATCTATTATTGTAATATTCTAAACAAAGCACAACAGTATCGCCATTCGCTTTTAACAGCTAACCAAACCTTTAAACAGACTGAATCAAAAGGGAGTCTAGTTCGATACTGTTGTCAAGCCATTACAGATGGCACTGTTTGGAATTAATATTGATTCACTCATGGGGTCTTTGCGTCGAATATTAACATAGTTATTCTATAAACCAGTTGTTGGCATGGAAAACACAGTTGATAAATCAAGAAACAGCAGCAATGGAGCAGAAAAAATATGGTTGATGACCCCTGAATGCATCCAAAAGATTTCTACAAATTTCAATAATTTTTGGAAAGACCTTTTACTAAACTGGAATATCCTAAACACTGTCAATAGTTACACTGCGTGAAGGGATCATAAAACAATCCATATGGCTAAACAAAAGTTTGACCATAAATAATACAACTGTCTTTTACAAGAGTTGGTGTGAGTCATGAGTTTTCATTGTAACTGACTTACTTGATGAGAACAGTTATTTTTTTTATTTTGAAGGAATTCCGCAGAAAATGAAAACTTAATATTAATTTCCTGGAATATCATTCTATACTTCATATGATACCAAAAGCTTGGAAAGATATAATCACTGCTTCAGAGAAATAATGTACATATCAATCAAAAAATTTAAATTTATTAAAAACAGTAAAAAATCATGTCAATTACTCTATAAAAAAATCTTGTCAAGGTACAGAACGTCCTACAAAACAAGAAGACAAAAAGTATAAAGAACTGAGCACTCATATAGAAAATTAGGATTTGATTTATAGTTTACCCTTTTGTTGAACTAAAAACAACAAATTTAGTATGTTCCAGTTTAAGAATTTGCATAGAACGCATGCTACAAAAGCATTAGTTATTACAAAAATATGGGTTAAAAGAAACCAATTTATGTAGTTTCTGTAATGAAACTAAATAAACTATAAGTCATCTGTTCTAGGAATGTACTCGAGTTAGAAATTCAGTGTATATAAAGTGCGAATCCTGAAATACCATTTTCACTGTATATGCCATAAATATCTAATGTAGAATGATAAATAAACAGACGAAATATTGATGATTTTGGAATAAAATATTAAATAATATATCAAATGGATTGTTTTAATACACTTGCACTGTGTCTAAACTATCCCGGCGAAAAATGTTTGGACTCAATAGTATCTAATGTCCGGTACGGTGACGGACAATCAACAGACAGAGAAAGGTAGAATTTCTGTTTATTTATATGTTGTTTTAATGATATGAAGACTGTAAATACACATATAACTATTTTCGATTGTGTGACGTAATATTTTCTACAACCCTTCTAGATTTATGGAGAAATAAGTAAAAAGGCACATCAAAATGGTGAATTGAGTGAACCTTGCCTCGAATTTGTTTAATTTCTCTTTAAATTGAGCACATTGTACGGAAAGAAAGGTACAGAAAGAAAGATATTAACACGGAGATTTCAAGACTAGTCACTATGATCACCTCAATATTTGCATGTCTGTGCATGGAACGACAGAAATGGGTCATGTCAAAATTGAAGCACCCGATTTTGTCAATGTGTACGACCCGGTTTTGTCCTTAAATTTCATAAAGCAGATCTGGTTTTGTCGTAGAAAATAATGCATAATCGCATGACGAAAATTAAAATCTGGCGTTCAACAGGAGTTTGGGGGATCGTTGAAAAACAATTTCTTTCAGAGGACCTGTTTGAATCCGTAAACACTTGAATTCCTGCTATATTAGAACAAAGCTATTTTCAATTTTGTTATGTATAAAAAAACTTATACTTTAACGGAGATATTAAAAAGAAATGAAGGTTTTGAAACGCTATTATATTTTTTTATATCAATTATGTAAATGTAAGTGTTCAAACTTAAATAGTGTACGGCCTTGAAAATTGTAGGACGCACATTTGATATGTGATTTTCTGGGACAACAAGATAGTTATCTTAATGTTCCGCTCGACCTAAAGGGGGAGGCAGTATGATCGTTTGAAAATGAATATTCTGAAACTAAACGTTCATTATAAAGCAAGAGAATAAGACAAATGTATATGCATGCAGAATCGCCCAAGAAAAGGAATTTCCATGCGGCGAAAGGATCACAATAATAGTGCGTTAAAAATCTGCTTACCCCTTCTTGTTACAATAATACTAAGTATAAATTAGTATGAGAGTCTCAGGCCATCCGGAAATTGCAATGATGATTATTTGATTAGTTATTTTATGAATACACGGTGTTTTATCTCTTTTTTTTCCTTCTTTTTATTTATCATTAACACATTCTTTATTACACTAGTATCTAGTTGTTAACAACTGCCCTATATAGTACAACTATTATATACAGGTTTATCTCTTCATTGTATAATGATTATCGTACATTGACAAATGTTCTACAATTTAAGCACGTTGGTCAAGTTTAAAATTGTCATTATACAAGGGCGGACCGAGGATTTTTGAAAGAGGCGTATTCATAATAACGGATTTTATACCGCCAAGCGTAGCAAGGGGAACTTTTTTTGACGATTTTATGCTAAATAAAAAATCAAATAATTATTTCTAGCTTACACGTTCAACACCGCCATTCTGTATGTGCCAGTACCGAATCCAGGAGCCTGTAAATCGGTTGTTGTCTTTTGTTGCTGTATATTATAGTTGTTTTTCGTTTTTAAATTTTGTACATAAATCAGGTCGTTAGTTTTCACTTTAGTTTTCATTTTACATTTTTCATTTCGGGGCCTTTTTTAGCTTGCTATGCCATATGGGCGTTTCTCATTGTTGGGTGCCATACGGTGACCTATATTTGTTAACTTTTACGTCATTTTGTCTCTGATGGAAAGCTGTCTCATTGTCATTTTTCACGGGCTAAATTGCCACTTAGGTTGTTCAAAATAAGACGAAGATATTGGACGTTATAATGTTGCAAACCTACTTTTATTTATAAAAAGAAATAATTCTTTTATGCCATGCTCAATGCTCATTTTAATATAGGTAGGCATTATATTTGTTAATATTGTTAGACCAAGCGTTAGCAAGGTATAAAATATTGACAAATATAATGCCTACCCATGTTAAAATGAGCATAGAGCATGGCATGATAGAATTATTTCGATTCTAATAGGGAAGTTTAGAACTTGTGTACTTCGAAGCGGACATAAAATACACTTTCGAAAGGCAACCATTTTGATTTGAGGTAGCCAAAACGTTCCAAATCTTTCTCTCACTGTCTGTCAATGAATGAATGAATGAATGAGTAAATATATCGTTAACATAGCATATAGTATAGTAAAGCATACTATCTTTACTCTTTTGATAAATTGATATGGTAACAAAATCATTCCACAATTTCTTATTTTTACATCATTACAGTAGTATAGAAATCAAACAAACATCATAAGGAATTAATGTAAGTACATGCTATAAAGTAATTATTTCCATTTAAACTTAGGTCGAAGATATTAAGTTCAATAAGGTATACGTATAGCATTCGAAAAATGTCTACTCCCTATTTCGAAAAGTTCTCGTTTAAAACATATTTTACCACGACATGTTTGTATTGCAATATCATCTTTATAACATCTTTTTGACTTACATATTTAATTTCTTCCGACGGGCAATGTTCAGATCCGTGTTAACGTAGCTTTTCATAAATTTGTGGTTTCAAAACAAAACTAAACCGGGTCCTATACTGAGACAAAACCGTGTCCTTATGTAGTAAACAACATGGACGAAACAGGGTGCTTCCATTTTGACATGACCCATTTCTTTCGTTCCATGCACAGAAATACAAATATTGAGGTGCGAATAGTGACTAGCCATGCAATCTCTGTGTTAATGTCTTTTTTTCCGTACTTTTCTTTCGTACAATGTGCTCAATTTAAAAAGAAATTAAACAAATTCGTGGCAAGGTTCACTCAATTCACCATTTTGATGTGCCTTTTGACTTATTTCTCCATTAATCTAGAACGGTTGTAGAAAATATTACATCACACAAACGAAAATAGTTATATGTGTATCTATATTCTTCAATATCATTAAAAAAACAAATAAAGAAACAGAAAGTCTACCTTTTCTCTGTCTGTTGATTGTCCGTCACCGTAACGGACATTAGATACTATCGAGTCAAAACATTTTTTGCCGGGGGAGTTTAGACACAGTGACTTGTGATATAGAATCATATAGGTAAGATATGCAAAAAGGTTTATATCGCACATACAGCGATCAAGGTGTGTAATCATTACTTAAATAAGCAAATATTAAGAATATTTCACTAACAGAGCGTGCATGAGATTTAAAAGCAGCAGTAAAGTTTTATTCTCAGAAAAATATACCTTTTAACATAATCATTAATGTTGTATAACTTTATTCAGGTTTTGTTATTCAGTTTGCTGATATTGAGTTAATTTCCACTATGCTGCTTTTGTTATGCGATTCATGTTTACTGTCGAATAATGATACAATACTTTCATTTTCACTGTTAATTTCTTTTGTAAATGCGGTTCATTTTCACAGTATTCATCGTTATCATTTTTACCAAATAGAGTGTTAGTTTAGCTGACAAAACTAAATAAAGTCAGAAGGATTTGATGATGATTACGTTGTGATTGAAAATCTCACGAATTACAAAAATGAATTCCGTAAAAATAAGAGCAGTTATTGCTTAAAATATTCAATTCTATTTTTTTAATAATTCACCAGGATATACATGAAGCGTTAAATTTATCCATTCCATTGACATTTCATCATTGAATACATATTCCTAGTACAGTTAATCAAATTAACGGCCACTGAAAACTATGCTGAAGTTTTGTGTTTCGGTCTATATCTAGTGTACTATACATAACATACTAATGAAACGTCAGTAATGAATGTATCTTGGATAATGAAGAGCGTTTACACAACGGCCTACATTTGACACTTGAATGACTGGTTGCCTTTTCACTTCAGTTTAAGTTTAAATTTAAGGAGCTATACATCACGTATCAATGGAACTTCATCAGTGAGTATATCTTGGACATAAATAGAATACGCAATTTTGAAATTACAATGACATATGTATTGTTACAAGTTTTAATGATTCTATATCACTGGTATCTCCACCGTTCAGTTGATTTCGGACGTTGCTGAGTCACGAAGCGAAGTTGGTAGATAGAACGTAAAAAAATACTTCTTCAAAGACTTATGACCGTAACAGTAGGTATAACATGTAAAACGGAAAACAGATTTTACTGCTTCCTGACAGAATTCTGATTTTGTATACAACATGAACACCCATTATTAATCTAAACAACAAAAATCATTAAACACGCGGTCACGTTTAATTTTCGAGTCAACATATCATGCTTTTATTTATAGTTAATTCAAGTTTGTGTCACACATAATCTTTGTTTCGCGATGTTTACAAGTAATTTATACACACGTATATTCAAAATAGTCACAACGAATATAAAACCCGTTGTTATATTTCATTTATACATGTTTAGCGACCAACTCCGAATTTCATCATGCTTCGCTGTCTTTATGTGTTTTTGTTAAGTACCGTTCATTGCAAAACCTTGTATTGTTTTATTTATAGGTTAGATAATACTTGGTCATGTTTCATGAATACTAAAAGCCCAAGGCGTAGCCGAGGGTTTTAAATGTTCATAAAACATGACCAAGTATTGTCTGACCAATTTAGAACATATTCAATCCTTTGAGGGACATAACACAATTAGCCTCTCATTGTAATAATTAAACTTTGATATTAGCTCACTTTAAAGTGTAACACGTTTAGAAAAGTAATGTCTATCATTTAATGGTCATTTCAACAGATTGAATGAAAGAGCAATGAGATAGTTTAGTGATAGTAAAATAAGGAAAAAATATTGAAAAATGGAGATTTCTTCTACTTCAGGTACAATTCAATCTTATATAATTATCTAAAATTTCCTTCATTTTAAAAAGCACAACATGTTATAAAAATCAGCTTCACTAAAATTGTATAATTTTTAATAAGTACAAAATTTCATCAATGAATTTTAATTTACAATCGTTTCAACATCAGATGCTTGCTTTTTTTAATTGATGAATGAATTGGTTTTTTTTAAAAAAAACTTCCTTTGATTTTTTTATCAACAGTCATTGTTTCTTAAAACATCGAGTTTGAGGTCTGGTATAAAAATTAGATTAAATATTACATGTATTTTACCTACATTTGTACACCTTTGCCCCCTTTGTTCGGGGGTCTATATATGTACCATTAAGGGCATACGATACAGTTTTGATCCCATGTTGATTTTTTTACGAAAATTTGCATACAATCTATTTTTCACCAAGTCAATCCAAATATATAATAAAAAAAAAAACTCTCAGGTGCTACTTTAAGAGATAAAAGGGGTCCAAATTTTAGACATTTACTCAAAATTTCGTTTTTTTTTTTTACATTTCTACCCTTTGGATTGACATAACTTACTTTTTTGTTTCAAAAGATAAACACACGCGGTTTTTTGTAAAAACATCTGGAAAATCATCTTTACATAAGTATGCTCTAATTTTGGATAACAATTCCTTGAAAATAATTTATTTTTATCAAAGTTGCATGATTTTTGGAAAAAAACGGCATTTTTTGCTGTATATTTATCTAATTACAAAAAATTCCAATGTTGACTTTTTCATAAAAATTGGTACAAATAATCTTCATACGTAATCAAACCTAATGTCATTTTAAAAAAGAGGGTCCATGAACTCGTTTTCAAGTTAAATCAGTCTGAATAATAAAAATCAGTCGAAATGTGAAACTTTTCCCGGTATGACGCAAGGGGGGGGGGGGGGGGGGGGGGAGTTTGTACACTTCGCTAGTGTAATTTTAAAGAGTTCACTTTCATAATTAATCTACAATGAAAAGTCATACATGTGTAGCATTTCATAGTGCATGGAAAGCCATGTACTATGAAAAATAGAAGGGAAAATAGTTATTTTCCATTGGACGAGAATAAATGAGTATATTCTAATGTGCATTTAGACAACTTACAGCCGATCAATATGGTAAACAAAACGTATATAACATAATGATAGTTATTGACAACTTTTCTAAGCTTGTTTAATAAAGTACTACAACTTTTTAAGGGAAATTCACCGTAAAAATGATTTGCACTCATGGATTTTCTACTCCCGAATATTTTCGAAACCCGGACACACTTATTGATAGTAAACACAGAACGATTTGTCGCATATCATCATGACCTTCGTGTGACTTTTCTCTCAAGATCAAAATACAAGTTTTTTAGAGTTACTTTTGCGAAATCTCTCTAATTCAGGTGCTCCCGATAAGAGGGCTGTACTTGGTTCCATATTGAAATAGTTGATACACAAAATTCAGGTGCTTTAATTTTCAATATGAAATGTTAGAAATGTCAAATAGTTAAGTCGTAATAAAAACTATAAGATGGGCATTTCAAAGGAGACACCATATTTTCTTTTAGAAAGGTACAGTACTGTTACGAAAACGCGCAACATTTGACGGTACAGAATAAACAATTTCATAAACTGGCAATTTTTTTTTAATATCATAATTATTACAATGAACTAGGTACATGTATGTGGGATATATTCTGGAGGAAGGTACGCTCACTATCCTGCATAGAAAAATCAGTTGCTGATTAAAGTTATTTAATTTTTGCATTTTTGAAGCATTTTTAAGTGCGTTTTTGTGACCAAGGTTTGTAAAAATACGTGCGTTAGTCATTCAGTAAGTACAGTTCGAGTTAAACTAATTCTTTAATTGATGTTAATGACTTAACGTGTATGCAACGTGTATAATATATTTTGTATACAAACTGTGTACATAACTCTGAATATTTTTGATATCATATATCGGCTTCTCTCAGCTTGTTCTTTATTGCTAAAAAAAGCACAACACCCGCAATCAACTGTACGGTGGTTAAGCATTTACCATAAGCTTGGATTTTTAAATTGTAAATATCATCAATATTTAATTCATTGAATGAATATTGTCAGTTTTGCATGTGCAACTAACACATAAAACCATAATGAAAATCCATCGCACCTAAAAAAAATCCACATCAGATATGATCGCACTCACAGTATTAAATAATACATTGCAGCAAATGTCAAAAAGAATCGCTTTTAATAACTTTTTTTCAGACTCTGTTGCTTTAAATATATATTTTTGGACTTTTATCATATTATTGTACATTGTAAAGTCATATTCTAATGAAATTATACTAAAAAATACATTCAAATCATTTATTTTGTATCTTCCAAATGTAAACAAACACAGTTTTTTCCATCATCCTTTTTTCTACTGTAGTAATACTCGCATATGACAGTAAAAATGAACTATCTGGATTCGCACTTAATATACACTGAAATTTATGATCCTATACCGTACAATAGGTACTTGTAAGTGCTGTGACAAGTACTTTATGGTTATTCAGCAGGGAGAGATAAATTACAATAATGACATTACATAATTATATATTTCATTAAAATCTATTATTTTGATTGGCTCTCTACAATCGCGAGGCACTCCAATATCATATTGTATTTCCGTATAAAATACAACAGATATGACTGGACGTGCTATCTGCTACAATGTGAAAATAATGCATTGAAAAACAAACAAGAAGCTTTAAATATCATGGTTTTAGCATAAACATGTAATTATAAGAAATGAATGCTTCTTTTTATAATTCTATAGGGTTGTTAGAGCGTTGATCGTGTGCACATTTTTAATATGAAGCGCTTGCGCTTCAAATAAAATATGCTTCGGTCGGCCATCTTACAACCCAGTAAAATTAAAAAAAAGAAGCGTCCAATTCTTAAAAAACATTGATTAAGCTGGGATGTCAATGATTATTGGAAACGAAATTTATTTCACTGCAACTGAAAAAGAAGGTACACAATGTATCAAAATTGACATCCAATTATAGTCTAATTGCCAATTTGCCGTTTCAGAATTTAAAGGGCCATGTGTAATTTTTATTGTAAGTACCTCAAAATGAAAAAACCGTCACGTCATTGGTTGCACTTCAATTGTTTGGGATTGTGTTATCCATTGACGGTGTTTTGATGTACGATTTTGAAAATATTACCTAAAATGCATTAGAATCTGAAACGGCGAATTACCTTTTCCCATCGGATGTGACTTTGAGAGGTCATACCGGTATTATGTTGACGCAGAATTTTCTGCACACGTCCCTTGCGCTTTTGACTGATAACCGAACGTATTTCGTATAAATACGCGGATATTATCGAGTGCAAAATAACATTCCTTATCGCTTGTTATAAATTCATTTCTTCAATGAATACTCATGTACATATTTTTTAAGAACATAAATAAATAAGATAAAAATGTTTTGTCGTGAGAATTATATATGTTTTGTACAAGTTATCATTATCTATGTTCTTAAAAAAATATTTTCATGAATATTTTTTGATGAAATTAATATAAAACAAATTTTTTTGTACAACTTTTTTTTTTACAAAATGATAACTTGTACACAACATATATATATATATATATATATATCAGTTACAAATCATGAATACCGAAAATTTGTGTTGCGCATGTTGAAGAATATCTGGAGGACGTTTTGCAACAACAGCGGGAGAAATATGAATGCCTACTCAAATCAAACCTATAAGAAAAACGAATTATTACAGAAGAGTGTCAACCATGCACTTGCACTGCACTATCATTAGAATAGTAGAGTAGAATGATGGTATAAATGGATGAACATTTTCCGGTAGAGTTATTAAGATGATATGCTATATGTATAACTGTTATACAAATATTAATAAAATATATAACAACAAACCAGATTATACTGATTACAAATTATTGTCCCATAATTATATCACTACAATATAATAATTATTACGGTGAGGTTGAATTCCCTGTCATTTATTCATCATCCAAATAGGAACTTATCTCAGAAAAAATATATATCTATGTACCTTAACCTTACTTTCAGGTATAGAGATATGATTTTTGTTTCTGAGACAATTGCCTGTGACTTTCCACCAGAACTTGCGGTCATCCGATGTTCAATACTTCAGTTCTTTGATTTATTCTGTAATTACAAACTTTAAGCACAAGTTGCATCTCTTCGCCTATAGTAGATTGTTTTTAAATGTGAAAAATGCACTGCTTCCCATGATGCAAAGTATGCTAAGTTGAAAGTGGTTATATATAGGCGCTCTAGCCAATAGTTAATGAAAAATAACTATTGATATCGAACGATTTTAGCTAAGCAAACAATTAAAAGTAATTAAAAGATTTGAAAACTATATAAAATTACAGACATGTATATAACGCATAAATAAATGTTCTCATCCCACTAGCTATTCATAACGATAATTGTAAATGTATGTCTGCTAGTATTGTGCGTTTATATATATCTATATATTTGTTCATTTGAGTGTTTCGGAGTTTAGTGTGGCGTTCATTTCGCCGTAAGAGTTTACATTATTATTAAGAGGCCATCCTAAGCCCGCCTCCGGGTGCGGGATTTTCTCGCTGCGATGATCCATTGATGATTTGAGCTGTTTTCTGCTCTTTGGTCGGGTTGCTGTCTCTTTGACACATTCCCCGTTTCCATTCTTCATTTTTCTCTCCTAAGGGAAACAATTCATCCAAATTGATCTCTTATTGTAGGATCAATAATAGACTGTAATTACCCGTATTGTGATATTTGTTCTCTCCCTTTACTTTCTCATTCACCAACTTATTTACATAGTGTTCATTGTATTTCAGTTTTAAATACGTTTATTGAAGTACACAGTGGCAAAATGTGCAACATGCATTTGAGCAAATATATATAGGTGAGTTGAAATATACTTTAAAGGTTATATGTACACATGACACTTAAAACAGTGACAATAGTAATATCAGGGCAGCAGAACTAGTACATATAACGAATTGCTTGTAAGTATGATTCTAAATTAATATCTGTTCATCTTGAAACTGTTATCCAGGTCGTCACACTTATACATTCATGTTTAAAATATAGAAGTATCATAAACAATCTAAAATTGAGAATGGAAATGGGGAATGTGTCAAAGAGAAAACAACCCGACCAAAGCAGAAAACAGCCGAAAGCCACCAATGGGTCTTCAATACAGCGAGAAAATCCCGCACCCGGAGGCGGGCTTCAGCTGGCCCCTTAACAAAATGTGTACACAAATGGACGTCCCACTAAACTTCAAAACATATATAAATGATCTAAAATTAAAAAAAACATACAAGATTAACAAAGGCCGGAGGCTTCTGACTTTTGACAGGCGCAAAAATGCGGCGGGGTTGAACATGTTTTGTGATATCTCAACCCTCCCCCTTTTCCTTTTTCCAATGTAGAATAAACAAACACACAGCAATACGCACGGTCCGATGTCAGAATAGGTAACAAAAGAAACTTAGCAAAATGACAATGATACATAAATTAACAAAGGACTACCAGCAGTTACTGACATTCCAGCTCCAGACCTCAATTAAACTGATTGAAAGATTATGTCTTCATCATATGAATATCAAGCACAATCCCTCCCTTTAGGGGTTTAGTATCATACCATCATAAAATATACGAGCAGAACATAACCCGTTTCATGCGAACAAATTGTTTTCGAAGAAATGTGTTTTTTCCGATGCAAAGACCCTATGAGTGAATCAATATTTACACCAAATATACCATCTTAAATGACCTGACAACAGTATCGTAACTATTATATATCCCTTCTTAATAAGTCTGTTTAAAGGTTTGGTTAGCTTTTGAGGTGATTGCCGACATTTTTTTGCTCTGTATAGAATATTATCATAAAAGATTGGATGTGAAATACCTGATCGTATAATATGTCTGCATGTTGATTGATATCTACGAATGATGTCCTTGTACCGAGGATAAAATTTAGTAAATATTTTGACTAGTTTGTGATGTCGAAAACCCTGGTATAAAAATTTTTCAGTAAAACAGAGATTCAAATATGTTGTTACATACACGAGCGAATCGAAGAAGTTATATATATATATACACCATAAGATGGTGACAAGGGAACGTCACCATCTACAAATGGATAATTAACAATAGGAAATGAAAAATCAGCTCTTTTATCATAAATTTTGGTAATCTGTTTAGATACTACAGTAACCATGGTAACTATTAATATTGTACTCTTAGTATTTGTGCAGTTTCATAATATTGAAATTCAAATTATTTTTGTCATTTCAAAATTACCTGTGTTTGCTTTTATTGTCTTCTCAGTATTAAATACAAAACATGACAGATGATATATATCACTCAAAATCGATACTAGAAAAAAAAATGTGTTTACCTGGGGTATTTTGAATGACAGGCAATTCTCTAGTCGGAGTAGACATTATATGTAGATAAAAATACCGTTTTCCAGGTGCTATAAATACTCTGTCTGTCTATATTTTGTTGTTTAATGGCAGATTTTAAGATTCATTATCACTACAATGTTTTTGGTAAAAAATATCGGTAAATATGAAAATAAGAAGATGTGGTATGTTTGCCAATGAGGCAACTCTCCACCAAAGACCGAAATGGCACAGAGGCTAACAACTATAATATGTCACTATGTGGTGTTGTGTTTAAGGAAAAAGTAAAATCTCTTTTCGGATTTTGAGATTCATTCTATATTATCACTGCAAGATATTGTTTATTAAACTAACATCTGATTAATTTGATTATCAGGTACCGCCGTCTGAGTGTTAACCAATTGTTTGAATGTCCTTCAATTGTCCCTGGCTACATGTACAATGCAAATCTTAACTTATGGGGCATCACACAAAATGTTATCCCACTAACTCGATAATGCCCATCAAAATGAAGGAAAGTGTATAACTTTGTGAAGCTCAAAATCATTTCAATTTGGTAAATATACATGTAAATGCGATTATCCTTTAAAACTTAAAATGAAAGTTCCAATTTTATACTCTATTTTCGGACTGGATAATAATTTACATTGTTTTACCTGATATCTAATTGATTAAATATTGAGTGTATAAAATGTCTTCTTCTTCACAAATTTGTAAATAAAATAGCACTTCAAATGATGGACTGTAAATCACAAAGTACCAAAAAAAATATCGAAGGTATAGCTTCACTAAGGAGATAACATTAACTATTTTCTATCTGACTGAATTATAAAAAGAGGCAGGAGATGCTAAGGGACATTGAAAATTCCCTTGAGGTAACATCTGTGTTGTATACTGTAAACTAGCAGGACAAAAGATATACCTGCACAACAGGTTAACATTTACAGCATTGTTAAGGACCTACAACTAATAACAAGGCAGGGGGTAGAACTATTTATAGTATTCCAGTAATACAAGCAAACCATTGATAGTCTGTCTGGTCCTTGCCGGTATGAGAGTCTAGTTGGGGGTTCTTCAGTTCTGTATTCTTTAATTGTTTAAGCCATTTTTCTCTATTCTTTATATATTTTGCCTATTATTCTCTATACATTATATTTAAGCACCCCATTATTCTCTATTCTTTATCTTATATGCCTATTTTTCTCTATTCTTATATTTTTTACCCTTTGTTCTGCATGTTTTGTCCATTATTCTCTTTTTTGTGAACCCCATCAAGACCCTCTAGTATACCATCTACATTTTACAATTTTTCTTTTAGTTTGATATAGGTACACAATTGTAGTTCAGTCATGGCAGTCGTTACTCAACAGCCATTTTTAATCGCTGTGGAAAAAGTACAATACAATTCCAGTCCAATCAAAATCCGGAATTTGATCGATACAGAGAAGATTGCAGCTTTTATGGACGTTTGTCAAGAGAAGCATTCAGAGATAAAGTCCTTCATGCAACAAAGGAATCGAGGTATAAATTCTTTGTTCATTATGCATGTAAACTTTTGAACCAGGCACACTGATCTCTTATATACATTTTTTTTTAGCGTGTATTAAGCTCAATCCCTTTGGGAATTTTGCAGTTCACAAATATAGCTTCTACATTATATATTTAAATAATTTTCCCTGAATCACTTCTCAATTAATTGATTTTAAACATAGAAAAAATAAGGCCCTGTTAAAGGAGATATTATCTGGTGAAAACACAAATGTTTTAAGAAAAAAGTTAACAAAAGGGCGACTTTTTTTGATAAGGGTGGGAATGGGGATATTTGTTGGTTCGATTAGTAAAAAAACATTTTAATCAGTACATTACACATATAAAGTCCTCTTATAGTCGATGTGTTTCCTCGGTTATGGTTTGTGACCCGGATTTGTTTTCGCTTAATCGATTTATGACTTTTGAACAGGGTATATGCTACTGTTGCCTGTTGTCTTTATCTAACAGTTTGCATAGATACACTATGTTTTGAGTTGTATATATATATTACATATGGTCTAGCATTCTACTTTTTTTATTGGTTATTACTATCACGTGTTTCAAAGGGTTATTTAATGTATCTGAAGCCTTGTTTCTCTTTTAAAGTATATTGACGCTATGTTTCTATTTATATGTATATTGACGGTCAATATTAAAAATCTTGCTAAATTTAGAATCGGATATTATTAGTTACATAGTGTGCTAGTGATCTACTACGGTATATATGGAATTTACTGACCCCATATATACCGTATTACGTCACTAGCACACTATGTAACGAATTTATCTTACCAACTATCTTAACGTGTGAAATTTAGAGTAGTGACCTATCAAAATGAGCAAGTCTTCAATACCGTTAGAATTAAGAAACTACTTCCATTGATCCTACAAAAACAGATGCCAACAATTACAACTTGTTAGGTTTTAATATGTTTTATGAATTTATTTCAATCTTCATCATCAATTTCTTCGTCTGTTGAAACCTTTAAGATTTTTTCTCAGTACCGTTTTATAAAGGGACGTAACACCACTACTAACCGTGTATGAAATACGCCCCGCCTTCCTACTAACCTCATATGGAATATACACGGTCTCCACGCGGACGTTTTTAACCAATCATATTCCTAGAAATGTATAGGAGGTAAGATAAAAGCCGTTCCGGTCCGAAATTACTCTATGTCATGACGTCACACATAACAATCAAGGGAGAAGCGCCGCAGCAGACTAAAATTATATAATTTGAATTCTTATTTGTTCTAAACAGAAATTAAAAAACAAATATGTTCAAGTTCATCTTATTTATTGATATTTTCAATGGCATGTAAAAATCTTGCAAAATACAATTTAAAAATACACAGAAAGAACATTGAAGTCCATTTTCCTAATACATTATTTACATATGTAATATAAAAATTAAGGACTTTCACTCAGTCAATACGTTATATTTGGACCTGTTAGATTATATTGACACTCAGACTTCGTCCACAGTCAATATAATCTGAACAGGTCCATATATAACGTATTGATCTCGTCAAAAGTCCATAATTGATAAATATAGACGTCATGGTGCATGTGCGTTGTCTGGCATTTGTTTAATAAGATACAGATATAAATTGATGTAAACTCACTAAACTTAGAGGGAAAAGAGATCAAACCAATCCGAATATTTAAAGTTATAAAAAAAAATGTTGAGGAGAGAAGATATTATTTTGCAATATTCAAGATGGTAATTTGGAGGAAGTATGTAAAACTTCATTTAATTGAAATTAATATATAGCAGACATAGTTCTGTTGTTTGCTCAGTTTGAAAAAAAAGTATTTATATCATGATATAATTTATTTAAAAATCTTTAAAAAATGTCAATAAGTATAAAGGTATAATACACATCAGTATGCTCATTTAATTCATATCACAAACTGGATCGTAAGAATTTCTAACTCCCAAAACATCGATTTTTGAATATTAATTTCTCAGTTGACCTCACAATTAGGAAAGGAATATTATTATCAATACCTCCATAAACCTAAATGCAAAGTTAAATGAACAGCAGCACAAACAGCTTCGTCTTTGTCAAATATGTTGTATTTTCACGGAAAATGCAACGAATTTACAACTTCAAATCCAATTATAATTAATTTTAGTAAAAAGGACTATGATAAACTTAGAATCACACAAGCTGATTAATCCAAATTCTGTACGTTTAAAAATCTGACATGTAAAGTTGTGTCTATTAGGTTCATTTATAAACTACTTGAAATTTCAAAATCAGGCATTTAGCACAATATCAAAATTGCATTTCAAGTCTTGTTACTAAATACCTACTTTCAACATAATATTTCAGTATTCAGAAGGTGATAGAATACACTACAACGACCAGTAGTGGTCGACCTCAAGAAATGTATGATCGAGTACACGCTGGCTTATGCAGTATAGCTTATCACGGAGACAAAGCAAAATTCCCGTAAGCTTCATGATATTACAACAGTTTTATCGTCATACTTGTACATTCTATTAGCAATACGAAGGATGTAAATAGTAAAGCATGCACTTCAACCTTTCAGGAACACGTGGATTCACCCCTCCTCCTCACCCCGTTTTCTTTTTGCTCTTTTGTGTAAAGTTTTATAGTATTTCAACTTTCTATTCTTCTTCCTTTTTATTGTTTTGACCTTATCTGTCGTTGACATATTATTTTGATAGTTCCTTAATCTATACTACATCTGCTTCCTTTTTTCATTCAGTTAGTTTTTGATTATCTTTATTCAAAGTGACAAAATTAACTATGGCTAAACGATATGTTCATGCACGAAATTCTTTAAATTAAATTGACAAAACTATTTTACAATCAACTACATGTTTAAAAATGGTAGATGGGATGAAGGGCATTGCATTTGACTTATCAAAGTGTGGGAAAAAAACAGATAACATTTTTTGGTATTAGCACAAACTTTAACAGGTCATGGTGTTAAATATAACCAAAATAATGCCTATGGGTTTGTGGCACAGATCCTCTTTTTCTATTTGTGTTTAAGATTTTTTATTTGATATTTCAACTGATTTTATGTTCTTGTTGTTATGAACCGCTTCGGTGATAACCTGGTAGCGTGTTCGCCGCGAGGGATGGAAGTCGTTGGTTTAAACCCCGGTCGAGTCACTTAAAAAAAATTCAAATTGATATTTATTGAACAAAAATGATAAACAATAAAAACGTAAACACATACCAGAAGTAAAGCCTTGTTTTTTCCTTTCACATAGAAATTAATTCATTTTACTTTATGATGTCCTTCGATGCAAAATTGCCTGGCATCCTGGTCCAATCTCTAATTTGCGTCGGTACGTCTACTGCGCATTTCGAACAGCGAGTCAAGAACCCCGGCTAGAGATACGACTGTAAAAAAATTTTATATCCCGTACCCCTCCCCGACAAATTTATTACATATTTAGCACTGACCGATGTCAATGTATTTACATATATATCTTTGACTGTCGTTACGTACACGTTCTTTTATTACCATCATTATATTTTACAGTGAAA
Organism: Mytilus californianus; assembly: GCF_021869535.1. NCBI lineage: Eukaryota > Metazoa > Mollusca > Bivalvia > Mytilida > Mytilidae > Mytilus > Mytilus californianus. The sequence continues at coordinate 85,748,804 of NW_026262701.1, forward strand.
GGGAAACTGATGTGGTTCCAAATTTTGATTGCTGTGATTTGTGTGGGTAAGTACAAGACCAAGAACAAATTTGAGGGTCTGGAAGGGGTTTATAGAATAGGGAATAAAAAAAGCCAAAATGTGCAACTTCTCAATTCAAACGATACTTCAATTTGACCTATAAATCTATAAATCTTATTTAGGATTTTTTTTAAGTAATGAGTTAGGAAAGGCAATGAATGTATGGTAGACAGAGAAACATTAAACATTACTTATATTTTTTGGATTAATATACACGAAGTATTAGTTTTTACTCTTTCAAAATAATCATGCTCGTTGTAATTATTGAACAAATTTGTAGTTGTTATTAAATGTTTATGCGTGGCTCTGTATTTGCATTACAATAAATTGATATCTGGGAGAAGACTACATAACTGTACTTTTTTATATTTTAAAAGTATTTATAATTTTTATTGTGTGTCTGGTCCTTTTCATTATGCCTACAAGCAAAATAACTATGCTTATCTTACCTCCTATACATTTCTAGGAACATGATTGGTTCAAATCAACCGCGTGAAGACCTTGTATATTTCATATGGGGTTAGTAGGCGTGGTTTATTTCAATACACGGTGAGCAGTGGTATTACATCCCTTTGTTAAAACAACACGGTGTTGAGGAAAAATATGAAAGGTTACAACAGACGAAGAAATTGATGATGAACAATTGAAATAATTTCATAAAATACATTTAAAGCTAACAAGTTGTTTTTGTTGGCATATGTGTTTGTATCGACCTCTTAAGATATCTCAGTACTAAGTATTGAAGACTTGATCTCTTTGATAGGCCACTAGTCTTAATACCACATGTTTAGATAGTCGGTAAGATAAATTCGTTACACAGTGTGCTAGTGACCTAATGCGATATATATGGGGTCAGTAAATTCCATCTTGGAATTTGAGCTAAGCTCTCACCCTATATGGAGTTTACTGACCCCATACATATCGTAATAGGTCACTAGTACACTATGTACACTAATATTATTAATAAATAATTAAAAAAAAAATAGAAAAAAAAATGTCCAGATATTCTAGAAAGTGTGATGTAACTGAACATGCTGATTAAAAAAACCGGAAAACATGAAACTTTACATCGAAGAAGTTGTTAATCATATGATATTCTTTTTATTATTTTACCAGCTCCAGACCTAAATTAAACTGATTGAAAGATTATAACTTCATCATATGAAAATCAAGTACAATCCCTCCCGTTAGGGGTTTAGTATCATACCATCATGAAATATATGAGAAGAACATAACCCGTATCATGCCAACAACTGGTTTTAGAATAAATGTGTTTATTTTCGATGCAAAAACCCTATGAGTGAATCAATACTAATACCAAAATATGCAATCCTTAATGACTTGACAACAGTATCGTAACTATATCCTTCCCGAATAAGTCTGTTTAAAGGTTTGGTTAGCCTTTGAGGTGAATGCCGACATTTTTGTGCTTTATAAAGAATATTACCATAAAATATTGGATTTGAAATACATGAACGCATAAGATGTCTGCATGTTGGTTTTATATTTACGAATAATGTCCTTGTACCGATGATAAAATTTAGTAAATGTTTTGACCAGTTTGTGATATCGAAAACCCTGGTGTATTTATTTTCATTTTTTTAATAATTTTTCAGTAATACAGAGATTTCTTTCGTTGAAATCAAATACGTTGTTACATACTCGAGCGAATCGAACACGTTGAGGTATGTAAACACTATAAGATGGCGACAAGGGAAAGACACCATCTAAAAATACATAATTAACAATAGGAAATGAAAAATCATCTCTTTTATCATAAATTTTGGTATAAAGTCCCGTTAAAGATAAATATATCAAGATCCAGAAAAGGGCAGTGTTCATTGTTAGAATTAGCTTTATTTAAAGTTAGTTCGGCAGGATAAATCTCTTTAGTGTACATACTGAAGTCTTCTTTATTGAGAGCCAATATATCATCTTAAGATCTAAAAGTGTTATTGAAGTTTTGAATCAGATGTTGTTTCGATGGGTCTTTGCTGATTTTAGTCATAAATTGTAACTCATAACAATACAGAAACAGATCCGCAATAAGTGGTACACAGTTAGTCCCCATGGGAATTCCGATAACCTGACGATATACGGAATCTCCATAGCGAACAAAAATGTTATCTAATAAAAATTCAAGGGCAGTTATAGTATCAAAACAGGTCCAATTGACATAGTTTTTTGTTTGTTGTTACTAAAAAATGACCTTTAAGAGTTTGAACATATAGTTTCGCATTCCGACTTTTTAAATGCCCATTTAATCCGGTGTGTGAATTATTTCTTAATAAGATTATGAGGCAACGTGGTACATAGGGTAGAAAAATCAAAACTTTGAACAGATTCGAAATCACCAATATAAGCATGCAATTTATCAAGTACTTCCAATGAATTTTTGACACTCCAAAAGTAATTAATTCCACTATTTTCAAAGGCCTTATTTGAACAATTTTTTACAAGGTTTTGGATTGTACCAAGTGTACTAGTAAGTAGAATAGATAGTTTAGTAATGGAACAGTGGCTTGAAGACGAAATAAATCTATATTTGATGTTCAATTAAGTTTCATTTGTTATGGGAAAAAAATGTTTCTCCTCCGGTTATTTGATTAGAACACATGATCATCTTGCTGTACATTGGTTTAGCCTACCACTGCACCACTGGGATAATTGAAAAAAAAGTATTGAAATTAAAAGTAGTAAAGTATACTTCTCAAAACGTAAGACCCCTACACTCACCCAAGAAGAAGAAGAACATCATCAAGCTTGTTTTCTTTTAGAATTTATGTGTTGAGATGATTTATTGTTGTTGCCAATTCTATGATTTTAGGCAAATATCTGAGGAAATCGTACCCTTATGCTAGTCTGCTTTTTTTTTTACATTTAACATATATGTTCCATCAAACAAAAGCGTCTTCAATTGATAATTATCATTTTGATAATATTCTTCTAAAACACACTGCACAGTTATTTGAAATAGTCATATTTCCCCCGAAATAAACAGAATACCTGTAAAATAAACAATTCTGTGATAATAGTCCGTTATAATAAAAACAAAAATGATAATTTTTACACAAAATCTATTTGTAAATAATACTCAAATGGACATTAAACGGTAAATGATAGAAGTTTGATGTAAATAAATTTAAAATATATCGTCCGAATTTCTGTTCATCGCAATTAGTAGGAGGACCTTTTAAAATATGTTCCCGGGATACCAAATCTCTTTAGCGTTTTTATTCAAAATGTTCATTTTTGGGTTTGCTATTGCATGCTATTGTCGCTTTTTGTATGATATGGGCTCCAATAAAACACAAAACATTTATATTGATTTGATATAATATAATTCATAATTTTGTGTTCAGCTGGTAAATATAAATATAAAAAGCTACGTGTAAAAAATAAGATACAAATGAAACTTATCTTCATGCCTTTTCTAAATAAACATTACTTGTAAATACATCAAGCTTGTAATGAAATGATATTTTATAACCAAATTCAAAGCTTCAAGATAAGGATGAAATTTATCTATTTACTTCTTTTATTTTCATAAAGCGTCACGAGTGGAGAAACCCCTGTGACATCAAGAAGCAAAGCATAATTCTGTAAACATTTTTGTGACAATTATTACGAATTTAGCTTACCTGATCACTGAGTCTGGATTAGCCATTTAGTAAATACCTTAGTAAATCTAAAACACATTTACAATTTTACAATTTTAAACTAATGATCTTCAATTTCTTAAGAACCATACACTCAACAAGCAATATATATATATATATCGGCTTATATGATCCGTTCATCCTATTTTGACTCTTTCAAAATTCAAGAGTCTATCCTAAATTGAGGTAAATTATATGGCCTTCCAAATACCGTTTCGATTCCTTACATCACTGAAGAGACATTAATTGTCGAAATCCGGATATGGTGTACAAATTTTTGCACCTCATGTTTGTGGTATACCATCTTTTTCCGCAAGTTTATTGTTTTCTGTTTGGTAATAAATTAATAATAAGATCTATTTTGTTACATCTTGTGATCCGTTTATTTGGCAATCGCTAATGGCAGTCAGCAGGGTTTAAGAACATCAGTTGTTCGACCTGCTAGTCAAATGCGTTTTGTTAAAATATACCTTTTCACTCATTTGGTCTTTTGGAAAATGTTGTTTGTGCTGTATTTAGACCCCTCTACCAAGAAATTTGTTTTGCATGCACACGTATAAAAATTGCTGTTTTTATCCAACGCAATCATAGGTTTGAACGTTGTTTTCAATTTAGACTTGTATATATATATATATATATATATACTTTAATAAAATTTAGGCTGATTGAGAATAGAAACTAGGAAATATAAACGAAAACTTAATACAATCTCAGGAAACTTAATCTTCTGCCCGGATGTGAAATTCTCTGTCAACACTTTTCACATTGCGTGATAGAAAATGAACTGCATTTTGATTCAGAGTGCCTTCTATAATAGTTATCCCATGAGGACGCAATGTGTAATTGTAAAATCATCCGATGGCCGGTGGCCGGAGGGTGATCTTACACTGTCACACCAGTTCCGAATGTGATCACTATTTTACATCCCAGCTGTTCTAGATTATATAAAACAAACATTTACGCTTCATAACATCTAGTTAAGAACGCCACACAATCATTATGATATACTTTATATATTAATATATAGTAATATACCCTTTATGAGCCACGGACACAATTTTTAAATATGTTAAATTAACAAAGTGTTTATATCAAGTCGTCCTGAATCATGGATCATCATGCCACAGGTTTTGAGTTTTATTGTGGATTTGACATTTCCGCCAAAATGTAACAGAACAATGGAAAGCATGCAGAACAAAGAAACTCAAGCAAGGCTGCTAGAGTGGTTTGGTATGGGTGATCCGGCTCAGATAGCCCCTGGTAGAACATATTTATATCTTTATCTGGATCATGACAAATATAGATTTAGAATTTAATACAGTTTTAGTCTATATCTAAATATATGATGGATTTGTTGTTTATTTTATAATAATTCATGTAGATGATGCTCATCACAATTGGGCATTGATTTGTGTGCATCATAAAATTGCTATCTATGATGTTTATAGATATACTTGATTTTGTTTTATTGTATTTATATTGTCTCCTCTTGACTTTGGTTGCGATTTACTTTGTAATTCTATCCAACATGTCCTGTCTGACCCTTATACTTGTTGTATGTTAATGATATCTGGTGGCCTCTCCTGGTGCCTCCCATTTTCGATACATAGTATTGACAGGGATGCATGTGGTAAGAGGGGAAGGCCAACGCCATCATTAACGTTTTAGACGTATTTTATTCCAGAGTGATAACAGATAAGTAAGATCTTAGTAGTAAATACTTACCATATATATGCATAGGATTAGCGTTACACTTTAGCTATAGACTGCTGTTGAAAAATTTAATATTAATACTTATATTATAAATCATTTATACTTCTATGCTTGGGGTTTTTCAGATAAAAATAAAAGATTATAAAACAAAATATATATTCAACGAGAAACTAATTAAAACGGTTAATTGGTCATATCCTTATATCTGTGTCGAACGTTGAGGTAGGGCACATGGGAAAAATTTCGATCCATCTTTCAATTTATTCTTGATGAAATTGCATCATACTAGTTAATGGAAGAACTGTTTCCCTTTCTGAGTTCCCCTGAGTTCATTCCCAGTTTTGGTGGTGTTCGTTTTGCTATTTTTTTGTTGAATGTTTTCGTCGTTATTCGTTTTTGCCATGGGATTGTTATTGTTACAACGAATTATGAGTTACAAATGTCTCGTTGGGATATTAACGTTCCGGTGGTATCTTTCGCTTCTTTTTAATATACATTTTGTTACAAAGGAAGGTTGAAGTTAAAAAAGCTTAATTAAGTAGTCCTAAACAATAAATATGCATTAGGAAATTAATACCGCAAGTGGTAAGTAATATAAAACTCCTAACACATCTTTGTACAACATGATCACCTGGTGTTTTTCACTGTAAAGTTTAAAAAAACGTCTCTGGACAAGTGAATTTTAAACAATCAATATTCAATTTTATTATACGGTGTTTTTATATTGATAGGTTTCTTGGACGTGTGAGCTATGAATGTTACTTTGGTATACTCCGCCTCTTTTGTTTGCGTATGCATTTGATAATGAAGGTTTAAAAGCTTAATCAGAAAAATATAATCTCCAATCTCGTTAGGATACTTATTTTATAAGTAGTCTTCCTTTAATTGATTATTGATTTTGTTCGAAACAATATGTTTTGTTTTTCAATGACCTTATAGATTTAACACGCACTCCATGACACAGACTGATGCATGGAGAAAAATTTAAATCACAATACATATAATGTGTTGAATTTTTCAAACAGTGATTTATGTTTAATGATTTAATATGTTTTGTCAGTTGATTGTTTCATATAATATACCGTATCACAACATGTAGCTTCAGTTTTTGAAAAAAAATATCAAATATTAAAATTGAGAATGGAAATGGGGAATGTGTCAAAGAGACAACAACCCAACCATAGAGCAGACAACAGCCGAAAGCCACCAATGGGTTTTCAATGCAGCGAGAAACTTCTGCACCCGGAGGCGTACTTCAGCTGGCCCCTAAATAAGTATGTTTACTAGTTCAGTGATAATGGATCATACTAAACTCCAAATTATACACAGGAAACTAAAATTAAAAATGATACAAGACTAACAAAGGCCAGAGGCTTCTGACTTGGGACAGGCGCTAAAATGCGGCGGGGTTAAACATGTTTTTTGAGATCTCAACCCTCCCCCTATACCTCTAGCTAATGTAGAAAAACAAACGTACAACAGTACGTACGCACAGTAAAACTCAGTTTAAGAGAAGTCCGAGTCCGATGTTAGAATAGGAAAGAAAAGAAAAAAAACAAAATGACAATAATACATAAATAACAACAGACTACTAGCAGTCACTGACATGCCAGCTCCAGGCCTCAATTAAACTGATTGAAAGATTATGTCTTCATCATATGAATATCAGACACAATCCCTCCTGTTAGGGGTTAAGTATTATACCATCATAAAATATATGAGAAGAACATAACCCGTGTCATGCCAACAACTGGTTTTAGAATAAATATGTTTAATTCCGATGCAAAGACCCTATCATTCTTTGTTTCCGGTCGTTTCAAAATTAATGATAAGATGTCTATCGTAACTCTGAATTCGATGGGTCAAATCTACATGAATAAGAACAATATAAAATTCAGTATATTTATTAAAACAAAAAACAAAAAACCGGATTTAGCAGTCATTTTAAAATAGTCTCACCTTACGGTGTTCATGCGATTCCTTTAGTTAATTTGAGACTTTAATGAGTTTTAATGTCCCTTTGGTATCTTTAGCCTCTCCTTTGTGTTCGTTACCTTGACAGATATTATCTTAATGGATTTCTTAAATATGACAGTTTTTATGAAAAAATCGGAGTACATGTATATATCTGTTATCTTAGAATATCCTAGTATGAATAAAAGCGGATGCATGGTATTCAACAATGAAACACCAAACTTAAGATACGAATTGCTCAGTGGATTGGTCAATATATTTCATTATCAAACAGTAAAATTTCAAAGATCGTCTGCACCAATCATCTCTTATTTTTTACGACTTTGGGTCTAAATCACCTAGTTGCATGTTTGCAAGTTCCAAATTTAAATTAAATCATATATAACTAGTGGTATAAACATTGTCAACAACAGATATGCAAACCAACAGGCAAAAATACCGTGATCTAGAAATCATAAACTTGAAACAGAACGTTACAATACATCTAACTCTTTTAGGTCATTTTTTAGTAGCAACAAACAAAAGAACTATGTCAATTGGACATGATTTGATACGATATCTGCCCTTGAATTTTTACTTGATAACATTCTTGTTCGCTTTTGAGATTCCGTATATCGTCAAGTTATCGGAATTCCAATGGGGACTAACTGTGCACCACTTATTGCGGACCTGTTTTTGTATTGTTATGAGTTACAATTTATGACTAAAATCAGCAAAGACCCATCAAAACAACATCTGATAAAAAATTTAACAATACTTTTAGATATTTGGATGATATATTGGCTCTCAATAATGACGACTTCAGTATGTATACTAAAGGAATTTATCATGTTGAACTTACTTTAAATAAAGCTAATACTAACAATGACCAATGTCCTTTCCTCGATCTTGATATCTATATCACTAACGGGAAGCTTAATACAATCATTTATGATAAAAGAGATGATTTTTGATTTCCTATCGTTAAATATCCTTTTTAAGATGGAGACGTTCCCTTGTCGCCATCTTATGGTGTTTATATATCTCAACTTGTACGATTCGCTCGTGTATGTAACAACGTATTAGATTTTAGCGAGAGAAATTTATTTATAACTGAAAAATTATTATACCAGGGTTTTCGATATCATAAACTAGTCAAAACATTTACTAAATTTTATCACCGGTATAAGGACTTCATTCGTAAATATAACTCAACATGCAGACATCTTATACGTTCGGGTATTTCACATCCAATCTCTTATGGTAATAATCTTTACAAAGCACAAAAATGTCAGTATTCACCTCAAAAGCTAACAAAACCTTTAAACAGACTTATTAAGAAGGGATATAGTTACGATACTATTGTCAGGTCATTAAAGATTGCATATTTTGGCTTTAATATTGATTCACTTATAGGATCTTTGCATCGGAATTAAACACATTTATTTGAAAACCAGTTGTTGGCATGACACGGGTTATGTTCTTCTCATATATTTTATGACGGTACAATACTAAACCCCCAACAAGAGGGATTATGCCTGATATTCATATGATGAAGACATAATCTTTCAATCAGTTTAATTGAGGTCTGGAGCTGGCATGTCAGTAACTGCTAGTAGTCTGTTGTTATTTATGTATTATTGTCATTTTGTTTTTTTTCTATTGTTTCCCATTCTGACATCGGACTCGGACTTCTCTTATACTGAGTTTTACTGTGCGTACTGTTGTGCGTTTGTTTTTTCTACATTGGCTAGAGGTATAGGGGGAGGGTTGAGATCTAAAAAAACATGTTTAACCCCGCCGCATTTTTGCGCCTGTCCCAAGTCAGGAGCCTCTGGCCTTTGTTAGTCTTGTATCATTTTTAATTTTAGTTTTTCTGTGTATAATTTGGAGTTTAGTATGATCCATTATCACTGAACTAGTATAGATACTTATTTAGGAGCCAGCTGAAGTACGTCTCCGGGTGCAGGAGTTTCTCGCTGCATTGAAAACCCATTGGTGGCCTTCGGCTGTTGTCTGCTCTATGATCGGGTTGTTGTCTCTTTGACACATTCCCCATTTTCATTCTCAATTTTATTTTTACTTACTGATTCAGTCCTGACTTATGCCAGACAATGCAGTAAACGTGACAAAAATACGTTGATAGGTTCTCTGTATGGGCTAGGGTTGTACAGTCATTGAAAAATTCATGATAAAAATACTTGATAGAGGTATATGGCAAAAGTTAGAAAGGTAAAATATAGTACGACGTCGAAGTGCATTGGAGACCTAAATTCATAAGGTTTTGCCATATACAGCCAAGGTAGTATTTTCCTTAGGTAGAAAATCTGGTTCATGCATTTCTGTCTTTCAGATATATAGTTGTGAACGTTCCCGATGAAAGTAGATCCAGAAAAAATGCTAATTAGTACGATATGGGAAATAAAAATTCTAACGATCTGTAGGGAGCATAAAATCTAAGTCTCATTTTTATTTTGCAATCGTATCAAAACATTCGTCTTTTCTACCCTCTACACAAGTATTTCCAATTTCCAATTTTAACTTGAAGACAAATTGAAATAATTATACCTGCTTTGTTATCTTTTAAAAAAGCCAACGTAGATAAATGTATATTGTCGTAGGGAGATATAAATCGTACTTTGTAAAAAATAACTCTGATTCAAACGATAAATTCTCTGAAACTGACATTAGAGAGATGCGTGATTGCTTTATTGACAACATATATGTTACGTGAGGTCGTGTTATTCAACAAACAATCAGCATTTCCATGATAAATGAGGGGCGAAAGATACCAGAGGGACATTCAAACTCATATGTCGAAAATAAACAGACAACGCCATGGCTAAAAAAGAAAAAGGCCAATAGACAAACAATAGTACACAAAAAACAAAAATAGAAAACTAGACTGAGCAATACAGACCCCACCAAAATTTGGGGTGATCTCAGGTGCTCCGTTAGGGTAAGCAAAATCTGCTCCACATGTGGCACACATAATAAGTACGTGTGCTCCTCGTCTTGCTGTCTGTTCAGGAGGAATGAGAAAAAGATTATCCCTTAGCTTCATGTTCATTTAGAAATAGGATATTCTCTCATTTTCATTCTGTTGTTTCTATTTTTTTTCTCTCTCACTAAATAATTCAAAGTTTGGTAACTATGTTGAACGCATCTATCCCATTGAATTATTAATAAAGGATAAAACAGCTGCTTCATATATCTTGACTGACATCTAAAAATATTGTATCAACTAGGAAAATGTTTTGATGAGATGGTAAGTGGGGTGAGTAATTTACCCATAAAATAAAAAAAAAAAAACATTATCAAAGGTTAACTAGATTGAAAAGTGCTGTTCCATTCATATATTCATATACAAGTATGATCAATTCTGTAAAACGACTGCTGATAATAAGCACTTTCTTTATATGCAAACACAAAACAACATCGTCATTCAACAAGATACCTTGTCAAATTCAATAATTTTTAGCATTGTCAGATTCTTAAACTAGATACCGATCTCAATTTCACACTAGTTCATAATTGATGAAAATCAAAATGTCTAAGAATAAACCATTGATATGAAAACATTAAGTGAAACCTGTTTTGTTTAATACTGGTGTTGTTTATATTTTACTATCCTTTGTTTTGCAACAATATATTATTATTATTATTATTATTATTATTATTATTATTATTATTATTTTGATTAAGATTATGATTATTTTCATTAATCTTATTATGATTATGATTATTATTATTATTAATTTTATTATCATTATTATTATTACCATTATTATTATTATTATTATGATAATACTTATCCATCATCATCATCATCATCATCATCATCATCATCATCATCATCATCATTATTATTATTATTATTATTATTAAGTTGGAGAAAAACGTTTAAATTGGGTATGAATTAACTTGCGAATGGATACGAATTTAAATAAGCAAATATGTAAAATAAAATGGGATACAACACCTCAATATGAATTTTTTATTTTCTTCTTCGATTAAAGCTATATCTTAAATTGGTCATATGTCTTATCTGACCCTTTGACTTATTAACGATAAAACTGTCATTATTCCACAATGGCTCTTTGTAAATTGTAAAAGACTAATAGAATACTGTAATACATGTACCAATGTTTGTAGTTATGTATGACATCCATTCCTACGATGGCTGTTTTGCAAAATGTTTTATCTTGCAGGCTTGAAACAAATGATTTAAAAAAATGATATAAATGTACTTATTTAATTTTCAAAACTGAAAAAAAGACCATATAAAATAAATCATTTACAATCCTCTATGAAAATTTGCAGCAAAAGAAATTAATCTTGTATTAAAACAAACATAACAAAGTACATTATCCTGTCCATCCATTACATCGACTTATTAAACGTCTTTGATCATCAGTACCTAATGGTTTGTTTTTAATTCAGTATGTTTGTAAAACTGTTTTTGACGTAATGCACAAATATATAGATATTTTATTGAAAAGATTATGTGTAAAATAGAATCCGGAGTAAAATATTTGATAAATAAATGCTGTTATAAAGGGATTTGAAAATTTCAAAAACACAGATTATAAAGTAAAATCACAAAAATACCGAACTCCGAGGAAAATTCAAAACGGAAAGTCCTTAATCAAATGGTAAAATCAAAAGCTCAAACACATCAAACGAATGGATAACAACTGTCATATTCCTGACTTGGTTCAGGCATTTTCTTATGTAGAAGATGGTGGCTTAATTGGTTTTATATCTAGCTATAATACGGCAATTCTACAATATGCAACAATACGCGTGAAGTAGGCAGGTTTAAATTATATTTACGATGTCAGTGACTCTACGATAGTGCGAATGAATGTAAAATGTAAAAATAAAGTGGAAGAGAACGCATGTAGACATCTTTATGTTTCTTCTTCTTTAATATAATTATCTTTTTTCAATATAACATGTTTGATTGATTGTTGGTTGCTTAACGTCCACTGTTTCAATATAACAGAACTATAAACAACTGTCATACAAGTGGAAAGTTATACAATCATTTATATACTTTCATATGGAAAACACATATTTGAACAGCATTAAACATATACATGTCAGAGTAAATGCTTTAATTGAAAACTAGAATATTTTTTTCCATAGATATGATAAATAAAGTGATCAAACCTTGCGTAATGATGTGTTTAAGTGGTAAATATTAAAATATAACCTTTGTAAGAGATTTTCAGGTAAATGAGTATCAAAATCAGTCTCATAACAGTATCCATATTAAATTGGAAATAGTAAAACGAAAATATATACAATAGGCGCAAGAACTTAGAGCTAAATTTACAAGTGTCCAATTTATACAGATACTGATCTTCTATTCGCTGAAACAGTCGCCTAATTCAGTAATTTGTTTTCAATGTATGATATTGAATAAAAAGATGTGGAAGGACAGCCAATGAGATAACTATCAACCAGAGTTAAACGAAGTGGTTATTAGAAAAATATGTCACCGAATGACATTCAACAATGAGCAAAATGAATAAAGTATACTCGACTACAAAAGGGCCCGACATGAAGAATGTGAAAGAATTGAAACAGGAAAACTGACGGCCTAAATTTAACAAGACATTTTACGAAATATAAACTTGATCTACATGAACCAACTACAACCACTGAACTATATGCTCCTGAGACTTGGGACAGGCACATAAAGACAGTGGTGGGGTTAAACATGTTCGTGAGCTTTCAACACTCTCCTATCCAGGGAGAGTGATAGCACTACATAAGAATAACAACGAACAAAATCAGTGGTAATGAGTTGCAATTTGGCTAAACTAAAAACATCGGTACGAAATTTAGAAGCCACTTACAACAGATAAAAGACACAACGCACCGAGTACTCGCAGATACTGTAAGCTAGTTCAAAGCCAATTACAACTTATAAACAATTCATGTTCTCACAGACTAAAGTATCAATCAGTGCATATCCAATGGATTCAGTTTGAAGACGTCAAAAAACAGCCTGAGAAACCAATGTCCTTGTGCAATGCAATAATATAAGTACACAGTGTCTATCGACAGGATATGGGATCATGAGTTCCCATTACTGTTATCTTTTTATTAATTTTCCAAAAGCAAAATCAATTTAAGTACTGAAAATAATACATTTAAAGATTTTACTACTTTGTAAACAAATGAAATCAACACGTTTACTTGAGCGGTTTGAAATCTTAGTTTCTTTATAATTTTAAAATTAATAGAAGGATTTCATATAAACCATGTCATTGTCGAAGTACTGACTATGTAGCTGATGATACCCTTGGGTATAGTTGTAGGTTAAGCTAGCTACAAAACTAGGTTTAACCCACCATTTTGTTTTCGGAAAACGCCTGTAGCATATCAGGAATATGACAGTTGATTTTCACTCTTTCCGTTGATTGATAACATTTGATTTTGTCAGTTTTATTGTCCTTGGAAATTGGTATTTTAGTTATCCTTTTGCACATAAATTTTGAAGTCACCATCTCAACTGAATAACGACATGTTTTTGCAATCAATAGACCTATAGACCCCAGAATAATCGTCTAATCTGTTATTGTGCTATTCCAAATTGTGGCATTTACGAGTAGACTAATTTTGATATGAAACGGTTATTTAAGTCTTGACATCATCTGAAAAATCTAAATAATAATTTTTTGTCGGTAATGGTCAATCTTTCAGTCAATTTTCACACTTATCCACTGCGATAACTTCAGTACTGTTCAGAAAATTCGCTTGCATTCAATTAAGTGGCTTTTTAGACAATTCAGTATAATGTTGATGTGTATAGGTAAATAAAAACTACTGAAAGGGTCAAACATAGACTGAACATAATTGACTGCGGTCAAAATGTCTGAACAGTACTGAATTTAACGCTGATGATCGATCTGAAAATTAACTGAAAGACTGAAAAATACTGAATAACATATTTTTCAGTGTTTAAAGAACTTGTCAGATCAAAATGATTCGTTAAGATAAAAATTCATTTACCAAGGATTTTGAATGAGTGTGAATTCGCATGGCGGCGTGGTGCATGCATATGCATATCCAGTCGACACATCTGATCTTGCTCGTTTTGGAGGACATATGATTCCCTGAGTTTTTGTTGCTACCTCGATTTGTCTCGTTTAAATCTATTTACGAGATTTTAACATTGAACACTAACGTTGGCTTCAATAACTTTGATAACACAAGTAGCAGATCAAACTAGTTGCACACTACTTAAACAAGGTAAAAGATTTTAAGAAAAAAATCACAAGATGAAGATATACATTTTACGATGATGGTAAGTTGAAATGATTAGACAATTCTGATTAAAAGCTTTTTGTCTATCAATTTTTATCCTGAACAAGTTAAATAACGTTTTTGAAACATTATTATTTATATGGAATCTACAATGCACATATATAGATTTTATCTACATTAATGGCATTATATTATCACCCAGAAAAAAAAGTTAATATTTTTTTTAAGTTAGTTATGTTTATGAGTGTTGTTATAGAATTAAAAAAAAAGTAGAACGACTTCGTTATTTCTGTCTGTCTTGTTTACTTTTTGTTTTGAGCATAAAGCAGGATGTTGGTTCTTCTATTTTTATAATTTGTTTCACCTTGTTATGCCTTTTACAGCTATTTTTGTCGCAAATTAAAAATAAACAGAATTGACCACCATCAAATTTTCTATTGAATAAAAAATATGTTTTTGTCACTGTCTGGTTGCAAAGATGTATGAGTTCCATTCATGCTTTCACCTTTTAGTGTACAGAAATTTGTTTTCTTGTCATATTCTGCTGCAGTACAGGTTGTCTTGGTAATGCACATTGTTGTACACTGAATTGCACTTTGTGATACAGACGAGTCTATGACAGGACCTAAGTATTTGTATCCAATATGTCCACAGGCATAGGCAGTATTAGTTCTGCTTTCCAAACCTGAAAAAGTAACAATACATAACTGCTAAGCATTTGAAGAAAAAAGATAACTTAATATGAGCGTCAACGAACCCATTTCTAGTTCACCTTTGATAAATAAAATAAAAAAAAATTAGCAGATTAGGGTGACAGAAATTTTGAAAGCACAAACGGATAACAAAAACTATCAAAGTGATACTCTGTTTAGTCAATATTAAGTTCTGCCTTAAAGTTGAACCCAACAGATAATATGTGTATAACCTGTAACATTAAGACTTGTCTAGGTTTCATGAACTTAGAATAACAAACAAAACATTTAATATTCATAAAATGGAAATAAAGGATACAACAATCAAGTCTGCCTCATATCTAGAAACTAATGATAAGGTTCGGTCAAACAACTATAGCAAAAGGGATTATTTCATCTTTTCGTTTTCTATGTAGCAATATTAAGAAAAACATAAGTATACAAAACACAACATAGAAAACAAATATTTTACCAATTCGAAAACAACCAAAACTGAGGTAGATCTCAGGTGCTCGGGAGGGAAAGCAGATGCTGTCTCACATGTTGCACCCTTCATGTTGCTCAAGAATGTACAAACCCGGTGATATATCTAATTCGGTAGATCACATTTGAAGAAAAGAGGACGGGATTTTTGCTACGACTATTGGAACATATCCATTCTCATCTGTGATAAACATAACGGCCAAACAACTCGTGATGTCGTCCGTAAAATTTTCGAATGTATGATTTCAACTTCACCACTTGGGACTCTTGGGTTAATAGCTTCCTTGAAAGCAGCAACCCTCTTTCAATGAAATCATGTTAAGATATGATAGCTGTAAATTATATTAGAAAATATGGGATATAAGCGTCACATAGAAATTAAATGAGAGTCGGTAGTACCAGATTCTTACACAGCTGGTAACTTTGATGAGTGTTTACAATTACTATGTCGACTTACTTACCAAAGTTTTGTGTCTGTGGAAGAATTTAGTAACACTTTTATAGTAATATGTGATTACGAAATCCTTGAATTAATATTTACAAGTAAACCATATAATATATTTACTGAAATCCAAAACGTCACTACAAATACAGGCATATCGAACGAGTTGTAATATATTTACACCGTAAGAAGGTGCCAAAGAAATATTACCGTCCAAAATTTAAAAATTAAAATTAACAATAGGGAACGATAATTCGTTCCTTTTGTCGTTAATTTTTAAGTATTTTCCCGGGTAAAACTGAATATCTAAATCTGGGAAAGGACAATTGTTACCGTTTATATGTGATATATGTTGAAATATTGAAATACATGTTCGTTTCAATAATACTTGTAAACTGTTTATACAATATTCTATTACTCATAGTCCCGTTGCATTGTCTGCAATTTCAAGTTTAACTTTGTCTTAAGTTCAAATATAGAGGAAGTCTTTTCATGTCTAAACTATACCTTATCCTGACTTGTGCAGAAAATTCAACATACCTTTAATTGCATATTAGAGCTTACTGCTTCCCGGAAGTTCGATAGTACAAAACAAGTACTTCTGATCTGAACAACAGGACAATTGTGCCCTCCTATTATAATTTTATATACATTTTTATAATTTAAAAGATACTTTCATCATGAGTTCTACAGTAATTCCAAGTCCCCAAGCTTTCATTTGATACCAAAACTACCCAAATGTTTCACCTATTGACAATAATACAGCTATGCGTAGACACTATTTTGTTTAAAATATGTACTACTTTCGTGTATGTTCTTTCAGACCGGGTCCGAATTAGTTTTTCTATAACTTAAAGAGTTTTTTCAAGGGGTTCGTAACGTTTAGACAGCGTAGGAGTCATTCGACATGAGGCATTAAACTTAACATCAGAAGTGGTTGGAAATTTAAACATCCCGCACAGCCAAGCGACAACTCCATTTTAACAAGGTTATTACTATCGGTCAAAAGAAGACCAATATGTGACCATATGTTTATATCCCAGAACTCATACATCCTGTCAAGGTAACCAATAACATTTTCTGTTAATCTGTGATATTTTACACAAGTATCAAATAAGGTTATTGACCTCTAAAACTGACTATGGATGTATCTGTGTCTGCAGAAACAACAGCACACTTACAATCAACAGTTATTGGTAGGTTGCCTCGCGTTACTTAAACATGTATATTATTACTGCAAAAGCTAATATGAATTCATAATTTGTTTTCTCCTTTTTCTGGCACGGAGTTGATACGCTACATACCGGTGGACTATTTGTAATCGAGTGTATTATAAGCTTAGCAGTAGTTGCCTATATATTGACATAATTTAAAACATTATTAACTATATTATACTTTATTCTCCGTTGAGGTATCTAGAAATTATTACGAAGCAAAAGATCTTACTCCATCATAGTCAAGTTGACCTTCGGTGTACTTGACTGATTAATTGTTTATGTTTAATGCCACTTTTAATAGTCTTTGTTATATCATGGTGGCTAGTTGTTTATTGATGTACAAACCAAACAACAAACTTCGGCATTAAAAGAAACCGGCATTTCCAGTCAATTATGATCGGAGTCGGGGGTTAGACCTAAACTCAGTGTCGTCAGGCCAGTGCCTACTGTAGATTTTAACATTTCATGTAAGCCCCTTATTGTCATATACTACTTACTTTTGAAGTTTCTATAATGTTTTAGTTATTTAGTTCGAAAGCACAAAAATGAGTAAAGTGTCATTTGAATGCTTCTTATACGAGCAAGTCCCGTTTTTGTTTTGAATTCACTCACTTGAAAATAAAACAGACATAACATGTTAAGTTAGTTAATATGATTACCTGACTCCAACGTGACGTTGATTATATTTCCATATATTTCTACTTCACAAATAACTAAAGGATTAAAATCACGTCGTTTTATCCTGACAAACCGTCCTTTTGTGTTGGGGGGGCAAGTTATAGTGATTTGCTGAACTCCAGTGGACTGATATTGACAGTGAAATATATTTCCCATTGCTAAATTATTCCAACGATTACATGTACCTGGCGAAATAACTTCAACATCAAAGTTTGCTAGAAAGTGAACTGAAAATTAAATAGATATGAGAATAATTTGACTATGATCATATGAGAGTTTTTGTGACAACTATTCACGAAGTAAGAATATTGAAAGTGTAATTTTATCTGTAGTTTTTTTGGTATTGTAGTTTTTCTTAGCGGACATGATTATCCTTTTTCACATCGATTTTGGTAAATATTTCGGTAAATATATAGGAAAATGAACATGAACATTGGTCCCTTCTATATATAAGGTGTATTTGGGTGTTTAATATATCAATGTTTTTTTGGGAAATAAGAGTTTTATGTTTTCTAGACACAACAAATGCATCGGAAAACAGTTTATTTTACCCCAAAAAAATTACCCATTGTCAACATGATTGTAAGCTTTATTTTTCCTTATTTTATTTGCTCTTGCTTGACTGAGTACCAGCATGCCTAAACAGAGAGTAACAAACTTGAACTTAACCTAAAACAATGCAGTCTAAACGTTTTCAATCTGAGTTGATATAACTTTACCACTTTAGTGTTTTGTTTTGTAAGAATATGTTTCATCTTCTTGATAAAAAAATCGAATGATAAATAAGAGTTAGAACACGTAAACATAATAAGTAAATTGAATACTTTTAATTGATTTAAACAACATATCCCTTTCTATTTATTGCAATTCCATGAATTCTGTACAGACCCGAGGTGCAAAATAAAAATAACTATGATTGCCAATAATTTCTATATTACTTCTTTAAGTTCTATTTATTTTTTTATCTGTAATATTAAAGGAAAATTTATTTATTGTTATTTAAGTGATACAGTTATGAAATTAGATGTACAGATTGTCTAGCTATTGTATACCATATAAATTTGAAGATGTGATTTGATTGTCAATAAAAAAATTGAAAACAACACGTTTAATAATTTCATGCGTCCGAAGGGCTAAAGATAACTCTTTAGAAGACATTATCTTGTCCTCGGTGGTGTCTAGTTATTGATTCTTGGTGCTGAAGGTTTGTAACATTTTATTTACAATTCAGTAACTAGTTTTTGATTTATTTGTCTTTGTACGATTTTGTTCATATTGTCATATGACTCATGACGTGGAATTTTTAATTCTAGCTTTCGGGTTGTTGGTTCCAGGTGCAGAAATAAACCCGGTTTTAACGACCATTTTTTAAGAAGAATGTCAGTACCAAGTCCGGATTAAGACAGTTGTTTTCTATAATGAGTTTATTTCTATTCGTTCTATTAGTTGATATAGTCTTAATATTTGATTTTGTCAGATTTTACGGACGTTTTAAATTCAATGGACTACCCCCTTATTGAATTCTTTTTAGAGATCGTCATATTTGTTAATACTTTTTTATGAAGTTTAATGCGGCGTTCACACAGTGCCGATTATGGCTCCCGTTTGAGATCAGACAGCAATAAGACACGAAAAGTGAAAAAGTCGAATTACTATCCTCAATGATCTGGAATGTCCTATCTTTATCTGAACGCAGTCGTTTTCGTTCGTAACAAATTCCTACGGATCGGGAATGGTCCGGAGAGGTCGGCCAAGCCTCCCGACAGTTAGGTGCGTCCCGTAACATTCTGGGAGACTCAGTCGTTATTTCTAATCGGATTACAATCATGACTATGTCGTGACAGATTCTGCTGTATCGGATCAAAATCGTAACAATGTTCAGTGTTTTCTGGACGGTGTCATGTGGAACATTCCGGAACAGTCACGTCATCAATACGAAATTCGTCAATAATACCCACGTCAGAGTCTCGACAATAACAGAACACAATACGACCAAGCCGTTTGCAATGAGGTACAGCAGACTGTGATAGCATTGCGACCCAACAGTAACTGATCATTCCGAATATGGCGACAGTTTTCTGATGAATATCTCCCGTCAACGTCGGTTCACTGTCTTGTCACTGTCTGATCTCTGTCGGATCGTATTCGTTATAATCGGGACGCTGTCGGGACTCATTCTGTCGATTTTTACCATGTGAGAGATTCACATCAGATTAATATTGGAATGAGAACCGTTTAATCGGGAAAAATTCAGCTGTAAACGGCTGAATTTGGACGCTTCCTGAACAATATATGATTGTTGTCGTGATTAAATAAACGTTTTTACTAATTCTAATTAGAGTTTCAATTTACAACCACGATTTACAGGATCTTGATAAGACTTTTGACAAATTTTATTCGGGAATGGTCCTGTCAAGGACGGCAGTAAAAATCGTGAATGGGTGACCCCGGCTTAACAAAAACTTCATAAATCGACTCAACTAAGATATGCAAAATTTTGCATTTGTTAAAGTACGTTGTAACGTAATAATGACTTTTATTTAGTTATATAATGATTAGAAACTGAATAGTTAACACGTAGTACTTACCGCAACAATCCGTCCGTCCATAAATATCTATATAATCAACTGTATACACATTCTGAAGGTCAACTGACCACCATTGATGATTATGTCCAATATGTTCTGTATGTGCACACAAAAAATTGTTGCCCACCCATTCACGCATGTCTCCATCAACGGCATAGTCAGAGTCACAACATACATACTCTGGCTCATAAATGGAAGAAATCTCTGTGGGTTTCCTCAATGCAATGTTTACAGCTGAAAAGGCTTAAACAACAAAATACTCTTGGATATCAAAACATATATACACTGAATCATACAATTATCGATATTGATTAAAAAAATTGGGATTTTGCTTATTTTGATGAGAATTTTATCCTTTTTTCATATTTATAGGTTTTGTTTGTTGTCATTATCAATATCAATATTATAATTATTTTTATTATAATAATAATATCAATTTTATCAGTTAAATGCGAACAGTCTTTTCTGCTCTTTGGTCGGGTTGCTAGCTTTTTGGCACACTCCCCGTTTCAATAATCAGTTCTATTTTGACTATATTATATTTTTAAATACGACAAACACAGAAATTCATTTTTTTTTTCAAATACTGTAATTCAAAATAGAATCTGCCAAAAAAAGTATATTTAAAACCATTTGTACTTCATTACAATAATACATTACCACTTGTAGTAAATAGATATAACAGTCCTAACGCATTTTTGTACATCATGATCACCTGGTGTTTTCACTATATAACTTGAAAAAATGTCTTTTGACGAGTAAATTCAAAATAATCAATATCATTTTATCACACAATATCTTCACATTTATATGTTTCATATAGACCTTTGAGATTTAAATGCCATCTTGTAATTTCCGCCTCATATGCAAATGAATTAGTTACACAATGATATACGTTTTAGAAGTATAGTTAACAGTCTTCCTGATTTACCATTTCGTGTGGATACTGATGAAATACGTATTCTGTCTTCAATAGATAATTAAATGTGTTCGAAACAATATATTTTTCAAAAGCTCTAAAGAGTTAACGTGCAGTGCATGACAAAGACTGGAAAATGTAAAACTGATGCACGGAAATAATAGCCAGTTAAAACAAAATCCGTTACCAAATTCAAAACATATCATTTTAGGATTTAATCCTTAAATTAAGATTTTTTTCTAAGGTGATTGTTTTATATATAGTTCCTTATCACATATGTAAATGTAGATTTATATGTTTTATATATAATGTAATATTGTCTTAATTCAGTCGTTTCAAAAAGATTTTGAAGATATACCTTATCAATCTATAACTAGTGAAGTGGCAAATCTGTATGTATAAATGAAGCAATTTAATACTTAATTTATTAATCGGATCGGAGTTTGCAGTCATACAATAGTCTCTTTTTGAAGTGCATGCTGTTTCTAAGGTTAACATGATTTGTACCTTTTGGGTCAAATTTAGAGATTTGATCATCGGTTAACTACAGTTGCCTAAATATATTAGCTTTGATAGGAAAATTAGAGTATTAGTTTGCATTTTGTAATATTGAAAAAGTAGACTATTGGCTATATGGTGACCTTAACTAGAGCCTGGGTGTGGATGGGGGTTTATGGAATAGAGAATAGTGGGCAAAAAGTATGAATAATAGAGACAATGGACCAAGAAATAAAAAAAATAGAATAATGAGGTGTTAAAATATAAAAAGAATAGAATAATTTGCAAAAAGTATAAAGAAATAAACATGATAAAAAATAGAGAAAAATGGCCTGAAACACTGATTAAAGAATAGAGAAAAATGGAATAGAATATCAAAGAATACAGAAATGAAGAAATACGCATCCAGACCATCATACTAGTTGCCTAAACCAACGTTATTTTGTCTCCGGTAGAATGTTATTGGTTTTCATACGTTTTCTTTTTATTTCTATGCCTATCAATTAAGACATGAGCTTTCATAATTTGCCAGCTTATTACATTATAAAAAAAGACTAAGCCGAACATCACTCTTGATTTTTTCTCAAGTAGACCTCAGCTAACCACCCTACCACACCATTACCGAAAAGTTAATAAAAAAAATCTACGGCAATACTTTTGTCCGCACTAGGTGCAAAGGGAAGCTGGGTACCTGAGGTCTTCTGGAGAAAAAATCCAGGGTGTAGGATAAAGCAAAACATTGTAATCCACATAGCCAAGTGTGTGGCTGTTGTTTTCAGGGTATGAATGCTTCTTTTCCTCGTTGAAGACCCTCCAGCTACTTTCAAGATGAAGAACAGGAATAAAAGCCCTGCTCATTGATAATTTGTATTTTTCTATGTATTGTGTGCGATTTTGTCCCATGCACATCTCTTTATTTTCTATTTTAGGGCCTAAACACGGCTCAATGCAAGTTTAGCCCTTCAATATTAAAGGTCATATGTTACATTATTGTTTCGGATAATAGTGAATTTGGTACCTATTAAAATGTTTAAACCCGCTGCATTTGTTTGCACCTGTTCTAAGTCAGGAACCTGATGTTCAGTAGTTGCCGTTTGTTGATGTGGTTCATAAGTGTTCTCGGTACTTGTTTATTATATAGACTATACCGTTGTATAGTTTTCCCGTTTGATGCTTTGCACTGGTCATTTTGGGGCCCTTTGTAGCTTGCTGTTCGGTGTGAGCCAAGGCTCCGTGTTGAAGATCGTACTTTGATCTATCATGGTTTTTCTTTTACAAATTGTGACTTGGATGGAGAAATGTCTCATTGGCACTCATACCACATCTTCTTATATCTATATATGGACATTTTAAGTGAATTGGGAGATTGGGATTTCTAGCTTTATTCTCACCCATGTCAGCTTTTTATTTGTATTTACAGAAAAGAGAGCTAGTTTTGTATTCTTTAATATACTGTAACAGTTTAATTTTCCATGAAAAAGGACAGTTTTTTTCTATGTCCGGTAGCATCGTATCATACATGTATCTGGACATCGGCTGTTGTCTGCTCTTTGGTCGGGTTGTTGTCTCCTTGACATATTCCCCATTTCCATTGTCAATTTTATTATCGGTAGGCATGTAAAATTGCCAAACCATACACGACCGTTCATTAGTCATCGTAGATCTATTCCAAGTCTTAATAAGTCTACACAAAGCAGAAAAGGAACTTTAACAAAAAGGAATATTACATAACTGAAGCCATAGTCATAAAGATCGATTGACTGATTGGTGTTCCTTTAACGTCGCCGCAGAACATAAAATTATTACCTGATCTTCATGCTCAACATCTTCAATCTCTATTGTTCCCAAGGAAGCAGCCATTTGATTCTCTGGGGTGGGGCAGGGATTTGTACCCGAAGTCAATAATTTTTTTAACCCAGACTGAAAAACATGCCTTTATCCATGGCCACACACAAACACAATAATATTTTCAAGATTTATTAAAACAATTTTTTTTTTACACTTTTATATTTTTATGTTGTTTTGAAATATTAATTTGGCTTGAATTTATACGAATTTACTAAATATACATGTTTATACCAAGCCAAGTCCGTTTATATCTTGTTTCTCGCCTGACTATAC
Source organism: Mytilus californianus (assembly GCF_021869535.1). Classification (NCBI taxonomy): domain Eukaryota; kingdom Metazoa; phylum Mollusca; class Bivalvia; order Mytilida; family Mytilidae; genus Mytilus; species Mytilus californianus. Next base: position 85,773,108 of record NW_026262701.1, read on the forward strand.
AAAAGACCAGGAGAGCTTTGGCCATCATTTGTCGTCTTTGATAGATATGGTTGACTGATAAGCTGTCTATATAAAGTAATGGGACAATGGCACGAAGACATCACCAAATCACCATATACAATACACAAAAAGACACCTAGAGCTTACCATATGGTCTTCAACTACCCACCAACAGGCAGTAAGCTCTGGTTGGCCTTGAACACAAATCCAAGGTCACAGCAAAATGAGAAAATATCCATTTAAAACTGGGTGACCTGGGAGAAAAAAATTGGAACTTTCCTAAGAAATACAAATTTTACCCCCCCCCCCCCCCCCCCTTCCCCCCTCAACATTTTAATAAGGAGATGTGGTATGATTGACAATGTGACAACTATCCCCAAAGTTCAAATGAAGCGGATGTAAGCAATTATATATAGGCAACCGTACCACCTTCAACAATGAGAAAAAAAACAGTAGGGTATAGTCGGCTATGAAAGGCTCTGACATGAAAAATATGAAACAGTTCAGTTGAGAAAAAACGGACTAATTTATAACACAATAAAACGAAAAACAAAAATGACAGACATCAAAAAACGACAACCATTGAACTACAGGCTCCTAACTTGGGACAGGCACATACAGTATGTGGCGGGGTTAAACATGCAAGTGAGCGCTCAACCCTCCCGTTAACCTGGGACGAGTTTTGTTACAGAACAACATAAGAACAAACTATAAAAATCAGTTGAAAAGGGCTTAACATATCAGATCGATAGAAAACAGAAAAAAAACATGTAACAAAAGCACAGACCGGACGTGGCAGGGTATTTATACATCCTTAACAAACAAAAAAGGACACAAAGTACAGATCTGAGAGTAATCGCAGTACTGACAGCTAGTTTAAAGCCAATAACAACTAATACAAAAATCATGTATCTAAGACTAAAATATTAATCAGTACACATCCAACATCCAATGGATTTAGTGTAAAGACGTCATTAACAGTCAGAGAAAGACATGACCTTGTGCAATGCCAAATCATAGGTATCAACAGATTGTAGTACCTTGATGTGTATAACAATAATATGTAGTATAATTTTAAGTTACTGATAACAAAATTAATATTTATACCAATAAAAACAATATTCAAAGATCTATTTACAGTGTTCAATTGGTAACCTTTTAAAATAAGTTTATTTAAAGGATTGATAAGTTTACCCTGATCGTTTTTAATTTACATGCATACAATTTCTATTTATATTATTATTGATAAATACAATATTGCAGAAGTAGTGGAAATAGATCTACAAGTGAGGGAAGTTGTTTGTGACTTCAGGGAACTTTATTTGGATATGCCTGTTATGGTCTAATTGAGATTTACAAAACCTTCATTCAATTTCAGCACATTTTGTGAATGTATGTCCCATTTATAGGTATTATGTTTTTCGGTCTGTGCGTCCGTTTGTTCTTCCGTTCATTCGTCTGTTCCGCTTCAGGATAATGTTTTTGGTCAAAGTAGTTTTTGATGAAGTTGAAGTCCAATTAACTTGAAACTCAGTACACATGTTCCATATGATATGATCTTTCTAATTTTAATGCCAAATTAGAGTTCTGACCGCAATTTACGGTCCACTAGACATAGAAAATGATAGTGCGTGTGGGGAATTCATGTACTATGGACACATTCTTGTTCAAACCCTTTATTAAAGAAGTTAGTAAATTTACTTCAGATAAAAATACTAAATTAGACGAACCAATCTAATTAAAAGATATATCTCTGATTTCGTTATACTTATATAACTTTTTTGTATGAATTTTAATAAGATTACTGGACAAACGCGTTCAATCTTCGGACTTAATTCTTAACAATTTTACCGAGCGGAGCGAGGCGAAAAAAAATAACGTGTTTCAAGCCAAATTTTATATGTATGCTATACACACAAATTTATTGTTTAAACTTGGTAATCAATTAATCTAAAATACAGTCCTAGATAATCAAGTAATCATGAAATATTTGGTCTAGTAATCAAATAATCACTAAAAACAAACGGCCAAGTAATCACATAATCAAAAACCCCATGAGGAATCATTAAAGATGACATATTTTTGTATTAATATTGATTCACTTATAAGGTCTTTGCATCGGAAATAAACTAATTAATTCTAAAACCAGTTGTTGGCATAATACGGGTCATTTTCTTCACATTGACATAATTTACTAAACGTTTATTGAAACCTGTAATGTGAAGACGTGAATGAAAATGCGGAGTTTGTGAGACCAGGTTCAAGCAAGCAGCCACTCGCTAGCAGCCATTTCGCTAGCAGCCAGTTTTCAGATGTTTATATAAATCCAAATGTTGCATAAGATTCAAACGTACTTCAAATGTTTTTATTAATATATAACCACTATATTATCAGTTTTTAATATATAATTAAGCAGTCAAAGACACTATTCAATGAATATTAAAATTTCATTTTTTGTTCATTAATTATATAAATACAATAGCAATCGCTTTCAATACATCACACAGCGTGATGCACGCTTTACATTTCAAATAGTCAACACTTTTGAGTGTATATAAAATCGTAAATAATTATGAAATTATTTAAATGTTGGCAAAATTTCACTATTGTGTGAAATAGCTTTCCATATTCTCGGCATCCTGTCAAATAGTTCATGAAAAGTAACAATTGTTCTGCATTAGAAGAAAAAAAAAAGTTGCACTCGTGCTTTAACTTTTTTTTTTGCCACACAAAACTTTTTTGACAAAACATTCTACTTCTGAAACAGTGGATTTCGCTTACTTATGATTGGACGAAAGGTTTATATTTGTACTCAAAGTATGGTGGGCAAGGAAATTATTTATTAGCTTTAAAAAATAATCCGTGCTATACCCAAACTGGGAATTTTGATCAAGTAGGCGCTAGGTCTCTAGCTTACGTTTGCATCTAGTGCGGAAAAAAGTATTGCCATAGAATTTTTGTTTGTTAACTCTTCGGTGAGGGTTGGGTAGGGTATCTGACCTCAACTTTGGACCTACTTTAGAAAAAAAAATAAGCCGAAAAATACCCTGTGTTTTTTCTACTGTAGACCTCAGCTACTAAGCTTCCCTTTGTCTTAGTGCGGACAAAAGTATTGCCTTAGATTTTTTTTTTTATTGAAGTTTTGGTAAGGGTGGGGTTGGGTGTCCGCGGACCCCAACTTTGGACCTACTTAAAAAAAAACTAAGACGAATAACACCCTGGATTTTTTTCTCCAGTAGACCTCAGCTACCCAACTTCCCTTTGCACCTAGTATTGCCGTAGATTTTTTTTATTAACTTTTCGGTAATGGTTTGGTAGGGTAGGTAGCTGAGGTCTACTTGAGAAAAAATCCAGAGTGATGTTCGGCTTAGTCTTTTTTATAATGTAATAAGCTGGCAAATTATGAAAGCTCATGTCTTAATTGATAGGCATAGAAATAAAAAGAAAACGTATGATAACCAATAACAATCTACCGGAAACAAAATAACGTTGGTTTAGGCAACTAGGATGATGGTCTGGATACAGGGTTCTTCATTTCTGTATTCTTTGATATTCTATGCCGATTTTCTCTATTCTTAACTCAGTGTTTCGAGCCATTTTTTCTATTCTTTATTTCTTTATACTTTTTGCCAATTTATCTGTTCTCTTTATATTTTAACACCTCATTATTCTATTTTTTTTTTATTTCTTGGTCCATTGTCTCTATTATTCATATTGTTTGCCCACTATTCTCTATTCCGTAAACCCCTATCCACATCCAGGCTCTAGTTAAGGTCACCATATAGCTTTCAAAAATAAGCAAAACTAATACCGAGTACGCTCCGAATGGCAAAATGATTGAATGCTAATCCCGGTTTGAATTGTGAAATTGCGGAAATTTGTTTTTCAATCAATTGATCAAGCAAAACACATTATCGTTCTGAATGTTCGTATAATGGACCTTGGTCATGAATTCTAATCATCTGAGATCAACCTTTCTAAATGTAAAAGTAAAGATCACGCACCCTTATTGTTCAGATTGATAAAGTCTTTTGCATCCGTCGACATTATCTTCGATTAGAGATCTGATAACCACAGTGACTGTGCATGTATACTTTAACGACCGGGGTAGTTTTCTTATAAGGTTTAAAAAGTAGTAACCTCCCTTGTTAATGAGATGTTGTAATCAATCTATTTATTTGTACCATCTTTATATAATATTATATTGTACAATTTAAATTTATGATTCGTTTAATATTTAAATATAATAATTTATTTTTTATTAAAGATATAAACAAGGTAATTTGAAAGGCTTTGATTCATTTATCACCGTAGTTCAATTCATAAGTCAGGCGGTCTATTTTGTCTACATTATGTTGAAAGAACACCGGGGTGTTCACATTGGCATTATTTACTATCAATGACTGTGAAACAAGAAAGGAAAACATTGTACATTATAAAACGAGAAATAACTAAAATTAAATACAAAATTCTTGTTTAGTGAAATCAAAAACGAAAAACGGAAACACTTTTGATTTTCATTTTGGTTTTAGAGAAATTAAAAACAAAAAATGAAAACACTTTCGTTTTCCGTTTTGGTTTTAGAGAAATCAAAAACGAAAAATGAAAACACTTTTGTTTTTCGTTTTTGTTTTTGAGAAACCAAAAACGAAAAATGAAAACACTCTCGTTCATTGTTTTTTGTTTTTGATATTTCAAAATGAAAAACGAATGGACGCAAATATACACGGACCGTTGTGCTCCATTCGTTTGATGTGTTTTGGTTTTGATTTTTCAATTTGATAAGGAACGTTATGAATTTCTTTGGAGTTCAGTATTTTTGTTATTTTACTTTTAACGGTGTTCATATTATCGCATTTTATGCTATGAATATTTCAATAGGAGATGATCAAAAGAAGCCGATATTAATACGTTTAACGCTGTATTAATACAAAAGCTTCTTTAAGATAGTACAGATTTAGATATAGACATTATATATGTAAACATGATTTCTTGTGACTTCTTGAACTACCTTGCTCAAGTTATTAGAAAAGTATCATATGTGTTAGTGGGACTGTGTATGCCTTTAAACGAGTGTTTTTTTTTTATCACAATGGTCTACATAGTTGAAAAGAGAGATTTGTTTCAGGAAAATAGGTTTTACCCAGCTACATGTTGTGTTACCAACAATGTGTGCTATCTGAAGAATGTACTGTTTGTTGTTGTTTTTCTTTGCTTGATGGTCGGTTTTGTCCGGATGAGTAGGATTTTGTTTGATGTATGTTTCTGATTTTCTGTTCAGTATGCAATAGACAATTACTTACAGGTTTTACGTTATAAAAGGGAGACGGAAGATACCAAAGTGGTATTTAAACTCATAAGTCGAAAACTAAAGAAACGACAACAGTCTACCAAACACAACACATACTACGAAAACCTTACAAACACGAAGCCCAGCAAAAAGTATCTTTAAAGTTATGTAGTAAGATGTGGTGTGATTGCCAATGAGACAACTCTTCACAATAAACCAAAATGACACAGAAATTAACAACTATAGGTCACTGTACGGTCTTCAACAATGAGCAAAACCCATACCGCATAGTCAGCTATAAACATGATAAAGGGCCCCGAAATGACGAATGTAAAACATGTTTATTTAATCGAGAAAATACTTTATTAATCGTTTTAATTTAATGTTTTAAAGGTTTCATGGAAGCGGACAGCGGATCTATTTGATTGAAGAACAGCAATAAAAGCTTTTGGTTATTTTTTTTATGTGCGTACAACGTGAATTGGGTTGGAACTAGTAAACATGTAACTGAATTTTAAAAGAACACTAGAATTTGAAATTTTGATTATCTCATTTGTATCTTGTTCGAAGAGAACGATATTTAAAATTCCCATGTTTGTATATGTTTGTCTTTCTTAACCCTTATTCCGTACGTTTTAGACTTATAACCGATAGAATTGTTATTAGATTTTGTCAATATTATCCCACAATAGATCTCAGTGTTGTAGATAATGCATAGATCGATTGAGATATTTCTTGTCGTATAACACACCGAAGGGTTTCAGGATAAATCGTTGGGCAATTCTGACAAATCAAAGTGTATATATTCGATAGGAAAAAACTACAAACATGCATTATCTGACTGTTATACCATGTATACCGTCAACAAATATTATTTTCTGCAAAGATTTGCAGGAGATGTTAACTGATCACATTACAACGGGAAATGTCTTCCTTATGCGAGAAGGTATAATCCCACAATAGATAAAAGTAACTGATCTAGATATAAAATTCAGTTATCACCGTAATTTGTTATATATATATAATCCTTTTTTCCTTTCTTCACAAAACAGAATACTGCTAAAACGCAAAATCTTTGGATATGTTTATTCCATAGACGATAAAGATCCAGCAATAAAAAGTTCATGAAATTAACTGCAACAAAAGAAATAAGCTTATATTCGATAAACCATTTTCTCATACGAAAGGTTTTATAAGAACTTATTGTATCAAATAATATGGTCATGATATTTTTCTAGGCTATGATTTTGTGTTCCTGAAATGAGATTCATATTGAAGTTTTTTGTTCTAACAGAATGTTTCAACTTTGTTTTTCTGTTTTTCGTTCATTATTTACACAAATCATGCCGTTAGTTTTCTCGTTTGAATTGTTTTACATTTGTCATTTCGGGTCCCTTTCTAGCTGACTATGTGGTATGAGTTTTGCTCATTGTTGAAGACCGTACGGTGACATTTAGTTGTTGGCATCTATGTCATTTGGCTTCTGGTGGGGAGTTGTGTCATTGGCAATTATACCACATATTCTTATTTTTATATTGTCAAAATGACATCTTATTATCATAGCACTGGCTTTTAAAGGAGATGTGACATGATTTTTTTTAATTTTTTTTTTTTTGAAATAAATATTTATTTATACTTAATTGGTCCGAGTACGTATACACAGTTATTTCGTAGTGCATTTCTTTTAGACAATAAATGAAAATTAAAAAAATCCCACCTGCGCTTTCTCAATAATATTTTTACAGTGTGTTGTACTACTTTTGGGACAAATTATATCAAAATTATAGAAAACTTCATCGGCTCTAACTCAAAATATGGACAATTTCATGTTAAGGGGGTCTTCAAATCTTTTGACAGCTTCCGAAGTGCTAATTTTTAACATTTTTCAGCTGGACCAAATCACTACTTTACTTTAAAATTCATGACCCAATTTCTTTTACAGTGTCATTTCACCCCCCTAGTTACTATTTGAGTCATAAAACATGGAGAAATAAATTTGGAAGGGGTATAAAAAAAATCGACAAGTAACACACTGTCCACACTAGGGACTATATTCGTGGACAACGAAAATCAAAGGACGATAACTGTGTACCCGGACCTAATAGGGTGGAAAAATTTGACCAATCTTAATGAAACTTGGTATGACCAAAGCTTATTAAATTATAAGACTGCTTACAAAGTTTCATGGCAATAGGATATATATTATAGACAATATGACTAATTCTATATTCAACTTTGCGTGTTAAATTTAGACGTTAAAATTGAAAATTTTCAACTATCAACAATTGGGCTTAAAAAATTAAAATATTGCAAAAAAATACTTTTGAAATGCCTTAATATATAATATATTATGTATTAAAAGCAATAGAGTACTCATTTGATTTATCAGACTTATCATAATTATTGAAAAGTCAAATTTATATGAGCCTGTGGCTAAAAACAGAGGTTTTCCAATGAAGGGGGGCCTTACATGAAGATGTAATATTTTCCAGCAATTTTAAATTTGTAAAGCTTTTTGGTTATAAATAATCCTTACATATGTATTTAATGTACTTTAAATGGAAAGAAAACATACAAATAACATATCACATTAGTTTAAAAGGGTCTTAGGCCAAGTAAGACTGAAAATAATTTAGGGTCAATTTAGGCCGTATCACATATTTACATTTAAAAATGCATATTGAAGCTATAGGAAATAAAATTTTGTGTCCTTTCTATCATTTCTATACTCAGGTGACATGATACAATAAATCTGAGCACAAAAAGACTCTTGCATTCAACTTTTTTTGCAGACAGTATGGTCTGATACAAAGATTTTTCACTTTTTAGTGAAAAACATGCATGCAATTTTAGTCTCAACAGGCTTATATTTGAACCACTTGCTATCCTACAGAAGAAAAGAAAGATATTATGTGACATAAAACAGGTACAAAAGACATTGTTAAGTGCTTTTTATACAAATTTAGTGAGGTCTTTATAATGGACTTCAACTTTTATGTTCCAAGCTCCTCACATTGAACTTGATCCAAACAGGGCGTTAGACGAGGATCATATATACAACACATTTATCACATATTGTCTGAGATAATCTTCTTTTCTGTAGATTCAGAGTTCACAAATGAGTAATACAACTGGATTGAAGCATAGAAACACAAATATTGACACATAAAAACCTGTCAGATAGAAAGCCAGAATGCCACTTATGCATCAAAATTGAAAAAGCTATGAAATGCTTATTTTGACCATAAAATGCCAAAATTGGTCATTTTTTCAGAAATTCCATCAAATAAAAGTTTAAATCCTTTAGTTTTATGCTATTTGATAAATTGACACCATCAAATCATTCAGGGAAGTTGCCAAAGTACAGATTCTATATTTCCTGATTTCACCTCTTAGGTCCGAGTACACAGTTATTTCGTAGTGCATTTCTTTTAGACAATAAATGAAAATTAAAAAAATCCCACCTGCGCTTTCTCAATAATATTTTTACAGTGTGTTGTACTACTTTTGGGACAAATTATATCAAAATTATAGAAAACTTCATCGGCTCTAACTCAAAATATGGACAATTTCATGTTAAGGGGGTCTTCAAATCTTTTGACAGCTTCCGAAGTGCTAATTTTTAACATTTTTCAGCTGGACCAAATCACTACTTTACTTTAAAATTCATGACCCAATTTTTTTTACAGTGTCATTTCACCCCCCTAGTTACTATTTGAGTCATAAAACATGGAGAAATAAATTTGGAAGGGGTATAAAAAAAATCGACAAGTAACACACTGTCCACACTAGGGACTATATTCGTGGACAACGAAAATCAAAGGACGATAACTGTGTACCCGGACCAATTACCCCCCAAAAAACATCGAAAGCAATATAATTATCGTTTAAATGGATAAAATATGAATTTAAATGTATCGATCTGTCGACATACTAATTATGCATATTTCAATCCCGGAAGTCACTCAGAACGAGGCTGTGACGTCAGTGGTTTCATCAATCATATTTGACTGACGGGTGTAAAGGCATAATTAGCGCAATTTCATTTTCGAATATCTTCCAACAAAACCCATGACAGTGATTAAAAATGGTTCTGTGTGCTGCCAGTGGATGCAACAATAGGTATAAGAAGGACAGTTTAATTAGTTTTTTCCGTTTTCCGAGTAACCCGCAAACCAGGAAGGCGTGGACACACTATTGTAAGAGATGGGACTTCCTACCAAGCACTGGTCATAGACTTTGTTCCGCCCACTTTACAAATGCATGTTACGATCGTGACCCAGAAGTTATGAAGAATCTCGAGGGCTGTCCTACCATGAAGCCAAAACTCCGTCCAAATGCGGTACCTGACATTCCATTGACACAACCAACAACAGCTGAGCCAAGGCCACCTATACCTAAGCGGGGAGCTTATGAGAAGCGGAGAAAGGCTGAGGTAAATATTTTTTTTTTTATCTTCGCAAATATTTTTTTGCGTCCCTTTTTAATAATATTATTTTTTTTTAGTTTCGTCATATTTGTGTATAGCTCAATATATCTCAGTGTTTAAAATTTGGTATCGTGTACCTCCTTAGTGTACCTCACTACCTGATCACAGGTGCAGGTGTGTACACTGAAATTGGACATACATCCATAAACATCGATCAGAAGTTACAGGTATGCGGCACACTTTATCCGCAATGCTGGGTTACCTTTTGAAGTTGAAAGCTACAGGTGTCATGCCCCCAGGTGATGATAGATAAGACATAGGTAATACGCAATATGGCGTAATATGCGTCGAATCAGTGTACATCCATGATCACCTGCTGGGTGCACAGGTGAGGTTGGAAAATAGACTAGAGCAAATGTTACAGACATAAGTTACGTAATGCATATCTGTTTTACCTGTTGGAATAAACAATACCCGACTGTCGGTTATGGAGTTTTACAGAATAGAGAAAAAAAGGACTGACAGTGCAGCTTAAAAAGGGGGGATAGGAAATAATGGGTTGCTGAATTTACTTTGTAAAGAATGGAGTATAATAAGCAAAATGAATAGACAATAAAGAAGAAATGTTTTTAAAGTAAGAAAAGAATTAAAAAAAAACCTGGAAAATTAAAAATTTAAATGCCTGTCAGTCTCCATAACTAAAACATAACCTGCAGTAGGTACATAGATTCTAATAAAAATTAGGCATGTATAAAAGGTGTATTGCAATTAAGTTTTTATTATTTACCCTTATTATTTTATTTATTTATGGAAAATCATTTTATTTCTTTATAAAAAAAATTGTGAAGAGATGCCAAGTCATACTATCAAAATGATAGACCATTGATGCAAGGTTATTGAGGTGAAATATGGAAAAGGTGACTTGAATGAAAAAAAAATATTTTGGCTAGTGTATGTATGCAAGCCTTTATATTGCATAAGACATGAAGCTGAATAATATAGTTGTAACTTAAATAATGCAAATAAATCCAATTGATACAGACCTGGGAGTAGTAGATAATGTATAAGTATAGACTGAAGATATACACATTATAACAAATATCACAACAACAAAAAAAATCAGTACTCCTAGAACATTTTCAATGGGATGATTATGGAGGAGACAAAGACATGAATATATTTTACTGTTTCAAAACTTCTTTAAATATTACTTTTAATATTTCCCCTGTTATGTCATACTTATTACACATGTATTGGGGGCTGCTTCAGTAATTCAAATTTCACACCCAACATACTTGGTTAGGTGATAGGTATTTATTACCTCTCTTTTTGTCTTATTTAATGTAATTCAATTACCTGTTAAACTCAAACATTTTTAAGAAATATATCTTGATTTATGGTGAAATAATTGATAAAGTACTGATATATTTCTACACAGATCTCTATATATGCATTCTAAATTTTAAAATGTGCATTATATTTCATATTGTGTTTATACATGTATGTATGTGGTGTGACTATAATAAACTATAATAAACTTTTGAACTTGAACGCTACATTTAGCAAACTAACTAATTTAAATTATTAAATTAATATCTAAGAACCAATTTATTAGTGGTAAATTTGATTGCTAATCAGACAACTATCCATGAAAGCTCAAATAAAATGGAGTTAAGAAGTTAGGTATATTTCTCTATGTTTTTGATTTCATTATAATTGTAATTTAAGACCACATAATTATTCAGAAATGCAATTGACCATTGTGTGACCAAAGACGTTCACTTGTATTTATATGTCTTAATTATCACAGTAATTAAAGTTCTGTAAAACTAAATTAACAACAAACATTTATTCTTTGCAGATCCAACAGCTTGCATATGACAACTATGAACGAGACACGGAAAGTGTACAACTACAAGTACCAGACAGTACCACAGAACCAGAACCAGAACTGCCAACCTCCACTGTTACAGAGAAGAATACATCCAAAGTTACCATGGTTACACAGACAACTCCACCACCATCTCCAAAAGCAGTAAAACACAAGAAAAGCCAATCCTACCTCCGTCCACAACAACGTACCAGGAAACACCAAACAGATCTTAAAATTACACAACCTTCAGCAACATACAGTACAATTGCTACTCAGACTGATGATGACATTACAAAATGTACATGTGCCAGTATTGTAACTACAACAACTAACATCAATTCAGCCCAAAACTCTGACGACGATGAGGTTTCCAGCCATGCAGATAGTGATGAGGAGTACCAACCCTCAGATGATGACCAGAGGTATGTAGTACTATGTATAATTATTTTTTTGAAATAGCATATATATCAATTGATCAACCTGTTTAAAAAACAGGCTCTCTAAGCCGCTTCCAGTCTCTTTGAAACATTCGTCAATTCCATTATCAATTTTTGAAAATTTATATACTTAATTAAATATGTACATATAAAAAAGAAGATGTGGTATGATTGCCAATGAAACTACTCCCCACAAAAGACCAAAATGACACCGAAATTAACAACTATAGGTCACCATACGGCCTCCAACAATGAGCAAAGCCTCTACTGCACAGTCGGCTATAAAAGGCCCCGAAATGACAATGTAAAACAATTCAAACGAGAAAACTAACACATGTTTTTAAAAAATAAATCAGGAAAACAAAATATAAATAAAAAATCCCAGAAAAAAAAGTTGCAATACTGAGGACAAGAAATAGTAAATTTGATATATTAAATTTTTAAAATTGTTTTCTTTCAAAGACTTTTGTGAGGTTTATTTAAAATACTATTTGTTTTTTATTAAGATGTTTAAAAGTGTTTCATTTCCTTACTGTTTAATAATGTTCTGGATTAACATGTGTCAATTATCATGCTAAAAGCACCAAAAACAAAATGAGAAATTTTGCTTCATTTTGTATGTAGGTTGAAATTTAACATGTAAAATGAACATGTAAATTTTAATGTATGTGCATTTGTCATTTCATACCATATTGAAACAATTCATTTAGTTTACCAAAAAATGTATATAATTTTCATCCAAAAATAAGGTCTGAGGACCATCCAGTGTGTAAGTATTTGATGGAATTCATATTAATATCACATGCAATGTAATACTATATTCTTTTTTCAGTTCTGATGATGACGGCGATGACAATGGTGAACATAAAAACTACCGTCTTAATGCAAAAGCAACCCCTGAAGAACAGAAGCAGTTCCTTGTAAGCGAGTCAGCCCTAGCAGAGTTATTGTCCGTGTGCAGATATTGCAGTAGTGAAGCTGTTCCAGTGATTCAAGTATCCAAGGGTACCCTTATTGTGACAAACTCTATCTGTGTAAATGGACATTTGTCCATCTGGAAAAGCCAGTCCAGCCACAACAACCTACCATGGAGCAACTTAATGACAGCTACAGCCATTATGTTGAGTGGGTGCAATGCAACATCAGTTCTCAGGATGTTTGACCACCTCAATGTCCAGATGTTTTCTATGAGGACTTATAACGGACTACAGTCTTTATATGTTTCACCAGCAGCTACCATGGCCTGGGATGCCGAACAGTCCAGTTTGCTAGAGCAATTGAGAGGGTCTGATGTAATATTAGGTGATGCAAGGTGTGATTCCCCAGGTTATTCTGCCAATTATGGACCGTACACCTTAATGGATCTACAGACAAAGAAAATCCTTGACTTCCAATTGATACAGGTAAAAATATGCTTTGATCATTTAAATGTGTTCAAAAAATTAAATAAAAATTAACAGAAATCTTGTAAAAACAAGAAGATGTGGAATAATCGCCAATGAGACAACTCTAAACCAGAGAACAGATGACATGGAGTAAACTATAAGTCACTGTACAGTGAGTCTTCAACAATGAGGGAAAAATACTATGAAAAAAACTAAATCAAATAAATTTATATTTCTATTTTGATTCTATAAATTTTTCTAGATGCTCTTATATATATATATATATATATATATAATTAGAACTTTATGTCTATTTGAGATACCATATATTTTATTTTGTTTTGTAGAGCAACGAGGTGAAAGGTTCAACGCACATGGAACTAGAGGGCCTAAAGCGTGCTCTTGGATTTCTTAAAGACTATGTAAATATTAAAGAAGTTGTGACAGACAGACACTCATCCATCAAAAAATACATGAGGATCAGCCAGGGCGACAAAAAACATCTTTTTGATGTTTGGCATGTAGCTAAAGGTAATTAAAATGTATATCTGTAATAAAGGGTGGGAGAGTGGGGGAGGGGGTTAACATCAATTTGTCTTCCTAGTCTTATGATAAATAAAAAAAAAATCCATTTGACTAGCAGTTAGATTGTTCTACAGGAAGAATGTCAGAACAAGTGTAATGATTTTGTATGATATGCAGTGGATGTTCACTGTAAACTTTTACATGTGAATTATATTGATGAGTTTTGCAGGCTTTTTTCATGTTGATTATTGTGAAGGAATGTCAACCTTGATTTTTGTTTAGCATTGAAAAACAAAAACTTGTTATAAGGTACACCTTTATTATTTTATTTATTCTTTAAAACAGGATCTACTGTGCAGAAACAAAAAGTCAATATTTTTATTAATAAAAGTGTTTCATTCAGAATAAATAGTTACAAAAAGTAATCAGTCCCAACTTAATTTATACAACTGCATATTTGAAGCCACAGTATTCTTCAGATGGGAAACTGTCCCTAATTTTTTTCACAACACATGCAGGCAAGATCTTTCTGTTGTGACGTCCAAGGCGATGCCATATCCACTGCACAAATCTTCTATATGCCATAAACCTATATTTCCTACAAAACAAAACATCAATTATATTCATATACAACTTTCAGTAGCTTACTCTAAACTGATATGTTAATATATTCATCAAGCATACAATGTAAGTTAGAAAGAAAAATTTCTTAACATTTTTTTTTTTCATTTTCAAAAGACCGAAACATTTTAATTCCGTTGTACCTGTCATTTTGTATTGTATTATGGTTAAAAAGAAATATTTAAGATTGATAAATATTACCTAAGGTGTACTGCCATGTATATATTTTCTACCTATGTATATTATTATAATGACACGAAAGAACTTGGGCCTTTCTACATGTTCAATATGCTATGAAATATATTATGTATAAACAAATTGTATCTGTGATATTTGAATTATGAATTTATCTGTGATATTAAATTATTATTTAATTCATGTTATTTTCTTTATTAAATGGTCAATGATTTTACTTACTCTATGTACAATTAAAAATGTTGAAGTCACTAGTATTGTCTCGAAAACAGTGAATGATCATCATGAACATGGATCAATAAAACAATAACTGATTTGAAATTGGTACATCATGAACAAGAACCTAGCCTACTACTATCATGACTTATTTCAAAACTTACTCATTGATGGGTTCATTGTCGTCAAAGGGACCAACATGCTCCATGTATGCATACATGCTGACTTGCAACACATGACGGTTTAAGCAGTTTGCAATAAAGATCTCATGCTCTGTGATGCAGTTTAAGTCATCTGGTTGCATTAAATAGCTAACAGCTGATATGTCTGAACAGCATACACATTCATCTGCTGTTGTCATGGAATGGCAGTTTCCACAATCACACCTATAACATGGAAAGAAAAAAACTTATTTATATGAAACCAGCAGTACACAAAACACAATATAGAAAATGTTAAAACGCAAGAGTATGTTTCACAAATAAACTTTTGGCCAAGGTTGATCATAAGCAGGTGCGGATCCTAACCCAGGATAAAAAGGGGGGGGGGGGCAACTATGTGTCCCCATTCAAATGAATTGATTGTGGAGGTATATATATCTTGAATTAAACTCTATAAAAAAAAACAATATATCATATAAATGTGGTAATGTCTAATGCATATATACGTTGGTATTTTATGCTCATCAAATCTAATAATATATATATATATATATATATATAGTATATATGGACACTATTTTCTTCTCATTGCCAAAATTTTATTACTATTGACAGAACGTCTAGTGACTGGTTTACCCCAAAACTTCTTCAGGTGTTTTGTTTATACAATAGATAACAGGGATAATATTTTCTTCCCACTGCCCATTTATTATTTTTGACAGTTCGTAATGTCGTATATAAGTGAAGCTGTAACTGTATTTCAGAAGAAGAAAAACGTCGATGTATATATAGTGCCTGTGCGTTGTTCCAGGGCAGAGCACAGGGATACCCCTGTGGGCAGAGTGAAACGAACTATTTTCGATGGATATATTCATCGTAAAAAATCAGAAATTTATATTTTCTTAATTGTTATAAATGCATCTGCCATTAACAAAACACTGAAAGTGTTGGGTTTCAAATATATTTATCATACGAACCAATTTGTGTTTACAAGGCGATCGGCATTGCTTGAAAGATCGTCAATGTCGGACTCTTCGGATGACGAAATTATATCTTCTACTTGATTATGTTCAACAAGTAACGGCTCAAACTGATACGGTCGAATATCTAAAGTTTGAGAGTTGTCTTGAAAACTGCTGTCAACACCGTCCATTGTTTAATTATGCAGAAATGTGATCGACTTTGTCCATATTGAGACATTTTCTCAGCTTGGATCCACTGACGTCATCACGATCACGTGACCGATATCTAATTAAAAATCAAAGATTACGACAAGCGCTGGATTATTTGACCATAAAAAGGCCGTTTAATGAGGTTTTGACAAGAAAAATTTATTCAAATATGTTTTTTGACCAATATAAATGTGATATGAAAACACCAGTACAGTGCACGTGACAGATATGTTAGATTTTTATTACAACGCACTTAGTATAGTTAGTGCTTTTATTGGTTTTTTAGAATACGAAATCACTTTCTTCTTGATTTTGAAACGAAAATTGACGAATGAACTGTAAAGGTCACCAGACTGCACGTATAAAGTAGACTATGTATGTACATTCCTAAATAAAGAATACACGATGATCAATAAATTAATTAGAATTCGAGTTAATATATGACAGTTGTTTGTATGAGACTCTTCAAACGTGTTGATATAGTTTAAGAAAGAAATAGTATCGCGAGATGACTTTATAGATTGGTAATATTAATAAACTGGTACCATTCATTACCTGTGTATTAGGAGAGGTCATCTAAATACGTATTCACAATTGTCGGTTGGAGAGTCGATACGTTTCAATCTTAACTGTTGCACGTTGACATGGAGATGTCATGATGAATAAACTAAAACGATATGTTTTGGCTTTACTGTTTTAATTATTCATGCTAAATAATCAGTTTATATTTGCTAACATGTTTACTAGTATTAAGGTCGTGTTTGATTACAAGAGAACTAGATACGGTTTCATAATCCGGTTTTTCAAAATTGGTGACAATGTTGAAACAAAAACCCGCGTGACGGAGGTAAAAAGCCCGTGTCCCTGCCCCTCGCCCCAAAAGATGCATTCGGAATAAAAGGAATAAAAAAAAGTATATCAAAACGTTATAGAATAGTGACATATGTATATTTAGCAACTGCCGTCGTCATAGTTATACTTTTATATCAATAATTTCCAAAATGTGTCAATTTTAACATATTTTTAAACTCCGTTTTACTAGAAAATCAACGGCTGTGTCTCACTATTTACTTTGCTAATACACAAAGTCATATAGTGTTTACATATTTAACCGGATCAATGACCACAACTGGACACTTCATTGATGAGTTTATCCAAAAACACATGTCTATAGATAGAATGGTCTATGATAAGCGAACCGGTTTAACCCCGCCAATCTTGAATCCGATAAATCTTGTTTCAGGGCAGGTTTCACCGTTTCTTGAATCCGAGAAAATCCGGATTTGGTTTCTTATAAAATAACGTGTTATTTTTCAAACCCGGTTCCGGATTCTTTGTTATCAAACACGGCCTTATGCTTTACAGATCGTTTTTGAACACGGCCTTATGC
This sequence comes from Mytilus californianus, assembly GCF_021869535.1. Lineage (NCBI taxonomy): Eukaryota > Metazoa > Mollusca > Bivalvia > Mytilida > Mytilidae > Mytilus > Mytilus californianus. The sequence goes on from NW_026262701.1 coordinate 85,790,802, forward strand.
TTTACAGATCGTTTTTGATAAATTAAACAACAAAACGTATGTCTTGATATTAATTTTAAAAAGTTTGAAACTGTATAATTTTTAAATTGGTTCATTTCAATTACATGGGAGATCCTGTTTTGATAAAGCGTTTCCTTTAAATTGATCGATGTTAGTGTAACGTCCAGTGACAGTTATCAAGTATATTCAGTTCGCCTAAAAATCAAGTCTAACATTTGATTCATAAGTCAATCTAATTAGGTTTATGGGTCGACCGATAGAAAGGTTAAACATTAAACTGACACGTAAAAAGAGGTATGTGGACCCGTTTGGAAAATACTGAAAATAATCATTAAATATAAGTTACGGAATTTACTGATACTGCATGTGGAAAAATTTAAATCATATTATTTATATCTTTACATTTTATTCAATAAAGTCTCTATTTTGCTGCTTGCATCAATAACTATAAATTACTTAATTTAATGATAAGTATTTGTCATTAATTCATTTTTATTGTAAATATTTGTTGGAGGTATATTATCTAAGGAAAATCGATAACGTTTGGAATGGATTGACGATAGATATATTATCTCCTTACAAGGAGGCGGACACTTCAAAGTTTAAAAGCAATTAACATCAGTTTAAATTAGTTTAACGAGTGCGTGGCTAATTAGTTTGACGGAGGCTAACCTTATCTTAAAATTTCTTAAATGACCGCAAGGGAATCTATTTGACTGGTATTAAAATAGTTTGAAATGGATGGAATTACATAGAAAACCGTTTTTATTTTTTTTCTATCTTATTCAATATTCCAGTTATCTTTTTTAAATAGGGTTGATACCTATTTGGCCGATCAATTTAAATTCTGGTTACTTGTGACTGTTTCGAAGTCAGTAGAGAATCGTTAAATATGTGTAACACGGAAAACGGACATCAATAGGCCACGCATAGTACGATTACTAAAACGTTCAAATGAACAGAATTGGGTGGTTTTGTTTTATCATATCCTTACACAAGGCTTGTTTTAAAAGTGTTATGAAAGGTTTTGCATTGCCAATTCTATCTCTCATAATGTCCTTTTACTGTAGCGATAAACTACATGCAACATACTGAACTTTAAACTATTGATTTCAAAAGATAAAGTATGCTTTAACGACGACTGCTGATATTCCAAACTAATGAATGGAGGAAAGAATTGTTTCTGGCTAAAGCAGAGTAAAGAAAAGCAAATTGTACTGTAAAATTCCAAAGGTCAACAATACATGTTTATTATATGCAAACTCAAATGAATTAAATGTTTTAAAAAACTGCAGTTTGCATTTTAATCAGAGTTAATAATGACTTCACACTGGTCATTATGTCATGCGTTGAAGTACGTATACATTGCATTGACATTTGGTATCGTCCGTATTGGAGGTTTGGCTAGCCATAAAACCAAGTTCAACCCACCTTTTTTCTGAAAATGTCCTATACCAAGTCAGGAAGTGGCAGTTGTTATCAAACAGTTCGTTTCTATGTATGATGGCGTTCGTTTTTGTTGGACTTCAGTGTTTTTGGTTGTTCCTTTGTTTTCCTCTTATAGTTGATGTGTTTCCCTCTGTATTAGCTTTTAACCTTCATTTGTTTTCTCTAAATCGATTTATGACTTTTGAACAGCGGTATACTATTGTTGCCTTTATTTAAAAAAAAGAAGGTGGGGTATGAGTACAGATCTCAGAGTACTCGCAGTTACTGACAGCTAGTTCAAAGTCAATAACAACTAATAAAAAATCATGCATCTAAGGCTAAATTATCAACCAGTACACATCCAACATCCAATATATTTAGTGTAAAGACGTCATAAACAGTCAGCAAAAAACATGACCTTTATACGAAAAACCTATCATCCTGAAAAATAATATGTAACTGATATTCTCGTAAGCAATATTTTGAGAAGCGACATGTAATGTTATAAGACTAATGGATGGATATCCCATATTTGTCGTTTTTCAATTAAGCAAAACATTCAGCTGTGTCTCAGGATAAAGTACTAAGGATTTCAGTACAATAACTGAAAATTTATAATCTTTTGTAGGGTGTTAATCATATCTGTATTGGAAAATATAGTCTACCCTTAATGGTATAAGATGCTGCAAAAATATATCTTCTAATGCAAAAACATGAGTACATTAGTCTGTTTATCACTAAAATCAGCTTATTTGAAGTCCTTGTATCTTTACTACAACTAATGGCTTGCTTTTCCTCATTTACAAAGACTAACAATTTTCATAAAATTTAAATCAAAAGAATATATCTTGTAACATTGTCTAATGAAATAACGTAAGTCACGTCTTTTGATCATCACTACCATAAATGGTTTGTTTTGCTTAGTTCACAAATACATTGATATATAAATATTGTTTCAAAGGGAATTCAAACTACCAATAAAGTAAAATAAAAAATACACCAATTCTTTAAAATATATGTACGGATTATAGAGAAGGCATCGACACAACAAGTTAATAAATAAGTCTTTCATTTACTTGATTATTTGATGAAATTGTACATGGATACTATTTGACGAGTTATCACTCATACTTTTTTGTTTGCTTTTGCCCTAGCCAATACATATTTTGGTAAATGGCATCATACTTACTACCCTTATGAACTTCTTGATACTAGTAACTGCAAATCTTATCAAAATAAGAATAATGGAATTTCTTAATAATTCACAATTGAATCTTCACTGTTTTTGTAAAGGGCTTTGTTGCTATACCCCTTTGTAGAATACATATAACTCACTGTGTTGAAGACCCATTGGTGGCCTTGGGCTGTTTACGCTCTTTCGCTTGTTAGTTGTCTCTTTGACACATTCCCGATTTCCATTCTCAATTTTAAATGCAGCTTAACATTGATGAATGCAATCTGAGTTTTGCCAATGTGTGTATACTGTAAACCAACTTACTTTCGCGGATATCTTATTTCGCATTTAGCCCTTTCTAGCCCATTTCGCGACGATTTAGTTTCGCGATTTTCAAATTTGCTTGATGTAGTTCAACGAGGAAAGATCCAAATTTTACATATTCGCGACGATTTATAATCGAGATATTTCTCTACTCGCGAAAGACGCGAAAGTAAATCACTCGAGAAAATTAGTTGGTTTACAGTATCATGCATCTTCTATACATTGTGACACATTGAGAGTCTATGTTTTGAGTAGTCAGGGATCAACGTTATATTTTAGATATCATTGACACTTCAATAACGCGCATATGTAGTGCGCACAAAAAGACAAACATAAAGTGATACTTCCTCTTCTAAATTAGTTACCTAGTTTTAGAATTGGTAATACAGAGCATCTGTTGTTGTTCATAGTTATTTACCCTTGGAGATATAAAGTCAAATATCTATACATGTATATTTAACGTATTTACGTGCCAAAGCATGTCAATTTTAATATAAGATAGTGTCAGGTAAATATGTATCATAATTCGTCACATTAAAGTATCTGTATCAGATTTCAAATAGTAAGACGAAAATGTATACAACAACAGCAAGAACTTTCAGATATATTTACATGTATATAATGTAAGTAGGCTCTTTTTTGTACATTATCAAAGATATAATTGGATTTAAATCCCCCCAATCAAATAGTATATGCAGTTGAAGGTCCACGAGTTAAAACAAAATATTGTGTAAACTAAATATAAAATTGGAGTTAGTGTCAGAAGCTTTCCTTAAGGCAGCACAAAATGTTTTCAAAGCTGACATCTTATATTTCCGTATTGTTATAAAGTATATCTCATTTTACATACCCAGTTGTACTTGTCATTGTATTTAGAAATAGACCTTGCTAATATTTCTTCATAACAACACTTTTAATTACTTGTACATAATTTAAGTCCATTTTTCTGCATTCTACAATATCTATTGACATATATTGCGAATCTTCCTAATCTACCATTTAGTTAACAGATGAATTCTTTACTTTACGAATACGTATTTTTGAGAAGTTTAAATACCGTTTCAACATCATCTGCTTTGCAGTGTTCCCAAACTCAACAACCATAATTGAGGATATAAAATATATATGTGTCAAATAATGAAGGCAAAGTTTCGTGATTATATATCATATGCTTTACTAAATAGACTTAATACTATCTTTTTGCTTGATTTGCTTACCTTTTGTTAATGTGAACGCTTGTTCAGGTATAATATGAACAAAACACCAAAATCTACATACTGATCACATGATTCTATTAATTTCCCATTTTAAAACCACCCCACATTGGCTTTCATAAGCCCTCTATTTCTCAAAGATACAATTTTTGTTTTTGCAACATTTATAAATAAGAAGATGTGGTATGAGTGTCAATGAGACAACTCTCCATCCATGTAAATCATATTCATTTGATAAAGGGATAAAATCAATTATTTGTTTTTTGTAAATCAGCAATATTTTCATTGATCAAAACTGTATTATCAGCATGCTTAATCAAAACCAAATTAAACATTATTAATTCATAAGGTTAACATTCTTGAGTTATCAGTTCAATTTACATGTCATTGATGTAAAATGAGTCAAAAGAGGAGACAGGGAATTATCTCGCATTAGACAAACATTACTTGAGACAAAATTTAAAAAATGGCTTTATTCCACTTAATAATTTATCAGTTATACCAAGTTAGACTAAAATTAACCATAGTTTCAAGTGAAAATGTAATATATAAAACAAAAACATATTTTTTTTACCCGATCTTAATGACGGAAGATCGAAGATATCGTCAGTCTTCTCGTATCCTGATCGAAAATCAAACTGTGCATTTATGAGTATTTCATGCTTGTCGCTCCGAGCGCAATACCACAAAAGTTACCAAGATCATTTAACAATCCCTTCTTCAAAATTGAAATTATTTTACATGTAACAGCACAATACAAGAACAAACTATATAAAAAAAGTTGAAATGGCATGCATGCTTAAATATAAAAAAAAAAAATTCATATACAAAGTTTGTAATCAGCAGGTAATTATATGAATGTAATTGAAAAGTAACGTGATTCCACCTGAGATGGTTTGCAATGCAAACTATTTAGATACGTTTATTTGTAATCAGAAATAACATGATTACTGATAACACGTTATTACATTACAAAATGTAATTGATTACAGCGGATTAAAATTACTGATTACAATTGTCACTTGCCTGGTTGCTTCTGAACGAATAAGATTCCGGATAAGGCCTGTTATGGACCCGTTTATTGTTCTAATTAAACTATTCATCTTTTTCGAAATCTAATTATAAAACTGGTTAATTTAAAAAGTATGTATATTTGGGAGTGTATTCAAAATAAGATTTTACTCTTACTGTTACTTTTACTTTTAAGGTTAAAAAAAGTATTTGACAATATCTTGAAGGGAACAACAAATTAAAAGTAAAGAAAATCTCCAAATTACTACAGAAAAAGCTCAAATTAAATCGAAAATATGCAAAATAGTTTCCGTCGTCAATTTGGGATGGGCCATCGTTGCTACGCGTCGCCAGTTAAACTTTGCAACCGTCAATCCAAAATGTATAGCAGGAATTATTTAACTACATTATTGTTATCCCTCGAGTCTGGTGTTTAGATATAAGAATACTAAATCAGTATCTGAAGATATTAACGCCAAAGTTCCATTTGAGACCATTTTGGTTCCTTTTATAAGCGACACTAAATGATTTTCCGTGCAGAAAAAAAAGATATGATAAAAGTGCTGAATTAGTAACTGTTTAGATTTTTTGTTTTGTTTGAAGGATTGATAAGTTTCTAAATTTCCGAGCTCGGTAGAAAACAACTCCGTTAAAACAAGGATGTGCTATCCTGTTAGAAATAAGTTTTCTACAGGTACAATCAAACTTCCAAACCAAATCTTTATATATATGGGAAAATTAAGTAAAGGTTTTGAGTAATTTGTGGTAACGAAATTCCTGACTTGATAATTTACCAGTAATACATAGATAACGTTCATTGAAATCCAAAACGTCACATCAGACACGGGTATAGCGAACGAGTTGTGATATATAAATACCGTTCGATGGTGCCAAATGCACATCACCGTCCAAAAAAGGAAAATGAACAATAGGGAACGAAAATTTGTCACTTTTGTCTTAACTTTTTGTGTAGTTTTCCGTCTAAAACTGAAATATCTTAATCGTGGAAAGGACAGTTATTACCGTTTATTTTTAATTCATTTAAAGTAAGTTCCTTTGGGTAAATTTCGGCAATATATTTATAAAATTCTTGATTATTCAAAACGAAAAAAAAAACATCAAGATAATGGTAAGTGTTGTTGAATTTATCAGTTAAATGCAATTTAGACGGGTCTTTACTGAGTCATAAATTGTGATTCATACCAGTACAAGAACAAGTCTGCTATTAAAGGGACGCACTGGTGCCCATACATCTACAATCTTTCGATATACTGTTTTGCCGAAACGTACATAAATATTATCAAAGAGAAAATTAAATGCTTTAATCATTTCACTTACCTCCATTAAGTATATTTAGCTTATTTATCTTTGTCATTAGAGAATAGTGCTTTAAATGAGTTGCAGCAAATATATTTGCATTCAGAATTATCAAACGACCATTTACTTAAATAGAAAAACGTTTGTTTGATAAGATTGTGTGGGCGTGTAGTGTAAAGAGTTGAAAATTCAAAACTGTCAACAAAATCAAAGGACCATTAAAAAGCACGTTATTTATATCAAACATTCAAAGAATTTTTTACACTCTAAAATAGTTATATGTTTTATCAAAAACGTTAATGATTAGTTCTTTGAAAGTAGTTAAGGAACTAGTTAAACACACTGAAATATAAGTTGTAAAACACTTACACGAGGCACAAATGAAACGATATGTTTCTGTTTTTTTTGGTGCAGTTTGGGTAACTGACACATAGTAGGGACCTTAAATATGTTAAGAAGAGGTATTAAGCTAAGCTGTGATGTGGTTATGATATGATTATTTACTACTAGTATATGACTTTCTGTTGAGCGCACGGACTTGAATGTATAAAAGAATTTAAAATGTCATTCGTAAGAACGTCCGTGTAGTATTTACGGCATAGCACCACCACAATGCTGGCTGCTTTGTCGGCCGGTACAAATACAAACTGCTTTGTGAGTACTTGAAGTTTGTTTTGGACGGTGATGTGCCTTTGGCACCATCGAACGGTATTTATATATCACAACTCGTTCGCTATACCCGTGTCTGATGTGACGTTTTGGATTTCAATAAACGTTATCTATATATAAAGATTTGGTTTGGAAGTTTGATTGTACCTGTAGAAAACTTATTTCTAACAGGATAGCACATCCTTGTTTTAACGGAGTTGTTTTTTTACCGAGCTCGGAAATTTAGAAACTTATCAATCCTTCAAACAAAACAAAAAATCTAAACAGTTACCAATCAGCACTTTTATCATATCTTTTTTTTCTGCACGGAAAATCATTTAGTGTCGCTTATAAAAGGAACCAAAATGGTCTCAATTTTCAAACCAGTTCGCATTGGAAAAGATGAAAAAGAGAAAAGATCTTTTCTTAAACTTTCCTTTGCCAACAAAGGTCTCGATGGCGTCAACTTAGGCAATATCCTTCATCATAAATTAGTTCAGTCGAAAATACCTCCTTATTTTAAAGATCAGTCTGTACCAATAATTTCTTATACCTATACCAAACCAATTGCAACTAAAATTTTCTATTACAAACACGTTTTGCAGGATCTCAACATTGACGACGTCAAGTCTAAACCTCCTGATTGCACCTGTGCTAGTTCCCAATTCACAAATAATCCGGCTGGCCACGTTATTATCGGAGACCTCAACATTGTCAATAACACTTCCCTGCGAAATTTGTTATCCAAAGGTCCGAAATATCGTCAGCCTAAATCCATCAATTGGAAATACAACTTCAAAATACTGATGGATTCAGTCGAGGATTATGCCAGGCAATGGGCTAAACGCGAGAAAGAAGACGTAGATACTCTTTCCGAATGGATTAAGGCTGTGAGGTCGTTGATACAAATCCGAATTAAGAAACTAAATGGGCATATCAATACCCACGCTACATCAGTTTTTAAAGACCCAAATGTTGCAAAACACTTGTCCTACCTCCATGACAAATATGTTGTTGTCCCCGCAGATAAAGCCCCAAACAACATCGTTTTTGTGTGTAAATATCATTACATAAACTGCTTGATAAATGAATTAGGTATTGACACTTTACACAAGTATTCCCCATTCCAAACTAAAAGACAAATTGAAAGAGTTGGTATTACTTTGTTTCATTAAAAAGAATGGCGAAAGTAGATATAAGTATGTTGTCTTGGGGAGGGATAAATCCTACTTTGTAAAGAATCACTCTGATTAAAACAAAAAATTCTCTGAAACTGATATTATCAAGATGCTTGATTTCTTGTTTGACAACATATTTGTTACGTTTGGAGGACGTGTTTTTCAACAGACTGTCGGAATTCCAATGGGAACCAATTGTGCCCCTCTTCTTGCCGACTTGTTTCTTTATTATTTTGAGGCTGACTTCATACAGGAATTTCTTAGGAAGAAAGATAAGAAGTTAGCAATATCCTTTAACTCTACGTTCCGCTATATAGATGATGTTCTCTCACTAGATAATACAACATTTGGTGACTATGTTGAACGAATCTATCCCATCGAACTAGAGATAAAGGATACTACAGATACAGTTAAGTCTGCCTCATATCTTGACTTACATCTAGAAATTGATAATGAGGGTCGGTTGAAAACAAAACTTTACGACAAAAGAGATGATTTCAGCTTCCCAATTGTGAACTTTCCATTTCTATGTAGCAACATTCCAGCACCGCCTGCATACGGAGTATATATCTCTCAAATGATACAATATTCCCGGGCTTGTGTTTCCTATCATGATTTCCTTGATAGAGAATTGCTGTTCACAAGGAAGCTATTAAGCCAAGAGTTCCAAATGGTGAAGTTGAAATCATCCCTTCGTAAATTTTACGGACGCCATCACGAGTTGGTTGACCGTTATGGAATAACCGTTTCACAGATGATATCGGATATGTTCCTTATGTCGTAACTACAATCCCTTCCCTTTTCACGAATGTGACTTACCGAATTAGACTATTTACCGGATTTGTAATAACATAAGCAACACGACGGGTGCCACATGTGAATCAGGATCTGCTTACCCTTCTGGAGCACCTGAGATCACCCCCAGTTTTTGGTGGGGTTTGTGTTGCTTAGTCTTTAGTTTTCTATGTTGTGTCATCTGTACTATTATTTGTCTGTTTGTCTTTTTATTTTTGGCCATGGTGTTGTCAGTTTGTTTTCGATCTATGAGTTTGACTGTCCCTCTGGTATCTTTCGTCCCTCTTTTGTTTCTTATTCTAGAAATAGGCATATGATGTTCTCTTTTATTTATTTCTAAATTATTTTTAGAATGTGATATTCGAATATCGACAATATTCATACATTTATTGAAATACGAATCAAGATATTTTTTTTTCACATATTTTCCGTCTACACAAAATTTTTCAAAAAGATGAAAGAGCGGCTTTTGTGACCTGACGACTCTGCTTCCAATTTATTCTCGATGGAGGACTATATTTTGGTCCTTTTTCAAAATGTTTTTAACCTCTCGGTCTTGAACGATAATGAGGTGCCCTTAATAACATGGCCATAGGGATCGTACTGACGTCTGATGTTACTGACGTATTTCAAAAATAAACTTCTGCTGTTTTTTATCTATACGAAATAATAGTTGGTTCTGTGTAATTAAAATAGGGAGGTATAAAGGTTTGAATGGTAGAGTCATTAAATATACTTGATAGGTTAGTGAAATCAATACCTCTGTTAATATATTTTATTTTCAGAAAAGGACGTTTATGATCTTCAGGTTTATAGATACACGGAAACAGCCTATGATGGCTAAAATCTGTACTTATACGCGAATATTCACAAAGTGGGCTTAAGAACGAAATTGTGTCACACTTCTTGAAAATATCGTGTAATTTTACAAATTGGTATTTGACCCATTATAATTGATGTCTACTATTGTTTTTGATATAGATAGAAGATCATTACGTGTAAAATTTCGCTCGCTTTCAAAAACATACCTAAGTTCGTAATTTGTAGACTTCCGTCTTTACAATTTCTTTACAGTATAACATGCTTATTGGTGCACTTATACTCTTTCAATGCAAAACCTATGCAGAGAGACTTGACCAATACAATAAATAATGATGCATGAAGATTAATAGAATTCATCTGGTCCTGAAATAAAACTAATTTCATCGGGTCATTACGAAAATACAAATGTTTACCATTTAAGTCATGCTATATGCAGTAATTCCATATTTTGTGCCAGCAGCTCTTATTCTAATGCCTCAACATACACAAATTGAGAGAATGATGATTGAGAATTATTTTTGATAGATCAGCCACACGAAACAAGGACTCGAAACCACAAATCTAAAGTTATTCGAAGGAAATACATGTCGACTTTATATCAGTTAAATGACAAAAAGAATAATGTTTATTTTTGGTTGCCAAGATTTTGTAAAAACTGCTCGATTGATATAATTAAAAACTGACTAGGATGCCGTGTAGTTGCAAACGAAATCCTGTCTAGATAAACATGGTTATATAAAGATATGTTTCTACATGTACAAAAAGGCTTATACTGGCCTTATTGATTTGAACGATTAATTTGCAGAATGTTTACAGAAATACTTTCAACATAAGTTTAATGACAGTTACATCTCAGCTTTGTAAATGGTCTAGATAGTTCAAAATATATCATTCCACTATATGTAAATATTGATAGCTAATCGAACATTTCATTGGTCGAGACTGTCCCACGTGATATTTAACAAAACATCATATTACCCTTTGAACACAATAATCCACTGTCATATTCCCCTTATTCGAATTTCTCAAGATTATACTAGAGTTCTCCTTCTTTGAAAAAAAATAATAAATTAGTTAAGGATTAGAAAAGTCTAGAGAGCTTCCGAATATTTTTTGTTTATAAACAAAAATGGCAAAACGGTTTCATGTGGCAGACGACGATGACATTGAAGAATTCTTGCAAAACAAAGACTCATTGAACACAAAAAAAGTACTGCAGTTGCAGTTAAATGTTTCTGACAGTTTTTCGAGGAGAGTGGGAGGAAAAACACCAAATTTGAGGAGTATGAACTTTTAGAACTCGACTCTGCACTGAAAAGTTTCTATGCCGGTGCTCGTAAATCTGACGGTAGTTTGCAATTCAGAATGTTAAATATGGATTAAAAAGATGCCTACATGAAAAAAGAATCACTGACATCAACAAGGTAAATGAATTCACTCAAATCAATTTATTATTGCTAGCAGTAAAGGTTGATTTAAAACGCAAGGGCTATACAAAAGTTGACCATTATCCTGATATTTCTGAGGAGGATTTGCAGAAACTTTACAGTGGTGATACTCTAGTTTTCGACGTCAATACTCCTTATGGTCTCCAGTTTAAAGTTTGGTTTGAGTTACTGCTGTTTCTGTGTAGAAGAGGTCAGGAGAATTTCCGCACAATGACCAAAGACATATTTCGTATGAAATATGTTTACTAAAACAATGATGAACTAGACAAAAATCATAGGGCCAACACAGATCCATCTGACTCAGTTACTGAAGGAAGGATGTACGAGAAGAAAGGTAATTCTTATAATTTTTTACATAAGAAGATGTGGTATGTCCAATGAGACAACTCTCCACTATAGACCAAACGAAATAGAAGTTTACAACTATAGGTCACCGTACGACCTTCAACGATGTGCAAAACCCATACCACAGAGTAATCCTTGCTTGGTATATATATTTTTACGTTACAAAAAGTATAAATCTATGAATAGAATAAAAAACAAATGAAAAAGAAAGTATATGGATTGGCATTTGCATGGCATAAAAAACATGTATTATTGCTGAAGAAAAATTACCATACGCGCACAAGAATATTAAAAAAACCCCATTAAAACAGATCTTTTACTGCTGTTTTTCTTCACATAGTTTATAAATTCAGCTCAATTAAGATATTTAAAAATAAAGAAATTACAGAAAATTTTAATAAATATAACCGTCAAAAGATAAACATACAGAATCAGTGAAATTACAAAGAAAGTTTGTCAGATGGTTTCTAATGAAATTGCATTCATTGTAGTTTTAGTGTATAATATGCTTTATTCTATTGTTTTAAGAGAGAGAAAAAAAAAAACAATATCTAGTAATAAATATTTTTATTAAATTTTTCAGGTGATTTGAAATGTCCAGTAGCTTCTTTTGAAAATTATATTTAAAAATTGTGTCCAGATCTTGACGATTTATGGCAAAGACCAAAAGCATTCTTTGATGTGGGTTGCAAATCTCCGCTTGGGAAAACACTCTAGCTTGTATGATGTCTGAAATATCTCATATTGCTTTGTTGTCTATGACATATACCAACCATTCAATTAGAGCTACCAGCATCACTGTAATGGATGTAGGAGGGGTAACAGGTCGTCACATAATGAAGGTGTCTGGTTACAGAAGTGAAAATTCATTAAAATCCTACTCAAACCGTGTTAGTGATAAAAAAAGAGGGAAATATCTGATATTTTGAGCAAGGCAATCTGTACAAATAAACCGGAGCATTCATCAGAAATTAAAAATGTAGTTGTTGAAAAAACTTCTGAAGTACAGCCTATTCCTCCACAGGAACTTTTAGAACTATTTTTAAATGATATGGAACTGGAAGAAGTTAATCATGTTAATGAAAATGTCTTGAGTGACTTGAATCTAATGCAGGGTTTGAACACAATTAATAAATCATGTGATATGAATGACAATCGTACACAACCATTGCAAGAAAGATGCATGAATGTGCAAATGAACAAAACCAATCAGGTTGAGCGTGGTGGGTCAAGAGGATTTTTTTCCTTCGTTCCAAAATTTGAAAACTGTTCTGTTAGTGTTACAGTGAACAATTATCAAACCAATTAAGTGAAGCTTATCCATGGAAAAGTTCGAAAATTGTTAAAAACAAAACAAAATTAATCTTTTGAACCTTATCTTTTTTCCCCCATTACATGGACATGTACATGTAGCAAAAGCATTTAATACTCTAGTATTCACACACTTTATTACATGACAATCATAAATATGTATTTGTTATAATTTTGTATTGTGTTATGTTGTTATCATTGTTGAATTAAAAAGTTGCAGTTATCTTTTATTGTTGTACTATTTCATTGTTTTCATATTCCATTTCAGGAAGACAAATAAAGTATAGATAGTGGAATAAAACATTCATTTTCCTTGCCTTCGGGAAATATGAAGATTTGATCACCCTCGAAAAGTCATATTTCCCTTAATCAAGGGAAATAAATGTATAGTATTTGCTGATGGGAATCTCATATGCAGAAAAAAAGACAATAAAGTCACAAAACAAACACATTAGAAAATTTATTCTTTAAAAATGAACATCTTACACATTATTCATACGTACTGAGGAATATCAACATGTTTCAGGTATTTAGGTAAATTTTACTCATCAATCCATTCAATATAATTAGTATAAAAAATTAACAAACCATAGCCAACTTGAACGTATAATATAAAAAAGGAAAGTGTATCTCATTTGTGTAGTAGGATCACATAATTCACTGTTAATGTGTTGTTTATGTAATCAATTAATAGTTCATATAAAATGCTTATGTATTGAAACTTATTCCGATGAAAACGGAAAACAATTTTGTTTTTATTTTGCGCTATTCTATTCATACATATATGTGTGTGAAAATTCATCAGGTCGACAGCTGTTTTTCAGCTCTATCTGTATGTGCATACATTCATCAACAATAATCATTATAGATAGCCTTTATGAAAATTGCAAATCAACAATCTATCTGTCTTTAATGCAAAATTCATATCCATCCGATGTTTAAGATAATCGTGCATGTTGATATATGATTTATTTGCTAAGTGTTCTAATATTACATTTCGAAACAAAATAATAAAATCCCGATACTATTTTATAATTCATGAATTTCTCAGAACATGAATTTGATAGGAAAACTTACACCATTTTTGTTTATTCTGGTTGTTTTTCTTTCTTTTTATTGCTTTGCTATTCACTTGATTTTCTTTTATGTCGGATCGAAATATAGTAAAACCCTTATAACCCCAAATTGCCAGTAGATCTTCACTTGTTCTCACTAAGGAAGCTTTCAACAAACTAACGATTAAATTGTAATCATTTTCCTTTGCTTAAAACAATCATTATTAAAAAAAAACATTTTTTTGTATAACATGTTAAAAGGAAAAATAACAAAAAACAAAATAGTGGATTAAACCTAATTTATATCTAGCTAAACCTCCTACTTGTGTGACAGTCAAAACTTTTGATTTTTCAATACTGTATACCACCATTTCCCATGTGAAATTGAAAAGTCGGTAATAAGAAATAATTCACAATGCTTTTCAACATAAATATGGTAGCATACGCTATAAATTTATAACTTTGGGATACCATACGGCATATTTTGTAAATAGTGAACAAAAAGGTAAAATATGCTACACAGAGGAACAGATGATCACTTTGCTGAAGTTTTTTTTATTGACAACATCTAACACATTATTCATACGTACTGAGGAATATCAACATGTTTCAGGTATTTAGGTAAATTTTACTCATCAATCCATTCAATATATTAAGTATAAAAAATTAACAAACCATAGCCAACTTGAACGTAAAATATAAAAAGGAAAGTGTATCTCATTTGTGTAGTAGGATCACATAATTCACTGTTAATGTGTTGTTTATGTAATCAATTAATAATTCATATAAAATGCTTATGTATTGAAACTTATTCCGATGAAAACGGAAAACAATTTTGTTTTTATTTTGCGCTATTCTATTCATACATATATGTGTGTGAAAATTCATCAGGTCGACTGCTGTTTGTCAGCTCTTTCTGTACTTGCATACAAAATGCATCATTCATCAACAATAATCATTATAGATAGCCTTTATGAAAATTGCAAATCAACAATCTATCTGTCTTTAATGCAAAATTCATATCCGTCCGAGGTTTAAGAAAATCGTGCATTTTGATATATGATTTATTTGCTAAATGTTCTAATATTTCATTTCGAAACAAAAAAATAAAATCCCGATACTATTTTATAATTCATGAATTTCTCAGAACATGAATTTGATAGGAAAACTTACACCATTTTTGTTTATTCTGGTTGTTTTTCCTTCTTTTGATTGCTTTGCTGTTCACTTGATTTTCTTTTATGTCGGATCGAAATATAGTAAAACCCTTATAACCCCAAATTACCAGTAGGTCTTCACTTGTTCTCACTAAGGAAGCTTTCAACAAACTAACGATTAAATTGTCATCATATTCCTTTGTTAAAAACAATCATTATTAAAAAAAAACATTTTTTTGTATAACATGTTAAAAGGAAAAATAACAAAAAACAAAATAGTGGATTAAACCTAATTTATATCTAGCTAAACCTCCCACTTGTGTGACAGTCAAAACTTTTGATTTTTCAATACTGTATACCATCATTCCCCCTGTGAAATTGAAAAATCGTTTAGAAGAAATAATTCACAATGCTTTTCAACATAAATATGGTAGCATACGCTATAAATTTATAACTTTGGGATACCATACGGCATATTTTGTAAATAGTGAACAAAAAGGTAAAATATGCTACACAGAAGAACAGGTGATCAGTGTGCTGAAGTTTTTTTATTGACAACATCTAACATATTATTCATACGTACTGAGGAATATCAACATGTTTCAGGTATTTAGGTAAATTTTACTCATCAATCCATTCAATAAATTTAGTATAAAAAATCAACAAACCATAGCCAACTTGAACGTATAATATAAAAAGGAAAGTGTATCTCATTTTTGTGTAGTAGGATCACATAATTCACTGTTAATGTGTTGTTTATGTAATCAATTAACAATTCATATAAAATGCTTATGTATTGAAACTTATTCCGATGAAAACGGAAAACAATTTTGTTTTTATTTTGCGCCATTCTATTCATACATATATGTGTGTGAAAATTCATCAGGTCGACTGCTATTTGTCAGCTCTTTCTGTATGTGCATACAAAATGCATCATTCATCAACAATAATCATTATAGATAGCCTTTATGAAAATTGCAAATCAACAATCTATCTGTCTTTAATGCAAAATTCATATCCGTCCGAGGTTTAAGAAAATCGTGCATTTTGATATATGATTTATTTGCTAAATGTTCTAATATTACATTTCGAAAGAAAATAATAAATCCCGATACTCTTTTATAATTCATGAATTTCTCAGAACAATAATATGATAGGAAAACTTACACCATTTTTGTTTATTCTGGTTGTTTTTCCTTCTTTTTATTGCTTTGCTATTCACTTGATTTTCTTTTATGTTGGATCGAAATATAGTAAAACCCTTATAACCCCAAATTCCCAGTAGATCTTCACTTGTTCTCACTAAGGAAGCTTTCAACAAACTAACGATTAAATTGTCATCATTTTCCTTTGCTTAAAACACTTTATATTAAAAAAACCCATTTTTTTGTATAACATGTTAAAAGGAAAAATAACAAAAAACAAAATAGTGGATTAAACCTAATTTATATCTAGCTAAACCTCCTACTTGTGTGACAGTCAAAACTTTAGATTTTTCAATACTGTATACCACACATATGAAATTGAAAAATCGGTAATAAGAAATAATTCACAATGCTTTTCAACATAAATATGGTAGCATACGCTATAAATTTATAACTTTGGAATACCATACGGCATATTTTGTAAATAGTGAACAAAAAAGTATAATATGCTACACATAGGAACAGGTGATCAGTTTGCTGAAGTTTTTTTTATTGACAACATCTAACACATTATTCATACGTACTGAGGAATATCAACATGTTTCAGGTATTTAGGTAAATTTTACTCATCAATCCATTCAATATATTAAGTATAAAAAATTAACAAACCATAGCCAACTTGAACGTAAAATATAAAAAGGAAAGTGTATCTCATTTGTGTAGTAGGATCACATAATTCACTGTTAATGTGTTGTTTATGTAATCAATTAACAATTCATATAAAATGCTTATGTATTGAAACTTATTCCGATGAAAACGGAAAACAATTTTGTTTTTATTTTGCGCTATTCTATTCATACATATATGTGTGTGAAAATTCATCAGGTCGACTGCTGTTTGTCAGCTCTTTCTGTACGTGCATACAAAATGCATCATTCATCAACAATAATCATTATAGATAGCCTTTATGAAAATTGCAAATCAACAATCTATCTGTCTTTAATGCAAAATTCATATCCGTCCGAGGTTTAAGAAAATCGTGCATTTTGATATATGATTTATTTGCTAAATGTTCTAATATTTCATTTCGAAACAAAAAAATAAAATCCCGATACTCTTTTATAATTCATGAATTTCTCAGAACATGAATATGATAGGAAAACTTACACCATTTTTGTTTATTCTGGTTGTTTTTCCTTCTTTTTATTGCTTTGCTATTCACTTGATTTTCTTTTATGTCTGATCGAAATATAGTAAAACCCTTATAACCCCAAATTGCCAGTAGATCTGCACTTGTTCTCACTAAGGAAGCTTTCAACAAACTAACGATTAAATTGTCATCATATTCCTTTGCTTAAAACAATCATTATTAAAAAAAAAAACATTTTTGTTGTATGACATGTTAAAAGGAAAAATAACAAAAAACAAAATAGTGGATTAAACCTAATTTATATCTAGCTAAACCTCCCACTTGTGTGACAGTCAAAACTTTTGATTTTTCAATACTGTATACCACCATTCCCCATGTAAAATTGAAAAATCGTTTAGAAGAAATAATTCACAATGCTTTTCAACATAAATATGGTAGCATACGCTATAAATTTATAACTTTGGGATACCCTACGGCATATTTTGTAAATAGTGAACAAAAAGGTAAAATATGCTACACAGAGGAACAGGTGATCAGTTTGCTGAAGTTTTTTTATTGACAACATATTTGTTGAATTTGGAGAAAGACTCTTTTAACAAATTGTCGGCATTTCTATTGGAACGAACTGTGCACCTCTCCTTGTCGACCTCTTTTTATTTTCATAGGAGTCGGAGTTCCTTCAGACACTTGTCAAAAACAAAAAGATCAAGGAAGCCAGATCATTCAATTTCACATTCAGATATGTTGATGATGTTCTTTCCAATAACAATCCAAACTTTTCCGATTGGATCCCATTAATATATCCCCAGAACTAAAAATTACAGAAACAAGATACACGGCTTCCTCCGCCTCATTTTTAGACTAGTCTTATGCCTCGAATTTGACATACGCGATCATTTCATTACCAGCATCTATGACAAACGAGACGATTTTAATTTTGAAATTATCGATTTCGCCCACCTTAGTAGCGATATACCAACTTCACCTGCATATGGGATATATATTTCCCAACTTATTCGGTATTCAAGAGCTTGCAGCTGCTACTCAGACTTTGTAAAACGTCATCAGTGTCTGAGTAAAAAGTTGATGAACCAGTGGTATGTCAAAGAAGTCTCGACCTTTTTCTAAAAACGTTCTTCGGAAGGTACCAAGACCTTGTTGATAAATATTCCGTATCAACTTCACAAATAATACTCGATGGTCTTGAAGTATAGATTATGGGTACTGACGTTGTTTATCATCTTAATAACGTGTTATAGTATTCTTTTATTTGTCTTTATGAATGTTACTTTTACTGTTTAGTCTGCTTTGATGATATCCATTTGACGTGGCTCTGTACTTATACATCCCGTCATTGTGTTATTGTTCTATGGTAAAAAAAATTGTAATCTTGTCTTCCATTTTTGCTAATGTGCTTTGTCTATATGCCTTTTTTGTGTTTCTTTGTTACATATGACGTGGCTCTGTACTTATAAATCCCGTCATTGTGTTATTGTGCTATAGTAAATTTTTATATTCTTGTCTTTCATTTTTGCTAATATGCTTTGTCTATATGCCTTTTTGTGTTTTTTTTTGTTACATATTTGTTTGTTTTTATACGATTAAGATTATAACACAATGTTGACTGCTGTACCCCTATTTTTGACATGTGTACCTAGCTAGCTATAAAACCAGGTTTAAGTAACCATTTTTTACATAAGAAAATGCCTGTACCAAGTCAGGAATATGAAAGTTGTTATCCATTCGTTTGATGTGTTTGAGCTTTTGATTTTGTCATTTGACTATGGACTTTCCGTTTTGAATTTTCCTCGGAGTTCGGTATTTTTGTTATTTAACTTTTTTCGCATAGATTTCCATTATACTGGCAACTATGTGATGAAAACAGACATAAAAAATTGGTGTACAGCAGTCAACATTGTGTTATAATCCTAATCTCTATAAAAAACAACTATGTCATCAAAGAAAAACAAAAAATGGCATATCAATAGACAAGGCACATAAGCAAAAAAAAAAAAAAAAAAAAAAAAAAATGAGAGACAAGAATACAACAAAAATGAAGATAGCACAATAACACAATGGCGAGATATATAAATACCGAGCCAAAAGGATGTCACAAAAAATGGACTATACAGTAAAGGTTAAAGATATACATAGAGCGCTGAGATAAACATTAGCTGAACTGAATAGGTGAGATCTGGACTGTTTTGGAGATACTAACGGTGTAGTATATGTGAGGCAGATATGACAGCTTGAGCAATCATTAGGTGCATTGAAAATGTCTTCTGTTCATCATCCTTGTCCCAAATATCAAACGCCTAAAGTAAACGAATAAAATATTATGTTCCAATCGCAAAAATGTAAAAAAAAACCCAATTAAGATCAAATGTCAATGTCAATGTCAAATAAAGGTCCCGATGATATGCGACACACCGTCGTATGCTTAAACATCTTTCTGTCAGACATGATGTCAATGTCAATGTCAAAAGGTTTGGGACATGACAAGGTTGTACGAGGAACAAGAAGAAGAGCAAATACTACAAAAAATAATATATCCCTTCGGTAATTGGGAAAGAAAATAAAATATTTCCACAAGAAATAAAAAAAAAAATATGATATAGACATTTCAAAACTTTTATATATCATTTATCTACCTAGCTTTTTAATCGATATCTTCACAAAGGTAAGATAACCTCAATGTCAAACACGATTTTCCTATTGCACGTAGGGTATTTTTTCTTTCATATTACTTCACGATGTCTGCTATATTTTTCTGTCCGAAGCTTATATTGAGATTCGAAGACTTTATTTACGTTTGGATACTAAGATCCAATAACCTGAAAATATCTTGGTATTTAAAGAAAAGTTATATTAACACTGAAATTAGAGTTTTTTTTATCAGTTGTCCTACAAAAGATTGTTGCGATATAAGTCTTATGTTAACATGACTTGTCAATAATTGCTGATTCTGTATTTCCTTATTTACGCCTAACATTAACATATAATTGTCTCCACCCCAAAATCCTATTGAATAAGAAATACTTGTTTGTCGTTGTCTGGGTACAAAGATGACTGCGTTCCATTAAAACATTCTCCTTTCAGTGTACAGACGTTTGTGTTGTTGTCATACTCTGCAGCGGAACATGCAGTCTTCGTGATGCACGTACTTGTACACTGAATGTTACTTTGCATTACAGATGAACTTATAACAGGACCGAAATATCCGTACCCGATCTTTCCACATACATAGATAGTATCAGTGCTTCCAAAACCTTAAATAGAAATTGAACTTTGTGTTTAAACTATTGACGAAGTAATGTATCATTAGTGTCTGACAGTAAAAAAAAAAAAAAAAAAAAAATAAAAAACAAGAATCTGCAGTGGTTATCAATATCTTTCGGTATATATATACATGTGTGTTTTCGTTTATATTTTTGCTTGAATGAGATTGTTAGTGAACTGTTAAAAGTTATTTCGAGTGTCTTTTAAAATGTTAAAGTATGCGAAACACATTGTTTTCTACCTAATGAAAATTAATGCCGTTTTGACATCATATTTCAAAATTTTCGGTTTTTAATACTCAATATTTCGTATTTGAAAAAAGTAAAATAACAAACATACCGAATTCCGAGGAAAATTCTAAACGAAAAGTCGATCCCAATCAAATGTCAAAATCAAAAGCTCATACACATCAAACGAATGAATAACAACTGACATATTCCTGAGTTGGTACAGGCATTTCCTTGTGTAGAGTATAGTAGATTAAACCTGGTTTTATAGCTAGCTTAACCTCTCACTTGTATGCCACTTGATTTGTTCTTTCACCTGTAATGATTCCATTGACTAGTCTTGTATTGACGTTACAAGCGTTTGGTGAACTTAATTATAAGCATGGTATCTTTGATGAGTTTTTATAAGCATGGTATCTTTGATGAGTTTTTATAAGCATGGTATCTTTAATGAGTTTTTATAAGCATGGTATCTTTGATGAGTTTTTATAAGCATGGTATCTTTGATGAGTTTTTATAAGCATGGTATCTTTAATGAGTTTTTATAAGCATGGTATCTTTGATGAGTTTTTATAAGCATGGTATCTTTAATGAGTTTTTATAAGCATGGTATCTTTAATGAGTTTTTATAAGCATGGTATCTTTGATGAGTTTTTATAAGCATGGTATCTTTAATGAGTTTTTATAAGCATGGTATCTTTGATGAGTTTTTATAAGCATGGTATCTTTGATGAGTTTTTATAAGCATGGTATCTTTAATGAGTTTTTATAAGCATGGTATCTTTGATGAGTTTTTATAAGCATTGTATCTTTGATGAGTTTTTATAAACATGGTATCTTTAATGAGTTTTTATAAGCATGGTATCTTTGATGAGTTTTTATAAGCATGGTATCTTTAATGAGTTTTTATAAGCATGGTATCTTTGATGAGTTTTTATAAGCATGGTATCTTTGATGAGTTTTTATAAGCATGGTATCTTTAATGAGTTTTTATAAGCATGGTATCTTTGATGAGTTTTTATAAGCATTGTATCTTTAATGAGTTTTTATTAGCATGGTATCTTTGATGAGTTTTTATAAGCATGGTATCTTTAATGAGTTTTTATAAGCATTGTATCTTTAATGAGTTTTTATAAGCATGGTATCTTTGATGAGTTTTTATAAGCATTGTATCTTTAATTAGTTTTTATAAGCATGGTATCTTTGATGAGTTTTTATAAGCATTGTATCTTTAATGAGTTTTTATAAGCATGGTATCTTTGATGAGTTTTTATAAGCATGGTATCTTTAATGAGTTTTTATAAGCATTGTATCTTTAATGAGTTTTTATAAGCATGGTATCTTTGATGAGTTTTTATAAGCATGGTATCTTTGATGAGTTTTTATAAGCATGGTATCTTTAATGAGCTTTTGAAACTAAATGATTTAAATCAAATAAGCAAGTATGATATTCTGTCACTTATTTGGATTTTTCTGAAAAACTCTCTGAAAGACTACACTACCAAGAATGTACTGACACTTTTCTTGTACTTTTCTATCCTCTTGTAAATCAGTATTGATCTGATACATGATAGAATTGTAATGTTGTACTTTTTATAAATTCAGCACTGTCGAATTTTATATTTATATTGATATTTGTATAGTAACTTATTTTTTTTATATTCAGTCCACATTTTTTCAGCACTGTAACAAATAAGTGACTAAGGAGGAATTTCCTGAATAAGGTTTCAAAGTGTGTTTGTTAACAGCGAACTATTTTTGCACTTGATGATCTTTAATATTTATTTAAGAACGATGGTAGAAGTGACGGGTTATGTAAACTGGTGATATATAAATAAGTAAGTTATATATTTACATAATATTTCCAAACGTTTGTTACAATATTGGTTTTCAGTCCACTCTATACAAATACATCAGTTATTACATACAGCTGTTAGTCACCATAAAATAATAAGGAGCATACCTTTGTTGCGAATGGGGCAACAATTTACCAAAGACCAAAAAGTAATGGCTTTACATTTATGATGGATCATAAAAGGATTTTTCTCAAATTAAAACACCTAAAAATAGGTTTGATCCAAGTATATTTAATCTAATCAACCGTTCAAAAAATTGAAAACAACACGTTTAATAATTTCACGTGTCGGAAGCGCTTTTCTGGATTTACCTTCATCAGGAACGCTCAAAGCCAAACATTTGAAATCCGAGGGATGTATAAGTACCGAAACAGTTGAAGAGCTGATTTACAAAAAATACCTAAAAAAATAGCCAAATTCATCTAAAGTCAACTTTGCCTGAGGGAGTTGAAACCTTAGTTTCTTTATAATTTCAAAATCTATAAAAAGACAAATTTAGAAAGGTTTGTTATAAATCATGTCAGTACCGAAGTACTGACTACTGAGCTGATGATACCCTCGGGGACTGATAGTCCACCAGCAGAGGTATCGACCCAGTGATGTAAAAAATTGAAAACAACACGTTTAATTATTTCATGCGTCCGAAGCGCTTTTCTGGATTTACCTTCGTCAGGAACGCTCAAAGCCAAACATTTGAAATCCGAGGGATGTATTAGTACCGAAACAGTTGAAGAGCTTTATGACAAAAATACCTAAAACAAATAGCCAAATTCATCTAAAGTCAACTTTGCCTGAGGGAGTTGAAAACTTAGTTTCTTTATAATTTCAAAATTTATGTACAGACAAATTTAGAAAGATTTGTTATAAAACATGTCAGTACCGAAGTACTGACTACTGAGCTGATGATACACTCGGGGACTGATAGTCCACCAGCAGAGGTATCGACCCAGTAATTTAAAAAATTGAAAACAACACGTTTAATTATTTCATGCGTCCGAAGCGCATTTCTAGATTTACCTTCATCAGGAATGCTGAAAGCCAAACATTTGAAATCCGAGTGATGTATAAGTACCGAAACAGTTGAAGAGCTATATGACAAAAATACCTTAAACAAATAGCCAAATTTATCTATGGTCAACTTTGCCTGAGGGAGTTGAAAACTTAGTTTCTTTATAATTTCAAAATTTATAAAAAGACAAATTTAGAAAGGTTTGTTATAAATCATGTCAGTACCGAAGTACTGACTACTGAACTGATGATACCCTCGAGGACTGATAGTCCACCAGCAGAGGTATCGACCCAGTGATGTAAAAAAATTGAAAACAACACGTTTAATAATTTCATGCGTCTGAAGCGCTTTTCTAGATTTACCTTCATCAGGAATGCTCAAAGCCAAACATTTGAAATCCGAGGGATGTATAAGTACCGAAACAGTGGTATACCTTCATTTCCTTATACCATAGGATAATGTTTAAATATATTACATATGGTTTGATGTTTCTTGTTTCTCATTGGTTTATTTGGTCACGTGTTTCCCAATATATATTTTCTATTTTTTCACTATTTTGACAAATTGAAAAAATGATATTGACTCCATGTTACTAAAATTAATAATAAAAATAGTAACATCGAGTCTATATCATTTCAAATAATAGTAACATCGACTCAATATCATTTCCAAACTTACACTATTTATATATGTAAAGAATTTCTCTTAGTCAATAAATTATATATGGCCCTGTTAGATTATATTGAAGTTCAAACTTCGTCTTCGGTCAATATATTCTGAAAAGGTCCACGTATAACGTATTGACTTCGTCAAAAGTTCATGATTTATATGTATCTACATGTCATCCATTGACTATTTAGAGGCAACAGTGGTTCAACGATGATCAAATCTATTAAATCAGTTAAGAATATACAAATCAAGGCAAGAAAACAAAGAGGAAATAACACGAATTTTCAAAGGCTAGAGACCTGATGCTTCGAAAAGGGTAATCGTCTCTTACTATGCATGTACTAACATTAGACATTGGTGTAACAGCACAATATCAGATAAACGAAGCGAAATGTTCATATTCAATTTAATGTTTGTAGTGTTTGATGTAGTTGGGTTTATGTCGTAGAGTTGCTGTTTCATGAAACCTTACCTACACCTCCTTAAACTATTCATTTTTGTTTAGTACTAGACTGACCCCAATGGTTGACTGGGTATAGAAATATGGTCATCTCTAGGTCTTTTTCGATTTGCAGTAAAACCCTTGCCGAAATGGGGCGTTCCTATGACTGTTTGGAATGTATACATTCATAGCCATGTCGAGTCTGAATGAAACTTTTCATACGATGCCTAGTGTAGATAGAGTTCCAGCATCTCTTCACGTGAAAAACCCTTGCAACAACTCGTTTGAGGCCTGCCTGTTACGAGGCTAAATCTCTGTCCCTTTTCGGTCCGCCACCATTTTCCAGTGGTATTCAAAAATTTCCTTCAACCATCCCGGTCTACGACCCCTTTTTACAAGATCTACCTACTGCATTTATTGTTAATTTGTTCTCATCCTGACCATTCATGAAATATTTGCCAATGTACGTAAAGCAATCAAAAACAAATATATATATGAATTAATGCAAGATAATTAGAGAGCTCAAAAAGAAAACCCTATCTTGTCTGCATTGGTTACGATTTTATCCTATAATACTTAGGGAGTGTTTGTCTTAATTTTTGGTAAGATGAAGTCAGAAAGTTAACAAATATATGATATCAAAAGGGGTACAGTATTTAACTAAACATCAAACAAAAGTTTAAGCAACACGAATATTATATTTTCTGTTCATAACAAAATGGAGAAGATACCTTTGGGATACTAGTATTGAAACGCATATGTCGAAGACAAACTGACAAAGCCATGGCATATCATAAAAAAAACGACGAAAAGACAAACAATAGTCTATAAAAAACAAAATAGGAAACAAACGACTGAACAACACTTACCCAACAAAAATTGACTGTAATCTTATATGGTCCGAAAGGATCTTCAGATCCTGCTCTACATGGGACAACCGTCGATATGTGTTTAAACCAACAATATGTTTTGTTGTATTTGGCTTTTTCTCTTCATATGTTTAGATTTTAGGTTTTGGTTGTTGCTGGTCGGTAGGTTCTGTTGAAAAGGAAATTACATACCAACGAATACGATTTTGACTACCCATGTGTGTAACGGACGATCCTACTTTGTAGTTTGATTGTAATAAATAAATGAAAATTGCATTTTATAAATTTCGTGCTTTCGAATCGCTTTGTGGTCAGTACTATTTGTGATGTAGTTCTTTTTCGTCTTTTCAAACCAGTAAGATCAAAACCTTTACATAATGAAAAGAGGAAATTCAATTCTGTTCAGTTTACCAATAAAGGAATTGATGCAAATCAACCTCAGCAACGTTCTACATCACAAGGAGGTAACATTTAAAATTCCACTTTATTTTCAAAATCAGTCTGTTCCTAATGTATCCTACAGTTACACCAAAACCATTGCACCTAAAGTATTTAACAATAAGCAAGCATTGCAGGACCTTAATTTAGCACAATACCTCAAAAACCCTCTGACATGTGACTGTTCCCACGCGCCTTATATTTACAATCCCTCTCGCCATCTTATTACTGGGGATTTAAAAAAATTTCAACATAAACACCTCCGAAAGTTGATATCTAATGGTCCTAAGTTTAGAGAACCCCAACACACCAATTAGAACTTCTAAAAAAATTATGGATTCCATTGAGGACTACTTCAGAGCGTGGGCTAATTGAGAAGAAGTTGAACTGGACACTTTGTCAGAATGGGTAAAAACAATCAGGCTTCTGATAAAACGCCGAATTCATTAGTTAAAAAAACTGTGTGAATGATGAACAAAAGTCCGTTTTCAGAGACAAAGAAGATGTGAAATGTCTTATAATTTCATCAAGATAAGTATTATCTTCCTGTGGACAAAACTTCTTTGTTGTATGTAAATCTTACTACTATGAGTGTCTTGCGAAAGAATTAGGAATATATGAGCACTCAGGTAAACATATCATTTGACAAGGATAACATTTTGTTGAATTATAAGTCCTTCTCTGCTTCAATGAACATTACACTGAACAGCAAATCGGAGGACTTACCTCGTTTGTATTGGTAACCTGTCCCAAAACTCTGTCCGCAGTGAAGGAGGGTCTTCAGAAATACTGTGAAACTGTTTAATAGCGTAGTGGTATTAACCATGTTTGGATTATAAAAAACTCTAAAGAACTTTTGGATAATTTAAATCTCGATCTTTCTCTGAAATTAGTTCTATCAAAACTTTTGATTTTTCAACCCTGTCTACCACCATTCA
Organism: Mytilus californianus; assembly: GCF_021869535.1. Lineage (NCBI taxonomy): Eukaryota > Metazoa > Mollusca > Bivalvia > Mytilida > Mytilidae > Mytilus > Mytilus californianus. The sequence goes on from NW_026262701.1 coordinate 85,818,051, forward strand.
TCATGTAAAATTTAAAAATCGTCTAAAAAAAATAATCCACAATGCTTTTCAACATGACAATGGTAGCATACGCTATGAATTTATTACTTTGGGATACCCTACGGCATATTTTATTAATAGTGAACAAAAATGCAAAACATGCTACACAGAGGAACAAGTGATCAGTAAGCTTGAGTTTCTTATTGACAACATATTTGTCAAAGTTAGAGATAGACTTTTTCAACAAAATGTCGGCATTCCTATGGGAACGAACTGTGCGCCTCCCTTTGCCTACCTCTTCTTATTTTCATATGAGTCGGAGTTCCTTTAGACACTTGACAGAAACAAGAAGATCAAAGAAGCCAGATCATTTCATTTCGCATTCAGATATATTGACGATGTTCTTTCCATTAACAATCTAAGCTTTTCTGATTGCGTTTCATTAATATATCCTCCAGAACTAGATATTAAATAAACAACAGACACGGCTTCATCTGCCTAATATTTAGACTTATACCTCGAATTTGACATAAGCGGTCATCTTAGTACCAGAATCTATGACAAACGAGACGATTTTAATTTTGAAATCATCAATTTTCCACATTTTAGTTGCAATATACTAACTTTACCTGCAATGGGATATATATTTCCCAACTCATTCGGTATTCAAAATCTTGCAGCTTGTACTCAGACTTTGTAAAAATTCATCAATGTCTAAGCAGAAAGTTGATGAACCAGGGGTATGTCAAAGAACGTCTCGTCTTTTTTCAAAAAAAGTTCATCGGAAGATACCAAGACCTTGTTGATATACATTCAGTATCAACTTCACAAATAATACACGATGGTCTTGAATCTTAGATTCTAGGTACTGACGTTGTTTGTCATCTTAAGAATGTGTTATAATATTGTTTATTTGTCTTTGTAAATTTTTTCTTTTACTGTTTAGTATATTTTTGGTAATATCCATTTGATGTGGCTCGGTACTTAAACATCCCGTCATTGTGTTATTGTTCTATAGTCAATGTTTCTATTCTTGTCGTTTTTGCTTATGTGCTTTGTCTATATGCATTTTCGTTTTTCATTGTTGATATATTTGTTTGTTTTTATAGTAATTTAGAATATAACACAATGTTGACTGCTGTACCACTAGTTTTGCCCTTTTTACCAATTATGTCTGTTTGTTTTGTTCACACATTGTTGTCAATATAATGCAATGTTATACGACTGTCATACAAGTGAGAGGTTTAGCTAGCTATAAAACCAGGTTTAATCCACCATTTTCTACATAAGAAAATGCCTGTACCAAGTCAGGAATATGACAGTTGTTATCCATTCGTTTGATGTGTTTAATTTTGCCATTTGATAAGGGACTTTCCGTTTTGATTTGTCCTTGGAGTTTTTTATTATTTTACTATTTTTCATCTAACTTAACATCTTTTGCTCAATTGGTTGAAAGATTGTTCAATTACATAAACTCGTTTGACCTTACTTGGACTTTTTACTTAGACTTGTCATTGGACATACTCATCAAGGTGCATGCTTAAAGTAGATGACATTCTTCCACCTATCCAAAAAAAAAAGGTTTAACTATGAATTAAGTCAATGGTTATACCTGATTCATGGAGGCTGTTTACTGGATTTCCATACATTTCTACTTCACAAATGACTAAGTATGCCGTATCCCGGCGTTTAATCCTGACATACCTTCCTTTAGTGTTAGGAGGGCATGTAACCGTGATTCTCTGACTTCCTATTGCCTGGTAGTGACAATTAATTGTATCTCCTTCCTCTAAATCATTCCAATGATTACATGTACATGTTGGCAAAATAACTTCAACATCAAAGTTAGTGAGAAAGTCAACTGAGGATAAAATATTAGAATTCAGTATTTAATTGAAATTGAAATACTACGATATGATTGCTTCAACGCTAGCCAAATATTCACATAAGCAGGTACGTATGTGGGTCGTCTTTATCAATTTCCAGTTTTCGGTGAAGTTTTCTTATAAAAGGATTTTGCCTTACTTCTATTGTTTTGTGTTTTGTTTTAGCAGAATTCAAACTTTCGGTGAGTTTTTGGAATTTCAAAAGGTTTTGCCTCGAGCATCACTGATGAGACATTAGTTGTCGGAATACGCATCTGGTGCAGTTTAATTGGTCCCATTAATGTTATAACTACCTCCGTGTCGATACCTATGCTGTTGGACTGTTAGTCCTTAAGGTATACCTGGCCCGGCAATACGGATTTTGTTTGATTTGATGTACTGTCCTTGTGCATAGCTCTGATTCCTTGTCTTGGTGTGGTTTAACTGTTGGTTGTTTTTGGTTTTATCCGCCATATAGGCATCACTGAAGATACTAAAGTTGTCGAAATGCGATTCTGGTGCCAAAAGTTTGTACTGTTCATGTTATAATTTACCTTCATTTCATGGTCTTTTTTCGACTTATGATTAACGCAGATAAAATAAAGGTAAAACATCCAACATTAGTATGTTTAATGTTTAGCATGTAATACTTTATCAAAAACTTAAACGGAATATTGAACATTATACAGTATGTATCAAATGCACAGGTAAAGAGTTGAGACAATATTGTTTAAACTATTACAATTCAATAAAAGACTAGTATAGTACAGTAATATTATTTATCAAGCAAGCAATATTTTGAATTGTCTTTCCCTTACAAACATCATGTATTTTTCGATAAATTCAAAAAGAAACTAAAACGCATAAACAAATTATACAAATAACATAAAATACGAGTTTAAAACTTGTGAAAAAGGACATATACGTATAAGTATCTATGCTTGTATTTTTTATTCAAATTGATCAAATGATTTTAGACACCTTGCGTAGATATACATACAGTTACTATCACTTTGCATGCTATGCTACAATGAACGCGGGTCTTAAACACGGAAATATGCTGGAGGCGTATATTTCTTTTTTTTAATTTTTGGAGTGGGTGGGAAAAACGATGTCGACTGGAATTTTCCTGAAATCTATTTTTTTACAATATATCCTATGCTTTTTATATTATTGTTTTCATTAATACCCTGCATATTTTATTTTATAATATCTTATTTGTTAAATAATGCGAAATAAGTTTTAATTGAGGCTAGCTGTGTACATAAGTACAGTTGCTCAGTCTTTAGTTTTCTATGATGTTTGTGTATACTGTTTGTGTATACTGTCTGTGTATACTGTTTGTGTATACTGTTTGTGTATACTGTTTGTGTATACTGTTTGTGTATACTGTCTGTGTATACTGTTTGTGTATACTGTTTGTGTATACTGTTTGTGTATACTGTTTGTGTATACTGTCTGTGTATACTGTCTGTGTATACTGTCTGTGTATACTGTTTGTGTATACTGTTTGTGTATACTGTCTGTGTATACTGTTTGTGTATACTGTTTGTGTATACTGTCTGTGTATACTGTCTGTGTATACTGTTTGTGTATACTGTCTGTGTATACTGTTTGTGTATACTGTCTGTGTATACTGTCTGTGTATACTGTTTGTGTATACTGTTTGTCTTTCGGTTTTTTTTTGCCATGGTTTTGTCTTATTTAGATTTGATTATTTTTCGACTTATGGGTTTGAATGTCCCTTTGCTATCTTTCGTTCCTCTTTGTTTACGTTTTTTCCCTAAAATATACAAATAATTTTCGTATTATACATGGCCCCCTCCTAAATTGCTAAATTATATATATGGGGCATATCGTTATTCAAACATTTGAAGTCAACACTACTGGTAGAAATTTACTATCAGTTATATTTATTGAGAAAGTGTATTTAGGCAGACGTTACTTTTAAAATGTTCCCGCCTTGAAACCAGCTCTCCTACCTTGGAATGTACTACTTATGAAAAGATCATTCTCAGATGTGTCTGACTTCAAAATATCATGTTTCATTATTATTGGGGAGAGGATGCAATGTTAGTATAAATACCAAAATTCTGAAAATCCAATTACGCTCAATGAGCGAACAGTTATTGGCACTTATGAATCTCTCATTGTAAATTTATAAGCATACAATCTAAAGATTTTATCTGATTTCGGAGGTTTTACTTATGCTTTACACGTATTTACAACTTCAACCAGATACAGACAGGCACTTGTAATATTAATATAACGAGTTTTATTTGTATAAAATAGTAAAACTGAGAACAGATTAACACTTACTGCAACAGTCTGTACGTCCAAAAATATATATATCATTAATGACATAAACATTCAGAAGGTCGACTGCCCACCATGACTGCTGATTATGAAGACTGTCTGAATGCGCGCAGATAAAATATCCATTTGACCTATCTGACCTATCTCCATCAAGGGCATATGTAGAGTTATATTGCTCAAATATAGAAGAAAGCTTTGTGGGTTTCTTTAACGCAATGTTTGCATCCGTAAAAGCTTAAACAAAAAAATTGTACATAAATATTATACGAATATATATATTTAATTATTATTAATATTGACCAACCAAATCAAGAACTCTTAATAGTATATGCTAATTGAATAATATGTTGAACAGAATGTTATCAGAACAGGCAAAACTCACCAGAGATACCAATTGTATAGTAAAGTAAGGCACACTGGCGTTTCATCAGGGAAGACCAAATCAAATTCAAAGTTGAAAAGCGTTAAAAACCAATCTTGCAACAGTGTGTGCCAAAAACTCTATGTACGCCTGGGAGAAGAAAAACCGCGGTGTTTCAAACTAAGATAATCATTCTGTAATTGAGGTCTTTAATTTGCTTTTAAAAAGGACATTCACTGCAGATTTCAATCCTTCAATACATACTTTTTAAACTTGAATTCTGAGATCTTGGTCCGTTGGAAATATATTTTCCTTTTTCGTATATATCCATTCGAATTATTTTAGAACTGCATTAAATGCCTTTACCAAGTCAGGAATATGACAACTGTTTCACATCGTTTTAACTTTGAATTTACCATTTGATAAAGGTCTTTCCGTTTTGAATTCTCCTTGGTGATCGGTATTTTTGTTATTTTACTTTTTGTCTTACACCACATCCAGCGCTAGACAGATAATTATGAATTCATCATTCTACTTGTACCTTGATATTATAAGTTATTAGGATAAACCTTGAAACATCAATGTCTGCTAAGAAAATTTAACGAAGAATTTAACAAGCAAAACTCACCAGAGATACCAATTGTATAGTAAAGTACGGCACACTGGCGTTTCATCAGAGACGACCAAATAAAATTCAAAGTTGCAAAGCGTTAAAAACCAATCTTGCTCTTAAAAAGTATGGACATTCACTTAAGGTACATTATTTCTGTTTCTTTTCTTTTCTATTTTAATAACGTACACATATTTAATAGAATGGCTATATTCTGTTTTGGTAGTCTATCATTATAGTTATATCATCCTTCTGTACCTAAATATATATGCAGAACATTAATCGAGATTTTATTGTTATACAATATTCTTTGAAACCTCACAACTGCCCACCATGACTGCTGATTATCAAGACTGTCTGAATGGGCGCAGATAAAATACCCATTTGACCAATCTGACCTATCTCCATCAAGGGCAATTGAATACGTTGATAATCAGCAGTCATGGTGGACAGTTGTGAGGTTTCAAAGAATATTGTATAACAATAAAATCTCGATTAATGTTCTGCATATATATTTAGGTACAGAAGGATGATATAACTATAATGATAGACTACCAAAACAGAATATAGCCATTCTATTAAATATGTGTACGTTATTAAAATAGAAAAGAAAAGAAACAGAAATAATGTACCTAATGCTATCTATATATTATAAACCTGGTATATTGAAATCCATTAAAACCTATAATGTGTAAATTACTCAATTCGAAAATATTTTTTGTGAGGTTTCAAAGAATATTGTATAACAATAAAATCTCGATTAATGTTCTGCATATATATTAAGGTACAGAAGGATGATATAACTATAATGATAGACTACCAAAACAGAATATAGCCATTCTATGAAATATGTGTACGTTATTAAAATAATACATTACCCCACGACATAATTAGATATATCAATTCTAAAACATTTTTGTCTAACATAATGCCTAGCTGTATCCACTGCATAGTTGACAAAAAAAATCTTTCAAGAGAATAAAAAAAGTCAATGTATAATTGTTTTTCACTTGTTCCGTTGATTGACAGCGCTTAATTTTGTCAGTTTTCATAAACTACCCCGTTTTAAATTTGGCTTGGAGTTCGGTGTTTTTGTCATATTTGTTTTTATTGTACAGTATCTTAATTTTGATTGATTGTTAGTGTTGTAATAAATAGTGTTAGCAGCAAAGAAAGTATCCTTTATAAGTTTCAAGATTTTAATGGATTTCGATAATGACGTTATGAATTCATCATTGATTCTGCTTTAAGAAATGATATATTTTTTCAGAGGGAATTATTAAGTAGGACAATGTTGCGCAGACATGAAAACTGTAACCTTTATGTCTTTGCATGTACTAGTTACGGCAATTTACAGCCACCAAAAAGAATTTAAATTCCGATAGATTTCATTTAAAAATTATATCAAAACGAAATATTCTACGAGATGATGCTATTTGCAAACGGTTTTCTAGTTCCTTTATTTCTCATACTTTGCATAAAATAAGATGCGGTGAAGACGTCAGTTATGAGAGCAACCCATGGTTACTTACCCAAAATGCATCTATATGTCAACTTACGATGAAGCACAGCCATAAAAGCGCTATTTCTTTGCTTTTTGTTTTTTTGCTGTGCATATACTAATTTTGTGTAATGAATTGATACTCCACATCCTTTCTCTTATTTTATAGTCTATAATGCTTTACAAATGCTGTATATAGAAATCCCACAGATCCACGTACACTATTAAAAAAATACATTAACTTCATTCAATAATTAGAAAAATATAACAATTACTTTTTTATATAACGAAACAAAGGAAAAATTATAAGTGAAACTTAACAGCTGACGGTGCCTTTTATTTGAAAAACAACTCATAGCGTAAAAAGAAGGCATGGCAATGGTTTAATTCATTAGTATTTAGCACAAGACGTTCTCAACAGCACACGCACTTCATTACATTTCTAGCATATCCAGTATAATAACAGAGCCACCATCGTCATTTTTCATTTGTTTTTTTATCATTACTGGTGTCCTCTTTTGTACTACAGACAAACAATGCCAAAACAAACCTAATCTTTACATATAGAAAAATGTCTCCATGTGAATCTAGAAAAGGATATAAATGACAATTACCCGATCATGTCGTTTGTCAATTTTCCAGTTGTTATTCCATTGACATACAGTTTGCATATACATTATAAAATAACATTGAGAAAGGAAAGAGACAATAACCCGACCAAAGAGCAGAAAACAGCCGAAGGCCACCAATGGGTCTTCAACACAGCGAGAAAATCCCGCACCCGGAGGCGGGCTTCATCTCTATATGTTCTTTAGAAAAAACAAATTGTAAAGACCTTTTGTTGACCTTGAAAGGAAACCCATTGTTTCATTCAACTTCAGTCACCACAATATCATTTTGAACGTTTAAGGCTACATAAGAAAAGCCTTGCTATTGTTACTGTAATCATTGAGTTAACATTTTCTTGGAGAAAATTGGTTAGCTTGAATAAAATTAGCATCACTGGCAATAAATTACACCAAGTGAAACATGAAACCAATCCAGATAGCATATACCTACTATTATCTATCAATATCCTACTTTTTTTCCACCAACAATTAGGATAATTAGAACAATTTTTAGGGTTCCGCGAATCCATGCTATATCAAAATCAGCGATTTTAACTACATGTTAAAGGTGCCGAAAATAAACATGTGTACCATATATACAAACTATAATATTGTTATAATATCAGAAGGTAAATAATAATTTAAAAATTATAGGTTATGTATGGCCTTGAACAATGAGCAAAACTCATACCTCATTGTCAGCTATAAATGGTCCCGAAATGATAAATGTAAAACAAATCAAACGAGAAAACTGACGGCCTGTTTTATGTACAAAGCAATAAGCGAAACACAGATATGATATACAGACTCCTGCCCTGGCGAGGTAAACTAGTTTGCTGGCGCTAAACCCTCCCCTAACCTGACAGTAATAGTACAACATAAGAACAAACTATAAAAATCAGTTGAAAATGGCTTAACTCATCAGATCAATACAAAGCAGAACAACAACTAACAAACAACAGACCGGATGTGATAGAGTATTTATACATCCCCTAAAAAAAAAGAGCAGATCTGTGAGTACTAGCAGTTACTACACGCTATTTATAAGCTTTTAACAACTAATAAAATAAACATGCATCTAAGACTATAATATCTATCAGTACAAATCCACAATCCAATGGATTGAGTGTAAAGAAGTCGTTAAAGTCAGAGAAAAAAATGACATTATGCAATGAAAAGATACACACATCGACATATTGTAGAGACATAAATGTGCATAAATATAACAATAATAATTAGATTTTAATATTCTGATTACAAAACCAGTATTTATACCAATAAAAACAATATTCAAATATCTAATTACAGTGTTAATTTGATAACTTTAGAATAAATTTATTTAAAGGTTCGATTGTTGACCCTGATCGTATCTAAATTTTCAGACTCGGTAAACAACACCTCCGCATAAATTAGGATGTGCTATCCCGTTTAGAATAAGTTTTTTACAGGTACAACAAACTTCAAAATAAATCTTTGTATTCATAAAAGAAGTAAGTTAAGGTTTTCTGTAATGTGTGGTAACGAAATCCCTAAATTAATACTTTGCTAGTTTTCGGGTTCACTGAAATCCAAAACGTCACTTCTGATTGTCTAACATTTCTTTTTTATGAGGCTACAATCCAAATTCGAGCCCATTTACTGAAAAACAAAGCTGATTTAGCAATTTTAAAGAAATATTTGTTTTTAGTAATGGCGGCAATCTTTGATCATGTTGATAGAAGGCGAGGCTATCTGGTTTACTTTTAGAATAGAAACATTGAGGATCATCCATTCAACCTTTGGTTTCAATTGGCCAAGTGGTTTCTGAGCATAAGATCTTAAGTGTTTTTTGTTGTTGTAAAAGTCGGCCTAATATGCATATATAACCGGTAAAATCAGAAAAACTATATATTTTATTGGAAAATCTAGAATACATATTTGTACCAAGTCAGGAATATGGCAGTTGTTATCAAATAGTATGTTTCTATGTTTGTTGGCCTTTGTTTTTGTAGCAGTTCAGTGTTTCTTTTGTTCCGTTGTTTTCCTCTTATAGTTTATGTGTTTCCCTCGGTTTTGGTTTGTGACCCAAATTTGTTTTCGCTTAATCGATTTATGACTATTGAACACCGGTATCCTACTGTTTTTAAGGTATTACACTACTTAGTTTCGTTTGGTTATAGCTGACGTTAGAGCTCATTTTGTTGAAAATAAAGCAGTTTTCTTCATTCAAATCGATAACTGCCGATTTGTCTGCCGGTATATTTTCATAATGAAAGCAATAACCTTATAACCTACAGTGATTCTGCACAAAACTTGAAACTTTATGATTTACAGATGTGTTCTTTTAACACATTTTATTACCAGTTTCATTTGATATATGTTACATGTATCTGATTGATATCTCACAACACATATATTTCAATTGGTAATTTACGATCAAATCCTTTATTAAGTGACAGCTTAAAAAAAATACCCATTTCGACACGACCCCCCCCCCCCCCCCCCCCACCCCCCCCCCCCCTTTTGTGTTTCAGATCGACAGTATTTTTTTCAGTAAATGTAAGTCTCATATTCTGAGATGTCATCATGATTCAACTCCCTCGTTCCTTGTATTGTGCATGCGAATCGTGTATTTTTGTCTTCTAATTGACAATATCGTTTATAATTTGTACAAAACATCCGTTTCTTCAAAATATCTTCTACACATTTTTCTATAATAACTTTTTAAATATTAGTATCCTCTGCTGCATAACATAAACGGTACCAATGTTTCTGCATGTGTGGAAATATGGGTCATTTTAAAAAAATGTCGAATTTTCAGTACACCCATGCTAAAATTTTTATTTCTAATGGAAAATGCAGTTGTAGGATTTATGAGTCGGAACATTAATAATAAACACGACTTCGATCTATTTTGATAAGATTAAAATAACCCCTCACGACACTTACCAAAGAGGAAACCTGGATAATCAAAGGTCTGTTCTATGTTCCTTTGGAATTTCAACCAAAGATGAAGAACTGGATCTTCCATCACTGTATTGGATACCTAAACTACACAAGTGTCCTTACAAACAACAGTATATTGCTGGGTCTTCCAAGTGCTCCACGAAACCTCTTTCTAAATTATTAACATCTACTTTATCAGCAATCAAAGCCGGGTTCCAAAGTTATTGTGAAACTGCCTATTCTAGAGGTGGCGTGAATCAGATTTGGATACTAAAAAATTCCAAAGGTCTTTTAGAGTACATACAATCTAAGACTCTTTCATCTTGCCAAAGTATTAAAACATTTGACTTTTCCACACTTTACAAAAGTATTCCCCATTCCAAACTAAAAGACAAATTGAAAGAGTTGGTATTAATTTGTTTCATTAAAAAGAATGGCGAACGTAGATACAAGTATCTTGTCTTGGGGAGGGATAAATCTTACTTTGTAAAAATCACTCTGATTCAAACAAAAAATTCTCTGAAACTGACATTATCAAGATGCTTGATTCCTTGATTGACAACATATTTGTTACGTTTGGAGGGCGTGTTTTTCAACATACTGTCGGAATTCTAATTGGAACCAATTGTGCCCCTCTTCTTGCCGACTTGTTTCTTTATTATTATGAGGCTGACTTCATACAGGAACTTCTTAGGAAGAAAGATAAGAAGTAAGCAACATCATTTAACTCTACGTTCCGCTATATAGATGATGTTCTCTCACTTAATAATACAAAATTTGGTGACTATGTTGAACTCTATCCCATCGCACTAGAGATAAAGGATACTACATATACAGTTAAGGCTGCCTAATATCTTGACTTACATCTAGAAATTGACAATGAGGGTCGGTTGAAAACAAAACTTTACGACAAAAGAGATGATTTCAGCTTCCCAATTGTGAACTTTCCATTTCTATGTAGCAACATTTCAGCAGCGCCTGCAGACGGAGTATATATCTCCCAATTGATACAATATTCCCGGGCTTGTGTTTCCTATCATGATTTCCTTGATAGAGGATTGCTGCTCACAAGGAAGCTATTAAACCAAGAGTTCCAAATGGTGAAGTTGAAATCATCCCTTCGTAAATTTTACGGACGCCATCACGAGTTGGTTGACCGTTATGGAATAACCGTTTCACAGATGATATCGGATATGTTCCTTATGTCGTAACTACAATACCCTTCCCTTTTCACGAATGTGACTTACCGAATTAGACTATTTACCGGATTTGTAATAACATAAGCAACACGACGGGTGCCACATGTGGAGCAGGATCTGCTTACCCTTCCGGAGCACCTGAGATCACCCCCAGTTTTTGGTGGGGTTCGTGTTGCTTAGTCTTTAGTTTTCTATGTTGTGTCATCTGTACTATTATTTGTCTGTTTGTCTTTTTATTTTTGGCCATGGCGTTGTCAGTTTGTTTTCGATCTATGAGTTTGACTGTCCCTCTGGTATCTTTCGTCCCTCTTTTAAATCCGATTTTGGCGTAATTTATGTGCGTACAGTGTCCGAGTAACACATTTCAAATGATTTTTTCCTATTTTCTGATCTCCTTGATATCTGCAAATGGGACTTTTTGTAGAACGTAAATAATAACTTTAACGAAAAATCGTAGCTTCTTTATTATTATATGTAACATTTTTTCTACAAACTAAATTCAATCAGCGTACATGAAGTTCATGTCCATCCTGTTACCGCTACTTAAATCAGCCGTTAAATTTTTCTCCCTATGAATATTAAACTGATCAGTGTTGATTTCAAAAGCGCAAAGTAACCTAAACATTTAACACAGCACGTTTCTTGTATAACAGTGTAGAGAAAAGAAATTTCAAGACATTTAGTGAAAAAAACATTATCACTTCATCAGAGGGAGTAGTTATTTCACAACAGCATTCAAAAATGGAGAAATTGGTCTATCCTGTTATGTCTATCCTGTTACTATGGTTGCTATAGTTACATTAACAGGATAGACAATAATAGACAGAAACGCCTTTAAAAAGTTTATAATAACATATAGTTGCACACATAATGAAATGTTTCGTTGAACTTATCTAAAGGTTATAACGTCTTAATCTTCGCAATTTAGCATTTGCATGTGCAATACTGCTATCGGTAACAAGATAGACAAAACGGTAACAGGATAGAACTTAATATAGTGAAATATCATTAATTTACGTTCCTGTTACCAATAAAATAAAGACAAAAGTAAACCAACGTGCGAGGGATTTACTTGATGTTGGATTTATTTGAAAGAGAGAAAAAAGCTGAACATTATGAATTGCTACCTTAGACTTGCATAACTGGTGGTTATTTTTATAACCTTTGAAAACCAATTTTTATATGCATTTTTCAGTACAACATGGAAAATTGGCAAATAATCTATTATTCAAAGAATGAATATATATAGAAGTTTTTACTCTTGAAAACCATCTTATTGGCTACGAAAAACAAGCTTAAAATTTTATCGAAACCTTTTCTAAATAACCCGAAATTTCTTTTGAACATGGTAACAGGAGAGACAAAATATTGCATCACCTATCCAAAAATGTTTCAATATATTCTTGTATGACATTATCAAGATTGCATCTTTTTATATGGTGTTCTATTAGTACTGTTTGTTTTGATATGCTTCTGACGAGGGATGTTTGAATATGTAACTTTAAATCAATTTCAAAATTTTAAATTCGACATTTTTTGAAAATGACCCATATATAATTGGGTGAACAATTTCATGCATAAATTTAAAATGAATAAGATTTTCTATCCCTGTATCAATATAAATATGAATGGGGCGGGGGTGTTAAAATCCCAGCAGCGTCTTTTACCTAAAGTTACCACCCATATATTTTATGGAAAATCTAGTATATGTTCCAGTTTTTCATATTGGTAAACACTCAATAATTCACTTTGAGTTGAATTTGGAGGTAGACTTCAACAAAATGTCGGCATTCCTATGGAAACGAACTGTGCGCTTCTCCTTGCCGACCTCTTCTCATTTTCGTACGAGTCGGAGTTCTTTCAGACACTTGTCAAAAACAAGAAGATCAAAGAAGCCAGGTCATTTAATTTCACATTCAGATATATTGATGATGTTCTTTCCATTAACAATCAAAACTTTTCTGATTGGGTTCAATTAGTATATCCCCAAGAACAAGAAAATAAAGAACTAACAGACACGGCTCTCTCCGCCTCATTTTTAGACTTATACCTCGAATTTGACATACACGCTCATCTCTGTACCAGAATCTATGACAAACGAGACGATTTTAATTTTGAAATGATCAATTTCCCCCACCTTAGTAGCAATATACCAACTTCACCTGCATATGGGATATACATTTCCCAAATTATTCGGTATTCAAGAGTTTTCAGCTGCTACTCAGACTTTGTAAAACGTCACCAGTGCCTGCGCAGAAAGTTGATGAACCAGGGGTATGTAAAAGAACGTCTCGTCCTTTTTCTTAAATATTCATCGGAATGTACCAAGACCTTGTTGATAAATATTCCGTATCAACTTCACAAATAATACATGATGGTCATGAAGTATAGATTCTGGGTACTGACGTTGTTTATCATCTTAATAACGTGTTATTTTATTCTTTTTTATTTGTCTTTTTGAATATTACATTTACTGTTTAGTCTATTTATGGTGATATCAATTTGACGTGGCTCGGTACTTATACATCCCGTCATTGTGTTATTGTGCTATGGTAAATTTTCGTATTCTTGTCTTTCTTTTTTGCTTATGTGCTTTGTCTATATGCCTTTTTGAATTTCTTTGTTACATATTTGTTTGTTTTTATACTAGTAGTGATTAAAATTATAACACAACGTTGACTGTTGTACCCCTATTTTGACATTTTTACCTATAATGTCTGTTTGTTTTGATCACACATCGTTGTCAATATAATGGAATTTTATGCGACTGTCATACAAGTGAGAGGTTTGGCTAGCTATAAAACCAGGTTTAATCCACAATTTTCTACATAAGATAATGTCAGTATAAGTCAGAAATATGACAGTTGTTGTCCATCCGTTTGATGTGTTTGAACTTTTGGTTTTGCCGTTTGAATAGGGACTTTCCGTTTTGAATTTCATCGGAGCTCGGTATTTTTGCTATGTTACTTTTTTTAGACCTAGTTATACAAGGGACACATCTTGTCTTTAGTTGTGATATTGTTAACAAAGTAGCAAAAAACAAACTATAGGTATGCACAAAGAATAGGGTCGGTAGGTCAGTGGAAAACGCATATATTTCATTTGTCCATGGCGGAAATACATGTGATTTTTTTACTTCATCAATCAACACAGCTTTAATTAAATTATAGGTTCTTGCATTTAAAAGAAAACTCTGTTGTGTTTAATTCTCAATATATACCGATATATATATGACAATATATACATTTCTGTCATACAACACAATTTGCCACAAGTTAATTTGAATATTAAACACACAACCACTCACAGACTGTCGCAAATGCAAATAATGCAACAATTCCATATTCTAGCTATCATATAATTTAAAGCAAACAATGAAACCGTACAGGATGAAAAAGTGATGTTACCTGCAATTAAATTCATTGACATGTGATTCAACTGTTCATTTAGCAATTAGGGTTGACATTTGAAGGATAGAAATTTTTTGAACAATTTTCTAATGGTTCTAACGTTACGGATTAACGTGAAAAGGAATGTTTTGTGCTATATGTTAATATTTAGCATTAAAAGAAATAAAAGATTATTATAGTCACAACGATTAACTACGATATACTGAGAAAAGGTCAGAAGATATACCGAGGACAGTATCAACTGAGGAGCTGCGCAAGATACTTTCCGTCAGCAGCAATATTACTCGAGACATAAGGAACATATCCGCTATCATCTGTGAAACGGATATTCATTAACGGTCAAATCGTGATGGCGTCCGTAAAATTTACGAAGGGATGATTTCTTCTTCATCATTTGGAACTCTTGGTTTAATAGCTTCCTTGTGAGCATCAACCCTCTATCAAGAAAATCATGATAAGAAATACAATCCCGAGAATATCGTATCAATTGGGAAATATTTACTCCGTATGCTGGCGCTGCTGGAATGTTGCTACATAGAAATGGAAAATTCACAATTGGGAAGATGGAATCATCTTTTTTGTCGTAAAGTTTTGTTTTCAACTGACCCTCATTGTCAATTTCTAGATGTAAGTCAAGATATGAGGCAGTATTAACTGTATCTGTTGTATTCTTTATCTCTAGTTCGATGGGATAGATACTTTCAACATAGTCATCAAATTTTGAATTATTTAGTATGAGAACATCATCCATATAGCGGAAAGTAAAATTAAAGGATACTGCTAACTTCTTTTCTTTCTTTCTAAAAAGTTCCTGAATGAAGTCAGCCTAATAAGAATAAAGGAACAAGTCGACAAGAAGAGGGCCACAGTTGGTTTCCATGGGAATGCCGATAGTTTGTTGAAAAACACGTCCTCCAAACGTAACAAATATATTGTCAATCAAGAAATCAAGCATTTTGATATTGTCAGTTTCAAAGAATTTTTTGTTTGAATCAGAGTGATTTTTTACAATGTTAGATTTATCCCTCCCTAAGACAAGATACTTGTATCTACGTTTGCCATTATTTTTTATGAAAAAAAGCAATACCAATCTTTCAATTTGTCTTTTAGTTTGGAATGGGGAATACTTTTGTAAAGTGTAGAAAAGTCAAATGTTTTAATAATATTGCAAGATGAAAGAGTCTTAGATTGAACGTACTCCAAAAGATCGTTTTTTGGATTTTTTAGTATCCACACCTGATTCACGCCACCAATAACTTTGAAGCAATTTTGAGTTATCGTTCGAAGTATTGACATACGGATGGACGGACGGACTTTGGTATACCATAATAAATTGTCCATTTCATAGGATTTAATGTGTCTGAGAGCTTGTCGGTAATACAGGTTTAATACAGAAAAGTCGGTTAATACAGAGTTGTATTGGTCTTAATATAGGATTTTAACTTCCGGTTTTTGGTTCAAAAGGATGTCAGAAAGTGGATGTGTAAATGACGCGAAATATTAGATTTCAACATGTTTGATGTTAGAGTTGTTGTTATTTTTCATATGCGATACTCATTTTTTCTTTGAGTATATACAGCTATAGATAGTAGAAAGTGTGAATATCCACAATTATCAACAATACAGGATAATTTCTCTGAGGGCGAATGCCTAAGTGAGAGACTTTTGTAGGGATGTCAATCTTTGATATGCTATACGTCGAACGGGTAACATGTGTTTGATTATACCAAAGTGCCCTCCAAACTATTGTCAAAACACGATAAAGAAGCTCTTGTAGATGTCAACTGTAGTAAAAATAATTTGTGAAAACACTTGCATCAGAGATATTTGTGACTTAAAATACATTATATGTACAAAATGAAAACTCTTTCTTTTAAGGACATTTCTTAGTACCTGAGAAATATGCAAAATTTCTATCTTGAATGTAGTTTTTGAAAACAAAGGCATGGATGAGTTAAAAAAGTGACCCTACTCGTTATAAGAAAGATCATTCAATAATAAGTCGTCTATTTTTATTCTTTTTTATATAGCCAGGTTTGACAATGTCTGTTTCATAATTAAACTGCATCATGATAAAAATATAAATCAAAGTACGACAAATTAAAGGAAAGGAATTACATTAAACCAACTTGACTTGCTTAACATTTAATGGCATTTATTACAATATTATTACTTTACAAGTATGTTTTATTAGAATTCGTACTTTTGATTGGATGAAAACATTCAACATGTTCAAGACTGCGCGTTATTTCCATTGAAACGTCACTGAATTTCATTGGAAACAAACAAACAGCTTGAAATAACTCGTAATTTCAAAGTTGTAGCATATAAATGTAATAATAGAAATCGAGCATTTCTTCCTGTTTAATTATTTTAGAATTGAATTATTCATTTGATCATTTTATTATTGTGTAAAAGCGTTGACCGAAGCATATATATATTTTGTATGAAGAGCTTCATGAAGCGCGGAAGCGCTTCATATCAAAAATGTGCATACGATCAAAACTTGTGGAACTCTTTAGAATTATAAAAAGAAGCATTCAATTCCTATGATTACATTTTATGCTACGACCATGAAATTAAGAGTTATATCAATCTTTTTTGTTTATCTATCTATGCATTGTTTTGAAAATGTCACGGAAATCACATGCAGTCATATCTGTTGTATTTTATACTGAAACAAAATATGATATTGGAATCCATGCGACTGTTGTCAGCCAATCAGAATCACGGATTCTGATAAAATATACATGTGATGTAGTTATATGATAGTAACAACATTGATCGTGCGTTCATTTTAAGTATGAAGCACGTCAGCTTTTCATATAAACTTTGTTTCGGAAAGGGAGTAAGGTCCCTAAAAGGGAAAATTGACAACAGGGAATACATAATCATATCTTTTCTCATACATTTTTGTAATTAGTTTCCTCCTGTGATATCTGAAATATTCATATCTAAGAAAATTAACTTTTAACAGTCTATAACAAAAATCCAAGAATAACTGTCAATCAGAATCAAGAATATCTCAAAGTACGTGTGTCCAACATTCCACTATAGGCTGATGACGATCAGATTTTTGAGTTCTTCCAGTCAGCCTATTGGCGTGGTTATAACGAGTTATTTCAGAGAAAGATTGAGAATAGACGGATTTCTCAATGACTGCCAATCTGGAGAGAGAATCTTCTATGTCCAGTCATTCAAAGGTACATTGCCAAGATTCACTAGAATTATGAAATACAATGCCAAAATATATTATAAAGGGCAAATCTGCATAAATGCAAAAATCTGCAAAACTGCATAACTTGCCAGAAATATCTGAAAAAGGACAAAACATGAAAAATGCCAAAGCAATTGGATGTGTAATCAAGGCGAAAAAGAAAGGCATAAAGCAAAAGAATGACAAACTCTGCAGTAAAACAGCACCAAACAATAAGGCAGATAAGAACGAGGATCAATCTGATCAAAAAGAAGTAAAAGTGGGGATGAGACTGACATTGCAGGATTTACATGGAACCTTAACATCAATTGCATGACAAACATAATGTGTTTTTGTTGGTTGTAAAGATCTTGAAAGAACTGTTTGACTGATATAAACAAAAACTGATGAGGATGCCGTGAAATACTGTCTTTATCAACAATTGTGATATAAAGATTTGTTTACAAGATTTTCTACATGTATGAGAAAGCTTATACTTACCTATTGTGTGTTTTGTAGAATGTTCACAGAAATTACTGGCACATAAGTTAAATGAGAGTAACAACTCACTTTTGTAAATTGTGTAAATAGTTAAATCGGAGTTTAGTGTGACGTCTTTTTTCGCTTAACTAGTTAACATTATTTCTAAGGGCCAGCTGAAGCCTGCCTTCCCGCTGTGTTGAAGAACCAATGGTGGCCTTGGGTTGTTTTCTGCTCTTTGGTCGGGTTTTTGTCTCTTTTACACATTTCCCATTTCCATTCTTAATTTTGAAATATTGTATTTGCTTATGGAAATCTCACGAATCAAACAATAAACAAGTTACAATGCAAACAACTTTATTCTTAAAAATTAACATCTGAAACATTCTTCATACGCACTTAGAAAAAAAAACATGTTTCAGGTTCTATGTATTTTTTTAACTCGTCAATGTATTCAAAATATTTAGTTTGAAAAATTGAAAAACAATAGCCAAACTAAACGTATGATAAAAACGCATCACAGGGTATCTCATGCTGTCACAACGATAAATGTTAGATGAGATTGAAATAGGGAGGTTGCAATGTTTAAATGACAATTGAAAGAAATTTGAAAGAAAACAAAAAGTGACAAAGATATTATCTATCTTTCTATACTATCTGCTACCTGCTACTTACAACATGTACAAGTCAGGTCATGTGATGATCCTTGTCTATTAAGTCTTGCTTTGATTCACACATAAGAACTGTTTCTTAACGGAATCATCGGCGTATTGAATGTACTTTAATCTTTATAATCACAAATGTATTGTTTTTCTGTGTTCACATTACATGATTATTAGAAAGGATACAAAATATTACAATGATTTCCTAACATAAACCGAACTTCAACAGAATTAATTTAAATTACAACATATAATAAATGCAATTGAAATACAGCCATCATACAAAATATGTGTACCTCATTATGAATTAGGTGAAATTATTGTAGAGGACTAAAATACAATGTATGTCTACCTATCATCTATAGCATGAATGTATACATGTCACACAGGCAAAGAAATAGGCACAAAAACACATACTAGAGCTAGAAAGTACTGCAATGACAATAATATCTGGTAATGGTGTAGAACTCAAGGCAATTAGGTATACAAATGGTTTAATGCTGAGATCTGGACTGTTTCAGAGATATTAACTATGTAGTATATTAGGGGTGGGATATCAAGCCTGGAACAATCCTTATCTGCATTGAAAATGTCTTGTGTTCTTCATCCATGTCCCAAATATCAAACACTTATACTAAACGAAGAAAAAGTTATGTTTCAAACGCAAAAATGTAAACAAAACATTATAATGAATAAAAAATAATGTCTCCCTTCGTCAATTGGAAGACAAAATGAAATAAGAAATAAAAAGATCCATCAATTCAACGACATATGTGTACATCAATATAATATTGGAGTTTTCTTTGATTCCTTTGATTGTAAGAAAAACAAATCAAAAGTTATCAAAATCAATGTTAGTCAACGTCATTTTTTCTTTCATATCAGTTCACGATGTCTGCTAGACTTTTGTGTCCCAATCTTTACTTTTAGATTCTAAGACTTTATTTGGTTTTGGATCCAATAACCTGGACATATCTTGGCAGAAAAATTATATTAACACTAAAAGTATAGTTGTTGGTTATCAGTTGTACTGTAAAACAGTGTTGCGATATAATTTTCTGTTGATATATCATTAATTGGTGATTCTATATTTCCTTATTTACGTCTAAAATCAATTCATACTTGTCTCCATCCTATTAAATAAAAAATACGTGTTTGTTGTTGTCTGGGTACAAATATGACTGCGTTCCATTTGAACATTCTCCTTTCAGTGTACAAACATATGTGTTCTTGTCATACTCTGCTACAAAACATTCAGTCTTCCTCATGCACGTACTTGTGCACTGAATGTTACTTTGCGCTACAGATGTTCCTATAACTGGACCGGCATATCCGTAACCAATATGTCCACATGCATAGGTAGTAACAATATTTGCCAAACCTTAAATAGAACAAGAGTTCACACACTGAAATGTCTCGCGTGTTTTAATTATTATAAAATGTATTTGGATAGACTGTGAAATGAAGGTTTCACTACACGTAGCATATAAAATTGTTCTATGATAATGAGGTCATGGTCAGATGAAATATGCCGGTCAGACAAGTTACCCTTACAATAATTCCATACACCAACAATAGTTGACCTGTTGCTTATAGTATCTGATAGGCTGACAAAGTTGAGAAAACTTATCATTGGTCAATGAACCATCAAAATGAGGCAAAGGTCAAATAATACCTGCCTGACAGACTTGTACATATTTCATTCATTCCATACATCAAATGTCGTTGACCTATTGCAATTTCTTATAGTACGTGAAAACAGACCAAAAACACAAAAACATAACTTTGACAAAAGGCCAATGAAAATGATGTCAAGATCAGATGAAACCTGCCTGAATGACATTTACCCCTTACAATTGTTCCATGAAACGAGGTCGATGTCAGGTGAACCCTGTCTGACGGAAATGTAGGTGTTGCAAGGAACCAATATACCAAATATAGTTATCCTACTACTCAAAATAAGTAAGAAATTGACATGACAAAAAAAACCTGTTATTTTTTTCCAAGCAATCGTTGAACCATACAAATGAGGTCAAGGACAATGGCCATGTGACAGACGGAAATTTCGTAGCATAAGGTATCTGCATACAAGGTATGAAACCTCAAGGTCTTCTACCTTCTGAAATATGAAGCTTTATATAAATAGTTGATATCGACGCCGTCGCCGCAGCCGTAGTACCTATATCTTGCATACTACGACAATCTTTTTCTAACTATTGACGAAGATATATATGTTAAATATCTACTTAGAATACGCAATTAAAATCAAAAACCAGGAATTTTCAGGGGTTGTAAATAACGTCCGATATATAAGTATATAGTTATATATCTTTTCGTGTTTATTTTGGCATAAATTAAATCGTTAGAAAACTATTGAATTATATTTCGAGTGTTTTACAAAATGTTGAAGAATTGGAAACACTAATTTTAATGTTTTGTTTTAACTCAAGTCATTGATTGCTGTTTTAGGGAATTTTCGGTCTTTCATGATACCAAGGAGTTTGTACCCAAAGATTAGGTTACCTTATCTGTATTTGGCAAAGCGTTTCGGAAGTCTAAATGTGCATCTACATACGTTAAATAACCCAATAGCTGCCCTATATTGTTCTATACAACTACCCATTGGGTTTCATCATAGAAATCATAACACATATCATCAGGCAGCAAAACGAGATATATTAATCACCACAGCAACACACATCATCACACATAACTTCAAAAAAGACAAAATAAAAAGAAACAAAACAAACGAAACAAGGTTTTTAATATGAGAGAAAGCAATTGTATTTGAAATAGGAAATGATTTACTACTTGAAGCCTTGGAACTTTCTTCAAAAATCACTATACTAATATGTTGTTACGTGTA
This sequence comes from Mytilus californianus, assembly GCF_021869535.1. Taxonomy (NCBI): domain Eukaryota; kingdom Metazoa; phylum Mollusca; class Bivalvia; order Mytilida; family Mytilidae; genus Mytilus; species Mytilus californianus. Next base: position 85,840,029 of record NW_026262701.1, read on the forward strand.
AATCATATGATTATATAACTTTGCAAACTTAATTGCATTTATGGATTATTGAGTTATTAAGAAGGATTTATTAGTTCTCAATAAAATATAAGAAAATGTAAAATGTAAAAAAAAGTAAAAAACTATAAACTAGGCTTTTAGACATGCTTGGACATCAAGTCAAAATTTATGCATAGAGCAACATAAAACGAAAACAAATGCTACAGGTGACATCAATTCAATAAAATACATCATATCCTGCTCTACATGGGACAACCGTCGTTATGTGTTAAACCCTTTGTGCTTAGGACTTTTTATTTATACTTGTCATTGGACATACTCCTTAAAGGTGCATGCTTTAAGTAAATGATATTCTTCCATCTTCTTACAAAAATAAAAAAGCATTAACTATAAATAAAGTCAATTATTATACATGATTCACGGAGACTGTTTAATGGATTTCCATACACTTCTACTTCACAATTGATTAAGTATACCGTATCACGGCGTTTAATCCTGATATACCTTCCTATAGTGTTAGGAGGGCAGGTACAGAAAAAGTAATGTAAAAATAAAATAATAATAATAATAATAATAATAATGACAGCGAGATAGCTACGGACGCCATCACGAGTTGGTTGACCGTTATGGAATAACCGTTTCACAGATGATATCGGATATGTTCCTTATGTCGTAACTACAATACCCTTCCCTTTTCACGAATGTGACTTACCGAATTAGACTATTTACCGAATTTGTAATAACATGCATATGAGCAACACGACGGGTGCCACATGTGGAGCAGGATCTGCTTACCCTTCCGGAGCACCTGAGATCACCCCCAGTTTTTGGTGGGGTTCGTGTTGCTTAGTCTTTAGTTTTCTATGTTGTGTCATCTGTACTATTATTTGTCTGTTTGTCTTTTTATTTTTGGCCATGGCGTTGTCAGTTTGTTTTCGATCTATGAGTTTGACTGTCCCTCTTTCGTATACTGAATATCGATTTTTTTTCGCGTGTGTTTAATTTTTGCTTTGTTCGCGGCAGCCAAAGAAACGCGTAAATTCGACCCCGCGTAAATTTCCCTGCATATTCCAAAATTTATCGTTGTTTGAAAGCTTTATACATTTTACTGTTATTTATCGAGTCTTTTTGTGTTGTTCGACAGATCACAAGAATATGCATGATTGATTACGATCTCTGTTTTCACATAAATAAATTGATTATTCCTACATGCCACACATTTTGACAACATAGCAATCAGTAACATGTTAAAAAATGTTAATTAGCGACGCTCTATTGATTGGTGTCACAACCCGAAAATTTTGCATATACTGTAAAAAAAATCTCATTAACACGGATATTTGAATACCTGTGATGATCAAAACCTTTAACTTTTATCATACACCAATGTTCATGTTTTATGTGTTAAACCCTTTGTGCCTCGGACTTTTTATTTATACTTGTCATTGGACATACTCCTGAAAGGTGCATGCTTTAAGTAGATGATATTCTTCCACCTACTTACAAAAATAAAAAAGCTTTAACTATAAATAAAGTCAATTATTATACCTGATTCACGAAGGCTGTTTAATGGATTTCCATACACTTCTACTTCACAAATGATTAAGTATACCGTATCACGGCGTTTAATCCTGACATACCTTCCTATAGTGTTAGAAGGGCAGGTAACCGTGATTTTCTGACTTTCTGTTTCCTGGTAGTGACAATTAATTTTATCTCCTTCCTCTAGATTATTCCAATGATTGCATGTACATGTTGGCAAAATAATTTCAACATCAAAGTTAGCGAAAGCGTCATCTGAGAATAAAATAAATAACAAAATTGAGTATGTAATTGTAACTGAAATGCTACGCTATGAATTCCTCAATACTAGCCAAGTATTCACACAAGACGGTACGTATGGGAATAGTCTTGATCAATTTCCAGTTTTCGGTGAAGTGTTACAAATATAAGGATTTGGCTTTACTTCTAGTGCTTTTTTCGTTTTATAAGCTCCTCAACGTTTGTTAAGGTTTTGGAATCTCAAATAGTTTTGACTAGAGCATCACTGGTGAGACATTAGTTGTCGAAGTGTGCATCTGATGCAGGTAAATTACTACCAATGGGTCGATAATTCTTCTGTTGGACTGTTACCCCTAAAGGTATACCGAGCCCAGTAGCCATGAAATGGAAATGCGGATTTTGTTTGATATTGATGTGTCTTGATCGTGAATAGCTCTGATTGTTTATCAGGGTTTGGCTCTATTTTTTGGTTCTTTTTGGTTTTATCCGCTCTTCAATCATCACTGAAGATACTAAAATTGTCGAAATGAAAATCTGGTGCGGGAAAATTTGTACTGTTCATGTTATCATTTATCTTCATGTTATGGTCTTTTTTTTAATTATGAGTTACGCAGATATTTAAAAGTAAAAAACATCCAACAGAATTACGTTTAACATATGAAACTTTCATCAAAACTTTAACGGATATTGAATATTAAACAATATTTATGAAATAAGCAGATAAAGAGTTCTGACACTATTTTTTAAACTATAACAACTTAATAAAAATGTGGTATTGTTTTTCCCTTAGAAACATTATGAATTTTTCGAAAAATTAAAAAAAAGTAACTAAAACGCCCAAACAAATTACCCATAACATATAAGGCAAGTAAAAGACTTGTGAAAAAGGACGTATCCGTAAAAGTATCTAGGCTGTTTTATTTAAATCTATCAAATGATTTTGAGACACTTGTTGTAGATATACATGCAGTTACCATCATTTTGCATTCCACGGGGCGTAAATACGGAAAGATGCTGGAGGTGTACATTTCTTCTTTTATCTTATTTTTCAAATGGGTGGAGATGACGATTTGTTTTCAATATTTCCTACGCCTTTTATTTGATTGTTTTCATTAACGAGGACCATCATTTAGCATACAAAGGCTTCTGACAATGTCTGAATACCCTGCATTTTTAATTTCTATAATTACTCATTTGTTAAATAATGCGAAATAAAGTTTTTCATTTAGGCTAGCTGTGAACTTAACACTATCGCGGTCATCACGTAACTTTTACACTTTTGTATATCATTAATGGCCGATTGATTATCAATGAAAATGAACGGGGTACATAGATTAAACGGTCATAACTTTTTTGTTGCATTGTGTATTTTACCTCCCAACCCCGCGTTTTACAGTACATTCATTTTTACAATTAAAAATGTTTTAAATATCAGTTCAGATATATGATTTCTTGCTTCAAAACGTAGAAGATGTTCGACATTAATTTTACCCATGCAAATGATTCAATTTGATTTCACTGTTGATATTGCAATTAAGTATCACACGTTATTGTCACTTTAATAATACCCAAGGACATAGCTAGATTAAGCAGATATTAAGTCATCAACGTGATCAAAGAAAACAAACATGGCACCTAATCACGATGTAAGTTTTGACAAGACCTGTGTACATGTAGATTAGTATTGTTCGATTCTTAATGAAATTAATTTATGCTATTATTTTATATCAATAAAAGAAAATCTCGAATGGATGGTAACCGAGGTGAAATATCTATATTTTTCAATTTTCTAATCATCACACGGGTAGCCGGTAATTTTGACATAATTCTTATTAAACCAGTAACATGCAGAGTTATCGAACGTAACTATGACTGGAATAGTTGCATATGGTACAGTTGCTCAATCTTAAGTTTTCTATGAAGTTTTTGTATACTGTTGTTTATAGATATAGGAAGATGTGGTATGAGTGTCAATGAGACAACTCTCCATCCAAGTTACAATTTATAAAAATAAACCATTATAGGTCAAGGTACGGCCTTCAACACGTATAAATTGGCTCACACCGAACAGCAAGCTATAAAGGGCCCCAAAAAATTACTAGTGTAAAACCATTCAAACTGAAAAACCAATGGTCAAATCTATATAAATACGAGAAACGAGAAACACGTATGAACTACATAAACAGACGACAACTACTGTAATCAGATTCCTGACTTAGGACAGGTGCAAACATTTGCAGCGGGATTAAACGTTTTAATGGTACCAAACGTTCTCTCTTTTCTAAAACAATAGTTTGTCTTTTTTGTCTTTTATTTTTGCCATGATGTTGTATTATTTAGAATAGTTTATTTTTGACTTATAAGTTTGAACGTCACTTTGTTATCTTTCGCCTCGGTTTTGTTTTACATTTATTCCTAGAATATAAAAATAATTTTCGTATTATACATGGTCCCCTCTTGAATTACTGATTCTATGCTTTGTAAACAATAGCATGATAAAATTCTCGATATATCTATACTTAGCACAGACTCAGAGATGTACATAATAATGGCTGTTACTATTTACCTTCCACGTAAATCCACATGTATCGTAACCATGCAAACACTATGTGGCTTTCGTTGAGTTCAAATTGAAATTGAAAAAGAAACTACATAACCGTTATTTCCATTCTAATGCATAACAAAAAGAAGTAATGCATAAGATCTTGAAAAATATACAAGATCAAAATAAAATGCACTATCATGGCGCATTAACGTCAGGTCAAACATGACGACATACGAATGAAAACTCTCAAGATGAAGATTATTCCGTTTCGTGTACTCTCTAAATTCGGATAATATCGCATTAAAATGGAATTCTGGGGTAAGTGTTGTTTCATTTTCTATTCAATTGCATTATTCGCACATTCATCGATTGCAGCAAGTCAACATGGCGACACACTCCTTAGTTACGATATGCCATCTGTGGATTTGAATGTAAATAGTGGACAACGAATTATTATTATAATTGGGTTTAGAATTATAAGAATTGACCAATGTTTTATAGCGGCTATTTAAGGAATAATTCAAACAAGCATTACATTTATTTGAAATGTGTAGCTTGTATCATACAGGGGTAAAACATAACAGACATACACCCAGCAATCTTACCTTTGTTTTTATTTTTTCCAAATTATCGTATTTGTCCTACTAGAATCGAAATAATTCATGCAAGCCATAGATTTGTAGGAAATTTTCACTAGGCCAGGGCCGTTATATTCGTTCATTTTATCCCTCGATAACGCTCGAGATAAAATTCGAATATAACAACCAAGGCCATGTGAAAATTTCCAACAAATATATGGCTAGCATGAAATATTTCTTAAATTTTATATATGGGGCATATCATAAACATTTAACGTCAAATCTATTGGTGGAAATTTACTTTAGGTATGAATATTGAAAAAATTTATTAAGCTATTCTAATATGACGTGCTTCTTTTGCTTTGTAAACAACACCGTGTTAAAATTCTCGATATATCTATTCTTAGCGCAGACTCAGAGATATACATAATAATGGATGTTACAATATACCTCCCACGTAAATCCACATGTATCAGAACCTATTTACAAACGCTATGCCGATATTTTGTTTTAAAAACTGAAATTGAAATAAGACTACAGAACTTTTATTCTTATTCGAATGCATAACAGAAAGAATTAATGCACAAGAGATCGGAGAAATCTACAAATCAAAATAAAATAAAATTCCGCGAAAGTTCATGAATGCTTTTGGCTCATTTGAGTCATTTCAAAACATGACGTCATACAAATGAAAACGCTAAAGCTGAAGGTTTTTCCGTTACGTAAACCATTGAAATTCGTATACTATTACATTAAAATGATTCTTTGGGGTAGGTGTTGTTGTATTTTCTATTCTAATGCATTATTTGCATATTTACTGATTTCAGCAAGTCAACATGGCGGCTCCTTAGTTACAAAATGTCAACTTTGGATTTGACGGTAGCTTACGAGAAAAAACATTTTTTCTGGAGGTTATTTACGCAATAATTCATGCAAGCTACAGATTTATTAGAAAGTTTAAGCTTTATCTAGCAGGGAGTCAAAGTCCATAGTTTTTTTGTCAATTTACACATGGCCTGTAAATATATCATTCTCAGATTTGTCTGACTTCAAAATATTATGTTTCATAATAATTTGGCAGAGAATGTAATGTTAGGGTAAATACTAGATTGCTGAAAATCCTATTACGCTAAACGAGCAATCAGTTATCGGCACTTATGCATATCACATGGTTAATATATAATCATACAATTATCAAAGATTTTATCTGATTTCGGAGGTTTTAGTTGATTTTCACGTTTTTAATAGCGGTATACTTCTATTACCTTTATTTAAAACTTCAACGAGATACAGACATGCATTTGTAATATTTATATATTAATATTACGTGCTTTATTTGTATAATATAGTAAACCTGAGAACAGAATACAACTCACAGCAACAATCTGTACGTCCAAAAATATCTACATCATTAATGACATAAACATTTTGAAGGTCGACTGCCCACCATGACTGCTGATTAGCTACACTGTCTGACTGCGCGCAGATAAAATCCCCATGAATTGATCTATCTGACCTATCTCCATCAAGGGCATATGTAGAGTTATATTGCTCAAATACAGAGGAAAGCTTGGTGGGTTTCTTTAATGCAATATTTGCATCTGCAAAAGCTTAAACATAAATTTGCACATAAATATTATACGTATATATATATTCAATTATTATTAATATTGATTGACAGAATTAATTAAAGTACTGAAGTACTGAACATCGGATGACCGCAAGTTCTTGTGGATGGTCACAAGCACTTGTCTCAGAAAAAAATCACATCTCAATACCTGAAAATGAGGTAAAGGTACATAGATATATTTTTTTTCTGTGACAAGTTCGTGCGTGGATGATGAATACTAAGTAAGTGACAAGGGGTTCAACCTCACCGTAATAATTATTATATTGTAGTGATACAAATCTGGTTTGTTGTTATATATTATATTAATATATGTATATAACAGTTACATAATTTTCATCCATTTGTATATTATTCTATTCTACTATTCTAATAATAGTGCAGTGCAAGTGCATGGTGGACACTCTTCTGTAATTATTCGAATTTCTCATAGATTGGATTTGAGTAGGCATTCATATTTTCCCGCAAAACGTTCTTGACATATTCTTCCGCATGCGTTAACACACATTTTCGGTATTATTGATTTGTTATTGATATATATATTTCTCACAACAAAACAGTTTCATATCATGTATCTCTGTTATTAAAAAAATATTTTTATGAATATTTATTAATGAAATTGATATATAACAAGCGATAAGGAATGTTATTTTGCGTTCGGTTATCAGTCAAAAACGAAAGTCACGTGGGTAGAAATGTCTGTGGCAACAATACACCGGAATGCTCTCACGGTCATCCGATGTAAAAACTAATAAATCTGATTTGTCTCCATCAAAAACAGCAAATGTAGAGTTACAACATATAATAACTCCTCCCTTGACTAATTTTCAGATCAAATATATAGAAAACTATGTGTGTCTCTTTAATGCACTATTGGCACCTGCATAAGCTTAAACTAACACATGCACATACATATTATATGTATTTTTTGTTCTTTGTATATATATATATATGACTCTTCAAAACTCAAGAGTCTATCCTAAATTGAGGTAAATTATATGGCCTTCCAAATACCGTTTCGATTCCTAAGATCACTGAAGAGACATTAATTGTCGAAATCCGGATATGGTGTACTAATGTTTGCACCTTTTGTTTGCGGTATAACATCTTTTCCACAAGTTCATTGTTTTCTGTTTGGTATTAAATTAATAATTAAGATCCATTTTGATACATCTGGTAATCCGTTTGATTGACTAGATTGAAAACGCTTAATAGTATTTGCTAATTGAATACTATGTTGAACAGATTTTTATCAGAACAGGCAAAACTCATCAGAGATACCAATTGTATAGTAAAGTACGTCACACTGTCATTTCATCAGAGACGACCAAATCAAAATATTTGAGACCAAATTCAAAGTTGAAAAGCGTGAAAAATCAACCTTGCAACAGTGTGTGCAAAATACTCTTTGTACACCAGGGGTAGAAAAAACCGTGGTGTATCAAAATAAGATTATTAGTCTTTAATTTGCTTTTAAAATTGGAATTCAATGCAGACTTCAATCCTACAATACATACATATTTAATTGGAATTCTGAGATCTTGTTCCGTTGGTAATATATTTTAATTTTCGTACATACTCATTCGAATTATTTTAAACTGCATTAAATGCCTTTACCAAGTCGGGAATATGACAGTTGTTTTCACATCGTTTGAACTTTGAATTTACCATTTGATATAGGTCTTTCCGTTTTGATTTTCCTTGAGGGTCGGTATTTTTGTTATTTTACTTTTTGTCTTACACCCCATCCCGTGCTGGACAGATTATTCTGAATTCACCTACCTGAGGTAGGTTTGACATAAGGTATCTTCCAAATTTTAATAAGATATTGCATTTTTACGTGTATTGAAAATTGATTTAAGGCTATTTTACAGTTTAGCCAAATGCATTAAACAATTGACAGCTTCATAATCGAAACAGCACAGGAGTAATAAAGTCGTTAGAATAAAGTTGTCATGAAATTTTAAAACAACTACTGGAAATTTAGGATGACAATGAATCATTTAATTCATGTCTAAACCAAAACATCTTTCAACTGGTGCCTTGAAATTTTAAGTTGTAAGGGTAAAACTAGAAACAACAAAGTCTGCCTAGAAAATTTGACGAAGTGTTAAAAGAAACAAAATCTATTTTAAAACAGACATAATGTACCTAATGCTATCTATATGTCATAAACCTTGTATATTGAAATCCACATTAACCTTATAATGAGTAAATAACTTCTTTCGAAAGTATTTTTTGTGATGTTTCGAAGAATATTGTATCACAATAAAATCTCGATTAATGTTCTGCATATATATTTAGGTACAGAATGATGCTATAACTATAATGATAGACTACCAAAACAGAATATAGCCATTCTATAAAATGTACGTTATTAAAATATACATTACCCCACGACATAAAAGATATATCAATCCTAAAACATTTTTGTCTTATATAATATCTAGCTGTATCCACTGCATAGTTGACAAAACAAAACGTCGAAGAGTATAAGTAAAGTATATGTATAATTGTTTTTCACTTGTTCCGTTTATTGACAGCGCTTGATTTTGTCAGTTTTCATACGGACTTCATATACAGGAGTGTGCTCCTAACGCAGAAACTGCTCCAACAAAGTTATGAAGAGGACAGATTAAAAATGACACTCCGTAAATTTTACGGACACCATCACGAATTGGTCGATCCATACGATGTGTCTTTGTCCAAACTAACTCATGACATTTTTACCACGTGTTAGATTGTGGTTTGACATTACGTCGTCTGATCTTTTAATTACCGAACGTGACTTATTCCCGATTGTGACTGTTTTGCTGAGTGTGAATTCGCATTGCTATGAGACGTGTCACGGGACCTTTCTATCCCAAATTCATGTATTTAGTTTTGATGTTTTATTTGTTATTCTCATCGGATTTTGTCAAATGTCTTATCGTTTGTAGTTGTAAATTTTATTTTTTTCTGTTGTACTCGTGTGTTATTAAAGATTATTAATCACCCTGTTCGTTAATTAGATTTTAGTTTGGGTCAACTAAATTTATACGATATATTTGGTTTACAGTTTGATTTAGAAGAGCACCGACATAGCTAGATAATACTATCAACTATCTTTTTTACTACCACATTTTATATTAATTAGTATTGTAATTTTCATTGTTATTGATAAATGTTATATGAGTATTATAAACCAAATCTTGAATTCTATCCTATTTTGGGGAAATTTCAGAAATTCAAATGTGACGTCACCTTTTTTTTAGCGTTGATCTCTTTGGCTAACTCGGCTGTGAATTTTTATGTGCTGGTTTATGTTGTTTTATGTATCCGTTTTTATTCTGTAGTTAGTCACCACTTCGGTGTTATCATGTATATCTATTATATAATCGTTTTTATAAATTTACTGTTTACAAAAGTATGAATTATTCTAAATACTAAGGATTTTCTTATCCCAGACATATAACCTTAGCCGTATTTGGCAAAACTTTTTGGAACTTTTGGTCTTCAATGCTCTTCAACTTTGTACTTGTTTTGGCTTTCGTACTTTTTTGATCTGAGCGTCACTGGTTAGTCTTGTGTGGACGAAACGCGCGTCTTGCGTATTAAATTTTAAACCTGGTACCTTTTGTTAGCTATTATTCGTATGTTTCTCTGTCCTATATGTTCTCCCATTTGTTTGTATTGTAGTCCTGTCATGTAATGTTGTCATTTTAATGTTATATTTAACATTGCCATAAAAGCGGCTGGTTTGGCTAGCCACAAAACCAGGTTCAACCCACTATTTTTTTCTTAAAATGTCCTGTACCAAGTCAGGAAAACGGCCATTGTTATATTATAGTTCGTTTCTGCGTGTGTTACATTTTAATGTTGTTTTTCTGTTGTGTCGTAGTTCTCCTCTTATATTTGATGTGTTTCCCTCAGTTTTAGTTTGTAACCCGGATTTGTTTTTTTTTCTCAATCGATTTATGAATTTCGAACAGCGTTATACTACTGTTGTCTTTATTCATGAACTAACCCTTTTTTGAATTTGTCTTGAGATCTGTTTTTTATACGTTTTTTTTTATCATGCAGCATTCTTATTTTGATTGGTTGCTAGTGGTGTAATAAATAGTGTTAACAGTATAGAAAGAATCCTTTATTATTTTCAAGTTTTTATTATTTCGATAATGACGTTATAAATTCCTCATTGATTCTGCTTAGAAAATAATAATATATTTTTTCAGAGGGAATTATTAAGTAGGAAAACATTGCCCAGACATGCAACCTGTAACCTTTATGTTTTAGAATGTACTAGTTACGGCATGTTACAGTCTAATAAGGAATTTAAATTCCGATAGATTTCATTTAAAAATTATTTTAAATCGAAATATTCTATAAGATGATACTATTTGCAAACAGTTTTTATTTCTTTATTTCTCATACTTTCCAATAAAACTCATTCAAAATGTATGATTCTTTTGTATCTTTTGTCTTGCTCTTTATAAAGTTTCTGATGTGTTTTCGAAATACAAAATGTACACGAAACCGATGAACAAAAACAAAATAAATTCTGCTATTCAAATTTATAAATCAGTCGTTGAATGTTTATCTTTTTCTGTACTTTTAGTATTACTTATCTGTATTTCACTATTGATATATTTTCGGACTTCTTAATTCGTTGTTTAGTTTACAAGCAGTATAAAGTTTACAGAGAAAATTGTATCTTTAAATATCGTTCTCGCGATAAAAATGAATGAAGTTATACTTTGTCGCTGTAAAACAATGACTGTCATAGAAAGTCAACCAATCAATTACAGACGTCCCAATTTTGTAGCAGTATTGTATACTTTCTGACCTTTTTCAGGTCATGGATTATGCTTGGAATATTGGTACTATTTATGATTTCATGTCACTGATGGTATGTCTTTTAAAAAGTAAAATGGTATTTTGCAGAGAAAAATAACCATTGAAACACGTCTGTTTTATATCATAGATACTTAGTAAATTTGTGTTTAATTATAGCCAAGTCTGTAAAGATGTAAATGTCAGTGAAAATACACCTACGTCATGTAATTGTAGTAATTCCAAATACACTTATCGCCCCATTTCCCATGTTATAACAGGAGACCTTAACATCGTTCGCGACCGAGAGTTAAAATCATTCCTCAGTAAAGGACCTAAATATCGTCCCCCGTCAATTATTAATTGGAATGAGTGTCGTAATATCATCCACGACTCACTTCGTGCTTACTGTTTGAAATGGATTAAACGGGAAAAAGCTGACAAAAAATCTTTGGACTCTTTTTTTAATTCAGTAATGAAGATAGTTGATATACGTATACAACATTTTAAAGAACATTTTACTCTTTTAACAACAACCATAAAAATCCTATATCTCGTATCAAACATAAACTAAAAGAACTAGCCAAGGGATTTGTTTTTGTCCCGGCTGATAAAGCTGCTAAACATATCATTATAGTTTGACGTAAATTTTACATTGAGGTTCTGCAAAAGGAAATCACCAATTCACCAACATTCCAACTGAATTCATTTTCAGAAAACGATATCTGTAACAAAAATAAACTATTAGCTACTTCTTTAAAAGCAGAACCAAATACAATGAAAGTCCCAACTATGTACTGGCTTCCGAAGCTACACAAATCACCTTATAAAAATAGATTCATTTCGTCTTCAAGTCATTGTTCCAGTACTTAATTGTCTATTCTACTTACTAGTACACTTGGTACAATCAAAAACCTGATAATAAATTGTTCAAATAAGGCCTTTGAAAATAGTGGAATTAATTACTTTTGGAGTGTCAAAAACTCGTTGGAAGTACTTGATAAATTGCATGCATATATTGGAGATTTTGAATCTGTTCAAAGTTTTGATTTTTCTACCCTATATACCACTTTGCCTCATATTCTTATTAAGAAAAAATTCACACACCTAATTAAATGGGCATTTAAAAAGTCGGAATGCAAATACATATGTTCAAACTCTTTTAGGTCATTTTTTAGTAGCAACAAACAAAAGAACTATGTCAATTGGACATGCTTTGATACGATATCTGCCCTTGAATTTTACTTGATAACATTTTTGTTCGCTTTGGAGATTCCGTATATCGTCAAGTTATCGGAATTCCAATGGAGACTAATTATGCACCACTTATTGCGGACCTGTTTTTGTATTGTTATGAGTTACAATTTATGACTAAAATCAGCAAAGACCAATCGAAACAACATCTGATAAAAAAATTTAACAATACTTTTAGATATTTGGATGATATATTGGCTCTCAATAATGACGACTTCAGTATGTATACTAAAGAAATTAATCCTGTTAAACTTACTTTAAATAAAGCTAATACTAACAATGACCACTGTCCTTTCCTCGATCTTGATATCTATATCATTAACGGGAAGCTTAATACAAAAATTTATGATAAAAGAGATGATTTTTCATTTCCTATCGTTAATTATCCATTTTTAAATGGTGACGTTCCCTTGTCACCATCTTATGGTGTTTATATATCTCAACTTGTACGATTCACTCGTGTATGTAACAACATATTAGATTTTAGCGAGAGAAATTTATGTATTACTGAAAAATTATTACACCAGGGTTTTCGATATCATAAACTAGTCAAAACATTTACTAAATTTTTTCATCGGTATAAGGACATCATTCGTAAATATGACTCAACATGCAGACATCTTATACGTTTGGGTATTTCACATCAAATCTTTTATGGTAATATTCTTTACAAAGCACAAAAATGTTAGTATTCACCTCAAAAGCTAACAAAACCTTTAAACAGACTTATTAAGAAGGGATATAGTTACGATACTGTTGTCAGGTCATTAAAGATTGCATATTTTGGCTTAAATATTGATTCACTTATAGGGTCTTTGAATCGGAATTAAACACATTTATTTTAAAACCAGTTGTTGGCAAGACACGGGTTATGTTCTTCTCATATATTTTATGACGGTATAATACTAAACCCCTAACAGGAGGGATTGTGCCTGATATTCATATGATGAAGACATAATCATTCAATCAGTTTAATTGAGGTCTGGAGCTGGCATGTCAGTAACTGCTAGTAGTCTGTTGTTATTTATGTATTATTGTCATTTTGTTTATTTTCTTTTGTTTCCCATTCTGACATCGGACTCGGACTTCTCTTATGCTGAGTTTTACTGTGCGTACTGTTGTGCGTTTGTTTTTCTACATTTGCTAGAGGTATAGGGGGAGGGTTGAGATCTCAAAAAACCTGTTTAACCCCGCCGCATTTTTGCGCCTGTCCCAAGTAAGGAACCTCTGGCCTTTGTTAGTCTTGTATCATTTTTAATTTTAGTTTCCTATGTATAATTTGGAGTTTGGTATGACGTCCATTATCACTGAACTAGTATACATATTTGTTTAGGGGCCAGCTGAACACTGTGAAACTAGAAATATCTTCTGAAATGATGGTTAATTACGAATTTTAGTATTCGAAGATACCTTAATTTCATTTATGTTCTTCATTTTCAAAAATACGATGGCAAGAAAATATTCTAAAAAAAAATATTTTCTAGTGGACTTGTAGAGTGAAAAAAAACCCAAACAAATGTTTTTTTTGTGCATAAATAGGTGTTGTAACGTATTTTCCTGAAATAAATCTTCGAATTTAATACCCATCTTGATGTTATCTAATAGACGTTTTAGAAAAGGGATTTGAATACTGCGCTGATTTTAAAAAACAATACCGATACAAGTTTAATGGGTAAATTTCTTCATTCGAAGTATTTTTGTGATGTTTCGATGAATATTGTATCACAATTAAATCTCGATTAATGTTCTGCATACATGTTTAGGTACAGAATGGTGCTATAACTATACTGATAGACTACCAAAACAGAATACAGCCATCTTAAAAAAATATGTACGTTATAAAAATAATACATTACCCCACGACATAAAAAGATATGACAATCCTAAAATATTTTTGTCTAACATAATTCCTAGCTGTATCCACTACATAGTTGACAAAACAAAACGTCGAAGAGTATAAATTAAGTCTATGTATAATTGTTTATTATTTATTCCGTTTATTGAAAGCTTGCATTGATTTTGTCAGTTTCCATGAACAACCCCTTTTTGAATTTGCCTTGGAGTTCTGGGTTTGTTTAATATATTTTTAATCATACAGCTTTTCAATTTTTATTGGTTGATAGTGATGTACTGAATAGTGTTAGCAGTATATAAATAACCTTTATTATTTTCAAGAGTTATGGATTTCCTTAATGAAATCATCATTGGTTCTGCTTGAAAAATAATATATTTTTCAGAGGGAATTATTAAGTAAGAACACTTTGCGAAGACATGAAAACTTCATCCTTTATGTTTTGTCATTTACCAGTTACGGCAATTTACAGCTACTATAAAAAAATTTAAATTCTGATTGATGTCATTTTTCCCTGGCAATTTACATCAACTACAAATAATTTAAATCCCGATAGCTGTAATTTAAAAATTATACCAAAAGAAACATTCTATAAGATGATACTGTTTGCAAATGGATTATGATTCATTTATTTTTCATACTCTTCATCTAAGATGTGTGGAAGACGTCATTGTATGTTAATGATATCTGGTGGCCTCTCCTGGTGCCTCCCATTTTCGATACATAGTATTGACAGGGATGCATGTGGTAAGAGGGGAAGGCCAGCGCCATCATTAACGTTTTAGACGTATTTTATTCCAAAGTGATAACAGATAAGTAAGATTTAGTAAATAATTACCATATATATGCATAGGATTAGCGTAACACTTTAGCTAAAAACTGCTATTGAAAAATTTAATATTAATACTTACATTATAAATTATGTATACATCTATGCTTGGGGTTTTTCAGATAAAAATAAAAGATAATAAAACAAAATATATATTCAACAAGAAACTAATTAAAACGATTAATTGGTCATATCCTTATATCTGTGTCGAAAGTTGAGGTAGGGCACATGGGAAAAATTTCGATCCATCTTTCAATTCATTCGTGATGAAATTGCATCATACTAGTTAATGGAAGAATAGCTTCCCTTCCTGAGTTCCCCTGAGTTCATCCCAAGTTTTGGTGGTGTTCGTGTTGCTATTTTTTTGTCGAATGTTTTCGTCGTTATTCGTTTTTGCCATGGGATTGTTATTGTTAAAACGAATTATGAGTTACAAATGTCTCGTTGGGATATCAACGTCCCGGTGGAATCTTTCGCTTCTTTTTTAATATACATTTTGTTACAAAGGAAGGTTGAAGTTAAAAGAGCTCAATTAAGTAGTCATAAACAATCAATATGCATTAGGAAAAAAATACCGCAAGTACATGTAGTAAGTAATATAAAACTCCTAAAACATCTTCGTACAACATGATCACCTAGTGTTTTTCACTATAAAGTTTAAAATAAAACGTCTCTGGACAAGTGAAATTTAAACAATCAATATTCAATTTTATTATACGGTGTCTTTATACTGATAGGTTTCTTGGACGTGACAGCTATGAATGTTACTTTGGTATACTCCGCCTCTTTTGTTTGCGTATGCATTTGATAATGAAGGTTTAAAAGCTTATGCAGAAATATATAATCTCCAATCTCGTTAGGATACTTATTTTATTAGTAGTCTTCTTTTAATTGATTATTGATTTTGTTCGAAACAATATTTTTTGTTTTTCAATAGCCTTATAGATTTAACACGCACTCCATGACACACACTGAGGCATGGAGAAGAATATAAATTACAATACATATAATGTGTTGAATTTTTCAAACAGTGTTTTATGTTTAATGATTTAATATGTTTTGTCAGTTGATTGTTTCATATAATATACCGTATCACAACATCCCAGTAAACACACAACATTTTAAAAACATTTTTTAAATGTCATATGGACGTCTCTCACAAAATATTTCAATAAGATATCATTTAAACATAAAAAAAATGTTTATTTTATTGTTTTTGAAATGTTTACATCTAACATTTAAGTAAAATGTTTTACAACATTAGCTAAATATTATTTGCAAATATCTTTTATTCATGTTCTCAAACATTGTTCTAAAATATCCCGTAGATATTTTATAATATAAAAAAATAATATTTTCTTCAATTGGTATTTTATATTTTAACAACATTTAAAGTAAATATTTTCCAAATATCCAAAAAACATTCTGCAAAAAAATGTTTTACAGAAAATGTAGTTTTGCTATTTGCATAAAATGTTTTATAACGTAAAATTAAAATGTTTTACATAAAACATCTGAAAAATATCAGTTAAATGTTTTCTATAAAATGTTCTGACATACACATTACTTAATAGTCTTACTGATATTTTATTCAACATTTTACGGATATAAATATAACATTTTATTTAAACTTTATTCAAAACCCCACAAACAACGTTTTGTGGAATTAGCTCGTTTTTTTTAGGATGAGATATAGTACTACATTTCATCAATATCATGACAAGCAAGATACTATGGTTGAAATCCTTAATTGATATCTTGAAGATCCTTGAAGTCAGATTTTATTCATTCTTATATTAAAATTCAAAAGAGTCAACATTAAATTAAGCAATAATGTATTAATAAACAATCACCTTTCTTTAATGTTTATTCATTTCGTTCGTGTATATTTTAGAAATTAAGAAATGAAAACTGTAACTGTACTAAGTTCAATTTTCGTATCGTTTATATGACTTACGGAAAACCGACCATTTCCGGAATCGACTTTTGTTTTATCACCGGAAATGATTTTGAAATTTGAATTTCGAAACGAAGACAGGATATCAACAAAGAGAGCCAAGAAAATTGTTTGCTACGCGATATATACTCACTTTGTAAGAATGATTAATCTGTTAAGATGAAACTTGTGCATTCATTGTGTGTGTTCAATCATAATCGGAACCAAATTACATCTGTTTCTGGAGGTGCGGATCAAGGTTTTGAAAAAAGGGAGGCCCCTGCCCAAGGCAAGCAAACGTTTGGAGTGATACTTGTAAATAGTCTTATACATTTATCTTATAAGTAGCTCCATAAGGGGGTCGGGGCCCCTAAATCCGCCACTGTTCAAGCATCTACGTACACCAATTATGAATTTGTTCATTGATATAAAAAAATTATAAGGATATGTGGCTTGTGTGTTTGATTGCCAATACACCTTATCGCTATTTGTCCGCCATTACTGGCCATGGACATCACAAAAGTTCCCATAAAATATTGACGTCATATTAGAAAATATTTGACACCACAATTGAAGTAATACACCTTATCGCTATTTGTCCGCCATTACTGGACATCTCACAACTGTCACAAGTTCCCTTAAAATTTTGACGTCATCATAAAAAATATCTGATGCCACAATGGAAAAGTGATTGTTGTTTGACGTCAAAAGTTCAAGCAGGATAGATTCTCGGGTCAAGTGGGAATAGCGATAAGGTGTATTATTGTATGACGTATGCTGACGTAAAAAGTTCAAGCAGGACAGATTTCCAAATACTGAAATAGAGATAAGGTGAATGAGACAGCTATCCACCAGAATTTAAATGACTTGGATAAAAGAAATTATAGGTCACTGTACGGCTTTCAAAACTGAGAAAACCAATGCCATATAGTCCACTTTGAAGCCTTGACAAACAAATGTTAAATTTTTCTCAACACAATTGAAACAAAACAACTAACTGCCTACATTAAATACACATTATGAAAAAGAAATTTGACAGACTTAAACCAACAACAACTATTGCAATAAGCATGACTCAATACCTTGTTTCCGAGGCACACAAACAAGTTAAAATAACACTAATATAAGCACCATTTGAATATGGAGAATTTTTTTTCTAGTAAAATCAGTGTATGTATGTATTTGCAAAACAGTAAATTAAATTTCCCTTAACAGCTTAATGAACATTACAAAGACTATGTAAGACTTCAGTACAAGCAAGATAATATAAACTGTTGCTTAAAATTATATTTATTGCTTCATACACACAATGTACATACGATGCATCTTTTATTTTTTAACAGGAGCTAAAAGAAAAGGTCAAGTTCAATATGCAGGTTTACAATTTGGAAGTGGCGCAGGTTCTTTGGAATGTCTACAACCTTTCAGGAGAATTTTATTTGAAGTAAGATTTTCATACAGAATTACTGTTATTCCATATTTAATTCAAATATTTAGCCTAAACAATGCATTACATTCAAGATTTAGGGCATACAATACAGAAAAGATATCTGGATATTTGAATAAATTAATTTTTTTTGTGACAAAATAGAAACAAGTTGTTTATTTAAATCAATCTTTTAGTCCAACAGTGTGCTTTCATTTACAACATATTTGCTTTCCTTTGAAGTATTTCAAATACATATAAACAACTCATTTAATGACATCTGTGTGTTTCTCGGAAGTTAAGTTATATTATTATCATCATTGCGAAAACAATGCATAACACTTCGATAAGTTATTTATGTGCCTATAGTATACTTCTAGGACTGTATCATATGCCCTTAGATACAAATGACAAGTTATAAACTATGTCACTCTACAGAGTTTAACACTTAAAAAGGACAATAAGATGTTTAATGACATTATGTAGCAGGGCTTTTAAAGGCCCCTACATGATACAATGCATTTATTGAAAACTAAAAAAAAAACAAGAAAAACAACAGCCTGATTTATACAAAACAATAAAAGAAAAAAAATATGATAGACAACAATCAACGAGTATAATAAAATAAGACTCTTGACTGGACACATATCTAGTCTAAAGTTTTTTATGTGTTTTTTTTTAATAACTGAATGAAGTTCAGCGTGGCATATTGCTCTCTCTTAACACGGTCAGCCATTTATCGTCCCCTTCTGACAGACTATCATCGTTATTTGTTTCAAAACTTTAAAGGGGAGGGGATGTATATCCTTCAGGCAACGTGAATCGTTCTATAATAAAGGAATGTGCAAGAAGTTTATATATGAATGTAAGATTATTTTTTTTTTCAGAAGCATGGCACAGCAAGAAAAAGATATAAGACACTACAAGACATTCCAAGTGATTCTGAATAAGACAATTGATTGACTTTTTCAATGTATTCTTAAATAAATCAAATAGTTGATGTAAAATGGTGTTTTGTTCTCATCTCGTCAGCCAATTATCAATGATAATTGACTAAAGATGTAACCCTATTAGAAGTGTAGCGTTTGAGTTTAGAAAGAGAAGTTGTATTGAAAAATCTGAATTTGGGACACAAGTTTTAGTCAATGTAACTTGAACTTAAAAATGTGTATAATGTTTGCATAATGTCCAATGGCATATATGTCATGCATGTTCAGGTTGACATATGCATGATGTGTATAAGATAGGTAATAAAAGTTTAGAGTGAAAAACTAAACATTATACCATTGTGGTTGGAATGTGGGCTTTCTTGCACTGTCTGTCGTCTGTCCACCTATATTTGTCGGATTTTGTTCAACAAATATTTTCATCACTGTTTTTCCCAAAACTGCTGATAAAGATGAGTTCATATTTAATGAGCTGCTTGATAGTGATGAACTGTGATGTGTGAACATTTTTGTATCTGGCACCTGTTTCCTGTTTGCTTATACATTGTATTTCAAAATGTTGAATGTTCTCAAATTTTTCATTACTTTAATTAGTAATGCTGATGAACAGAATGACTTCATATTTGGTAAGTGGCTTGACCATGATGAGTTGTGTCTGCCATTTTAGATGTGTCAAAATTTGTAGATACTTCTTGTTTTTAGAGACTTTGAATTGTGAATTTCATATGCTTAGCAAAACAACTGATTTATTCTTGTTTGTATATAGAATTAATCACTGTGTATAAATTAATTTAACTAATGATTTGTTATTTAAAAAAGCAGGAAACTCAATCAAAAGTACAGAAATTTTTATATTGATATGATCTAGATATCAACCTAAAACATTTTGAAAACATTTTTTAGGCACAGTCTCACTTGCAAGAAAACATCCAAAAAACATTTTTATAACATTATTTGATGTTCATGATGTTTTTCAAACGTTCAAAAAATATTTCTAGAAAATATTTATTAAAAGATTATCAAAATGTTTTATACGCCATTGTTTTTCACATTATCATGATATTTCTTTACAACATTTTAATTATATTATGCAAATATTTTAGAAAATATATTAGAAAACGTTTTAGCGATATATATTCTACCATACATTTAATGTTTTTCTCACATTTTTTTGTGATATTTTCATGACATTAGACACAACATTTTAAAAACATTTTAAAGATGTTTTTGTGTTTGCTGGGATGTAGCTTCAGTTTTTGAAAAAAAATATCAAATATTGTTTGTTTTCGGTCGTTCCAAAATTAATGATAAGATGTCTGTCGTAACTCTAAATTCGATGGGTCAAATCTATATGAATATAAACAATATAACATTCAGTATATTTATTAAAACAAAAAACAAAAATCTGGATTCAGCAGTCCTTTTAAAATAGTCTCACCTTATGGTGTTCATGCAATTCCTGTAGTTAATTTGAGACTTGAATGAGTTTTAATGTCCCTTTGGTATCTTTAGCCTCTCCTTTGTGTTCGTTACCTTGACAGATACTATCTTAATGAATTTCTTAAATATGTCAGTTTTTATGAAAAAATCGGAATACATGTATATCTCTGTTATTTTAGAATATCCTAGTATGAATAAAAGCGGTTGCATTGTATTCAACAATGAGACATCAAACTAAAGATACGAATTACTCAGTGGATTGGTCAATATATTTCAATATCAAACAGTAAAATTTCAAAGATCGTCTGCACCAATCATCTCTTATTTTTTACGACTTTGGGTCTAAAGCACCTAGTTGCATGTTTGCAAGTTCCAAATTTAAATTAAATCATATATAACTGGTGGTATAAACATTGTCAACAACACTTTCAAACAAGCAGGCAAAATACCTAGAAATCATAACTTGAAACAGAACGTTACAATACATGTAGTTACTGATTCAGTCCTGAATTATGCCAGACAATACGGTAAACGTGAAAAAAAATACGTTAATAGGTTCTCTGTATGGGCTAGGGTTTTGCGGTTGTTGAAAAAATCAGGATTAAAATACTTGATGGAGGTATATGGGAAAAGTTAAAAAGGTAAAATATAGTACGACGTCAAAGAGCATTGGAGATCCAAAATTCAAAAGGGTTTGCCATATACAGCCAAGGTAATATTTTCCTTAGGTAGAAAATCTGGTTTATGCATTCCTGTCTTTCAAATATATAGTTGTGAGCGTTCCCGATGAAAGTAGATCCAGAAAAATGCTCATCAGTACGATATGGGAAATACAAATTCTAATGATCTGTAGAGAGCATAAAATCTAAGTCTCATTTTAATTTTGCAATCCTATCAAAACATTCGTCTTTTCTACCCTCTACCTAAGTATTTCCAATTTAAACTTGAAGACAAATTGAAATAATTTTACCTGTTTTGTTGTCTTTTAAAAAAGCCAACGTAGATAAATGTATATTGTCGTAGGGAGATATAAATCGTACTTTGTAAAAAATAACTCTGATTCAAACAACAAATTCTCTGAAACTGACATTAGAAAGATGCGTGATTTCTTTATTGACAACATATATGTTACGTGAGGTCGTGTTATTCAACAAACAATCAACATTTCCATGATAAATGAGGTGCAAAAGATACCAGAGGGACATGTCGAGAATAAACAGACAACGACATGGCTAAAAAAGAAAAAAACCAATAGACAAACAATAGTACAAAAAACACAACATAGAAAACTAGACTGAGCAACACGAACCCCACCAAAAACTGGGGATGATCTCAGGTGCTCCGGAAGGATAAGCAGATCCTGCTCCACATGTGGCACACATGATAAGTAAGTGTGCTCCTCATCTTGCTGTCTGTTCCTCTTTTCTTATGAAGCTGACTTTATACAGGGGCTTATTAGGAGGAACGAGAAAAAGATTATCCCTTAGCTTCATGTTCATTTAGAAATAGGATATCCTCTCATTTTCATTCTGTTGTTTTTATTTTTTTCTCTCTCACTAAATAATTCAAAGTTTGGTAACTATGTTGAACGCATCTATCCCATTGAATTATTAATAAAGGATAAAACAGCTGCCTCATATATCTTGACTTACATCTAGAAATATTGTATAAAGTAGGAAAATGTTTGATGATATGGTAAGTGGGGTGAGTAATTTACCTATAAAATAAAAAAAAAAAAACATTATCAAAGGTTATCTAGATTAAAGTGTGCTGTTCCATTCATATATTTATATACAAGTATGATCAATTCTGTAAAACGACTGCTGATAATAAGCTCTTCCTGTATTTGCAAACACAAAACAAAATAGTCATTCAACATGATACCTTGTCAAATGCAATAATCTATAGCATTGTCAGATTTTTAAACTAGTTACCGTTTTGGTGTTTCATTAATTATGAAAATCCTTACAGGTCTACAAGATACAATATTTACTCGTACAGAGGATGAAACAAATGTCCACATTGACACAACATGTTTCCGTTAATCCTTTTAGTGGTGCAGGATTACAAGTAAAAACAAAATTCGAAGATCTCAATTTCACACTAGTTCAAAGTTGATGAACATCAAAATGTCTTAGAATAAACCATTGGTATGAAAACATTAAGTGAAACCTGTTTTGTTTAATACTGGTGTTGTTTATATTTTATTATCCTTTGTTTTTCAACAATATATTATTATAATTATTATTATTATTATTAATTTTATTATGATTATGATTATGATTATGATTATTTTCATTAATCTTATTAGGATTATGATTATTTGAGAAATAATTCATGGCAGCCGTAGATTTGTTTTCATTTAACTATGGATTGGGCATTTATATCCGATTATTTTAAAATAATTTTGTTAACCGTGAAAGTCCTATACATACGATACTGTTTTGGCTGTTCCGTTTTACCCAATTTTGATAATATTAGTAATATTATATTATTCAATGATTATTTGTTTTTAATTGCAATTTTCACTTATATATTTTCTTCCAATGTAATTTTATTCATTCTGAGACGTACAAGAAGCTTTAAAACGCCCGGAATTTAAATTTGATTTATTGTTTACGGAAACATATTTGTGACGTCACCTTGTTTCGTTACCATGTCAAGACAATAACATCATTTCGCGGAATTTTCGTTTTATGAAATTTTACCATGAACAATAAATTGAGATTGACTGATTTGTTTATTTTGCTGTAGAATAGAGATAAATATATTGTATCTGAAGCTTGACCTTCGTAAACTGGGGATTTTGATGTCGAAAATTGAGAATATCTGGCAGTATAAATAAATTGGTTGTAACGCGGAACAGCCGTTTATGTGTACAACTGCTTTTGCGCTAAAGGTAGATATATTGTGATTATACTGGTTGACGATAATAGGTCGTCATATTAGAATATTATTATTATTTTTATTATCATTATTATTATTACCATTACTATCATTATTATAATAAAACTAATTCATCATCATCATCATCATCATTATTATTATTATTATTATTATTATTATTATTATTATTATTAAGTTGGAGAAAAACGTTTTAATTGGGCATGAATTAACTTGCGAATGGATATGAATTCAAATAAGCAAATATGTAGAATAAAATGGGATACAACACCTCAATATGATTTTTTTATTTTCTCCTTCGATTAGAGCTATATCTAAAATTGGTCATATGTACATACGTCAGTTTTATCTGACCCTTTGACTTATTAACGATAAAACTGTCATTATTCCACAATGGCTCTTTGTAAATTGTAGAAGACAAATAGAATACTGTAGTACATGTACCAATGTGTGTAGTTATGTATGACATCCATTCCTACGATGCCTGTTTTGCAATATGTTTTATCTTGCAGGCGTGAAACAAATGATCTAAGAAATGATATGAATGTACTTATCTAATTTTCAAAACTGAAAAAAAGATCATATAAAATAAATCATTAACAATCCTTTATGAAAATTTGCAGCAAAAGAAATTAATCTTGGATTAAAACAAACATAACAAAGTACATGATTCTGTCTATCCATTACATCGACTTATTAAAAGTCTTTGATCATCAGTACCTAATGGTTTGTTTTTAATTCAGTATGTTTGTTATACTGTTTTTGGCCTAATGCACAAATATATAGATATTTTATTGAAAGATAATGTGTAAAATAGAATCCGGAGTAGAATATTTGATAAATGAATGCTGTTATAAAGGGATTTAAAAATTTCCAAAACACAGATTATAAATTAAAATTACAAAAATACCGAACTCCGAGGAAAATTCAAAACGGAAAGTCTTCAATCAAATGGTAAAATCAAAAGCTCAAATACAACAAACGAACGGATAACAATTGTCATATTCCTGACTTGGTTCAGGCATTTTCTTATGTGGAAAATGGTGGATTAAACTGGTTTTATATCTTCTACAATATGCAACAATACGCGTGAAGTAGGCCGGTTTAAATTATATTTACGATGTCATTGCGATAGTACGAATGTATGTTAAATGTAAAAATAAAGTGGAAGAGAACGCATGTAGACATCTTTATGTTTCTTCTTTTCAAATATAATAATCTTTTTCAATACAACATGTTTGATTGATTGTTGGTTGCTTAACGTCCAGTGTTTCAATAAAAGAGAACTATAAACAACTGTCTAGAAGTGTATACATATATATGCTTTCATATGGAAAACACATATTTGAACAGTATTAAACACATACATATCAAAGTAAATGATTTAATTGAAAACTAGATTTTTTTTTCATAAGCATGATAAATAAAGTGATTAAACCTTGCGTAATGATGTGTTTAAGTGGTAAATATTAAAATATAACCTTTGTAAGAGATTTTTAGGTAGGTAAATGAGTATCAAAATCAGTCTCCTAACAGTATCCATATCAAATTGGAAATAGTAAAACAAAAATATATACAATCGGCGCAAGAACTTAGAGGTAAATTCACAAGTGTCCAATTTATACAGATACTTATCTTTTATTCGCTGATACAGTTGCTTTATTCAGTAATTTGTTTTCAATTTATGATATTAAATAAAGGGATGTGGAAGGACAGCCAATGATAAAAAACTATCAACCAGAGTTAAACGAAGTGGTTTTTACCAATAATATGTCACCGAATGACATTCAACAATGAGCCAAATGAATACCGTATACTCGGCTACAAAAGGCCCCGACATGAAAAATGTGAAACCATTGAAACGGGAAAACTGACGTCCTAAATTTAAAAAGACATTTTACGAAATATAAACTTGACCTACATGAACCAACTACAACCACTGAACTATATGCTCTTGAGACTAGGGACAGGCACATAAAGAGAGTGGTCGGGTTAAACATGTTCGTGAGCTTTCAACTCTCTCCTAACCAGGGAAAGGGATAACACAACTTAAACATAATAACGAAAAAAAATCAGTTGCAATGAGTTACAATTTGGCTTAACTAAAAACATTCAGAAATTCAGAAGCCACTTACAACAGATGAAAGACACAAAGCACCGAGTATTCGCAGATACTGTAAGCTAGTTCAAAGCCAATTACAACCTATAAACAATTTATGTTCTCACAGACTAAAGTATCAATCAGTGCATCTCCAACGGATTTAGTTTAAATTTAAAAGCCTAGCCTGAGAAACCCATGTCCTTGTGCAATGCCATAATATAAGTACACAGTGTCTATCGACAGGATATGGGATCATGATTTCCCATTACTGTTATCTTTTTATTAATTTTCCAAAAGCAAAATCAAGTTAAGTACTGCAAAATAATACACTTAAAGATTTTACTACTTTGCAAACAAATGAAATCAAACGTTTACTTGAGCGGTTTGAAATCTTAGTTTCTTTATAATTTTAAAATTAATAGAAGGATTTGATATAAACCATGTCATTGTCGAAGTACTGATGATACCCTTGGGTATAGTTGTAGGTTTAGCTAGCTACAAAACTAGGTTTAACCCACCATTTTGTTTTCGGAAAATGCCTGTAGCATATCAGGAATATGACTGTTGGTTTTCACTTGTTCCGTTGATTGATAACATTTGATTTTGTCAGTTTTATTGACCTCACATTTTAAATTGTCCTTGGAAATTGGTATTTTAGTTATCCTTTTGTACATAAATTTTGTAGTCGCCGTCTCGGTTTTACTGATAAAAAGCGTCGATGTCTCAACTGACTAACGACAAGTTTTTGCGATCCATAGACCTATAGACACAAGAATAATCGTTTAATTTGTTATGTTACCGATTGTGCTATTCCAAATTATTACATTCACGAGTAGACTAATTTTGATATGAAACGGTTATTTAAGTCTTGACATCATCTGAAAAATCTTAATTATAATTTTTTGTGGTAATGGTCAATCTTTTAGTCAATTTTCACACTTATCCACTGCGATAAATTCAGTACTGTTCAGAAAATTCGCTTGCATTCAATTCAGTGGCTTTTTAGACAATTCAGTATAATGTTGATGTATATAGGTAAATAAAAACTACTGAAAGGTCCAAACATAGACTGAACATAATTGACTGCGGGCAAAATGTCTGAACAGTACTGAATTTAACGCTGATGATCAATCTGAAAATTAACTGAAAGACTAAAAAATACTGAATAACATATTTTTCAGTGTTTAAAGAACTTTTCAGATCAAAATGATTCGTTAAGATACAAATTTATTTACCAGGGAGTTTGACTGAGCGTGAATTTGCATGGCGGGGTTGTGCATGTATTTGTGCATGCATATGCGTATCCAGTCGACACATCTGATCTTGCTCGTTTTGGAGGACATATGATTCCCTGAGTTTTTGTTGGTACCTCGATTTGTCTCGTTTTAATCTATTTACGAGATTTTAACATCGAACACGGCTTCAATAATTTTGATAACACAAGTAGCAGATCAAACTAGTAGCACACTACTTAAACAAGTTAAAAGATTTTAAGAAAAAAATCACAAGATGAAGATATACATTTTACGGTGATGGTAAGTTGAAATGATTAGACAATTCTTGTCATGTTATATATTTTTGTATTTTTTTGTAATTCCGGAAATTTTATCTTTTTCCATAATCGGACTCATACTTACTGTTATCATAACACATGTTTACGTTTGGCAAGGAGCTCAGTGCTATATTTTTTCGTATTTGGAAACTTTGGAACACAATGGAGTAAGTTAATTTTATTATTGTATGTTAGTTTGTAAGGGAATAAATAAAGGCAACAGTAGTATACCTCTCTTCGAAACTCATAAATCGATAGAGATAAAAACAAATCCGGGTTACAAACTAAAACTGAGGGAAACGCATCAAATATAAGATTAGAACAACGACACAACAAAAACACAACATTAAAATGTAACACACACAGAAACGAACTATAATATAACAATGGCCATTTTCCTGACTTAGGACATTTTAAGAAAAAAATGGTGGGTTGAACCTGGTTTTGTGGCATGTTTTGTAATAAGGTTTAGCTTTGTTTTCTTGATGATTATTTGTGTATTTTTGATACAAACACACACTCTTGTCGTCCGATAACGGAACCATGTATTTTTGTGTCGGAGATCTTATTTTTGCCTTTTTATGTACATTTTACCTTGATATTATTAGTTGTTAGGATAAAACTTGAAACATCAAAGTCTGCTAAGAAAATTTGACGAAGCGTGAAAAGAAACAGAAATAATGTACCTAATGCTATCTATACATAATAAACCTGGTATTTTGAAATACATTAAAACCTATAATGGGTAAATTACTCCATTCGAAAATATTTTTTGTGAGGTTTCGAAGAATATTGTATCACAGTAAAATCTCGATTAATCTTCTGCATGTATATTTAGGTACAGAAGGATGATATAACTATAATGATAAACTACCAAAACAGAATATAGCCATTCTATTAAATATGTGTACGTTATTAAAATAATACATTACTCCACGACATAATTAGATATATCAATTCTAAAACATTTTTGTCTAACATAATGCCTAGCTGTATCCACTGCATAGTTGACAAAAGAAATCTTTCAAGAGAATAAATAAAGTCAATGTATAATTGTTTTTCGTTTTTCCGTTGATTGACAGCGCTTAATTTTGTCACTTTTCATAAACTACCCCGTTTTAAATTTGGCTTGGAGTTCGGTGTTTTTGTAATACTTTTTTTTATCATACAGCATCTTAATTTTGATTGGTTGTTAGTGTTGTAATAAATAATGTTAGCAGCAAAGAAAGTATCCTTTATAAGTTTCAAGTTGTTCATGGATTTTTATAATGACGTTATAAATTCATCATTGATTCTGCATGCTTTAAAAAATGATTTATTTTTTCAAAGAGAATTATTAAGAAGGAAAATGTTGCGCAGACATGAAAACTGTAACCTTTATGTCTTTGCATGTACTAGCTACGGCAATTTACAGCCACCAAAAAGAATTTAAATTCCGATAGATTTCATTTAAAAATCATATTAAACGAAATATTCTATGAGATGATGCTATTTGCAAACGGTTTTCTAGTTCCTTTATTTCTCATACTTTGCATAAAATAAGATGCGGTGAAGACGTCAGTTATGAGAGCAACCCATGGTTACTTACCCAAAATTTATCTGTATGTCAACTTACGATGAAGCACAGCCATAAAAGCGCTATTTCTTTGCTTTTTGTGTTTTTGCTGTGCATATACTGATTTTGTGTACTGGATTTATTCTCCACATCCTTTCTCTTATTGTACATAGATATAAGAAGATGTGGTATAAGTGCCATCCAAGTCAAAATTTATAAAAGTAAACCATTATAGGTCAAAGTACGGCCTTCAACACAGAACCTTGTCTCACACCGAACAGCAAGCTATTAAGGGACTCCAAAATTACTAGTGTAAAACCATTCAAACAAAACACCAACGGTCTAATCTATATAAAAAACGAGAAACGAGAAACACTTATGAACCACATCAACAAACGACAACTACTGAACATCAGATTCCTAACATAGGACAGGTGCATACAATTGCAGCGGATTTAAACGTTTTAATGGAACCAAACCTTCACCCTTATCTAAAACAATAGTGAAACATCACAACATAGAAAGACACACTATAAAATATCAATTGAAATGGCTTAACTCAATCAAAAGACATATTAACACAAGTGAACATACACTGAACAAATAAATTTGATCTATGATACAATGTTAATACAAAATAAATAAACTAAGGGAAGAATAATTAAAGTAACATGTTAAACCGCTGTGAAATGTTAAACAATTTAGAAAAACAATATGCTTGAACCAAAATATCAGCCATTTGCAATTACTTTAAACACAGGTAAATGAAAATAATTTTATTGTTAGGTATACGTGTACAGTTCAAATGGAGAAAGGAAAAATTGTTACAAAATATATAATTTTGATACAGTCTATAATGCTTTACAAAAGCTGTATATAGAAATCCTACAGATCTACGTACACTATTAAAAAACATTAACTTCATTCAATGATAAGAGAAATATAACAATTACTTGTTTGTATAACGAAACAAAGGAAAAATAAAAAGAGAAATTTAACAGCTGACGGTGCCTTTTATTTGAAAAACAACTCATAGCGTAAACAGAAGGCATGACAATAGTTTAATTTTTTCGTATTTATAACAAGACGTTCTCAACATCACACGCACTTCATTACATTTATAACATATGCAGTATAATAACAGAGCCACCATCGTCATTTTGCATTTGGTTTTTTTATCATTTCTTGTGTCCTCTTTTGTACTACTGACAAACAATGCCAAAACAAACCTAATCTTTACATATAAAAAATGTCTCTATGTGAATCTAGAAAAGGATATAAACGACAATTACCCGATGATGTCGTTTGTCAATTTTCCGGGTGTTATTCCATTGACATACAGTTTGCATATACATTATAAAATAACATTGAGAAAAAAAAGAGACAACAACCCGACCAAAGAGCAGAAAACAGCCGAAGGCCACCGATGGGTCCTCAACACAGCGAGAAAATCTCGCATCCGGAAGCGGGCTTCATCTGTATATGTTCTTTAGAAAAAACAAATTATAAAGACCTTTTGTTGACCTTGAAAGAAAACGCTTTGTTCAATTCAACTTCAGTCACCACAATATCACATAAGAAAAGCCTTGCCATTGTGACTGTAATTATAGAGTTTACATAACACTTGCTTGGACATAATTGATTAGCTTGAATAAAATTAGCATCACTGGCAATTAATTACACCTAGTGAAACATGAGACCAATCCAGATAGCATATACCTACTATTATCTATCCATACCCTACTTTTTTTCACCAACAATCAGGATAATTAGGACATTTTTTAGGGTTCCGCGATTCCATGCTATATCAAAATCAGTGATTTTAACTACATGTTAAAGGTGCCGAAAATAAACATGTGTACCATGTATACAAACTATAATATTTTAATAATATCAGAAGGTAAATAATAATTTAAAAATTATAGGTTATTGTATGGCCGTGAACAATGAGCAAAACTCATACCTCATTGTCAGCTATAAATGGTCCCGAACTGATAAATGTAAAACAAATCAAACTGACGGCCTGATTTATGTACAAAGCAATAAGCGAAACGCAGATATGATATACAGACTCCTGCCCTGACGAGGTAAACTAGTTTGCTGGCGCCAAACCTTCCCCTAACCTGACAGTAATAGTACAACATAAGAACAAACTATAAAAATCAGTTGAAAATGGCTTAACTCATCATATCAATACAAAGCAGAACAACAACTAACAAACAACAGACCGGACGTGGCAGAGTATTTATACATCCCCTAAACAAAAAAGAACATAAGTACAGATCTGTGAGTACTAGCAGTTACTGAACGCTAGTTATAAGCTTATAACAACTAATAGAATAAACATGCATCTAAGACTAAAATATCTAACAGTACACATCCACAATACAATGGATTTAGTGTAAAGATGTCGTTAAAGTCAGAGAAAAAAATGACATTATGCAATGCAAAGATACAGATATCGACAGATTGTAGAGACATAAATGTGCATAAATATAACAATAATAATTAGATTTTAATATTCTGATTACAAAACCAATATTTATACAAATAAAAACAATATTTAAATATCTAATCGCAGTGTTAATTTGGTAACTTATTTTAAGGTTTGATAGTTAACCCTGATCGTATCTAAATTTTCAGACTCAGTAAACAACACCTTTGCATAACTTAGGATGTGCTATCCCGTTGAGAATAAGTTGTTTACAGGTACAACAAACTTCAAAACTAAATCTTTGTATTCATAAAAGAAATCAGTCGAACTAAGGCAAAACAAAAATATAAGAGGCATAGAAATAAAAATTGATAGTAAAACACATAGCTTGAAAATCACACAAGTTGCTGATGACACAACTCTATTCCTCAAATCGAAAGAAGAAATCCGAACAGCATTAAATATAATCGAAATTTTTGGAAATTGTTCCGGACTACAACTAAATAAAAATAAAACAGAAGGAATCTGGATTGGTAAACTAAAACATTGTAGAGATAAAAAAAGAGTATACATAATTTTCATCCATTTGCATATTATTCTATTCTACTATTCTAATAATAGTGCAGTACAAGTGTATGGTGGACACTCTTCTGTAATTATTCGATTTTTCTAATAGATTGGATTTGAGTAGGCATTCATATTTTCCCGCAAAACGTTCTTGAGTTATTCTTCCGCATGCGTTAACACACATTTTCGGTATTATTGATTTGTTATTGATATATATATATTTCCCACGACAAAACATTTTCATATCATTTATCTATGTTCTTAAAAATTATTTTCATGAATATTTATTGATGAAATTGATATATAACAAGCGATAAGGAATGTCATTTTGCGTTCGGTTATCAGTCAGAAACGAAAGTCACGTGGGTAGAAATGTTTGTGGCAACAACACACAGGAATGCTCTTTTTCTGAGATTAGTTCGTTCTATCAAAACTTTTGATTTTTCAACCCTGTATACCACCATTCCCCATGTGAAATTGAAAAATCGCTTGAAAGAAATAATCCACAATGCCTTTCATCATAAAAATGGTAGCATACGCTATAAATTTATTACTTTGGGATATCATAAGGCATATTTTGTTAATAGTGAACAAAAGGGTAAAACATGCTACACAGAAGAACAAGTGATCAGTATGCTGGAGTTTCTTATCGACAACATATTTGTTGAATTTGGAGGTAGACTTTTTCAACAAATTGTCGGCATTCCTATGGGAACGAACTGTGCGCCTCTCCTTGCCGACCTCTTCTTATTTTCATATGAATCGGAGTTCCTTCAGACACTTGTCAAAAACAAGAAGATCAAAGAAGCCAGATTATTTAATTTCACTTTTAGATATATTGATGATGTTCTTTCCATTAACAATCCGAACTTTTCTGATTGGGTTCCATTAATATATCCCCCAGAACTAGAAATTAAAGAAACAACAGACACGGCTTCCTCCGCCTCATTTTTAGACTTATATCTCGAATTTGACATACACAGTCATCTCAGTACCAGAATCTATGACAAACGAGACGATCTTAATTTTAAAATTATAAATTTCCCCCACCTTAGTAGCAATATACCAACTTCACCTTTATATGGGATATACATTTCCCAACTTATTCGATATTCAAGAGTTTGCAGCTCCTACTCAGACTTTGTAAAACGTCACCAGTGTCTGAGCAGAAAGTTGATGAACTAGGGGTATGTCAAAGAACGTCTCGTCCTTTTTCTAAAAAAGTTCATCGGAAGGTACCAAGACCTTGTTGATAAATATTCCGTATCAACTTCACAAATAATACATGATGGTCTTGAAGTATAGATTCTGCATACTGACGTTGTTTATCATCTTAACAACGTGTAATATTGTTCTTTCATTTGTCTTTGTTCTATTATTAATATTACTTTTACTGTTTGGTTTGTTTTCTGTGATATCCATTTGACGTGGCTAGGTACTTATACATCCTGTCAATGTGTTTGTATTATCTTTCATTTTTGCTGGTGTGTTTTGTATATGTGACTTTTTGTGTTTCTGTGGTTCTTATAACGTGACTCTGTACTTTAAAAGATCCCGTCATTATGTTATTGTTCTATTATATGTCATTATGTTATTGTTCTATTATAAATTTGAAAATACTTTGAACGACAAACGACAAATTTATTTTACTCGCGTAGTGGTATTTACCATATGTGGATTCTTAAAAATTCTAAAGAACCTCTGGACAATTTTAAATCTCGGTCTATTTCTAAAATTAATTCTAACATAACTTTTGATTTTTTAACCCTGTATACCAGCATTCCCCATGTGAAATTATAAAATTGTTTTGAATAAACATTGAATGACAAACTTTTTTCTTATGTGACGTTTACATTTTCTGACGTCAGACACGCGAAGCAATGAATGTGGTTTTTAATTTGATAGATGCTTTTGTGCTTTTTTTTGTAAATAATTGTTTGTTTTGATATTGTAACACAGTGATGACTGCTGTACCCATATTTTGACTATTTTATTTATAATGTCTGTTTTGTTTACGCATCGTTGTAAATATAACGGAATTTGATAAGACTGTCGTACAAGTGAGAGGTTTAGCGCGATAAAACCAGGTTCAATCCACCATTTTCTACATTTGAAAATGCCTGTACCAAGTCAGGAATATGACAGTTGTTGTCCATTCGTTTGATGTGTTTTGTCATTTGATTTTGCCATGTGATTAAAGACTTTCCGATAGAATTTTCCTCTGAGTTCAGTATTTTTGTGATTTTACTCTTACGGTCATCCGATGTAAAAACTAATAAATCTGATTTGTGTCCATCAAAAAACAGCAAATGTAGAGTTACAACATATAACAACTCCTTCCTTGGCTAATTTTAAGATCAAATATATAGAAAACTAAGTGGGTCTCTTTAATGCACTACTGGCACCTGCATTAGCTTAAACTAACACATGCACATACATATAATACGTATTTTTTGTTCTTTGTATATATATATGACTCTTCAAAATTCAAGAGTCTATCCTAAATTGAGGTAAATTATATGGCCTTCCAAATACCGTTTCGATTCCTAACATCACTGAAGAGACATTAATTGTCGAAATCCGGATATGGTGTACTAATTTTTGCACCTTTTGTTTGCGGTATACCATCTTTTCCACAAATTCATTGTTTTCTGTTTATTATTAAATTAATAATTAAGATCCATTTTGATACATTCGGTGATCCGTTTAATTGGCAATCGCCAATGGCAGTCAGCTGGGTTTTAGAACATCCGTTGTTCGACCTGCTAGTCAAATGCGTTTTGTTAAAATATACTTTTTCACTTTTTTGGTCTTTTTGGAAAATGTTGTTTGTGCTGTATTAAGACCCCTCTACCAAGAAATTTGTTTTGCATGCACACGTATAAAAATTGCAGTTTTTATCCAACGCAATCATAGGTTTCAACGTTGTTTTCAATTTAGACTTGTATATATATCTATATATACAAAATGTCTGAATAATAGCCAACGATATATATATTATTCAATTATTATTGATATTGATTGACTAGATTATAAACGCTTAATAGTATTTGCTAATTGAATACTGGTTTGAACGTTGTTTTCAATTTAGACTTGTATATATACCTATATATACAAAATATCTGAAAAATAGCCAACGATATATATATTATTCAATTATTATTGATATTGATTGACTAGATTAAAAACGCTTAATAGTATTTGCTAATTGAATACTATGTTGAACAGATTATTATCAGAACAGGCAAAACTCACCAGAGCTACCAATTGTATAGTAAAGTACGTCACACTGTCGTTTCATCAGGGACGACCAAATCAAAATATTTGAGACCAAATTCAAAGTTGAAAAGCGTGAAAAATCAACCTTGCAACAGTGTGTGCAAAATACTCTTTGTGCACCAGGGGTAGAAAAACCTTGGTGTTTCAGAATAAGATTATTAGTCTGTTATTGATGTCTTTAATTTGCTTTTAAAATTGGAATTCACTGCAGATTTCAATCCTACAAAACAGACATATTTAATTGGAATTCTGAGATCTTGTTCCGTTGGTAATATATTTTTATTTTTCGTACATACTCATTCGAATTATTTTAAACTGCATTAAATGCCTTTACCAAGTCGGGAATATGACAGCTGTTTTCACATCGTTTGAACTTTATTGTATACTCTCTGACCTTTTTCAGGTCATGGATTATGCTTGGAATATTGGTACTATTTATGTCCTCATGTCACTGATGGTATGTCTTTTAAAAAGTAAAATGGTATTTTGCAGAGAAAAACAACCATTGAAAGACGTCTGTTTTATATCATAGATACTTAGTATATAAACTCAACATAGATACCAGGATTTAAATTTATATAAAAAAGAAGATGTGGTATGATTGCTAATGAGACAACTCTCCACAAGAGACAAAATGACACAGAAATTACCAATTATAGGTCACTGTACGGCCTTCAATAATGAGCAAAGCCCATACCGCATAGTCAGCTATAAAAGGCCCCGAAATGACAAATGTAAAACAATTCAAACGAGAAAATTAACGGCCTAATTTATGTACAAAAAATGAACGAAAAACAAATATGTAACACATCAACAAACGACAACCACTGAATTACAGGCTCCTGAATTGGGACAGGCACATACATACAGAATGTGGCGGGGTTAACCATGTTAGCGGGATCCCAACCGCCCCCCTAACCTGGGACAGTGGTGTAACAGTACAACATAAAAAACGAACTAAAAATACTATATATTATGCATATTGATAACGAAATCGATCTTACCTGAACTCTCTCATTCGATATGAAATTTACTGACCCGTATATATGCTGTATTAGGCTACTAGAACACTGTAAAACTAGAAATATCTTCTAAAATGATGGTCAACTACGAATTTTAGTATTCGAAGATACCTTAATTTCATTTATGATCTTCATTTTCAAAAATACGATGGCGAGAAAATATTCTAAAAAAAATATTTTCTAGTGGACTTGTAGAGTGAAAAAAAAAAAACAAACAAATGTTTTTTTTGTGCATAAATAGGTGTTGTAACGTTGTTTCCTGAAATAAATCTTCGATTTTAATACCCCTCTTGATGTTGTCTAATAGACGTGTTAGGAAAGGGATTTAAATACTGAGCTGATGTTAAAAAACAATAGCGATACAAGTTTTAATGGGTAAATTACTTCAATCGAAGTATTTTTGTGATGTTTTGATGAATATTGTATCAGAATTAAATCTCGATTAATGTCATGCATACATATTTAGGTACAGAATGGTGCTATAACTATATTGATAGACTACCAAAACAGAATACAGCCATCCTAAAAAAAAATATGTACGTTATTAAAATGATACATTACCCCACGACATAAAAAGATATAACAATCCTAAAACATTTTTGTCTGACATAATTCCTAGCTGTATCCACTGCATAGTTGACAAAACAAAACGTCGAAAAGTATAAATTAAGTCTAGGTATAATTGTTTATTGTTTATTCCGTTTATTGACAGCTTGATTTTGTCAGTTTCCATGAACAACCCCTTTTTGAATTTGCCTTGGAGTTCTGGGTTTGTTTAATGTTTTTTTAATCATACAGCATCTCAATTTTTATTGGTTAAGAGTGATGTACTGAATAGTGTTAGCAGTATATAAAGTAACTTTTATTATTTTCAAGTGATATTGATTTCCTTAATGAACTCATCATTGATTCTGCTTGAAAAATGATATATTTTTCAGAGGGAATTATTAAGTAAGAATACTTTGCGAAGACATGAAAACTTCACCCTTTATGCTTTTATGTCATTTACCACTTACAGCAATTTACATCTATAAAAGAATTTAAATTCTGAAAGATGTCATTTTCCCCTGGCAATTTACACCAACGAAAATAATTTAAATCCCGATAGCTGTAATTTAAAAATTATACCAAAAGAAACATTTTATAAGATGATGATGTTTGCAAATGGATTATGATTCATTTATTTTTCATACTCTTCATCTGAGATGTGGGGAAGGCGTCATTTATGACAGTAACCCATAGTTAATTACCAAAAATGCATCTATATATGTCAACTTAGTAACACGATGAAGCACAGCCATAAAAGCGAACCAAACCTTTGTACAGACTTATTCACAAAGGAGATGGTTACGAATAATACTGTATTCAATTCTATAAAGATGGCCTTATTTGAAATAATATTGATAACGTCGTAAGGTTTTTGCATCGAAAATAAAAATTTTAATATACAACCAGTTGTTTGCATGATACGGGTTATATTCTTCCGGTATATATTTTATGATACTTAACCCTCTACCGGATTGATTGTCGTTTATTTTTTTTTATGAAGACATATTCTTTCAATCATTTAAACTGAGGTCTTGAACTGGCATGTCCGTTACTGCTTATAATCCTATGTGAATTTATGTTGATCACTGGAAGTTTAATTTGTTTCTACTGTTATCTAGTTTAACATCGAACTCGGATGTCTTTTAAAATTATTGTGCGTTTCGCTGTGTGTTTGTTTATTCCACATTGGCTACAGGTATAGGGTAAGGATTTTGATCTCATAAAACATGTTTTACCCCAGTGCATTGTTTGCACTTGTCTTAAGTCAGAAACATCTAGCCTTTATTAGTCATGTGTGTTTAAAAAAAAATGTTTAATGGTATGTTTCGGAGTTTAGTTAGGCGTCCGTTTTGCTGAACTAGTATACATTATTGTTTAGTGTTCAGATAAAATCTGCATGGCAACCTGGTCCGACATATTACTTGTTATTACACCAGCTGTACATTTGAACTGTGTTTCTGTCTCGTAGAGTTGTCATTTCATGGATATTATTTTTAACATTGTCAGAAAGCGGGAGGTTTGGCTAGCCATTAAACCAGGTTCAATCCACCATTTTTTTCTTAAAATGTCCTGTACCAAGTCAGGAATATGACAGTTGTTATCAAATAGTTCGTTTCTATGTATGTTGGCGGTTGTTTTATTGTTCACTTCAGTGTTCCTGTTGTTCGTTTGATTTCCTCTTATAGTTGACGTGTTTCCCTCGGTGTTAGTTTGTAACCCTGATTTGTTTTCTCTCAATCGATTTATGACCTTTGAACACTGGAATAGTACTGTTGCTTTTATTTATACCTACATTGTATATCAATAAATTAACAATATGCCAATCATTGTAGTTTATTTACAGCTATAAGTAAGCTTTGTTTTTCATATCATAACTACATATGTACATGCAATAAAAAAAAAACAAACCTATTGATACTACACAAATATTTTTGATGCTATACAAGTCAGCTATTTACTGTAGAGTTCCTTCAAACAAAATTATGTATCCATTCTGAATCAATGAGTTGAACCGATCTCCAAACGATTCTGTTGTGAGGATTAGGCCTAAAAGGGATCCATGCTTATTTTTCTCTGTTCATTTAAAAAATAAGGAACCTGATATTCAGTGGTTGTCGTTTGTTAATGTGGTTCATAAATATTTCTATTATATATTATATTATATTATATGTTTCTCGTTTTTTATATAGTTGGATTTCCTGTTTAAATGGTTTTACACTAGTCATATTTGGGACCCTTTATAGCTTGCTGTTTGATGTGAGCAAAGGTACCGTGTTAAAGACCGTACTTTGACCTATACAAGTTTACTTTTACAAATTATGACTTGGATGGAGAGTTGTCCCATTGGCTCTCATACCACATCTTCTTATATCTATTAGCTTCACATCAGTAAAAATTAGATAACTGATGTTCTCCACATTTTTAGAATATTATGACAAACTTGGTACTTAGTATGCATTTTGTAAGAAATTAATAGAGGGTGGAAAGGCTCTTAATACATTCGACATATTTTAATTGCTTATTCTTAAAAGTTGACCTTTTGTGGACGTCGAATATGCGACGCTTTCTTTTTTAGATTTTATTTTTTTCCAACTGAAAAAATAATCTGTTGATGTATATGTGACCGTTTTGTATATATGTATTAAATGTATTAGCTATGTCGAAAGACATGCATAATGGAAAATTATAAAAAAACACACCGTTTAGTCTCCAAGAAAACCTGTAAAATTTTTATTCTGTAGGAGGGGAGGGCAAATTAAGTATACGGTGGAATATAGACACTGTTAAATTATCTTTATTATCAAATAATTAATGCACTGGTACAGAATAAAACAATAAAACACATTTTACAATACGCAAAAATACACGAGTACAACAAACAAATAATGGTGAATTAAAAAAATCCCTTAAGACCCATCACACAATTCAGCGTTGTCATTATAATTTATCTACGTGCATGGGTATTTTAACACCCTGAAGTATCCAAGTACACCCTGATGCAAAGCCGAAGGGTGTACAGGGTACGGAAGGGTATTAAATATCCATATCTACGGATATAAACAGAGATAACTAATTTATCTCCGGTGTAAGTCCGAATCTGACGATTTTTAGGGATATCGACCACTAAGTGTAACCTGAAACCAACGTTTTTTTTTT
The DNA here is from genome assembly GCF_021869535.1 of Mytilus californianus. NCBI lineage: Eukaryota > Metazoa > Mollusca > Bivalvia > Mytilida > Mytilidae > Mytilus > Mytilus californianus. The sequence goes on from NW_026262701.1 coordinate 85,880,176, forward strand.
ATTATGCAAAAAAGTTTTATTGAAATTTGGAAATTTTACATATTTTTAACGGGGTGTAGGGTATTAACTGTGGTAGAACCCTACAGGTAGTCAAATATAAGAAGTTTTAAATCCAAAGGCAGAGAAACTGGGAGAAGTCAAATTTTGCGCTCAATGTTTTGAAAGTTACCTAATTTCACCGGTGCGGTGACACAGTAGGAAATCTAGTGAAAAAGAACACAAGAAAATTGCCTCGTATTATGATAGAGTCGAAAAAAGCAATAACAAAACAAAGCCGATGACGACACTAAGCAAAAGTTATTTCTAAATATCAATGTTACATTTGAAAGAAATTATTTGTTAAAACTGTGTTATTAGAAATATACATGAAAATACATGATGTTTATGTTAAGTATTTATCGAGATAATTGCATTAGATGCTTGTAAAACTGAAATCTAAAAAATGCAAATCTTTGCTGCATTATGTTAAAAAATATTGGAAAAAAATCATACTGACACAAAACATCAGAGAAGAATGTATTTCAGATTAACGCATTTAAGTCGACATACAAAATCTAAAGATCTTTCGGGTCAACAATTTTTAGAGTGTTCCACAAAGTCCTAAGTACGTTAAAATTTCCTAAAATATACTTATTTGTCACATTTTAAGTTTTGATATCACCGGTCTACTCTTGTCACATGAAAAAATTCAATATATAAATATTGTCTTTTTATGAAAGTCTGTCTGTGCAGGTTTAAAAAATAAAGATAAATAGTCTTATAAAAAAGTAGGCATCTTTTTACTAGTTTTTATATAATTTTAGGAAACGGTCGTCTCGATTTTTGTACATGTATTTGCGGTCTTCTCGATCTACTCACAATCTATGTTTACATCGGGATAAGGCCCGTTTAAATTTGCTGAGTAACTTAATTTCAAAAGTGCCAATCCTTGCTGCATATCAATTGATTTCTTTGAAATTTTTTCATTGACTTTCTCTGATCTAGCTGCATATATATGTACAGATATATAGCATGTTCCAGAGATGTATACAGCCGACAAAAAAATAAATTAAAGTTGGTACTCCAGGAATTTATTTCGCATAGCAACATTTAAACCAATTTTACACCAAGCTCCTTTAGTCTGCTGTAATTGTCGTTTTCTATTTAAGGAGGGAAAGGATGACATTAAACATGTTAAATGGAAGTTTTGTTTTTGTTTCAACTTATCTATATTTGCATTAACCAGAACGTTTTCCCGAGAATTTATTATTGAAAGCTTTCTTGCTAAAATGTGACAAACGCTAAAAAGAAATAGTTTTTCAGTGTTTACAGGGGAGATAATATTTTTCACTAGATACATCGAAGTGAAAACAATAAATAATGGAATCGACTTAAATAGTTAATCTGAAATACATTCTTCTGTGATGTTTTGTGTCAGCATCTGACTTTATTTGGCCCAAGTGGAGAAGTTAAGAGAGAATAAACAGTACAATCATTGTGTGCCATTGTAAACTGAGACGTGGATGTGACTTTACTGACTGTGTGTACAAAAAATTAAAATCCCTATAATACTGAACTCCGAGGAAAATTCAAAACGGAGAGTCCCTAATCATATGGCAAAAACCAAAGCTCAAACACATCAAACGAATGGACAACAAATGTCATATTCCTGACTTAGTACAGGCGTTTTCTTAAGTAGAAAATAGCGGATAAAACGACTGGTAACGACATCTGATCATTCAATTCCTCTTATATTCTTTGTGCCTATGTTTTTATAATCAATTGTTGTTTGACAAAACCAAATCAGTCACCTTTCATATCAATTAGACTGAGGTATTTATATATATTTGTTGAGCCAAAAACATTTGTCAATGCAAAACGAAGCAAAAACAATACAGTTCCGATAATCTCTTAAAGATGTACATGTACCATGTGCAACATATTACATCGACTTGTTTATATATTTAGTCAATTGAAAATTTATATATGATTCAGGTAATTATATGCTTCTCTTCTCCGTCTTGAGCATTGATGCTGTCATCCTCTCCTCGACTTTATTCTTAATGTACAAAACCAAATTGCTACTGCTATAATTAATACAGCAAAGCAAACACAACCAACTACGATTCCAGCTATTTGACCGCCATTTAAAACTAAAAAATAGAAAAAATAAGATCATACTTTTTTCAGTTAGATAGATAATTTGCAATAATATCATATCTTATTTAAGAAAATCACGTTTAACATAATTCAGTTGATAAAGCTATGTACTTGTTGCCTTACGGTTTTCAATCACATTTGAATGTGTCGTTGTACCCATTCAGGTCAACTTGTCAAAGAGGCCATGTGAGCATTTGACATCATTTGGCATCGTCCGTCCGTCGTCGTAAATTTGTATAAAATCCTCTCAGAAACTACTGTCCAAATCTTACCAAACTTTACCTCAATGTTCATTAGGGAATCTTGTAAAAATTCATATCCGGGGATTTGACCCATCATCAAATTTGGCAGTTGATGCTAAAACAGAACATAGGGGTATAATGCAGTGCTGGATTTACATCTTAAATACTAAAACAGTTAATGCAAAATTGATCAACAGATTCGGAATTTTCATAAAAATTGGGCAAGCAATTTTTAGTTATTGTCCTTCAAATGTCAGTTTCGTTTGTCAATTTCGAAGTGTTTGGTTATTATCTTGAAACTATAACAGATAGAGAAACAAATTACCGGTAAAAATTACTAGAACAATAAGATTAATAAATTAGTCTACATAGATCCTTATCAAATATTGCCCTTAATGACGATATTTGTTTCCATAATTTGTCAATTTCATGAAAAAATCAATAAATAGGTACACATGTTGATAACTAAGGTTTAAATAAACTATTATACAGATATGCAAAAGGAAAAAATTATGGCTTTCTTTTCTCTGATTTCCAACATATATGGTTTCTAGCTATTTCTCTTTGAAGTCATGCAGATAATTGGCTACTTTTGGTCTATTAAATGCGAATTCTTGTGGCATATGACAGCTTACATAAAACCGATTGGAAAAATAAATTTCAACAAACAACATTTCAGAAACAAAAGTTGTAGAAGAAACAAAACATTTCATAACAAAGTCAAAAGGTCTTTCCACGGAAACATGGAAAGACATAAAAGAGCAGATCCATATATATGTGTGTGTGTGTATCTGTCTGTTAACGTTATTGTTTGCTTTACTGTTTCGTTTTTGTTTCAATGTGTTCTGTTTTGTTTTGTGTATCTGTTTTATGTTGAGGGGGTTTAAAGTTGTACAGGTATCATTTTAATACCTGTGGAATATACTGAGATGCAAGTGCACAAGTTAATTTTGAATTTTATTCTAAAAAATACTCTAAATATAGTTTGCGTCGTTTGTTTTTAATTTCAAATCGTCTTACCTGACTCTGTCTGCAGGCCTGATGGTAGTTCTGAATCTGAAGCAGATTATGCACAGATATATTCAAAAAATTAAAGTAAATTGAACTAAAGTGAACAATTTGGGAATTCACGAAAATTTGTTAGGGAAATGGTTCGTTCACAGATCAACATAAATAAACAAAATATGTGTTTAATCCTTCAACTTTTGACAGCAACAAATCGAAAGGACCTAAACTGACTGACTGAGGGAGTTGCAACATTTGTTTTATTACATGTACAATAGCAAATTTGTGAATTGAAAGTTTGCAGTTAAATGTCTCATTTAAATCATACCGGTACCGTTTTACTGGCTCGCTGGCAGATTGTTCTGTCAGGGACTGATACCCATATGGCACGTTCCCAACATTAGCTCAGGGCACACAGTTATGAATAGAGTCCCTAATGTAGACAGTGTGTTACTTGCAACAACAATTATACCCCTTCCACATTTATTTATTCATGTTTTATGCCTCAAGTAGCAAGTAGGGGGATACAATTACACTGTAAAAAAATTGGGTAATGAATTTTAAAGTAAGGTAGTGATTTGATCCAGCTGAAAAAGGTTAAAAATTAGCATTTCGGAAGCTGTGAAAAGATTTCAAGCTTAACATAAAATTGTTCATATTTTGAGTTAAAGCTGATGAGGTTTTCAATAATTTTGATATAATTTGTCCCAAAAGTAGTACAACACACTGTAAAAATATTATTGAGAAAGCGCACGTGGGATTTTTTAAATTTGAATTCATTTATTTTCTGAAAGAAATGTACTACGAAATAACTGTGTTCATTAGCAAGTATGAATGGTATCCAATGAATGTCACGTGTTTGTTTTTAATAATTTTTGTGAACATTTGCTGTGAAGAACAAAGCAAATCAGTCACAATCCATACACAGATTTTGTATTAACACTGACAAGGAATGCCAAGTTCACACACCAATAAATAATAGTTTTTATTCAATATTTTAATAGCATGTTTTAATAATTTCCCACATCAAAGTTCATGCATATTTTCATCAGATTTCACACTGAAAACATCATGGAGTAAATTTAAAAAAGGTTTATTTTTGAGTTTTTATGAAGTTTTTCATACTCGTACTGTGAAGTAATTTACTCCTGAGGAAATATTCCAGAACGGGAAAAAACCCCTTTAAATTCATAGATATATGTTCTGAATATGGGTCGACCGGGATCAAGAAAATCGGACTGCATTATCTGTCTGTCTGTTCATTTTGAAGATACAGACATAAAATGCAGTCCGATTATTGATAATTCGTATTGTCATATTTTGTTGTTTTTGTGAGTCAGAAATTTAGTGAACTTCTTCATTTGCATAATCACATACATATGTACATAACACATTAAAACTTTTGACATTTGCTCTGAAATTAGTACGGATCAGCCGTTTCCTTATATATTTATTAGTTTTTTATTAATCAAGCTACATTTGTGAATGAAAAAAGGCATAGAATAAAAACACAACCCAAATAGCAAAAGTAATCAAATAAAGAATTATAGAGATTAGACGTATTCTCTTAGCCATAGTTCGATCTTTGGTAATGGCATTTTAACGATGAACTAAGCTGTTTCGTAAATATACTGTTCACGTTTTATATAAGTGAGTATCTCAGAGATTGCTCTGATGTCTGATGTTAACGGGTTTTCTAAGGATTTATTGGAGGCGAGGGACGTCAGCTCGCAGTCCATATAGAAAACATGGAAATTGGTAACCCAGACTTTGGATTTATGTTTCTATCTCAACATATCTAAAGCAGCAATACATAGTTCGGAGTTTGGGTTCGCATTATGGCCATGGTGAATTTTATAAATATGAAAGTTAATTTGCATTAAATTGATTTTTAGTAGCTGACGAATAATATGTAGCCTTCAAAGTGGGCTTATATTTTTCCTCATTGTTGCTTGCATCCACTTAATTTGAACTTTGGTGGATAGTTGTCTCATTGGTAATCATACCACATCTCTTTTGTTTTATATCATTTGAACATCAAGATTGCTTTATAGGCATTTTCTTTTTTGACAGTCCGTATTTTCACATCCATAGTCAACACTATATCGCTAATCTTAATGTGTAGAGAACAATAAAGACAGAACACAAAGTATAGAGACTTTTTTTATCTATTGTTATTGATTATTGGGTCTTATTCGCGTTTTGCTTATGATAAAATGTATGTTTAAATTCGTCGTCACATCCGGTCGGAATGATGATGATTAATGCAATGCCCCTGGTAGGCTAAGAGGCAAGCTCTCTGCATGTTTAAGAACCCGCTGTTGGGTTTATAAGTTTTTTTTTAATATCAACATCCCACCATGATTTTCAAGCCCAAAACTTCTGCTCTTTGAACTAGTCCCGAATATGCCTTACATATATGTCACTGAACATAAGGGAAACAACTATTAATTAATCTGAATTAGGTACTAGTATATAGTCATTTGTAGATGTTGTCTCTTCAATGCTTCTTTTTTATGAATTGGTGTCAATGTCAGATATTTAACAGTTTCTGTTTGATTCATTGGATCTAGACTCAGGGCAATATAAAGCTTAATGTCATGCGATAAAGATTTTTGTCTGTACATTCTAAAAGACCTTTATGTCATGCAATCTGAGTAAGTATGTATTGTAATTTGATATCTACTCGACGGTTGCACAATTATATCTCCTTTTTCATTTAAAAATGTTTTATTCTGTCAAGTGCTTTTTAACTAGAACAATAGTTTTCATGTACTGGTACACTAGTTTTACCTTCCGTTATCACTTATAGGACATACGTTTTTTCATAACTCTGGATTTGGGAGAAACGTCAATTACGGTTTGGTGTTAATGAGTGGCGAAGTAGTCACATATAATGGGGTAAGTTCTGTCTTCCAGTTGTCCGAAAGTTGATTCTCAGCTTATCGTTTATCCAAAAAAGAAAATCCTCATTGATTAGATAACTCGATTCAAATATAAATAACCTGTAAAATGGTCCTTTAATGTTTTTCTATATCTTTGTGCAGCTTAAATGTTCAAAGAGGTTTTTTTTAAATTTAAAACGAAAAACACTGTTTATTAATCTCTAGTCTGAAAATTTCATCCATTTTAAAGTATATTCAGAATCTTCTGTTTGACATTTGAGATATAACACTTTGTTTTAATACATTTTACATCTTACGATGAAATATTACTCTTTATTGTTGACTAAGGTATAGAAATATGTCTTCCCTTGACTTTCCTATTCGCTAGTAAAAAGGGTGTCTATTTTGACTGTGTGGAATATATAGATACACAGTCTTGTCCGATCGAAAAGGGGATGCAATGTCCGATACCAAATGCAAGAAGAGTGTCACGCCCTCGGCACGTCAAAAAGCTCATACAAAAACTCTTTTGCAAGGTCCTTATGTGGCCTGTTGTAAGGAAAAATTTAGGTCCTCTATCCTACCTATCTTCATTTCCCAGTGGCTGTCAAAATTCCAACCCTTTATATCGGTTGACACACTTTGAAGAACCCAGCTATTGGATGTATTGTTAATTTGATCTCTTCAAGAATATTCGTGAAATATTTGCCATTGGACATCAAGTAAACAGCCATTTAATTAAACAATGCAGCTTTTTAAAATTACGTAAATACAATTGAAAAAAAAACTCACCATATATTGACTTCCAAGTTAAAAAAGTAAATATGCAAACATTGAAATAATTCATGATTTCCTTTTATATCCTTTACTAAATATACATATGAGTAATTTGACTACTGTAATACATGTAGCTGGATGTACAAAGCAATTAACACATCTAGGATTTCTTCTTGTATTCTATGTGTAAAAGTCTGAAAAAATCCAAACAGTTTTATCAATATTTACAGAAATTAATATATTATATTTCAGTTTTAAATCAGTAAGTGGCAAGCTACGTTAAGATGGCAATGATATTGAATGTTATCTTACCTCCTATACATTTCTAGGAATTTGATTGGTTAAAAACAACCGCGTGGAGACCGTGTATATTTCATATGGGGTTAGTAGGCGTGGTTTATTTCAATACACGGTTAGTAGCGATGTTACGTCCCTTTGTAAAAACTGCACCGTGTTGAGGAAAAATCTGAAAGGCTTCAACAGACGATGAAACTGATGATGAACGATTGAAATAAATGCAGAAAACACATTAAAAGCTAACAAGTTGTTATTGTTGGTATTTGTTTTTGTATAAACCAATGGAAGTAGGTTCTTAATATTGAAGACTTGATCACTTTGATAGGCCACTAGTCTAAATGCCACATGTTAAGATATGTCGGTAAGATAAATTCGTTACACAGTGTGCTAGTGACCTAATACGATATATATGGGGTCATTAAATTCCAGCTTTGCTCTCACCCCAGATGGAATTTACTGACCCCATATATATCGTATAATGTTTATAATATAATAATTTGAAAGCAGTGTTTTGTAAATACCGGCATTTGCATTCTGTCTGCCAGTAAAATTTGGTTGTGATCAGGGGCGTTTCTATGAATTTTGAAAGAGGGGGGCGTAGAATGATATCTTTCGGCGAGCTGAGCGAGGCGAAAAATTTTTTGACCTTTTTTTTGCTAAAAAACATCAAATAATTGTGAAATGCACTAATGTAACGGTTCCTGACTTGGATCATGTATATTTTATAGTTATCTATAGAGTGTCAGGGTCTGACATTTTTTGATGCCGAATTCTCTCCATTAATTGTCTATGGTATATTAAAATGATTGGATGGATCTTAACAGCAGTAGACCAATAACGAGAAATTCCAAATTCTAGGGTAAAAGGCGTTACTTAACATTTCAATAGTCCTAGGCCAGGATTTTATGAACGGGAGGCGAAATTACGGTTGCCCTGGTAGAGGGTCCATGGGGAAGCTCAGAAGCTCCTGGATTTCAACAATTTAGCATCAAATTATGAAGTAGCCAGACTGATAAATATCTCTCTATTTTAGATTAAGTTCTGGTTTCGTTGAACGACACATATATGATACAAGACAAACAAACACTGAAGTATAAAGTTCTTTCGTTCTAAATATTGTATGCATTTAATGTGGAATACATGACTGAATATGAAACAATTGACGTCATTGTACTACAGTACTCAATTAAAGCAATCATATCACTGTCTAGTTCCGATAGGTGGTATATGGTACATAAATAAATATGGTGCTTGAACTTGATGGCAAAATGTAGGTCAATGTCACTTAGTTACTCACTAATGGATATTGAAACAATATGATACTACCAAAGGCTATCCAGATGGGAAGTAAAAATGCTATACCAAATATACATGTTACTCATGTCAAGTCAGTACCATAGGGTTTGTTCTTCTCATATATTTTATGATGGTATGATACTTAACCCCTAACGGGAGGGATTGTACTTGATTTTCATATGATGAAGACATAATCTTTCAATCAGTTTAATTGAGGTTTAGAGCTGGCATGTCAGTAACTGCTAGTAGTCCTTTGTTCATTTATGTATCATTGTCATTTTGCTTTGTTTCTTCTGTTACCTATTTTGACATCGGACTCGGGACTTATTTAAAACTGAGTTTTACTGTGCGTATTGCTATGTGTTTCTTTTTTCTACATTGACTAGAGGTATAGGGATAGGGTTGAGATCTCACAAAACATGTTTAACCCGACCGCATTTTTGCGCCTCTCCCAAGTCAGGAGCCTCTGGCGTTTGTTAGTCTTGTATGTTTTTTTTAATTTTGGTTCATTTATATGTTTTGGAGTTTAGTGTGACGTCCATTTTCACTGAACTAGCACACAATTTTATTTAGGGGCCAGCTGAGGACCACCTCCGGGTGCGGGATTTTCTCGCTGCATTAAAGACCCATTGTTGGCCTTCGGCTGTTGTCTGCTCTTTGGTCGGGTTGTTGTCTCTTTGACATATTCCCATTTCCATTCTCAATTTTATTTACTAGTATAATTGTACCTTAACACAAAACCTAAAATGAACACAGAAATACAAACGGACTCTCATTTTCAATGAATGGTTAGACTAGAGTGGATTCATTAGAACCATTTTCAGAGTATGTGTTTAATTAATGAATATGATAAATTGCCATCTTCAATACAATATTAGCAGATTACGATAGTTTTTTTTTTTTTTTTTTTTTTTGAAAAGGGGGGCGTACGCCCATTACGCTCTGACCTGGACCCGTCCTTGGTGATTTAGTCAGGAGAAAGACCATGAACACAAGGCCAAATCGTTATAATAAATATACATAGGAATAAGGGAACACTTGTATCGCAATAATACACAAATTGAAAAAGATTTTTGTATCAGAAAATTATATAAATTTAACGTTAAAATAGATATGGTATATGAAAATTCGAATTGAAAGGCCAAGGTTTTGATAATTTTGATTTACGGGAAGTGGCAAAGTAGAGAAGAGCAAAAAAAAAAATTCATACAATTGGAAAATACAAAGTCAAATATACAAAAAAGATCTCCCAGCTTGAAAATGAATTATTTTGAAGAAACAAATTGAGTTTTGATGTAAGAAATCCTTTGTTGATATTTCAGTATATGATAAAGATTCTTTAATAAAAAATCATGGGGTTTTAAATTTCAATCTAGTGAGGTAGTTATTTAAGATGCTTGGGTAGCAATTTGAATGTATGTACATAATTATAATAAATTAAAGTTTTCATTTTATACATTTATTTCAATAGCGGGTAGCTTGTTTGGATCTTACAAATCCTACACAATGCTCAAACGAGCGCTTACTTTGGAAGTATATTTAAATTCGGCTACATTAACAGTGTTGATTTTTTAATAAATTTTTTCGGTATAACTTCAATCTACTCAATTTTCTTTGTAATATAGTATATAAACATGTATTCTCCTCCTGATTGTTATGCCATGATATGTGATAAACACTCAAGCATTTTACTTTGCAATACGTAAATCTTAATACATGCAGCTTCCTCCATTTGTAACGGCTGATTCCCTTAAAACTAAAATAAGAAATAACATAAACCAAAAGATTTGCGTTATTTCGCGAACGATTGCGTTATAACGCAAAATGTTTGCGTTATAATGCAAAGGTTTTCGATATAACGCAAAAGGTTTGCGTAATTTCGAAAAGGTTTGCGTTATAAAGCAAAAGGTTTGCGTTATTTTGCAAAGGTTTGCTTTATAACGCAAACATAGGAAGAAATATAAAAAAAAAATGTGTTGCGCTAATACGCTTCCGTAAATTACAATGCACTCCTCCTTGTTCATTATTTCATTTGGTGTAAAACAAATTAATGCATATGTGTTAAAATATTCTACAAAGTTCAATTTAAAAATCATGCAGCTAGATATTTTGTCAATCTTTCTTAATAGTGATATGTTAGGTAGCATTTAGGCGTTAGAACATTTAAATGTCGACAATTTTCAAACAATTATTCAAATTTGAAGTAGAATGAATAACATTTATATATGATAATGAAAAACAGGTAGCAATGATATTACGTGCTGTGTACGATACTATAACACACTAATCAATATGTATTTTAAATCATTGTTAAATGTAAAAACCATTTGAGCAAAATAAATGTGTTAGTCTAGGTTCTAATCTAATTTAAAAAGTTTTTCTTCCATGCCTATTATATCATTTAAATAAAGAATTTTCTCTGCGGACCTCACTTGCCTCAATATCTATCGTAATAATTTCCGACTATCAAAATTAATTTAGATTTTAGATAACAAACACCTCAGTAGATGATTGTACACAGAGGTCAAGGATAAGACATTTGTAACTCTATTGACCCAAAACATGTTTTTATATTGTATGGGTAAAGAATTTTTAAAATAGTAACTGGCGGATGGTGCCAATCGCGAGTTCTGTATGTCTTGGATAAGACTTACTACATGTCCCTTCCTTTTTTTTTTTTCAATTTTGTCCCTTTAACAATTTTACTGCTATAACTAAGAGATTACCATTATACTGACATCTGCAGGGGCAATCAGTATACTGGCAGTTTTTAGTAAACATGTAAATTAGTAAGAAAGAAATAAGAAAAGGGAATTGTAGCAAGTCTAGTCTTGGATGTTCAACGAATACTTTTATCGCAGCAAAACTTTATCTACCGATTTTTATGTCCCACCTACGATAGAAGGTTTCATTACATTTTCCGGTGTATGTGTGTCTGTCAGATAAAAACTGACAAATTAACCTAACGGGAAGGATTGTGCCTGATATTCATATGATGAAGACATAATCTTTCAATCAGTTTAATTGAAGTCTGGAGCTGGCATGTCAGTTAACTGCTAGTAGTCTGTTGTTATTTATGTATTATTGTCATTTTGTTTATTTTCTTTGGTTACATCTTCTGACATCAGACTCGGACTTCTCTTGAACTGAATTTTAATGTGCGTATTGTTATGCGTTTACTTTTCTACATTGGCTAGAGGTATAGGGGGAGGGTTGAGATCTCATAAACATGTTTAACCCCGCCGCATTTTTGCGCCTGTCCCAAGTCAGGAGCCTCTAGCCTTTGTCAGTCTGGTATTATTTTTAATTTTAGTTTCTTGTGTACAATTTGGAGTTTAGTATGGCGTTCATTATCACTGAACTAGTATATATATTTGTTTAGGGGCCAGCTGAAGGACGCCTCCGGGTGCGGGAATTTCTCGCTGCATTGAAGACCTGTTGGTGACCTTCTGCTGTTGTCTGTTCTATGGTCGGGTTGTTGTCTCTTTGACACATTCCCCATTTCCATTCTCAATTTTACGTAAAATTACTCTTTGATAGTTTCTTTAAATCCCTGTAACTCCGTTCTTACTGTTTTTGATTGTCTTCTTGAGATAAAGACAAGCATATTGCTTATTACATCTTAAATCCAAATGAAGTGGATGTAAACAATTATTGGCAACAGTACGGCCTTCAACAATGAGAAAAATCTGTACCGTATAGACGGTAATAAAATGGCCCTAGATGAAAAATGTTAATCAATTCAAACGAGAAAACTAACGGCCTCATTTATAACAAAACAATTTAAAGTCAATTCTAAACAATTCCCCGTTTTATCATCTAAAGGACTATGAGTTTCATTGTTCGTACACCAAAATGAAAACAACGTCACGTCGTTGTAAGCCAGTTACATCGTGTTGGTGAACGCTTTAAAAAATGTATTTCCTAGAACGCATACGGTTCTAAAATGGTTATTTTTTGCCCAATGTCTATCAGTTGTAATCCTAGCTCACAATCGAAGAAAAGCTGACGACATTGTGTTTAAAAGATGTAGAACATATGCGTGGTCGTATGTTGATTTGAGTACTATGGGTCTTGCTACAATCATTGTTGACGTGTTGTGTTTCTAAAGAGAACTTAATGTTCAATTAACTTTTTGCATTCGTATATGCAAAGTTGTCCGTAGACAAATTCGACTGTTCCTTTTATTCTCATTTTTGTTTCCATACTTTAAAATGTTTTGTAACTTTGAATTCTAAAACTCTCTTTACCTTTTGAACATGATGAAGATTATTCTGGAGAGCGGTTTCCTGAACGACAAAACCAGGAGAACATGTTTAATTTCTTACATACATTTAACAGTAAGTGTGTAAAACTAGGTGTATATTGGCTTTGGTTTATGAAAAATCAATATTCGTTTTAAAATATATTTTGACGAAATTTAAAGTGTATATGTATCAGGTCGAAATAAGGTAAACGTTTCCGGATATAAAATCAGAATTCACGTTTGCATTTGAGGACGCAGAATAAGGCGGTGTGTCTGTAATGTGTAATTAAGTCTTGAGGATGCTCAGTTTTCTAGGATGTTTACTAATTTTGATGCAAATTTATGCTGTCTTGAAAGGTATTTATTTTCTATGTTTATTATTGAATGCAAAGTTTTGATATTATTATACTGTGGTATGAAATATTGCAGAAACATTTTGCTCATCCTTGAACTAATATAACCAAAAAATGTAATTATAATGTTCTAAGAGAACATCGGAAACTAATCTCAACGTTTACGCGTATTTCAAAGTAATGTTCGTTTTTCTATAATGACTAAACTTATTACAGTAATAACAGATATGAACCATAACAAATGGAAAATGGGTCGAATGCAATGGACAGCTTTCTGTAAAGTAGTTTTAATTAGTTGTGTACAATTTATTTTTAAACTGAATACGCAATAAATGGTACAATCAAATATTCTGATTGTCAAATGTTAGAATAGTGTGTCTTCTTGACTTAAAAATAAACTGCAAATAAAAATGAACTGTGTCCACGTGAACTCATTAATTCTTTGAAAAAAACCCAATTATTCTAATTTTTTTTTTTAAGTACTGACATTGATTTTGTTTTTGAAAAAATTAGAATTACCTATACATGCTATAGTTGCTTTCTTCTGCATTATTTGGACTCTTGTGGATAGTTGTTTTATTAGAAATCATATCTCCTTATATATATGGTAAAACTATAAATATACGTTTCCGCCACCTGTTTGATAACTTGTTTACAGGAATACTTGTTGCTTTAATCATACACAATTTATAATTTTTTTAAAATACATATGAGTGGCATATGAATGGTGGCATTTGTTACTGGAGTAGGAATCATTCCTTTTTCTAATATTTTTGTAATCACGTAAACAATGATTGAAGTATTCTTGCAAACAAAACATGAACCAACAGTTTTAGTATCTAATAAATTTGAATGGCGGAATATGGAAACACACGTTTTAATTCAAAATTTGTTCATTTTAGGTAGCAGAGCTCAACAAGCTGTAATGTACCCAATTACACCAGCATATGTTGATATTCACCAGCAGCTTACGTTAATGTGCAAAACATCAGTGCGTAATGACTGGAGAAGTACATCTTTTAACGACGAAACCAACAACGATGGTGTCCCCAGTGTTGGATTGTTTTTCAAGGCAGCAAATGGTTCTTGCAAGATAAGTTCTATCTCGTTTTCAAAGTATAGTGCATCATGTGATTCTACAAAGGGGGAATATAATTTAACAATTCTCGATGTACATGAACAATACCATGATAGGTTCATCCGTTGCAACGTCCAATTTGGAGACGGAAGTGGTTCTGATGTGTATGCCAACGCTAACTCGACCATATATGTCAGAGGTAGAAGTTATGAATTTAGTACTTAATGGTTTCAAAAACTTTAAAACAGTATTCGAATGTGTTTAACTTGATTGATTTGAAAATGGCTACACCTTACGTTGTGTCCGTGTATAATTTGTGAACCGATCAACAAATGTTTTTAGAATTGTATATGTTAATGATTATGAAATTGAGAACAAAGTCGATTTTGACTATTTTCATTGTTGTCGTTCAGGAGTTTTGGTCGTAGATTTGAAAAATGGCCCAACTTTATGTTGTACCCGCGTCTTAACTTGTTAACCGATCAGCCAATGTTTTTTTTCCGATTTTTATAGGTTGTTACTGATGACGAAATTGAGGTCAAATTCGATTTTGTAATATTTTCCCTTCTATCGTTCAAGAGTTTAGGTCATTGATAGATTGAAAAATGGCACTTTATGTCGAACAAAATGGTCAAATAATTGAACATTCACAAATATAAAAAAAATTGGATTGGTATAAAAAATTACAAATGATTTATATGTTCCAACCCTCACTTTTAGAAAAAATGCATTATTAATTATCAGTTTACATATTATCGTATGAAATGTCCAAACACGTTCAGAACGTCATGTAATCAAGAAAATGCTGAAAATGCATGTATATAACCTTCTTCAAAATATTTCATGCGCCAACAGAGGGATATACCAACATGTTTTTGTTTAAGAGAAACGGTTTAAATGTCCAAATCTGTCTTATTCATGTAATTGACGTCTGAGTTTAGATACTAGTACCACGGCATTGATTGATTAACATTTCTTTCTTTCATAACACAAACAAACTTCAAAAAAAATACAATAACTGTTCAAACTTATATTCGCATCTGTACTGTTTTATTGATTTAAAATTTCTGAAGATTTAAAAACTAATTAGGTTAAATAGCATTTTAACAATTATACTTACCGAAGTGTATATGATAACCTGTCTGTTTTACAAATTATGAATTGCATTCCTATGTTTTGAAAAAAGATGTTCATTTCATACATTTAATACTAATAGGGTATTTAAATCATCATACACACGAAATGACACAATCTTTGTGATCTTTGTGTATTTAGAAATTTAAAAGGGCACATTGAATTTATTCACCGTCTTGTATCAGATACGATAAAACTTATGAATGTATACGAAGTTGTGTACTCTACAAATACATTTTAATGTGAAATATATATGCTTGTTTTGTTTTGTCCTACATTTGTAATCACACGTAGTATATAAAACGTATCTGCGTATTTAACCAATGATGCATTTCACT
This sequence comes from Mytilus californianus, assembly GCF_021869535.1. Taxonomy (NCBI): domain Eukaryota; kingdom Metazoa; phylum Mollusca; class Bivalvia; order Mytilida; family Mytilidae; genus Mytilus; species Mytilus californianus. The sequence continues at coordinate 85,895,966 of NW_026262701.1, forward strand.
GGATGCCTGATTATGCATTTTATGGATCACGCTATTATCTTTCAAAAATATTTAGCATCATCTTCATCTTTATGATGTTCATATATAATTTGGAAGGGATGAAATTGGCTGTTATCTAGCATGACGTGCTAAGACGTTTTGATACAGCATACCTAACTTTAATCTATTTTTTTAGAAATCAAAACCTTTGATTTTTCTTCTCTTTACAATGCTTTTCCTTATGCTCAACTGAGTGCCTCGTCACATTCAACAGAGTTGTTTCTGCAAAAAAAGAGAAATGTAGATACCAATTCCTTGATTTACTTAACTTTTAGTTCATGAAAATCGTACTTTGTGAGGGAATATGCCTATTTCCACAACACATATACCGAGGATGGTATCATTAAGATGCTGGATATTTTTATCGACAGCATATTTGTTGAGTTTGGTGGATTAATATTTCAGCAGACAGTCGGTATTCGAATAGGTATTTATTGTGCACCACTACTAGACGACTTATTTTGTACTCATATGAATCAGACATCATACAAAACATTGTAAAAGACAAAAAGAAAGGAAAAAAAACATCTTGCATGTTTCTATAATTTCACTTTCAGAGATATTGAAGATGTTCTGTCCTTCACTAACTCATATTCTAATGAGTGCTTTCTTATAACTTAGTGAACTTAAGGTTAAGGATACTACGGAAAGTAGAAGGTCTGTGTCATATCTTTTCCTACATATTGACATAGATGGACGACCTCCAACTAGAATCTAGGACAAACGGGGTGATTTCAACTTATCCGAATACCAACTGCCCATGTTTTAGCAGTAACATTTCCTCTGCTCCAACGTTTCGCGTTGCAAACTATGGACTCATTATTTTTGTTTGGATACCAATTTTCGTGGATTCTGTGGTTAAAGGTGGCCCACGAATTTAAATGTTGAACGAAGTACAAAATTTCTATAAGTATTTATGCAGACTTGTACAATACCACGCAATCATATATCTACGAAAATGCAATGTTCCTTTCATCCACGAAAATAAATAAATCCACATGATATCAATTAATACGTTACTCTCGTGCATGTCACTCTATAAGGACCTTACTAACAAGGGTGTGCTTCTTACACACGCACAGCTTTAACAGAGTTTTGAGGAAGACCGACTGAAATCGACACTACTTAAGTTTTACGGTCACCATCACAAATTGGTGAACCGATTTGTTTTGACGGTGTCTCAACTCATTAGTGACAGGTTTTTGCGGTCTAAGGTATTAAGATACTAGTAGGTCGTCTGAACTGTAATATACCGACTGTGTCCTATTCCCCATTGTGTAAAATTTTGACTGAGTGAATTCACATGGCTGAAGATGCATGCATAACAGGAGACGCTTACACTGTCAACGCACCTGGTCTCGCTGCTTTTGACGTTTATGCGATTCCATCGGGTTTTTTTGTTCCCTTAATTTGTCTCTTTGAATTGATAAACGTGAATTGAACATCGGTTAACTGTTGGGACGTATTAAAGGCAAAATAATATTTTCAACCCCTGAAGTATTTGATATTTTTAGGCCAGAATGACGACAAGGAGAAGCAACTTAGGGTCGAAGTGTAACTTATATCTTTATTTTTGGTTATGTTTTGTTTAGTCATTTTGAAATGGACCTCATTTATGCTTAAGTCTGTCCTTCAAATTCAACAAAATTTTCTTGATGCAATTTTATTTTCAGTGCATATTGCAGAAATATTACTATCAAACACTACAATCACAAGCGATGTCACACGTGACACCTCAGTAGAATGTAAAGTTATTAGTAGACCAGCTGCATCCATTAATTGGATTAAAGTAAACTCAGAGGGCGCCATACAAGACATATCATCATCATCGACAGAAACTGTTAACAGTGGTATAAGGGGAGAAATGGTTACCAGCATACTGAAATTCCGATTTACGGCAGCAGATAATGGTGGCGTAATTTATTGTCATGCTGATAATTCAATCTCAACTGTTAATTCATCTGCTATTGCTCTGAGTATCTATTGTAAGTGCATAAATTTACTATAGACGGTACTGCTGTATTGGCATGATTTTTATTAATACATTCGTCTGTAAAGGAGGAGGTTCAATAAAGATAAAGGAAGATGATAGCTATTTTAATTTTCCACCGTTCATACATATGTTAAAAGTAAAATAACAAAATATCGAACTTCAAGAAAAATTCAAAACGGAAAGTTCTTTATAAAATGGCAAAATCAAAAGCTCAAACACATCAAACGAATGGAAACAACTGTCATATTCATGTAAGCCACGATAACGTGTTTGAGTTGTAATAAATTAAGGCAACTTATTTCATCTAAACATCTTTGGTCTTTTTGTTTATGAATTTTAAAGTTATTTCAAGGGAAAAAACATAAGAATGTATTCAGCTAACTCGTATTATTACACGAGTAGAAAAGACTTTTTGGAAATAGATCGTGTTGAATTTGGTACTTGATGTGGTCAGTTTTACTTTCCAATATTGGTGGTTATTCCATCTTGCCTTTTTATATTTAATTATCAAAAATATTTGAAAAATGAATTTTGTGCAATTTTCAAAATGTCAAGGAGTCTTAAAGTTCAAATGAACTTTGATGAATACACAAGCCGACCAGAGGCAATACGTGTTAACAGCTTCTCATGTCTCAATACAGTGATCACAAAATGGTAGCCATATTAACAATGAATTGTCACATACCATACAACTAAGTGAACCATCACGTGACTTTGATGACGTGACAATCCGCAATGAGTCCCATAGTGAATGTATATGCCCTTTGAAAAACTTCAATTTTCTTGTGCCTCGAACCCGATTATATCTTTTGCCTTTGTGTCATCGAACAAAGATCTTTCCTGATAGATTGAAAATACTATTTTTTGTCTCGTCGGTGGCCCCTTGACCCTATTGTAAAATTGGCCACCCCACCTCTACTAATACGTAAAATCCACAAATTCCTTAAATTACAATGATACTTTTCAAATATAGTGTTTTACCTAAAAATTAGCTCTAGCGCTAGATGCTGTTTTTGACAGTTTAAATTGAGTTGAAATTATATCCCTGATGAAAAATAAAATGAATTTCGATGTTGGAATGTTTCAAAAATAGCCGATATGTCATGTTGTAATATACTATTATATTATTTATTTATTTATGTATTTCTCTTTGCTAAGTATTCTTGCGCTTGTTTGTACTGTATTCCTGTCACGTAGTGTTATCATTTTAGCGGTATTTTTAACATTGCTATATAAGCGAGAGGTTTGGCTAGCCATAAAACCAGGTTCAACCCACCACATTTTCTTAAAATGTCCTGTACCAAGTCAGGAATATGGCAGTTGTTATCAAATAGTCCGTTTCTATGTATTTTGGCGTTTGTTTTTGTTGCGGTTCAGTGTTTCTGTTGTTCCGTTGATTTCCTACTACTGTTGTCTTTATTTACCGTGTTTGTATTTCAGAAAACAAATGCTGTTTTGATTATTTATTTGAATTGCGAATTTCTGAAGATTGCATATTTTGACCATCTTTATTTTTCAAAGGAACTGTACTGTTTACAGTCCATACATGCATCATCAAATTATAAATTTATGTATCAAAATACACAATAGTAATCACATCAGATGAGCCTGACAAATTATTAGTTAATTTTCTGGCTAGTATACAAACAGGAAGATACAAGTCAACATTACACAATTATATAGGTATTGCACAGGGATCATTTCGATCTAAATTACCACTACTTGTAATAAACATCCCGTGTACAAGTTTATTTCCAGAGTTTTAAAGTAATAAACGACTCATTTTGCCTCCATGAAATTAAATTCTTTCAGATATCAAAATTAATGTATTAAATTCTATCACCACACTGTTTAATAGAATATCAAAACAATTGTAATGACAAAAATGATTAAATATGCATACTTCAGTTAAAAAGACTAAAAAATTCAAAATGCTTTAACGTGAATTTAATCTTTTTCATAAATATATCAACAGTAAATGACATCGACAATACCAAACTCCAAAATTTGTCATTTGATTAAAATAATTCAATTCAAGTCTGAGCTCAATGCAAATAATTTTGGATATTTTGAAATCTTTTTTTGTTGTTGCCAATTTTATTAAAAAATGTCATCGATATTTGACCTAGTGTAATGTTAAAACTGCACATTATTAAATGTCAGAACTCTTCGACCCTTTACCTGCAAATCTGTAGCGACAGAATTGTCGACCCTTAGTATCATTTATATTGCTGTATAGGGTCTTCTTAACTTGTATTAAATATAAAAGCACTAAAAAGGAAATGTTATTGAAATGTATTTATATCTTTGAATTCAGATCCACCACTAGATGTTCCAACTATACAGCAGACACCTAACCGACCAATCATCAGAGGAGAAACAGTAGTTCTGACATGTTCTGTTTCGGGTGGCTTTCCGTTACCTGTATTGACATGGAACTGTTCCGGAAACAGCACAAACACCACTTCCGGAAACACTGCTTTCTATACTATCCTTTTTATGGCTTCTAAACAAGATAACGGGAAAACTTGTACTTGTTATGCTACCCATCCTGTAGTAGAGTATAGACCACAGATGCATGTCACTCTTAACGTATACTGTAAGTCTATATCGCAAAACTTTTCATGTACAAAATATACAAAAAAGCAATTTCGTGTCAAGATTCTTAATTATTGTTTTTGTCTAACTTTGTTAAATTATTTACTAGATGTATTTTACGATAAAGCTTAAAAAAATTACATGTTAAAATCAAGGTGCAGTACTTATACCAGGAAATATGTTTGAATTACAGTTCCTCCAGATGAGGGTCCTGTTCTAATGCAAAAACCAGAAGGCGCAGTTAACACCGGCCACTCTGTTTTGCTAGTTTGTTCTGTAATCGGTGGTAATCCTGTGGCAACATTAACTTGGAATTGTACTGGAGTGATTACCATAAACTCATCAGAAACAACTGCTATGAGTTCCATTGAATTACCTATTACTAAGCTAAACCATGGAATGGCTTGTTCCTGTTTGGCTACCCATAATATAGACACTTATAAACATTCAACTCATCACCTGCTAGTTGTAATTTGTAAGTATTTAATTAAATAACTCTGCATCGCGAAACACGGACGTGACAACTTTTCTCTTAAATGGTAGATGGCCAGATAATTATAAGAACGAAATTGGAATTTGAAATTGAAATTACATTTTCTATTACGAATAAATTTTAAAAATGCATAAACTTAAAAAAATTCCACCGAAGGGTGGAGATAATATAAGTATATAAAATCCATAAACAACACAATAAAACTGCAATGAAATGATTTTAAAGGCAAATCAACAAACATTTAATATTCATTTCTAGTTCCACCAGAAGTTACTCCAACGGTACGACAAGCCACTGCTGGACCTATAGATACAGAAACATCAGTAAAATTGATTTGCTCTGTTCCTGGAGGCAGTCCTTTGGCAAAACTGACATGGGATTGTCAGGGTATTACTTCAAACACTTCGACAGAAACTGTGGCAGTGTTGGAAATTGAGTTCACAGTGGATAAAAATTATAATGGAAGGATCTGTAGTTGTTCTGCTACTCATCCTATTGGAACTTATAGACCAACATCTCAATATTCATTGGTTGTTTACTGTAAGTTTTATAGCAACGAACTGACAATATTACACTATACACAAAAAATGATAGCAGTTCATATTCTTACAATATCTTCGTTGAAGAAATTTCCCTTGTGAATTCAAACATCGTATATACAAAACCTTTCTTTTGAGTGTTTTTGTAAACAATCAAAACCATGGCCATGTAAGCAAAAAATAGTTATAGTATTTTTTCTTAAATATATCTTTCGTTTAAAATACACTCGTTTTTTTTTGTTTAAGTTTTACTATTCTATTATTGGTCTCTAATTTGGGATATTGCTTGTTTGCTTGATGTTTTAAATCAATTTCAACGCGTTTACATTATCTTTATTTTCTTCTTTAAAATGGACCAACAAGTGAAAAAGTAAAGACAAATATATTCAAGTGTAATTCTCTTAATATTTTTGTCATTCTACAAGCAAACACGGATTGAAAGGTTCAATGGAGCCTTTACATTACAGAGAGTAAGTAGCTACAAGAAATCTTGAACGTTAACAGCCTTAAATATGGATTTGTATGAAAACATCACATGATTGTTTTGTTTGCATACAAGTTTTGCCTTTTTTACTCTCATAATCATTTCTTTGTAAATTATGTTTGACCGTGGTCTTGCCAGACGATGTTGTGTTGTGTTGCTTTGCTATAGCTATCTTATAAATTCTATTTCGTTTTTAGTTCCACCAAGTAAACCAAATTTGATATTGAAACCTGAAATGCCATGGTTTGTCGGAAACATAACAGAAATAGAATGTTCATCTGTACCAGGAAATCCGGAATCAACATTCGAATGGACAAGTGATGATATGGCAGTGGATGTTAATATATCCGAGTTGATCATAGGACCCCTTACAAAATATAACAATGGGAAAATTATTACATGTACAGTTCAGAATGAATACACAATAAAACATGGATTGATACTAAAATCAGACATTGTACATCTAAATGTTGAATGTAAGTTTTTTTTTATTCTGATACTTGATTAATGATGTGATATGATTGTCAATGAGACAGATTCACCAGAGACCATATGGGTCAAGATGAGAAAAAGCTCTGTGTGATTCTGCTTCTCAAAGTAAAAAATCTCTTCTTCTAAAAACAATTTACTTCTTTGCATACATTTAATAACTCCATTGTTTTACACCTTTATTCTATGGTCCTCTGCTCTTCAGATCAGCACAAATTGTTAAGCTTAGTCACTTGTTATAAATTGAAACATGTATATAATCACTGAACAGAGACTTTTGTTTACGTACTATTTTTATGTTCCTAAATTTGTGGAGCATTAAAAATATTGGCCCATTTGACGCAGAAGTAAGTACGTACAAATCGCTTACAGAACGTTTCAGTGTTACTATATGATAACGATTTTGTCTATATATAAAGTTTAAGTATAATGTATTATATTTTCAGAAATTCAAAGTGCATTTATTGAATAATGGACAACAATGCGATTTCAGGGAATGCTGCATACACATAATACTATCGTTATTTGAAATACGAAGTATATTCTTTCCCAATGATAACAAAATAGCAAACATCAATGATTTTAGAGCATGTGACCGGTACTTTGTAGAGGACATTTTTCTTTTTTATTAGATTAAGTATAGATGATTTGTCCGTGTCTTTTATTTTTTCCAAAAAATAATATACTTTTTTATGCTAGATTTTCCTGAAATTGCCATTGACAATTCACCAGTATTTATAAATGAAGGCGACAATGCGTCAATAACGTGCACTGCTTTGGGTAATCCTGTTCCATTAACCCAGTGGTATCTACAGGATCAGAATATAACAGAACCCCAAATAAACCAGTCTGTCCTTCATTTGTTTGATGTTGATCGTTTATTGAATGGATTGGTGTATACATGTAAGACATTCGCAACTTCTTCAACATACGGTTCTCTTGTAGCAGAAAATACGACAGAAATAATCGTTTCTTGTGAGTATCCGCATATAAACAAAATTTATTGAATAATGAAAATAATAAGCCAAGTATTGTTGAACCGATCTAAATGGGCAAACGTATGCATTCCTTTGAAATAATAAAAAAAGTTATAAAATACAACGTCCATTAGATTTTCAATGATATCCATCTGTAACATATTTAGATAGATATATATTACTTGTTGTATAATAGCTAATAACACATATTATTACATGTATTATTTTGTTTTATAATTTACAAACAAAATATACAAAATAGAAAATATTATTAGTATTTTCAATTCCCCTCTGAAATGCCTTCTTTTAGATTTCAGATAGTAAATCGCGCTATACAAATCAGTGAAATAAATAATTAATTTGTTTGTTTTTTAAAGCAAAACCTACATTTCTTGTAGGATTGTTATGGTACTTATATTGAAGGTTTATATCAGCAATGCATTGGATGAGTTTGAAAATCAGCAATGATGATCAATTATTGTAACTACAGGAGTTCTGTCTCTTTGAAATGTAATTTACATTGAACATTGCATTGTAAGCATTCCCACACCTTTATTTGTATTCCTATGAAGTTTATATCAAAGGCGTATGTCAGCAAGATCTTGAAAGAGTGTCTACAAACTATTTTCATAGGAGTAAAAAATATAAGGAAAAAAAACATTGTTAGTGATGTCATGCCTACATTAATTGTAAGAGGTAAAAAAAAACCCACAAATACTGTGTTAAAAGAAAACCACAAATACGGGGGACAAATGAACTCTGTTCTGATTTTTTTACGCCATCAAATAACTAAGCATAAATATAATCTGAACGCAATAGTCTTGCACCAATCAAACGGATGGATACAAACCAGTGTTAAAATCTCATTCAACCTCTTTGTAAACAAGAGAAGCAGTAGGTTGGAAATCCGAAATTGGTTATTGGATGATATCTTAAATATAGAAGTCCATTTTTCTCCAATGTTTTTCATTTTGTAATATTTTGTTCCATTCCGAGGTAACACGAGGTAACACGTAGACGAAACACTAAGAGTATTTGCATTTGATCCCCAAAACGTACCTTATTGGAATGAATTGCCTATTTTGCATTAAAAGAGAGAAAATAGTTTTGTATTAAAAAAATATGGCTCGCGTTAAACTTAGTTTTACTGTCGCGGACATCCGTTTACAAACCTTTACATCAGCTATGCTACCTTGTAAATTCAATTTGCAACAGTAAAAGCTGCTTTCTACATTTGACGTATTTGAAATGCAATACAACACGCGTAGCTCGTAGTAAATAATTGATTGGAGATATAAAATCATACTATCTTGTTACATTGTATGTATCCAATAGGAATTACATAGAGGGAACACTTTATTGAATTGACAACCTTACAATAGAATGCTAGAATTGGTGTCATGAAACAATATTAAAATCAAACAAACGAATTTTAAAGTTGATATGTCTAAGAGAGAATGTTATGATAGGTCAAATATCGTGAGTTTTATATTTTCCAGATCCTCCAGTCATAACAAACTCTCAGGTTTTAAATGGATGGACCGTATATGAAAATAGGGCTGTTACATTTCGATGTGAAGTTGACAGTAATCCCGTTCCAACTATCACATGGTTGTTTTTGACTAATCAGACTAAACTTAAAACAGAATACGGTGTTTATACCAGTAATTACACCATACACAATACCAATTGTTTCCATACAGGCACATATCAATGTCAGGCTGCAAATAATATAAGTGGGGTTACTTCAACATATGCCAAAGATGTAGCTTTAAATGTTCTGTGTAAGTAGTATTTTGATTAAAGAAATTTGCAGAAGTATTTTATGTGTCACATACAGCATTTAAGATGTACGTTTCATGACCATAGATAATAGCAATTGATTTGTTTTCTGGGATATATATATATATACACCGGATATGGTGTACAAATTTTTGCACCTCATGTTTGCGGTATACCATCTTTTCTGCAAGTTCATTGTTTTCTGTTTGGTATTTAATTAATAAGATCCATTTTTACATCTGGTGATCCGTTTATTTGGCAATCGCCATGGCAGTCAGCAGGGTTTAAGAACATCCGTTGTTCGACCTGCTAGTCAAATGCGTTTTGTTAAAATATACTTTTTCACTTTTTTTGGTCTTTTGGAAAATGTTGTTTGTGCTGTATTTAGACCACTCTACCAAGAAATTTGTTTTGCATGCACACGTATAAAAATTGCGGTTTTTATCCAACGCAATCATAGGTTTGAACGTTGTTTTCAATTTAGACTTGTATATATATATATATATATATATATATTTCATTTTATAGAATGTTAAGAACAATACACTTCTCGCTACATATGAATTAAATAAAAAAAGAGACAGTTAGTGGCATTAGTGGTATCCATTTTTCTATGTTTATTCTTTTGCATGCTTCTTTCTATGTATATTCTGTTACATGCTTCTTTCTATATATATTCTGTTGCATGATTCTTTCAATGTATATTCTGCTGCAAGCATGAGGATTGAAATTGATTGAATGTGCATATGAAAATTATATAAAATGTAAAGTTATATTTTATCAGGTTCACCGCGTTTAGATACCCGATATCAAGCCCTTGCTAAAATAGTTGCTGTAGAGGAAAATGGCGACTTACAGTTAACTGCCCGTATAATAGCATATCCTTCACCAGTAATTCGTTGGATATTTAAAAATGAAATCAATTCAACATCAGTATTGGTTGGGAATTTATATGTATCGAACTTGCATATACCAGATTTAAAACAATCGGAGTTTGGAGAATATACTTTACATGCATTTAATGACCACGGGAACCTTTTTGAACAAGTAAATGTTGTACCAAAAGGTGAGTGTTTACATTATGTCAATTTTTTGGTTACTCTTTCTAAGGAGTTAAATTTTGTTATGAAACGATGTTCAACAATAACGGATACAACGACGAATGGAAAAGCGCGCCATTATCAAGAAGAAAAATAAAAGAAAAGAATCTTACTTGAATCATACAAATCATTAGACCGCATACACATACGACACTTACTTGTATTGGAACATTCTTTTCTCTTTGAAAGCCAACCAACATATCAAAACTGATTTTTTTTGTCGTTCATTCATTTTGTTCTATATACACAATAAGGACAAACAATTGCGTCAGTGTATTGCAATAAACTTGTGCTGTATTTTAGCCTTTCTCGAATTCTTAAGGATAATAATATGTTTTACGTTCTACATGTTGATAAAGACTAAAAGGAGCTGCGGTTTCTTTAGAGATGCCTGTTAACCAAACAGTTGCATAGCTAAAATCACATGAGTGAACGAAAAAACTTGAAATATTTGATTCATCATAAGACTGTCTTTAATGTTAAAACAATCGCTTGTATGATTAATGTTCCTGTATATTTAAAAGGTAAACCCGAATCGCCTTCTCACGTATTAGTTGTTTGTAAGAGGACATCTGTGACAATTGTCTGGAAATCTGAGTTTGATGGAGGCGCCAAGCAAACGTTTATGGTTACATATTGGAGAACTTTAGACGGTACAACGATTTCGTCAGCACTTAAAGGAAACCTTACTGAACAAGCTGTCATCAAAGAACTAATGTCCGATTCCATGTACAATTTTATAGTTCAAGCTACGAATAATTACGGAACCTCAAACTCTATAATTAAAACATGCAAGACTGACGCCAAAGGCAAGTACCAATCAAAAATATTTCTCTAAAGACGTTTTTTTTTTTTAAATGAAAGACAAAATTATCGTTTATATATTCTGATTGGCAACGATGTCAAAGACCCTTGACAACGTTTGGCATCACAGAATGAGACTTATTACAGAATTTGCATTCAAAATTGGTGGGATTCGTGTTGCTTGATCTTTAAATTCTATGTAGTATATTGAAGATTGTTGTTTGTCTTTTCGTCTCTTTCTATTCGACTTATACATTTTGATTGTCCTTTTGCCACCATCTTCCTTTTTAAAATTGTTTTCCTGATATTACTATATTAACATATTCGTTATTGATCCTATGATTCTAAAATATATATAAAAATGAGGAGAAGTGGTATGATTGCCCATGAAACAACTATCCACCAGAGTTTAAAGAAATTGGTAGTAAGCAGTTATCTGTTTGTTCTAACATATTGTAGTTTTGAATATTCAGACTACAGCAGCAAACCTGCTCAATGATACACAAAATTTACGAATTATGTTGTCAGCTAACATAATAGTACCAGGCTTATAATTTAATACGCCAGACGCGCGTTTCGTCTACATACGACTCATCCGTGACGCTCAGATCAAAATATTTATAAGCCAAACCAAGTACAAAGTACATTACAAAAACCTAACGAGGCACTTGACCATTGTATTGTTTTCAGTCTTGATATGAATTCCTACATGGAACGCCCCCCCCCCCCCCTCCAAAAAAAACCAAACAAACAAAAACACTTACCATCACCCTAAATAATAGCTCTGTGTGTTTTCAGTTTTCCATGTTGCAGCTGTTAATAGGATTGCTTTCTGTGAATATGTGCAACATTGACTTACTTTACTTTTCGTTGTTTGATAGTATAAGAGTATTTGCTTAACGTCAAGGACTATAACACTAAATGCAAGTTTACGACCAGAATACATAAAACAATTTATCAAATAAGTAGGTACGGGAAGTAAGTTAATACGGATGTATGGAGGGAAATGTAGACAATTTAGGAGTTCATTCTCAAATATCCCTTTAAAAATCTATATAAAAGATTTTATATTCAACCAGATATAACATCCAAAGAAGAACAGAATGGGATGTCAGACGCAACTATAGGTGCAGTCGTCGTTGCTGTTATATCAATATTCGTTATCATTCTATTGATTTCTATTTTCATCTTAATACCGTTTTGTAAGTATTATAGTTTAGTCTCATCAGAATATTTTTGATATAATAATTTGAAAATTTGGTGTCTTGAATAGTGCCTGATTAGTTAAAATAGCTTTTGTATTTCTGCACACTTCATGTTAGATATTATTAAAATTGATAAATATACATGTATACAATATATGTTTTTTTTTCTTTCTTTATCAAATTACATTCAACGATAACAATTTCACTCTAACTATTCTTTTAATACAGATTATAGCTCGACAGTGACTTTCTTGTAGCTAAAGAACAAATGCAAAAAAGATATACTGATTAAATAGTTAATGACATATTTTGTTTCAGATCGCCAGCGTAAGAACAAAGACGGGTAAATAATATGTTAGACCGTAACACTTCATTTCCTTTTGGAGTAGATCTATTCAAGTCGATGTTTCGATTGATCAATTAAATTTCTGTACACATGGGTTATAACTGAAAATAAAACTGATCAACATTTATAAAAAACAGTAATAAATAAACAATTGAGTAGTATCATTATACATTTTTTTCGTTGTTTTTATTTGTAAATATTTTATTTACTTTAATCAAAACCAGAGATTCTTGTTTAAAATGCCTGTAATTGAGTGGTTGCCGTTTTATGCTGTTTCTCCTATTTTTTTTCGTTTATTTTTTTTATAGTTTTTTCTTGTGTTCTGACGTTACACCACTGTCCCAGGTAAGGGAGAGGGTTGACATCTTCAAATAAGTTTATATGTTAAAATTATATTATGTTTTTTTCGCTCATTTTCTGTACATAAATCAGGCCGTTAGTTCCTCATTTGAATTGTTTACATTTGTCATTTTGGAGCCTTTTAAAGCTGACTATGCGGTATTGGTTTCGCTCATTGAGGAAGGTCGTACGGTGACCTATAGTTGTTGACTTCTATGTCATTTGGTATCTGATGAGTTGTCTCATTGGTAATTATACCACATTGTCTTATGTTTATATATTAAAGCTGGTAACTTAGACAAAATATCGTGCACAATAGTATTTCCGACGAGGGATGACGACAGACACATGCCATACATTTGTTATGTTGTAGTTCTTTTATATGTCACTTTACACGTAGATCTTCTTTTTACATTGTAACCGGTAAGTTAAAAAATTCAAGCAATACGAAAATTCAATGTTGTTATTTGAGTCCAGTGACAAATAAGTATGAAAAAGTTTGCAAACTATTTACCAGGTCAATATTCTTCGAAACTCTTGACTGGAAAAAAGTCTTTTGAAGGAAAAAGCAAAAATATTTTATGCTCTTTTATATACATATTTTACAATATTTTCTCAAATAATTAATGATTAGAATAGCCATGAAAAAGAGAGTCGAAGGATACCAAAGGGACATTCATACTCATAAATCGAAAATAAACTGAACAACGCCATGACTAAAAAAGAAAAAAAGACAAACAGTCAAACAACATTTCACAAAACAACATGAAAACTATCAATTAGTTAAAGTAAAGAAGATGATTATACCTATATATCTAAAGTTTGCAGAACCAGAATCAGGGGTATTTGAAGCCTGTTCGGGATGTTTCTGTTAGATCTGCAAGAGACAACGTTTATCATGTGCCGTCAGACCAACAATACGAATCTATTCGTCGGGATGCTGTTGGTAACTATTTTTTTCCATTTTATTTGATTCTGTTAGAAATTCGGGGGCCAATATGAATGAAAAGACACAGAGTATATATGTGAAAGGCACGGCATCCCAAACATACGACAAGAAGTCTTAACATGGTTTATATCCAATTGTTCAAAACATTTGTGAATTTGTTATCTTAATAACTGGAAATAACATGCGAATTTTTCCCCAAGTGATTTATGAGGTGTAATTGTCCATATTTATTGTTAAATCTGTAAACCTGTAAACTCCTTAAGAATATTTTACGATGTTATATTAGCTGATGGTTAATTAGTTTTTGAAAAAAAAATACAAGTGATTATTTTCATTGTTTTTGAAAATTTTTTTAGATAGACGAAATAGACTGTTCTGTTTAATTGTAATTAAAATATTAAATCCGATTTTAGCCCGGTTTTACAAAAGGCAAACAGTTTTATCAAATTTCCTTGAAATACACATTCTTTTAATTTTTTATCGTACTTTGTTTCTTTTGACTTATACGTAAACATTAGGTGAGTTAATAATGATAATATTCTAGATAAGCACCATTTTCAGTCAGTGGCGATTCAAAAAAACTATGTAATCCTTCTGCTATTCTCTGGGCAAGAAACATTTATCTCTTCGGTGAACAGTAAACTGATCCAAAATATGTCATAAGATTAATGACAGAATCAAATTCTGCTTCCGCAAACAGTCTTTAGACCCAATATAAGACAGTAATGAAAACAATAGTAGAAGATCAAAAGTGATGGAGAATACTATTATACAAAATAACTGAACCAAAAGAACAAAATGAAAGTCAAAGTAAAAACTGCCGGTGTAGTTTTTTTAAAAGTTCTAGAAAAGGATAAATATAGTTTGAATAACAATTTTGCATCTTTAGATATGCTTTTCTATAATTGCTTATGTATTTCAACTTTTTTACAGTTGAAGCAAATGTGAATCCCACAAGGTAAAACATAAAAGTCTTTAGCACGGCTACCATCAATAGGATATAATTAGAATGAAAAGCTGTAGATATGTAATTGGTCACTGGTCGTACGCAGTATAATATATTGTTTTATAATTTAAGAGCCTCGCGAATCGTAGCGCTTTCATAGCCAGAAATTCGACATTGTGAGCTGATTGCATGCCTTATCTATTAAAAAGTCAAATAAGAAAAATACCGAACTCCAAGGAAAATTCAAAACGGAAAGTCCTTTATCAAATGGCAAAATCAAAAGTTCAAACACATCAAACGAATGGAAAACAACTGTCATATTCCATTAATGTATCTTATTACTCACACAGGTACATGTATTGTAAGCAATCGACGATCATAAATGTCTAAGTAAATGATAAACCTAATTTTGGTTGTGTTTCCATCGCTAGTTCAAATGATACTTTGTTGAGAATGCAACTGGCACTGCTTAATTAGGAATTTCGTGAAGAAAAACTCTCAAGTGAGACAAAATTTATGCACAAAAAATCCGCTTCGTCGACATAAGATTCAATAGTGGTGCTCGAATGAAAACAGTTAGTCAACTTAAACTAAAATAAATACGCACTTGAAGATGATTAAGAAGCAAATTTGTTCTAAAGTGAGCTAAGGCTGTCTGTGCACCATGCACGAGAGTACGTCTACAAACAGTGTCGTTGACCAAGTAATTATAAAAAGACTCGTTACAATACGTTTGTAAAACTTTGAATTTTTGAAATACTAAGGCTTTTCTACCTCAGGAATAGATTACATTAGCTGTATTTGGCAAAGCTTTTAGGAAATTTTGGTCCTCAATGCTCTTCAACTTCGTTCTTTATTTGGCCTTTTTAACTTTTTTTTATTCGAGCGTCACTGATGAGTCTTTTGTAGACAAAACGCGCGTCTGGCGCAAATACAAAATTTCAATCCTGGTATCTATGATAAGTTTATTTGTAATCAGTGCGATACGTGTAACCAATATTTAAACACATTTGTTTCATAAAATGTAAACTGTTAATGAATACTGCCCTTTACAATGTTGTGATAGGTTAATATATGATGAACCTGAACCTGAAAACATCCAAGGAACGCATTACAGTGATGCATCTTCGTCAGGTAAAACTTTGTTTGTTGTTTAGTAAAGATTAACTGAAATTGGGATGCATTCTTCTATTATTATTGAATAAACTTTATTTGTTACTTAAACTGGAAATTTCAAGGCTGATTTTTTTTTTTATCAAATTCAATTTTTCTCTCGCCGTTTTTTCCTTAAATTTTTTGATGACAATCAAAAGATCAAATCTTTAGTATATTCTCATAGCAACGATTGAGAATTATGTCAATATTAAGAAGAAGTAATATTTAAGGCATCACTTGTCTTAAATGGTTTATTTTTTCCTTACCGCCAATTTTCAAATTTGCTAAACACATGTAGTTATGTCTTAAGTACAATCCCATTCTTGTTCCCTTCAACCTACTCAAATAGATTATCTTCATTTTTTTTAGAATTACAGAACAAAAGACAAAGGTAAGAATCATGCTATACGTAATAAAAATGTACACCAAATTGTATACACACAATTCTTTACCGGCGACGAGCAAATTAAAGAGAAGAAATATTATATATGAGAACTGAGCCGATTATGAAACACATCTAACGCTTGAAGTAATTACAGTTAAAGCACATACATGTACAGATCACCGTTGCTTTTTGTTAAAACTTAAGCTGTATTCGTTGGGTGTTTTCAGAGTAATGTTTAATTAGGCATAACCATTGATTCTAGAAACAAGGAGATGTGGTATGATTGCCAATGAAACATGCATCCTCCAGAGTTCAAATGACGTGGAAGAAGCTAATTATATGTCACTGTACGGCCTTCATCAATGAGAATAACCCATTTTGTATAACCAGTTGTAAAAGGCCTCGACGGGAAAAATAGGAAATAATTCAGGCGAGAAAACTTACGGCCAAAGAAATTTAATTTACGAAAAATAATTGTTCATTTCTATTGATAACGTTTCAAAAATGATATTGGTGGTCGAAATTAGTATCAGTAAATGTACTGAATGAAGGAATATCAAAAATTCTTCGCAACAAAAATGCATAATAAAACACTGAAGTTATTACCAGTATCGGTGTCGACATGACAGTTGCTGTGATACTTGAAGGTTATCCACGCTGATCAGCTGTGGTAAATATGTGTGTAATACAAGCTATTAAACAATCTCATTTCAAATTTGTTTTCCTTGTAATTAAAGAAATCAAGATGATACCAGTATAGAACAGCGAAGTGTGTATACGAATCAAGAAGCCCCGACAGGTATTATATACTTATATAATGAGATTAATTATAATACATACCCGTTAGAAGGCTTCTTATTGTGGTGGATTGAGAAAATAGAAAATAATAAAAATATAATCAAACCTAGCAACATATGTTTTAATTTCCATAACTAACAAATACGGCAGCCTTTCCAAATATAAAAAAACGTTTGTTTCTTAACATCCAGCTTGTAATCGTAAGTTGATATTCCACAAACGAACGAACATATGTATGCTTATGGTGCTTCCCTTTTATTATATCAACCTGCCAAGTGGCTCTGTAACTTCGTATCACGGCTTTGAGATGTAAACATAAGTTATCAACGACGTCACAATAGATGAGGAGACGTTATCGTGCTTACCATTGTCAAGCGTAAAACTATACAAGAGAGTGAAAAGAAACCCCAGAAATAACACGATAAACAGATTATTCTGCATATCGATATCGTAAAATACAAGCCGCTCGACACACTGTGAAGTTTTATTTGCTGGTTCGTTACTCCCACTAGCCCCCAAAAAATCAACATTGTGGCTCGCGACCGTTAAACCATTGTGGTGACGTCAGCCTATTCATTTACAGTGGATTCGTTTTCTAGAATCAACGCATCCTAAATCTGCCGCTGAAATTGACTCACCAAATTATATTCAATTGTTTCCTTTGTGTGCCTAATTTCTTTAAGTTTGAATTGGCTAATTTACTGATTTCTGTTCACTAATGGAATTAATTTAAAAACTGACCTTTAATTTTTGTAATGTTTATATGCCTTCACTGGGAATCGAACCCTTCCTTGAAATCTGTTATGTGTGACTGACATCAACACACCGACGAAACCTCTCAGCTACCAATGGGTTACACTATAGATGTTTATTTTATATATTTAAATGAACATCTGATATACATCGGTTCATCGGACACACAGGGCTTGTACCTTTATATAGACACAATAGGCAGTCGTATAGTAGGAGTTGGTAGCCGCGAGGTTAGCATGGTTAAAATTAATGAGTTAAAGATCGGGATTTGTCGGTTTAGGTTCGAATCCCTGTATTCTCTCTGTTGTTCCAATTCTTAAGTTGTCCTGTTTTTTTTCTAATTTTGCAAGTTATAGTGGATATTTTTGTAATAATAGCGAGTTTTACCGGTTTTTTTTTTTTTTTTTATTATTATTGGCTATTTCACATGTTTGAAACAAAAATGATTACATTCTATTTTTCAATTTTTGTTTTATAAATATAGTATGATTTAATCTGTTTTACTACATAATTTTACAAAGGTTTGTTCGCAAATTCCTATGCGACAAAATCGTGATGTGCCTAGAGTGCTAGAAAAAAAATTTCGATAACATACTTATTATATATACTTTATATATGCTTTTTAATCGGGTTGTTATCTCTTTGACACGTTTCCCATTTCCATTTTCAATTTTATTAGAAATAATTTCGAATATGTCTTATTTTGTATAAACAGATAATATTCATATGCCTGGTAATATCAAGATCTTTAAAGGTAGAAGTGTTATATTTGTATTTTGTTAACCAATAAATTGTGATCTTAGATTTATCAATGCATCGTTGGACACGATAACATGGTTATTTAAACTCAGTTACAATACCTTCTAATTAAGAAAAGGCCTTAATTTTGAAAAGAAATTAACACAATAGTTTAAGTTATAGATACAATGAATAAGAGTAGATTCATGAAAAACAAACCATTCGGCCTCCGGGCTCATGATTTCTTTTTCAAGAATCCACGCTTATCCATTGTATCTATATAACATATTTAACGATACTTATGTGAATAAAACTCGACAATCTATACATTTATAAAAATCATCCGCTGTATCCTTCGATAGTTTGAAATCCATGTATTATGATTGCAAGCATCTAAAGCTTTTTTTTTATATTTTAATTTCAAAGGATATTTATCATCATATTTCATTGTATTTGAAGGAGCAAACCATAAGTTTCATTGTCAATAATGCCATACAAAATCAAATACATTATAGAACAACTTACAACGGGAACAGTACTTTTTGGAAACCGATTTGGACAGATAATTTGATAGAAAAATGCAATTTGAAACATTAAACAACAATCATTTTGAGCCAAAATCACTTAAAATTAAACAAAACTATTGTTTTAAATGCTAGACTTGAGCTTGTATCGTACAACTTGTTTTTCAAAATATTGGGTACTCGATAACGAAACAGGTTATGCATTTTGTTGTTTTTGTCATATATATGGTTAGTTGACTGTTTAATGTACAAAAGCATTTTAATTTATATTAATTTGAGTATGATTTTGTATGTGGCCGAGTTATTTATATATAGATTGAATAGAACACGAACAAAGATCAAATAAATGCAGGTTTTTCATTGAAGTCTAAACAAGAAAGAGTATTTTTCAGTTTTGGCGACAGTTTTAATGAGTATACGATATGTACCTCAGACATTACTAAAATTACTTTAAGTAAAAAGCAGAACATTTTTTCTCAAATATAGCATCAGTTGTACTTATTGTGTTTATATTGCAGATCATTCCACTGTGCAATCTACTAGCAGGTAATTTATACATCATTATATGTTTGCATCTTTGGCAAAATAGCTCTGATTTCGTGTTACATGCAGTATGTTTGAGAAAAGTTGTGTTGATTAATTATAATCATTAACACGAAAAAAATGTTTTGTCAATAAGGATTCATGCTTAGAAACTCACCATCATATCCGATGTATCCTATTGCAGGAAATGAGCTTTAGTTTTTTTCTTCATATCTTCAAATCTGTAAATGTTTTATATGAACAAATGGTGAATCGAAATATGGTATCATTATTATGTAAAATAGATTCTATTTTCAGTATAATACTTCCACAAATTTTAAATAATAGACTATGTTTTTTTTTGATAAATTTTAATCGATTAAGATTCAATTGGAATTCTTACACCAAAAACCTGATTTAAAGCCCTTTCCTGCAAGTAAAGAATATCTGAATTTGACTATCAGAATTATAACTTGTACAGATGTATTACCTCTTCTTGTCTAGTAGCCCCGGTTCGGTGTTATGAAAAGCAACAAATGGTAAGGTAGATACTTTGGAAAATATTTATGACTTCAAAATTAAATTATTTCCTATTTATAATCAGGTGGAAATTGACTGATGATATGTTTTCTATTAAACTGAATAGCCAAAAAAAGTGCTCTATTTGATTTTCCTATCAAAAACATTGAAAAAGTTTTCAAGAAATGTATATAGAAGTATTTTTGAATATCTAAGAAAACTGCTGAGGTCCAAGTATTGGGTCGTCTTTATTTTTGCTGCATACGTATCTAGGAGTTTTTTGGAGATGATTAAATGACTTCTGTAGATACATGTTTCCTTAGTTTTATCAGTAATGTGTTTTCCAGGATACATTTTACAATTATACTTTATTGAATATCTACTTATATGAATGTTGAAAAAAAAAATTATGAGATAAGAAAATGTCACGTATCTGCACGATAAAGAACCTTTGTTACAACTTTTCGTAGGTTACATAATTTAAGACTTTTGTAACCCTTATCTCAGTCATGTCCAAATTTCCAGCGTCAATCTCACCAAGGCAAATATGCGGAACATAGTACTTTCAATAAATATCAATTAAAACGATTGTCACTGGACATTGAACAGTGACAATCGTTTTAATTGTCACTGGACATTGAACAGACAGCAATCAAGCATTGATTTCTTTAATATTAGGACAGATTTTGTACATCAATTAGATACAAATACATACGAGGATATGGGGACAGGAACAAAAGGTAAGGATTACTATTTGTCTTTATTATCACTTTCTTAACTTTGTGTCAAAGCTTAAAAAAGTAAACTATGAGTATGGTTAATACTAATTATCCCGTATTTTGGTTGGTATAACGAATTTCGAATATGATAAAATAATTTAAGCAATGCGTGCGATATAAATGTGGAGCTATCAATTTACGAAACAAGTAAAATGGTATATATAATATATTTACAATGATTAGGTTATTAGACATTGAATGGCTGCAATTATGAACTGTTCGTTTGAAGACCATATGTAAATTATTCGTTTTATGTTGAACAGCAATAGCATTCATTTGGAAAATTAAAAAAGGCGTATGTGAATTTTACAGTATTTAAAAATAAAAAAATAATATATATAGTTGCAAGAATATATAAAAATATAATAGAAATAAATTACCACACAATACAACAAAACAGATGAACCATCAACACTCGACCTGAATAAAAACTAGACGTACAAAAAAGACAAACAAAACAAAACAACATATGGTTCAGATAGTGTGACCTATAAAGCACATCATTTGGTGAAATAGTTTATCATACAAAACCCTCCCACTAAGTCTATTTAGAACACATGTTGTAAAAATAAAACACCCTATAAAAAGCAACTTGAAAAGTGCAGCTACCAACACATGCAACAGCATAACCGCTTACGTGAACAAGGAAATACACAACAATGGTACATACATTGGAAACCATGGTCAAAATGTACTTGCTACAACACAAAGCTTGCTTCCATTACTGCAAGTAGTTGCATACTGACGACGAAGAGTAGTAGAAGTAAGAAATCTTCAATTTGAAAACGTACACTTATATTAGTTGATGTGCTTTAGCGTCTAAATATTTTCTTTTACTTTTAGTTACACAACCAATTAAGTAAGTACAAATTAATTTTAAGTGTATACAAATATATCCTTAAGGAAAGGCAACAGTACTATACCGCTGTATAAATTGTATTCCAAAATTTATCGCGAATATCAATTCTACAATTGTTTGTGTATTTTTATTAGATAAGTGTTTTCTTTTCGTCTGACTGTGGTGCTGTAGTTACATTTTGTCAGATGTAGATTTTCAATTATCACCTTGGTATCTTACTTGTAATTTTTCACATCTGTTACATTCCAAACATTTGTTGTTTAAATGTAATGTTTAAAATCTAGAAAACAGGCTTACACCAGTCATGTTTGGTCTTTTATAGCTTGCTGTTTGGTGTGAGCCAAGGCTCCGTGTTGCAGGCCATTCTTTGACCTATAATTGTTTACTTTTTACACATTGTGACTTGGATTGAGAATGGTCTTATTGGCACTCATATCACATCTTCTTATTTCTAATTATGTCAGAAATATTTTGAAATAATGCCAGTTGGGTTGTTATGGTATGTGGAGCCATTACAGATGCTTCGATTTCCCCTCAATAATTTGAGAACTATTACACACGAAATATATTTAACATTCAAATGCGAATATATGCTCTTGTTTCTGTTTTTGTTTATTGGAGTGTAAATGATCAAGACTATTATTCAATGAAAATATGTAATAATGTCGGTATGAATAAAAACATTATCTCAGAAGATTAAATAAGAATGGATACTGAAGTAGTTAATTTGTAAAAACCTTTGCAGTGTTTTATGATTGTAAATTACTAGTCTATAACTGCTTTGTACACGTATACGAAGATATTTAACTTTGCAGAAAACCACCAACGACACGCTTATCAGACAATTATATTCAACTTTACGAATCGATGAAAGCGCGTTCATGTGGTAAGTAGGTTAAATGTTTAAACATGCATTGATCTACTTAAAAATATAATACACTAGTGCATAATGCTTTTATTTTAGAAGTCCAATTTTGAATTCAAATACATGTATTGCCTTACTTTATTATTGTGTGCCTTACTAAAAAGCAAATATATGATAGATTAAAACTAACATTATAACAAATATGTCCAATAACGTAAAATGTCATAAACTTTAGATTATATACTGAGTGCCAGTAGAAATGCAACCCCAAAATGCATTTTCTATCTAATAGATATTAAAACTGTCGGATATTCTTTAAAAAATAAAAATAACAGTTTTTAAATGTGTTGCATTAGAAACACTTTTCTAGATTTATCTTCATCATGAACGCTCATATCCCCGAAAATGACAGTCCAGGATGTATAACTACTCAAATACGTAAAGAGTTATATATTCTTGCCAGCTGAAACACTAACTAAAATTTTGCAGATGTCTTATGATATGCAAACAGAAAATATTCCGCTATTAGCGTTCCTTATGAAGGTTAACCTAGAAAAGCTCTTCGGATGCATGCAATTGATAAAGTTTTTTTTTTTTTTTTTCATTTTGTGCAAGCAATTCTCAGTTTCTGATTTTCAGATTCTAATGTTTGCCATTTCCACATTTTCACAAATAATTTGAAGTGTACACTTTGTATGTACCACAATGACCCTATGGCAAAGGCTCTCCGATTAGCAATTTTCCTTTGCCTTTGATCTAGTGTGGGTTTTGATTTTGACCCCAATGCGACTATAAAAATAAGTAATTGCATTTCTGGAATTTCGTACTATTATGTCCTTCACGGAGAGGCTATTGCTTACAAGCAAGATACTAAACTTAGCGTTCATTATGGTACATTTAAATATATCCACCATGATTGGAAGACAATGATAACATTGCTTTGTAATTGTTAGTCCGCTTGTCGGTGCTTCCATCCACATCTTTCTGCTATCCAAAATAGATATAAAATATCTCTCGATAGTTTTTTGTGTAGTATTTTGTAAATGTTCTTTGGCTTTTTTTGCTTTTTCTTCTTTTGGCTTGTGGTTTTTCGACTGTTCCATTTGTGCCTTCCTTTTTAAGATAATGTGAATCATATACCCCTATTTTTGACATGTTAACCTATTATGTCTGTTTGTTTTGTTCACACATTGTTGTCAATATGATTTAATTTTATGCGACTGTCATACAAGTGAGAGGTTTAGCTAGCTATGAAACCAGGTCTATTCCATCATTTTCTACATAAGGAAATGCATGTACCAAGTCAGGAATATGACAGTTGTTTTCTATTCGTTTGATGTATTTGAGCTTTTGATTTTGCCATTTGATAAGTGACTTTCCGTTTTGGGTTTCCTTGGAGTTCGGTATTTTTGGGTTTTTTTTCTCACTTTTTCATATAACGTTTACAGAAAGATATGAAACTCTTGAAAAACCATTTAATGGTTTTAGCTTTGGTAGTTCAAATTCGCTTCAATAGTTTCAATTGGGTAATTTTACTCACTTCTGTAACTATTTGCTTTGTGCATTTCTTACGGAGGTTTATTTTTCCAATGTACATAGAATACAACGAAGTCATTACATCTTTCGAAATAAAATACTTGGAACTCTAATCAGTGATAATCTGACTATAACATTACAAATAAACGTTAAATTAAAAAAGAAAACAATTGATCTTATTTTTATTTTAGAAAATACTTCAAAGTTAGACCAAGGCAGGTTAGTATATTCACAACCATGCAGTCGATTTGAATCCTAAATTGTAATCCCTCTTCGCTGTTAATAATTAACCAATGCAATTTTGAATGATCATTGATGTATAAATAAAACTACAAAACTCGATTTGGACTATTCAAGAAAGAAGTTTAAAAACTTGGAAACAATTTTCATTAAAACTGTTAATCTCAAAAAAAAATACCAGACATATAATTAGATACGACAGACGAGCGTTCTGTTTGAATATTAATCACTGTTTATATACTTCATGTTAAAATGCTAGATTTTGATTGGTTAATACGAGGGAGACAATTTACCCTATCCCATGGCAAATACTCTATAACCCTTCACGGAGACGCTTGCTCAAGAGTGCGCTTTAATAAATACGGATGACTGTTATGTACAAGACGACATAATTTATTACTTTGAATTTGAAATTTTATAGACAGTAATAACAGAACATTCAGTATGATAAGTTAAATATTACACATCTGAGAGGGTGATAGAGCAGATTGTTACCCCTCGAAAAGACATTGACAACCTTGGCTTCGCCTCAGTTGACAATGCTTTCTCTGGGTAACAATCTGCTCTATCACCGTCTCAGCCATGTGTTATTTATATAATGTCGTTCATATCAAATCAACAACTAAGTTGGGAAACCATAAACCATAAACCTAAAATCTCCCTTTTCCCTATATGCATGAGGTAAAAAGGTAAAGGTTTTGAATGGTTTAAACATTTTATGAACAGTAAATACAGCAAATACAAGTATCAAATGTTTATCCTCCATACTAGACTGGTGATTTTAACGTGAACGAAACGGTCACTAGTAACGATCCAGTAGTTGAAATAAAATTGAGAATGGAAATGGGGAATGTGTCAAAGAGACAACAACCCGACCATATAACAGACAACAGCAGAAGGTCACCTACAGGTCTTCAATGTAGCGAGAAATTCCCGCACCCGGAGGCGTCCTTCAGCTGGCCCCCAAACAAATATATACACTAGCTCAGTGATAATGAACGCCACACCAAACTCCAAATTGTACACAAGAAACTAAAATTAAAAATAATACAATACTAACAAAGGCTAGAGGCTCCTGACTTGGGACAGGCGCAAAAATGCGGCGGGGTTAAACATGTTTATGAGATCTCAACCCTCCCCTTATACCTCTAGCCAATGTAGAAAAGTAAACGCATAACAATACGCACATTAAAATTCAGTTCAAGAGAAGTCCGAGTCTGATGTCAGAAGATGTAACCAAAGAAAATAAACAAAATGACAATAATACATAAATAACAACAGACTACTAGCAGTTAACTGACATGCCAGCTCCAGACTTCAATTAAACTGATTGAAAGATTATGTCTTCATCATATGAATATCAGGCACAATCCTTCCCGTTAGGGGTTTAGTATCATACCATCATAACATATATGAGAAGAACATAACCCGTGTCATGCCAACAACTGGTTTTTAAATAAATGTGTTTAGTGCCGATGCAAAGACCCTATAAGTGAATCAATATTAACGCCAAAATATGCAATCTTTAATGACCTGACAACAGTATCGTAACTATATCCCTTCTTAATAAGTCTATTTAAAGGTTTTGTTAGCTTCAGAGGTGAATACTGACATTTTTGTGCTTTATAAAGAATATTTCCATAAAAAATTGGATGTGAAATACCTGAACGTGTAAGAAGTCTGCATGTTGAGCTATATTTACGAATGCTGTCCTTATACCGATGATAAAATTTAGTAAATGTTTTGACTAGTTTGTGATATCGAAAACCCTGGTGTAATAATTTTTCAGTAATACATAAATTTCTCTCGTTGAAATCTAAAACATTGTTACATACACGAGCGAATCGTACAAGTTGAGATATATAAACACCGTAAGATGGTGACAAGGGAACGTCACCATCTAAAAATGGATAATTAACGATAGGAAATGAAAAATCATCTCTTTTATCATATATTTTAGTATTAAGCTTTCCGTTAATGATATAGATATCAAGATCGAGGAAAGGGCAGTGGTCATTGTTAGTATTAGCTTTATTTAAAGTAAGTTCAACAGGATAAATTTCTTTAGTATACATACTGAAGTCGTCATTATTGAGAGCCAAAATATCATCCAAACATCTAAAAGTATTATTAAATTTGTGTATCAGATGTTGTTTCGATGGGTCTTTGCTGATTTTTGTCATAAATTGTAACTCATAGCAATACAAAAAAAGGTCCGCAATAAGTGGTGCACAGTTAGTCCCCATTGGAATTCCGATAACCTGACGATATACGGAATCTCCAAAGCGAACAAAAATGTTATCTAGTAAAAATTCAAGGGCATATATAGTATCAAAGCATGTCCAATTGACATAGTTTTTTTGTTTATTGCTACTAAAAAATGACCTAAAAGAGTTTGAACATATATATTCACATTCTGACTTTTTAAATGCCAATTTAATTAGGTGTGTGAATTTTTTCTTAATGAGAATGTGAGGCAATGTGGTATATAGGGTAGAAAAATCAAAACTTTGAACAGATTCAAAATCACCAATATATGCATGTAATTTATCAAGTACTTCCAACGAGTTCTAGACACTCCAAAAGTAATTACATTGTGTAATTCCACTATTTTCGAAGGCCTTATTTGAACAATTTATTATCAGGTTTTTGATAGTACCAAGTGTACTGGTAAGAAGAATAGACAATTTAGTAGTGGAACAATGGCTTGAAGACGAAATGAATCTATATTTGTAAGGTGTTTTGTGTAGCTTCGGAAGCCAATACATAGTTGGGACTTTCATTGTATTTGGTTCTGCCTATAAAGCGGTAGCTGAAAGTTTTTGTTTGTTACAGATGTCGTTTTCTGAAACTGGAGTCAGTTGAATGTTGGTGAATTGGTGATTTCTTTTTTCAGAACCTCAATGTAAAATTTACGTCAAACAATAATAATATTATTAGCAGCTTTATCGGCCGGGACAAAAACAAATTCCTTGGCTAGTTCTTTTAGTTTATGTTTGATACGAGAAATAGGTTTATTGTGGTTATTGTTAAGAGTAAAATGTTCTTTAAAATGTTGAATACGTATATCAACTATATTCATTGCTGAATTAAAAAAAGAGTCCAAAGATTTTTTGTCAGCTTTTTCCCGTTTTATCCATTTCAAACAGTAAGTATGGAGTGAGTCGTGGATGATATTACGACACTCATTCCAAATAATAATTGACGGGGGACGATATTTAGGTCCTTTACTGAGGAATGATTTTAACTCTCGGTCTTGAACGATGTTAAGATCTCCTGTTATAACATGGGAAATGGGTCCATAAATGTATTCGGAATTACTGCAATTACATGAAGTAGGTGTATTTTCACTGATATTAACATCTTTACATTCATCAAAGATGATTGTTTGAATATTCTACCAGTTCACGAAACAGAAAATGGGAAATGTCTCTGGCATAGAAAGAAACGAATAGATTAAAAAGTTTCTAATGTTTTTTTGTAAGCTAAGGCCATTGCTCGTATTGAGATAAGGATATCCTAAAATCACAAATGTATATTACAAATAAATATCGATATGAATGTTTTCTTTGAGAAAACGTGTATAATATTATACATATGCTTGACTACAGGGAAATAAAAGATACGAAATCCAAAGATAGCAGTACTCAGCTATACGAATCAATGACGACGACCCCACAAGGTGAGATAATCCTCTGTGTTTGACAATAAATATTTCCTGTCACTATCATTCCAATTAGGTATTTTAGAAATTAAACATCATATCCGAAGAGCCTTTTCAAAAAAGATATTACAGCATTGATTTATGTTGTGAATAGTGTGTATCTGTGTATTAAACATAAATAAAAGTATATTGCCTGGAACTGCCGCTACTTCAACTTCCATTATGTATTTTATAAAGAATCATCAAATCCAAAAAAGAACAAATTATAATGAATATATAATGAGTTGATATATATTGCGACTAATGAGTAAACAAACCCATTAAAAATCAGACTAAGATATGGAGCAAAGGTCCATTCACATTGTAAGCACAAACATTTAATATTTTCTGAAAGATATATTATCTGTTCTAAACGCAACCACTTCACTCATACATTTTGAAAGTAATGAAAACATTCTAAGAGTGATAACAATAACAAGTTAAGGCAAGAATACCATTTACTATTATAATTTATTCTGTTGATCGTTTACAATTGCCTATCATTAATGCATATATATATATATTTTTTTTTATTTCAGAGGCTAACAAAACCACGAAAAACGAAAGTGTAGACATGTATTCAAGTGTTTTATCAACTAAAATCTAATCATGACAGTTGCTATTTCTTTTTTGCCTGACATTGCCATCAGGTCTTCATTTATTCAGGCTTTGTTCAAGTATCATCGTCATTAATCCTTCTGCCAACACGCAACAATTTTCATTAGATATTCTGTGTCAATCCTTCCTATAAAGGCCGATTTTTTACATACATTGTAATTTCATCTCATTTACTAATATGTGTTTTTACATGTACTTATGTATATCTACTAAGATAACGATACTTAAATATATATAAAAATTGCGGTTTTTATCCAACGCAATATTAGGTTTGAACGTTGTTTTCAATTTAGACTTGTAAATATATATATATATGGCTGTGGACCATACGGTAAAAATAGTACATTATGCTCACACATAAATGAAACCAAGGTATTTTGTGACAACACCGGGAAGGAATATACCATTCAGGGACGAATAAACTGTAAAACCGTGGGCGTAGTATATGCAATTAACTGTACAAAATGCGAAAAACTTATATATGTAGGACAAACGGGTGATACACTTTATCAACGGATGCTATTGAACTTTTCAAAAATACGAACAAACAAAACAGACGATCCGGTAGCAAACCACTTCATTCAGCATAATCATTCGATGAAAAATTTACCGCCATAGAAAGAGTATTTGGAACAGAAATTTACAGAAAAACGAAAGAAGCCTTTTGGATAAAAAAATTAAAAACTTTAGAGCCTGATGGACTCAACGCAATGAATGAACGATAGTGAAAATATTTACAAAAAAAGGAAAAACACGCGGCAAATGAACTTCATAGTAGTTATTATAACGTATTGTATCCAAGCGATGTAATTTATTCCAATGAAGAAGGCTGTAATGGCCGAAACGTATGGAAAATTTTGTTATAGTTTTTATTATACAATCTTTCAGAATCTTTATATATATATATATATATATACAACTCGTCTAAACATCAGCCCAACAATGTTAGATCTGTAAATTTGCTTTCGCAATTTTTTTGTTCTTCCCTCGCCGGGATTCGAACTCATGCTACTGAGATATCGTGACACCAAATCGCCTGCACTGAATCCGACCACCTAGGCTTCACAAAAATAAAGCTTTTGGTGGCCGGGTGTAACCTTTCCTCGTCAGTTTTAATCTAGCGTCGTAATACAGTACATGGTATATAAGGCATAAAGATGGAATTGTTACAGATCAGCTGAAATATCTATTGTAAAGGATCCTACAAATTAATGCAAGATACAGTCACAGAAATAATTATATTTAGATATATATACAACGCTAAAACAAGTTTTGCAACGTTTACATTCTTTTCATATTATCCACTTTATAATAATAAAATTTGAATATAAAGAAGGTGTCATCAATTTAAAGTTTGTTTTTAATATAAGTACTCGTCTGTATGAAAGAATGAGACTTGTGATATAATATGTAAGTACCATAACCTAAATGACGGTTGCCACTAGTAAAGTAGAGTATGCTTTCCTTTGCCGGAGCACCTGATATCGCCTCTAGTCCTGATGGGCTTCGTGTTGCTCAGTCTTTAGTTTTTATGTAATGTTTTTTGGAGTTGTTTGTTTTGAGTTATGATGGATGAGGAAAGATTAAAGATGACCATGATGACACTCCGTAAATTTTATGGACACCATTACGAATTGGTTGATCTATACAATGTGTCTGTGTCTAAACCAACTAATGACATTATTACAGTCCTTGGATGGTGTAAACTTCCCACTCACACCATACACCATTACACCATACACCATTACACCATACACCTCGTGCCATTACACCATACACGTTACACCTTTGCACCATACACCATTCCCAATTCTATCTACACGATCCGAAATTACCCATAATGCAATTAAATTTCAAAGAAAGCGTGCGACTACAAAATTATTTATTTGATTTAAAAAACGAATTTTGATCGCAATATTGTAAATTAATGTATAAAATTAAAATCTCCGTGGTCATGTCTATCATGGTTATATAAACAATACAGATTAAATATATATACATGTATTTGTAAATAAAGTACGCATAAAACTTTGCTTGTAATGCAAATTTATCCGCGATCTGCCTATCTATAAATTAAAAACGATATTGGTTACAATGCTATTATTGTCGGTTTTAACATGTATCGTAAATCTTATAAACTTGGTTTTCAGATAAAATCGACAAACAATGCCAAAAATGAATACTTCAGGATGACTGGTACATGTACAACATGTACAACAAAATTGTTTTAAGCGTCAACCAAAACTGACCATATTTGCACTTATAATTATAAAATTGAGAATGGAAATGGGGAGTGTGTCAATCTGTTAATTTATATAGGGTTAAAAAATTTGGAAATATTTTTGCCCTCCTTTTATTAAAAATATTGTCTCGCTACAAAATTTCAGTAATTTTAATACCTAAGGCTGACTAGTATAACAAAATTATTTAACTCATCAACCAAAACTGACCATAATATTTTCACTTTATTATACAGATCTATATAGCCGCATAGTAAATCAGCAATATTTTGATGTCAGGGTGGATTGTATAATACAAATGACAGCAACATTGCAAAACAACATGTACAATGACAAAAATTTGTCCCCATCAATCTAGATAGCCAGCATGTCCTCTTTTTATTCAAAATATTGTCACGCAACAAAATTTCAGTAGTTTTGATACCTCAGGCTGACTCGTATAACAAAATTATTTAAACGAATCAACCAAAACTGACCATATTTGCATTTTATTATTATGTAAATCTATATAGCCTCATAGTAAATCAGCAATATTTTGTTGTCAGAATGGATTGCATAATACAAATGACAGCAACATTGCAACACAATGACAACAAAAATGTGTTCCCATCAATCTAGATTGCCAGCATGTCCTCTTTTTATTCAAAATATTGTGTCACAAGAAAATTTCAGTAGTTTTGATACCTCAGGCTGACTCATATAACAAAACTATTTTAAAGTATCAACCAAAACTGACCATATTTGCACTTTATTATGTAAATCTATATAGCCGCATAGTAAATCAGCAATATTTTAATGTCAGGATGGATTGTATAATACAAATGACAGCAACATTGCAATACAATGACAACAAAAATTTGTCCCCATCAATCTAGATAGCCAGCATGTCCTCTTTTTATTCAAAATATTGTCTCGTAAGAAAATTTCAGTAGTTTTGATACCTCAGGATGACTTGTATAACAAAATTATTTTACAGCATCAACCAAAACTGACCATATTTGCACTTTTAATATTATGTATATCTATATAGCCACATAGTAAAGCAGCTATATTTTATTGTCAGAATGGATTGTATAATACAAATGACAGCAACATTGCAACACAATGACATCAAAAATCATCCCAATCAATTTAGATTGCCAGCATGTCCTCTTTTTATTCAAAATATTGTCTCGCAACAAAATTTCAGTAATTTTGATACCTAAGGCTGACTAGTATAACAAAATTATTGAAACGCATCAACAAAAACTGACCATATTTGCACATTATTATGTATATCTATATAGCCACATAGTAAATCAGCAATATTTTGATGTCAGGATGGATTGTATAATACAAATGACAGCAACATTGCAATACAATGACAACAAAAATTTGTCCCCATCAATCTAGATAGCCAGCATGTCCTCTTTTTATTCAAAATATTGTCACGCAACAAAATTTCAGTATTTTTAATACCTCAGGCTGACTCGTATAACAAAATTATTTAAACAAATCAACCAAAACTGACCATATTTGCATTTTATTATGTAAATCTATATAGCCGCATAGTAAATCAGCAATATTTTGTTGTCAGAATGGATTGCATAATACAAATGACAGCAACATTGCAACACAACGACAACAAAAATTTGTCCCCATCAATCTAGATTGCCAGCATGTCCTCTTTTTATTCAAAATATTGTGTCGCAAGAAAATTTCAGTAGTTTTGATACCTCAGGCTGACTCATATAACAAAACTATTTTAAAGTATCAACCAAAACTGACCATATTTGCACTTTATTATGTAAATCTATATAGCCGCATAGTAAATCAGCAATATTTTGATGTCAGGATGGATTGTATAATACAAATGACTGCAACATTGCAATACAATGACAACAAAAATTTGTCCCCATCAATCTAGATAGCCAGCATGTCCTCTTTTTATTCAAAATATTGTCTCTTAAGAAAATTTCAGTAGTTTTGATACCTCAGGCTGACTTGTATAACAAAATTATTTTACAGCATCAACCAAAACTGACCATATTTGCACTTTTAATATTATGTATATCTATATAGCCACATAGTAAAGCAGCTATATTTTATTGTCAGAATGGATTGTATAATACAAATGACAGCAACATTGCAACACAATGACAACAAAAATTATCCCCATCAATTTAGATTGCCAGCATGTCCTCTTTTTATTCAAAATATTGTCTCGCAACAAAATTTCAGTAATTTTAATACCTAAGGCTGACTAGTATAACAAAATTATTGAAACGCATCAACAAAAACTGACCATATTTGCACATTATTATGTATATCTATATAGCCACATAGTAAATCAGCAATATTTTGATGTCAGGATGGATTGTATAATACAAATGACAGCAACATTGCAATACAATGACAACAACAATTTGTTCCCATCAATCTAGATAGCCAGCATGTCCTCTTTTTATTCAAAATATTGTCTCGCAACAAAATTTCAGTAGTTTTGATACCTCAGGCTGACTCGTATAACAAAATTATTTAAACGAATCAACCAAAACTGACCATATTTGCATTTTATTATGTAAATCTATATAGCCACATAGTAAATCAGCAATATGTTGTTGTCAGAATGGATTGCATAATACAAATGACAGCAACATTGCAACACAACGACAACAAAAATTTGTCCCCATCAATCTAGATTGCCAGCATGTCCTCTTTTTATTCAAAATATTGTCACGCAAGAAAATTTCAGTAGTTTTGATACCTCAGGCTGACTCATATAACAAAACTATTTTAAAGTATCAACCAAAACTGACCATATTTGCACTTTATTATGTAAATCTATATAGCCGCATAGTAAATCAGCAATATTTTGATGTCAGGATGGATTGTATAATACAAATGACTGCAACATTGCAATACAATGACAACAAAAATTTGTCCCCATCAATCTAGATAGCCAGCATGTCCTCTTTTTATTCAAAATATTGTCTCTTAAGAAAATTTCAGTAGTTTTGATACCTCAGGCTGACTTGTATAACAAAATTATTTTACAGCATCAACCAAAACTGACCATATTTGCACTTTTAATATTATGTATATCTATATAGCCACATAGTAAAGCAGCTATATTTTATTGTCAGAATGGATTGTATAATACAAATGACAGTAACATTGCAACACAATGACAACAAAAATTATCCCCATCAATTTAGATTGCCAGCATGTCCTCTTTTTATTCAAAATATTGTCTCGCAACAAAATTTCAGTAATTTTAATACCTAAGGCTGACTAGTATAACAAAATTATTTAAACGCATCAACAAAAACTGACCATATTTGCACATTATTATGTATATCTATATAGCCACATAGTAAATCAGCAATATTTTGATGTCAGGATGGATTGTATAATACAAATGACAGCAACATTGCAATACAATGACAACAACAATTTGTTCCCATCAATCTAGATAGCCAGCATGTCCTCTTTTTATTCAAAATATTGTCTCGCAACAAAATTTCAGTGGTTTTGATAACTCAGGCTGACTCGTATAAGAAAATTATTTAAACGAATCAACCAAAACTGACCATATTTGCACTTTATTATGTAAATCTATATAGCCGCATAGTAAACAACAATATTTTGATGTCAGAATGGATTGCATTATACAAATTAAATGACAGCAACATTGCAACACAATGACAACAAAAATTTGTCCCCATCAATCTACATGTAGATAGCCAGCATGTCCTCTTTTTATTCAAAATATTGTCTCGCATGAAAATTTTAGTAGTTTTGATACCTCAGGCTGACTTGTATAACAAAATTATTTTAAAGCATCAGGCAAAACTGATCATATTAGCACTTTATTATGTCATGTATGTAAATCTATATAGCCGCATAGTAAATCAGCATATAGCCGCAAAGTAAATCAGCACTATTTTGATGTGAGGATGGATTGTATAATACAAATGACAGCAACATTGCAATACAATGACAACAAAAATTTGTCCCCATCAATCTAGATAGCCAGCATGTCCTCTTTTTATTAAAAATATTGTCTCGCAAGAAAATTTCAGTAGTTTTGATACCTCAGGCTGACTCGTATAACAAAACTATTTTAAAGTATTAAACAAAACTGACCATATTTGCACTTTATTATGTAAATCTATATAGCGGCAGCCGCATAGTAAATCAGCAATATTTTGATGTCAGGATGGATTGTATAATACAAATGACAGCAACATTGCAATACAATGATAACAAAATCTTGACCGCTTTAATTTAGAGTGCCAGCATTTCATCTCTGTATTCGTTATATAAAACTGTCACTAAACATGCTAAAGTCAGTATCAGTATCTGTATTTCCCACTTCCATGATCGACTTCTGAATATGGACGGGTACATCACAGATTCCTTTTGGGCTATTGTGTGATGGGTTGGTCTGCGCATAAATTAGTCGTGCTTGCTGAGGTGTGATGATTTAAACTCAGTAGTTCAGGATGGTTTGTATAATAAAACTATTCCACCTCATCATCCAACAGTGTGACTGACATGACAGATTTCATTTGTACTTTATAATGAAAAGTATGAGAAGTTCTCTTCTAGGAAAAGTATACTGTTAGTATATTATGTCGGTTGGTTGATTTTGTTTGTGGCTAAATATCAAGTGGCAAATATTTCATTCCGTTTCTCATAAGTATATTTTTTCGGACGTTCAAGATATCATTTATAATCCGTAAAGACAAATCTAACGAAATTGACGAGATTGTTCATAATTATACAAAACCTTATGTGCAATAACACTGTACAATTTTCCTTTGAACATTTTTTGGAAAACAGAATCGTAAATCCAAGGCAAACATAGGTGAATGACGATAAGATATTTATAAAGAGACTGTCAAAAGTGGGGAACGAAGCAACTTTAAAAATGATGTTGATAACCCGTGATATAAAAATACTGTTCCGATGCGCATGATGCGTGGATAACCTTTCTATCCGCCTTCTAGTTTAAATAAAATCCTTTCTTTTATGATAACTGCATGTGATCACAAGTGTGTAATTTTAAAGCCATTGTTTAATGCATAGATATAATAGCCATAGATAAAGTACTGAACCCACATCAAAAGCAGATGATATTTGCCGAAATTTTATCACCCTCTTATTATCTACATGTCACGCTTGGTGTTAATTAGCCTTCATTGGCAATTGCCGTCTATCGATATCTAATAAATTGTGAATCGGGAGAGTAATATGTCATTCTTCGGACAAGTTCGGTAGTTATCGTTATCTTCCGGTACATCATTTTTTTTGGAATGTTTATATACGTGCTTAAAATACAAGTCTGGCTGATCGATGTATAATTACATTGTTCTTATAAGTCCTAAATATTCATCAAATATTTTCCACTGAACGTTGTGAATTCAACGATCATATAATAAATCACAGTAATAGAAAATACACAACTAGTTTCATACCAAACCAAAGAAGTTATAAAAATAAAGTACACAAAAAGTACGTTGACAACTAAACGGGCAGACTTACAGAGGGTTATATAGCCGTATTTATAGTACGAATAACACCCCTAACACAATTCTAAGAAGGATATATTGTTTACTTCAAAAATGAAATCGACAATCAGATTAAACCATCCGCTATTTAATTGCAAAACAAGCAACAACAAAAATGTAAGCGGAAAAGTATTATATATATAAAAGAACAAAAATCAGAGACATGATAATTGTGCTATTTCCCAATTATTTAATGTATTCAGTATGTCCACCACTTACGTTTTCTTCACCAAACGGCGTTTTAAAATTTATAATGTATTCATTTTTTCTCTCTTTACTTTTAAAAAACTTCGTGTTACCGTTACGACAGAAAGTTTCAACACTTTTTTTTTGTGTTCTAAAATATAATAATTTTGTTTTTCTGGTCTAAAATGTGATTATACTGTTTGAATCTCGATAAAAAAGAATTGTCTTTAACTCGCCATAGAAAAATTCGACCAGGTTCGACCTCTTAACCACGTATACCATCAGTAGTTGATATGTCTCCTCTTGTCAATCATACAGGTCTTATTTCCCGAGTGCAACCGATGCAAGTGCTATGGCAATTTAATTTTACGTGCCTGTTAAGTCCATTCCATAATTTCTCTATTTTATTATTTCAACAACAGCATAACCTTTTTATTTGTTGACCGATTTTCTCCAAATAAATTACAATCCGAACAATTTTTACAACCAGACGCTTTTCATTGCTATCGCCTCACGTCATATTTTTACTTGAGACAGGTAACGCATATTAATTATCAGCTGATAAGACGCGTGCCCGATAATTTAAATATAATTATGATAAGAAATTAGTCTATTGGGAGGATGTCGGCAGATATCATCTACATCACAGGCCACTTCGCGCCGTGCCGTGCGTTTGATATTTCAAAGGAAAGTACATGGGGCTCAGTGTGATATATTCTGAGTACTTTATCTATGGCTATTATATCTATGTTTAATGTAAATAAGAATATGAAAAAAAAAAGATTTTTTAATATGTGTATATTAAATATATATGACATAGAGTCTAACGAGTAAAGTAATTTGCTTTACTGGGAAAAAAGAACAATAGGATTATTATTATTGTTTATGTTTACAATCCGAAAAATTAAAATAAAATGAACTTCGGTTTCAACCAATGAAATGTCGTACACCATTCATTCACACCATTCCCGATCGCACGTTACACAATCACACCATTCCTCATACACCATTACACCATTCCCCTTACACCATACACCATAGCACCATACACCTTCTACCATTGCACCATATGCCATACACCATTACACCATACACGTTATTTTGGGAAGTTTACACCATCCAAGGGCTGTACCACTTCTTAGATTTTGGTTTAACATCTATGTCGTCTGTCTGCTAAGTACCGAACGTGACTTATTCCCGAACATGACTGTTATACCGAGTGTGAATTTGCATTGCTATACGACGTGTCTCGGTATTTTGCACATCCAACATTCATGTATTTATTTTTGATGTTTCTGTTATGGTTTCGGTTGGATAATGTGTTATGTCTTATCGTTTGTAGTCCAAATAATTATAAAATAGCCTTTCAATACCATCATTGTCATGAAAATTGTTTGGACTGGTATTGTGAAAATAATTGTATAAAGTTTGAGATTGCATGTTTGTTACGTAAGTGCGTCATTGGTTGTGATGTCTGTCGTTGATGGATGATGTTTGCTGTTGTTCTGCGGTTTGCATGTTGTGTCGACTATTATATTATTTATTTGTGCGTTTCTCTGTGATGAGTGTTTGTGCTGCATTTCTGTCGCGTGGTGTTGGCATTTTATCGATATATTTTTAACATTGCCATGTAAGTGGGAGGTTTGGCTAGCCATAAAACTAGGTTCAACCCACCATTTTTTCTTACAATGTTCCTGTACCAAGTCAGGAATATGGCAGTTGTTATCAAATAGTCCGTTTCTATGTATGTTGGCGTTTGTTTTTGTTGCAGTTCAGTGTTCCTGTTGTACTTTTGTTTTCCTCTTACAGTTGATGTGTTTTCCTATGTTTTAGTTTGTAACACGGATTTGTTTTCTGTCAATAGATTTATGACTTTTGAACACCGGTATACTACTGTTGCCTTTATTTACCATTATCAAAAAATAAACACCTTGTAAATGCAGCTTCCCTGCGATCGTTTGCAGAAAGTTATGATACTGAAGTACCACAATGACACAATGTGAATGCAACTCCCCTTAGACCTATGCCACACACCCTTTCACCGACTATCTCTACGGCAGATTCAATATGATATGTGTTCCCGTTGCCATTACAATGACAACTATTGTTTGCTATTGTGTACAGCAGATTTTTGTCAACTATATCGATTGAAATGCGGTTGATTTTGCAACCGTATACTGACTATTATTGTATGTGTTATCTTTTGCATCTGCTGTAAAGGTTGCCATTAAAAGCATGTCTGACAGAAAGGATTGAAATTCACCATACATGTGTTTATGACGACCATGCTTCAACATTATTTTGATGTGCCAATATTTCAGGAATATTGTGTCTAAACCCAAAACTTTGCCTATTGAAACACCTTTGGTATGTATTGGTAGTTGTTTCATTAGCAATCATACTATATCTCTTTGTTTTGATAATGATTAGAATTTCACTGCACAAAAAAACAAAAAAACAAAAAAACAAAAAAAACAAAAAAAATAATAAGAACATTTTGATTTGTTTAAAACAACAAAGGAAAAGATTGAACAAGATCTAGAGCAGTATCAATATAACATTTATCAACATGTATGTTAAGCCAAAAAAAAAATAAGATTTAAAAGATAATTCATAAATTGATCGTGTTTGCATAGCAGTCTGAAAGGGTTCATCGAACCTTTATTCTAAACCAGATGAAGTTTGAAATGAGTAGTATTTGTACCCACCTTTACTCGATAGTAATGAAATAGTCAATAATTTACTCGATATTACCTGAAATCCGTTTTAATCATGCATAAGCAACTGTACGGTCTAGTACTCGACCCTAATCTAGACCATACTGTTAAAAAGTCTGGACTAGTACTCGAATAAATTTTACCTATTACCTGTTATTTGCCCATATTTCACTTGTCACTGTTCGAAGTCTACCTGACCAAATGTCCGAATCCTATCTGACCAATGTTTGCATACTCTAATCACACCAAACGGTTTCTATTTTACTGCACAAGATGCACATTTCTAACTTGAACAGTTTACTGAAATTAACGCTCCTATGCTGTTATGAAGTTTCGGATGATAAGGTTAGATAGAAGTCCTTTCAACAAAATTTTAACACTTTTTAATCGCTATACAAGGTCTGAAATACACGAATTCATCTTTCGCTTAAAACAAAATATGATAAAACAACGGTGAAAGAGACGAAATGCTTCTATACCAGATGATTAGATATTTAATAAAAATATTAAGGAGATGTGGTATGATTGCGATTGAGACAACTATCCACCAAAGTTCAAATGAAGTGGATGTAAGCAATTATAGGCAACCGTACGGCCTTCAACAATGAGAAAACCCCATACCGTATAGTCGGCTATAAAAGGCCCCGACACGAAAAATATGAAATAATTCAATTGAGAAAACTAACAGCCTAATTCGTAACAAAACAATTTACGAAAAACATATATGACAGACAAGTCAATTTTATACATTAAACTATGTTTTCCTTAATTCTATTCAATATGTCCTTATTTTGAAGTTACAGTAATGCAATAATATACTATGAAAAGTGGTTTCAAGAAAACTAAAAAGCAGTTTCATTTTCTATGACACTGTAGTCGAAAATTGTTATAATTCCATAATTCTAATTTTTCCTGTTTGATCTTTTAGATAAAGTCGTAGATACCTGTAATAGTTCACGGACTATATAAGGCCCGTATGTAACAAGTTAAAGATTTAAAGTTCTATAACTTATCTATCTTTTCGATTCATATTCTTTTGTTCCCTCAT
The DNA here is from genome assembly GCF_021869535.1 of Mytilus californianus. NCBI lineage: Eukaryota > Metazoa > Mollusca > Bivalvia > Mytilida > Mytilidae > Mytilus > Mytilus californianus. The sequence continues at coordinate 85,936,789 of NW_026262701.1, forward strand.
AGAAGTAAGGTATTTTACGCAGTGAATAGCTAGACAATGTTCTTTTATTTTAAAACTGTTAAACCAATTTCACAAATCAATACACGTGTCTTGACTCATGAGTTTCATATTTCAATCAATTGATTTAAATCTCTTTTTGTATATATGAAATAAAAGAATGATCGTTTGTTTTGACAATTACTATAAACAAAATTCTTATTTGAAAAATGTCAATTAATTTAAAGGAATTCTTTAATGTTATTAGTAATTTTTTTTTCTCTTCTCCCTTTTATCATTTTTCGGAAGCTCGTATGATTTCTCTGACAAGGTAAAACTTTTTTTCAAAAATACGAACAAACAAAACAGGAGGAGAACAATACCAAAGAACATTCAAACTCACAGGTCGAAAAAAAAAAAAAAAAAAAAAAAAAAAAAAACTGACAACGCCATTACTAAAACAGAAAAATACCAACAGATAAATAACAGTACACAAAACACAACATAGTAAAATAAAGACTGAGCAACACGAACCACACCTAAAAATGGGGGTGATTTCAGGTGCTCCGGAAGGATTAGCAGATTGTGCTATCCATCTGACATTCGTTGTGTTATTCATGTAAGTACAAACCCGGTGATAAGTCTAATTGGGTATGTCACATTCGTGGAAAAGGGGACGGGATTGTAGTAACGACAATTGGAACATATCCGTCGTCATCTGTGAAACAGATATTCCATCAAATATAACGGTCAACTAACTCGTGATGGCGTCCGTAAAAATTGGAGATTATGTACAAGGAACTTTACTTACAGTCAAGAACATCCGGGTGTATTTAAAATATAAGGTAGACACAAGAAAAAATAAAACAAACGAAGATGGTACAAGTTAAGGAAATAAAAGGGAACATCGATACTGACATCACAGAAAATGCACTTAATCAATCGCCAACTTGTGGAGACGTTAGTACAACTGTATCAAAGCAAGATGTAAACATTCAGACTGAAATTGTTGACAATGAAGAAACAATATATTCGACATACGCAAAACGAGACCCAGTTAACAAATTACAAAGGTATGTGAGAAGGAGAGTGTAACAAAAAAATTAAAAGGGAATTGACATTTGTAGCAACTGTAATGGATTGAATATGTTTTTTGTGTTCCCCAAAACATTTGTTGTATGTTACTTGATATTTTTAGGTCAACATATACTTAAAAATGATTAACAAAGAAGACGCCGCCCAAAAGAAGTTCAAACATATCAGAAAGAATTGAGCATACAATTGTCACCTGACAATGGTAATGAAAATTAATGTAAACAAGTGTTTTCTTATGTTGTAATGTTTTGGGTTACACTGCCTGTATTTATGTTTTATTAATATATATGTTTAAAAAAAAACCTTTTATTTGAAAATAGAATATGAAGGTAAACTTGTGTTGTACCTGATATACAATGAAAAATTACCGTGGAGACGATCGAAATTTGTGACAGAATTAAGTATCAATTTTTACTTATTTCAAATATCCCAAACAGTGCTGTAAATATTCATCAAAGATACCAGACTTATAATTTGGTACGTCAAACAAGTTTCGTCAAATTAGACTCAATCGTGGCTCTCAAATCAGTTACAATGCTAATACAATACGAGTCAAAGTTGAAGATTATTAAAAAAACTGATATTCAGAAAGATTTTGCAAAATACGACTAAGTTGATCTATGTTATATTTCGAAAAAAGTCAACATTGTATTAACAGTAAAGTATAGAAAAATGAACATAGCAACAATGTTTCATGTCAAAATAAAAAGTCTGACAATTTGGCAAGTTATAACCTCCTTCAGCGAAGATGCGTCCACCAGAAGTGGCATGGACCCAGTGATTGTTAAAAATTTTGTCAGGTTTAATTATGTTTTTTTTCTGTAGAGTATACATATACGTTTTTTGAATAATATATAGATTAGTGTTCTAGTGTTTAATATCAAAATTAATATTTAAAGTTTGTCAGTTTGTCAGTTTGTCAGTTTTAATTATTTGTTTTTTCTGGAGAATATAAGTATACATTCTGTAAATAATATCTAGATTAGTGTTATAGTGTTTGATATCAAAATTGATATCTCAAATTTTTTCTCTGTTTTTGTTATGTTTTTTTCTGGAGAGTATAGATGTATATTTTGTTCAGCAAAAGACAATTTTCTCCATTGGTCTTTTTTAATATTTCTTATTCAATCATAACTTAAACAGTGTTATGTGAAACACGTTTTCATTTTTATGTACTCGATTTAGTGTAATGAGCTTGCAACATTTACTCAGTAAAACCTACATGTATTTGAATTGTGACTGATCATATAATGGGTCTTTTCACTTTACTGTGGACAGACCTTTTGATTTTGTACTGATTATTTTATCGATATCGAACAGTTAATATTCTTTTGCAGTTAAGGTGACTCGGCACTTTAACAGTGTATCTCTATACGCATGTTCTTAACGAGAAGCACTTGATCTTCCTTTTTAGAAAAGAATAGTATGCTTTAAAAGGCATCGAGGGATCATCTGAACGCTACCAGTTTTGCACATTATTACATTTTCTGCTGTCATAATTTTTTTTTACCTTGAAATTTCTTCGTAATCTGCAAGCTTTCTAATTAGCTTTATTTTTCATACACTTATAAATTGCTGTGTTCAACTTTTATCACGCTAAATTACAATTGGTGTTAACAGTTATCTTACTTTTTTGACACGTGTTCTTTGTAAAGGGAAGTATGCAAAGAAATTTCTCGATTTGTTACGGTCTTTACATCATAATCTATACAATGGACAAATGCTGCAAAACTGAAAGTACTGTAAATTCAGATATTAAGCGAGTTTTTTATTGTTGCGAATAATGCGACTCGGTGATACATCACAATGATAAGAACTCACCTTCTGATATCTGATACATATATATGTATGCTGATGTTCCTAAAATCGATATAATGTATCGCGCATGTTTGTCATTTATTCAAAAATCGCTATAATAAATAAACGTAATAATATCTGAATTTCACTATTTGCCGCAAAAACATTTGAATGGAAATTTCCAAAATGATGTGTAAAGACAAATTTGACCCACCTGCTGCAACGTGACGTAATCATCGTGCTAATAAGTTCCAGTTTAAAAATCTGAGGTCAATAAGAAGATTATAGTTTTAAAAAACTTAACCCATGTAGATTAACATGGGTATATGGCTGCCCTACTCCGACAGATAAACTCTTCCATAAACGGGATGTCAATATAACTGGATATATAAATAGCCAGCCACGTCAGAAAATCTGCTAATATGCGACATATTTCATACCTGCATTCACCAATCACAGTCAATATTTTTCGCCCGTCCTACTTTTCAAAGTTGAAATCATCTCTTCGAAAATTTTGCGAACCGCCATCACAAGTTGGTTGACCGTTATGGAATATCTGTTTCACAAATGACGACAGATATGTTCCAACAATCCCGTCCTCTTTTTCTTGAATGTGACCTAGCGAATTAGACTTATCATTAGGTTTTGCACTTACATGAGCAACATTACGGATGGCACATGTTGAGCAGGATTTGCTGAAATCACCGCCGGTTTTTAATGGGGTTTGTCTTGCTTAGTCTTTAGTTTGCCATTTTTTGTTTTGTTTACTTTTCGTCGTTTTTTGTATTTTTTGCCATGGCATTATTTTTTTTGATTTCGATTTATGGGTTTGAATGTTCCGTTGGCATATTTCGCGTCTCGTTTGCAGAACCTACCTTTATTTACTTATTATTAATATGTTCTCATCTTTAATATGCTTGAAAATTTTCAATTGGACATTCAGCAACATATACAAAAGCATCTCTTGGACATTCGTAAATAAAAGTTTACTTTCATAACATTTGCCAAAGCGAATCTATTACTTATTACTAATACTTTTATGATAAATTATTTTCTTTGAGAGTCACCTTACACTTTGAATATCAAACAGTTGTCACCTCAGATCTGTTACAGTAATTACGATGAATAATTGATTTGCCTTTCAACCGTAACAACTGTGTTTTATGAAATTAGTTTCACAATACCAGATAAGAATATAGATATTCTTAAAAAATTAAAGGCTTACTAGCAAGTGTGAACTATCAGGACTTATTTTGATAAGAAGTATCAGGATACTTGGCATATTTTCAAGCTGTTTATTAAGATTCATAGATACATGTACATGATAGGCACAGTTTTCAACGCATTTTTTTATGTTAAAATGTTGATTGGTTGTTGTTTTGTTTATGAATACTCCATCATTTCCTAAAAACTGTGTTGCAATCCCTATTTATTGGACTGCATATCGAATTTTACAAAACAATATTTGACTGATTTGAGTTATCAGGATCATGATGATTGGTGACGAGGTGTCAGTTTATCCAAATGTACAGGTAAACCCTACAATCATCTTTTCTAATTGTCACAGTTTTTCCAGAAGATATATCATTTGTCTCATTGAACTGTATTTTAAATCTCCTCTTATTATGTTGATTCGGACAGAACTTTGATTTTGCATATAGTTCCCAAGTAAAGTTGATCTTGGCTTCTAAGTGTTGTTTCCGCTTAGTTCAAATTTGTATTTATATTTGACTTAATTTGTACTTTATCAAGAATGTGTATACTATATACGGTATGTACTATCAACTACAAAACTTTGTAAATTTACGATCAACTATAAACATTTTTGTTGATGTCTTTGTTAGATTTACATGTATGTTTGTTTGAATTCTTTAGTTTTGTTGTATGTCTGTGATGTATGTTTACACAGTTTGGCCTGCTGGATCTGCCCAATTATTGTCATATTAACCTATTATTTCTGTTTGGGTTGCTCATCAAGTTTTGTCAATGAAATGGAACGATAAGCAACTTTCATACAAGTGGGAGGTATAGCTAGCGATAAACCCAGGTTATACCTGGGTTCGAACAGCGGTATACTACTGTTGCCTTTATATACCTATCATTTTCTTCGGGATATGCCTTTACCAAGTCCAAAATATGACAGTTGTTTTTCACTCCTTCCGTTGGTTGATAACGTTTGATTGTGTCAGTTATTATGGACTTCCCCCTTTTATGATTAATCTTGGAGTTCGGTATCTTTGTTATACTTTATTTTTTGTGGATTTAAAGCAAAGTTAAACATATCAGAACCTTTAACAACATATTGTAGTTCTTCCACTCATATGAACCATTATTTTGTATTTAAAGTCTGAGATTAAACTTGAAAGAAATTTGGTCAGAAAAATCAACCATGATTGATAACTATCTGCATAATGTAATTCATCTTAATACAAAGGTATGGTTATTATATATGAGTCGCCAAACTATAATCATAAAACATGTATTAATAGTAATTCGTTTGTTAACAAACACATCTGAACCTGTCAAGAACACATACTTCTCTGGCTGGGTTGTTTGGCTACCATGTACAAATAACAATCTTAAATTGTGAAATGCAGTAAATTCTCATCACCCAATTTTATGCTTACTGGTACATTTGTGAACATTTAAAATACTTTCCAACTTGCAATATACAATGTAATTTTATTTGGATGTAACAGGAACCATGCATTTGATTTATTTAGCGTGACCATTCATTAAAAAAAAAAAATAGGCATGTTTTGTCAATTGTTTTTTTTTTCACAAAATCTTTAAAACTTAACAAATAAATATTTCGCAATGGAAATTGTGAAAAAAAAGTTTGTATTGTTGCAAAGTTGTAAATTATAAAATATAACAAATTTACCCTCCACAAATTTCTGAATCTGTTTACTAAAGTTGAAATACATTGTTTGTCACTGAGTAAAACAATGCATCTTACCAAAACATGCACGAGTGCTTTATTACGCTTATTACATAATATTTAAACAACGCTTAAAATAAATGACCTGAAGGTTTGAAAATTATGTCCAGGTATACAATGTATATATGTATGCATTTGATATTTTCTTACAGTAAACAGGACAGGACTGGTCACCAAAATGAGTTATAACACTCTGTTAGGGATATGGGATGGACAAATTTGTATTAACGGGGCCAAAACAAAAATGGCATATGTATCTGATATTTAGTAAATTAGATTTGTCTTATACCTGGAAAACCTCTTTATAGATCTCAGGTTTAAAATATTGATCGCCAGACACGCGTTTCGTCTACAAAAGACTCCTCACTAACGTTCAAATAAAAAAGTTAGAAAGGCCAAATAAAGTACAAGTTGAAGAGCTTTCAGGACTACAAATTCCGAAAGGTTTTTGCCAAATACATCTAGATACTCGACCCGATTATTTTTTTTCTTTACGAAAAATCAATTCAAAACTAATGTCTGTAGGTGAAATTATACTTTAAAAATTAGACCATTCATACTCTTGTTAATAATTTCAACAATTTTACCCTTTTGGACCGATATTTTACCACGGGTTACATGTCCACAACTTGGCGGTTTAGAGTCAAATAACCACAGAAATATACCCATCCATAACGAATATAGAATATGTTCATCAAACGCTATTCAAGTTTTAACTCGTTGAAGTTTTGACTACAATCGTATGCTTTGGATCTACATATAAAAGAAAAAGCGGGGTTTAATATGTTTGTGATCGTTCAATTACTTCTAACCTGAGAACTGCAGTAACAGGAAATATAAGAGCATATTGTTAAAATTAGTTGAAAAGTTTTTTTTGTAGAAAACTATATGGTATGGGTTTTGCTCACTGTTCAAAGACGAAAGGTGACTCATAGTTACTAATTTCGATGTGATTTGGTCTTACAAAAAAGATAAAGAACACGAAGAAACTATCTAAGAAAAGTCGCAGATTTTGAGAAGCTAGTCAAAAGTCTTATTTCAACTAGTAAATCGACCGTGTTTTCCATACTTAAATATCAATCAGTACACTTTCAACACATTTAATATTAAGACCGTCATAGGCAGTCTTATAAATACATGACTTTCTTTATGATTTAGCTATTGAAAATAGTTGAGTTGTCCATCCCAACCAAACACTTCACATATATTTCCTGTGTCAGTCAAAATTATATCCTCTTTTTGTTCAACAACATCCCGTTTCATTTTATATTTATCGATATAACCTTTGTGTTATTTTGGTGTAAATTACCACAAAGTAACTAAAACTGATAATATGAGACAGTGCCGCCGTTGATGACCAATATATATATTAGTCAGATAAAGATGTGAGCGGGAAATGTCTGCTAAATTGTCTGTTCGGGAATCTAAAAGAGGGTTCATCATCGGTTATTTCACATTGGTTTTCAATGCAGTTCCTTATGATATCTTTAGGTTCTTCCAGTACCTGTTTAGGTGCAGGGCACCATTCTCTTGATAAAACTGGAAATTTATTCACAGTATAAGGCATAGATGACAATTATGTGTTACAGACCTATATGAACCTCTTAAATATACGCTTCATATCGAGAGTACATTAAAGTATCACTTAATTTATCGACAGTGCAAGTAGCTGCTTACGCCTCCCGATAGTCATTCACATTATAATCTCCAAAATCAATACTACCTCATGCATGGTACCTAAGAGAATAAGTAAGGCACAATAACAAAATTACCAGTCATTTACAATAACTACCTTGCAGTTAATAGGATAGATACTGATTGTTCATTGCAAATTTTCAAACTTTCGTTTTGAAAACGTCTTTGTTGAATTGATTAATACACAGGTTCTACGGTCGAAATCAGGAAATAGTTGTCTTTCACTTTATGTTAGTAAAATGCCGAAACAATGAGCACAATTGTCGATGTGACAGTTTGAAGCTCGCCACGTGCATATTTTTGACAAAAAAAAAGAATAAATCAATTATGCAACAATTTCTGCACCATATTAACCAGCTATCATTGTTAAGTCGCATCTCAATTGAGTAAAATACTTGAAATACGCAGGTAAAACTGCCACGAATTAAAAATACATAGACAATCATTTTAACTGGTTTGTATATTATCAACGTTATCGATTCAGTTTACTTTAAAATCAATATTTTTACCAGGATTGTAGTAGCAGTGCTTTGATACTTATGTTTGGGATTATTCCGTTAGAAAGATATATGTAGATCGTTACGCTTACTTATATTGAAGACTTAATACTGAAGTAAAAGTAGTATTAACATGATAGTAAGAAACCCATAATCAATAAGGAACAAGATATACTTTTTAATAATATTGTTAATACTTATTGTTTAAAAGAGAAAACAATGCAGAACTAGGAAGTTGAATTCAAATGTAAAAATAGAAACGTAGAAAGTAAATCAAAATGTCAAATGTCGAATATTTGCGTTTTCAGTATTGCACTATTCAATTTCTCTAAATATAAACGAGAAACTGGTATACTGTAAAAAAGCATTGCTGTGAAAAACGATGTACGTAATACATGAAAAAGATAGTAGGACTATAGTAATAACACAACAATATTGGATAGTACAACAGACAACTTACACTCAAGCCCGAGAAAATAGATGTAAAAACATGACGAACCACAGGGTACGGGCACAACATTTTATAGGGCTAAAAAAGTTTTACATGGGCACAAACATCACATCTTGCCCATCAAGACAATAAGTCGTAAAAACATGCTATTGATGTTTGACAACCACCGAAAAGTTGAAAGTATGAAACAATGTTCGAATACTGGGATGTTCACTAAGGCGCAAGAAAATCTTTGTTCCATTGAATCAGTTTGAGATATACTTGTTATAGATTATCATTTAGTGTTAGGGGCCATATAATTTTACGCTTGTCCGTCATTCCGTCATTCCGTCATTCCGCAACGAACAATTATACGGACTTTTTTTCTAAACGCCATCACATATTGAGCTGAGTTTTAGTATACATGTTTGATTCTACTATGATGAGTTACAGACCGAGTTTATGTTCGGATCTGCTCCTCTGGGTGATTTTTTTTTCGAAATTAAGGGCTTTGTTTTGACTTTGAAAATTTCGTGAAAACAACAGTGATTGCCTACATGTATTTTCGGTTAATTTTCAAAGAGTGTGTATTTTCCCTATCCATGTTGATTTTTGTGAAAACTATCAACCTTTCATTATCAAATTTCCACTACTTAAAACGGCTTCAAGCTTCTTTTGCGAGTGGGACCCTTGTGTCGTTTAGAAACATATTTTTTTTCAATTTTTCATACTTAACATAAACAAACAACCGACAAATAAAACGTAAAAACTAAAAAAAAAAAAAAAAAAAAAAAAAAATCAAAACAAGTCTTAAGACACTGATATTATTCTGACCATTAACTGTTCAAATGATAAATATTACTGCAACTGTTTTAGAAAAATGCATCAATCTTTCAAATAATTTGTACTTCTTTATGAATTGTAAACCAAGTTTTGGTTGTCATTCCTTTGTTGGTCTGATATCAATTTTGTATATAGCTGGCCTTAATATTTCTTTAAATTAAAACCAAAAGGTTTTATTTTTATAGTAGAATGCAAACTACAAGAAACAACGATGGGTCAACCGCTGTGATAATACAACCAACAGGAAATCTAGCATCTCAACAAATATTACATGTGAAGACATTTAAGATATTGGGTGGTGTTCAGCTTGGTGGAATATTAGTTATCCTGTGTTTAATTGAATTGATGAAATATTCTTTCTTAATGGTCTATAAAATACCGATATCATTATGCTCTGGATGGGTAGGTCTGTTATATTTTGTCAGAAAAGTTTAAAGACATTTATAGCTGCCTTATATTACTTTTGATATTGTTTTAAGTTCAAATTTTATGTTTTCGATTATAGGTTAACTATTATGTCATTTTTTTTTTTATTATTCCGGAAGCTGCCTCAGCAAAAGTTAAAATTTCGGAAAAATTATAAAAGTCTAGCATCCTTTATTTGTGTTATTAAAGGTAACTTGCTCTTCAACTTTTAATACACTCGGATCTCCTTCGTTTGCTTTCGGGCACGTCTAATGAGAAATAAGTTTTCAAAATGTGCATTTGGTATATTTACCCTAGTGCAGTACTATGTGAAGACCAAAATGACCTTGAAGTTGGCAACTATAGGTCGCCTTAAGGCCCTCAACACTAAGCAAAATCTATACCGTACCACAAGCTATAAAAGGTACTTGACAAAACTTTAAACAATACCAACCAGAAAATCAACGACCTGATTTATATACAAATCAATAACGAAATAAATTATGAAATTCAGCCACAAACGACAACCATGATCAAAGCCGAACTTATACCATATCAATTATCCAAGACACAATTTGTCTTTTTACATGTATCAAGAAAAGTTGAACGTTGATCAATGTAATATTAAACGAAATTAATCTTCATGTGACCCCTGTCTATCTCTTCATAGTACCTGACAAACTGAATAAAGCAAAAAAAACAACTTAACATTGTCACTGAACAATGAAAAGAGGTAACGGCTATGTGACTCATGTCAAACAGACATATTCAAATTATTAATAGACAAAAAAATAATTGTTGAAATTTGGTAAAGGTAAATGAAAAAAAAATGCATAACAAAGAACACTTGTTGTTTACTTTAGTCAAGATACGCAACAGTAATTTACCTATTTCAAATCTCATAAATCCAAGTCGCATAACCTTCAAAAGAAGCGAGACCGAGTACTTCGAGAGATGGAGCATCTCCTAATCACTTAAATGAGGTCTATGAAGAGTAAAATATGCCAGACGAAAATATCATTCCATTATTTACAAAACACAAAAAATAGTTTGTTAGACAATCGTCACTGCCGCTTGGTTAGCATGTACTTGTCTCAGATTCGGTGATATTCTAGAACGAGAGACAACAATACATTCGGAAACTCATTATAGTTATCAAAACCAATTATCGTCTTGGTCTTTTGACTCTGGACATAGACAGATGCAAATTTGAAAAGTTTAATTGTTTTTATCACGAAAATTTTAAATGTCGAATTTAGATAAATAAGATAAAAAAAACTTAGTTATTGGGGGTGGGTTGGTTCATGTCGGAGGCTGCAAAGACCTTTTGAACATTTGGTCCTGAAGGAATGAAGATATGAAAAATAAAAACATTTTTTTATGTGATAAATGCGAAAAAAGATTTTAGGTCAATTCATTTGAATGCTTCATGTTGAGATTAAATAAGCCAAGCTAAAATTTAATTAACTAAGTTATAATAATCGTATGTAATAACGTACGAAAGACATGTTGCTGTTACTGATTTCTATAACAAGAATATGTCCGTTTTTTAAAGCAGATAAATATGTTCAATTTTCTGTTATTATGCGGTCACACATAAATATAATCGAAAACATATTTTAATATAATTATAGTTTGTAGTGGCTGGATGCCTACCAATGTGCATGTCAAAGAATACAGAATCAAGCTTAAAATGCCAGGTATATATAACGGGAATCTTAAAAACGAAAAACGTATTCCCTGAACAAACTTTCCATAGTCCCTGTCACAAGAAAAGAAAACAAAATATTGAATGTCAGCTACTTTAACACTTAAGTATTGTTTAGTTTTTGTAACCACGTTGCGAGCTTCAAATGCACCTCAATTTTGAATGTTTCTCCATCGCCATTTCGTTTTTATATACATTTACTGATATAAGTTTACAATGATTTTCATTTAATTATTCAACAGATAGTTGTTTTTATGAGTCCTTCACAGCCTGAAATAAACTTAAATGCACCTGGAAATCAAATCGAGAATACAAGCATTAAGCCCTGGAAAGAAGTATTGCATTCTAAAGCTCAACAGTACAACTTTGTTGGCGGAACTGATCAAGGGGTTGATTATCATCAGAATATTCATTTTTCCTACACGTTTCCACCACAGTACTCGAAATGACATAAATGAACTCAATTTTTCTCCAATGTATTTGATGCACTTTTTATTTTTACATCGAGTCATATGAAACTAAATAACAAAACTGCATATATTAACTAAAATATATAGATATTTGAAAACCAGAAAAAATTTACTACCTTTCATATCAAATACATTTTTCACTTGACGTTTATCAGACGATAATTACTTGATTAATCATTCAGTCAAGCCAACTTAAACTTTAGAAGTTAACAAAAGAGTTCATTCTAGAAGTTTTGAAAGAGGTCATCATCCCAGAAGCAAATTCAAAGTAGAACCCTTTCAGAGCACCTAAGATCAACCCTTGTTTTGTCTTAAAGCGGTTAGTGCTGCTCTTGCTTTAGTTACAAGTGTTGTTCTTTGTGCTTTTTAATTTTTCAATGTTTGGGGTGTTTATTTCGGTAACAGTCTAGTCTATCCATTGTCATGAAATCCATGTTTCAATTTCAAAATTTTACAATAGGTCAAGTTTTAGGGTCAGAAAGTTTACATGACCCATGGTCTAGAATTTGGGGATGACTAACGGCGTGAATCATATGTGGATACTAAAAAATTTCAAAGATCTTTTAGAGTACATACAATCTAAGACTCTCTCATCTTGCAAAAGTATTAAAACATTTGACTTTTTTACCCTTTACATAAGTATTCCCCATTCCAAACTAAAAGACAAATTGAAAGAGTTGGTATTACTTTGTTTCATTAAAAAGAATGGCTAACGTAGATACAAGTATCTTGTCTTGGGGAGGGATAAATCTTACTTTGTAAAGAATCACTCTGATTCAAACAAACAATTCTCTGAAACTGACATTATCAAGATGCTTGATGTCTTGATTGACAACATATTTGTTACGTGTTTGGAGGACACGTTTTTCAACAGACTGTCGGAATTCAAATGGGAACCAATTGTGCCCCTCTTCTTGCCGACTTGTTTCTTTATTATTATGAGGCTGACTTCATAAAGGAACTACTTAGGAAGAAAGATAAAATGTTAGCAGTATCCTGTAACTTTACGTTCCGCTATAAAGATGATGTTCTCTCACTAAATAGTACAAATTTGGTGACTATGTTGAATGAATCTATCCCATCGAACTAGAGATAAAGAATACTACAGATACAGTTAAGTCTGTCTCATATCTTGACTTACATCTACAAATTGAAAATGAGGGTCGGTTGAAAACAAAACTTTACGACAAAAGAGATGATTTCAGCTTCCCAATTGTGAACTTTCCTTTTCTATATAGCAACATTCGAGCAGCGCCTGCATACGGAGTATATATCTCCCAATTGATACGATATTCCCGGGCTTGTATTTCCTATCATGATTTCCTTGATAGAGGGTTGCTGCTCACAAGGAAGCTATTAAACCAAGAGTTCCAAATGGTGAAGTTGAAATCATCCCTTCGTAAATTTTATGGACGCCATCACGAGTTGGCTGACCGTTATGGAATAACCGTTTCACAGATGATATCGGATATGTTCCTTATGTCGTAACTACAATGACCTCCCCTTTTCACGAATGTGAACTACCGAATTAGACTATTTACCGGATTTGTAATAACATAAGCATACGACGGGTGCCACATGTGGAGCAGAATCTGCTTACCCTTCCGGAGCACCTTAGATCACCCCCAGTTTTTGGTGGGGTTCGTGTTGCTTAGTCTTTAGTTTTCTATGTTGTGTCATCTGTACTTTTATTTGTCTGTGTGTCTTTTTATTTTTGGCCATGGCGTTGTCAGTTTGTTTTCGATCTATGAGTTTGACTGTCCCTCTGGTATCTTTCGTCCCTCTTTTAGAAAAGAGTCAATTGTCAATCCACTACTGCGTGATGTCTAATCACTTGATACAACTTATCAACTTATTTCATAGGAGTAAAACGATGGGTGTAACATGTGGGGCAGAATTTGCAAACCCCACTTTTTGGTGAAATGCGTGTTGCTCAGTCTTTACTATGTTTTGTTTTGTGTACTGTGGTTTGTCTTTTGGACTTTTTCTCTTTTTGCCATGGCGTTGTTATTTAATTTTTGACTTATGAGTTTGAATGTCCCTTTGTTATCTTTTGCTCCTCATATAGAAGCTAAATTATAAAAAGGAAACAAGATTACTATTACTATAGTTAAGGGTTAAATGAGGTAAATCATTGTCATTTATTGTATAAAAATATGTAGTTAAACAAAGTGTTTTATCAATTTTTTTAATTTCTAACTATCTGATAGTATATGTAAGAAAAAAATGTATATGTAAGAAAAGTTCACAAATCTTAATTGTAAACATTTGATTCGTCTGCAGTCTCCATCATGCAAGCTTAATCATAAGAAATGAATATAATAGTTGATCAATGAAGACCTTTCAGCATCTGTCATGGTACAGACCAGGATTAAAAGTGCTGTTCTTTTGATAAATTTGCTATTTCCTTGCATTTCATGATATTTTTTAATAACAGGCGCATCCACTTTATATCCTTTAATTTCCATTAAAACAAGTTAACCCAAATATCTTACATCCATGGAAAACTGGAAGGAAGATCCTTAGTTCACGCAAAGAGTCAAGGGTCACGTGAAATTGAATAGAATGGTAGAACGTCTGATTTAGAAGTATGTACTAATTTAATGGGTGACACTAGTGGATATTTTTACTCTATTGGAGCATCTGAGATCACCCCGGTTATTTGGTTGGCCTTGTTGCTCAGTGTTATTCCTTTGTAGATTGTTGTTTGTTTATTCGACGTGTCAACAGTACCTGAATGATATTCATTCTGGTAGCACGTGTTGCACTAAGAAATTGATCCTGCATTTATATTTCTATCACTATGAGTGTACCAGCAAATATGGGACATCCAATCCATAACCGGCATTTCGTTACCGACATAATTCAAATAATAGTATATTTATTTTGTCTACAGATTTGTATTCCTTTGACACTCTAAAATTCTGGCTCCTGTGTTTCCTCTTAAAGAAAGGTTTTGAACGCAGAAAATAAGATACTTTTCAATTTGTTTTTGTCTCGCCTGTTATCAATATCGAAAAATAAGAGACACAGGGATGCCAATCCCAAGGTCGAAAGGTCGAAGGTCAGTGTTTCCCACCGGATACTACAATAAAAAATGGTCGCTATGAAATAAAAGAGTGCAGTAAGTGGCGTTAAATACCAACAATCAATAAATCAATTCATATTCAATGAATGCAAAGAAACTTAAAATTTTGTATCAGGTGATAATTTACAGACGTACATGTCAATCTTTTCGAGAAGATTGACACTATACGTAGTTGTAATGGTTCATGGATACAGGCGACGATCTACGATTTGATGTTAATGGGTGTGGGCACTCGTGCGAATTAGGAGTTAGAGGACCATATTTTGACTTTAAAAAACATTTTTTTCAGTTTTAATAGGGGAGGCGCCTTGTTCGTTCAGACTAAATACGCGTCTGCCATTAACGTCAAATTGTGTGATTACATCATATTTTAGTTCTTTCTCAGTAACACGTTAATAGTATCGGGTCCAGCGAATGATAGTTAATATTACATATTTATCTTGAAATTTTCAACGGAATATTGCAGGTATGAATTTAAGGTGATATGTCGTGTACGTCAATCAGACATAACCCAAAGAAAAATGTCTTTTCATCGGTCCTTGTTGGAAAACGTTGTGAATGAATCTAAACTGAAACAAAAAATATAGATGAGCACGGTGAATTCTGATAATTTGTTCTGCAGCGACTCTAAATGGGGATATTATTTATTCATTAGTTATTCAAAATTCAAATGCCTTTCAACATGTCGTTGTGTTATCGTTGTGTTATCTTTAAGGTCGACACTATGCTCTTGTCAAAACTAAAACAAAAAAAAAACAATAGACAATATTATGCATGGATGTCAAGAGAGCAATAAAGACCTATTTGAAAGTCTACTTCATTCGCGTCATATAGGCAATACATCAAATATGCTCGTTCAGGTAGTTCCTCAAGACTTGAGATAGACAATTGCTTTCCAGCTTCGGAGGAAATATCATTTCATACTAGTAACAAGGCAAATATAAATACAGGTGACGTAACAACATCACTAGCAACTAGCAATAACTATCTTGCAGTTAAAGGGCAGCATATAGATTTAGTGATGTAACAACATCACTAGCAACTAGCTATAACTATCTTGCAGTAAATGGGCAGCATATTGATTTAATATTAATTTTTTTCCACCTTTCATTTTAAAAAAGCCTTTGCTGTAATGATGAATTCACAGGTTCTACAGAAGGCATGAGGAATTGGTAATCTCCCACTTTATGTAGATAAAATAGATGTAACGATAAACAAATTTGTTCATCTTACATTTTGAAGTTTCGTCAAAAGTAAAATAACAAAAATAACGAACTCCAAGGAAATTTTAAAACGGAAAGTCCCTTATCAAATTGCAAAATCAAAAGCTCAAACACATTAAATGAATGGAAAACAACTGTCATATTCTTGACTTGGTACAAGCATTTAATTGTGTAGAAAATGGTGGATAAATGACCATAGCATAACAACACAATGGCGAATGTAGTACCGAGCCACGCCAAAAGAATGTTACCAAAAATTGACTAAAAAGTAACGGTTAATAATATACAAAGACAAATAAAAGAACACTATAACACGTAATTACGATGATAAACAACAGCAGTACCTAGAATCTTTAATCTAAGACCATCATGTATTATTTGTGAAGTTTATACGGAATATTTATCAACAAGGTCTTGGTATCTTCAGATGATCTTTTGTTTAGAAAAAAGACGAGACGTTCTTTGACAAGTGCTTGTTTTTGACAAGAATAAATCAATAATTTAACAATTACTGTTCCATTTTTAGTCAGCAAGTATTGTTAAATCGCGTCTTACTTGAATAAATATAAGTGGAATACACAGGTAAATCTGCCCCAATAATTTAACTGGTTTGTATATTACCAACAAACACATTATTTTGTTTTACAATAGAAGATATTTGTCATAATGTCATAGATTCAGTTTAACTAAAATCAATATTTTTACCAGGAATAGTAACAGTGCTTTAATGTTTATACTTTGGATCTTTTTGAAAGAAATATATAGATCATCACGCTTTCTGATATAGAAGACGTACTACTGTAAGTACAAATTTATTTTCCAATTATTGAATGAAAAGTGTAATCTACATATTAGTAAAAATTCGATAATTCAATAAGGAACAAGGGGTACTGTTAATACTGACAATATAAAAATAGAAACGTAGAAAGTAAATCAAAACGTCAAAGATTAGCGTTTTCAGTATTGCATCTGTTTCTCTAAAAAGATGAGACATTGAAACGTTGCTGTGAAAAAACTGGTATCAATACATGAAAATATATTAGGATAAAAGGAGTTATAAATAAATATTGAATAGTACAACAGACAAAAAAAACAACAATCAACCCCGGCACCTCAGAGAAAACATATGTCAAACAAGACATGCAAGACAAACAAAGACACGGAATACAAGTATAACATTTTATGGAGTAAAGTTTTATATGGGAATAAACATTCCCCCTTGCCCATCAAGACAATACGTTCAAAAGTATACTATTGACGTTGACAAACACCGTTTTAGAAATCAACAAAAAGTGCCATTTGTAAAATGATATGGGGGAAGCAAAACAAGTGCTGAAATTATGAAACTATGTTTGAATACTTTGATGCTTACTAAGACTGAAAACTATTTTTGTTCCATTAAACCAGTTGACGATTTATATGACAACTTGTAAAGTCTACCACCGATGCTGGTGGAATATAAGACCCGAGCTTGTCATCAGCTCAGTACCCAGTACTTCGGTACTGAGATGATTCATAACAAATCTCTTTAATATTGTCCCACATAAATTATAGATTATTAGGAAATTAAGGTTTCAACTCCACCAAGCAAAGTTTTGTTATCCTTTTATATCTTTTTGGTCATATAGCTGTTCAACTGTTTTGGTTTTTATATAGCTTTGACTTTCAAATGTGACTTCAAGTGTTCCTGATGAATGCAAATCCAGAAAAGCGCTTCGGACGCATGAAATTTATAAAGTG
This sequence comes from Mytilus californianus, assembly GCF_021869535.1. Taxonomy (NCBI): domain Eukaryota; kingdom Metazoa; phylum Mollusca; class Bivalvia; order Mytilida; family Mytilidae; genus Mytilus; species Mytilus californianus. The sequence goes on from NW_026262701.1 coordinate 85,954,697, forward strand.
TTATGTTAAGTTAACAGTACTGGATCGATACCGCTACTGGTGGACTATAAGTCTCTATTGTGAAGGAAACGAAAGTTGTAAGTTGTATAATGTATTACGTTAGCCACATTGTGGTACCGAGTAAAAACGTCATGATAAAATGACGTTACACTATAAGTTCCCGAACGATTCCTCAACGTCCGCAAAACTCGTTAAAAAGTTTGTATATTTCTCAACAGTCCCAGATGGAATCATCAGCTCAGTAGTTAGTATTTAGGTACTGACATGATCATAACAAACCTTTGATAAATTGTCCGTTTCTAAATTTATAAATTGATAAGAAACTCAGTTTTTATTCAACTCCACAAGGCAAAGTTTCCCTTAGATGGATTTTGCTGTTATATTGAGGTCCTTTTGGTCAAAAAGCTCTTCAACAGTTTCGATTTTTTATACGTCTTTGGCTTTTAAATGTACGGCATTGAGAGTTCCTGAAGAAAAGCACTACACATGCATGACATTTATATAGTGTTGATTTCATTTTTACAAATGCATTTATCATTTTTTTCAAATTATTCATGCAACACATATATGTAAACAATAAACCAACGAAAAAAAAAATCAATTACAACGATGCAACAAACATACCTTGAGACACTGTGACAATAACCGGACAAATATGTTTGAATGATAATTACTGCAACCTACAGCTCACAACGGTGAATCAAACGCCGTTATAATACAACAAAAAACAAAACAGAACACACCCCCACCCCCAATTTCTTTATAAAGAATACAATGAATTAATCCAACAAAAATACAGAAACAGTGTAAATGATGATTGACATTTATTGTGTTTCATACAACTTAAAAAGAAATTGGAACTTCCTGTTTATTTGTTTACCTAGTCTTAATTGTGATTCCTTAGTTTAATGTGAACTCAATTTCAATACGAATGATTATAACACCTTATTTAATTACTTTGAATAGTAAACTGATATTTGTTCATGTATTTAGTAAAATGCAAACAACAACTTACAACACTGAGCAAACCGCTGTGATTATAAAACCAACAGGAAATCCAGCGCGTCAACAAATTTTCCATGTGAAGACATTTAAGATATTGGGAGGTGTGCAGATTGGACTCGGCTTAATATTAGTAATCCTGAGTTTTGTTGAATTGATAGCGATTTCATCCCTTCTTTTCTGGACGATACCAATATTGCTATGCTCTGTATGGGTAAGTGTGTTATGTTTTGTCAGAGAATTGAAATTTTATGAATATTTAGTGCTTTATATTACCTTTGATATTGTTTAAAGTACAAATTCTATGTGTTCGATTATAATGATTATGTAATTTTTTGATATCTTTGCTACCTCAGCAAAGGTTAACATTCTCAAATCTTATAAAAGTTTGTCATCTTTCATTGGTGTAATTAAGTGTGAATTACTCTTCAACCTTAATACTTCCGGATTTCCTACGTTTGGTTTCCTATGTACATACAATAACATAAACGGTACCAATTTTTCTGCACCAGATGTGCATTTCGACAATCAATGTCTCTTCAGTAATGCTCGGGGCAAAAATTTTTGAAAATCCAAAGCTTATTAAAACATGAAGAGCTATAACCCAATCAGGACAAAAAAGTATAGCCACAGCTGAACAAGGAATCAGAGCTTTGCATGATGGAGATACATTCCTTAATTTTAAATAATTTCCAAAATTTTGTAACAGCAAATTTTGATAACACAAAATTAAGATATTACCTGATATGATCCTGGAAAATTCCAGCAAAAACCATTTGTTTAATTTTAGTATATCATCCCTATGCCCAGGCGTTTCGTTGCGTGCCTTGGTGTTCTTTTTGAGATTTTTAAGTTGAGTGTTCATTTTCAAATTACCATGATTATGTTTAATGTAAGACTTAACTTAAACAACGTATAACCAAGTTTACAAAAATAATAAGAATTACTCGAACGATTTCTGTTGAAAACGTCAAATGAAAATCGGAAAAATTAACGTTACCGATTTTGTTATGCGGTTTTTGCATTTTTTTTTTTTAATAAAGCCAATCATCAATGTACACCTAAGTAAAGGAAACATTTGATTGTTCGACTCTTTACACTACATGCCCACAAACTAGTATCAAACAACAGTTTTTTTTTATTTAATTAACAATGAAAACTTCGTAAAAGTTAGTTTTCACACGTCTGAAGCGCTTTTAGTCAGGAACGATGAAAGCCGAATATTTGAAAGCAAAGGATTTAAAAGAACCAAATCAGTTGAAGAAATACATGACCCAAAAAGGACATAAAAATAACAAAATCCTTTTAAGGTCAACTTGAAATCTTATTTTCTGAATTTCAAAATTTATGAATGGTCAATTTGTTTTCCATTAGTTTGGTGTGATCAAACTTTTGATTTTGCCATTTGATTAAGACTTTTTGTAATGAATAATCCTTGGAGTTCGGTTTTTTTTTTTATTTTACTTTTTGCAAAGTTACTTCCAGTAACTGTATAAAGCCATCTACTGTTATAAAAAAGATAAATAGGCTAGATTTACCGACTTGAAGTGTGATGAGACAAACGAAGTTCTAACTTTTTCTACGGGACAACATCTATTTGCGTTATGGCAATAAAGTTTATCGACAGGTTATTGGTATTTCTATGGGAACCAATTGCGCCCCTTCAATTGCATATTTGTTCCAGTGTTGTTAGGAATCACAGCTGTGTCCTATCTCAATAAGAAACTGTCTTAATTCCATTTCATTGATAAATTTAATATAACTAAGCCAAAAATAATTTTAATCTGTTAAAAAATCAAGAACTGTCTAAATATACTGCCGAAGTTTACTTGTATATTCAATCAATAAAAACAGCAATAAGTGACCTTTTCTAGATTTAAATATTTCAATGTCGCACGGGAAACTCTACAAAAAAATTTACGACAATAGGACGATAGACGATTTTTTCCCAGTACAAATTTTCTTTTTTTGGACGATGTTCCTTTGGCCTCATCTTACTGTGTTTTATCTCCTAACTCGGTCGCTATGCATGTGTCTGCAGTAGCGTTGTGAATCTCAATGAACGTAATCTATGTATTACTGATGAATCATAAGTCAGGGATTTCGTTTTCACAAATCACTTTAAACCCTTAACAAATACTTTCATAGTTAAAAGTTTTGCTGTACCTGTAGAAAACTAATTACAAACGTGATATTACATCCTAAATTGCGTTGATGTTATTAATCGATTTTGAAAATTTAGACATGATCCGTGAAAACTTATTGATCCTTCAAATAAACCTATTATAAAAGGTAACCAATTTAATTCCTTAGTAAGATCTCTGAAATATTTATTATCGGTATAAATATTGATTTTGAAATTAAAACACAATTAAATATTATTGCTATGCATCTATAACAATCATGTTTGTAATATATAGATGTTTTTATTTTGGCATTACACAAGATAATGTTTTCCTATAACTGTTTATGACGTTTTTACGCAGGATCCATTGGATGTGTACTGCTTAATGTTTTAGTTTTAGATACATGCTTTTTTTATTTGTTTATATTGGCTTTGAACTAGCTTTTAGTAAGTACTCTCATGTCTGTACTTTGTGGGTTTAATGTTCTTGTCAGTTGTTTGTTTTGCTTTGTATCAATATGACAAGTAAAGCCCTTTTCAACTGATTGACTTTGAAAATTTATTCTTATGTTGTGCTGTTATACCACTGTCCAAGGTTAGGGAAGCGTTGTGCGTCTGCAAACATGATCAACCAGGTATATTCTGTATTGGCTGTAATTCACAGGTTGTCGTTTTTATTATACATCATATTTGTTCTTTGTTTATTGTTTTGTACATGTTTTGTCATATTGGCAATCAAGACATCTCCTTATTTCATATTAATCAATAAGCAACATCACATTATAAAAACTTATGATGGAACAACACGAATCTGTCAAAAACTGGAAATAAATTAATGGTATGTTATAACGTACAAAAGACATGACGTTGTTACTAAATTCTATGATTATATCATCGTTTTAAAGCAGTGCACGTATGCTAAATATGTACTCTTTTCGGTAATTATGCGATCACACATGTGTGTACAGCATTTTCTACTCCAGGAATAAATTATCCTAGCTTTGCAAAACCTTTCATAATTTTGGGTCCTCAATGCTCTTCATCTTTGAACTCTATTTTGCCTTTTTAGTTGTTCTTATTAGAGCGTCACTGATGAGTTTCAATCCTGGTATCTATGATGAGTTGGGAATTGTTGGTTGTCAATACTCTTCAACTTTGTACTTTATTTGGCCTTTTTAACTTTTTTTTATTCGAGTGTCACTGATGATTCTTTTCTAAACGAAACGCGTGTCTGGCGCAAATACAAAATTTCAATCCTGGTATCTATGATAAGTTTATTGTAGACGAAACGCGCGTCTGGCATACAAAAATGATAATCCTGGTATCTAGGATGAGTTCATGTACATATAGTCGAAACCTTTTTCAATATAATTATAGTTTGTTGTGACTGGATGCCTACCAATGCGCATGTCAAAGAATACAGAATCAAGCTTAAAATGCCAGGTAGAGATCACTAAATGAATCTTAAAAAAAAAGAAAAAAAAAACGTGTGAAAAATAATCCTTGAACAGACAGTTCATTACGCAGTCCATGTAACAAGAAACGAAAAGAAAAGATAGCATTTTGAGGAAATGAACACATCTTAAATGCACTTGAAAAAAGACTGCAACATATCTTCTTGTACGTCATTCCACCTCAAGTGGAGAGATGTCTCATTGGCAACCATACAACGTCCCTCAGTTTTATATTCTGTTGTTAAAATTCCTCATTTCTAACTTGAAATTTTCCTTTTCAAAGTAACACTTCCCACTACCAAGTTTTGACTGAAAATGTCAAGTTGGATCTGAGAAACGACAAGTTTGAGCTGCGAAAAGTCGGCTTTGTAGTATGAAATGTCAAAATGAAAGTAAGGAAAAAGTAAAATAACAAAAAATAACGAACTCCTAGGAAAATTCGAAAGGGAAAGTCCCTTATCAAATGGCAAAATCAAAAGTTCAGACAGATCAAACGAATGGAAAACAACTGTCATATTTCTGAATTAGTACAGGCATTTCCTTATGTAGAAAATTGGTAGATTAAACCTGGTTTTATAGCTAGCAACACCTCTCACCTGTATGGAAGTTGCTTAGAATTTCATTATATTGACAACAATGTGTGATTAAAACAAACAGACATAATAGGTAAAAATGTCAAAAATTGGGGAACAACAGTCAACATTGTGTTATAACTTAATCACTATAAAAACAAATCACTGTGTCATCAAAGAAAAAAAAATGGAACATAATATTTGAACAGACTGTTCACAAAACAGTCCACGTAACAAGAAATGATTGGAAAAGAAAGCCGTTATGAGGAAATGAACACATCTTTAATGCACTTGATGAAAATAGACTGCAACATATCTACTGTCAGTATCTTCTTACTACGAAAAAACATATACGGACCTTCTATAGCTTACTAAGCGATATAGGTTTATCTCATTGTTAAAGGATATTATCGAACAGCGATATCTTTTTAATGCGCAATAGACAAATATGTGTCAGCTACATTGTACTTACGATTACTTACTTTTTTTAATCTTTCAATAGAATTATCTTTCTAAAAAGGAAAGAATAGGTATATGAAAAAAATAAGGAAATGTCAAACAAAAATCCTATATCGAATAGCTATCATCATGACCGAAGACAAAACAACTATAGACAACGTTAATTTACGGACAACAAAACAGTACACACAAATATATTGATCTGCACGAATTCTATTAAAACTGGAGTAAAAATTACATTTTATCTTTTCATATTCATTTCTTAAATGACGTTTGTTTCTTACTTCAGAAAATATGGTTCATGGTGTGCAGTATAATTGGAGCAGCAGTTTTTTTCCCGGTTATGTTTAATTTATCATTTTTTGTAGGACTTTCTGTAAGTAGAAATGTGATTAAGGGAAATTCTTTATTATAGTTTTATTACTCAAAACTGTAGTTTTAAAAACATTTTCTAAATTTTTTACAAAAAACATAAGCGGACGTTTGCAATACACAACTATGGTCATTTATTATAAATATTTATTACTTAAACAATTTAGAAGAAAATGTTCAGTAAATGAATATATAGCAGTATCATGGCATTTAATAAAAAACAAATACGGTACTTTTTGTTTTGTAGTACTGGCAATCACATTTAATGGAACAAATTAGTGTCGGTATGATTGAGAAAAAAATACGGTAACCGTTTCATTTCGAGTTATTTTTCAAGTTAAACAAATATTTGTTTCCTTCGACTTATCTGATATTAAATAAAAACAGTACCTATGTGTTCGTAGAAAGAGTTAACAGCTTTTAAGCAAAGACATTTTACGATAGTTTTGCAGAAGGTACGTATTTTGATATCTATACTCCAACGCCCCTTAAAACCAGGCAATTTTTCACGCTAATTTCTACTCACAGTTATCAATCCAAGTGTCAATGGACGACACTTCTTATTGCCGAGATCGGACATTTTACGTTTCCTTGTGAGTATGCGTTTTTCCTTGGATATCTGGACATGTATCTCTTCCGTTTCAATTTTTCAAAAAATGAAAGCAAGCTTCTGTGTTGATAATCAACATGGTTTTCAATTATCATGTTTATTTTAGGATCAAGATAATTATCGAAACGACTGGTATATTGTATCTTTTTCAATAACCGCATTATCCGTTGCTGAAGCATTAGTTGCAGTCATTTCAGCTTCTTATTGTTGCTGCTGTTCGCCTTGGGAAACATCAAGTCAAGCAGGTAAATATGTACTTATGATGTAACATGATAACTTTATTTAATTGTTTATATCCACTCGGCAAATATATGGAAATGTATAATTTTCTATTGCTAAATCAACATATAAAATGCATAAGCAATGGTCATGACCGATAGGAAGTGAAAAAAATGAAGTAAGAATCATAGCGTTAGGTATAATATGAAAATCCTGGTTTCGTGTCAGGTATGTTAACACAAAAGTACTACACACAATTTAATATTATTTGTAACCATGTTGGCCTTAAAATTGTATTAAGATTTTTGTATCCCCTTTCAGATAAAGATATACGTGTGCAGATTCCTCCACAATTATATTTTAAAGCATTTTGCTGATATTATTGCTGAACAAATTATTCATTTTATACATTATATATTATATGCAGCTTTTCTCATTCCTTAATATGGTAGAAATCCGTTTACATTGTTATTGTATCAGTTGTATCTGTTTTTGTTACTTATAACTATAACTATATTCAGATTTATTTAAAACAAATCGTATTGCAAAAACGCATGCATGACAAGCACATGCACTGTAAAATAAATGGCACATCGGTACTTGCGAAAAAAGTAAGATAGCAACAATACCGAACTCCAAGGAAAATTCAAAACGGAAAATCCTTCATAAAGCTCAAACACATCAAACAAATGGAAAATAACTGTCAAGTATTCCTGACTTTGAACATATATTTCCTCATGTAGAAAATGGTGCATTAAACCTGGTTTATAGCTAGCTAGACCTCGCACTTGTATTACATGACAGTCGCATAGAGTTCCATTATATTGACAACAATGTGTGAGCAAAACAAACAGATATATAAGATAAAAATGTCAAAAAGAGGGGTACAGCAGTCAACAATGCGTCATAATATTTATCACTATAAAAACAAATAACTATTTCAACAAAGAAAAACAAAATGGCATATAGGCACGCTATAGAAAAAGTGCATTAGTTAAAATGAAAGCTAGCTTTCTGGATTTCGAATGTTTCTCTCCAGCCATATCGATTATATGAACATTTACATACGTATGTAATCTTTATTTAAATTTTCAACAGATGTTTGTTTTAAGAGTCAAACACAGCTTGGAATGAATCCAAATGCAGCTGGAAATCATATTCAGGATACAAATATTCGCCCATGGACTGTTTCCTATAGCTCAGCAGTATAACTTTGCTATTCGTATATTCAGTTGCATTTGATAACTTTGTTTGCAACTATGGCGTCATTGAAATAAGTTCAGCTGAAATGTCATTTTTTTAATTAGGTCTTTCCACTTTTCTGTGATTTTCTTTTTTGATTATTATTTTTTTTTCGTCTTCCGCCACTTTTCTCTTGTGTATAATTTTTGTTTCGCAGGCTGTCGCTTAGATGTTTGGTATATGATATCGCACAGTTTATAAGCATCTGAAATTGACCCTGCTTAACCGAATACTTTTCCGAACACTGTTTTTCTTGTGAGTGCATCTTATCAGTAACTGTCAAAGAAATCGGCAAATTTATTTTACCAAATTGCTCGTTATATCCTTAAGATGTTTTGTCCAATTTTGAAAAAAAAAATTAAAACTAAGATCTTAATTGCCACAAAATTAAAATTTTCCATCTTTTGACAATAGAATAAAACTATAATATTAAGTTATATTGATTAGTTTTATGTCTCTTTATCAATTGATCTCAGGTTAACTGATAATAGTGTTTTATTATGTAATTTCTTATGTTTAAATGTAAACGATATACATATTAAGTCGCAATTAAAATGAAGTTATTATGCAGATTAAGTGATTCATCGACATTGACCTCTACTCAGCTATTTTATCCACTGCTTGTCTTTCTAAAAATCTGGCAGTAATGTAACAAACACTTATGCATTAGTGCTTTAACAACGTGTTCCTGTCCACAATCATTGCAATGGAAAAGTAAAATATGATTGAACTTATACTAACAATTACTTTAATCTTTCCACCAGTGATTTCCGATCAGTTTGATTTTTTAAGAATCTAAATTTCGGCACTATTATTGGTGTTTTATTGGCATTGGAAAAAGAACATTACTACTGGAGAACATTTTGGAAATTGTCTCTAACCCAGTACTTCCATGAACCTCAAAGTGACCTCCTAACAGTATTTCAGACGTTGTGAATTCTCCTGCAATACTGTCCGGAAATAAGGCAACATTCGATTCATCTGTCAAATACAATGTTCATGCAGAAACCTTATAAAGCAATGAACCTGTTCTTAAGAGAAGTTGTTATTTTCTTTTGGAGTTCGGTATTGTTGCTATCTTACTTTTTTCGCAAGTACCGATGTGCCATTTATTTTACAGTGCATGTGCTTGTCATGCATGCGTTTTTGCAATACGATTTGTTTTATCTGCCTAATCGAAAGGAGTGAGTATAATAGTTCATCGATGAAGATCTTTCAGCAACTTTCACAATAAAGACCAGCAATAAAAGTACTGTTCATGTGATAAATTTGTTATTTTCTTGCATTTCATGACGTTTTTGTTTATAACGTACACACCGACCTCATAACCTTTCTTTTCTATGAAAACAAATTAACTCAGACACAGTGAGAAGATAGATATAAGAAGATGTGGTATGAGTGCCATTAAGACAACTCTCCATCTAAGTAAAAATTTATAAAAGTAAACCATTATAGGTCAAAGTACGGTCTTCAACACGGAGCCTTGGCTCACACAGAACAGCAAGCTATAAAGGGCCCTAAAAATTACTAGTGTAAAACTATTCAAACGGGAAAACCAACGGTCTAATCTATATAAAAAACGAGAAATGATAAACACTAATGAACCATCAACAAACGACAACTACTGAACATCAGATTCCTGACTTAGGACAGGTGCAAATAATTGCAGCAGGTTTAAACGTTTTAATGGTACAAAACCTCCACCCTTATCTGAAACAATAGTGTAACATGTAATACCGCTGGGAAATGTTGAACAATTTAAGAAAAACAATATGCTTGAACAAAAATATCAGCCATTTGCAATTACTTATAACACAGGTAAATGAAAATAATTTTGTTGTTAGGTATATGTGTACAGTTCAAATAGAGAAAGGAAATATTTTTACAAAATAAATAATTTTGATGTTCATAGTACGAAGAAGTGAAAATTTATAGTAATACCAAATACGTATTAAAGCTGGTATATAGACCAGATATAACCCTGAATAACATTAAATACCAAAAAGGCATAACAATTAGTACTAACAGGTCAAATAAACAAGAAAGTACTATTTGAGAGTGCTTGCAGTTACTGACAGCTAGTTAAAAGCCAAAAACAATAAATAATAAAAAATCATGCATCGGAGACTAAAATCAACTAAAACACATCCCAGGGATTTAGTATTTCAACGTCATAGACATTCAAAGAAGACATGACTTGTGCAACGCCAAAAATAAATGTATCGACAGGCAGTAGGATAGTTAACCTCTTTATAAATCAAAATGAACATGGGTGTATCTTTATACATTCCGTTTGAAAAGAATAAAAATTTAGTTATGTTTTAATTTGATGATGACAAAATCGATATTAGTACCAATGTAAGCTATATTTAAAGATCTAATTACAACATTGGTAAGATAACCTTTACTAATAAGTTTGTTTATAGGTTCGATGAGTTTACACGGATCACATAGTGATTTCCGCGCTTTAAGTACAATATGTCCGTATAATTAAGGATGTGAAATACCGTTTTTAATCAGTTTTCTACAGGTACAGAAAATTTACTAATCAAATCTTTATATCTTTGAAAGAATTTAGTAAAAGTTTTACGTAATTTATGGTAACGAAATCCCTGACTTAATAATTTACCAGTGATGCATTGATTACGTTCATTAAAATCTATGATATCACTACACACACGGGCATAACGAACGAGTTGGGATATATAAACACCGTATGATGGAGCCAAAGGAACTTCGCCGTCTAAAAAAGGAAAATTAACAATAGGGAATGAAAAGTCGTCTCTTTTGTCTTAAACTCTAATATGGAGTTTTCCTTTAGAGATTCAAATGTCCAAATCTAGAAAAGGACAACTGCTGCTGTTTATGTTATATTTAGTTAAAGTAAGTTCTTTTTGGTAAATTTCAGTAGTATATTTAGAGAACTCTGGATTATTCAACGATAAATTATCATCTAGATAACGGAAGGTATTGTTGAATGTATCAACCAAATGTAACAATGACGTGTCTTTACTGAGTTTGGTCATAAACTGAGATTCATAGCAATGCAGGAATAAATCTGCTATTAAAGGGGCGCAGTATTTGCCCATAGGAATACCTACTACTTGTCGATACACCTTATCGCCGAAACGTACATATATATGTTGTCCAGGAGAAAATTTAAAGCTTCAATCATATCTTCACATTTCCAGTAATCGTACCTAGCATACTTTTCTATTTCGTTACGGAAAAAGGCATTGCACTAGTCATGTCTTCTTTGACTGTCCATGTAATTTTTTGGGGCCCTTTATACCTTACTGTTCGGTGTGAGCCAAGGCTCTGTGTTGAAGACCGTACTGTGACCTATAATGGTTTACTTTTATAAATTTTGACTTGGATGGAGAGTTGTCTCATTGGCAATCATACCACATCTTCTTATATCTAGTTAAACGAGTTACATCAAATAAATTTGTAATGAGATTTTTCAAAAGACCATTTAATTAAGTATGAAAACTTTTTCTTGATAAGATGGTGTGGAAGTGTAGTATAGAGAATAGAAAAATAAAATATGTCAACAGAATTAAAAGGACCATCAAAAGCATGTATTTTATCTAAAACCTCTAAAGAATTTTTAACACTCCAAAATAAATAATACCATTATTTTCATAAGCTTTATTACAAAAGTTTATAAAAAGTTCTTTGATAGTGTTAAGGGAGGTAGTTCGAAGCACTGATAGATTGGTAGAAAGTAAAATCACAAAAATACTGAACTCCTAGGATAATTCAAAAAGGAAAGTCCCAAATCAAATGGCAAAATAAAAAAAAAAACAAACACATCAAACGAATGGATAACAACTGTCATATTCCTGACTTGGTACAGGCATTTTCATATGTAGAAAAATGGTGGATTGAACCTGGTTTTATAGCTAGCTAAACCTCTCACTTGTATGACAGTCGCATCAAATTGCATTATTTTGACAACGATGCGTGAACAAAACAAACAGACACAATAGGTAAAAATGTCAAAACTAGGGGTGCAGCAGTCAACATTGTGTTATCATCTTAATCACTATAAATACAAACAAATGTAACGAAGAAGCACAAAAAGGCATACATCAAATCTAACATCCTCATTTTGCTTATATTATACGATTTTATTTATCTATGTAAAATCCACCCATAAAGGATGGAAGGTTTTAAGTACTGGCGTAAAAACGCGCGTTTGAAATTCGCACAGGTAGACATAAAGTAATTTTGTTGTTCAAAGTATGACAGGATACATCAATACAGAGTCACGTAAAATGGATATAAAAAAAAAGACTTAACAGTAAAAGTAATAATAATAAATGAAATAGAATAATTGTGTGGTACAAAGTATGACGATATACACAAGTACAGAGTCACGTCAAATGAATATCACAAAAAAACAGACTCAACAGTAAAAGTAATATTAATAAATAAAATAATTTTGTCGTTCAAAGTATGACGGATACATAAGCACAGAGTCACGTCAAATAGATATCTAAAAAAAAACAGACTTAACAGTAAAAGTAATAATAATGAAGATAAATAAAAGAATACTATAACACGTTATTAAGATGATAAACAACGTCAGTACGCAAAATCTATACTTCAAGACCATCGTGTATTATTTGTGAAGTTGATACGGAATATTTATCAACAAGTTCTTGGTACCTTCCGATGAACTTTTTTAGAAAAAGGACAAGACGTTCTTTAACATACCCCTGGTTCATCATTTTTCTGCTCAGACACTGGTGACGTTTTACAAAGTCTGAGTAGGAGCTGCAAGCTCTTGAATACCGAATAAGTTGGGAAATGTATATCCCATATGCAGGTGAAGTTGGTATATTGCTATTTAGGTGGGGGAAATTGATAATTTCAAAATTAAAATTGTCTCGTTTGTCATAGATTCTGGTACTGAGATGACTGTGTATGTCAAATTCGAGATATAAGTCTAAAAATGAGGCGGAGGAAGCCGTGTCTGTTGTTTCTTTAATTTCTAGTTCTGGTGGATATATTAATGGAACCCAATCAGAAAAGTTCTGATTGTTAATGGAAAGAACATCATCAATTTATCTGAAAGTGAAATTAAATAACCTGGCTTCTTTGATCTTCTTGTTTTTGACAAGTGTCTGAAGGAACTCCGATTCATATGAAAATAAGAAGAGGTCGGCAAGGAGAGGCGCACAGTTCGTTCTCATAGGAATGCCGACAATTTATTGAAAAAGTCTACCTCCAAATTCAACAAATATGTTGTCAATAAGAAACTCCTGCATACTGATCACTTGTTCCATCTGTGTAGCATGTTTTACCCTTTTGTTCACTATTAACAAAATATGCCTTATGGTATCCCAAAGTAATAAATTTATAGCGTATGCTACCATTTTTATGATGAAAAGCATTGTGGATTATTTCTTTTAGACGGGTTTTCAATTTCACATGGGGTATGGTGGTATACAAGGTTGAAAAATCAAAAGTTTTGATAGAACTAATTTCAGAAAAAGACCGAGATTTAAAATTATCCAGAAGTTCTTTAGAGTTTTTAAGAATCCACATATGGTTAATACCACTACGCGAGTAAACAGTTTCACAGTATTTCTGAAGACCCTCTTTCACTACGGACAGAATTTTAATCAATCTAATGGACAATTCTTTAATGGAACGTGCAGATGAGCCGGCAGTGTACCGTTGTTTGTACAGAATTTTGTGAAGTTTTGGTATCCAATAAAAACAAGGTAAGTCCTCCGCTTTGTTGTTCAATGCAATGTTCATTGTAGCCATGAAGGACTTATGATTCGCCAAAATCTCATCCTTGTAAAATGATATGTTTTTGTATATGGGATTACCTGAGTGCTCATTTATTCCTTATTTCTTTTACAAGACACTCTTAGTAACACGATTTACATATAAAGACAATATTATTTGAAGCCTTGTCCGCAGGAACAACAACATACTTATGTTGAAGAGATAATAGACATTTCACAGCCTCTTTGTCTCTGAAAACGGATTTTGGTCGATTATTCACACAGTTTTTCAATTTATGAATACGACGTTTTATCAGAGACCTGATTGTTTTGACCCATTCTGACAAAGTGTCTAGTTGAACTTTTTCTCGTTTAGCCCATGCTCTGGCGTAGTCCTCAATGAAATCCATAATTATTTTGAAGTTATGGTTCCAATTGATGTGTTGGGTTCTTTCGGAGATTTTAATTGTGATTTATGTTTAGATCCCCAGTAATAACATGGCCAGAGGGGCTGTAATTGTAAGGCGAGTGGGAACAGTCACATATCAGAGGGTTTTTTAGGTATTGTTCTAAATTAAGGTTCTGTAAGCTTACTTATAGTTAAATATTTTGAGTGCAATGGTTTGGGTGTAACTGTAGGAACAATAGGAACAGACTGATTTTGAAAATAAATAGGAATTTTAGATGTTACCTCCTTGTCATGTAGAACGTCGCTGATGTTGATTGCATCAATTCCTCTATTAGTAAAGTAAACAGGAAGGAATTTCCTCTTTTCCTCATGTAAAGGTTCCGATCTTACTGGTTTAAAAAGACAGAAAAGAGCTACATCACAAATTATACTGACAAATCTGTATATTGGAGAAAATGTATTTATGCATCCTTTGTCAAGTGCATAATCTCTCAAACATTTTAGAAAATTAACAGACAGTGAAAAAAGAATAGTTCTAATGTAATGTAACCCTAGCGGATGATGAAGATGAGAAAGAAGGTCATCAAAGCTCCCAGTGGGCGATCTAGATTTGGAAGACTTTTTTACATTAGGCCGATTGTAACGTTTTTGCCCATGACTACGTAGGTTTCGTAAGGTAGTGTTTATTAAACTCATTACATTAACATCACTGCAGGCTGGACTTGACAAATTTCCTACCCCTTTTACATTATCATTGCAACCATATGGCATTGCAGTACTAAGTTCCCTTATCCAGAAATTTTCTCTATCTTTTCGGAAAGGAGTACTAAGTACAGTGCTATTTGTGTGGTGAAAAATTTTCTCGATGATGCGTACTTTCATAGATAAAGACGGAACATGGTCCGGTTGATTAAAATTGTTATATAGAACCCTGAATTGCGGATCTTTATTATCAGACCGGTGTTGATTCATCCTTTTACGCAAAGTTTGTCGAGTTTCACCAACATAAAGTAGTCCACACAAAGTACATTCAATTGCGTACACGACATTGTCCGTGGAACAGTCCAGAGGCTCGAAAGATTTAGTATAATACGTTTTTCCTGTTAAATTACTGGTAAAATCAGGAGACGTGATTAACATATTACATGTCTTACACGTGCTCCTTTTTCCTTTTTTGTGTTTACAAGAAGAAATGATAGGTGTAGATTCACTTGTATCAGGTGTATTCAAACAGTCGAAAATATGCAACATGGCTTTAATTTATGAAAAGTATCTGCATTTTTAAAGTAGTAATTACCTTCTGGCTGAACGTAAGTGAAATCAGGGGTATCCCGGAGGATATTCCGTGGAACACACAAATCAAAAACTACAGTTTTCCGTGCAGCAAAAGAGGGCCTTGGTAACCCGGGCGACGTCCCAGCCGGTTTGTTCTTTGTATTATTTGTTTTCATCATGCATAAAGCTACCAAGTTAATGATGCCCTCGGAGAATAATCCACCAGCAGTAAAGTTACTTCTAGGAAGAAACTTGACATCGACCTAGTTGTAGTAAAAAGTAAAATCACAAAGATACTGAACTCCGAGGAAAATACAAAATGGAAAGTCCCCAATCAAATGGCAAAAAAAAAACAAAAAAAACTGTCATATTCCTGACTTGGTACAGGCATTTTCTTAGGTAGAAAATGGTGGATCGAACCTGGTTTTATAGCTAGCTAAACCTCTCACTTGTATGACAGTAGAACACTTACTAGATGCGGAGATTAAACGGAATTTAAATGTTTTTTTGTAAAATTTAGGTAACCAGTACATAGTAGGGACTTTCAAATGTTCGGAAGAGGCTTTAAGCTGGGTATTGGCAGTAATATGCTTGTTTACAATTAGGTCTGTTT
The DNA here is from genome assembly GCF_021869535.1 of Mytilus californianus. Taxonomy (NCBI): domain Eukaryota; kingdom Metazoa; phylum Mollusca; class Bivalvia; order Mytilida; family Mytilidae; genus Mytilus; species Mytilus californianus. Next base: position 85,970,793 of record NW_026262701.1, read on the forward strand.
TATATTTCAATAAAAAACTGGAAGGAAGATCATTAATTTACGCAAAAAGTACCTTTTTCTTTTCAACCAACAGAGCGAGACTATTGTTTTTTTAACCATATTCAATATCGACTGGTCTACCATTTTTGGTGAAAACGCTGAGTACAGTTGTATTGATTTCATAATTTGTAGATAATTTGTTGCGTATTATGTAATATTTGCATTATATGTTGTTGTATGTGTTACACATGGATTATGCATAATATAACTTGTGCTTTATGCAATTAAATATATTTTTGATAAGAATATGACTGTTTACACTATTTTGGTTACCTACCCACGCTGTACACTTCTAGAGCATCTGAGATCATCCTTGTTGTTTGGTAGGTCTTGTTTCTCAGTCCATTGTTTCCTGTGAACTGTTTTGTAGATTGTGGTTTGTCTACTCGAACTTTAAACAGTACCTAATGACGTTCATTCTGGTAGCACGTGTCGCACCAAGAAATTGATCCTAAAATTGTATTTTATTACTATGAGTGTACCAGGGAATGTGGCACATCCAATTCATAACAGGCACTTCGTAACTGACATAATTCAAATAATGGTATATAAGTTTTGTCTATAGATTTGTAAACATTTGACCATCCAAAATTATAGCTTTGGTGTTTCTTTTAAAGAAAGGTTTCGAACGTAAAAAACAAGGTATGCTTCAGTTTTTTTAAGTTCCGCCTGTAATAAATGTTGAAACAAAAGAGACATATGGATGCCAATCCCATGGTAGTAAATTATTAGGTTGCCGAGTGGTCGAAGTAAATCATTTACATTTAAATACCAACAGTCAATAAATCAGTTCATAGTTCAAAGAATGCAAAGAAACTAGATTTTTTATCAAGTGATAGTTTACGTACGTACATGTCTATCTATTCCAGAAAATTGATTGAACTTTTACCTAGTAATAGTTGATCGATCCAGGCGATGATCTAGGATTTGATGTAAGGGAGTTGGGGCACTCCTTAGAAGTTACAGGACCATATTTTGACTTTTTCTAGTTTTTATGAGGGAAGGCGCCGCCCGCGCACAGTCTTAATTCGCACCTTCAATCGACCCAAATGTGTGATTATATCCTTTTCTTAGTTTTTTTCTCAGTAAATATGTTTATGCATCGGGCCAAGGGAAAATAGTTGATATTACATATTTATAAAAAAAAAAACATGTTGTATGATTGCCAATGAGACAACTCTCCACAATAAAATAAATGACACAGAAATTTAGAAACTATAGGTCACCGTACGGCCTTCGACAATGAACAAAGCCCATACCGCATAGTCAGCTATAAAATGACAAATGTAAAACAACTCAAACGATAAAACTAACGGCCTAATTTATGTACAAAATAATGAACGAAAAAACAAATATGAAACACAGCAACAAACGACAACCACTGAATTACAGGTTCCTGACTTGGGACAGGCACATACAGAATGTGGCGGGTTAAACTAGTTTGAATGCGCCAACCCTCCCCTAAACTATCTTGAAATTGTCATAGGAGTTTTAAAAGTAAAATAACAAAACAAAAAAAAACGAACTCCAAGGACAATTCAAAGCGGAAAGTCCCTTATCAAATGGCAAAACTTAAAGCTCAAACACATCAAACGAATGGAAAACAACTGTAATATTCCTGACTATTATAGAATTTTATGTGACAGTCATACAAGTGAGAGTTTTAGCTAGCTTTTAAACCAGGTTTAATCCACCATTTTGATACATAAGGAAATGCCTGTCCCAAGTCAATAATTAATATGACAGTTGTTTTCCATTCGTTTGATGTGTTTGAGCTTTTGATTTTGCCATTTGATAAGGGACTTTCCGATTTGAATTTTCCTTGGAGTTCGGTATTTTTGTTATTTTACTTTTTGAGAGTTAATTGTGCTTTACACAAAAACTGCTCCTATAGAGCTATGAGGGAAAACGCCCGAATCGACACTCCACAAGTTTTACGGTCACCATTATGAATTTGTTTACTAATGCGATGTGTCGGTGTCTAAACTCACTAGCGACAATTTTTTCGCGGTCTTCGATCTGTGTATACTAGTATAGTCTGTAGATCTGTAATTTTACCGATTGTGTCCTTTACCCGCTTGTGACATGCTGACTATGTGTCAATTCACATCGCGGGTAATGTCTGCATAGCAGAAAATACTTACATTGTCGACGAACTGGCCTATCTAGATTCAATCCATTCCCTTAGTTTTTGTATGATTTGCCCCTTCCTAATCGATTTATGAAATTTGAACATCAGTATACTGTGTTGCCTTAGTTTACATCTGGTTTGGAACTTGTCATGTTCAGAGTATGAACAATCATGCAAACATTGCCAAAAAATGCAAATAAGAAATCAAAGCAAAACAGTACAGTGTTTGCTTCTTTCAAGGTTAATTTGTAGCTTGTCATGTATGTAAAGTAGTTATACATCTGCTCTAAAAGTTTTGGTTTTACGCGTTCCTGATGAAGGTCGGTCCATACAACGATTTGGACGCACATAACATTTTTCAAGTGTTATTTTCATTTTGTAATATACTTATTGGAAATGTGTCAGTGTCTATTCAGGATGTTTTCTTACAAATAACAAGATACAAGATACAGAAGAAACTGTTTTAAAATCAAACCAAAAGCATAAAGAAAAGTTACATAAAACGTTTCTAATTATCTTATAATATTTAGCTTGTATCATCAACCTGCCTATTTAAGTATTTAAGTCTTTCTATAAAACGGTTGAACTTATGTTTTTGATATTGAATTAACTATATTTTTTGTTATTTTACATTCACAGAAACAGCTGTGACATCACTTAAATATTTTTTTTCAATAAGGAACCGGATCTGATTTACCAAATATGTATACATCATAAAACATAAACGATAAATATGACCATGACAAAAAATACATATATAGTATAAATGTATGTAAATCATTATTTTCTATTTTGTAATAACTTCAAAAATGATGTTAGTATACATGCAACCTAGTTAATCGTCCATTCTCAGTTGAATATTGTCAGGCATTAGAGGTTTATCTAGAGTTATGGGAAGAAAATGGTTACGTGACTCGACGTATTTCATCAGTATTTTCCGCCGACTTCTTTTTTTATTTTCTATTTTTCACAACGAAACAGGTGAAATTACATACTACAGTATTAGACACAAATTATGAAAATTAAGTAACACTTGTAAGATCGATCAAGTCATAATGATATAATAAGATATGAATATTACAATTGTTTTTGTTAATCAAAAGCTGCTTCTAACAATTGCCACTTCTGATCTATTTTTACTTTTTGTGCAGGGATTAAGAAACATACAGAGTACTTTTCTATATTAATCCAATATTTTAAATATTCTATCCCACCACATTTTGTCGGCAAGATGTTCTTACATCTAAATTTGTATATGTAGAATTTAAATAACAACAAAATATTATTAACTGTTTTACTGTTGACAAAATGCTCAGACACACCTAAAATGACTTCTTTTGCGCTGAAAGGCAAGAAAATGTCATAATTTCTAATCCAGTCTATAATAGATAGCCAGAAAGTTTGTATAACATTACATTCCCAAAAATATGAAAAATGTTTTCTTTGATTGCTAAACAAAATGTACATAGTTCAGTTTCTTTTAATTTACAATAAAAATGAATTACATGGTAGAATCGTATGAACAATCTTAAAATGAAAATTGTGTAAAAACGAATTTCTGGTTATAAAAAAAGGCATGGAGTTAATAGTATTTCCATCGTCAATCTGCTTAGTTAAAATCTCTTTTCCTTTTAATGCGGGAAGATAAAGCTAATATTTTATTATCTTTATTATCAAGATTTTGGTTCCTTTTTAACTTTATCTGCCAATTTATTTTCAATATTATCCAATTTAGAACTACCTTCTATCATACTTTTCCATCTATTTGGAATTGCACTTATAATACCATAAAACTAGTAAATTAGTATTGATATTATACATTTTTTTGTAAATTCGCCATATGAAAATAATGTTTTATTATCTGACACCAAATCATTAATAAAGAAAACACAATTTCCTATATAATCGAACTTCAAAAACATCTTGCCATATGGAAAGCCTCAACTGTCATATATTAAAGATTTACACAATGTTATGCTGAAGCTTTCAATATAAAGTTAAGACAGCGTGATGATGAGTTAAATCATCAAAATGCAAACTTTAAATAATAAAATGCTAAGTTGAATCTTCGTTGTGTTGACTTGCAACTGCAAGTGTTGATGTTGTGAAAGCATCGTGGTAAGCCACGGCGTTATGATGATATGCTTATAACACGTAACGTTAAGTTGAAACTACAAATTGTTAAGTTGACATTACACGATGTTAACTTGCTACTGGATAATGCTTAGACGTCTTCTTCGATTGCTAGGATAACAAATAAAACGAAGAGTTGAACTTCATGATGTTGACTTATTATAAATAAATGTTACGCTTATATATCACAACGTTATATCATTATAATGTCACGATAGGTTTATCAAACTGCATGTGGACTTTAAACTACACGATGTAAAACTAAACTAGCATAACGTTATATCACTATAATGTCACGATAAGCTTACCATACAATATGCTCACTAGAAATTACACGACGTACAGTTGAAAGTACGTGATGTTAAGCTAAGATAGCACGATGGTATATCATTATAATGTCACGATAAGCTTACCATACAATATGCTCACTAAAAATTACACGACGTACAGTTGAAAGTACGTGATGTTAAGCTAAGAGGGCACGATGCTATATCACTTTAACGTTACGATAGATTTACCACACAATGTATTGACTTAAAACTACACGATGCACAGTTGAAAGTTTATGATGTTGAGCTAAGATAACACGATGTTATATCGTTATTATGTTACGGAAGGCTTACCATACAATATGATCACTTAAAACTACACGATGTACAGTTGAAAGATTATGATGTTAAGCTAAGATAGCACGATGGTTTATCATTTTAATGTCATGATGGGCATACCATACAATATGCTCACGTAAAACTACACGACGTACAGTTGAAAGTAAGTGATGTTAAGCTAAGATAGCACGATGGTATATCAATATAATGTCATGATAAGCTTTCCATTCAATATGCTCACCTGGAATTACAAGACGTACAGTTAAAAGTACATGCTGTTAAGTTAAGATAGTATGACATTGTCTTGTCTTTGAAAAATAATCAGCTGAAATATTAAAATGTTTTGTCATGATCCTTATTCACTTGAATAAATACGTTTATTGTAGTGGGGCTTTATGATGGGCAGTTGTCATGACATGATGTCAACTGGTGACACCGAAATGCTTAGTGTAAATATTAAATATCAATGATGAAATGAAAGAGAGGAAACTTGATTATAGAAATGTTGACTTCAGATCACGAAATATCAAGTTGATAATGCAGGACAATAAATTCAAGTACTGTTATGCAAAGCTCAAACGGTAAAATCAGCAATGAGAGCCATAATGTGTTGACTAGATCAAGTAAGACATTAAGTGAAAACGCTTTACTGCTAATACAAATTTCATTTTGCTACAGTTTCAAACTGGTGATTTTAACTTCAGTTTGCAAACTTTAGACTTAGAAATCATTCACAGAAGATTATATTTAAAATGTTTAGTTCAGAATATATTCTACTGGTTTGCTTTTACATAAACTGGACTTGGTGGTTCAAATCGTAAAGGGAACAAAGCAATTCAGTATTACAAAATATCACACTGCTATGTTAGCAATGCATGCGGTTTGCTTTATTCTACACGATTAAGAGCTACAATTTGACGTCGTTTATTCAAGAAAACATAGCACTCGACCAAATAACTATATTTTAGGCTTAAATTGAAATTGCAATTTTTAGAACTGAACTCTGTTTACTTTAGAAATATATGTGTAAATTGAAACACCATTGCCTAATGTCAAGAAAAACACTTCCACAGCTGTAGATAAATTTGTCATGGTCAACAAAATTGTTGGTGAGATAAAAGAATTGATGCTTTTAGTCGTTTTCTTTCATATAAATGTCAAAATCGTATATTTTATTACTTTATATGGCCTTTGTGGCGTTCATATATCGTGTTGTAATGTTATTTAAACAGTACGCCTTTAATGTTCCACTTGACTAAGTGTGTAAAGCAACTGTTCAGATGTAGGGGGGCCTATAATACACGACGTAAAGTTAAAACGTTATGATGTTGACGTCGTCCTTCAACTTTTAAGCACGTGAATTTTGTTTTGTTTTTGGCGGCATTTCATTTACGCAGAACACCTACATTATGGCCGTCAGTGTAATAGAAAACGTGCTTGAGCAAATAGGACTTATAGCATTCCCAGGAAACTCACGACGTCCTTGCGACGTTATGTTTTGGTCGCTGGAAGGTCATGACTGACGTTACGTTAGTACGACGTTGTTGCAACGTTGTGAGAATGTAATTTTACGTCACGTCAGATACGACGTAGAAGAGACGCCAGGACAACGTTGTTATTGTTTTTAATAACGTTCATCTTAAAATATTATGCAAAAATCTCCCTTAGTCTATATATGCATGTGGTAAAAATTACCGAAATGTTTCGGACGGTTTGAACAGTAATTTACAGCAAATGAAAGTACCATATGTTTTACATGCATACCGAACGAGTGATGCGAACGTAAACGAAACGACCACTACTAACGGCCCAGTAGTTAAAAAAATCATCAAAGATGACAGGCTTAATTTTTACCAATACACGAAACAGAAAAAGCGGAAATGTCTCTGTTGTAGAAACAAATGATTAAGTGTGTAAACATTTTTTTGTATAACTTAACGTTTAAGATTTGATTCATATTTTTTAATTCGACAAGATCGATCTAATTTGTCCTGTTTTGGTGTATTTATGTTTCCGATGATTTCTCTGTACTTTTTATAAACTAAGACCATTGCTTGTATCAAGATAAGGATGTCCTAACATCAAAAGTGTATATAACAAATAGTGTATCGATATATATATTATTTTGAGAAAACTTGTATCATTTTGTACATAAGCTTGACAACAGGGAAATAAAAGATACGAAGTCCAAGGATAATAGTTCTCAGCTATACGAATCAATGAAGACGCCTGCAAAAGGTAAGATAATCCTTAGTTTTTGACAAAAAGAGATTTCCTGTCACTACCATTTCAATTAAGTATTTCAAACATGTATTGGTCAACTTTTAATCTTATTTACTTCTGATAAATGCTGATATTTCAGACGTCCCATTTTTTAAATTCAAATCCATGTGTTCCCTTACTTTATTATTGAGTACCTTACTGGAAAGAAAATATATGATAGTTTAAAACTAACATTATAATAATGAACAAATATGACCAATAACGTACCAATGTCATAAACTCGTAGATTATGCACTGAATGCCAATAAAAATGCAACCCCAACATGTATTTTTCATTTAATGAAAATTAAAACCGACAAATATACTTTGAAAATGATAATAAGACTTTATAAAGTTGCAGCAGAAACATTTTTCTGGGTTTATTTTGATAAAAACCTTCACACCTGAATATGTATATGGTCTTGGTAGTTGACAAATCGATCTAAACTTTTGCAAATGTCCTGTGATATGCAAAAAGAAAATATTCCGCTATTAGCGTTTCGTATTAAGGTTAATCCTGAAAAGCGCTTCGAACGCATGATATTTATAAAGTGTTGTCTTCATTCTGTTCAAGCAATTTTCAGAGCTTTTTGATTTCAGTTTTTATACTTGCCATTTCCACATTTTTACGTATCAATTGAAATTTCACTCTGTATGGGGAACTGGTCTATTGGTATCTTCCATTTTTAGATAATTAAATTGAGAATGGAAATGGGGAATATGTCAAAGAGACAACAACCCGACCAAAGAGCAGACAACAGTCGAAGGCCACCAATGGGTCTTCAATGCAACGAGAAAATCCCGCACCCGGAGGTGGTCCACAGCTGGCCCCTAAATACAAGTGTGTGCTAGTTCAGTAAAAATGGACGTCACACTTAACTCCAAAACATATAAATGAACCATGCATGATTTTTTATTATTAATTGTTTTGGCTTTTAACTAGCTGTCAGTAACTGCGAGTACTCTCAAATCGTACTTTCTTTTTAATTTGACCTGTTGATACTATTTTTAATGCTTTTTTGTTATTTAATGTTAACATGGATCTTGTCTATATACAAGCTTTGATTATTTGGTATCTAATTACTACAAATTTTCACTTCTTCGTACTATGAACATCAAAATTATTTCATTTTTCCTTAGATGCTGTTCTTGGACCTGTACAGGAAGTTTAATCTAGCACTAATTGTATATTTTTATTGTTGATATTCACCCCATATGTATCAAGCGTTAGTTTAGTTTTATTGATATTAAAGACATTTCTTGGTATTCCTAAACGGAAGATTTTATACACACAGAAGAAGAAGTATACTTAACAACAAAATCATTTTCATTTACCTGTGTATAATATGACGCAGGTTTCTTCAAAAGTGATGATTTTCTATAAATTGTTTGAAATTTCACAGTGATATCATACTTTAACTTTGTTTAAACCTGTGTATTTACTTAAAACTTTAATTATTTATCCCTTGTAATATTTTATTAACTGTGTATATGCATTCAGGTGTCACAGGTCAAATTTATTCGTTCATTGTGTGTTAACTTACATTTTTTTGATTGAGTTAAGCCTACCAATTGATATTTTATAGTGTGTTTTCTATGTTGTGATGTTATGCTATTGTTTCAGAAAAGGGAGAAGGTTTGATACCATTAAAACGTTTAATCCCGCTGCAAATGTTTGCACCTGTCCTAAGTCAGGAATCTGATTACAGTAGTTGTCGTCTGTTTATGTAGTTCATACGTGTTTCTCGTTTCTTGATTTTATATAGATTAGACCGTTGGTTTTTTCCGTTTGAATGGTTTTAAACTAGTAATATTTTGGGGCCCTTTATAGCTTGCTGTTTGGTGTGAGCCAATGCTCCGTGTTGAAGGCCGTACCTTGACCTATAATGGTTTACTTTTATAAATTGTAACTTGGATGGAGAGTTGTCTCATTGGCACTCATACCACATCTTCTCTATCTACAAAATTAAAAAAACATACTAGACTAACAAAGGCCAGAGGCTCCTGACTAGGGACAGGCGCAAAAATGCGGCGGGGTTGAACATGGTTTGTGAGATCGCAACACTCCCCTTTACCTCTAGCCAATGTAGAATAAAGAAACACATAGCAATACGCACAGTAAAACTCAGTTTTAAAGACGTCCGAGTCCGATGTCAGAATAGGTAACAAAAGAAACTAAGCAAAATGACAATGATACTTAAATGAACAAAGGACTACTAGCAGTTACTGACATGCCAGCTCCAGACCTCAATTAAACTGATTGAAAGATTATGTCTTCATCATATGAAAATCAAGTACAATCCCTCCCGTTAAAGGTTTAGTATCATACCATCATAAAATATATGAGAAGAAAATAACCCGTATCATGCCAACAACTGGTTTTAGAATAAATGTGTTTAATTCTGATGCAAAGACCCTATGAGTGAATCAATATCAATACCAAAATACGCAATCCTTTATGACTTGACAACAGTATCGTAACTATATTCTTTCCGAATAAGTCTGTTTAAAGGTTTGGTTAGCTTTTGAGGTGAATGCCGACATTTTTGTGCTTTGTAAAGAATATTACCATACAATATTGGATCATAAATTTTGGTATTAAGCTTCCCGTTAAAGATAAAGATATCAAGATCTAGAAAAGGGCAGTGTTCATTGTTAGTATTTGCTTTATTTAAAGTCAGTTCGGCAGGATAAATCTCTTTAGTGTACACACTGAAGTCGTCATTATTGAGAGCCAATATATCATCTAAATATCTAAAAGTGTTCAATGTAAAATTTACGTCAAACAATAATGATATTGTTAGCAGCCTTATCAGCCGGGACAAAAATACATTCCTTGGCGAGTTTGTTTAACTTATGTTTGATACTGGAAATTTGGCTATTATGGTTGTTGTTAGGAGTAAAATGATCTTTAAAATGTTGAATACGTATATCAACTATGTTCATGATTGAATTAAAAAAAGAATCTAATGATTTCTTGTCAGCTTTTTCTCGTTTTATCCATTTACAGCAGTAAGTACGGAGTGAGTCGTGGATGATGTTACGACACTCATTCCAATTAATAATTGACGGGGGACGATATTTAGGTTAATGTTCATTATATAACTTTTGCAAAAAGAAGTGAAACTTTGTACAAAAGACAACCTTAGATAGTTTTAACTTTATTCAGTCGAATTCGTTTTGATAGTTCCAGTTGTGTATTATTACTTACTTCGTTAACAATTGGCTTTGTGCATTCCTTACGAAGGTATATTTACCATTGTACATAGCATAAGACGAAGTCAATATATCTGACTTTGTTTTCCATATTTTTTCTTTTCTTTCGAAATCAATTACTCTTTTAACAATGAAAGTATATATATATATTGGCTAAAATATTTCTTATAAACATTATAATAAAAATAGCAAACAATCGATCTTATTTATAATATTTTTTTAGAAAACACTTCAAAGTCAGACCGAGGCAGGTTAGTATATTTACAACAGTCCTAGTCTGATTGAATCCTCAATATGATCCTCCCCCGATGCTAGAAATTAACCAATGCAGTTTTGAATGATAATTGATGTATAATATGGTAATGAAAAAAAAACCCATCTATTTAAATTATTCAAGAAGTAAGTTTAAAATCAGAACATAATTTCCAGAAAACAACTTATAATCTCATCAAAATATACCAGGCATATAATTAAATTCGACAGCCGCGCGTTTTGTTTGGATTTTATTCACTGATGTCGCTCATATCAAATAAAAAACAAAGTGTGGAAGCATTGAAAACCAACACCATAAAATGTTTTGCAAAATCTCCGTTAATCCATATATGCATGAGATGAAAATAACCTAAAGGTTTCGAATGTTTTGAATAATTTATGAACATTAAATTTATAGCAAATAAAAGTATCAAATGTTTATGATGCATACTGGACAGTGGATTTCAACTAGAACTAAACGATCACTAGTTACGATCCAGTAGTTGAATATATTCATCAAAGATGAACCGTCTTAATATTTTACCGGTTCACGCAAAAGAAAAGGAAAAATGTCTCTGCCATAGAAACAAATGAATAAATTAATTCGATAACACCTCTGTAAACATTTGAATCTTATTTTGCCAGACCAACAAGATTGACCTATAGCTAATTTGTCCTGTTGTGGTGATTTTATGTTTCCAATCATTTCTCTGTAATGTTTGTAAACTAAGACCATTGTTCGTATTAAGATACGGATTCCCTATAATCACCTTGTATATATCAGATAAAGTATTAAAGTATTGATATAGATGTATTCTTTGCGAAAACTTATATAACATTATATATATGCTTGATAACAGGGACATAAAAGACACGAAATCCAAAGATAACAGTACTCAGCTATACGAGTCGGTAGAGAGGACCCAACAAGGTAAGATAATCCACAGTGTTTGACAATAAGGTGTTCTAGTCACTACCATTTCAGAAAAGTGTTTTAAAAATCAAACATCATATCCAAGGAATACCCTTTTCAAAAAAGATATAACAACATTGATTGATGTTGTGAATACTGTGTATCTGTGTATAAAACATACATATGTGAAGTAAGTGTAATGAAAATTATGAAATATAATTCAAATTTTGCATAGGTTCATATAAGCAAAGGTTAATAAAGTACACTCTTATTGTCCTATAATGTCCTTTTTATTAGAGGATATTGCCTTGAACTGCCATTAAAAAATGTTTCATTAGGTATTTTAGAAGTCAATCATCAAATTCAAAGAAGAAAATAGTATAATGAATATATAATAAGTATATTATATATATATAAACAAGTCTAAATTGAAAACAACGTTCAAACCTATGATTGCTTTGGATAAAAACCGCAATTTTTATACGTGTGCATGCAAAACAAATTTCTTGTTAGAGGGGTCTAAATACAGCACAAACAACATTTTCCAAAAGACCAAATGAGTAAAAACGTATATTTTAACAAAACGCATTTGACTAGCAGGTCAAACAACTGATGTTCTTAAACCCTGCTGACTGCCATTGGCGATTGCCAAATAAACGGATCACAAGATGTAACAAAACAGATCTTATTATTAAATTATTACAAAAAAGAAAACAATAAACTTGCGGAAAAGATGGTATACCGCAAACATGAGGTGCAAAAATTTGTACACCATATCCGGATTTCGACAATTAATGTCTCTTCAGTGATGTTAGGAATCGAAACGGTATTTGGAAGGCCATATAATTTACCTCAATTTAGGATAGACTCTTGAATTTTGAAAGAGTCGAAATAGGATGAACGGATCATATTAACCCGAAGGCAAATATAATACAAGCCCAAACGAAAAAATATAAACAAGTCTAAATTGAAAAACAACGTTCAAACCTATGATTGCTTTGGATAAAAACCGCAATTTTTATACGTGTGCATGCAAAACTAATTTCTTGTTAGAGGGGTCTAAATACAGCACAAACAACATTTTCCAAAAGACCAAATGAGTAAAAACGTATATTTTAACAAAACGCATTTGACTAGCAGGTCAAACAACTGATGTTCTTAAACCCTGCTGACTGCCATTGGCGATTGCCAAATATACGGATCACAAGATGTAAAAAAACAGATCTTATTATTAAATTATTACCAAAAAGAAAACAATAAACTTGCGGAAAAGATGGCATACCGCAAACATGAGGTGCAAAAATTTGTACACCATATCCGGATTTCGACAATTAATGTCTCTTCAGTGATGTTAGGAATCGAAACGGTATTTGGAAGGCCATATAATTTACCTTAATTTAGGATAGACTCTTGAATTTTGAAAGAGTCGAACTAGGATGAACGGATCATATAAACCCGAAGGCAAATATAATACAAGCCCAAACGAAAAAATATAAACAAGTCTAAATTGAAAACAACGTTCAAAACAAACGGTATGTATATATATGGGTTTATATGATCCGTTCATCCTATTTCGACTCTTCAAAATTCAAGAGTCTATCCTCAATTGAGGTAAATTATAATGGCCTTCCAAATACCGTTTCGATTCCTAACATCACCGAAGAGACATTAATTGTCGAAATCCGGATATGGTGTACACATTTTTGCACCTCATGTTTGCGGTATACCATCTTTTCCGCAAGTATATTGTTTTCTGTTTGGTATTAAATTAATAATGTTTAAGATCCATTTTGTTTCATCTTGTGATACGTTTATTTGGCAATCGCCAATGGCAGTCAGCAGGGTTTAAGAACATCAGTTGTTCGACCTGTTTGTCAAATGCGTTTTGTTAAAATATACTTTTTCACTTTTTTGGTCTTTTGGAAAATGTTGTTTGTGCTGTGTTTAGACCCCTCTACCAAGAAATTTGTTTTGCATGCACACGTATAAAAATTGTGGTTTTTATCCAACGCAAGCATAGGTTTGAACGTTGTTTTTAATTTAGGCTTTTGTATATATATATAATTATATATGCGACTAATTTGAAAACAAACCCCATAAAAATCAGACTAAGATCACAAAAGATTAAACTGAGTACATATTTTGCATAGGTACATACATAGTTAGCACAAAAATTGAGAGGCACTATCACTATCTCACTTCACTCATACATTTTGGAATAGTGAAAACATTAAAAGAGCAAAAACAATAGCTAGGTAAGGCAAGAATACAATTAAGTTTTGTAATGTATTATGTTGATCGTTTACTACTGCCTATCATTAATTAATATATTTATTTGTTTTATTTCAGAGGCTTACAAATCCACGAAAAACGAAAGTATAGACATGTATTCAAGTGTTATATAGACTTAAATCAAATCATGACAGTTACTATTTCATTTAAGCCTGATATTACCCTCGAGTCTCATTGATCATCCATGCATCAACTGATTATTAATTCAAACTTTTTGCAAGTATCATCGTCATTAATCCTTCTGCCAACAAGAAAACATTTGTATTAGATATTCTGTGTCAATCCTTCCTGAAAAGGCGGATTATTTTTATCTACATTGTATTGTCTTCTCATTTACTAATATGGGTACTTATATAGATATAAGAAGATGTGGTATGAGTGCCAATGAGACAACTCTCCATCAAAGTCAAAATTTATAAAAGTAAACCATTATAGGTCACAGTACGGTCTTCAACATGGAGCCTTGGCTCACACCGAACAGTAAGCTATAAAGGGCCTCAAAAAAATTACTAGTGTAAAACCATTCAAACGGGAAAACCAACGGTCTAATCTATATAAAAAACGAGAAACGAGAAACACTTATGAACCACATCAACAAACGACAACTACTGAACATCAGATTCCTGACTTAGGACAGGTGCAAACAAATGCAGCGGGTTTAAACGTTTTTATGGTACCAAACCTTCACCCTTTTTCTGAAACAATAGTGTAACATCACAACATAGAAAGACACACTATAAAATATCAACTGAAATAGCTTAACTCAATCAAAGGACATATTAACACTTATGTTTATCTACTAAGCTAACTACTTAAACATAAATATTTATAATACTAAAACAAGTTTTACAAAGTTTACATTCTTTTCATATTATCCAGTTGATTATAATAAAATTTGAAAAAAGAAGGGGTTATTAATTAAAACTATGCTTTACATAGAAGTCCATTTTGTTTGATAGATACTTGTTTAGCTATGATTTTATGAATTGACGACGACAATCATTTTACATTATCTTCAACCATGACAATTATCTTAGATTACGATATCAGTCCACTTATAAACCCAAGACACTTACAAAAAAAAAAAAAAGAAATCATGAAAAATCACAAGTCTGCTCACACAACATTTAATCTATGTTCTTTTCGTATTTTATCAAAAGCGGAATAAGTAAATTTTCCTCCACTGAACTGTATACTAATCCACAACCCGTTATTTTGTTCTGGATTGCAACACCATCAAAAAAGACATATCACATAACTAGTAAGTACCATGATCCAAATGACGGTTACCACAAGTAAAGCACAATCTGCTTCTAACTGCAGGGGCACCTGATTTCTCATCTTGTCCTGATAGGCTTCGTGTTGCTCAATGTTTAGTTTTTTATGTTTTGTTTAGTGGACTTGTGAAATAGCCAAAATCAGTCTACGATCAACGTTGCCTGAGGGAGTTGAAACCTTTTTTTTTCTAGTAATTTAAAAATTCATAAACAGACAATTTAGAAAGATTTGTTATAAATCATACCAACTACCGAGGTACTGACTACTGAGCCGATGATACCCTCGGGTACTGATAGTCCACTAGCAGAGGTATCAACCCATTGCTGTAAAAAATAATAAAAACAACACACCATAAATTTCAGGCGTCCGAAGCGCTCTTCTAGATTTACCTTCATCAAGAAATCTCAAAGCCGAATATTTGAACATGTTGAAAGCCAAGGATGTATAAGAACCATAACATTTGGAGATTTATATGAAAAAGGACATGAAAATAGTCACATTATCTAGGTCAACTTTGCCTTAGGGATTTGAAACCTCATTTTCTTTGTCAATTCAAAGTTTATACCGAGTACTGACTACTGAGAGGATGATACCAGCAGAAGTATCGACCCAGTGATGTAAAATAATAAAAACAACTTTTTATTGATTTCATGTGTTTGAAGCGCTTTCCTGGAGTTACCTTCATCTGGATTGCTCAAAGCCGAATATTTGAAAGCCAGTGCTGTATAAGCATCATAACGGTTGAAGAATTATATGACCAAAAAAGGAACTGTGTGCTTTTTCGTTTAGTTTTTTTTCAAATCCCTAAGAAAACAAAAACAAATTTGACATACGTTTCGCAAGAACTCATTAGAATATTGTCAATAGTTTGATGAGTTTAACGTGTGATATTACTTTGAAGTCTTGTTCGACCAACTTCCTGTTTCCAAGTTTATCGTACTTTAAAATTTTCAATATGTGGAATGAACAATGCTTTTGGCACATTGTTATCAGAGAGTACTGGACAGAATGAATAAACTTTTGGTCAGCTGCTTGACAGTGATTAGTTGTATCGTGTAACTGTTGTGTGAATCTCTCAAATACCTTCTTTCTGTTTCCTGAAACTTTGACTCTACCAATTGGTAAGATGAAAACCAATGTGTATGACACCCTTTTCTCATAATTTACTGAACGATTTTGTAGTTTGTTAGCAATTTTACAGTGATTTCGTGTATATTTAGTACGATTTATGACTTATAACCTGTGCGTGCTTTTAGATTTTGTCTCATGAAAAGATTTATTTGTCTTGTCTTGTTTAATGTCATTTCTATAAAAAATGGAAATAATAGCACAAATGCTTTTAAAGCACATCATCTATTTACAATTATCTAGGCCGTAGTTTGCACAAGGATACGACTATTACTGGAAATAGCTAGTTGTTTCAAAAAACGAGAAAAGATCCAGTATATATAAACATAAGTTTGCAAAGCTTGGTATATCTTCTTGTGTTCGACTTTGTATATTGATTCCTGCAGCATACAAAATGTTGAATGTCATAACTCCAGTTCTTCCTCACATATGAACCAGTATTCTGTATCTGATCATGAAGCCTGAGGATATATTAAAAAGTACTTTTGTCAGAAAAATCAACGATATATGCAAAAAAAAAGGTATGGTGATTATAAATGAGCAACTAAAACACTACACGAAATCCCGGATTTGAAGAGGTATGCAAATGTTATGTAAATGTATTCAGAGACCAACATTTACATATATTTACAAACCGCTGCATTTAGTTTATCTTGGATTTACATGTAGTAAATATCAACATTGCTTGTGATATACCCTCCTATAAAACATATTAACACCTAATCAAACCATTTTAAAGTTTAGAATTTGCATATATTTATTACCATCTCAAAACTTTCGCAAACTTATGTATTTGTATACCTCTGCAAATGGAAATCTTTGTCATGTATTTTTCTGGGATGTTAATTTATCCGCAAATGTGTTTCTTTGTCTAGGTAGCAAAGCATCATCGTTCAAATAATTTTATAGGGGTTATAAAGTGTAAGGTGCATCTACATTTGCCTAGTATGTAAACCAATTCAAAACGAGAACTTTATAGAGGGGTGTAAAGCATCATTTTCTTTAATCTGCAGAGACCTGTCAAATGTATTGTAAAGGAATATTTTTGTTAATCTTTATAGTCGGCTGAAATGTATGTCAAATCAGAACATATCAAAAGCCTTTGAACATATTCCAAAATGTATGTTAAATACATAGATTTGCAGACAATTTGTTTAAGGTCAAATGATAATATCAATGACATGTGTAAAAATATTGGACCAAATGTAACTTTGAATACATATGCAAAGAAATGATAAAGAAAGATATTTCAGACAGCTAGAAATGTATTTGTAAATATATTGGGCATGTGTAACTTTGATTATGTATGCAAAGATATTATAAAGAAAGATATTTAAGACAGCTAGAAATGTATGGTAAATAGTTATATTTGCTTTTAATTTGCTGATATATTTGAAAGGTGCAGATTATATGGACAAATATTGCCATAGCTTTAATGGTCAAGCTATGATATGACAAATATAGCTGCTTTGGGATTGGTTTTGGCATATTGGTAATATCATTTATTATACATGAATTTTAATAATTTCGTTTTAATAAAAAAAAATCGGGTCAACAAAATCGGTTCTTGATCTCTTCTCTGTTTGGAGTATCAAATTTAAAATCGGGTTGCATTCGGAAGGTTATCGAGCGATTTATCAAGTTTTTATAAAAGGTCTAAGTTTCTGAAATAGTCTAGAAATATACTTTCATCGGTAAATTAGTTGCCACATAATATTTGACACAAAACACATCTTGAGGGAATATTTTTTTTTTAAAGAATCGGCTAGTTTGCACACATATATAAACGTTAAATCTATTGACGAATATTTGTAATATTTGTTTTCCTTATCCGTTAAGTCCAGTCACGAGATGTTGAACTCCGTGTGGTTCATGAAGCGTCCTCTACAAAAACTTTCTTGTGTGTGAGAAAGAAAGTTAAAAATTACAAACAAAGAACCAGTGAGTCCCGTGTCATAATTGACACACAATTTACCAATGAAATCAAACAAAATCGATAGATAATATCATTCCATCGACGAGATGTCGCCCTTCCTCCGATCAACGGGGTTTATCAGCAGTTAAGTGTGACAATTGTCACCTTTTACAGAAAGATCTGGTCCGACCACTATACAAGAAATGATGTATATGAACTCAACTCTACTTCCAATGTATTTGATGCACTGCTTGTTTTCTTATATCGAGGTATATGCAATTTAATTACAAAATTGCATATTTTAACTAACATATAAATATATAAAAAGTCCAGAAACAATTGACTATCTTTCATATCAATACATTTTTCAGTCGACGTTTAGCAGGCGCTGATTTACTTGAATAATCAATCAAGCTATTACAAATATTAAAGAACATAATTCATGATTTAGAAATTGCTCTTGCTTTAGTTATAAGTGTTGTTCTTTGAGTATATAGCGGTAACAGTCTCGTATATCCTACGTCATGAAAAAAATATTTCAATTTCAGGGTTTGAACATGTAATATGACCGATGGTCTAGAATTTGGTGATGTCTCAGTGATGGAAAAAAGTCAATTGTCAATCCGATCTTGTGTGAAGTCTAATCGCTTGATATAACTTATTTTGTAGGAGTAACACGAGAGGTGTCACATGTGGGATAAGATCTTCTTACCCTTCCGCAGCACCTTATATTAACCCCGTTTTTTGAAGGGGTTCGTGTTGCTCAGTCTTTAGGTACTATGGTTCGTCTTTTGGTCTTTTTTTTTTTGCATTGGCGTTCGATTTATGAATTTAAATTTCCCTTTGTTATCTTTCGCCCCCCTTGTAGACTATCAATCTAAAAAACGAAACTAATGAATATTACCGTATCTAAGGGTTAAATAAGGTCAATCACTGTCATTTATTACGTAAAGTTATGTGAATAAAACAAGGTATTTCATTACAGTTTTTAATTGTAAATCGTACTACTACGAGTGTCTTGTAAAAGAAATAGGAATAAATGAGCAGTCAGTAAATCCCACATACAAAAACATATCATTTGACAAGGATGAGATTTTGGCGCATCATAAGTCCTTCATGGCTTCAATGAACATTACATTGAACAACAAATCGGAGAACTTACCTTGTTTGTATTGGATACCTAAGCTTCTCAGAATTCCGTACAAACAACGGTACATTGCCGGCTCATCTGCATCTTCGACTAAAGAATTGTCCATTAGATTGACAAAAATTCTGTCCGCAGTGAAAGAGGGTCTTCAGAAGTACTGTGAAACTGTTTACTCGCGTAGTGGTATTAACCATATGTGGATTCTAATAAACTCTAAAGAACCGCTGAATAATTTTACATCTCGATCTTTTTCTGAAATTAGTTCTATCAAAACTTTTAATTTTTCAACCCTGTATACCACCATTTCCAATGAGAAATTGAAAAATCGTCCAAAAGAAATAATCCACAATGCTTTTCAACATAAAAATGGTAGCATACGCTATAAATGTATTACTTTGGTATACCATGCGGCTTATTTTGTTAATAAGGAACAAAAAGGTAAAACATGCTACACAGAGGAACAAGTGATCAGTATGCTGGAGTTTCTGATTGACATCATATTTGTTGAATTTGGAGGTAGACTTTTTCAACAAATTGTCGAACTGTGCGCCTCTCCTTGCCGACCATTTTGTATTTTCATATGAGTCGTAGTTCCTTCAGACACTTGTCAAAAACAAGAAGATCAAAGAAGCCAGGTCATTTAATTTCACATTCAGATATATTGATGATGTTATTTCCATTAACAATCCAAACTTTTCTGATTGGGTTCCATTAATATACCCCCCAGAACTAGAAATTAAAGAAACAACAGACACGGCTTCCTCCGCCTCATTTTTAGACTTATACCTCGAATTTGACATACGAGGTCATCTCAGTACCAGAATCTATGACAAACAAGACGATTTTAATTTTGAAATTATCAATTTCCCCCACCTTAGTAGCAATATACCACATTGGTCCACATTGATGTCCAAAGGGTCCAAAATTAACTTTGTATGATTTCATAAAAAAAAAATTCTTGGGGTTCTTTGGTATGCTGAAACTAACCGGAATTTAGAAATGTTTAATTTTGGGCCCCATTGTAAATTGTTCTACATTGATGTCCAAAGGGTCTGAAATTAACCTTTAGTTATACTTGTGTTGCACTCAAATGGGTATGCAATTAATGTGTTATGTCACTGTTGTGACGATCATATATAATCTATTAGCATATCTGTATTTTATAACAACGATTCTTATGAACGATAGTTTGAAAAATAGAATAAAAGATAAATAAAGCTATATTTCCCCCTGTTTACTATCAATACTGCTTCTGATTTGAAGGCGAGTTCAAGATGGTGTAAAACATTTGAATATCTCCTTCAAAATCAGTTCTCACTTTGATTTAATTTTCAATAACTTTATTCATGAAGAAAACATAAATCGCTGTCAAATTATAATGTAAAACAAATGAAATGAGAAAACTAACGCCCTGTTTAATGTA
This sequence comes from Mytilus californianus, assembly GCF_021869535.1. Taxonomy (NCBI): domain Eukaryota; kingdom Metazoa; phylum Mollusca; class Bivalvia; order Mytilida; family Mytilidae; genus Mytilus; species Mytilus californianus. The sequence continues at coordinate 85,991,530 of NW_026262701.1, forward strand.
CAAAAAATTACCTTAGTTTGTCTTCTTCGTCGATTTATGATATTTGTACATCGATAAACTACTACTGCCTTAATTTATAGATAGAGTGACATTTAAACATATAATTCTCCCTTTTTAAGCTTTAGAGTAGCAATTTCATTAAAAAAAAATAATATACTCTTACGTTTTATAAGTAGGTAGACAAAATGATGATGATTATTAGACAGAATTACAAAAATTGAAATCAAATACTAGAGATTGTCATAGAAAATATTTATATAAATGTTGAACAACATTTCGGTGTAAAGCAAAACATAGTTGGGATTGGCTGTATTTTTAAATTTGAATTTTAAATAATATCTGAAAATAAAGAATAAAAGTTTCAAATACACTAACGTCCGATACGTTACTTATGTTAACCACGATTACACACATTGCGCTGGAATTGTTCAAGCATGCGTTTTACAATTAATATTTTAATGAAATTATTGAAGTATAATACTCTTAGATAAAGTCAGGATTCACAAATATTTAGATTTTCAATGATTATGCGATCGTCAAATTGTCAACGTGGATCACCGATATTTGCAAGACAAGGATGCTGCAATGTTATGAAAAAGTAATGTGAAATAAATCGTGGAAAAAAAGATTTTACGATGAAGTTGTTTTCTTTTAATGTTAAGGTCAAATGTGAAAAAAAGTAACGTGACCCTTACGATCGCAGGAAACACATGTGAGAGGGATTAAATACTATAGCCTCCGTGAAAGTTATTGTGCGTTGCCTAAGAATTCCACAGATGATGTTCATGGTCTGTTTTTTCAATTAGTAATATCTTCAGTTAATGCTAGATACACAACTGATTTGGGATCATTCTTTTACACATCGTTTATTTGTTTTAATCATCTAATTATGAACCAATCAGTGGTGCATTTAGCAATTACAGAAGATGTTAACACGAGCGATCATGTGAAATCCAAAGTTAATTTAATAGAGGTGGTGGCAAATAACACACACATGCACACCCTCATAAACAGCTTTGTTTAACTACTAGTAGAAAGACATACGATAAACAGCAAACCAACAAATAGATGATCATTAACACCAATGCAAATAAAGTTAAATATGAACATTACAAAGCTCAAACTATATAACAAGCAATAAATGGTAAAAAAAAACAAACAAAAAAAACAAATCAAAACACTCAAAGAAAAACAAACAATCTAAGTTTTTCCGAAAAATCAAGCGGTATCTGTCTCTGACTAAGTTGTATATAATAGACCAAGGCGAAAATCTAGAATAGGAGGCTAAGAACGTGTCTGCTGAAATCCACCCTTGTGCTCTACTTATAGATTAACCTATCAAAATACTGTTTTGTTCATTCACATACATACTTTAACACTTAAATATATATCAATAAATCTACAATCTTTCACTATGAAAAAGATATATACTGTGGATTCATTATTGTTCGTTGGATACCAATTTTCGTGGGTTTCGTGGCTATGGGTGAACCACGAAATTAAATGTTCAACGAATGACAACTTTTCGAAAGGCTTGTATGCAGACATAGAAAAAACCACGAAATTAAATATCCACGAACATAAAAGTTTTCCTTGATCCACGAAAATTGGTACCCACGAAAATAAATGAATCCACAGTATTCTGAATTTACATTGACTTTTAATCAGTAAACATGCTTGGAAGATCGATGATTATTGGTCGCTTATGGTTATACAGTAAGAACAGTTCCTTTTTCGTATTTTTGAAGTTGCAAACTTTTTAATTTAACAAGGATTTGTTTTTTATTATATTTTAGTTTTTGTGTGAGCAGGACAGCGTAATCTTTGTTTTCCTTGGTATTTTCTTAGGAGTAACAATCTTTTATTTCAATGAGTATTTTTGATTTTTTGCCAAGCCTAAATTAAGGAACATTTGTAGAGTTATCTACTTCGTCCTGGTGGTATTATAGGTTTACCTTATGTAGGTAATGACAATCCTTTATCTCACAAAACAAATCAAATTTAACACGTGTAGTTGGATGCAGTGTAATGGCTCTTAATAGTAAAATATCAAGACAAAACGCCATCGAAGTTCCATGACGCTTCGATTCAGATTAAATTAAAAAACAAAAATAAAGGATCCTTAAATCGAGTCTTGTGTATGATTCGTCAAGCGTACGTGCCTTTCATCAAACTGTAAAACAGCTCTATTTTGACGAAAGGTACGAACGAACGTAAAGAGAGCACGTATTAAATTCTCACGATAACACTTAAAGTCTATGTATTATCCGATAAAACTGCATTCTCTTCAAAACCAAAGGTATCTTTAAAGAATTAGGCATTTTGCAAATAGAACGCCCATTTGAAGTGTGAAAATAAAGAAAAAGACTATAAAATACACTGACGTCCAATACGTCGCTGCGGTTAACCTTTATTACAAACGAGAATTGTTCATGTATGTTTTCTCAAATCCTTAAACCATTATCATTTTGATGAACTTCTTGAAGTATGACACTCTAGATTTATCGACACAATTCTTTATTGTTTTAATATGGTAAAAACTATGCCATCATCAACGATTATCAACAAAATTTGCCAGACTAAAATGCAACAATGTATGGAAAAAAACAAAAACAAAAACAAAAAAACCAAACAAACTGGGAGATGGAAAAAAACTAGATTGTGTTTGAAGTTCCTTCAATAAATATAAATGTCAAATTTATGAACAAAAACGGGCGAAAACGCGAAATCCCGTGTCAATTGAATCGGAACATTAAAGATGACTTAACACACATACACCCTAAGAAATAGTTTTGATTTAAATACTGGTAGTTAGATGTAGGAAACATGTAGACAAAGCAACTGTTAATCAACAAATAGATGACCATGACCATCAATATAAATAGAGTTTAATATGAACATAATTTGATTTTCGGGTTGGTTTGTTGGTTGCGTGGTTGGTTGGGTTGGGGGGATTGAGGGTATGAACAAACAGACACGTGCTGAAAGGAAGTAGTATATGTGCCTTGGTTTTTTCTTATGTTGAATAATGCAAAGATGTAGTTTTTGTATATAGTCCTTTTATGGGGGGGGGGGGGGGGGGGGGGGGGGGATTCAAGGTGATCGATCACAATCTTTTTTAACGGTATTTTGTCATGTTTGTCTTTTGTCTTCTTTAGCCGATGCCTTTGTTAAGCAAATTTTGTTATATCATTCCCCTGGCTGTAGTATATGTTTGCCTCGTATATGTTCCAAGAAAATTTAAGTTTAACCTGTGTCGTTGAATGCAGTGTCATAGTTTTAATTGTCATATTGTGAAAAGAGTCAACATAGGGGATCCCTCAAACTGGTTTTACGTATCATTCGACATCCGTGCATACCTTTCGTCAAATTGTCAGAAAACTCTACTAGACAGACACATCAAAATAACAAAAAACCTGGTAAAATCAGATCCAAAAGGATGAAAACTAGATGCTTCGACTGGATATGAGGGCCTCCTTCTTTATATGCATCCCCGGCCGTGCGACCCCACACTCGGTCAGTATGTCATAATAGGGAATAGGACATTTTTAAGGTCAAATCATTAAAGAAACTGCTCCACAGTAACAAGCTTTCGTGCTTCCCTTAAAAAACTGTAATAAGATGAATATATACCAATAAATAAAATAAAGTTTTAATAGACAATAAATTTACCTAGTTTGCATATGATAAACTACCATTATTTACTGTGTCTCTGTATAATGTATTTGTCAATGTGTAATAAATTCAATTTACATATATTTATTCTTATTAAAGAATTGAAATAGTACTTTAATGTTTATTTTTTGGTGGTCATTTCGCTATAAAGAAGTCTGATAGCTGTAGATCATTACCCGTAAGTGATATACATGTAGAAGACGTCATAATGTAAGTACACATTTCTGTTCCCTATACTGAAATAAAAGTAATATATATATATATATATTTGTAAGGAATCTAATATTTGATAAGACAAAAGACACTTCTTCTATAACATTGACAATTCCTGTTAACCTTTTTATATAGGAGAGTCTGGATGGGGTTTACAGAAAAGAGAAAAATTGCCAAAAATATAATGAATAGAGTTATAAATAACGCGTATTTTGAGGTTTTTCTTGTCGTATAACAATCAGTGGGTTATCAGGACTGCAAAAATAGCTAGACAGTCGTGACACCCCCAGGTGTTCATACGACAAGAAAAACCTTATGTATTATCTGACCTTTTTATCGTAAAAATTATTATTTTATTCAAAGATTTGCGGCAAAATTGCATCTCATTTTAATGATCACATTAAAGTGGCATATTTTGTTTCATACGTTTATTTATAACAACGCCCAACGGCTAAATTATATAACTCATTATAAAAGCTGGTACTTACTGTCCAGTTAACTAAAAATTTGACTAGAGTTGCACGTTCCAAGAATTAAAAAAAAAAATACAAATCAATTATTAATTATTTACATCAACCTAACAAAAAGGGTGTTTTTTCATTTATACGACCGCAAATTTTTCGCATTTGTATTATGTTATGGCAATGTCTGGGTCGTCGTCCGAAGACATTTTGTTTTTTTAAACAATAACTTGAGTAGACGTGTATGTACATGCGGGTAACTATCATAGCCGATGAGTAATTAATGATAAAAAAGGGGCAAGAAAAGCACTTTTCTCTTTCAGAACAATAACTCATGTATAAGTGTATGGTTCTCTATGAAATTTTACCACATGGTTTCTAACCTCAAAAGGAAGGTTGGGATCAATTTTAATGGTCCAACTCGTCTAGGTACTAGGGGTAAAAAAACTAGGATTTTCTGGTTTTTGGTCAATAACTTGAGCATAAGTCTGTGAATTGCTATTTAATTGTGTCACAAAGTTTTAGACCATCAATGGATGGTTAGGATTTATTTTGGGTTTATATAACGGTTTAAGGAAAAGGGGCCAAAAACAATACTTTTGTAATACATTTTATGAATAGCTAATTTCTTGACTATTTTCAATTGAGTTTAATTCAAAGTCTTGCATTCTTCTGGTTTTTTTTAATGTGATGAATCCAGAATTTAGAACAATAAATTCACTTAAGATGTTTAGTTTTGGGCCAGGTTTTCATGTTGGTCTAAATCGGGGCTAAGATAAAATTTTGTTTGATTTCAACAATAATTGAATACATTGGGTTCTCCGAGAAGCTGAATCTAACCTTATAGTTAGTTAGCTTTTATATTGTGGGACCCGTTATCAAATTGATCTACAGGGTTAATTCAAAATTAAACGTTGTTTGATTTCATTAGAATTTGAATTCGTGGGGTTCTTTGATAGGTTGCTTCCATCCATGTATTTAGATTTTTTAGACTGGACCATAATTGATAAATATCCAATTTAATAACAACTAAGTACTTAGACCACATTCATTCTGTGTCAGAAACTATGCTATATAAAATATTTAATTAGAGCCGTAGTACACAATTGATATAAAGTCATAGTTAAAAATAGATATAGCATCATAAAAATATCTTATTTTAGAGAAGAAATAAAGCTTGAGCTTTAAAGTTCATTATTAGCTTATACAATTGTAAAGTAGAGCTGTAAATCTGGCATCGCATGCTGATAAAGGGACATATAATATTACTTCACAAACAGATATTATAAACAAAATATTGAGTCTGTTAAAATTGAGATTTGATTTGGTAAAAAATGCCTCAAAATTAAAGAATATAGAAATAAAGAGAACCATTTAGACCCTTATATCTTTTGAAATAATTGTGAAGATTAGCGATATAACAAAACAAATGATAGGGTTAAACCTTTGTTTTTTTGTGTGTCTACTAGTATACACCTAAATAATACTAAGAAGATGTGGTATAATTTTCTATGATACAACTTTCCACGAGAGACTAAATGATGAAGAAAAATACTTATAGCATTATCACAAAAGCTTACCAATGTCGAATAAGTCCCTTATATAACAAGTCAACAAGTAGAACCAGTGGTAAACTGAAAAGGCAGAGCAAAACAGCAGCAGCAGCTTACTGATTTTGAGATACAAATGTGAATATACAACAGTTCGTTATTTTTCCAATTATTGTATGCAAGAGATAACAGAGGGACAGTCAAACTCATAGATCGAAAACAAACTGACAACGCCATGGCCAAAAATAAAAAGACAAACAGACAAATAATAGTACAGATGACACAACATAGAAAACTAAAGACTAATCAATACGAACCCCACCAAAAACTGGGGGTGATCTCAGGTGCTCTGGAAGACATAAACAATATAGAACAATAAGAAAAGAGTACCCTCCCAAATAAAAACAGAATGAATAAACCCGACAAAGATACAGGGAAAGTTCAAATGATAATTGATTTGAAAACAATTACTTGCATTTCTTCATTACATGTTCATTTTTAAAAGATTTTTGTGATCAAGTGGAACATCTTCAAACAAAACTCAATTTTAAAACCAAAATATCAGAAAAAACATATAGCATTTGGATACAAAATATCAGATCAAGGATATTATGGTTTTAACTTTTTTTTTGGCAGTTTAAGGTTTTCGCATTTACAAGTCATATTTTGTATCAGATCAAAACATGAAATGCTTACCTGTGTATATATTGTTTATAAAGGAATTATTAAGGGTTCTGACCGACAGGTAAATGGTTTTTGAAAATGTTTTTTTTCTAATCTCAAGAAACTGGCCCCTCAGAAGTATTTGACAGTGAAGTATAATTGTAAAATTGAGAATGGAAATGGGGAATGTGTCAAAGAAACAACAACTCGACCAAAGAGTAAAAAAACAACCAAAGGCAATCAATTGGTCTTCAACACAGCGAAAAAATCCTGCATCCGGGGGCGGACTTAAACTGGCTCCTAAACAAAAATGTGTTCAGTGAAAATGGACGTCATACTAAACTCCTAAACATATAAATGAACTAAAATTAAAAAAAAACCATACAAGACTAATAAAGGAAAGAGGCTCCTGACTTGGGACAGGCGCAAAAATTCGGCGGGGTTAAACATGTTTAGTGAGATCTCAACCCTCCCCTATACCTCCAGCCAATGTTGATTAAACAAACACGCAGCAATGACAGGCAATCTAAAAAATAATGAAAATATATTTGATTTTACTGGCTAATCTTAATTGCTCTAAATCGGAAAACATTTTATTTTTCTCACAAATTTAGTAAAAATGCACACCGTTATTAACAACACTGAGCCAACCGCTGTGATAACAACACGATCAGGAAATCTTCAACCTCAACAAATATTCCATGTGAAGACATTTAAGAATTTGGGTGGTCTGCAGATTGTACTCGGCGCAATATTAGTACTCCTCAGTCTAGTGGATTTAATAGGAATGGCCTTTATGTTCATATACCTCTTACCAACATTAATATGCTCTGGATGGGTAAATATGTTTTTTTTTGTTAGAGAATTAAAAACATTCATTACTGCATTAGATTCTTTTGAATATTTTTATAAGTACAAATTATATCTTTACGATTGTAATCATGATCATATTATTAGCTCACCTGACCCAATGGGCCAAGCACTACAAAAGTCTAAAAGTCTGAAAAGACCAGTTTTTGTCTTAATTTGCATGAACTTTTACTCGACATTCTCCAAAAGTATGACTTGTGTCTTATTTTTTCTTGACAAATTCTCATTTATATTAAATTTGTATGAAATTTACTTGACATATTCTCGACATTCTGAATATGGTCTTAAAATTTCTTGACAAATTCTTGACATTTGAATACTGTCTAGAAATTTCTCGACATATTCTCAACATTCTTATTTTTTCTCAGTATGGCTTGACATATTCTGGACATTTTGAATCGTGTCTTAAATTTACTTGACAGTTCTGAGTTTTACCAATCATGACCAATATTCATGATATAACTTTAATCTTTATTTCTCTTTATATGATATACTGTTGTTTCAAGTTGCACTTCTTTACAACAAAAATAAAAGTTGGGCATGTTAAATAATTCAAAATTTGGGTATATAAATATTTTTACAAATGCAAATATGGCTATGAAATCTAAAGTATAAAATAATTCAAATGTGGGTGTGTTGATATAAAACAATTTCAATGTGGGTTTTTGAATAATTACAAATTTTGATTCCTAAATCTTATAAATAAAATGATTCAAACCAATCATACTGTAGACATATTTCATTCTACATTCATAATATTCAATGTTGATATGGTAAATAATTATTATTCCAAAATGTGGTTTATATAAATAGCAAATTATGATGATATACAAATCATTCATTTTAAAGAAGAAAAATTTGTGTAATGTCATCTGTTAGAATATATTAAGTATTACACATGGACAGGATGTTCCCCATAAAATTAAGGTATTCCACACCCCAGAGTACACGCAACTGTCAAATAGAAGTTATTGCTTTACCTGTAATCAGCCATACAACTTATCAGTTGACCGACCATGCCACTACAATTTAAAAAGTTTGTTGATAGATGAAAATGAAAATCATCATTTTGATGAAAAAAAATTGAATTGAAATGGATTTTCTTCATCAAAATTATGAAGTTAATTATTTTAACATAAAAACAAATTGAATAATTCCCAAAGATTAAAAGAAAATTATTATCTACTCCAGGAATAATAACAAAAATGTATTTATAATTGGTCCCATCAATGATTTCTATAGAAATCATCGGTCTTATGAAATGGTTCTCACACAGACTTGCATAATATAGATCTAAACATTTTTTTCTTTTCAGGAAGGAGTTATCACAAATATTTATTTTTGATAAAAAATTATAAAATTCAACACTCACATTTGAATAAAAAATGTTTTTGGGTTGTTCTAAAAAATGAATAAGGTTTTTGAATCAAGATGGGAACAAATTATTTGACCTAAACGAAAGCCCCCCCCCCCGCCCTCTTTTTTTAGCCACACAAACCCAAAAGATGAATTGTGGGGTCCAAAAGAGATACAAGACACCTATTTTAGTAAAGCAAATTTGACTGGCAGTTTTGCGAACGGCAAAAATCTAAATGCTGTTTGTCAATACCTTTGACTAATATTCCAAGTGAAAACAATCACTTAAATGTTTAATAAAAATAAATCAAAATTAAACTACATGGGGGATTATTCAGGGTATTCCAACTTAGTTGCACCAAAAGGGTATCTTACTATACCAAATTAATCCTTGATTCTTCAAAGTTTAGTTTAGCTATAATAAAAAGGAGTATACAACAGCAATAGAATGTCACAAACAGTGCAGAATAAGTCTGTTCACATTCCAGGCTAAATTTATACTGTTGAGATAGTGTCAAGACATATTTAAGACCGTCAAGAATGTGTCGAGACATATTCAGACATTATTTAGAATGTCAAGAATATGTCGAGACATATTCAGACATTATTAAGAATATCAAGACAGATCGAGACAAATTTAAGACAGTCAAGAATTGGTCGAGACTAATCGAGACTCTTATCAGATGATACAGGAAGTGTCGAGAAATTTTAAGACAATGTTCATACTGTCAAGACACTTGTCAAGAAAAATCAAGAACCTTATTAGACAAATTCATACTATGTCAAGAATTTTTAAAAATTATTCAGACAAATTAAGAATGTCGAGTAAAAATTCATGCAAATTCAGACAAAAACTGGTCTTTTCAGACTTTTTGACTTTTGTAGTGAAGTGAGCTTTTCTCAACACTTTGCGTCCGTCGTCCGTTAACTTTTACAAAAATCTCCTCTGAAACTACTTAACCAATCCTGGCCACAATCATCATTAGAGTATATAGTTATAAAAATGTGTCCGACATGACCGACATCGCTAAAAATAGAACATAGGGGTAAAATGCAGTTTTAGGCTCATATTCTGAAACAAAAGCATATCTAGAGCAAATCTGACATGGGGTCAATTTTGTTTATCAGGTTGAGATCTATCAGTCCTGAATTTTTTAGACGAAACAGACAACCTGTTGTTGGGTTGCTGCCCCTGAATTGATAATTTTAAAGAAATTTTGCAGTTTTTGGTTATGATCTTTAATACAATCATAGATAGAAATAAACTGAAAACAACAATAATGTTCAGCGTAGTAAGATCTACAAATTAGTCAACGTGACCAAAATTGTCAATTGTCCTCTTAAAGAGTTATTGCCCTTTATAGTCATTTTTTTTTTAATTTTCTTTTACCAAATTCTACTCCTCTGAAACAACTAAGACAAATTTAATCAAACATGACCATAATCGTCATTAAGGAACCTAGTTTAAAAAATGTGTCCGATGATCCCGCCAGCCAATCAACATGTCCGACATGGCCTAAAATAGTACATAAGGGTAAAAGGTAGTTTTGGCCTATAACTCTGAAACAAAAGCATTTAGAGCAAATCTGAAATGGGTAAACATATTCATCAGGTTTAGATATATCTGCCCTGAAATTTTTAGACGAATCAGACAACGCGTTGTTGGGTTGCTGCCACTGAATTGGTGAATTTAAAGACATTTTGCAGTTTTTGGTTATTATCTTAAATATTATTAAAGAAAGAAATAAACTGTAAACAGCAATAATGTTTAGCAAATTAAGATCTACAAATAAGTCAACATGACCAAAATTTTCAATTGACCCCTTAAGAAGTTATTGCTCTTTATAGTCAATTTTACGTAAGTTTTGTAATCTTTTACACAAATCTTTTCTACTCAATCTACTGGGCCAAATAGAATTAAACTTAGCCACAATTTTCAATAGGGTATCTTGATTGAAAAATGTATCCGATGACTCTGTCATCCAACCAACATTGCCGCCATGGCTAAAAATAGAACATAGAGAGTTGCTATAGAAGTCTAAGGAAAAATTGTAAAAAAAAACTATTTCAAAAGGTCACAACTTGGAAACTAATTTGAATAATGATAAGGGGTCTTCAGTAACTATTGTAAGACTACAATGGGATAACCTGCTATTAATTTAACTACTGAGCCAAATTAAACCAAAGTTGGCCTCAATCATTATTAGGGTATCTAACAAAATGTACTATTAATTATGAGTTTAACCTTATTTTACATGATTTCGAAAACAACAGTAGATACAGATGAGCGACACAGACTCTTGGGAACTTCTAGCTTTTATTCCAGAGGCTGCCTCATCAAACTTGGAAAGTGTATAAAAGCTTGGCACCCTTTATTTCTATTAGTGCTACTTAGGGTAAATTACTAATCCACTTTTATTACTTCTGGATTTACTCTGTTTCCTATTGAACATTAGGGTTTCGAAATGCGCATTTGGTTTATTAACCCTAATTCAATAAAATTTGATTTAATATTTCTGCAACTGGGTCAATATCTCCGGATGCGAAAGACTTCATTCATTGAGTTTACCATCCCCGGCAGCAAATGTGTTTCTGCTTGTTTGGTGTTCCTTGTGAAATTCAAGCGACAAAAAAAGTCAAAAAATTTGGTTAATTGTAAGATAAATCCTTTCCCGATCTACATGTTTTTCGTTTATGAGTGTTTTGGAGCACTTTTGTGTTTTTAGATGATTGTTCTTTTTCTTATGACCAACTTTTTCTTTTCAATTTCAGTTTCTTTTCTGCAACATGTGCAAAGGGACAAACAAACTCCAATTTTTACTTTAACTTCTATGCTATTGATCTGAGGTGCTAGATAATTCGTTACACATACCAAATTTTTCCATCAAGTTGAAAACCTGTGACATATAAAAAAAAAAGCAGATATATGTACTTGTTTACATTGTGTTTGCCCCATAATTCTTCGATGATACCTGATCACCCAGTCAGGAATGTTGTCTCCGTCCGCTCTTATCAAAGGTTATATGATGACTTCAGAACGCAGTTCACTATAAAAAAATATAAATCAGTCGCACAATTTCTCTTGCAAACGTTGGAAACTTTACATTTACGCTATCGGTTAAATTTTGCAATTGTACAGGACATCGATATTGATGTTAGAAAAAGGAACACTACACTTTCTTACAATCTTATCAAACCAAAGAATTCAGTTTGATTAAATGTCCGTTTTAAAAATGTTATTGCAAAATTATTTTCTGGGACTCATCAAAAGCCTACTTATATAATGAAAAAGGTTAATATGCTCGATATAATTACTTAAAAAGTAATGATATGATCGAAGCTGTACATTTTCTCTTGATGATATTTATGAACGTTTTAGCAATTACGTCTATCGCCAGGTTGCAGGCATTCTTATGAACGCCAATTGCAGACTTGTCCCTGTATTGTTCGTGGCGAAAAAGTAAAAGACCTGTTTAAATACATTTGATTGTTTATTTCAAAAACAATTTCCGTAGTGATGTTTTTTCGTTAAATAATCAAGAATTATTGCAATATACATGATATACTGCCAAAAAGGATCCAAAGAAACTTACTTGAAATAAATCAAATATTAACAGCAATAACGGTCTGTTCCTTCTTAAAGATATTTAAGCTCTACACGGTAAACTCTTCACATAAACTTACAATTGTATGTTCCCTATTGTTATGTTTCCTTATTTAAACGACGATGATCGCTGCAAAATCTTACGGTGGTTGTATATCCTAATTTGGTCGCTATGCCCGTGTTTGTAGCGCAGTTTTAGATTTGAATGAATATTATCTATGAACTACTGGTAAAGATTCGGTCAACGAATTACTTAAAACCTTCTCTAAATTCTTGCACAGATACAAATGTGACAAAGAATAGGAACTACCAGTAGACAACTTATTATAAACGGAATATCATATACAAATATGTTCAGTGATATTGTTTAGTGAGCACGTGAAATATAGAAACAATCCGTGTAAACTAACGATTCCTGTGATTCAGTGGTTATCGTTTGTTACTGTATGTCATATTTGTCTTTCGTGTTGTGTATAAATCAGGTCATTGGTTATGTCGTTGAATTGTGTCATGTCGGGCAATTTAATCACAATGCAGAATGTTCATTGTTGAAGACAGTATGACCTACGTCATTTGATCTCTGGTGAGGAATTGTCTCATATGCAGTCATACCGCAACTATATTTTTCTTTATGTGTGTATTATGTAAAAAAGAAGATATGGTACTGTTACAGATGAAAAACCTGTTCACCGAAAACCAAATGGTTTAGATTTAAACTAGTACTTGGTAGTAACGCGACTTTCAACAATGAACAAAACCTATACCGTAGTTAAATATACGATAATGAAACAAAATAGTTATTTCAAAAGAATCTTGATACTAAGAATTCAAGAAAACATTAACCTAATTTCTAAAGTCGATTTAACACAAATTGTTGAACTATTATGGGTGGACGCGGCAATGAATTAAGACCACTTTGTCTTAATAGGATGAAAATATTTTGAAATTAAAGGTATTTTTCTGTGTAGAATACGATAAAACTGCTCGTTTTTTTTTCCTAAATCTATCAAAATATGTTGTTAAATTAATCCCGGTACTTAAATTGTATATGATAATATAAAAAATACACAGTTTGGATCATACAGAGAATAAAAAAAATCAAGTATCTCTATTGGATCAGTTCTTCAGTTACGTTGAATACGATGAATATGATACGATTCTCTGTTAACACGTGAATTATAAAGCATAAACAACAGTGAAACTTAATTCCGGTAATCATAAAAATAATATACAGTGCATTTACTACTTCTAAATCATAATAAAAGACAAATCATGTTTTTTGCAGAAGTAAAAAGTTGACTCAAAGATAAAATCAATATATTTAATTTACGGACTATTGTTTCAAATCTTGCTAACGAAATGAATGTTTAAATCGGAATAAACATGCTTACTAATTTTATTCTCTTATTAAGAAAAATCGTGTGTGTCCAAATACAATCCAAATAATAGACTATCGTAAAAAAATTGAAATAACATCATCATAGTTAAAATGTGGTGTTACAAAGACGGGCGGCAGAGACTACATATATATTTAACACCGTTAACGTCAATAATTATATAGAAACAAACGCTTACCTATCAATGAAATAGTGGCAACCAAATGACAATGTAAACATTACTATTTTTTTATAGACGTATCTTCTAACGATATTCAAAATAAGAATATATAAGAATAAATATTATTCTTACATATACATATTATATGCTTCATGTTCAGTTTGAATTGGATTGGCATACTAGTAGTTCTTTCAGAGGAGAAAAAGCAATAACCATTAAGGTACTTTACAAATGCTCCACAACGGATTTTTCAGCAATTAGTTTGTTTGCTATCTTCCCGTCATATTACTTGTGTACAGTTATGTAAAGATTCGGTCTTCTGTCGTATATATTCAAATAAAATGCAAATATAAAAAATTAAAGGAATATTTACACTCCACCTTTAAAAGGAAGAGAAAAACGATATATAAATAAAAAAGGAAACGTTGGCAAACCTTTAGTAAATAAATCCAAAGAACTTGTATGTCAACACCAAAGACATGTCGCTGTTACTGAATTCAAAAGCAGTGAATGATAAATATATTTCATTTGCGATTATTAAACAGTACAACATGTATACACATAATCAAACATTTGTTTATATGAAATTATAGTTTGTCATGACTGGATGCTTACCAATCTGCATGTCAGAGTATACCGAATCAAGCTTGACAGGCAGGGTAAATATAATCTTTAGCTTGCTCTTGATGACAATATAAATCAACATGTTTACTATCGCTATCCTCAAACTACGAAAAACATGTGATTACACTCTTTTTTTTTAAATATAAAATAACAAAACTACCCCATTCCACGGAAAATTCAAAACGGAAAGTGCATTATCAAATGGCAACATCAAAAGCTCAAACACGTCAAACGAATGGAAAACAACCGTTATATTCCTTATGAGAATTTATGTTAATTTCTCAATCCAAATTTTTCTCAGTACAAAGTTACATTTCTCACTATTAAGTTGGACATGACAAATGTAAAGCTGGTGTTAAAAATAATATTATATTTGCACTGAGTTCAATGACTTGGAAGTGAGAAACTTTTAGTTGAAATTAAAAACAATGCAACTTGATATTGAGAAATGACAAGTTGGAACTGATAAAAGTTAACTTGGAACTGAGAATTGTGAAGTTGGATGTTCGAACTGACTTATTGAATGTACGAGAAGTAAAAATTAAGTCAACAAAATGTTGGATAAGGCAACAACTTAACAATACAAACACCTTAAATATCTTTAACAGCAAAGGACTGAACTGGTGTTAAAATAGTAATATCTAATTCGCCTCCAATAAAAACACGTTAACAATATTTTAACAGATACTTATGAAATAGTTTTTCATATACCAAATTCTTCAATGCATATCAAGTACAGTTTGATTATTTGAAAGATTTGGAGGCTTGCATGAGTTTGAAGTCTTTATGAATATTAATGGCATTTTCCTGCAACATTAAGCTAAGTGATTGCAGACAAAAATAACCGGATGTCCAGCTGGACATTTTCGAATAGCGGTGTTTTTTGTGTAGTAGACAAACATGTTGATGCTTCTTACTCATTATTATTGTTAACCTTTTAATAAAATCATTTTTTTTATGAAAGAGAAAAACCTGTATTCGAAATTAAAAATAACAAAGAAACAATCAAAAATTATAAATAAAGTAACCTTCAGACTCATTTCGATAACTTACAGTCCAAAACCATACACAGAAAATGTGATAATGACCGGTACCTGCACGCATCCTATCAAAAATTGGAAAAAAAAACTAAATAGATATACGAGATATTCATTTCTTAAAGCACGATTTTTTCTTACTTCAGAAATCCGCTTTTATGGTGTGTAGTGTTATTGGAGCAGTTATTTTTGCCCCGAGTATGTTTTTGTTATCATTTCTTTCAGGAAGTTTTGTAAGTAGCAATAATATTTAGTCGAAGTCGTGATCAAAGTTTCATTAACAAGAACTGTATCTCAAACTTTTCCATAGATACAAACAATCCTCATCTGACGTTTGCTGAACAATACTATGAC
The DNA here is from genome assembly GCF_021869535.1 of Mytilus californianus. Taxonomy (NCBI): domain Eukaryota; kingdom Metazoa; phylum Mollusca; class Bivalvia; order Mytilida; family Mytilidae; genus Mytilus; species Mytilus californianus. The sequence continues at coordinate 86,007,494 of NW_026262701.1, forward strand.
CATATAGAATGTCTACTACTCAACGTAAATTAACTGTATTCATCACTCTTAGATTGTAAAATAGAAGTACACAATCGGTTGAGTTCTTTGCTTAAATCTGTTAATGTTAAGAAAGATGTGCAATAAATGTATTAGACTGTTTATTTTAATACAGACAAATATTTGTTTTATTCAAATTGAATAAATTGAACATTTGATTTATGTTCAGAAAAATCATTCAACTTTACAATATAAGGAGATAAATCCTATAGGTAATCATTTTTCCTAATGAAATTTTCATTGTTCACTTTAAGCACGAAAAATACGGAAGCGTATTAGCGCCACCCATTTTTTTTTTCTTCCTATCGTTGCGTTATAACGCAAACCTTTGCGATGAAAGCAAACCTTTGCTTTATAACACAAACCTTTGCGTTATAACGCAGACATTTGCGAAATAACGCAAACCTCTGCGTAATAACGCAAACATTTGCGAAATATTGTAAACCTTTGCGTTATAACGCAACCCTTTGCGAAATAACGCAAAAATCTGATTTCAATTATTCATTACGTTTTGAATCTATGTTCTTCTGTCATTAAATTCCGGTTGTGATTTAGTTAAGAGAGGAACCATAAATACAAGGCCAAATCATTATAATAAATATGCATAGGAATGAGGGATTACTTGCAATTATATACAAATTAAGAATGGTTTTTGAATCAAAAATTTATATAATTTGACAAGAAAATAGATATGGTGTAGGCATATTTCAATTAAAAGGCCAAAATTTTGATTAAGTGGATGAGAGCAAAAACAAAATGTCATACAATTGTGAAACTATCAAGCCAAATAGACAAAATGATCTTTCTGCTTGAAAATGAATTATTCAGAAAAAAACATTTTTTTTTTAAATTTTGATGTAAAAAATCGTTTGTTAAAATCTCAGAATATGATGGTTTCTTTGATGAAAAGTCATGGAATTTTCATTTCAATCTAGTGAGGTATCTATAAGATACAGAGCTCTGTTTAAGATACTTGGATAGCAATTGGAATGGAGAGAACATAGTTATAATAATAAAACATCTTCATTTTATACATTTAGCGCAAAAGGGTAGCTTGTTTGAATCTAACCAACCTTACACAATGTTCAAACGATAGCTTACTTTTTAAGTATATTTACAGCTATGTTAGCAGGGTTGGTTTTTTATTTTCTTCGGTATAACTTCAATTTACTCAATTTTCTTTGTAATATATATACATGTATTGTCCTGCACATTATTAATCAATGATATGTTCTAAATATTCTTGAGCATTTCAAAAAAATACTTGGCAATGAGTTAAAGAGTGATACATTTTAATATATGCAGCTTCCTCCATTTATAACAGCTGCTTCCTTTGAAACTTAAATAATAAAAAGATAAAACAAATATTTGCGTTATCAGGCAAACGTTGCCGTTATTTCACAAATGTTTGTGTTATATCGCAAAGGTTTGTGTGATAACGCAAAGGTTTGCGTTATTTCGAAAAGTTTGCATTATTTCGCAAATGTTTGCGTTATAACGCAAAGGTTTGCGTTATTTCGCAAATGTTTGCGTTATATTGGTGTCACCGACATTTTTTCTACGGAAGCGTATTAGCGCCACACACGATGACCCGTACCATTAATCTTATTTTTGAACAAAGCATATACATTTTGTTTTTTAATCGACTTATTATATATAAAAAAAAAAAAAAAAAAAGACACCAAAAAACATGTTTTTGTAGGAAGTGTTAACAGCAATTAACAAAATAACCTTTAATTACTTTTATTGTAGAGACTCTAACGGTCCCTCAAATATTTTCCGCAAATTTGTTCAGTGAGGTGGGAATCAAGGTGTATACAAGACATTTTATTACTAAGATAGTAGGTTTGAAGTCTATCACGTGAACACCAAAGCTGGTTTCGGGATTCATGTTTGTTTCTAGTCATAATTCTTTTGAAAAAAGTACTCTGAAACGAATTTATCCGTACTGTATTTAAATTCATCAATTTGTTGTTAATTTAAGGAACTTAGAAATCGTTGATTAGAAAACAATTTGCTTTTCTTATAAGTAAAATAATGTTTGATTACCTTTATTTATAGAAAACCCCTACAATACCTTAGCTAACACACCCAAGGGATTGTATCAACTTAGAGTGAAAGCAAGACTATTTCTATGAATATAACAAAACAAACGACACTTTTTTTCTGAATTGTTTTAACTTTGAACATACACCGGAGAAACGTTAAATATATTAAAATATGCTTGTCTTTTTTGTTTTTGTTTTTCTATTTCATTATTTTCAGAAAAGAACAAAACACACCACACAAGTAGGAAGAAAATGATTCGTAATCGCCACATTATACATTATCTGAAATCATAAATGCTTTCCACTTCCGACTTTTCAACATGACTATCACATATTTGTTACTAAAGGATTGGGTTTTGCATCTATTCTTAACGCTGAGGACTTCAAATAAAATATCAATAACAGATTTGTGGCGTACAGCACAAAATGTGATTACAGAAATTATTGAGGAATTGATTGGCCGTTTTAAAATGCGATGTAGAAAGAACAAACAAAGATAAATTAAAAGCAAACAATAATAAAAATACAGTTATTAGTTTGTTTTCTTGTTCAAATTTCTTAGGCCAATTATTTAATGAATAGATCACTATATGGCACTTTCCCTATCGGCCCTAGATATATCTTTTGACCAAAGTCTTGACCATGGGATTTAGCCGGTCTGATTATATCAGTCTGATATACATGTAGAGTCTCGGGCTACTACAAATGCTATGTAATAATCTATAAAGAGTTGGATATTAATTTATGATTAAGTGAACTAACCAAGTACAACCTCTTCAAAGATTAAGAAAGAAATATCATTGTACCAATTAATAAATATGTATGAAAAATATATGTTGAAAAACCTCGCCCGTTATTATAAATTATATAATTCATTGACCGCTCCCGACATGTGTAACTTTAAAGCATATTTTATCTTTCTTACCTCTTTTATCGGCGATCGATGTCTTTCAAAGTTAATGCACTTTTCTTGTATCCCTGGTGCTTTCGACAGGAGAACCGTCGTACACAAATATTGCACAAGTTGGCGCTCCGAGTTGGGTGGGGAGCAAGAAGGTGAACTGTGGTTTATTTTTATCACTAGTACCACTTTAGTCGACGCTAGGGGACGTCTTGACCTTGTCGTAGGGTATGAATGATTCGTTCATTGTTGAAAACCCTACATCAACTGTCAAGGTGAAGAACAGGAATAAAAGCCCTGTTCATTAATATCTTTTTTATTTTTTCTATGTTTTGTGTGCGATTTTGTCCCCTGTTCATAACTCCATATCCTTTTATTTTCCATTGTTTTACTGAGTGCAACATTTTTGATTTACACACACACGTCAACCTATATATATTTCAGCAATATAGGAATAATTATGATTCGAAAGGGTGGTTCATTTTATCATTTGCCATAACCACATTGTCTATAGCTGCCATAATAGTTGCAGTCGTTTCAGCGTCCTACTGTTGCTGTTGTTGGGGGAATCAAATACAGCAGGTATGGTTTATCGATGTCGTCAAAATGTTATAAGATTTCTGCATTGCATTGTTTTTATTTGCACGGCAAATATATGAAAGTGTATATATTGCTTAATTTATATTACAAGATGCCAAGCTATATAATAGTGAGTGACAAAACAAAATCTAAAAATTCAAAAAAGAAAATAAGCAGATCACGTATCATGTGTATTAAAATAAGACAACTATCCAATTAAAAGCTTTGATATATTCGAAAGTTATTAGATGTGGAAATCTAAACAATTGCATCTCATCATATGAACTTCACCAAGAGTAAAGACCCATTGCGTAAGCTTAGTGTATAATATGGAAATACCAAATGTTAAACATGTAAAATTAAATGAAGAAAGATAATACAAATGATTATTGTTTTAAAATAAAACGCCAAGTCGCAAATACTTTACGTGTATACATATAATATAAAAATAAGGAGATGTTATATGATTACCAGTGAGAGTACCCTCCACAAGAAACCAAATGACACAGAAATTATGAATTATAGGTCACCGTACAGCTTTCAACAACGAGCAAAGCCCATACCATATAGACAGTTATAGCTATAAAAGGCCCTGAAATGAAAAATGTAAAACAATTCAAACAAGAAAACTAACTGCCTAACTTATGTACAAATAATGAACGAAAAACAAATATGTAGCAACAAATGACAACCACTGAAATTACAGGCTCCTGACTTGGGACAGGAATATACAGAATGTGGCGGGGTTTGAAATAGTTTGTTATTGCAAAGTCAAACCCTCCCCTTAACCTGGGACAGTGGTGAAACAGTACAACATGAGAACAAACTATAAAAATCAGTTGCAAAAGGCTTAACTCATCAGATTGATACAAATAGAATTACATATCTAGCGAAATCACAGAGTGGACGTGGACGGGTACTTACACATCAACACAACAGAATGACACTATTTACAGATCTTAGAGAACTCGCAGTTACTTACAGCTCGTTCAAAGTTAAATTAAAAACATCCAATGATAAAAATCATGCATCGTGTTCATTGTATGTTCATTGGTGTTAATATGTCCTTTGATTGAGTTAGGCTATTTCAGTTGATATTTTATAGTGTGTCTTTCTATGTTGTGATGTTACACTATTGTTTCAGTAAAAGGATGAAGGTTTGGTACCATTAAAACGTTAAAACCCGCTGCATTTGTTTGCACCTGTCCTAAGTCAGGAATCTGATGTTCAGTAGTTGTCGTTTGTTGATGTGGTTCATAAGTGTTTCTCGTTTCTCGTTTTGTATATAGATTAGACCGTTGGTTTTCCCGTTTGAATGGTTTTACACTAGTAATTTTTGGGGCCTTTTATAGCTTACTGTTCGGTGTGAGCCAAGGCTCCGTGTTGAAGACCGTACTTTGACCTATAATGGTTAACTTTTTTTAAAATTTTGACTTGGATGGAGAGTTGTCTCATTGGCACTCATACCACATCTTCTTATATCTATCTTAGTCATTACAGGTAGGATTTACGATATTGACATGTATTGTAAAACAAATGGCCCATTACAATTTGCGTGCTACCTAACTTGTTAATGTCTTTCTTTTATACATACATAGAAAGACAATATCTTCGTTTATTTTCAACAGATGGTTGTTGGTATGAGCCCTTCACAGCCTTGTATAAATTCCAATGCACCTGAAAATCAAATTCAGGCAACAAATATGCTGTCATTGATAAATACGACCGGAAAAATAGAACCGCATCCTGGAGCTCAACAGTACAACTTTGTTGGTGGCATTGATCAAGAGTTTGGTTATCCACAGAATCCAAACGTGTCCAACTCTTATCCACCAACATATATAAACGCCTAATAATGTAGATTTAAAACACTAATCAGTTTTATAAAGATAGCTGTTAATTTTGATTGATTCACGCAATGTATTGCTAGACAAACTAGCTTCATCAGGGGCGTACAGCCATCTAGGTGAAAGCGGATGAAGATTTAAACAGCTCATTGTAAATTTCACTCGAACAAATAATGTTGCTGGTATTGAACATTTTGTACTAAAAGTTGTACGAATTTCAAGATTTATTACTTAAAATCTCTCTCTCTCTCTTTTTGCTACCCTGTGGTTCCCATAATTGGTTAGTCTCTTTTCTTTTAAAGGTGACATTTTAAGAACATCCTGTCTTGCAGACGTGTCTCATGATTTGAGTTTCTTCCTCTGCTATACAATGACCTTTGGTTATTTAGTTTGGTGTTAAATTTGGGTTCTGTTTCGCCAACACAAATACCTTTTATCCTGTTTCATGATTAGATATGTTGTATATATGTTAAGGAAAGAGATTTACGGAATCCATTTTCTTTAAATATTTCGTTGTAATTTGAATGTGAGATGGCAGTTATCTATCGTGTGGTATAAAGTGATGACTAACGAAATTTGTCATGAGAGAACCATTGGATATACTAAAGGTCTTCCAGACAGGCCTTCTTAAGAAGTTTTAAAAAGATGATTAACCGATGTCTGTGCACGTTTCATATCTAGGGGTAGGTAATCGTACGTATCCTTATCAGTTTGTTTATTTCTTTTCCTCTCTGAGAGGATCTCATTTATTTTTTCGCTGATTTCTTTTGTTTGGTCACATTTTGAATGCTTATGAAAACTAGTATAAGAAAGCTGACGATGTAGTTTGTCTTTTTAAAACCGTTAAAACACGTAAGATGCATAAAGGCTATTAAAGCCATGCAAATGACTACATCAAAAATATTTTGATGATATTGAGTATTATCTTGGGATGTTGTTGTTTTGCTACAAAATAGTGCCCACTGTATACAACGTTGCTAAATATGACAATCCGCATAAAATAAGATCAACTTAATTCTTATTTTTGTATTTTACGAATCGATCAAGCAATATATAAAAATATCAGGATTCAGATTTTGTACACCAGACGCTCGTATCAAAACAGTTTAAAAGGCAAAATAAAGTACGAACTTAAAGAGAATTGAAGATCCAATATCCGGAAAGGATTAGCCAAATACAACTAAAAATCTGTAGTAAAAAAAAATCAAGGTTAAGTAAACAGTAAACAGTTAACTTTTGAGTATGATTACATCAATGATAATGCATGTCAGCAATTGCAAATTAGTGTTGACTACTGGGCTATTGATACCCTCGGAGAGGAACCTCGACCACCATTGGCATCGACTAAAGACTTGTAACTCTTCTCTTTGGAAACAACAGATGGAACTACATGTATATTGTTTCCTTTATAAAAAATTAAAAACAACACGTTTAATAATTTCATGCGTCCGAAGCGCTTTTCTGGATTTACCTTCATCAGGAACGCTCAAAGCCAAACATTTGAAATCTGAGGGATGTATAAGTACCGAAACAGTTGAAGAGCTATATGACAAAAATACCTAAAACAAATAGCCAAATCCATCTAAGGTCAACTTTGCCTGAGGGAGTTGAAACCTTAGTTTTTTTTATAATTTCAATCATAAGTTATATGGTTCGCTTCTGACCCCCTACGGATCCATAGAGGGTTAGTAAAATCCATAGGGGTGAGGCCGAAGGCCGAATCTCCTATGGATTTTATTCACCCTCTATGATCCGTAGGGGTCAGTAGTGAACCGTATAACGAATTTATCGCACGCGGGACTTTTACTGCTGCGTTTTGTAGAAAAATAAACAATGAAACTCAACAACATTAGTAGATGACGTCACCATTAACAGTAGACGTGACGCCATGCAACCCTATGAAATTTACTAACCCCCTACGGACCCATAGGGGGTCACCACGTGACGGCGTTAAACCAATCACAACGTGATAACATACCCGCGGTGCGATAATTATAGATATTGTGTTATCTTAAGTACACGTTATGTTATTACGCAATCTTCTACAGTATGATGTCACTCTACTATATTTCTAAAATTCATTGAATTTACTGAAAAGTCTATTACAATTAATTTATTCTTTGATGCATTTAGCAATGAAGTATTTAAAAATGAGGTTATTATTAAAGGTTATTTTAATTCACTATTTCTTTTCAGACAAAGTTTTGGTTTAGAATTTATTTATGAAGTCTATTCCTTTTAATTGTCTTCTTTGATAAAACATTCTTCAAAGCTTTTGATGACACCCTACGATTGTCTTCTCAGTTGTATTTGTTTTTATCAGAAACTCTTAGACAATTAATAATGATGAGAAAACTAAAATTCATAAACTTTAATTGCAAATGTTCGATACCGCTGTGGTCGACTCTAGGCATCGTGTAGACATAATCATAAGAATCGAGCTTAATAGTTTATCGGTGAACTGCCATGCTAAAGACCAGTCATAAAGTGATGTCCTTTCGATAAAGTGTGTATTTTTCTTAGTTCATGAGTTTGTTTTTATCGAATGTGAATCTTTCTTAATTATATTCATTCTTTAACATGCAAATAAAGTTACACAGGCACAGTGAGGTCGTTTTTATACTTCCATTTGAAAAAAAAAAAATGGAATCAATATTCTTAGTTTATGAGAAAGGTTCTTAATTTTTTCTCCAAATATGCATTTTTCCTTTTGGACCCTGACTAATTTTGACTGGTGTTCATGTACCATTTATGATCAAAACATTTTGGAGCTGCAATGATTTGATGATTAACCGTCACAATGTGTAGATTACTTTTCGCTTACTATGTTGAATTTGCAAAACATGTTAGTTTAATGTTTTGCACTTGGATAATGCATATTATTGCTTTTTTATGCTATTAAATATCAAATGAAATTTCAATACAATTTTTCATAGAACTATAAAAAAGAAGTTGTGGTATGATTGCCAATGAGACAACTCTCCACAAGAGACCAAATGACACAGAAACAGCTATATGTCACCATACAGCCTTCAACAATGAGCAAAGTACATACCGCATAGTCAGCTATAAAAGGCCCCAAAATCACAAATGTTAAACAATTCAAACGAGAAAACTAAGGGCCTAATTAATGTACAAAAAATGAACGAAAAACAAATACTCAACACAGCAACAAACGACAACCACTGAATTTAAACATGATAAGCGGGATCCCAACCCTCCCCTAACCTTGGACAGTTGTGTAACAGTACAACACAAGAACGAACTATAAAAATCAGTTGAAAAAGGCTTAACTCATTGGTGGATACAAATAGAAATACATCTTACAAAAACATAGAGTGGACGTGACGAGGTAATTGTTCATCCCAACAACAAAAATGACAATAAGTACAGATCTGAGAGTACTCGCAGGTACTGTCATCTAGTTCAAATCCAATAACAACTAATAGAAAAATTCATGCATCTAAGACTAAATTATCAATCAGTTCACATCCAACATTCATTGAGTTTGGTGTAAAGACGTCATAAGCAGTCAGAGAAAAACATGACCTTGTTCAATGCCAAGATACGGGAATCGACAGATTGCAGATCCATGAAAGTGCATATGTATATAACAATAATATCTAGTTTTTATTTTTATTTACTGATAACAAATTCAATAACAATTCCAATAAAAACAATATTCAAAGATCTAATGACAGTGTTGAATTGTTAAACTTTTAGAAAGAATCGATAATTTTACCAGGATCGTTTCTAAATTTCCGGGCATGGTAAACAACATCTCCGTAGAAATGAGGATTTGCTCTCCCGTTTGAAATAAGTTTTCTACAGGTACAACCAAACTTCAAAACTAAATCTTTATATCTATGGAAGAATTTAGTAAAAAGTTTTAAGTAATGTGTGGTAACGAAATCCCTGACTTGATAATTTACCAGTTATACATAGATTACGTTTGTTAAAATCCAAAACAGACACGCGGGCATAGCGAACAAGTTATGAAATATAAAAACTGTAAAATGGTGCCAAAGGAACATCACCATCCAAAAAAGGAAAATTAACAATAAGGAACAAAAATCGTCCCTTTTGTCGTAAATTTTAGTGTGGAATTTCCCGTGTAAAACTGAAAAATGTAAATCTAGGAAAGGACAGTTATTACCGTTCACCTTTGATTTATTTAAAATAAGTTCCTCTGGGTAAATTTCGGCAGTATATTTAGAAAATTCTTGCTTATGCAACGAATAAATATAATCAAGATAAAAGTAAGTGTTGTTAAATTTATCAATTAAATGCAATTTAGACGGGTTTTTTCTGAGTTTGGTCATACACTGTGATTCATAACAGTACAAAAACAAGTCTGCTATTAAATGGGCGCAATAAGTGCCCATAGGAATACCTACAATCTGTCGATAAACTTTGTTGCCGAAACGTACATAAATATTATGAAGGAGAAAATTAACAGCTTCAATCATCTCATTACACTTCCAGCAAGTGTATTTAACATATTTACCTTTCTCATTAGAAAAGAAGGCTTTAAATGAGTTGCAGCAAATATATTTGCATTCAGATATACCTAACGACCATTTAAATGAAATAGGAAAACCTTTGTTTTATAAGATTGTGTGGAAGTGAAAGGAGTTGAAAGGTCAAAACTGTCAACAGAATCAAAAGGACCGTCAAGAGCACGTAATTTATCTAAACCACCCAAAGAAGTTCTTTGATAGTAGTTACTGAACTAGTTAAAAGCACCGAAAGATTAGTTGTAGAACATTTACTAGTGGCCGAGATGAAACGATATTTTACTGGTTTTTTGTGTAGTTTAGGTGACAAATACATAGTAGGGACCTTCAAATGTTCAGAAGAGGCCTTAAGCTGTAATGTGGTTATGATATCTAGTCTACTCTTTATCGCTAATCTCCTACGCCCAGGTTTCCACTTCACTTGAAATAGACAGGTAGAACGTTTGAACAAGAAAAATGCACTGATATAACGGGTGCAACTAGTGGAACAGGATCTGCTTATTCTTCTGGACCACCCTCGGTGTTTCATGGGTTTCGTGTTGTTCAATCTTTTGTTTTCTGTGTAGTGTTTTATAGATTGCTGTTTGACGACGTTTTTGGTTTTGGTATTGGTATAACTTGCTTTCTTCGATTGATGATTTCCTATTACACCCCTTAGAATCTTCTTCCGTTTTTTAAAAGTAACAGTACCAAAAACTTGGATTCACTATCCAAACGTTAAGTAGACTTAAGTCGTTATTTTTCAGTCTGATGCTCCAAAACGTTCAACATTTGCTTAAAAAAAATGTTTTGAACAATTTAGACGTTCGTTCTGGTAACATGTGTTGCATCTTAATGTATAATACTACCACCAAGTCATAGCCGGCACTTCGTCACAGACATATTTGTTTTCATCACAGATTTGTTATTGAACCTAATTCTGAGGCTATTTGTTTTGCTATTTCTAGCAGGCTTTCCCCTGTTTGTTATATACAGTTTTTCTTATATTTGATTTATATTTTTTTTTACCTTACAAAATTCTAGCTATGATTTTTCAATAAAAAAAGGTTTTGAACGCCGATTATAAAATATGTTTCACTTTATTGTTTAGTTTTGTTCATTATTTACATGTATGTCGAAAATGGGTGACGAATCGATGCCATTTCTGTGGTAGGCGTCCGGCGTACATTATTTGTTGAAGCCTTTTGTTACAAATGGAAGATATTCTGGATATCTGTATCTTTAACATAAAAGGGATCTTGATATCTATATTTTTAACGGGAAGCTTAATACCAAAATGTATGATAAAAGAGATGATTTTGCATTTCTTATTGTAATTATCCATTTGTAGATGGTGTCGTTCCCTTGTCACCATCTTATGGTGTTTATATATCTCAACTTGTTCGATTCGCTCGCGTTTGTGACAACGTTTTTTATTTTAACGAAAGAAATCTATGTATTACTGAAAAATTATTACACCAGAGTTTTCGATATCACAAACTAGTCAATACATTTACAAAATTTTATTATCGGCACAAGGATATCGTTCGTAAATATAAATCAACATGCATACATCTTATACGTTCAGGTATTTCACATCCAATCTTGAATGGTAATATTCTTTACAAAGCACAAAAATGTCTGCATTCACCTCAAAAGCTAATCAAACCTTTAAACAGACTTATTAAGAAGGGATAGTTACGATACTGTTGTCATATCATTTAAGATTGCATATTTTGGTTTTAAAATTGATTCACTCATAGGGTCTTTGCATTGGAAATAAACACATTTATGTTAAAACCAGTAATCAATAATGAATCTATAATTAAAAGACTGCATGAAAGCTTGAAATGTTGTATCTCGTGATTATTCATAACTACGTACTGCAGCACGTACATGTGTAATTTCATGATAAGAGTGATTTAACCTCTACGTACATCAATTCACCATCAGAATCATCTGTGTAGTTATTCACCATCAGTGATGATTTTCAAAAGAAAGAATGTCATTTAATTGTCCTAACTTATATATACATTGGTTTTATAATATGTTGAAAGCTGTTTTTCACAAATGTAACAATATTGCATCATATTTTTAGACAAATAGTACATCCTCCTGAAAATGGTACTCTTTTGGGGACTAGAACTATGATAACCAAAGCCAAGATTAGTGCTACATGTAAAATAGTCCAAATAATTGTGATGTCTTGAAAGGATATTTTATTCGTTTGCCGTGTGGCCTCCTTACGACGCCATAACGATGAAAGCAATTTTCGCCTGGACTTTTCGACGAGCATTTGAGTTCCGATGTAGCAATGATATCTTCATTAACGAATAGAACTTTTTGCATATACAATGTATATAAATTCTTCCTTTTGTGTGTTTTTTTCGTAAAACATATTTCAAGTAAAATCCTATAGTAATGATACAATAGGTTACAATTCCATTTGAAATGTGCAATGAACTACTTCATATTTAAAATGTTTCCCTCCGGCTTCCATCTCACAAACAAAAAACATTAAAAATGTGCTACTTACTACTTAGTATTTGAAAAAAAATTCCCTGATTTCCCAACATTCCTCATTTTCGGAGAGTATACAATACCAGATTCTGTAACATTTGACGCACCTAAATTATAGAACAATGGCACAGCATAAGAACAAACTATCAAAATCAGTGGGAAAAGGTTTAACTCATCAGATCGATACAAAGCAGAAAAATATCAAAACATAAACACAGACCGGACATGGCAGGATATTTATATATCCCTCATCCCTATCATTAAAAGTACACTAAATACAGGTCTGAGAGTACTCGCAGTTACTGACACCTAGTTCAAAGCTGATAACAAGTAATAAAACAAAACCATGATTTAAGACTAAAATATCAATCAGTACTTTATATCGACATTTCTGTTCACAGATAAATAATGCAAACCACAATTAAATGTTAATACACTCTAAAACACACGACATTAACATGAACGATTCTAATCACAGATTACCATATCTAATTAAGATAACAGCAAAACCACTTAGAGTTCCATAGTTGTTATACACTGAGGTGTGTTTGGATAAGAAACCCGAAACACCATCTATTTTAAAACTTTGACAACTGAGTAGATTTAGGAAATGTCAAGGTTTCTTTTTCGCATTACTGTTATTGAATGCATGTGCCAATATGGACCGCAGCTTTTACATAGGTCAAAGTAGCCGTTTCGTGATTTCTTATAAAGAAAAAATACATCACACTCTTTGTATGCAGTTGTCAATATGGATGGCTATGAGACGGACAACATTTAGAGTCAGGCAGTGGATTTGGCAGAAGAAACTGAAGATATTTATATTTATAACCCAAAATACTTATTAGCCTAATGAAGGTAATCATAAATTTGTTTTTCTTGTTTTAGAATAAAAGCACCCTTCCTTTCCCAACATTAAGCATCTTTCATATTCGAACACACTGAGGGATAGGTGTGGCTGGATTAGAAATCCTAACGGCTGGACACGATTAAAAATTACAGATTACATATGTAGGAACACTCTTTTTTGGCAGCTATAATTTTTTTATGGGACCCCCCCCCCCTCCTTTTTAGTAATGACTTTTAAATGGGAATACCCCTTCCAAATATGCAAATACGACTGGATCCACTACTACATACCGTTCTGTCATTTTAATAGGAATCATTCACGACTTTTCACGCGTGGCGGTGCTGCGGTTCCATAAGTGGTTACTTGAACGCTTCAATCACGTAAAACGCTTGCATCTCTATTTACAACGTAAACAATGGCATCCGATGATTACTTCACCTGGTCTGTTCCAGAACTAACGTTACGTGGAGCTGTCACAAGGGATAGAAATAAAGATCTTTTAGAAAGGTAAACGATGTATTTAAAAACTATTGAGATTTCTTCTTTTATAAGCGGAGACGCCGCTACAGTACATGGCCAAAAAGATTTCGCCACCTACATTTTTGGGCTATATATTTCATATAAAAACACGTTTATTGGAGGCATTCATGGTTGTATTTTTACAAATAATGTGTTGAAAAACGCTGAATTGTATATAAAGAGTATTTGTTTGTTATGTCATAGCTCTGTCATCAGTTGTTTTTATTTTCTCCTGATGTGAACACATATACTATTTTTTACAATTTAATTTGGTTGAAATATAATTATATAGCAAGATTGTTTATAATAGACAATAATATTTATGTTTATCTCAGAAGAAAATGAAAATAAACAAATAATTATTATGCTGTTGGTACAAAGTTGCATAAAATCAAATCAGAAATGTCCCCTAAATAATCTTTTGAAATGCAATTTTATATGAAATATTTAGTGTGAAATACCAAGTGACAAATACATGTACCCAAGTTAGAAAAAAAAACCAAAAAAAAACACCCACTGAACAAATAAATAGTCATGAATGTATAATTATACTTTCTAGGATACATTTAAATGATTTTGTATATTAATAATTAAAAATAGGGGTTCTATACAGATATTATCTGTTGGCCATGAAATGTGATACAGACCATGCAGACTGGGCAAGGGAAAATTAAATTTAACTTGTTATATACTGGGACTATTATATACTAATAGTATAATAGTCCCAGTTATATATAAACAATTAATTACTTTTGAATATGGGACAATTACATAAGGAAATTATTAAATCCTCCCAATACCACTTTTAAACAAGACATGATTCTACATTTTTAATCTTTAAATCTTTTAATATGTCTCAGCTTCATCAACCTAAAAAAAAAGACACTGTAAAACAAATATAAAGGCCCTTCTCTGCAAACTTTTTACATACAACATGATGAGGCCATTTTTGAAAATTTTAAAAGATATTTACATCTATAATGAAGTTTTATTTGCAATTCATGTTCAAACAACTGAAGGAATTATTTAAATATGGAATAATTTCAAATTCTGCAAAATTGATTAGAAAATAATTATGAAAACTAACCCAACTAAATATTTTTTAAACTTAGAAATGTGGTCCCTTTAGTTCTACCTCCTTTTTTGAATCCTATCTGTTCTTGGCAGATAATCTTATAAGATTCTTAATAGTTTTCTAAACTATTATACTATAGAAAAAAATTTTCCTAAACTAGTAAAAGGGGTTATACCTCTGTTGTTTGAAGGGCTATTAAAACATCTTCCTTTGAATATGGGTTAAATAAATTTTCTCTCCAATAAGAACTTCTTGCTAGAGAGAAAATTTTAGTAATTTTTAAGAAAAAAGTAGTGTTTCATAATTTTATATACATATCATGTCCAACATTCAGCATACAAGAATTTTTCAAAATTTCATTAGTTTTACCATTAAATCAACTTGATATCTTGTTTTTCAAATATTTCATGGCAAGTAAAAACCTCCTTTGTAATCCTAACATTTTAATCTATCATGTGTAATAGTACTTTAAAAAATCTTTACTAACATGTTTTAAAAAAATTCAAACCATTCCTTAGCTTGTTTAATTAAACTTAGGCTGGAACATGCATTAAATATTTGTCACAGGACATTAAGATTCCAACAATCAATCAATATATTTGAACTTGAATCATTGATTTCTTTCCTTTTTGTCTTGCCTTGACAGAGTCCAAAAGCAAGACATAGCATATATTAGGTATGCTGTTTTCAGCGTCATCAACAGTGTATTAGTTAGTAAAGTAATTTAAAATAGTGAAATATTGCAGACATTTTTTACTGGTAGATATTTGTAACCATGAAAGATAATATATTCATTATACAGTTTTCATGATTAAACGCATAGGCACTTGTCTCAGAAAAAAATTTCCTATATACCTTAATATAACACGTGTTATATTAAGGTATATAGGACATTTTTTTCTGAGACAAGTGCCTGTGATTAATCGCTAGCCCTTCATGCCAGGCCAGATACATTTTTTGTAAGTATAGATAATTGTTAATGTGTCAATCCTAGTCAGGAGCCTTTAATTTAGTAATTATAGTTGGTTAATTTCTGATATATATACATATATATTTGTTTTTTTATTGTCTTATTTTATAATTTAAAATCAAGCCATTAGTTTTCTTGTTTGAATTTTCTTTCATTTTTGAATGTTGTGACCTTTGTAGCTGACTAGTACAGTGTGATTTTTTCTTGACAGTATTTTATTTAATATTTTGACTTTTTTCTTATCTTTTGTAAAATCAATTAGAAGAGCCAAAATTTATAAGCCTAGATTCAAAACATTCTGGAGGAGCAGATTGTGTGAAGGTATTTATCCTTTTATAGCCTCAATCTATATCACAAAAATGTATTTGTGTTATAATATACAATTACCATTAAGAGAGTTGATTTTTTGTAAGACCAAGTAAAGGTTACAGGTCCTTAAGTTATCTCAGTTGGGAAAATGGTACTGTACAGTTTTATTTTAGTACTGGTGAACTCTACCGTTACAGACTCATATGATAATAATACACCTGAAACTCCACAGATGTACGTGTATATCTAATAGCTATACATATTCCTTCCGAATCCAGCCACACTGATTAGATGTCGCTTTTCAATATAAATTTTTATGAAACCAGACTGGATTAAAATAAAATTTTCTTGTGTAATTTGATGAAATTTAAATTACCTCTACTAGTTTACTCACTAAACAACAGGACTAATTTGTTAACATTTTCTTTACAGAAGCCAGCAGAAGTCAAGAGAAATAAAAAGAATGGAACAAAAGAAAAATTGAAAAAGAACAGTGAAATGACAAAATTAAATAATTTTTTTGCATTTCTTATTGTTGTTATTTTGTGTATTGTTGACCAAGTCAGCAAAGAAAACCATCGAAAAGCTATTCAGACAGAAAATGACAGATGCTACACATGATCAAACAAAAGATAAAAAAAAGACTTCTAAGAAAAAATGTGTTCAGTGCTGGACCAAATGAAATGCATGAGGATATTTATAATCTGAAAAAATTAATACCTCTATGTAAGTGAAACAAATTATGCGGTATGGGCTTTGCTCATTGTTGAAGGCTGTACGCTGAACTATAGTTGTAATTATTTCTGTGTAATTTTGGTCTCTTGTGGAGAGTTGTCTCATTGGCAATCATACCACATCTTCTTTTTCATATGTGTTCAGTGCAAAATACAAAAAAAATGACTATTCAATAAAATTGATATCTAAGACAGGAAATATTGGGGTTTGTCAATGAGACATCAACCCGACAAAAATAGCTAAAATATATGTAGATTAAGTCGGCATCAACAGCATGTAGACAAATGTAAAAGGAGATGTGGGGTAAAGATCAGTAGGACGGCAGTTGTTTTCTCAAATGTGGATCCAGGATTTTGAATCTAGATAAAGTGATCCCCCCACTCCACTCTGAAGTAACTGTATTAAAACAAAGTCAATGTAGGACTTTATTTGAGATATTATTGTGTCTGGGAGACACAATTGATGCCCCCGTAGATGCAAAGTGTTATTTAAAAAAAACTATAACATTTAACCGCTTATACCCCAAAAATGACAAAGTTCAACCATCTCCCAAAAGAGCAAATATTAATAAAAATCAAAACCCTGACCACATGCACACCTTCAATATATGTACAAACAGACAACAAAGTGAAAACTTCCTAGGATTCTAACTGTAGGAGAAGTTGTGCTGAATAACTATATACCCATAACGGGACGGACGGACAGACAGACAGAAGGATAGACAGGGGTAAAATAATATGCCCCCCCCCCCCAACTTTCAGTTGCGGGGGCATAAAAAGGGGTCATCAGGCCCTAAACTAGACAAAGTTTTGAGAGTAATAAAAAAATCTGGATTAACCATAAATGTAGCTCCATAAGGGCCATAAAGGGGGACCCAATCACCCCACTCCTAAATCTGTCTCTGATATTAAATATTGTTAATATGTTTCTGAATATTTTATAAAAAGACTTGAAAGATTATGTTAGAAAACATCTTTATTATTATATTTCGTATAACATTTAAATGATTTTTTTAATGATTTTTTGAGAATATGAAGATTATTTAAACATTTTGTTAAAAAATATTTTTTGAACTTTTTCAAAACATTTTATCCTGCAGAAATAAATTTTTATATGTTTTTAAAATGTTTCAGGGATATTTGATTAACAAACACATTCAAATCATTTATAAGACATTTTACAAACATTGTCGTCAAAGTTTAGTAACATTTAAATGATGTTTTAAAAGTATCATGAAAATGTTTTGAAAATATTTTTAACACCATACATTTTTGCATGATTTTGATATTTTTCTGCAATATTTTTTCAACATTTTTCTATTTTTTTTTGGTGCTAACTGGGAAAGCAGTGGTGAAACAGCAACACATTAGAACAAATAATAAAATCAATTGCATATAAATCCATTTAATTTTTTATTCATATTCATTTACAATGTATTTTTATGAAATTAGAAAAAACACAGCAAACATAGATAATTCTGGAACCAAGTTGAATTAGAAGTTTCCACGTGGAATTACATGTTTCAGATTTTTTATTCCTCTGCCACAGCGAAGGAGGGGCATTAAGTTTTACCCTTGTGTAACTTTCAGACAATATTAGGACTCTTTTAATGTGAATTCGGTTGGATGACACTTTTCTATCACAAACTACTTTTTTCTGATCTAGTTGGAATTTCCCTTTCAGAAAAGTTTGTGTGTTAATATAAGGAACTGTCTTGGCTAGTAAATAAATCCTGTTCCATAATTCCACTATTTGCCATTTGTTGTCACCTTTGTCAATTTTTTTTTTACATCTGGTTCTGACAGAAGTATTGATCCTAGCACTTGCAGCCACTTGGATTTTAACCATGAATTCATTTCAAACATAAAGATGTATCCCATCCATCACTTCATGGTTGGGTAAAAAGTCTGTTATCCATGATGGCTTCTGAAATATTACAACAGGAAACCACAAAGCATCATGTTATTTAATAAACTGCAGGTTCAGAAATTTTTCTTATCATTCATAAAGGACAAGCGTTTAATGCGGGGATGTGTGTGATGTTTTATTCTCACAAAAATACTCTTGTTTTCCAACTTTGAAGAATTAAAAAAAATGTTCTGACAGCTTTTGCTATAAGTTTAATGTAAAGTCCTTAGAAAATTCAGACTATTGCGACAAACAAATAAAAAAATTATGCTCATGTGTACCATGTTTTTTTTAGAATGCAATATAGGGATTGTCATATTTCCCCATACATGTAGTTCTCTTAATTCATGCATTGTTTTGTCAGGGAAATATATTTCACTTGCTATAATTAAGTGCACAACATCATTATTATTTCTTATTTACAATGCAAACAAAGGAAACAGGGTGAAAAAATGTGAAGACTAGGAAAAAACTTACAAAGTGTGAGGGTATATTTGAAGATTAAATACATCCCTGTGTCATCCCCCTTATTTAAATAAATAATAAGCTGTCAAATTATTGGGCTGTTTAATCGAGAAAAAATAAAACAAAGAGGATTAATAATGTACTAAATATAAGAAAAATATAAATACATAATAACCTAATCCTGTTGTTATATAATCTCCTGGCATGACATGGTTATCAGCTGGTTATGGCAAACTTGGTCGAATTTTCCGCCGGCTTTCCCCAGATATTTTTGATGGGTGGATCAACTCTACTGATGCCTTCTCTCCATTTCAAAAGAATTTCATGGTCTTTTGGGAATCTGTGGTCCCCCTTCAGAATAATTGCAGCCGGGGACACAATTTTGAAGCTTAGTTTGGTGAAATTAGCGAGTGTCGATTGTGGTTACTAATGTAAACATGTGCAACGTAATGCGATTCAAGCGTCCAAGTGATTAAAACGTTTCCGACAACCACTTATGGAACACCAGCGACGTCTACAGGAAGAAATATTACGAATGATCCCTATTCTAAACATAATGGACAATTTATATAAAATTCACAGCCGTTCCCGTTGTACTTATTTATCTAACACAAATGATATCAAATTTATATTGATATAAGTTGTCAACATTTTCCCATATTTTTAAAATAAAAAAGGGGACGTTGGCATTGCCTCTCCCAGGATCAACCAGCGACGGTGGTTTGTCAGTAACATGGAAGCTATTAGTACTGTTGGCTTTTTTTTTAATTCCCAAAAACTATAAAGTATTCAAATTACAGAGAAAATTGACGCTATTTTTTAAAGCTAAAACTTGTGTATACATGATTAATCATAGTCTTCTGCATATCATTAGGTCTTTGATTAGTCAATAAAGTATTGTTAAATATCTTATGATGTACATTTTTTAATTCACTAGAATCATGATTTTTTTAAATGCTGAAAACGTAGTTGAGGAAGGTTCTGACATCGGTGTATTTCAACTTTTACTTCAAGATGAATGTGAAGATTTGCGCTTAGAAGAATGTGTTTCTAAAGGTATGTTCATAAATTACATAATGTGGTAACCAATACAAGTATGATTGCTAGAGTTCCAATACAAGTATCATTGCAAGCAGACGTTCTAATTACTTAGCCTTAATTTGTGTCCGATACAACGACTGTACGATATTGGTACCGAGACCAGGATGAATCTCAAGCTGTGTTCGATACGATCGGGTCAAGGAAGTGCATTTTCCAGACTGATAAGGAAATTTGAAGACGTTTAACAAGAGGAAAACAGAACCGTGGACACGGAGGATTTGTCAAACATTTTGGATAGTCTAATACGGAAGCAGAATATATAGCGCAAGTTAGATGAGGACATATTACAGAAACTGAATGACGAAGATATCGAAACGGAGATCGTTGAGGCAGATTAACTTAGAAGGTAAAATTCGTCAAGCCAACAAACTTATCTAAGTCAAAACTACATCGTAAAATACACATGCAGAAAGTTTTACTCCACGCTTAGAAAGTACACAACACGCTCATACAATAAACTCTTCATATACAGAAAACCAGAACAACTCAAACTACCGTTTGTCAGATTTTCGCCAATCATTTAGCTCAACAAGTGAATACAACAAACAACCTAAGTCGAATCTCTCTACTTTCGATTGAGATATACTTCAATGGCAGTCATTTTGGGACTCATTTGAGACAGCCGTGTATGAAAACCCAACCTTAAGCAACGTCCAAAAATTCTCCTATTTGAAATCGCAACTTCACGATAAAGCTCTAAAATCAGTGACGGGTTTTGCGCTCAAAAATTCAAACTATGAAAAGGCAATTTCCCTGTTACAAGGAATATATGGTCAGCAACATAAAATTACACTTATTGATATTCCGTCGTCTAGATACACACTTATCAGCCTCCGACATTGTTATGATAACATTGAAATATACATAGGAGGTTTCGAATCACTGGGACAAACTGATGATTCATACGGAGCGCTATTAGTACCCATTATATTGAACAAACTACCAGAGGAAATTCGAAAAATCTAATTTAATTTGGGCAGACAAAATCAAAAATTCAGAGGTTTCACCAAATAATACATACACAAAATGATTTTTTTTTTTTAAATATGCATTTTTAAGATCCACTTGTGAAGTCTGTCGTCAAGGGTTTTCAGTTTTTCAAACATATCAACTCTGTTGTTATGACTCATTATAAAGGTTTTTCATTTAAAAGTTAACAAATATCTCGAAGCTCCATGCTATAATCTTAGTAAAAACATGTTTATAAGCTGCACAAAATCCTAAATCATGCACCTACATGTTAGTCCATAGAAACATATGTAAACAATTCAAATATGCCATATCTGCTTTATACCGATCTGATGTCATAAAGGGCCATTGGTTGTCAAATATATGTTCACCGATTTGACTCAAACTCTCGTATTTGATTTATAACATACTTAAACGTATATCCAAATTATAAAAAGTCTAGAACAAACAGTTTACAAAGCATGGTCATATGTATTATCGTTTCGTGTGTATTTTAGTCTAGACGCCATCAAATGAACTATCATGTTGACCTCCGAAGACTGCCGACGGTCATATAAGCGATATAAACATGAATAAAGGTATAAATAGATAGCAGACTCGTGCGATTGGATTTTTCAAGTCTGTTTAATTTCATATTATAAGTTAAAAATATATGTTTATCATGTTTTTACCTGTAGAAGAATGAGTTTTTGGAGATCGAATCAGTCAATCAAATGATTCACCTTTGTTTCACTTTCAATGATAACATTCTTTTTATTCTAATAACTGAACACGCCTAATTCATGCGTAATCCATTACTTGCTAAGGGGTTAAATTGAAGGTCATGAATACGTATTCAATAAGGTCGAATTATTCACTTGTGAGTGAAAAATTCATACGATATTTCTTACATTATTGAGATAGAAATTGGACCATACTGGTTGGTAAAGTGAATTATTATTTCACTATTTCACTTTTATTGATGATTAAACAAAAGCAATCATATTCTAATTTTTTTATCTATCTCGTAGTTTATGCACCCTTTAAGCCTTTTTTCAAATGATTTTTATAGTTTGTTCTTATTTCGTGCTGTTTTACCACTGTTGTCCAAGGTTAGGTGGAGGGTTGAGCTCTAAACAACATGTTTAACTCCGCCACACGCTTTATGGGCCTGTCCCAAACCAGGAGCCTGATGTTCAGTGGTTGTCGTTGGTTCATGTCTTTCATGTTTGTTTTTCATAAATTTCTTTGTTATAAATTAGGCCTTTAGTTTCCTCAACTAAACTAGAATTTATACTTCAAGACCATCGTGTATTATTTGTGAAGTTGATACGGAATATTTTTTAACAAGGTCTTGGTTTCTTCCGCTGATTTTTTTTTAGAAAAAGGACGAGACGTTCTTTGACATACCCCTGATTCAAACAACTTTCTGCTCAAACACTGGTGACGTTTTATATAGGTATACTTCAAAATCATTTAGTTTCTTGTGAAAAGTTGTCTCATGACAATCATAATGAATCTTCTTATTTCTATATAGGTGGAGTTTTGTTGTTAA
This sequence comes from Mytilus californianus, assembly GCF_021869535.1. NCBI lineage: Eukaryota > Metazoa > Mollusca > Bivalvia > Mytilida > Mytilidae > Mytilus > Mytilus californianus. The sequence goes on from NW_026262701.1 coordinate 86,030,359, forward strand.
GATAGCTGGATCATATCCTTGGTCATCAGTGAAACAGATTTGCCATAACGGTCAAGCAAATCATGACACAGTCCTTTCAACTTAAGGATGAATGGATCCAACTTTACCAATTGGAATCCCTGGTTCAGTAAGTCGTTGTAAGCAGCAACCCTCTATCAAAAAAAACTCAATAAGAATTACAAGCTCTGGAATATCGACACATTTTACTACGGTTATTCAATATGAAAGCTGATACAGAGAAATCATAACTATTAAATTTGAAAGCTTTTGTTGGAAACTGCATGTTGTTCTCAACTGACCTTAATTAATAATTTCTAGATACAAGCTAAGATATTATATTGAATTAACTGTATATGTGCTATATTTTAAGTTCGATGGGAAGAATGCGTTCAACATAGTTACCAAACTACATAACTGAACGTAAATTTAATGCTAGATTAAGTCAGTCTTCATGAGAAGCCCCTGTACGAATAAAGGCAACAGTAGTATACTGGTGTTCAAAAGTCATAAATCGATTGAGAAAAAAACAAATCCGGGTTACAAACTAAAACCGAGGGAAACATATCAACTAGAGGAGGAAAACAAAGGAACAACAGGAACACTTAAATGCAACAAAAACAAACGCCAACATACATAGAAACGAACAACTGCCATAAGAACATTTACAAAAAAAATGGTGGGTTGAACCTGGTTTAATGGCTAATCAAACCTCCCGCTTACATAACGATGTTTAAAATATCACTAAAATGACAACACTACTTGACATAAATACAGCACAAACACACGCAAGAACATTCATCACAGAGGAACGCACAAACAAATTATATAACAGTCGACACAACATGCAAACCGCAGAACAACAACGAACATCTTCCATCAACGACAGACACCACAGGATATCACAAACAGTGAACGTGCATACAATCTATTATTTTCACAATACAAATCCAAACAATTTTCATGACAATGATGGTATTAAAAGGCAATTTTATAATTATTTGGACTACAAGTGATAAGATATAACACATTATCCAACCAAAACCATAACAGAAAAATCAAAAATAAATACATGAATGTTGGATGTACAAAATACCGAGACACGTATAGAGTCACGATCGGTACTTAGCAGACAGACGACATAGATGTTAAACCACAATCTAAACCGTGGTTAAAATGTCATTAGTTAGTTTGTTACAGATTTTAGTGTGAAGTCGTCCATCTGTGTCAATATTGAGAAAAAGATCAAGGTATGAAGAAGTCCTCCTTGTATCAGTAGTATCCTTAATTTCAAGTTCCCTTGGACATATGAGATGCAAGTACTGACTGAAATATGAAGTCTTTTTCATTTGAATAAAGGAACAACGTGAAATTGCGTATGTTACTGATGTTTGTTTCGTGATTATTTTGTTTCAATGAGATTGTTTGTTTGGTAAAAAGTATGAATTATCGCTCCAAAGAAATAAGAAATGTATATGTACGTCAACGTTGGTCATTCAATTGTAATTAAGAAAAAAACAAATTTGAGTTTCGTTCAATCTGTCTTTTACTAGTAGTTTAGAATGGGAAGTACATATCTGAGAGTACTCGCAGTTACTGACAGCTAGTTCAAAGCCAGTAACTACTAAAGAAAAAAAAAATCATGTTTCTAAGACCATAGAATCAATCAGTACACATCCAACATCCAATGGATTTAGTGTTAAAACGTCATTAACAGTCAGAGAAAAACATGGCATTGTGCAATGACAACCTGTTAGTATCGACAGATTCTAGTACCGTCAAAGTACATATGTGTAATATTTAGTATGGTTTTAATTTATTGATAAAAAAAATCAATATTTACAATAAATACAATAATCAATGATTTAATTACTGTGTTGAATAAGTTACCTTTTAGTATAAGTATATTTAAAGGATCGATGAGTTTACCTGGATCGTATCTAAATTTCCGGCCTTGGTTCACAACATCACCTTTGTACAAATTTGTTTATCTATGAAAGAATTTAGTAAAGGTTTTAAGTGTGGAAACGAAATCCCTTACTTAATGATTTACTAGCAATGCATAGATTACGCTGAATAAAAAAAAACACGTAACTACATACACAAGCATAGCGAACGAGTTGGGATATATAAACACCGTACGACGGCGCCAAAGGAAAGTCTCCGTCCAAAAAGGGAAAATTAACAATAGGAAAAAAATAATCCCTTTTGTCCTAAATTTTTGTGTAGAGTTTTTGGTGTAATACTGAAACATCTAAATCTAGGAAAGGACAGTAATTGCTGTTGATCTTAGATTGATTTAAAGTAAGTTATTTTGGGTAATTTTCAGCAGTATAGTTAGAGAATTCTTGATTATTTAACGAAACAATGGCATCAAGATAACGGTAAGTGTTGTTGAATTTATCAATTAAATGAAATAAGACAGTTCTTTTCGTTTTTTGTCCATAACCTCTGATTCATATCAGTTGTCATGGAGAAATTTTAGTGCTTTAATCATCTCATCACACATCCAGTAAGTAAATCTAACATATTTACCTCTCTCATTAGAGAAATAAATCTGCTCACACATCTTTTGATCGATGTTCCTTTCGATTTTATCAAAAGAGTTAATCTTTCTCCACAGAACTAGATACCAAAATAACATCAGTGTCCATACAACCAAGGTTATTGTGCTGAGTTGTGCCAAGTTCTCCAAGAAAAGTATCATCAAACTATTAATTTCAATTTAATCAACCCTTAAAGTCTGACTCCATCTAAGTATCATTCTTCTTGCAATAGTATAAAACTATTTGACTTCTCTGACCTTAACACTTGTTTTCCCATTCTAAACTACTAGTAAAAGACAGATTGAACAATACCAAATTTGTTTTTTTAATTACAAAAGAATGACCAAAGTTGATATACATTTCTTAGTTTGTGGAGCAATGATTTATACTTTTTACCAAAACACAATCTACTTGAAGGAAAACGTTCACGAAACTAACATCAGTATCATACTCAATTTCTCGTTGTTCCGTTTCAAATGAAAAATACTTCATATTTCAGTCAGTACTTACATCTCATATATCTTAGTGAACTTGAAATTAAGGAAACTACTGATAAAGGAGGACTGCTTCATACCTTGATCTTTTCCTCAATATTGACACAGATGGACCACTTCACACTAAAATCTATGACAAACGTGATGATTTCAACTTCCCAATTATCAAATGCCCATTTCTCAGCAGTAACATACCATCTGCTCCGTCGTATGGTGTTTACATATCTCAATTGATACGTGATGCTCATGCATGTTCACACTTAACTGCCTTCATATACATGAATGTGCTCCTTATGCAGAAACTGCTCCAACAGAGTTATAAGGAGTAAAGATTAAAAATGACACTCCGTAAATTTTATGGACACCATCACAAATTGGTTGACCTATACGATGTGTCTGTGTCTCAACTAACTAATGACATTTGTACCACGATTGTAGTTTAACATCTATATGATCTATGTCGTCTGTCTGCTAAGTACCGATTGAAATCTATTCCCGAATATGACTGTAATACCGAGTTTGAATTGGCCTGCGACGTGTCTCGGTATTTTGTACATCCAACATTCATGTATTTATTGTTTATGTTTCTGTAATGGTTTCGGTTGGACAATGTGTTATGTCTTATCACTTGTAGTCAAAATAATTATGAAATTGCCTTTCAATACCATAATAATAATAATAATAATAATAATAATAATTATAATAATATCTTTATTTAGAGAGAGTAACTCATTTGGATTACACCAATTTTCAATAAGGCTCTCTTAATACAATAATAATTACATTAAAAATAAACAATACATATTCAGTAATAATGATAAATAAAGATGTAATACAATTTTTATACAATAAACAATTATTATATATGGCATTACAGTACAAATATCATGGTAATGTTAAAAGTACATAGATTTGTAGTTATGTTTAAATTCTAATACTGTATTTGATTTTTTAATTGAATCAGGAAGAGCATTCCATATTTTTGGTCCATTGTACGAGAAACTAGACTTATACAACTCTGTATTTGGTTTTGGAATTATAAAATTAACTGAGGACGAAAATCTCGTATTGTATTTTTGGTTTGCAGAAGCTGATACAATAAGACTGGACATATATTCTGGAGCTAAGCCATGTTTTGCCTTATACATTAGTAATGATTTATGATAATGTATTCTTTGTGTAATCGGCACAATGTTACATTCGTGAAATAATTCGCTTGAAGGTTTGGTGTAATCATGTTCGTCTAAAATTATTCTTGCTGCCCTCTTTTGCAGTTTTAGTAAACTATCTAATAGAAAGTTATTACAGTTTCCCCATATTGAACAACAATAATCTAAGTGAGGTAAAACGTAAGCGTTATAGAACATTTGTCTAGCTTTGTGATGTAAATATTTCTGTATCCTTTTTAGTAAAGCTAAAGAAGAGTTAACCCTTTTTATGATATAATCAATATGAGAAGACCAAGATAGAGATGCATCAACAAAACAACCTAGAACCTTTTCACATGTACTTTCTTTAATTTGTTGTCCATTCATAGCAATATTAATGTTTTCATTTGAAGTAGCTGAAAGCTTCTGTTTAGAGCCAATACATATAGCCTTCGTTTTAGATACATTTACAGCCATTTTATTGTCATTACACCAGCTAGAAATATCTTGTAAAACCGTATTAAGTTTATGACTGATACAACTTTTGTTTTGTCCAATGAATGATATGGTGCTATCTTCAGCAAATAAATCGGTGTTATGATTAGGATTAGACAAAGGAAGATCATTTATAAAAATTAAAAACAACACAGGTCCTAAAACGGATCCTTGAGGTACACCCGTTTTTTGTTTTTGTAAGTCTGAAAATGTATTTGAAATAGATACCATCTGATATCTGTCAGCCAAATATGATGTAAACCATCGTAGCGAAGTATAAGCAAATTTGTATTTGTTTAATTTTTGAATAAGCAGTTCATGATTGAAAAGATCAAAGGCTTTTGCTAGATCTAGAAACACTTCCCAACAAGATCGCCATCATCAATGGCTTTAAGCCATTTATCCAATAAAGCTGTTAACGCAGTTTGACAAGAATGGTTTGCGCGAAAGCCTGACTGCATTCTATACAATAAGTTGTATTTATTAAGATACTTTACCAAGTGTGTTTTCACATGTTTTTCGAGGATTTTAGAAATGAGTGGTAAAATTACAATTGGTCTGTAATTAAAAACATCCTGTTTTGAACCTTTGTTCTTATAAACTGGTATGACTTTTGCCAGTTTAAATGAAGATAGAAAAATACTTTTTTTAATACTTAAGTTAAAAATGTGACAAAGTGGTAGTGAAATAGCATGAGAAGACATCTTTAAAAACTTTGCACTTATGTTATCAAGACCTGTTGCTTTTGATTCATCTAGTGCTTTTAGTTGTAAACACACAAAATCATTACTCATAAGTGGTATAGAAAAATACACATTATCTGGTACATGACCCGATATGAAATCATCAAGTTTGTTAAAAGAACTATTGTTGCTGTTTTGATTTATATTAAGATTATCTGTGATATTTGAGAAATAAGCATTAAATACATCAGCAACGCTTTTCGGTTCTAAAATTTCCTTTTTGTTACAATCACTTATGATTTTAATACTGGGATGATTGTCAGTTCCACTGACAGTATGTAGGTGCTTCCATAATTTACTACTGTTGCCCTTTTTGTGTTCTATGATATTGGTATAATATTTATGTTTAGAGTTTTCGATGAGATATTTGACTTTGTTTCTCCAGAGTCTATAACTATACATATCTTTTTTCTTATGATAAAAATCACGTTTTCTCATGCTATCTAGAATTTCATCATTCATCCACTTATCTGATACAAACGTTTTACTCTCTTTTTAATGAGTTGAGCATGATGATTTAATACTTCAGTAAAAATATTTAAAAATGACAACAATGCTTCTTCGGGGTCATCAATTTCTAATACACTATCAAATGAACACTGTGATATGTGATTGATAAAATTATTGTCATTAGAATGTTTAGTAGATCTGAACGTAATATATTCATGAATTTTCTTTTTCGATTTTAACCCTCTTTTGTGCGAAATGCATACTGGATAATGGTCACTGATAGAATACTTTGGAACAGAAAAAAAATTAATATTATCTGGTTCATTACTATAAATATGGTCTTCCAAAGTGGAAGATGTTTGTGTGACTCGAGTGGGAACTGAGACTATTTGAGACAAGTTAAAAATGTTTTACAAATGGGATCATTTAGCTGGAATTTTTCTCGACGCCAAATCAATATTAAAGTCACCCAAAATAATTATTTCCTTATCTTCAATATCAACATTTGTTAACATTGATTTAAATTTTGTAATCCACTCTGCATTACTATTTGGTGGTCTATATATATACCAAGTAATATAGGTTTTTGATGAACAAAAATAATTTCGACCCAAATTGATTCTATATCATCCTTTTCCAAATCATATCGTCTAATTGTGGTTAACATGTTAGAAATATAAATTAAAAACCCACCCCCAGATTTTCCAATTCTGTCTTTTCTGTTTGTATCATAACCCTTAATATCTATTTCTTTAGTTTGGACAGAATTTGACAAAAATGTTTGTAATGAAAATTGTTTGGACTGGTATTGTGAAAATAATAGTATAAAGTTCGAGATTACATGTTTGTTACGTAAGTGCGTCACTGTTTGTGATGTATTGTGGTGTCTGTCGTTGATGGAATATGTTCGTTGTTGTTCTGCGGTTTGCATTATGTGTCGACTATTATATTATTTGTGCGTTTCTCTGTGATGAATATTCTTGCGTGTGTTTGTGCTGTATTTATGTCACGTAGTGTTGTCATTTTAGCGATACTTTTTAACATCGTCATGTGAGCGGGAGGTTTGGTCAGTCATAAAACCAGGTTCAACCCACCATTTTTTCTTAAAATGTCCTGTACCAAGTCAGGAATATGACAGTTGTTATCAAATAGTTCGTTTCTATGTATGTTGGCGTTTGTTTTTGTTGCACTTCAGTGTTCCTGTTGTTCCTTTGTTTTCCTCTTCTAGTTAATGTGTTTCCCTCGGTTTTAGTTTGTAACCCGGATTTGATTTCTCTCAATCGATTTATGATTTTTGAACACCAGTATACTTCTGTTGCCTTTAATCATACAGGGGCTTCTCAGGAAGATTGATTTAAGCTTTAAATTTAAGTTCCGTTATGTAGTTTGGTGACTATGTTGAACGCATTCATCCCATCTAACTTAAAAAGATAGCACAGATACAGTTAGGTTAATTTAGTATCTTAACTTGTATCTAGAAGTTATCAACGCAGGTTGGTTGAGAACAGCTTGCATTTCCGACAAAAGCTTTCAAATTTAATAATTATCATTTCTCTGTATCAGCTTGCATATTGAATAAACGTAGTAAAAAGTGTCGATATTCCAGAGCTTGTAATTCTTATTCAGTTTTCCTTGATAGAGGGTTGCTGCTTACAAGGAATTATTGAACCAGGGATTCCAAAAGGTAAAGCAGGATCCATTCATCTTTAAGTTAAAAGGACTATGTCATGATTTGCTTGACCGTTATGGTAAATCTGCTGTGTCACAGATGACCAAGAATATGATCCAGCTGTCTTAACAACAAACAGCCAACAATATAGAAATAAGAAAATTCATTATGATTGTCAATGAGACAACTTTTCACAAGAAACTAAATGATGTTGAAGTATACATATATAAAACATTATCGCAAAAGCTTACAATTGACAAGTGATTTCCACCGTAACAAAAATAAAGTAGTCAGTTGTAAAATGTTTCATGGGAGACCAAAACAGCAACTGCTTGCTGATTTTGAAATAGATAGTTGAATACGCAACAATTACTCATTATTTCCTGCAGTTATTGAATGCAACAAATAAGCAATCAACCAACAAGAAAACAAAAATCTAACTAGTACCCTTCAGTGGCATCCGAGACCACCTTTAGTTTTTTTGGTAAAGTTCGTGTTGATTCGTCTTTAGTCTTATATATTATGTTTTGTTTACTGTTGTTTGTCTTTTGGTCTTTTTTCGTTTGTTTGCCTTGGCATTGTCAATCTGCTTCGACTTATGAGTTCTAATATCCCCTTTGTGTCTTTAGCCTCATCTGTACCATTGCATCTCACAAAATTTAACAAAAATATCAACGAACAAAAAACTACTACATGTACTATATGTTCACCTTTAATCACACGGCTGTTGACAATTGTCACACTTCCATACTATTTTAATGTTTTAATCTTATAAACAAGTCGCAAATACTTGCCTAATATATGGGTAAAATAATCCAAATATAGTTTGGATGATTTGTTAATAATATATTTGGCACAACGCTGCTTGTTATATATTTTTATGTCTTTTGTCTTTCATATATTTGTGTTTATTTTTCTTTATAATGTAATCATATGTACTAAATAAACTGTAACTTATATATTAAAACTTGTGATCAATTACAAAATAACAATATGCGTCATTCTTAAATAACCAATGAATTTCATATTTAAGCCAACTGATACAAATCTCTTTTTGTGTACATAGAATAAAAGAAATAACGTTTGTTTTGACGATGACTATAAACAAAGAATTCCATTTTAAAAATGCCAGTTATTGTCAATTCATTTATGTAAAAAGTAAAATATACAAAAAATACCTAACTCCATGGAAAATTCAAACGGAAAGTAAATGGCAAATTAAAAGCTCAAACATATCAAACGAACGAAAAACAATTTTCATATTCCTGACTTGGTACATGCATTTCCTTGGGTAGAAAATTGTGGATTAAACCTGGTTTTATAGCTAGCTAAACCTCTGATTTGTATGACAGTCGCAGAAAATTACATTATATTGACATCACTGTGTGAACAAAACAAACAGACATAATAGGTAAAAATGTCAAAAAGGGGTAGATCAGTCAACATTGTGTTATAGTCTTAATCACTATAGAAGCAAACAAATATTTCAACAAAGAAAACACAATGGCATATAGACAAAACACATTAACAAAAACGAGAGCTAAAATGTTTATTGTAATTTAAGTTTTTCTTTTCATTTTACCATTTAAAGAGAGGTCTGATGATTTTTCGTGCGAAGGAAACTACATACTATTCTTTTTAAGAAATATGTGCCAGGAGCCTTGCCTTACATTCAGAACATACGAGCCAGAACAAAAATATATCGAACTCAAAGTGGAAATTCATTGAATCTGTCAAAGTATCCGAACACTTTATCAATCAACGGATCGAATGGAAAAGAACTGTCATATTCCTGAATTGGTTTAGGCATTTCCATAAAAAACTGGGTTTTATAGCTAGCTAATCCTCCCACTTGCATTTTAAAGCTCCGTTTTATTGACAAATTGGGTGAGCATCCTAAACAAACTTGTAACGTGAGAATCATTTGGATCAAGTAGCCAAAACTGTGTACATGTAAATCACAGACACACTACACAACTGACTAAAATGTTTACACAAACATTTACAAATAAATCTATCAAAGACGCCAACAAAAAAGTTGATGTAGTTGATATTAATTTTGACAAAGACACCAACAAAATGGTTTTTGTAGTTGTTAGTAAATTTGAGCGGTATTTCATAAAGTATCGGTGTGTATTTGATATATCTTCTTTTTATTAGGTCTTTCCACTTACCCATGAAAAAAACTTTTGCTTTTTTTCTGATTATTATTTTTTTCTTCCGCCTTCTTTGTTTCTTTCTCTGTTTGGTTGTTTTGCAAGATGTCGATTTGATATTTGGTATATGCTATGAAACAGTTTATACGCTTTTGAAACTGACACCGCTTAACCGAATACTTTTCTTTGGAAGAGTTATCTCTCCGAACACTGTTTTTCTTGTGTTTGCTACTCCTTCGCAACCGTTAAAAATAACGACAACATTATTTTACCAACTTGCTTGTTATATCATCAGGATGTTAAGATTGGTTTTGACAGAATCGTTCCGGAGACTCCATATGAGAGTAATTTCCAATTATGCATTTGTAATAAGTGATATGCAATTATAACTGGTAAACCATAAATGATAGAGACCTAGGGTCTTTTGATTTGAGGTCCTTGGTCCATAAAAAGAAAATTAGGTCAAGGTCACATTCTAAATTTTGATTTTGGTTTATTTTCACACCTTTTCAAAAACCGTCTTGGATATCGACAGCATATTTATACCAAATTGTTAGTTGAGACATGTCGTAACACATAAACTCTGGTTGAAAGGGTATTTTGACATTTAAAATGACGCGTATCGTGATATAACTCATTAACCATATACATGAAAGACATAGGGTCTTTTGATTCAAGGTCCTAGGTTTATTACATTGAAATTGAGGTCAAGGTCATAGGTAAAGTTGGCGTTCTAGATTTTGACCTTTGCTTTTTCTTCATATGTATACATGTATACATGATAAAGCCATGGGACTTTTTGCATTAGGTTGCAAGCTATATGACCTTGAAAAAGCCAACCGGAAGTGACATTGTGTAAACTGGAAGTAGCTATTTTTTGTACATATTTAATGTTAAAGTAAATAGAAACAATATATTAAATCAGTATACAAAAAGCTATAATTTGACATTAGAAGTGACATATTAAACTGGATTTTAATATTTTCATCTCAAATATATCGTTTTGGTTAGAAAGACCTTCAATGTACCAGTTGTTTGATTCATAGATATGAGAACATTATCGTGTAGTATTTTCACCAGCATTTTCGAGATCTTTGCAAATCGGTATTCAAACCCTTTGGCACATTGCCAATACTCTGGCCTAGTTAAATTATAATTAACAAAGACAGCATTTCGATAATTTTGCTTTTTTATAAATAGTGTTGTTGTGATTAAAAAAAAAAACATTTTTTTCAGCTGGAACAACTTATTTGTTGGGATTTGCATTTACAATTCTTATAGAAGTTTAAGACATTCGGCTTATACACGAACACGCAGCATTCTCATATATATATATCGATCATTGTATTATTATGTATAGTTTATATTTGGTTTATAATTGAGAAATTTAAGTCATTTTAAAGACTAGAAAATGAAATAAACAAATGCTTATAACATACAAATAAATGCTGGAAAACTATATTTAAATGTATAATAAAATATCAGCTGCAACTCATATATGAATATTTCCATTGAGAAAATGAATGAGCGTACAAAAAATAATGCATGATAGTCAATTTAGAACAATAACAGTTAACGCCCTTTGCATTTAAGATTCTGATTTGATTTGATTTGATTTTTTGTGTTTTAACGCCCTTTTTAAGCACCGCTTTTGAGCTATTTCGTGGCGGCCAGTTTTTATTGGAGGAGAAAGCCGGAGTGCCCTGAGAAAACCACCGACCTTCGATAGAAAAGACTGAAATTTCTAGTCAATTAAGATTGGAGTCGAGTGCACCCGCACGAGCGGGGTTCGAACTCACAACTTCAGTGTTGACTGGCTAGTGATTACAGTAGTATCTACTTAGACCACACGGCCACCGAGGCCCCCTTTAAGATTTTGTTATTAAGAGCTACCGTTATTATGTTACATATACATAATCATATTGTTAGATTAAATCGAGATTGCTGCTTAATATCCAATCAATATCTTTATAAAATTTGTGTAATAAATCAAATTAATAACCCTATTGGCAAATTTTCATTCGTATTTCCGAATTTTCTAGTTTTAATTGATATGCCTAAAACATGTCTGGCCCATTGTTGTTCGAATCGGCGACGTAATTTAATACCAGCTGCGTAACGTTCATACACGTCTTTCACATTAAATCTGTTTTATCTACAGTTTCCGTGTTTATTGAAAGCATGATTTATATTCTTTTTTTTTTACTTTAACTGAACCACCCAAAAACGTCTGTTCAGTTTTAATCAATTAAAGGGTAACTGTTAAAGTATTTTTTTTAATCTTTTAGATTTGATTTTCCAAAATCATCATTACTTGTACAAATATCTTCTAAAACGCAATTGTTGGTAAATTATATTCATTATGGTTTATTAAATTTACATTCACGTTTCTATTGGGAAAGTCACCATTTATGTTAATGTTAACATCCCATATAATATCCTCTTCAGAAATATCAGAATATTCGGGAATCTTCATATATTCTTTCTTTGATGCAGGAACTTCTTTGTGTTCTTTTGCTTTTTTACTTGGAAATGTCATCTTATGCGTTTTAAGGTCACTCCTACTTTCAAATCTTTCATTACACATTTCACAGTTAATATCCTTCTTACGGTTAAAAACGCCTCCTCCTTTTTCTCAAACATTTATCAGAAAGTACCAAGACCAAATATCTCGATTGGACACTGGGTATCTTGTGGGCTAATAAAAATGTTAAGTTTTTTTTTCATTCAGTGTAAATGGACTAAAAGAATACATCTTTGGCTTTCAGAAAATATCACAAAAATACGGCGTGAGGGAAAAAATTTCTTTATTTTTGTTCAAGCATTTCTTAGTTCTTTTTTAAATTTTTTATTAAAATTTAACATACACTATTGAAAATTTTCACATTTGTTAGTTAGATACAGAAAGTAATGGTTCCTTATCCCGGCTATGTTAAACATTAGATTGTATATACAGATAGAAACTAGATAGTAATTGTTAGTATTCTAAATTATAAAATATAATTATGCACTATATTTTTATGTGTCCATTATTTCCATATTGTTCAATAAAGAGAGAATTATATTTCAGAGAGAAAGAAAAGACAGAAGAGAAAATAATGAATAAATAAAAAACAAAAACAAAAGCAAAATAAAAATCACTGAAATTTGCATTTTTGGCAGCAGTATATTGGTCAAAACTAGCGTGTGTCTTAAGGTACAACATTAAATAAAATTGGCAAAGTTGGTTTTCCATTATAAAAAATTCATACAAGCACAAACAGATATTAAAAAACGTTCATGTGGTTATAGGCACAATACAAGAACAAAAAACAATAAACAACATGTACCAAAATAATATATAAAACATATGGGGCCCTTTATAGCTTGTTGTTCGGTGTGAGCCAAGGCTCCGTGTTGAAGACCGTACTTTGACCTATAATGGTTTACTTTAATAAATTTTGACATGGATGGAGAGTTGTCTCATTGGCACTCATACCACATCTTCTTATATCTATATATGGTGGTGTGGAGAAGGCTAAAACAATAAACACAGTAACATTACATAGGGTAATGCTAGGTTGTTTAAGTGTAAATTATTCTAGTAATGGAAGCCAGGTGTCCCAGCAGAGGTTAGCAATGTGAAGAGGCTTTATCTTAAAAAATATATTATTTTCTAGTTTTAGATTTTCTTTGAGATAATTTTTGAGCCCTGCAAAATTTACTTGATTTCCACACAGTTTTGTTCTGTAACATGTATAAATAAAGAATTTTTGATAATAGTATTATTAAATTTTTTATTTTATTAATTTCTTTTTTTCCTAAATTTCCAAATAAAATTATATCCATGTTAAACGGAATGATTATTTGTGTTTGGTTATAAATCCAGACACCGAGTCTTATCCACAGATCTGCTTTTTTGTGTTCAATATCTTCAGTATCTTCATTGCAGAAAGTATTTTTATTGCTTTGATTTATTTTAATTTTAAGTAAAAATTTATTTGTGCCTATGATTCTGTGTTTTATTCTATACTGGAACCAATGAAGTTTTGAGCTTTTTGTGGAGTAAAAAGACATATTATGCACGGGTTTCCAATCAAGATTTTTGGTCATTGTTAGGGATCATTTGTCTTCAAGTTTAGTACTGTTTTTTTTTTCTAATGAAACATTATACATATCTTTTAAGCCTTTGTTTGATTAAAAAAAAGTATTCTTATATCATTTGGAATAATTGGTCCTTGTGTTTTATAAAGATTGTTTATGGATATATCGTTCTTAGGAGCTTATTTATATGATTTTATTGATGAAATTACATGTACCCCATTGTAAATAAGAAAGTATGACTTAATTTTATAAATGTTTTGGAATTGTTGATAAGTCATTAGTTTTCCCTCACCATCTAATGAAGCATTAATCAAAAAGATCCCTTTATCTGCCCAGTTTTTTAAGAAAATAGATGTTGTTCCTATTTTAATATTTTCATTATTCCAGAGCGAATCTGATACAAATTCGTCTTCATATTTTTGGTTTACATTTATTTTGTAAATCTGTCCAAGCTTTTAAGACCTCTTCCCTCAAAAGGTTTTTACATCTTTTTGTTGGGCCTAAATACATTAGGATTTCAATACTAATTTGTTCAATACTTTCTAATAGCTTATTTAGTTTTGGGTTGTTTTATAACAACCGTGTTATCCATGTTAGTTTCAATCCTTTTATATATTTGTCAATATCTATCATTTATAGCCCTTCTAATTTATCATGTTTATGTTCAGAACATAAAATTTCTCTTTTTATCTTGTCAGGTTTGTTTTCCCAAATAAGTGAATGAATTATGTCAGTTATGTGTTTTAAAGTATTCTTGCATAGTGCTTGTAATGTTAAAAACAGATAGTTCAATTTTGAATTAATTAGTGTCTTGATGATTGTTGTTTTTTCAACTTGTGTTAATGTTTGTTTGGACCAAAGTTTTATTATATTTTCAATTTCTTTAACTCTTGGACCATATTTCAACAATTCCATTCCATGAAGCAGAAATGTTTATTCCTAGTAATGTAAACCTACTGGAACCCCATTCCAATCCCCATGTTACACCCATTGTGTCTTGGCTATATTTCTTTTTGCCTATCAACACCCCCTTTGTTTTGTCCAAGTTTATATGGAGACATTTCAGCATATTTTTGTAGTAGGCGAAGAGATGCATCTAGAGATTTGGGAATACCGTCAAGTATTATTGATGTGTCATTTGCGTATTGGGAGATTAGACATTCTGTATCATCAATTTTAATTCCTTTAATTTCTTTGTTCTTTTTGATTAGAATTCCTAGAATTTCAGCACATAAAAGAAACATGTAAGGTGATAAAGACTCCCATTATATACAGCCTCTTTGGATCGCAAAGAAATCTGACAGAAAACAATTTTGAGATACTAATAAACTTATATTTGTGTAAAAGGTCCTTATCCAATATTTTATAGAGGGTCCAAAGTTGAAATAGTCTAATACTTCATTTATGAATTTCCATGATACGGAATCAAATGCTTTTTTCGAAATCTATAAGAAGGAGAAGACCTGGCAAATCATTTACTTCTGTATAGAATAAAATATCATATATGAGACGAGTGTTTTTTTCTAATATATCTTCCAGGAATGAAACCTGTCTGATCATTGTAAATAATAATGGGTAAAACAGATTGTATACGCTCTACTAAACAGCTTGATGCTAGTTTATATGTTGTATTCAAAAGACTTATTGGTCGCCAATTTTTCATGAACTGTCTAGGTTTATCGCCTTTTGGTGAACAAATAATAATACCCTGCTTTTGAGTTATTGACAATTCTCCCCTTTTATAACCACAAATTATAGATCTGAAAGCAAATTTTCCTACATTTGTCCAAAAGAATTTAAAAAATTCATTTGTAAAGCTCATCTGACCCAGGACTTTTCTCATTTTTCATTCTACGCGAAGCTGTTGTCAATTCATTATAAGTTATCTCCCCTTCTAAAGATTCTTTTAAAGTATCATTTCATTTTTCAATATCAGAATCAGGAAATTCGCTGTTAAGATTTACATTACTCAAGCTCTCTGTTTTAGTATACAATTTTTTATAGTAATTTTGGCCTCTTCTAATATTTCATCTTGTTTACAAATTGTGTCCCCTTTTTCGTTAATTTGTTTGGGGATTGATTTATTTATAAAATGTTTAGTTTCCATATTAAAAAAAAACTTGATGGCTTTTCCCCTTCTTCAATCAATTTCTGTTAATATTTCCTGTTAAGATACTTTCCTCTAATTTCTGAATTGTTTCTGATAACATTTTTTCCTGTTTATCTCTTTCCTTCTCTTTGTAAGATGCATAGGAAATAGTTTTTCCTCTGACTTCAGTAAGTAATATTCCTAAAAAGAGTTGGTCGTTTATGAAGTGGATATCTACATTATATTTATTTTTTCTAAAGTTTCTCTGTTATATGCTAATGATGCATATTGGTCTTTTTCTTTAAGTATAATATCTTTTATAGTCTTGGAATATTCAATATCATGTAAAAGTGAGTTCTTAAATTTCCATAATCCTCTTCCAATTATGAAATCATTCATCTTCAGATTTAATATTATCGGGGAGTAATCGGATCTATAGCTGTTGTGAATTTGTACATCATATACATTTTGATTAAGGTATTGGGATAATAAAAAGAAATCTAATGTTGCTTGTTTATCATGATAATGGGGATAGCTTTTCTCCATGGGATTTTTTTTAATTCTGGATTAATTTACCTAAAGGGGTCTGTTAAATTATAAAATTCTATGAAGTCCAGAACTTTCTCCTTAGCTTTTGGGTTGTTAATATTTTGATAATTATATGTATCAAGACTTCGGTTTTGTACTAAATTATAGTCTCCAGTTATAACAACTGACTGTTTGTTTAAAATTTCTATCATTTCACTTAGTGTTATATAAAATTCTGTTGTATCTTTGTTTGGACCATATAAGGTTATTAAGGTCATTCTTTTTTCTTCGATTTCCATATCAATTCCTAACAAATTTCCTGGGTAGTCTTTTTTTACTTATGTGTCTTATACTCAAAGATTGTTGTCAATAAAATTGCTACCCCTCTTTGATTTGTTGCAAATGAATTAAAAATGCACTCTCCTCTCCATAGATGTTTTATTGATATTTCATAATTTTCTGAAAAATGTGTATCTTGTAAGCAATGGATATTACAGTTTTTTGATTTAAGATAATCAAAAACATCTCTTCGCTTCTCTTTTGAATTAAGACCTTGACAGATGTATGAGAAAATTTTTATATTATTATTACTCATTTTCAAGTGATATTACTATTTTATAACAAAACAATAATATGTAATTTTGAAAAATGCATAAAAAACAGAATGACCCATACAACTGTGTACTTTTAAAGTGTGTGAATGTCAAAATCTCCTTGAGATGTCTGATTTCACCTGCCATATCTGTGTGGAATTCTAATTGTAACCAGAAAACACCAAAGATGCTGTATAATATGACATAAAGTACTGTGCCAAAAACATGAAATAGAGAAAAAGACATAAAATTTGTAAAATGTAAAAAATAGAAAGAAGAAGAAAAAGATGAGATCATAAAGTAATAAAAAAAAAAAGACACAGCAAGAAAATTAAATAAGTAAAAACAAATTATGTTGTCCTAAAAAGTAATATATCCACTGCTGTTCTATTTTTTTTCAAGTACAGAAATGTTGTGCTCTAAGGGTGATATCTGTCTCTTAAAAACTAAGGACGATTATCTCCCTTACATCATCAATCAATAGAATGATTCTTGAGAGTCAATGATTTAAATGACAATTAGATTAGTCATTAATTTATGTGTGACATTTGATTAAAGTTATATATTTTTTTAAATGTTATCTTATAATTACTCATTCAATATACCCAAAGAGTTATGTTTGATAATAAAAAAACAATTAATTTTTTATATCAAAATCAGCTGTACATGCATGACATATATGTACACATATTTCACTCTTTTTATCCAGCTGTATTTTATTTAGAAAAAAAATACTATACTTTATCCATTCAGGTTTTATAGTTTGTTAAGTTATTTCCTAACTAATATTATATAATTTAAACTTGACCTGATTATAAATAGTATAGATTAACAAACTAGCAAAGTAGTGGCTCTTGTAATGCACATGTTAAACATGAGTATAGAAAAAAAAAAACAGTTGAAGTGAAAGCTAAACAACAGCAAAAAGAAGCATTTGCAATGAATTGCGTTTCATAAATCTTGTTAAAACTTATAATTCTAACAGTATTGTTATTATGTAGATGGAGAAACATGGTTGGTACATACAAGGCTTCAAGTAATAATTTATTTTGATAAAAAATGCAGATGGTGATGTAAAACATACCAGGTAAAGAAAGGTATTCATTATAGCCTGTGATTTAAAGTTTGAAATATCAAAAATTTAGTACAAAGAAAATGACCCTTTGAGAGCCCAACACCACATGTTTAAAACCATATGTTCCTTGACTTATGGCGTGTTTTTAGGTTGTTGTCCCACTAATACAAATCTCACAGGTCTTCTTAATCATATGAGAGATATTTATTTGTATGCTAAAATATTAAGAGTGGAGTTAAATTGTTTACTGGTAGATAATGTTTACATCATTTTTTAATTTTTCCTTTTTCATTTACAGATTTAAAAAATCTGTTTTTATAAACGACTCCTTACATAAACATTTTCTTTTTATAGTATTAGGTTCATCCTGTATGTACCAATGAATGATGATAAATATACATATTGTTTTGACCAAAACTAAGGACATACTATTAAATAATAAGACTATGAACTAAAATACAGCCTCTGTATATACTATATGATTGCAACTACAACAAAAGCATAAAAGAACAAATACACAAGCAAAACCAAATTTAACACAGCAATATATTTACTGACAACAAGTCCTACAAAAGATTGAACATTTAAATATGTTAAAGTTGTATAATAAGATTTTCAGTCATAGCAACAACAAAAAAAAAAGCACAAGATCACTTCAGCCTGTATTTACAATTTCTGTAGTCACAGTCATACATGTACTTGTATCATCTGACGCAATTAATTATTTTGTGCGTATTCCACACATCCTTTGAGTTAAGTCGTGTTTCTAGGACCAGGACTAAGCCTCTTACTTTTATTCTGGTTTGTAATTTCTCGTCATTTCTTATTTTAGATGCAACTTTCGTGCTTCTTTCATTATAACGGGTAAATCGTCTACTACTCTGATTTTTTTATTCGCAACTTTGTATGCATTTTCCAGTATTAATTGTTTGTCTGAAAAGTGCATAAATCTCACAATTATAGCATCTGGTCTTTTTTTGGCCAACAACTAGGTCTCTTGATGGGATCATGTGAGCATTTGCAATGGGGAAACGTTTTGCTTTAAAAAAATTTTATCCCCAG
Source organism: Mytilus californianus (assembly GCF_021869535.1). Taxonomy (NCBI): domain Eukaryota; kingdom Metazoa; phylum Mollusca; class Bivalvia; order Mytilida; family Mytilidae; genus Mytilus; species Mytilus californianus. Next base: position 86,049,487 of record NW_026262701.1, read on the forward strand.
CTCCTTCACAATCAGAAATTGTCTAATACTTTCCATGTCCTCACTTTTTTGTTTTGTTTTATGCCGTAAATGAAAATATTGTATTTACGCTCATGTTTCTCTAGAAAAAGTCGATTTTCTTTCAATGCGAAAAGTTTATCGTCAATGCTTTTTTTCATACATTCCATTTTTTTCCATTTTTAGAGTATTGAGTTGTGACTCTATGTGCCCTATACCTCTCTTTATTTTTTTGTTATAATTTATTTTTTTTATTCATCATGGATTGACAGGCATTTACATATATTATCTATAGTGGCACATAATAAAGCAAGCAAGAAAAATAAGCATAATCAAGCAAATAAGAGTAAACAAAATTAGTAATAATAATACGATATAATATAACAGAATACAATATATATATGGACAAAGTATAACATTTTCATCAAATAATATTGTGATAATGGGAATTACATTTCAAGCACATTTATACATAATAATTCACTATTAAATTAATTAATGACTTCATCCCAGGGGTTCCAGTACATGTTATAATCTTTCGCACTCATATTTTTTGAGGAAATATGCTTTTCTAAAATTAAGTTTTCTTTGATATGTTTTTTAAGTCCCTCAATATGGGTTTTTCCTTTTGCATCTTAGATCTGTAAATGAAATATTTTACTAGTAAAATAACTTTATTCTTTATAAAATTTAGTTTATAGTTATCATAAAGACCAAACATGACTATACCCATATTTAGTGGAATTTCAATATGTGTTGTTTCAAAAATCCAAGCATTCAGATGGTGCCAAATATCTGCTACAATATGACAGCCCCATAATAAGTGTTCTATGCTTTCTGGTTCTTCCTTGCAAAATGTACATAAATTACACTGTACAAGGTTCATTTTTAAAAGTAAAGTATTAGTACCTAAAATACGGTGAATAATTCGGTATTGAAACCAACAGAGCTTGATATACCTCTCTTTAGCTCGTTGTGATCTAGTCAAAGCTTTTAAACCTCAGTTTGTGTAGTACTTAGATCTGACTTTACTTGCACAACTTCTGACCTGACCTCAGTAATTAGATGCGTTAAGTTTTTTTTCAACAAAGTCTAGCCTTGATGTAAAAAGTGTTACCTTTGAGTCAATACCCATGATAACAGACGTAAGATCGCCAATAGGTTCTAAAGTCCCCATATTATCGAGTATATACCTGACAAGTCCCGATGTAAACAATCACTATCCTCACATCTCACGTTGATCATGTAATCATATAATTATTGTTATTTACACAACATTCTGAATTAAAACAGAAGTATTTTTTAAGTTGTTTTAAGTGTTGCTCATGTTATTACAAACCCGGCAAGAAGTCTAATTCGGTAGGTCACAATTGGGAAAAGGGTACGGGATTGTAGTTACGACATCAGGAACATATCCGTTATTATCTATAAAACGGATATTCCATAACGATCAACCAATCCGTAAAACGTACGAAGGGATGTATTCAACTTCACCACGTGGAACTCTTGGTTTAAGAGCTAACTTATGAGCAGCAACCCTCTATCAAGGAAATCATGATAGGAAATAAAAGCCCTGGAATATCGTTTCAACCGGGAGATATATACTCCGTATGCAGGTGCTGGAATGTTGCTACATAGAAATGGAAAGTTCACAATTGGAAAGCTGAAATCATCTCTTTTGTCGTAAAGTTTTTTTTCCAACTCACCCTCAATGTCAATTTCTATTTGAAAGACAAGATATGAAGCAGAATTAACTGTATCTGTTGTATTCTTTATATCAAGTTTGATGGGATAGATTCGCTCAACATTGTCACCAAATTTTGAATTATTTAGTGAGAGAAAATCATCTATATAGCGGAAAGTAAAGTTAAAGGATATTGCTATTTTTTTTTCTTTCTTCCTAAGAAGTTCCTGTATGAAGTCAGCCTCATATGAATAAAGGATCAAGTCGTCAAGAAGAGGGGCACAGTTTGTTCTCATGGGAATGCCGATTGTTTGTTGAAAAACACGTCCTCCAAACGTAACAAATATCTTGTCAATCAAGTGATCAAGCATCTTGATAATGTCAGTTTTAGAAAATTTGTTGTTAGAATCAGAGTGATTTTTAAAAAAAAGTAGGATTATCCCTCCCAAAGACAAGATACTTGTATCTACATGACCATTTTTTTATTAAACAAAGCAGGACCAACTCTTTCAATTTGTCTTTTAGTTAGAAATGGGGAATACTTGTGTAAAGTGTAGAAAAGTCAAAGGTTTTAATACCATTGCAAGATGAAAGAGACTTAGATTGTAGGAACTCTAAAAGATCTTTTGAATTTTTTAGTATCCACATCTGATTTACGCAACTTCTACAATAGGTAGTTTCACAATAACTTTGAAGACCAGCATTGATTGTTGATAAAATCGATGTTAATAATTTAGAAAAAAACGTTTCGTGGAGCACTTGGAAGACCCAGCATTATACCTTGGATTGTAAGGACATTTATGTAGTTTATGTATCCAGTACAGTGATGGAAGATCCAGTTTTTCCTCTTTGGTCGAAATTTCAAAGCAACATAGAACAGACCTATGGTTATCAAGGATTTCCTCTTGGTAAGTGTCGTTGGGGTATATTTTGAGTTTCTAAGTGAATTGTCAATACCTAATTCATTTATCACGCAGTTTACAATGCATTTACAAGACAGCTTAAAACCAAGAGTTGCAAGTGGTTAAGTTGAAATTCCCTTTGAATATTTAACTGACGCCATCACGAGTTGGTTGACCGTTATGAAATATCTGTTACAAGAATAACGACAGATATGTTCCAATTGTAACCACAATCCTGTCCTCTTCTCCTCGAGTGTGAACTACCTAATTAAACTTATCACGGGGTTCGTGCTTATATACGCAATACGACGGATGCCACATATACAGCTGGATCTGCTTCCCCTTCCAGAGTACATGAGATCGCCCCCTGTGTTGGTGGGTTGCGTGTTGCTCATTGTTTAGTTTTCTATGTTCTTTTGTATATTGTTGTTTGCCTTTCGATCGTTTTTCGTTTTTTTTTTGGCATGCCACTTTCAGTTTAGTTTTTACTAGTAATTTTGAATATGCGTTTAGTAGCTTTCGCTATTTTTTTCATACTATTAGTTTCTTTGTTTTATCTGATACCTTTGATGATGACAAAAGGTTATTTAACGTCCAATGGCAAATTAAATGCATATTCAGGATTAGAAAATGTTCATGTGATATGAATTTTTAACCTGCTTTGTACTAGACCTACATGGTGAGCCCACATTTTAACGTGCTAGTGCAGAAGGCAACATCCCAAAGGAAGACATGTCACCCTATCCGGACACATTATTTTGAGTCCGAGCCGACCAGTCTTTTCTTTACTCCTTAATGTGTGCTTGGTAGAGGAGCTGCAAATATTTACTTTAGAGTCTTTTGCTTGACCCGGTTGGTGTAACGGACTTAATACGAACACGCTACCACGACACAACCGAGACCACCGATACCACAATACCTTCAACTGTTTAGAGTGATATTGTTTGCATGTATTTATTTTAAAAAAAATTTAAAACTGTTGACAAAGAATAAAAATATTGTTCGGATGATCGAATATATTTGGCATAATATTGACAGGCTTGAGATTTAAAGATTGAACGCTATTATATATGCTCATTATTTTATCTATCATATTCTTTTGTTCATAATTCTTTACGAAATAGGTTATTTTAATGTACTTAAACACTTTTAAACTAATTAGACAACCCATACACGTGTCAAACTTTAAATAGTCCATGCGTTGTTTATTTTCGTCAAATGATAAAGATCTCTTTTATAGTAAGTAAAACAAAAGAAAGAACGTTTGTTTTGACAACTGCGACAAACAAAGATTCTCTATTGAAAAATGCCAATATTTATTTAGTTCATTCGTTCATCGAAACGAAAGCTAACATGTCTTTTCTAATTGTATTTATATTCTCCCTTTTACCAGTTTTAGGGAGTGCGTATGATTTTTCGGACGAGGAAAAACTACGTTTTATTTTTTTAAATGATAATGTAACGAGAGCCTTACCAACAGTCAATAGCTCTTGGTCAATTCACACAAGGGTACAGTTATATTTACATTCTGTATTTAATTTGGATATAACGAAACAGAAATTATCGTCTACCGTACTCATTTTGATTACTTGGAAAGACGAATCTTTGAGGTGGAATATAACTTTATACAATGGACTAAGCCGGTTACTGTTTCCATTGTCAGTGATATGGAAACCAGATATTGTTTTACTTAACTCGATGGAAACCAAAATAATTTTCCAGAGTAATGACGAAGTTTTACTTGATAGTAAAGGCATCGTAACATGGAGCGCTTATTTAAATCTGGTTACTTACTGTCATGTTAATACAACATTATATCCTTTTGATAGGCAAACTTGCGATCTTGTTTTCTCAAAACTATATTTAAGTGACCAATACCATTATCTCTGTCACAACGACTCAAACAATATAACTGAAAGTTATGTATCAAATGGCGAATGGGACATTCGAGATATTCGGCGACTAAATAACACCAAATATTTACCTTTAGGTACTTTTACTGACATAATCTTCAGAGTAGACATGGAAAGAAAAACTGATTACTATTATTGGACTTATGTTGTGCCAATGATTTCCTTAGCAGTTGTAGACGTTGGAACCTTCTGTTTACCTGTTAAAAGCCACGAAAAATTAAATATTTGTTTGTTTGTATTTCTGTCAATGGTCTATTTGGTAACAGTAGTGAACGACTCCATGCCTCATACCTCAGACGATATATCAAAATTTGGTACACTATTGTGGTGTTTTATATTGCTGAGTGGTCTTATAATTTTAACGAATATCCTTATCATTACCATGGTTCATCGAAAATGCCCAAAATGTCTTCCACAAGTTGTTTTTAAATTTAAACAATGTTTAATCAGCTGCTGCAAGGTGTGTGTAGATTTGTGCATAAGAGGTTTAACGTTCTTTTTTTCCAAAATAACTCAATTGATAAATCAGATCCGAGCACAGTTTAATTTAAATAAAGAAAATAAAAACATTATTGTAAAGACGGACAAAAATTTGCAAGATGAATCAAATGAGGCGTCACAACTTATAAGTCTTGATCAAGGAATACAGCTTCAACCAATTGGAAAAATAACAGAACCACAGGACCTTAAAAACGAAAGTTCAAAAGATACGGGTGCGTATATAACATCATTTTTTTCAGTTTTTTTCTTAGAGATGTCATTAAGTTTCACAAAATGGAAAAATCTAATTTTAGTAAGTTTACCAAAGTCTATAAAATCACTCGAAATCAGTTGTCAAAACTCTTGAGGAATTTTGTTAAAGACAAATCTTCTATTAAGATCTACCAATACTATTTTCCTTTACTTAAGGCTTGATAAAATGTTTTAAATTAGCCCATATAAATGGGGTCACCGACTTTGTTTTCGATTTAAAACGCCATTTTGTCATGGAATTTGGTAATCGGGTCTTGTTGTTAATAAATCTTAAAACGTCAATATAACATACAAATTGTTCGTATGAAAACTTTGCTGTTAGTAGTAATATTATTAATATTATCATGTTCTGAAGGACAAATATTAACTTTAAGTTGCTATAATAATTTTGCTGCCTTTGTTATGGTGAAATATCTATAAAAGTATCCAGTTTATAAAAAAATGACCAATGTGTTTCTATGAGAATTCAATAGAATATGCAATGTTTGTTATTCAACAAAATATGAAGATAAAAACGTGAGGTCACCTTACTGGATAAGAAGATATTTCGATAAAAAGGTTTTACAAATTAAAATTGGCGGGAATACGTTTTGGGTCACTTCCGAAAGCAACGTTGAAAGACGTTAGGTCGAATTGCCGGTGTTTTCATGGGTCACTGATATCAACCCCAGTTTTTGGTGGGGTCGTGTATACTATTGTTTGTCTTTGTCGTTTTCTTTTTTAGCCATGGAGTTGTCAGTTTATTTTTAACTTATGAGTTGTAATGTCACTTTGGTATCTTTCGCCTCTCGTTTATGGACAATTACATTCCCGTTATTTGCTGTTTTGTTGTTTGTTTGTTTTCAATTACACTAAATGAACATTAATATACACATGAGGGTAGTTAGTGTTAAGCACAGACACCTAACCAAAACTGTTTGGTCGGACAAAATACTTTGAACAGGAATCTCGATGAAAATTTCGATTTAGATAATAAAAAAATTTAAACAACGAAGTTATATTTTGTTATATAATTATTTGAAAAACGATGTTACTCTATAAATATTATTTTCTACATGGATATTGACTCTATAAACAGTGAAAATTAAGAGATCTATAATGCTTTAGAGTTTGTATCAAGCTGAATTACTTGTAACATGGGATCTACCTAATATGCTTACGTTGTATTTCTATTTTCAAATCCTCTGCAGACCAATTTTGCCAGCTTTCTCTTTAAAATGTCTCAGACAATATACAAATAAACTATTATAATCCAAAATATGCTATGAATGTGTTCCATATCGCAAATGTAACATGTTTTCGTAGATATTGCATCAACACAAATATAACATAATTAAAGTATATCTTGGCGAACAGATAGAGCTTTGCTTTCGATATAATAACAATCTTAGTTTAGAATATTCTTCCATTTCATTTTGACGATTATTACTTAACATTATCTGAAATCTTACTATACAGTATGGGGTCAGCATATAGTCAAAGGCCATGTGTAGACGCATAATTTCTAAAATTAAAGTTATTTGGGTCCCTGACAGAAAGTTGTACCACATCATCTTATTCCTGTAGGGTTGAAATATGTCCATTCCAACTTTCCAAGATAGACCGAAAGCTTTGCACAGCAATAACGTTTCGCTAGGGTGTCGCTTGATAATAATTTTGTGTCAAATATATTAGCAAAGATGCATACTACATTGGTTAATACCTGTGATACAAAGAACCGCTGCCTACCATGAGATCATCGATTTATGAATATCGGTCTTATTTTTTTCTGATCGGACACATTCAGATACGTGTATTTAACACGTTGGAATGAACATCTGGAATATAAGGGAAATAATTATACTAGTCAAAAATGACAGTGAAGAGGCATATTTGTGACAGCTATTATCAAATAGAGTCCCCTTACATAAACTATGCCGTATATATGAGTTTAATGCTAGACTCTAACGAAAATAAAAGAATAACAACAAAGGTATGCTTATCAATTCCAGAACAAATCAATGTTTCGTGTAAAAATCTTCTTTCCGGGGTTTGCATGTTCTCTCCGGGTACTCCTTTCACTATATATATTAATACTGGTCGCCATGATTCAGCAAAGTGTGTTGAAACAGCTATATCATCACAAAAGATAAAACTGAAAAATCTTAAGACACAAAATACACAATACAGATGGCTGAAACTAAAATAATGAAGTTAAATGTTTTTGTATACCCCTTCCCAGACACACTGAATATCTCAACAATAGTGAAGCAGTACAATGAAAATTTTATTTTTACAACAGCATGATTTTTTTAATAATAGTTCTTTTCCAATTGTTGATAGTATTTGTTTTACCAACTATTTATTATTCTTTCCATGTCTTTAAGTTTTGGTCTATAATTAAGTGTTTCCATGTCTTGTATATCAACCAATTATTTATTACTTAGAAGCGTAAATCTTTTGGAACCCCATTCCATCCAGGAACTCCAAAGTTACCATTTTGATCTTTTTGTTTTGTAAAATCTTATATTCAAAATAATTGTTAAAAAATGGCTACTCCTCTTTGGTTTTGAGGAAAAAGAACTAAAGACACACCATTGATTAAAATGCTCGTCTTTTTAAGAAAAGTGTATATCTTGAAGAGAATACATCTTACACTATTTCGCTTTTATATAATCTAAAACATTTGTCCTTTTTCAATTGAATGAAGTCCTTGGCAGTTGTATAAGACAACCTGAATAATATAATTTTTCATCTAAAGTATACATGACACATATATAGTTGAATAACATTCTTTAAATATAAAATGACTGAGAAATGTCCTACACAACTGACAATAAATAACGAATAGCTAACACAATATATAACTTGGAGGGGATATTAGTAATACTTTGATAAAAGGTTAACATTGTTAACTTTACATTGAATGGAAACTATAACTAGAAGTATGAGTAAATAAACTGCTATCTTCACATTATTTTTTTGAAATTTCTATTTGTTGATGATTTAAATATAAAAGTCTTTTTGTTTCAAACATTTTCAAACGCAATTGATATTTTTGAGTTATTTTCCTTTGATCGAAAAAAAGGGTTAAAGTGTGTTAAAATCTTCAATCATTTTTTTTTATTTTGATACTGTTGAAAGTTACTTCAAGTATTGGTTTTTATCTCTAAGTTTCGCTGTCAAAATTCCATTGTACATTTATGATGATTTTTGGTATAAATATCTAAACTTTACTATGAGCATGTATTCAATGAAATACCTGTCAATATGACTGCATTTCTGAAAATAATCAAACAAAAACAACACCCTTGCAAATATTGTCATTTTTCATTGAAGATGTCTTGTTATATCTACAATTATTTAAAATTGAAGAACATTTTGAATATTTTTTATATGCTCTATAATATATATTTCTAGTAATTCATTTAATTTGTTCATTGCAGGTTTCGTTTTCAGTTCTTTTCAATGTTGCTGTTTTTTTCAGTATTTTTCATGTTTCATTAAGTTTGGTTTTCTTTTTGATATATTGCATAGCTCATTTGCTCTAATATTTAAAACCAAGGTATTTCATTACTGAAGAATCTGTCTATATTGTGTTATTTTTGAAGAGTGGTCCTGAAGAAAAATTTGTAAATGATAACAATAACAAAAAAACTAAAACTATTACCAGTATTTAATGAACAATGTATTGAAAAATTGCAATTTTTGGCAATGTATCCTATTCAAAACCTGAAGTTAGAACTTAATGGACAATGTAAATGTTTATGTATCCGTCATTTTGAACTGATCAATATTCTTCACATTGGATAAGTAAGACAGGTTTGAACGCAACAGTTTGCGTACATTATTACATGCACATGTGTAGATAAGTAAATTTATTATCCTTGGTACCTATATGTCATAGATATAAATATTGAATATTTCCTATCATGATTTTCGTGATAGAGGGTTGCTGTTCACAAGGAAGCTATTAAATCAATTGTCTCAAGTGGTGAAGTTGAAATTATCCCTTCGTAACTTTTATGGACGCCATCACGGGTTGTTTGACCGTTATGAAATATCCGTATTACGGATATCGGCGGATATGTTCCTAATGTCGTAACTATAATCCTGCTCCCTTTTCCCGAATGTGATCTACCGAATAAGACTTATTACCGGGTTTGTACTAACATGAACAACACGACGGGTACCACATTTAGAGCAGGATCTGCTTATCCTTCCAAAGCACCTAAGATCACCCCCAGTTTTGATGGGGTTTGTGTTGCTCAGTCTTTAGTTTTCTGTGTTGTGTTTTGTTTACTATTTTTGTCTGTTGGTCTTTTTTTTTTTTTTTTTTTTTTGTTATGTCGTAAATTCATAGAGATGTCCGTTGTTATCCTGCTGTTTACAAGTATTCTAGCGTTTGTTTGTACTGTTTTCCTGTCACTTAGTGTTGTCGTTTTAACGGTATTTTTAAGTCACCATTTTTTGCTAGTCCATGCCTCGATTCTTTCATGAATTGGGTAGATCGTCAACAATGAGCATTCGTTTGCCAAACAAATTATAACCTTTAGAAATGGCCAACTGTTTGTCTGCGTAGTGCATAAAGCGAATCATAATAGAAGCAGGCCTTTTAGTGTGGTAAGATGTTTGCTTCGACGGAACACGATGAGAATTGGCAACAGCGAAGCATAATGTCTCACTTACTTCTCTGATTTAATCTTGTATGCACCACTGTTGATTGATATTGGTCAAGTTTGATTTCTGTTTATTCATGCAGTTTTAGATATTAACAACAAATTTGGAAAAACAGTTTAGATATCTTTTTATCATTATAACTGATTTCTCTCTCAAAATAACTATACAGTTTTGTTGCAGATGATAAAGCTGACAATAAGACATCTCCTGAATTTCAACAAGATGCAAATGATAATTCTGGAATGCCATTTCCTACCAAACTAACCGATGCGAATCTTTCGGGAGAACACACTTCAACAGTAGTCATAATACACGATGATGCTGATGCTATCATTAATGATGACCAAAATGCTTCAAATGATACACATATGATCAATGTTAGTACAAAAGGTGAGGATGTTGAGAAAGATAAAAGACTTACAAATGATCCATAAGTTTTTAGGAACCCAGACGGAAATAAAATTAATGTTTTACACCCCCATCCAACAAAAAAAAACAAAAAACAAACAAACAAACAAATAGAAGAAAGACATGAAAATAGAGAAAATGAAGTGTCTTAAGATACGAGCTTTTAAAGTTTGATCATCAAGAATCTCGATTGCAGTGATGCAAACTTTCTTTGAGTAGTACAAACTTCATAACGCAAACATTTTCAGTGTGAAAACATCAATAAATAAGTCAAATTGCGAAAATCATAGTTTGACTGTTATCGGAGTTATCGCCATTACATGCAGATTATTATCCGTTTTTATGTTTTTTTGCCAATTATTTTGAAACTATGATAGAAAGAGAAAAATTTAGAGAGCATAATGACCCATAAGCAATATCTACATATAATATGATATTCTTGAAATCGTTGGTCATCTCTTCTTTAACTAAGCAAATAAACTCATCATGGATACCAGGATTGAAATTGTGTGTTTGCGCCAGACGCGCGTTTCGTCTACAAAAGACTCATCAGTGCCGCTCGAATAAAAAAAAGTTAAAAAGGCCAAATAAAGTACGAAATTGAAGAGCATTGAGGACCAAAAATTCCTAAAAGATTTGCCAAAAACAAATGAATGAAATGACAATTTTCACCATTGTTTGCGTTTTGCCTTACATTTTGTAAACTATGATAGATAAATAAAACTTTAAAAAGCAATCATGATCAGCACGAAAAGTTCTAAAATAAGTCAGCATACATGTATATAGATTTATCAGTTGTCTCTTTATAGTTCTTATATACAATTAGTACTCGTTAATGGCAATCTTTACCCTTTTTGTGTTTTGGGAAAAAAACACGTCAAAAAACGATAAAGCGAAACAGTAATTTGAAAAATTATCAGCCATAGAATTCAACAACAAAGAGATTTTAGTCATGAATAATTATTTAGTCTACAAGTTTGTAGTGTCCATTGATAAAGAGTTATATCGACCTTAGGAGCGACTCGGGCTCTACAGAGCCTCCTGTTACACACCCTACTTATATAACTCTTGTTTTTCGCTTTTGAGAACTGGCTATGAGTCTGCAGCATATACAAGTCATCAAATTACTAGAAGAATTAAAAGTGCTTTTATACATATAACAATACAGGTCGTTATCGTGTCGTCATTTTTCGTTTGGCCAGGGCGTTTTTTGTTTTCATTGGAATTGTGATTAGTATTGCCCTCTTCGGATCTGTGCTCTTTAATGACTTTTTGAGATGGAAAAGAGCAAAACATGCATTAGCCATTTGCTGATCACTCAAATAAGTGTAATAAACACGTTTTAGTGAACACCTGGAACATTAGCAAATTAATCATACTGTCTCAAATGATATTGAAGAGGCATATCTGTGACAGCTATGGTTACATGTAAATAGAGTCTTCTTAAATTACCTATGCTGTACAAATACGTTAAATGCTAGACTATAACAAAAATAAAAGAACTATAATAAAGTTATGCTTATCAATTTCAGTACAAAGCAATGATTTGTGTAAACGAATTCCCCGGCTCCCTTTACTATATATTAAAACTGGCCGCAATGACGTAGCTAAGTGTGTTGAAAATAGCAAGAGATAAATCTATATAAACAAAACTGAAAAATATTAAGTCACAAAAAATAAACGATACAGATTGCTGGAACTGAAATAATGAAGTCTTAAGTTTTATATTTAACCCTCCTCCCAAGACAAACTAAATATCAAAAACAATAATGAAGCAGTACCATAAAAAAATGATTTTTTCAACAAAATAATTGGTATACAATATTAACGAACATTTGGAATTTCTGTAAAGATATCATTTTACATGTTTTATGAAAACACAAATGTTTTTGCTCTCACAATAACTGTACAGTTGTGTTTGTAGATGATAAAACTGGCAATGAGACATCTCCTGGATTTCAACTAGATACAAATGATAATTCTGGAACGTCAAATATTAACCAATCAACAGATGCGAATATTTTGGTTGAAAAAATGTCCACAGAAGCACAAATGCATGCAGAAGCAGATGCTAAAATCAAAGGTGACCAAAATGCTTCAATTAGTACCAATTTGATCGATGTCAGAACAAAAGTTGAGGATGTTAAAAAAGATAAAAATGATTCACAGCACAAAAAACAACCAGAAGAAAACAATGCCCACAGGGAAAAGGAAGAATCTAAATGCAATATAGAGAAAGATGAAAACAGTGTGGGTATAAAGGATCAAAATAAAGGCCAGAAAGACAATATTAACATGATTAAGGATCCTGTAGTCGACGAAGAGGAGGAGCAAAGCGAAAGTCATGCAATAAAACCAGACAATATACAGTTAAGTGAAAAATCTGATGAGAAGGACGATGAGAAGAACGTTGGATCTTTACAATATCTTAGCGGTTCTGACAAAAATCATGGGAAGAATTTGCCAAACGATTCAGAAAGAAAAATAGATAAAAACGAAATCGAAGATAAGATGCATGAAATTTCAATAACAACTGACAGTAACGATAAAGCTGAACACAGATCTACACAATCTCAACATAGTTTAGATGGTAGTTCGAATATATCACAGCGTAATGAAGAATTGTTAATGAATCAGAATCAAAGTTTTGACAATAGACAAACGGCATCTTCGACAAACGCAAATAGAGAACCAGTGCCACAGATTTCAGGGGCAGGTGAGGAGGAGAGTGAATCATACAAATTGTCAGAGAAAGATTGGCATTCTACAGCTTGTTGTTTGGACGTTATATTTTGTATAACGTTTATCTTGGCTTTTGGCATATCTTACTGGGCAATATTAGGCCAATTATTCGATAAGAGTCATAACAATGTAGGGTGAACTCCACATTAATAAAAACAGAGATAATCATACAATATTGACACTGATGATATGTTTTCTTATACAGTATTTTTGTTTGCTCTATGATTTCACTTTGGTTGTTTTTGTGTGTCATTATATATATATTTTTATATATTAATATATTATATATATTTTTCAAAATCAAGTTATAACACTTTATTTCATGATAGAATGCGGAGGTACCATTCAGTTGAGTCACACAGATAAACGAAGCAGCTGAAACAATTGGAAATAAACGAACTTCAAAAGAATACAACACTTCCTTCTACATGGTAGGCATCTTGTATTATGCACGCATGACATTTACAACAATTCGGTTACTGCACTTCCTGTAAAAACTCGCACAGAAACATCATATACAGTTCAAGAAATTCGGATCTTGTTTAAGGCCTCAAACAAACTTTACAAAGAAAACCAAATGAAACATTGTAGAACTGAAATTCCCAAAATTGCGTGTATTTAGTATTGTTGACTAATAGAAAAAAAGGCGATATAAATCTTTGTGATTTCAGGAGTTGTTGCATACAAAAAAATGATAACACTGTGAGTTTAATTTTTTGCAAAACTCATCCAGTCATATTTTTCGTATTACAAAAAGAAACATCAAAAACTGTCTGAATATGCAAAACACGGAATTTTCTTTTTCGGGTCTGATCTCACTTCCATCGAACTCACACAGGTCACGTGATTTAGTCACATGGCATATTGAGAATCCAAAAACACATTGTCTGCATCAAATATCATTTAGTATTATTTCACTATCGGCTTACAGAAAATAATTTACTCAATTTGCAATAACAGTTAAACAAGAATTACATTTAATAGTTTCTTGACTATACCATGAAGATAATACAAATTTATTCTTGATCATTTTTATTACAGTGATAGAACAGTTGTCTGTAAAGAGTTTCCCTTAAAAGCATACGATTTTAACATTATATATTATTACGGCACACACAAATTTGTTACAGAAAATAAAAAAACCAAAACCAAGGAGGAAATCGTAGATTCAATACAAACAACAGTGGCAAAAATAAAAACATCGAACAAGCAAAAAAAAATTTTTTTAAAATAACAAAACATTATACAGACACCTAACGATTGAGCCACAAGAACTTTACAAAAACCGGGGCATGGAACCAAAGTTACGTCTTCAATAGTAAGCGAATGTTCGCAAATCTTTGTTTTGTATGTTTATGAAGGTTAATTTAAATATATTGTTTATAATACAGTAAATATCGGTGTAACCGTTTACTAATTGGTGTTATACTAAATATCGGATTAGAAGATGCTTTACGTACCACATAAACAAAATGAAGAAGAACCATTGTGCTCCAAAAGGGTAATCAGATCCCGACACTCGTAAACATACGGTGAAAAATTATTGAAAGGAATTCGTATCTATAGCGAAATGATAAGTTTAAGGATAATATCAGCTTATTTTCATTTCTCTAGAGAAGCTCTTGTATGATGTTCCGCTATAAGGATTAAATTAACAAGTCGGAATGCAGTGGAGTACAGTTTCAGACATGTGGACAACAATAGACACATTGTAATGTAATTTTACCGGGAAGAAATAATAGTTTTTAAAAATTGTTATTTGGTCAAAAGAATACGGGATTTTTAAGGCACTTGTCTTTTAAACGATGATGTTAAAATGTCGTAAAAAGTTACATTTTTGTCGGGTATTTTTCTGCACAGATTTTCTCATATGAAGGCGATACAAATAGAAAGATTTCAGTAGCTTTTTAATTAATCTTTTCTTTGTAAACCAGTTTTTCCTGTCAAATTACAATAATTTCATTTAGCTACTAAACCGTACTCTTAGTTGAGGTCTGAAATAAGCATTTAATACTGGTTTTTTTTAAATTATTTGGGCCAATTTTCTCTCTTTTTTTGTTTCGTCCTTTTTATTTATTCTTTTTTTTAAACAAAACTATAAGGATGTTATTTCAAACGCTGTATACGTCAGTTAGATTAGTTATATTTCCGCTACCACCAGAACCTCCTTGGCTAAGGTAAAATTGATCAGTATTTTTCTAACAAATGCATTGTATATTATGCAAATTTCAATATTCTTTTTCCATAGTTTTAGTACTTAGGTTACTGGACAAGATTATACCTATAAGACAATTTATTTAGATATCCCAATGCATACTTTCATTTAAGTGAACGAGTCTTTTGTTTTTTTTCGTGTTCTTTTTACTTGCTTTGCGTATCTTTGTGCTTATGTCGAATGTAAAATCGAATTTAACATCCACTTAACAACACATTTGGTTCGTTTTATTTTGGTTTCCCAAAAATAACTGTGCAATTACATGTAGATGATATTCTGTAAAACTCAAATTTGCAGCCTTCGATTTGAAATGAGGAGATGTGATATAATTGCTCTATAATTGGAGAAAACTATCCAACAGAGACCAAATGACGTAGATGTGGGCAATTATATGTCATTGTGCAGCCTTAAACAATAAGTAAAACCAATACCGCGTAGCAAGATTGCGACTAAACACAAGATAAGACAAATCAAACGTCTTTTTTATTTGCGCAGTATTAGCTTGAAAAAGAGAAGGTAAATTAAAAAAAAATCGTTAATGAGTCAGCAACTCAACAATAAACAACAATGCATAGACATGCATAGGTTTTAAGGGAGTATAATATGCAATGTTTTTAATTTCACGAGTCCAACAAGTTCGTTACAGATTTATCTTCAACATGGTTGACTAGATAAATATGCAAGCTATGTACTGCATGCTGTACATAATTTTTGTACGGCCAACTGTTAAATCATTATGCTGTTTCTTGAACAATTAACTTTAGAAAAGATGTATTTAGATTCTACAAACTTCAAAGTTTGATTGATCTAGAAAATTGTGAGTAGTTCCCCAAAAACGTAAAAATGAACGGTAGTTACCTCAGCTTTCTATTGTCAGTAATGCTATATTTGTCTTTCGAAAATAAGTTACTTAAGGATTCCTTCCAATACTAAATATTATATAAAGATAGAAAGGGGGTGTAAATTATCCATATACGTATTTCTTACTTGGAACCTTTTCATAATAAATGTCCCTCAACCCTTATTAAATCATGTGGACAAATTCCAGATTAAAACAAGATTTCGTCTTCGTCGTATTACTAAACTTACACACAGCTTATTAACAATTATGCCAAACAAGGACTGTCCTTACTGCAAATTCGATTTCTACGAAAATACATGTTTTTATCCCCCCTTCTTCCTCCCCAAAAGCGTTCTTGTTATTACCATAATTCAATTAGAAGCTATGGTTTAATTTGTCACTCAGCTACGAATTATCTAATTCTGGTAGCTGTTGTGCATTTATCACGAGAAATTAAAATCTTTGAGAACTACGTCAATTTTCCTCAATAGTTGCATTAAATTCGGAAATGTTAATGAATTGAGATGTACAATATTGTCATGTACTTTTTTTTCTTATACTAAACGAGTGTATATTTCACAAAAATGAAGAATAAAGGTGCTTATCTTATGCAGGTTCCATAAAGATTCTTTTCAATAGCAAATACCAATTTGATACCAAATTAAAGAAAATCATGAAATTTCCCATGGAAGGTCATTTCATCTTGGTATCTTGTCAAACGTGAGATTTCATTTTCTGAACTGTTTTTGTTTCCTCATATTAGGGTAAACAAATTATCAGATCGGAAATTAGTTTTCAAAACTTTTGGCAAATTATGGATCTTAATGGGTTGACTTGTGTTGAAGTTTTTCCTGGAAACCAATTTGTTGTGATAAGAAGATTTTGATTTCATTGACAAATGTAAACGACAATTTTAAATTTAAAAAAGTTCTAATTCTAAAAGGTTTTTACATTTATTATCTCGATTTTTATTCTTGGGTAAAACAAATTCACTTTAACGTATTATTATTTTTATCAATGTTATGGGTTTCCTTCCATGCAAAATTAAATCCTCAAAAATGAACAAATAAAACGGGAGCTGCGCACAATTTGTTTTTTAGTGAGTGATCTTTTTGTGAGGGAATTCGAGGTTTGCTATACCACGGTTCAATTGAACGCAATTTATGATAAGACCTCGAAAACAAACAGAATGAAAATTTTTTGCAGCGTTTTAAGATATAATTTAACTTTGTATCCATGTTTTATTTGTGAAACAATAAATGTTTTAAAAGGGCAAATTTTCTGTATAAAGTCAATAATTATGTAGACTTTTGAAGCCCAAACTTTCTATTGCTTTCAATACGCAAATGAAAGATCCGAAAACCAATACAGAACGACATGTTTTTGAAAATATAGCAAAACGTACGTTTGCTTGACATATTTGTATTAATTGTTGCAAAAAATGAACTTAAAATATCTGTCATTTCTCCCTACCCAGTTTACCCCTATTACTTATTATGACGTGGACCGGTCATTGTTATTTAAATCTTACGTAATTTGATTGGATTAAGTTGTTATTACTTTACCTTCAATTTGTTTATTTTTTCATACATGTATATTGATTAACTCCGAAAGTGCATGAATGTGTACAGTATCTTAAATGACATTCAAACTGGACACTGGACGAGTCCATATTAGTTTTTACGATATTAAATGGAAGAACTGCCACTTCTTATATTTTCACTAAATTTTCCACATAAAGACAAGGTTTTCCAATTATCTGCCTTAGTTTATGACGTGACTCCTAGGCGTCCTCGTAGTAGTAATCGCCATTACAACCTTGAAAAAATGTAAACAAGATATACATCTATTTCCTAGACCGCATATAATTATCATAAACTCAAGAATGTGAAGCGTACTTGTCCTCGGCAAAATTACAGAATAAATAGTAAAGTAATTAGACAAGGAATGGACATTAAAATTATAAGTGTATTGCAGGCCAGGTGTCGTGTCCTTAAAATATAACTCACGGTATTTGATACGTTACACCCGGGACATAATATATACGAATACTAATTCCAGGTTAAATATCGATTATAATCATTTGGTAATCATACTATTGATTATTGTAACACATACATAAATACATTAAATTGTCTTGCCGGGTCGAATGTGATATATCAGAAAAACCAGGTGCAATTTTATGAAACTCATAGAAATTTCTGTGGTCAGACCTATAATGAAGCAGTCCTAAATTTCAACAATTCCCTTATCCGACGGTCCTATAATTCGACAGCCCATTTTCTCCGGCGCGCGATTACTTACATCTTATGAAAAAAATATACCTATAGACATGTATCGTTTGATGATAAACTTTTTCACAGAAACAATTTTTTGCTTGTGGTTCGACTCATTTATACTGCTGAAAATTGAGTGACATTTTCGTATCACTTTTGTTTCCGCATGAATTTAGTTATTAGGTGTTCGATTCCAATTTCTTTTGAAGAAACATTACTTGACATAAAACTACTAGTATGCATAGTATAAAATCATGCTCCGGCCCGTGCTAAAAATAAATGAATGTCATTAAACCACAAAAGACGCAAAAGTGTAAATTAAAAGCAATGATTGGTTATTTGTTTTTAAAACGTCATTTATTATTTTGCAAACTCCCCCTCCCCACCAGCCCAAAAAGTCTTGTATATTTTCATCCTGAATCAGTCCCCTGTGTATATAATACAGTGAAATACAGTATTACAGTATTTCATTAGGGATGTATATTGGACCATCGGACTACTGAACTGTCGGGATTTCGGATCGTCGGATTATGTCTACGCTTCCGAAGGTTCTGGTAAACTATTTGATTACCAAGACCTTTGAAAAATCCTTTCTAATGTGTAAAATTTTATAATTCATGCACAGAATAATCGACTAAGGAAAGTTCAAATCAAGTTTCAAAAGAAAATACTGTATACGTTGTATAAAGACTAAAAGACAGCAAAGTGAATATATACTTTAAGCACACCTGCCTTCATATATGGACCATCAAGACGAGGTTTGTAGAGAAGTGCCCTTAATAGAAAGTTTTGCTGGGATTTGTCTATGGATGCAGCTTTTTGTAAAATCTTTATGTTTTTCAGCAAGAACTGGCACCCAGGAATAAAATAGTTTTCAAGCCTTACTTTTCGAAATATGAAAGCGCCATCCCAAATAAACAAATATCGAACTAAGTGTTAACCTCATCAGTACGATCGAGCAACAGCTGACCTGCAATATCGCAGTTAAAAATTAATTATGTTGTAATTCCACTAAATTAAAGAAAACTTAGTTACATAAGTATACAATAAGGCGTAACTGTCATTCAAAATATGTCTATACGCTGACGTGGTTTCCCCCTTTTATTCAATTTTGAACTCCTTATTTCTCTGTTAACAAAATGTTTATCCGAGTTAATGTTGTCGGAACGTCTGTCCATTTTTCAGCATAAAGATAGTCGTCATGTATTAAAAAAGTTCGTCTCTTCATACTTGGTTGATTTGCATCCAATTCTAACTTCATACATGTAGCCTCAGGGTAGGTTTCATTGTTATTATCTATCAAAATGTACAAGAACGGATATAGGAGGGTGCCCGGGTCCCCTTATGAAGCTTCATTCATGGTAAATCCAAAGTAGATAAATTATGTTTTAATAGCCTATTCTGAAGAAAAAGGAAAAAGTTTCCAAATCAGACGTTTTATTTCATTAACCCTATCCCTTTCAGGCATTTTAGACTTTTACTAATCGAAAAGACACTATCAAATAAAAATTGAATACTTAATTTGCAACAATGGTCATGCACATGCCATGTCGGGCTCATATGAAAGATAATTGATCAAATATTTCAGAAAATAAAGTTTGAAGATAATTGGTCATGTGGTATGTTTTCAAAAGTCAAGTGACTTTTGGGAAAAATGAGGAAAAACACGAAATCCTTGGGGGTAAAGTCGTGTAGAGACATATTGTTTCGTTTATATGTTAATGTTTTGGTGGAAACACAATGCCCAAAGTCTGTTAAAGACAGACAAGTTGTCATATTGGTATAAAAAGAGGAAATACGTCAAGCAGTTAACTAAATTTTGTTTTTACAAGATACACAAAAATTTGTTATAGAAAAAAATTGATATGACGCATCCTAGACCGAGCCCAATGAAGGAAAGGGGAAGAAAAGGGGTGGGGGCAATTGGTCACAGAAATTCTTTTGAAAACAAACATAATTATTTCGTTGGTTTTCTTTTTGAAATTGAAAGTTTCAAGTTAAGTTAAGTTACATTTAAGATAGGAAATAATTTTTCCACCTCTGGCTGTGAGGATCGAGCAGGCGATCTTCCTGCTGTGGGTTGGTTCAGCATACCCCTACCCCACTGGCATCCTTAGAAATATATTGAAATTTTAGTATTAAAGTCTACTACGCAAGAAGATCCTCATCCACCTTGGGTTCTTTTAGAAATTATGTGTAAAAATGATATATTTTTGTTGCTAAGTGCATGATTTTACACAAATGTAGGAGGAATCAAATACTTAGTCTGTCATTTGTTTAATGAAAAATACATGTTCCTTCATCTAAACAAAAGTGTTTTCAACTTTATCATACCCCAGCACGTACGAAACCATGTTTTGTTACATCTATTTCAACTTTGCTAAAAAAATGTCAGGATATTTTAGTGGTTTTTGTCTCTTTTCCAATAAATTCTTTAAGAAATGACTATGATTTTTTAAGGCATTTCATGTTTGTGATTGCGCTGGTACACTAAAAATCCCATTTTTAACCAGTGTACAGGTTAGAACTATTATTTTAATATTATTTTTCAAAAACTCACTGCACAGTTATTGAAAAAAGTCATAATTCCCCCAAAAAGAACAGTTTTCTATGCACTTCTTTGTGAAAATATTCTGTTAAAATTTGAAGAAAAAAAAATGTTTTTTTACAGAAAAAATACATGTCAGTAAGAGGCAAATCGACTGTAAACAGATAATGATAGAAGTTTGGTGCACATTTAATCACATTGCTGGTATTCTGAGGATCAATTTGAGCCTTTAACCACATCTGTACGTCAGCAAATGACGATAAAACAAGATTTAATGCCAAAAAAATGTCTTAAAATTTGCTTCACCGGTAAGCTGTACCGATGTGAAAGGGAAAGGGTTAAACAAGTCATTTTTCCAAGAGAAATGTGGAAATACATTTTACGCACGGCTATGCCAGGTAAAACTATTGTTTATCTTTACAACAAAACAACAATTTTCAGACTCATTATAATATTATAGTTAATTAATCCCAAACAAAAGTAGTCAGTAAATAAAGTCGAAATATGTCCGATCTGCCTATTTTTGGACATCCAAATCCAATACGATCGTTTTAAGGTCAATTTCTTCTACCTCACAAAACCGTGTTAGGCACTATAACCCTACCAACTGATTTCAACAGCAGCATAGCAAATAAAAAAATGATTTCATTTTCTGTTTTGCATACATGAATTAAATACCAAAGTCAAACATTGGTTAGGATGAGAGACGCAAATAATTTCACAAAGAGGAGCGAGGCGATACATAATGT
Source organism: Mytilus californianus (assembly GCF_021869535.1). Classification (NCBI taxonomy): domain Eukaryota; kingdom Metazoa; phylum Mollusca; class Bivalvia; order Mytilida; family Mytilidae; genus Mytilus; species Mytilus californianus. The sequence goes on from NW_026262701.1 coordinate 86,071,174, forward strand.
CATTTTTATGCCAAACAAATCCTAACTTTACTTCCCCCTTTTTATGTTGTTTAAACCGTCTCAATATACTTCTTATTTGAATTTTTTTACTTTATTGCAAGTGATTATTGTTACAGCAAAACCAAGGAGGTTATGATTTATATAATCTTCCTTGTTGAACTACCAAAGTTTAGAAGCATCTTATTTGTATTTGAACTCTTTAAATTCGAAATTCCAGTTTAAATGAAAAAAGAGATGCGGATTGATTGCGAATAAGTCACCTATACTCACGAATTGGAGCAGACAAAAACAATTTGACCTCAAGAAACGAAATAAGTTGTCACAACCGTCTCTGTTTGATTTAAATCGTTCATTCTCGTTCTTTCCGTTTTAGTGTTCCTTTCGTTTGAATTCCGTGTAAATGGGAACATTTAGCGTTCCAGTAGCTGTTTCTTCATGATAAAATCTAATTTTATATTGTCTGAAAAATCTTATATTGTTGAAAAAAATTAATGTTTTTTTTAATGTTGGCGCGATTATTTGTGGACATGATAATGTTGGGAGTTAATTGTGCTACTAAAAAAAAGCTACTCCTATAGAGTTCTGGAGAAGAACAACCGAAATCGACTCTCCGTAAGTTTTACGGTCACCATCACGAATTTGTTATCTAATACGATGTATCGTTTGCTAAACTCACCAGCGACTGTTTTCACGGTCTTAGATCTCTCTCTGTACACTAGTATAGTCGTCTGATCTGTATGTTTACCGATTGTGTCTTTTACCCGATTGTAACATGTTGCATATGTGTGAATTCACATTGCGGGCGATGTCTCCAGAGCAGAAGATACTTCCATTGTCGACGCACTGGTTTCGTTCCTTTTGGAGTTCAAGCCATTCCCTCAGTTTTTGTATGTTACTGATTTGTCTCTTCTTAATCTATTTATAAACATTGAACATAGGTATACTCTGTTGCCTTAGTTTACATCTGGTTTGGAACTTGTCATGTTTCGAGTATGAACTATAATGCAAAAATTGCAAAATAATGCACATGAGAAATCGAGTGAAACAACACAGTGTTTGCTGTTTTTAAAGTCCATTTGTAGCTTGTCATAGATATAAGAAGATGTGGTATGACTGCCAATGAGACAACTCTCCATCCAAGTCAAAATTTATTAAAGTAAACCATTTTAAGTCAAAGTACGGTCTGCAACACGGAGCCTTGGCTCACACCAAACAGCAAGCTATAAAGGGCCCCAACAATTCCTAGTGTAAAACCATTCAAACGGGAAAACCAACGGTCTAATCTATATAAAATACGAGAAACGAGAAACACTTATGAACCACATCAACAAACGACAACTACTGAACATGTATGAAAATTGTTATACATCTGCTTTCAAATGTTCGGGTTTGTGCGTTCTTAATGAAGGTTGATCCATAAAACGATTCGTTGTTTAGGTCATTTTCTAGTATTGCCGGGGATCTCCATCTCAGGTACAACAGCCTGTATTCTTTCCAGATAATAAATGGAAATAAAACGAGGACTTTATTAATCATGCTTATCAAAAGACTAGAAATATGTTTTAATTACGTTAGAAAGTAAATGTCAAGATGAACTCAAACAGTTTCATTTTAGGGAATGTGATTTACATTAAAACGGCATAAGGCATATAGGTCTACAAATCAAGTATCGTTTAGTTGAAAGGCAAGACTCTATGCTTAAAACTACGCACTAATTTGCAGTAATGTGACCTTTTTAATTGAGGGATCCCTGTTGTTAATGGTTAGGGTTCAGCTTACGTTGAAGGTTCCATGGGTTTTTTGTGGATAAGACTTTGGTTTAAGGGTTATGAATAGCGTTAGGGTAAGGTGTATGTCTGTGCTATGTTAAGATTAAGTTTAATAAAGCTTCATATTGACTGAAAAGGTAAATTTAGGACAAACTTAGATCGGTTCTTAAAACCTCACAAAATGATGAAAAAGACATCAAGTACCGATCTTAGATAAAACGAATGTTATTAAAGCTAGTCAACAGACAATTTTCAACTATAAATTAATTGTGTTACCGTAGACAAGTAAAGCAATCAGTACACTTCCAATAAATTTAGTGAAAAATGTCATTAGCAATCTTGGAAAAACATGACTTTGTGAACTGCCATAATATAAAATTCACCAAAGGCCCCTATATATAAGTGTCGACAAGATCCATGACAGTACATGCCAATAACTTGATAGCGACCAATGTTGAGTTAAATGTAATAAGATCAAAGTAAGTACTTATATCGATAATACTTGGTACGCTACTTTTGATTTAAACGGTCGACTTTAGTTGAACGATTTTGTTAAAGATTATCTCTGAAACAATCAAAACAATTATAAACAAATATTTTCGGAAGAGATATTCAAATACTTGTATTATATAATCTATAACTCTCTTCGAATCCACACCTATATATATAGCAAACAGAAAGAAAAGAATATGTGCAAAGGAAAGAACTTGACAGTTCTTTTCCAATTGTTCCGTTCGTTTAACTAGCATAACATTAGATTTTGTCAGATTTTATGGACTTCGTCCTTTTTTATTTTACATTAGAGTTAGGCATTTTTGTTTATATGTTTTAATGGACATTCACAAACCATATTTGAATGAAGTTAGGACGCTGGATGATATGTTTTGATTTTGTTTAGCAAATCTCATAATAAAGCACTCATGGCGCCATTAAGGTCTCCTTACACATGTTACAATTCATGAAAATGTCACCACTGGCATAGCGATCCTAAGGACATTACATGTATGTATTAACAAGACCCCCATCAGTTTTTCTGTAGAAAAGGCTCATTTGGAACCGATTATGTGACTTAATGTTTCGTACTTTCTCAACTATTCACATATGTGTTGGTTTCATTTTTTGTCCTATCCTATACCGTATTCATATCATGTTAATTTCAAATCACCCAATTAATATTCAAAATCATGATATTACAATTGTGCTGCTCCTCGTTCCAATCCACAACGCTATTCAGCATCCTTATAGAAACGTGTCAAGTTGATGCCTTAGATCAGTCAGGTATAGATGAGCACGGGGATTGTGACAATTTGTACTTCATGGAATCTAAACGTGGATATTCTTTATTCATTGGGTATTTCACCGTAGCTTGTTTTAAATGCCGTTGTGTTATCCTTAAGTTCGTCTGGTGGCTTTTCAAATGCAATGCACATTCTCGTGTTAAAACATAACAATCAAAAATCAAATTCTTCCTTATTCGCCTTATATGAATAAAGGCAACAGTTGTATACCGCTGTTCAATAATCATAATTCGAGGAAGCAAAAGCATATCCGATAACAAACTAAAACCGAGGGAAACACAATAACTATAAGAGGAAAACAACAGAACATCAGAAACACTGAACTACAACAAAAGCAAACGCCAACATATATAGAAACGGACTGTAGATCACAACTGCAATATTCCTGACTTGGTACAGGATATTTTAAGAACAAAAAGTGGGTTGAACCTGGTTTTATGGCTAGCCGAACCTCCCGCTTATACTGCAATGTTAAAAATACCGCTAAAATGACAACACTACGTGACAGGAATACAAACAATACATCTAAAAAAAACTAGTAAAAGGTGATGTAAGATATCACTATTAATTGGATACAGATTGATTTATATCGAAAATTTTCAATCTTTCATTTTCATCAGCCTTTGCGGAAATAATCGAGGTTCTACGGAAGGCATCATGAACTGGTTGTCTCTCACTTTATATAGTTCGAATTGATGTAAAGATAAACAAAATTGTTAATCTAACATTTTGCAATTTCGTCAAGTGCGTGTTTTTGACAAGAATGAAAAATAAATCAATAATACAATAATTACTGTTTCACTTTTAATCAGCAATCATGTTAAATCGCATCTCACTTGAATAAATAAAAGTGAAATACACAGGTAAAACTGCCCCAACTATTAACTCGTTCAATAAATAAAAAATAATATAAATAGACAATTAAGTTAACTGGTTTGTATATTATCAACAAACACACTATTTCATTTCACAATAGAAGATATTTGTCATTATGTTATAGATTAAGTATACTAAAAAATCAATAGTTTTGCCAGGAATAGTAACAGTGCTTTAATGTTTATGTTTGTGATCCGTTAGAAAGAAATATGTAGAAAGTCACAGTTAGTGATATAGAAGATGTAATAGTTTAAGTACACAATTCATTTTTTTTCCACATATTGAAATAAAAGTAGTATCTACATGTTAGTGGAAATCCATAGTTAAGTAAGGAACAAACAAGAGATGCTGATAAATATGATTGCTAATTCCTATTAATATTTTAATGTTTTACAAAGAGAAAAAAAAACGTAGAATTAGGAAGTTGAATGAAATATAAAAATAGAAACGTAGAAAGTAAATCAAAATGTGAAATGTCAAATATTACCGTTTTCAACATTGCACTAATCTTTTTCTCTATATAGCGGAGAAATTGAAACATTTCTGTGAAAGAACCCCGATATTAACACATGAAAATATAATAGGACAAAAGGAATTATAAATAATATTGAATAGTACAACAGATATACCAAAAAATCAACCGCGGCTCCGCAGAGAAATATATGTCAACCAAGACATACAAGACAAACACAGACACGGGGTACAAGCATAACATGTTATAGGTTAAAGTTATACATGGGCACAAACATTCCCCATTGCCATCAATACGTTAACGTTCAAAAGTATAATATTGACGTATGAAACCACCGTTTTAGAAATCAACAAATAGTGTCATTTGTAAAATGATATGGGGGAAGCAAAACAATTGCTGAAATTATGAAACAACGTTCAGTTTAAGATTTATATCCGAACTTGTATAGTCTACCAACGATGCTGGTGGCATCCAAGTTCAGAGCCGGTCATCAGCTCAGTAACCAGCACTTCGGTACTGACATGATTTATAACAAATCTATCTAATGTTGTCCCTTATGAATTATGAATTATTCAGAAATAGAGGTTTCAACTCCACCGAGCAAAGTTTGGTTATCAGTTTAGGTCTATTTGGTCATATAGCTCTTCAACTGTTTTGGTTCTTATACATCTTTGGCTTTCGAATATTCGGCTTTCAGGGTTCCTGATGAAGACAAATCCAGAAAAGCGTTTCACACGCATGTACTTTATAAAGTGTTATTTTAAATGTACAGCACTAGGTCGATACCGCTACTCATGGACTATGAGTCCCTATTGTGAAGGAAACGAAAGTTGTAAGTTGTATATTTGTATTACGTTAGCAACATTGTGATACAGAGTAATAACAGCATATTTAAGTTCCCTAGCGATCCCTATCAACATCCGCACAACTCAAGTTAAATTTCGTGTGTTTCTCAACAGTGCCCTAGGGTATCATCAGCTCAGTAGTCAGTATGTTGGTACTGACATGATCATTACAAACCTTTTATAAATTGTCAGTTTCTAAATTTATAAACTGATAAGAAACTCAGGTTTCAACTCCACCAGACAAAGTTGACCTAAGATGGATTGAGCTGTTATATTGAGGTCCTTTTGGTCAAATAAATCTTCAACGGTTTCGGTTTTAATACATCTTTGACTTTCTGAATTCCTGAATATAAGCGCTACAGATGCATGAAATTTATAAAGTGTTGTTTCCATTTTTACCTTTAAATTATCATTTGTTTCCCCAATAATACATTCAACACATACGGTAAACAATCAGCCGACAGCAAAAAAACATAGAGCTAAAATAAAAAAAAAAATAAAAAAACAATACAACAAACACCCATTGAGACACTGTTACAATAATCTGACCATTGATCGTTTAAAGAGGATAATTACTGCAATTGTTTCAAACAAATGCACCAATCTTTAGATAGTTTGTACTTCCTTTGAATTATAACCAATTGATTGTCATTCTTTTGTTAATGTGATATCAATTTTGTATTTAGCTGGCCTTAAATATTTCTTGTAATTAAAACCAAAATTTTGTTTTATAGTAGAATGCAAACGACAACAAACAACGGTGAGTCAAGTGCTTTGATATTACAACCAACAAAAAATCTAGCACCTCAACAAATATTCCATGTGAAGATTTAAAATATTTGGTGGTGTGCAGATTGGGCTCGGTGGAATATTAGTGATCTTGAGTTAAGTTAAATTGATAAGAATTCCTTGATGGTCTATAACTTATCGATACTTATATGTTCTGGATGGGTAAGTCTGTTATATTTATTTCATCAGAAAAGTTTAAGAACATTTAAGGCTGCCTGATATTACTTTTGATATTATTTTAAGTACAAATTGTATGTTTTCGATTATTATATAACGGTTATTTATTTATTTTTATATTTCTGAAGCTGCCTCAGAATTTCGGAAACATTATAAAAGTCTATCATCCTTTATTTGTGTTATTTAGGGTAACTTGCTCTTCAACTTTAAATATTTTCGGATCTTCTTTGTTTGCTTTCGGGCACGCCTGATGAGATACAAGTTTTCAAAATGTGCATTTGGTGTATTTACCCTGGTGCGGTAATATGCGATTTTATATTTCTACCACTTAATCGATCATCTGGAAAACCGCTATTCATTGCGTTCATTATCCTCTCGGAAGACGACGCTTGTCAAGCTATTAAGATAGCAAAGCTTATAAATTAAATGGAATTATTTTATCACTTATCATCTTACCTGCTGAAAGTGAAGACATAATAATTTATACCCGTTTGTGTAAATCTACTTTTCATTTCTCTTTGAAACCCTAAAAATATCAAACCCGGTTTTTAAAAAAAAAAATGAACAACACTCAAAATTTTGCTATAAAAAGTAAAATCACAAAAATACTGAACTCCGAGGAAAAATTCAAACAGGAAAGTCCCGAATCAAATGGCAAAATCAGAAATTCAAACACGAATGGATAACATATAAACGTCACTTGAAACTCGGAAACGTTAACTTTACCAATGTTTGTAATGCTATTATGTAATTTTTATTTGAGGTCAATATCAATGCAAGAAAAGGGAATTTTGTTAATAATTTGAATATAAGCAGATGTGGTGCAATTGGAAATGGGTCAATTATCATCCAAAAACCAAAATGACCTCAATGATTGCAACTATAGATCGCCGTTTGGCCTTCAACACTGAGCAAAATCAATTCCGTACAGCAAGCTATGAAAGGTCCCGGGCAAAATTTTAAACAATACCAACGAGAAAATCAACGGCCTGGTTTATATCCAAATCAATAACGTAATAAATTATAAAACTCAGCTACAAACGACAATCATTTGCAAGGACGTTGATAATTTATAACATATCAATTATCCAAGACAAAATTTGTTCTTTTACATGTATCAATAAAACTTGACACCGACATCAGCAGCTAACTGTTATTTTACAGCCAATATATTTTTCTTATATCTTACAGTAATAGACGAACTGAATAAAGCAACGAAAACTTAACGTTGATCACTGAACCATGAAAATAGGTTACGGTTATGGGACTAATGTCAAACAGACATTTTCCACTTGCTATAGTTGTGTAGACAAAATATAATTGTTGAACATTTGCTAATAAAAGGTAATTGAATAAAAAGACCATTGATGCTGTAATCTGCCCAGCCAGTCATCTAAAAGGGTTGCAGCAAGTTCGAGGTTTATGGAGAATCTATTTCGATTCTGAGGTTGTTGTCTCTTTGACACATTCCCCATTTCCATTCTCAATTTTATTAGTTAGTCACCACGGACAAGAAAAACATAATTAAGCTGAAATTTCATGCAATAAATGTTTACAAAAAGGTCATCAATTTTCACATTGTCCAAATGACTGGGTTTGTCTTCATTGTAACAAACGAGGACACAGACAAACAGAGTGTGATTCGCACCTAAGTAAAAGTGACGACACAGAAGACGATAATTCAGATGAGGATAAATCGGAAACCGAAGATCATGTGCAGATATTACAATCAATACTGCAACCAATCCCCAATGGTAGTTATCCAAGATCTCCTACTATTGCTTCACTTAATAAAGATCAAACTTCCACTTATACCAACACAAGTGCAGACAAAGATGATAGGTACAATCATAACCTAGTAATAGAAGATATTGATATTAACACTTCAACCGATGGCACACAGAAAAAAAACCTGACTAAAAACCGAAAAAGGCACAAGGAGATATAAGACAATATTTCCAAGGAACAAACCAAACTACAAGTAATAAACTGATAAGAGGAACGCAACAACCCCAACAGAAGAGTATCAAGAACGTACAGGTCATGCACAAAAGACAAGTAAAACGTTGGACCAGTACATATGTAAATCTATTACAGTGCAATTGTTTAATAGTTAACAATACAATGTTCAAAAATAAATGTATGTACATAGCATTTATTATATTTTTATTCTAATAATTAAAAAAAAATAAACAAAACATGAATGTGATGCAATGCCAGATTGCATACATTCAAAAGATAATGACTATTCAATGTCAAACATATGTATGTTAGTAAAAAGATTAATGTTCCAAACAATCACCTGTTAGTATGGTACGCTATAAATAGAACATTAGAATTTGAATGTACTTCATTTGGTAAAAACAACATCATTGATATTAAAATTGTAATAAATTACTATATCCAACAATTATTTTTCTTGTGAAAAGAATTCCAACAGTCACATATACCACGTTTATAATGAAGAGTGGTAATATATTTCAAACTTCTTCGCAATGTATAGAAAGGGAAAACCCAATTCTATTTTTAGAACATGAAACACAATTTATAGCCATCCGTGTTTTCTAAATATCCGTATGTAGGGAAAACGGTACTATTACATTTTCCAAGCATAGGTTGGCCTTTTGTGTACCCAAGGCAGGTGAAGGAAGTCAAATTAGGAGCGCTGTGATTGGATGTAAGGGTACAATATATTTTTTTATTTATCTATGAATAACTGCAGTGTGTATATTTACAATATAAATTTTAATACCTATTGAAATATTTTCTAGAGAATTATTCGAAAAGGCTTCCAAAATTTCATAAATTTTGTGTAAAATGACGGTGGGCATGGATAACATAAACAAGCTCCGTTGGAAATGAGTCATGATACTATTTGGCTTCAATTTTTAAAATAGAATAATAAAGTACTAACACCACACATAACTGTTTTATCCGGGTTTTTATTATAAAAAGTGGTAAATTTAGGAAATGTTAGTATTGTCGCCTATGGCAGAATATATAGTATCGTTTTCCCTGTAAATCCAATGATAATACTTTTCATTTCCGGTTAGTGCTTGGAATACGGTATATCACAGAGCCATCATTGAAATCGTTTTCTTTAAATAACATCTGGTGTTCGGACATACCACTTCAGTTTGCTAATCTTAATCTGGGTCATTGTCCGACGGATGTCAAGGCCAATTGCTGTCTGAAAATAGATAATGAAATAATATCAAAACAATGCAGTTTTCACATTAAACATGTTAAAATGATTACTTACAAAAATATGATTATGTATTTGTTGATTGATATAAATGTAAAAATATTGACAAAGTTATGTACAATGTGTATATTAATATTAATACAAACTGCCTGTGCATGTTGTAAACAAATGCTGTTTATATTATGTATGAGAAAACTTTACATTTTTAATTTGATATTTATGGCAAACAATGAGTGAAACAATACATAGATGTTCATTAAATTGTCAAGGTCTTGGTTCAAAAGATAAAAGACAAAGGCTTAAAATGTGGATGAAATATCAACATTCTTATATTTTTTAGTACAAGAAAGTCATTTCACTTCTAATTTATAAAAACAAAATTGAAAAATGAATTCAAAGGTGATATATATCACAATTATGGAAATTCACAATCAATAGGGGTTTCAATTTATATTAGTGATCACACTGATTATCAATTATTTGATCAATTTCAGGATGAGAAGAGGCGAATAATTTTTATTAATATAAAAATTTCAGAAAGCATATATACTTTAGTTACTATCTATGCACCAAATCTTCCCAACAATAGAAATAAAATTGAGAATGGAAATGGGGAATGTGTCAAAGAGACAACAACCCGACCATAGAACAGACAACAGCAGAAGGTCACCAACAGGTCTTTAATGCAGCGAGAAATTCCCGCACCCGGAGGCGTCCTTCAGCTGGCCCCTAAACAAATATATATACTAGTTGAGTGATAATGAACGCCATACTAAACTCCAAATTGTACACAAGAAACTAAAAATAAAAATAATACAAGACTAACAAAGGCTAGAGGCTCCTGACTTGGGACAGGCGCAAAAATGCGGCGGGGTTAAACATGTTTATGAGATCTCAACCCTCCCCCTATACCTCAAGCCAATGTAGAAAAGTAAACGCATAACAAAACGCACATTAAAATTCAGTTCAAGAGAAGTCCGAGTCTGATGTCAGAAGATGTAACCAAAGAAAATATACAAAATGACAATAATACATAAATAACAACAGGATACTAGCAGTTAACTGACATGCCAGCTCCAGACTTCAATTAAATTGATTGAAAGATTATGTCTTCATCGTATGAATATCAGGCACAATCCTTCCCGTTAGGGGTTTAGTATCGTACCATCATAACATATATGAGAAGAACATAACCCGTGTCATGCCAACAACTGGTTTTTAAATAAATGTGTTTAGTGCCGATGCAAAGACCCTATAAGTGAATCAATATTAACGCCAAAATATGCAATCTTTAATGACCTGACAACAGTATCGTAACTATATCCCTTCTTAATAAGTCTATTTAAAGGTTTTGTTAGCTTCAGAGGTATATACTGACATTTTTGTGCTTTATAAAGAATATTTCCATAAAAAATTGGATGTGAAATACCTGAACGTATAAGAAGTCTGCATGTTGAGCTATATTTACGAATGATGTCCTTATACCGAAGATAAAATTTAGTAAATGTTTTGACTAGTTTGTGATATCGAAAACCCTGGTGTAATAATTTTTCAGTAATACATAAATTTCTCTCGTTAAAATCTAAAACATTGTTACATACACGAGCGAATCGTACAAGTTGAGATATATAAACACCGTAAGATGGTGACAAGGGAACGTCACCATCTAAAAATGGATAATTAACGATAGGAAATGAAAAATCATCTCTTTTATCATATATTTTAGTATTAAGCTTTCCATTAATGATATAGATATCAAGATCGAGGAAAGGGCAGTGGTCATTGTTAGTATTAGCTTTATTTAAAGTAAGTTCAACAGGATAAATTTCTTTAGTATACATACTGAAGTCGTCATTATTGAGAGCCAAAATATCATCCAAATATCTAAAAGTATTATTAAATTTGTGTATCAGATGTTGTTTCGATGGGTCTTTGCTGATTTTTGTCATAAATTGTAACTCATAGCAATACAAAAAAAGGTCCGCAATAAGTGGTGCACAGTTAGTCCCCATTGGAATTCCGATAACCTGACGATATACGGAATCTCCAAAGCGAACAAAAATGTTATCTAGTAAAAATTCAAGGGCATATATAGTATCAAAGCATGTCCAATTGACATAGTTTTTTTGTTTATTGCTACTAAAAAATGACCTAAAAGAGTTTGAACATATATATTCACATTCTGACTTTTTTAATGCCCATTTAATTAGGTGTGTGAATTTTTTCTTAATGAGAATGTGAGGCAATGTGGTATATAGGGTAGAAAAATCAAAACTTTGAACAGATTCAAAATCACCAATATATGCATGTAATTTATCAAGTACTTCCAACGAGTTCTTGACACTCCAAATGTCTTTTTCAAAAAAGTAAATGATATGAAACAGAAAAACAGTTAAGGAATGGTCATAGTTGGGGGAGATATGAATGATACACTATCTAATATTGACAACAAAACAAACAGCACAAATAAACAAAACAAAAACAAAAACCATTCAACAGTTTTACAGGGTTAATCAAAACACATAAATTGATAGACATTTGGAGAGATACACATAGTAGCAATATACAATTTACATGGAGAAGGAAAAATAAGATAAATGAAGCTTCACACATTGATTACTTTCTTATTTGCTCAGAAATAAGGTCACATATATATTCAGCAGACATAAGTCCTGCACGTATATCGCACATAGATCACCAAGCTATATCTCTAAAGGTAGAAGGGAGATCACAATCAAAAGGGAAAGGATATTTTAAAATTAATAACAGTATTTTAGATAATATAGAATATAAAAATATAATAAAAGGCCTTATTAAGCAATATAAAAATAAAACAAAACTTACTGATAACATAGGACATCAATGTGATCTGTATAAAATTGAAGTACGAGAACATACCGTTGCATACTGTAAAAGAAAGGCAAAACGAATTATTAGTGAAATACATGTATTGGAAAATAAGATTAACAAATTAAATGAAAGTATAAACACAAAATGTAAAGATGATGTTATTAAACATTTTCAAGAAGAATTAGTTTATAATGAATGTAAACTAAGAAAAATTTATGAAATCAAAAGTAAAGGAGCTCAAATAAGGTCAAGGATAATGGGTAGAAGAAGAAAAGAAGAATACAAACTTTTGAGGTGGGGGGGGGGGGGGTTAGAAAAGCCAGACAAACTAGAAAGACTATAACCGCCCTTAAAGATGACAAAGGCGTTGTACAGACAGAATCTTCTAACATTTTACAAATAGAAAAAGAATTCTATCAAAGTATTTATAATAGTACAAATCCAGATATGAAATCTATGGATAATTATACTAATGATAAAAATGTTGATCATGAATTAAATACACAAGAAAGTGAGATTATGGAAGGTACTTTAATCATTGGAGAATGAACAACTTCATTATTTAAGATGAAATTAAACAAATCCCCTGGAATTGATGGACTAAATGCTGAGTTCTATAGAACTATTTGGGAAGAATTAAAAGAATTTGCTATATCTACATTGAATGATTCATATCAAAAAGGGGAGTTAACGAGTTCTCAAAAATTAGGAGTTATTTCTCTTATTCATAAAAAGAATGATCCGCTTAATTCAGTTGGATGCTTCGTGTTAAGTTTAAATTAACCCAGCTAAAATTTGATTAACCAAGCTATGATAATAGTATGTAATAACGTATGAAAGGCATGCTACTGTTACTAAATTCTATAACAAGGCAAGATTATGTAATCTATAAAAAGCAGTGTATGCTTAATATGTTTCTTTTTTTTTTAATTGCGGTTTCACATACATATAATTGAACACGTTTCTGATTTAATTATAGTTTGTTATAAATGAATGCATACCAATGTGCATGACAAATAAAACAGAATAAAGCTTGAAATGCCAGGTATATATAACTAGACAACTTACAAAAGAAAAACGTTTTTCTTGAACAACTTTCCAACCAGGTTTAATCCAGCATTTTCTACCTGAGGAAATCGCTGTACCAAGTCAGGAATATAACAGTTTTCTATTCGTTTGATGTTTTTAAGCTTTGATTTTGACATTTGATAGGGGAATTTCCAATTTTAATTTTCCGTGGAGTTATGTATTTTTGTTAATTTACCTTTTTACATAGTACCTGTCACAAAACAAAAAGAATAACAAATATTGAATTTGGAGAAAATGTCTTTAATGCACTTGATGAAAAGGAGACTGCAACATATCATCTATTAATATCTCCGAACAAAGAATGACCTGTATGAACATTCTGTTGATATTTTCTTTCATTCCGAACTTGATATTTCTCATTTCCAAATTTACATATCGCAGCTTACTGGAACTGTGAAGTATCAAATTAAAATATGACAAATGTCGACGTGAAACTGAAAAGTGCTAAGTTGGAAGTGTATGCGAAATGCCAATTTGGTTCTGAGAAAAATCATGTTAGAACTGAAAATTGAATCTAATAGATATAAGAAGATGTGGTATGAGTGCCAATAAGACAACTCTCCATCCATGTCAAAATTTATAAAAATAAACCATTATAGGTCACAGTACGGTCTTCAACACGGAGCCTTGACTCACACCGAACAGTAAGCTATAAAGGGCCCCAAAAAAATTACTAGTGTAAAACCATTCAAACGGGAAAACCAACGGTCTAATCTATATCTAATCTATATAATATATAATCTAAACATGGTTAAAAACATACTTTAGAAAACAAGAAAATATTGGATACATATCAATGAGACAGCAACCAAACAAAAGAATAATCCAAAATATTTTCTACAATTAATAATAAAGAAGAGTGTTAAAATATTGACATATAAATGGCTCCGAGCAATTTATATGTCAATATAACACGTTAACAATGATTTATGACATGAAAGATTTTCTTTCAACACCAAATTCTCCAAAAGATATAAAGAACATTATGCTTAAATAAAAGAAACTTTAAGGCTTGTTATAAATATATATTTGTGATATTGCTACGCAACATAAAGTACAGTGTAGGTGGCGGGCAAAATGACTGTAAACAAAAATAACTGGTTGTCAACATATACATGGTCGAATGGCGATGTTTCTTAATGTGTAGTAGACAAATATGATGAATATACTCGCTCATTATAAGGACAGAATATGTATAGGAAAAATTATGACAAAAAGGCAATCAAAAACAATAAATCAGACAACCATCAGAATCATGGCCAAAAAAAACAACAAAAAAAACAAAAACAAAAACAAAACCTAGCACAATCATTTACGGTCCTCATAACATTTAAAAAAAAAAAAAAATATTAACCTCCACCAATCCCATTAAAACAGCAATACAAATTATAGAAAAAAGAAGTGGTTATTACTTTGAGAAAATTCTCTTCTGATTTATCATGAATTGGTGTCTCTCACTTTATGTTGTTCGAATTGATGTACAAAAGACAACAAATTAGGACATCTCACACTTTGAAGTTTCGTCGAGTTAATGTCTTTTACAAGAATAAAGGAAAAATCAATAATACAACAATTACTGTTCCATTTTTAACCATTCATTGTTAAATCGCGTCTCACTTGAATAAATATAAGTGAAATCCGCAGGTAAAACTGGCCCGATTATTCACTTTAAAGTTCGGTAAAAAAATATACATAGCCAATTACTTCTACTGGTTTGTATATTATCAACAAACACATTATTTAATTTACCAATATGAAATATTTGTCATAATGGTATAGATTCAGATTCTTTAAAATCAATATTTTTACCAGGAATAGTAATAGTGCTTTATGTTTATGTTTAAGGATCATTCCGTTAGTAAGAAAAATTTAGATCGTCACGGTTAGTGCTATAGAAGACAATACTGTAAGTACACATTTCTTTTTCAAATTCTGAAATAGCAGTAGTATCTATATATAAGTGGAAATCAATAGTTTAAAAAGGACCAAACAAGAGATACTATTTGATATGATTGTTGATTCCTATTAATCTTTTAATGTTTTAAAAACAGAGAAAACAATGCAGAACTAGGAAGTTGAAAGAATTATAAAAATAGAAACGTAAAAAGTAAATCGAAATGTCAAATGTCAAAAAGTACCGTTTTCAGTTTTGCGCTTTAAGATGTTTTTAAATAGATGAGAAATCGATACATAATTGTGAAGAAAAAAAACGATTTTGATACACGAAGACATAATAGGATAAAAGGAATTATAAAAAAAGATTGAATAGTACATCAGACATCAATTACAATCAACCCCACTAGTCAGAGAAAAGATATGCATAGTCAAGACAAACAAAGAAATGTGGTGGGTACAAGCATAACATTTTATGGGGTTAAAGTTTTACCAGGGCACAAACATTCTGTGTTTTCTGCTGTTTGGTCGGGTTGTTGTCTCTTTGACACATTCCCCATTTCCATTCTCAATTTTATCCTTTACAAATTGAAACAATACGTTCAAAAGTATACTTTTGATAACCACTGTTTAAGAATCAATAAATAGTGTCAATTATCAAATGATATGGGGGAGGTAAAACAAACAAGTGCTCCAATTATTAAACAATGTTTGAATACTGGGATGTTCACTAAGACAGAAACAAAATTCTGCGCATTAAATCATTTTGAAATGTATATGAGAACTTGTATAGTCTACCACCACTGCTGGTGGAAAATTAGTCCAGAACTTGTCATCAGCTCAGAGCCAGTACTACAGTACCCCATGATGTATTACAAATCCCTCTTTAATCTTCTCTTATAAATTTATGAATTATCAAGAAATTGAGGTTTAACTCCCACAAGTAAAGTTCGGCTAGTATTTAAGGTCCTTTTGGTCATACACCTTTTCAACTATTTTGGCTCTTATCCATCTGTGGCTTTCAAATGTTCAGCTTGAGCGTTCTTGATGAAAGCAAATCCAGAATAGCGCTGCGAACGCATGCGATTTACAAAGTATTCTTTTAATTTGACAGCACTGGGTTGATACAGCCGCTGGTGGACACTCAGTCCGGGACGGAATCGTCAACTCAGTACTTAGCACGTTGGTACTGACATGATTCATAATAAACCCTATAATTGTCCATTTCTAACTTTATAAATGATTAAGAAACACCATGCAGAATTGATAGATTTTCTATTATTTTAAGGTCCTTTTGGTTATGAAGCTGTTTCAGTTCTTATATATGTTTGTTTTTCGAACATTCGGCTTTGAGTGCTCATGATGATGATAAATCCAGAAAACCTGAATGACGCATGACTCTTTTAACGTGTTGTTTTGCTTTTTAATAGCATTGGGTCGATACCGCTGCTGATGCATAACTATCAGTCCCCGAAGGGTATTAACAGCTCAGTATTCAGTACTTCGGAACTGACATGATTTGTAAGAAACCTTTCTTAAATTGTTTCTTCATAAATTTATAAGTTATCAAGAAACTAAAGCTTCAAC
Organism: Mytilus californianus; assembly: GCF_021869535.1. NCBI lineage: Eukaryota > Metazoa > Mollusca > Bivalvia > Mytilida > Mytilidae > Mytilus > Mytilus californianus. Next base: position 86,088,024 of record NW_026262701.1, read on the forward strand.
TTTCTTAGGCAAAGTTGACCTAAGATGGATTTGGCTATTATTTTTTGGGTCGTTTAAGGTCGTTTATCTCCTCAACGGCATTGAGCGTTCGTGACGAAAAGCAATACAGATGCATGGAATTCATAAAGTGTTGATTTCATTTGTACTAATAAATTAGCAATTTTGTCAATTATTCATGCAACAAACACATTTAAACAATCAGCCGACGGGGAAAAAACATAAAGGGCTAAAAAATTATAACAACAATACAACAAACTCACTATGAGACACTGTGACAATATTCTGAATATTAATCGTATAAATTAGAAATAATATCTGCAACTATTTCAAACAAATGCATCCTTCCTTCAATTAATTTATAACCTTTTTTGTATACATAGTTTTCTGATTGTCATTTTTCAGTAAATATGATATCAATTTTGTATATAGCTGGCCTTAAATATTTCTATTAATTTAAACAAAAAATAATTGTTTTTATAGTAGAATGCAAACTAATAGAAACAACGAGGGGTCAACCAACGTTATAATACAACCAACAGGAAATGTAGCACCTCAACAAATATTTTATGTGAAGAGATTTAAAATATTGGGTGGTGTGCAGATTGGGATTGGCGGAATATTAGTGATCATGAGTTTAGTTCAATTGATAATGAGTTTGATTTCTTTCTTGATTGCCTATAACTTACCGATACTCATATGCTCTGGATGGGTAAGTCTCTTATATTTATTTTATAAGAACATTTTAGGAACATTTATGGCTGCCTGATATTACTTTTTATATTGTTTTAAGTACAAATTGTATGTTTTCGATTATAATATAAAGATTATATATATGTGTTTTATTCCTGGAGCTGCTTCAGCAAAAGTTAGAATTTCGGAAACATTATAAAAGTCTAGCATCCTTTATTTGTGTTATTAAGGGTAACTACTTCTACAATTTTAAATATTTTCAGATCTCCTTTGTTTGCCTTCGAGCACTACAGAGGAGAAATAAGTTTTTAAAATGTGCATTTGGTGTATTTACCCTGGTGCAGTAATATGCGATTTTATATTCCTACAACTTAATGGATCTTCTGGAAAACCACGATTCGTTGCCTTTATTATCCTCCCGGACGACGAATCATATCAATCTATTTAAGATAGCAAAGCTTATAAATTAAATTGAATTTGATCACTAAGGCCACTTATTATTTTATCGGCTGAAATTGAAGACATCACAAGTTATATCCGTTTGTGTAAATCAACTTTGCTTTTCTCTTTGAAAACTTGACAATTTAAAACTCGGTTTATAAAAAATATGAATAACTCTAAAAAAAATTCTGTAAGCGTCACTTGAAACTCGGAAACGTTTACTTTACCAATGTTGTTAATGCTTTTTATGCAATTTTTATTTGACGTCAATATCAATGTAAGAAAAAGGAATTTAGATATAAACAGATGTGGCGCAATTAGACCTTAGACAAGTATCTACCTAAGTTCAAAATGACCTCGATGAGTGCAACTAGAAATCGTCGTTTGGCCTTCAACACCGAGCAAAATCAATTCCGAACGGCATGTTTTGAAAGGTCGCTTATAAAATTTTAAAAAATACTAACGAGAAAGTGGACGGCTTGGTTTATATCCATATCAATAACGTAACAAATTATAAATTTCAGCTACAAATGACAATCATTTCAAAGCCGTTGATAACTTATAGTATATCAATTGTCCAAGACAAAATATTTCTTTTTACATGTATCAAGAAACTTAAACGTTGATCAAAGTTATATTAAACGAGATTAATGTTTAGTGATCCCTGTCAGACAGACATCAGCAGCTAACTATTGTTTAACAGCCAATTTATTTGTCTTATATCTCATAGTAAATGACAAACTGAATAACACACAGAAAACTTTGATCACTGAACCATGAAAATAGGTAACAATTAGGGGACTCATGTCAAACAGACATTTTCAACTTACAATAGTTGTGTAGACAAAATATAATTGTTAAACATTTGCTAAAGGTAAATGGAAAAAAAGAAGCACAACCAAGAAAGCTTGTTCTTTAATTTAGTAAATTTATGCAACTATAGTTACAGCCCTAGGATGGTGTAAACTTCCCAAAAAAACGTGTATGGTGTAATTGTGTATGGCATATGGTGCAACGGTAGAAGGTGTATGGTGCTATGGTGTATGATGCAAGGGGAATGGTGTAATGGTGTAACGTGCGATCGGGAATGGTGTGAATGAATGGTGTACGACATTTAAAACTATGCAAAATATTGAGAACTGATTTTTAATTTTATACATTAATTTACAATATTGTGATCAAAATTCGTTTTTTAAAAATAAATAAATAATTTTGTAGTCGCACGCTTTCTTTGAAATTAAATTGCATTATGGTGTAATGTGTAAGGTGTATGGTGCAAAGGTTTAACGTGTATGGTGTGATGGCACAGGGTGTATGGTGTAATGGTGTATGGTGAATGGTGTAATGGTGTATGGTGTTAGTGGGAAGTTTACACCATCCGGTACGTCGACAGATAGAGCATGTCCTAACTACTTGAATAAGGTCTATGCAGAATAAAATATGAAAGACGGTAATATCATTCCATTAGAAATGGAAACATACAAAATACGAAAAAAAAACAGTTTGTTTCACAATCACCACTGCCGTTTGAATAGCATGTCTCTGTCTCAGATATGGTGACATTCTTGAAGGAGCAACAACAACAAATTTGGGAACTCAAAATGGTTATCAAAACAAATTATCGTGTTGAATTTTTGACTCTGGACATACAGAGATGCAAGTTTGAAAAATTGATAGTTTAATTGTTCCCTTATCATCACTTAAATTTTAAATGTCAAATTTGTAAAGAAGAAAGGCGAAGTTTTTGGGGTGGAGGCAGCAAAGACCTTTCAAATAATTTCGTCTTGATGGGATAAAAAGATTATGAAAAGGTCAACATTTGTTTTCTATGAGGAATGCGAAAAAGGTGGTCGTATAAAACCACACTTAACAAAAATAGTTTGGTTTAATTCAGTTGGATGCTTCGTATTAAGTTTAAATTAGCCCAGCTAAAGTTTGATTAACCAAGTTATGATAATGGTATAAAATAACGTATAAAAGGCATGTCACTGTTACCGAATTTTCTAATCAAACAAGATTATTTCATCTTTTTGAAGCAGTGCATGCTAAGTATATGCAATGTTTTGTTATTATGCAGTCACTAATACATATAATCGAACAAGTTTCTAACTTAATTATAGTTTGTTATGACTGGATGCCTACCACTGAACATGTCAAAGAATACAGAATCAAGCTTGAAATGCCAGGTATATATAACTGGAATCTTAAAAAGGAAAACATATCCACTAAACAACTTTCCTGACAGGTTTAATCCACCATTTTCTACATAAGGAAATGTCTGTACAAAGTTAAGAATAGAAGACAGTTTTCCATTCATTTGATGTGTATTCACTAAACAACTTTCCTACCAGGTTTAATCTACCATTTTCTACATAAGGAAATGTCTGTACCAAGTCAAGAATAGAAGACAGTTTTCCATTCATTTGATGTGTTTGAGCTTTTTTTGATAACGGACTTTCTAATTTGAATTTTCCGTGGAATTCGGTATTTTTGTTATTTTACATTTTTCCATGGTACATGTCACAAAAAAAAAGAAGAAAAAAAAATGAATTTGGAGAAAAAAATATCTTTAATGTACTTGATAAAAAAAAGACTGCAACATATCATCAATGAATATCTCCAAACAACGAATGACCGTTAAGAATATTCAGTTGATATTCTAGTCATTCCGAACTTGATATTTCATATTTCCAAGTTGACATTCCTCAGTTTACATTTGTAACAGAGAAATATCAAACTTTAACTGAGAAATGTCGAGATGGAACTGAGGAGTGTCAAGTTGGAAGTGTATGCGAAATGTCAATTTGGTTCTGAGAAAAATCATGTTAGAACTTAAAATTGTCAAGTTTGAAGTAAAAAATGTCAAAATTGAAATGAGAAATTAAAAACATGTTATATGTTCCTACTGGTTTTTCGTACAAAGTTTTAGATTATCATATATGTGCATTTTTTCACGATTATGCAATTACATTGTACATTTGCAAATATTGATCATCAAAGTAGAGTGTAAATTTAATCAAAAGTAAACATTAGAAAAAAAAAAACACTGGTGAAACAGATTCTATACAGATGGTAAACAAACATACTTTAGAAAACAAGAAAATGCTGGATACATATCAATGAGACAGCAACCAAACAAAAGAAGTATCTAAAATATTTTCTTCAAATCAAAAGAAGGAGAAGTGTTAAAATATCGATATTTAAATTGCCGATGATACTACACATGTTAACAATAATTTATGACTTATGAGAGATTTTCCTTCGACACCAAAATCAACAAAGGATATAAAGAAAACAATGATTAAATTAAAGAAACTTGAAGAATTGTTCTAAATATTTGTGAGATTGTTACTCAACATAAAGCACAGTGTAGGTGGCGGGCAAAGTGACTGTAAACAAAAATAACTGGTTGTCAACACAGACCTTGTCGAAAAAGGAGTTGACAAATATGGTGAAGACACTCGCTCATTTAAAGGACAGAATATGTAAAGGCAAAAAATGACAAAAAAGGCATTCAAAAACAATAAATCTAAGAACCGTCTGAATTATGGCAAAAAAAAAGACACTAGCCAAGCAACGATCCTTTACGGCCGACTTAACATAACAAATAAAATAAAATATTGACCTATATGAATCCAATTAAAACTGGAATACAAATAACAGAAAAAAAGAGGTTGATATTTTTTTGAGAAAATTCTCTTCTAATTTATCAGTTTATGTTCATATTGTTTCTTACTTTAGAAAATATCTTTTATGGTGTGCAGTGTTATTGGGGCAGCGGTTTTTGTCCCGATTATGTTTAGTTTAACATTTATTGTTGGAATATTTGTAAGTAATAATATTATTAATTCGAATTCTTTATAACAGTTTCATAAATTAAAGCTGACTATTTAAACAAAACATACAAATTTCAATACAACACAAATAGAAGCGGGCGTTTGGTATACAGAACTATAGTCATTTAAGTCTGTATTACCTAAACAATTTCGAAGGAAATGTTCAATAGAAAAATAAATGAAGTATTATTCGTTTTGTAGTACAGGCAACCATAATCAATAGAACAAATGACTATCGGTTTGTTTGACAGAAATACAGCTTCAACTTCAAAGTTATTTTTCAAGTTAAACTCATACTTTTTTCATTCGACTTTATAATGACTGATAAAAAAGCAGTATCCTACGTGTTTGTAGAAAGAGTTAACAATTTATTACCAAAGCACTTTTACATTTGTTTTGCAGTAGATATAGATATACTATAACGCCTTCTAGAACCAGGAACATTTTTAGTTGTCAATTCAAGTTGACGACAAGTATTGTCCAAGTCGAAAGTTTAAAATGACCGTGTTAGTATGTGTCTTTACTTGGATGTCTAGACATGTATCTCGTCCGTTTCAGTTTCTTTGAAAACATGACAACGAATGCAAGCTTCTAGTTTTATAGTCAAAATTGTTTTCTATTATCATATATATTTATTTCAGCATTTAATTGACGAGTACCAAAACAACGGGTATATTTTATCCTATAGCATAGCCGCACTATCCGTTGTTGAAGCAATAGTTGCTGTCATTTCAGCTTCTTACTGTTGCTGTTGTTCGCCTTGGGAAACATCAAGTCAGCAGGTATCTATGTACAACAATGTAGTTATCATGTTATAAAAGAGGGGCGAAAGATACCAGAGGGACAGTCAAACTCATAGATCGAAAATAAACTGACAACGTCATGGCTAATAAATAAAAAGACAAACAGACAAATAATAGTACACAAGACACAACATAGAAAACTAAAGACTAAGCAACACAAACCCCACCAAAAACTTGGGGTGATCGCAGGTGCTCCGAACGGGTAAGCAGATCCTGCTCCACATGTGGCACCCGTCGTGTTGCTCATGTTATTACAAATCCGGTAAATAGTCTTAATTACGTAGGTCACATTCGTGGTGAAAAAGGAAGTCGATTGTAACTACGACATAAGGAACATATCCGATATCATCTGTGAAACGGTTATTCCATAACGGTCAACCAACTCGTGATGGCGTCCGTAAAATTTATTTTATTGTATTGATTAAATCCATTCGGCAAATATATGGATATGTATGATTTTTGTATTGCTAATTCCATATACAAAATGAATGATTAATGGTCATGAGTAATATGAAATGAACAAAAAAAAATGAAAAGTTTAGCTAAAGAATTATAGCGTTAGAAACTAAATGAGGCCTTCTTCTGGGTGTGGAATTTTTGCGCTGCGTTGGAGACTCATTGATAGCCTTTGGCTATTTTCTGCTCTTTGGTCGGGTTGTTGTTGCATTGACATATTTCCCGTTTCCCTTCCCTATTGTATCATATAAGTATCATATAAAAAAAACCCGTTTCGTGTCAGGTACGTTAACCCAAAAGTACTTTTTCGTATTTGTAACCATGTCGGCCTATAAATTGTATATAGTTATATACCTATATGGAGTTATTTTCTTTCAGAACGATAGGTCATTCTTTCGAAGAATCAACCCGGACGATACCATGTTTCAATGAAATATGCTCCAAGGCATAAAATAATGACCTGTGTGAGGTCATTATTTCGCTTGATAAAAATGCAAACTATAATTTACTTCAAAATTATATTCGTCAGATAGTTTCTGTTGCCGATTTGGGAATTTATTTTTTAAAGTTTAATCTATGATAGGTGTAAAAAAAATCGTCATTGCCCGAATTTTAATTTTAGAAACAAAAAATGTGAAGTTTTGTTAATTTATCGCTACAATACAGAGACATTATCATATATGCGAGATGAATTTTAATGTAAAACTTTCATAACACTTTAAAATAAAGCCAGATTTAAAATATTCGTGTGTAAGATTTTGAAAATCTTATTGATTCACACTGAATAGCTTGATTGATTGATGGTTACTTAACGTCTAGTGGCAAATATTTCATGCATGTTCAGGACGATACACACTGAATAGGAAATCATACTGTGACCTACATAGATATAAGAAGATGTGGCATGAGTGTCAATGAGACAACTCTCCATCCAAGTCAAAATTTATAAAAGTAAACCATTATAGGTCAAAGTACGGTCTTCAACACGGATCCTTGGCTCACACCGAACAGAATGTATTGATATTCGTTTTCGTGAAACATGTACATGTATCACGATTTCGTGCCCCCTTCGTGTCACTTCTTAACTTTTTTACATTTATGTATACCTTTTACTCTATCAAATGATTAACTCATAAAATATTCTTATATTCTATGGAATAACATTCACGTACCTCACAATGAGGTCGGGTGGGGGGAGGGTATATAATTATATCCTGATTACTAGTATCTGTTAAAAAAAATGTATTGCAATTCAAAAGAAAATCGTTCTGAATATTTCATTCGATTCAATTAAAATTGTTGAAAAAATAATCACTTTTCCGCGATAAAATGTCATTACAAATAGACAAAAAAAAACATAGCACCTCTCCCTTTCCATAAACTAAGTTGGTACAATAAATTACTTACAAAGTGTCTTGTATTTTTCATACACCGTTATCAGATGGTAACAATTCATTTGTGTCTTACTTCATGTAGTTACAGTAATATTTTTATTGTGTATGGATAATTAGAATATAGCAAAGTGCTCTCGACCAATGAAAATCTGATGTCTCTTGATTGTGAAGAATGAATGTAAATCATGTTCTTAGTAAGGGATTATCCTATTATTTGGGTCTATTTACAGTTCAAAACAAAGAGTTTCTATAAATGGTTTACAACTGCCCCGAAGCAAATTTATCAGATTGAAAGGATTTATCACAAAGTGATTGACACTGACTAAAAGTTAAATTGTGAAACAAAAAAATCAAAATAAGTTGAAGTCTACTCGTGCAGTAAAACTGGTACCTCTAATGTTATTATGAAAATATTAATAACTTTAAATTACTAAAAAATTAAACAATATCAAAGCAATGCAAAAAAAGAAAAAAAGCTTTAAAATCAAAAACAACATAAATCTTTAGCTTTCCAAAAACTCTGATAACTGGACTAGCGGTTGGGAAGAATAGTTATTTCCAATATTCCGTTAAATTTAAAAAAAAAAAGGAATTTAATTTAAGTTTTGAATATATTTAAAACTTTTAAAGGCATTTTGTTTGAACATTCCCCTGTTATAATGAAATAGTATTTGATTTAAGAAGCCGGACCAAAATATTGGCTGTGAAAATAAAATTAGTTGTAACTCCAGTATAGTTATTTATTTAAACTGTAAATAAAAAAAGGATAATTCCTCACTAAAATAATACATGATATACATTCATGCTCACAATCAGGAAACATATACAATTCCTACCTTTTCTTTGGACTGTTGTCACCTAATGTCTATAACGCATTTTTTTTTTTTAATATTTCCCAAATTATAAGAATGTCTTTACATAACTAAAACTAATTCATAAATGAAATGCCGAAAAAGGAAGTCATGCATCAATTATAAACATTGCACTGACAAAGACACCAATTCTTGAATACAACCAATCAAGAGATCATTTGAGGCTTGAGCACTTTACAATATTCTAAGTTTGTAAGAGAATGATAATCCCTTACTTCATGATAAGTACTCGCTAACGCTCGTACTTAATCATGAAGAAAGGGATTATCATTCTCTTACATATACTAATTTCTAAGTTTTATATCTAGATTAATTAGTGAGTTTTATTTCACATTCTAAATGAGCCGTAGGGCGTATTAAAACCTGAACGCATTAGAAAGGAATATCCCACTTTAGTGTGGTCGGTAAAATAGGATGCTAAATTTTGCAAATCTTTATAAAAAACAATATTTTTTGACGGTATATAAGTCAGATAATGCACATTTTAAGGTTTTTCTTGTCGTAGAACACAACTTGGGGTGTGTTCTACGACAAGAAAAACCTTAAAATATGCATTATCTATAGCATATTGTTCCCCATATAAAATTATTAATGTGCTGATTCTAACACAGCTATATTTTGAGGCATTTCGTTGAAATTATTGCCGAACAGAGTATTCATTCTATACATTATATATTGTGTGCAACTTTTCTTGTTCCTCAATATGCTAGAAATCCGTTTACGATGTAAATGTATCACTTTTATGGTTTAGGTTGTTTTAACTATAGATATATTCAAATCTATTTAAAAAAATTTATCTGATTACAATAATGTATGCATGACAAGCACATATATTGTAAAATAAATGCCTCCTCGGCACTGTGTGCTACCTACATACATAATGTTTATCAAATAGAAATTTAGTTTTTATATACATGTACATTTTCTAACAGAAGTTTACAATAAAAATTATTTAAATTTTCAACAGATGGCTGTTTTTATGAGTCCCTCACCGGCTGGAATGAATTTTCATGGAAATCAAATTCAGGATACAAATATCCGGCCATGGATTGATACGACCGGCAAATACAGTACTGCACTCTAGAGCTCAACAGTACAACTTTGTTGTACACATTATAAATGTTTCCTACACTTATCTACCACAATACAAGAAATGACATATATGAACTCAACTTCCCTCCCAATGTATTTGATGCACTTCTTTTTGTATATCCAGGCATATGAAATTTGATCACAAAATTGCATATATTAACTACCATATCATCATCCCAGAAGCTAAATAAAAGTGCAACGTAGAACCCTTCTGTTACACCTACGATTCCTAGTTTTGTATTTAAGAGGTTCGTGTTGCTCTTGCCTTAGTTGTAAGTTTGGTTTTTTTTTTTAGTTTATAGCGGTAGCAATCTTGTTAATCCCTAATTCGTCATGAAAAAATATTTCATTTTCAGGGTTTGAAAATGTTACATGACCAATAGTCTCGAATTTGTTGATGATTTAGGGTTAGAAAAAAAGTCAATTGTTAATGCGCTCTTGCGTGTTGTCTAATCACTTGATATAACTTATTAACTTATTTTATAGGAGTAATACGAGGGGTGTCACATGTGGGGTGGGATCTACTTACCCTTCCGCAGCACCTTGGATTATCCCCCTTTTTTTGTTCAGTCTTTAGTTACGTATACTTTTTCATATTTGTCTTTTGGTCATTTTCTTCTCTTTTTTTTTGCCATGGCGTTGTCAATTTGTTTTTGACTTTGACTTTGAATGTCCCTTTGGTACCTTTCGTCCCTCTTGTAGAAGCTAAACCGTAAAACACGAAACAAGATGAATATAACCATATCTAAGGGCTAAATTAGGTCAATCATCGTCATTTATTATGTAAAAATATGTAAGTAACACAATGTATTTTATTACATTTTTTGACTTGCTGTTAGATAAAGAAAAAAATGTGTTTGGAAGAAACGTTAACAAATTATAATTGTAAATGTATGATGCTTCTTTCGTCGTCATTAGGCATCGTGTAAGCCTTATTATATGGAGTGAGTATAATAGTTCATCAAATAATATCTTTCAGCATCTATCATGGAAAAGACTGGGAATGAAAGTGCTGTTCTTTTGATAAAATTACAGTTTGTTCGCATTTCATGGCATATTTTTATAACAGGCGCATCCTTTTCATATCCTTTCTTTCTTTTTCATGAAAACAAGTATCCCAGATACAGTGAGGCCCGTTTCATACTTGAATGGAAATCCGAAAGAGAGATCTTTAGTTTACGCAAAAGGCACTTTTTCAACCAAAATTGACTTTTATTTTCATTTGAACCTTGCTTAAAATCGACTGGACTACCACTTATAGTGAAAACGCTTAAACAGCTATACTGATGAATTATAATACGGTCATAATATGTATATAATTTGTGGCTTGTTATGCATTATTTAAATTATATTATTTTATGTGTTTCACTAATAAAGTAACTTGAATTATGCAAATAAATGTATTGTTTAATTGAAGATGACTTTAAACACCATTTTGCGTACTTAGTCCACTCTTTGATGCCAATTTCCTCCATCTCCGGTCCAAATATCAAGCATCACTTAATACTTGAAATTGAATAGAAATGTAGAATGTTTGAACCAGAATTATGTACTAATTTAATGGGTGACACTAGTGGAATATGATCTGTTCTGGAGCATCTGATATCACCCTTGTTGTTTGGTTGGTATTGTTGCTCAGTCTGTTGTTTTCTTTGTAGTGTTTTGTAAATTGTTGTTTGTCTACTCGAATTTTTAGTTCCTAATGACGTTGATTCTGGTAAATGGGAATATTATTCATTTGTTCGTTATTTCACCGTTGTTTGTTTTGAATGCCTTTCAATAAGCTGTTGTGTAATTTTCACGTTCGTGTGGTGTATGTTTTAGTGCAAGACACCATGCTTTTCTAAAAATTCAAAAATCCATAAACAATAGTATGCATGGATGTCAAGGGACCAATACAGACCTATTTGAAACTCTCTGTTATTCGTGTCATTTGAACAATATTCAAATATGGTTGTGCAGGTAGTTCCTCAAGCTTTTAGATGGACATTTGTCTTACCAGCATCAGAGTAAATAGTATTTATATTCTAGTAACTAGGCGAATATAAATATAGGGAATGTAACAACATCACTAGCAATTAGCAATAACTATCTTGCATCTTACATTTTGAAGTTTCGTCAAAAGTAAAATAACAAACATAACGAAGTCCATTATCAGATTGCAAAATCAAAAGCTCTAGCACATCATACGAATTGAAAACAACTCATATTCCTGACTTGGTACAGGTATTTCCTTATGTAGAAAATGGTAGATTAAACCTGGTTTTCAAGCTAAACCTCTCTCTGTTTTACAGTCGTATAAAATTCTATTATATATGATACTTTATTTCCTCCAATAGAAGATTGACACAAGACAATATGCATATATTATTTACAACTGAAATGACCATAGAACGATAACACAATTGCGGGATGTATAAGAACCGAGACACGCAAAAAGAATACTACCAAAATTGGACTAAAAAGTAAAGGTTAATAATATACAAAGACAAATAAAAGGACACTATGACACGTAATTAAGATTACAAACAACGTCAGGACCTAAAATCTATACTTCAAGAACATCATGTAATTTTTATGTGAAGTCGATACGGAATATTCATCGACAAGGTCTTGGTATCTTTCGATTAACTTTTTTAGAAAAAGGACTAGGCGTTCTTTGACAACTGAATATTTTTGACAAGAATGAAGGATAAATCATTAATACAACAATAATATTGCTGTTCCATTTTAACCAGCAAGTTTTGTTAAATCGCGTTTCACTTGAATAAATATAAGTGAAATACGCAGGTAAAAGTGCCCAATTATTTACTTTAAAGTTCGGTCAATCAACAAAAAGAACTATACATACACAACTAATAATATATATTATCAACAAACACATTTTTGATTTTCCAATATTAAATATTTGTCATAATGTTATAGATTCAGTATACTTAAAAATCAATAGTTTTTCCAGGAATAATAACAGTATGTTTAAGATCCGTTAAAACGAAATATGTAGATCGTCACAGTTAGTGATATAGACGACTTAATACAGTAAGTATTAAGTGGGATGATTTCAATTGATATTTCATAAAGTGTCTTTCTATGTTGTGATGTTACACTATTGTTTCAGGTTGGGTGAAGGTTTGCGCCTATTAAAACGTTAAAATCCGCTGCATTTGTTTGCACCTGTCCTAAGTCAGGAACCTGATGTTCAGTGGTTGTCGTTTGATGTGGTTAATAAGTGTTTCTCCCTTCTCGTTTTTATATAGAAGAGGGACGAAAGATACCGGAAAGACAGTCAAACTCGTAGATCGAAAACAAATTGACAACGCCATGGCCAAAAAACGAACAAACAGACAAATAATAGTACAGATGACACAACATAGAAAACTAAAGACTAAGCAACACGAACCCCACCAAAAACCGGGGGTGATCTCAGGTGCTCCGGAAGGGTAAGCAGATCCTGCTCCACATGTGGCACCCGTCGTGTTGCTTATGTTATTACAAATCCTGTCAATAGTCTAATTCGGTAAGTCACATTCGTGAAAAGGGAAGGGTATTGTAGTTACGACATAATGAACATATCCGATATCATCTGTGAAACGGTTATTTCATAACGGTCAACCAACTCGTGATGGCGTCCGTAAAATTAACGAAGGGATGATTTCAACTTCACCATTTAAAACTCTTGGTTTAATAGCTTCCTTGTGAGCAGTAATCCTCTATCAAGGAAATCATGATAGGAAACACAAGCCCGGGAATATCGTATCAATTGGGTGATATATACTCCGTATGCAGGCGCTGCTGGAATGTTGCTACATAGAAACGGAAAGGTCACAATTGGGAAGCTGAAATCATCTCTTTTGTCGTAAAGTTTTGTTTTCAACCGACCTTCATTTTCAATTTCTAGATGTAAGTCAAGATATGAGGCAGACTTAACTGTATCTGTAGTATCCATTATCTCTAGTTCGATGGGATAGATTCGTTCAACATAGTCACCAAATGTTGTATTATTTAGTGAGAGAACATCATCTATATAGCGAAACGTAAAGTTGGAGGATATTGCTAACTTCTTATCTTCCTTCCTAAGAAGTTCCTGTATGAAGTCAGCCTCATAATAATAAAGAAACAAGTCGACAAGAAGAGGGGCACAATTGGTTCCCATTGGAATTCCGACAGTCTGTTGTTAAAAAACGTCCTTTCACACGTAACAAATATGTTGTCAATCAAAAAATCAAGCACCTTGATAATGTCAGTTTCAGAGAATGTTTTGTTTGAATCAGAGTGATTCTTTACAAAGTAGGATTTACCCCTCCCCAAGACAAAATACTTGTATCTACGTTCGCCATTCTTTTTAATGAAACACAGTAATACCAACTCTTTAATTTTGTCCTTTAGTTTGGAATGGGGAATACTTGTGTAAAGTGTATAAAAGCCAAATGTGTTAATACTATTGCAAGATGAGAGAGTCTTAGATTGTATGTACTCTAAAAGATCTTTGGAATTTTTTAGTATCCACATCTGATTCACGCCACCTCTAGAATAGGCAATTTCACAATAACTTTGGAGCCCGGCTTTGATTGCTGATAAAATAGATGTTAATAATTTAGAAAGAGGTTTCGTGGAGCACTTGGAAGACCCAGCAATATACCGTTGTTTGTAAGGACACTTATGTAGTTTAGGTATCCAATACAGTGATAGAAGATCCAGTTCTTCATCTTTGATTGAAATTCCAAAGGAACATAGAACAGACCTATGATTATCCAGGATTTCCTCTTTGGTAAGTGTCGTGAGGGTATATGTTGAGTTTCCAAGTGAATTGTCAATACCTAATTCATTTATCAAGCAGTTTATGTAATGATATTTACACACAAAAACGATGTTGTATGGGGCTTTATCTGCGGGGACAACAACATATTTGTCATGGAGGTAGAACAAGTATTTTGCAACATTTGGGTCTTTAAAAATTGACGTAGCGTGGGCCCATTCATTTTCTTAATTCGGATTTGTATCAACGACTTCACAGCATTCTGAAAAAGTATCTACGTCTTCTTTCTCGAGTTTAGCCCATTGCCTGGCATAATCCTCGACTGAATCCATCAGTATTTTGAAGTTGTATTTCCAATTGATGGATTTAGGCTCACGATATGCCGGACCTTTGGATAACAAATTTCGCAGGGAAGTGTTATTGAAAATGTTGAGGTCTCCGGCAATAACGTGGCCAACCGGATTATATATAGATTAGACCGTTGGTTTTCCTGTTTGAAAGATTTTACACTAGTCATTTTGGGGCCTTTTATAGTTTACTGTTCAGTGTGAGCCAAAGCTCCGTGTTCAAGGCCATAATTTTTGGGGCCCTTTATAACTTGCTGTTCGATGTGAGCCAAGGCTTCTTGTTGAAGACCGTACTTTCACCTATAATGATTTACTTTTACAAAGTGTGACTTTGATGGAGAGTTGTCTCATTGGCACTCATACCACATCTTCTTTCATATATAAACAAAGGCATAGGTTACAGCATAAATTTTTTGGGGTTAAAGTTTTACATGAGCAGAAACATACCCCTTGCCTATTAAGACGATACGTTGAAAAGTATACTATTGACGTATGACCGCCACTGTTTTAGAAATCAACAAATAGAGCCATTTGTAAAATGATATGGGGTAAGCAAAACAAGTGCCGAAATTATGAAACATGTTTGTTTACAGGGATGTTCACAAAGACAAAAAAACTTTCGTTCCAGTAAAAAGTTTTATATCTGAACTTGTATGCACAACAATCAATCCCGAGCTTGTCATAAGTTCAGAAGACAGAACTCCAGTACTTACACAATTTATGATTAATAATTCTAATATTGTCACTTATAAATTTATAATTATTAAGAAGTTTAGGGTTCAACTCCAACCAGCAAATTGGTTATCATTTTAGGTCTTTTAGACAGTACTTGCATCTCATATATCCCAGTGAACTTGAAATTAAGGATACTACTGATACACTGCTTCATACCTTGATCTGTTCCTCTATATTGACACAGATGGACGACTTCACACTAAAATCTATGACAAACGGGATGATTTCAACTTCCCAATTATCAATTTCCAATTTCCCAGCAGTAACATACCCTCTGCTCCGTCTTATGGTGTTTACATATCTCAATTGATACGTTATGCTCATGCATGTTTACACTATACTGACCTTATATACAGGAGTGTGCTCCTTACGCAGAAACTGCTCCAACAGTGTTATGAGGAGGAAAAGATTAAAAAAGACACTCTGTTAATTTTATAGACACCATCACGAATTAGTTGATCTATATGATGTGTCTGTGTTTAAACTAACTAATGACATTTTACCATGTTTTAGATTGTGGTTTAACTTCTATGTCTTCTGTCTGCTAAGTACCGAATGTGACCTATTCCCGAGAATGACCTTTATACCTAGTGTGAATTTGCATTGCTATACGACGTGTCTCGGTATTATTTACATGCAACATTCATGTATTTGTTTTTGATGTTTCTGTTATGGTTTCGGTTGGATAATCTGTTATGTCTTATCGTTTGTAGTCAAAATAATTATAAAATTGCCTTTCCATAACATCATTGTCATAAAATTGTTTGAACGAGTATTGGTAAATAATTGTATAAAGTTCGAGATTTCATGTTAGGTACGTAAGCGCGTCACTGTTTTTGATATCCTGTGGTGTTTGTCGTT
This sequence comes from Mytilus californianus, assembly GCF_021869535.1. NCBI lineage: Eukaryota > Metazoa > Mollusca > Bivalvia > Mytilida > Mytilidae > Mytilus > Mytilus californianus. The sequence continues at coordinate 86,104,307 of NW_026262701.1, forward strand.
GATGGAATATGTTCGTTGTTCTTATGCGGTTTGCAGTTGTGTCGACTATTATATTATTTGTTTGTGCGTTTCTCTGTGATGAATGTACTTGCGTGTGTTTGTGCTTGTTGTCATTTTAGCGATATTTTTTAACCTTGTCATAAAGCGGGAGGTTTGGCATGCCATAAAAACAGGTTCAACCCACCATTTGTTTTCTTAAAATGTCCTGTACTAAGTCACGAATATGGCAGTTGTTATCAAATAGTTCGTTTCTATGTAGGTCTATACTAAAAGACTAAAATGAATTTGCTAGAAAATTATGATGTCGATATATGTTCAGTCAAGAAAAAACTTACCTTTATCCATTTCGTAGCAATACAGGATATAAACCTGCTTCTACGTGCCATACGTTGGAGAATTATATCAATTTAACGCAGCTTGAATTATCTTTTCTACCAATAGACAAAAATATAAAAAAACAATCTTACTAAGGGCGAAAGAATAGCACTACGCAATTTGAAAAATGATAAAACAATAGTAATAAAAAAGGAAGATAAAAATTCAAATTGTGATATTTTAGACAGGCTAGACTACATAGCAGAAGTCACAAGACAACTAAATACTCAACATTACTGCCAATTAGATTCATTTAACATAGCAGAATTGAAAACCAAGGTCTTTGAGTATGTTAAATCGTTATACGACCAAGGCATTATTGACAACATATCATTTAAATTTTTAACAAATGGTAAAAAATTAAGAGATGCACGTTTAGGGAGAATACATATTCTTCCAAAAATTCACCGTCTTGAAACGGAAACGTTAAAACAAATACAACATGATGGATTAAATGAAATAATGTAATTCCACCTGGCAGACCAATTATATCACAGTGTGGTTCCGTAACTGAACTTATCGGTCATTATGTTGATTATTTTCTAATACCTATAGTTCAAAATCAGTCTACATATATAAAAGATTCTACATCTTTCATTAATATCATTGAGAAATTAAAACCTATGGCAAATAGCCTTTTGGTTTCATATGATATAACACAGATGTTTACTAATCTTCCTCAAGCTGCTTTAATAAGTGCCGTTGAACGAGCCTATGACAATTTTGACAAATCAAACTTCAAAGTCAATGCTCCGCCGGTGGTCAATGTATTAATACATCTGTTGAGACTCATTTTAGAAAACAATGTACTTGGATTTGATTGGAAAATACATAAACAAATAAAAGGTACGGCAATCGGTGCAGTCCCTTCACCGGAAATCAGTGACATACTTATGTTCAAAATAGTGAATCAAATAATTTCTGCATTTCAACATAAAGACAAAATATTCTATCATGGCAGATATAGGGACGATGGATTCATAATATATGATGGAACATCAGATGAAATTACAGAATCTTTTTTGATGCAAATAATTATAACCCTTTATTAACGTTCACCTATGAAATCTCAAACGATAAAATGTCATTCTTAGATGTTGATGTAATTAAAGGTCAAAGATTTACAACACATGGCATTCTTGACCTTGAAATACATTTTTAAGAAACAAATTCTTATCTGTATCTGCATAGAAATAGCTGTCACTCATAGTATGTATTCCGAGGATTTATCAAAGGTGAAAGAAAAAAAGGCAGATTAGAAACACAAGTGCCCATAACAAATAAATAAACAATCTAACTAATTTCAAAGTGAAATTATTAGATAGGGGTTATGATAACATCGAAATAGATGATAGTATTCCTGATGCTTTATCAATTGACCGTACTGAATTATTACAACAAAATAAATCGAAAGAAACAGAAAATATTCCGTTAGTTTTAATAACTAAATGTAACCCATTTATACGTAAAATAAAAAAAAAAAACGTATCATGAAACACTGGCATTTATTGCAGTTTGACGAAGATTTTGTACAAATATTCAATGTTGCACCAATAGTTACGTATAGCAAACATAAAAGTGTAGGGAATATGCTTTGTAGATCAAAGTTAAAGACTTTGCCATAAAATTGACAGTTGGACCCCTGATGATGGCAGACCTGTCAGAATATCTAGATCTATTGACGAAGAATTAAAATATCAATATATCAATATATACATGAATAATTTTCATATTTTATTATATTAAAATAATGCATCTTAAGTTTACCATCCCAAGCTTTAACTGCCGAAACACTAAAGTAGTGTCGGGTCCTATCAGGCAATATGGGATGCGTGGTTCCACGGGTGTTTTATAATAACAAAGCGTTTCGAATACATGGAATTTATAAAGTGTTTCTTTCAATTTAACGGCACATGCTCGATAGCGCTGCTGTTGAACTATCAGTTCCTAATTTGAAGGAAACGAGAAATAATTGCGAAATAGAATGACGTTCAATAGAAGTTCCCTAACTATCCTATCAACGTCCGCACATCATCACGTTAAAGTTACTGTGTTTTTCAACATTTTCCGGGGCCGCAGAAAGGAGTTTAGTATACTAAATTAACTAAATAAAAATTAAATATATCGTTAAATTAGTGTTCTCGTATTAATAGAAATAATTTGATTTTACTGCTCATTCACTCGAATATATTACCGAAATAATGTTCCTTTAACCACAATCATACACAATACGGATGAGTGTCGCTACATCTCATTTGACTGAATGGTGACGGATGTTATTCGCACGTTCTGGGGTTATTTTCTCCTTATCATGAGATGAATTTCCAAAGGACTCGATTCGCCAGAAATTTTGTTAGTCGTATTCTTCTTCTTTGTGGGAAATTAAAATGTTCATCATGAACGTAGTTTCTTTTTCGGCGGCTCTTGTGTCGGACTTGATTACAAACAACATATTATTGACTAGTCCAAATACTTATGACGTCTTGAAAGGCTATTTTATTTTTTTGATTCGAAGCCCTTACTGCGACGCAGTCAGGCGTCAAAGCAAACACATAAGACTAATTCTTGACTTAACTGCAGTTGGACCGTTACCTCGTATAGTCTTATCCTCAATGAAATATCAATAACAGTCATCTGTTATTAACAAATCGCGAAGAACACATCATGTCCTGAAAGTGGGTGCGCCAATCTCAATTCGCAAAGGTACGGTAAGCTAGTTGCATCGGAAGTATGTACCCGTATTTGGAAAGTTATTTTAGAACAATCAACATGTTCAGTTTTATGCAGCTTTTTTCATCCGTGCGTACAAACATTATTTTCCAAATGGCTCACTTACTCATTACCTCCTTCAAATCAAGAAATTGATACTACTACTGTTCTTTCTAGTTTCAATTTTAGTTGTTCTGCTAGATCCTCTTTAAAAAAAGAGCGCTGAGCCCCTTCATCGAAGAGTATGCTTGAGTTCATACTTAATTGAGCGTTCAAATGCGCCTTGGCTATCGGAGTTTTGTGAAGAACTGGTGAAAATATAGTGGAGTGCATTGCTGATGCGGTTTTAACTATACTTTGCTGGACTGATTAGGCGGGTATGCATCATTAGTAACATATTTCGAAGTACTAGTGTCCGAAAAACGAAGATTGATTCTTACTGAAATCTGCTATTCAAGGCCGTAAAGACAATTAAAAGAAGCTTTTTTTTTCGTTGAAGGAATTCCAGTCGGGCATTTTGTCAATAATTTGCATACATGTATTTGTTGCATGTTACTTTCCGCCATACATATTATAGGACTTCCGCTTGTGAAAGGCTACCAGCACTGTCGTTGTTATCTAGTGCGTTAGTTTTAGCAAGATATACCATGCTTTACAACGTTTTATCTGATTCTAGATTACACTTTTTCCGGCTTCTAGTATACTTATCTCATTAAATAATCGTTGTCTGACTTCTTCAGATACCACTTTTTCCAACTATGTTTACGTGTAATATTTCCGTTAATTCGACTTGGAGTTTATGTCTTGTAACAGGTATAAGTAATGTACCATACGATTCCTGACTTGTCATAAAATCTGCAGCATGACTATATCGTATTGTTGGATGTTGGAAGAATTAACAGAGTCTGCGTGTATGTGTGTGTGTTCTTTTGATTTTGTCAGAACTGATGTAATAGATCTATAGCTTTACTGTAATTCAAATTTGTTAGTGCAAATCCCGAAACTGTTGTTAAAACCTCGTGTTGAAGAAGGGATTTCAAGTAGTTGAATTCCTGGTCGTCTGTTAATGAGATATTATTATGAATTGCTGTCTAATAAGATCCCAGAATACCTGTCAATTGCAAATACTGCCGTAGAACTTTGAAAGTGCTAACGTGGGCAATTGGTGAAATTGCTAATTGCTGTTGGATATATGAGCGTACATGAGTTGCGAATTGGACAATGCTGTTTTGGTTTCTATTAACATCGCAGCTCTGAGCTAAAGGGTCTAGTGTACTTTCTTTTATTGAGAGTGAATAGCAAGTACAAGCGGTTGTTTTACACATCTTGCATATATTCGCCTCTAAAATGACAGTATTATCCTCTGAATAAGAAATCTTCGCTGTAAGTTCCTCTTCAGACAATTCACTGAACATCTGAGTGTCCAAGTCCGACAAATATCTTTGTTTATCAAAACATAAATCCAAAATGGTCGAAAGTTCATCTCTGACGAATTCTTCGTATTTATCACCTTCAAATCTCTGCAAAAGTTTTTCGAGAGCGCTCCTGTGTCCGAAAGTGTTCCTTTCAATTTTGTAGACATTTTCTAGCAGCCACGGCACTATAGTATTGTGAAGGTATCGAAGTTGTAAAATGTATATTTGTATTACGTTAGCCACATTGAAGTACAGAGTAACAACTGCATAATAGATCTAGAATGACATTACAGTTCCGTACCTATCCCTATCAACGTCCGCACAACATCACGTTAAAGTTCGTGTGTTTCTTAACAGTCCACAATAGAATCTTCAGCACAGTAGTCAGAACTAGGTACTGACATGTTTCAGAACAAACCTGTAATAAATTGTCCGTTTCTAAATTTCTAAATTAATATTTAACTCAGGTTTCTATTCCACGAGGCAAAGTTGACAATAGATGGATGAGACTATTATTTTAATGTCCGTCTGGTCATATGGCTTTTAAACTGTTTCGATTCTTATACATCTTTGCTTTTCAAATATTCAGGTATGATAATTCATGATAACAGTAAATCTGGAAAAGCGCTTCGGAAGGGCATGAACTTTTTGAAATGTTGTTTGCCTTTGTTACAGCCCTGGCTCGATACTGCAGTCCCTGAGGGTATACCAACTCCGCAGTAAGTACTGCGGTTCTTACATGATTCACGAAGAACCTTTCTCAAATTGTCCGTTTATAAATTTATAGATTATTAAGAAACAAAAGTTGCAACTCCTTCAGGCAAAGTTGTCCTGAGATGTATTTGACTGTTATATTGAGGTCCTTTTTGGTCAAATTGTTTTACAACTGTTTCGGTTTTCATACATCTTTAGCTTTCAAATGTACGGCATTGAGAGTTCCTGAAGAAAAGCGCTACAGATGCATGACATTTTATAAAGTGATGATTTCATTTTGACTAATAAATTATCATTTTTGTTCAATTGTTCATGCAACACATAAATGTAAGCAATCAAAGTACGAAAAAAAATGCAAAATAAAAAAAGGTAACAACAACACAACAGACACACATTGAGACACTGTGGCAATAGTGTGACTATTGATCGTTTAAATGATAATACCTAATGCTACTAATTTGTACTTCCTTTTTTGTATACATACTTTTCTGATTGTCATTACTTGGGAAATATGATATCAATTTTGTGAACAGGTGCACTTAAGGTTTTTTTAATTAAAATGTTATTTTTGTATTTAGTAGAATGCAAACTATATCTCACAACAGTGAGCCAACTGCCATTATAATATAATCAACATGACATATACCGCGTCAACAAATATTTAATTTGAAGACATTTCAGATATTGGGTTGTGTGCAAATAGGGATCGGTGGAATATTAGTGACTCTAAGTGTAGTTGAACTGATAGGATTTTATTCCTGGTTGGTGTTTAAATTACCAATATTAGTATGATCTTGGTGGGTAAGTATATATACTTTACATTATATTTTGTTAAAGAATGGAAATAGTATGAACATGAATTGATGCATTATATTACATTTGATATTGTTTTAGGTACAAATTCTAAGTTAGCTATATTGATTTTATATTTTTTTAAGATCTTTGCTGCTTCAGCAAAGGTTAACTTTCTAAAATCTTGTAAATGTTTTGCATCTTTTATTGGCGTAATTAATTGTAAATTGCCCTTCAACTTTTATACTTTCGGATTTCCTATGGTTGGTTTCAGATTCACCCGATGAGAAATAAGTTTTCAAAATGCGCATTTGGTTCATTTACCCTAATACGGTATAATGTGGTTTATATTTCCAGCAATGGGTCGATGACTTTGCTGGAAGACTGCCGTTAACTGTGAGTATCCTCATCCCAGTAGCAAATGCCTTTATACATGCAGGATATTACCTGTTTAATGATCCTGGAGAAATTAAGGCAAATAAATGTAGTTTAATTCTAGTTAAATTAATATCATACCGAGTCTTGCTGTTTTTTGTTTAGGTTTTAAAGTTGATTATTCATTTTTCCAATTACCATCTTTGTTTTTAATTTAAGAATGAACCTGTTAAATATATAACCCGGTTTACATAAATAATAAGAATTAATCGGACAATTTCTGTTGAAACGTCATCCGAAACTCCGAAGAGTTAACGTTACCGATGTTTGTAATGCTATTTTACAATGTTTTGATGACGTCAATCTTCAATGTCCATGTATGTAAAGGAAACGTTTTGATTTTTCGAATCTCTACGCTACACTTCCACAAAATCTTATCAAACACCTTTTTCCTATTTGATTGAATAGTGAATTAAAAAAAAAAACAAGTTTGCAAATTAACTTCTTGCAACTTTATAAAGCTATCTAATGTAATGAATGAGATAATTATGATAGATTTTCCTACTAGAAATGTGATGAGACGAATGAAGCTCTGCAACTTTATAAAGCTATCTTATATCATGACTGAGATAATAATGATAGATTTTCGTACTGAAAGTATGATGAGACGAATGAAGTTTTAATTTATTCTTCAGAACAACATCTATATGCGTTTCGGCAATAAAGTTTATCGACAGGTTGTCGGTATTGCTATGGGAACCCATTGTGCCCTTTCAATAGCAGATTTATTCCCGTGTTGTAGCAAATCACAGTTATAGCCAAACTCTGTCTGAATTCCATTTACTTGATAAATTTAACAACACTTACCGTTATATTCATATTATGTTAAAAAAACAGAATTTTCTAAATATACTGCCGAAATTTTCTAATTTATTCAATCAATAAAATCAGCAGCAAATGTCCCTTTCTAAATTATGATATTTCAGTTTCACACAAAAAGGACGTTTTTTTTCCTATGCAAATTTTTATTTTTTGGAAGGTGATGTTTCTTTAGCCTCATCTTACTGTGTTTTATCTCCCGACTCGTTTGATATGCCCGTGTCTGTAGTAGAAATGGGATATAAATGAACGTAATCTGTGTTTTACTGATAAATCATAAGTCAAGGATTTCGTTACCACAAATAACTTCAAACCTTTACAAACTTCTTTCAAAGTTTTGGTTTTATAAGTTTGGCTTTACCTTTTATCGAGTCTGAAAAGTTAAATAAATATAAAAAATCGGTATAAATATTCATTTTTTTGTTAAAAAATCATAGCACAATTAAATATTATTGTTAAAACATCATATCATAATTAAATATTATGGTTAAAAAATCATAGCACAATTAAATATTATTGTTAAAAATCATAGGACAATTGAATATTATTGCTATGCAGCTATGAAAATTCATTTTTTTTTTATTTTGGCACTGTACAAGTTAATGTTTTTCCATGACTGTTTCTGACGTCAATCGCTAAATATGTGTTCTAATTGATCTTTTAGTTTTAGACACATGTTTTTTATTAGTTGCTATTGGTTTTGAACTTGCTTTTAGTAGCTTCAACTACTTTTCTTCTCTAGTAAAGCCCTTTTCACCTTTTTATAGTTCGTTGATATGCTGTGATATTACACCACTATCCAAGATTAGAGAATCGTTTGGCGTCCGAATACATGATTAACGCAAGAACATTCTGTATGAGCCTGTAATTCGGTGGTTGTAATTCTTATTATATATCATTTTCGTTTTTCGTTTATTGTTTTGTGCTTGTGTTGTTCTATCGGCAACCAAGACATCTGTTATTTTATATGAAACAATAGGCCATGAAACATTAAAAACTAAGAATAGAACAACACGTACTCCTTCAAAACTGTTATTAAACTCATGGTATGTAATAACGCAAAAAGACATGTCGCTGTGATTGAATTCTAGAACAAGATTATATAATCGATTTAAACCAAGGTACGTATGCCACATTTGTTCTCTTTTAGGTTATTATGCCGTACCGCATATTGCATTTTCTACCCCAGGAATAGATAACATTAGATTGGCAAATCCTTTTAGAAGTGTGGGTCCTCTATGCTCTTCAACTACGTACTTTATTTGGCCTTTTTAATTTATTTGATTTGAGCGTCACTGTTGAAACTTTTGAAGACGAAACGCCCTTCTAGCGTATAAAAATTTTAATCCCAAAATTTATGATGAATTTATGTACATTTAATCAAAAATCTTTTTTGATACAATTATAGTTTGTCATGACTGGATGCCTACGAATATGCATGTCAAAGAATACAGAATCAAGCTTCATATGCCAGGTATAGATCACTGAATGAATCTTAAAAAAAAGAAAAAAAAATATATGCCAAATCATCCTTAAACTGTTCACAAAGCAGTCCATGAAACAAGACATGAAGGGGAAAAATGCATTTTGAGGAAATGAACACATCTTAAATGTAATTGATGAAATAGACTACAACATATCTACTATCAGTTCATTCAAACTACGAAAGACATGTTGGGACCTTTTATAGCATACTATGCGATATTAGTTTATCTCATTGATGAAGGCTATCAGATGAGCTTTATTGATAACTTCTAATTCATTTGGTCTCTGGTGGGGAGTTGTATCATTGGCAATCATACGGTATCTAGATATAGGAAGATGTGGTATGAGTGCCAATGAGACAACTCTCCATCCAAGTTACAATTTATAAAAGTAAACCATTATAGGTCAAGGTACGGCCTTGAACACGGAGCATTGGCTCACACCAAACAGCAAGCTATAAAGGGCCCCAAAAATTTACTAGTGTAAAACCATTCAAACGGAAAAACCAACTAATATATATAAAAACGAGAAACGAGAAACACGTATGAACTACGAAAAACAGACGACAGCTACTGTAACCAGATTCCTGACTTAGGACAGGTGCAAACATTTGCAGCGGGATTAAACGTTTTAATGGTACCAAACCTTCTCCCTTTTCTGAAACAATAGTGTAACATCACAACATAGAAAGACACACTATAAAATATCAACTGATATGGCTTAACTCAATCAAAGGACATATTAACACCAGTGAACATACACTGAACAAATAAATTTGACCTATGATAAAATGTAAATACAAAATAAATAAACTAAGGGAAGAATGATAAAAGTAACATGTTAAACCGCTATGAAATGTTAAACAATTTAAGAAAAACAATATGCTCGAACAAAAATATCAGCCATTTGCAATTACTTTAAACACAGGTAAATGAAAATAATTGTGTTGTTAGGTATACGTGTACAGTTCAAATAGAAAAAGGAAATATTTTTACAAAATAAATAATTTTAATGTTCATAGTACGAAGTGAAAATTTATAGTAATACCAAACACTTATCAAAGCTGGTATATAGACCAGATATAACCCTGAATAACATTAAATAAAAGCATTACAATTAGTATCAACAGGTCAAATAAACAAGAAAGTACGATTTGAGAGTACTCGCAGTTACTGACAGCTAGTTAAAAGCCAAAAACAATTAATAATAAAAAATCATACATCAGAGATTTAGTATTTTAACGTCATGGACAGTCAAAGAAGACATGACTTGTGCAATGCCAAAAATAAATGTATCGACAGGCAGTAGGATAGTTAGGAGTTTAACTTCTTTATAGATCAAAATGAACGCGTGGGTGTGTCTTTTTACATCCCGTTTGAAAAGAATACAAATTTAGTTATGTTTTAATTTGCTAATGGCAAAATCGATATTAGTGCCAATGTAAACTATATTCAAAGATCTAATTACAACATTGGTAAGATAACCTTTACTAATAAGTTTGTTTAAAGGTTCGATGAGTTTACACGGATCAAATAGTGATTTCCGCGCTTTAAGTACAATATTACCGTAAAATTTAGGGTGTGAAATACCGTTTTAAATCAGTTTTCTACAGGTACAGCCAAATTTCCTAATCAAATCTTTGTATCTATGAAAAAATTTAGTAAAAGTTTTACGTAATTTATGGTAACGAAATCCCTGACTTAATAATTTACCAATGATGCATTGATTACGTTCGTTAAAATCTATGACATCACTACACACACGGGCATAACGAACGAGTTGGGATATATAAACACCGTATGATGGAGCCAAAGGAACATCGCCGTCTAAAAAAGGAAAATTAACAATAGGGAATGAAAAGTCGTCTCTTTTGTCGTAAATTTTCGTATGGAGTTTTCCTTTAGAGATTGAAATGTCCAAATCTAGTATTAATAATTGACAAATTTATAAACAAACTGGTATAGGTTTTGCTCATTGTTGAAGGCCGTACGTACGGTGACGTATAGTTGTTAATTTCTGTGTCTTTTGGTTTCTTTGTTGTCTGATTGGCAAGCATACCACATCTTCTTATTTTTTATATTTAATTCTTAAATCCCAACAAAATCTTTTTCTAGCTGGTGCTTAATTTGTCATCAAATAATTTGATTTTCTGTAAAAATGACAACCAAATATTGTAGCTTCAGTTTTAGTTACTTTTCAAGTTAAACACATGTTTTGTCATTCGACTTATCTAATATTAAACAAAAACAGTACCCTATGTGCCTATGTGTTCATAGAAAGAGCTCACAGCTAATAACCAAATAAAATTTTCGTTAGATATTTTTTATAATATGAGGCCCCTAAAACCAGGTAATTTTTCACGCAAATTTGTACTCATAGTTGTCAATCTAAGTTTTGACGACACTTTTTATTGCTCAAATCGAAAGTGTTAAGTGACCCTGGTAGTATGCGTCTTTTCTAGGATATCTAGACATGTATCTCTTCCGTTTCATTTTTAAACGAATGCAAGCTTCATGGTTTAGAGTCAAAACGGTCTTCTTTTATCAAATATATTTCAGGATTTAGATGAGTATGGAAACGAGTGGTATATTTTAAACTTTTCCATAACCGGATTATCCGTTATTGAAGCAATCATTTTAGCTTCGTACTGTTGCTGCTCTTCGCCTTGGGAAACATCAAGTCAGTAGGTATCTATGTAGATATCATGTTACAAGATTACTTTATTGTATTGTTTAAATCCAATCGGCAAATATATAGATATGTATGATTTTATATTGCGAATTTCAAATGCGAAATGCATATTAAGCTATTGTCAATAGCGATAGGAAGTGAAAAAAAAAAGAAAAGTTTAGCGTAAGAGACATAGCATTAGGTATCATATGAAAATTTCAATTTCGTGTCTGGTAGGTTAACACAAAAGTACTTACAGTAAACAATTAAACATACTCCTAAATACTATCTGTATCCATGTTGGCCTTAAAATTGTATTGAGATACATGTTTCCCCTTTGACATAAAAATACAAGTCTGCAGATTCTTACACAGCTATATTTTGATACCTTTAGCTGATACTTTTCTGAACAAATTATTCAATTTGAACATCATATATTCTGTGCAACTTTCTCATTCCTAAATATGGTATAAACTAGTTAACAGTGTTACTGTATCAGTTTCATATATTCTATTCATTAACAAATTCCGATTTATTTAAAACAAATCTTATTGCAAAGTATGCATGACCAACACATGTATTATGAAATTAATGGCTCATCTAAACTTTGCGAGCTATCAGGATTTCAAATCTTTCTCTTCAGTTGTGTCTTTTGTCTGTACATTTACTTACATAAGTTTACAATAATCGTCATATTCATTTTCAACAGATGGTTGTTTTTATGAGTCCTTCACAGCAGGGAATGAATTCAAATGCACATGGAATTCAAATTCAGGATACAAATATCCGGCCTTGGATCAATACGACCAAAAAATGAATACTGCACGCTAGAGATCTAAAGTACACTTTTTTTGGCGATATTGACGGAGGGGTTTGTTATCTATAGAATCCAAATGTTTCCCTCACTTATCCACCACAGTACATGAAATTGCATATCTGAACTCACCTTTTCTCCAAAGTATTTGATGCGTTTCTTTTATATCGACGAATTTACAAATTCATATGTTCCGAAAAAGTCAGGGAAAAAATGACTTCCCTTTAACAAAAGTTCGGTAAAAAGTAACTTCCCCTGAATATTAACAGTAAACTTCCGGGCTCGTAAATGTGAAAGTAGTGAAAATAGTCAAAATCTTTTTATTATATGATTCAGATGGACTAAAAATGTTACGAACAATACCAATTTGATAGATAAAAACGACTTCTGCGATCGGACTGCGAGAAAGGCACGTTTTCCATAAAAATCGATGGGGAATCCAGGTAGGTCATTTTTATTATTTATTTATAGCACGCAAGATGGCGTCGAGTTAGTTGCCTTTTTATTTCTTAGTGTGGTTAGTAAAATAGGGGATGTTTCAGAGTTTGTGAAATCACTCGAAACTAGGTGAGACATGCGCAGTAGTGATAGATATGTAGTAAACATATAGAAAATTGAATATTTTAATCAACAACAAAAAAATCCCAAAAAAATATCTGTATCATATACCCAAGTGCCTGTGGGCCAAGTGGTCTAAGTAATCATTTACAGTAATTATAAGCTTGTCAACACTGAGGTTTTGAGTTCAAATGCCGCTCATGTCAAGGTGCGTTCGATTCCTAACTGACGAAGGTCGAAAGGTCAAAGGTTTGATTCATTAACCAAAATATAGATATATTATTTAAAAGGACTTAAGTTTAATGTAAAAAAGGATATGTGGAATGGTTGCCAATGAGACAACTATTCTATAAAGTTCAAATGAAGTGGATCTAAACAGTTATACTTTATAGTCAAGTCCATAAACCGTTGACAACATTGATATTAATTATTTTCACTGGACGTTAAGCAGACGCTAATTAATTCGTGAATCAATCAGTCAACGCAACTCAAGACATTTTCAGAATTATTATTTTATGTCGCGAGGTCTCAATTGTTTTTGTTTTTATTTCACTTTAGATTTCTTTCATGAAGTTTCTTTTAAAGGTCTTGATAGACCACTGTGACTGTCTTTATAGTTGTAATTGTTATGATCATAGACGTTTGTCGATAACAAAAATTGTAAGAAAAGTTCTTTTATTCAAACTGTAAGCGTTTGGTGCTTCTGAAGTCGAAATAGGCATCATAGGCTTATCATAAGGAGTGAGTATGATAATTCATCGATGAAGATCTTTCAGCAACCGTCATGATAAAAAACAGCAACAACAGTGCTGTTCGTTTGATAAATTTGCCATTTCCTTGCATTTCATAATTTTTTGTTTATAACAGGCCTATCCACCTTATGTCCTTTCTTTTCTATGAAAACAAATTAACCCAGATAAAGTGAGGTCTGTTTCAATATTTCAAAAAAACTGATCAATATCGACTGTTAAAACGCTGAATACAGTAACATTAATTAACTATTATATGGTCATGTTGCTTGTTATGTATTATTTATAGTATAATATTATGTTGTTTTTATGTATTGCACTTGGATTATGCATAATATAACTTGTGTTTTATGCAATTAAATATATTATTGATTTGTATATGACTGTTTACACCATTTTGTCAACCTAGTCCACTTTTTATTGCCAATTTCCTCTAACTTTGGTCAAAAGGTCAAGGGTCACGTGAAATTGAATAGAAAAGAAGAACGTCTGAACCAGAAGTATGTACTTTTTTAATGGGTGCAACTAGTTGAACATGATCTGTATGCTCTTCTGGAATACCTGATATCAAATCTGTTGTTTGCTGGGTCTTGTCATTCAATCTTTATTTTCTTTCTGTGTTGTGTTTTGTAGACTGTTATCTACTCGAAGTTTCAATAGTACCTATTGACGTATATTCTGGAAGCACGTGTTGCACCAAGAAATTGACCCATAATTTATGTTTCGATCATTATTGGTGTACCAGTGAATGTGGTACATCCAGTTCATAGCCGTCACTTCGTCACCGACGTAATTCAAATAAGAGTATATTTTTTAGAAATTTGTATTCCTTTGGTCTTTAAAAATTCTGGCTTTGATGTTTCCGTCCTGGTTTTGGACGCAGAAAATAAGGTATGTTCCAGTTTGTTTTCTTCTCGCCTGAAATTAATGTCGCAAATATAAAAGACATATGGATGCAAATCCCCTGGTAGTCGTCTGGCGTAAGTTATTTGGTGGCCAAGTGGTCTAAGTAATCATTTAAAGTGATTATTAGCCTGTCAACACTGAGGTTTTGAGTTCGAATTCCGCTCATGTCAAGGTGCGTTCGATTCTTAACTGACGAAGGTCGAAAGGTCAAAGGTCAGTGGTTCTCTTCGGACCTTTCTATTCAATGCAAACTGGTCGTTTTGAAATAAAAAAGAGTGCTACAAGCGGGGTTAAAAAACTATCAATTGATAGATCAATTCATAGTCAAATGAATGCAAAGAAACTTCAGATTTTTTATCATGTGATAATTTACAGACGTACAAGAAGATTGGGTACATTTTTGGGATTTAGAAGTTAAAGGACCATATTTTGACTTTAAAAGAGAGGCGAAAGATTCCAAACAATCAGATTCATAAGTCGAAAATAAACTGACAACGCCATGGCTAAAAAAGAAAAAAAGCAAACAAACAACAGTACACAAAACACAACATAGAAAAACTAAAGAGTGAGAAACACGAACCCCATCAACAACTGGAGGTGATCTCATGTGCTCCGGAAGAGTAAGCACATTTTGCTCAACATGTGGCACCTGTCGTGTTGCTCATGTTAGTACAAACCCGGTGATAAATCTAATTCGGTAGGTCACATTCATGGAAAAGGGGACGGGATTGTAGTTGGAACATATCCATCGTCATCTATGAAACAGATATTCCATAACGGTCAACCAACTCGGGATGGCGTGCGTAAAATTTACGGAAGGATAATTTAAATTTTACCACTTGGGACTCTTGGTTTATTAGCTTCTTTGTGAGCAGCCACCCTCTATCAAGGAAATCATGATAGGAAACACAAGCACTGAAATATCGTATCAACTTGGATATATATACTTCATATGCAGGCGCTGCTGGAATATTGCTACAAAGAAATGGAAAGTTCACAATAAGAAGCTGAACTCATCTCTTTTGTCGTAAAGTTTTTTTTTAACCGACCCCACTGTCAATTTTTAGATGTAAGTAAAGATATGAGGTAGACTTGACTGTATCTGTTGTATCCTTTATCTCAGGTTCGATGGGATTGATGCGTTCAACATATATAGTCACTAAATTTTGAATTAATTAGTGAGATAACACAATCTATATTATAGCGGAAAGTGAAGTTAAAAGATGCTGCTAACTTTTTTATATTTCTTCCTAAGAGGTTCCTGTATGAAGTCAGTCTCAAATGAATAAAGGAACAAGTCGACAAGAAGAGGAGCACAGTTGGTTCCCATGGGCATGCCGATTGTTGTTTGAAAAATACCTTCTCCAAACGTAACAAATTAATCATATTGTCAATCAAGAAACCAAGTATCTTGATGATGTCAGCTTCAGAGATTTTTTTTATGAATCAGAGTGGCCTTTTACAAAGTACGATTCTTCGCTTCCCTAGACAAGATACTTAAATCTACGTTGGCCATTATTTTTTATGAAACAAAGCAGCACCAACTCTTTCAATTTTTCTTTTAATTTGGAATGGAGAATACTTGTATAAAGTGTAGAAAAGTCAAATGTTTTAATACAATTGCAAGTTGAAAGAGTCTTAGATTGTATGTACTCTATTTGGAGTTTTTTTTAGTTAATGGTTAATTCAATTTTTTTCTTCATCTTTAGGATGGAAGGCGCCGCGTGTGCCCAGTCTAAATCCAAATTTGTGTGATTATATCATTTTCTTAGTAACATGTTATTTGTATCGGAACCAAGGAATGATAGTTAATATTACATTTTTTTGTCTTGAAATCTTCAACGGAACTTAACCTCGTCTTTATGGTTCATTGATCTACATTTGATATTCGAAGTAAGGCCAGCTTTTCATTTATTTTTTTAATTATAAGTCGACTATTTTTTTGTCAAGAATTATTGCAGGTAAAACGACTTAAAACACGCTGCGTTTGTTTGCACTTGTCCTAAGTCTGTTGTTCAGTGGTTGTCGTTTGTTGGTGTGGTTCATAGGTGTTTCTCGTTTCTCGTTTTTTATATAGATTAGAGCGTTGGTTTTCCTGTTTGAATTGTTTTACACTAGTCAATCTTGGGCCTTTTATAGCTTGCTGTTTGGTGTGAGACGAGGCTCCATGTTGAAGGCAGTACTTTGACCTATAATTGTTAACTTTTTATACATTGTGACTTGGATGGAGAGTTAATTGTCTCAGTGACACTCTTACCACATCTTCTTATTTATCTTTAGTTCGGTCCTTGTCAGAAAACGTTGTGAATGAATCAAAACTAAAATACTAGTAATAAAAAATAGGCCATCTACTATTATATTTTCAGTTATTTAAAAAAAAGTAAAAGAGAGGCGAAGGATACTTAAGGGACATTGAAACTCACATTGAAACTCATATGTCGAAAATAAACTGACAACGACATCGCTAAAAACAGAAAAAGACAAACAGAAAAACTACAGTACACAAAACACAACATAAAAAAAACCAAAGACTGAGCAACACGAATCCCATAACAAACTTGGGCTGATCTCAGGTACTCCGGAAGGGTAAGCAGATCCTGCTCCACATGTGGCACCCGTCGTGTTGCTCAAGTTAGTAAAAACCCCATGATAAGTCTAATTCGGTAGGTCACATTTGGGGAAAAGGGGACGCGATTGTAGTTACGACAATTGGAACATATTCGTTGTCATCTGTGAAACGAATATTCAATAATAATCAACCACTTCGATATTCGACAATACACAACCACTGACCGACCACTTAAGACAGACATGATAATATGACGGGTTAAAATATAATTTTTCTTTAAGCTCTCAAGCCCCTCTTAATACCAATTAGTAAGCTTACAAAAGATAGGTAAAACACACAACAAAGCTAGTCTAAAGAATCAATTAGACCTAGGGTATATAGATAACAAAACCACAAGTTAAAAACGAAACAAAAATAATAACACTACATCACTCTTAGTTACTGAAAGGAAGTTCAAAGCACATAAGCTACTGTGTGAAACCATGTCATTCAGCATTCTGATATAGAACATAAGTAATAGGTAAATTGTATTTAGTGGTAGAATTCATGTAAGCTGTACTTGTCCACCTGACTTTGACCCCATTTACATCTCCACTGTTTCATCAGATTATCGGTCATGAGTTATCATTTGTCAGTATTAATCATTGCATAGATTCACGGCATGGTGGACATATTCGTCTTACTGAACTTGTATGATTATGACATTCTTTCCGTGAATCTTTGATCAGATTAAAGTGTGTGTGATACATTTAGTAGTAGGATTTTAACTTCAAAGACTTTTAAAATAACATTAAATCATAATCAGTAAAGCAGGCGTGAAAATTCCGCGTATTCACTGAAGTATGAAGTAAAATCTTTCGGAATACGTTTTCTAGACTCCTGCCTGTCTGTTGCATTATATTGTCATATCTCGCTAGATACTCCCTTGCCGTTGCCAAAAGCATACTTGCAAGAGGCAACATGTAGATTTGATCTCATTGACTGTGCCATTAGTTTATGGTTAAAGGGACAACGGACATGAGAACGAACTTACTATACAGAACAGCGTTTAATAGAGAGGAAAAAACATACACATACACACTAAATAATAGTTAATAGGGACATTTGTTTGAAAAAGACAAATGACATTTAGTTGAGAGGAACAGATTTAAAGAACATTGGAACATACTGGCTGGAAAGAACGGCAGTATTTCGAGATTTACATATAACAAGATAGGTCATTGACTATACAAACAGCTTTCGAATGAGAGAAACACAGAACATGATATAACGTTCACATTCCAAACAAAAGTGACTGCGCTTTCATTCCTCCCGCACAGCCATATGGAAACCTCTCTTTAGTATAGGGTATGTAGGTGAATGGTTGCTTTCCAGGTGATCATATTCATATAAAAAACAAATTGTGATAATCTCTGCATAGCCCTGCCCTTTATAAACCCGTACATATATATAAAGAGTAAGAGTATTGTTAAATGTAGTCCATTAAAAAAGGAGTCTTAAATTCTAAAATAGCTGTTATCAGACTTATGATAAATAATACGTGTTTGCTCTTTTACACGAAAGTACTACATGTACCACAAAGCATATAAGCATACAACTAAACAGTTTTTGCTACTAGTAGGCCTTTGAAATGTATTAAGAGTTTTTGTTTGTATTTCCTTTGAGATAAAAAAAAATATTGGTGTGAAAATTTCGAAAGAGCTCATATATTCATCTATTAATGTAAAATAAATGACTTATCCGGAAGCTGCGTGGATTTCGAATGTTTTTCTTCAGCAATGTCGTTTGTATGTACATTTACATACACAGGTTTATAATACTCCTTATTTAAATATTCAACAGATGGTTGTTGTATGAGTCCTTCACAGTCTGAAATGAGTGAAAATGCATCAGGAAATCAAAAACAGTTAATGAAGAATACGACTGGAAAATAGTACTGCATCCTAGGGCTCAGCAGTACAACTTTGCTGGCGGAACAGATCAAGGAGTTGGTTATCATAATTGTACAAGGAATGACATCTATGAATTTTACTTTTTTCTCTCCAACGTATTTGATGCGTTTCTTTCATATTGACCCATATAATAAACTCCTTATCTAAACTAGATATATATTATTTGAAAGGAAATCCAAAAACCGTTGACCACCTTCAAATGTGTATGCAACACTGAGGCGTGAATATCATTTCGAATGATAATAGATATTTTAGATTTATATATCGAAAAAAAAATATATAGATGACAATACGGTATCAGTTTTGCTCATTGTGTAAGGTCGTACATTGACCTATATTTGGTTTATTCCTCCTCATTTGGTATTTGTTGGATACTTGTCGCATTGACAATCATACCACATCTCCTTATTCTATCTACTTTTTCTAGTAAGGACGCAATAGACTCAGTTGGACTGTTTAGTAAATTATTTTTATAAAGTTTTATGTTGCAAAAAGAAAAGAAACAAAATCCAAACCAAAAGATTGATGGATGGATTCGTGTTTAATGTCCAAATGAATCATCATCTTTAATGTTAACTAAAAAATTACAGATTTCACTAAAATAGCATCATATTGTCTTTCAGATAAATGATGAGTTCAGTTGTCCTTCTCATTTTTATTATCAACGTACTATATAAATATAAATCTGTAAAATTTGCAGTTTTGTACTTAATCGTGCAGAGCTTTCACTGATATGATACGACCTTATTTACATTTAAGAAAAATATGGATAGATGCAAAACTGTTGAAAATTCAGTTTAACGAGTTTGACTACTGTGTGCAACAAATATAGGAGAAGTTGAACATAGCTTTCTACTTTTTAAGGCCATTTGTACTTATACAACTAAAATATCATAATGAGCAATGAGGTACCTTGTACATCCATACGGTTTTTGTTTTTTATTTGTAAGAAAAAGTGACCGTACAGTAATCTTTCAAAGGGAATGCAGTTCAACAGATTTACCTTTGATATGTTCTTGCACAACATCATTCTATTTATAGATATAATCTGTAACGTGTAAAAATAATCCTACTACTGCAGAACTAATCAATGACCCTAAAGTAGCAGGAAATGAGAGTGGAAATCCCCAATCAAAAGTGATGATAGACTCAAGTTTAGACTTGTAATCTTTATTTGTAATGATTATGGAATTTAAACAAAGGAAATGGTATAAATTGAAGGAAATTTTGATAGTTTTTACACTGGTAAATCGAGATTCAGAGACGAACAAGGTAGGAACTATTACAAGTATATACTATTATATATAAAAAAACATATTCATTAATCTAAATGAAAGGATATTGCCAATGTAAAAACTGTTCTAATATTCAATGTAAGAATCCTTGAATGTTCATTTAAACTATTTTTATTAAAACAAAAAGGAGTTCTACCAAAACAGATCGAGTGCCGACCTGAGGAGCCGACTCATTAAACAAATAATATATGATCGTAAGAGAAAGGATGGACATGCAATTGTTATACCATATATTTTAGTTCAATAAATAATTTAGATTCATTTTACATTTTTTCAAATCATGTTAACACGGTGAAACACTTGCTACTGGGCAAATGTGCTGTTACAAAATTTTAGAAATTATTTGAAATTAAGGAATATATCTCCCCCATGCAAAGCTCTGATGCTAGACCGATTTTCGCAATTATTTTTGTCCATTTTGATTTGTCATTTGTGTTCAATAAGCTTGGAATTTTCAATTATTTTGGCATCGATTATCACTGAATAGACATTCATTGTTGAAATGAACACCTGGTGCAGAAAATTGGCACCGTTAATGATATTCGAATATAATTCATGCAAAATATAACATTTTTGTAGTTTTGAAACCACAAGTAAAAAACCTGAAGCAAAAAAAAAACAAACTTGTATTTGTTTTCCATTCTAAAGTTGTCCCGTAATAACCAACTAACTTTTTAACTCACAGCAGCTTCTTAGTAGAATGAATTAGTTCAATTTAAACAACATGTGTTTTTCGGGATATACTACATGTATACTTATTTAAAATCATGTGACCAGCGTTATTTGAGAAAATGTAGAAAGCGATTACAAGCACATTGTACATGTATACTCAATTAACATACATAAATATATAATTTCAGTCAAATATATTACCTTTGTTGGAAAATTCTTAAGCGACAATCAAAATGAAACTTACACTGGCAGTCTGTGTTGTGTTGATTGGTATGATTTTGGCTGATGATTTAGTACCAAACCTTATAGTGCAGTCAGTAAAGGTAGGCAAATATCTGTCTTTTTTATTGAGTATTCTTAAAGTCATTTGTTGTTATGATGTATATAAAAAATATTATTCTTTTTAAACGGATAGGATAGGTACAGTCATGTAATAGTTCCGATTAAGACGTATTTGAGAAAAATCTGTTTCATTTTTAACGCAGATTCTGAAGACAGTAAATTTACGGAAATGTAACATAAACCTCATAAGAAAAATAATACGCACAAGATCTTGATCGTGTAAATATTGAAATGTTCTTTATTTTGATGGCTAGCATTTTAAAAACCGAATATCAATTTCATCTACGTTTGTCATTCCATGAGGATATATTTTTTCTTTCTAAAATGTAATTGATTATGTATTTTGTATTGCAAATGTGTTCTGCGGCGCCTTGCTTATCGATGCGTTTGTTCTCTTTTGATGTTTAAAAAGCTTTCTTAAGCTTCTAGTATGATAGGAACTTGCTCTCATACTCCAAGAAAATGTTGGACATATTTTAAATATAGTCCGATGAACGGAGAACCTAATGCCTTTTTTACTGTAGAGAATATAAAAACACGGTTTATTTCTTATAATCTTATACAAATATAAACGAGAGGAGAAAGATACCAAAGAGACATTCAAGCTCGTAAGTAGAAAATAAACTGACAACACCATGACTAAAAAAGAAAACGACCAACAGACAAATAATAGTACACAAAACACAACATAGAAAACTAAAGACTAAGCAACTTGAACCCCGCCAAAACTGGGGGTGATCTCAGATGTTCCAGAGGGGTAAAAATACATATAATAATCTATTTTAGATGATGCCTCAGAATCGCAGTAAAAGGTCTATAAAACCAAGCATGGAAGATTCGGTGAAGATGGCATTTAGCATGACAGACACAAACCACGATGGGCATATAACAGTGGATGAATTGATACAATTTGTAAAGAAAACCACCGGGTTAACCATTGATGAGACGACCAGACGAGGCTTCAATATGGTGTTTGGGAATCCCACATATGACCTTAATGAAAATGGGACTATTGAATTAAATGGTATGTATGCATTTCTACTGACGAGTTTAGATATGTTTTGTCAAGGAAATAATACTTCTACTACTATTACTGTACTGCCACAACTACAACTACTATTTCTCGTGTCACCAGTAATCATGCATTTTCGATGAGACTTGCAATTTTTTAAGTGGCTTTCAGGTAAAAAAATATAGATTTGGTTTGTTGTTTCATGGATGGTTTAGAACATACGATTGTATTGAACTAAATATCATATTTGATATTACGCATGAATTCACACATTATACAATGGTATGATATTTGCTGGTTTTTGTAACAGTCTGTGATAATTAAATGTCTTTAACGCAAAGCTATTATTTTCCAGTTATGTGCAGGTATACATGAATATTATATTTTATGTGTATTATGAAATTACTTTTTTTTTTCTTCTTCAGAATATGCTGGACTTATGAGAATGGGAATGGGAATGGGAAAATAGAGCGATAAAATGTATCAATCTGTGAAGACTGGAACTGTACAACTTCAATTATAACCAAACTGCTAATTCTATTGTCTTACAATCTTTACGGAATTTCTCCTTATGTAACTTGATATAAATAAAAGATATATATGTCTAATATACGTCTTAGTTACATTAATATATAAATGGTATGATTGCTAATGAGACATTTCTTCAAGAGACCAAATGACGTAGAAGTCTCACAACTATAAATTGCTTTAAATTTGTATTTCATTGCCTTTTTATTCGCAAAAATGTACGGCCGAATAATAGTACATAGGTGATGTCAATGTCGTCGTCGTCGTCCTAAGACATTTGGTTTCCAGACAATAACTTGAGTGTGATATTCGTTAATAAAGTTTGCACCATGACAAGTTAAAGATGAAGTTAACATTTTGTTCCAGTACAAATGAATTTTTAACCGGTAGGGGACTGGTGTCTTCCTGCTATTCCTACATTTCAAAAATATATATTCTTTCTATTCCTACAAACAAATACAATAGCTGTTGTTATAAGGTAATTTGTTGTTTTAACAACTTAGTTTTATTTGATGTACAGGAAAATAAGTGCAAAAATACGCCATTTTTACATATTCATTTATACTTATGATTACAAAGGAAATAAAAGTGGATGCATTGCAAAGAATAAAATTGAATATTAAAAAGAGAAATGTACTTTGAATTTATATACATAGAAATTCCGAATATTTTAAATATGAAAAGTAATGAGGAAGAAAACTCTTAATACAGAAATGAAAAAAAAATCAAATTTGATTTAATTTGAATTACTCAGTCAAGTAGTTTAAAATTTGAACCGTAATCTTAATAGATAGCGTTGATGCAAGGCCAACTTTAAACTACACTTCATAACACTTAAATTAAGATAGTCCACAGTACCCAGATGATGTATGCGTCTCACCACGGACCCATATATAGGACCAATGTATTAGTCCAAGATCACAATGACTTTATATAGACTAATTTTGTGATAAATTCTGATGTCTTGAAAAATATTCAGCATTTTGTTAATTTTCCAATGGTTCCTGTATCATGCATCGTGTAGAACTTAAATTCTTGCTTTACATGGACTAATTTGTGATAAGTTCTCATATCTAAACATAATATACTGTCTAATAACTTTGAAATGTTTTTCTCTTATGTGTATAGGATAACA
Organism: Mytilus californianus; assembly: GCF_021869535.1. Lineage (NCBI taxonomy): Eukaryota > Metazoa > Mollusca > Bivalvia > Mytilida > Mytilidae > Mytilus > Mytilus californianus. The sequence goes on from NW_026262701.1 coordinate 86,128,253, forward strand.
TTTTCTTACACAGTAATGCTAAAATAATATGGCTTTCAAATTGACTGCTTAAATAAATGTTGAAGTTAACTCTATTTTGGGGTCATTGCACCAATTTGTTTTGATTTACATTTAATGTATTCACTCATCGAATAAGTCTTTTCATTACACGAGGAAATAAACACAACAGTTCTGAAAAAGATAGCAAAATTTGATAAAACGGAATAAGGATACAGGACAATTTCATTGAGACAAGAACAGACATTTGTTGTAGAACTTTTTTAAAACATTTTCTACTATTGATATTTTAAAATTGGACAATGCTGAAAACTCAAGAAGATTTATTGATATTTACCTGAAGTTAATTAGATTTATGGTTTTACAACCTTTTCTAGTTTAATCCCTTGTTTATTCAAGTATTCCTCCTATTCCTACATGGATTTCTTACAAATGACATACCAGATTTTTCAAATGTAGGAATAGGAGGAATAAACCAGGGGACTATGCATTGCCATGCAATACTCTCAGAATGCTTGTTACCATATTTTTGTCCCCCGCGCAACAAATTGCGTGGGAAAAGAAATACCGGGCGTCCGTCCGCTGTCACATGTACAGTTCTTGAGAGATTTTTATGAAACTTATATCATAGGTTTATATCAGCAAGGTCTTGAAAGAGTTTGAAAATCATTGCCGATCGATTATCTTTAAAAGAGTTATGCCCCTTGAAAACATTAGAGATATGAAAAATTGCATCGTTAGCGATCTCATTTGTACAATTCTTGCCAGATTTTATAAAACTTATATCATAAGTTTACATTAGCAATATCTTGGACGTGTTCGATCGAAAATCAGTGCCGATCAATTATTATTATTTTTAAAAGAACAATACACAAACACAGATCGGTTATGCAGACGTTTAATTACGTATATATATGCAGAATTCGAATTACGTAATACAGGGAGTTATTTATACAGATTCTCATTAAACTATTTTCAACAAATTAGGCGGTGTCACCCTAGACTAATGCAGGACAACTCGGCCTGGAGTCAAATCGGACCGAGTTACAAGTCAACTCGGACTGTCTATGAAAACTACTCGAACCATCAATAAGTCAATTCAGACCATCTTTAAAGTCAACTAGGGCCTTCGATAATGAAAGCTCAGACAAAGTATTAAAAGAGGATTTGTTATAATTTACACGACAATATCATTTGCATGTTGCTGAATTTGCAAAATATAATAAACAAGAAAAATTTGTATAATGTGAATTCAATTTTTTTACTTATCTTTATCAATTTATTATAAAAATTAATTGAAACAAAAAAAAAAAGAAAAAAAGAAGCAAACTATTAGGTTGAATTTGTTTTACTCATTTGTTGAATCTTTATTCATTATTTTAAAGTCAACTCTAACAAAGTATAAACATAGAGTTTATGGTATTAATATGATAACATGCTCTATTTTAAAAGTATCCTTTAATTTCTACTTCATCATGGAGATTGTATATTTTGAATAAATCTTCATTAACTCCTTAAACCAAACTTAATAAATTTGTAAATTATGTTCGTTATTTCGTATTGATAATTAGTTTAAAACAACAAACGATAATGTAAATGTAATTATTCTAAAAAGAATCTACCAAAACATTACAAAAGTTATTTACTTATATATACAGCTTTCAAAAAACTGAAATCTAAGGAGCGTCATTTAACGACCGATTTGTCTTTTTCGTCATTTATATACTCAAAATCGACGTTAACACTGTATTACAGACTTCTCTTCAGTCACATTAAATAATTTATTTCCTTAAAACTCTAATTTTATACTTAGTTTTACTTACCATTATAGATGGTCTGAGTTGACTTATGGATGAACTGAGTTGACTTTATATACGGTCCGAGTTGAATTACTGTACTGTCCGAGTTAAATTACTGTACTGTCCGAGTTGACTTATTGACGGTCCGAGTTGTCTTCATAGACGGTCCGAGTTGTCTCCGGGCCGACTCGGCTCGCCCCGGTCAGAATATGATTTGCTTTATAAAATACAGAATCTATTATTATGCCGAGGAGTACCGAATGTGTGGTTAATATGGAAAATTCGCTAAGGGGCAACTTTGAACCTCTATAGTGGCCAGACGGGCCCGGATCCCAAAAAAATTAATAAGCAGGGAATAGCCTGGGTCAATACCTTTGAATTGAGCTAGGTCCAGTTTGGAACTCTGCCGTATGGATATGCCGAAGAGTACCGAATGTTTAATCGGTATATGAAATACGTTAAGGGGCAACTATGAACCTTTGTGGTGGCCATACGGGTCCAAATCCCGAAAAAAATATTTAAGTGGCGAATAGCCTCGGTCAACACCTTTGAAATGAGCTAGCTCTGGTTCGGAACTTTGCCGTAGGGAGTTACCGAGGAGTATCGAAAGCATGTGTGGTTGTTATGAAAAGTACGTTAAGGGACAACTTTGAACCCCTTTGGTGGCAAGACTGGCCCGGATCCCAGAAACACTTTTAAGCAGGGAATAGCCTGGGTCAATACCTTTAAAATGAGCTTGGTCCGGTTCGGAATTTTGCCGTAGGAATATGCCGAAGAGTACCGAATATGTGATCGGTATGTGAAATATATTAAGAGGCAACTTTGAACATTTGTGGTCTGGCCACTGCAAAGGTTCAAAGTTGACCCTTAACGTATTTCAAATACCGATTACATACATGAAATAGGTGTCTTGGATTGTTAAGGTGTGATGTTGAAAAAGCCAAAGGATATTCTCTATATGTTGGCTATTTATAATGCCTAACATTTCTATTTACATCCTCTTTGAATTTAAATGAATGTTTCTCTTATAATATCACAATCTGGGAAAGATATGATTGAAGAAGTGAATTTTAGTCAAATTGTATACAAATTGTAATTTGTACAAGCACTTTTTGTACAAATTACAATTTGTACAAAGTCAAAATACAAATTATAATTTGTACAAAATGATAACTTGTACACAACATATATAAAGATTGTACATAGTTATGATAGTAGTCCAAAATTAAACTTTGTTTGATTTCAAGAAAAAATTAATGAATAGGGTTCCTTGAAATGCTGAATCTAACCATGTATATAAAGATTTTGGATTTTGGGCTCCTTTATCAGATTGGTCTACACTTGGGTCCGAAGGGTCCTATATTGAATTTTTGTTTGATTTCATCAACAATTAAAAGTTTGGGGTTGTTTGATATGCTGATTCTAACTATGTCCTTATATTTTACATTTTGGACCATGATAGGTAAATGTCCAATTTCAAATTTTTCAGTTCTTTGACCACATTCATTTTGTGTCACAAACCTATGCCATGTCAAATATTCAATCACAAATTCAGAGCTGTTTCAAGCTTAAATGTAGTGTCCATACTTAATCAACTGTTCCGGGCTCGACCTCTGCGGGAAATCCTATTTGCGGTCACTCTGACACCCTGTTGTTTTCTAAATATATGTATGTTCTTTGATAATCAATATATTTTCTTTCGGCTAGAGGTAAATGAATTATTTTTGCGAAAAGCATTTTATTATCTGATAGTAAGTAACGCTGATGTTTATAGTATGTGTTTTTCTGTCGAACACATATTTTTCCATGTGTAGTTGAAATTTGAATTTAAACTGAAAGATACTAAATTTACAGTATACAAACTATATTATTAGTCAGTGTCAAGTTTATAGCCTAACATACATTCTGATTGTGAACATTATATAGAGAATAATACATGGTAAAATCCGTATCACATGCCGTATCATCCCGAGATACATGTACCAATATCAGCCTGAGGTCCTTTATATTTGAATAGGAGAGTATATAGGAACTGCTCACTGATCCAAAGCACCTGGGGTACCTTCAGATTTATTTTTGCCTTGTTCAAACAGCTTTATCTTATAAAGAAACTGCTTAATTATTCATCCGAAGCACCTGGGTTAACTTACAATTTGCGTCCTGTAGTCCATAGAAATATTTTGTTTATTGTATTTTTATGTTGTTTATTTATGTTTTGTTTTCTTTGAGTTCTTTTTGTCCTACTTAAGTAATGTTGTACTATATAAAACACATTCGGAATAAAACCTAATGATAAAAAAAATAGCAACAATAAACCAACAATTTAATAAAAAGTATATATATATATACTGTAATAAACAAAAGACTACTTTGAGACTGGTGAGTAAAATGTACACTTTTGAAATATCAAAATTTAAAGTTTACCCTCTTTCTGCCCGTAATTTGTATGATTTCATTTCGTGTGCCAGAAAATATGAAAGCTCAAAGCCCGTGACGTCACATGCCAAACAATGACGTCATTAAAGAAATACCGTAATGACCGTTCCATTTTGGACCCATTGAAGAAAAACATTTCTCTAATTTTTGCGCTATTTTCATATTTCCGAGTAGGGGTGTGATAAAGGGTAGGCATGTGATAAAGGGGTGTGATAAAGGATAGACATGCGATAAAGGGGTGTGATAAAGGGTCTGCATCAAAGTTGAGCGATACAGATTAAACAGCAGTCTATTTATCAAATATTCGAAACTACTATAATAGACAATATCAGCACTCTTTCAAACTGCTTTGCAACAACTCTGTACAGAAAAACAGAGCAGAGCAATGGACAATGTAGGCTAGTAATGTTAAAGGCAAGGGACAATGTAGGCTAATAATGTTAAGGGCAAGGGGTAATATAGGCTAAAAAAATGTTCAGGGCGAGGGGCAATGTAGGTATACCTAACAACAAAATTATTTTTATTAACCTGTGTTTAAAGTAATTGCAAATGGCTGATATTTTTGTTCAAGTATATTGTTTTTCTTAAATTGTTTAACATTTCACAGCGGTATGACATGTTACTTTAATTATTCTTCCCTTAGTTTATTTATTTTGTATTTGCATTGTATCATAGATCAAATTTATTTGTTGAGTGTATGTTCACAGGTGTTGATATGTCTTTTGATTGAGTTAAGCCATTTCAATTGATATTTTATAGTGTGTTTTTCTATGTTGTGATGTTACACTATTGTTTCAGATAAGGGTGAAGGTTTGGTACCATTAAAACGTTTAAACCTGCTGCAATTGTTTGCACCTGTTCTAAGTCAGGAATCTGATGTTCAGTAGCTGTCGTTTGTTGATGTGGTTCATAAGTGTTTCTCGTTTCTCGTTTTTTATATAGATTAGACCGTTGGTTTTCCCGTTTAAATGGTTTCACACTAGTAATTTTAGGGGCTCTTTATAGCTTGCTGTTCGGTGTGAGCCAAGGCTCCGTGTTGAAGACCGTACTTTGACCTATGATTGTTTACTTTATAAATTTTGACTTGGATGGAGAGTTGTCTCATTGGCACTCATACCACATCTTCTTATATCTATATAGACAAGTAGCAGTAAAAAGACAGCCTTGACAGTTGAACAGCAAGTTATGATTGCCCTTCGTTTTTATGCAAGTGGAAGTCAGGTGCAAGTGGTCAGAGTACACAGTTATTTTCCCCTATCTGTCTATTATAACATAATGATAAATAAAAAAAATCCCACCTGCGCTTTTCAAACAAGATTTGGTGTACATAAAGTTTGGCATTAACCACAAAACATATCAAAAAATTAGAAAACTTCATCGGCTCATTTTCTCTTGGCAACACAAAACACAAGGACACCAGTATGGGTTAAGCCAGAGAGCTTCCGAAAAGGGGAAATTACACCTATGTTTACCCAACCAAATCACTCATTTCTGCTCAAAATATCAAAAAGAAATTTTACAGAAATTATCTTAGATGACTTTACATTCACATAAAAGCAAAAAAAGGGGAAAAAATTCAAAGGAAAGGCAAAAAAAAAATTAAGAAAAAATATACTGAAATTAAAGGGAACTATATTTGTGGACAACGAAAACTGAGGGAAGATAACTGTGTACCCGGACCTAATAGACCCTTTTTAGTTATCCAAATGTAATAAAATTTTATATTTATTAACTTTTATATATATCAAGACTGCATACCAAATTTCAGACCAATCGAACAATACTTGCACCAGCAATGACATTTCTTAAACACCTACCCTCATACCCAAATTTCAACAGTTTTCCTAGCATGAATTTGTCATTTTCCTAAAGACACCCACTTTATCAAAAGATTCATAACTTTTTTATTAGTGCAAGTTTTAAAAAAATTAAAGTGATTCTGAAAGGTAAATCATTACACAAATTTAATCTAAGATAAAAATTCCCAAAATCAGAATGGTTCATGGTGCAATTAAAGTTAATTTTTCATTTTTTGTTGTAAATCAGTGAAATCCCAACTTAGAATACTTTTAAAATTCAATTAAAATTTCAAAACTCATCCCTAAATTGTGAGAATTGCATTAAAAAATTCCAAATTCATTCTAGAATAAACAAAATGAAACTTTATGGGGGTCTTGAATAACCTTTAGGCTAAATTACCTGTATATTCAACACCCCCTTTACATCATCTGCCCAAGGCTAAATATGAATGTAATAAAAAAATTTAAAATGATATAAAATCCTTATTTCTTTGAATATTGAGATGAAATAAAGTGTTTTGGAAAGGTTAAGAAGTGAGGAAATAATTGCAATTGAAAAATTTAATAAATAGTACAGTTTTTTTTTTTCATTTGTTTTTTTTCTTAATTTGAAAAAAAATCAACAAAAAAATTCAACAAAAATTCTCAAAATCACATTTTCTGAACAAAACAACTTTTAAAATTTGCCTAAATTAATGTTTTTTGAAATCTAAACAAGGAAAACAAAATATTTCCCATTAAAAAGGCCAAACAAAGGCATTTTCTTTGAAGCAGACCAAACCCTTTGAAGTTAAAAATCACTTTCTTTAATCCCACAGCTAAAAATAGATCAAAACAATAAACAAAAATGATTGACAGCATCATTAATCCAATTAAAAATCAGCATCAAAGTTACACAATGCAAAAAAGTATAAAAACTAACAATTTTGAGGTCTGTCATCCAATTTTCATTCGACGCTTTACACTGCACCAGCATATTCTATTTATCATCAAAATGTTTCCAAAGGGTTCCCCTCCATTCAACAAGGGCCTTATTGGACTGCAGAGAGGGAGAGTTGCACCTGGTTACAAGTTCAAGCATAACAGTACGCCATGGAATAAAGTCCCTGTCTTACAGCTGTCCACATCACCAGATCCAGAAGAAAACCATGCTCCTGCTGTTGAAATGAATGTTGAACAGAATGCTATCCTTGACGAATCCCCATGCACTTCTTCTACTTCACCTGCAGACAATGACAGCAAAAGGACTCGTTCCCACCTACTGGTTCCATCAGCTGACCTGAAAACAGAAAAAGAGTGGTGTTCAATATCTGGTATGAGGTTCGTCGACCATGAAGAGATGATGAAGATGCTCAACACAGTTATAAATGTCCATACAAAGAAGTTTAGGCACTGTAAAAATCCTGAAATACTAGCACACAGACAGGAAAAATGGGGAGTCTGCTGGAAATATACACTTAGATGCAAGAACTGTACCTACATGAGTCCAGTTATGAAGCTGTATAAGGAGATTGTTACAAATAAACCTGGTACCAACCCTGGAGCACCCAATGTAGCAGTAGCAGCAGCAATACAAGACTGTCCAATGGGGAGTACTAAACTCCAGGAGTTACTTGCCAGAATGGACTGTCCTCCTCCTTCAAGAACCAGCATGCACAGAATGACCCACAATGTTGGAAAAGAACTGGTACAACTTAATAATAGAGATATGGCAGAAAAACTGGAGATTGTAAAGGCAAAAAATCAAGATAGGGGACTTGCAGAGAATGAAATCAATGTCACAGTCGACGGAAGGTACAACAGTCAGACAATAACCAGTCGAAAGAAACCTGGACTAAATGCTACCCAAGGTTTTGCACTTGCAATGGAGACAACAACAGAAAAGAAATATATTGTGGCATCATTTGCCCAGAATCAGATGTGCTGGAAAGGGGCCTGGTTGAGAGGAAAAGGATTTAAAGTGGAATGTCCCAATGGTCACGAAGACTGCACCGCAAACCTACACAGAGCAGCTCCATTGTCAGAGTATGAGATGGGAAAAGAAATTGGTACACAGCTTGCTCTTCAAGACATCCTGGTGAAGAACGCTACAACTGATGGAGACGGACGGGCAGCTAAAGGAATAGACGATGCAACTAGAGCCCTACATCCTATGTGGAAAGTGGAACGACTAGCCGACTATGTACACCTTGGACAGTCACAGTTTCGGGCATCACTGAGAGCTAAGTTCAGTGAATCCATGTTCTATGGGCGTACGAAAGAGATAAGCGTTCAGCCAAGATGTGAAGTGCAGGAGCTCAATGATCATTGGACAGCTAATGGAGAAGCACAACAAAGTAACAGAAGATGTGTGTAAAGACTTACCCAAAGTCCTGGAGGCTACACTCAGATGTTATGATGGTGACTGCTCCATGTGTAAACAGTACTCTGTAGTTTGTACCGGCGATGAGGGTTATAACTGGTGGACTCGGTCCAAGTATCTAGGATGCTACAATATCACTGTCCTGCAAATGGATGAAAAAGACAAATTATTACTACAAGAAATATTGAAGATGAAGCTAAGTGAGCAGGCATTAAACAGCATGAAGTTATATGACACCACCAATAAGAATGAAGGTGTTCATAGAGCCCTCAGTGTCAACTTACCGAAGAATGTTATTCATTCAAGAGGCATGCAAGCAAGATTGGCATCCGGAATACACCGTAACAACAACAAGCCAGGAACATCAGCCAAAATGAAGTGTGAACACCTTGGGATTAATTTGTCGGAGAGCAGTATACAGTTTTTGAGCAAAATGGACAGCGACTACACTTACAAACAAGAATATGAAAAAAAACCTGAAGTTAAACGTAGACGGCTAACTCGGAGTGGTGAAAAATATTGGAACACAGAGAAGCTAAGCAAAGCCGAAAGAAGTGTGATGTTTACAGAAAAGGACAGTTAGACCCGGTTCCTGCATTGCTAAGCCATAGTAAAAACTGTAAAAGGCCACTTCCACCTGCACCTTAGATGACAGCCAGCCAGCCAGCCAGCAGCACATAATATTAATCAAAGGTCCTTTTAAGGACCAACCATATCTTTCAAAAAGAAGTTTGAAATTGTTGTCTAAATCAATAAAATAATTAAAAGATAGAAAAATAAATAAATAAATAAATAGACCTTAAAAGATAAATAATATAAATAATACCAATATTATTGTTTGCCATCTTCAAGTGTACCATGCAAGGTGGCAAAGGGTCTGGGTGCCCAAGACAATGACCACACGAAATGCAGGTTTTTCTACTGTTGTTGAAGCCGTGTGGCTCTAACACAAGATGATCAGCATTTATACATTTTGTGTTGTGGCACAGGTGCGAGACATCAAAATTAGGTAGTTGGAAATTAAGATGCCTTATCATGAACGCAAGTCTGTGCACATGCATTTGTTTCCACCCGCCGGCATTGGGAAGCTTGCAATTTATCACCCCATATTTTCTATTTGGTGTACAAGCCCCAGTCCAAATCAGACAATGTCCATTTTGGCCAGGGGCTGAATTTTCTGACAATTTTCTTGAATATTTTTGTATTATTCCCTCCATTAAACTTTAAAGAACTTTTTTTACATTTGTATGTGTAGTAATTTGCCCCAAAAAGAGAAAAATTATGAACCCCTGTTAGCAAAATTGAATCAAAAGTGTCAACAAGTAAAAACATTTTAACCAGAAGGTCAAAAATTGTTTTTTTTTTGCAATTTAAAATTTTTTGTTCATATTTTCTATAAATAAACAATAAATTATCTTTAAATTTCAATTTTGAGGCAAATTGAGCAAATCAGGGGGCCACAAAGTCGATTTTTAGATAAAGTGGGTTCTGCCTCTTAGGTCCGAGTACACAGTTATTTTCCCCTATCTGTCTATTATAACATAATGATAAATAAAAAAAATCCTACCCGCGCTTTTCAAACAAGATTTGGTGTACATAAAGTTTGGCATTAACCACAAAACATATCAAAAAATTAGAAAACTTCATCGGCTCATTTTCTCTTGGCAACACAAAACACCAGTATGGGTTAAGCCAGAGAGCTTCCGAAAAGGGGAAATTACACCTATGTTTACCCAACCAAATCACTCATTTCTGCTCAAAATATCAAAAAGAAATTTTACAGAAATTATCTTAGATGACTTTACATTCACATAAAAGCAAAAAAAGGGGGAAAAATTCAAAGGAAAGGCAAAAAAAAAAATTAAGAAAAAATATACTGAAATTAAAGGGAACTATATTTGTGGACAACGAAAATTGAGGGAAGATAACTGTGTACCCGGACCAAGTAGTCGGAGACACTATGGTTTTTTGATAAATCAACTGTGCCAAGCATAGTAAGCGATGCTAGTGACGCCTACAGACAAACAGAATAATGTCAACGAACATGCTTTTTATAACAAAGCTGGGTTTCCAAATACAATCGGCTGTATAGATCGGACACATGTTCATAATCAAGCGTCTACCAAAGAAGAACCTGCTTATGTGAACAGAAAAGGCTTCCACAGTATCAATGTCCAGATTAATTGTGATCATCAAGGTACGTGTGTTTTTTCCGTTCATATTACAAGACAATAGAAAATCTGGTTCCGTCAGCTATTTTTTTTTTTCTTTATTCCTTGCTCGACGAAGTACAGAGAATGAGTCATAAGAACGACAACCAAGTAGAAAGCAATTCCAAATCGTCACCACATTTCATTCTCCAACTCGCCCCTTTCTCAGTGTCTGTGCTACACCTAAGACATTCTGTTACCGAACGTGATGATAGAATCACTAGACTCATAATATTTATTTGACATGGTTTAATCAGAACATGTATAATTCCGTTGAATGGTATGTACGTTTGTATAAACAGTTGATATTTTTAAAACATGTCCTAGTTTACCCTTCCTTTTTTCTTGTAAAGTCGCGTTCTGTTGAAATTACAGAAATTAATGACCTTTTTTTTTTTTTTACGAAGACCGCACAGTTTGAGAGAGGAAATTTCGAGTCCGAAATGGACAGTTCCTTTAAAAATGTTTAGCTTTGGGCGTGAAATTATTAAACGTGTTGTTTTCAATTTTTTACATAACTGGGTCGATACCTCTGCTGGTGGACTATCAGTCACCGAGGGTATCATCAGCTCAGTAGTTAGTACTTCGGTACTGACATGATTTATAACAAACCTTTTTTGAAATTGTCCGTTTATAAATTTTGAAATTATAAAGAAACTAAGGTTCCAACTCCCTCAGGCAAAGTTGACCTTAAACGAATTTGGCTATTTGTTTTATGTATGCTTGTTATATAGCTCTTCAACTGTTTCGGTACTTATACATCCCTCGGATTTCAAATGTTTGGCTTTGAGCCTTTCTGATGAAGGTAAATCCAGAAAAGCGCTTCGGACGCATGAAATTATTAAACGTGTTGTTTTCAATTTTTTACATCACTGGGTCGATACCTCTGCTGGTGGACTATCAGTCACCGAGGGTATCATCAGCTCAGTAGTTAGTACTTCTGTACTGACATGATTTATAACAAACCTTTTTGAAATTGTCCGTTTATAAATTTTGAAATTATAAAGAAACTAAGGTTTCAACTCCCTCAGGCAAAGTTGACCTCAGATGAATTTGGCTATTTGTTTTATGTATTTTTGTCAAATAGCTCCTCAACTGTTTCGGTACTTATACATCCCTCGGATTTCAAATGTTTGGCTTTGAGCGTTCCTGGTGAAGGTAAATCCAGTAAAGCGCTTCGGACGCATGAAATTATTTTCAATTTTTTAAGCTAAAAAGAAAACATGTCCATTTAAACAAACGAGGAAGTTTTCTGCAATGAAAACGACACTTGATAAATGAATGAAGGCACATGATGAGTATTAATTCAAATAGTTTATAAGCTATTGTACACTGGCAATTGTTCGGGGTCCAAAATAAAAAGCAACAAATAAATGTTTGGGCTATAACTTGGAATATTGCTGGAATTTACATCACATTTTCCTAATAAAGTCATGTGTAAGATTGCATAGGATGTTTAAAAGGAACAATAAGTTGCCATTTTATGTTTCTTGTTTTTCTATTGTTTATTCTGTAGAGTTATTTTTTAAAGTATTTGCGTCTATTACAGTTCAGAATTAAACCAGAAAAGGCCTGCAGATCATCACTGCATGTGCAGTATTTACATACCATCGCAATTCTTTGACCTGAACCAGATGTAGACGGTGAACAGTAGGAAGATGTTCAACCTGTTATACCTCCTAATGTTGGAAGACAAGATGGACAAGGCAATGGATTTCTTCTCCTAAATTATGCGATTTAGTACTAATCCTTAAAGTGTTCTGAACGTCTTTACACTAAATCCGTTGTATGTGAAATGGTTGATAATTTAGTCTGAGAGAACATAAATATTTAATAGTTGTAACTAGCACTCATTAACTGCGAATACTCACTCTTATTTTTGGTGATCTGTGTCTTTTCTTAATGTTTGTTAATTTTGTGCATGGTAGCAATCTTTTGAGGCAAGCCCATTGAAGTGATTTTTACAGTCTGTTTTCATGTTGTGTTGAAACACCACTGTCCCAATTTAGGTGGAAAGTTGAGCGCTTACAAGCAATTAAACCCCACTGTCATCTATGTTTCTAAGTATTAACTAAATTGTTATTTTTATAGGTTATTTGGTTCTCCAAATGTTGAATTATTTAAGAAGAGAACATCATCTTTATAGCGGAAAGTAAAGTTAAAGGATACTGCTCACTTCTTTCCTTTCTTACTACTTATTTCATGTATGAAGTCAGTCTCATACAAAGAAAAGAACAAGTCGCCAAGAAGAAGGACTCAAACAATGAGCAAATAGTCAACTGTATTTGTAGTATGGAATGATTCTCAGGTGTATATGTCTATCTGGTAGGGTTCATCTGACCTTGATCTCATTTTAATGGTTCATTTATCAATGTTAAGTTTTTCTGGTTAAGTTTGTTTCTTAGATACTATATGCAATAAGTCAACTATATTTGAAATATAGAATGATTGTTAGGTGTATATGTCTGTCTGGCAGGTTTCATTTGACCTTGTTCTCATTTTCATTGTTCTTTCATATAGAGTTTCCATGGTTTGGTGTGTTTCTTGTGTATACTATAAGCAATAGGTTAACTATAATTGGCATTGGAATGATTTGAAGGTGTACAAGTATTTCTGGGCTTGGTTTATGTGACCATGACCTCATTTTCTTTGATAATGTTAAATTTATGTGATGTTTGTAGTAAGACTTTATTTTTAGGAATATCAGCATTAAATAAATGTTAGTAAAGCAGGCGAGACATTTCAGCGTGTGCACCCTTGTACTTCTTTCTAGCAATTTCCAAAGCTAGTGATAAGTAATTTAAAATATTAGATAACAATGTAATATATTAGAAGTCTTGCTAATGAATGAATTAAAATAAATACCTTTAGACAATATACAATAAACAATGATTTAATGTCTTATGTGTCAGGGAATGGCACATGCTTTAGAAAACGCACAATTTTCTTTGGATGATACTTTGAAAAACTTTGAATACTTGCTTCAGATTACTTGGTATTACTAAAAAAATACTTAAAATGATTATTATGAATAAGTGGCAATTACGTTAATTATTGTTATATAAAAATATCAAAAAGCCATCATTTGTCATTCAAATTGAATGTGTATATTGTAAATTTAGTCTTACTAAATTTTATAGCTATTGACAATCTAATGAACTGAAATATGTTAATAAATCCAGTTTTAAATAGTAGTAGGTAGTATTTGGTTGGAGATTAATATAAAATTTCATCAAATCAAAATTTAGCTCTCATTTGGTCAGCTAATTTGTTAGAAAAAAAACATGCCAGGAACTCATTGTTGCTGGGTATTCATATTTCTGGCTACTGTAAGCGTACTTTTTTAAATAAATTAAAATGAAGCACCAAGAAGTCGCTAGGGAGGTAACCCATGTTAACATTAAATAAAAGCAAACGAGAATAGAAATGTATTATAATACAGGACAAAATATATGATCATTCTTTGAAAGGTAGGTTTATCTTTTTATTGTAAGCATTTATAACAAAACAGTGTAGCCTTTATATAACGATCAATAAAATTGAGAATGGAAATGGTGAATGTGTCAAAGAAACTACAACCCGACCAAAAAGCAAAATACAGCCCAGGGCCACCAATGGGTCTTCAACACAGCGAGAAAATCCCGCACCCGGAGGCGGGCTTTAGCATATCTTTATAGACCAATGAAAGTATAATACCTTCTTATTGCATCATCATTTGGAACTTGATACTATTTTCAGTTGATCAACACCTTTATTGATCAAAATGAAAAGGTAACTGCACCAAAAATTACTCCACTTCACTTGTGTACTTAACTTGTAATATAACCGGCTATTATTTATCAATACTTAAATCATTATTTGTCACAATTTAAATTGATTAATATTTGAACATTACTTGAATTTATTATCAAAAACAGGAGTTTTTAGATTTCTAAGAGACATCACTTGGAATTACTTGGAACATTATCAGAATTACTAGAAACATTTCTCGGAGTTACTAAACTCTTAACTTAGAATTAACAAAAACTTTACTGGAAATTACTAAAATTATTACTTAGAATTACTAAAATTATTACTAAGAATTACTAAAATTATTACTTAGAATTACTTAAAGTATTACTTAGAATTATTTGAAATATTTCTTAGAAATACTAAAACACTACTTTAAATAAGGAAAAACAGTACTTGGAATTACTAAAAATATTACTAAGATATAACTTAAAATATTACTTGGAATACATGTAGATAATATTGATTACTCAAATTACTTAGGTTGATTACTTACATTTTATATATGACTAAGTAACGAATTATTAGTATTAACCAGTTTTTCTTAAGAATTACTACCCATGATCAATCATTTCGACAAACTCAACTACTTAATTTCACTTCTTTATTTACTTGTTTTATGTAATTCAAAATAACTTCTTTTTTAGAGTGTAGTGCAACTTGTTGTTTAGTACAACAAAAAGACTTGAAAGATACTGTTATCAACATTGTTAAACAATTATTATCAACTTTCGAAAAGAATTTGTCAGAAAAAGTTGAAGCAAAAGTAAGGGAGACAACTGGAAAGTTAAAAGATCAGGTGGATTCTCTAATGATAGACAATGAAAACCAGAGAGAACGTATGAAGGCCAAAGATAAAACAACTGAGTGCTTGGAGGAACAAGTAAGTGATACCAACAACAGAGCTATTGAAGCTATAAAACTAGGAAATTATAATGAACAGTATAGTAGAAAGCGTAATATCAAAATGCTAAATTACCCAGAAAGCCCTAATGAAGTATTGAGAGATGAGTTTGAGAATATGGGGAAAATAGACTTGAAGGTAGATATTAAACCTGATGATATACAGGAACTCTACAGAATTCCAGGGAAAGAGGGACACACAATACCTGTCATCGTTAAAGTGCGCAATACTGATCTGAAAATTAAAATTATGAGACAAAGGGGGGGGGGGGGGAACTAAAAATGACATCAGATTCCATGATGATATCACACAACGTAACCTAGAACTTATGACAAAATTAAAAAATATGAACAAATTTGAAATCATGTCTGGTTTTTTATTGATAATGTCTATGCCAAGCAACATAATGGAAGTGCAATTATATTTGACTTGTTTGACGATATTGAACAACAGCTGAAAAACAAAAACAAAATAGATCGTAAAACATTCATTTCATGATTTATTTAAGTCAAATGTTTCATCACTGTACAAAAATATGATTAAAACATGCTGGGCTGTGCATGATTATTAATGTTTGCCGGTATATGTATAGTTTTGGTTTGTTTGTAGCTTAATTTGTTTTTTGTTTTTTGTTTTTATTTACTTATTTATTATACTAGTGTTTCTGTGAAACCCTTCTTACTTCACAGATAATTGTTATATTTATTAAAAGAAGATTACTTAAAATATTTCACAAATCACATGGAGAAATAAAAATCTTTTGTAAACAAAATATAACAAATAAATAAACTCATCATAGATACCAGGATTGAAATTTTATATTTGCGCCAGACGCGCGTTTCGTCTACAAAAGACTCATCAGTGACGCTCAAATAAAAAAATTTAAAAAAAAGGCCAAATAAAGTACGAAGTTGAAGAGCATTGAGGACCAAAAATTCCTAAAAGTTTTGTCCAATTCAGCTAAGGTAATCTTTTCCTGAGGTAGAAAAACCTTAGTATTTCAAATATTCAAAGTTTTGTAAACACTTAATTTTTATTTATGACTATATCAGTGATAATTCATGTCAACACAGAAGTGCTGACTACTGGGCTGGTGATACCCTCGGGGAATAAAAACTCCACCAGCAGTGGCATCAACCAAGTGGTTGTAAATAAACTCATCATAGATACCAGGATTTTTTTTTTTTATTTGCGGCAAACGCGCGTTTTGTCTACAAAAGACTCATCAGTGACGCTCGAATAAAACAAAGTTAAAAAGGCCAAATAAAGTACGGAGTTGAAGAGCATTGAGGTGCAAAAATTCCTAAAACTTTTGTTTGTCAAATACAGCTAAGGTAATCTATTCCTGAGGTAGAAAAACCTTAGTATTTCAAATATTCAAAGTTTTGTAAACAGTTAATTTTTAATTATGACCATATCAATGATAATTCATGTCAACACTGAAGTGCTGACTACTGGTCTGGTGATATCCTTAGGGAATAAAAACTCCATCAGCAGTGGCATCGACTCCAGTGGTTGTAAATAAACTCATCATAGATACCAGGATTAATTTTTTTATTTGCGCCAGACGCCTGTTTTGTCTACAAAATACTCATCAGTGACGCTCGAATAAAAAATGTTAAAAAGGCCAAATAAAGTACGAAGTTGAAGAGCATTCCTTTTACTAGTTTTGGATCTCTCTGTTATATCAGCAGGTGACAGGGTCATTGTTTTAGGAATTTTCTATTAAAGGTGGAGAAAAAAGTTGTACCACCAATTGATATCATGCAAGATCTCATCGCTTTAAGTATAGTTTGTGCCAGTCGTGCTTGAGCTACATAATGCCACAGCTTTATAATTTACAACCTTTCATACTATTAAACTTTCTCCAAATTTCAATACCTTCTAAAGAGTGAGAGGTACACTTTAAATCATCCTGCTGTTAAGTTGCAAACTTAGATGGACCAGATGCTTGAGGTTTGTGAACATGGCTTTTGTCCGACTGCATATGAGGTATGTCAGTGCCCCGCCTAAAATTGTGTTGTTTCTAGAGTCTACAGTATTCTCTACAAAAAAACAGCACTGACACAAATTCACAAGATGCCACCAAGTGGAAAAATCTCATAGTTTTGATAAATAATCGAGCGTCTGTGTCAGTTCACCTGTGCTTGGCAATTTTTACATGATGGACAAATGTGCCCTAGACCACTGACACAGAGACAGGGATTTAAGTTCTGGTCTTTAAGGTCCCGATTTGAAAGCACCAATTTCTGTTACGGTCAGAAATCACCTTTACATTGCAGCCAACAAAAGACAAAAATGAATAATTAATTTAACAAGATTTATTCAGTGTTATTATTATAATACAATTTTACAACAGTGTACAACAAATATTATTCAAATAGATTTTTTAAACATCAACGTAACTGTTAAAATTTATGTCTGATCATTTGTCTTTCGTTTATCCAAAAGTCTTCTTTTAACTATAACGAAACCATATTGAATATATATGTATATATATTAACACAACTATACAGTCATCAAATGATTCACATTGTATTATATATTTGAATTCAATTTGTTATTGATCTTTTGAACAATCTATGCAGACAGAATCTACATGTAGCGCTAGACACTTACACAGATTTGAATACAATTTATACTTTTATAAATTAATTATTATTAATTACTGAGGACTAGGGGAAACAACTCTTTTGTATGATTTCTTAGTATATTTAAATGTAGACGTCACATACAAATGTACCATTCTACTTTTAAGTAAAAATTCCGCTTTTTTACATTAAACTCTACCACTAATGCAATGAAATAAAGAAACATAAACTGTTTTAACAAACTATAATAACCTCAGATTTCAAAAAGATTAATTTAAAATTGATATTTTCTTTGTATGATTATAAGCTTTTGTAAATATTTTTAGTGTTTCATCAGCCTCTGTTATAAATCACTACAAAATTATTGAAGAGCTTTCATGGGTTTTGCCAAAAAACAAATGCTAGTACATGTAGATTGTAAATGTCTTTCACAAGCATTTATCTATCATATATATACAGACGATACAACAGGATCTGCTTATCCTCCCAAAACACCTAAGATCAGCGCAAGTTTATGGTGGGGTTAGCGTTCTATGTTGTGTTTTGTGTACTGTTGTTTGTCACTCTTTTTCACCATGGAGTTGTCAATATAAAAAAAAGGAGATGTGATATGGTTGCCAATGAGACAACTATCCACCAAAGTTCAAAGGAGTGAATATAAGCAATAATAGGCAACCATAAGCACTTCACCAATAAGAACAAACCATACCGCAAGGTCGGCTTTAAAAGGCACCGACATGAAAATATGACACAATTCATTTGTTAATTCTAACGGCATACTTTATAACAAACAGTTTACGAAAAACAAATATGACAAACATGAACCAACGACAACTACTGAGCTACAGGCTCCTGACTTGTGACGCGGGCATCAAACATGTGGCGGGGTTAGACATGTTTGTGGGTGCTCAACCCTCACCCTAACCTGGGACAGTGGTGTAAAAGTACAACATAAGAACAAACTATAGAAAATAAGTTGAACATGGCTTAACTCATCAGAAGGATATATAAGAAATACATCTAACAAAAACACGAAGTAGACATGGCTGGGTACTTATACATCCCCCAAAACATAAAGACACTAGGTGCAGATTTGAGAGTAATCGCAGTTACTGACAGCTAGTTTAAAGCCAACAATGAACAAGTAATGAAAAATTTTGTATCTAAGACTAAAATATCAGTCAGTACACATCCAACAAATAAATTTAGTTTAAAGACTTCATTCACAGTCAGCGAAAAACACGAGCTTGAGCAATGTCAAACTATAAGTATCGACAGATTGTAGTACCGGGAAGGTGCATATGTGTACTATTTAGTATAATTTTAATAGTTTGATATAGGAATCAATATTTACACCAATTAAAACTATAATACAAGATTTAATTACAGTGTTGAATAGGTAACCTTTTAGAATAAACTTACTTAAGGACGTATAAGTTTACACGGATAGTATCCAAATCGCCGGACTCGGTTAACAACATCACCGTAAAATTTGGGATATGCTATTTCGTTCAGTTTATTTTCAACTTATGAGTTTCAATGTCCCTTTGATATCTTTTGTCTCTCTTTACATGACCTTTTACAATACGAAATGTCAAATATATACATGTAAATTATATATTATAAATTGTGAGTAAGGTAATGAAAATCATTTTTTGGATCCATTTGAATAGTAATAGAGATTGACAATCGAAAATATTATATTCACGACGATCCATCCGATACTAGATCTTCTACCAACGTTAATGAATATTCTTTCATATATTATTATATGATATAAATCCGTGTCGATATACCGGATAACAGTGGTGTATTATCCCAACAAAATACGTTTGGACGTAGATATTTAGTCAGACTTAAAACACAGGTAAAAATGTAGTATTACATTTTAGTTATTTATCGGTAAACAACTTATTAATATAAAATGTGTTTTAACATGCTATTTTGATACCCTGGATTCCTTTTTAAACAGGCATATTTTGTTTCGTGACAAGAAGGATGCAATAATGTAAGTATACATTATTAAACAATCTCATAATTTATCACTGTGTCTATAACTAAGAACTCTCACAATAACGCCACATAACGGCAGCCAAATTGCAATCTAAATGGGTTATTTAGGTTAAGATCATTTCTCTATTATAAGTTTTAAACATCACAGTATTATTTTGAGAATTTAACTACCACTATGGTTAAAAACAGGAGATACTAAAATTTTCACAGTTACATAATATCGATGACGTTCTAACATTTTTTTTTAAATAATGACACGACATATATTATACACAAAAAAGCCAGCAACAATCGTATGATTGTATTATTCTATTCATCATTTATTATTATACAACAAACACGTCTTATCATGTACTTAAAAATAGTGTTCATGATCGATATTAAAATCTTATTTGAAAATGAAAATAAACAAGTAATTTGATCAGTGTTGAAATTTCTGTTACAAGTGCAGAAATATTTGATGAAAAACATATTTGTTTCGATAATAATCAAAGCATCATCTATCGACAACGATAAGACATTGCGCTGTTAATCTCGATATGAGTTCAATAGGCATTATATTAACAATTAGAAAATGTTCAAAAGACAAACCACACTACAACTAACACAAGATAGAAAAATAAAAACGAAGGCAACATAAAAAGTAATTCTCAACCGAAGGAAGTGATGGAAAATGAAGACATAGTTTATTGCAAAACATAACATTTTTAACACCTCATTTAGACTTATATTTACTATGACGTTATTTGTTTTGTTTGAGATAAATTTTTCGAGATATTGAGTCTTCAAGTGCAATTTAAAGATCGTGTATATCTATTTCTATCTCTTAAATGTCGAATAAAAATAATTGTAATGTAAACAAAGAAACTCGTTTACTAATAGTTCCGTTAATGTCCTTTTGTATGAGATTGCTTGATATATATGACGCTTTGCAAAATTGAATTGCAGTGTTTATATTTCTTCTTCGAAAGTTTTTTTTATGTTGGAAATTAAAGATATTTACTTGCAGTTCATCTTCACTGGATCCCTACCAATGTTTATTACAAACAAACCAGATTCGAACTTTAGATGTAAGGTATGAGATATAAATTAAAAAAAGGGATAAAAACCATTTTGCATTATCTGTTTATATGATCATTAACAGTTTTTTGTAGTCGTAAAATTCACGATAGAATCTTTAACAAATACTTATTTCCGCTCAAAACTATAATTCGGAACTTTGAGTTATATTGCATCCTTAAAAAAAGGTGAAAGATACCAAAGGGAAATACAAACTCATAAATCAAAAACAAAGTGACAATAAATTGGCAAAAAAACAAACAAACGACCAAATGGAAGGCAGCAGTTCACAAAACCGATAAAGAAAATGGGCTAATGAACAATACAAACGATACGGAAAAAAACGCATTGGTCTCAGGTTATCCAAAAGGGTAATAAGATTTTGCTCCACAAGACACCCATCGTGTTGCTTTTGGAATTGCAAACCTTATGATACGTCTAGTTCAGTACGTCTCATTAGAGGGACAGAGGCTGGGATTATTGTTACGACATCATATTCATCGTCTTCTATTAAACATTTACTGCATCACAATAATAACCTTCAAGAGATACTCTAAATATTCAGTTTTAGATTCTAAATTAGTTCGTGCTATGTTTTATTATCAACACTAGTTTAATTATTTATCGTATTTTTATTTTTTGTAAGAAAGTATTAATATCATTCTTCCCCTTATTCATGTAATTATACTATCAAATATCGTAAATTCATTTATTCATTCTTTAGCACAAAAGGCTCTTAAGGGCATACAAAACAGTTTCGATCCCAAGATGATTTTTTTATGAAAATTTGCATACAAGCTATTTTGTACCTTAGAAATTCAAATATGTAATAATAAAAATACCTACATGTGCTACTTTAAGAGATAAAAAGGGTTTTGTGGACATTTCTATCCTTTGGATAGACATACCTAACTTTTTTATTTCATCAAATAAACACAACCGGATTTTTGAAGAAACATTATGAAAATCTTCTTTACATCAATATGCTCTACTAGAATATCAATTCTACTTACTAGTACACTTGGTTCAATCAAAAACCTGGTAATAAATTGTTCAAATAAGGCCTTTGAAAATAGTGTAATTAATTACTTTTGGAGTGTCAAAAATTCGTTGGAAATACTTGATAAATTGCATTCTTATATTGGTGATTTCGAATCTGTTCAAAGTTTCGATTTTTCTAACCTATATACCACTTTGCCTCATAATCTTATTAAGAAAAAATTCACACACCTGATTAATTTGGCATTTAAAAAGTCGGAATGCGAATATATATGTTCAAACTCTTTTAGGTCAATTTTTAGTAACAACAAACAAAAGAACTATGTCAATTGGACCTGTTTTGATACTATAACTGCCTTTGAATTTTTACAAGATAACATTTTTGTTCGCTATAAAGAGTCCGTATATCGTCAAGTTATCGGAATTCCCATGGGGACTTACTGTGCACCACTTATTGCGGACCTGTTTCTGTATTGTGATGAGTTACAATTTATGACTAAAATCAGCAAAGACCAATCGAAACAACACGAGATTCAAACATTAAATAACACTTTTAGATATTTAGATGATATGTTGGCTCTCAATAATGACGACTTCAGTATGTACACTTAAGAGATTTATCCTGCCGAACTGACTTTTAATAAAACTAATACTAACAATGACCACAGCCCTTTCCTGGATCTTGATATCTATATTTTTAACGGGAAGCTTAATACCAAAATTTATGATAAAAGAGATGATTTGTCATTTCCTATTGTTAATCATCCATTTGTAGATGGTGACGTTCCCTTGTCACCATCTTATCGTGTTTATATATCTCAACTTGTTCGATTCACTCGTGTATGTAACAACGTATTGGATTTCAACAAAAGAAATCTCTGTATTACTGAACAATTATTACACCAGGGTTTTCGATATCACAAGCTAGTCAAACCATTTACTAAGTTTTATCATCAGTACAAGGACATCATTCGTAAATATAAATCAACATGCAGACATCTTATACGTTCGGGTATTTCACATTATATACAATATTTTCACATTATATACAATATTTTCACATTATATACAATATTTTATGGTTAAATTCTTTACAAAGCACACAATTATCGACATTCACCTCAAAAGCTAACCAAACCTTTAAACAGACTTATTAGGAAGGAATATAGTTACGATACTGTTGTCAGATCATTAAGGATTGCATATTTTGGTATTAATATTGATTCACTCATAGGGTCTTTGCATCGGAAATAAACACATTTATTCTAAATCCAGTTGTTGGCATGATACAGGTTATGTTCTTCTTATATATTTTATGATGATATGATGCTAAACCCCTAACGGGAGGGATTGTACTTGATTTTCATATGATGAAGACATAATCTTTCAATCAGTTCAATTTAGGTCTGGAGCTGGTATGTCAGTTACTACTAGTAGTCCTTTGTTAATTTATGTAGCATTGTCATTTTGCTTAGTTTCTTTTGTTGCCTATTCTGACATCGGACTCGGGCTTCTTTTAAACTGAGTTTTACTGTGCGTATTGCTATGTGTTTCTTTGTTGTACATTGGCTAGAGGTCTCACAAAAAATGTTTAACTCCGCCACATTTTAGCACCTCTTTAAAATTAGAAGACAAAAGAATAATCTTATATAGAAGGAAAATATAACCAGGTTTAATCCACCATTTTCTACATAAGAAAATGCCTGTACCAAATCAGGAATATGACAGTTGTTATCCATTCGCTTGATGTGTTTGATCTTTTGATTTTGCCATTTGATTAGGGACTTTCCGTTTTGAATTTTCCTCGGAGTTCAGTTTTTTTGTGATTTAACTTTTTTCTATGATTCAATTTGTCCTAAGACCATCATAATTTGAACTATCTTGAGACGCTTTGATTGCGGTCTTTGACGTATCCGTATGGCTATCTGAGGATACTTTCGAAATCAGGTGTAATGTATACCCTGGTCTACTGAAGCTATTACCTCGGATTGTAACAAAGAGTGAATTTATTTAATTTGCTTGTTATTTAATTTCCTTTTAACCTTGTATTCTTTTTTTTTTCTATATAACCATGCACGTATAAACAAAAGTTGCAAACGGTTGTCATGAATTTAAGTCTTGTGCTGTGTAATAAGTAAGAGGTTTCATCGTTAACAACATGTTTTATATTAATTCCAGAAAATCAGTTTTATGGTGTGCAGTATACTAGGGGCAGCAGATTTTTCTCCATTTCTATTATCTATGTGGATTCCAAAATTGAGATTTGTGAGTTATAAAAATTTTGTTGATGCATCTTTATCATGTTTATAGTACTTTATACAAATCTTTTTTCGGGAAACGGTGTAGGAAACAATAACACCAATGCCAGCGTGATAATTTCAATGACATAAAGACACTTTTTTTTTAAAGGAGCACCTAAATGAACCAATGTTTATTTAAACGTTTATTCAAGACGAATATTAAAATAAGTTTTCTTTATGAAATATAATATTGTTTTAAATTTTATAAGACCGAAAAAAATTATTTGCGTACGTATTATGTTATGGTGCTGTCTACGTCTTCTTCGTAGGACTTTGGTTCGCAGACAATAACTTGAGTTTAAATTCATAGATCTCTATGAGAAGGATTATATGAAGTATTTTTGGGGGATTTCCTCCTAGCGGTTTTGTAATTAGGTGTCATAAAGGTCAGTTTTATTGGTTACTTTAGCTTAAGTGCATGGATGTGTAAAAAAATTTAGAACAAGGTTCCACACCACCACAAATCGAAGGTTGGGATTAATTTTGGGGTTATTGTTATTGCTGTTTAAGAATTGGGGGCCAAAAAGGGCTTCACAAAAACAATTATGTGTTAAGTTCACAGACAATAACTTGAGTATAACTGTATAGATCACTATTAAATTTAAGTTAGCTTTCAAACCACAAATGAAGGTTGGGATTTATTTTTGTGTTATTGTTGTTTAGTAATCAAGGGCTACAAAAAGGTAAAAACACAAGCATATGTCATGTTTCGAGACACTTATTTGTGTATATTTTTACTTTGTGCTCAGTTCATAAAGTTAGTCCAAATTTGGGTCAAAAAATTAAAATTTGTTTGGTTTCTTCAAACATTAAATTGTTGGTGTTCTTTAATGTGTGTAATCTAACACGGTTTTTATTTATTTTTTTTATTTGTGAACTGTTTTTCAAACTGGACCCTATAAAGGTCCAAAGTAACCATTATAAATCAAAAGAATTATGTGGTGAATCTAAACGTTTATCCATAATTTTAATATCGGAACATAATTGGTAAATGTCCAAATTTAAAATGATGTAAGAACGTATTCAACATTCATTCTGTGTAAGAAACTATGCTATCATTGCATAGTTGCTCAGAATCTAAATTGAAAGATGTTATTGCACAGTTAACAGAAATTTTATGTTGGGTCATAGTTGAAAATAGATATAACATCATATATAAATTCAGAGAACTTTTTTGTAGGTTACATCTCTGGTTTTTGAAAAATAAGTTGGATCATGGAAAATAAATTAGTCGAATAACAATATTTTTAGTATAAGTTGATTAAAAGCAACTAGAAAAAGAAAAAGAAAACTTGAATTCCCCTATCCGTCCTAAAGAGTGAGGTAATGGTCTGTTGTGGAAGACCAAAAGATAACCTCAATATATCTTTCATCTGCTTTTTCATCCCAAAGTTTAACAGAGGCTTTAAATTGAGTATACTGGACTTATTCCTTTCTACAAGATGGTCCATTTTGAAGTACCGTCAATTTCGCTGTCGGGAAATTTGGATACGCTGTGATATCTGAATGAAGTCTTGTTTAATTTGTTCTCGTCCTAAAGTTAATGTAATATTCTTAGTCAACGTTAAACATGTTTAACCTAAAACAATTAATTAATCAATCCTTTTTTGTTGTTTCAGCGAAGTATGCCCAAAACCTCTGGTTTCCATATTTCAATTTCTGTAAAGTTGTATTCTTAATTGTATTTGACCCAAATAATTCATCGGAAATAAATGAAGTAACTTGCACAACTCCGAATATCATCTTCCGATAAACAGATGATGTTGAACATTTTATAAATAGTTTTGAGATTATTTTCTTTTTTAGATATACATAAGTGTTAAAATGAATCAGATTGCTGTTTATCTGCGTCCACAAACTTATGTTGTATTAATTCAGATGTGTGATGTTGGCGGTTGTGGCTATATCAACAAGGAATACTTTTATACAATATCAATTTTGATGGTCATATTATCCGTTGTTGTATTACTACTCACGATCATTTCAGCATCCTACTGTTGTTGTTCACCATGGGATATACAAGAAAATCAGGTAAGTACATGTTATCAGTTTGTTTTCGATCTATGAGTTTGACTGTCCCTCTGGTATCTTTCGTCCCTCTTTTATGGCCGCTGTTGTTGCCTTAAGTGTTACTTGATATATATTGACAACCGCTGGTGTTATAAGACCCTGGTTCATATGTAGCACCCGTTATGTTGCTTATATAATTATCAACTATGTGTTAAAGTTACTGGATAGCGGTTACGAGAATTGAAGAATATTCGTCGTCATCTGTGAAACAGATATTCAACATGTTCCTTAATGGTCATTCAACTCATAATGGCGTTCGATAAATGAAGTTAAGAGTCCAACTTTGCCTCTTGTAACTCTTGTTTAATAGTTTTCATGTGAGCAACAATCTTCTTTCAATAAAATCATGATATCAAATGCAAGCTATGAAACATCGTATCAACTGAGGTATAAAACTCCATATTATTGCTACATGGAAATGGATCACAATTGTATGGTGAAATTATCTCGTTTGTCGTTAAGTTTTGGCATCAACCGATTTCTAGATGTAAGTCAAGATATGAGACCGACTTAACTGTACCTGTGGTATCTTTTATTTAAACTTCAATTTAATATACGCGTTCAACTTGTTAACCAAACTTTGAATTATTTAGTGAAAGGAAACTATAGTAAGACGTAGAGTTACAGGATAATAAATTATTCTTTCGAGTCGTCTTAGAAGCACCAGTGTGAAGTCAGCTTCACGAGAATAAAGGAACAAGTCGGCCAGAAGAGGAGCATATTTGTTTTCTATGAGACTGCTGATTGTTTGTTGAAAAACGTGTTTTCAAACGTAACAGATATGTTGTCAATTAAGATACTGAAAATGTCAGTTTAAGATATTTTTGTTTGAATCAGAGTGTTTTTTGTTTAATAAATTAATTAAGATTTACCGCCTCCTAAGAAAAGATAACCGTGTCTACATTGGCCATTCTTTGTAATGAAACAAAGCAAGGCATGTTCCTCTCATTTGTGTTTTACTCTGGAATATGGAATATTTATTTACAGTGAAAAAAGTCTACTGTTTTAATGTAATTGCAAGATAAAAGAGATTTGGAGTAAATGTATACAAACCAATCTGATTGTTAATAGGGTAAAGATGATTTAATATATAAGAAATAGGTTATATGGTACCCTTGGTAGACCAAGTACGTGGTGAGGACATTTCTGTCCAATTCTGTAAGTGAAAAAAATGGGTAATAAGTTTTCAAGCTTAAACGCATTTCGTTGTTATTTTTAGGAAATCGTGAAATCAAACTCTAACAATGATATAATTTTTCATTACAATTTCGAAATATACGGCATTTGCAGGTGCTGGGATGTTGCTACATAAAATGGAAAGTTCACAGTTGGTTGAACACACCTCTTAAAGTTAAGTTCTTATCTTACAATCACTGTCAATTCAAACATGAAAATATGAAGCAGGTACAAATGTACTCTTAACCATTCACTATGCTTGATGCTTACATTTTTTAATTCGGTCAAAACCCATCCTAATGAAATATTAGTCTCAGGGCTTTCATACGTCCAGATGATTTGGACTCAATACTGATATGTTACATGACAGACATTTTAATAGGTTCTCCCCTTTAAGTAACTAATTTCATAATTTTATTGAAAACAGATGTTCAAACGGATTAGACAAAACTGATATTAGAAAGAACGAAATATATGGCCGCCACAGATTACTTTTCAATATTGGTCAGTTTTCAGTTTTCCATCTCAAACTATGCAGCCACACAGTTCCAAACTTGAAAGTAATTACGATTCGTAAGACTTTTTGCAAAAAATTTTCATTTGTTAAATTTTCTGTTTATTGTCTCGCCTATGAAGCCAGAATTGAAAGCATGGTCATTTAATCACATCTTTTTAACCCGGAAATTCAGAGCTTGGCATATTGTTAATATAGTGAAGACTGTATATTGCCATCATGATATCATTTGAATTTGAAATGTTGAATTTTTAATGTGATGCTACATTGCAGTCTCAGTGTCTAAATATTTCAAATTGTTTTGTATTACAAAAATAAAATAAAGCAAATTCACACGGCTATCAATGTTAAGTCTGAATAAGCTCATCTTTTAATTCAGATTGAAAAATATGATAGTCATTTTGATGATATTGTTCTATGTTATCAGTAGTAATGTTGGTTAATCAAATATGTAATCAAATACCTTACGCGTTTTCTGTATACAAAGTAAACTACAAAATTAATGTTCATCTCCACGTGACCAAAATAAAATAACAATTCACCAGGCATTTACAACAAAGCTGTTGTCATGTTGTTAATTATTTAAATACATTTTTTCGTACACACTTGTCAACTAGGTCCCTTGTAAGGTACTTAAACTAATGTTGTTGAGTTTTGCTGCTTCTTTTTTCATTCCAAAGCTAAGATTAAATATTAGAGATAAGGGCAACAACTTTTACACACATATTGCTTATGCTTTCTTTTTTTCAGCAAACGGTTTCCTATGTGAATGAATCACAGCCTGAAAATACTTTAAATACAACAGATATTCATATTGCCGTAACAAAGTAGCAATCAGTGACGACCACAGCCGGGGAATTAACTGATAAAACATTATTGTACCCTTAAAGTCAACAAGAATTAAGTGGAACTAATCATGAAGCTGAAATTCATCTAACACAAAATCTTTTAATATTGTTTCACCGCCGTACAATGAATATCATTGACATAATATACAACAGTATTTTCAGACAGTATGTGTTTATATTTAATCTCATAGCATTACATTGAATATTAACAAAAACATACAAGAGAAAATCGGTGACTTCATTCCTAGTTACGTTATATCAGAGGAAAGGAGAAACAAGAAAGACTCTTTTATGACATTTTATTTTTAAACCCATTTTGTTACATGCGTTAAACATTTTTCTATACGAGAAAAATTTATCGTAATGAACTTTCGGTTCAGTATTTTGCGTATTTGCAGTAATCTCTATATGAAGCAAAGATTAAATAGGACCTAAATTACTCTACACGCATATTTGGGACCAATATTCGGAAAATCTTATCAACTGGAACATATTGTGCATTTGCTGCTTCTGCAAGAATGTTGCTGCATAAAAAAGAAAGATAGCAAATACAACTAATTCGTAATCCCTTTTGTTTTGACCTCATAATTAACTTCTTGGCTCTAGCTGTAGCAGTGGTATCCTTATTTTCAATTTCAATACGAAACTAATTTACGTATCAATAAGTAAGCCATGTGGTACCGGTATGATTATGTTATGACAATTGTGATATTTTGCCAGCATTAAAAATAAGGAGATTGGTATGAATGCATTATACATCTTTATAAAATCAACTATTTCTGTAGATTAATTGAATTCCACAAAGTTAAAATCTTAGTTTATGAGGAACAGCAATGTAATTCATATTTTTGTTTTAAATTAGAAAGTAGATGTATTATCAAAAATAAAGATATTTTATAGTTAAACAATCATGATGGTTATTTGCATATAAATATAATCAGACATATCATATGAAAGACGATACAATATACAAAAATGAAACCTGCATTATTCGTTCATATCGCAACCACTAGGTCAGTACTCTAACAGTCCGTACACCGTCTGTCGACTAATTTGACATATCCACTATCCAGTACTTTGGTATGTAAATGAAATGTTGTCTTTTTTTAATAATCATGAACACTCTAAATAGGTTTCTACGATTTGGATTACACTCCTGGTTTGTATAATTATTTACAGTGGGTCAGGTAAATAAATTCTAAGAGACTATATTTTTGTCCGTGTCATGTCCGCCATGTTTACCTTGTTGTATCAATACCAGTTGTGCATTCAAAGCATTGGTCTTGATAGAACAACCTTGGCATAATGTTGCTAACTAACCAGAAAGTATAAAGATAAAATTTCCTTTCTGTCACTGCAGCAAATTTTTCACGAAATGGTTGATCTATGCGATGGTCTGTTCCATTATATACTAAATAACGACATTTTCCTCCCATCTAAGATTGTGGTTTACCATCTTATTCAACGTCGTCTGGTCTCCTAAGTACCGAACGGGACCTATTCCTTAATATGACTGTTTTGTCGAGTGTAGTTATGATATTGTTTTTGTGAGTATGGTTGGATATCGTGTTTTGTCGTATCGTTTGTGGTTTAACCTCTGCATTTTTGGTACATTTCGGCACGGTTCGTGTTACCTAGTATTTAGTTGCGTTTTGTGTACTATTGTTTGTCTGTTTGTCTTTTTCTTTTTTAGCCACGGCGTTGTCAATTTATTTTCGAATTATGAGTTCGATTGTCCCTTTTTTATCTTTCGCCTGTCTTTCACATATTTCTTATTTGTCAGTAAACTCGAATTACTCGTTGTTCGTCAACGGTGTTTTTGTTTGGTTTATGGCGTTTGTTTTCAAGTGTGTTTACTGTTTGGTTTTACATGATCTTGTCTTATATTACAGTTATTTCACCATTATGTTTTACATGTTTTATATGTATGAAAAAGTTAATATAGTTAATCAGCTATTTCAGTTACATTATATTTTAGTTTAAAACAACTATATGTACAGTGTTTTGTTCACGCACAGTGTTAATTTAAAAGAAAAACCAACATAGTAAGAAAATACAAATAATTATACCATTACAAATATAATTCCATTTTGATATTCTTGTCATGGTTATAAATAATACATAAAAGAGGGGCAAAAGATACCAGAGGGACATTCAATCTCATAGATCAAAAATAAAAAGACAACGCCATGACTAAAAAAGAAAAAGACAAACAGACAAATAATAGTACACAAGACCCAACATAGAAAACTAAAAACTTAGCAACACGAACCCCTAAAAACTGGGATGATCTCAGGTGCTCCGAAAGGGTGAGCAGATACTGCTTCACATGTGGCACCCGTCGTGTTGCTCATGTTACTAAAATAAAATCATTACAAAATCTATCCCAATTTGAAATTCTTGTACGCATCTAAAATAAAACAAATATATTCAATTTTTAGAAACTTACCTGTTATAATATAAACGTAACAAAAAAAAACGTCACTGTTTTTGGCCTTGATACATTTGTGTGACGCACAATTTATAATTCGTTTGTGGTGTCCTGGTGTACTGTCGTAATTTCATTGGAAGTGTCCGTTGTTATTCTTTGGTTTACATGTTGTTATGTACTATTATGTCATTTATTTATATATTTCAATGCACTGTAAGTGTTTGCGTTTATTTTTACTGTATTCCTATCACGTAATGATGTTACTTTAGCGGTATATTTAATATTGCCATATCAGAGGGAGGTTTGGATAGCTATAAAACCAGGTTCAACCCAACATTTTTTTTTAAAATGTCCTGTACCAAGTCAGGAATAGCGGTATACTAATGTTGTCTTTATTTAGTTGGTAAAAGATTGGATAAAAGTGCATTACATATCCTTAACTGAGAACACACAAATTACAGCAGCTGGTATTTTTGATTTCAAACTAAGTTCAAAAGTTTGATATACAAGAGATCGATTAATTACGACATACGCCAGAGCTTGAACATTTTGAAAAGTTGACGAGGATGAAATACAAGTCTATTTGTTACTTAAATTGATTCCATAGCTAAGTTTTGTGGTTTTGATTTTTCATATATATGAATACATGTGAATAAATGACTTGACTAAAGTTACCTCTTGCATTACATTGATATTCCTAAATTATATGTATTTTTGAACTCATATGTAAAAAAGACTGCCCTGACATTGTAAACTAGAAGTAAATTATAACTGTAAATACTACATTTAATTATTAGCTTCGCACGGAGTTGATTTATAGGAGCAGTTAAAATATTATCCAGTCCATAATGATGATTGTAGGTTTTTTTCCTGACGGGTTGTACTGTGTTGTTGTTTGATAGATAAGTTACACTTCAGAGTTCAAAAGGTCTAGAACTAAGTCTTTACCGACATTAGGTATGTCTACAGTAACTATTCAAATCTAACAGACAACCGAGTTTCGTTCACGAGTTGTATTAAGACTCCTCACAACGTCTGCAAACTGAGACTCAGATAACAACAAGAGTCTTACTGAATTAAAACGATCCGGGGAGGTTCAGATGCAGGTCTGTCAGTCGAAACATACATGTAGATATATTATAACAATAAGCTCAAAATAAGAGTTAGCATCATAAAACGTCATTCAAAATGCGTCTGAAAGTACAGATGTCCAAAAAAGGCTGGAATCTAATGCTGTACTAGTAAAAGAAACCACGATAATGGGTTTATTGGAGAGTCCTTTTGGCGACGATTGTGGTCAACACAAGGAATCTTGTTGATTGGATTTAGTTTCGTTATTTTTGTTTGTCTGGTATCTTTAATTAACCGGAGGCGACAACAGGCAGTTCTTCGTGATCCGTGGTTAATGTGACCAGTGGTAAGGGTCAAATATCAACAACTCTCCATGACAAGCACCTCAAAACATGCGTCAAGAGATATGCAGGACTGTTGTAGTGGAAGGAAAAGAGTGTGTAGAATTCTCCTTTCAAAAGGACTACTTGTGCATTAGTGAATAGGGTTAAATATGCTGAAAACTCTCATCGAACGTTCATATAAATAATGATATCCGAGTCAGTAAATGTGTACCTGCACTATTTAGTCATTCTATCCACCCCAAACAGAAAAAATCAACTCCATTTAAAGAAACAGGTAGTTTACAAAGCATTGTGGTTGAATTTGAAATAATATTGGTCGTGAACAAATAGGATAATATTAACTTAGAGTAGGGCAAGTAAGAGTGATATTTTGCTATAATCTAACCTATCGTTTTTGGATCAGTTAACCAAGCTAAGTAAATATTCAAGGTACAAATGAATTCACTCTACAGAAACAAACTGATAAAACCTTGTCTGAAATTGCCCCAAGAAACGTGTTTGAATACTAGACTATTTTATACAATAGCACATATCAAAGTCATAGAAAAATTAGCTCAATAGATATAAGAAGATGTGGGATGAGTGCCAATGAGACCATTCTCCATCCAAGTCACAATTTATAAAAGTAAACCATTATAGGTCAAAGTAAGACTATTTGTTGTTCTTGCAATACCATGAATAAAAGATTATAAAATTAAATGATCAATATTCCTAAGGGAACTAAAACAATCAATGATTGTCCACGACTTGGTCTTAAATATATAAGGTTTTCACTGTTGACGAAAAGTGGTTAATCAATGCAAAACAATGCAAACATTAGTCTCTTAACTTTCGATATTGCAAGACGTCATGTAGCAACGTATTTGCTTGGCTAAAATGAAAGAACGAAAAGAGAAAATGTTAGACAAATAGCATCAAAGTAGTAGAAGGATGACTTGTTTTAAGTGTGACAACAAGGGTCAAATAAAAAAATGCGACCGTATCGTAATAGCCGGTATCGAATCAGAACAAGTAATAAACATACAAATCTTTCTGCAAAAATCAATAGTATTCATGAATCTTTTGGGCAATATGGTTTCCAATAAAAACGCAGTGATATTTCTGAATGTTGACCCCGTTGGCTTTCAATGGTTTAAATCGTGTTAAATAAAAAATTGATAGCGATTTATGTTTAATTTTACGATTACAGTTATTGAATATCAAATCAACGGAAATCCGCACTTGTATTGATAGTAAACAGACAAAATACGATCTTTCGATTGATTTCAAAAGGTGGAAAATATTGTTTTTTGGAAATAATGTAACAGATATCATAACAAATAGCTCTTGGAAGCTTGGACTCGTAACAACATAGTCAAAGATATATAGGAATAAACAAAAATATTTACAAATGTCATCTTTTACGTAATAAGATATCACCGGATACATTAAGATTTATGCTTTCCTTGCATGGAGAAAATCCCAACACATTTGTGAAAGGAGGCTCATTTCTAACTGACGGTGTAACAAAATTGTTCGTCACGACCCAATTCTTTACATGTTGCCTGTGTTGGTTTTTTCATTTTGTTTTCGTTCCCATCCAGTATTCCTATCAAGTTAGTGTTGTGCTGTTAGTGTAAAGTCTAGTTATTTATCCTGCTAAGAGATATTAGTGTAACATCATTGATTTCCAAAAACAAGCCAAGCGTAAATCAAAACGGGGAAGTCTGACAGTTTGGTTGTGTAAATGTTAAAAAGGTCATTACTTAAGCTCACTTCAGCAGAAATTTATATTTTAAGTCAGCTATTATGAAGTTTGCTGTTAATATCAAATGACAAGGATAAAATCCGATTTTTTGGAGTTAAAAACAAATGTTGCTATTTTAATGATGTTAAATTCTTATGAATAGATAATGCAGACAATCAATGTAACAAACATAACCTGGGGAAATCATATAAATTAAAATGGGAGCAAAACTAAGTTTGTCGACAGCGTAAGTCGCCCTTTCTATATATTCATCTCCAGTCATGCATATCCACACTTGGTCAAAATGTCACAATTGGGAATAGGACACAGAGAAGGTTAAATCAATAAAGCAACTAGTCTACATTAACCAGCTTTCGTACTTCACTTAAATAAACTTAAATAAAAGAAAATAAATATGCAGGTAAAACTGTAACAATAAGTTAACGTTTAAACGTAGTTCAATAAATTGATATAAAAAAAAATCAATAGACAATAAATTTTAAAACATTCAATAGACAACAAATCGTATTGGTTTGCATTTGATAAGGTTACGTTATTTGCTTTGTCTTAATGTTATATTTGTCAATGTGTTATAAATTCAGGTCATATATATTTTTGTTTATTGGGGAATTATAACATTGCTTTACTGTTAATATTTTTTAGGTCATTCCGTTGATAACAACGTTTGTAGATCGTCACTGTTAGTGATATAGAATGCCTAATACTGTAAGTACACATTGCTGTCCTCCATACCGAAATAAATATATTATCTACATATTTGTGAAGAATCAATAATCTTATAAGGAAAAAGAGACACTGTGTTAAAGCATTGACAGTTCATGTTAACTTTTTATATATGAGAGTCTGGATGGGGTGTATGGAATAGATAATAATTGTCCAAATATTTAGCGCGTAAAGACAAAATAGCAAAGAAAATAAAGAGTAGAGAATAACGGGGTGAAAAAGTAGAAAGAATAACTGTGGGAAAAGAAAGAATAAGATAATACTATGCTGATTAAAGAAATGAATGAGGTACAGAATGGATGAATAAAGGCAACAGTAGTATACCGCTGAACCGTATCATAACCGATAAATATAGTGAAAATATGTGTATAAGAATTTGACGGAAACGCGTTATTTTTTAAGGAAAGAGAACAATGCCATCCCCAAAATTAAAGAAATCAAGAAACTCCAACCAGATACTGATATATGATATATTAAAAAAAACCAATTGTTGTGAAGAACTAGACAGTTGAATGCGCATATAAAATAGAAAAGTGGAAAGTTAATCAAATCTAATATCAAAGATGTGCATATTAAGTAATGTATTTTCAAGATGTAAACATAAACGGGATAGCAGAAATTTCCAAAAAAATATCATAACATACAAACAACCAACAGCCATCATCTGCCTTTTCTGAAAAAGTAGTGTGTGCACAAACATTCACTTACAATGTATGTAAAAATAAGAATAAGAAGATGTGGTACAATTTTCTATTTAACAACTTTCGATATGAGACGTAATGACATAGAAGCAAACCTATTTAAACCATTCTCGCCAAAGTGTACAATTACGAATGATTATCTGCGTATTAAAAATCAACAAAAAGACCCGGGTGCGAAATATAATTGTATGCAAGAAATAAACAAATAAACAACTAAAAAAATTAACACTCCCCATCCCCCTCCCCGACAACAAAATGAAATAAAATAAAATCAATTAATCTAACAAAAATAAAAGTACAATTTAAATGATTATTAACCCTGATTTTTTTTAAAAGAAATGCTTTCAACTAATAGATTATTTGAAACTTCCTGTGTGATAAGTTTCCTTACAGTAAAAGCTGTAGCGGTAAGGTCATTGTTTACAACTACAGTGCAATAAATCTATATTCAAGTGTAAAAAAAGTAGCCTAGTCTTTATAGTCATTTCTATGTTTAATGCGATTAAAATCTGAATACACCTGATTAAGACATGTTGTCTTATAACTTTAAATAGTAAAATGCTATTTTATTCATATATTTAGAAAAATGCAAACCACAACTAACAACACTGAGCAAACCGCTGTCAGTATGCAAACAAGAGGAAATCCAGGACCTGAACAAATATTTCGTGTGAAGACATTTAGAATATTGGGTGGTATACAGATGGGGCTCGACGCAATATTAGTAATCCTGAGCCTAGTTGAATTGATAGGGAGGGCTTTCCATATCGTAGTAACCTTACCAATACTTATATGCTCTGGATGGGTAAGTATGTTATATTTTGTAAGAGAATGGACATGGTGAAAACAGTATAAATAGTATTGTTTTCATTTTTTTGTACCTTGCATTTATACTCCACTAAATTTGTGCTTTATAGAGAAAGTTTATGTATGCTATCAACTGTATGAACTACAATTTTGGTATTGTTGTCGTCTTTGTCAAATAAACTATCAACTACAACAATTTTTAAGATGGCATCTTTGTTTATATCTTTATACTTTTTGGTATGTTTGTCTGAATGGGTTGATCACCTAATTTTGTCAATATATCGGAATTATGTACAACTGTCACACAAAGAGGAGGTTTTAATATATATACAACCAGGTTTAAACCACTTTTTTCTTCGAAAACAACTCTTTTCTAAATCAGAATTATGACATCTGTTTTCCATTAGTTCCGTTGATTGGTAAAGTCAATTTTTTGATTTTATCAAGTTTAGTGAATCCCCCTTTGTGAATTTTCTCTTTAGTAAAATACGCATTTGGTGTATTTACCCGAATGCACTATAATTTGATTTGTATTCTACCATTGGTTCGATGATTCTGCTGGAAGACTGCAATTGTTCTTGTACTTGTATGATGATCCTGGAGAAAATCTGGCAAACACATGTTGAAAATCTTAAATTTCTGAATACATTCCCGATCTACAGGGGGTTCATGGATTGTTTTTCTTGTCCTTTTTTTTGCTTTTTCAGTTGTGTATCCGTTGTTCAATAACCTATTGAACATATTTCAAGTAAAAAAAAGTATATGGACCATAAAGTTGTTGATGCTTCATGTTTAGTTCCAATTGGAATAATTCTTTCAGATGAGAAATTGCACTTCCAGAAAAGTCCTCAATAAAAACTTAGAATATGGTGATATATGGCAAACTTTCATACATATTTTTTTCTATGGAAAGCAGAAAAGAAGAGCAGACAAAAAGATAAACTATAGTCATAAAAAAATTAAACATAATACTTTTTCCTTTTCTGTTTGATATTTATAAATAAGATATTTTCAAAATGAATAAAACAAAATATGTACATCCCTTTAAATAAAAAAGAGAAACGACAAAATTTTAAAAGGTTGGTATCCATACAATAGGTGAAACTCTAAATCAAACCGAATGCAGATATTTGTACGTGTATGACTTATATCAATAGGAAAATGAGTGACTATAATTAGATCAAAAATCGACCCGAGTCTAGACCGTTAAAGAAAGAAATCCGTTAGAACTGACTAAATAGTTTATACTAAATCCAAGGACGTGTCGATTCAAAAGACAAGATTACTTGTTTCAGAGTAATGATATTTGACTAACTATATTAAAACTATGGTATGCAATAACATACAAAATGACGTGTCGTTGTTACTGAATTATAGAACAAGATCACATCATCGTTCAAAAGCAGTGAATGATAAACATGTAATATTTGATTTATAACACGGTGATATATGTCATAATTGATGTTTTTTTTTAAATTACTAATTATTATAGTTTGTCATGACTGGATGCCTACCTCTGTGCATGCCAAAGAATACAGAATCGAGTTTTAAATGCAAGGTAAAGATAATAGAATTATGTTTAAACGTAAGAAATTTATTTCATTAAAAAACTCCAAACAAGGCAGTCCTAGTCACAGAAAATGAAGATAAAAAGTACATTTTAGTTAGCCAGAAGATTTTAAGACTTGTTGAGATCGCATCAAGTTATGAATATTTGTCACATTTTCACTAATCATGATGTACAGTGTACGGCGTGTCATCGTGATTGTTGAAAAAGATAAATGCGGTTATTCGTTTTGTGTATATTTTGATGCTTGTCGCACATTTTAATCGTTAATTGTATTTCAAAAAAGTGATATTTCTATGAAGGAGAACACATTTGTTCGAAAAATAAACTCAAAGAAACAATCAAAAACTTTTATTCGAATAACTGTCGGAATCATGGCCAACGGAAAACGATGAATCCCATTAAAACTGGAGTAAAGAATATAGAGTGAATACGTGATATTCATTTCTTATAGCATGTTTTTTTTAATTCAGAAAATCGGTTTTATGGTGTGTAGTATAATTGGAGCAGCATTTTTATCCCCGATTATATTTAGTTTCACACTTACTGCTGGAAGTGCTGTAAGTACATGTAGTAATTTTATCTATTCGAATTCTTTCTTGCAGTTTCATTACTCAAAACAGTTTATCTAAAACTTTTTTTTCGAAAAACATACAATTATTACCGGACGTCTGTCATACGAAACAATGAAAAATTGGATGTCTGAAATGTTAAATAGAGAAATACTTACAAATTGTATGGTATAAAAAGATTGATATTGTAGTCTTGAATACATTAGATTCAATTGTTACTGGCTTTTGCTCTAGCAATGCTAAATATCGAAATGATGCACCTTACCCTTTTAAACCACTGTCCCAACTTAGGGAAAGAGTTCGGCGCCACCAAACATATTTAACCCCGCAACTGTATGTGCCTGTACCAAGTGAGAAGCCTTTAATTAAGTGGTTGCCGTTTGTTGCTGTATATCATGCTTGTCTTTCGTTTTTTGTTTTGTACTTACTAAGAAACCGGTGTTAATCTAAGTTTTGTGGGACTTATTATTTTCAAGATCGTAGATTTTACGGGTCTACTGTAGTCTCTTTTTTATTCTATGATTTTGTATCTATACATGTAACTCGTCAGTTTCATTTTGTGAAATTAAATGAAAGCTTTTTACAAGGATTAGTATTTTTCTATACAAAATGGCTTGGTTTATTCTTATACAAAACGATATTTGCATTATATTATTTATTTAGTTTGATAAACATAATTTAAGTTATATATAAATGCGCACAACTTAAAACTGGAACTCATAATTTACCCTTCTCGTTGCCAATAATTGTTAATACAGATCAATTTCTTTAAATTTCTAAAAGTACGTCTCAATCAACTCACAAGGACAAATGCTCTGATTTGCTTTCTGTTACGAGGAATTTTTGAAGATTTTATTGTTATATTAAACAGATTTAAAACTAGAAATAGAAACGTCTTCGTTCACTTGATAATTATAATTATCGAAGAAAAGCTAAATGGAGTATTGTCAATTGATCATACGCAAATCTCAGATCTGAATTCTGATAACATGTAACGCACATAAAAAGTAAACTAACAAAAATACTTAACTCCGAGGAATATTCAAAGTGGAAAGTCCGTAATCAAATGGCAAACTCAAAAGTTCAAACACATCAAACAAATGGATAACAACTGTCATATTCCTGAATTGGTACAGGCATTTTATTATGTAGAAATTGGTGTATGAATCCCAGTTTTATAGCTATCCAAACCTCTCACTTGCATGAAAGTCGCATAAAATTCCGTTATATTGACAAGGATGTGGGAACAAAACAAACAACGAAATAGGTAACAATGTAAAAAATAGGGATACAGCAGTCAAAATTGTCACTATAAAAACAATCAAATATGTTACTAAGAAACACAAACAAGCATGTGGACAAAGCAAACTAGCAGAAATGAAAGACAAGAATACAAAAATTACCATAGCACAAAAAAACAATGACTGATGTATAAGTACAGAGCCACGTCATATGTTACAAAGAAACACAAAAAGGCAAATAGACAAGGCACATTAGTAAACATGAAAGACAAGAATACAAAAAAAAACCATAACACAATACAGTAACACAATGACGGGATGTAGAAGAACAGAGCATTAAATCGCATTTAAGTGTTGAGAAATCTATAAAAGCTAAAATCCATTTACAAGATCAGTTAAATCATCAAAACATAGTATTATTAATTTGCAGACATAAGAAATAAAACAATTAATGGTTTTTGCCCATTGTTGGAGATCGTGTGTAAACATGTAATTGAATAAATTAATATTTGTTTTGCAAGAGCATACAAGATATGCTAGGACAATACATGATATATACACAATTTGAGAAAAGAATGATATAAGAGAACATAACACTAATAATATAACTATCCAATAATATCCTTAGAGTTCGGTATTTTAGTTATTCAACTTTTTACTATTTTTATCAATGAAATAATGCTGAATTACATTCAAATTATTTAGCTAACAAATAGAGTGCTTGTTTCAACTTGGAGAACATGCAAGAATATTCCAATTCATACAACGAGATAAGTAGTGTTATACCAAACGACATATTTTGTTCTGAATCAGCTTCGAACATACAATGCTGAAACAAGAAAATATGGATGTCTGTTTTTTTGTTTTTTTGTTTTGTTTTTTTGTTGTTTGTCGGTTTATTTTAAGTCATTAAATAAATGAAAAATATCTCTCGAAGAAGTACGAGAACAAGGACTTATAATTGCCACATTATACGTCTATCGTCAATTCTAAATGATTTCGAATTCCGACTTTCATATTTGAAATTCGGATGTGTTGCAATTGAAGACAGATGTGCACATCAAAATTCAGTCAGATATTGATTGATGTTTTTAGTGAAATAAATACGATTTAAGAAAATGTATCATTTTTACCGATATATAATATAAAAAAAGTGTTTAAGTTTATTACATTATACACACGTTTTTAATATATATTTCAGCAAACCCCCCTTTATATACAGTATATTATTTTAAACTATTTTAATCTCATATATCTGGTAAACAAGTTTGATGGCCTAGATTTTTTTAATCAAAAATCTAATGTATACACATCTAATTTCGGTAAAAGTTCAGAAAAATCAAATTCCTACATTCATTTGTGGCTAACTTTTACAATTTAAGTTCATCACAGAAAAACTCCTCCTTTTCTTATGAGCCATGTTCAATTCACTAAACAAGAAGTGGAAGAGACATAAACCATAGCGAAGCTAAGAATACATATTAAAAGACATATCCGTAGGGTAAAGGAGTACTACCTCTTCGACAAAATAATTCCCCTTAGTATGATGGGCACAATCAATCAACTGTGGACTGTTGCTAATATGCTTACTTTATTTAGAGGTCCATTAGGTAAAGGATGGCGTTGATAAAAATCAAAATCAAAATTAAAAATTAAAATCTGGCCTGTTAAAAAAATACTTTTCTATATGCTAAAACTTCCAACCATTTTTTTTGTTATTTGTAAACAAGCACATTTTAAAGAATCACTATTTCCCATGTATAAACCAGTCAAAAATAATTAATTGCCTAGAGTTTTACCCTTATTTCCTCAGCATGTTAGCGGAGAGCCCAGTATATTTTTATGCCTCACTGATCATATGTGGTCCATTACATTTTTCAAGTCTAGATTGCCTCAACTAGTAATCAAAATACTTATGCACAGTGTTGATACCTATAACAAATAATGGTTTCACTGGGCATTTGATTTCCAACAGGCCAAAACTATGATACCCTAGATGGATGATACACCTAACGATCTGGTCTTGCAGCCATCCATGGAGAGTTTGGACTAACTATGATGCCTCATGTTTATACATTGACATTGTCATCATGTAGCTGAAAGACATGGCATCTATTCAGCCTTAATTTATAATTTCATATACATAATTTGTATAAAATTTGCCTACAATTTTCAAAAAATACAAAGTTTTTTTTGGTATGATTTGTATGCTACAGTGAGTGAACAAAATAATATCTATCATAAACAAAACACTACACAGAAAACTACAACCGTTCACAAAACACTTCACAGAAAACCACAACACTTCACAAAACACTACACAGAAAACTACAACCGTTCACAAAACACTTCACAGAAAACTACAACCGTTCACAAAACACTACACAGAAAACTACAACCGTTCACAAAACACTTCACAGAAAACAACAACAGTTCACAAAATACTACACAGAAAACTACAACCGTTCACAAAACACTTCACAGAAAACTACAACCGTTCACAAAACACTACACAGAAAACTACAACAATCCTCAAAATACTACACAGAAAACTACAACAGTCCTCAAAAAACTACACAGAAAACTACAACAGTCCTCAAAATACTACACAGAAAACTACACAGAAAACTACAACAGTTCACAAAACACTACACAGAAAACTACAACAGTCCTCAAAAAACTACACAGAAAACTACAACAGTCCTCAAAATACTACACAAAACACTACACAGAAAACTACAACAGTCATCAACACACTACATAGAAAACTACAGCAGTCCACAAAACACTACACAGAAAACTACAACCGTTCACAAAACACTTCACAGAAAACTCACAGTTCACAAAACACTACACAGAAAACTACAACAATCCTTAATAACACTAAACAGAAAACTACAACAGTTCTCAAAACACTACACAGAAAACTACAACAGTCCTCAAAACATTACACAAGAAACTACAACAGTCCTCAAAACACTACACAGAAAACTACAACAGTCCTCAAAACACTACACTGGAAACTGCAACAGTCCACAAAAAACTACACAGAAAACTACAACAGTTCACAAAACAATACACAGAAAACTACAACTGTTCACAAAACACTTCACAGAAAACTCAAACAGTTCACAAAACACTACACAGAAAACTACAGCAGTCCACAAAACACTACACAGAAAACTACAACAGTCCTCAAAACACTACACAAGAAACTACAACAGTCCTCAAAACGCTACACAGGAAACTACAAAAGTCTTCAAAATACTACACAGAAAACTACAACCGTTCACAAAACACTTCACAGAAAACTACAACCGTTCACAAAACACTTCACAGAAAACTACAACAGTTCACACAACAATACACAGAAAACTACAACTGTTCACAAAACACTTCACAGAAAACTCAAACAGTTCACAAAACACTACACAGAAAACTACAGCAGTCCACAAAACACTACACAGAAAACTACAACAGTCCTCAAAACACTACACAGAAAACTACAACCGTTCACAAAACACTTCACAGAAAACTACAACCGTTCACAAAACATTACACAGATAACTACAACAATCCTCAAAATACTACACAGAAAACTACAACAGTCCTCAAAAAACTACACAGAAAACTACAACAGTCCTCAAAATACTACACAGAAAACTACAACAGTTCACAAAACACTACACAGAAAACTACAACAATCCTTAAAACACTACACATAAAACTACAACAGTCATCAACACACTACATAGAAAACTACAGCAGTCCACAAAACACTACACAGAAAACTACAACCGTTCACAAAACACTTCACAGAAAACTACAACCGTTGACAAAACACTTCACAGAAAACTACAACAGTTCATAAAACACTACACAGAAAACTACAACAATCCTTAAAACACTACACAGAAAACTACAACAGTCCTCAAAACACTACACAGGAAACTGCAACAGTCCACAAAAAACTACATAGAAAACTACAACAGTCCACAAAAAACTACACAGAAAACTACAACAGTCCACAAAACATTTCACAGAAAACTACAACAGTCCTCATAATACTACACAGAAAACTACAACAGTCATCAAAACACTACACCGAAAACTACAGCAGTCCACAAAACACTACACAGAAAACTGCAAATGTCCTCAAAATGCTACACAGGAAACTACATCAGTCCTCAAAATACTACACAGAAAACTACAACAGTCCTCAAAAAATTACACAGAAAACTACAACAGTCCT
This sequence comes from Mytilus californianus, assembly GCF_021869535.1. Taxonomy (NCBI): domain Eukaryota; kingdom Metazoa; phylum Mollusca; class Bivalvia; order Mytilida; family Mytilidae; genus Mytilus; species Mytilus californianus. The sequence continues at coordinate 86,172,575 of NW_026262701.1, forward strand.
CAAAATACTACACAGAAAACTACAACAGTCCTCAAAACACTACACAGAAAACTACAACAGTCCTCAAAACACTACACAGAAAACTACAACAGTCATCAAAACACTTCACAGAAAACTACAACAGTCCTCAAAAAACTACACAGAAAACTCAAACAGTCATCAAAACACCACACAGGAAACTACGACAGTCCTCAAAACACTAGACAGAAAACTACAACAGTCCTCAAAACACTACACAGGAAACTACAACAGTCCACAAAAAACTACACAGAAAACTACAACTGTCTACAAAAAATTACACAGAAAACTACAACAGTCCACAAAACACTTCACAAGAAACTACAACAGTCCTCAAAACACTACACATGAAACCACAACAGTCCTTAAAATACTACACAGAAAACTACAACAGTCCTCAAAACACTACACAGAAAACTACAACAGTCCTCAAAACACTACCCAGAAAACTACAACAGTCATCAAAACACTTCACAGAAAACTACAACAGTCCTCAAAACACTACACAGAAAACTACAACAGTCCTCAAAACACTACACAGAAAACTACAACAGTCATCAAAACACTTCACAGAAAACTACAACAGTCCTCAAAAAACTACACAGAAAACTCAAACAGTCATCAAAACACCACACAGGAAACTACGACAGTCCTCAAAACACTAGACAGAAAACTACAACAGTCCTCAAAACACTACACAGGAAACTACAACAGTCCACAAAAAACTACACAGAAAACTACAACTGTCTACAAAAAATTACACAGAAAACTACAACAGTCCACAAAACACTTCACAAGAAACTACAACAGTCCTCAAAACACTACACATGAAACCACAACAGTCCTTAAAATACTATACAGAATACTACAACAGTCCTCAAAATACTACATATGAAACTACAACAGTCCTCAAAACACTACACAGGAAACTACAACACTCCTCAAAACACTACACATGAAACTACAACAGTCCTCAAAACACTACACAGGAAACTACAACAGTCCTCAAAACACAACACCGAAAACTACAACAGTCCTCAAAACACTACACATGAAACTATAACAGTCCTCAAAACACTACACAGGAAACTACAACAGTCATCAAAACACTACACAAAAAACTAAAGATTGAACCACACTAAGTCTTACTCAGTATATTTCATAAATGACATGTTGTCTTTAGACAATCTGATGTGAACAATGTAATGACATTATTTCTACTTTTATTTTCAATAAAAAGGAAGAATTCAGTAACAGGAAAAGATAAAAAAAGATAGTCACAGAAAATGATGTAAGTAACTGATGAGAACAGTGATAAGTTTAGGCATAAGTATAAAAATCTGCTCAGAATGCAAGTAATGCTTGAATTATAGAATTTTTGTATTTTAAATGTTCAGTACCTAATAAAGTGATTTTAGATGTCAGAAATGTTATCTCCTTATGAATAAAAAGTGATGTTGTGTATACATGAATGAGAACATTAGCTGACTGTAATTAGGAATTTTAATGAATTGTTATAAGACTTTTATAAGAATCAAGCAAGTAAACATATAGAAGACATTAAATTCAAAACATTGTTGTGACGTCATTCTATTGTTGTACCCGTTCTTTATTTCAGTGATATATAATTTAGCTATAAGAAACCATTATGTTACCTTTAACTGTCCAATATTTTTAAGAATAACCCATCTCTTTCTTAACAAATATTGGACAGTTCAGGGTAGCATAATTGATTCTTAAAGGTAAATGATAGTCCTATCACTGAAATAAAGAACGGGTACAACAATAGAATGACGTCACGAACTGAAAAAAGATCAATCAATTCACACAATTTGTTTTTTCATATGAAAAAATACAACGAAAGAACAAGTGACAATTATACAAAAACATTTTATTAAAGTCACCTTCCAATACAATAATTGTGTTACTCATCAAGACGGTTTCTTGAAAAAAAAACTTTCAAATTGATTTTAACACTGCCAATACTTATTTCACAGCTATTTTTCTCATGTTTTGGGTTGTCTCCTTTAGCAGCAATTTGGTTGATAATGCTCGTTGTAAGTTTGTTTTTGTTGCTTTTAGGTATTTCTTTTTGCAAAAGATTTATCCTCGTTCGTCTTTGGATATAAACATCGAACTCTGGTGTTGCTCTCATTCTTCCTAACATCATTTTCATGTACAATTAAAATGAGAAAAAAAAATAATGCTTCTTACGCTTGATAGATCATGCCGCAAGACAAAGACCACAAGTTAAATAATTTTATTATCATAATCAGGGAAAAATCTTTCATCTGACTTAAATGTTTTACCAAGTTTTGATGTGCAAGTCACACATTGTTCCTTGGACAAAATAGCTAATCAAGAATTTGATAAACAACCTAAACCTCACCCTGTGTACAAAGTGCAAATCGAGAACTTGCTTCATGACCTAGGGGACTACAATAATTTTTATAATATTCAGGTTTCGGCGTTGATATACAAGTTTTTCTATTTATAAATCTGATAGTGTTGCCTGTATAGGAACTTAATGCAAAACTTCGCTTATCAACGACGATGAATATGGGAAGCAGAATAAAGGAACACGTTACCGCAGATTAAACTGTTGAACAAATCAATCATGTGTCTCATTCGCACTTTGTTCGTAGTGCTATTTTTTTTAAACCGATGTACTCTCTTTAAATTAAATAAACGTAGATGCTAGATTTAATCATAATTTTATTATGTTTGTTAAATAAGTTTTAGACAGTTTGTAATTGTGTTATATAATTTTGAACATAAAACCCTTTCCTACATTGAATTTATTTAAAAAGGGGGATTAGTAAAAGTATTTTTACTATATATAACATCAAAGTACGAAATAAATTTGTTTCTCTCCAATGTATTTTCCAGAGTTTCAGACACTTCACTTAAGTTTAGATCTCAGAGGTGAAATTGATTGAATGCAATTGTACTGTTACCAGTGTTAATTATTGTTTAAAAGAACTTATATCAGTTTTCATACGTTTTCCCGAACTTTTTTGAGTGTTAGATTTGTTATACTTTGAAGTTCGTTTCTTTCCCCCATCATTTATTGTTCCCTAAATTGAAAGCATAATCGTGGGCACACGCATTTAAAAGTATCAAAACTACGGCGACGCCAGGGCCGTAGCGTAATGGAGGCAACTGAGGCAAATGCCTCACTTTTGAAACGACGACCAAACTTTAGAAGTGTCATTTTTTTTTCAATTATGTATTTTACATTATCAATATGCGAGTTTCGAGTTTCAAATTATCTACCGGCACACTACATACAGTGTGTCCAATCTGCAGCAGCGATTGCAGCTTTTACCATAGTGGTGACGGTAAAAAAAAAAAGTGTTCCGAATACAAATCAAAATAAAAAAATTGAAACAAATCTTAATGTCGTTACAAAACTGGTTGAAGACGGGTTCTTTGAAGAGAAAAAAGGTGAAAAAGGTAACTCATGAGAATAAACACCCCTATAAGTATGCTGGCTTATTACGTTGGTTTATTTTTGAATCGATAACGCTATAGTTACCAATGTTTACACTATCAACTCACTGAACAACAAATGCTAATCGATAAAATAATTCATTGACCAAAAATATAATAATTATACTTCTATGGAAGTCTTTAATGTATAAGGCAATTCATGATTTTTATTTATCTTTAATAAAAGTATGAAATATATTTTTGGTATTGTTTGAAAATATTTGTTTCGTGTTTCTTTTTCTGATTATGATCAGCATTGTCTGGTTGTATGCTAGCGTGTTCCATTGATTCTAGTGTGGTAGGTCGTGGGTTCGAACCCCGGTAGGTCAAACCAATGACTTGAAAATTGGTAGAATAATGTGTCCAGGTAGGTTGACATATCTTCCAACGGAATTTTTACAGGTAAGGCGTTTGAAAACCTGGGAACGGGCTACAATGGGTGGTGACAGGCTTTGTTGGCTTGCCATGCTCCATGTGCATAGGAATGATACAGTTGACAAAGAACGTGTGTTGAAGCTTTTCGATAGTACAGGTCACAGGAGAATCGGAAAGTTTTGGTTGACCAACAGAGATTAACTTTAATATTGAAACTTGTTTTGTTACTTACTAGGCTAGCTAATAAAAAAAAACGCATTTCTGTTATATTTTTTTTGTTTTTTATTATAAATACATTGACCTCTCCCATAGTAATGCTGAAATAAGCTTCTCCCGTTTCAGGCACCTGAACCCCCCTAAAAGAAATTTCCGCCCCGCTCCGCTCGGCGATTTGCCTCAGTTGATGTGGACATGCGCTACGGCCTTGGTCACGCACAATGTAAGTTTATAATTCATAGTTATTAATGATAGTATGGTGATAGTTTTAAATAAGTTTTCACATTAAGATAAACTTTGTGTATTTGTATATCAATCAAACGTGAAATATGATTATCATTAATTATGTCAGCGTTTTTACAAAATGTATGGAAAGCCATTTGGTGCTATAATTTTTGAATGATTTGACATAGATTTGAACAGTTAGTTTTATGATTTTTGCAGTCATGAGTATGATGAGTTAGCTAAGGTTTTTGTTTTTGTTTTTTGTAGCTTTTTACCAATATCACAGCACACATATGTAGAATTCATTGTTTCGTGGATTTCGGAATAAATGATTATACCTGTTTGTGGCTTATGGTTAACGTTATGCACACTGCACTGAGGCAGAACAGTAAAAAGATTGTGAGCCGGCGTAGTTAAATACAGAATAATATGCAGTCATTGTAGTTCCTACAAACAATTTTACGAAATGGCACAATCACAACCCCTTCCGTCTGAGACGACACATGAACATAAGATGACAGAGAAAGATCAAGATCTTTATGAATCACGCAAGGTAAAGTACCTTAAGCGAATTGACGGGTCGTGGGAAGCTGTTGAAAATTTACTAGAAGAATTTACAGATTGCCCGAAGGAGTTAAAACCTCTACGCAAACTAGAGAAAAAGTTCCGTGAAAAATATTGTGAAAACTCAGATAATTACATTCAGTTTTGAACACGCAAAAATAATGAAGACAGTGTAATGAAACAGTATCCGCTTTTAAGAAGGAGTTTAAAAAGTGCACTGAAATAATTGACAATACAATACAACAAATTAAGACATTGAAATTAACCGCAGCCGAAACAATGTCAGTAGCTCCTATGCAGTCTGTGCGTTCAAACAATAGTGGTAAAAATGGATCTATTTCGAGTTCGGTTATAGCTCAGAAACGTGTAACAGCTGAAGCGAACAAAGTTACAATATGTTGAGCAACAAACAAAATTAATTAAGCAAAAAGCCAGATTAAGTGAATTAGAAATACAGTCTAAGGCTTTAAGGGATCATGAACCGGCTGAAGTTGATGCAGATTTAGCACTGCTTAAACAACAGACAGATACCGCTGTCGCAGAGGTCGAGGTCAAAGTTTTAGAAGAAGCCGAGAGCGATAAAAGATCGTTGTCGTTACAAGAAGACAAAGAGCCATTAGAAAAAGTGAAAGGGACACTAACAAGAGAAATGTGTGAATGAATAATTTAAAGAAGTAGAACAACTCAGAATTCAAGACAAGAATAACAATGTTCCACAAGTTATTCCGAAGAATCTTGATAATTTCAGTTCGCATACCCCGGCATCTCGGAACCATTTTAACATGAATCCTACGCTAATGAATTTGCCGAAATATGAAGTTGATGATTTGGATAGATCGATAGCTGAAGATATAAAACCAGAAGTTCAAACAAAACAAACCTTAAATCCGTGTGCAGCTGATTTTGAATTTACTCAGCCACAACTGCCACCAAAACATGATCAGTCTGTAGTGTCCGACTTGACTAAGTTTTTATTAAAGAAAGATTTATTACTTTCTAGGTTTCAGAACTTTGATGACTGTCAGGAAACTTACGCTTCATGGAAAGCTACTTTTAAAAGTATTAAAGAAGAACTCTCAGTTACGGCTTTCGAAGAAATGGACTTATTAGTAAAATGGCTCGGCCGTGAATCTTCTAAGTTTTCGCAAAATATTCGTGCGTCGAATGTGAACAATCCAAATACTGGTCTTTGTCGTATATGGGAGCGCCTCGACGAACGCTATGGTAGACCGGAGATGGTAGAGGCGGCAATTAAAACAAAACTACAGAAGTTTCCAAAATTAACAAACAAGGATCATAGTCGACTTTATGAACTATTGGATATAATCACACAAATCGAATCTTCGAAGGAGAATGAGACATTTTCGAATTCATTGTCATATTTCGACTCTTCCTCTGGTGTTTAATAATCGTGGAAAAATTACCATACAGTATACAAGAGAAGTGGACAACACGCGCATCGCAATACAAACTGAGAAACAATGTACCATTTCTACCTTTTTCGTATTTTGTGAAATTTATCAGAGAGGTTAGTGCTGTCAAAAACGATCCTGCATTTATTTATAAAAATAATGAAACGACATATTCTAAAAAACAAATGATGCTCGAAAAGTTAACCATAGCGCAACGTCTGCGTTTAACCGAAAAACGGATGTGAATCTGAAACAGAACGAAGAGAAAGAGGCTGTTCGTTGTCCTATTCATAAAGCCAATCATCATTTGAATACTTGTCGAGCTTTCAAAGCAAAGACTTATGAAGAACGTAGAAAATATCATACCTGAAGGACAATAAGATTTGTTTCAAATGCTGTCATTCGACAACACATATGTCAAGAAATTGTACCGTGACAGTTAAATGTGAACATTGTGGAAGTAGTTGTCATATTACCGCTATGCATTTTTCTGCAAAATCTAATTCTCCTGACGGCGGGGAGAAATCATCTGAAACATCGCAAAATGCTGATGATCATACGGTGTGATCCAAGTGCACGTCATTATGTGGATTTAGTGGTAAATCATGTGGAAAAAACCGTTCAGGTCCATGTGTACCCGAAGAACTTCCCAGATAAAGCCGTTTATTTGTACGCTGTATTGGACGACCAAAGTAACAGGACTCTTGCTAAGACAGAGTTGTTCGATCAGTTAGGTATAAATACATCAGCCACTCAGTATACTATGTCATCTTGCGCTGGGCGCACCATTATGAGCGGTAGATGCGCAGAAAGTCTGATAATTGAGTCATTGTCTGGTAATGGAAAACTTGAAACACAGTAATAGAATGCAGTGCAATCCCAGACGAAAAATCAGAAATTCCGACTCCCGATATAGCAAAATCCTATCCCCATTTACAGGAGATAGCTCATCAAATGTTAGATTTGAATCCGAATATAGACATTCAACTTTTAATTGGCAGAGATGTCCTAGAAGCGCACCACGTGTATAAACAGTTGACAGGACCGAAGGGCACGCCATTTGGCCAGGAGCTCTTTTTCGGTTGGGTAATTATAGGTGATGTTTGCTTAGGTAAAGTGCACAAACCAAATTTCGTCAATGTGAATAAGATTAATGTAATGATAACAGTAAATCTACCCTGCAATTATTACACCTACCCTTCATAGTAAAGATTTTATCAAGATAGTTAGGTCAATCATCAAACATTACGATTCTTATAGCTATATAAGTTAGTCTATATAAAGACTGACAATCCCCGTCCATCTGTTTGTTTTTAGATTCCATATACAGATATGAGTTTATTAAGTTGTTAAATTCCTCAATGCAGGGAGGTTTATCATGGTCCATTCAGCTTTACATCTGCATGGTATATGATGTTTAGAAAAATAATATTATATAATGTGAAAATTGGCATGCAGCACTAAAATTTTGTCATTGTTATGAATCAAAATAGCGTTTGTACAAAATATGATGAGTTTTTTAATGAGTCTCCAGCATATGAAGCATTTGTTTAACTATGAATTTTTGCAAGAAAAGGGCTTTGTTTTAAAATATTGTATACTCCATTTTATTCACCGTTTATGCATAATTACAAGTAAATCTAAGACCTACAATATCTGAAAAGATTAGAAAAAAACAAAACTATCTTTTCATCTCTTCTACCCAAAGAAAATTTATTCAGATTATTTCGAAAACTTCAAAATCTTTTCATCAGAATATTTAAATTTGGACAAACATTTTTTGAAGATATTTTCTACCAAACATAAGTACTCTCCTGAAGAGGTAGTACTACTTTGATCTTTACCTTAGATCTCGTTAACCTGAAAGGTGATCCACCTGTAAGTCAAAACAAAACAAATAAAAGAGGTCACTTAGGCTTTCCTTACATGGTGTAAGGTGTAACTCTTAAGGTGCATAAAACAGTAAATAAAATTCTTACTGTGGGAAAATATTTCACTTTGAAAAATTATATTAATTTTCATCATGATTTTCCTTCTATCAAAACACATTTATTTCTGTGTTATGTAATAAAATAAGTAATGTTTTTGTCAATTGATTTACTTTTACATATGGATGATAGTTATAATATTGGTAAAATGATTTATTATTGATGCCTGGATGAGTGATTTTCTCATGTTTAAATATTTATGGAGACTTTTAAGACCAATGAAAACCAAAAATTCGCAAACTCTGTGACAGATATGGCAAATCTATGTTTTGGGATTAAAAATCTTTGTGTTTCGTAATCTTCATATCAACAACAGTAAATTTAAAAGAAAATGGCCGTACAATTAGCAAGTCAGCAAATGAATGCTGACTGCTTAGCTGAAGCTACCCAAGGGAACCAGTCAGATCAGTCAAATACCATTCCAAAATGCTACGCACTTTTTACAGAGCCGTTAATGTCATTGTCACCTTGACAATCAGTAATGATCTTTTTTTTTTTTAATTATTACAGGGATTTTATATGTTTCGGTGTTTCGTGTAAAATTGTCATCGAATTTCCCATTTAAAATCTTATAAAAGATTTAATGTTCATTTCATTTTTATATTTATATTATATTATATGTATTCATTTGTTTACTTGTTTGCGAAAATATATATATAAATTACAGACTAAATCGCCAAAGTTTTTGGTATAAATTCTATTTGTTGATTCTTTTTCTTGTAAGCGATATTTTCATTTTGTATGCGTGAATAAAGGAAGACCAATCATAACTGATATTGAGATTCTATCATATATGTCATCAAATAGTAAAATACCTAATACAGGGTCATCTAGAGGTCAACACATTGTTGTTAAAAGTGCACTTTAGCTCAAATATCAAAGTAGCCATTTCTGAAGAAATGAATAAATTGAATAGCTTTATTAAGATCTAAAAAAAAAATATGTTGATGACAAGTTATCAATTGAACTCACATAATTCAGAAGAAAAAAAATATTTTTTCTTACTTTGACAATGAACCATCAGTTTGTAAGATTATGTTAAATCCGAAAATATTGTACTTGTTACCTGATCGACATCATTTTTTTTTCAGCAGGCCCATTCGACGTTTTTGAAAATGTTCCCGAAGGTGCAGAAGCTGCTAATGTATGGGTTGGTGAATTGGAAGATTTGAAAAAAAACCAGTCACAGCATTCATTCGATTGATTGAACCCAAATTTATTGGTGATTTATCACAAGTGGCTCTACCTACCTGGTTCGTTTTCCTTCACCTTACACCTCCTTCTGTTCCCAGCTATATATTTGAAATAGAAAGAGCAATTTCCAATATGATGGTCGATAAGGTGAGATATTCAGAATTACTTGTTAAGTAACATCCCTTCGATAAAACAGAAAACCCCCAAATCTGTCAAATTAATGTTAGTTTAAAATTATAATACCTAACCATATCAATTTTATTCATCTATAATATTTGATTTTCCCCTTAAGATTTAAGCGTACGTAAGGTAGTTAATCAATGAAATACTTATGATGTACTTTCAACTGAAAAAATCTATAAAACTACTAATATGATACATAAAACCTAGATTCATGTGATGTATAATTATTGTATAGTATTTCAGTATAGTTATTTTACACTTTTGTATTTAATAATGAATATGTGATACAGTGGTATACTTTTCAATATACACGATAGTATCTCATTTAAAAATTGAAACGAAATATAAGGCATAAAACCACTAATTCATAGCCCCATTGCTTTCTATGTTAAATTCTGCAATTTCAAGCATTAATGGCTACTTTATCTTAAGTTCAAATAAAGATGCAGTTATTTCATGTCAAACCTGTACCTTATCCTGACCTGTGCTGAAAAAATCAACATACCTTTAATTGCATATTAGAGCGTTCTGGTTCCCGGAAGTTTGATAGTACAAAAACAGGAACTTCCGATCTGAACAACAGGCCAAATGAGCCCTCCTATTAAAATTTCTTATACTTCTTTATTATTCAAATAAAACTTTCAACAAGGGTTCTACAGTGATCCCAAGTCCCCAAGCTTTCATTTGATACTAAAACAACCCAAATATTCCAACTATTGACAAAGATACAGCTATGCGTAGGAACTATTTTGTTTAAAATATGTACTACTTTCTTGTATGTTCTTCCGACCGGGCCTGAATTAGTGGTTCTATACCATAATCAGGTAATACTTAAAATAAAATGTTAAAGATATGATAACCATTTTAATTTGTGACACCCCGGAATTATTGCTTAAATTAGATTATCCTCTTTGATGCATCCTCTAATAGAATTTTCAGATAACAGCACAAGAAACAAAACACGCGTTTCATCAATAAAACTTTTTTTTAAATATTTTTTTTTCAAATAATTGTCTATTATTGGTATTGATAATCGTGCGACTACATACACATTTGCAAATATTGTATAATTATATTAAAGTAATCGATGAAAACAAATTCGAACTGAGCTAGTATCAAATATCATTATTCTAAAAATAATTGGAAAATTTGTCGTGCTGCTCAGTCTTTAATCTTTCGTGTATTGTTTTGTGGACGTTTTTTTAATACAGCATAGCAAATACAGAAAACTCACTTTAACCGTAAGTACAGCAGCAATAAACATAAGGAATGATTAAATTTTAGAACAGTTTTGCACTAGAAAACGGTGGATATATATGTATTATAGAAATTGTATCTAATTTTGTCATACTATTTTTGAAACTAATATCAATCACTCTCTCTTGAATTGCTTTAATTCTATATTTCTTATACCATATCTTCTTAATTTTATATAAAACAGATAATGCTAATCCTTCAATCGAACATTGGAGTTTTTGCCTTTTCATTTGGGTTCACATTAATGTTAAATTTTCTCTAGAGTTATTAAAATATCGAAGACCTAATATTCAGTTATGTCAGACATATGTATATTATAGTAAAATGTAATGAGATGTCTTCTAAAACACAATTCATTAACATTACAGAGAAAATGTGCAATTTTCATATCAAACAAGAAACATTATCATTGCAGGGTAATATTTCATGGTATCTTAAACATGACAAAACATTTACTGGTCTATCTAAGGAGGATATTTTAAGTCTTCTAAATTTAGATCGCCGTCTGGAAGCTTTGATGACCTTCTTTCACATCTTCATCATAATAATTATGTGTCGGAATGGGTCAAAACAATCAGGTCTCTGATAAAACGTCGAATTCATAAGTTGAAAAACTGTGTGAATGATCGACCAAAGTCCTTTTTCAGAGACAAAGAAGCTGGGAAATGTCTATCATCTCTTCATGATAAATATGTTCTTGTTCCTGCGGACAATGCTTCAAATAATATTGTCTTTGTATGTAAATCGTACTACTACGAGTGTCTTGTAAAAGAATTAGGAATAAATGAGCACTCAGGTAATCCACATACAAAGACATATCATTTGACAAGGATGAGATTTTGGCGAATCATAAGTCCTTCATGGCTTCACTGAACATTACATTGAACAGCAAATCTGAGGACTTACCTTGTTTGTATTGGATACCTAAGCTTCACAAAATTCCGTACAAACAACGGTACATTGCCGGCTCATCTGCATGTTCTACAAAGAAATTGTCCATTAGATTGACAAAAATTCTGTCCGCAGTGAAAGAGGGTCTTCAGAAATACTGTGCAACTGTTTACTAGCGTAGTGGTAATAACAATATGTGGCTTCTAAAAAAAACACTCTAAAGAACTTCTGGATAATTTTAAATCTCGATCTTTCTCTGAAATTAATTCTATCAAAACTTTTGATTTTTTAACCCTGTATATCACCATTCCCCATGTGAAATTGAAAAATCGTCGAAAAGAAATAATCCACAATATTTTTCAATATAAAAATGGTAGCATACGCTATAAATTTATTACTTTGGGATATTATTCGGCATATTTTGTTAATAGTGAACAAAAAGGTAAAACTCTACACAGAGGAACAAGTGATCAGTATGCTGACGTTTCTTGTTGACAACTATATTTGTTGAATTTGGAGGTAGACTTTTTCAACAAATTGTCGGCATTCCTATGGGAACGAACTGTGAGCCTCTCCTTGCCGACCTCTTCTTATTTTCATATGAGTCGGAGTTCCTTCAGACACTTGTCAAAAACAAGAAGCCAGATCATTTAATTTCACATTCAGATATATTGATGATGTTCTTTCCATAAACAATCCAAACTTTTCTGATTGGTTCCATTAATATATCCTCCAGAACCTAGAAATCAAAGAAACAACAGACACGGCTTCCTCCGCCTCATTTTTAGACTTATACCTCGAATTTGACATCAGCGGTCATCTCAGTACCAGAATCTATGACAAACGAGACGATTTTAATTTTGAAATTATCAATTTCCCCCACCTAAGTAGCAATATACCAACTTCACCTGCATATGGGATATACATTTCCCAACTCATTCGGTATTCAAGAGCTTGCAGCTGCTACTCAGACTTTGTAAAACGTCACCAGTGTCTGAGCAAAAAGTTGATGAACCAGGGTTATGTCAAAGAACGTCTCGTCCTTTTTCTAAAAAAGTTCATCGGAAGATACCAAGACCTTGTTGATAAATATTCCGTATCAACTTCACAAATAATACATGATGGTCTTGATGTGTAGATTCCAGGTACTGACGTTGTTTATCATCTTAATTACGTGCTATAGTGTTCTTTTATTTGTCTTTGTAAATTATAAACGGTTGGTCCATTTTTGGTAATATCCTTTAGACGTCGCTTGGTACTTGTACATCCCGGCATTGTGTTGTTGTGCTGTTGTCATTTTTTGTATTCTTGTGTTTTAATGTTGCGTATGTGCTTTGTCTATATATACCATTTTGTTTTTCTTTGTTGACATATTTGTTTGTTTTTATAGTGATTGAGATTATAACACAATGTAGACTGCTGTACCCCTATTTTTGACATTTTAACCTATTATGTCTGTTTGTTTTGTTCACACATTGTTATCAATATAATGGAATTTTATGCGACTGTCATACAAGTGAGAGGTTTAGCTAGCTTTAAAACCAGGTTTAATCCACCTTTTTCTATATTAGAAAATGCATGTACCAAGTCAGGAATATGATAGTTGTTTTCCATTCGTTTGATGTGTTTGAGCTTTTGATTTTGCCAATTGTTAAGAGACTTTCCGTTTTGAATTTTCCTTGGAGTTCGGTATTTTTGTTGTTTTTATTTTTAAAAGATTTCCCAGTAGAAATTTTAAGGAACTATAGGATACAATCAACTGTAAGTTATTATGTTGTATATTCTAAAGTAGAAATATACAGTTTAAGAATTTGTAAAATTCTGAGCCTATCCATCAAATGCAGAGTTAGAGAATATTTTCTTTCAAACACCACTGATGAAAACTACTTTTTTAATGTACAAACATTAAAAATAACAATTATAACTTGTATTTTTTTTAATTGTTCAACGATAGTCATGATATGTGTGCAATATGGTTGATCGTATGTATTAATTGTATGAATGACGATTGTTCAAATCGATCCTCTAATCAGTGTTATGTTTTGTATAAAATGGAAAGGTTTACAGAATAACCAATCCAAGAATTCAAATATAGAAAAATATTCAACGAGTGACCGAACAACACATTAAAGGGGAATTAGCTGTCAAATTCATGTTCACCGATTTGACTTAAACTCTCATATATGATTTATGACATACTAAAACGTATATTCAAATTATAAAAGTCTAAAATAAACAATAATATAATGTATCAACATTTCGTGTGTATTTTTGTCTTGACTTCATCTAATACCTATCGAGATGACCTCCGAAGACTGCCGACGGTCATATAACCCGGTATAAACATTAATATAAATAGATAGCGACCATGTTCAAATAGATTTTTCAATGTCTGTCGGATTTCATATTGAACTTTTAAAAGTATGTTTATCATCATTTTTACCTGTATAAGAATGATTTTTTGTGGACCGAATCAGTCAACCAAATGATTCATCCTTGTTTCACTTTCAATGTTGACATTATTTTCCTTTTAATAGCTGAATACATGCGTAATCCATGTCCAGCTAAGGGGTTATATTGAAGGTCACACGAATACGGATTCAATGCGGTCGAATTATTCACTTGCAAGTGAATAATTCATCAGCGATGTTTCTTAGCTTATTTTTTACAAAATTGAACCAAATTGGCTGCTAAAAGCGAATTATTATTTCAGTATTTCACTTTCATTAATGTTGAACAAACACAAATCATATATTGTATTTTTTTATATCTCGTAGCTAATGCCCCTTTAATTCACGAATGCATGTAGCAAATGAGTTAATTATCAGTGAAGCTCGGTCACAATTTGAATATTTTCGATATTTTAATTCTTCGATTAGTTTTTCTTTTTATTATATTGATTACCGACTTTTTAGTGGAAATAGAGTAAACTAGAGGCTCTTTAGAGCCAGTGTCGCTCACCTAGGTCTATTAGCATCCTCCAAAATGGACACTCTCCAACATTGTGAACTAGAATAGAAGTCATGCCAAAAATCTCTTGTCTTGTTAATCATTTTTGCTATATATATATACGGTGGCTATCTATCAAAAAAAGTTTTCAAGATAATCAGCAGAACACTAAAAAAGGATAAAAATCGTCATTAAAGAACAATAATTAAAATAAGGCGTGAACTGATAATTACGGCCAGTAGACTTATTGGTAGATGTTGTCTTGCTGGTCAGTTTTGCTTATTTAAGTTGCTATCTATCTTTTATAGTTTTTCAGATATTAAGCCAAAAAAAAAAAAAAAAAAAAAAAATGTTAAAAACGTCATTAAAACGGGTAATAACTCCAATAAGGGGCAAATGATTTTAATCGTGTTCCCCCAATTTGTATCTTATCTTGCTGATCATTTTTGCTATATAAAGTGTCTCTCTATCTATTATAATTTTCAATACAATAGGCAAAAATGAGAAAAAAATGGTACAAGTTTGTTGTTTAAGGGCAATAACTCCTACAAGAAGTCGTCTGACAGTTTTCATGCCAATTGTCATTAGGTGGATCTCATCATTTTTAACATTTTTACATTCAATTTGTCATATTTTCTCTATCTATAGCGGTTTTTAAGATAAAAGACAAAATTTTGCAATTAACGCCCTATTTTCTATTATTAGCGATGTCGGCCATGTATGTCGGCAGGAGGGATCATCAGGCACATTTTTAAAACAAGATACCCCATTAATGATTGTTGCCAAGTTTGGGTAAATTTGGCCCAGAAGTTTCAGAGGAGATGATCTTTGTAAAAGTTAACGAACGACGACAACAAACGACGGACGCCAAGTGATGACGCCTTCGGGCAAGGTGAGTTAAAAATTAAGGGAACCATATCTTTTCTACGCATCTCAACTGTTTCATGGAACGACAAAGGCAACGTTTTGACATCACCCATTGTTTTATGACGTCAGAGGAGTGAAAGTATCAGATTAATTTCACATGTGAAATAATCAGTTTTTATTTCACTCGGATATCATGGTAACTAATTGCAAGTAATGTAATAAACACATATAAAGTTGAATGATTGTATCAAATTCAATTGCTTTAACTGTTCACACAGTAATTTATAGATTATTTCAATTATTATCAAAATGAAAAAGTATTCATTCATGTTACAAAATTTATTCTCCGTCAGGGAAATATGTACTGGCATCCCAACGAAGATACAACAAAATACTAAAGAGATAGCAAAATAGACGAGGACACTATAGTATAATACATAAGTGATAAAAATGTTTGTTTTTTGGTATGTAAGATTCTTATTTGTTGACACCATTGACTCGTTACACACACCTGCTTTCATATAGCTGTGTCATCAGTATTTTTTGTAATAACGAGTTCTCAACTAAGTCAATTATGAGTTGAATGAATGAGAATAATAAAGTGAACCACATCAACAAAACTACATGGCATTCCTGATATCAGCATCTGTTCGTAATATGGTAAATATAATGGAAAAGTTATAATAAATTATACAAACAATTGTACTTATTGTAAATTTGTTCTCGTCCTGAACATGCATGAAATATTTGCCACTGTGCGCTTAGAAAACAACAGTTAATCATAATGCACGTGCATTAATACTAATCTGTTTAGTTATTTCTGTCTCACTTTTTTAGTAAAAAGAATATTCAGGAACCTGAGCTCACTTTTGAACGCTGATATTCTCAACTGCATTTTTTATGAATGGCAGATGTTTGAAAAGTAAAACTTGTTGTATTCTAAATCCTTTCAGTTGCTGACTTTAATTTTATATTTAGCCAACAAAACACACACACGCTTTTACTTCAAATGATAATTCACCCGGGCTTAACAAGTACGAGTTATGAAAATGTCCGTGCGAAAATCAAGAAACAATTTTAGATTTTTGATTATACCAGTTAACGCGTGTGTCTGTGTACTTGATATCCATCTCAGAGGAAACAAGAGCCAAAACATTGCTAGGCCCATTCGTTTGTTTTTCAGATTGGGGCTGATACTCGTTTTTCATGACGAAAAGAAAGGGGGCGAAAATCAAGTAAGAAGCCAAATTTGAAGGAAATAATACAGGTGACTATATGCTTTAAAATGCTAATAATAATCAGAGCGACTGACAAAACCATAAATGATTGGGGCAATTAAGCTAAAACTCCTATATGTTACAGGCATTTTCTTGATTTAGGCATTTTAAAAAATGCCTGAAGTTTAGGCATTTTCTAAAATGCCTGTAAAATTTAGGCAATTTGTATATTGACTATTTTTTTCAGGCGTTTTACATAATGCCTACAAAATTTGCCTGAATTATTTTAAAAACTTATAAATGAACTGTTCACAAAAACTGAGCCATTGAAAGTATAGAATAGCACAGACGTTTTATCTATGGTAATAACTGAATTTTGACGCTTGCATTTAAAGAGATTTAATTATCAAAAATAAATTCAACTAAATTATTTAAAATTCCTACACGTACTAAACTCAACAATTATTTGTTATTTCATGAAACATTTGGATGGCAGGTTATGTTGCACATTTGTCCTGATTTTTTGGCTAATACATCGTTTTGCGTTAAAAATGGTCTTAGCACTACAACTGCATTTGGTGAAACCAGGACCATGACACTTTCAGCTCTGTCAACATTTAAACGTTTGAAAAACATGCGGTTTCGCAAAAAGCACACACATGAATATCTTTTCCTGTGTTTCAAAAAGATTTGAAGTATTATAAACGTGATTAGCTTAACTTACATCTTTTGGGTTATCAGAGCATTCACCAGGCTGAATCAGATATTCGCATAATGGGTGATGCATGTATAGCAGGAGATGCTTAACATTTGGACGGACTTTGATTTATCTCTTCTTGGATCATTGTTTTATTATAACATCAATACGCTACTGTCGCCTTACATTGTAATTCATCAGATTCGTCAGATTATAAAGACCTAACAATGTCCTTGAGGTAGTGATGATACTCATATCTTTACTTCAAAACCAAACATGACCTTGTACGGTGAAATCAATGCTTTAGAAGGGAATTCGTTTTTCTGTGCAGCATGAATAAATTTGCATTCTTTCTGAATAGGGACATTAAATATGATGCCTTTTGTATGAAAAGTGTCACGTTCTCTGAACGTTAAGAACTCTTCCTTCCAGGTGGCCTGTTAGACGATAACATCTGTTTCTATCCAACATACCTTCTTTTTAAGAGGCAGTCAAAATTCCTCTCCTTTAAACAAAGTTTGGAGACTTATTGGTTTTGCTCAGTTCTTATTATTATCTTTATTATTATTATTATTCACTCTTCTTTTTCTTCTGCCGCTTTTAAAATTTAACTGGTCGCACCCGTTCTTGTCAGATTAACTTAGGGTTCCACAATATGTTAGACTAACATGTCTAGTGGTGCAATCACGGTTTTTTTGGTGCAATGGGGTTTATAAAGGGGTACTTTGAAAGGCAAAAAGAAAAGAGGGGTTTACTATAGAACCCTATGGGATTTCATTTTTTTTATTTTCAAATGATTATAACTTGAAAACAACAGTTAGTGATAGACACATGGGGTCTTCAGTAATGACCATGAGAACATATGATCTACTGAAAGGTCAAAAGGTCAATGGTCAATTATAACTTTGACCTGTGACCTTGAACTCTTTTTTTCACTTTATTCAATAGGGAGAGTGCTTAGGGGTTTATATTTATGGGGATTTGTTTGTGAGACTTCATAACAGCATCCTGTTACAATCTTTTTTTTTTTTTCAATTGGTTCTCGCCCTGAATAAACATAAAATATTTGCCACTGAACGCAAACAAACGACAACAATCAGTCAATCAAACAATGACATTCTTTTCTCTGTTTCATATTTCACACATTTGTTATGAATCTAGATTTTCTAAAAATTGTTTGTCAATTTTTTTTTAATATAAGAACAATTTGTCCTTCTGTCACCATAACAATAAAGTCATAAAATTACTATATGAAATACAAAGTAAGTACAAACGTAAAGTAGTTTCACTTAAAAAAAACCTATGACATACATATTTCTAAACGTTCAGGTATTTCACATCCAATTTTTTATGGAAATATTCTTTATAAAGCACAAAAATGTCAGTATTCACCTCTGAAGCTAACAAAACCTTTAAATAGACTTATTAAGAAGGGATATAGTTACGATACTGTTGTCAGGTCATTAAAGATTGCATATTTTGGCGTTAATATTGATTCACCTATAGGGTCTTTGCATCGGCACTAAACACATTTATTTAAAAACCAGTTGTTGGCATGACACGGGTTATGTTCTTCTCATATATGTTATGATGGTATGATACTAAACCCCTAACGGGAAGGATTGTGCCTGATATTCATATGATGAAGACATAATCTTTCAATCAGTTTAATTGAAGTCTGGAGCTGGCATGTCAGTTAACTGCTAGTAGTCTGTTGTTATATATGTATTATTGTCATTTTGTTTATTTTCTTTGGTTACATCTTCTGACATCAGACTCGGACTTCTCTTGAACTGAATTTTAATGTGCGTATTGTTATGCGTTTACTTTTCTACATTGGCTAGAGGTATAGAGGGAGGGTTGAGATCTCATAAACATGTTTAACCCCGCCGCATTTTTGCGCCTGTCCCAAGTCAGGAGCCTCTAGCCTTTGTCAGTCTTGTATTATTTTTAGTCATTTTATATAATGCCTGTCAAGGTAAGGCATTTTGTAAATTGCCTGAAAATTCAGTCATTTTAAAAAAATGCCTAGATTAAGAACATGGCTGTAACATATACATAAAATTTAAATAAACTTAATTGAAGAAATAAAACGGTTGATGAGAATTGTCCGTCATTGTTCACACCTTAACATTAAAAAATCGAATTCGAAATAACCGATGGGTAATTAGTTTCATGTTCATTGTATAAAAATGTCCTTTATCCGTAAAGTAAATCTGTTGTATTGGAAATAGAATGGCAAGTTTATTATTAGTACTATTTGATAGACTTATTGGTTAATCAAAATTTTAATTATACTCTTTCTAGTGCACCATTTTTGTCAACCTCAAGACACCCCCTCAATCCGCCTCTGGTCATATCCTAATACAAACACATATGGCTTTATTGTATACCAGCATGAAGTTAAAGCAAAGTTCAAAATCTAGAACGTCAAATATACCTCAATTCAAGGTCATCGGTCATCTCAAATCAAATTACCCTGTCACTTTTATTAATGGTTGAGGAGTAATGCTGCCAAACAGCTCATTTCAAATATTTAAGGGGAGAAAACTCTTATAAAAAGTCAACAAAACACTTCGACCCAAATGTATAAAAATTGCAACATGTCGTAACCAACAATTTGATAAAATCTTTTGTCGATAACTCTGTGGTTTCTAAAGATTAGCGATAACAAGCTAACTTATAAATTTAGGATGTGACTTTGACCTTACATCCTTTTGTGGATCAAGCATCTCAAATCTAAAGACCCTAGATTTCTACCATTTTAAGTTCATGAGTTACACTAATATACTCCGTATGTCAAATATAGAAAGGAACATAACTCTCATATGGAGTCTTAAAATTGAGCATAACATTCTGAGGATATAACGAGCAATATTGAAAACAAAAATTGTCGATTTCTTTTACGGATGCAAAAGAGAGTATCGATAACAAGAAAAAATGAGTACGTGCAGATAACTCTCATAGGAACAAATGTATGGTTACACAGGGTAAAATAAAGGGGGGAACTCCTATAAAAGCTCACCAAAACACTTGACTCAAATGCATCAAAGTTTCATCATGGCGTAACCAATTATTTGGAAAAGCTTTTTATTGTTCACTGTTACAATTTCTGAGGAAAAAGGATTACAAACAAAATTTTAAATTCAGAACGTGACCTTGAACTTGAACTTTACTTAACTTCCTGCTAATGGACAAAAAAACAACATATCAAATGATTAAATGGTCTCTATGACTTACAGTGCACGCGTTAATTCGACATATCTCCTATGTCAAATTTGAAATGGGAAATAACTCCAATTAGACGTCATTGGATCGCTTCGGTTAAAATTGACCACTTAGTCTAAATGAACATTTTTGAATTAAAACTTTGTAGATATCTTTTGTGGATAAAGAGAAATCATAATTATGATAAACATTTCTTATAATGGACAAATGACTTCATGTAAAAAGACCCTAGGTCTCAAAAATCACTTATAGTTCATGAGTTACACTTATTACCTAAAATCACCCCCGGATTTTGGTGAGGTTCGTGTTGCTCAGTCTTTGGTTTTCTATGTGGTGTTTTGTGTACTGTTGTTTGTCTTTTCGTCGTTTTTCGTTTTAGCCATGGTATTGGCAATTTGTTTTTAACTTATGAGTTTGATTACCCCTTTGGTATATTTTACCAATTACAGAAAAAAAAATCAAAAAACAATCAAAAGGTATTTTCACAGGAAATGGAAAGACCCTAAAAATAATAATAAATAATCAGAAAGATCTTATAAAAAAATTAACTGGAAAATATTATAATCCTAAATTTAAAAGGTTGATAATGAGTTAAATAATGCATTATATTCTCTAAGTACTCTAAGTTTTTTTTTCAACCAAAATAATTTATGCACATCGGTCTGTTTTTGTAACCCTTAAGTGTATTCGTTTAGACACTTTTGAAAAGCTTACTCATCCAATTTTCCTTACTTAATTTGTGCTTTCTAAATTTCGACATTTTGCTACAATTCATTATGTATGTTCTTACGGACATGATTTTGTAAAGTTACGTTTGAATATTTCATGAAAACTTCTACCAACCAAGACATTTTACATAAACACTTTTGTATGTTTCTTTTTCTTTAAAAATAAATAGTCTCGCCACTTATCAGACCAAATCACGCACTTCATATGGTAAAGGGTCAAAGATCAAACTTGAAATAAAGGATGTCATAAATTATGTTACCTATATTCTGCTTTTTTTTCAGATGTGATGGTTGTAGTGGTGTACATTGTGTACCAGGATGTTATCTTCTTCAATGTTATTCGCCTTGTGTTGCCAACACTGGATTTTTTGAAAATTGCATCAAATTGACAAAATATTTTATAACCATCTAAATACAACGTATCATAACATATGTATAGTTAGATAGAAAGGATTTAGGGTGTAAAAATGAAATGTTTAGTGCTTTTCATTAACAAATGATAACACATAGATTAAAAAACATGAAATTTGCAGAAATTCTATTTTGAAGATGACTTCTGGAATTTTAAGTTATACTGTGAATCCTTCTTACAATTTCTTTGGTTATTTTGATAGTCGTTCACAGGACGGCATTTCATATCGTAATAAGGAAGATGTCTTAGAAAAACAAAGTTCAAAATGCTTTTGAAGTGTGCATCTCTTTTTTCCATACGTTTACTTACTGTGACTTCATTATAATTGTTTATCTCCACCTATTGCAGTTCATTTAAAATTCTGACTTAATTACTTTTTCTTTCAAATCGAACTGTTCAACTGGTCACAAATCTTAACCTACTACAAAGTCAAGTCAACAAAGAGATAAAATAAAGCATCCTTACAATCATATGAGACTTTTCTTTAAATAGTAATTTTGTAATTCCAGTCCTATATAAGACTTAAATTCCACTTTTGAGCTGCTATCAAGTATGGTTTCTAGTCATTGGAAGGTAAGGTTGTAATTTTTTAATTGATATAAAAGTGTCGAATTTAATTTATATTCTATTACTTTTACAAAACGTTTCCTATATTTCTAAAAAATCAGACAACACATGCAATATTCAGTAAAATATATGTAAATCTACAGTTTGTTGTAAATTAATTGCCATTAAAGTTAATCTAAAATCATCGATCCCCCTTTTTGAAATATTGATCTTATAATCCCTTAAGTGACGGATGCCACATGTGGAGCTGGGTCTGCTCATCCTTCCGGAGCACCTGGGAGCACCCCCGGTTTTTTGTAGGTTTCGTGTTGCTCAGTCTGCAGTTTTCTATGTTGTGTTGGGGTTGTCAGTTTGTTTTCGATTTTTGTTCGAATGTCCCTTTGGTATCTTTCGCCTCTCTTTTAAGCTAAAAGTATATTTCACCAATTATTTTATATTCTAATTTTAAGACAGCTTTGTAACATGCATAGAAAAACACCATTTTAGGAGAAATAGTTCATTGTAATTCAAAAACTCAAATTTGACATTTTTTTAGCCTTTCAAAAATTATTAATTGACCTTTCAAATGACTCATTACAATACAAATGTGTTAAAAAAATTAAGGCAACATGTTTATAGTTCTCATTTGAAGTGTAAATACAAACATTAAAGGATTTAAGTATGCTTTATTTTATCACTTTGCACTTTGTTGACTTGACTTTGCAGTTGGTTAAAAGTTTTGACCAGTTGAACAATATGATTTGATTAAACAAATTGCATTTTGTCGGAACATTTCTTGAACTGCATTACGTTTGAGAGAAACCTTAATAATCACGTCATGGTAAAGACAATTTACATTGCTTCTTGATGTCTGTTTTTTTTCATCTTTGAATACCATACCACGTTTTTAAGTATGCTGTTTTAGAATCAGAGCTAACCCCTGGTTTGCATCATCCATCACCCAATCTTTAGTTTTTGTAGTGTTTTGTGGCTTGTGTGTATGTCTGTTCGTCTTTTCTTTTCCTTTTGCATTGAATTATGGGTGTTGATTGCCCACTTTGATTTTTACCTCTAATAGTGCAGTCAACTCTCATAACTCGAAGAAAAACAAGTTTCAAATAAATTTCGTTTTACTTTAAGAAATCCTTTTGGTTACTATTAGGAATTCCTTTCCAGAGGGACAATTTCCATAAAAAGTTTTATTCGTAAACGTAAAGATAAGAAGGCTGTGTAAATTATATACATCTCTGAAAACTAAATTGATCCTATCATTTCTACTATGTTGAATGTTCTTATCAAGAATATTGATGACTTGCATTTCCTCCTCGAGAGTTATACCGTAAAACTAGTACTTTATTACAAATTTTGGCCACAGAATGTCATACTTACTCATCACTATATCACAAAATGAGGAAAAGCGTTTGTCGGTCATTTTGAGAATTAGTGCTTAAAAATGAAAGGAAATCTCTGTAGACAGGAATCATAAATACAATATAAAAACAGAATAGAACGCAATGACGGAACATGTGGTCTTATAGAAATATCATCAGTCAAAAAAGGACTGATAACACCGGGCAAACCAGAGTACATTTTATTAGGTAACATGAACACCACCAAAACATTAGGGGGAATTCAGTTGCTTTTAAAAAAATAATAGTTTCTGTTCTGTCTTACTAGTGGCATCCTTAGTAAAAACGCAGCGACAAGTCGAATTTGGTTATGTCATAAACAAGGGAAAGAAGATGGGATTGTTGTTATCACAAGTGGAAAATAAATATGGAAATCATGATAGAACATGTAAGCCCTTGAATAGTGTATCATCTGTGAAGATACGTACTCCATATATGCAGGCGCTTCTGGTATACTGCTGCACGGAAAGGAATTAACAGTTCGCAGTGGGGAAATGTATTCGTACAGGTTAGTTCTCAAGGCACCTCGTCGTCAATTTCATGATGTAAGCAGACCTCAGTGTTTCTGTGATATAGGTTAAATTTGACCGATTCGATCGAACCTTAAATAGTTTAGGAGAGTCTATCAACCATCTAGCGAAAAGTGCAGTCAAATGGTATCGTCCTTTCTAGAAAAACCATGTAGAAATTCTGCTACATTGAAACTATGGAAAGATCGGCAAGAACAGGAACACAGTTGGTGTTCATTTAAGAATGCCGACTGTATATTGAAACACATGTCATCCAAAAGTAACAAAGGCCATGTTCATACTTAACGTGACATATCGCAAACCTGTATACAGTAAGTTTCCTGTAACACTGTTTTCACATTAGATTTAAAACATTAATGCATCGGTTTTAATTACCTTTTATACGAGTAAACGAAAAAAAATTTAAAAGTACGTTACATAGAAATGAATTGAAAATTTCTCTTGTCAAATTTTGTAGCAGTAAGCCACCGACTATTCCTTTTTCCCAGTTAAGGACTTATTGGGGCCATTCAATTTTATAAATGATGAGTTTGAATCAAAATTTCATGAACAAAAATATTTGTTTCAGAAGAAAGTGAAAAAATAGACTGTTTCCTTTAAAGAATAAGTAAAATATATAATAAATCAAATATTGAGTTTCAAAAAAAAGTAGTTTGTTTTTGATAAATTCTAGAGAGAGAATAATTGTCCCAAGAGAGGAAAAACCTGCATGTCTCTTCACGTGGTCCTGCTGCCATACATTTATAAATGCCACAGTTTCTGTGAGTGCGTTCACTTAATGTTTCTATCGTAATTATTTATAATATAAAATTCACGTTCTGAATATATAAATAAGAAGATGTGGTGTGAGTGCCAATGAGACAACTCTCCATCCAAGTCACAATGTATAAAAAGTTAACAATTATAGGTCAAAGTACGGCCTTCAACACGGAGCCTTGGCTCACACCGAACAGCAAGCTATAAAGGGCCCCAAAATGACTAGTGTAAAACAATTCAAATAGGAAATTCAACGTTCTTATTTATATAAAAAAAAACGAGAAACGAGAAACACTTATGAACCACACCAACAAACGACAACCACTGAACAACAGGCTCCTGACTTAGGACAGGTGCATAAAAATGCCGCGGGTTTAAACGTTTTAACAGGCGCCAACCTTCACACTAACCTGAAACAGTAGTGTAACATTACAATATAAAAAGACACACTATAAGATATCAATTGATATGGCTTAACTCAATCAAAGAGACGTTTAAACAAAAACAAGTAATCATACACTGAACGAATAAGTTTGATCTATGACACAATGTCTAGTTTTATGTAAAAACAAAGGCCTTCGTTGACTATCTATTTCATGTAATCAAAACCTGATTTAAACTAAAAAGTACATGTAAACGTTGATATTTATAAATAGGAACGTAGAAAAGATACGTTTATTTCGTGTTAATGATACCAACACCACACCGAGTTTATCTCAATGTGAATACGGCAAAATATGAAATTAAGTATTTTGATGTTAGTTTTTTTAAATTTTTTGCTTGAATCAAAGATATTTTTACCAAGTGTAATTTCTTCCGTTGCTTATACAAGATATTGTATGTACGTTGTTGATTTTTTTTTTAAAACAAATCTGGACTTTTTCTCTCAATTAGTATTTACGTTAAGAATAAGGAATACTTGTTTAAAGATAAGAACAATCAATCGTTTTTATACTAGGGAAGATGGAGTGTGTATACTCCAAAAGATATGTTGACTTTTTAGTATCAAAATTTGATTTACACTGTCCCTATTGTAAGCAGTTATACAATATCTCCGAAGTCAAGTTTTGATTCGAGATCAAACTAAAGATGTTAGTTATCCGAAAAGCGGTTTCGTGAAGCATTTTGCAGATTGTTTATGAGGACACTTACAAAATTGGCAAAATTTATTAGCCTAAAAAACAAAAACGGTAAGACATATTTTATTTGGTCATTTTCAAAGTTTTCATCTCTGCTACTGGACTTGTTTTCGCCGCTTCTTATTATTATTAAGAATGAATATATTAAATATCTATATAATAAGTTAGAAACGTTTTGATAAAATATGTATTATCAAAACAATTTGGAAAACAATTGAACCTATCACAAGCAATGCCTACATAAAATTGTATATTGTTTGCGTGTAGATATTTGCGAAGTAATATCGCGAATATCGACGTCACATTTAGCACGAACTTTAAATTGAAAACACCTGAATTCTTAGGAAAGGCATTATGCAACGTGTCTTCCTTTTCAACAAAGTAAAAATAATTTACCAGTGACCAGTCATTTGAAGGTCAGTGTGATTCAATAAGCTTTCTTTTAACCTTCAATCATGGTTGACGATTATTTTGAAAGTATTTCATCATGTCTACCATTTTACAAAAATGATGAATGTTATATAAGATATAATATCTTCTACAGAAAAAACGTGTGTAAGTGTGCTTACATCCACTTCATCCACTTCATTTGAACTTATTGGATATTTGTCTCATTGGCAATCATACCACATCTCCACGCCTGGTATACCATCAAATCTCAATCAAATGGTTAAGCGAGAAAAAAGTTTACCTGCACTTCCTGTTGAACTTTTCTTGTACAAAATATCAAAAATATAGATAGGTTAGGTCGACTTTTCATCAATTTATTGTCAATCTGTAAATATTTGGTTTAATAGGAGAATGTCATGCCATAGATAACTAAATGAGAGCTTGTCTCGTTCATTACTCGGACCAATGTAATTTAAAATGACATCGGAATGACTTGTCTCCCGCAGGTAAGTGCGGCTAGTTCAGTGAGTTTTTGACAAAATGACAGTGATTTCTTAAATACGTAACGTATATATCAGTATATAAGGGTTCTTCCTAATCAATATCAACGTATAATAACAGTTTTTTTCTTATTTCTTACGAATTTAATTATATTACGCTGAATATGTTTTAAAGTATGTCAGATTGAGATTGTCTGGTATCGGTTGTGATATTCTGGAACAAGGTTGAGATCTACTGTCGAATAAAATTTTCAACGAGTAGCTACGTATCAATCGGATACAACCGTCAAAATTCATGAACTTTCTGTATAGTGCAGTTGTCATTTTAACTTGTTTCTGGCTTTGACATTAGTTTTATATGGAGTCTTGTTGGTCTAATACAGTTACTAAAGAGTTGTGTTTAAAAGTCTAACTAACGAGATAGAAAGTCTAGCGCTGAAGATTTAAAGTCAAGATTCTGTTGTTCGTAAAGTTAAAAGTACACTTGCTGACGAACTTAAACGTTGATTTAAACCCAGCGATGATGATATTGGAAACCAAACACCAATTGTGGCATCTATCGTGGATCCTCATTATAAACGCTTAACCTTTCTCACATGTTTCTGGACAAAAAATAACGTAAAACAGCTGAGGATGCATTCAAGTCAAAGCTAGATGACATTTCGTTAAACAAAATACATTTATCAGTATCTTCATACATTTCTCAGGATGGCAATGATGACGAACCAAAACCAAAACGACAACGTAGACCAAGTGCAATTGACTTCCTAATTCACGAATCTCCGGAAAAATTACAAATGGATAATGATGAACTTAATTCTTATGTCGCTGAAAAACTCAACCCCGAGACTTCTAATCGTCTCACCTTTGTAAATAAATTTTCTTTTCGATTGAGGAATGTACCTGTTGTTTGATCATGTGTGACTTTGTAATAATTGATGTTCAATTCGTATATAAAATTGTTTATTAGATAATTGTTTAATTAATTACTTCATTTAATAAATGAGTTATTAATTCTGGTGTCACATAATTCGGGGGATTTAACGTTAATTAGACAAACAATATGTACTTGTGTAATTTTACAAATCTTTATTTTACCCAGCGAGTACTTGATTATCGCTTCGTAAAACCAACGAGTACTCTAGTATTTATTTCTCATCGAGTTAACATCCCGACTTAAAATCGTTTGAATTTTATTTATCTAGGTCCAGCCATGCTCTAAAACTTTTCCAGGTGCACAGGTTTGTTTGTACTCAGAGTGAAACTTGTGGTGTAACTACGGCCATATTTGCAAAAGGTTATGATGAACCTTAATGTTCATCAAAAGGAATTGAAAAATATGGACGTGTTTACACAACAAAATATTGATTGATTGATTGTTGGTTGCTTGACGTCCAGTGGCAAATATTTCATGCATATTCAGGACGAGAACAAATTAACAATAAATACAATAGGTAGGTTCTATAATAGGGGCGTCTGGGAATAAGGTCGGAGAAATTTAGACTACCACGGGAAATGAGGGTAGATTGGATAGGGACAGAAATTTAGCCTTGCAACAGATCACCTACGGACCCCTCAAAGAGTTGTTGCAAGGGTTCTTAACGTTCACAGAGCGTGGCACTCTCTTTACACGAGGCATCGGATTTAACGTCCCCATTCTGACCGGACGTGGCTGCAAATTTGTACATCCCGCACAGCCAAAACGGACGCTCTACTTTGGTGAGGATTTTACTGCCGGTCGGAGGAAGACCAATTGTGACCATACTTCTATTCCCCAGTCACCCTTGGGAGTTCTGTAGAGATAGCAAAATAAACTAACACATGAGTTTCATTTGATACGGTCCAGCACACAGTTTAAATCACACATTGTTTGCAGATGTCTATTGTCCATCTAATGTCCATTTCAATTAATACTACTGAGAACATTTATTATATGAGGGGAGCTTCTCAAACCTCTTTTCAAACTTAGTTTATTTTGGCACCTTCTGCAGGAATGAAAAAAAATGAATAGCAAAATCCAGAAAAGTTTATAATTTTCTGAAACATAAAATGCATTCAAAATTTAATTATCTAGTTTCTGCCATGTTAGTAAAAGATAAGTATGTATTGATTTGTGAACAATTTCTTTGTATAAATAATTCAAAATATAAAACTTGACGATTTAAAGATTTACAGATTTTCAGCGAAGTTGAATACAAAGCAAAATCACGGGAAGACATTATACATGGATTCGACGAATTTCTATACCATCTAACAGTACTTTCGCGAGGCCAATTGAATACTGATATCCGCTTAGAACCGCCAACACCATTACCTTCTCAGGTTTGTGAAGCTCATCCATAGTTTTTATCAAGTTACCTTAACTGGAAATTTTTCATTTTTTAATTATTTTCTTTTAGATATTTTTGTTCTGTTATATCCACATACAGTTGTTGAATAGGATTTTTTCAAAACATACATATGCTGTTCTTTTCCTTTTTGTGTGTTTTTTTGCTGTGCATGTACTGATTTTTTGTCATGGGTGGATACCCCATATTCTTTGTTTTTCTATTATATTAACGGAGTTTGTTTCTCGTACTGTGTTGAGGCCGTATAAAGTTTCCTCGTGCTTGATATGTATGCTCTTCTGTATTTTCAAAGTTATGGTGTATTTATTCTTGAGATAACTTCTCTTATGTATGCCACATCATTCTCTTAATTTTTAGGCAGTTTGTATATCAAAATTTTAATAAGACGCACACCACTTTGCTTGGTCATCATTCCTATCCACGTTAATTTTTTCACTTCAAAACATTTTATGGAAGCGGGATCAATATACCGGTATTTATAAATCAGACCGTACTGCACTGGTTACCAGAATTTCGGATACACCAAACCAGGCACTTTATATTTGAGAAACAGGCTATATATGCCTTCAATTTTAGAATTCATTCATACATTTTTGTATTATTCAAATTATCAGTAAATTGTGTTTTCTACAAAAATCACCATTCCTTCACCTTTCATCTGACACCTTAATTACTAAAATATATGCTAAATAGATTAAGATTTACCCTTATGCGTAGGAAATATTTTGTTTTAAATATGTACTACTTTCCAGTATGTTCTTTTTTGACCAGGCAAGATTAGGTCGTGTTGCATCCTACAAAGTCTATCCAAATTATTTTTGCAAAGAATTCCACTCAAGCCGGTGCTAGGGGCGGTCTCAAACTTGTAGTGAAATGAGAGTTTTTTGCTCCTTGTTGAAAGCCTCTCTGTGACTTTGAGATGAAGAACAGCAATAAAAGCGCTGTTCCTTTGCTTTTTTTTTTTTATATTTTTTTGCTGTGCATGTACTGATTTGTGTCATGGATGGATACCCCATATCCTTTGTTTTTCTATTATATGATGCTATTTATGACATAAGTTAATGCTCGATTTACATGTATGTAAAAATTAAGACATATTACGTAAACGAATCAGTAGCCAAAAATAACAAATCACAAGATAAACTAAAATATTTGAAAGTCATCAAAAACTTTTCGACAATAAGCACTTAATCACCAGAAGTCTTTACAAGATGTGAATGAACTAAACTACATATTACCAAAACATTTAATCCGTGTGTTGTTGTCAATTTGGTTTTATTGTACAATTTTCTATCTTTAACATTTTTAAAAAACATTTAGGCCAAAATAATTCTTTCCTCCGTGTTTTAGGCTGAAACTAATACCCTTTCCTCTATTAAATGACAAAATATTCCTATTTTCTACAGGGGAACAGTCACCTTCTTTAAAAAAAGGGGGGCTATAATATTTCATCCTGATTCTCCATTTTTGAAGAAAAATTGTATTGCCAGACAAAAGAGAGAAAACGGTTATTCCAAAAAGTTCGCTAAAAATGTTGAAAAAACAATCTGCTTTTCTGCGATAGAAATGTCATGAAACAAAGAGAAAAACACAGAACACCTTTTATATAGATTATATGATAAATTACTTACAAAGTGACTTGTATTTTTCGTACATCTTTATAATCCAGTTGCTTCTTGCTTCATGAAATTACTATATATACAATTTAATTTGTAACTGGACAGTGATTTCTAACGTTTATACATGTATCTAGATTAAGTAGTGAGTTTTATTTCACATTAAAAATGAGCCGTAGGGCGTATTGTATACGAATACAATTTATATAAGATTGTGTTTAAATTTGTTTTACAACAAGCATATGTATAGTTTTACATGTTCAGACCTAAACGTTTAAGAGAAAAATTTCCCACTTCAAAGTGATCGGTAAAATAGGATACAATTCCTGGAAATCTTTGCAGAAAAAATATTTTTTTGACGGTATATAAGTCAGATAATGCATATTTTAAGGTGTTTCTTTTTGTATAACACGCCTCGTTGTGTTATACAAAAAGAAACACCTTAAATATGCATTATCTATAACCGAATATCACGGCCCAGGCCAAGTGTAAATTTCCAACAAATCTATGCATGGCTTCCATGAATTATTTGGATTCTAATAGAAAAAGTATGGTAATTTAAAAACTGAGGCAAATGTAAGATTTTGGTAAGATTGTCGTATGTATGGCTGCTCTATTTTATTCCCTTTAAAATAAAGGCTACAAATTTCGAAAAAATCTCAGTCTTCCATGGTTTATTTCTTAAAAAAACACTAGAAAAAATTCACAGTTGACAAGTCGAGTGAGCCGCCATGTTGACTTGCTGAAATCCACAAATTGGCAAAATTTATTAACCTAAATGTTCTCAAAAACAAAAACAGTAACATATTTTATTTGGTCATTTTCAAATTTTCATCTCTATTACTATATATAGACTTGTTTCCGCAGCTACTTATTATTATTATATCCATATAATAAGTTGAAAACGTTTTGATATTTTTTTTATTATCAAAACAAGTTCGAAAATAATTGAACCCATCAAAAGCAATGCCTACAGAAGATTGTTTATTTTTTACGTGTAAATATTTTGCGAAATAATATCGAGAATATCGACGTTACATTTAACACGAACTTTAAATCACAAACACCGGAATTCTTACGTGTAGGAAAGGCATTATGCAACGCGTGCCTGCAGAACGCCCCTACTACATAAACAAGGACTAACAAGCTGCTAATTAAATGAAATAAGTCAACTCAGAGTTGCTTTCCCGCAATGACTCATTCCTTTGTTTAACTCACATTTGCAGTGTCAGATTTTATGTGCAAACAAATGAAAAGCCTCTATACTAAATACATTTTAATATAATGTATATATATATATGTGTGTATTTTCTAAATATAACTTATACTTGTAACAGATTATTTGTACGAATTAAAAGTGGATAAAGATGAATACATTCTAACATCTTTCGGTCATTTTAATCTGATAAGACACTGGCCTGCTAATTAATCCAAAAATTGGTTCAAAATTAGGTTCTGAACACAATTCTATTTCAAATCTTTGGAAAATATTGACAACAAACAAAAATATTTCCATTTTTGCAAGAAATTCTCCAGGACACCGCCTTCGTCCAATACCAAATGTGAGAACTTCGTCTGCTTTCTGTTGATTAATTTGGTTATGACTGTCTAAAAACCTTTCTGGTGAAAACTTTTCGGGATTTGTCCATAGTTTAGGATCCCTAGCTGCGGCATATGTATTGCAAAACACAACAGTACCTTTCTTAATTTTGTGGTTTCGGAACACAGTGTCGGTTGTCGTTGAGTGTGGAATCGCCATTGGTAACACATTAGCCACTCGGGTTACCTCTAATATCGTAGCTTCGGTAAACGGAAGTTTTCCTTTGTCTGTTAGCTTCGGCTTTCTATCACCAATCACGGAGTATATTTCCTCTTGTACTCGTCTTTGTACTTCATTGTGGTATGACATATATAATATGATCCATTCTAGCGTTGTCGAAACGGTTTCAAATCCAGCACCTATAAAGTCTGTCAAAGATGACAAAATCTCCTCTTTTGTAATTCCATTGTAAAGTTCTGGCGAATTTCCGTATTGTTCCGCGGCGGAAATCAATCCATCCGTGATATCCCTGTGATTGTTATTGTCATATGACTTCACATGTTCATTGACTTCAGAAGAAACCACCGTTCTGTTCAATGCTACCAATTTCTGAAATCGTATAGCTTTCCAGGGCATTACAAATCTCAACCATGGCATAACATCAAGTGGGTTTCCCGATCTGGCCGTTTCGACAAATATTTTTGTATTTTTGATTAACTGCAAAAAGTTTTTATCCTCACAACAGTTTCTTGCAGACCCAAAACAAAGTTGATATATTATACAGCCTATTCCTAAAAATATGTCGTCATGTGGACTGAAGTGGTTTCCTTTTCTTTCAAGAAAGCTCTTAATGACCGTTTCTATTTCTTTATTAATTACGTCCTCTGTTGGGTTTTTTTTGGCCGAAACAAATTGTCTGAGAACGTGATTTGCAATTTTTCGGTGCATTTTCCAACGAGGGGTGTACGATCCAAATGATAAACCCTTCATGTTATATAAACTTATTCCCGTGTAAAATTCTGGGCGATCTGAGAACACTTCTCCATGGTCCATCAATGCTTCACGTATTGCCTCTCTGCTGTTTAAAACAATTGTTGGCCAACTTCCCATGCGAATTCTAAACACGTCACCGTAAGTTCTAGATATGTTCATTAATGTTCTCGCTGGATTACTTCCAAGTAGCGGTAAATGTCCAAGAATAGGAAATCCCCACGGACCCGGTGGAGAAAGATACAAATCATTCCAAAGTTTCAGAAAAAATTTAACTAGCACAAGAGTTACAGCAAATATCAAAATAAAGAATCTAATTCCAATTCCCTCATAACTGGAAACTTGCAACTCGTCCATTTTGATGTAATTGTGTTTTCGTCGTAATCATTTAGAATACATGTATGGACACGTGTCTAGTCATCGTTTTATTTACCTGGACTTTATATCAGACGTGTATACAGATATAAGTCATGTGATTGATGAAAAACTATATGTTAAATTTTCATAATACGAATTAACATGACATACCTAATATATACCTAACAGAAATGTTATATAATTCTAAGGTGCGCAGTTTTTAAAGGGTCAATGTTCAAAGTTATTTACTTTAATTATTTAATGTTATTTAATCTCTTGCCTATATTTAACTTTTAATCTCATAATATGACGTAAACAATTTGTTTATTAAAAGGGGGTAATCGTAAGAAACAGGAGACAGTATCAAGGACATTAATCGAAAAAGGACAGCAACATAAAAGGTTACAGCTAGAAACCAAATGAAGCAATTTATAATTATTTTACTGAAATATATGGGTGTTCTTTATAAAGAGAAGGTAATATTTGGGTTATCATATTGTTAAAAAAAACAGTGCATTCGTTTTCAACAAAGTAAAAGTAATTTACCAGTGACCAGTCTTTTGAAGGTCAGTGTGATTCAATAACCTTTCTTATAACCTTCAATCATGGTTGACGATTAATTTGAAAGAATCGAGGTAGTATTTCATCATGTCTCCCATTTTACAAAAAGGATGAATGTTATATAAAATACAATATCTTTTACAGAAAAAAACATATTATGTACGTGTGCTTACATCCACTTCATTTGAACTTTGTTGGATATTTGTCTCATTAGCAATCATACCACATCTCTTTTTTTTATATTATTTGGCTTTCCTTCTATATATAAAGACGTTATAGGATTTTATATCCATTTTACGCATATAGAGTATACATACTATTCTTTACAAATCTATTATGAACAGTTCCTTAATCAAGACAAATCGAAAATTTCTTTAATAAAACTAAAACTTGAACCTTTGCAAAATTCCTTTGTAGATAAGTTTTGTGTCAAATTCCCTTTAGATGTTTTGAATTTCCTTATGGAATAAAAAGGGTTGCTTCTTTTCTTTAAAAGTTATGTTTCGATTTTTGTTTTTATCTTGCATTTCAAAATACTATTAACGGTAAAAATTTACTGCACCAGATGAGCACTCCGACAATTGATGTCTCTTCAATGATGCTCAATGCCAAAATATTTGAGAAAATCAAAAACCTAACAGAAACGTTGAAGATCAGATAAAATTAAAAAGCACATAATGTAAAGCCAAATCCTGACAAGGAATCAGAGCTTTGCATGTGGAAAAAAATACCTTTTGATACATGACTGTTCTTTTCTCTTTTCTCTTTTTTCTTTTGTTTTTTACATTTGTTTTTTACTTTGTTTTTGTTTTTGTTTTTATGTCACCCCTTTGGAAAAGGAGGGACATATTGTTATTCTACGATTTTACATTCCACATTTTTTTCTCCAGCTTAGTTCTCAGAGATGACTTGACACACATTGATAAAACTGCACCATAATGACAATCCTAATGTGCAGAATGTGCATTTAGGGTTTGGAATTTTCAAGATGGCCGCCGTTACCATGGAAACGGCGAAAATGTGAAAAACAGAAAAGTGGTCCAAATTTAATGAAATTTTCAGGAAATATAACTCGTCATTCAAAAGTGTGGCATCCATCTTTAGAACTTTCAAAATAGCCACTGTTGCCATAGAAACAGTCCAAATGTGAAAAAAAAATGAAAATTAATCCTTGATTAATTCATAGTAAATCAACCGTTACGAATACGACCCCAAAATCTACTCACACATAACAAAAGTATGAACTGTAGAATTGAGTGCCGTTGGATTTTTTAAGATTGCTGCTGTTACCATGAAGATAAGGCTAAAAGTAACATTTTCTTACAAATTTAAAGCTCAAACCCGGTTTAATGTTATTGAAATGTCATCTGTCTTTTACATTTTCAAAATGGCCGCCGTTGCAATGGCAACAGCAACGATGTGAAAGTTCGAAAATCCATAAAAACACCTCGTAAATTTGAGTCAAAGTTCTGTAATCAAGTGTATGTACATACGATCAAAATCAAACCTTTACTGCTAACATCTTCTAGAATATGCTAGAAGAAAAAAAAAACGTTAAGCGTATTTATACTCTATACAAAAATCGTGCTCTGACAATAGAATCGTCACCAATCTACTTTAAATGAATGAAAACTGATATTAAACACGGGCGTCCCGCTTGATGTTCTGACCTAGGAAGTGAGAAATACTAAGAGTACATATTAGTGACATTTCTGCACTTGCATTAAAGTACACATCCGGGATTCAAACACCTACTAAAATATACATATTAGTTGAAATCAATCGGTAAACGTTTAATAAAATTTTACAGGATCAAATACATATCAAATGCATGTATCGTGTGATCCGCGATCAACCATTCGTTACCTATTAAAGATCAAAACGAACAATTAGTATGCTACTCTGATAATATGTACACATGGTGTCTGTTCAAAGCTCCCATCTAAAAAGACTATTAATGTGCTAAGTCCAATCTAATATCATTGAGCATCACGTGACACGATGTTTTTCTTCGTACGCGGTCTTACTTTAGATTCAAAAGATTTCCCAAATTATATATAGATCTCAAACTTTCAAAAATCTCAAATTGCATTTTTTTTTCTTTCTTTCACGGGAGGGGAGATTCAAAGGCATGGAAGTTCTGGCATGTATATATGTGTCATTTGACTTTGGTATATTCATAATGGCTGCTGCTTCTATGGCAATGTCCAGTACGGGATGACATCCTCCGCTATTGCTTACAATAGCAATTCTAGTTGTTTTTGTTTTTGTTTTTATTTTTAGTGTTGGTTTGATGATTAGATAAAAATAGAGAGGTAAAGACGTTATTATTTAGCTTAGATCACCCACAATGAAAAGAAAATTAACCAAAGGTTGGAATTGCAAATAATGTATATATATATGTATCAGATATAATAATCCTTTTATTCCAACAGACTTCGAAGTGAGGAGTGTTAAATAACATGATGACTTCCATAACAAATCACGTTCTCTTACATGAATCGTATTTACCTGTCACTAAAGTGCTCGGCTTAATCACTCCGTAGTTTTATGACGTAAGGGAAAGGCATTATAACAAATTAAGATCTAGATAACTTACCACATCTTATTATTCTAATATTATTGGTGATGCCATAATGTGAGAAGTACTTATCCAACTTACTTCAAGAAGTAAATATATAAGGAAGAATAATGGCCATGCTTAGTGCAATAAAGGAATATAGTTCCTAAGTATTATAGGGGATATTTCTTCCGCAGTTTTCTTGCTTCTGTTTACTATTTCAGTGGTCTTATAAATTGCATATATATTCAAATAAGTAAAACATTTGAAAAACATTAAAAGTAGTGATTTGGGAAACATTGAAAGTAGTGATTTGGTCAAATTAAAAGTATGGTAGAAATTTGACCTCGGCATTTACTCAAGAGTCAACTCATACCGTTGGCATGTTTTCGGGGCTCTCAAAAGAAAACGCAAAGATAGATTTTGCTGGGACAAGCATATTTTATTAAAATAACAATGGTCTATAAACAGTAAAATTTATTGCATGTTTGAATTTGTTCAATTTTTTATTCAATTTGACTTTTACAAACAAATGCATTGTAACCAATTGCAAAAATGATTGTGGTCTGAGACGAAAAATACCAAAAGGACATTCAATCTCACAAGTCGAAAATAATGTGACCACGCTATGTCTAAAAAAAGACAAACAGACAAAAAAAAAGCACACAAAATTAAAAGACTGAGCAACAAGAACCCCACCAAAAACTTGAGGTGATATCAGGTGCAACAGATTGGTAAGGGTAAGCAGATCCTGTTCCACACGTGGCACCCATCGTGTTTCTCATGTTAGTACAAACCCGGTCGTAAGTCTTAATTCGGTAGTTTACATTCGGAGAAAGGGGGACGGGATTATAGTTACGACAATTGAAACATATCCGTTGTCATTTGTGAAACAGATATTCCATAACAGTCATCCAACTCGAGATGGCGTCCGTAAAATTTACTAAGGGATGATTTCAACTTCACCACCTGGGACTCTTGGTTTGATAGCTTCCTTGTGAGCAGCAACCCTCTATCAAGGAAATCATTATAAAAAATGCAAACCCTGGAATATGGCATCAACTGGGAGATATATACTCCGTATGCAGGCGCTGCTGGAATGTTGCTACATAACAATGGAAAGTTCACAATTGGGAAGCTGAACTAATCTCTCTACATCGTAAAGTTTTTGTTTTCAACCAACCCCCCGTAGGAGATGAGTTTGGTCAAACACAAATTTTGTGAATAAAAGGTCTTAATTATCTTTGTCAATTTACTTTTCAAGAAAGAAAACAGAAACCAATCAAAGTAATTAGAATAAGACATTTTGACCATATCTTGGCATATGAGGCAGGTATTGGCTTTTTATGTGATTTCTAATGTAAATTAAAAAATTTAATTTGTAAGAATGCAGCACATAACATCATTAAATCAATAAGGGTTCTTCACTGATGCGTTTTCAATTGTTTTTTTTTTTTTAAATGAGTTGACCCAGGGACATAATATGTCATACAAACAGATATCAAAATATGAAGGTCAAAAGGTCGAAAAATTCAAAAGTGTTAGGTCTAAATTTACTTTTAGTTGTTTAGAAGTACAAATAACTAATAAAGAGGATGGAAATAAATCAATTTTTCAGTGTTAATTTACCTTAAATAATGCTTTTTATGTCTGTATCCCTTTATCATATTAACCAATTCTGATTTAAGTACCAGAGAGATAAACATTTGCAAAGCACTGGCATATATAGGGCAGAACGCTTTTACAGTTGTCTCATTTCAAGTAAATACAAGTCATGTTTACTAGATCAAGGCATATTTCTGTAAAAAATTACCAAACAAATATTTCCCTAATATAATGTTGACTGATTTCTTAAAACTTTGCAAAAAGCATATTTTGCAGACAGATATACTGATATACAAACTGTCGAAACTTTTTTTATTCATTGTCAGAATATGATCAAATTTGGCATTTATACTATTTAGATATCCTGCCAAGTGAATACAAAGTTTCTTAAGAATACACCAACTTTTTGATGTCTAATAGGCTTCTTACCACAACTAAGTCCTTTTATTTCGTGGTCTAGGAAAATAGTTCCAAAGTATTGTCTGGGTCATTTCTTCCGGAGTTTGATTGCTACTGTTTTCTTAGAAAAGTTTACTATTTTGGTGGTCCTATTAGTTGCATATATATTGACATAAGTAAAACATTTTGAAAACATTTTTTGTTGAAAGTGGCATATTTTCAGAGCTCTCAAAAGAAAAAGGCAGCAATGGACTGTGCTGGGAGAAGCATAATTTATTAGAATAATAAATGTCTATAAGCCGTACAAATAATCTCATGTTTGAACTGGTGCAAATTTTTTAACTCAATTATACTTTTACAGACAAATGCATTATAACCAATGTTAAAAATAATTGTGCTCTGAGGCCTGAGAAACAACACAATGTGAATATGAGCTCATTCACCATAAAAGTTCATCAGTGTACAGAAAACCAGATAACCAGTACAAAGATTACCGGTACCCAGTCTATGTTACTTTCATTCTAGCTTAGTATCAATTAGTTGTTATTCATATGGTCGCCACGGCGAATATGTAGACTTCTATGAGATGAGTATAATTACAAGATTTGAAGATATATTTAATAAGGATCAAAACCATGTCTTGCTTTTATTAATGGGTAATCTCACGGATAATGCATTAGAGCTTGACATGTTTATTCATTTGGGGTTTTAACAACTGTGCGCGTTTTTTTCCAGTTTTGATTGGGTTTTGCTACAACAGCCCGTTGTTATAATCGTCGTACATTTCTTACTATATTTCTGATGCATCAATCATGGTCTTTTGCGGAGTTGTTTCTGCCTGTTTCTTTCTCAGATTTTAATGAACCTATCTAATTGTTTAGTCGGGTTTTTTTTCTATCTCCCTCTCGCTCTCTTTATATTTACATCAGCTCCATTTTTCTTTGAATTTGAACTTTAACTTCAGATGTGGATACTAAAAAATCCAAATATCGGTTTGATTGTATACAATCAAAGTCTCTTTCCTCTTCCAATGGTATACAAAAAAGTTTACTTCTCTACCCTATACACTAAAGCCCCCCTTCAAAACTTAAATACAGACTAACAGAATAAGTCCTAAATTATCATTAAAAAGAATGGTCAACGTAGATGCAAATATTTTGTTTTTATGAAGGGATAAAACATACATAATTAAAGACTGACAAAAAAGTCCTACTTTATCATTAAAAATAATGGCCGACGTAGATGTAAATATCTTCTTTTCGGAAGGGATAAAACAAACATGATTATAAAAACAACTATGAAATTAACAAAATATTATCTTAGACCGACATCATCAATATCCTGGAAGTTTTAATTGACAACATATTTGTAAAAGGATTGCTTCTAAAAAAAGAAGCTATTAAGGGGGTAGACCTGGGGTATGTGAGACAACTCTTACAAATGTATTGGAAGTCATTTGTATGTTTTAATTTAGCAGTTATTGCAACATTGACCAAGCATTTATGTTGTTTACATATGTCTCTAAGAATGATGCAGACGCATCTCTTAAAGAAATGTGGACAATTTTGACTCCACCAAGCATTAAATTAAGGAATCAATATTTTTTTAAGATTCAAAAATCAAAAGTTGAAAAGACAGAAAGATTACTTTCATACATGACACGCTTCAAAAATAAACTATGTATTGAGGAGTTTTGAACAACCATCCTAGTACAAGCTTATGCTGACAGATTTTCTACATTAGCACAAAGATAGTACTAAGATAGTTAGGACAGACGATCTGCATCAAATTTAGCGTCTGTTGTCAGAAGGATTTTGTAGTTTTTGGGAAGGAAACCAGTATTACGTATTATAATGTTGATATAGGAATAGTAAAAGGTAGTCGTCCTATGCTGAATATTACTAATTTTCCTTATAAACTTGACTACTGTTATTATTGAAACCATACAATTTTCGCTTTTAATCACTCAAAAATAGTGCACAGAGAGACTGTAGAAGGGTTTAGGGAACAAAAAATGAATTTTATCCAAAGCAACTCTTTTTTCTTAAGCCTGTAGGCCAAATTGATTGAAGATTTTGTAAATTTCAGACTGTCAAATTCCATTTAACGTTTGTGATTCCCAAGTTTCATTTACAACAATTGTTTCAGCTTTTTTTGCAGGAATTAAACGATACGTTTTTTCTAGCGAATAAAGAAAATTAAACAAGAGGAAAGTTTAGGGTTTCCAAGGGCTACCCCTTAAACTAAAGGTTCCATGGTAAAATCAAGGTCATTCTTTCGAAAATTTTACGGATGCCATCAAGAGTTGGTCGACCGTTCTGGAATACATGTTTCACAGATGATAACAGGTATGTTCCTATTGTGAAACAACAATTCCATACCCTTTTCCTCGAATCACCGAATATGTACTTACAATGAGCAAACGACGGGTGACTCATGTTTAGCAGAGTCTGCTTACAATTCCAAAGCGCCTGAGATCACCCCTAGTTTATTTTTGTGAACTTATTTGTCTTCTCGGCGCCTTTCGTTGTGAAAAGCTTTTTTAAAGATTTCATGTACATTTATAAAACAAAATGTATTTTACAGTTTAAAAACCGTATTAGGATAATGTTTATGCAAGCCAAAGACCGACCAAACGGTATGTATATTCGTCATGTGAGGATTACTCGAGTTCACCTGTTTACATTTTTGCAAAGTCTATGTGTTGAAATACTATGCTACATCAAAACTTTAAAAGAGATATCTATCTTTTTCAATGTTATGTTGCTTGGTACATGTTTTGTAAGGAAAGGAATGGAAAAAATCTTTACAATGAACGAACTAAAATGGCTTGACAACATGAACTTAGAAGACAAGATGATGAAACAGGAAGATGCTGGAGAACTAACTGTTAGAAATGATGTCAAAGATGACGTGAGATTTTTTGCTTTTATTAATTTAGTTGATTATCATTTTGTTAGAAGAATGTCTTTCCGAAGAATTGAAACCAGTGTTTCCGTATTAAATTTTGATTTAAGTGTCAACACTTATTCTTCAAGTGTATTTTTTAATTCATTTTTTTGTATTATATATTCTATAAAGTGTTATAATTGTTTTCAGATACTTAATCAATAATATTGAAGCAACAAT
This sequence comes from Mytilus californianus, assembly GCF_021869535.1. Taxonomy (NCBI): domain Eukaryota; kingdom Metazoa; phylum Mollusca; class Bivalvia; order Mytilida; family Mytilidae; genus Mytilus; species Mytilus californianus. The sequence goes on from NW_026262701.1 coordinate 86,214,863, forward strand.
CATTTTAATCATATGCTTACGATTTAAAAAAAAAATAGAAAATGACAGAAAACAGTGTTAACATTTATAAAATATTAGTCAAACTTGAAAGTTAGAAATTTTTGCGAGGTGTTATGTACGCTTATTTTCGCGCTTGTGCTTAAACTTATTCTTTAAAAAATGAAGAATCACGGGCACGAAAAGCATGAAATTAAATCTTCGACCAGGTCTTCCACTACTAATCGAGAAAAAAAAATCAAAAAAAACCACATCTCATTACTTCATAAGAGGATGTTTTCAACAAATCTCAAGCTAGTACTCATTGACAGGCACACTTAATATACACTCGATGGAAGGTAACACCAAACAGAATATTAAAACATTAAAAGAATGTTTGACACATTAGGTTTTAGCCCGTGTCATTAAAACAAAAGGGGTGTATAGTAATCGTTTTTGCCGGCTCCTCGGTCAAATTCCATAATCCCTTACTGCATTAGAATGAAGCATTAAAGTAAAGTTTTAACCTTTTAACTTTTTTTATGCAATTCATCATTTACACTACTTTGGTTTATCAGAACACAGAAAAGACTTCAAAATTGTATATATTTTTTTTCTCAAATACTGCTTCTTTTTGATTTCATAGAAAACTATAACTATTCTTGACAATCTCTTAATCTGTTTGCTATATGTTTCCCTATTTATAAATATATTTCACTTGTCTTTTTTTTGCATGACTTTGAAATCTCATTTATATCAAATATTAGTTCAATATCAGAAATATTAACTTTTTGTATGAGATCTTTGGAATGGCAAGGTTTACTGACCCCTTCAAAACATTCTGATATTTGAATAGACTTTTCTACCTTTAAATGAAAACAATATTTTTAAAGCAATTGCTTTAATGCTATGGCGTATAGCCATCTTTGTGACCCAGATCAAGCCAAAGTTTTTGAGCAGATTCCTCGTCTGTCATTCTACGAATCCTATGTATGTTTTCTAATAAACTACATTCATTGAAACAGTTGAAAAACAACAGTTGGTTTGTGCATTTTCAACATATGTTCTTGTAGATGTATTTTTGTATTTATGGAGACAACCGTTTGACTATCAAAGAATGTAGAAGTCCGAGTGAAAAAGTTCATTTTTATACCTGCGATTTCGTTCTCGAATCATGTCAGTTGTTGATTTAATATTGAAAATTTGACTGGATCCCAATATTTTTTAATTCGTGTTTCTTTTTGAAAGAGGTCAAGTTGCTCTTGTTCATTCATAAAATTATCGTTCATTCATCAAATTATCGTAAAATCACTTCGCACGTTATAGTAATGTAATCTTATCTCACATTATTTGTTTTAAATTAAAAGTAGCACAGTTTACGCGTTCTGTTTACACTTACCATGTTTTTAATACTTTCGTGAAATTACGGGCCCCTGTTGTTTATTAAGGATTTCCTTAATTGGTGATTGATACTAAAAGACTCCACTCTGTAAAAAAATGATGATCAACTAATCAAGGTTACTTCTCGAGACAGTGTCAAATGTCATATTGACCCTCTAGGTTATTGAAAATGATTACCTGTAATTCTCGGGAATTAAAAAGTTTTGTGTTTTATATTCTGAAGTTTAAAAAACATTTAACTAAAAGAGTGTTTCTGTTTGTCGTATGTTAAACCCAGATAATCTTTTTTTTTACTTTTATAATGTTTCGTCATGTCTCTGGTTTTGATGCGTGATCATTATCTTTCATTGGATGGTTTAAAATAGACCTTAGCATTGACCATCAGTGTTACAGCTTGATCGTTTTCATAGCGCGGTCCGCTTTCCCGTGTCCTGTGTCCTTTTTATGATTCCCAGTGCCCTCTTTGAGACGACCTGTTCGATTTTGTGAATTTCTACACGGAAAAATTATTTTTTCCGATTTTGAACTTTTCCGAACGGAGACAATCATGATCAGCCAATCAAAATCGTTGTTTCTCGTGATTATTGGGTATTTCAAACATGCTAAATTTTGAACTTGTTAGAATCATTTGAGTTGTATACCTCTGTCTGTATGTCAGAATTGTACAAATCATGATCATGACATATGAATTATTATCTGCAAAAAGGTTCTTACACAGCCTAAGACATGTAAGAAGAAAAGCATGGCTGATTGACAAAATTCAAAGATGCAGTACTCCCATCAAACTGTTGTCTTATTTCTATACGTGTCGTCCCCCTGGTAAAATGTAAAACATTGTAAAAATGAATTTATGCTGGATACGTTTTTTATTGATATAAAGTTAAAACATCCTTACTTCTCACTAGATTAGGCTCCTTTCGGGTTTAATTCTTTTACATGTGGATGAAAAATAAAAGTCACAAAAATATTAACTAGGCAGCAATTGCTTTTACAGCCTTTATATGGATACTCCGCAAAAAAATGAAAAATTGATATTATGTTCATTTTGTATAAAAAAACACAAATTCATAAATATTAACGTTTTATTCTCCTTCATACGATATCACCATCGAATTTAAATTGAGAATATCAAGTCTCTACATGTAGCCATGTTGATGGCATCCCGGGTAAAAAAACAACGTGATATCTTTAAACCACAAAGTACCAAAACAAGGAAGGACTAACTTAGTCGTAAGTAAGTGTCAAAATCTTTTATCAATCGAACGGGTGTTTTACCCGACAAATGCATACACAGTATCACGGATCATAAAAAAGTATTATACCAGACATGGTTTCTACCTATCGGCTAACTTTTTTTAATTAACTTGATTCGAAACAATGTTTAAAAAAGGTTCGTTTAAGAGTATGGAAAGTCTGCCGATTGGATCTTAAATTTTTAAGTACCTATAGCCTCCCGTTTTTAAACTGTTTTTTTTTACTTAGTTTATGAAACAAGTAAATATAGGGAAATATACTTTTAAAGATTCTCTCATAGTTTAAAGTCATAATTAACTAGCGGTGTTCCGTGTACAGAAGTTTTCAAAAATCTAATTTGTTCATAATGCTTTTATGTAATACATTTATTTGAGTCCGACGGTGATACACTGGACATCACTTAACGTATAGTCAATTTTACTACCACTTGTTTATGAATGACATTTCTAGTGTAATGAATAATATATATGAAAATCAAAATAATTCCAGTTTACAGATTTGATGAAATAAAAATCTATTTAGATATTTTCCAATGGTAAAATCATTATTATTGTCAATAATTATGGACATTTTGAAACAAAAATGTACACACTTGTCGATCATTGGTTCATACAGATAAAAAGTTACGGAACTATAGATAGTCACAATTTAAATAAAATATGTATATTGAAAATAAGACAGAAACCTCCAGAACTAATCTGATTTAAATTCAGATTTATCTCTAACTTGCTTTACTTTCTCGAAGTTATGAACATAAGCATAGTAAAATCACAGATTTATATTTCAATTAGATTGTTCTAGAACAGATTAAGAAATTCGTCATCACAATTGTTAGTTATACTGTATAATAATGTGACCCATGCGCAATACTACGCGAAATTCCGACTTGTAAAAAGTAGGGTTCTATTAATACCTATGGTCAATTTCAAGTTTCTGTTTCGACATGCATGTATATATGTCACTGGTCGTTAAAATTCCATTCCATCATTATCATCTTCGTCAAATATTGCTGTTGGATTTTATTTTTTTTTTTTACATGTACGTGTATACACTCCAAGTTATCCCTATGTTATCTCATTTATATAAAAGGTTATTTGTATGTAACATAGATACTAAATGCAAAAGGAATTCTAAAGATGAAAGTCCATTGGGCTGACTTAGTTCGATAATGCTTCGAATTATATACAAACTGAGTATATGTAATAACTGCCATATTCCGAATTCCTGACTTCAGCTGTTCATTTGAGAAATAGAAGAACAGAGAACAATCGGTATCTGAGTGAATCTTCCTCTCGATCAAGCTTCATGAATTGATTACAGAACATTCAAGGTTTACCACTTTTCTTGAATAAAAAGATGTGGGATATTATTGCCAATGAGATAAACTATGCAACAGAGACCAAATTAGCCTTATTAATTTTTTTGTGCATTATACGCTCGGGAATATACGTCTTACTATTTTGCATGGATTATTAGCAAATGTTATATTTCAACTCTAGTCCTAATCAAAAGTGCTGTATTTTTTTTTATCTGACAAGCTTAATTTCGGATTAAATGATCATACAAGTAAGGAGGCTAGGATTTATAATTCGGGTAGGTTTTGGCTGACTTCGTGTCATACCCCCGCCCCGTACTCGTTATTTTTCACATAAATCATTTGAATTTCAGATCCTTCAGTTTGCATATAAATATCAATATTCAAATTTCGTTTAAAAACTTGCACACCAGAGACGAATAGTAACGTATGGCTTAGTACAACATGCAGGCATTAATCTATCGTTGACAGATATACGACAAGTAATAGCTTTTCTAAAAAGCTTGCCGTATTTTAGCTGCTTATATTGAGATCGGTGGTTTGTGGGTATAGGTTTTTTTATTGGAATCTTGCATTCCAAGCATTAGAATATATAGTGTCTTTTTTCCCCTGGTTTTTGATTTTAGTTGTAGTATTGGTGAATCAGGGTTATCATTGAAGGAGGCTTGATAGTCACATATGATAATATATATATATGGTTTGTAATAGCTAGAGTAACGATACAAACACTTTTTTCTTTGTTTTGTGGAATATGATTGTTTACTCTTTATGACAATGCAAGTAGTTTTAAAATGCATACTGTGTTTTGACAGTTATGTAATAGTTAGCAAGGTTATAATCAAGTTGATAAGAAAAACGTATTATTTACTTTTGAGGATTACTGCTTGACAAAATGGACTACCAGTGGCAGATCTAGAAATTTTCATAAGAGGGGCCCGCTCCAGTCATGCTTCAGTGATTCACTACATATATATGATCAACCAAAGTTTCCCACAAAAAGGGGGGTCCCCTGAAAAACTCTCTGAATCCGCCTTTGACTACTATAGTTGGCCGTTCATATATGAGAATATTACATCTTATATGTATTGAAGACAGTGGTCTCTTTAGTCCAAAATAGAAGGGCGCCGCACCCTGGGTGCCTTCAATTGTGCCCCTCCCTGAAGCCTTTTTCCAAGGGGGGGAGAATAGTAAGTTTATTTTGCTTCTTTTGGTTAATAGTGATCTGATGTATGAATGTGTATTGCCATGTTTTATGAACATGTAGTATGAATGACTTTTCTAATGCAAATTTAATAGAATAAATAATCAAAACAACAACTTATGCATCTTTATTAACAACATATACAGTAAAAAAAAAAGGTGAACTTGTGATACACACAGAAACGTAGACATAAGAAATGAGAAGTGCCTCTTCCTATCATAAAAAAGTGCCCTGCCCCTTTCTATTTCTAGCTGGAGCACTTCAAGTGATGAGTATCTCATCTGGCTTTTGTCTTAGAAGAAGCAATTAGGTACAGGTTAAGTGTTGTTATACTAATTTCCAGATGTAGTATAACTGTTAGAAGATGTTTTGTGGTAATGGATTTGGAATGAAATATTAATTGCAAATAATTTTCTAGAACATGTTGTCAGCTGGCTTCTTATATTTTTTATTATTTTGTTGCGGTTTGTAATCTTGACATTTTTTTTGTAAGGTCTATAGATGAGAGCTTCATATTGGTATTATCATTTAGTGCTTTATATTAGGTTGCATGTGTAAGCATATGCTTTTGTTAGTTGGAATATTAATAGTTTCATTTTTGATGGCAACAAGTTCATGTAATACATATAGTCAGGATTATTAGTAAGCGATAGTTGTTTTGTTTGTTTATGTTTATTGTCATGATTGATATGGACTATATAGCTTGCTGTTTGGTGTGAACCAAGGCTTCATGTTGAAGACCCTACTTCAACCTATAATGGTTTACTTTTACAAATTGTGACTTGGATGGAGAGTTGTCTTTGGTACTGATATGACATTCTGTAATATCTATCGACAAGATTGAGAACACATTTTTTTGTAATAAAACATATTTAATTCTATGATATCATATTTAACAATTTATCGGTAATTTGTGCATTTTTCCTTTGATGTGTACTCTCTGATAATGTCAGTATCAGTTGACTGGTCGTGATATATAAATTATTGGGTCAGTTGGCAATTGACATGCTCGCGTGCGCTGTGTCAGGATTTTCTTTCCCCTTTCATTCACAAAATCATGCATGTTTTTTTTTTTGTGTGAATGGAACACTTCTCATATTGTTTGAAAGTTTCAGTAAAGTTAGTATTGCCTTTTTGACAGATTGTGTGAAAATTTGAAAAGAATATGAATAAAAAACCCAATAAAATTTTTAAAAATCCACTATTATTAATAGCTTTCCTTGCTTATTCACAATGATGTACAAAATGTATAAATATATCATCCATGCTATTCCGATCTGAGTTTTTATTCATACATGTACATAGTCTGGTGCTGTTCCAAGTAGTCTTCTTTTTTTTTGTTTCTTGAGAAGTATTTGTTTTACCTGTTCAGTCACTATAAAGTGTTACAATTAATATTTAGACGCAACACAGAATAGTGACCAAAAAGGTACTGCTATCATATGGGAGGAGCTAGAAAAAAAATGAAATGTACACATTTTCAACATTTTTGTGGGACCATGAAGATGTGGTTTCATTGTCAATATATGGACAGATATTCATAGACTAATAAGCAACAAATTCAAAAGTAGATGTAGTATGAGTTATAGAAAGAAGGGGTACCCGGGGGCCCCAAACTTGACAAGGTTTGGTTTGGAACAAGTAATATGTCTACATTAACATTAAATGTAGGTTTTGAAAGGGGACCCAGATCGCCTTTCCCTAAATCCTTTTCTGAAATTAAGGTAACCGCATATTTCTGGGCGCGGTTGAAAAATAAATGAACATGACTTTGAAAAAGCAAGAATATTAATCTAAAAGAAATAGACCAAATTTGGATGACATCTATTAAAATGTTTGAAATAATTATGAAATTGACAAGAAATGAACTTGTTCAGATAATATACAGTCAGCCTACAGACTTGTTGCCTCCTGAAATGTCTGCTTACACAGTGCTTTCCTACAATGATTTGTAATGTGATCGTTTTCATGATGAATGCTGAGCAAACATAGATTATGCCGTTGGTTTTCTCGTTTGAATTGTTTCACATTGTTATTTCGGGGCCTTTTATAGCTGACTATGCAGTATGGGCTTTGCTCATTGTTGAAGGCCATAAGGTGACCTATAGTTGTTTATTTCTGTGTCATTTTGGTCTTTTTTTGGAGAGTTGTCTCATTGGCCATCATCCTACATCTTCTTTTTTTATATTATAATGACAAGATAAATGTTATGTTATCCACCCAACTAAGTAACATATATAACTTCTCGTTGAACTTCTAAAACAACGATAAATCTGTTGATTCATATGTCAGATGCTATGTGAAAAATAAAGAACTTTATCTTAATGTAAGCTTCCATTATATTCGGCATTGTTATTCAGTTATGTCCAAAGCAGAACTTATGAAAGGCATGCAATAATTTTTTTTCAATAGATGCATTTGAAAAATTTATTTTCGGCACTAGTTTAGCGACGTCTATGTTCATGATGTCATGTGATCATCTATATATATAAGAATATTTCATTAGAGATGATTTATTAAAGATTGCTTTGAATCCTACTTATTACTATTTGTCTGCAATTACTGGCCATCACAAAGGTTCACGTAAAATTTTGACGTCATAATACAAAAATCTGACGCCACAATAGAAAAGTGATTGTAGTATGATTTCAATGGTTGAAGCGGGACAGATTCTCAGGTCAGCTGGGACAGAATTCCATAAAGCGATTAGGTGTATGGTTATTATATATGGGTACTATGTTCAGGAGATGAATTCTAATATATATACGTAAAATACCGGTTCGGTTTTGGATTAACATCCTGGATCTGAATTTCCTTATCAACAACCATCATTGTTAACGCATCCAAGTCATAAACTAAAGCCTTAACATAGTCAGTTCGATCTTCCAATATCACATATTACAAATACTTATACAAATTCAGCCGATAGATTAAACTCAGCACCACTGTATATTGATGATTTTACATATAGTATCAGCTCATTCAGATTTGAAAATGTTAGCAAAATAGCAGCACCATCTGAAAATGGGAAACCTTGATTATCTTGAACATGTGAATCAAAGCAAATAGTAATTATCATCACGACGAAATACCTGATACGATACATTGTAATGTGAACAAATTAGAATTGGATTTATCTATATCAAATGCAGTTCTCAGTGCTGTTGATATATCAATTAACAATGACTGCTGAGCGCCACTGTGTACAGGGGCAGATCCAGAACTTTTCATAAAAGGGGGGGCTATATAATCAACCAAGGGGAGGGGTGGCCCCCCAGTACCCCCCCCCCCCCCCCCCCCCTTCGGATCCGCCTTGGGTGTACAACGACTCCAAAGAATAAATCATCATGTACGAGTACATTAAACTGTCTACCCCACATGCGAACATCATTTGGGACCTCGCTGTGTTGCAAGTATCTTGGGTTTTCAGGCATATTAATTCAAATTGCTCATTGCTGCCTTTTTTGATTTCATCTATAGTCGTAGACGTCCAGCTAGAGGGGTCATTAAACAAACTATAGTGCACTGAAACCCTTGCCCATAAATAAACCGTGATGCTTGGTGTTTGCTTCATTGCACATACGCAACCATATTACTCACCTTGTTTGTTTTCTATTCTTCTAATCAGTTTATCGGCAATTGTCTGTTTTGTTTACATCAGAAATCAATGAAGCGGAGAATGCGCGGGAAACGAAAGGACATCTTCGTATCAATACGGTAAATTCCGTGATTTGAATATTTTCTAATCAATATCTTCAAGCAATGAAAAATATGAGGATAACATTTTTAATCATAGAGCACACGTTTTGTGTATTTACTATTTAAAATTATAGTTTATGAAGAAATATAGCAAAATATGTTTCAATACGCACTATAAAGTGAAGATTAGATGTATTATTGTTTTGTTTTTGAAAAACATCAATAATCCATAAATACACACCTTTGTACCAAAATTGCAACAAAATTTCAAGATAACATAAATTTCATTATCACAGAATGATATTATTTGCTCAAATTGACAGGGCTTCGTGAACTAAATTTGGCTTAAATTATGATAGCAATTGAACACTTCATTATAGTTTCTACCAATGACCTACTATCATGATTTTTATCCGACCCCATTTACGGACGCGTTGACATATAATGCATACAACTCAATAATAGCAAATCAGACGTCAAGATATCCTTCACTTCCCCAAGAAGCAACCCGGAAGCAGCTGAGATGCAGCCATTTAATGTTATTCATAACCAATGAGATACCGTTAACAGATTTACCACATTCCAGTCGTCCAGCCTTTGACTAATCAGACCGTATCACCATGGTTGAAATAATTTTCTAATTTACTATTACCTTGTGATACGGTATCAGATCTTTTGACCCCCCAAAATGTTTTAAAACTGTTACAAAGTTTACATTTTACAAATTTAATTAGTTTATTGAGCTTTGTATTCAAATTTTGTATATCAAGTGATTGAAGGACATATCTCATAGATGAATACCTCCAATTAATGTTTCCTGCATCTAAAATTTTATTACAAACATAAGCATCATAAAGTAACCCATCGTCCAATTTGTTAAGCCTGTGTACATATTTTACCATAGATATAATGACAGAAAAATACAGATACCATGGTGATACGGTAACAAGGAGACATTGTTACTACAGATTCCATAAATTCCTTCGGTTTGCATAAAACAATATATCATTATTTGAATAACGATTTTGAGTTAACACCCACCAAACCACTAAAAACGTATAGCTAAGTATACCATGCAGGCATTTAGGTATATTGAGGGACCACTTATAACACCTCATATAAAAACAAACACGCTCTTTTCATAAGAAAACAAGTATGTGAATAAAAGTTTATTTTATGAGGAAACTTAGTCTCCTTTGATCTCGAATTAACTTGTTCAACAACTAATTGAATTCGCTTAAATTTCTAATAAATGTCCATTTCTTAATGAAATAAATGATAATTGGCATTCTATTTAAAAAAAAAGTTATTTCACCGAGAAATTATCTCCAGGAGATTGCTATTTGAATTGTATTACGTATACATCGACAGATTCAAATACAAGTTAAAGAATTTGGTAAACTAAATTAAACACATGTGCAATGGTATCTCTCTATTAAATTTGGGGAAATAGCATTAATTCTATTCTTGTATTCTTCTTATTTGAATCTTTAGTTAATTGCATAGAACGAACCGAAACTTTTTTAGTTTTATTCACTGCTGGAATCACAAATTTGAATTTTATTTCCAATAAATTCATACAATCAAAGACATAAATGTCTCTGACACAATTAAATATTTTTTTCATTGTCATCGGATATTGAATCTCGGTATCATGGGTATATTAAACTTACAATTCTCTTTCTGTAAATCCATTCTAAATTACAACCTTCACACCTGTAACAGCGTACGTTTGAGGTTTAATTGCCCTCAGTTTAAGTTAAAACCACGTTTAATACACCATTTTCTACATAAGGAAATGCCTTTACCAAGTCAGGAATATGATAGTTGTTCTATCGTTTAATAGATGAGTTTGAGCTTTTGATTTTGCAATTTTATAAAGGACTTTCCGTTTTGAATTTCCATTGGAGTGCGGTATTTTTGTTATTTTACTTTTTTTTTCAAACGAATTGTTTTACAAAATGCTCATCTATTCGAGAAATAAACAATGCCACTCCGAAAAAACAGACACATTCTATTCACACAGATTTTGCGTTGAAATGGATGTCGAAATTATTAACGAAAAATATTTTCATTTCAATATCAGTAAATAATTTGTTTTCCATAAATATTTCCTGCAAAAAATCTCAACAATAATTTATGAAATTAAATCGAAAATATATACCTTATAGGAATTTTTATTTAATCAATGCAAAACGGTACGCGTGTGTTCATTTTCTTTCATTCTTATATTGTGGTTATTAACTACAAGAAGTGGTCATCTGCGCTTTTGATTACGTAAAAAATCCATAAGCGATTTAGACTTTAACTGATTTTAATTTTTCCCAGCATTCACCAAATCGGAATAAAACGTCACAGCCCGATGATTATGTCAACCAAAAAAGTTACAAATACTTGATTTTCTCCGTTATTAGAGGGAATATGAATTTGAAACTTTGTGAATGTGTTTTTATGTTATGATGAACATATTTAGATGATAAGTGAAAAATCGCGAATTTCCCTTTGAGGCTTTAATTAAAAATTAGGTTTGTCCGGAGCGCTTTTCTGGAGTTAAGATTAAGCCATTCCCCCTAACGTTTTACGGACATCATGATTCGGTTGACCGATTTGGAATATTTTAGTGACACATAATCATTGATATGTTAAAATTGTAGCATAAGCACGTCCTATTTTCCTCAATTGTGACAATATTTGATAAGACTTTTAACCGAATGTATACTTCCTATAAGCAACAATACTGGTGCCATATGTAAGGCACTTAGGGCCAAACATCCACCAGAGACAAAATAAAGAAATAATCTTACGTTTATGTGACCTTCAATTTGCACCCAAGGTCAAAGGTCACCGAGTGCAAAAAAAAATTACGCTGCAATTTCAAGCTTCCATATTAAGAAAACGATAAGAGTTTGCTGCATACATACTGTGTTTAAAATGTACCTCTCGACGAGCTCTATATTTTATACATTAAGCTAAAAAATGTCCAACCGTCTGTTCAAAAGTTACATTAACATACTTCTTAAAACTATAGTAACATATGTATATCTTTTAAAAGGTAACAGATATCAACTGACTATAAACTGCAAAGATGATCAGTAATTCAAGACCTTCAATTTGAGGTCAATGTCAGGTCATGATGAAATTTAACCTTGGCCTTCAAAGTGTACTATGACCTTGACCATGTGACATTTGAAAGGTCAAGTGGTCCTGAGTTGAATGGTGGTAGTCCCATGTCTATATTACTTCCGGTTATCAAGTTTGGTATTGCATCATACATTTGATTATTCATTGTGATCTTGATGAACCTTTTTTACAATGTTGTCCTCCAACTGCCAATCATTTATCACTTAGCAGATTTGAGATATCTGCTGTAATTTTAGAGATATTTTAGTTTAAAGTTTTGCGAGCGGAGGCATGTATTTCTAAAATAAAAACAGCTTACCACCTGAAATTTTTAGAAATTGAAGAGTTTAACATAATTAAATGTTTTAATAATTTCCAAAAACATTCAATGAAAAACTTCCAAAAAAATCAATTTGAAATTTTCATGAATTACATTGACTTTGTAAATTTCATAAGTTCTATTTATACAATTGATATTGCATCATTTTTGGAACTTTGCCAAATGGGGTCATTTAGTATATCAAATTGAACATCTAAATGAGCTCTACTCAAAAATGAAAATTTTAAACCCCTTTTTCATTCCAATGGGAAGGGTGGGGTCATTTAGTGCAAAAACTTCAAACTTCTCAGATGGTTAGGTTGTCGCATATCAAATGAGAGTCCATAAAGCGTACATTTCAAATATCAAACTGACGTCCCTCAAAAACGGGTTGGGTGGGGTCATTGACTGCAAAATATAAATTGTCTTCTAAGGTAAGGTTGTCGTATATCAAATGAAAGGTCATAATGTGTACATTTCAAATATTTAATTCCTGTCCACCAAAAATGAGTTGGATAGGTTTATTAAGTGCAAAAATCAAACTTTCTAGAAGATGATGTTGTCGCATATCAAATGAAAGATCATTCAGTCTACATTACAAATATCATACATGCGATCTCGAAAATTTAGGTGGATGGGGTTATTAAGTGCAAAAAGTGAAAAGTCTGAGAAGGTTTGCTTATCGCCTATCAAATAGAAGGTCGTAAAGAGTGCATTACGAAAACATCAGATTTTTACGGTAAAGACCTTTCAATTGTTTTACAAACAATTGAGATATAAGTTATTTTTATTATTCTTTCCGCCAAACTTTAACGACATTTCCCAAAAAAAGTATGCGACATGTTGAAATGATATTAGGTATCAAGTATCGGTTGACCAAAAGCTATCTTGTGCTTAGGGCACCACGCCGTAACATTTCCTTTATCGCGGTTATCTCCCCTTACACAGAAAACCTTGTTATCATTCAAACACCTTAACTATAATAGGAAGAACAAAAAAAACGGAGGGTGGAATTTGTTCAGGACCAGACCCTGGTTCTTCGTTACATTTGGATCGAAAAGGTTCAGCTACTCATTGGTAGGGTTATGCCCCTTTGAAAATTAACCGATGTCGGTTGACCACTAAAACTGAGAAACCGTAAGTCGTAACCACCTAGGATCTTCACCAATGGTCATCAATTCATGTGACAATTAAAAATGCCTCAAGGTCAAAGGTCAAGGTCATTACCTAGATTTTGACCTTAGCTTGTTATCGGGATTACTCAATAACCGTAAAAGATGGCTGATAAAATGTAATTAGAAAATGTGTGTCTTATTGAGATCTACATTTTTTTATTTGGGTTCAAAATTATTGCACCAATCATTATGGACCTAGGGCACCAAAACTGTTTTTCTGGTCCGAAATGAAGATTTTTTGCTTATATCTCAAACGAGGTTAGAGATAGAAAGAAACTTTGAATTGCAAAAATGTTCAGCATAATATGATCTACAAAGTTAGGTCAAGGTCAGAGGTCAATGTTCCTAGCAACGACATAAAAACCTTAGCAACCATATATTTTTGAACTTAGAAGGCTATGAATAATATAAATATGACATTTTTAATACTGGAAATAACATTTTTGTCCCTAGCAATGACATGTTAGTCCTTAGCAACCACTTATTTTTTTTTTAATTTTAAAGGGTATGAATAGTAGATATGACATTTTTAATACTGGAAGTGATATTTTTAACCTTAGCAATGATTTTTGTCCTAAGCAACCACTTGTTATGAACATAAAAGTCCTTAGCAACCATATATTTTTGAACTAAGAAGGCTGTCAATAAAAGGAAAAAGGAAAGACCTTTCAATTGTTCATGAACAATTGACTTTTAATTTTTAAACTTTTTTGTTTGAATCAAAGATATGTTTAGCAAGTGTAATTTCTTCCGTTGATTATATAAGATATTTGTATCTACGTTGTTGATTCTTTTTGTGAAACAAACCTGGACCTTTTTCTCTCAATCAGTATTTACATTTATGATAAGGAAAACTTGTTAAAAGATAAGAACAATCAAATGTGTATATACTAGGGAAGATGGAGTGGAAGTGTACTCCAAAAGATATATTGACTTTTTAGTATAAAGATTTGATTTACACTGTCCTTAGCGTAAGCAGAATCACAACATCTCCAAAGTCAAGTTTTGATTCCAGATAAAAAAAAATATGTTAGTAATCTGAAAATCGGTTTCGTGGAGCATTTCGCAGATCAAGCAATATAACGTTGTTTGTGAGGACACTCACCGAATTAGACTTATTACCGGGTTTGTACTAACATGATCAACACGACGGGTACCACATGTGGAGCAGGATCTGCTTACATTTCCGGAGCACCTGATATCACCACCAGTTTTTGGTGGGGTTCGTGTTGCACAGTCTTTACTTTTATATGTTGTGTTTTGTGTACTACTGTTTGTCTGTTTGGTTTTTTTTTCTTTTTTACCCAAGGCGTTGTCAGTTTATTTTCGACTAATGAGTTTGAATGTCTGTTTGGTATCTTTCGCCTCTCTTTTACAAAATTGGCAAAATTTCTTAATCTCAATGTTGTCAAATACAAATATGGTAAGACACAATTTATTTGGTCATTTTCGAAGTTTTCATCTTTATTACTAGACATGTTTTCGCTGCTACTTATTGTTATTATTGACAATGCATATATTAAATATATATAATAAGTTAGAAACGTTTTGATAATTTTTTATATTATCAAAACAAGTTGGAAAATCATTGAACTCATCAAAAGCAATGCCCACATTTAGCACGAACTCTGAATTATTTACACTGGAAATCTCCCTTCTACATAAACATAGACTAATAAGCTGCCAATTAAATGAAATGAGTTGCTTTCCCGCAATGACTCATTCCTTTGCTTAACTTGCATTGCAGTGTCAGATTTTATGTGCAAACTAAAAAAAACCTCTATACTAAATATATTTTAATAGAATGTATATATATATATATATATATGTATTTTTGTAAATCAAAGTTATACCTGTAACCATGACTATTATCATTAATGGATTAAAAATGAATAAAGATGAATACATTCTAACATCTTTCGGACACTTTAATCTGATAAGACACTGGCTTGAAAGTTATTCCAAAAATTGGTTCAAAATCAGGTTCCGAACATAATTCTATTTCAAACCTTTGGAAAATATTGACAACGAACAAAAATAGTTCCATTTTTGCAAGAAATTCGCCTGGACAGCGCCTGCGTCCAATACCAAATGTAAGAACTTCGTCTGCTCTCTGCTGATTAATTTGGTTATCATTGTCTAAAAACCTTTCTGGTGAAAACTTCTCGGGGTTTGTCCATAGTTTAGGATCCATAGCTGTGGCATACATATTGCAAAGCACAACAGTACCTTTCTTAATTTTGTGGTTTCGGAACACAGTGTCGGTTGTCGTTGAGTGTGGAAGCGCCATTGGTACCACATTAGCCACGCGGATTACCTCTAATATCGCAGCTTCGGTAAACGGAAGTTTTCCTTTGTCTGTTAGCTTCGGCTTTCTATCACCAATCACGGAGTATATTTCCTCTTGTACTCGTCTTTGTACATTATTGTGGTATGACAGATATAATATGATCCATTCTAGCGTAGTCGAAACGGTTTCAAATCCAGCACCTATAAAGTCTGACAAAGATGACAAAATCTCCTCTTTTGTAATTCCATTGTAAAGTTCCGGCGAATTTCCGTATTGTTCCGCGGCGGAAATCAATCCATCCGTGATATCCCTGTGATTACTATTGTCATATGATTTCACATGCTCATTAACTTCAGAAGAAAACACCGTTTTGTATAATGCGATCACTTTCTGAAATCGTATAGCTTTCCAGGGCATTACAAATCGCAACCATGGCATAACATCAAGTGGGTTTCCCGTTCCGGCCGTTTCGTTGAATATTTGACTATTTTCGATGAACTGCAAAAAGTTTTTATCCTCACGGCAGTTTCTTGCAGACCCAAAACAAAGCTGATATATTATACAGCCTATTCCTAAAAATATGTCATCATGTGGACTGAAGTGGTTTTCTTTTCTTTCAAGAAAGCTCTTTATGACCGTTTCTATCTCTTTATTAATTACGTCCTCTGTTGGGTTATTTTTGGCCGAAACAAATTGTCTGAGAACGTGATTTGCAATTTTCCGGTGCATTTTCCAACGAGGGGTGTATGATCCGAATGATATACTCTTCATGTTATAGTAACTTATCCCCGTATAAAATTCAGGGCGATCTGAGAACACTTCACCTTTGTCCATCAATGCTTCACGTATTGCTTCTCTGCTGTTTAAAACAATTGTTGGCCAACTTCCCATGCGAATTTTAAACACGTCACCGTAAGTTCTAGATATGTTCATTAATGTTTTTGCTGGATTACATCCAAGAAGCGGCAAATGCCCAAGAATAGGAAATCCCCACGGACCTGGTGGTGAAAGATACAAATCATTCCAAAGTGTCTGAAAAAATTTAACTAGCACAAGAGTTACTGTAAATATCAAAATAAAAAAACTAATTCCAATTCCTTCATAATTTGAAACTTGCAACTCGTCCATTTTGATATGGTGTTTTCGTTGTAATCATTTAAAATACACTATATTCTCCTTAGAAACTTTCAATACAAGAAATATTATTACATCATAGATGTTTTGTAAGTAAGTTAACACGTGTATGAACGTTTCTAATCACCGTCTCATTTACCTGGACTTTTTATAACATGCGTATATAGATATGGCTTACATAAGAGTACATATATATATATAGATATATGTACTCTTATGTAAGCCATGTGACTGAAGGATAAATACATATTAAATGTTTATTATTCGAATTACCATTACATAACTAAATTTACATATATATACAGAAATGTTATATAATTCTAGAGTGCACAGTTCTTAAAGGGTCAATATTCAGAAGTGTTTACTTTAACTATTTTATATTATGTAATCTCTTGTCTATATTTAACTTTTTATCTCATAATAAGAATAAAAATGTGTTTATCAAAAGGGGATACTCGTTGTAAGAAACAGGAGACAATATCACGGACATTAATCGAAAAAGGACATCAGCACTATAGGTTAAAGATAAAAACGAAATGAAGCAATTTATAATTATTTTACTAAAATCTATGGGTGTTCTTTATAAAGAGAAGGTAATATCTGGGTTATCATATTGTTAAAAAAATCAGTGCATTCGTTTTCAACAAAGTGAAAATAATTTACCAGTGACCAGTCATTTGAAGGTCAGTGTGATTCAATAACCTTTCTTATAACCTTCAATCATGGTTGACGATTATTTTGAAAGAATCGAGGTATTTCATCATGTCTTCCATTTTACAAAAAGGATGAATGTTATATAAAATACAATATATTCTACAAAAAAACATATTATGTACGTGTGCTTACATCCACTTCATTTGATTGTTGGATATTTGTCTCATTGACAATCATACCACATCTCTTTATTATTATATTATTTAACTTTCCTTCTATTTTCAAAGACATTTTGGGATTTTTATATTCGGTTTACGCATATAGGGTACACATACAATTCTTTACAAATCTATTATGAACAGCTCCTCAATCAAGACAAATCGAAAATTTCTTAAATAAATCTAAAACTTGAACCTTTGCAAAATTCCTTTGCAGATAATTTTGGTGTCAAATTCCCTTAAGATGTTTTAAATTTCCTTATGGAATAAAAAGGGTTGCTTCTTTTCTTTAAAAATTAGGTTTCTATTTTTGTTTTTATCTTGCATTTTAAGATACTATCAACGGTAAAAATTTTGCATCAGATGCGCATTCCGACAATTGATGTCTCTTCAATGATGCTCGATGCCAAAATATTTGAAAAAATCAAAAACCTAACAGAAACGTTGAAGATCAGATAAAATTAAAAAGCACCTAATGTAAAGCCAAATCATGACAAGGAATCAGAACTTTGCATGAGGTAAAAAATACCTTTTGCTACATGAGAGTTCTTTTCTCTTTTCCCTTTTTTCTTTAGTTTTTTACTTTTGTTTTTAACTTTGTTTTTAATTTTATGTCACCCCTTTGGAAAAGGGGGACATATTGTTATTCTACGATTTTACATTCCGTTTTTTTGTCCAGCTGGGAGATTTCAAGATGGCCGCCGTTACCACGGAAACGGCAAAAATGTGAAAAACCGAAAAGTGGTCCAAATTTAATGAAACTTTCAGGAAATATAACTCGTCATTCGAAAGTGTGCCATCCATCTTTTGAACTTCCAAAATGGCCACTGTTGCCATGGAAACAGTTCAAATGTGACAAAAATGAAAAAATTAATCCTTTTAAAATTAATTCATAATTAATCAACCATTACAGATACGGACCCAAAAACGACACCCCGTAACAACAGTATAAACTGTAAAATTGATTGCCGTTGGAATTTTTAAGATTCCTGCTGTAACCATGGAGGTAAGGCTAAAAGCGTAATATTGACCCATATGGGATAAAACGTCAAAGTAAAATTGCATACAAATTTAAAGCTCAAACCCGAATGAATGTTATTGAAATATCTTGTAAATTTTCAAAATGGCCGCCGTAGCCATGGAAACAGCAACGATGTGAAAGTTCGAAAATCCATAAAAAAAACCTCGTAAATTTGAGTCAAAGTTCTGTAATCAAGTGTATGTACATACGATCAAAATCAAATCTGTACTGCTAACATCTTCTAGAATATGCTAGAAGAAGGGAAAAAACGTTACACGTGCTTTTACTCGTGCTCTGAAAAGAGAATCGTCACCAATCTACCTTAAATGAATGAAAACTGAATCGAGTAACAATTACTAAACACAGGCGTCCCGCTTGATGTTCTGACCTAGAAAGTGAGAAATACTAAGAGTACATATTAGTGACATTTCTGCACTTTCATTAAAGTACACATCCGGGATTCAAAAACCTGCTAAAATATACACATTAGCTGAAATCAATCGGTAAACGTGTAATTCAATTGTACAGGAAATACATATCAAATGCATGTATCGTGTGATCCGCGATCAACCATCCGTTACCTATTGAAGAACATAATGAACAGTTAGTATGCTACTCTGTTAATATATACACATGTAGTCTGTTCAAAGTTCCCCTCTAAAAAGACTGTTAATGTGGTAAGTCCAATCTAATATCCTTGAGCATCACGTGACACGACGTTTTTCCTCGCAAGCGGTCTTATTTTAGATTTAAAAGATTTCCCCAACTATATATAGATCTCAAACTTTAAAAAATCTCAAATTGCATTTTTTTTCACGGGAGGGGCATGGAAGTTCTGACATGTATAGATGTGCCATTTTACTTTGGTATATTCAAAATGGTTGCTGCTACTGTGGCAATTTCAAGTACGGGGTGACATTCTCCGTTATTGCTTACAATAGCAATTCTAGTTGTTTTTGTTTTTTTTTTAATTTTTAGTGTTGGTTTGATGGTTAGATAAAAATGGAAAGGTAAAAATGTTATTATTTAGCTTAGATTACTCACAATAAAAAGAAAATTAACCAAAGGTTGGAATTGCAAATAATGTATCAGATATAATAATCCTAATATTCCAACAAACTTCGAAGTGAGGAGTGTTAAATAACATGATGACTTCCATAACAAATCACTTTCTCATACATGAATCGTATTTCCTTGTCACAAAAGTGCTCGGCTCAATCACTCCATAGTTTTATGACGTAAGGGAATGACTTATCAGCGTTGTAACAGTTTAAGATCTAGAGAACTTACCACATCTTATTATTCTAATATTATTAGTGATGCCATAATGTGGGAACAGTACTTATCCAACTTACTTCAAGAGGTAAATATATAAGGAAGGATAATGGCCATGGTTAGTGCAATAAAGGAATATAATTCCTAAGTATTATATGGGGTATTTCTTCCGCAGTTTTCTTGCTTCTCTTTACTATTTTAGTGGTCTTATCAATTGCATATATTCAAATAAGTAAAACATTTGAAAAACATTAAAAGTGGTGATTTGGGAAACATTGAAAGTAGCGATTTGGTAACATTGTAAGTAGTGATTTGGTCAAAGTAAAGGTATGAATTTGTGCAATTTTTAATTCAATTTGACTTTTACAATTAAATGCATTTTTACCAATGGCAAAAATGATTGGTCTGAGACGAAAAATACCAAAAGGACATTTAAACTCACAAGTCAAAAATAAAGTGACAACGCTACGTCTGAAAAAAGACAAACAGAAAAACAATAACACACAAACTAAAAGATGAGCAACACGAACCCCAACAAAAACTTGGGGGGTGATCCCAGGTGCTCCGGAAGGGTAAGCAGATCCTGTTCCACATGTGGCACCCATCGTGTTTCTCATGTTAGTACAAACATGGTGGTGAGTCTAATTCGGTAGTTCACATTCGGAGAAAAGGGGACGGGATTATAGTTAAGACAATTGGAACATATCCGTTGTCATCTGTGAAACAGATATTTCATAACAGTCATTCAACTCGAGATGGCGTCCGTAAAATTTACTAAGGGATGATTTCAACTTCACCACCTGAAACTCTTGGTTTGATAGCTTCCTTGTGAGCAGCAACCCTCTATCAAGGAAATCATTATAGGAGATGCAAGCCCTGGAATATGGTATCAACTGGGAGATATATACTCCGTATGCAGGCGCTGCTGGTATGTTGCTACATAACAATGGAGAGTTCACAATTGGGAAGCTGAACTAATCTCTTTACATCTTAAAGTTTTTGTTTTCAACCAACCCTCCGTAGGAGATGAGTTTGGTCAAACACAAGTATTGTGAATAAAAGGTCTTAAATGTACAAAATGATCTTTGTCAGTTTACTTTTCAAGAAAGAAAACAGAAACCCCACAAATTAATTAGAATAAGACATTTTGACCATATCTTGGCATATGAGGCATGTATTGGCTTTTTATGTGATTACTAAGGTGAATTAAAAAATAAAATTTGTAAGAATGCAGCACATAACTTCATTAAATCAATAAGGGTTCTTTACTGATACGTTTTCAATTGTTTTTTTTTTCAAAATGAGTTGACCCAGGAACATAATATGTCATACAAACACATATCAAAACATAAAGGACAAAAGGTCTGAAAATTCAAAAGTGTAAATTTACTTTTAGTTGTTTAGAAGTACACATAACTAATAAGAAGGATGGAAATAAATCAACTTTTCAGTGTTAATTTACCCTTAATTTTGCTTTTAATGCCTGAACCCGTATCATATTAACCAATTCTGATTTAGGTACCAGAGAGATCAACATTTGCAAAACACTGGCACATAAGGGGCAGAATGCTTTAACAGTCGTCTAATTTCAACTAAATACAAGTTATGTTTACTAGATCAAGGCATATTTCTGTAAAAAATTACCAAACAAATATTTTCCTAATATAATGTTGACTGAATTCTTATTCTTATTATTATGCATATTGTGCATACAGATGTACTGATATAAAAACTGTCCAAACTTTTTTAATCATTGCCAGAATGTGATAAAATTTGGCATTTATACTACTAAGACATCATCATGCCAAGTGAATATAAAGTTTCTTAAGAATACACCAACTTGTTGATGTCTAATAGGCTTCTAACACAATTAATTCCCTTTGTTTCGTGGTCTAGGAATATAATTCCCAAGTATTATATGGGTCATTTCTTCCGGAGTTTTATTGCTACTGTTTTCTTTGGAAAGTTTACTATTTTTAGTGGTCCTATTAGTTGCATATATATTGAGTAAAACATTTTAGAAACATTTATTGTTGAAAGTGGCATGTTTTCACGGCTCTCAAAAGAAAAAGGCAGCAATAGACTGGGAGAAGCATAATTTATCACAATAATAATGGTCTATCAGCAGTACAATTTATGTTTGAACTGGTGCAAATTGTTTTAACTCAATACGTTTACAGATAAATGCATTGTAACCAATGTTAAAAATAATTGTGCTCTGAGACCAGAGACACAACACAATGTGAATATGAGCTCATTCGCCATTAACGTTCATCAGTGCATAATAACCTGATACAATGTAACCAGTACAAAGATTACCGGTACCCAGTCCGGGTTACTTTCATGTCAACTTAGTATCAATTAGCTGGTTTCTGATGATCGGCACGGCGAATAGGTAAACTTCTATGAGATGAGTATATGACAAATTTTTAAGATATATTTAATAAGGTATAACACGTTTTCATATCGGGTCTAAATCATTTCTTGTTTAATTGATGGGTAATATCACGGATAATGCTTCAGAGCTTGACATGTTTATTTATTTGGGGATTTAACAACCGTACGCGGTTTTTTTTTCTCAGTTTTGATTAGGATTTGATACAACAGTCCGTTGTTATAATCGCCGTAAATTTCTTAACATATTTCTGACGCATCAGTCGTGGTCTTTTGTGAAATTGTTTCTGACTGTTTCTTCCTTAGATTTTCATGGACCTAATTGTTTAGTCGTTTTGTTTTCTATAGCCCTTTCGCTCTCTATATTTATATTAGCGATATTTTTCTTTGGATTTGAACTTTATCTTCAGATGTGGATACTAAAAAATCCAAACATCGGTTTAATTATAAAATCATAGTTTCTTGCACAATGGTATAACAAACATTTACTTCTCTACCCTTTACACTTTAAACCCCCTTTTTAACTTAAAAACAGAATAAGTCCTACTTTATCATTAAAAGAATGTCCAACGTAGATACAAATATCTTGTTTTCGGAAGGGATAAAACATACACGATAATAAAAACAACTATGAAATTAACAAAATATTCCCTTAGACCGACATCATCTAGATGCTGGATGTTTTAATTGACAACATATTTGTAAAAGGGTTGCTGCTAAACAAAGAAGCTATTAAGGGGGTAGACCTGGGGTATGTGAAACAACTCTTACAAATGTATTGGAAGTCATTTCTGTGTTTTAATTTAGCAGTAACATGAGTTATTACAACATATATTGACCAAGCATTTATGTTGTTTACATCTGTCTTTAAGAATGATGCAGCCGCATCTATTAAAGAAATTTGGACAATTTTGACTCCACCAAGCATTAGATAATGGAATCAATATTTTTTAAGTTTCAAAAATCAAAAATTGAATAGATAGAAAGATAACGTTCATACATGACACGCTTCAAAAATAAACTATGTATCGAGGAGTTTTAGACAACCATCCTAGTACAAGCTTATGCTGACAAATAACCTACATTAGCACAAAGATAGTACTAAGATAGTTAGGACAGACGATCTGCATCAAATTTAGCGTCTGTTGTCAGAAGGATTTTGTAGTTTTTGGGAAGGAAATCAGTATTACGTATAATAATGTTGATATAAGAATAGTAAAAGGTAGTCGTCCTATGCTGAATATTACTAATTTTCCTTATAAACTTGACTACTGTTATTATTGAAACCATACAATTTTCGCTTTTAATCACTCAAAAGTAGTGCACAGAGAGACTGTAGAAGGTTAAAAGGAACAAAATAGGAATTTTGTCTAAACAAAATCTTTTTTCGTATGCCTTTAGGCCAAATTGATTGAATATTTTGTAAATTTTTGACGGCCAAATTCCATTAAAAGTTTCTGATTTTCAAGGTTCATAAACAACAACTGTCCCAGCATTTTTTTGCAGGAATTAAACGATACGTTTTTTATCTAGCGAATAAAGAACATTGAATAAGAGGAAATCTTTAGTGTTTCCAAAGGCTACCCCTTAAACCAAAGGGTCAATGTGGTAAAATGAAGGTCCTTCTTTCGAAAGTTTTACGGACGCCATCAAGAGTTGGTTGACCGTTATGGAATATATGTTTCACAGATAACTACAGTTTGTTCCTATTGTGATAACAACAATCCCATCCCCTTTTCCTCGAATCACCTAATATGTACTTACAGTGAGCAATACGACGGGTGACTCATGTTTAGCAGAGTCTGCTTACCCTTCCGAGGCGCCTGAGATCACCCCTAGTTTTTGTTTTGTGAACTTATTTGTCTTCTCGGCGCCTTTCGTTGTTTGCCATTGCATTGTCAGTTTATCTCAAATCATCAATTTTGAATGTCCTTGGTATTTTCTGTCTCTTTTTTTCTAGTTCTCCTGTCTTGTTGGTTCTTACTCTTCAAAACAATGCATGCAAAAATAGCTTTTTTAAAGGGTTTATGAACATTTATAAAAAAAAATATTTTAGAGTTTAAAAAGCGTATTATGATAATGTTTATGCCAGCCAAAGACCGACCAGACAGTATGTATCTTCGCCATGTGAGGATCACTCGCGTTCACCTGTTCACATTTTTTCAAATTTTATGTGTTGGAATATTATGTTACATCAAAACTTTAAATTATTACTATTCAGTAAGAAATATGCTTATTCTGTAAATTGTTGTGTTCAGATCGTGCATATGAAAATTTCCTGTTGTATAATGATTCTGACATGATAGATCTTTTTGTCTGTATCGACGACATATGTATGACGACACTACCCCGTGACCCCTCACCCCTGAATCTGTCACTGTACTGCATAAATGATACCATTTATCAATTTTGATTAATATCTGATTAAAACAAATCACGGGGAAAACTATTTTAATTTCTTTGTAATAATTTGGATATCTGGGATAATAAGCAGTAGATAAGATGACATTAGGTATATTTGATCATACATGTATTTGGTATGTAATATGAGGTACTAGTACTGCAATCTAATTGAAGTACCGGTAGTAAATCGTAAAAAGTAGATTTAAGAGAAATCTGAAATCTGATAGAATAAAAATTCGATCACCTGAACTAGATATTATTCTTGATAGCCCAACTGTCCAACAAAATATAAAAATATTGCCTATCAATCAATTGTCTTGGAGATTATTAAAATATATTTAACATTTATTGGTAGTGAAAAAAAAAATGTCATACCCCCCAAAAAAAATCAAAGACAATGCTACCCGTTCTCGAGTATCAGTCTTCCAGCCCTTACCAATAAATTGTTGTTTTAAATTGTAATGGATTATGGATCTTACAAATATGAAACTGAAGACGTAGGAATCATGCCGGCTAAAGAGACGTTTTGATTCTGCAATTCCCTTCAATTCCCTCCAATTGTTCATTTATAAATTTTGAAATTATAAAGAAACTAAGGTTTCAACTCCATCGGGCAAAGTTGACCTTTGACTGATTTTGCTATTTTTTAATGTCCTTTTGATCATATAGCTCATCCACTCTTTCTGTTCTTTTGCATCCTAAGCTTTCAAATATTCGGCTCTGAGCGTAAATGATGAAAATAAATTCAGAATAGCGCTTCGGACGCATGAAATTTCTAACTTGTTTTCTTTTTTTTCCACTATTGCAGAGCTTTTTGTTCTCAATGGGTATCTTGGTCTGACCTCTGTTACGAACTGTTTTATTAGTGTTGTAATGTGTAATCATTGCTGACACAATACAAGGATGCATGGATGTAAGGTTAATTTTGTCTGCAATGGTGGACGTAATGATACGTCTAGATTTGTTAACTCGTGCAAGATCGTGATTTTGGAGGAAAATACCGATGCTTACGAATGTATAGAATTTGCATCGCTAACATCAATGAACAAGTTCCGAATACGACCAGTTGAACATTTCATTCGATTTACATTATTCTTAATTTTATACAATTTTTTTTTGTACATTTTAGCACCCTATTATTCTCTATTCTTAATTTTTTTGCCCATTTTTCTTCATTCTTTTTTTTTTTTTTTGGGGGGGGGGGGGCGCATTATTTTCTATTCAGTAAACCACCTCGCATATCTTGGGTAATTTCAAATAAATATCTGATATTCAAGCGGGATAGGATGCATAATACTACTAGTATAAGAGTATCTACAAGGAGAAGCTGTTTACTTGGTCGCTTTTTGGTGGGCTCTTTTAAAAGTCGGTGAGATTAATATACTACAACCAACCAACAAAGAGGGTTGCCTACTATTAATGAAAAAAAATAAGGAAAATGTTTTTATTTTTTATATTTTGCTGTTTGTCTTCTCTCTCTGGCCATGGTTTTCAGTGTTTATAAAGTGCGAATCCAGTTAGTTCATGTTCACTGTCGTATGCGAGTATGTCTATTGTTCAATAAAGGATGATGGGAAAAACTGCGTTTGTTTTACTTTTTGAAAATAAAAAATAATTGATTTGAATGTATGTTTTAACACAATGTCATTAGAATATCACTTTTTAATGTTTAATAACAGGATTAAAGTCCAAAAAAGTGTAATTAAAGCAGCCAAATCCATAATATTGATTACTGAATGCGATTCATTTTAACTATAAATGCGATGGTGCGATCATTTCTGATGTGGAATTTTTGGAGGTGCGATGAATTTTCATTGTTGTTTTATATGATAATTCGAAATGAAACAACTGAAAATAGTCTTTTAATGTCTTTAATATTGATTATATTTACAATTTGAAATGCAAGCTAGTCGTAGATGCTTACTTGAATATACACGGGTATAACCAACGTATGGTTGATTCCGGACGTTGTGCGTTGTGTACCGTTCGTCGATTTTTTTTTCTGTACGTTCGTTGCGTGTTTTCGTCATAGTTCTGTGTCGTTCTTTAGTGAAACATCGAGAACTTAATTAGCTATTTCTATTGAAATACCGATCTTTTATTTTTTGTTAGCAAGCATTTGCAACTACTAAAACTATTTGACATTTCTTACATTTCTTATTGAAGATTAAAACAACCTGAATTTTGTATTGGTTTGACGTGATCTTACTGGAGCTAGAGAAGCTAACTTATCGGGAGCGCCTGATTGCAATCCAGTTTCTTAGAAATCCAGTATTTTGATCTTGAGGTCAAAGGTCAAGTTCACACGAAGGTCAGGGTGATATGCTTCACATCGCCTTAAGGTGATACACGTTCATATCATGCATATTCAAATATTTTTGGTGAGTTTCCTATTAGTGTGTCATAGATCCGAAAATATACTGCAGTAGAACATCTATGAATATAACGTATTTTTATGGCGAATTTTCCTTGAAAAGTTTTAGTACTCGCTTAAAAAAGCTTTGAAAATTTGTCACACCGTACCATACATATTTCTACCATATTGATAGGCTTTTGCACAACGAACAGTACAAGAATGTACAACGAACGGTACTAAAGAAAGCAAACAAACTGCAAATAGAATGAATCGTACAGTGTCAAAATTCTGAGGTCAGTTTTTCAAGTAAATGTCTGCAAATAAAATCAAACAACGGGTTTCTCATTCGCATTATGTATTTCAAACAACAACAAATCACAAAATACACGGTCGCATTTAGTGTAAAAGCCAACCAACTATGTTCTATTTGTAGTTTGATCAAGTTTGAGTTACACAGAGTGTTTGTTTCGCGATGTTTACAAGTAATTCACAGATCTGTCTATTTAAAAAAGTCACAGGGTATTCATGTAAAATAAATAATAGACAATGCTGTCCGGAGCAGTAAACTTTGTTTTCATAAACATTGAATACTTAACTGAACAGTACGTCAATTAGTCTTTGGTGAAAATATTAGCACGGTCTATCTACCAACATCGCTTCTTTGTAACAACGATTTATAAGAAATTCATACATAAATTAAGGTTGGTCGAACTTTCT
The DNA here is from genome assembly GCF_021869535.1 of Mytilus californianus. Lineage (NCBI taxonomy): Eukaryota > Metazoa > Mollusca > Bivalvia > Mytilida > Mytilidae > Mytilus > Mytilus californianus. Next base: position 86,242,785 of record NW_026262701.1, read on the forward strand.
TTACTGTATAAGATGTACTCAGACTTTGTAAAACGTCACTAGTATCTGAGCAGAAAGTTGATGAACCAGGGGAATGTCAAAGAACGTCTCGTCCTTTTCCTAAAAAAGTTCATCGGAAGGTACCAAGACCCTGTTGATAAATATTCCGTATCAACTTCACAAATAACACACGATGGTCTTGAAGTATAGATTCTGGGTATTATCATCTTAATAACGTGTTATAGTATTCTTTTAATTGTCTTTTTGAATATTACTTTTACTGTTTAGTCAATGGCATGTAAATATCAATTATCCAATCATCCAAGCGTCAAATGTAAGGCGATTGTTTGTGCGAGATGAAAACGTTACCGTTCACTTAATCGTGAAATGAAGATCGTTTTGTGAACGCTATTTATTATCTAAGATGCATCCATTAGAGTTTTTTTCCTAATGCTTGTAGTTTAAAGGTTTGGTTGGCTTGCTTGCTTTATTTGTATAAATGTTTGCTCAATCTTAATTACAATGCTTAAGCAAACATTCATACAAAAAAAGTAAGCAAGCCTTTAAACTACAAGCATTTGAAAAAACAGCTCTAATGACGTTTTAGACCGAAACCGAAAACTTTGCTTTTTCGCTTACGTGGATTGGCTTAACTGTCTAAGATATATGTATTCAATGATGGCGTGTCATAGGAAAGGATAAATTTTATCCTACATATAGATCTGGATCTGGACAAATTATTAGAGAAAATAGAGTTGACTATAAATGCTATTTTTACGGAATTGATTGATATATTACCTCAGACTTTCACTCACAAAGTATGCATCTATGTGACCCGCCATGACATTTCAAGGCTTATGGAGGTAGAACGTCATTGTTAGAAAAACGCCGGTAACTATTATAAACATGACAAATATCGAGATTCAATTGTATAGGTATTTGTGAAGAAGAGATAAACACTTTACCTTGGCTTCTTTTTCGCTGATACAGAACTATACTAGTCAACAAAAGAAACGATACAAGGCAATGTATTTTCCATATATAATAAAATTGGATACACTATACCAAGGTAAATAATAGCCCAATTGGTCTAATATTTACAGAGTGTTATTTTCTTATCAAAACCATTGATTTAAGGCAAATACGCGAATTTATTTTTTTGCAATTTTTGTTATTTCAAAAATCGTATTTTCACCCCAAAATTCAAAATTCGATATCAGAACTTAAAACTTTTAACTTAAACATGGTCTGCTTAAAATTGTTAATGCCTTTGCAGATATTTGAATACTTAATTCTCATCTTTAAAATAAAGTGCCGACTTTTGTCATCATTTTCCGCAAAAGGAATTTGACCCCTGTGTTCATTAACACGGTATTTTCTCACTTTCCAATTTCGTCAGATTCTTTTAACCATGTGCATTTGCTTTACAAATAAATGTTTTTCATTAGATAATTTAACAGTTTTTCCTATTTATTATATTTTATGATAAATTGAAGTTCAAACTTGTGTATCGGTTCTTTTGCTGACTAGTATATAATACATCATATATTAGTTCTGAAGAGTTTAACGTTATCGTTTGAAGTGAAAAATATTTGAATCTACATTCTAAATTGATACAAAAAATCAAAATTCTCTGCTCTATAGATTTTCATAAATGGAGTCTAAAATATATCCATAATAAATGCACCGTATCAAATGCATATATGAGAACAACTACTTATAAACTGCTACGCGTCGCATACTGTGTATAGAGACATGCATCATAAATCTAAGTTTAAAGACAAATTAAAAAAAAATGAATTCTAAAAGCTTTCTTTGACAAATTTTATACTAGCTTCATTTTAACAAGTTTAAATTACATTTTCTAAAATAGAGCTATGAACTGTTTGTAATGTTGTAAATTTAATTCGTTTGAAATTTTTATTCAAATACGCTGTTGAAGATTACTAAGCGCCAATAAAATACAATAATTTTGTATTTTATAAATTAGTGTCTTCGATAATGAAAAATTCGTCATCGAACAGTCTCATTATCATATCGGTATTCGAAATGACCCGTTTCATTGTTACAAAAAATAGGTCATAATAACATGACAGAGCTTTTTTGCTTCAGAATGTCTAGATAAATATACAAAAAGCAAATTTTAGACAATGTACCCTCATAAGCCTGGAAGTGGCTAGTCACATATAGTCAACGCCGTTTTTCTCACAATGATGTTCTACCTCCATAAGCCTGGAAATGTCCTGGCGGGTCACATATAATCAATCCTTCTGACTTCATAAATTTTGTTAGAGAGTCGGCTGAATTAAGACGTTATATGATGAACATTAATTAATTTCCTTCCGTGAAAATGCATCGCATGTACAAAACAAAAAAAATGAATCGCCCCTAGAGTGAAAATGAAAGTCTAGTATCATTATTCGACAGTAAACATGAATCGCATAACGAAAACAGCATAGTGGAATTTAATTCAATATCAACAAGCTGAATAACAAAACCTGTTTTAAGTTATACAACATTAATAATTATGTTAAAAGGTACATTTTTCTGCAAATGAAACTTAACTGCTGCTTTTAAATCTCTTGCACGCTTTGTTCGTGAACTATTCTTAATATTTATCTATTTGTGTATCAATTTTACACCTGGATGGCTGTAGGCGCGATGAAAACCCGTCCGCATCTCTATATATCATGAATTTGTAAAAACAGTACACATTATATCTTATAGCTTATTCTATTCAAAAATCATGAATTTGTCGTCTGTTTATTTATCATTCTACATAAGAAATTCATAACGGATACAGTGAAAATGGTATTTCAGGATTCGCACATTATATACACTGGTTTTGTTTATTTTTATTGGACTTTTTTTTCATTCTTTTTCAACGACAACTCATGCAACTTCTTATTTCTTGTTTGAAAATTCTTCTCTTGGTCATAAATCTGCATGAAATATTTGCCACTGTACGTTCAGAAAACAGTAATTAATCAATCATATCTCCTCTAAAATTGCATTTCTATAATAACTTTAGACATTATCAAATAATTGTTAAAAAATTCGTTTAATCCTTTGATCAGATATAAACACGTCTCGTCACTGTCCTATTATTTCAAATTTCCGATACAAAGTAAAAAAGTATTATTGAATATCAAAGGAAGTAACCCATCAAAGATACAAGGCTTGTGTTTCGTCTACAAATGAAAACATGTGAACACACCCACTCACCTGATTCGCTCGTCCTCAAAAATATAAAAATTCAAAATATAAAAACAATTCTATACAAAATAAAGGATGAGGTCACTCCGGCACTCCGGATACCGCACAAATGCCAAGGCAACGAACGAGAAACCGGAAAGCACATACTTGGATTCCAAACCGATACCGCTAAATGCCCAGCTGTATTCCTGGTAGAGGAAAGCCGAAAATCCTACGATAAAGCATCTCGGAAAGAAACAGCTAAAACCCTCAGACATCAAATAGATTGGTCTGATAGTTTCCCACATGGAAACTACTAATGGATCCCATCTGACCACATGTCTCAAACAAACTCGAAACTATCTGCAGAAACTTTCCTCAATAAAAAAATATAATCCAAAACATAAAATATAAGATGTAAGGATAATAATATTTATCCATGAAACCAATTTGGCAAAACAATTTCAATGATGTTGAATGATTCTCTCTGCAAACATTTTCACGTCCGCTCTCATCGGCATGCTCGACTCATCGATCTGTGAAAGAAGAGTGTGCCATATTCCGATGTAAATAAACTACGATTCACACCTCCTGTTTACAGAGTTCCGTTTTACAATACACTTACGATGGTACACAGTGCGTAACTTGCGATCAACTTAGTAGTCCTTTACGATGCCTTTGTGAAACACACGTAACGGGAACGTAGAACCACACGTAAACAGATCGTAAAATGATACGATGATCGTAAGTTAAGAAGGCTTTGTGAAACGGTGGCCAGAACTTTTTCTCTCAATCGGTATTTACGTTAAGAAAAAGGAATACTTGTTTAAAGATAAGAACAATCAATCGTTTTTATACTAGGGAAGATGGAGTGTGTATACTCCAAAAGATATGTTGACTTTTTAGTATCAAGAGTTGATTTAAAATGTCCCTAGCATAAGCAGTTCCACAATATCTCCGAAGTCAAGTTTTCCTTCCAGATATAACAAAAGATGTTAGTAATCTGAAAAGTGGTTTCGTGGAGCATTTGGCAGATCAAGCAATATAGAATTGTTTGTGAGGACACTTACAAAATTGGCAAAATATATTAACCTAAATGTTCTCAAAAACAAAAACGGTACGACATATTTTATTTGGTCATTTTCGAAGTTATCATCTCTATAACTAGATATGTTTTCGCCGTTACTTATTATTATTAACAATGTAGATGTTAAATGTATATATAATAAGTTAGAAACGTTTTGATAAAATATGCATTATCAAAACAAGTTGGAAAATAATTGAACCCATCAAAAGCACTGCCTACATAAAATTGTAGATTGTTTGCGTGTAGATATTTTGCGAAGTATTATCGCGAATGTCGACGTCACATTTAGCACGAACTTTAAATTAAAACACCGGAACTCTTACGTGTAGGAAAGGCATTATGCAACGTGTATCTGCAGAACGCCCCTACTACATAAACACAGGCTAACAAGCTGCCAATTTAACGAAATAAGTCAACTCGAGTTGATTTCCCGCAATGACTCATATCTTTGCTTAACTTATATTTGCAGAGTCAGATTTTATGTGCAAACTAATAAAAAGTCTCTATACTAAATATATTTTGATATAATGTATATATATATATATGTGTGTGTAAATCTAACTTATACTTGTAACAGATTATTTGTACAGATTAAAAGTGGATAAAGATGAATACATTCTAACATCTTTCATTGTCACCACTTTTTCTTCATGTATATTTTTTAATTTATTTCTTTTTTTTTATACCCTCGCTTTAAAAAAGTGGGGCATACTGTTTCACCTCTGTCCGTCCGTCCGTCCGTCCGTCCGTCCGTCCATCCGTCAGTCCGTTCATCCGTCCCAAGAATATTTTTCGTCGCATCTTTCTCAGGAAGTACATCATAAGGATTTCTGAAATTTGGTTTCAGGGTTTATATAAGTCAGCTATACCGTGTGATGCGTTTTCAGATTCATCACTCAACAACTTCCTGTTTACCGAACACTTACATCATTTTACACATGACATCCAAGTTGAAAATTTTCGTCACATTTTTCTCAGGAACTACATTACAAGGATTTCTGACATTTTGTTACAGGGTTTATATGAGTCAGCTATACCGTGTGATGCGTTTTCAGATTCATCACTCAACAACTTCCTGTTTATCGAACACTTACATAATTTTACAATAACTATTTAAATATTCCAAATGCATATTTGGGCGGGGTATCATCAGTGAGTAGTAGCTCCTAATTTCACTGTTTTTTTTTTTTTTTTTTTTTGTATTATATATTTTATAATGTATTATAATTGTTTTCAGATACTTAGTCGATAAATTTAAAAAAAAACATATATTTTTATCATATTCTTACGATTTTAGAAAAATAGAAAATGACAGAAAACAGTGTTCACATTTATAGAATAAATGTCAAACTTTAAAGTTGGAAATTTTTGCGAGGATTTATTTTCGCTTACTTTCGCGTTTGAACTAAAACTTATTCTTTAAAAAATTGAAGAATCACGGGCAAGGAAATTTAAAGCATGAAATAAAATCTTCGGCCAGGTCTTCCACTACTAATCGAGAAAAACATTAAAATAAACCACATTTCTATACTCCATACAAGGATTTTTCAACAAATCTCAAGCTTGTACTCATTGACAGGCACACTTACAGTCCTAAGTCAGGAACTGATGTTCAGTAGTTGTCGTTTGTTGATGTGGTTCATAAGTGTTTCTCGTTTCTCGCTTTTTATATAGATTAGACCGTTGGTTTTCCCGTTTGAATGGTTTTACACTAGTAATTTTTGGGGCCCTTTATAGCTTGCTGTTCAGTGTGAGCCAAGGCTCAGTGTTGAAGACCGTACTTTGACCTATAATAGTTTACTTTTATAAATTTTGACTTGGATGGAGAGTTGTCTCATTGGCACTCATACCACATCTTCTGTTATCTACTCAATTGAAGGTAACACCAAGCAGAATATTAAAACATCAAAAGAATGTATTGACATAGTAAGTTTTAGCTCTTGTCATTAAAACAAAAGGGGTGTATAGTAATCGTTTTTACCTGTTCGTCGTCAGATCGCATAATCACTTGCTGCATTAGAATGAAACATGAAAGTCAAGTCTTAACCGAGGCCTTCAAAACATTCTGATATTTGAACAAACTTTTCTACCTTTAAATGAAAATAATAGTTTTTAAAAAATAAGGTTTGTCTGAAGCTCTTTTCTGGAGTGAAGTTTAAGCCATTCTCTCTAAAGTTTTACGGACATTATGATTCGGTTGACCGATTTGGAATATCTTAGTAACACATAATCATTGATATGTAAAATTGTAGCCATAATAACGTCCTATTTTCGTCAATGGTGACATTATTTAATAATTGTGATAGTGCTAATTTGTGAAAATTGTGCATCTTCATTATAATTTTCAAGACAATTGGCAAAAATGAAAAAAAAAATGTAACAAATTTGTCGTTTAAGGGCAATAACTCCTACAAAAGGTAGGTCTAATCAATTTTGACATTTTTGCATTGTCAAATTTTCTCTTTCTATAGCGATTTTCAAGATAAAAGAAAAATTTTTGCATTTTACCCATATGTTATATTTTAAACCATAATGGCCTTGTTTGTCGGCAGTCGGGGTCATCGGGCACAAGTTTTAAACAAGATACCCCATTGATGATTGCTGCCAAGTTTGGTTAAATCTGGTCCAGTAGTTCAGAGGAGCTGATCTTTGTAAAAGTTAACGGACGACAACAACAAACGACAGACGCCAAGTGGTGGGAAAAGCTCAGTTGGCCCTTTGGGCCTGAAGAGCTAAAAATGAAGAGCACCATATTTTTTCTACGCATTCTCAACTGTTTTGCCGAAACGTCAAAGACAACGTCTTGACAACACCCATTGTTGTATGACGTCAGAGGAGTGAAATTATCAGATTTATTTCACAGTTTTTATTTCACTCATGGTAATTCATTTCAAGCAATGTAATAAACATATATAAAGTTGAATGACTGTATCAAATTCAATTGCTTTAACTGTATATACAGTTGTGTATAGATTGTTTCAATTGTTATCCAAATGAAAAAGTGTACATTCATGTTACAAAATTTATTCTCCGTCAGGGAAATATATACTGGCATCTCAACGAAGATACAACAAAATACAGAAGAGATAGCAAAATAGATTTTAAAAATAGACGAGGACACTATAATATAATACAAGAATGATAAAAATGTTTGTTTTTAATATATATAAATTGTATTTATTGAAACCACACCTGCTTTCATATTGCTGCGTCATCAGAATTTTTTGTTATAAGTTCTCAGCTAAGTCAATTATGAGTTGTATGAATGAGAATAATAATGTGAACTACATCAATAGAACTACACGACATTCCTGATATCAGCATCTGGTCGTAAGAGTTGGTTGCTGAAGTATGGTAAATATGTAACACTCAGAAACATGTCCATCCCCCAAAACGTCTCCGATTCCCCCAAAAGTGTCCATATCTCGTCACCGAACTACAAAACATGTCTAGATGTTAAAAGGCACAAAAACGTGAACGCCCAATCATGTCTATTTATTAAAAACGCCCAAACGTGTACATTCCCTCAAATGTGCCCATATGAGTCCATAACGTCTTCTTTTTATGAACGTTTAATCATGTCCATATTTTTCAAACACCCAAACGTGTCCATCCTTATTTTAAAAACAGTGATTCGTTATCACATATGTTGTTTAAATACAAATGTAGTCGATATCATATGAGGCACCTTCGTTTTGATTTGTTACACCACTGTCCCAGGTTAGAGATAGGCGTGTAAGGTGTGTGTGTGGTGTGTGTGTGTTTAGGGGGGGGGTTAGCGCTCACAAACATGTTTAACCCCACCACACTATATATGTGCCTGTTCCAAGTCAGAAGTCCGTAGTTTAGTGGTTTTCGTTGGTTCGTGTATGTCATATAATTTTTTCGTAAATTGTTTTGTTATAAATTAGGCCGTTAGTTTTCTCAGTTAAATTGTTTCAAATTTCTCATGTCGGGGCCATGTATAGGCGACTTTACGGTATGGGTTTTCTCATTGTTGAAGGCCGTACGGTTGTCTATAATTGCTTACATCCACTTTGGTGGATAGTTATCTCATTGTCAATCATACAACATCTCCATATTTTTGTATGAAATATTTGCCACTGGACATTAAGCAATCAACAGTCAAGAGTTAATCTAAGTGTTGCAAATTAACTTGCAGTGATATTAAATATTAACATCCGGCGTTGAACAAACTGATGTTAATAAATGACCACTTAATCAATAGCTGAAGCACTAGGAAAACGTTTTCAATATTGAAGTGTTAAGTACCACCATTTAAAATAGAAAACTGTAAGAATCATATTGATTAAAAAAAAATTGATAAAATCACTGCAAGCTAAAATGATTTCGTATTGTCCAAACTTTTTACTCCATGTATCTTGCTTCTGTTTATTTGAAATCAGAAATCAGTGATTTCATCTTTTACTGTTGATAGTGTACAATGTACCATGTCTTAGACATTTGTCCTCTAGATATCCTTGAATAGCGGCTTTGGTCTTTTCTATAACGCTCATACCAAATCCCGATGTCTTCAATCGTGTCCCCCATCATTGAATTGCCGTAAACGGTATTGGCGTCACTGGGGACATATTATGGCTGAAAGTTTGAGACGTTTTGGCGTTTTAAAGTTAACACGTTTTGGCGAATAACAATTATCGGACATGTTTTGGCGAAATAGACACGTTTGGGGGAATCAGACACATTTGGGAGGTTAGACACGTTTGAGGGTGTTACATATATAATGGAAAAGTTATGATACATAATACAAAAGTATTGTACTTATTTTTAATTTGTTCTCGTCCTAAACATGCATGAATTATTTGCCACTGTGCGCTTAGAAATCAATAATTAATCATAATGAACGTCCATTAATTCTAATCTGTTGAGTTATTTCTGTCTCACTTTTTTAGTAAAGAGAATATTCAGGAACCTGAGCTCTCTTTTTGAACGCTGATATTCTCATCTTTAATGTTTAAGAATGGCAGATGTTTGGAAAGTAAAACTTGTTGTAGTCTAAATCATTCAGTTGCTGACTTTATGTTAATTTTGTATTTCGTCAGAAATACACACACGCTTTTACTTCGAAGGATATTTCACTTGGGCTTTACAAGTACGAGTTATGTACGTGCGAAAATCAAGAAACAATTTTTGATTTTTGATTATAACGATTAACGCGTGCGTCTGTGTTCTTGATATCCATCTCAGAGGAAACAAGAGCCAAAACATTTCTAGGTCCATTAAGAGTCGTTTGTTCTTTAGATTGGGGCTGATATTCGTTTTTTCATGACGAAAAGGGAGGGGGACGAAAATCACGTAAGAAGCAAAAATTTCAAGGAAATATATACAAGGTGAGTATATGCTTTAAAATTCTAATAATAAACAGAGCGACTGACAAAAACATAAATGATTGGGGCAATTAAGCTTAAACTTGTATATGTTACAGGCATTTTCTTGATTTAGGCATTTTGTAAAATGCCTGAACAGTTTAGGTATTTTCTAAAATGCCTGTAAGATTTAGGCAATCTATATATTGACTATTTTTTTCAGGCAAAAATTTCAAGGAAATATATACAAGGTGAGTATATGCTTTAAAATTCTAATAATAATCAGAGCGACTGACAAAAACATAAATGATTGGGGCAATTAAGCTTAAACTTGTATATGTTACAGGCATTTTCTTGATTTAGGCATTTTGTAAAATGCCTGAACAGTTTAGGTATTTTCTAAAATGCCTGTAAGATTTAGGCAATTTATATATTGACTATTTTTTTCAGGCGTTTTACATTATGCCTACAAAATTTGAAAGGCATTTTACAAAATGCCTGAATATTTCAAAAACTTATAAATGAAATGTTCACAAAAACTGAGCCATTGAAAGTATAGAACAACACAGACGTTTTATCTATGGTAATGACTGAATTTTGACGCTTGAATTTAAAGAGATTTAATTATCAAAAATAAATTCAACTGAATTATTTAAAATTCCCACACGTACTAAACTCAACAATTATTTGTTATTTCATATAATAATATTTGTCCTGATTATTTGGCTAATACATCGTTTTGCGTAAAATCTGGTATTAGCACTACAACTTCATTTTGTGAAACCAGGACCATGACACTTTCATCTCTGTCAACATTTAAACGTTTGAAAAACATGGGGTTTCGCAAACAGCACACACATGAATATATTGTCCTGTGTTTTCAGAAGATTTGAAGTATTATAAACGTGATTAGGTTAACATACATCTTTTGGGTTATCAGAGCATTCACCAGGCTGAATCAGATATTCGCATAGTGGGTGATGCATGTATAGCAGGAGATGCTATTGTCGCCTTACATTGTAATTCGTCAGATTATAAAGACCTAACAATGTCCTTGAGGCAGTGATGAAACTAATATCTTTATTTCACTACCAAACATGACCTTGTACGATGAAATCAATGCTTCAGAATGGAATTCGTTTTGCTGTGCAGCATGAATAAATTTGCATTCTTTCTGAATGGTGACATGAAATATGATGCCTTTTGTATGAAAAGTGTCACGCTCTCTGAACGTTAAGAACTCTTCCTCCAAGGTGGCCTGTTGAACGGTAACATCTGTTACTATCCAACATACCTTCTTTTTAAGAGGCAGTCAAAGTTCCTGTCCTTTAAACAAAGTTTGGAGACTTATTGGTTTTGCTCAGTTCTTATTATTATCTTTATTATTATTATTATTCACTCTTCTTTTTCTTCTGCCGCTTTTAAAATTTAACTGGTCGCACCCGTTCTTGTCAGATTAACTTAGGGTTCCGCAATATGTTAGACTAACATGTCTAGTGGTGCAATCACGGTTTTTTTTTTGGTGCAATGGGGTTTATAAAGGGGTACTTTGAAGGGCAAAAAGAAAGGAGGGGTTTACTATAGAACCCTATGGGATTTTATTTTTTTCAAATGATTATAACTTGAGAACAACAGTTAGTGATAGACACATGGGGTCTTCAGTAATGACCATGAGAACATATGATCTACTAAAAGGTCAAAAGGTCAATGGTCAATTATAACCTTGACCTGTGACCTTGAACTCTTTTTTTTTCAATTTATTCAATAAAGAGAGTGCTTAGGGGTTTTTATGTATGGGGATTTGTTTGTGAGACTTCATAACAGCATCCTGTTACAATCATTTTTTTTGTTTTCAATTGGTTCTCGCCCTGAATAAACATAAAATATTTGCCACTGAACGCAAACAAACGGCAATAATCAGTCAATCAAACAATGGATTTCTTTTTTGTTTGTTATGAATCTAGATTTTCTAAAAATTGTTTGTCAATTTTTTTTTAATGTAAGAACAATTTGTCCTTCTGTCACCATAACAATAAATCATTAAATTACTATATGAAATACAAAGTAAGTACAAATGTAAAGTAGTTTCACTTAAAAAAAAAAACCTATGACATACATTCAAACTTTCCAAGTTGGTATTTGAAGAATAAACTTAATTTTTCTGTACCATTAGGTATTTTCTTTGCAATATATTATGTGTATGGTCATATCTCAATGATACTCATTTTTTTACAAATTACCTGAAACTGAATAGGCAAATTGTTGAATTTTACAAAATTACTAGGTATTTTAGTCATTTTATATAATGCCTGTGAAGGTAAGGCATTTTGTAAATTGCCTGAAAATTCAGTCATTTTACAAAATGCCTAAATTAAGAAAACGCCTGTAACATATACATAAAATCTAAATAAACTTAATTGAAGAAATAAAACGGTTGATGAGAATTGTCCGTCATTGTTCACACCTAAACATAAAAAAATCGATTTCGAAATAACCGATGGGTAATTAGTTTCATGTTCATTGTATAAAAATGTCCTTTAGCCGTAAGGTAAATCTGTTGTATTGGAAATAGAATGGCAAGTTTACTCTATGTACTATTTGATAGACTTATTGGTTAATCAAAATTTTAATTATACTCTTTCTAGTGCACCATTTTTGTCACCCTCAGGAGGGTGTCACGTGCACCCGGTGACACCCCTCAATCCGCCTCTGGTCATATCATAATACAAACACATATGGCTTTATTATATACCAGCATAAAGTTTAAGCAAAGTTCAAAATCTAGAACGTCAAATATACCTCAATTCAAGTTCATCGGTCATAGATCTCAAATTAAATTACCCCATCACTTTTATTAATGGTTGAGGAGTAATGCTGCCGAACAGCTCATTTTGAATATTTAAAAGTGCCATATAAACGTTATTTTTCTTTTTTTTTAATAAAATATTGAGCTTATAATTTAAAAACGATAGAAAAAACCCGATAGAAAAAGTTCAGAAATAAGCATGTTATATCCCATTAAACATTCCCATTGCACCTGTCTGCGATAAGTCCCGAGTGCCAGTCTGAAAAACTTCCGGTTTTCCAAAAAAGGAATGCGTGACGTCACATTATGAACAAAGAATGTAAACAACAATGGCATCTGCATCTGTATCAACTTCGAAATATCAAGACGATAACCACGACAGTTCTGAAAGTGATTCTAATGAATTGTCTCTGTCCTGTGGTTCATCGGAATTTGAAATGGGGGAAAACGGGAGCTCAGGTTTGGGTGATGAGATGGTAGAAGCTACTGGTGCCATGGCAGGGGCTATGATTAATCCATATCAGTTTGAACCGTACAACTCAAATTCTGACGAATCTGAACCAGAAGACGGCGAAGATGAAGACTGGTAGACAATTCTTGGTAATTGATTAATGATAATTTATATATTCACGCATTCGCGTTTACGGGGTAAAAGGGATAAATATAAACTAAAATAATGAAAGTGAAGGAAGTGGGATACCTACCAGTTTTGTACCTATGCCGGCCGCCTAACATTAAACTTTAACTCCAATAAAAAATAATACCTAAAAATTAAATGTCATAAATATGCGTTAACCTACTTTTAAAATTTTTTGTAAGTAAATACATGTACAAGACATGTAATTCAGTGGTTGTCGTTTGTTTATGTGTAACATATTTGTTTTTCGTTCATTTTTTGTACATAAATAAGGCCGTTAGTTTTCTCGTTTGAATTGTTTAAATTGTCATTTCGGGGCCTTTTATAGTTGACTATGCGGTATGGGCTTTGCTCATTGTTGAAGGCTCAGTGACCTATAATTGTTAATTTCTGTGTCATTTTGGTCTGTTGTGGAGAGTTGTCTCATTGGCAATCATACCATATCTTATTTTTTTATATTTAAATATTTTATGCAAAATTTATATTTAAATTTTAACCTGTACAAATTGAATGTCAACAACAACTCCCTCATCTAGATCCAGCATGGTATAACTGCCAAACTTGGCTGAATGTGCAGGAGTGTCAGCTCTACCATCTCCTCCAAGTGTCACAGATCTTTGTTGCTGCTGAATATCATTGGCATAATCATTCATTCTGGTAATTGTGCCATACATGTCCTATTGCAGGGTACAAGTAAAACTTCTGGTGGTTAATATAAGAGGACATGCTGATTCCTGAAATATTCATAAATTTCAACATCCTCAATGCCTTACTTGGTACCGATCCAGAGAACAAAATTCCTGCTGATATTGACAAATTTCCGGCTGGTTTGTTTCCAACAAAAGGCTGGCTGAACCAGTAACGAACATACAAACACATTTTACACGCTTGTTTAATTTTCACCATAGAGCCATTAGTGTACATTAGTTCTCCCACAGTTTCAGCCATACATTTTGTGCATGTTGTAAATAGTTCCATTAAGTGTGATTGGAACACAATGAATTTGGTGTCTTCCTCCATGCATGTTTCTGGAAATATAAAATTTTAAAATAATGAATGTTAAAAAAATCTTTGTGAACAGATTGATTTATGTTATACTCTTAATATTGTGAAATTAAATTGAAACTCAAAAGTCAAACAGGAGGACAGTGAAACCTGCCTAAAAATCATTAAGACAAAATTTCATTTACTCAGTACATGTTTTATAATTTTTCTTTTTTAAACTTGGTAGTGCTGTTGATCAGTGAGTACTGTATATTATTCCTCTGGTTCCTTTCAACATACTTTAGAATCTGAAAAAGTGAATTTGTTGCAATATTTATAAAAAAAGAAGATGTGGTAGGATTGCCAATGAGACAACTCTCCACAAGAGACCAAATGACACAGAAGTTAACAACTATAGGTGACCATACGGCCTTAAATAATGAGCAAAGCCCATTTAGTATTGTACCTAATTTCCTGCTCATCATTATCATCTTAAGAAGGTGAAAGAGGTTGGAAGCTAGGATCTGATTCCTGATCATCTTTCATCGGAGAGGATAATGGTTCATCAATGGTGGTGGCTGATGATCGAGCATGTTGTTTGGACTTTCTTGGCATTGTCAAAGGTTCCAAATAATCTGGTCGGACCAGCTGAAATGCATCACACATCAAGGGCGTAAGTGGCTTACTTTCATTTGCACAATCTGTTTGCCTTCATGAATCATAAACCAGAATAAATATAAAACCAAGACATTCAATAAACTCAGGTTTCTATAATAAAATTTGCTACAAAGTACTACTCCTCAGACTATTAAGCCAATGTTTATTGAAAAATTGTCAAAGAATAATATTCACTGGTAATAGATCCATGAGATTCAACACTATTTTTTTAGTTTATATGCACATACATGTAACACAAATGAATAAATAGAATAACCTAAAATAAATTTATAGTATATATAACCTCAGTGCACATGCTGAAATTTCTACCATTTAACATTTTCGGCTCTCCCTCGACACCATTTGCGTGTATGGTCTTGAGAAACAATGATAGTCCGTTGGAAGGAGACGATAAATAGCTGACCCGTGTTAAGAGAGAGCCATATCTCTTGCACGTAAAAGACACCCTTGTAGATTTCGAAAAAGAGTAGGCTAATCCGCTACAAGGCAGCACTCGCACCCGCAAAGTGGAAAGGGATTAATATAAGTTGCTTTAACTTGTTTCCCAATCCACTACGAATTAATTTGTTTAAACTAAACTACCATTTAACTAATGAACTCTAATTCCAGGTTTCAAAGAGAAATGAAAATTACCAATTGTCATCATTTTCACTGGAGGTTTCTGATACAAGGCCTTCGTGGTCTTTGAATAAGAAATCCATTCATTTTGAATTTTTTCAACTATCCCATAGAACAGAAAGGAGATAAAGAATGAAAATTCAACTTAACATCTTTAAATTTCAATTATTACATGAATAAAGAAAATATGTTCTCAATCAATAATCTGGTACCCTACATGTAAGTAGTGTCAGTCATGACTAAGCTTATAATCAAAACTTCGTCTAATCTTAGGATAAAAAATATTTACAGTCACTGTGATACTTATCTGATATCAAAGTATAAAGAATTAGATATTGCTTGATGGATATCAACACATGTTATTGTATTTCAATATAAAAAAATACATAATAACGCCTTCATAAATATTTATGTGGTATGGGTTTTGCTCATTGTTGAAGTCCGTAAGATGACATATATCTATTAATTTCTGTGTCATTTGGTCTCTTGTGGAGAATTTTTTTTCATTGGTAATCATACCACATCTTTTTAATATTCAAAAAAATTATCTGATTATATTGAAATGAAATGTATTTCCTTATTCTTTTAAATAAGATAAAGGTGTGAATTTGAATTAATATTGCGTTTGCTTTTTTGCAATTTTTATTTGGCAAATAAACATACCTCTTCGAAATCCGTTGCATGGTTGTTTGGTTGATCTATATGTATGTCCTCAGCTGGTTCACTGAGAGAAGTATTCTGATTGTCCTCAGCTGGTTCACAGTTACAGTACTAGTATTCTGATAGTGGTCAGCAACTAACTGTTAAAAATATATTTTTACATATATAGTAATGAATCCAAGTACAAGTCATGCTAGTAATGTAAAGTTTTGGAAGTCTGTGCACTTCCTTATCTGTATTCTCAAAGATTTATTTGTGCAGTTATTTCTACTTTTTTAGTTGTGCTATTCCCAATAACTAAATTGTTGAATTGTTATGTATGTATGTGTATCAAGGTTAAGTTTGTACATGTTTATTATCAATGATCAGAGGGGGCCATCTGGTTTTTTTTATTTTTACATTCACAGGGATTTTTGGTTTAAAATCAGCCTGGTCCCCCTTTTCAAACTGCTTATCGAACCAAAAAATGAAGTGCAAACCACCCATATAAAAAAAATCTGGATCCGCCACTGATGATTGCAAGGCTTGTCCATTCTATGAACTAATATTGGATTATGAATATCAGTTTAACAATTATTGTAACATTCAAAAATTTATAATGTGACATGGACAAATGACGGAAAGTGTTGTTTACCCTTGCAGCTTCTCTTTTTGAATAGCCTCTTCTGATCTTATTTGGAGGAGAACTTTGACATGTTGATGTCTCTCAGGGTGATAACATCTCCAGACGTGGAAGTGCGTGTTTTAAAGTTGTCTTTGGAGTAATCGGAATATTTTGCTCATTTTCATTAGTCTTCTCCATGTTAACTTGCTTTGCAATACTATGTACAGTAGGTACAGCACCAACATTCAACTTCGCCTTCTTCGGGGCCCTACCCATATGTTCAATCTCGAACCTATGCCTGAATGGGAAGTCATCAATAGTAAAGTGAACGGAACATAGGGCTGAAAACTCCGTTGGTCCATCCCAGTTGGCTCTTTTAAGTTTCACAAACCTTGTCCATTTAATCCGAAGATTGGGGTCTTTTGGGAAGGAATGCAATGAAAACCCGTCCACATTTGTGTTCCCACAATTAGCTGCTACACATCTCGTCCCACTGCCTCTACTTGAACCTCCGGGATCTCCTCTCGACATTGTCGTAGATGAAACTTGTTTGTATATATTCTAGTTTATAGTCTTTTGCAATATCGGAAGTACATGTGTTCACAATGTGACGTCAGACTTCGTTTTTCTCCAGAAATTGCCGATCGATGAAATCGCCTTAGGTGTGATTACTAATGCAAAACTCACCTATGTGGAAAATATTTTAACACACGGAATTTTGAAATCGGGTTTTTTGCAATCAATTACTAAATTTATTTGAAAGAGATAAAACCATAAAAATATATTTCGACATTTAGACTGATGTGGCACTTTAAGGGGAGAAAACTCTTATAAAAAGTCAACAAAACACTTCGACCCAAATGTATAAACATTGCAACATGTCGGAACCAACAATTTGATAAAATCTTTTGTCGATAACTCTTGTGGTTTCTAAAGATTAGCGATAACAAGCTAACTTATAAATTTAGGATGTGACCTTGACCTTATATCCTTTTGGTGGATCGAGCATCTCAAATTTAAAGACCTTAGATTTCTATCACTTTAAGTTCATGAGTTACACTAATATACTCCGTATGTCAAATATAGAAAGGAGCATAACTTTCATATGGAGTCTCAAAATTGAGCATAACATTCTGAGGATATAACGAGC
Source organism: Mytilus californianus (assembly GCF_021869535.1). NCBI lineage: Eukaryota > Metazoa > Mollusca > Bivalvia > Mytilida > Mytilidae > Mytilus > Mytilus californianus. The sequence goes on from NW_026262701.1 coordinate 86,260,510, forward strand.
AATATTTAAAACAAAACTTGTCGATTTCTTTTAAGAATGCAAAAGAGAGTAGCGATAACAAGAAAAAATGAGTACGTGCAGATAACTTTCATAGGAACAAATGTATGGTTACACAGGGTCAACTACCACAGCGTATAATAAAGGGGGAACTTCTATCAAACCTCACCAAAACACTTGACTCAAATGCATCAAAGTTTCATCATGGCGTAAACAATTATTTGGAAAAGTTTTTTATTGTTCACTGTAACAGTTTCTGATGAAGAAGGATTACAAACAAAATTTTAAATTCAGAACGTGACCTTGAACTTGAACTTTACTTAACTTCCTGCTAATGGACAAAAAAACAACATATCAAATGGTTAAATGGTTTCTATGACTTAGTGCACGCGTTAAGTCGACATATATCCTATGTCAAATTTGAAAAGGAAAATAACTCCAATTAGACGTCATTGGATCGCTTCGGTTAAAATTTACCAAAGTACCACTTAGTCTAAATGAACACTTTTGAATTAAAACTTTGTAGATATCTTTTGTGGATAAAGAGAAATCATAATAATGATATACATTTCTTATAATGGACAAAGGACTTCATATAAAAAGACCCTAGTTCTCAATAATCACTTAAAGTTCATGAGTTACACTTATTACCTAAAATCACCCCCGGATTTCGGTGAGGTTCGTGTTGCTCAGTCTTTAGTTTTCTATGTGGTGTTTTGTGTATTGTTGTTTGTCTTTTCGTCGTTTTTCGTTTTTGCCATGGTATTGGCAATTTGTTTTTGACTTACGAGTTTGAATACCCCTTTGGTATATTTTACCTCTATTGTATGTCAATTCCAGAAACAAAATCAGAAAACAATCAAAAGGTATTTTCACAGGAAACGGAAAGACCATAAAAATAATAATAAATAACCAGAAAGATCTTATAAAAAAAATTAACGGGAAAATATTATAATCCTAAATTTAAAAGGTTGATAATGAGTTATTCTCTAAGTACTCTAAGTTTTTTTCAACCAAACTAATGTATGCATCTGTCTGTTTTTGTAACCCTGAAGTGTATTCGTTTGGACACTTTTGAAAAGCTTACTCATCCAATTTTCCTTACTTAATTTTGTGCTTACTAATCTTAGACATTTTGCTACAATTCATAATGTAAGTTCTTACGGAGATGATTTTGTAAAGTTACGTTGGAATATTTCATGAAAACTACTACCAACCAAGACATTTTACATAAACACTTTTGTATGTTTCTTTTTCTTTAAAAATAAATAGTCTCGCCACTTATAAGACCAAATCACGCACTTCATATGGTAAAGGGTCAAAGATCAAACTTGAAATAAAGGATGTCATTAATCATGTTACCTATATTCTGCTTTTTTTTCAGATGTGATGGTTGTAGTGGTCTACATTGTGTACCCGGATGTTGTGTTATCTTCTTCAATGTTATTCGCCTTGCGTTGCCAACTCCGGATTTTTTGAAAATTGCATGAAATTGACAAAATATTTTATAACCATCTAAATACAACGTGTCATAACATATGTTTTAATATATAATTAGATAGAAATGATTTGGGGTGTAAAACATAAAACAAAATGTTAAGTGCTTTTCATTAACAAATGATAACACATAGATTAAAAAACATGAAATTTGCAGAAATTTTATTTTGATGAATCCTTCTTACAATTTCTTTGGTTATTTTGATAGTCGTTCACAGGACGGCATTCCATATCGTAATAAGGAAGTTGTCTTAGAAAAACAAAGTTCAAAATGCTTTTGAAGTGTGCATCTCTTTTTTCCGTACGTTTACTTACTGTGACTATTTTATAACTGTTTATCTCCACCTATTGCAGTTCATTCAAAATTCTGACTAAATTACTTTTTTTCAAATCGAACTGTTCAACTGGTCATAAATCTTAACCTACTACAAAGTCAAGTCAACAATGATATAAAATAAAGCATCCTTACAATTCTATGAGACTTTTCTTTAAATAGTAATTTTGTAATTCCAGTCCTATATAAGACTTTAATTCCACTTTTTGAGGTTCTATCAAAGTATGGCTTCTAGTCATTGAAAGGTGAGGTTGTATTTTTTTAATTGATATAGAACTGTCGAATTTAATTTTCATTCTATTACTTTTACAAAACGTTTCCTATATTTCTAAAAATCAGACAACACATGCAATATTCAGTAAAATATATGTGAATCAACAATATGTTGTAAATTAATTGCCATTAAAGTTAATCTAAAATCATCGATCCCCCTTTTTGAAATATTGATCTTATAATCCCTTAAGTGACGGATGCCACATGTGGGGCTGGGTCTGCTCATCCTTCCGGAGCAGCTGGGAGCACCCCCGTTTTTTTTGGTAGGATTCGTGTCTTCAGTTTTCTATGTTGTGTTACGTATATTGCTCTTTGGTTTGTCTTTTTGTCTTTTTTCTTTTTTAGCCATGGGGTTGTCAGTTTATTTTCGACTTTTGTTCGAATGTTCCTTTAGTATTTTTTGCCACTCTTTTAAGCTTAAAGTATATTTCATCAATTATTTCATATTCTAATTTTAAGACAGCTTTGTAACATGCATAGAAAAACAACATTTTAGGAGAAATAATTCATTGTAATTCAAAAACTAAAATTTGACATTTTTTTAGCCTTTCAAAAATTATGAATTGACCTTTCAAATGACTCATTACACATGTTACAATACAAATGTGTTAAAAAAATTAAGGCAACATGTTTATATTTCTCATTTTAAGTGTAAATACAAACATTATAGGATTTTAAGTTTACTTTATTTTATCACTTTGCACTTTGTTGACTTGACTTTGCAGTTGGTTAAAAATTTTGACCAGTTGAACAATATGATTTGATTAAACAAATTGCATTTGATCGGAACATTTCTTGAAATGCATTACGTTTGAGAGAAACCCTAATAATCACGTCATGGTAAAGACAGGTTACATTGCTTCGTGATGTCTTTTTTTTTCATCTTAGAATACCATACTACGTTTTTAAGTATGCTGTTTTAGCACCAGAGCTAACCCCTGGTTTGCATCGCCCATCACCCAATCATTAGTTTTTGTAGTGTTTTGTGGCTTGTGTAATTGTCTGTTCGTCTTTTCTTTTCCTTTTGCATTGAATTATGGGTGTTGATTGCCCACTTTGGTTTTTACCTCTTTCTTGTAACATATTGCACTTTCAATGTATGATACATTGTCTTATGCAAACACAAACATAAGCAGATGCTAATCGTGCAGTCAACTCTCATAACTCGAAGAAAAACAAGTTTCAAATAAATTTCGTTTTACTTTAAGAAATCCTTTGGTTACTATTAGGAATTCCTTTCCAGAGGGACAATTTCCATAAAAAAGTTTTATTCGTAAACGTAAAGATAAGAAGACTGTGTCATTTATATACATCTCTCAAAAATAAATTTATCCTATCATTTCTACTATGTTGAATGTTCTTATCAAGAATATTGATGACTTGCATTTCCTCCTCGAGAGTAATACCGTAAAACCAGTACTTTATGACAAACTTTGGCCACAGAATGTCATACTTACCCGCCACTATATCACAAAATGAGGTAAAGCGTCTATCAATCATTTTGAGAATAAGTGCTTACAAATGAAAAGGAGATCTCTGTAGACAGTAATCATCAATACAATATAAAAACAGAAAAGAACGCAATGACTCAACATGTGGTCTTATAGAAATATCATCAGTCAAAAAATGACTGATAACACCGGGCAAACCAGAGTACATTTTATTAGGCAATATGAACACCACCAAAACATTAGGGGGAATTCAGTTGCTTCTGAAAAATAAGTAGTTTCTGTTCTGTCTTACTAGTGGCATCGTTAGTAAAAACGCAGCGACGAGTCGAATTTGGTTATGTCATAAACAAGGGAAATACGATGGGATTGTTGTAATCACAAGTGGAAAATAAATATGGAAATCATGATAGAAGATGCAAGCCCTTGAATAGTGCATCAGCTGTGAAGATACATACTCCATATATGCAGGCGCTTCTGGAATACTGCTGCACGGAAAGGAATTAACAGTTGGCAGTGGGGGAAATGTATTCGTACAGGTTAGTTCTCAAGGCACCTCGTCGTCAATTTCTTGATGTAAGCAGACCTCAGTGTTTCTGTGATATAGGTTAAATTTGACCGATTCGATCGAACCTTCGATAGTTTAGGAGAGTATATCACCCATCTAGCGAAACGTGCAGTCAAATGGTATCGTCCTTTCTAGAAAACCATGTAGACATTCTGCTACATTGAAACTATGGAAAGATCGGCAAGAACAGGATCACAGTTGGAGTTAATCTAAGAATGCCGACTGTATATTGAAACACAGGTCATCCAAAAGTAACAAAGGCCATGTTCATATTTAACGTGACATATCGCAAACCTGTATACAGTAAGTTTCCTGTAACAATGTTTTCACGTTAGATTTAAAACATTTATGCATCGGTTTAAATTACCTTTCATACGAGTAAATGAAAAATAATTTAAATGTACGTTACATAAAAATAAATTGAAAATTTCTCTTGTCAAATTTTGTAGCAGTAAGCTACCGACTATTCCTTTTTCCCAGTTAAGGGCTTATTGGGGCCATGCAATTTTATAAATGATGAATTTAATTCAAAATTTCATGAGAAAAAAATATTTGTTTCAGAAGAAAGTGAAAAAATAAGCAAAATAATAAATCAAATATTGAGTTTCAAAAAAAAAGTAGTTTGTTTTTGATAAATTCTAGAGAGAGAAAAATTGTCCCAAGAGAGGAAAAACCTGCATGTCTCTTCACGTGGTCCTGCCATACATTTATAATTACCACAGTTTCTGTGAGTGCGTCCACTCAATGTTTCTATCGTAATTATCCATAATATAAAATTCACGTTCTGAATATATAAATAAGAAGATGTGGTATGAGTGCCAATGAGACAACTCTTCATTCAAGTCACAATATATAACAAATTAACAATTATAGGTCAAAATACGGCCTTCAACACGGAGCCTTGGCTCACAGCGAACAGCAAGCTATAAAGGGCCCCAAAATGACTAGTGTAAAACAATTCAAACAGGAAATTAAACAGTCTTATCTATATAAAAACGAGAAACACTTATGAACCACAGCAACAAACGACAACCACTGAACAACAGGCTCCTGACTTAGGACAGTTGCATAACAATGCCGCGGGTTTAAACGTTTTAACAGGCGCCAACCTTCACCCTAACCTGAGACGGTAGTGTAACATTACAATATAAAAAGACACACTATAAAATATCAATTGATATGGCTCAACTCAATCAAAAAGACGTTTAAACAAAAACAGGTAATCATACACTGAACGAATAAGTTTGATCTATGACACAATGTCTATTTTTATGTAAAAACAAAGGCCTTCGTTGACTATCGATGTCATGTAATCAAAAACTGATCTAAACTAAAAAGTACATGTAAACGTTGATATTTATAAATAGGAACGTAGAAAAGTTTAGTTTATTCCGTGTTAATGATACCAACACCACACCGAGTTTATCTCAATGTGAATACGGCAAAATATGAAATTAAGTATTTTGATGTTATTTTTTTTTTCATTGTTTTTGTTTGAATCAAAGATATTTTTACCAAGTGTAATTTCTTCCGTTGCTTATACAAGATATTGTATCTACGTTGTTGATTCCTTTTGTGAAACAAACCTAGACTTTTTCTCTCAATCGGTATTTACGTTAAGAAAAAGAAATACTTGTTTAAATATAAGAACAATCAATCGTTTTTATACTAGGGAAGATGGAGTGTGCATACTCCAAAAGATATATGTTGACTTTTTAGTATCAAGATTTGATTTACACTGTCCCTAGTGTAAGAAGTTACACAATATCTCCGAAATCAAGTTTTGATTCGAGATCAAACAAAAAGCGGTTTCGTGGAGAATTGGCAGATCAAGCAATATAACGTCGTTTATGAGGACACTTACAAAATTGACAAAATTTATTAACCTAAATGTTCTCAAAAAAAAACGGTAAGACATATTTTATTTGGTCATTTTCGAAGTTTTCATCTCTATTACTGGACTTGTTTTCGCCGCTACTTATTATTATTAACAATGTATATATTAAATATCTATATCATAAGTTAGAAACGTTTTGAAAAGATATGTATTATCAAAACAAGTTGGAAAACAATTGAACCTATCAAAAGCAATGCCTATATAAAATTGTAGATTGTTTGCGTGTAGATATTTGCGAAGTAATATCGCGAATATCGACGTCACATTTAGCACGAACTTTAAATCAAACACCTGAATTCTTAGGAAAGGCATAATGCAACGTGTGTCCGCAGAAAGTCTAGCGCTGAAGATTTAAAGTCAAGATTCTGTTGTTCTTAAAGTTAAAAGTACACATGCTGACGAACTTAAACGTTGATTTAAACCCACCGATGATGATATTGGAAACCAAACACCAATTGTGGCATCTATCTTGAATCCATGTTATAAACGCTTAACCTTTCTGGACAAAAAATAAAGCAAAACAGCTGAGGATGCATTCGAGTCAAAGCTAGATGAATTTTCGTTAAACAAAATACATTTATCAGTATCTTCATACATTTCTCAGGATGGCAATGATGACGAACCAAAACCAAAACGACAACGTAGACCAAGTGCAATTGATTTCCTAATTCACGAATCTCCGGAAAAAATTAGAAATGGATAATGATGAACTAAATTTTTATCTCGCTGAAAAACTCAACCCCGAGACAAATCCGTTACAGAGATGGGTTTCAAATGAGAACAGTTATCCTGGGCTAACAATTTTGGCAAAGCGTATATTAGCCATTCCCGCAACTTCGGTAACGTCCGAAAGAATTTTTTCATCATCAAGATTGTTAGTAACAAAATTACGAAACCGACTCTCACCAAAAATAGTGGACAAAATCATTTTTCTGAATAAGAACAAATGCGTACCCCGTAGTGACACGCAATGAATGTGAAACTTCTAATCGTCTCACCTTTGTAAATAAATTTTCTTTACGATTGAGGAATGTAACTGTTGTTTGATCATGTGTGACTTTGTAATAATTGATGTTCAATTAGTATTTATTAAATTTTTTATTAGATAATTGTTTTATTAATTAATTCATTTGATAAATAAGTTATCAATTCTGGTTTCACATAATTCGGGGGATTTAACGTTAATTAGACAAAATATGTACTGGTGTAATTTTACAAATCTTTATTTCACCGAGCGAGTACTTGAGTATCGCTCGGTAAAATCAACGAGTTCTCGAGTATTTATTTCTCATCGAGTTGACATCCCTACTTAAAATCGTTTGTTTTATTTATCTAGGTCCAGCCATGCTCTAAAACTTTTCCAGATTCACAGGTTTGTCTGTACTCAGAGTGAAATTTGTGGTGTAAGTACGGCCATATTTGCAAAAGGAATTGAAAAATACGGCCGTGTTTACACAACAAAATCTACTACAGACAAACTGATGCATCTAAGAAAGTCTTATGGCATGGCAGGACCTAGATATATAAAAGTTTTATGTAGTCTATGTCTCGGAAAATTAAATACTTACCAAGATTTTGATGTGCATTTTTTTTCCAATCTGCAGAAGATATTGATTGAGTGATTGTTGGTTGCTTAACGTCCAGTGGCAAATATTTCATGCATATTCAGGACGAGAACAAATTAACAATGGATACAATAGGTAGGTTCTGTAATAGGGGCGTCCGGGATTAAGGTCGGAGAAATTTAGACTACCACGGGAAATGAGGGTATATTGGATAAGGACAGAAACTTAGCCTTGCAACAGGTCACATACTGACCCCTCAAAGAGTTGTTGCAAGGGTTCTTAACGTGCAAAGACCGTGGCACTCTCTTTACACGAGGCATCGGATTTAACGTCCCCATTCTGACCGTACATGGCTGCAAATTTGTACATCCCGCACAGCCAAAAAGGACGCCCCACTTTGGCGAGGGTTTTACTGCCGGTCGGAGGAAGACCAATAGTGACCATACTTCTATTCCCCAGTCACCATTGGGGGTCTGCAGAGATAGCAAAATAAACTAACACACGAGTTTCATTTGATACGGTCCAATCACCCATTGTTTGCAGATGTCCATCTATTGTCCATTTAAATCAATACTACTCACAAGATTTATTATATGAGGGGAGCTTCTCATACCTCATTACTTAGTTTATTTTTGCATCTTCTGCAGGAATTAAAAAAAATGAATAGCAAAATCCAGAAAAGTTTATAAATTTCTGAAACATAAAATGCATTTAAAATTTAATTATCTAGTTCCTGCCATGCCTTAAAACTTTTCCAGGTGCACAGGTTTATCTGTAATCAGAGTAAAATTTATGGTGTAAATACGGCCATATTAGCCAATAGGTTATGATGAACCTTTAAAAAAAACTATTTATAAAACTAGTAATAAGATACATACAAACTAGATTCATGAGATGTATAACGATTGTGTTGTATTTCAGTAAAGTTATTTAACACTTTTCTATATGACATTTTACAAATTGAATAATGAATATGTAATACAGTGGTATACTTTTTAATATACACGATAGTATCTCATCTAAAAATTGAAACAAAATTAACCAGATTGATAACTAATAATACTTAAAATAAAATGTTAAAAATATGATAAACATTTTATTTTGTGACACAAAGTAAGTATTGCTTAATTTATCATCGTTGATACATCCTCTGATAGAATGTTCAGTTGACAGCACAAAAAACAATAAAACATTTTTTTACGACTACATACAAATTTGCAAATATTGTATAATTATATTGAAGTAACTGATAAAAACAAATTCAAACTGAGCTAGTGTTCAATATTTTTTTATGGCGTTGTCAGTTTTTTCTATACCTTGAATTCCCCGCCCCTTTTCTTGAAAATAGTTAGTAAAAGATAAGTATGTTTTGATTTGTGAACAATTTCTTTGTTTAAATAATTCAAAATATAAAAATTGACAATTTAAAGATTTACATATTTTCAGCGAAGTTGAATACAAAGCAAAATCACGGGAAGACATTATACAAGGATAACAGCTAACAGTACTTTCGAGAGGCCAATTGAATGCTAATATTCGCTTAGAACCGCCAACACCATTACCTTCTCATGATCAGGTTTGTGAAGCTCATTCGTAGTATTTATCAAGTTACCTTAACTGGAAACTTTTCATTTTTTAATTATTTTCTTTTAGATATTTTTGTTCTGTTATATCCACATACAGTTGTTGAATCAGATTTTTTCAAATCATACATATGCTGTTCCTTTCCTTTTTGTGTGTTTTTGGGGGGGTTTTTTTGCTGTGCATTTACTGATTTTGTGTCATGGGTGGATACCCCATATTCTTTGTTTTTCTATTATATTAACGGAGTTTGTTTCTCGTACTGTGTTGAGGCCGTATAAAGTTTCCCCGTGCTTGTATGCTCTTCTGTATTTTCAAAGTTACGTTGTATTTATTCTTGAGATAACTTCTCTTATGTGTGCCACATCATTCTCTTAATTTTTAGGCAGTTGGTATATTAAAATTTATATAAGACGCACACCACCTATACTTGGTTATCATTCCTATCCACGTTAATTTTTTCACTTCAAAACATGTTATGGAAGCGGGATCAATATACCGGTATTTATACATCAGACCGTAATGCACTGGTTACCGGAATTTTGGATACAACAAACCAGGCACTTTATATTTGAGAAACAGGCTATATATATGCCCTCAATTTTAGAATTCATTCATACATTTTTGTATTATTCAAAATTATCAGTAAATTGTGTTTTCTACAAAAATCACCATTCCTTCACCTTTCATCTGACACCTTAATTACTAAAATATATGCTACATAGTTGTAGATTTACCGTTATGCGTAGGAACTATTTTGTTTTAAATATGTACTACTTTCCAGTATGTTCTTTTTTTACCAGGCCCGATTAGGTAGTGTTGCATCTTACAAAGTCTATCCAAATTATTTTTGCAAAGAATTCCGCTGAAGCCGTTGCTAGGGGCGGTCTCAAACTTGCAGTGAAATGAGAGTCTTTTGCTCCGTGCTGAAGGACTCATTGTGACTTTGAGATGAAGAACAGCAATAAAAGCGCTATTTATGTTGCTATTTATTATTATTATATCTATATAATAGGTTAAAAACGTTTTGATAAAATATGTATTATCAAAACAAGTTCGAAAATGATTGAACCCATCAAAAGCAATGCCTACAGAAGATTGTGTATTTTTTGCGTGTAAATATATTACGAAGTAACGTCGGGAATATCGACGTTACATTTAACACGAACTTTAAATCATAAACACCGGAATTCTTATGTGTAGGAAAGGCATTATGCAACGTGTGTCTGCAGAACGCCCCTACTACATAAACACAGAATAACAAGCTGCCAATTAAATGAAATAAGTCACCTCAGAATTGCTTTCCCGCAATGACTCATTCCTTTGCTTAAATTACATTTGCAGTGTCAAATTTTATGTGCAAACTACTAAAAAGCGTCTATACTAAATACATTTTAATATAATATATATATATTATATATGTCTGTGTATATTTCAAAATATAACTTATATTTGTAACAGATTATTTGTACGGATTAAAAGATGAATACATTCTAACACCTTTCGGTCACTTTAATCTGATAAGGCACTGGCTTGCAAGTTAATCCAAAAATTGGTTCAAAATCAGGTTTTGAACACAATTCTATTTCAAATCTTTGGAAAATATTGACAGCAAACAAAAATAGTTCCATTTTTGCAAGAAATTCTCCAGGACACCGCCTTCGTCCAATACCAAATGTGAGAACTTCGTCTGCTTTCTGTTGATCAATTTGGTTATGATTGTCTAAAAACCTTTCTGGTGAAAACTCTTCGGGGTTTGTCCATAGTTTAGGATCCCTAGCTGTGGCATATGTATTGCAAAACACAACAGTACCTTTCTTAATTTTGTGGTTTCGGAAAACAGTGTCGGTTGTCGCTGAGTGTGGAATCGCCATTGGTAAGACATTAGCCACTCGGATTACCTCTAATATCGTAGCTTCGGTAAACGGAAGTTTTCCTTTGTCTGTTAGCTTCGGCGTTCTATCACCAATCACGGAGTATATTTCCTCTTGTACTCGTCTTTGTACATCATTGTGGTATGACAGATATAATATGATCCATTGTAGCGTTGTCGAAACGGTTTCAAATCCAGCACCTATAAAGTCTGTCAAAGATGACAAAATCTCCTCTTTTGTAATTCCATTGTAAAGTTCCGGCGAGTTTCCGTATTGGTCCGCGGCGGAAATCAATCCATCCGTGATATCCCTGTGATGATTATTGTCATATGACTTCACATGTTCATTGACTTCAGAAGAAACCACCGTTGTGTTCAATGCTATCAATTTCTGAAATCGTATAGCTTTCCACGGCATTACAAATCTCAACCAAGGCATAACATTAAGTGGGTTTCCCGATCCGGCCGTTTCGACAAATATTTCATTATTTTTGATGAACTGCAAAAAATTTTCATCCTCACTACAGTTTCTTGCAGACCCAAAACAAAGCTGATATATTATACAGCCTATTCCTAAATATATGTCGTCTTGTGGACTGAAGTGGTTTCCTTTTCTTTTAAGAAAGCTCTTGATGACCGTTTCTATTTCTTTATTAATAACGTCCTCTGTTGGGTTATTTTTGGCCGAAACAAATTGTCTGAGAACATGATTTGCAATTTTTCGGTGCATTTTCCAACGAGGGGTGTAAGATCCAAATGCTAAACTCTTCATGTTATATAAACTTATTCCCGTGTAAAATTCTGGACGATCTGAGAACACTTCTCCATGGTCCATCAATGCTTCACGTATTGCCTCTCTGCTGTTTAAAACAATTGTAGGCCAACTTCCCATGCGAATTTTAAACACGTCACCGTAAGTTTTAGATATGTTCATTAATGTTCTCGCTGGATTACTTCCAAGTAACGGTAAATGTCCAAGAATAGGAAATCCCCACGGACCCGGTGGAGAAAGATACAAATCATTCCAAAGTTTCAGAAAAAATTTAACTAGCACAAGAGATACAGCAAATATCACAATACAAAATCTAATTCCATCTCCCTCATAATTGGAAACTTGCAACTCGTCCATTTTGATGTAATGACGTTTTCGTTGTAATCATTTAAAATACATGTATGGACACGTGTCTAGTCATCGTTATATTAACCTGGACTTTATATCTGCTGTGTATACAGATATAAGCCATGTGACTGAAGACAAACTATATGTTTAATCTTCATAATATGATTTAACATGACGTAACTAATATATACCTAACAGAAATGTTATATAATTCTACAGTGCGCAGTTATAAAAGGGTCAACGTTTAAAAGTGTTTACTTTAATTATTTTATTTTAATCTCTTGTCTATATTAACTTTTGATCTCATAATAAGACGTGAAAAATTTGTTTATTAAAAGAGGGTAATCGTAAGAAATACGAGACAATATCAAGGACATTAATCGAAAAAGGAACATCAACACTTATAGGTTAAAGATAAAAACGAAATAAAGCATTTTATAAGTATTTTACTCAAATATGTGGGTGTTCTTTATAAAGAGAAGGTAATATCTGGGTTATCACATTGTTAAAAACAAAATCAGTGTCTTCGTTTTCAGCAAAGTAAAAATAAATTACCAGTGACCAGTCATTTGAAGGTTAGTGTGATTCAATAACCTTTCTTATAACCTTCAATCATGGTTGACGATTATTTTGAAAGTATTTCATCATGTCTTCCATTTCACAAAAATTATGAATGTTATATAAGATATAATATCTTCTGCAGAAAAAACGTATGTAAGTGTGCTTACATCCACTTCGTCCACTTCATTTGAACTTGATGGATGTTTGTCTCAGTGCATTCGTTTTCGACAAAGTAAACATAATTTACCACTAACCAGTCATTTGAAGGTCGGTGTGATTCAATAACCTGTCTTATAACCTTCAATCATGGTTGACGATTAATTTGAAAGAATCGAGGTAGTATTTCATCATGTCTCCCATTTTACAAAAAGGATGAATGTTAAATAAAATACAATATATTCTACAGAAAAAAAAAATATATTATGTACGTGTGCTCACATCCACTTTATTTGAACTTTATTTTTTCATTTTTAGTATTGGTTTGATGATTAGATAAAAATCGAGAGGTAAAAATGTTATTATTTAGATTTGATCACCCACAAAATGAAAAAAAAATTAACCAAAAGTTGGAATTGCAAATAATGTATCAGATATAATAATCCTTGTATTCCAACAGACTTCAAATTGAGGAGTGTTAAATAACATAACGACTTCCATAACAAATCACGTTCTCTTACATGAATCGTATTTCCCTGTCACAAAAGTGCTCGGCTCAATCACTCCGTAGTTTTATGACGTACGGGAATGACTTATCAGCGTGGTACAGTTGAAGATCTAGATAACTTACCACATCTTATTATTCTAATATTATTAGTGATGCCATAATGTGAGAACAGTACTTATCAAATTTACTTCAAGCAGTAAATATATAAGGAAGGAAAATGGCCATAACTATTGCAATAAAGGAATATAAGTGTTATATGGGATGTTCTTCGGGAGTTTTCTTGCTTCTGTTTACTATTTTAGTGGTCTTAGAAATTGTATATTTGTTCAAATAATTACAACATTTGAAAAACATTTGAAGTAGTGATTTGGGAAACATTGAAAGTAGTGATTTGGTCAACGTAAAAGTATGGTAGAAATTTGCCTTCTGCATTTACTCAAGAATCAACTCATACTGTTTGCATGTTTTCGGGGCTCTCAAAAGAAAACGCAAAGATAGATTGTTCTTGGACGAGCATATTTTATTAGAACTACAATGGTCTATAAACAGTAAATTAATTGCATGTTTGAATTGTGCAACTTTTACATACAAATACATTGTAACCAATGGCAATAATGATTGTGGTCTGACACGAAAATTACCAAAAGGACATTCAACTCACAAGTCGAAAATAAAGTGACAACGCTACGGCTAAAGAACACAAACAGACAAACAACAGCACACAAAACTAAAACACTTAGCAACACGAACCCCACCAAAAACTTAAGGTGATCCCAGTTGCTCCGGAAGGGTAAGCAGAACCTGTTCCTCAAGTGTCACCCATCGTTTCTCATGTTAGTACAACCTCGGTGGTAAGTCTAACTCGGTAGCCCTTTTTGCAGACAGATATACTGATATAAAAACTGTCAAAACCTTTTATTCGTAGTCAGAATATGTTAACATTTGGCATTTGTACTACTAAGATATCATGCCAAGTGAATATAAAGTTTCTTAGTAATATTTACATTCCACATTAGTTTTTCATTACCCCTTTCAAAACTTCATTCTATGTACAACCTGTGTTTGGAAACCACTGTGACACACCCTCATTCAAACCAATACAAACTTACAGCTTTCATTTCGGATATTGCAAGTCACAGACTTTTTCAAACCAGTTCGCATTGGAAAAGATGAAAAAGAGAAAAGATTCTTTCTTAAGCTTTCATTTGCCAACAAAGGTCTCGATGCCATATCGGCAATATCCTTCATCATGAATTAGTTCATTAGAAAATACCTCCCTATATTAAAGATCAGTCTGTACCTATCATTTCTTATACTTATACCAAACCAATTGCAACTAAAATTTTCAATTACAAACACGTGTTGCAGGATCTCAATATTGACGACTTCAAGTCTCAACCTCTTGATTGCACCTGTGCTAGTTCTCCATGCATATGTAATCCGGCTGGCCACGTTATTACTTGTGACCTAATCATTGTCAATAACACTTCTCTTCGAAGTGTGTTATCCAAAGACCCGAAGTATCGTGAGCCGTAATCCATCAATGGCAATGGGCTAAACGCGAGAAAGAAGACGTAGATACTCTTTCCAAATTGATTAAGACTGTGAGGTCGTTATTACAAATCAGAATTAAGAAACTGAATAGGTCTGTCAATACATATTCTACATCAGTCTATTCAGACCCAAATGTTACTAAACACTTGTCATACCTCCATGATAAATATGTTGTTTTCCCTACAGATAAAGCCCCAAACAACGTCGTTTTTGTGTGTAAATCACTTTACATAAACTGCTTGATAAATGAATTAGGTATTGACAATTCACTTGGAAACTGAACATATACCCCCACGACACTTACTAGAGAGGAAATCCTGGATAATCATAGGTCTGTTCTATGTTCCTTTGGAATTTCAACCAAAGATGAAGAACTGGATCTTCCATCACTGTATCGGATACCTAAACTACATGAGTGTCCTTACAAACAATGGCATATTGCTGGGACTTCCAAGTGCTCCATGAATCCTCTTTCTAAATTATTAACATCAATTTTATCAGCAATCAAAGCCGGGCTTCAAAGTTATTGTGAAACTACCTATTCTAGAGTTGGCGTGTTTCCGATGTTGATACTTAAAAATTCCAAAGATCTTTTAGAGTACATACAATCTAAGACTTTTTCATCTTGCAAAAGTGATAAAACAGTTGACTTTTCTACACTTTACACAAGTATTCCCCATTCCAAACTAAAAGACAAATTAAAAGACTTGATCCTTCCTTGTTTCATAAAAAAGAATGGTCAACGTAGATACAAGTATCTTGTCTTAGGGAGTGATAAATCCTACTTTGTAAAAAAATCACTCTGATTCTAAAAAAAAAATTCTCTAAAGCTGACTTTATCAAGATGCTTGATTTCTTGATTGACAACAAATTTGTTATGTTTGGAGGACGTGTTTTTCAACAACATTCGGCATTCTCAACTGTGCCCCTCTTCTTGCCGACTTGTTCCTTTATTCATATGAGGCTGAATTCATACAGGAACTTCGTAAGAAGAAAGAAAAGAAGTTAGCAGTATCCTTTATCTTTACTTTCCGCTACATAGATGATGTTCTCTCGCTAAATAATTCAAACTTTGGTGACTTACATCTAGAAATTGACAATGAGGGTCGGTTGAAAATAAAACTTTATGACAAAGAGATGATTTCAGCTTCCCAATTGTGAACTTTCCATATTTATGTAGCAACATTCCAGCAGCGCCTGCATAACGGAGTATACATCTCCCAGTTGAAACGATATTCCAGGGCTTGTATTTCCTGTCATGATTTCCCTGATAGAGAGCTGCTGCTCCCAAGGAAGCTATTAAAACAAGAGTTCCAAGTGGTGAAGTTGAAATCATCCCTTCGTAAATTTTACGGACGCCATCACGAGTTGGTTGACTGTTACGGAATATCCGTTTCACAGATGATAGCGGATATGTTACTAATGTCGTAAATACAATCCCGTCCCCTTTTCTCGAATGTGACCTACCGAATTAGATTTATCACTGGGGTTGTACTAACATGAGCAACACGACGGGTGCCACATGTGGAGCAGGATCTGCTTACCCTTCCGGAGCGCCTGAGATCACCCCCATTTTTTTGGGGTTTCGTGTTGCTCAGTCTTTAGTTTTCTATGTGTTTTGTGTACTATTGTCTGTCTGCGAGTCTTTTTCTTTTTTAGTCATGACGTTATCAGTTTATTTTCGACTTATGAGTTTGAATGTCCCCCTGGTATCTTTCGCCTCTCTTTTATCATTCCGAAGTGCCTGAGATCACCCCTGGGTTTTGTTTTGTGAACTTCTCGTCGCCTTTCGTTGTTTACCATTGCATTGTCAGTTTATCTCGAATTACCAATTTTGAATATCCTTGATAATTTCTGCCTCTTTTTTCTAGTTCTCCTGTCTTGTTTGCTCTTACACTTCAAAAATTTGCATGCAGAAATATCTTTTTTAAAGGTTTCATGAACATTTAATAAAAAAAATGTATTTTACAGTTTAAAAAGCGTATTAGGATAATATTTATGCCAGTTAAAGACCGACCAGACAGAATGTTTCTTCGCCATGTGTGGATCACTCAAGTTCACCTATTTAAATTTTTGCAGGTTTTATCTGTTGGAATTCTATGTTACATCAAAACTTTAAATGAGATATTTTTCCTTTTCCCTGTTATGGTACTTGGTACATGTTTTGTAAGGAAGGGAATGGAAAGGATCTTTACAATAAACGAACTAAAATGACTTGACAACCAGAACTTACAAGAAAAAATTATGAAACATGACGATTCTGGAAACTGTTGAAGATGATGTCAGAGATGACGTGAGATTTTTTGTATTCATTGGTTTAGTTGATTATTATTTTGTTAGAAGAATTTTATTCTGAAGAATTGAAACCAGTCTTTGTGTATTAACTTTTGATTTCATTGTGTGAATTTGTGAAAAGTTTGCATCTTCATTCGGAACTATTCAAAAAGATCATTTTTTCTTAAATCTGACATTTTTGACCTTTCACTGACAAACAGTTCGCTCATAAATTGTCATTATATTGTTAAACTAATTATTATTTTATCGAAATCATTTGATTTTTTATATTTGTCCGTCAACGTAATTTTATCAACATGTAACGATTTTTATTTACAAAGCTTTTTGTGTTATAAGTAACAATTAAATGTCAGTATATTTTCACAGAGACGGAAATTTGTTTCAAGATAATACTTTTGATAAATAATAGATAAAGTCACAGCTTTACATAGTTCTTAATTTTTCTTACTTAGAATTTGTATCTAATTTTGTTATATTATTTTTGAAACTAATATCAATCATTCTCTCTTGAATTGTTTTAATTCTATATTTCTTATACCATATCTTCTTAATTTGATATCGCCGCGGTATAGCCTTTTGTGCTGATGCTCAATTTTGGGAAACAGTTTAGAATAAAAATATGCCATTATAATTTGAACGATTTCATACTTAGGACTGCTATATGAAATTGTGTTGCAATCCTCTAAAATTTTATTTAACTTATTAACCGGTAATGAACAGAGCTTTGTTAACAGATAATGTCTGCCGTTGTTTTTTTAAATAGAAACTAGGTCCGAAATATTGGTATGATTGGTCCGAAATTTTCTTTGATTGCGATTTTTTCTATGACCATGAGAACGGTTTTTACGAACAGTTTTAGAAACTATATCCAAAATGTTAACAGAATCGGTTCTTGATATATTACCAATTCCCATGATATTATCATTAAGACCAAGAGGGTAGACTGTCTGTAATTTTTTAATCCAATTTAATTCAATTATTTTCCGTGATCGTACAAACTTTGAATGAGATTCACCAGGCTGCTTATTTACTACTTCTAAAGGTTGAACTGCTAAATATTTAATAGGATGATTGTGCTTCTTAAGGTGTTGATAAATGATACTTTTGAATTTATTGGGTCTTTTAAAACGATACAGATGTTCTTGAGTGCGTTTAGATAAATATCACCTACGTACTGAATACTGAAAACCCATATAGTATGCTATAGTATAAAGGCATCGGGGTTCATCTGCACGCTATAAATAATAAATAAATAAAAAATAATAAATAAGCTTTATTTAGAGTCGGCAAAGTATACAAACAGAGTCAGCATATTAAGCTCTAATGAGTTTTAACCGTTTTATCCGTTTGGCGTTTTATAACATTTTGTTACTGTCATAAATCTCTTTTTTACTTGAAATATCTTCATTTCCAAGTATTGGTAGGATCTTATTCCGGAGTATGTGAAATATTTTCCCACTGCAAAATTTTGATAATGTATAAATTTACGTATTTTTTATTTGCCAAAAATTTTTGAACATAACAATTCCGGAGTATGGGAAATATTTTCCCACTGCAAAATTTTGATAATAGTTAAGTATTTTTTATTTTCCAAATTCTTTTTTGGACATTACAATTTTCAAACAAAGACTAAATACTTGACAGTCACACATAACATTTATATTTAAAGATTTATATACTTTATCAAATAATGGGCACGAAAATATCTAACAAATTTTCTCGTATCATGATTCTATGAAATTTGGAACTCTAATACTATAACATGAGACCTCGGGGCCAATGTTTTCTATTTATAATATTTTCCTTTTACTTATTTTGCTATTTGTTAATTTCCTATTTTCTGTTGTATCTATCAATATGCCAACATAGTTCGCATTAAAAAAAAGAAAGAAGAAATATCAGCGTAAAAACTAAAATAATTGATTAAGAATGAGTTATTATAACATGTATAATAGGCTAACGGAACTCAAAACACATTTTTTGTTTTAAATACGCAGAAAAAAAACCGGACATTTCAATAATTTGCAGTTTTCAACCTTTGATCATGTAGATGAAAATTGGTCAATAGCAACCGGGACCTTACTAGTATTCCGGCCTTATATATCGGTATATGCTATTATCCCTCAATACCACATGCTTTGCGGCGCAAAATATTTGGCTTGACCAAGTCGGGATTTTGCTTCAGGACACACAGCCGCAGTCTACCGGGCAGTTCCAAACACTACCAGTTAAAGACATTATATATACACAAAATCTATACTACTTACTGAGGTTCAGGAAAAGTTGGGATTGTAATTTTAAAACTCCGCCCAGTACACAGGGACGCTATAATAGTCGGTGATATTGGCAAACTTTAACTTCTGTCTTACTTTTTGACATGCGTTTTTTTCAAAAGGGAAGCTAATAAGGAAAGTTCTTGATTTAAAAATATTAAAGTGGAGTGCGTCATTGCGGCAAGAAATGTGCATGACAACTTTTTTAATAATGTGTGAACACTGGTTTGACCCACCTGCTAGCTGCAAAGAAACGTAATTATCGGCCTATGATGATAAGCTTTCATGTCGATCCGGCCCCACGTCGATCCGTCCCACGTCGATCCGGCCCAACGTCGATCCGGCCCCAATAAAAAAATATATTTATAAGGAATAAAAATAAAGATATATATTAATTGTAATTCATAAATGTTTATGAATTTTATTATAATGTAAAAGGTGTACGGTAAAAAAAATGGCCTTTGACAAATATTTTCTTTAGATGAGTATAAAACAAGTAGGTTGATTATGTTTTCATTTCAAGTTTTCAAGATTATTGGGTATAATTATAATAAAAACGTATATAACAGAATTTAGTACAATCAACAGACATCAATTTAACATTAAGGTAGATCATCGGTATATATTTTTTGAGATAGAATTTTCTTATACTTTGCCAAAATGAAGATTTTACTATGCATTTTTCAAAAATATAATAAAAAGTATGGGTCACCGTGCTATTTTTCAAGCTATGAGTCGTTGAAAATTGCCTAAATCTGGTTAGATTGTTCATGAAAAAACACATTTGTATGCATAAAAAGAAATCTATGAGATAGAATTTTGAAATAAATTGTGAGAAGATAGGTTTTATAACATGTTTTAAGAAAATAAAAAGAAAAAATGGTGTCACCGAACTTGTTTTCTTGCTACAAGTAAAAATTAAAAATTTCCCTATCAAGCCAGTGTAATTTTTTACTAAAAGAGTTATCTCCCCTTAAATGGCTTAGTTGATAAAAACGATTCCAAAACACAAAATTTAATATTTGTTGGAATATTTTAAATATTAAAATAAATCACCAAGTTTTCTTTAAATAAATAAACAGTGTGACAAATAAATTGCAAATATGTCTCCTAATTTGCAGATTTGGGCAAATAACTAGACCGATTGTGTACTGCGATTGTACAATCCAAGATGGCGGTATACCATGAATCTACCTTAATCAGCAGTAATTATCATTTTCTTTCAATTGACTGTGATCTTAACAAGTCTTTCATCATTTGTTTTTGTTGAATAAACAAACCAAGTATAGACTAATGATTTGATGAAACAAGTCATTATATTATGAGTTAAATTTTATAGGTTCCATTGGACTGTTAATATTTATTTAGCTATTATGTGTGTGAATTGAATAAAATAAAAATCGCCGTGACATTCAAAGTTATCATGGAAAATAACTTCATATTAAAATGTTGAAGCTGCTATACAAACAGACACAATCACACTCAGTTTCGTATCGATTTAAAATAATTCTTTGACTGGTACACCAATACTTCACTTACCTGTTGTCATCCATCATCGATACTTTTTGCAAAATCCATTTATACTGTTAAAATCCTCCAAAGTCAATATAGTTTATTCATATTTTATTATGGGGCCGGATCGACTTTGGGCCGGATCGACGTGGGCCGGATCGACTTGGGACGGATCGACTTTGGGCCGGATCGACTTGGGGCCGGATCGGTTTGGGGACGGAACGACCGGATACCGATGAGAATATGGAGATGCAATTTTTTTTAATATTGACTTTTAAATTTGAACTTTGGTGGATAGTTGTCTCAGTGGCAATCATACCACATCTCCTTATTTTCATATCGTAGGGTATAGAAATATGACTTCCCTAATCTGACAGATAATCCCTTGCTATGACAGGGTGTTCATACAGCTGGATGTATAAATACCTCCGGGGGGGGGGGGGGGGGGGTAGGAGGGGGCACTTCAATACTTAATTGATAGGGGTGCCGCTGGGGCCCACCTTTTTCAAAAATGTATACCTTTTCATATATTGCGTAGGTAAAAATGTAACCTTTTCCCTATAATGCTTGGGTTTCATGTAGTGTAATGTAAGACTAGAATACCAAAGTGTTAAAAGAGAAAATTTGGTTGATAAAATCACACCCGGGAACACCAAGAAAGATGACAGACGAAGAAGTTATGGAAATTTTATTGACCTTTTCATATACTTTTGATAGTTTTCCCGACCTTTTCACATATTTTCAAGCTTGAAAAGGTGACCTATTCCAGCGGCACGTCCCATCACCTTGAATATAGGAAGTGCCCCCTCCCCCACCCCCACCCGAGATAAATACGCAGCCTCGTATGGTAAAAAGGAGGAATTTTGTCCATACCAAGCATGCATTGTCCATTCATTTTCTAGCGGCAGTCCATATAGTTTTTGTGTTAACAAGAGTGCACAAGCTGAAATGTCTCACCTGCTTTACTAATCATCATTCAGGATTGGTTTTATGTTGATATTCCTAAAGATAAAGTTTCACTACAAGTATCAGAAAAAATTAATATTATCAATGATCAGATAAACCAATCCAAGCCAGCCTTACACAGTGGCGGAGCCAGAATTTTTCATGAAAGGGAGGGGGGGCCGACTGCCTAAGAGAGACATGCTCAAGTCATGCTTCCGTGATTCCCTATATAATCAACCAATGGGCCCTCCCCCTAAATCCGCCTCTGTTACAATCACCCCATCAACCAAATATTTTAAACATATATATAGTATGCCAGTAACGGACAAAACCATGAACATAAGGTTAAGTTCAGATAGACCCTGCAAGACAGGCATATTTGTTTTTCATTCATTATTTTGTACATAAATATGCCGTTAGTTTTCTTATTTGAATTGTTTTAAATTATACATTTGTCATTTGGAGGCCTTTTATACCCAACTATGCAGTATAGGTTTTACTCATTGTCGAAGGTCGTATGGTGACATTTAGTTGTTTATTTCTGTGTCATTTGGTCTCTTGTGGAGTGTCTCATTTACAATCATATCACATCTTTTTACTTAATATTTCAATATATAAATTTAATAATCATACCATACACCAAATATAATAACCCATTGATTACACAATGTAGCATGTTAAAAGAGGACTTACCATTGACCAATGAACCATGCAAATGTGGTCAATGACAACTGCCAGACAGACATGTACTCCTTACATTTGTGAATCATTGCATACATATAGTTTATCTACTACATGTACTTTTAGTATTAGAAAAAACAGACAAAAACACAAAAACATGACATTGACAAATGACCTATTGCTAACAGTATCTGATAAACAACCCTAATCAGGTAACTTTAACCTTGATCACTGATCCATGAAATGTGCTTGAGATCTTTGTAGCAATCTGTATTAATTTGAGTGCATATCTAAATTTACAAAACAAAATTAATCTGGATCATTGTGATACTGTAAATTTAGAAATTATTGTGAGGTTATTATTAATGCACCTATGCGACAGGGTGAATATTGCAATAATAAGAACTTGCATTCTGATAACTGAATTATAGATCTTTATGCAGATTTTTTTTGTAATCGCAATAATTAAACTCGCAATTTAGTCCATTTGTCAAAAATCGCAATAATAAATGCACGCAATAATTTCTGAATTTACAGTAGGTAAAAATGTTGTCAGTTAATAGTGAGACACAAGTTTTCCCAGACAATATATAATTCTTTTCGTTGTTTTGTTTGGTTGCTGTCTCATTGAACAAAACTGTATTTTATTTCTCCTTTTATCCAGAAAATATAACTTTTGAAATAGAAACTGAATAGCATATGGATGGAAAACAAATGCCAAATGATGTAAAATAATTCAAGTGGCCATTTAGGTCAGGGGTTGGTGAGGTAAAAGATGAGGCAAAGGCATGTGCATTTACCACAACTGCCACTTGGTATTATGATTTCCAAAATTTACAAATCTCATAGCTACCTTCTGTATTAAAGACAACTGCATATATTGCAGTTTGCATATCATGAATTGTGCTTGCAGCAAAATTCACTACAGACAGCAAAAAAAAATTAATTCAGCTCTATTAAAATTCATTTTTTGAAACATTTTTGATTTTTATTCCTAAAATGTCTATGAGATCAAATTTATAAAACATTTATTAGCATTGTAAATTTCAATATACTAGTAATTGTTGACATGTATACATCATGTACATCATGTACATGTACAATCATTAGCTGATCAGCTCTATATTTTCATTATTTTTATATCAATATTCTTCATCAGTGTTTTTTATAAGACTCAATAATCTGTATTCATCATTGGGACGGGTAGGTAAAGTAGGTCCTTTTGATCTTGGATTTTGACAGCACTAAAGCATATAGTTCCAAATTATAGTTGATCTTGGCTTCTTAAGTGGATTCTGACACCACTTTGCATATAGACACTAAGTGTAGATGATCTTGGGTTCTCTCATATGGATTCTGCCAGTACTTTGATTATACATGTAGTTCCAAGTATTGTTGATCTTGGCTTCTAATGTTGTTCTTAAGTTTCTGCACTTTACATATAGTTCCCAATTGCAAGACAAGATGATACTGGCTTCTCGTGTAAATTCTGTCAGTTCTTTGCCAATAGTTTCCAGGTAAAGTTGAACATTCCAGGATCTTTCACAACAAATCACTCCTTCCTCTTACATGTACTTGAAGCCTGAAATTAAATGTCAGAGTAATTCTGTCAGAAAATCAACCATGATTGACATTTAAAAGCATAATGTAGTTCATATTTTAAATAAATGGGGAATGTGTCCATGGGACACAGATAATGCCCCCACTTGCATATAAAGTTATAAAGGAGCATAACTAAAGAACGGTAAGAGTGACACTACCCAAAGTTTTACATGATCTGAATTTTGTTGTAATAAGTAATGTGTATAAGTTTCATAACATTTGGATGAGGCAAACTAAAGTAGAGAATGGAAACAAAAAATTCAGCAATTTTTCCATTTGTAAAGGGGCATAACTCTAAAACAGTAAAAGTGACACCACCAAAAAAAATTCAAACTTGATCTGTGTTTGTTGGTAATAAGCATTGTGTATAAGTTTCATTCATAACATTTGGTTGAGGCAAACTGAAGTTAGAGAACGGACACCAATTTTGGGACATACGTACAGACAGACACCAATTTTGGGACATACGTACAGACAGACAAGGGTAAAACTTGATGCCCACTCCACTACGGCGTAAAAAAATGAAGAATTTGTGGCAACAATAATGAGCAAACAAAATAAAATTACATGCACAGCAAGTGTAAATAGTGATTTTGTTTTTATATATATGTTGAATACAGACTTCTCGGGGCATGCTGTTTCGATGCCAGGGACAAGTTATTTCTATGCCTAAAAATTCTATAATGTAGCTGAGCTACATTTGTACTCCTCGTCAACCAAATTATGCTGAGGTGTCTTGTAACCTGTTTGGAAGATGGGATATACAAATTTTGTGTTTAAAAATACTAAGCACAAAACAATAATGAATTTTTCAACTGTATGTGTTATTTGGTAAACAAGATAAGCCCTACGTGTATGTTTAAACCTGATACTTGACGTTATGAAATTTTTTATACAAAAGAGAGACAGGGGGGGTGTTTAATTGTAAACAAATTGTGATCACGACGAATCCATCAATAAAATGTATTGCCTCGTACTGTAGTGGTTATAATTTACAAATCAGGCCATTCATATTCTCAAGAAAACAAACGAAACAATCAAACCCCTTGAGCGGGTGGACAGGGATAAGGGAACATGGGAATGAGGGATCAGGAAGCGAGAAAAGGGGGTATCATGTGCAGGTCCGTTACCGTTAGTTAGCCTGGTCTGAGTGAAAATAAAAGTAACCAATTTGGTAGAAGTAAATCTTATGAAGATTATAAATAGAAAAAAAACCTTTGACCTCGTGTGAGTCACTTTATTTTTAAACAATAAAAATAAACTTAATATATCTTTATTTTATTGTTATAGAACTATACTAACAAAAGCATGATTTAGATAAAAGGAAGGGTACAAACAGACTCAAGGTGGGAATGTAAAAGGGATGAACATGAATTGGAGCAAACATGATTTTGGGTGAAAGGACAAGAATTCAAAGAGGGGGGGATGAATAATCTGGGAAATATATTTTGCAATTTTTTTGTCTGGGAGCAAGGGGGATGGAAGTAGAAGTTAAAAGAGAAAATTTTAGAGTAAAAGGGAAGAAAAATGGGAGTTGGGGATAGGGAGTGGTAATCATGAACCCCTGTCCGAGGGAAGTTATGGGGTACCCCATTTTACAGGTTGGGAACAAACCCTCTATATGGTGTTCAGGGGCGGATCCAGCCATTTATAAAAGGGGGGGTTCCTAACCCAGGATAAAGGGGGGGTTCCAACTATATGTCCCCATTCAAATGCATTGATTGTCAAAAAAAAGGGGGGGTTTCCAACCCCCGGAACCCCCCCCCCCCTGGATCCGCCACTGGTGTTTAAACCTGTATAGAGGAATAATCCTTCTATAGAGGGATAAAATTATCCCTCTATAGAGGAGTATTTCTGTTTAGACTGGATTTAAAGCAAAATAGGACAGAATGGCATTTTCTACTTATTATGGCAGTAACCTGCTACATTTGATGCACCAATTGATGTACTTAATTTCATTTCACATGCCCAGTTTACTGCTAAGCTGACTGAATATACAATCTATTGTACACCATAATTGAAAGCTGTGATGATCAGGTAAATTCCACTCAGTTATGCCTCACTGAACAGAATTTCTATTGTTAGATTTAACATAAAATTTAAAGGTCAACTGCATGTCCCTTTTGTTGTTGATCAGGTGTTCAGATAGGTATACAATAGATTGCAAGTTCTGTCACTTTAGCAGAAAACTGGGCATCCCAGGCCATTTTTTAGTAAAGAAATACAGAATACAGTAAAGTGCAATAATTGATGCATATATAGTGCTATAGATTATAGCAAATATAACTAGAAAATGCCATTCTGCCTATTTTGCTTTAAATCCAGTCTAAACAAAAATACCCCTCTTTTATCCCTCTATAGGCCTAGAAGGATTATTCCTGTATACAGGTATAAACACCATATAGAGGGTTTGTTCCCAACCTGTTTTACTAGTCATTACAGACGCTAACGATAAATACTTAACTTCATTTGACCCTAACGTGGCTACGAAATTAGATTTTACGAATGACGATATAAAATCAAAGACTCATTTGACGCTAACGGTAGCGCAGGGGAGCGTCTTTTTACCACAGAACACCACAGAATACCACAGAACACAAAAAAATATACCACAGAACTTCGAAATATAAATACTTCAGACATTATATCATTGTTTTTGTTAATTCTTTTTATAATTTGACATTTATTATTCAAATAAATTTAATTTTTCAATTTAGGGTCGACTCACTATCTCTATGCCCCTAACTGAATTGGCCTATTATTGGGTCTATACCAAAAACGCCTACCGGTATTAAAACCATAATATACAAAAAATATTTAAAGTCCCAACAATTCTAATTCTAGGGTATATTTGTGGCATTTACTTTTTTTTTTAAATTTTTAAATTTTTTCTTATTTTTTCCTTCCATTTTTTAGAATGTTTCTAACAAATGCATAACGTAATTATGTCTTAAATCTATTTTGTATATACCAGAATTTATCATTTTTGTAGTTGTCATTTTTGTTTAATAATAAGTACATGTATATTAAATATTGAATAATGTATAAAGCAGTCCCTTAAGGGCTACCAAATACTTTCAACAAGATATTTGAAGTTGTTGTTGGACAGTTATTTGAGTTGACTAATAAAATATTATTAATGTGTCGTTATAATAGTCAAAAATTTCAAATTTGATGATTTGGGACTTTTCTTTTGATGTGGGTGTATCTTCTCCAATTTATGTATAGAATTTATGCAGGGCCTTAAATTGTGTAGAAGCATGTTGGTAGTTGTCTCCAGCATTGTCCAGGGAAAACGTTCTCTGACAACACAAGTGGCAACTCAAATGGACATCACAAACTAGTACATTAGCTTGGCTTTTGAAACACTGAATAGATTCTTGATACACTTGATGCAGTTCAAAACAAAATACTGTCGGCAAGTCAGATGAAACATTGTATACACATACTTTACTTGAGATGAAATAAAAGTCATTGGACAATATTTCAGATTTTTACGAAATTTTGTATGCATTTGGAAATAGTTGAACTGCATCTAAATAATTAAAAACTGGCATATGTAGCATTACTATATAGATTCTATATTTTGAGTCTAAAATGATGATCTGAGCGAGTTCACCGGCACATTAAAAGTACCAAAATTTAATTAGATTATCTAATTTTGACACTCGTCGTAATCACCAATTCATCAAGCCAATTAACATGTCATTTTAGTTATCACACATGAGACATCAAATACATTTAATTGGGTGTCTTCCTGCTATTCCTACATTTTGAAAATAAATATTCCTTCTATTCCTATCTTTCAAAAATAATGGCAATGCTGAATTCGACTATGGTGCCGGTTGAACAATATGAGTTCTAATCGGTTAAACAGAAAAGTTTTCATATGGGCAGACATTATGAGTAAAAAACACAAGTGTAGAAAAACATTTATTTATAGAAAATAATTTTTTTTTTTATAGAAAAACTTTTATTTATAGAAAATCATTTTTTCTCATAGAAAAACTTTTTTATTTCAAAAAATTGTTTTTAAAAGATTTTTATAAAATATAGTTTAGTATCTCAAAGGTCTCCAAATTTAAAAAAAAAAACAAATAACAAAAAAAATTATGATCATTAAAGAAATTTATATCTCATCCGGTCAATCGTCCTGTCATTAGTGTAGCCCGAATTATAAAAATGATATAATTCTGAATTATTAGTTTTGCATTTTGTAAATTAATTCAATGTTCTGTGGTATATTTTAGTAGTTTTATTGTATTTTGTGAAGTTCTGTGGTATATTTTAGGTGTTCTGTGGTATTCTGTGGTGTTCTGTGGTGTTCTTTGGTAAAAAGACGCTCCGGTAGCGCAGATCATGAGATGCTGAAAATGACCATCCCCTCCTCTTTGACTGTTTGACACGGATATTTTTTTCAAAACAGGCTATACATGTTCACAACTTGCCAGTTAACAGGTTAAGGGTCAAGTAAACACATAAATAAGATACCAGCCATAACGATTATACATAGAACAGAAATTTAGCCCATGCAAGGTTTCAGCCGCAGTGATTTTCTACAGTAGCGAGTATTTTGAGATAACCCCCCACTTTGTATTTTTCGTGATACTGATAACATTTGGCTGTCTAATATATTAAAATCTATGTTTTCTTATGTAATGACTCTACCTTCATCGTTGTCTGTTCGCCACTATGTCTGTTATGCATGCACATGGTCGTATTTATCAGTGCAGTATGCTGCTCAGCAATGGCGACCCTGAAATTTCTGTTGTCCGATTATGGCGCCAGATTAGAGGGTAAAATCACAAAAATACTGAACTCCGAGGAAAATTCAATCGGAAAGTCCCTAATCACATGGCAAAATCAAATGACAAAACACATCAAACGAATGGACAACAACTGTCATATTCCTGACTTGGTACAGGCATTTTCAAATGTAGAAAATGGTGGATTGAACCTGGTTTTATAGCGCTAAACCTCTCACTTGTACGACACTTGGAGGGAAGCAACTTGGAGGGAAGCAACTCGCGCCAGACAAAATTACCGTATTTCACCAAAATAATCAAAATTTCGCTTTTTTATAACAAACAGTAAAATGTGCATCACATTTATATTCAGCTTTCGTCCATTGATATAATTACAAACATTATTTATTTAAAGACAACAATAAAAAAAATCACAATAAAATAATTAATGGAGTGCATTGAAATCAGACCTCATGGGGTAGAGGGGTTAAACAAAAGCTCGTAACTTTTTTAAAAGCCTGGTGACCCCCATTTTATTTTACCTTAAAATGCTCGAAAAGTTCATAGCTTTGACATATCCGTTTTTAAAAAAAATCTACCGGGGAAATTTTACGAAAAATCAATTTAACCAATATTTTTAGCCTTAAACTGAAATTAAAAAATGCCAAATTTAGACATAAATCTGAAAATAAAAGGATTTTTAAGTCTAAAACAACCAAGGGGAACGTTTACATTTCAAATTTAATTGTTTTTTCACATAATAATCATACTGACATGGTTCTAAAAGTCTTTGAATTTGATGTAGTTGTTATTGTTGAAAGGGTGTAAAAGTTTGGAAATAGGGTTTAAATCGCACATTTCGCTTCCATTTGAGGAGAAAACGAGCCTGGTGACACCTTTTTTTCTTTGCATTTTTGGATTCAGCATAAAAAAATCTACAAAATATGTGAAAATAAAAAAATTCTACCGGGGGTCCTTATTGGGGTGAGCCACCTTAATTTTATATAAAATAGATCATGATTATCCTTCAGTCGAACATTGGGGAACTTGCCTTTTCATTTGGGTTCACATTAATGTTATATTTTCTCTGAAGTTATCAAAATATCGAAGTCCTAATATTTAGTTTGTCAGACATATGTGTATTATAATAGTTAAATTAAATATGATGCCTTCTAAAACACAATGCATTAACATTACATAGAAAATGTGCAATTTATATATCAAACAAGAAACATTATCATTGCAGGGTAATATTGCATGGTATCTTTTTAAGGAACTATAGGAGACATTCAACTGTAAGTTATAATGTTGTTTATTCTAAAGTATCATATTTGCTAATTTAAGTTTCTATCAATCTATTATATTTTTCAGATATTAGACATTAACACACAAAAATTATAAAATCTTCATCAAAGGCCAATAACTCCAATAAGGAGTTCTCTGACGATTTTGACCATGATGACACATTTGAGGGTCTTGTCTTTCTGATCATTTTTGCTATATAAAGTATCTCTCTGTCTATTATAATTTTCAAGAAAATTGGCAAAAATGAAAAAAAAAAAGGTACAAATTTGTCGTTTAAGGGCAATATCTCCTACAAAAGGTAGGTCTAATCATTTTTAACATTTTTGCATTGTCAAATTTTCTCTTTCTATAGCGATTTTCAAGATAAAAGACAAAATTTAGTACATTACCCATATGTTCTATTTTTAAGCCATGACGGCCTTGTTTGTCGGCAGTCGGGGTCATCTGGCACATGTTTTAAACAAGATACCACATTGATAAGTGTTGCCAAGTTTGGTTAAATTTGGCCAAGTAGTTTCAGATGATCTTTGTAAAAGTTAACGGACGACGACGCCACGTGATGGGAAAAACTCAGTTGGCCCTTCGGCCAGAAGAGCTAAAAATGAAGGGCACCATATCTGTTCTACGCATTCTCAACTGTTTTGATGGAACGTCAAAGACAACGTCTTGACAACACCCATTGTTGTTTGACGTCAGAGGAGTGAAATTATCAGATTTATTTCACATGTGAAATAATCAGTTTTTATTTCACTCATGGTAATTCATTGCAAGCAATGTAATAAACACATATAAAGTTGATTGATTGTATCAAATCCAATTGCTTTAACTGTTCATACAGTTATGTATAGATTGTTTCACTTATTATTAAAATGAAAAAGTATACATTCATGTTACAAAATTTATTCTCCGTCAGGGAAATATGTACTGGCATCTCAACGAAGATACAACAAAATACTGAAGAGATAGCAAAATAGATTTCAAAATAGACGAGGACACTATAATATAATACATAAAGATAAAAATGTTTGTTTTTAATATGTATAAATTTTATTTGTTGAAACTACACCTGCTTTCATAATGCTGCGTCATTAGAATTTTTTGTAATTACAAGTTCTCAACTAAGTCAATTATGAGTTAGGTGAGTGAGAATAATAATGTGAACTACATCAATAAAACTACATGGCATTCATGATATCAGCATCTGATCGTAAGAGTTGGTTGCTAAAGTATGGTAAATATTTAACACTCAGAAACGTGTCCATCCCCCCTCCCCCCAAACGTCTCCGATTCCCCCAAAAGCGTCCATATGACGTCATCGAACTGCAAAACATGTCTAGATGTTTAAAGGCACCAAAAACGTTTCCTTTATATGAACGCCCAATCGTGTCCATTTATTAAAAACGCCCAAACGTGTCAAATCCCTCAAACTTGCCCATATGAGTCCAAAACGTCTCCCTTTTATGAACGTTCAATCATGTCCATATTTTTAAAACACCCAAACGTGTCCATCGTTATTTTAAAAACAGTGATTCGTTATCACATATGTTGTTTAAATACAAATGTAATCGATATCATCAGAGGCACCTTCGTTTTGATTTGTTGTTGTAAAAATGAGACAGTTACTCTTTAAAAGCCCAGACACCACTTCTGTAGGAGGCAGGCCGTGCAATACCCTCATATACATTAGGAATCACAAGAGTATATTAGTACAAAAGAATTCACTTAGAAAACGATGAATTTAACTGTACAAAACTATCTTAATGCAATATGTTTCTCTAAATATGCATGAAATATTTGTCACTGTACTTTGTGTCTTTTTTGTTGATAGGGATATATAAATACCCTGCCACGTCTGGTCTGTGTTTGGTAGGTACAGGTTTTTCTGCTTTGTAATTTGATGATTTAAGACCTTTTCAAATAACTTTCATAGATTGTTCTTATTTTGTGTTGTTACACCACTGTCCCAGGTTAGAGAGAGGCGTGTGGGGTGTGTGTGTGGAGGGGGGGTGTTAGAGCTCACAAACATGTTTAACCCCACCACACTATATATGTGACTGTCCCAAGTCAGGAGCCCGTAGTTTTGTGGTTTTTGTTGGTTCGTGTCTGTCATATTTAGTTTTTCGTAAATTGCTTTGTTATAAATTAAGCCGTTAGTTTTCTCAATTGATTTGTTTCATATTTCTCATGTCGGGGCCATGTATAGGCGACTTTACGGTATGGGCTTTCTCATTGTTGAAGACCGTACGATTGTCTATAGTTGCTTACATTCACTTTGATGGATAGTTATCTCATTGGCAATCATACCAAATCTCCGTATTTTTGTATGAAACATTTGCCACTGGACATTAAGCAATCAACAGTCAAGAGTTAATCTAAGTGTTGCAAATTAACTTGCAGTGATACTAAATATTAACAACCGAAGTTGAACAAACTAATGTTAATAAATGACCGCTTAATCAATAGTTGAAGCACTAGGAAAACGTTTTTAATATTGAAGTGTTAAGTACCGCCATTTAAAATAGAAAACTGTAAGAACCATATTGATAAAAAAAATGGTAAAACCACTGAAAGTAAAAATAATTTCGTATTGTCCCAAACTTTTTATCACGTGTATCTTGTGTCTGTTTATTTGAAATCAGAAATCAGAGATTTCATCTTTTATTGTTGACAGTGTACAATGTACCATGTCTTGGACATTTGTCCTCTAGATATCCTTGAATAGCGGCTTTGGTCTTTTCTATAACGCTGAGACCTAATCCCGATGTCTTCAATCGTGTCGCCCATCATTGAATTGCCGTAAACGTTATTGGCGTCACTGGGGACATATTATGGCTGAAAGTTTGAGACGTTTTGGTGTTTTAAAGTTGACACGTTTTGGCGAATAACAATTATCGGACATATTTTGGTGAAATAGACACGTTTGGGGGAATCGGACACATTTGGGGGGTTGGACACGTTTGAGGGTGTTACATATATAATGGAAAAGTTATGATATATTATACAACACAATTGTACTTATTTTTAATTTGTTCTCGTCCTAAACATGCATTAAATATTTGCCACTGTGCGCTTAGAAAACAATATTCAATCAAAATGAACGTGCATTAATACTAATCTGTTGAGTTATTTCTGTCTCACTTTTTTAGTAAAGAGAATATTCAAGAACCTGAGCTAATTTTTGTAACGCTGATATTCTCAACTGTAATGTTTAAGAATGGCAGATGTTTGGAAAGTAAAACTTGTTGTAGTCTAAATCATTCAGTTGCTGACTTTATGTTAATTTTGTATTTCGCCAGATATACACACACGCTTTTACTTCGAATGATATTTCACTCGAGCTTAACAAGTACGAGTTATGAAAATGTCCGTGCGAAAATCAAGAAACGATTTTAGATTTTTGATTATAACGATTAACGCGTGCGTCTGTGTTCTTGATATCAATCTCAGAGGAAACAAGAGCCAAAACATTTCTAGGCCCATTAAGAGTCGTTTGTTCTTCATGACGAAAAAGGAGGGGGGCTTGTTCTTCATGACGAAAAAGGAGGGGGGCAAAAATCACGTAAGAAGCAAAAATTTCAAGGAAATATATACAAGATGAGTATATGCTTTAAAATGATAATAATAATCAGAGCGATTGACAAAAACATAAATGATTGGGGCAATTAAGCTAAAACCTGTATATGTTACAGACTTTTTCTTGATTTAGGCATTTTGTAAAAACAAACATGACTTTGTACGGTGAAATAATTGAGGGGAATTCGTTTTGCTGTGCAGCATGAAAGAATTTGCAATCTTTCTGAATGGGGACATTGAATATGATACCTTGTGTATGAAAAGTGCCACGCACTCTGAACGTTAAGAACTCTTCCTCCAAGGTGGCCTGTTGGACGGTAACATCTGTTCGTATTAAACATACCTACTTTTTAAGCGGCAGTCAAAATTTTTGTCCTTTATCTGATCAATCCATTACAGAACACGTCATATGGTCAAGGGTCAAAGATCTGTTGCTCAGTTTTCAGTTTTCTATGTTGTGTTACGTATACTGCTCTTATGTTTGTCTTTTGCACTTTTCTGTTTGAATGTCCATTTGGTATCTATCGCTTCTCTTTTAAGCTAAAAGTATATTTCACCAATTATTTCATATTCTAATTTTAAGACAGCTTTGTAGCATGCATAGAAAAACAACATTTTGGAAGAATCTTAATTTGACATTTTTTTAGCCTTTCAAATATCATTGATTTACCTCAAATAACTCATTACAATAAAAATTGTTAAAAAAAATTAGGCAACATGTTTATTGTTTCCATTAAGTGTAAATACAAATATTTTACGATTTACGCATGCTTTATTTCATCATTTTGCACTTTGTTGACTTGACTTTGCAGTTGGTTAAAGGTTTTGAACAGTTGAACAATATGATTTGATAAACAAATTGCAATTTGGCCGGAACATTGCTTGAACTGCATTACTTTTGAGAGAATCCCTAATAATCAAGTCACGGTAAAGACTGTTTACATTGCTTCGTGATGTCTGTTTTTTTTTTCATCTTAGAATACAATAAAACGTTTTTTTTAAGTATGTTGCTTTAGCACCAGAGCTAACCCCTGGTTGTAACGGGGTTTGCACCACACATCACCCAATCTTTAGTTTTTGTAGCGTTTTGTGGCTTGTGTGTTTGTCTGTTCGTCTTCTCTTTTCCTTTTTCTTTGAATTATGGGTTTTGGTTGCCCTCTTATGTTTTTACCTTTTTTATAACATATTGCACTTTCAATGTACATGTATGATACATTGTCTTATGCAAACACAAACATAAGCAGATACCAATAGTGCAATTAACCCTCATAACTCGAAGAAAATCAAGTTTTCAATAAATTTCCTTTTACTTTAAGAAATCCTCTCGATTACTATTAGGAGTTCCTTTCCAGGGGGGGGGGGGGCACTTTCCATAAAAATTATGTAATTTAAAAACGTAAATATAAGAAGACTGTGCCATTTATATACATCTCTTAAAACTGAAAATGGTCTTATGCTTTCTACTATGTTGAATATGCTTATCCAGAATACTGATGACTTGCATTTCCTCCTCGAGAGTTACACTGTAAAACCAGTGCTTTATGACAAACTTTGGCTACAGAATGTCATACTTAGCTATCACGATATCACAAAAATGAGGAAATGTGTCGGTCAATCATTGTGTCATCATTAGTGTTTAAAAATAAAAGGAGATCTTTCAAGACAATAATTAAAATTATAATATTAAAACAGAAAAGAACGCAATTAGGCAACATTTGGTCTAATAGAAATACCATCAGTTAAATCAGGACTGATAACACCGGGCAAACCAGAGTACATTTCATTATGCAACATGAACACCACCAAAGCATTAGGGTCAATTCAGTTTCTTCTGAAACATAAGTAGTTTCTGCCTTACTAGTAAAAAATTCCGCGATGAGTCGTATTCGGTTATGTCATAAAAAAGGGAAAGAAGATGGTATTGTTGTTACCACAAGTGGAAGATAAATATGGAAATTATGATAGAAGATGCAAGCCCTTGAATAGTGTATCATTTGGGAAGATACAAACTCCATATGCAGGCGCTTCTGGAATACTGCTGCAAAAGAAATAAAAGTTCGCAGTTGGAAAATGTAATCGTACAGTTCAGTTTTCAAGGCACCTCGTCGTCAATTTTTTTTATGTAAGCAGACCTCACTTTTTCTGTGGTATAAGTTAAAGAACAAGGTACACTAAGGACCGTTTTGGTCCCCTATTTGTCACAAAATAATTTTCCTGAAATGAATGAACTAAGCATCAGAAAAGATTTGCTAATATCTGTTCTTCAGTAGCACATGCATATTTGATCTATAAGTAAAGCAGAAACCCGATTGTGGGTTGCTTAGAGTACTTTGAATACGTCTAAAGATAGAAAAATGCTGATTTTTATACAACCGCAAAATTTTTATTTTGGATCTCTATGAAATTTTAGCACATGTTTCCATACGACTAAAGGGTGATTGGGATTGTTTTTGGGGGGTATTGTCTTAGCGGTTTTGTAATTAGGGGCAAAAAAAAGTCAGTTTTTTTAGGTTCATAGAAAATAAATTTGTCAGCACACAATAATGCTAGTGTAAGTGTATGCATCACTGTAAATATACCTGACGCCTGGCGCGTCCTGACGCGTTCAAAAATTTTACACCGAATGTTCAATATTTTAACGTCATGTGTTCATGCTTAGAGACGTGTTCAAAGTTTTAACGTTTGTGTTAAAAAAATTAACGCAGTGAACACCCGTGTTCAAATTCTGATCTAAAAAAGAAGATAGTCACAAGGTTTCACACCACAATATGAAGGTTGGGATTTATTTTGGGGTTATTGTCGTATCTGTTTAGGAATTAGGGGCAAAAAAGGGCTAACAAAAACAATTATGTTTTTGGTTCACAGACAATAACTTGAGTATAAGTGCATGAATTTATCTCTTTTACATTTTACCATAATACGAAGGTTGGGATTTATTTTTGGGGTTATTGTCGTAGCTGTTTAGTAATTAGGGGACAAAAAATGGTCAAAAACAAGCATTTTTCATGTTTTAGGAGAATTATTTGTGTATAAGACTATGGATCTCTTTGAAATTTTACCACAAGGTTCCATACTTAATTTTTTGGGGGGATCATTGCCCAAACCGTTTAGGAATTAAGGGCCGAAAAGGGGTCAAGAAACTCGGATTTTCTGGTTCCTGGACAATAACTTGAGTATAAGTATAATTGTGCCATAAGGTATTATACCATAAAAGGAAGGTTGGGATTGATTTGGTTGGGGTCCAAAATTAAACTTTGTTTTATTGAATTATTAGTGTTTAAGATTTTTTATTTAGGGCCCGTTATTCAAACTGGTCCACATTAAGGTCCAAAATATCCAAAATTAAAAAAAAACAAAAATTGAATTCTTGGGGTTCTTTGTGTAATATGTAATTGATTTAATATTTCTAAACGGCTGGAGAAGACGACGAAATAATTACGGTTGACATTCTTGGGAGGCCTGCTACAAATGATTCCGACAACAAAGGTAGGCGTGTCATACACCATTGTGTAGATAAATCAATGTAGATTTACGGCATAATACGTTTTAGTGGGGGTATACAACCGATGAATCGAAATATAACGAAAGTTCGCAACAGATTTTGCAAAAATGCGAGTCAAGTACCTTGCGTTATATCAAGGTATAAAGGAATAAAAAGACAAGTGCCTGTGCTTTCAGTAAGATTGTCGGAATCATGACAACTCAAACCAAAGACAAATCGGACAAAGACATCGCGGACAAATTTAAAGACAACTCGGACCACTTTCAAAGACAAATCGGACCAGTTTAAACACTGTTCAGACCAGTGTCTTGTCTAGATTTGACTAAAGTTGTTTTTTATACGTAAAGAAAAACCCATACCGTGTAGTCGGCAAGAAAAATATGAAACAATTCAATTGAGAAAATTTACGGCCTAATCTATAACAAAACAATTTACGAAAAACAAATATGACAGACATGAACCAACGTCAACCACTGAACTACAGGATCCTGACTTGGGACAAGTACATAAAGCATGTGGCGGGGTTGAACATGTCTGTGAGCGCTCAACCCTCCTCCTAACCAACCGGTACAGTGGTGTTACAGCACAACAAAAAAACAAACTATAAAAATCAGTTGAAAAAGGCTGAACTCATCAGATTGATGCAAAGCAGAAAAAATATCAAACATAAACACAGACCGGACGTGACAGGGTATTAATCCATCCTTTTCTTTTAAAGTACTCGGATGTCTGTGAACCCAATTTTAAATCTAACGTAAGTCAATCAGTCTAGAATGTTCTACAAAGGAATTGTCCATTAGATTGACAAAAATTCTGTTCGCAGTGAAAGAGGATCTTCAGAAATACTGTGAAACTGTTTACTCGCGTAGTGGTATTAACCATATGTTGATTCTAAAAAAAACTCTAAAGAACTTCTGGATAGTTTTAAATCTATATCTTTCTCTGAAATAAATTTTATCAAAACTTTTTGAATTTCAACACTGTATACCACCATTTCCCATGTGAATTTGAAAAATCGTCTAAAAGAAATAATCTACAGTGCTTTTTAATATAAAGATGTCAGCATACGCTATAAATGTATTACTTTGGGATACCATACGGCATATTTTGTTTATTATAGTGAACAAGAAGGTAAAACATGCTACAGAGGAACAAGTGATCAGTATGCTGGAGTTTCTTAAGGACAACATATTTGTTGAATTTTTCAACAAATTGTCGGCATTCCTATGGAAACGAGCTTGTGCTCCTCTCCTTGTCGACCTCTTTTTATTTTCATATGCCTTCAGACACTATTAAAAATAAAGAAGATCAAAGAAGCCAGATCATTTAATTTCACATTCAGATATATTGATGATGTTCTTTCCATTAACAATCCAAACTTTTCTGATTGGGTTCCATTAATATTTCCTCCAGAACTAGAAATTAAAGAAACAACAGACACGGCTTCCTCTGCCTCATTTTTAGACTTATACCTCGAATTTGATATAAGCGGTACCAGAATCTATGACAAACGAGACGATTTTAATTTTGAAATTATCAATTTCCCCCACCCTAGTAGCAATTATATATAAACTTCACCTGCATATGGGATATACATTTCCCAACTCATTCAGTATAAGAGAGCTTGCAGCTGCTACTCAGAATTTATAAAACGTCACCAGTGTCTGGGCAGAACAGAAGGTTGATGAACCAGGGTTATGTTAAAGAACGTCTCGTTTTTTTTCTAAAAAAATTCATCGGAAGATACCAAGACCTTGTTGATAAATATTCCGTATCAACTTCACAAATAATACATGATAGTCTTGAAGTATAGATTATAGGTACTGACATTGTTTATCATCTTAATTACGTGTTATAGTGTTTTTTATTTGTCTTTGTAAATTGATAACCTTTACTGTTTAGTCCATTTTTGGTAATATACTTTTGGCGTGGCTCGGTACTTATGCGTCCCGCCATTGTGCTGTTGTGCTCTGGTCATTTTTGTATTCTTGTCTTTCATTTTTGCTTATGTGCTTTGTCTATATGCCATTTTGTTTTTCTTAGTTGACATATTTGTTTGTTTTTATAGTGATTAAGATTATAACACAATGTTGACTGTTGTACCCCTATTTTTGACATTTTACCTATTATGTCTGTTTGTTTTGTTCACACATTGTTGTCAATATAATGGAATTTTATGCGACAGTCATACAAGTGAGAGGTTTAGCTAGCTATAAAACCAGGTTTAATCCACCATTTTCTACATAAGGAAATGCCTGTACCAAGTCAGGAATATGACAGTTATTTTCCATTCGTTTGGTGTGATTGGGCTTTTGATTTTGCCATTTGATAAAGGACTTTCCGAATTGAATTTTCCTTGGAGTTCGGTATTTTTGTTGTTTTACTTTAAGCGCGACCTTGCAAGTGAAAAAATCGCATCAACAAGAGGTTGGTTAATCTCTAATATTTTAGAAGATTAACGATTACCTTATTTGGGCCTATAAGGGCCTAACAGGCGAATTGTTATTATTTTTCAGTGCATCTTTTCAAAATGGTTACATCGAAATTATTTCACAAAGTTATTCTTTATCGTCACGCTCCATTATGTATCTTTAACGTCAAAACAGATTTTTTTTTCACCTTAAACTTTATTCAGTAGCAAGATTTGTGACATTATTGTCATTATTCTTCATGAATGTACCTCCATTACAACCCTCTTTCAAACATTTCTGTGCTGCCTTCAGAAGTGGTCCGAATTATTTTTCAAACTGGTCCGAGTTGTCTTTAAAAATGGTTCGAGTTGTCTTCAAGAATAGTCCGAGTTGTCTTAAGATTGGTTCGAGTTGTCTTGGTCCGACTTGTCTTTGGTCCGAGTTGTCATGTATTCGGGAAAGGTAGTGTAGTGGCCTCGCGCCCGCATTTGCATCAGGCGTTTTACGTTCGAATCTCTCACTGTTTAGTTTGTTTTCCAATATTTTTTTTCTTGTATTATTTTAACATATTTCAAGAAAGAATGGCAGAAGTATTTTCGTGGTAATAATAGCCAGCAATTTACTCTAATGCCTATACGCACATACTTTTTAGTCTTTTCAATGGGATGTTAAAGGATTTTCTTCAAGGTTCGGGTCTCATTCACATTTTACCCGTTTATTTTCGATGTTTCATTTTTTTTAACAAAGGCAGTAGAGTAGCAGTCATTTGAAGAAATAATATTTAAGGAATTACCTTTCGATATAGATTGTATATATACAGTTCCAGACGCACGCGAATTTTTGAAAGGTTTAACTTGTGTCAATGGATAACAAAAAATGTCCTTTCAAAATGATTTCTGGTCCTAGGTTTTTAAATATTTGCGGCCGTGTAATGGTATAGCGTTGTCGTCGTCAGCGTCGTCAGCGTCGTCGTACGTCCGAAGACATTTGGTTTCCAGACAATAACTTGAGTATAAGTGCATAAATCCCTA
Source organism: Mytilus californianus (assembly GCF_021869535.1). Classification (NCBI taxonomy): domain Eukaryota; kingdom Metazoa; phylum Mollusca; class Bivalvia; order Mytilida; family Mytilidae; genus Mytilus; species Mytilus californianus. Next base: position 86,301,317 of record NW_026262701.1, read on the forward strand.
TGAAAATGTACCACAAGGTTTGATGCCACAAAAGGAAGGTTTGGATTGATTTTGGGGTTATTCTCCTAACTGTTCAAGAATTAGGGGCAAAAACATACAGATATCCCTCTCCACACTTAATTAATTGCTATCTTTAACCTGTTTAAGGATAAGAATATGTTTGCACACGTTTGTGGTCACATAGCAGAGGGTCGATCCATGAGAATTACAGTCGTAGCTTAGGTTCCATCGTGGTGCATTGTACATATCAACTTTTGATATGTGTGCTCTTACTGAGCATACTCTACATAAAACGATACAGAAATCTATATTATAAATCATTAGTATTGAGAAAAATAAAACGTTGGTGAAGATCATCAGCAAAGTTTGTCATAGTTTGTAACTGATTGACTTGTGATGGTTTGTATCTCTAATAAACAAAACTTTGGTCACTGTGGAGATTAAACATTGTGTGTGGTATTACTATATGGCTGATATATTATGCAAAAGGTTTATCCAATTAACTTATATTTTTGATATGGACGTCCTGCTAGTTTCGATTCAGACTCTAATATAGAAATAAGAAGATGTGGTATGAGTGCCAATGAATTATAGGTCAAAGTACGGCCGTCCACACGGAGCCTTGGCTCACACCGAACAGCAAGCTATAAAGGGTCCCAAAATGACTAGTGAAAAACAGTTTAAACAGGAAAACCAACGGTCTAATCTATATAAAAAACGAGAAACGAGAAACACTTATGAACCACATCAACAAACGACAACCACTGAACAAGAGGTTCCTGGCTTAGAACAGGTGCAAAGCCTTGTCTTATAACAATTTTTTTCACAGATTTTCACCAATGGTGTGCATGTGGTTGTTAATATCAGACTATATCTTATGATTGTATTTACCAGTTTTAGGGTAATTCATACAAAACATAGTATGCTGTACATGCTATATTTAGAGTAGCTTTATTCACACCAAGTTGGACTCCTTAGAAAGATTCTCATTGGTTCCATCAACATCCTACAGAACATGGTTTAATTTTATATTATATTTGTCAAAGAAAACTGTCTGTTATTTCATTATGTTCATAAAAGTTCATATAATTGTTGTTTGATAATAGAATAAAACAATAGTTCAAGTTATATATCTGTTTTTTAGCACAACAGCTATGGGGTAGGGGTTTTGATTCGCGGAAGCTAGAGCAAATACTCAGAAATCCTGCTGGATAATATATTGTCTCGCTATCATTATGGTATCAGGAAGAAACATATTGCTTATGAGGTCAGTAGGTCTGTATAAAGGTCACTATAATTTCTTTTTCGTCAGTCCAGTTTATATGGGGGTGTGGCTTTTTTCCTTTAAGTAATTAGCAAATGACTTCCATCTATAGTCGGATATTGGTAAATCTACAAAAGATCAATACCGTAGATGATAAAATACCATCAGAAAAGTACAATATCAACATGATCAACGTAAATCATACATGGAAACGGTCGTTGCTATGCAGTGCGTACGGTTGCTAGGTAGATTCTAAGCATACAACAAGCTAGATTTGTACAATTACCGCGCGTTTAAGTACCTTTAATAGAAACATAGCTTTGGTTAACACATTATTGATTACATGAACCTTGAGCAGATACCAAAGGTTATGGCTGCTTAGTATAAGGTATTGTTGCTAAGAGTCATTCTGGTGATAAGTTGTTGATATAAACTCGTTTAAATAATATAAATAAATAAAGCGTAACTGTTTAAGATTTCCATATAGGATAAATTTTGATTCATACAGAAAAGACGCATTTTTTTATTAATAAGGTTTATAATAGTATATTAATGGCAGGTTTCAAATATATTGCTAAGCAACCAAAAAATGATAATAACCAAAAAAAATGTCATTTTTTTTAAAGGAGAAGGTCCGTTAAGGGCTAGTTTTGCCTAATATTCGATGTACATCTAATGAAAGAATTTTGACATTTTTTAATCATTTTAGTGTCTAGAAATCTATATTATAAATCATTAGTATTGAGAAAAATAAAACGTTGGTGAAGATCATCAGCAAAGTTTGTCATAGTTTGTAACTGATTGACTTGTGATGGTTTGTATCTCTAATAAACAAAACTTTGGTCACTGTGGAGATTAAACATTGTGTGTGGTATTACTATATGGCTGATATATTATGCAAAAGGTTTATCCAATTAACTTATATTTTTGATATGGACGTCCTGCTAGTTTCGATTCAGACTCTAATATAGAAATAAGAAGATGTGGTATGAGTGCCAATGAATTATAGGTCAAAGTACGGCCGTCCACACGGAGCCTTGGCTCACACCGAACAGCAAGCTATAAAGGGTCCCAAAATGACTAGTGAAAAACAGTTTAAACAGGAAAACCAACGGTCTAATCTGGATAATATATTGTCTCGCTATCATTATGGTATCAGGAAGAAACATATTGCTTATGAGGTCAGTAGGTCTGTATAAAGGTCACTATAATTTCTTTTTCGTCAGTCCAGTTTATATGGGGGTGTGGCTTTTTTCCTTTAAGTAATTAGCAAATGACTTCCATCTATAGTCGGATATTGGTAAATCTACAAAAGATCAATACCGTAGATGATAAAATACCATCAGAAAAGTACAATATCAACATGATCAACGTAAATCATACATGGAAACGGTCGTTGCTATGCAGTGCGTACGGTTGCTAGGTAGATTCTAAGCATACAACAAGCTAGATTTGTACAATTACCGCGCGTTTAAGTACCTTTAATAGAAACATAGCTTTGGTTAACACATTATTGATTACATGAACCTTGAGCAGATACCAAAGGTTATGGCTGCTTAGTATAAGGTATTGTTGCTAAGAGTCATTCTGGTGATAAGTTGTTGATATAAACTCGTTTAAATAATATAAATAAATAAAGCGTAACTGTTTAAGATTTCCATATAGGATAAATTTTGATTCATACAGAAAAGACGCATTTTTTTATTAATAAGGTTTATAATAGTATATTAATGGCAGGTTTCAAATATATTGCTAAGCAACCAAAAAATGATAATAACCAAAAAAAATGTCATTTTTTTTAAAGGAGAAGGTCCGTTAAGGGCTAGTTTTGCCTAATATTCGATGTACATCTAATGAAAGAATTTTGACATTTTTTAATCATTTTAGTGTCTAGAAATCTATATTATAAATCATTAGTATTGAGAAAAATAATTAGTTTTGCCTAATATTCGATGTACATCTAATGAAAGAATTTTGACATTTTTTAATCATTTTAGTGTCTACTTCGATCGATTTAATTAGTTAATGTAAAAGATTTGAACTGATTTGGTCATAAGAGAAGCTCAAATTCACGCTTAAATATGCAAAATCTACCGAAAATGCCATAAAACGTCATTTTTCAGATGTTTTTTGTCTAAAATGGAAGTGGCTGCATTCGTGTTCAGTCTCAACCTTTATATATGTTATGTATTATTATCAAATACAACATATATTTAAATATTAAGAATGAACACAAATGCGGTCACTTCTATTTTCGACAAAAACCGTCTTAAAATTAGCACTAATGCTAAAATTGTGAAGATTTCAGTAATATTGCACGAATTTATGATGCTATTACCTGCTGCATGTACATTTTATTGTCAAAAACAGTCCATATTTATGGAACAGATATATCTACTTTCCAATAAATAGCTAAAAGTTTACATTTTAACATATTTGTAAATATGCTTTATTTTGGGGCCAAAAGGGGGTCTTACCGGGCCTACTCCTTTCTATACCTAGTCTATTGAAATTATAAAATTCAATTCATTTGAAGAGGGGCCAAAAGTGACCCTTATAGTACCTTATCCTTTAACCGATTCGATCAAAATACTCACCAAACAATAGGTGAGTATATCACCCATCAAGCGAAACGTGAAGTCAACTGGTATCTTCTTTTCATTCATTTCAGAAAACCATTTACGTCAAAACGCCCGGGCGTGCACATGAATTTTGGAGAAAATTCAAAAAATATTTTAATAAAAATAAATTACAAGAACTGGTTAAAAGCACGTGAGCCTTATAATGCTTTCTTCAATGACTTGTAATTGAAGACAAAAGTGACGAAATTTACTTTTTAATCAAATGGTATCATATTATATATTTGTTCATTTTCTGGCAAAGTATGACCCGGTTGTTGGTCACCTATGTCATATTAATTAGTTTAGTTTCGGGGGAAACTAGTGGTATCTTAAAGTCTAAGTCGCTGGAAAGTTTACATATTTATTTCGCATCCATATATTTCAATCATTAAAACATAACTGAATAACAACATAAAAACAAATATAAAATACAAATTCAAAAGACTGATTGACATGCGGAAAAGGAACCAATCAAAATATCTTGTTAGCAAATATTATAAATCGCGTTTTTGCCGAAAGCGGGGATTACGGATTAAAAACATTTTACGTATAGAAGTTTGTGAAGAATGGCTTTCGGCAGTTATCACTTAGTGTCAATTTATCTATATTCTTTGTTACACAATCTTTAATCAGAGAGACGGATATAAATCTTTAATAATTAATTCAAATGAAAGGATTATAGTTAAGTGTTAAATACAAGTAAATTTTGAATAGTGTAACATACAATGAACTATTGAATTATTAAAAACCAATGAGGACTCGGAATGATAATAAAAAGCATGAATTATAAAAATATGCAAAAATCTAAAAGTGAACTTTGAACGAACAATTGTCGGGTCATAAAAGTCTGAATCTATTGTGAATTCTCAGACTCAGTTTACTATTGTTTAAAGCAATTCATTATCTGGTGAAATACGATAAGTGGCTTGCATTTTTATGTCACACCTGACCATCAATGAAAATTAATTATTTCATGTGTCCATTAACAAAATTTGCGCGTAAAATGTGAGAAAATAAGATTTAATCAAAATAATAAATGGAACGACAACATTGAAATAGAAGCTTGCTTTTTTTTTTTTTTGGCATCTCTATAGTTTTGAATTTTATGTCGATTGCTTGTTTTACCCCACATCTCATTTTAAACATATTTGAAAGTATCTGGTTTGGAATTTTTTTCTCTAAAGGAAATGACCATTAAATTCTAAATCCTCGTAATGAATAAATTTACTAAAAAAACAAACTAGACTCTAAAAGAGAGACGAAAGATACCAAAGGGTTATTCAATGTCATCAGTCGAAAGCAAAGCGACAATACCATGACAAAAATGAAAAACGACGAAAAGACAAACAACAGTACATAAACACAACATCGAAAACTAAAGAGTGAGTAACACGAACCATATCAAAAACCGGAGGTGATCTCAGGTGCTCCGGATGGGTAATCAGATCCTGCTTCACTGGTGACACCCGTCGTGTTGCTCATGTAAGTACAAACCCGGTAATAGTTCTAATCCGGAAAGTCACATTCGAGGAAAAGAGGACGGAATTGTGGTTACAGTAAATTGGAACATATCCGTTGTCATCTGTGAAACGGACATTCCATAACGGTCAACCAACTCGTGATGGCGTCTGTAAAATTTACGAAGGGATGATTTCGACTTCACCACTTGGAACTCTTGGATTGATAGCTTCTTTGTGAGCAGCAACCCTCTCTCAAGGAAATCATGATAGGAAATATAAGCCTTCGAATATCGTATCAACTGGGAGATATATATTCCGTATGCAGGCGCTGCTGGAATGTTGCTACATAGAAATGGAAAGTTCACAAATGGTGAAATTATCACTTTTGTCGTTTTGTCTCAACTGACCAAAAATGTTGCTATTGATAAGTTTTTAATGCAAGGAATGGTATCTCTTTCTCGATAACGCGTGAGCTTCAGGGGGGTTTCGCCCCCTTCTAGGATGTCCTCTGCCCTGGACCCACTAGGTATCCTCAGACCCCTTGCCGAGTTTCGGGCGTACACGTAAAAATGGCATAGCTACGCCATTGGCCACATTGAAACTATGGAAAGATCGGCAAGAACAGGAACACAGTTGGGGTTCATCTAAGAATGCCGACTGTATATTGAATCACATGTTCACACCAAACCTGACATACCGTAAACCTGTATACAATTAGTTTCATATAACACTATTTTCCCATTAGATTTTAAAATTTTCTACATCGGTTTTAACTACCTTTCATACGAGTAAACGAAAAGTAATTTAAATGTACGTTACATAGAAATGGATTAAAAATTTCTCTTGTCAAATTTTGTAGCGGTTATAAGCACCGACTATTCCCTTGTCCAAGTTAAGGGCTCATTGGGGCCATGCAATTTTATAAATAATTTGTTTTATTCAAAATTTCTTGAGAAAAAAAAATCGTTTCAGAAGTAAAGTGAAAAAAATAGACTGTTTCCTTTAAAAGAATAAGGAAGAAAATGAATCAAACATTAATATTGAGTTTAAAAAAATATTCTTGTTCCTGATTGTTCTTGAATAAAATAGTTTGTTTTTGATAAATTCAAGAGAGAGAGAGAGAGAATCTGATTAAAAGTAAACGTTGATATCTATAAAAGAGAACGTAGAAGAGTTTAGTTTATTACGTGTTGTGAATACCAATACCACACCGAGTTTAGCTCAGTGTGAACACGACAAAACATGCAATTAAGTATTTGATGTTAGTTTTAAAACGTTTTTGTTAATCTTAATCAAAGATAGTTTCTTCCGTTGCTCATACAAGTTATTTGTATCTACGTTGTCAATTTTTTTTTTTTTGTGAAACAAACCTGGACTTCTCTCAATCGGTATTTACGTTAAGAACAAGGAATACTTGTTTAAAGATAGGAACAATTAATTCTTTTTATACTAGGGAAGATGGAGTGTGTATGTACTCCAAAAGATATGTTGATTTTTTAGTATCAAGATTTGATTTACACTGTCTCTAGCGTAAGCAGTTACACAATATCTCCGAAGTCAAGTTTTGATTCCAGACAAAACAAAAGATATTAATAATATTAAAAGTGGTTTCGTGTAGCATTTGGCAGATCAAGCAGTATAACGTTGTTTGAGAGGACACTTAAAAAATTGTCAAAATATATTAACCTAAATGTTCTCAAAAACAAAAACAGTATTTCATATTTTATTTGGTCATTTTCGAAGTTTTCATCTCTATTACTAGATTTGTTTTCGCCGCTACTTATTATTATTAACAATGTAGATGTTAAATATATATATATATATAAGTTAGAAACGTTTTGATAAAATATGTATTAACAAAACAAGTTGGAAAATAATTGAACCCATCAGAAGCACTGCCTACAGAAAATTGTAGATTGTTTGCATGTAGATATTTTGCGAAGTAATATCGCTAATGTCGACGTCACATTTAGCACGAACCTTAAATTAAAACACCGGAACTCTTACTTGTAGGAAAGGCATTATGCAACGTATGTCTGCAGAACGCCCCTACTACATAAACACAGGCTAACAAGCTTCCAATTTAACGAAATAAGTCAACTCGAGTTGATTTCACGCAATGACTCATGTATTTGCTTAAATTACATTTGCCGAGTCAGATTTTATGTGCAAACTAATAAAAAGCCCCTATAATAAATATATTTTAATATAATGTATATATATATATATGTGTGTGTATTTTCAAAATCTAACTTATACTTGTAACAGATTATTTGTACAGATTGAAAGTGGATAAAGATGAATACATTCTAACATCTTTCGGTCACTTTAATCTGATAAGACACTGGCTTGCAAGTTAATCCAAAAATTGGTTCAAAATCAGGTTCTGAACACAATTCTATTTCAAATCTTTGGAAAATATTGACAACAAACAAAAATAGTTCCATTTTTGCAAGAAATTCTCCAGGACACCGCCTGCGTCCAATACTAAATGTAAGAACTTCGTCTGCTTTCTGCTGATTTATTTGGTTATGAGTGTCTAAAAACCTTTCTGGTGAAAACTTTTCGGGGTTTGTCCATAGTTTAGGATCCCTAGCTGTGGCATATGTATTGCAGAACACAACAGTACCTTTCTTAATTTTGTGGTTTCGGAACACAGTGTCGGTTGTCGTTGAATGTGGAATCGCCATTGGTACCACGTTAGCCACTCGGATTACCTCTAATATCGTAGCTTCGGTAAACGGAAGTTTTCCTTTGTCTGTTAGCTTCGGCTTTCTATCACCAATCACGGAGTATATTTCCTCTTGTACCCGTCTTTGAACATCATTGTGGTATGACAGATATAATATGATCCATTCTAGCGTTGTCGAAACGGTTTCAAATCCAGCACCCATAAAATCTGACAAAGATGACAAAATCTCCTCTTTTGTAATTCCATTGTATAGTTCCGGCGAATTTCCGTATTGTTCCGCGGCGGAAATCAATCCATCCGTGATATCTCTGTGATTATTATTGTCATATGATTTCACATGTTCATTAACTTCAACAGAAACCACCGTCCTGTTTAATGCGATCACTTTCTGAAATCGTATAGCTTTCCATGGCATTACAAATCGCATCCATGGCATAACATCAAGTGGGTTTCCCGATCCGGCCGTTTCGACAAATATTTTTGTATTTTCGATGAACTGCAAAAAGTTTTTATCCTCACGGCAGTTTCTTGCAGACCCAAAACAAAGCTGATATATTATACAGCCTATTCCTATAAATATGTCATCATGTGGACTGAAGTGGTTTTCTTTTCTTTGAAGAAAGCTCTTTATGACCGTTTCTATCTCTTTATTAATTACGTCCTCTGTTGGGTTATTTTTGGCCGAAACAAATTGTCTGAGAACGTGATTTGCAATTTTTCGGTGCATTTTCCAACGAGGGGTGTAAGATCCAAATGCTATACTCTTCATGTTATAGTAACTTATCCCCGTATAAAATTCAGGGCGATCTGAGAACACTTCTCCTTTGTCCATCAATGCTTCACGTATTGCTTCTCTGCTGTTTAAAACAATTGTTGGCCAACTTCCCATGCGAATTTTAAACACGTCACCGTAAGTTCTAGATATTTTCATTAATGTTCTCGCCGGATTACTTCCAAGTAGCGGCAAATGTCCAAGAATAGGAAATCCCCACGGACCTGGTGGTGAAAGATACAAATCATTCCAAAGTTTCTGAAAAAATTTAACTAGCACAAGAGTTACTGCAATTATCAAAATAAAAAATCTAATTCCAGTTCCTTCATAATTTGAAACTTCCAACTCGTCCATTTTGATATAATGGTGTTTTCGTTGTTATTATTTCAATACACTATATTCTCTTTAGAAACTTTCAATACAAGAAATATCATTTTATAATAGATGTTTTGTTAGTAATTTAATACGTGCATGGACACGTTTTTGGTCATCGTTTTATTTACCTGGACTTTTATATAATCTGGGTATTTAGCACATACTTACAACTTCTCGTCCAATCATATTGCTTGAATTTGCCTTCTAATTTTCATAGTACATACTTTTCCGTACGTACAAAGTAACTACGCATGAATGACCACAAGGGTAAGATTTCATTGTATCGTAATCAAGATATGAAAACAAAAATTGCCACTGGCTATTTTGAAATAAAATACGGTGTTCAAAATTAAATTAAATAGTTTGTAATTAGCTTTCACATTGATTTTTAAATATCCTGCTATAAAAATCTTTGGATCTAAAAAATATTTTTGACAATTGCAAGTTTTTTTTCTCACTTAGATAAAGAGCAACAAATATGGTTCTTTATACCTTGATTAGAGTACAGCGCTATCTCAAAATTGTCATAATTTATCGTTCATGCAATTACTTTGTACACAAAAAAAAGTGTGTACTATGATTTATTGTGAAGGGAAATTGAGGCAACTTGGTGATTTTATTAACTTTCTTGGGGAAATTGATCTATTTCTTCATGAATTGATTGATTATTGGTTACTTAATGTCCAGTGGCAAATATTTCATGCATGTCTCGAATTGAAAAACCATGATAATGTCTGAAGAGAATGTGCCACCTATATATATATATATATATATACATATATACATATTCTGATTAATCTTTTAGTTTTTACTTTGAAAAAAACCCAAAAAAACACAAAACCTTTAATCTCTGATCTATTGGTAGTTGCTTTTTAATGCTATCTGCTAGACTATCAATGGGGACAAACTATCTATATCTTTCAAATAATTTCAATTTATTATAGCTTTAGTTATACTGTGAAATTGAAAAGTGTTTTCAAAACCTGTAAAGCTTCCGCTGCAATTTAATTATTGTCTGCTTTTGGTCAATTCATTTTGTCATCTTACCATGTAAAGAAGTACATGTATAGTAAAATACCGCTTTATATCAATATGTTACACCTGACCATCAATGAAAATTAATTATTTCATGTGTCCATTAACAAAATTTGCGCGTAAAATGTGAGAAAATAAGATTTAATCAAAATTATAAATGGAACGACAACATTGAAATAGAAGCTTGCTTTTTTTTTGACATCTCTATAGTTTTGAATTTTATGTCGATTGATTGTTTTACCCCACATCTCCTTTTAAACATATTTGAAAGTATCTGGTTTGGAATTTTTTTCTCTAAAGGAAATGACCATTAAATTCTAAATCCACGTAATGAATAAATTTACTAAAAAAACAAAGTAGACTCTAAAAGAGAGACGAAAGATACCAAAGGGTTATTCAAAGTCATCAGTCGAAAACAAAGCGACAATACCATGACAAAAATGAAAAACGACGAAAAGACAAACAACAGTACAAAAACACAACATCGAAAACTAAAGAGTGAGTGACACGAACCACATCAAAAACCGGAGGTGATCTCAGGTGCTCCGGATGGGTAATCAGATCCTGCTTCACTGGTGACACCCGTCGTGTTGCTCATGTAAGTACAAACCCGGTAATAATTCTAATTCGGTAGGTCACATTCGAGGAAAAGAGGACGGAATTGTGGTTACAGCAAATTAGAACATATCCGTTGTCATCTGTGAAACGGACATTCCATAACGGTCAACCAACTCGTGACGGCGTCCGTAAAATTTACCAAGAGATGATTTCGACTTCACCACTTGGAACTCTTGGATTGATAGCTTCTTTGTGAGCAGCAACCCTCTCTCAAGGAAATCATGATAGGAAATATAAGCCCTCGAATATCGTATCAACTGGGAGATATATATTCCGTAAGCAGGCTCTGCTGGAATGTTGCTACATAGAAATGGAAAGTTCACAAATGGTGAAATTATCATTTTTGTCGTTTTGTCTCAACTGACCAAAAATGTTGCTATTGATAAGTTTTTAATGCAAGGAATGGTATCTCTTTCTCGATAACGCGTGAGCTTCAGGGGGGTTTCGCCCCCTTCTAGGATGTCCTCTGCCCTGGACCCACTAGGTATCCTCAGACCCCTTGCCGAGTTTCGGGCGTACACGTAAAAATGGCATAGCTACGCCATTGGCCACATTGAAACTATGGAAAGATCGGCAAGAACAGGAACACAGTTGGGGTTCATCTAAGAATGCCGACTGTATATTGAATCACATGTTCACACCAAACCTGACATACCGTAAACATGTATACAATTAGTTTCATGTAACACTATTTTCCCATTAGATTTTAAAATTTTCTACATCGGTTTTAACTACCTTTCATACGAGTAAATGAAAAGTAATTTAAATGTACGTTACATAGAAATGGATTAAAAATTTCTCTTGTCAAATTTTGTAGCAGTTATAGGCACTGACTATTCCCTTTTCCCAGTTAAGGGCTCATTGGGACCATGCAATTTTATAAATAATTTGTTTTATTCAAAATTTCTTGAGAAAAAAAATCGTTTCAGAAGTAAAGTGAAAAAAATAGACTGTTTCCATTAAAAGAATAAGGAAGAAAATGAATCAAACATTAATATTGAGTTTAAAAAACATTCTTGTTCCTGAATGTTCTTGAATAAAATAGTTTGTTTTTGATAAATTCAAGAGAGAGATAGAGAGAGAGAGAGAGAACCTGGTTAAAAGTAAACGTTGATATCTATAAAAGAGAACGTAGAAGAGTTTAGTTTATTACGTGTTGTGGATACCAATACCACACCGAGTTTAGCTCAATGTGAACACGGCAAAACATGCAATTAAGTATTTGATGTTAGTTTTAAAACTTTTTTGTTTTAATCAAAGATAGTTTCTTCCGTTGCTCATACAAGATATTTGTATCTACGTTGTCCATTCTTTTTGAGAAACAAACCTGAACTTTTTCTCTCAATCGGTATTTACGTTAAGAATAAGGAATACTTGTTTAAAGATAGGAACAATCAATTCTTTTTATACTTGGGAAGATGGAGTGTGTATGTACTCCAAAAGATATGTTGACTTTTTAGTATCAAGATTTGATTTACACTGTCCCTACTACATAAACACAGGCTAACAAGCTACCAATTTAACGAAATAAGTCAACTCGAGTTGATTTCCCGCAATGACTCATATCTTTGCTTAACTTACATTTGCAGAGTCAGAATTTATGTGCAAACTTATAAAAAGCCTCTATACTAAATATATTTTAATATAATGTATATATATATCTGTGTATTTTCAAAATCTAACTTATACTTGTAACAGATTATTTGTACAGATTGAAAGTGGATAAAGATGAATACATTCTAACATCTTTCGGTCACTTTAATCTGATAAGACACTGGCTTGCAAGTTAATCCAAAAATTGGTTCAAAATCAGGTTCTGAACACAATTCTATTTCAAATCTTTGGAAAATATTGACAACAAACAAAAATAGTTCCATTTTTGCAAGAAATTCTCCAGGACACCGCCTGCGTCCAATACTAAATGTAAGAACTTCGTCTGCTTTCTGCTGATTAATTTGGTTATGAGTGTCTAAAAACCTTTCTGGTGAAAACTTTTCGGGGTTTGTCCATAGTTTAGGATCCCTAGCTGTGGCATATGTATTGCAGAACACAACAGTACCTTTCTTAATTTTATGGTTTCGGAACACAGTGTCGGTTGTCGTTGAATGTGGAATCGCCATTGGTACCACGTTAGCCACTCGGATTACCTCTAATATCGTAGCTTCGGTAAACGGAAGTTTTCCTTTGTCTGTTAGCTTCGGCTTTCTATCACCAATCACGGAGTATATTTCCTCTTGTACCCGTCTTTGAACATCATTGTGGTATGACAGATATAATATGATCCATTCTAGCGTTGTCGAAACGGTTTCAAATCCAGCACCCATAAAATCTGACAAAGATGACAAAATCTCCTCTTTTGTAATTCCATTGTATAGTTCCGGCGAATTTCCGTATTGTTCCGCGGCGGAAATCAATCCATCCGTGATATCTCTGTGATTATTATTGTCATATGATTTCACATGTTCATTAACTTCAACAGAAACCACCGTCCTGTTTAATGCGATCACTTTCTGAAATCGTATAGCTTTCCATGGCATTACAAATCGCAACCATGGCATAACATCAAGTGGGTTTCCCGATCCGGCCGTTTCGACAAATATTTTTGTATTTTCGATGAACTGCAAAAAGTTTTTATCCTCACGGCAGTTTCTTGCAGACCCAAAACAAAGCTGATATATTATACAGCCTATTCCTATAAATATGTCATCATGTGGACTGAAGTGGTTTTCTTTTCTTTGAAGAAAGCTCTTTATGACCGTTTCTATCTCTTTATTAATTACGTCCTCTGTTGGGTTATTTTTGGCCGAAACAAATTGTCTGAGAACGTGATTTGCAATTTTTCGGTGCATTTTCCAACGAGGGGTGTAAGATCCAAATGCTATACTCTTCATGTTATAGTAACTTATCCCCGTATAAAATTCAGGGCGATCTGAGAACACTTCTCCTTTGTCCATCAATGCTTCACGTATTGCTTCTCTGCTGTTTAAAACAATTGTTGGCCAACTTCCCATGCGAATTTTAAACACGTCACCGTAAGTTCTAGATATTTTCATTAATGTTCTCGCCGGATTACTTCCAAGTAGCGGCAAATGTCCAAGAATAGGAAATCCCCACGGACCTGGTGGTGAAAGATACAAATCATTCCAAAGTTTCTGAAAAAATTTAACTAGCACAAGAGTTACTGCAATTATCAAAATAAAAAATCTAATTCCAGTTCCTTCATAATTTGAAACTTCCAACTCGTCCATTTTGATATAATGGTGTTTTCGTTGTTATTATTTCAATACACTATATTCTCTTTAGAAACTTTCAATACAAGAAATATCATTTTATAATAGATGTTTTGTTAGTAATTTAATACGTGCATGTACACGTTTCTGGTCATCGTTTTATTTACCTGGACTTTTATATAATCTGGGTATTTAGCACATACTTACAACTTCTCGTCCAATCATATTGCTTGAATTTGCCTTCTAATTTTCATAGTACATACTTTTCCGTACATACAAAGTAACTACGCATGAATGACCACAAGGGTAAGATTTCATTGTATCGTAATCAAGATATGAAAACAAAAATTGCCACTGGCTATTTTGAAATAAAATACGGTGTTCAAAATTAAATTAAATAGTTTGTAATTAGCTTTCACATTGATTTTTAAATATCCTGCTATAAAAATCTTTGGATCTAAAAAATATTTTTGACAATTGCAAGTTTTTTTTTCACTTAGATAAAGAGCAACAAATATGGTTCTTTATACCTTGATTAGAGTACAGCGCTATCTTAAAATTGTCATAATTTATCGTTCATGCAATTAATTTGTACACAAAAAAAAGTGTGTACTATGATTTATTGTGAAGGGAAATTGAGGCAACTTGGTGATTTTATTAACTTTCTTGGGGAAATTGATCTATTTCTTCATGAATTGATTGATTATTGGTTACTTAATGTCCAGTGGCAAATATTTCATGCATGTCTCGAATTGAAAAACCATGATAATGTCTGAAGAGAATGTGCCACCTATATATATATATATATACATATATACATATTCTGATTAATCTTTTAGTTTTTACTTTGAAAAAAAACCCAAAAAAACACAAAACCTTTAATCTCTGATCTATTGGTAGTTGCTTTTTTAATGCTATCTGCTAGACTATCAATGGGGACAAACTATCTATATCTTTCAAATAATTTCAATTTATTATAGCTTTAGTTATACTGTGAAATTGAAAAGTGTTTTCAAAACATGTAAAGCTTCCGCTGCAATTTAATTATTGTCTGCTTTTGGTCAATTCATTTTGTCATCTTACCATGTAAAGAAGTACATGTATAGTAAAATACCGCTTTATATCAATATGTTACACCTGACCATCAATGAAAATTAATTATTTCATGTGTCCATTAACAAAATTTGCGCGTAAAATGTGAGAAAATAAGATTTAATCAAAATTATAAATGGAACGACAACATTGAAATAGAAGCTTGCTTTTTTTTTTGACATCTCTATAGTTTTGAATTTTATGTCGATTGATTGTTTTACCCCACATCTCCTTTTAAACATATTTGAAAGTATCTGGTTTGGAATTTTTTTCTCTAAAGGAAATGACCATTAAATTCTAAATCCACGTAATGAATAAATTTACTAAAAAAACAAAGTAGACTCTAAAAGAGAGACGAAAGATACCAAAGGGTTATTCAAAGTCATCAGTCGAAAACAAAGCGACAATACCATGACAAAAATGAAAAACGACGAAAAGACAAACAACAGTACAAAAACACAACATCGAAAACTAAAGAGTGAGTAACACGAACCACATCAAAAACCGGAGGTGATCTCAGGTGCTCCGGATGGGTAATCAGATCCTGCTTCACTGGTGACACCCGTCGTGTTGCTCATGTAAGTACAAACCCGGTAATAATTCTAATTCGGTAGGTCACATTCGAGGAAAAGAGGACGGAATTGTGGTTACAGCAAATTAGAACATATCCGTTGTCATCTGTGAAACGGACATTCCATAACGGTCAACCAACTCGTGACGGCGTCCGTAAAATTTACCAAGAGATGATTTCGACTTCACCACTTGGAACTCTTGGATTGATAGCTTCTTTGTGAGCAGCAACCCTCTCTCAAGGAAATCATGATAGGAAATATAAGCCCTCGAATATCGTATCAACTGGGAGATACATATTCCGTAAGCAGGCGCTGCTGGAATGTTGCTACATAGAAATGGAAAGTTCACAAATGGTGAAATTATCATTTTTGTCGTTTTGTCTCAACTGACCAAAAATGTTGCTATTGATGAGTTTTTAATGCAAGGAATGGTATCTCTTTCTCGATAACGCGTGAGATTCATGGGGGTTTCGCCCCTACTAGGATGTCATCTGCCCTGGACCCACTAGGTATTATCAGACCCCTTGCCGAGGTTCGGGCGTACACGTAAAAATGGCCTAGCTACGCCATTGGCCACATTGAAACTATGGAAAGATCGGCAAGAACAGGAGCACAGTTGGGGTTCATCTAAGAATGCCGACTGTATATTGAAACACATGTTCACACCAAACGTGACATACCGTAAACATGTATACAATTAGTTTCATGTAACACTATTTTCCCATTAGATTTTAAAATTTTCTACATCGGTTTTAACTACCTTTCATACGAGTAAATGAAAAGTAATTTAAATGTACGTTACATAGAAATGGATTAAAAATTTCTCTTGTCAAATTTTGTAGCAGTTATAGGCACTGACTATTCCCTTTTCCCAGTTAAGGGCTCATTGGGACCATGCAATTTTATAAATAATTTGTTTTATTCAAAATTTCTTGAGAAAAAAAATCGTTTCAGAAGTAAAGTGAAAAAAATAGACTGTTTCCATTAAAAGAATAAGGAAGAAAATGAATCAAACATTAATATTGAGTTTAGAAAAAACATTCTTGTTCCTGAATGTTCTTGAATAAAATAGTTTTTTTTTGATAAATTCAAGAGAGAGATAGAGAGAGAGAGAGAGAACCTGATTAAAAGTAAACGTTGATATCTATAAAAGAGAACGTAGAAGAGTTTAGTTTATTACGTGTTGTGGATACCAATACCACACCGAGTTTAGCTCAATGTGAACACGGCAAAACATGCAATTAAGTATTTGATGTTAGTTTTAAAACTTTTTTGTTTTAATCAAAGATAGTTTCTTCCGTTGCTCATACAAGATATTTGTATCTACGTTGTCCATTCTTTTTGAGAAACAAACCTGGACTTTTTCTCTCAATCGGTATTTACGTTAAGAATAAGGAATACTTGTTTAAAGATAGGAACAATCAATTCTTTTTATACTTGGGAAGATGGAGTGTGTATGTACTCCAAAAGATATGTTGACTTTTTAGTATCAAGATTTGATTTACACTGTCCCTACTACATAAACACAGGCTAACAAGCTACCAATTTAACGAAATAAGTCAACTCGAGTTGATTTCCCGCAATGACTCATATCTTTGCTTAACTTACATTTGCAGAGTCAGATTTTATGTGCAAACTTATAAAAAGCCTCTATACTAAATATATTTTAATATAATGTATATATATATCTGTGTATTTTCAAAATCTAACTTTTACTTTTAACATATTATTTGTACAGATTGAAAGTGGATAAAGATGAATACATTCTAACATCTTTCGGTCACTTTAATCTGATAAGACACTGGCTTGCAAGTTAATCCAAAAATTGGTTCAAAATCAGGTTCTGAACACAATTCTATTTCAAATCTTTGGAAAATATTGACAACAAACAAAAATAGTTCCATTTTAGCAAGAAATTCTCCAGGACACCGCCTGCGTCCAATACCAAATGTAAGAACTTCGTCTGCTTTCTGCTGATTAATTTGGTTATGAGTGTCTAAAAACCTTTCTGGTGAAAACTTTTCGGGGTTTGTCCATAGTTTAGGGTCCCTAGCTGTGGCATATGTATTGCAAAACACAACAGTACCTTTCTTAATTTTGTGGTTTCGGAACACAGTGTCGGTTGTCGTTGAATGTGGAATCGCCATTGGTACCACATTAGCCACTCGGATTACCTCTAATATCGTAGCTTCGGTAAACGGAAGTTTTCCTTTGTCTGTTAGCTTCGGCTTTCTATCACCAATCACGGAGTATATTTCCTCTTGTACCCGTTTTTGTACATCATTGTGGTATGACAGATATAATATGATCCATTCTAGAGTTGTCGAAACGGTTTCAAATCCAGCACCCATAAAATCTGACAAAGATGACAAAATCTCCTCTTTTGTAATTCCATTGTATAGTTCCGGCGAATTTCCGTATTGTTCCGCGGCGGAAATCAATCCATCCGTGATATCCCTGTGATTATTATTGTCATATGATTTCACATGTTCATTAACTTCAGCAGAAACCACCGTTCTGTTTAATGTGATCACTTTCTGAAATCGTATAGCTTTCCATGGCATTACAAATCGCAACCATGGCATAACATCAAGTGGGTTTCCCGATCCGGCCGTTTCGACAAATATTTTTGTATTTTCGATGAACTGCAAAAAGTTTTTATCCTCACGGCAGTTTCTTGCAGACCCAAAACAAAGCTGATATATTATACAGCCTATTCCTATAAATATGTCATCATGTGGACTGAAGTGGTTTTCTTTTCTTTGAAGAAAGCTCTTTATGACCGTTTCTATCTCTTTATTAATTACGTCCTCTGTTGGGTTATTTTTGGCCGAAACAAATTGTCTGAGAACGTGATTTGCAATTTTTCGGTGCATTTTCCAACGAGGGGTGTAAGATCCAAATGCTATACTCTTCATGTTATATAAACTTATCCCCGTATAAAATTCAGGGCGATCTGAGAACACTTCTCCTTTGTCCATCAATGCTTCACGTATTGCTTCTCTGCTGTTTAAAACAATTGTTGGCCAACTTCCCATGCGAATTTTAAACACGTCACCGTAAGTCCTAGATATTTTCATTAATGTTCTCGCCGGATTACTTCCAAGTAGCGGCAAATGTCCAAGAATAGGAAATCCCCACGGACCTGGTGGTGAAAGATACAAATCATTCCAAAGTTTCTGAAAAAATTTAACTAGCACAAGAGTTACTGCAAATATCAAAATAAAAAATCTAATTCCAGTTCCTTCATAATTTGAAACTTCCAACTCGTCCATTTTGATTTAATGGTGTTTTCGTTGTTATCATTTCAATACACTTTATTCTCTTTAGAAACTTTCAATACACGAAATATAATTTTATAATAGATGTTTTGTAAGTAATTTAACACGTGTATGGACACGTTTCTGGTCATCGTTTTATTTACCTGGACTTTATATAACCTTGGTATATAGATATATGTACTCTCATATAAGCCATGTGACTGAAGAATAAATACATGTTAAATTTGTATTATACGAACTACTATTACATAATTAAATTTACATATATAAACAGAAATTTTATATATAATTCTAGAGTGCGCACTCTCTTAAAGGGTCAATGTTCAAAAGTGTTTACTTTAATCATTTTTTTTATATTATTTAATCTCTTGTCTTTATTTAACTTTCAATCTACTAATAAGAAGAAAATTTTGTTTTTAAAGGGGGATAATCGGTATAAGAAACAGGAAGGCACAGCAACACTATAGGTTACAGATACAACGAAATGAACAATTCTAATTATTTTACTCAAATCTATTGGTGTTTTTTTTTTCATGATAAGGAGAAGGTAATATCTTGGTTATCATATTGTTAAACAAGTACTATCTTTAAAAGAAGATATCTGACGCATTCAGATATGAGCATAGAGTTTAATCTTTATCAGGTTTTTTTTCATCATAGTTAAAAACAAATTGCACACAATTTGACGACAAAAGGCTGACGATTCTAAAAGTTGAGGATATGCGCTTTTCTCTAAAGAATTAAAACATATACTCACTGCGTGGTAATTAACTAAATGTATATAGATATTTTTCAGAGATAAGCTGTGAAATAGACATAATCATAAGATACTAGTAGATTACAATCTGTAATAAATAACAAACTTGAAACAGTTTAGATCCATGAAGAAATGTAAATTATAACTATATGTCAAGAACAACTTTAACAATTAGAGAATCACATACTAGTACAACCTTTTTCGGTGTGTATATCGGGGACGGACGGACGCCAAAGGAAGATGATCTATATAATACAGCTTTTGACAAGTAATTAAATTTGCGATATTTTGACAATCTTTATTTCAATTATAATATTTTGTACTCTTTCAGATTATTATTACGCCTTGCAAGTTTCAGTCGATAAGATATGTTTATAGCACTCAAGCTATTAATAGCATAATCATGGCTTGACCTGGAAACAATTATTCCAAAAAGGTCAAAAGGCCAGTTTTAAACTTTATAAAGATTTGAAATCATCAAATACCCCTATTAAAACTCTTTTGCATTTATTTGAACATTGTATACAGCCAATTGTAACGTATGGTTGTAAAAATTGGGGTGTTATTAACATTACTCCTAAAAGGAAAAAAATATCCCTTTATGACATATTTAAAGATTGGGAGTTTGAGAAGATAAATTTAGAATTTTGCAAATATATTATTGGTGTTACAAAGATGTGCACAAATGTAGCAGTCCTGTCTGAACTGGGTACATATCCTCTTTATATAAATTTGCTAACACATATGTTTATGCATTGGCATAGACTAGAGAATTCCCCATCTGATTTATTGAAAAGTGCTTATGCTGAGTTAAAAAATGATTGAGAGTAAAGCTCAAACTAGCTCCAATAACTCATGGCTCGGTAATATCATTTTTTACAGCGAAAAATTGTGTATTGACCTAAATATATGTAAAAATTTAGGCAAAAATAAATTAATTAATTAACTGAAAAAACAGCTCAAATTAAATTTTCAAAATGATTTGGAGAAAATGAGAGATTTTTATTTACAGAATCAAGGCAAATTGGACACTTATTTTTCATTCAAGAGGTCATTTGACTATGAAAATTATTTAGATTTAAAGCACCCCCAAAAACATTTGCCACAGTAACAAATTGTATTACTGTTTAAGAATAGAAACTGACAGACATGAACGATTTATCAATGTATGTGGTAAATATGAAATATTACCTCGACATGAGAGGATATGTTTATATTGTAATTCAAATTCTATTGAAAATGAAATGCTCTTTCTTCTGGAATGCCCTCTTTACAATAACCTCAGAAGAGATATGACTGATTATATCAAAAAATACCCCAGTTTAGTTAATTTAAACATAAATGATCTTTTTACATGGATCATGAGTAATGAAGATAGCAGTTTTTTATCTATTTTATGTGCATACCTTGATAAAGGCCTTCAACTTAGAAAATCAAAAAATTAGTTAAATACTCTAATAGATAGCAAAATTATCTCCCCTTGACCACTGACCCTTTCCTCATGCATTTGAACTATTATTTTATGTTTCTTTAATCACTCTGTAATGTTTATGTCATGTTGTTATTAATGTTATGCTCTTAATGGGCCCTTTAATTTGGAAAATAAAAATATTGTATTGTATTGGTACATCTAATGAACCCGTCAGTGATAATTACCAACTCATGTATTATAGTAGGGTGCCCAGTCAACAAATTTGATCGATTTGGGTTAACGGAATAACACACGGCTATATTTTATATCATTGGAAAGAGGAGAACAAGCCTCGTCGAAATATTGATGTCGTCGTTGTCTATAGTGGTCACGATTTTCTTAAATTTGGGTTAAAGGTCAAATCTAAAATTTCAAGGAATACGAAGAGTCACGTTTAGACAGCTGGCCACCCATAGATATTTGCGTTTATAGCAAAATAAATTCGAATAATTCAAAGGATTATAACCATAGTTTCTATATTAAGGACTAAATGGATAATTTTATTGCCAAATATGGTTCGAGATTGACATCTGTACTTTAAGTTATATGGTGCACATTTACAATTTTCATTCAGCTGTTAAATAACAGTGACCTTGACCTTTTAAAAGTTCCAAAATCGGAATTTTTATATAAGATTCGATACAAGTGATCTTTAGAGATGTTTTTTAGATATTAACATTTATAAGTTGCCCTCCTAAAATGTTATTTTGTCTGTCTTTTGATAGAATACGTCATCATGATTTTCTGGTAAATATCCAATTTTCTTTTGGTGAACGTGGAAGCACATCAAATAGTACTTAGTTCCAAAACTGATGAATATTAACACAGAATTTATTGCATGAATTAGCAGGTCTGAGTATATATTTGCTTTACAGAAATAAAAAAAAAAAATGCAAACGGTGAAAAAGGGGGAGGGTTTATGTTACAAGTTATGAAAACAAAATGAGAATTAGAAACAGCAGGCTAATCACGCCATCTTACACACTTATATCAAGTGTAATTTACATGACCTATCGAACATAAATTGGCCTACAATTGACATGACGTTAAAGATTATCTACAAAATGAAAGTTTTGAACAGCATCGATGTATTTCACAAACACTTGTAAACAACATCAATCTGATTAAAATAAAGATCTCTAATTTCGTTTTCTTCATTTGAGCTTATATATAAGAGCACGTGAATTTTAATAAGAGCGAAACAACATAGAAAAATTGCCGAAGCTAGTAGTAGCTATTACGTCTCATTGTCTACTGTTAAGTTGAAAGCCCACCGACTAGGTTTAGGTAAGTAAGCTAAATTCAGTTGTTTTTTTTTAAATCGCATTCGACGTAAGTAGCAGAATGCAATGCGAGGCATACATAATACAATCTGATGGTAGTGGCGGCAACACCGTAAGCTGTTTGTGTAGCTTTATATTGCAGAGGGCAGAGGAACTGGATGATTCATACTGTGTGTATAGATTCATTGTGTTGCGATGTTTCCGTCATATAATCATTATCCTTGACCTCATATTCATGGTTAAGTGACTGCTAAAAAACTGTATAGCTTTTTTCGTCATGTGAATATCTCAATTATCATGAGTTCTAGGATAACTATATTTGGTTACTAATATATGGTATCCTTGCAAGGCCTACATGACCGTCAGACATAATTCATCTGACCTCTACCTAATTTCAAGGATCAGTGAATAAGGTTAAGTTTCAGTGGTCAAGTCCGTATAGTCTCAGATAGTAGTGGGTTAAATATATTTGGTGTATGGAATGTTAACAAAGTGTACAAGATTTTGTTGCAGAGTTCATCTGACCTTACCTCATTTACATGTAATACTCATGTTGAAGCAAGCAATTATAGGCAACCGTACGGTCCTCGACAATGTGAAAAACGCATACCGTATGATCGGCTATAAAAGGTCAGTTATGAAAAAAATGAAAGAATTCATTTGAAAAAAAACTAACAGCCTGGTTATAACAAAAGCTAGTTTTTACGGTAATGATGTTTATGATCATACTTTTCTCATACAATTGATGATGTCCTTTCATAAGTTTTCAGTAAGGGAACACCCATTTGATTTCGACTCGAAAACAGGGAGGGAATGAGGATTTTGAAAATGAATTACTTGGCCTGGTATGAACTGAAATAATTGACTTTGCACAAGACAGGATGAGAATGAACACTCTTCAACATGAAATGCAGAATAGTTGAGGATATGAATGTTTACAAAAGTAAAAATAAATTTTCGCGCCACCAGCCCCATCCCTTTCTTCAGAATATAAAATGTTCTACCCTAGCGGCGAGTACTATTATATCGGTACTTTGTGTTTTTTGTCTCCATGTTAGTTTGTTTTTGTGCTTCATGCCGATTTGATAAGTCAAGCCATTTCAAACTGTTTTTCAACAGATTTTTCTTATGCTGTGTTGTTATACCATTGTCCAAGTCAGGGGAGGGATGAAGGATCACAAACATGTTTAACCCCTCCAAATTCTGTATATGTCTGTCCAAAATCAGGAGCCTGCAATTAAGAGTGGTTGTCGTTGGTTGCTGTCTGTTGTATGTTTTTTTGTTTTTTGTTGCACGAACGGTGGTATATTTTTGTTGTCGTTCCCATCGAAAGGGATTTAGGTCGAAAACATCATACAAGACTTTTGATGTGCCATATTCCGGGTGTGAAACAAAACCAACCGATTTGATTCTTATACTACAATTTTAACAAAATATTTATTCAATAAAAAGTTTAAAGTTTTGAAAAACAGACACAAAACAGATTTCTCCGAACCAAGTGATAATCTACAAAGTTAGCTGGCTATTCAAAACAAATAAATCAACCACCCAACAAGCAAAAAAGACAAATATTTTGAGTGACCTCTGTCCTTGTTGTTGACCTAGTAGTGTAAGCAACAAAATAATTAATGGCACGAGATAATCCGTGTTTAATCAATACAAAAATGTTGACTTAATTTGTGTTTTTAATTGCTAATTTCTTCAAAACGATTTTTATTTCACGCATGCAATTTGGCACACATATGCACTGTGTCTTATTGATTAAATCAGAGTAAAAAATATTGTGATGATACACGTAATAATTTTGCTTTCAATGAAAATAGGGTAAATTTCGGGTAAAATTTTACTCTTACTAAAATGAAATACTATATCAAAATCACTTAAATACTTTCTGATTTCGTTATATGATATATTTAATATACAAACTATATTATAGGTACTGTTTTAGCTACCAACAAAGAACGCAATAATTTTATTTTTCATGTTAAAGATTCCCCGTACAATACGGTATCTGGTGGTACCCTGTAAAACACGAAATTTAGAAAATCGTGACCACCGGAACTTACGACGACAATCATGATTGTAAAATATAATAAATTTCCTATAATGTGCAAAAAAATCATCCGTGTGTTATCCGTTAACTTAAACTCGTTAACTAAAGGACTTTTTGGACATTGGGCACCCTACTATTAAAGACTAATTCTACAATATCCAAAGAATTTGACAGTGGGTGATAACGACACCTTCTTTATCCGAATCTATTTTTATTTATCTGGATAATTTCATTTATGAGTTTGATTTTATGTCTGTAATGTTCTCTTTTAATTGTAGCATATATCTTTTTTTGTTGGTTTTTGTTCAATTCTGTTATTTCGTCCAATCAGAATACAGATTTGTGACATCATGCATGCCGTTGTCATAGTGAAGCGTCCTTTTTAAATGGGTCACAAACCGAAATTAAAACTGACTGCGTCAGAAAAAAAATCAGTGCATTCGTTTTCAACAAAGTAAACATAATTTACCAGTGACCAGTCATTTGAAGGTCAGTGTGAGTCTATAACCTTTATTATGACCTTCAATCATGGTTTGACGATTATTTTGAAAGAATCGAGGTAGCATGTCATCTATTTTATCTGTTGTCTTCCATTTTACAAAAAGGATCAAATAATAATAATAGTAATAATAAAATTCTTTATTTAACGAAGGTAACACATTTAACAATTACATGTTAATCTTCCATGAGGCCTTCAAAAACTATTAATACAAATAGAAAAGAAAAAAGAAAAAAAAATACAAACAAAATAAAATACATAATACTGTTATACATAGCAGCTTAAATATTGAATAAGTACATGTGCATTCAATAGAAGAAGAAAAAATACATTAGAATCAAGCATCTTCATTCTGTACAGTTAGAAAATAGTTTGAACATTTGATCTTAAATGTATCTAAATTATTTATTTCTTTAATATTATTTGGTAAATTATTCCAGGTAATAAGACCAGAATATTTAAATGTTCTTTTTAAAAATTCAGAATTAGGTCTTGGTACATGAAGAAGTCTTGATGTTGTCGACCTGAGACAATAATTATAAAAAGATCAATACAAGCAGTAAATTTAATAGATAGATAATCAGGTGCTAGACCATTCATACATTTAAACATTAACACAGCTTGAAAATATTGTATTCTTGTAAATATAGTCATCCATGCAAGCTTTTTAAACATTAATGTTGATGGAAAATCAAAAGAAACAGATAAAACAAATCTTGCAGCACGTTTTTGGAGCTTATGTATCCTCTCCAGATTACAGTTTGTGGTAAGACCCCATACTGTACAGCAGTAGTCAATAATGGGTAATATATAGCTATTGTTAAAAAGAATAAGACCCTTTGACGGTAAATAACGTTTCAACCTTTTTAACAGGTATATTCTGGTTGTAATAGTTTCGCATATTTTAGCAATTTGATTTGACCATGATAGATTTTTATCAATATGAATTCCAAGAAGTTTTTCAACTTCAACATTATCTAAAGTGATATTATCTTGTGATAAAACACATAAACATCCATTGCAGCTTTCCAGTTTTCTGTCTGATCCAACAAGCATACATTTTGGTTTCTTGCTATTTATCATCATATCATTTTCTTTACACCATTGTCTAAGTCTTTATTCAAACATATATTTAAATTTACAATAGATTTAGATGACAAATGTAAAGTTGTATCATCAGCATATAGATCAGATTCTGTATATTCTAAGGTTAATGGTAAGTCATTGATATAAATAAGGAACAATAAAGGTCCAAGTATAGAACCTTGGGGAACTCCAAAAGTTACAGTTTTATATTCTGATTCGGTGGTTCCTAACTTAACTTTTTGCATTCTCTGAGAGAGGTATGATGAAAACCATTTTACAGAGTGTTCATCACAATTGTATAATTTTAGTTTAGATAAAAGTATATTGTGATTTACTGTATCAAATGCCTTCTTAAGATAGAGAATGGGAACGGCGAATGTGTAAAAGAGACAACAATCTGAATGAATGTTATGTATTAGATACATCTTGAGGGCGTTAGCGCGAATGGGTGTATCTAATTTAAACCAATATACTATTGTCAATGTAGAATGATAGTTTTCTATAATTTAGGAGGGGGTCTTTCAGCTATTTGACCATATGTTATTGATAAGCATGATAAATGCAAGGTATCCATTTTCATTTAACGACATCTTGGTGTAAATAAAGATTATATCTTCTAGAGAAAAAAAACATATCTCTACGTGTGACATACCATTGAGATATATTTTTCAAGAATAGATCTACATTATACCTATTCAGCTTACAAGCTGTAACTTTGAACAATAAAGATAATGAACTTATTTGGCTTTCCTTCAGGATTTTTGTCTCG
The DNA here is from genome assembly GCF_021869535.1 of Mytilus californianus. Classification (NCBI taxonomy): domain Eukaryota; kingdom Metazoa; phylum Mollusca; class Bivalvia; order Mytilida; family Mytilidae; genus Mytilus; species Mytilus californianus. Next base: position 86,328,247 of record NW_026262701.1, read on the forward strand.
CCTGCGACAAAAGTCGAGGAAAGCGAGATAAAGGGATTGCTTTTCTGGCGAAGGTGACGATGACGACGACAACGGCGTCGTCAACAATTGTTAAGTTTTCTGCTTAAGTAAGTTTGATAGGAACTACTTGTTATAGATCATTGATATTTAAACTATTTTGAAGCCCTGCCCCCTAGGCCATGGTCCAATGACTTGAACTAATTAGCAATTTTCAATGTTACATATTTTTTAAGGACGTTTTTTATACCGTTAAACATTTTGTCTTAACTGTAAATATAAATATTTTTAAGGAAATTTTTAAATCTAGCTGTACATTGATATTTATTATTATTAATTTTCAATATATATATATTTTTTTTAACCCACTCTCTCATAATTCTTTTTAGAATGGCATTAATATTTCATATTGTTTTATGTATTCGTGTATTATGTTATGTATTGTAATATTAATGGTGAGACGTAAATAAACTATTTGTATTGTATTTACATACGACTATTTTGAGGCCCGGCACACTAGGACATGGTCCAGTGACATTGAATTAATTAGCAGTTTTCAATTTTAAGTTTTCTGCTCAATATACTTGTGATAGATCAATGATATTTTGTATGAAGTCGCATTATTGTCAGTACATTTCAGTTTAGCGACTATTTCGATGCCCTGTACCCTAGGGCATGGTCCACTGACTTTGAAATTAATTATCAACTTTCAATGTTAAGTTGTCTGCTTAAGTTAGTATGATAGGATCTACTTGTGATGATCAATGAAATTTTGTATGAAGTTGCAGTTTGACGACTATTTCGGGGCCCTACCCCTAGGTCGTTGCCAAGTGACTTCGAATTAATTACCAATTTCTAATGAACTTGAGTTGCATAACTATCTGTACATATCAGTTTGACGACTATTTTGAGGCCCTGTCCCCTAGGACATGGTCCAGTGGCTTTGATTTAATTAGCAATTTTTAATGTAAAGTTGATAGGAATTGCTTACAATAGACAACGATATTTTCTATAAAGTTGCATAACTGTCTGTTCATCTCAGTTTGTCGACCATTTTCTTTAAAAACTATGTTTCGATTTTTGTTTTTATCTTGCGTTTTAAAATAATATTAACGGTATCAATTATACTAGCCAGATGCTCATTTCGACAATAAATGTCTCATCAGTGGCGTTCGAGGCCAGCATATTTTAAAATCCATAAAAACCTAATAAACGTTTAAGATCAGATAAAACAAGAAAGCCCCTAAAGTATAGTCAAGTCCTGACAAGGAATCAGAGATTTGCATGAGGGAAAGGCTACCTTTTGCTATATACAACCAGAAATCTTTTACACAATTGGTTAATTTTTTATTAACACTAACTCTTTGTTCGCGCGTTCAAATTGTAAGAGCATGCAGAATAGATTTTAAATCAATCGCTTAATTTATTATAGATTGTAGACAAGCAAAAATATTGTTTATCTCTCAGTAACTTTACCATGCGAATCTTCGTTGAAGCAGGAAAAATCACTGGACAAATTTGTGAATTAGATAGAATAAAAAGAAACGCTTCCAAGAACATTAACTTGAAGAAAACTTCTTGTGTTGTATCAGACTGATATATAGTAAAGCAAAATAATGATAATTTTAATAACAGAAAAATTACTCATACTTTTTAAATCTTTCTTTGTCCTTGCTAGTGATTTTAGAAGATTTTCGTCGGAATTTAAACTAATTTTGCTCGCTCTTATATCAACTTTCGTCACCATATCCTTTGTAACCAGACATGCTACAACAGTGTCACAAAATATGTATACTGTCAGCTCTCTAAGAGTACTTTTAATAGGAATCTACGTACTTGTATACATAATGGTTGCAGCTCTCTATGAGTACTTTGAATAGCAAAATAATCTACGTACTTGTATACATACTGGCAGCTCTCTATGAGTACTTTGAATAGCAAAATAATCTACGTACTTGTATACATACTGGCAGCTGTCTAGGAGTACTTTGAATAGCAAAGGAATCTACGTACTTGTATACATAATGGCAACTCTCTATGAGTACTTTTACATTTGCACTGACTAGTTCACAATTTTATTTAGAGGCCAGCTGAGGACCACCTCCGGGTGCGGGATTTTCTCGCTGCGTTTAAGACCCATTGGTGGCCTTCGGCTGTTGTCTGCTCTTTGGTCGGGTTGTTGTCTTTTTGACATATTCCCCATTTCCATTCTCAATTTTATTTGAATAGCAAAGGAATCTACATACTTGTATACATACTGGCAACTCTCTAGGAGTACTTTGAATAGCAAATGAATCTAGGTACTTGCATACATAATAGCAGCTCTCTAGCTAGGAGTACTTTGAATAGCAAAGAAATCTACGTACTTGCATCTATATACTGGCAGCCCTCTAGGAGTACTTTGAATAGCAAAGGAATCTACGTACTTGCATACATAATAGCACCTTCTAGGAGTACTTTGAATACCAAAGTAGCAAAGGAATCTACCTACTTGCATACATAATGGCAGCTTTCTAGGAGTACTTTGAATAGCAAAGGAATCTACGTACTTGCATACATAATGGCAGCTTTCTAGGAGTACTTTGAATAGCAAAGGAATCTACGTACTTGCATACATAATGGCAGCTTTCTAGGAGTACTTTGAATAGCAAAGGAATCTACGTACTTGCATACATAATGGCAGCTTTCTAGGAGTACTTTGAATAGCAAAGGAATCTACGTACTTTCATACATACTGGCAGCTCTCTAGCTAGGAGTACTTTGAATAGCAAATAAATCTACGTACTTTCATACATACTTGCAGCTCTCTAGGAGTATTTTGAATAGCAAAGGATTCTACGTACTTACATACAAACTGGTAGTGCTCTAGGGTACTTTGAATAGCAAAGGAATCTACGAACTTGCATACATACTGGCACAAGTTAATTGATGCTTGTGTCTGGGTTATTCTAACGTCCTGTGGCAAATATTTCATGCATATTTAGAATGGTAAATGAATTTTCTTTAAAATTTAATCATTTTGTTTTAAAGAAAATTTGTATTATTGTAGTAATGTGTGGTGATACTACCAGGCAACATGATTGCAGAAGCACGCTATATCTATATGGTCAAGGGGTAACTAATTTGAACTTAAAGTCAAATTCTTGCAGGAATTCCAATTTACTTCCTATCTTTCATTAAAAAAAAGTCTAATGCTTATCCCCCTTTGAACATGAATTATTTCAAATCTGAATTAAAATCAGCTGAGAAGTAGGAAATATTTTTTTTTCTAATAAGCATCTGTGTAAAGCAATCAACTTTCCTGAGAGGTCAGTATATAAGATGTGCAATATTACCTTACTACTGCTATGCTGTCGGAGAAACTGCCCATTTGTGAAGCACTTATTTACCATAATGTTTACTGAAAGCGAAGCAAATGTTTCTGGAAATGCGCTGTATGACATTTAAAAGTTTCATATTTGTAGAGTAAAATAGATAAGAAATCGAATGATGTATGATTTATCCATATGAAAATGAATAGACAGAAACTTGCCGTTAAGTTTGGGTCGGCATGTTCTGTAAATGGAGTGCGCTCTGATGTCTTACGGCCCAAGCCAATCCTAAAAAGGTCTTCAGATTTCAGAGAAATATTGGACAAGCAAATATATTGTTCAGGCTAACCATTTTATAAATAACAGAAAGAAAGAAAAAACAGCCCTCGACCTTCTCACCATTGAGAAGAAATCGAATGGTGTATGATTTATCCATAGGAAAATGAATAGACAGAAACTTTCCGACCTAAGTTTGGTTCGGCAATTTCCATGTCCTCTAAATGGAGTGCGCTCTGATGTCTTACGGCCCAAGCCAATCTTAAAAAGGTCGTCAGATTTCAGAGAAATATTGGACAAGCAAATATGTTGATCAAGATAACCACTTCTACCAATACGCGGCCACCATCAATAAGTTGATTATTTTGCCACTTTTTGGATGCGCATTTAAAATTTAGACAGAAAATAAATATTGAATTGATTTGAATTTGTGCAATACATCATATATACAGTGAATTTAAAAACATCTTGGCTTGATCTAGTTCATCTCATGCAGGTAAGTCTTGAAGCATTCAAGACTACCTGTATTGGTGGCAGTATGTGGTAGGGCATTCCAGTCTCGTATCGTCCTTGGGTAAAAAGATTCCTTCCGCACTTCGGTCCTACAAGATGGTACTTGGTATCCATTTGTGTTGATGTTTCTGGATAGCCTATCTGGTGGAATGAGAGTATTACTGGTGTCAACTTTCACCATCCCGTTGGCAAGTTTATACATCATTCTATGAATAACAGAAAGAAAGAAAAACCAGCCCTCGACCTTCTTACCATTGACCAATAAGCTACATAAAACTGAATTTATGAATTGTAAAGACACAAGTAGTCGAAAAGTGACACTTTTGGGTTATAAAAACATTAAAGTTCAACTTTTATGTCACTTGGTCTCTGGTGGAGAGTTGTTCTATTAGCAATCATACCACATCTTCTTATTTTTATATGTACACATTATTTTTAAAATTCATACCACTACTACATTGGCGGTTGCTCTGTTTGTAGGTACGAACACAAATTGAAAACGTTTTCCCAGTACTTGAAGTTTATTTCTCATCATGAAAATAGACGTATTATACTCCTTTTGATAATTTCTTAACTATATTTAAAATGTGATATGCGAATACTACAATTTTCATACATTTATTGAAATACAAATCAAGTGATTTATTGTCAGATTTCTCCCGTTTACACTATGTTTTACAATAGAATTCTATAATAACCTGGCGACACTCTTTCCAATTTATTTTCGAGAGTGGATGATTTTTGGGGCCTTTTCCGAAAAATTATAACCTCCCGGTCTTGGGCGATTTTGATGTCCATGTAATAACATTGTCATAAGGATGATATCTTAACTTCTATAGTTCACAGTTTCGTGTGGAAGGAGAATTATTTTCTATACTGACGTCTGATGTAACTGACGTATTATCTAATTAAAAATTTAAGTTCAATTGGTTTGTTCATACGGACACGAAATAATAGGTGGCTCTATGTTAACACAGGGCGGTATAAAGTTTTGAACGATAGAATCATTAAATTAAATATTCTAGATAAGTTAATAAAATCAGTACCTCTGGTAATCAATTTTATTTCATTTTTATGAAAATGACTTTTATGACCTTCAAGTTTATCAATGCGATGGACAAAAAGCTTTAATGATGTCTGCTGTCTGGTCAGAAATAGGCAGAGAAGGTCAAAGCAAACATAAAACGATATGTATGGGGGAAAGACTAACTCATCTATAAACTACAATTGTACATATCTATAATCTTGTCATCTTTTGAATACTAAAGATAATTAAATGTTGTCCTTCAAAGAAAAGAAGTTTAAATAAGAAATGCTTATTTGTTATGTCCTTCAAAAGTTATTGACTTAAACAATTAGTGAGTTTAAAAGCATATATAAACTATACCTAAAATAAATGTCTTGTTTATCTTGGAGATAGAACCATCCAGTTCGTCTTTCCTAACTCCTGTTTATATTAAGAAGTAGATAAAAGTTTATATACAGCTTGAGTTTTGTTGAACGAGTACGACACAAAATATTGTCGATTATATTTTGAGTGTATAAGAATTATTCACATCTTCCTCAAATGACTTGTAGCAACTAATAATTAGGTGAGTAAAACCAGCAAATACTATGCAATTTTTTTTTTCTCCAAAGGAGCATGCTTTAAATGACAAATTTTAGTTAAAAAAGAATATAATTCTTTATCAGGATAGGAAATTTAAGAAATTCATTCCCAGTAAAGTATTATTTTATCATCTTTGATAAGTTTTCGTATCTGTCCTACATAAAAATCATATTGACTAATTTGTATCTTCAAACCATTCAAAGTTTCACTTTAATTTAAAAAAGTAAGACACTTTATGACTGCAAGATGATCTCCTTCCAAACGAATCGTGCTTTACACATTATATACATTAAAACAAAATCATATGAGTTTTCCGTCACCGGCTTGCCAAGTGCATTTTTCAAATAATTGTCATAATCTTTCAATTAATATTATTATACGCCATTAACGAATTAACAAACAAAAAGAGTAGATGAATTTACAGACAATCTAAGCACACAACTTTTTGTAGTTTTTTCTAACATAGCTGCCCAGATATTTCACTGATTAAAGAACTATTTTCAATCGCAAATATTTGAATTTAAAACGATGTCTAAAGGAAGAGGTATTAACAGATCCCAAACAATTTGTTTTGCTCACGGGGCCAAAATCGAAAATTGATGTATTAAATGTATCATTTTAGGAATTAAAGCGTGGCTGGCACCCTCTAAAATCGGTATTTTTTTGTACTGAAATGTTAATTAAAAGCTCAATAACTAATAATAAGTATATGATTTTATATGAAGAAATTCGTATTTCTATATTGGCGTATTTATACACTGGATATTGCTTTAACAGTCATTTATTCACTTCTTCTAAGACTTCCACTAATAAAAAGATCACTGTTTCACCGTTAATAGTTGATGAATATATATTATTATCTAAAGCAAGTACACCATCTGTGTGAAAGAAGCTGAAACATAATGTTTAGGCATATGTCTTTTAATCATTTTGCTAAATATTAAATGCAATTATTGTTAATATAGAAATACAGCAGCCCATACAGAGGGTCAGCAAAACGATGATATGTTGTTTGTGCTGTATTTAGACCCCTCTACCAAGAAATTTGTTTTGCATGCACACGTATAAAAATTGCGGTTTTCATCCAACGCAATCATAGGTTTAAACGTTGTTTTCAATTTAGACATGTATATATAGATTTATACATTTTGAATATGAAATGGTCAACATGCACCAAAATGATTACGTGTATCTATAGAAATTCGTCGAATACATGAAGCAAAAATCATAAATTGTCTTACTGTATTACTAAGAAATGTACAGATAGCCCTGTTGGTCTCATACAGATAAAGAGATGTGGTTATTCAAATCAAACTGCTGGAATGTGAAGTCCAGCACTGTAGATGAAAATTCAAGCGCTGAAGATATAAAGTCTAGCGCTTTAGATATAAAGTCCAGCGCTGCAGATTTAAAGTCCACCGCTGGAGATGTAAAGTCCAGCGCTGGACTTTATATCTACAGCGCTGAACCTTACATCTCCAGCGTTGGACTTTATATCTTCAGCGCTTGACTTTTCTTTACATCTACAGTACTTGACTTTATATCTAACGCGCTTAACTTTATATCTCCAGCGCTACGCTTAACATCTCTATCGCTATATTTTGTTAAATATCAACATCGCTAGACTTTAAATCTACAGCGCCGGATTGCAACTACAGCACTGGACTTTAAATCTACAACGTTCAACTGATTTAACGATTCATTCGATAATCAAACATTTGAATGGTGTGGCTGTTACTGGGACTTTGTGTTTTGTCTTAAACTTATAAGAAATAGGTTGATTATTGAATATTTTTTCGTAACGTTTCGTCCTCCTGTATAGTAAAATATTCGAGATTTCAGAACTTTACGCTCTTGCTATCATGGTTGACGTAATATTGGCTGTGAATAAGATTAAAAAAACGTAGTGAAGTTGATGCGTTCGCAGTCTTTTCCGAGTTTTAAACAGCACCTGGAACGGTTAGACCCAAAAGTTCGAAAGGTTTAAGATAAATAAATATGCTATGAGCTATTAAACAAGAGTGACCTAACTAGAATTGCCAAAAGATGGCCAAGGAAGATGCAAAATTTGGTTCGCAAAAATCGCATTTATTATATGTCAAAAATAATAACCATTGCCGCATGATCAAATAATGGGCAGATGATACCGTCACAGTCTATCATCAGTAGTATAAAGCTAGCGGCAAATAAAAGTTGAACGTACAAAACGTAAGCTTTTAGGTACTGTAGATCTAAATATAATTTTTGTCCTAAAGACATCTCAAGGTCAACTTGCGGTGGTCAATAAGTGTAAGTCAAGCTATAAATTGCTACAAGTTAAAAAAAAAGTTGTGAATAAATTTAATGTTCCCTGGAAGGCTACAGTCACTCCATTATTATTTGCATCTAGCTTTTTAACTGAAATATAAATAGACTCAATGACATGGTAGTTTTTTCCTTGACTGCAAAAAAAGTCAGTCAAGAACTTGGTCGATCTTGTGGACAAACTTGTTTATCTACACTACTTGTTACAGTCACTATCATAAAATTAGGCACGGTTAGCCCTTGATCAAGACTACTATGCATATATGACTTACATATACAAATAAACATTTTCAATTGGTCATTTAAAAAATTTTGGTTAAATATTGGTCTGCTGAAAATTTTATGAATAAATTGACTTAATGATATTATTGTGCTGTAAATATTTGTTTCATGTATATTTAAAAGAAGGGTATTGCTTTAATATGAATAAGGTCATTATTATCAAAAGAAAATTTCCATCCATGAAATAATTTTTTTTTTAAATTTACAATTCATGGCACGTAATTACCAAGCAAGAAATAAAACACAGCAGAAAGGAGAGGGTAATTATGATAATTCTTCTACTAGTTCTCTTGAATTTGAGAATCACAAAGTTCTAGTATTATAAATCTGTCTAAAATCAAATAACATTTTGAAAGATTAAAAAAGACGTTAGTCTGTGCGATATAAATATATTATACGTTTTTCATTCTTGTTTTGACTTCTTTACAGAACATTTGAGGAAAATGTCAATAATGCCTCATTTTGAAATAGATTCAGATGTGTGCAAAAGCCCTAACTATCTCCATCCCACACCCGCCTACCTCCAACCCACACCCATATATTGTGCGCTTGATAACGTTATCGTCCTTTTTCACTGTAAAATCGGCATATTTGCTTTAAAATGTTTATTACAAAATGTTATAAATAAAGGATGTCACGGTGACAATACAAATGACAGTAATGCAGTGACCAATTAATTTGGAAATGATTACAGAATTTTCAGAGGTGGTTTTTTTTTAGCATTTTTAGCATTTTAGCGGCGAAACAATTGCTCTTCAAATACCTTCTTCTTTGAGGCAGTATTTTAACAAAAATTCATTTGTTGAATTTTCTCGGTTATTGCGACCTATCGATGAATAAAAATGACAACATACAGATATATAAATGAATGAATTATGTACATCTTTACCTAAAGGATTTATCTTTAAGTTCTCAGTTATTTATTTTGAGACAGACATCCAGGTTTCCAAACTACTGTAGATAAGTGGTATAGCGTCGGGTGATTAACCATTGAAGGAGATAACAATTATTGATCAAATTTTAAGGTTTCTTTACGAGTGTCTATCAAACAGTTCTTTCATTCAAAAAGTAGAGAGTAAATACCAAAAGTGAATATGAAATTATAAAAATTGCCTATTTACCTCATACTTTATTAACAAAAAATAAAGTTTATAACAGAATACAAACGATCTGGAAATATAATTAGATATGAATAAAAGAACATGAGGGTTTATGTCAGTAAGTCAACATTCCTGCTCCCTTTTCCGTGTATCCCACTTCGTAAGTCTCGTTTTGCGTGCTCGTCTAGAGTATAGGAGGAGACTTTTTTGTTTTTGTTGAATTTTCGATAAGAACCCTAAATTTCGGAGTAGTGTCTGGTGGGGTCTATTGTGTTCTTGGAACTGTGAACTTGGGAAATGGCACGTTAATAATCATTGTCGGTCTAATTAATACAAACCAGGGTTCTAATTCGTGTCTCAGTAACATGTTAAATATATCTATCCATTCATCCATGCATATTTAAAATTTCCTCGTTTGTGACTTATCCACTGATTTGTTCTTGTCACTAGCAAATATGTGGGTCCCACTAGTAGATTGGACGACTTCTCTTCCCAGGCACCAGTCCTGCGTCCCCTACTAGGTTTTATTGTGGGGTTTCGTACTGCATTTGCTTCTCACTTCGATTTTGTATTTTTAATTTCAATGCTTTTGTCGATATTATCGATTAAGATCATTAGATTTTAACGTGTGGAACATAAAGGATGTCATATGTACAGCAGGAGCTGCATATCTTCCCCGAAGCATCCCAGTTAATCCCGGTTTTCTTAAGGAGTTTGTGTTGATCAATCTTAAATTGTCCTGGTAATTTTATAGACCTTTTTGTTTTCTTCGGTATTTTATGCCCCCTACCAAAGTAGACGGGTGTTATGTTTTCCAGTCATTTAATCCCCTGTCCGTCCGTTAATACGTCCGTCCTATATCATTCTAAACGTTTTGGTTTGAGGTAGTTTAAAGTTTTGGTTCAAGGTAATTTGTGGTCACATCAACACGAAACTTATTACACATAATCATTGAGTAGTGCATTGTTTAATATATATGCCAAATTAGAGTTATGGCCTAGATATCGCAGTACACTGAACTTTGAAATGTGATAACGTATATCAGGTAAAAGTGATGTTTTGATGTATGTAAACGTTTGGATTAAATTTATGGTCAAATAAACGTGAGGCTTAGTACCCGTGTCATGTTTCTTATGAAGTGGACTGTTTATTTTATATGTCAAAATAGAGTTTTGACCTTAACATGAAAGTGGTAACGGTGTGCGGTGTCATTTGGGGACATACTGTTTGATTTGACCATATTGTTGTCTGTCCTTATTTCACTTATGATATTTAATTAGTCCTCGGTATCTTTTCATTTTCTACATAGCACATTAAGATTACTACAACATATGAAACATTTTTTTATTGAGGCTTGTCCAAGAAAATATTTCCGCAATTTTTTTTTTGTTATTCTTTCCTTTTAAGAAAAATATTTATCAATTTGTTTATATTTGTGTAAAATTATGTGAATTGCCACTTATGGGACAAGATGCTTCAAACATATCAGTCATGTGCTATGTTCAGAATAAAAATGTTATCGTTACTATTCAGATGTATGTATTAAGTTTATATCTAATCCAAACTTGTCTATGGTATGTTAAATGGACACTGGTAGTAAAAGACTTGATGAGGGAATGTAAACATCGGCTTCTTGTATCGGACTGTGAGTCTGGTATTGATAACTTGGACTGTTAACTTCAAAAGTATACGCATAATTATTGGTTCTCTATTCTAAAGTCAAATGTGCAGCAGTGGGATATATGTTTTGGATGTTTTGGAGACGCCCGTATGACTATGTTTAGCTATAGGAAATTGATCCAAAGTCCCGTATTGGACAATTATCATACTCTCTACACAAAAAGAAACCGTCTTTTAACAAAACAGAAATCTATAGTTTTACGGTTGGACAGGAACATTCTTTCTGAGGGTTTAGAAACTAACTGTCCATTTCTTTTTTCTTTTTATGGTTATAGACTTTTTTGGTTTATTTCTACATAAACTTTTATGCGGTTTGACTTCGAAATGGTTTAAGACGTTAAGTTTTTAAAGACTGATACAAAATAGACTCATATAAGAAATGTGTTGTCTCCATAAAAAATTCTTTCGTTTGGTTATCTGCTGTATAAAATTTCGAAGATTTGGTATGATTGCCCATGAGACAACTATCCACCAAAGTACGAGGATGTAAACAATTACATGTCAGCGTACGGCCTTTGATAATGAACGAAACCCATACCGTATAGTTTGCTATAAAAGGCCCTGGCATGGCATAATGTGAAAAAAAATTACTTGTTTTACATTTTTCTCTCGTCGGGTTCTTTTATAGCTTTCTATAAGGGTTTTGCTCATTGTTGAATGTGACCTATAGTTGTATTTTACGTCATTTGGTCTCTTGTAGATGGTTGTCTCGTTGGTATTAATACCACACTACCTAACTTTCATATACAGCTGCATACTTGCTACTGCAAGTGATAATTTTAGTTCAAGATACGATCATATCAAATGAAATTATTTTGCAAGTGGAGTCAGAAATTATGAAAAATATCACAGTAAGTCTAACAAATCGACCTGAAATACTTTATATTATCTCTGTCATAATGTACAAGTTAGAGCAAAACCAACTTTGTGAAAAAAATATTCTTTTTATGGATAAACTACATAGTTAAATTAATGATTTCCAACTGATTTTACATGTCGTGTTGTGCTGTAACACCGCTGTCTCAGGTAAGGAGAAGGTTGGGCGCACACTTACATGTTTAACCACGTCTCATTCTTTATGTTCCTGTTTCTAGTCAGGAGCTTGTAATTGCCTGTGGTATTTGTTTTTTTTCCATTGTTTTGTCATAAATCAGGTAATTAGTTTTCTCGTTTGAATTGTTTCATATTTTTTTTTCATGCTATGCACTTAATACTAATAATAGCTGACTATACTACATGTATATGGTATGGGTTTTGCTCATTTTTCAAGGTCGAACCGTGGCCTTTAGTTGCTTACATGCACAACATTTGGAGAGTTGTCCGTACATCATCCTTTGTTTATATTATCCAACAGAACCTATTATTCGTAAAACCAACTATAAAAAGAATCGTTGTCATTTTTTATCTTGAAATATCAGTTGTTTTTCTTACCAAAATTTATAAATGACTTTTCCTTTCCCATTGTTAATTTTCCTTGACTATGGTATTCTATGTGCTTGTTATGGAGTATACATTTCTTAGATTATATGAAAAATAAGGAGATGTGGTATGATTGCCAATGAGACAAATATCAACCACAGACCAAAGGACAAGGATGTTAACATATAGGGCATTATACGGCCTTCAACAATGAGTAAAACCTATACATATGTCAATAATGTGAAACAATTCAAATAAGAAAACTAACGGCCTGATTTAGTTAATATCAAGTAATCTTGTGTAGATGACAAATCTTTGGAAATTGGAGAGAAAAATTTTCATGCTTCGACTGTTTCCCAATTTAAATATTTTTTTAGATATAAAAATAATCTTGATAAAGTTAGGCTAACTTATCATTGAAACATTAAAAGTATAAGTTTTTTACACCTTTTTGATATGCGAGAAAACATAAGTCCCTGTTTAGAGGGGATTAACAGGGGGTCTCGATTCACACTTTCCTCCCACTGCTAAAACAAAAGTATATGCCACTACTAATATACTCCAAGTTTGTTTTTTTTTTAATTTTTCATGACTGAATTAATCAAATGGTTCAAGTTGGCGACGCAGTATACCTGTTTTACTGTAGGAACATATACAAATATATATATAAATAAACACTTTCTATCATTGACTATTTTTAATTGAAGTACATGTAATAACTACCTATCATCTTAGTGTACTTTATAAAGTGAAATATCTAAATCACCAAACAAGACTAAAATAGTTTTAAAAAGTCAATATTTATACTCAACATAAAATGTTATTATCAACTTTTCAAACGAAGTATCTTTAGTTTTTAAGGATGTTGTAACTGACGGTAGTGAACAGTTGTCGAAAATGCTTAATAGTCCTTAAATATGAACTTAAATGAGGTTTTAAGATTATATGCAAACAATTACGCCTATATGCACAGAAGTCGCTTTGAAAGTGCATGCAACTTCATTGAATACATTAAGCTGCGTTATTTGCTTTTCTATAGATGGCTGTTTAAAAATGTTCTTCGATGAATGAGTATAAAATTGAACGCCATTTGCAAAGAGAGAAAAATGTGTATATTGAGAATGACATAATAGCTAACATATATATGAATAAGAAACGTGGGGAAACTTAAATGACAAGGTAACTAAAAAACACCCTGAAAAAAGATATCTAGAAGTAATATAGGATTCATGTAGGCGAGGGTTCATAGCAAAGAAATGCCATTAAAACCAAATTCCTTTTAATAGTCGACAAAAATTAAAGAACAACGACATTCAGTACGAGGTTCATGAATTAGGACAAAAAACAGTAACATATAGCTATATAGATTGTTAAACTAGTTTTTTGAGTAATCAATGTCCTTATTATCTCCATCCTTACGATGAGTTACATAGAAATATGCATGGCTAAAATCAGAACAGGAGAAAGTTCCGAACTCAAAAATATCGGCATAAAAATCGATAAAATATATAGCAGCAAATAAAACAAAACTAAATAATACCATATCAATCTATGCTCGCAGATACTGAAAGCAAGTTACAACTTTTGTTACACTGCCATGTAGAAACACTCCATATTGCTGTACTTCAGAGTAGATATCATAAAGAAGTGTTCAGAAAAAAACACATTTTTATGAAATGTAATTTTTCACAAGAAAGTTCATACATAAAATGAAAAATAATGAAACATTTAGTCTTGTTTAACAATGTTCTTAAGTGAATAGATTAAATGAAGAGAAGATGAAATGGTGTACACTACGAATTTAACAGAAATATAGGGAAACTATAATCTTTATCGAAAAGGAAAGATTAAAAAGCAATTTTTTTTTTTTATTTTTTTTTTTTTTTTTTGCTTCATTAGAAATAAATCTATTGTGAAGTTGCATATGCAATGCGTTTATTTTTCATTTAATGTATTTATAATCGTCATTTGAATTCCTTTTACCTGTCTCGTCTGCTACAGTATGCCAATAGAATCGTGTATTACTTACCAGACGTTTCTTTGATTCACGTCTTTGATAGGCGATCGAGAAGAAACACTTTTAAAAGTGGTAGGATAAATTTAATACATATGATAAAACAAAACAAAACAAAAGTATTTTAGTCTGGTGTAACAAGAAAGTGTATACCAATTGTTCTAACCTCAAAGAAAAGCTGGTATTTTTAAAGGTATTGACATTCAACAGCAGCAAACCCATATGCTTAGTCATGATTGTTTACCTTTTCACATTGCATTACAACATTTTGGTTGTCTTATCCCCTTATATGATACATGACAGTCCATGTCTACATGTTGACAATGACCTAGAAATTATTTCTTTTGATAAATCATAGATAAACCGTGTTATGTAACACGTACATGTATGGCGATTGTTCACGGGGGTCTTTTTCTTTTAGCTTTATATCGATCTATACAATAGTATAATACCTTTTAATGATAAATTGTAGGGATATTATGAAAGGGGATTTTGGTGTAAAGTGTGTTACAGTATGTGTCGGTGTACGTAAATACGATAATTTCTTTCTGTAAAGGGGCATTAGCTGTCAAATTCATGAACACCGACTTGACTCAAATTCTCATATTTGATTTAAAACATAAAAAAAACGTATATCCAAATTACTAAAGGTCTAAAATAAACAATTAAAAATGCATGAACTCGATAA
The DNA here is from genome assembly GCF_021869535.1 of Mytilus californianus. Taxonomy (NCBI): domain Eukaryota; kingdom Metazoa; phylum Mollusca; class Bivalvia; order Mytilida; family Mytilidae; genus Mytilus; species Mytilus californianus. The sequence goes on from NW_026262701.1 coordinate 86,343,440, forward strand.
TATATATATGTATCAACATTTCGTGTGTATTTTTGTCTAGACGTCATCTATTTAACCATCGAGATGACCTCCGAATATTGTCGACGGTCATATAACCAGATATAAACATAAATATAAATATAAATAGATAGCGAACACGTGTAATTGGATTTTTCTAGGTCTATTTGATTCATATTGTAGGTTAATAAGTATGTCTATCATCGTTTTTACCTGTATAAGAATGATTGGTTGCATACCTACACCTCCATTTATTATTGTTGTATCTCTTCAGCTTCTTGATATAGCCTTTGTATGCCGAAACTTTATTTCTAAGATTGTCTAATGTTTAGTTAACCATGGTATTTTTTTGCATCATTTGTTTTCCATCTGGGATGATTCTCTCAAAACGGGTAGTCTGTAAAGTTCTACAATAGTTGTAGCATTATATTTTTTATCAGTTTCACTAAATATCTTCTGTAATGTTTTTATATGCAGGATTATTAAGTAGATGGATTGCTGGCTCTTTGACGAATACCCACACCTCCTTTTATTATTGTTGTATCTTCTGCTTCTTGGTATAGCTTTTGTATATGCCGAAACTTTATTTTTAAGTTTGCCTTCTGTTTTCCATCTCGGATGCTTCTCTCAAAACAGATAGTCTCTAAAGTTCTACATTAGTGGTAGCATATATATCAGTTTATCAGTTTCATTAAAACTAATGTTTTATATACAGTTTTATTGTCAGTTATTAACACACTTTTAAACAAAACTTACATACAGTATTTTTTTCTCTTTGACTGCAGAACATACCATGTGTTCTTGTGGTATTAGATTGATTAATTAATAATATGGATGTTTGTTGAATGTCCATTGACAGGAATTCAGGAATCAGGATAAAAACAAATCGATCAAAAAATCGATTTCAAAAGTTCTGATAAGTGTGCTAAACCGGACGATGAGTGGGAAATTTGGACTGCTGGTGAAACAAAAATGTTTTGGCAGATTTTTTTCTTTGAAACAGGTCACCATCTGACACCATAATGTCATTGCGAGGGTACTTTCACGTGCAGAGAGCCTGGCATTCACCCAATATGGACCATCAGATTTAATTCACATTTTGACAGGTTCATTTGAGGATGCCCGATCAATACGGGCCATATACAAGAGAAGTTCATTTGACCATATTTGCAACATGTGGAGCAGTATCTGCTTACTCCTCCGGCACCTCCCTTGAATTACCCCCGCCTTTTTGTAAGGTTCGTGTTGCTCAGTCTTTGGTTTTCTATGTTGTGTTTTGTATACTGTTGTTTGTCTTTTGATCTTTTTTAGTCTTTTACCATGGCATTGTCAGTTTGTTTTCGACTAATCAGTTTGTATGTCCCATTGGTATTTTTCGCCTCTCTTCTATATCCCAGCCAACACTTTGAGCTTGTTATCAAGTTTAAAGTCAACTCAACATACCTTGATATAAATCGGTTAAGGTCACGATGATAAATCTGTAAGGTAAAAATCATGAGTGAAGTTTCCAATAAACATACTTATTGATTTCGTAAGTATTCGACCAAATATTACCTTTTGTATCCTTTCACGTATATTTGTGTGAGAGGTCATATATGTTCTGTTCCTTTGTACAATTCTAAGGACATTGTATGAACAACTAACTAATCTAGTTTGATCTATGAGTACTTCAACAATCTCTCAACAATAAATACTGTTTTCTAGAATATCACTTTTATGCGAAATGCGTATGCGAAGGAAACATACAACCGGTAGATATTGATAGCATCATGTTTTGATAAGAATCATTTGCTTATAAAATGATCATTGTATGTAAACATCGTTTCGATATATAACGTCTATTGACCTTTTGATGATTTTTTGTTGTTTTGGTTTTTTAAGCCTTTTTGGGAGCGGAAGTGTGGTTGCTATTTCATCAAAATAAATACAACATCCCATTTAATGTTACATCAGTATATCAATCAAAGTTTAACATATTCGAATTGTAAGTTTTTGTCATCATGAATATTTGTAACATAAGATTGATATATCATCAAAAGTAGTCTAGTCAAAATCGTATAAGGTCAAGCTTGTCTGATAAAGTATTATGATAATTACGTAGGACGAACATTGTTTCCGCTAACTGTTTTCATATATAAAACATGGTTTCGGTATGTACACATTGTTTTGTTATAGAATCATTTTGTATATACATTTATATTTCAAATGATTCAATCATCGTGCTCTAAAATTGAATATTTAATACAGATGGATGATAACAATTACATTATCAACAAATATTGCATCAATATACTGTTACAAGGACGTTTAGACATTATCTAGTCAAGGTGAAATTAAATTTCAGAATGTAATAGTTCAATACAATGAGAGATTAGGGAATTTGGATAAACAAAAACCCTTGAAATAAGGCATGTTCTTTTTGTTTTTTGATTGTCATCTTTCTTAATTGTTGCCAAATAAACAATATCATGCATAAAAAGGTGCACCCGTTTACAAAACAATTTAACATCACGTGGCTGCATGTTAAATACTTCATACAATGCCAGGTCTTGCGGTAATTAAAATTTCGAGAACGATTATCGTACTCAGACTAAAAATTCTCTGATTAAAATACTGGATTTCGGTGTTCCGAGAACATTTTTTTTAACTCCTAGTACTAAGTTTGATAACCGAGAGCTCGGGTCGCTTGCATCGAAAGTATTGTTTATTTATTGCCTTTTTGTCATGGGTCTTATGGTAACAAAAGAAACAAGTTTTTACGCCATGTTCTTTAATAAGTTATACTAGAGTAAGTGATTACAAGTGTAGAGTGGGGAGAAGATACCAAGGGGTGGGGGTAGAGGGGAGTCAATCAAAAACTAAAAGTCGAAAAAAAACAAACAGTACTATAGTCAACAGAAAAATTACAAACAAAAAAAACAGTCCAATAAACAGACAAAACTATAGACAGTGCACCATAACCCCCTGCCCTACGAATAAGGGGTTGAACTCTGGTTATCCGAAACGGTAAGTAGTTCCTGTTCCACTAATCAAACCCCTCATGCTGCATACAGTTTAATTTTTTTTTTCAAGTTGGTGTGTTTTGATATACATCGAGCAATATGATTGTGACGCTCGTGCATAAAAGTTTAGAATACTTATTTGTAAGTTAAACCGTTGATTCTTTGTTATTATGTATTACCCTTTTGTTATTCGTTCCATGATTTGATAAGCTAGTAATACCTATGTCTAATGATTTGATTGGCCATTGAAACGCATTGTTTAATTTTATGGTTCATCCGACAAACATGAAAGCAGCAAATAAATATGCTGTAAATTTTTAATCCCGTGATTTTAATTCAATTTTACGTTTGTCTAGAACTAGCTTACTTTAATATATAGGGTTTACTCATATCAATATAATCGGTAAAACAAATGAGATATACAAGCAGTCAAACTGAGATTTGTCTCGGTATTTTGTTGATAACTTTGTATATCGTGATACTATTCACACAAATCTTGTCAAGGTATCAGTTAAACTGTTTGTATACTCGAATATATGATTAAAATTTTCTGAATTCCGATTTTTTTATCAGTATAAGTCTTCTGTAATCAAGTTTGAAATTTTCAAACGAGAAGAGGTAATCCGGCCTTAAAAATGTCTTCAATGAATATAAGTATAGTCACTTCCTGAACATTATTTAAGTTTCCGACCGTTCAAGACCCTCATGGGTAGTCAATGTCGTTAAAAAAAACCTCGTCATTTAAGTTGATTATAACCCAATTAATCCAGTCGTTATATTCCTACTCACTATCGATCGCTTCTCCAGAGGACACTGAGACACATAGAGGGCGCTGAATCATTCGCGTTAACTTGATCACCGATTATTGTAAAAAAAAAATCGCTCGCCCGAAATCAGAAGAACAACTTTGCCATATATTCTACCCAAGGACCACTTCCAAATACACAATAAAGAACAATCCATTTGCCTGACTAAGTTTATTTTTTCATTGTTAATATGACAACAATGAGGGAGTCAAATATTGTAGCATTCAAATTATATGATAAAAATACGGAAGACGTTTCGATCACTGCCGTGTTATTTTTTATTTATTTGTCATAATTTGTCTATTTAAACCGTCATTGTTCAGAGATAGATGTATTTTGTTACCAATCTACTAGACATAATAACTAATTGTTTTGTACTATTAAAAAAGTCCACTATCAATACACTTTTTTTTATAAATACCCCTATCATTTGTTATCGGGTGTATTGCCTTGCCAATCAGGAATGTGGAAGATAACGGTATAAAAGACACAAAATTTACGATAGTTTACTTTAAATGTATACGGATACGGTCACATTCAGATATTAAAAGCATCTCGGTGAAAAATCGTGTTTCCCGATTTTTTTAATATCACATATGTTATTTAAGAAAACGGAGACATATTCGGACAACAGTGTAATTAGCAACTTTAAATCTGCATTAAATTACCTAAAATTATCTGGAAACCGATACTACTTGTTGCGCAAGGTGAGTAGATGCTGCTAATTGCTTTACCTGGATGCATGTAGGTTTTACTTACGTTTCATGTTTGAAGCGTGGAACGTTTGCTTTATACTAATTGCTTCATCACAATTGATTTCTATTCATAGTTATCTGCAATTGAAATAAATAAATTGTCCCGAAAATACAGTTATTTCGTAGTGCATTTCTTTTAGACAATAAATGCAAATTAAAAAAATCGCACCTGCGCTTTCTCAATAATATTTTTACAGTGTGGTGTACTAAACTACTTTTGGGGAAAAATTATATCGAAATTACAGAAACTTCATCAGCTCCAACTCAAAATATGGACAATTTTGTGTTAAGGGGGTCTTAAATTATGTTTGACAGCTTCAGACATACTAATTTTTAATCTTTTCTTTTCAACTGGCCAAATCACTACTCTACTTTAAAATTCATGACCTATTTTTCATCCCCTACTTGATATTTGAGGCATAAAAAATGAAGAAATGAATTAGGAAGGGTTGTGAACAAAATTTGCGAGTAATACACAGTCCACATTAGGAACTATATTTAATCAAAGTACGATAACTGTGTTCCCGGGCCAAATTGATTGATTGGTGTTTGCTTTACGCTACATCAGCGCAAAAAGACTATATCGCGGCGAGGAAATAAATAAATACTTGTGCTCTGTTAAGTATTTTAAACGATTTTACAGTTATACTGCATTGTCCTTCTGCAGTTGGTATTTTTTTCGAATCTTTTCCTGAAAGCAGGAACTACTTAATCTACATTTGCCTTACATGAGGCGGAACCATCTACTGTACCAAAATTGCGTACAGTTTTTATTGTTCAATCATTTATTTTATTCCAGCTCTGCATCCTTTTGTGCAAAAACAATTGTTTCTTACTAGTATTTAAAGTAATACTGATATAAGTAAAGTGTTACATAAACGTGAATCAATATAAGTGTATGCATGTTATTTGCATAATATAATCTTTATTGGCAGTGAATCAGAACATTATGACATATTATTGAATCATTCACCATTACGGGTGAATGATGAACCTCAAATGTCTATTGATTCGAGCATAGTTGCGTCAAAAGTTTTACTTAATAAACGTAAATATATTGAGGTAATAGTTTTGATATAAAAACAAAATATATGTTACAATCATATCTAACCAGTATATACAGTAATCTAATCAGGATCTCCAAATCAGACAGTCAGCTAAACTTAATGTATTGATGTTCTTTGTTGTCTGTATCCCGACAAGCCTAAGCATTTAACATGGTAAGCTCGGCTTCGTGGAAATAAAACTACCTTTTTTGACAGCCTTAGTATTTAACATGTTGGTTACCTGGACTTTTTTCCTTAATAAGACAAGCCTTAGAAGTTATTGTGTTGGTTTCTTAAACTTTCGGTCTCCAAGACAAGCTTATAGCATTAAAATAATTTGTTAAGCTGGGCTTCGTGTGGAGTCGCATGGCGGGTGATGCAAACATAGCAGAATAAGCTTTCTCTGTCAACGCACCCGGTATTGCTCCTTTTAAAGTTCTTGTGATTCCCTAAGTTATTGTTTGTTACCTTGATTTGTCTTCTTAGTCGATTTATGAGATTTGAACATCGGTAACTTCTGTTGCTTTAATTTAGTGCTTACAACAAAATCAATAGATATAAGAAGATGTGGTATGAGTGCCAATGAGACAACTCTCCATCCAAGTCACAATTTGTAAAAGTAAACCATTATATGTCAAAGTACGGTCTTCAACACGGAGCCTTGGCTCACTCCGAACAGCAAGCTATAATGGGCCCAAAAATGACTAGTGTAAAACCATTCAAACAGGAAAACCAACGGTCTAATCTATATAAAAAACGCTACTTACCTTTGGTGTCTCTGCAGTGTTTGGTTTTTTTCTTCTTCCTTATTGTCGTTGTACATTAGATTGTGTCCCCGTTGACCTATTTGCATTTGTTCATCTATTATTAGCCTTTAAACCTTAATATACATGCAACATTACAAGATAAAATGTGAAGTTGAAGTTCATCGTTAGAATTTTTCAATTTTATACCCAGGTATAAAAATAGTAAAGGAACGTTTCATAAGAAATGAATTCGTTTTCTTGTTATAATCATGAGTGTACGGAATTGTACAGTGCATTTTTAACACCGGTGTAAACTTCCAAGCACCCCTGATTACACCAAGATAACTAATAATATCATCTACTAGCATATATTTATACGTTATGTTTCAAGAAAAAAATGCTTTACACGTTCTGTTTCTAATTAAAGTTTTATTATTTTACACAAAGCCCCCCCCCCTTTTTTTTTACATATTACAATATTAAGATCGATCAATTCTCAGCTACTCAATATACATGTTAAATGTTTTCTACAGTATTTGAAATAAAATTAGAAAAAAATATAATATAAATGCCTGTGGTCGTTGTACACATTGAGATGATGGCCCTTCTCAAAAAGGATACCTGTAGGCGTCGGTATCGAATAGTTTTCGAAAATGTCTACTTAAATATGCAATGTTTTTCTGGGTAGCATTTTATATTTCATTTTTCAATGTATGTGCAATTATCTTATCTATTATTTGTTCAGCAAAGGTTGCTTCTATTTTAAAAGTTCTCATTCAGTAATATTTGAGGATTAGTGAGTTTACATGTACCGATGTTTTATAAATTTGGCAGTGCATTTGGGGTTATCCAGAAAACATGTATCAATCCGTTACGTGTATGCCTTGTCACTAGTAATGACTTTATCAACGAATTTTAAATAGATGTACTGAGTTCACCCCGGCTTTCAGTATGATTTAAGTTGATAAATCTTTAGCTTTCTACGTTGCTTTTTTTTAACTGTTTGTTGTTCGTCTTTTAAGGTGTTCATAATGTTATAATGTCTTTCTTCGACTTCTCCTTTTTTTTAAAAAAGCGATACGGTATTCTTCTACAAAAAGTCTTGATAAGTCTAACTTTACATATTCGACTCAGCCTGACCTTATTTTAAGAAGCCACATTATGTGGATAGGTATATGAAATAGTGGTTTATCTACATTATAATTGTTCAAAACAAAGAAATAGAAGTCTGCGTAAAAAAAGTTTACTGAGACACTGCACTGGTCGGTACCAGTTAGTATGTACCAACAGTTACAAGTTATATCGTCAACTGGTATTTTATGCAATAATGAATGTTGCGTAATACGGCATACTGCTTTTATCTTAAGACAGAAACTGTTATTAATTTTTTTTTTTTTAAACTTTGAATTGTTTGAATCGATTCAGACAAAAATGTTGAGTTTTTGTATAACTCTCTTGCTGCCGCTAACATTGCGTTTGCCAGGAAAAACGGCAGCTTCACGTCTGTGACTTCACGATACCCGACTATGACTTCATTCGATTAATTTGAAGCAAAGCTCTGATGACGTTACATTGGAGGCCCATTGAAGAAAAATTTTACACTATAGATAATCTTCTATGTTTTTGGCACCGTCGGTGCGGATACATGTGTCCTTCCGGCAGCAAGAAGGTTAACGCGTCGTGGGAAGATACGCGTGCGGGGACACGACGTCATCTGGATTCACTTTGTGACGTTTTCGATTTTTGTAAACTTACCGTTTCCGTGCTCAGACAATATAATATCAAAGCTACCTTATAAGAACACATTTTATACGACATACTCTTATCTTTATATTGCAATTAAATTAAATTCAAATTTCTATTTTGTAATAGAGATGAATCAAACTTATTACATTCTTTTTGGGTTCAGAAAGAAGACTGCACAACCTAAACAAGCATCAAAATGAATGGCATGAATGGGTCATACGAAGTGAAAAATGGAGAGCATTTAAGTCACAGAAAACGTAAGTACATTGTTTTAATCATTCAAAATAAATTCTTCTTAAAGTAAAGATTAAACAAAAGAAAATAATATATATCCATCCGTTTCCATAAATCGGGTCGCATATGGCATTGTCCTAATTATCTTCCATATATGAAGAGAATTCGAAAAGATTTTTCAGATTATTTGTTTAAAGCACCAAAGACGAATATACTGCAGAAACTAAATTAAGTTACCAGTGAAGTATTGAAATTACCCGTTTTCTTTCATTTGTATTTTTCAAAGGTGTCAGATCCGATTAACCTAAAATGGTCAAATGTAAAATGACCACTGTTGTGACAAACTGGCAGGTCAAGAGAAATTCAATGATGTTCTCTGTCATGTTTCCATTAGTTAAGGTGTCTATGCTATTGCTATGAAAAATATTTAGCACATAAACATTTCTTACAAGACATCTACGATGCAAAAACAGAGTATGAGGTTGACAATGTCATCATCGCTTAAATAGTTTTTTTCAAATTCATATTACTCAATATTTGAAAATACTATTCAGTAGATATTTGTAAACTGAGTTAGTCTAAATAGCCATAATAGCCAATTGCACGGAATGTGATAGTCAGCATAAGCTTAAGACACTGTTTTACATTTATTAGTTGCCGGTTTCCGAGAGGAGGGGGGGGGGGGTGCTTCAGATATATATATATTTCACTTTGTCTTTCCACTTGTGACCTCGAGTATATGATATGTCGAATGTTTCAAAGTTGGTATATGCCCTAAAACAAGTGTTTGTACTATGTGTATTGGTTGTTGTTTCTCAGAGAAAGAAATTCCCATTAAGTTCATTATTGGACAATCGATTAATAAAACAACAGTTGTTTTTACATCTGTGTAACTAATCGACTCAATCAACTCAATGACAATTGCAGAGCATCGAACGTAACGATAGATTCGATTGTCGAATACCTTTGTCAAAAATTACTGATCAGAAGGAAGAAAGGAACAGTGCCATATTTATTGGTACATTCGTACTCAAGTCCTGTACAAGTGGATAATGAAATGTGCTAGTATGTCTGTCCCAAGTCAGGAACCTGTATTATCGTTAGTTGCTGTCTGTCATATTTGTGTTTCGTTTATTGTTTCAAGAATGGATCAGGAAAATTACCAGAAGGCATTCTATTCCAGTTCATTTGATTTAAAATGTACTACATTCGATCAGACTCTGGCCTACAAAATTGTGTTCCCTTCTTTGGTTGAAGTCGACCTTTGTGTTTTGATATGTGATATATTATTACGCGTATGATTGTTCTTTACAAAACATTCTTTTGTGTTTCCTACTAAAGAGTACCTTCCAAAAAGATATCATCATTGATAAACATATAAGATACATTTTTAAGTGTTTCAGTTCAGTATTTTTCTTTTCCTCTTCATAATTCATTTTTCACAATATTAGACTACGACCAAAAAGTCTTGAACGCACTTTTTAGTGCAATTCAAAACTATGAATTGACTTTCAATGGCTTGTTGAACATGTATTTAAATGTTAGTAAAATAAGTAATATCTAAAGTCTCTACACCTGCGGTTTACTGTGATAGCAAATGACAATGACATTTGCCAGCGAATACAATTGTAACTTCAACCCACTCATTGTATCTATTTTATATTAAGTATGATCGAGTGACGTATTTCGAAAGAACTATATAAAAGTTAATGACTTTCTGTTTAACACACGGCTATATTATATACCATTCGAAAGCATATTATCTGTGTTTTCTATCTTGTCCGTTCATCAAAAAACCGTGCGTTGGAAATTCTGTGAAATCAAGATCAAAGGTTGATACACATTTATAATTTATGCAAGGGTTAGAAAAAATACTGGTTGTCTCTTGAATGTGATAAAAGGATTCAAAAACGTACGAATCTTATAGAATAGAATACAATAATTTCCATTCAGACGTACAACTAGCGATCAATTAAGTATTTTTTTCACAATTTCCAAATATATCAGATCTTTGGATTTGCAGTTTTTAAGAATTCTTTTCCACGAAAATGACAATGTTCAAGCAAGATATATTCCTTTGTGGATCTGAGGAAATTTGTGTCATCATTCTAAACTGGTTTCCATATACATTGTCATGGAAACAGCCATCTATGGAAGCTTTTACCGTTGCCCTATATACCGCCATTTGCAAAATAGAGAACTTTCGCTTTTCTATGATTACATTACATAATAAATTGATTGTCAATAATTTCTGATAATTTTCTAAGTAGTAGTATACTAGTAGTAATAAAAATGCTACAAAGAAATAAGCGGGCTGCATGTACAGCGAATTTAGTTTTTGAACGTATTTTCATTTGTAGTCATATTTGAAGTGCCAAATGACTTTGCTCCCAAAGCAGCACCAACGGCAACATTGCCAAACCAATTACTTGTGTTTACAATGACATAATCGATTGTATTATATCTACAAACCAAATTCATTACTACTTCCTTTCTTGATAGCTATTGTATTTGTATAAGCTGCAATGGTTTGTTCTTTTCATATCAATTGAGGTTGATAAATGATGTCAAAAATTTCCTTAGCATTTAACAATGGTTCGTGGTAATAAATAAATGATTCACTAAGAAATCGCTTGGCTTTCTGTCAATTTTACTATTTTTATTTGGATTGTCTGAAAAGGGCAATTTTTATTCAAAATTACGTAATTTATACTTTAAGTACGATTGATTATGGAACTTAGGTTTGTTCTTTAAGTTTTTAATGTGTTCATAAACTATTTTAATATTCAGCAGACAGAATATGTAATTGATGCTGACATTTTGAAAAATAAGACATCGTTCGTCCTTGAACTTTGACTTTGATTTGACGGACATTGTACCGTACGACAGGGTAAAAAATGGTGCAGATGAAATGAGTTCGAATGGTACATAACATAGCATTTTTAATATCGATGCGTTCAAAAAGAAATCACAAGCCTAATATCACCCCACTCAAGTTATAAACAATGAGCTGAAAATCTTACGTTTGATAAAAAATTGAATTGACCGACATTGGTCTTAATCTTACATCATTATCAACAATGGTTAGTGAGTAAACTAAAGTTGTTTGATAAAAGAACTTCGTGTTATACATACATATACAAGGCCGTTTTCAATATCTGTACAGTTGTTATGTAATTATGATAAGGTTGTTCTATTTTAAGATTGGCAAACAGGTGATAAAGGTCACATAATCACGAGACAAACTTTAAATGATAACATGTACGTCAGTTTTTTATTGCTGTGCCTTTAACTAGTTTTCATACCAAGATTTCTGTCATACATTTTTAGAAGACTGACATAATATTTTGATGAATTGGCATAAATAAAAATAGGTCGAATTGAGGTTATATCTTCGAAGCATTAAGGCGGATTTAATTGAACAATTTTAAAATAAAGCGAACTTTCACTCCTAACTACATAAAAATCTTTCTCAAGATATAGATCTTTAAATTGTTGTGTATTGGATAAAGTGACCTGAGAGTAATTTAAATGTCTCCAGTCTTGATTGATTGCTGTCTTATCAATTTTAAAAGCTCCAAGTTCAAGGTTACTATCGGACTCTCTGACATTTACTTGACCTGTACTCGTATGATTAACGGAAAGTCAATATTGCTGTTACTTATAATTCTGCAAGGGTCTTTTATTATAACCCCTTCCTCTTGATTAAAAAACTGATCCTGTGTCCAAGCTTTGTTAGGATCTAAAAACGTTCTACTTTCTGGTTTAAAGACATTTCGGGACCCTACTTGTTTTGGCGGATTAATTCACAGCCTCACAAATTTGAAGGCTGAAATTTGTTTGCCTGATGTAATAATTACCAGAACAGAGAGTACAACGGAGTGTTTTCAGATCCTTGTAAGCAAAGCCTGGACACAAGATCTCTATTTTATTCAGATTGGTACTACATGTATTTATTTTGGCAGATTTTAATTATGTCATACCATCAGTTTGTTTTGTTATAAGACGACAATGGTTTCATACCAATATCCTTAACTTGTGTATGTAGTTTATTGTTATTTATCTTACTACACGCGTGTGTGAAGTTATATGTTTCCAACAGATTATGCCGAATTTTTCATGAATTATCATTGAAAAGTTATTGTACATTGTTTAATCAAAAACTCGTATGGAAAGCGGTATATATTGATCATTACAAGTTGATTTGGAAAGGGTTTATCTTCATAAGAAGTTTTTATAAAGGAAGATATATATTAATATGACTAAAATAAACTTTATTTGATTTTGTTTGTGAACAAGACAAAACAATACATGAATTAAAAAGGGATATGGTACACGTCGATGTAGCATCCTATTCAAAAAGTCACACGACTTCAACAATTGACCAGCATTTTTCTTCAAAATATTAACGCGAAATGGCGACAATAATTATAGATGAAAATATTGATTATAGATGGAAATATTCCAACTTGTTCTGACTTTTAGAGTTCTATGGTTAACATTTTTATAATTTGTTCATTATGATATGTTATTAAATAAAACGAGATGTGGGGTATACGTATGAGACAGCGACGTAGGAGTCTACATATCAACAATCTTCGACAGCAGAAAGAATGTCTATACTAGATAGATTTGGGTTTGAATTTCTGTTTGTTTATCATTTGACTACTTGTCCTACATTTTAATTTATCTTGTATGTTCAACGTTTTATGGATCAAGTTCAGCGACTCTTTTCACAAAAAATCTTACGATTAAAATTGATCGTAAGTTATACTGAAATGTGTATGACTTACGAGTATTTTTACTCTTACGATTTTTTGTGAAAAGAGCCGCTGATTGTTAGGAAAACAAATGATAATTACTTGTATAGATGTGAAACCGAGATTTAATGCACTTTTACATCATAGCAAGATGTTAACTAGTAACTGTTGTCAAACAAACGACTAGATCTAGGGTACACTGACATGGGTTGTGTATATTTGATTAATTCTAAGCTTATAATTCTTATTTTCAGTAACATTAGGCTACATATCCCTAAGTTGACCGTACAAGTGTTTGCAAGTGTTCCCATGTATTTTAAAGTCCTTGAATTTACAAACTGTTAATTTTGACAGGAAATTACATAGAATGAACCTTGCATATTCATTATGTTTGGTTTTGTTTTACCACAACTTGACCGATATCGTTAAACAATCATTCTCGATGGTATCAACAGCTTGACAGTCTGTACCTCGGTATGGTATTTTACACGACAAATGACCTATTTGTGTAGAGTCAAACAAACAAAGCACTTCAGTTCTTTATAAAATCTTCAACGATAAAGCAAACATCACACTGTACAGATGTTTAGAAGAATCTTTATGTTAGCTCACACCAACCGTGTTTAAAAGAACCTTTTTGTTACCTCACATCATACAAATGTTAAGTAGAACCTTTGTATCAACTCACACCATTCATAGGTTCAGAAGAACTGTTTTGTTAGCTCATACCATACAGAGGTTCAGAACAACCTTTTTGTTAGGTCACACCATGAAGAGGTTCAGGAAGACCTTTTGTTAGCTCACATCATAGAGAGGTTCAGTAGAAACTTTTTGTTAGATCACACCATAGAGAAGATCGAAAGAAACTTTTTGTTAGCTCACACCGTACAGAGGTTCAGAAGAACTTGTTTGTTATATCATACCATACAGAGGTTCAGAGGAACCTTTTTGTTAGCTCACACCGTACACAGGTTCAGAAGAAACTTTTTGTAAGATCACACCATGTAGAGTTTCAGAAGAACTTAATTTGTTAGCTCACACCATGCAGAGGTTCAGGAGAACTTTTTGTTAGCTCACACCATGCAGAGGTTCAGGAGAAACTTTTTGTTAGCTCACACCATTCAGAGGTTCAGAAGAACTTGTTTGTTAGCTCATACCATACAGAGGTTCAGAAGAACCTTTTTGTTAGCTCACACCATATAGAGGTTCAGAAGAACCTTTCTGTTAGCTCATACCATACAGAGGTTTAAAAGAACCTTTTTGTTAGCTCACACCATACAGGTGTTAAGTAGAACATATGTGTTATATCAAGCCATACAAAGGTTTTGAAGGATCTAAGACAATTGAGAGCTAAAGACCACATAAACAAGTGCAAAAACTTCGAATTGCAACGGACAAAAAGAATAACACTCCAGCGTTATTGAACGGTTTCTTAGAGTTATGGTTAATACAAAAGAGTACACGATGATCAAACAGTTAAAATCCAATAATTGTTTGCTATTTTTTTTTTTTGAAAAAATCCACTTTTTATAACAGACAGAATTACCTTGATGTCTTAGTTTTTCTGAATATTTGGCCTTTAGATTCAAACGTGCCTGAACAAACCATCACAACAATGACCTCAAACAGGAGTGCTTGTTAATTAGATATCGCTTCGATAAAAAAAAACTGAAAAGAGATGTATCAAAACAACCGTGGGCAGAATCTTTAAAAAAATATATAAATAGTTCATGAGAATAAAATCCTTAAAAACCATAAATATGGGTGAAATTGTGAAGGTTTAATGCATGATATTGCAATATTCATGGTATTCAAATATTGTCCGTAAGAATGCGAGTTTTGGTTGTTACGAAAAATTTCAATGACCTCCTTCTATATATACAATTCAGGTCATAGATTCTTTTTTTATCATTTTAAATAAATCCATAATCAATGCACGGTAACTCTTATGTAAGAGTTTTCAAGATAAACATATGACGTGATAAATATTAACCTTGAAACTTATGTTGTCAGTAGGTGATCTAACTGCCTATGTTCCAGCATTAAATAAATCTATGAAGATCAATGTTTATCTAGCAACCTAAAAAGGCATTTTTAAGATTGTCTCTGGTTTTATAGTCTCTTCATTTACCTGTGTATAATATGACGCAGGTTTCTTCAAAAGTGATGATTTTCTATAAATTGTTTGAAATTTCACAGTGATATCATACTTTAACTTTGTTTAAACCTGTCTATTTACTTTTGACTTTAATTATTTATCCCTTTTAATTTTTTATTAACTGTGTATTTGCATTCAGGTGTCACAGGTCAAATTTATTCGTTCATTGTGTGTTAATTTACGTTTTTTGATTGAGTTAAGCCTTCCAATTAATATTTTATAGTGTGTTTTTCTATGTTGTAATGTTATACTATTGTTTCAGAAAAGGGAGAAGGTTTGGTACCATTAAAACGTTTAATCCCGCTGCAAATGTTTGCACCTGTCCTAAGTTAGGAATCTAATTACAGTAGTTGTCGTCTGTTTATGTAGTTCATACGTGTTTCTCGTTTCTCGTTTTTATATAGATTAGACCGTTGGTTTTTCCGTTTGAATGGTTTTACACTAGTAATTTTTTGGGGCCCTTTATAGCTTGCTGTTCGGTGTGAGCCAATGCTCCGTGTTGAAGGCCGTACCTTGACCTATAATGGTTTACTTTTATAAATTGTAACTTGGATGGAGAGTTGTCTCATTGGCACTCATACCACATCTTCCTATATCTATCTATCACTGCACGAGTTCACCCCTGACTTTATTTTAAAGAGTGTTGTTCTTGCTTTATTTTTCAGTAGTGTATTATGTGTTATTTTATTTGCTGATGTTTGTTTCTATCGATAACAGTCTTGGCAATGGTATTGTCTGTTTTTCTTCGACTAGTTTTTTATTGTTCCCATTCTATCCTCTCTACTTGTTTGCTAAAAAATGAGATGTTACTTTAAGTCGGAATTGCTTCAAAAATATGTCAATTATAGAAAGTTAAGGCAATTTAAATATTTTCTTTATTTTCAGGCAGTCTAGCAGTTACTGAGTTTATCCAGGGTCTACTCACAAAAAACGATGACGAAACACACGTTGTTTTCTGTCAGTTAGACACTTTAACGAAAAAAGACGAAGAAGTCATTTGGCGAGAGTCTGCTAGGTAATTTACAATAAATTTACAGGTAGTATACCGATTTCAATTATAATATTGTAACTCTGGGTAAAAATAAACGTTGGCATGGAAGCAATCGAAATTTCATTTATGAACTCCAACTTGAATAAGTTTTGCGCTATTTCACAAAAACTCTTACGAGAAAAAATACTTGTAAGTCATTATCTTTTCAGTATTACTTTCGATCATTTTTTATTGTGAAAAAGGTCCCATGTGCGTAGACACGGTACGCGTCGCTGACAGTGCATGTGATTTCCAAAAATAAAAATATAAATTGGGTTACACCTGAATGTCAAAGTTAATAAAATAACGAAAAACTTTTTAAACAATTTTAACTAACTAGAACTGAAATGTATATATGTATGTATACGCTATTCCAGATGGGTAAAATACGAAGAGGATGTCGAGGAGAATGGCAAACGTTGGTCGAAACCTCATGTGGCTTCTGTTACATTGCATAATGTATTGGAGCTAAGGACACAGATGTTCGTAGGAGCCTTGGTACTAGATGCAGATGTCACAAACATTCCTCAGTTAGCTGGTAAGATGTTATATTAATGTATATAATGATATGTGGTTCTGAAAAAATCGCGCATGCTGTGGTAGCATTTGAGGTGAGCTGTTTTAGTCTACTTGTTTTAATTACAGTGTATGCTTTTGGTTAAACTTATGGGTTGAGAAATAATGTGAATATAAAAATTATGGTGGTCATATTGGACCAAGATATAGTCGAGCATATTGTACCAAGATATAGTCGAGCGTTTTGTTTTGTCAGGTTTTATGAACTGCTCCCTTTTTGGAATTTACTAAAATTCGGTATTTTTGTCAATGCATTTCAATTTGTTAGCTTATCTATAAATCATGGAAATAAAATTCCCCTTTAAGAACGGGAGTGATTGCTTATTGATACATTCAACACAAGCAAACGGACACCAAGAGATTTTTTTGTGATGTACGTACAGATTATGGATACTCGCACATATGACATGTATTTTATTTTAGTTCTCAAATCAGCCCGGACGACTTCGTAGTATACAAATAGGATATATAAACAAAAGGACATCTCTCAGCAAAAGTTGTGTTAAGGATTCTTTAAGTGCACGAGGGTGGCATATTTTCACATTTGTATTGAATAAAATGTTCTTCCAGAAAATACCGTTTTTCATTGATGATCGGTAAATGTTTTACTCGTTTATAAATTTAGAAATTATTAAGAAACAAAGGTTTCAATTCCCTCAGGCAAAGTTGACCTTTGATGGTATTGGTAGACCCTTTTATTTTGTCTATATAGCACTTCAACTGTTTCGGTTCTAATACATCCTTGGCTTTCAAATGTCAGGCTTTTAGCGTTCCTGGTGAAGGTAAATCCAGAAAAGTGCTTTGAACGCATGAAAAAGTGTTGTTTTTTATTTTTTTACCTCAACATAGCAAGACATATTTTAACTGACATTTTCTTTTTATTTTCAGATCTTATCATCGAAGAACTATCAAAAAACAAAACCTTAACAGAAAATACTAAATCTACAATAAGATCATCGTTGTTAGCGCGTCATGTACATCCTCATTTGAAACGGAGACGTATCTCAGCAGATGATTCTGGAGGCAATATAATCACACAATGCAGGATGCCAAAAAGTAAGACATTACATCGTTTGATCTTTTGAAATCCTTACCATTATCGTCTGAATGCTTAAACGACCCAGTCGAAAGGATATAATTTACAGCACGACTTCAATTAATTGGCTTTCCTTATAGTTGATAGAACACATTGTTTTATGAATGAATGGAGATGTAGGATAAACGTCAATGAGACAGCAACTCAACGATAAAATACCCATAAGACATTTAAACAATAGACGAGTGTCTATGCAATATGTCAGACTCTAAATCGACTTGAGTTTATGAAAGTGAATAAATAAAACAAATCTGCCAACAACAAAAGATTTTCCAAAATAACAAAAAGATTACTATATGACATAAGTCAACCACTTAAGTATACTTCGGAAGAACATGAATATATTGTTCTGGCTCTATCTATTATACGTTTAATACTACTGACACTTGATTGATTTCCTTCTGCTGGTGGAGTCCTAGAGGCACCATCTACCAAGAAGTCAGTGTTTTTGAATATCTCATTTTCAGGGGATAAATGATATACTTGCATTGGAGTCGGTGTCGTAATTTGAATATGCACCAACACAATTTAAGATATACTACTGGTACATCAAAACAGGTTCAATTATAAATGATTTGATTAATAAACAACCAGCAAAAAAATTGATTAAATAACTTGATTCTGGAAAAAGTATATATTAAGTAAATCAGGGATAAGGAAAAAAACTTAAATTTTAAACCTAAATAAATTGTTGTTTATACTAGTTGACCCATCTTTGCATTTATTTTTAGCCAGCAGTGCTGCAGATTTTGCTAAAATGAAAGCGCGACAACACGCAGAAGGAAGAGGTGAAACAAACGGCCAACTTCCTGAAACATCGCCTCTAGTCAAGGCAAGTATTTTCATTTATTCTGATGAAATAAGTAGTAACCTTATTTCTTTCTTATACGAATGCCTTTTTAACTTTTTTATTCGAGCGTCACTGATGAATCTTTTGTAGACCTTTCAATCCTGATATCTTGGATGAGTTTATAAGTTGAAACAAAAATGTGACAAATGAAATATTTCGCAAATGTTTTTTTTTCCTTTCTAACAATTAGATACATGTATATCGTCATTATATAAGAGCTTGTATAATGATTTCAATAGATATATGAATAACAAATGATGAAGATATGAAACTTTTTAAACATTCAGATCTGTACAGCAAATGGGAAATATTAGATATTAAGGATGTACTTAGTTGATCTAAGGTAAAATTAAATAAATCAAGAATTCAAAATTGATACTTTAAGCTGGAAGAGCAATAGTTAAGGTTCAAAATAAGCTAAAAATATTGATATGTCATGGAGCTCCTTTTCGAGATATTTGATTTATAAAATATGGCGGGAAAAGGCTGACTCTGACTTTTACCTTATATTTGCATTGGTATTATTTGGGTCTCAAATCAAAAGAAAGAAAATCAAGAATCTGCTTAAATTTTGTCAAATGACCTTTTATAAGCTTTTAAGTCTTATGTTAAAAGATAAATAGGTGTTATGGGGCAAAATATTTTACTTTGTATCGTATAGAAAAACACCAAGGAGTCCGAGCATTTGACACTTATTCCAAAACCTCACCTAAGTACATCCTTAATACTTAACTTTAAGGTATATATATTAGAAAAATAAATGCTCAAAAGAAACTGGCCGATTTTGCATTGAAAAAAATAACGAAGAAAACCCAGCCAATTTTTGTCAAACGATTAACGATCATCTTAAGAACAATTTGTAATTGACTGTCATGACGTTTTTCTAATGGTGTCAGAAATTATGATAAAAGAATTTATTCTCTCTTCAGCTTAATAAGCCTTTTATGAAAAAGATTCCCGAAGGTGCACAAGTCGCCAATGTATGGGTTGGGGAAATAGATGATTTGAAGGAACCAATCACAGCTTTCATTCGACTAGATAAACCCAGAGTTATTGGTGATTTGACAGAAGTACCATTACCAACGCGATTCATTTTCCTTCATCTTAGTCCAGTTGGGGAACCAGGCCACATTTTTGCAATTGGAAGAGCAATGTCCAATATGATGGTTGATGTGGTAAGAACACGAAACATTTTGATTGTTATTGCGTTCATATTACCTAATATTTATAAAAGTTGTATGCAGAACACTTTGTCATCTTCAAACATTCCTGCAACTAATCATCCTGAACCAAAAAGTGAAATAAGTAAATGAAAATGTAATAAAAAAAAGAAGAGACGAAAAATATCAAAGGAACAATCAGGAATCGCAAGTCAGAAGAAATAAATGTTTAGGATCTCTCATATCCAAACGTAAACATGTTCATCCCATTCAGGTTGAAATAAACAGCAATAAAAAAAAATAAACCACTTAGAGGCAATCACTTCGAAAACAAGAGGGAAATAACACGGTTTTGGGATGTGGAATATAGGGGGTAAAACAAGTGGGGCTGTGCGATATAGGGGATGAAAAAGTATAATCTGAGAAAAAGAAGGATAAAAGTTGAAAGTGGGAAAAAATTACCCAAAAAAAACGGAATTTAGAAAATAAGTTCCTCCATGTCACCCCTCAAACAACACCAACTAAAAATTGAATGGTAGGATAACTCGATGTCAGAATTATTATCTTTTCTATTGGTAAGAGAGATAAATGCCATTGGAAAGTTTGACTTATGCACTTATGTATATTCAAGTTATTTTCCTCCGTTGCAAAATGGAGCGGGCAAAATGGAAATGCTGGAAAAAGCAAATTTGGGCATCTTTATGTCACCAGTACGGCCTTCCACAATGACCTAAACACATACCATTATAGTCGGCTATAAAAAGCCCCGTCATAACAAAATATGAACCAATTCAAACGAAAAAAAAAGTCTGTTTTATGATAAAACAATAAATGAAAACAAGTATGCAGCAAACAACGACAACGACAACGACTCCTGACTAAGGACAGACACAGATAGAATGTACCGGGATTAAACATGTTTGTGAGTGTTCAACCCTCCTCAACCTGGAACAGTGGTATAACAGCACGACATAAGAAGAAACTGTTAAAATCAGTTGGAAATGACTTGACTCATCAGATCGACACAAAGAAAAAAAACTAACAAAAACTAGATACAAACTGCCAAGTAAGAGTACTCGCAGTTACTGAAACTTATTTCGAACGGAGGCCAACATCAGCTAATAAATAAATCATGTTTAGCGTCAAAGGATACTATGAGCAAAATATCAAAAGCATTTGAAAATTAGTGCAAATCAATTATTTTCATGTGAGTTATGTCCTTGGAAATATATAAGTGATTTGGAAAAATTCCAGTACCTCGGCGGTGGACATTGACTACTCTGTAGCAATCTTATTGGAATTATTTCGCAATAAAAATTAAAAGATCTCTTTTAAGCTAGAAATTGAAGTTTTAAATCAATTTTCAGATTTTCAGTGAGGTTGCATACAAAGCAAAATCACGAGAAGATATAATGCATGGATTTGACGAATTTCTTGATCAAACAACAGTTCTTCCTCCTGGCCAGTGGGATCCAGAAATACGTTTAGAACCACCGACTAAAGTACCTTCTCAGGTCTGTTCTTTTTCGTGATTATAGGGTTGACACTGAAAGTAATGCTATTTGTTTTTAATAATTGCTTTCTTCAGTTTATACAAGTGTAAAAAGTTCTTTCTTCTCCTATGCTGCCAATTTTTTTGTGATAATTTAAGATTATCAGAAACAACAGACAGACAAGGTTTTTTTTTACTCAGAAATGCAGAAATGATATTCACTAAGATATAAAAGATGTTATAATTTTGCCACATATAAGAATATAAAACAAAACAATATTATCGATCTAACAAGTTCGTGAACAATTGATTGCAGTGAAGCAACTGTTGAACTACTTATGCATATACGAGCGTTATATGTTTTGATAGTTATAAAAATAAGAAGATGTGGTAAGGTTGACAATGAGACATCTATTCACCAGAGACCAAATGACGTAGATTAAAGCAACTACAGGTCATCCATCGTAAGGCCTTCAACAATGAGCAAAACCTATACCGTATAGTTAAATAAAAAGACCCCGACATGACAAAATGTTAAACAATTTATACGAGAAAACCAACGGCCTTATTTGTGTACAAAACACTATAAACTAAAATCAAATATGAAAGACAGCAACCAATGACATCCACTGAATTGAGAAATGTTTTATGTTGAAATGAATGAGTGTATTCCTGCGTCTTATACAAAGTGAAAAGGTCTAAAAGAATGCAACATATCCTGACCGATTTACAATTTTTTTAAGTAATTTCCAAGCTTTTTGATGTTATGGTAAAACAAGAGATAAAGCTTGTCAAATTAATTTCATGGATGTTTTGTTAATAATGTTACTGCTCTTATCTTGTTAATTTCCCCCTTTTAATATACAGGAGGGACGAAGGAGGTTTGAATCAATCGCCGAAGAGGAGCACAGTGATCCTACACTAGTACGCACTGGAAGGTAGAAAAGATTTTGAAGTTGTCTTATTTACAATTTGTTGGGACACTTTTAAGATATTGTATTTTCAGTGTGTCTCTTTGTTTTCTTTTTTGTGACAACTTTATTTCCCTGAAAGTTATTTGCAGGACAATTCTTAATTGCAATTAGTGCAAATAGACAGAGGTAAGTTGACCAAATTCCTACCGATGTCTTGTTTTCTCGAAGAATAAATCATTTAAGTTGCCTAACGACATATATGTTATTGCTTTATGGTTTTTAATTAAAAAAACAGTAATGTTTCAAAGGTTAATTAAATCGCTAAATTATATACCTACTCATATGTTACATTTGTATAGATTATTTGGTGGTCTTATTGAAGACGTAAAGCGAAAGATTCCATTCTATATCAGTGACTTCAAAGATGGTTTCCACATACAGTGTCTCGGTGCTGTTCTCTTTATGTATCTAGCTACACTAACACCCAACATAACATTCGGAGCTTTACTAGGACAGTCAACACATCACTACATGGTACGTGACGCATATTAAGCAATCTACTGCATACATAGAAAATAAAATGAATGAAGCAAAATAAAACTTTTTTAAAAAATATTTTACAAAATTGAAAAGTAAGAGTAAAGAAATAACCCCCTTTTCGGCGATAAATTCAGCAGAAATTATGTTCTTTCACTTTTTTTTTCGATTTTTCGAATACTTACGAAGGCTCTGATTGTAAACTCCTTATTGTATTCAAAGTATTTTGAACAGTGTTTGTTAATCGGCATACTAATCTATTTCAATAGACAAATAAGAAAATTCTTATAATGTTATGATAGATCGTGCATTCACAGATTTTGTAGTATTTCTTTCGTTTACAGGGAACAATGGAATGTATTGTAGCTGTTGCCTTTGTAAACCTGATTTTTGCATTATTTGGTGGACAGCCATTGATTATAATGGGTAGTACCGGACCTGTACTTGTGTTGGAAATTATAATCTACACAATGTGTCGGTATGCAGATTTTTAGTTCTGAAATCTTTTGTCATTTGATTTTACGTTTTTAAAATGTTACTTCAAGACTTACAAACATGGCGTGTTAGACACGCATTGCTATGGATATAAATTTGTTTAAAAATACATATGATGTAGCTTTTTATGTAACATTGGTCGACCTGGCTCGTCCATTTTGTATTGTTATCAGAATAGTTATTCTATTTTGTGATGAAATTTGTCTCGATTAAAAACTTTTAAAAAGTTAGAAGCCTATAACTGCCAATACAAAACATCATTATCTTGACGTACACTTTTCTCTTTCAGTTTATGGCTAATACAATTCCAAATGTTACCATATTTATCAACTCAGATCTGGGATATGAAATTTATGATAGATAAGGTGTGCTACTTCCTTATTCAACTATCTCGAATTAGAATGTAAAAATAAAATGTTGAAAAAGTAATGACTAAGGCCAGGGAAGCTTCTTTCGTATACAATTAACTATAAGTGTTTTTCTTTCACATTGTCTTTTCCTTTTAGAGACAATGACTGGGACTTTCTACCATTTCGATGCCTGGTAGGTCTGTGGTCAGCTCTGTTTTTACTGATCATTGTTGCATTTGACTTGAGTGCATTAGTCCGTTATATAACAAGATTTACAGAGGAAAGTTTTGCTTGCTTAATTGCCATTATTTTCATAGTAGAAGCATTCAAGAAAATATTCTCAATAGCAGAGACACATCCGTTTAATATCCATCCAGAAATTCCATTGGATTATACATGTTTCTGTGTCACAAATAATCAATCAAGCGTCTATAATATGACAACAATGCCATTGACTACTAATGCTTTCAATTCAACCACGGATGCAATTACAAACTGGACCAGCGTACAAAGAGAAGACTGTGTCAATCTAGGAGGTGTCCTGGAAGGTTCTGGTTGTGGTACTACAGTCTATCATGACAACGTGTTTTTCCTATCCTTTATAATTGGCGTTGGAACATTCGGCGTTGCATGGGCATTAGTGAACATGAAGAAAAGTACATTCTTCCCAACAGTAGTGAGTTGTTTATATGTAATTTATATTAAACAAATGATAGTATTGTACTTAAATCATATAAAGAGCCGGATTCTTTCTTTAATCGGTCGATCAATCAAATGGTAGAAACGGTTTTGGTTATGTCTTTGACTCTTAGCTGTATACATAAAAACTAGGAAATCAAGTACCAACACAAATCGATCAGTTTTAATATATAAAAATGCAACTTTATATTTAAAACATGTAAGATAAAATGTTAATATTAGAAGGACTAAATGTTTGATACGTTTGAATATCCAATATTTTATTTCTAATACACACTGATTAGCAATAAAAAAAAAAAAATAAATGAGCACATGGTGCATGAAATCAATTTCAGTAGCTTGCAATTCTGTACGACTTAGAATTTCTGCTGTTAGATGCAACACCAAAGGCATTTTCTGCTGTTAGATGTAACACCAAAGACGCTTGTTCGTCTTATAGATTATTCCTTAAAACGCCATCCATTAAATATAATTTGACAATTATAAATTGAAAATTGATCAATGTCACAAACGTTACTGATTCTAATTCTGAATCTCTTCCCGCCATTAATTAGGGGATAGAAAATTTAGTTAGGAAAGCCTGCAAATAAACATTTTTTCTAATTTGTATAAGACATGAAATATATAATCTTGACTGTAGTCCTGCTAAATTTACAGTGAACATTGATTATAAATCATTCAAAGAGAGATAACTGTTCTTGAATATCACGTTTTTCTATGTTCCATTAATATGACATTATTTTTCAGTAAATATTACTTTATCGGTTGCTTTTATTACCAAACAAATCTATTACTAATCTATATCCATTCAGAAATATTTCACTCACTGTATTATTTATTTTCGGTAACGAATACGGGATACAGATTTAAGTAGTTTTTTTCTGAAATTGGCCAATACTGGCATTTTTATGTAAGTGTATATTTTATTGTTCTTATCAAATTCTTTTATTTTTACATGTTATTTTATTAGACTTTCTGACCTTGGTATTTTTGAAACATGATTAAGTAAGAGGCAACACTAGTTTACCAATTTTCCAAAGTCTAAAATCTGTTCGGAATATACAAACCAATAGAAACAAAATCTAGGCAGCGCTTTAAAAATGTTCATGCAAAAATAGATATAATTGAAATTTATTTAGATTATTATCAATAACTATCAATATAGATTTTAAGCTGATTCCATTTCAGGTACGTCAAACAATTGGAGATTTTGCAGTGTTTATATCTATTTGTACAATGGTTTTACTTGATGTACTTCTTGGTGTTCCAACTCCAAAGCTAATGGTACCAAATACAATTCAGGTTTGTTTAAACTTGTTTAAACGCATCAGATCTTTTGTGTTAATGCCAATATCATAATGTATGGGTCATTTATTAATTTCTTCCTCCAGAAATTTTGATTTATCGATATCGATATCGACTTTTTTATTGACATATGTTTACAATTTTAAGGTAGATTTTCCTTAATCTTTGATTGTAAAATAGAAAAAAACAATCTGTCTAGATTTTTTATTTTCCATAAGCTTGGATTGCGAAACAGCAGAAAACATTGGTGTAGATCTTTAATGAAGAATGCATATTTTGAGATTTTTTTTCAGAATTTTCATCTAAATGGGAAAAAAATGTTTTATTTCATTATTACATTATATTTTTTATTGATTTGTTTTCTTTTCAAGTCAGCCATATAAGGGGAGATACCTAAGATATACGAATTTTTATATAGGAATTTACAGTAGTATCTTTTTTGAATTGTTGCAGGAAATTAGTCTCGTGACCCCAATTTTATTTTCTGAAAGCACATTCTAAGAGATATCTTGTCATTTGTTATCGTTTAATTTCTTTCAAAATTGGATTTTCCATGTATTATTTTTACAAAATCTGACAATTGCGAACAGCCTGGCGCTTAAAAAATTTTCCATGAACAATACTTTATTTAATTCTAAGAGAAGGCTTGATATAAACTACATTTTTGCAAAGTAAAAAGATCCATCGTTTTTATTAGAACCTCTCTTTTTTAATAACAATGATTTAAATTTTCCACAGCCTTCCAGACCAGATAGGGGGTGGTTCACAAGTCCATACAGCCCACACAATCCGTGGTGGGTGTGGATAGCTACAGCTTTGCCAGCGTTAGTGGCTGTGATTCTGATCTTTATGGACCAACAAATTACAGCTGTCATCATTAACAGAAAAGAAAACAAACTGAAGGTATGATCCAATGCTAGCTTAGATAATTTTCTTTATTGTTTAAACTTCAGTTGTATTATTTTGTTCAACCATCGTCTTTTCATTCATTACATTTGTACATTTTGACTTCTGGAGCAATTCATCAACTATGGTTAATTTCATTCCTTGTACCCCCAAAAAAAACATTACGTCATTGGGTGAACTTCCATTTTTTTTTTGGCGTTTTGAACCAATCACAACGTTTGGGGTCTGCTTTAAACATTATTACATATTCTGTAGATATAAAAAATAAGAATTTGATGAGGCAATAATTTTTAATTAATAAAAGGAATTTTATTATACCGCTTTGATTTTTTTAATTTTCTAATTAAAAGCTATTTAAGAAATTGTGCAATTTTTCATATCTTAAATGCAAAATTTAATTACTCTATTTCTCTATTTCTTGCAACATTAAAATTTTCCTCCTCTTCGGCTGTTTTTTTTTTATGTACTTATACATGTAGACACTTCTCATCGCATGGTTTTTTTCAATTTGGGGAAAAATGTATTGATGGTACAAATACTTTTATCATATTTCACTGATTTCATAGTGCCTTCTGTAGTTCTTTTGCAAAGCCAGATGTTGATTTACCAATTAATGGCATGCAATATGCAAAATAAAATCAATACAGCATAAAAAAAAGTAATATGTACTAAATGATTAGGTTACTTTTTATACATTATAGGTCCATTATTTCATATTCCAGCTGAAATAATTGTAAGTAAAAGTGTGACATATTAGAACGTATGTTATAATTATGTTTCATAGTGTCATCGAATTAATTGCATAGAGTATTGCTGCATATATTTAATATGTTTAATATTATGTATACATATATTTACTAATCTGTCTACTAATATGCTTATCTTTACTATATACATAATATATATTTTTCTCAAAACATTGACTTAAACGTGTGCTCCTGTTTGTACATTTTCGTACATATTATTGAAATTTTCATTTAAAGAAATCTGTTTTTTTTTATCAGATTTATAACAATATTATTCAAAACAATTTAAAATCAATGCAACAAATTTCCAATGCTTGATCAATAAGTGTTGTTCCTTGCCTGAACTAGATGCGGATTCGGAGCTATAGTTGTCCTTGTGATATTTTTTTATAGTTTACGGACTTTAGATGCAAAGATGTCCGCAAATTATCGACGAAATAACACAAAGACAATAAGAGATACGTTTCCGCAGCTAGCTGGTCCGCAAAATCTAAAATTTTACAATGGTCATAAGAGCTACGATTCTACAGCTATCCCTGGACCGACTTATAAACAAATGACTGTGTGAATACATTCAATGGTATCATTTTAACTGCACCAGATTCGCATTTCGACAATTAATGTGTCTTTATGATGATTGGGATCTAAATGTAAATCCGAAACCTAAAACACAAGTTTAAGATCGGTTAAACCAAGAAGGACCAAACTATAGCCAAACTCAAAAAAGGAATTAGATCTTTGCATGAAACTGTTATTTGTTGTTTCTTTTACTTTTGTTGTCTTTTTCCGAGTTTCTGTTTTGAAGTTAACATAAGGCATACGTCTGGTGTAAATCCTTGAAATGAAGAATGATTTCAAAAAATTCAAGAACTTATGTTTTCAAAATTGAAAAACCCACATAAACTGAATTTAATCATCGATTATTTCCTAAAGGTTCAGCAAAAACTTATAAAACGTAAAAAGAAAGACATGATTTAAACAAATATTATGGAGTCGTTGTAATATTCAGTTCTAATAAAGATAGAACTAAACGATGAGAAAAGGAGTTAATGTTGTAAAAAAAGTATATAATTGTATGAAGAATATACTTAGCTCTTTCTAAACATCGAATTTCAAAGTATTTCAGATAGTCCTAAGCATTACTCATTTCCCGAATTTTATCAGTTTTCAACAAATAAATGTTGGAGCACACTGATCAACTCGTTATTATAAAAACTCTAAATAAAAAAAAACAGTGTTTCTTTGTGAATAACAATTCATTGTTATGTGTCTTCAATAAAAAAAGATATAGGAAATGTATTAACAAATATGATAATCTTAAAAAAAAGTATATGACAATTTAATTTAGAAGGATAAATAGCTGGTCTTCTCGATTATTGCACATAAATCTGAGGAATTCTCGATTTATTCGTGTTAATTTTGAATATCAATATAAACCCTTTAAACATACCTTGAGGAGTGAACATGGATTAATCTTTGCTGCATTACATTCGACTTTTTGTGACATTTTTCCTGAACTTCTCCGGTCTTGTCGGCTTTGTTCATATACGGTGTATTGTGTGATTATGTGACATATACGGTCAGAACAACATTAATTGAGTTTGATACGTAAGGAATGTGTTCCAATAGCAACATTATGAACTAATTTAGCACTAGACTATAAACTTGTGTTTTCTTCGTTCATTATATCTAGAAGAAAAATTATAAATTGATGTGATAACCCTGTTTTTATTGTTGTTTGTTTGAAATACTATTTACGAGAACTTGTTCTTGGTAAATGTTAATCAACAGTGTCTTTGCATAGAACCTTTCAAATATCGAAGGGTTCTATGTGGAAGGGGTTATTTTTCATTAGTGTTTCACTGTATACACGTGAAATTAACTGATACGAATATATAGGCAGAATTTGCAAGGTTTTCATTTCTTTTATAGAAAGGTTGTGGTTACCATTTAGATTTGACAGTAACAACGTTCTGTCTTGTGGTGTGTTCGTTTTTCGGTCTTCCTTGGTATGTTGCTGCTACAGTCCGATCAATGGCACATGTTAACAGTCTTAAAATGGAATCTGAATGTACTGCACCCGGTGAAAAACCAGTCTTTCTTGGTTGTAGGTACGTTAATCACTTATATACCGGCATAAGGTACTAACCAGTTGAAACAAATAACTATTGTTTATACTAAATATTTTAAGAGCTTCTTACACGAAAACGGTCCAACAGAATTATGAGGGAAACCACTAAAATCGACACTGCAAAGGTTTAACTGTCACCAACACGAATAGGTTGACCAATACGATGTGTCTGTGTCTAAACTCACTTGCGACACGTTTGTGTTGTCTTCGTTAGAACTTAAGATACCAAAATAGTATTACGATCTGTAAATTAATTGATAATATTCTATTCCTGATTGGGACTATTTGACTGAGTGTGTATTCCCATGACTCCCATAGCAGATGATGCATGCATTTACTCTAGTCGACACTCACAGTTTCGCTTCTTTGGAGTTCATGCAATTCCCTCAGTTATGGTCTTTACCTTGATTTGTATCATCTTAATGGGTTTATGAGATCAGAACATTGGTTAACTAAAATTGCCTGTGATTAATTATGTGAGTTATGTGAAATTAACCGAGCAGTTTAGTTTTTGCAATGGTTTTACTCTTATGAAAATAATTAGATGTTTGGCAGAAACATCTGAAGCATTTAGGAAATGTAATTTTTGTTTCATTTGTTTCCTTTTAAACACAAGGTTTTCTTTTTCAAGTCATGCATAAGGATGGGAGAATTTAATTACCATTTGTTTAGTAATTTTGTGATGTCGTAAGGTAAGACCAGAGAGATGTTTACCATTCCGTTACTATGTAATACGTTATCATCGGTAAGGACCCATTAATGAATATTAATTAGAGTAACGAGACGGGTGTTACAACTAGAACACAGCCTGTTGGCCCTTCTGGTGCACCTGAGTAGACCCCATGTTTTTGTAGGGTTCGTATTACTCAAATTTTATTTTTTGTGTAGTGTATAGTGGTTTGTATGGTTTGTTTTTCTATTAGTCGTGATGTTTAACGTCTTTCTTATTGATTTTGATTGCCTCCATTGGTTTCCTCTTCCAAATATTTTCTATATGTATCAATTGAAATATTTGATAAAAATAGTAAATTGTTAGACCATTAACTTAATATATATCTACATTTAATTATGTAAATATGTGAAGATAACTTTATTTTTCTTTCAGAGAACAGCGCCTTACACCTTTAATAATTGCAATACTAAATGGATGTTCTGTTTTTATGACAAGTATATTACAAGTAGGTTCAAATTTGTGCTTTCACTATTTGTTTATTTGTTTCCTTGTCCTTTGTATTGTTCATTATTATAAATTGGAAATTAGTATAAAAAAAGATTTGACGTTCTAGTGACATGTTTATAGAAAATTATTACCACACAATAGTTTTGAGGCCTATTCGGCTCTGTAAATTCTTGACAAATAAAAACTTGTATGTCATGAATATTGATTTAAAGTTTTTGAATATCTTATAATAGTCTCTACGAAACTGTATACTATTCCTTGTGGCTAACTGCTGACGCAATATCGAAGTAGTTTCATACCAGTATAAAAGCACTTACCACCAGCAGCGTTTTTAAATAAAATGGTAGTAAAACAAAATTTTGAGATACCGAAATCAATTCAATGCAAGAGCTGCGCATTTCTAAAAAATTTTCTCGTCGGCTGTACTAGATAGTTAATTTTGGAAATCCGCCAAAAGTTAAACAGTTGAGGAACACCTCTGCATCGTCGTGAAACCTAAACATAAACCAATGTATTCTCATTGAGGCAGCCGCTTAGGTAAAATCATGCAAACAAACGTGATAATCAATCAAAGAACCTCCAACAGATGGATTCGCATAAGCCACTGTTTAGGACGCTGTAACATTCATACACATTGAAGAAGTGAGAATTGTCGGCTGCAAGACAACTATTTAACCTTTTGATAGATCTGAATTATAGATAGTTTTAATCACTTATTATTGCTTTATTTTAGCTTGTACCAATGCCTGTTTTATATGGTGTATTTTTGTATATGGGAGTATCAGCACTCAGGGGAATGCAGGTATGTTCCAAAATTTAAAAAGTAATCAATTATATCCCCTTTTCATTATTACAAAATTATATATAGAGCAGGCAATGAATCTATCAATGCCAAGTAAACGATATAATGCAACGTCGGATGTATTTGATTGGTCGAAAATTTTCTTGTATCTATTGATAACCAGTGGTAAAATGTGTGCAGCGACTTTCTAGTTACTCAAATTTTAATCAAAAAACTAAAAAATGTTACACTTGAAAAGAAAATATAATATTAAATAGAAAATGAATTTCTGTGTGAAGATATTTGTTATCATTCTCAGACGAAATCGCAAAAATCTTTTTTGACATAGAACGCTTATCAAATATAGAAATTATTTCCTTGGCAATACTTTAACCTGTGTTCATTTCATGTATTGGAAAAAAAATATTCCTAATGAGTATATTAAGAGTACATGGACTTTGAATTTTAATTACGCATTTTCATCAATTTATGTGTTTGTGGAGTCTTATATTTTATACACATTTCATTGTAATTCAAAGTGTCTTTTGCGTCGTTCAAAACACGAATTTGATTTAACTGGTAAAGTATGTTTATCTAAATCCAAAGTCTTTTATTTTACAGTTCATGGACCGTATGATGATAATGCTCATGCCTGCTAAGTATCAACCAGATCACATGTACCTTCGCCACGTCAGGATAAAACGCGTTCACCTGTTTACTTTTTTCCAAATTTTATGTTTGGGAATACTATGGGCTATTAAAGCTATAAAAACAATATCTATTGTTTTTCCTGTTATGGTTCTCGGTACATGTTTTGTAAGAAAGGGAATGGAACGAATTTTTTCAAAGAATGAATTAAAATGGCTTGACGAACTCATGCCGGAAGACAAAATGATGAAACAGGAAGATGAAGGGGAATTGATCGTTGACGACGATGATATGGACGATGTAAGTCTTTATATCTTCCATTTTTAAAATTTGTGTATTTTTATAATCGTGTACATTCTAGTTATCTTTTGTCTGACCGAACAAAAATAAATTTTCAGATAAGTTATTCTTGTTTTAAAATGTATTGTTTTATTATTTATATGTACGAAATTTTCTATGTCAGTATTCTACTTCCTTCCTCTTTGTCCATCCTTAAAATTTTAGAATCAGATTTAACATCTATAATTGTTTGGATTTTTTTTTCAGATTTGTGTCATTCTGTTTATATAAAAATGACATATTTTCGGCAGTTTTCATCGTTAACCGATAGACTAATATTTCAATATCAGACAAAATTTCACAGCCTACTTTTTCCTAAATGTAAGCAATAATTAGAAAATGAAATGTTTTGCTATAAATATAAAAATAAAAAGCATTGTTTACAATAATTAAATTGTGTAATAATGTATTTATTCTATCCATGTAGGATGTAGATAATGTAAGCATCAAATAAAAATAAAAAACCATTCATCGCACATCACGCTAATCTCTTTCCTAACCAGAGATTGATTTTATATGCATGTATAACAATGCTTCAATGATTGCTTAATTTTGCACTCGGCTTTTTACATATATTCAAACGGTTTGTTTTTGCATATAATTCATTTTCACAACATTGATGGCATTTGATATATAGTTCCTCGTTGTTTAAGAATTATATTAGGTTAACTCTGGTTTATCTTTTGCAAAATTTTAGGAATAAAGTTTTTATTTAAAAAAATAGTACAAGTTAAGTTTGCAATGAACGGGAATTTATCGTATTTATTTTATATATTTTTAGACAAGGAATAAAATTTTCAGCATTTTACTTTAGCTATATATTTTTCTGAACACTTTGGAACTAGCAATTATTTTTATTTCTTTTATCATATATGAATTAGTTTGATAAACGGTTGATACAAATGTTGCAGTCAGAATTTCATTATAAAAGTAATCCGAATGATATATTATTACATCGTTATATTAATGTTAAATCGGACATCTTTGATACGTCGATATTCACGCCATCATGAAATTATAACTTAACAAATATCGGTCTGATGTGGCTAAGATTATATTGTCTAGTATGAAATATAGAATCGGCAGAAGAAGATATTATACTTGAAAGATAATAACTTATATTACAGTATGGCTATTCGAGACCCGATTAGCAATAATTGTTTCATGTTGATGTAATTTATGATACTGCTAAGCACTTCCTACCTTTTTGAAAATGTTAAACTAGTTGTTCTTATGTTTCTGGTATTTAATATACCGGCTTTAAGAAGTGTTTTTACTCTACCGGATTTTAAATATACGTTCTTTTTGTACTTTTGGTTACTCAACTGATCGAGATGAAAAGGGTTTGTGATATAAAAAAAGACTTGTTCAACACCGCTATATGTCCATTTGCCTGTTCGAGGTCAAGGTCAAGAACTTCGTCAATGGTAATCTTGTTAGTTGTTAGTGTTTTGTCTTTTTTGGAATTTGAAATTGATCCCAGATCATCGACGATTTCTGTCTTATTTTTTAGAAGTATTCTAGATATTTACATATTGTTGAAATCATTGTTTTGGATCTTGCCACCAAACATGTAGTTCCTCTTCAGTTAATCAAGTAAACGTAGAAAATAATATCAAAATTCAAATTACGAATACAATGTTTCACTGAATTCTTACATAACCCTGCAGTAAGAAAGTATAGATTAAGATGTTACTTTAAAAGCCTAAAGCAAGAAATAAAATGCAGACATATGAGAGAAAACACAGAAAACGTGGAATATGCTAAGGAATAAACAGAATTAAATTACCTTGTATATATTTATATCCACAAAAGGTTAGTATTTCAGCGAAAAATACCATGTTACCACTCGTTAAGATGTTCCTCAAGGTAAAGTATTTTTTCCATACCGAAATATAGAAATTGGAAGATTTCTAAACTATATTAGTTTGATTACCAGAAATTAGCATGTTGATACTAACTTCGTTACCATTGACTTGTAGATAATATAATTTGCTTGTGGGTATTTTATAATCAGTGTTTATGCTCATATGAACTGTTTTCATAAAAAACAAGAATTAGCAGTTCTTTCAAAATTTTTAATCGAATTATGATTATACATTATGTGAACTATGTACAATATGCTATGATTATTTTGGAACTAAAGAAATATATTAATAACCAGTCCCTTTACTGTTCTCTTTTCCCACTTCAATGAAAAACGTCAATCTCTGTTCCCTAATGAGTATGTTGTAGATGAAACAAGTATCTTTGGTACAAACTTTTAAGCCTGGTATTTATGATGAATTTATTTACTTGTGTGTGTTTTTTTATTTGAGTTCATCAGTTTTTTTAACAAAATTGCTCTTTCGTATGGTTATTCTATGTACATTTCTGTCACTAGAGCAGTTAAGTGCCTAAATGGTACATACCCACAGTCGCAAGTGCTTCGTGATATAGATGAAGCATTTAATAATCTTATTGTAAATATTTTACTTAAATTATGTTTTTAAATTATGTTTTTTTTTTTTCATTAAAAGTAACGTTGCAACTCGGGTAAAATAGATCTTAGACGATTTTGTTTGTGAACTTGTTGTTCATATTCTGTTTTCAATATATTTTGTATTCTATGCAAAACACATAATTTATTTTCATTATGTAACGTATGTGTTCGCTGCTGAACAGCATTTTCTTCATTAAAACAGTTTTTAATTGAATTACTCTAAAATTATAGAAACAACGATAGAATCTTTGAACTTTTTTTTTCATTACGGGTTATAAAAATCAAATTTCTTTCTGGAGGGGTCTTCATTTT
Organism: Mytilus californianus; assembly: GCF_021869535.1. Taxonomy (NCBI): domain Eukaryota; kingdom Metazoa; phylum Mollusca; class Bivalvia; order Mytilida; family Mytilidae; genus Mytilus; species Mytilus californianus. The sequence continues at coordinate 86,378,719 of NW_026262701.1, forward strand.
TTTTATACACATTGCATTTTAAATAACAATGCATATTGCTACAATCCATTCTGAGGACTTCTCACGGTGGACTTTCATTGGGAATGTTCGATGACAATAGTTAGAAGATGATAATTTGTAAACATATTGTTATACTGTAACTGAGGTAGAAACGAATGAATCTATAAAGAAAAGGTTAGAGATTTTTAGGATAATCAGAATATGTTTTAACGAAAACACTTGGACAGTTTTTTACATTATGTCAAAATTATGTATGAATGGACTTAATCCAATGTTTTAGCAATCTATGTATAAAATCAATATTTTCTGAAAGATGACCATTAATATTTTTATTGGAAGAAGAAAAATTATGAAATACATGTTATTTTATTATTTTTCCAATGCCAGGATGAAGATGATGGTGGTCCAATAGAATTCTTACAGCTAAAGAAATACCGGAAAATTGGTTCAGTGGTAAGTTCAAATTTTTAACTTCGAATAAAGAATCATGATTTGTACTCATTTAGTTCTTTTATCAACCATCTATATTAACATTTCAGATACTGTATTGTTTGCAGCTTTGTTCGTATAGCTTTGTTCATATGGATAACACTGTACTAGTATTTGTCGGGAAGTTTAGACAGTTGTCCAGAAACATGTTTGGTCTTCGAAGACATAGATGTTGTATCCGTGTTGCTTTGACCTGCTTAGTGTTTGATTGTTATTATATTAATGACCTCGCAGATTTTCCCCCTTTGCGAAAGGGTATTTTTGTCTTTTTTATCCATTTGCTGATGGTCTGACATAATTGCGATGGTCTACACTCAATCAGCGGTGTCAATCCAATTTGGCTTCTTTAAAGTCTAAAGATCTACTCTAAAGTCTTCAACAACAATCATTTCAACTTTGCAATAATATCAAAACTTTTATTTTTCTACGCTCTACATTTGCTACTATTCATTATGCTCAACTGAAAGATCGACTCATCTTCTTTTTTTACAACACAAATTTAAAGGGAATCGTAGATACAAATTTCTTGTTTCAGGTCATGAAATTCCTTTTTTGTGAAGAATCACGCTGATTTCAACATCAAATACAGAAAAGACAATAATCACAATGCTGATGTTTCGAGTTTTGATCGATCGATATTTTAACAACAATTGGTTAGCAATTGAGTACTAATTGTGCCTCTTACTGGTCGACTTGTTTTATTATTTATATGAAGCATAATTCTTACAAATCCTTTTCAAAGGAAGAAGAAAAAATGTCTTGCAAAGCTCTTTAATTTTATGTTCATGTATATTGATGATGCCTCCGTCATTAAGCAGCAGAAATTTATGCATCTCATTAGGTTGGTAACGTTTGATTTTGTCAGTTTTTATGGACTACCCCCTTTTTGAATTTACATTGGAGTTCGGTATTTTTGTTATACTTTTTTCCCAATGCACATAACATGAAGAATAATACCGAAACTGGAAGGTCTGTTTCATAAAGATATTTTTCTTGAAAATGACACAAATGGGCAACATAAAACTAGGATCTAAGTCAAAAAGAACCAAAAATAATGCCAAGCCCGACAAGGAATAAGAGCTATGTATGAGTGAAATAATCCCTTGATTTAAAATTTTATTACAAAAACTTTAAATAAAAACAATATCCGTATGTTCATGCCAGTAAGGAAGAACAGGCATCTCGGCTGTAACATACCCTCTGTCCATCGCAATTGATACGTTACCCACGGGCATGTTCACTTAAACGGACTTCATTTGCAGTGGTGTTTTAATACAAACGTTTTTGGTGGGGTTCGTGTCGCTCAGTCTTTAGTTTTCTATGTTTGTGTTTTGTGTACTATTGTTTGTCTGTTGGTCTTTTTCTTTTTTAGCTATGGCGTTGTCAGTTTATTTTCGACTTATGAGTTTGAATGTCCCTCTGGTATATTTCGCCTCTCTTATAAATATTCTGCATTTAAAGTACGTTTCAAGACAGCGTCTATTATGATACCATATGAATTCCTAAAAACTCCTTAAGATATTAGACTTATTATTTGGTACGCCATACGCGCGTTTTGTCTACATAAGACTCATCAATGACGCTCGAAAAAAAAACGTTTGGAAGGCCACATCAAATACGACATTTAAGGGCATTAAATATCGAAAACCCATAAAAGGCTAAGACAATATATGCCAGTGGTAGATTAATCTTAGTGTTTCGAATAATTCCACTTTTTTAAACAATACATTTAAAGAAAACAGAAAGGCTTATAAATACCGGGGCTTGATAGAATGAATGTTTGCACGGTAATACCGATTTTATATATAATTTTCACTATGATTGTATGCTAAGTACCAAGTTGTCTTTTTGAAATAGAATTAAACGTATGCGACTCAGTTACCTATCTCACGAAACTAGCCGACTTTTCAGATTGATTCTTTCGTTCTGAGATACTATTATTGCCAATTATTACTGGTCACGTGATATATCTATTTTCTATTTCAGGATAATATGCCTTGGAATCTCAAACAGGACAGTAAAACAAAATACCGAAAAGGTCCAGATGACGAAAGCATTGTATGAAATTACGGAAATTTTGTTTTTCTCTCATAAATGTTGAACATTTACAAAAGTGCTAATTTCCATGATAGTGCTATTACTGACTTGTTTTTGGTTGATGTGTTTCTGACAGAGATGTTGTCATGATTGACCAGAGTTATTTGTTGGTTAATTGTGAGGTTTTTTTTCTTTTCTTATCTTTATTCAATAAGAATTTACTTTTGACTGTTTTGTTTGAGAATATTCTGTGTTGATTATCGATAGAAGACTTGTTATTATAAAACGTTTTATTACTTATGTATAAGCGGAAATGTATTTTTGAATGATACAGTAGTTTTTAATAAATAATATTTATATAAACTCCTTGTTTTAATGAACTGTTATGGTGTTACGTTTCCCTAGTGAGAAAATAGAAATAAACAAATGCTATGTATAATTTTTTTGTGGCATAGTTCAATGCGGAGAAGTAAGGAGATACCAATGCTTTCAAAAGTTTTATCCTTTTGGCTCGAGTGTGCCTGGTGAAGATTATTTCAGAAACACACATCGTATGCAATGAATTCAATATTATATGTTTATATTCAGTTCAGGTTCTATGAGACATAAGACTAGCTTGATTTATTTTGAGCCATAAGACTACTGTAATTTCTCTTTAATGAATTTTCCTGGTTTTTTTGTCAGGAGCCTCATTGGCCAAGTGGTCTAAGTAGTCGAACTACTATATTATTAGCCTGACTGAGGTTGTAAATTTGAATTCCACACATGACAGGTGCGCTCGAATCCAATCTTAATTGACTAGGACTGTCAGTTTTCGCCACGAAATAACACAATGCGTTGAAAGTAGCGTTAAACACCAATCAATCAATCAATTTGGTTTTTTTTTATCAACGACGCATTATCTGTAACTTATTTTTAAATTGAAACGATACCCTTTTGTAGTGCATGTCAGTTTTGTTAAAGGAATTCACGCTAATGACAAAAGGAAAATTACATGAGTAAGAATTTAAGATATGCAAATTTAGATTGCTTCATTCGTGCGTTCATAGAACTTGTTTTATCTGTTCTTTGGCTTTATTCATATTGGACGTGCATCGTTTTGACTGATTGTCGAAGCTTGCAAAAATGAATAACATGGGTGATTGACTACTCACAAAATTACTGTAATGCTGCTAAATGTAAATACGTCAGCCTATTTTAACGAAACTCGTTATTTGTTTTGTTTTGGTTTTTTTTTAGGTTTGTTTGGGTGTTCTTTTGTGGGAGGCTGTTATTCTTATTTTGGGAATTTGATTTTGATGTCAGCTCTTCGGTAATCTCTTTTTAGCTCACCGTGCCCGAAGGGCCCCATGTGAGCTTATGCCATCACTTTGCGTCCGTCGTCGTCCGTCGTCTGTCGTCGTAAACTATTTCAAAAATCTTCTCCTCTGAAACTACTGGGCCAAATACCTTCAAACTTTAAATGATGTTCCTTATGGTATCTAGTTTATAAATTGTATCCGAAATTTTGATCCATCAACAAACATGGCCGCCATGACTAAAAATAGAACGTAGGGGTCAAATGCAGTTTTTGGCTTATATCTCAAAAAGTAAAGCATTTAGAGCAAATCTGACATAGGGTAAAAATGTTAAACAGGTCAAGATCTACCAGCCCTGAAATTTTCAAACAAATCAAACAAACCATTGTTGGGTTGCTGCCACTAAATTGGTAATTTTCTGTCTTACTATTTCAAAAATCGTCTCTTCTGAAACTACTGGGCCAAATACCTTCAAACTTTAAATGAATGTTCCTTTGGGCATCTAGTTTATAAATTGTATCCGAAATTTTGATCCATCAACAAACATGGCCGCCATGACTAAAAAAAGAACATAGGGGTCAAATGCAGTTTTTTGCTTATATATCAAAAAGTAAAGCATTTAGAGCAAATCTGACAGGCGGTAAAAATGTTAAACAGGTCAGGATCTACCAGCCCTGATATTTTCAAACAAATCAAACAAACCATTGTTGGGTTGCTGCCACTAATTTGGTAATTTTCGTCGTCTCTCGTCGTAAACTATTTCAAAAATCTTCTTCTCTGAAACTACTGGGCCAAATACATTCAAACTTTAAATAAATGTTCCTTAGGGTATCTAGGTTAAAATTGTATCCGAAGTTTTGATCCATCAACAAACATGGCCGCCATGGCTATAAATAACCCCCCCCCCCCCCCCCCCCCTTATCTTGGGTTGTCAGTAACGATTGATGGAATGGTAGACAATAAATAAATAGTCTCAGTTGACAATGTTTTCTCGGGGTAACAATCTGCTCTATCACCCTCTCAGCTATGTGATATTTATATAATGATGCATGTCCTCATTGAACAATATATGTTGAACTCTTGATGTCTTCTTTCGATGTGTTTGTTTTATTACATTGCTGTCATATTTGCGCTTTTCCTACGTATTTTATTCATACAGAGATTACCATAACAATACAAAACGAATTTTCCTACGTCTTACTTGGAAAAGAGGCGTTTACCTGGAATTTGGTGTTGAACATGTATTACGGTACAAACCTTCATGTGAAAGTCGATTATTAGGTCTTTCCACTTTTCCGCGGAAAGACCTATTGATTTTGTTCTGATTATTATTAGGTCTTTCCACTTCTCCGTGGAATGACCTTCTACTTTTATTCTGATTATTAGGTCTTTCGATTTTTTGTGGAAAGATCTTTTAATGTTGTTCTGATTATATATATTTTATCTTCTTCTTCCGCCAAGCCCTTTTCTTGCGGTAAGAAGTGGTTTCGCAAGATGTCGCTTAGATTTTTTGGATATTATAACGAACAGTTAGTGTGCTTTTGAAACTCATCCTGTTGAGTCGTTTTATTGTCTTTCTAAACACTGTTTTTCTTGTTATTGAATTTCATCCGTAACCAACAAAGGATAATAACAAAATTCTTTTTCTTATTTGTATGTTGTCAATATAATGGAATTCTATGCGACTGTCATACAAGTGAGAGGTTTAGCTAGCTATAAAACCAGGTTTAATCCACCATTTTCTACATTGGGAAATGTCTGTACCAAGTCAGGAATATGACAGTTGTTTTCCATTCGTTTGATGTGCTTGGGCTTTTGATTTTGCCATTTGATAAAGGAATTTCCGTTTTGAATTTTCCTTGGAGTTCGGTATTTTTGTTATTTTACTTTTTGTTACATCCTCAGGAACTTTTGCCTGATTTGGACCGAAGCAATTCAATGACATCTTATAGGAGTTATTTACCCTTAACAATTGAATTTGTCGGTATGTTTTTGTAATTCATAAAATGTAAGCCATATATATACCTAGGTTGTATTTTTTTTTTTGGTCGTTCAGTCTTAACTTACAAAATGATGTCAAGGTCATGTTCTTAATTTCAACTTTTGCTTGCTGTATGATCTCCACTGACACTTCTAAAGATATATATAAAAGAACTAGTGCAAAATGTTTGCTTTATTGTGATGAAGATAATGATACATTTGGTCTGAAACAATCCAATGACATCTTATCGGAGTTATTGCCCTTGGAATGTTTTAATTTAAGGTTAATTGATTATTACTTCAACTTGGTACATGATAAAGCGATAGGGTCTTTTGCAAAATGTTGAGTGACATAAGACATTAGAGAATGGCAACTGGAAGTGACCTTGAGTAAACTGGAAGTAGCCGTTTTGCACTTTTTTCATGGAAAAGTACCCAGAAACCGTTTATTTTTTTTTATCGGCATACATGTACCTATCATTAGAGACCGGAAGTGACAATTTGTAAACTGGAAGTTGCAAAATATCTCCCTTATTTCAGGTGAAAGTATATAAATCCATATATATTTGCTAGTTATTATCCAAAGTATTGGTCAGAAAGTTTTATTTTTCCTATGTATAAATCTGATGACCCTGAAAAACCAGAGAACTACAGGGGCATTGCTATAACGATAGTACTGGTAAGATTTTTAATACCAACAAATTTCTGTTTGAAAATAAATTAATTCAAGAGACCCAAATTGGATTCTGTAAACATCAAGAATATCAGATCATGTATTTGTGCTAAAATTTATAATAGATGAATATTTTAATTGTGGCCACAAAAAAACTATACTTATGTTTTGTTGAATTTCTTAAAGTCTCCAGTTGAGTTGTTCATGTTGGTGTCATGTTAAAATTGTTACATAATAATATAGATGGTCATTTTTATAGAATGTTGAACAGTTTGTACAAAAATTGTAACTTATGATTTGATCAGAAGATGACTAACTGTTTTCAATTCAAAGGTTGGTGTGAGCTAAGGCGATGTTTAAAGTCCACATTTGATTAAATTATTCATTAATGAACTGTGAGTGTTACTCTAGATAATAAAAAAGGTCCCATGCCTACTTTATGCGGACGATTTAGTTTTAATTTTAAACTCTAAACAAGGATTACAAGACCAACAAACTATTTCATGGAAATACTGTAAAGAATGGTGTCTAGAACTTAATATCAATAAGACATAGTCGATTGCTTACAGAAGATTTTTGTATAGGACAGAATAATATAGAATGTGTTAAATCTTATAAATATATTGGGCTGGTCATGTGTAACAATGGCAAGTTAAATGAAACATAAAAAAGCTGTATGAAAAGGGACTCAAAGCTAGATCTGCTTACCCTTCCGGAGCACCTGAGATCACCCCCAGTTTTTGGTGTGGTTCGTATTGCTCAGTCATTATTTTCCTATGTTGTGTTTTGTGTACTGTTGTTTCTCTGTTTGTCTTTTTCTATTTTAGCCATGGCGTTGTCAGTTTATTTTCGACTTATGACTTTGAATGCCCTTTTGGTATCTCCCGCCTCACTTTTATAAGAGTATAAAATCAGTAGTACCATTGGTCCCAACCAATTTACATATTGTCTATCATACTATAAAGCCACTTTTACTTTAAGGCTGTAAAACTTTCGGAATGATAAATCTGGCCCAAAAAGAGAAAAAATATGTCCTTATACAATGTATACAAAGATTGGGAGCAAGAAAAGCTAAATATTAAATTTTGTAAATACATTCTTGGTGTTTCAAAACAATGTACAAATATTGGTGTTTTATCAAAACTGGGAAGATTCCCACTTTATATTGATATTGTTACCCACATGTATATGTATTGGCACCGCTTTGTAAACTGACCAACAAAGCTATTGACATCAGCTTTTAATTAATATCAAACAGGAGAGGTAGTTACAACCAATTCCTGGTATAATACAATTACATACTTTAGCGAGAAATTAAATTTTGATTTCTCTATTTGCCAAAAATATAGTGAAAACAAATGTAAGAGGTTGATAAATAAAATGCCTCAAATTAAATTGTATTTAAGCATTGGAAAAGCATTAGAGATTCTATGTTTCATGGTGAGCACAACAAATTTAAAACCTATTTTAATTTCAAACTCATCTTTGAATTTTGAAAATTTTATTAATAATATTGAAAACCAACAATAAGATCCTCATTGTGTATATTTAGATTAAGTAACCATAGTCTCAGAATTGAGAGAGGTCGTTATGAAAGATTTATTGATAGTCGAGGAAAATTGGTTGTATTACCTTGTCACGATAGAATATGCAAGTTTCGCTCACTCAACACAGTTGAAGATGAAGCTCATTTTTTATTTACATATCCTCTATATAATAATATTAGAGAACTATTATATCTTAATAACATTTTTCATTAGTTTCATAACCTAGAAAAATTGAATAAAAATGATGTTTTAATATGGATAATGTCAAATGATGACATGCAATTTATATCTGAATTCAGTGATTATCTTAATTCTTTATTTGAAACAAGAAGGACAAAAGATCGGAGAACAAACATTCCATCTTGACAAAAAAATGTATATTATTAACAATAGTTTATGAATATTTGATGTGGACCAGGACTTATCCTCCTTTGTATACTGTATGAACTTACCCCCCCCCCCCCCTTTTCTTTTTATTATTGGACAATTATTGCTTGTTACATTTATTAATAATCATAATTATATTGTAATGTCTACATCTGTTACTTGATTGGTATGCTTGTAATGAGCCCTATGATTAGGAAAATAAAAATATTAGAAGTAGTATATTAATGAAATTATAAAAATAAGAAGATGTGCTATGATTGTCAATGAGACAACTCTCCACCAGAGACCAAATGACACAGAAGTTAACAACAATATGTCACCGCCTTCAACAATGAGCAAAACCCATACCGCATAGTCAGCTGTAAAAGGCCCCAAAAGGGCAAATGTAAAACGATTCAAACGAGAAAACTAACGGCCTGATTTGTGTACAAAAAAATGAACGAAAAAAAAAATATGAGATACAACAGGCAAATACAGAATGTGGCGGGGTTAAACATTTTTGCGGGCGCCCAATCCTTTCCTTAACCTGGGACAGAGTAACAAACTATAATCATCAGTTGAAAAGGGCTTAGCTCATCAGATCGATACAAAGCAGAAAAAAACAAGTAACACAAACACAGACTGGACGTGGCAGGGTATTTATAAATCCCGACATAAAAAAAACACTAAGTGCAGATCTGAGAAAACTAGCAGATACTGACAGCTAGTTCATGGTCAATAACAACTAATAATAAAAAATCATGTAGCTTAGACTAAAATATCAATCAGTACATATCAAACATCCAATGAATTTAGTGTAAAGACGTCATAAACTGTCAGAGAAAAACATGACCTTGTGCAATGCCAAAATGCAGGTATCGACAGATTGTAGAACCGTGACTATATATGTACATAACAATACTATCAGTTTGGTTTTAATTTAGTGATAACAAAATCAATATTTATACCAATAAAAACAATATTTAAGGATCTAATTACAGTGTTTAATTGGTAACCTTTTAAGAAGGTTTATTTAAATGATCGATAAGTTTACCCGGATCGTAAATTTGCACGGTAAACAACATCTCCGTAGAAATTAAGATGTGCTATCCCGTTTGAAATAAGTTTTCTACAGGTATAGCCAAACTTCCAAACCAAATGTTTGTATCTATGGAAGAATTTAGTAAAGGGTTTAAGTAATTTGTGGTAACGAAAACCCTGACTAAATAATTTACCAGTAATTATACGTTGATTGCGTTCATTGAAATCCAAGACGTCACTACAGACACGGACATAGCGAACGATTTGTGATATATAAACACCATAAGATGGTGCCAAAGGAACATCACCATCCATAAAAAGGAAAATTAACAATTGGGAAAGAAAAATCATTCCTTTTTGTGGAAATTTTTTTTGTACAATTTCCCGTGTAAAACTGAAATAACTTAATGTAGGAGAGGACAGTTATTGGCGTTTATATTCGATATATTTAAAGTAAGTTCCTTTGGGTAAATATCGGCAGTATATTTAGAAAATTCTTGATTATCTAACGGAAAATATCATCAAGATAACGATAAGTGCTGTTGAATTTATCAATAAAATGCAATTTAGACGGGTCTTTACTGAGTTTGGCCATAAACTGTGATTCATAACAGTACAAGAACAAGTCTGCTAGTAAAAGGCGAAATTGGTGCCCACAGAAATACCTAGAGTGGGTGGCGCATATTCGCCTTGGACACATTTTCGCCGTTTTGCTATTTTTTCTGTTAAAATTGTGTGTCTTTACACAATATTTGCCTAAATAGATGGTAAAGGCTGTTTGTAATGTTACAACTGTCGATATTCCTCTTTACCCCATTTCCAAGGTTATTCGCACAGATTGAGAAATACGCAGGTGTTTTTAAATTATTTTGGCAATTATGTAAGATTTATTTGGCAATCATGCGCAGTCTTAAAGTAAATATTTGTGAGAAAAATCGTATAGGAATGATCTCTCAAGCTAATTCATGTAATTGCAAACATTCGTTTTTATAATATACCAGGATAATGAGGATGGTCATATCATACATTGCGACGAAAATGTGTCCCCCATGGTACACGAACAACTTGATTTCCTCTTGAGTTTGCGTTCGTTTTTAGAACAATTAACCAATGTTTTGAAGATAATTTCTTTGTCAAACATTTTTTTCATATAGTTAAATTTCTGAAACCTTCATAAAAAGTTCCAAATATTCGAATGTAGGTCGGATGTAAGTGGAAATGAACGAATTATGCGGCGAATATGGGTCTCTCACTCTACAACCTGTTGATACGCTTTTTTGCCGAAACGTACGTAAATGTCGTCAAGGAGAAAATGTGTTATAAAGTTAATGATAAATTATTTGATAGTAGTTAAGGAACTAGTTAAAGGCACTGAAAGACTAGTTGTAGAACACTTACTAGAGGCCGAGACTAGTTAAAGGCACTGAAAGATTAGTTGTAGAACACTTACTAGAGGCCGAGATACGAAACGAATTTAACGGTTTTGTTTTGTAGTTTATGTAACCAATACATAAAAGGGACCTTCAAATGTTCATAAGATGCTTTAAAAGCTGTGATGTGGTTATGATATGACTGTTTACCATATGACTCTGTAGAGCTCACTAACTGAATTTAGAGGAATTTATAATTTCATTCTTAAGAACGTCCGTGTAGTATTTACGTCATACCACCACCACATTGTTGGCTGCTTTGTCGACCGGTACAAACACAAACAGCTTTGCCATTACTTGAATACTAGTATACATAAAGGAAGTACAAACAGTAAACAATCGACTGCAAGCCTGATATGATGTAAAAAGTTTCGTAGCTCTTTACGTTTTGATAATATTTTTCTATTTATATATAATGGATTAATTTTAATGTGATGAAGGCTTTAATTTAATGTATCATTGCATGCAGTGCTTATTACAAATTAATTTTGACACGAAATCCTTTTTTCTATTCTTTATATTTCAGCACCCCATTATTCTCTGTTCTTTATTTGTTGTCCATTTTTCTGTGATTTGGCCTGGGAATATTATACAAACAACACATTATGTTCCAAGATTAGGTCCATTATTCTCTATTCGGTAAACTCCATCCAGACCCTCTCTCATGTTCTTTAGAATATTTTTGGCAATTTGCATGTGGCCACGGTAAATTTACCCTACTTTCATATATTCTTTAAACACAAAGAGGAAAGGGTCACCTTCCAGTACATCTTTTTTAAAACATTGGGTTAATTGTTTATGAAAATGTACAAAAACAAATATTCAAAAGAAAACATGTTATCCCTGATTTAAGTCTGTCTGACAGCATTGGGAATGTAGTCTTTCAAATCACTCAATCTCAATCATCTTACATAATATCTTGAAATACTAATTGCTTCACATAAACCATCAGCAATGTCATTATGAAATATGAAGATTTGAAATGATTGCCAATGAGAAAACTAATAAAACACCCCTAGCAATATACAATCTTCATTGTTTAAAATGCACATTTGGAACAGAAGTTTTCGAGTCTTTACTGTTTGTTGTTATTTGATGACCTGCTTGTTACATTATGTATCTTCGAATATTGCAATGCCGTATGAATTCAGCCCATCATAAGATATTGTTAAAAATTAAAAAAAAAAAATATTATTTCTCTAATTTGTTGTTTGTAAGTTTTCTGTTACGGTTATTTTAGTCGTCTTAATGAAGAAATAGCACAGAGATTAACAGATGTGACGAATGTACTCCACAAAAAACATTGTGAACACTGGGTGTTGGCAGAAAATAATTAATTATTCCAGTTGCTTACATGTACATTGTAGTTGGTTCCACATTTTGCAATATAAATCATTTGATATACATGAGTGGTGACAGATTTCAAGTAATGATATTATCTCGTACCTGTTACACCCAGAACGTGACACCCTGATACTGTTGGCACGGAAAAAAACATTAACTGCAGTTATGTCACGGCATCAAATTGTAATCCAATTCTATCAGAACTATTTAGGAATACAATCTACTACCCCTTTATATATACGTCCGTCTTTAATGATGGGACGTATATTGGTATACCGTTGTCCACCCGTCCGTCGTCAACACTTCGAACAATAACTCAAAAACATTTTGATCAGTTTTCATGAAACTTTGGTGACTTGTTCATATGAGGGTGTGTGATTTTCATGAGAATTTTAGAGAACAGGCGTTATTTTAAAAGATAAAGAAAAATGCCCCCGAAAATTAAAGAATACAGAAATAAAGGACCCTCCATTCAGACCCTCTTATATCTATTGAAATAAGCTCCTTGTATTTTTGGTTTTTTTTTATAAATTTCTGATATGATATTGCGGAGTTATGGAACTTAGTTAATTGAAAAATCGTCGAAAATGTTGGACGGTTATAGAATTGTATTCTTTAAAAAAAAAAAAAAAAAAAAAATCTGTGTGCATGTCTTTTGTTTTGTTTTGTTTTGTTTTTTTTTGGTGGTGGTGGTGGTGGTGTCTATTTGAGCAGTGCTAACAGTTTTTCTAGTTGATGGGGTCGTTGATCATATAAATTTATCTAATTATAAAGTCGAGTTAAAAGGGCGAAGGGCGTACCATGTGTACTTGTAATGCAGTTGAAAATTGTAAGCTTCCTTTCACACTGAATTTACTACAGTAACTGACAATTAATCCGTATGCTTGTCAACAGCTTTCGCACATGGAAATGCAATAGCTTGTGATTTTATCTATTTAAATAAGAAGATGTGGTATGAGTGCCAATGAGACCACTCTCCATCCAAGTCACAATGTATAAAAAGTTAACAATTACAGGTCAAAGTACGGCCTTCAACACGGAGCCTTGGCTAGTTTGTATACTTTTTTTTATTCATAGTACTTGTTATCAATATGGCAAGCCGTTGTGGAATTTATTCCCTATTTTTTTAATATTAAAAAATCATTAATTGATATTAAAAAATATTATTGATATTAAATAAATCGAATTTTTGATAAAAACGATTTTTTAACATTAAAAATTAGCCATTTTTTAATATCAATAAATAGGTTTTATTTTTTATTAATGTATATTTGAATAAAAGTATAGGGTTGGCTTTTTAATAATTGTTTGTAATCAATGATTAGCATTGTGTACTATTATATCTTAATTTATTGACGGACGGATTATAGTCTTTTGTTTTGGTTAAATTTGGTTTCACTGTAGTTAGTAATTTTTATTTTCACGGTTGATATGAGCGCAACCTCAAAGTTCTACTATTGGTTAGTACATTTTGGCGGTTTAATTCCTTTGTTCATTATCATATCATGGGAAGACATCTTGTGGTCAACATACATATATTTACCTATCTGCAATTTAACTAGTGGTGAAAGTAATATCTTGAATAACACATTCTTTGATTGGAAATTTTCTTATATGGTATGTCTTATTCTTTCTTTATGAATTTTACAATAACGGTCCAAAAGTTCATATTTTACACCGTATGTATGTTTAGCTTGAATGCTGAGAGCGAGTGTTGAATTTTATATCAATAGAAATCTTAAATGTTTATAAACATAAGAAGAGTACGTTTTACGACCATATTTGATAATAATTCAATAACCTATTTAAGTATAATAATTTGAAGATAAACTTTACATATAAAAAATTAATGAATAATCGGATCGAGTGGACCGCTCAGAATGTTATAATATTAAAAGTTAGTCGAATTTAAAATCAAATATCTTGGAGCTAAAAATAGATATTTAGGTTAACTATAGCAGAGACATATATATACACATGTGTATATATGTCTCTGACTATAGCTTTTTGCCGTAAACAAGATTTTGAAGAATAAACAATAAACAATGCAAAGATTTACAAAAATCGTTTTTGTTGTACAGGTATATCTGAATTTACCAGAGATGAAGCGTAAGATGTTACAACTATGCAGTCCTATGTATTTTTGGTTATCTATGGAAATGTGCCACTTGCAACGATATGTAAGGTAAGCTAAGAGTATTTGTAAAAAACACTAACACCAATTTGCAAGAAACTTTGGTGAATTGTTCATATCTATTGATGTATAAGCATAAATAAAGCATAAAAGATTTATTTAAAGTCTGTTTTACATATAACAATACAACATCAGGTTCATCTATACACTTCCACAAAAATGGCTGTATTTACACCATGAAATTTTCTCTGAATGCAGACAAAACTGTGTAATTCTAATAGTTTTAAATCCTGGCAGCACCTAGATATATACAAGTTGTATTCATTTTGTGTTTTAAAAAGAAAAAAAGTTTTGTGGAGTTTGCTAAACATTTTCTTCCTTGCCATAGGTGGTGTAAAAATAAACAAAGTCATGTGAAATCTTTGAGATGGTCCCCTCAGGTAATGATTGTATTGTATCATATTGAATGATATGTACAATAGAGGAACAATAGAAATCTACTCACAACAAAGGTGATTTAAATAGTTTAAATGAGTGGACTGTATCAAAGAAACCTCAGGTGTTTGTTTATTTCACCATCTTCTGTGGCAAGGAAAGAAAATGTTCATCAAAATCCGTAAAGTGTTTTAACTTTTTAGAACATAATTTGGATGTAACATTAAATTATCTAGGTGCTGTCAGGCATTAAAACTTTTAAAATTACACAGTTTTGTCTGTACTCAGTCTCAGAGAAAATTTCATGGTGTAAACACAGCCATTTTTGTTAGTGGATAGATGAACCATAAGCTCTGTAGAGCTTTTATCCGACATACATATATGACAAGCACAATACATAAAACACATAAACGTAAGCACATCATGCAAAGAATAAATAATGTTTTCAAGCACAGCAATTTGTAAGCAAAATTAAAGCATATAAAGCAAACATAAAATGCAGATAAACTAACATTCATGCAATAGCTATTATATAAAGCACTAAAAGTAATTCAAGCATTTAAAACACAAATAAAAGTTATGTATCAAAATATAAAAGCCAGAGTATACAAGATAAATAAATAAATGATCTACAACTCACTGAGATCTGCAGGAGGAACACTGACACGAACTGCCCTCCCAATTACCAACCAAACTTTTAAACTGACCCAAAGGCATTTCTTCCCTCATCTTATTCGGCAGTTCGTTCCAGAGTTTGGCTCCTGCATATCTGAATGAGTGTAGCCCATGGGTAGTTGTCCTTACCCTG
The DNA here is from genome assembly GCF_021869535.1 of Mytilus californianus. Classification (NCBI taxonomy): domain Eukaryota; kingdom Metazoa; phylum Mollusca; class Bivalvia; order Mytilida; family Mytilidae; genus Mytilus; species Mytilus californianus. The sequence continues at coordinate 86,394,301 of NW_026262701.1, forward strand.
GGAACATCTTCTATGTTGTTATTTCTCTTTCGATTTTTAAGAATTTTAGATTTTACATTTCCGAGTTGTGGGGTTTTATTCATCGATTTTGCACAATTATTGTCCATAATATGTAGATGTTCATATTATTTTTTATCATGAAATTTGGCAAATTCATTTGAGAAAAAGCTAAGTTTTTGTTGAAGATTAACAAAGGAGAATGGTCATTTAGGCTCAGATTTGGCCCAAGAAAATAAAGTTATTAAGAACTATTTAAAAAAAAAACAAGGACAGTCACTCCAAATTGTTACTAGAATTGTTGAAAGGAGAACACTTGGACCTATACATGGACTCTGGTCTTTTCAGGCTAGCTTGTGAAAATGAGTGATCTGCAAACGAGACATAGCTTAAGAAATTTGGTTTTTATAACCTGGAAAATGTGTTGCACTAAAATAGTTGACAGATAAGAAACAAAAGACCCTCCAGGTAAAATAACTCTGGAAGCAAAATTTAAATGTCCCAATAACTGTAAAAGTTTTCTATGCAAGAAATGAGATTGAGTTTCAGGATAGAGCACTGTAAATGTTAGGCAATTTACAGTTATGTTTAAAATGATTACAGCTACCAAAAGTCTTCTTAATTAATTTGCATGAAATGTATGTGTTCCAATAACACTCTTAGAATATGTCTTGGTGACATAATTATCACAAAACAAAGTGTTAATTGTCAGGTTGCATATCATTCTATTTTGTTTGTATTTTTATGCCCCACCTAGGGGCATTATGTTTTTCAGTCTGTGCGTCTGTTCTTTCGTTCGTCCGTTCGTCCCGCTTCAGGTAAAAGTTTTTGGTCGCTTCAGGTTAAAGATTTTGGTCAAGGTAGTTTTTGATGAAGTTGAAGTCCAATCAACTTGAAACTTGGTGCACATGTTCCCTATGATAGGATCTTCCTAATTTTAATGCCAAATTAGAGTTTTGACCCCAATTTCACGGTCCACTGAACATGGAAAATGATAGTGCGAGTGGGGCATCCATGTACTTATGAACACATTCTTGTTTAAACTTTTTTGATTTATCTATGTAAATGAAATATTGGTATGTAACTGTGACATTTGTGTAGTGGCGGATCCAGAAATTTTCATAAGTGGGGGCCCACTGACTGCTTGAGAGGGGCCCCGCTCCAGTCATGCTTCAGTGATTCTCTATAATCAACCAAATTTTTCCCAGAAAAGGGGGGGCCTGGGCTGGGATGTGTTTTAAATCTCCCTGGACCCAATATCATTGAGACTTTGCCCTTTAGGGCTATTCTTTATTATCTGAACACAATTCTGTTACATAATTTGATTTTTCTACACAGCCAGCTACTCAAGTGTGAAGTGAGTAGATGTGAGTGAAAAGATTTTATTACCTGTATGATCATGTAATTTACAGGTTAGAATTTGGCTTCAAATTAGTTTGATTTTTCCTTGGATAAAGAGTGCATTTTTTCCTTGGAAATTTTTTGGTACATGAAATACTTTTAAAGCTTATGAGGAGTTAGAAAGGTATTATTTAGTATAGATATTGGCTTCGATCTCTTTTGGATTTTAAACTTTTAGTTCCAGAAATTACTTTTGGAGAATTGAATGATTTCCCATTTTTTTTCAAACAGAATTAAGTTGGATGTGTAACAAAATGGAAAAGAGTTTTGTATGGCATCCCCACGGAATAAACTGTGTTATTTGTTCATATAGGATGAAGCAGGTGTCATATGGAAATCTTTCCACAAAATGATGACTTTTTACAGTTTTTTCCAAGTCTATTTATTTATTGACGTTGTACAACACATGTCTGTGTGTATGTCTAGAAGTTTTACAAAGGTAGCAGCAATTAACTAGTAACCAATGAACTTGATATAGAATTGCATCCAAATAATATCTAGATATAAGAAGATGTGGTATGAGTGCCAATGAGACAACTCTCCATCCAAGTCACAATTTGTAAATGTAAACCATTATAGGTCAAAGTACGGCCTTCAACACGGAGCCTTAGCTCACACCGAACAGCAAGCTATAAAGGGCCCCAAAATGACTAGTGTAAAACCATTCAAACAGGAAAATCATCGGTCTAATCTATATAAAAAACGAGAAACTTTTCATGTACCAACATATTGAGGAAAGAAGGTCACGTTAGGACCATAACAGTTTTACCAATTTAGTTTGGTTTTTGTACTGGTTGGGTTCAACCTACTGAAAGGGTTAATGTCGAAAACCTTGTATTCTATGTTATTTGACTAAATGAATATTGAAATGTGTCCAGGTGAGTTTGCATCTTTCATCAGCAAGTAGATTATTCTTACCTATGTTGCATTTACTAGTTTAAATATCAACTTTCATTTCAGATATAGGGTACTATGAACTTACAGTCATCTAAAATCTAAATTGGTATTCAGATCCACTTAGTATACAGTATATCAACTCCAACATACAAATGTGTTGATTTTCACCAGCTGTATCCAGGTATAGTCAAGATATAATTTAAAAAACTTATTCAAACCTATTTTTTTAAATTTTGGATAGCAATCAGGTTAATCAGATTATAATAAAACTGTATTCCAAGAGTAAATACAGCTTATAGTATACATAAATATAATGATAAGAATATTATATCCACCAATAGTATTATTTTTTACAAAATATTCTTTAATATATAAACTAAAATACAATTCAATTTAATATATATTATTAGTAGAGAATGATTTACTGTAAGAACACAATTTCTGAAATCATACAGTTATATACATGCACTTAGATTATGAGCATTCTTGCAGAATTAAAAAAGGATATACCGAAATTATTTAATTCTTTAATATTTGAGTAGCAACTAGGTTTGTATAGCAATAAATTCTCCAATAATACTTGATCTTCTTAGATATTTTTCTCAGATTTTACTGCAATTATATTTTGGACAGAGTTACAGTTTGTTCATAATTTATTTTTTATGCCCCTGCCACGGCGAAGGGGGCATTAAGTGTTACCCTTGTCCATCTCTACTTCCATACTTTCGTCCCAAAATTAGTTTCCATTCCTTTACTGAAGTTTGCCTCAAACAAATGTTATGAAACTTTTACACAATTCTAATTACCACAGATTAAGTTTGAATTTGGATGGTGTCACTTTTACCCTTCTAAGAGTTATGCCCCTTTATATATGGAAAAATTGCTGAATTTTGTGTTTCCGTTCTTAAACTAGTTTGCCTCCATCAAATGTTATGAAACATATACACAATACTAATTACCATAAAACACAGATCAAGTTCAAATTTGGATGGCATCACTCCTTCAGTTCTCTATGTCCCTTTATAACGTTATATGCAAGCGGAGACAGGATCTAGATATATAAAATTAAATTGCATTTTGTTTTTCAGAGAATTTACAAGACTATCCACAACATACTCCATTTGATGAATTGTTAAACCTTAGAAAAACCTAGTCTATAACTAATATTAAAGAACCAGCCAGTTTCATTCATCAATCAATTAGTTTTTAAGCTTTACAACATTAGAAATGAGTTATAAGGTATGTATGGGTTGAAATGTTTACATTTGGCCTAATTATCTTTTTCCCATAGGAAAAGGAAATTTTCAGTACTTTTAGTTGCTCAGTTTTATGCATTTTACACACACATTTTTGGTGCAACTTTAAAAGGGATGTCCTTTTCAAAGTATAAAATATATTACTAGTTCATAATTAAATGGCTTTGTCCTTCCACAAAATCAATTGCAGATTGAACTGATCACCTGGTAAAGCTTTTTAGCTCAGCGCTTCAGTTAAATGCTGTTAGTGTGAAGAATGGGCAGTGTAATAAAACATATTCTTACTATCCAATACCAGTGATTGACTGCTTGTGTCATGGAATTGGAAAAATGTAACCACCAACTTTAAAATAAGGAACATTGGTTTAAAAAAAGTTTGACTTGGATATGAAAACTTTTTATCATGACATTTTGTAGTAATTAGGTCAAAACGTTGTCTTCTTGGCATATAAATTATGGATTTGTTTTCTAACTGGAAGTTATTTTGTAATTGTAATTTGGATAGTTTTTGGGTAAAGATTGCATGAAATGCAATTAAAACCCTATGGTACTGACTTGATATCTAAATCTTCCAAAGTTTGTCACTACTCTTGAGATACACAAAATATAGTGCATTGATCATAACATTCTAAACATCCTATCCATGAACGTTTCCAGAAAATTTATCAATGAAATATATGCTCAGATATTCAAGTTATAAAATGATGTTATACTTGTCAAGAAAATTGCATAACTTGTGCAAGGTGCAGGAATCTCATATTTTTTCTAAAAATATAAATGAAGTAATCTTTTTAATTGGAGTTATCTTCCTTTTACCATAATTGAGATGTGGTATGATTGCTAATGAGACAACAATCCATCATAAGATCAAAACAAGGTTATAAACAGCCATAGGTCACAGAACAATAATTTAATGATATTTACATGCAAAGAAATGTTTGATAGGTTAGTTTTACAGGATATTAATATTTGGTTGGACATTTGTATTCTTGTTGAGATAAATATATTAGAAATTAGGTAAAATATGACATCGATGAAAGGAGATTTACCAAAGAAAACATATGACTGTCTAAGATTGAATAAACATTTTATAAAGATCTATTCAAATATTTTTTACCAAACTGATATTTTAGAGAAATCCAAAAAATGAGCAGAGAGCAGATCAGTGAAGAGTAAGCAATGTGTACAGTAAGAAAGATAGAAACAGAGTATGGTAAGAACTTCATCTATAATTACACTTGGTGGGTATTTTTTTGTTGGTTAAAATTTTTTTTTTTTTTGTCCTAGATCTTCATTATGAAAAAATGGATGCAGGGTTTACATCAATAAGGCAGCAACCCAATGAAAATAACCAGACACCTAGAGGTCTTCAGCTGTAGACAGATGTTTATACAATTATTGGAGTTATAAATTGCCCAAAGTCTAAAAGAGTTGTGAATAAAATATACAGAGACTTTCAAACAACTATATGACCACCAAATTCTGACAGGCACATGAGCATGTGGCAGGGTTGAATAACTTTTTTTATATCTCAAAGCTCACCCTTAGTAAAGAATTCTTGCATTTACTGAAAGCAAGCCAAAAGTTTTTGACCTGTTGATATGAAATTTTGTGCAATGCCTAAACCAAACTATTTAAAGTTTTCATGCAAAAATTTTTTTATGGAATGGCTTCGAATTTTAATTTGGCAAATTTATGTTCATTCCAAAAAATACCGGATGCAACTATTGAACAACAAAAATGTTTGAAAATCCATGAGTTGACACCAAGAGAAAAATGTCATTCTTCTTATTGATTAAGATTATTTCTTTTTCAATTGCTCTGGTACTTTTTTCAAATTTTTACAAGTGAATGGAAGTTGTTTTGATGAAGTTTACCTTTAATCAATGGGAGATAAATTTGACCACATGTATTGAAATTTTGAAAACTCAGTGGTTACTTATATATTTGATTAACATTAAGATTATCATTTCATTCTGACTAGTAAACTTTAATGTCCATTTGTTTTTGGCATAGAAAATAATACTTTTCTTTCAGTAAGCAATTCTTATTTTTTACAAAGTTGTGTCAAATATGTCAGTTCTAGAATATTCTTAACCATTTTAATGTTTATCAGCAATGTGGATTTCTTTTATTATTTTTAATGTTTTTATCAATTGTATTTCAATATTTGATAAATTTATTCAAGTGAGTTATTTCTCATATATGCTTTTTCTAATTTACAGTTTTTGTTTGAAAATTTCATTTAATTTAACAATATATTATATTTCTTTTCTCAAATGTTCTTTTTGTTAGTGTCCATGGTATTCATAATTGATAACTAAGATAAAGAAATACAAAAATTGATTATATAGCATTACCCTTTGCCATGCTTACATAAAAGTTTTTTTTTTCATTTTCACAAAAATACGGCTATGATGTAGGATGTCATTATTCTAACAAAATATCACAGCATGGAGACCCTCATCAGCACACTTAACATGTCAAATGTGAATCCTGCATCATAAAATGAATATGATTTTATAAATGTTTAAATACAAGAAGAACTTTCATTAGAATATTTTTACTCATTTCTTCTCTGTAGAAACAATTTACTAACGCTGCACTTTGACTGATACACAAAGACTTCCGACAAGCAAAATATTTATTGAAATTTAATGACACTAGTTGGTTGAGGAACTGGAAAGCTCTTTGTCATTGTTGGTAGTTTTATAGGCTTTGACCTCGTGAGTGCGGTCTCACAAAAAAAAAACATATGTTCGTTAGTTGCATTGAAATGTTCAGTGCATTATAACTGCTAAACATCTGATTGACTTTGACTGTAGACTTATTTTTAGTTTCTGCAGAGTATAAATGAGTTTGATCAAAACACATCTAAACCTATTTTAAGTGTAAAGAAGAATTGATTTCAATAATTGATAAAGTTTTCACCATTTTTACTATTGATAGCAAGGCTTAGGGTTATGCACTAAAATACACTTTTTTCATAAGAAGATTGTCACCGTTACTCAATAAACATTAAAGAATCCAACAAATTTGACATATTAGACACACTTAGGAGCAATACCTTTTTTCTTTGAGGATGAAAGTGTTACAAAAATTACTGAATTATATTCTGTATTTAACCAGCTTCCACTTGCTTTTTGAAAGTTTGAAAAAATACATTTAGAATATTGATCACTTAAAAGGGCATACGCTATGATTTAGACGAAAAATAACAGCAGTTTTTATTTCCAAAATTAATTAAAGTGGAATAATGAAGTTATAATTTGATTGATTGATTGGTGATTGCTTTACACCGCATCAGCCAAAAAAGGCTATATTTGGGCGAGAGCTATTTCAGATAACTTGCACTTAGCAGACAGTTTGGTCAATTTTGTTTTTTTAAAACATTGCTGACATATTAATGTTTTCCAAGACAATAATTCAACCTCATTTTGGTCTGTATACATGCAACATTTAATTTGACCCATAGTAGTAGATAGTTGCACATATGCTCAGCATGGTCAGATATGAAAAAGGAAGGTCAAAATTAAAAAAAGGGAGCCACCCATTGAACGATTTCGCTGACTGATTTGGCCAGCAAAAACTATTCTCTCACAGGTAAAACTAAAATTTTCATGCTTCCACTTTTGATTAGCTTGAGAGAAATTTTCTTTTAAAGTATAAATCTTTTATTGTATTTTGACAGCAGTCATATTGCCTGAAATATTTATGGAGAAGTGAATTAAAAACTTATCCTTTTTTTTTTTAAATATATTTAGTTTTTATAAAGGTTCAAAAGTTACTTCAAAGAATTGAAAATAAGGTTGGTTGATCCATTTTATGTTATTTATTTTTATGTGTAATGTTGTATATATATTTATATTTCATTTCAGAGTTCACTCACAGATGTTTAATTTATAATTTTGATTTTTGCAGATGCGGCCATGAGGATGTTTCAGTCATAGACCTTGAATGTGGCTCCGTTGTAGCAGATTAGGGAGAGTGGCATATAGATTTCCGTAGCTCTATACGATAGTAACAAGATCAATCTACTCTGAGCTTGTTAAAGGGCCTGTTTGATGAAAGTGACACCAACGTTCTCCAACATACTACCAATTTATAAATTTTATTTTTGTTACAGATTCCGGCCAGAGGATGTTTCAGTCATAGACCTAGAATGTGGCTCCGTTGTAGCAGATTAGGGAGAGTGGCATATAGATTTCCGTAGCTCTATACGATAGTAACAAGATCAATCTACTCTGAGCTTGTTAAAGGGCCTGTTTGATGAAAGTGACACCAACGTTCTCCGAAACACTACTAACTTATAAATTTTATTTTTGTTACAGATGCCGGACAGAGGATTTTTCAGTCCTAGACCTTGAAAATAGCTCTGTTGTAGCAGACCAGGAAGAATGGCATATCGGCTAGTCCATACATTCAAAACAAGCTTAATCTACTCAAAGCTTGTTAAAGAGCAGTGACAACAACTTTCTCCAACAAATCACTAATGTTTATTATGTTTCCATTTCAGAGTTCTTACAGAGATGTATAAGTATACTGTAATTATTATTATTTCTGACTGTCTTTAATGTTGTATGTGTGTTATTGTTTGTCTTGAAGAAATAAAATGTGGTATTCATGTCAATGGGATAAAACACACAGAAGAAATCAACTTGAATACTGTTATAATTCTTATCTGGATAATTAAAAAATAACCACATTGGACAGTATAAATGTTCATGTTCAGTAGCCATATGCAGGGTTAGAACAGATATGTTCTTAGTGAGAAATGTTTGATTCTGAAGTAAATGATGTAATTTGAGACTTTTACCTCCCTGGAACACAAAAATATATCCCGCCTCACAAATTTAGCTCGTGAAAAATCTCAATTTTCCCCCTTCTTTCATGAAGCACCACACAAAATTTTAAGTAGAAAGTATCAATGACCGAGAAAAGCTGAAATTGACTCTTTCATCATCAATCTGGAATTGGCTTATTTATACACGTACTAGAATTGCCACAATTATCCTCAAGTTTAAAACAGTCGACAGCATAATGATCATCGGTGATAAAACAGAAAGGAAGATACCAAAGGGGGACAATCTAAAGCCATGGGTTGAAGAAAGACGGACAATACATAACCAAAAGAAATGACAGACAAAAGTCAACAAAACTGTACACTGAAAACTAAGAATTGTAAAACACCAACCAAACCAAAGACCAGGGATGAATTCAGGTGCTGGATAGGGAAAGTATTTGATATGTTTAACAAATTTACAAAATTGATGAGGTTAAATTTTTTTTTCTTTCATTTGCACTTTCTTTAATTTTAAATTATAAATACCTTTGTGTCAAGTTAACAATGTCACAAAATATGCAAATACATGCATCAACTTTTAGTGTTTTTTCATCTTAATTTGTAATATCATGATGTTTAAAAATTTTTTACCTTCCATTGAACTATGAAAAAAAAATCAGTAATTACTTTCTTGAATAAAACCAAAATTTGGAATGTTATTTCACTCGAATTTACCCTAATTCATTTATATATAAATGATAAAATCCAAAAGATGAGTTTTTTACATTTATACAGCTCTTTACAAACTTAATTTCTACACTTTTTCACTAAAATGGTTATTTATTTTAACAGTCATGTGAGTCAAGTTAAGTAATGACAAATGTTGACTCATACTTACTGCATGAAAACACTGATATCTTGCATTACGGTAGGGAGAGAGAAAAAAAATCACACAATGAGAAGGGGAGGTAACTCTGATGAAATAGTGATACCAATCTGAAGTGGTATTTCAGCTAATTGATCCATTGGTGCTTTAAATTTGTGAAGTAAGATTCAGGGACAATATGCCAAGATAAAAGTCATGTATATTTTAGCCTCGGGGAAAGTTGAGGGGGATACAATGTGCTACCAAGGGTAATTTAGCATCATGGTAATGTGATGCTATATTGCTTGAACTTGATGCTATTTGAAATGAAATCAGTTTGCCTAGTTGAAAAAGCTTAATCCTATGAAACTCGGGTAAATACTTCATTTTCAAATTTACACTTGATGAAACCCTAATACAATAATGTATGCATGTGCAAAAAAAATATATGATTTGATTTTAAACATGCACACATTAATTTCTGAATTAATTACAGCATTGCTGATAAGAATTGAAAGATTTAAATTGAATCAATGGAAAATATTTTGACAATATTTTAATGTAAATTTAGATCTATATGTGAAATGTTTAGTAATTGGAAAAATATGTCTCGGTTCAGATTATTTGAATTTCATATTTTATTCTAAATATATATTTAAATCAAAATTTTAATCCAGTAATTTTTAAATGGGTATCAACTTTTGATGATTCAGAAATGCACACACTAATTTCTGAATTAGTTATAATATATGAAAAAGTTCATTTTGGATAATAATAAATATTTACCATCAAAACTTTTAACGATTTTTCCGAAAGATTATGATGAGCAATTTTTGATTGTAATAATTTTCGTCTTATTAACAATAACAGTAGCGAAATGATTATTTGATCCATGACAGCCAAGGACACAACACCTACTTAAAAGAGTTCTTTTTCATATACTCTAAACATGATAAAAATATTTATTTACAAAATTCTTCTAAAATATTATATGTTTAATTTAAAAAAAATTATTTTAATGAATTAAAAATCAGGAAGAAGATTGATTTAATTTGATTACAACATACAAAGAGTATTCCCCATTAATTTACAATAGGACTTAAATTTTCTTCTGGAATGCAGTAAAAAGATTTGTACATAATTTTCAATAGTTAAATTATGCATGTATTAATGTGCAACAACATGTCAAACATTAAAAATGGTGGTTGAAGATTAACCTCGGGGTAAAACTCCTTATTTAACGTGTTAATTTATTATCAAAAGAGATCAATGCAGAGATGATGATAGTTGCAATGACTTTGGAAGAGGTTTATTAGGTTGTACAATGTAAAACATTTCTCTGAATTTACTCAACAACTGTCATTTGATCCAATTTTTTTAAAACATTTTGAACATTGTCTTGTTAGCTCGATCAGTGCTTTTTTTTTAGGTGAAAATGGGTTTTGCAAAAAAGTACATGCAGTTTTGTTTGTAAAAAAAAAGATTATCTTTAAAATTAGCATTTCAGATTTATTTTTTTTGTAAAAATTTTCTTTTTTCACTACATTGTGATTGTCAGATTGTAGAATAACATAGTACTTGAAATTCATTTAAACTTTTGGTCAAGTGCATTCAAAGTTTCATAGCAGAACATTAGTCTTTTCAGTGATTTGGCGTAGACAAAGCAAATATCAAATTATCATTTCAGAAATACATTGTGCTTTGAGCGCTGCGTCTTAACTAACACATAACATAGTTACTTATTGGTGTATAAGCTTGCAGTAGGGTTGGTTATATCTTCTGTTTGGTTCAATTGTTCTTTGGATGGTTCTTTGGTTTTGTTATTCAGGGTATGGTGGTTATCATTCAAAGGAATCTATTTATGTAATTCTGAAATGAAAAATATTTGATATTTTTACAGTCATTTAGATAAAAAAAAAATCCAATGTTAGAGCATAAAACTGCTTTGAAATTTGAATCTGTACAATAGTCATACTTTTTTCAATTTCTTATTTTCAAATTTTTAAAACAAAATATCTTAATCAAAATCTAAATTATATGTGACATATTATGATGCATTGGAAATGGAAAAATTCCAAAACATGTTTTTGTATATTAAGTTGAATTCAGGTGTAGTGAAAAATGATCCAAAATGATAAATTTTCTTCAGCTTCTTCAAAATTGTTTCTGGGTATCTACTTTTTCAAAGCACTGATTGATATCAAGGTAATCATGAGGTAAAATACATTTTTAGTACAGTCAAGCCATGACAAAACTTCTGTCATACAAAAAATATTTTGACGTTTAATCAACTTTTTTTTTTTTTAGAGGAATCATCATACTGAGCACAACGGTTGTTAATTCTTAAATAACTGAAAGCTTGGAAAAGCATTTAATTTTTGGTGAACAATTCTTAATTTTTATAATATAAATTTTATAATCACTTTGTTTTGACTAGAAACAAAGAAAATAAGTGAAAATAATATTAATAATTTCCAATAACAAAACAAACTTCATTCTGAGTTATCTGAAACTAGCATCATCTCCAAGAGTTATTTCAAGTTATCGTACAGTAGTTATCTCTCTTTGTTTCAAACATCTGAACCTTGGGTTAATTTTCAACTATGGTTTTGACAAATTCTCCATACAAGCCTAAAGAATTTTTTTTGTCAAATACTAAATTTATGGTTCAACTGAATCCACAAAAAATTAGTAACACATGAATAATAATGAATCCACAGTATTCTATTTTTTCTTGCTATTTCTTTATACTGCCATAAACCAGTACTTTGTAGTAAGGGAGATAACTTGCTTCAAATTTTGATTTTATTAATTTCAAGATTGTAAAAAAAAACTTTGGAAACAGGCTATTTTCTATGTCTGCAATGTCCGTTTGGCCTATGACTTCCCTTTAATATATATATTATATTTCTATTCTATTTAAAAATATAAAGTAACTATTTTGTTAATTATTATTGCATGATTAACAACTGGTATTAATTTTTTTATTTTTTTTTTTTTTATCCCATTTAACAATTACTCATCATGATTTGTAGAAAAGGTTTGTAAAGTTTGAGCTTTTTTATTTCAAATTTTACTGTTTAATAGAATATTTCTCTTTTTAACTCCCCGAACCATTCTGTGATCAATGAATTAAATTATATAAAACCTTATATATTGGCTATCTTACAGAATTCTTGAAATAATTATACTTTTTGTATTCAAAAGTAGATAGTGAGCAGGATTATTTCAAGATCACAAAAAAGAAAAATGCTGGTCCATTTATTTATTTTCATCCTGTGGACATCAAAAGATTATGCCACGCAAAAATGTTCAAATGAATGTGCATTAACTATTTGAATTGTCATAAGTTAGTTGAAATGTGAAGTTCATTTTATACAATTCGGATCTTTTATTGAAATAGGTGTTAAATTGATCTTAACGGTATCATATTTTATGAATTACAACAAATTAATTTGCCCTTTGGAATCAAAGCATTGTATCTTTTTCTAATAACATTACAAAATATTTTGTAATGATGTGTATTTGGTAGTTATATATAAATAAAGGACTTGCCATTATAAAATAATTTAAAAAAAATTAGTAAAACCTGAAACTTCGGCTATTTTTAGTTTAATCCTTTTTGAAACTCGCCAGTCTAAGAGGAATCTGAGGAGCTTGACTCCTTTTAACAGGGATCCCACATTAGCCTCAGTATACATTAGTCCATATTAATCAGACTGCTTCCATTATGACAAAGATCCTTTTCCAGACTCCCAACAATTTTCAAGAATTGTATACAATCATCTTCTATTAACTGTTAACCAAACAGTTAAAGATTTATATTAGATCCTGTTCCAGACGGGTTTTTTTTTAAAATCACTTAATGAAGGAAGCCAGACTATGTTAGGTTTAACCGGGAATCTCTTTTCTTTTCCCAAAAGCAAAAAAGAACGGTTTCCTGTAATTATTTATTGACTGCAGCTGGTTCTGTATATTTGTTATCTATGTTTAAGGAACCAGTGGTTCCCAAGAGTTACCTTGTGTCAGTCCATCTCTATTAACGACAAGATATCAGTGTTTTTCCTTCCTGTCCAACAAGTGTCATTGGAACGAGTCTTATGAAAAACAAATTTTGATATGCATGACCAATCAATATGCCATTAATCATAATTTTGGAACAAAAACATAACTTTTTAAATTGTAAATTTTGAAACTAAACTGTTCTTCTTCAAGTATTATAGTTTAAAAAAACAAATTTATTGAAGTATAACATGCAATTTGAAAAAACAAATTTATTGAAGTATAACATGCAATTTGAATTTTGAAAATTAATTTTTATTATAAAGAATCAGTATTTTTATGCCCCACCTACGATAGTAGAGGGGCATAATGTTTTTCGGTCTGTTCGTCCGTCCATTCGTCTGTCTGTCCCGCTTCAGGTTAAAGTTTTTGGTCAAGGTAGTTTTTGATGAAGTTGAAGTCCAAACAACTTGAAACTTGGTACACATATTCCCCATGATATGATCTTTCTAATTTTAATGCCAAGTTCGAGTTTTGACCCCAATTTCACGGTCCACTGAACATAGAAAATGATAGTGAGAGTGGGCATCCTTATACTATGGACACATTCTTGTTCTTTCTAAATTTTTTCCTAAATTAGCCTTTCATACTACATAGTACCATTTTGCATCATATTTGTATTTTTTATTTCAGTGTTTCTTAACTGTACCACCGCAACTTCACACAAAGATGACACACATGTTGAAGTTGTGTACCTGCTATTATGGAATTGCTTGAGGCATTTTTCCCCATTTGTCCAAAATTTACAAAGATGGTACCATTTTGTATAATCAACTCCTGCCGTTTTCAATCTAGATCTGTGAAACTTTACACAATGATTGCACAAATATTTAACTTGTTCACTTAATTGGTACTATGGAATTGTTCAGTAATTTTTTCCCTATTTTTTCCAACTTGGGAACTTAGTCATTTTTCATTTAAAAATTTCAACAGATGGTAAAAATTTTTGTTTTTAACCCATATTTTTGGAACTTCACAGATAGTTTGCAAATCTATTGAGGTTGAGCATCATCTCCCATTTTACATCTTATATTTCCATATATATAAATTTCAGTATAGACCATTCTCCATTGTTTTAAGAACAATCTGCACAAATCAGCTATTTGAGGCTTTGATCAATTTTTGGAATACATGTATATGCATTACCACTATACCATGAGAATTGAGCATGCATTCACACCTATGTGCATGAGTAGTAAACCTTAAAAGGAGAGGTATTCTATTAAACTATGCTTCAAAATATTAAAAAAATGTTGATGATTGATAGATGTTGTTTAGGCAATTACTGTACTGTCTTTTTTTTATTACATTTGTATAAGTATTTACATATCAGATGTCTGCTAACTGATATATAAGCTATTATTTAGAGCTCTGTAAATAAAAAAAAAATGTAAACATAGTTCTAAATAATACTTGTAATGGGTGGAAGAAATAGTGGGGTACTGAACACATTTGGTGAATTTTCAAAATACAAGTTACTTATTTTAAGGCACATCTGGTATTTTTACAGTATTTTATTAATGAATATAAAAATTATTTGTATTTTACATTGAGAATTTCTCCAATTGAAATGATTGGAAAAGAAAATATTGTGAGATGCTTTGGAACATGCTGGTGACTATTGAATATCTTATTAAATACAATGGATTCAAAGACATTTCATTAATTGGATAACATGGATTCAGTGAACTGATAATAACCTATGCTGAAAAGCATAAAAAAAGCAGCCAGGATAACAGCTCTAAGGAAGATGGTCAATTAAATCTTCAACCAAATCTGAGGCTTTACCAAGAAAATAAAAAGGCAAGTTTATTCCAGCCAAACAATTGCTATGCATTCTCTAGAAAAAATTGATAAAAAGTGCATGTTAACACAACAAACAGCATCCTTATCATCTACATGCAAAACACCATTGACTAATTAACTTGACCAGTTTAATATTTTAAGATACCAGCTACATGAACAAAATTTTCTATCAAAATAGCAAAAGTAAATTAAACCAAGGGGAGTCTAGTACAATTAACAGCAAGATTTATTTATTCAATGGGAGATAACTACTTGTTAAATATGTAGATGATTTTTTGTGCAGTTGAAATTCAAATCATATAATTATGTTTTTCCCTCTTTAATATTAATTTTACAGACTGGTGTTGATGCTATACTATTTGTGTACATAAAGTAAGAAATCAGAACAATGTTTAGTAAGTTTTAGGTTGACACAGAAATGGATTTGTAAAATATATAATGTCAATTTTAATTCCATTTTAGGATGTTTCTGTGACACAATTTTCATGGTGTGGGAATAAGACTTGGTGGTCGTATACAGCTAATATGTAGGTAGGTACCAGTGTGTTATTCCTGTTTTGAAAAAAATAAATATATTTTAAAAAGTATTTAGAAATATAATGTGCTCTAGGCTTGAAAGTTTATAAGAGTTTGGTCAGAATTCTCTTTCTTTAAAAGTACCATTATATGAGTGAATTAAAGGATTGGAATTGATTATGTAATATTTTGTTGGGTTGTCTGATAGCTGTCTAATCGAAATGTTCTCATCTATTTTACATATACATAACCCATTTCTATATAATATACATACAGTAAACCATTAGTGATCCTATTAAACAATTTTGAATAACTAAGCATTTTATATTTCAGGTTGGCATCACAGCTTGTCTGTAAGGATTGAGGCTGGGAAGGGCCATTGGAGCTGACTTTTTTGGTAAGAACCAAAGGCTTAGATTTATGAACTATTCATCCAAGAGCATGTCAATGTCCAAGATTGGATATAATTGAATATATAATCTCGAAGGAGGTATCAAGATAAATAAGGAACATGGAAAATTGTAATTTAGGAAATTTTCTTTATTTTGTTATCAAATGTTGTCTCCATATATAGAGATAAAAAGATGTAATATGATTGCCAAGGAGACATTTATCAACCAGAGAACAAATGACATGGATGTAAGCAACTAAAGGTCAGTATATGGCCTTCAACAATAAGTAAAACCTATACTGTACAGTTGGCTATAAAAGTCCCCATCATGACAAAATGTGAAACAATTCAAATGAGAAAACCAACAGCCTGATTTATGATAATCAAGAAATATATATGTCAGACATCAACCAACTCTTGCTTATCCATTTTGCTATAAAGACTGGTAGTTTAAAATTGATTTCAACAAATCACTTTAAAGCAAAGTAAAAGAAATGTTATCAGGGGTGTGGAAATATTTGTTGTGACCACTTGCCCCTGAAATTGTAAATTTTACTTGTCCGGAAGAAAAGTTAGTTGCCCTGATTTCTTAATGAATTTTGGAATGAAGATGTATTTAAATGTAATCGTGTATGTTTCTAAAACACAATGAAAATGCTATTCATGGTTGTTGTATGTTAGGAGAGTAAAAATATAAGTAGAGTATACACCAATGAGATAGAAACCAACCAAAAAATTAACTTTAAACTAAAGAATCTAGAGGCCAATTATGCAAATTATTTTCGATGCTAGCTTAAGAGGAACCTGGGAGATTATATAATAAATTATATTTTATCATTCTGAGCCTGTGGGAAGTTTTAAAGTTAAAGAAGAGATGAAAACCAAATAATGGATAATTCACTTTTGGTAGGCCAATTGTAAATTTGAGATTATTTTAGATAAGTAAGCAAAATCAAAACATTATAGAACTTTAAAATCCTCTATTCTGTTTATTTTCATGCTATTTGTCCTTTGCTGCTGGAACTGATTCTGTTTCTTGTCAAAACCAAACAGTTTCATTTTTGTCTCGCCTTGACAGAGTCAAAAAGCGAGACATAGTTATGCTGTTTCCGGCGTCGGCGGCAGAGTCAACAATGTATTAGTTTGTGATTAGGTCTAGTTCATGGTGAACCACTAGTGGTAGGTCAATGATATTTGGTATGCAGTTGTATTAGCATTAGCACATCTCATTACCATTAAGATTATTTGGCCCCGCCCCCTCAGTCAAGGTCTATTGACTTTGAAACTTTTCATAGTTTACATGTATTAGTTTGTGATTAGGTCAATTTATGGGGAACCACTAGTGGTAGGTCAATGATATTTGGTATGCAGTTGTATAAGCATTGGCATATCTCATTTCCATGGAGATTATTTGGCTCCGCCCCCTTAGTCGTGGTCTATAGACTGAAAATTTTGTTAAGTTAACATGTATTAGTTTGTGATTAGGTCAGTTCAAGGGGAACCATTAGTGGTAGGCCAATTTTAATTGGTGTTCAGTTGTATAAGCATTAGCACATCTCATTTCCATGGAGAATATTTGGCCCTGCCCCCTCAGTCATGGTCTATTTACTTTGAAACTTTTGCTTAGTTTACATGTATTAGTTTGTGATTAGATCAGTTTCAGATGAACTGCTAATGTTAAGTCAATGATATTTGGTATGCAAATTTATTGGCATTTGCAAGTATCGTTTCCATGGAGATTATATAGCCCAACCCCTGATCATGGTTCATTGACTTTGAAACTTTTACATAGTTTACAAGTTAATGTTTGTGTTTAGGTTTGTTTAAAGGGAACGACTTATAATAAGTCAATGGTATTTGGTATGCAGTTATATTAGCATTGGCACATCTCATTCCATGGAGATAGTTTAGCCATGGACTTTGAATATTTGCATAACTTACATGTTAAAGTATTGCTATTTTAATTTCAACATTTGCATTATCAAAATTACAAAAAGGGGAGACATATCTCTGTGATAACAGTTTATTTATGAAACGCCTCCTTCCCGTTGGTCAACATTTGAGTGATGACCTATCTAAATATGTTCATCCAACTCAAACGATCATTTAGTTTTCATTCTTCAGAAATCAGAGCTCGAAATTAATAATGACCATTTTCAGTGTATTGTTGCTATAACCTGATCGACGATCCCGGATCAATGGGAAAAAAATTGCAGAATATTAATGAAAACCGTGTCCGCATACTTATTTTTTGTTGTTTGACAATCGATCTATTTCTTGATCATTGATGTTGTTTTACTTAAACATGTTGCCTTCGTCTTATTATTTGACATTTTTCTACTTTGATGAATAAATTTTGAGGACTTTTCTATATGATTATGAAAATTAACATTGTCAAGCAACATTTTTTTATGTGTCCACAGGCAACAAAGAAACAAAAAATCGGTCAAATGTACGAGTCGGCATAGCATTTCCACACCCCTGGTTATATGCATCATAATTGTAATGCCCGTTTTATTATTCTTATGCCTTGAATATTGTTTTAATTTTCAAATAGTTTTGACAGATATAAATAAGAATGTATATTTCTTTTTCAGGTACCTTTTAATGTTGGCTGCATGATATGGTTGTGTGATATAACAGTAAATAATGTAATTCAGACAATTTTTGTGTATGTTTGAGAAAATGTAATTTTTTACAATAAAAAAAAAAAAAATGTGTAAAGATTCTCCATTTTCAACAAGATTGGAAGTTGAAGGTTAACTTGGTATTTGAAATTTCAAAAGTTCTCTTTCTTATGTCCATTAAAACCTGTGGCTATATTCTGGTATCTCTACTCGTGTCCATTATTATCTTGACATTTTTTTTGTCATGCTTATGGATACTGAACTGATTTTGGTCTGTAGCTTTGTAATGATGAGATCATAGTTCAGATCATATTCATTATTTTTTTCCCATGTGATTAGATTTAATTTGAAAATGAAGTGAAACGGACCAATTTTAAATGGACCCATTTTAGATATATTGATAATGGTCAGTGTTTAGTCATAACACTTCCAGTAGGTTAAGAATGGAGAATCTAAAAAAAAAAAAAAAAAAAAAAAAACGAAAAAAATTAATGTATTTTTTGGGTTTCCTGAATTGTTAAATATATATTTTTTCCAACCTTTTTGTTATTTTAAGCTGAGTTTTTAGCTCAAAACAATTATTTCACTAGAAGCATAGTAAAGGAATATCTTGGTAAAAAAAAAAGATTGATTGGTCGATTTTTGTTGTGAAATACCATTCAGCATGATTTGTTATTATTATGATGACCATTTTTTTTATTGGTTGGTCGAGTAACAGGAGAGAACCACTAAATTTAGGCAGGAAAACTGGCAATCCTAGTCAATTAAGATTTGAGTAGACTCGGGTACTGAAGGCATCTACCCCATACTGGGTTTGAACTCTCAACCTCAGTATTAACAGGCTGCTGATAAAGTACCGGTAGTTGAACTACTTAGACCACTCTGCCACTAAGACCACCTAGGTGAAAATTGATGTAATATGTTATTAAAATGTGATTTTTTTTTTTTAATTATTTTTTTAATTTTAATTTTACTAATTTTTGTAAAATATAGCAATGAAGTGGAGTCCTAACAGGGTGAAATTTAGGTCAAAGGGAGGTAATTTATTAAACCCCTGTTTAACTCCTTATTCTTGAAACTCCCTCAGTGTTAGCTTTTATTTTACTTAGATATTTATGTTTGTATAATTTATTTTTTCATATCGGATGTAAACTAGCTAATACAGACTATTATTTGGAGCTCTGTAATTAAAAAAAATATAAACAGAGCTCTAGATAATAGATATGCGGGGTGGGAGAAATCATGGGTCCCTAGAAATGATTAGGGAAACTTTTTTTTCAAAAAGGTTATTCGTTGAAAGTGCATCTGATATTTTTTATACATAGAACTTTATTTTTAAAAACTAATTGACAAAAAATAGTTCAACAATAAGATGAGGACATCAACCTTGGCAGCCAGGAGAGCAGCTCCTTGGAAGATGGTTAACTAAATCTCAACCAAGTCTGAGGCTTTACCAAGAAAATAATAAGGCAAGTTTATTTCATCCAAACAATAACTATACATTCTCTAGAAATGTTGGATAACGTTGCATTCTATCGTTAGCATGCAAATCACCATTGAATTAATTTACCAGTTTTTAATTTTAAGTTACCAGGTACATGAACAAGATTTTCTAATTAGCAATAGTAAATACAGAGAGAGGAATACAACTTCAAGGGGAGACCAGTACAAATAACAGCA
This sequence comes from Mytilus californianus, assembly GCF_021869535.1. Taxonomy (NCBI): domain Eukaryota; kingdom Metazoa; phylum Mollusca; class Bivalvia; order Mytilida; family Mytilidae; genus Mytilus; species Mytilus californianus. Next base: position 86,414,582 of record NW_026262701.1, read on the forward strand.
AGATTTGTTTATTCAATGGGAGAAAACTCTATTATAAAATGTGCAGATGATTTTTGTCCAGTTGAAAGTCAAATCACAAACCTTTTGTTGACTTTTTTTCTGTTTTTCCATTTTTGTCTCACCTGCGATGAAAGTCACGGAAAACGAGACATAGGGATTGCTTTTCCGGCAAAGACAACGGCTGCAGTGACGGTGTTAACAATTAAGTTTTCTGCTCAAGTTAGTTTGATAGGAACTACTTGTGATAGTAATGAATCTTCATACAAAATATCAATGATCTATCAGTACATATCAGTTTAACGACAATTTTCAGGCCCTGCCCACTAGGCCATGGTCCAGTGACTTTGAATAAATTAGCCATTTTAAATGTTAAGTTGTCTACTTTGTTAGATTGATCTGAACTACTGGAGATAGATCGATGATGTTTTGTTTGAAGTTGCATTGCTATCAGTGCATATCAGTTTGATGACTATTTTCAGGCCCTGGCCCCTAGGCTATGGTTCAGTGACTTCCAATTAATTAGCAATTTTCAATCAGTTTTCTGCTAAATTAGTTTGATATGAACTACTTCCTATAGATCAATGATATTTTCTATAAAGTTGCATTACTATCAGAACATATCAGTTTGACGACTGTTTCAAGGACCTGCCCCCTAGGTTATGGTCCAGTGACTTTCAATCAATTAACAATTTTCAAAGTTTTCTGATTTAGTTAGTTTGATAGGAACTACTTACAATATACAATATTTTCTATAAAGTTACATTGATGTCTGTACATCTCAGTTTGTCAACCATTTCGAGGCTCTACCTACTAGTTAGTCCAGCTACTTTGAGTTAATTAGCAATGTTGATGTCCATTAGATTGACTTTTTCTGAATTTTATGCCGACAGGCGAAACATATTTCTGTGTCAACAGTTTTAGATTATTTTTCTAACTGGTGTTGATGTTATGCTATTATGCCAATGTAGTAAGAAATCAGAACAATGTTTAGTAAATTTTAGGTTGACAGAGAAATGGATTTGTAAAATATATAATGTGTCAATTTTTAATTTCATTTTAGGTTATTTCTGTGACATGTTTTCATGGTGTGGCAATAAGACTTGGTGGTCTTATACAGCTAATACGTAGGTAGGTACCAGCATGTTATTCCTGTTATGAAAAAAAAAGTATTATAAAAATTATTTGGAAATATGTGATCTAGGCTTAAAGGTTTATATAAGAGTTTGGTCAGAATTCTCTTTTTATTTTATCAGTACCATTATGTGAGTAAAAGGATCTGAATTAATTATGTAAAATTTTGTTGGGTTGATTGATTGCTGTCTTATTGATATATTCTCAACATCTATTACATTTATATATAACCCATATCTATTTAATATACATACAGTATACCAACACTGATCTTTTTAAACAATTTTGAATGACTAAGCATTTTGTATTTCAGGTTGGCTTCGCAGCTTGTCCGTAAGGATTGAGGCTGGGAAGGGCCATTGGAGCTGACATTTTTGGTAAGAACCAATGCTTAAGATTTATGAACTACAATGTCTTCATTTAGACCATGTAAATGCCCTAAATTTTTAATTATGCACAGATGTAGATCTTACATTTTAAAGTTTTCTTAAGTTTATGATATATATATTACATGTATATATATATCTAAAAATAAAGAGATGGTGTATGATTGCCCATGAGACGACTATCAACCAGAGACCAAATGACATGGATGTAAGCAACTAAAGGTCACCTTGTGGCCTTCAACAATGAACACAACTTATACTGTACAGTTAACTATAAAAGTTTCCAACGTGACAAAACATGAAATAATTCACACAAGAAAACAAACAGCCTTATGTTTTTTCATCTTTTTTTGCTAATAAAGACTGGTAGTTTAAAATTTATGCCAACAAATCACTTTAAACAAAGCAAAAGAAATGCTATATGTATCATAATTGTAATGCCTGTTTAATTATTCTCATACCTGCCAACCTCTGAAACTGTCAAAGAAGGAGATCTCCCCCTCAGCTATGACAGCTGAGAGGGAAATTTTGCGCGAACGACATTTTCAAGTTAAATATATGACGTGTTTACCTATTCATCTACAAAACACCAATAAGAGTTAATAAATATACTTTATTTCTTCAATTCATGGTTATAATCTATACAAGGTGTTATTTTTTAGCCTTTTTCAATTCCTCTGAGTTTCATAACTCATAACATTCCATATTTTGATTTTGTTGTGAGTCTCACACAAAGCATGCTTTCAAACATCGTAGAGACCACCAGAAGAAATCAAAAAGTTGATTGCACATGATATGCAGAAAGATTCATTGCCAAGTGAACTTGGCAGTAAAAATTGAAAATCTTTCATTCAAATCTGCTTGACATTTAGATTTGCAGTTATCTATTTCTTCTTTTTTAAACTGCCGCTTGGTCCAGACAAAGACCTCAAATGATCGCCGATTGTTTATTTATTTCTATTGAAAGTGATGAAAAATCCAGAGAATTACGAATGCGGGTTATTCCAGGTCAAAATATCCGAAAGCGGGAGATTTCCGGAATTTCGTCGTTTGCACGGAAGACTCCCGCTCAAAACGGGAGGGTTGGCAGGTATGTATTCTTATGCCTTGAATATCGTTTCAATTTTCAAATAGTATTGACAGATATGTTTAAGAATGTATATTTCTATTTCAGGTAACTTTTACTGCGGCTGCATGATATGGTTGTGTGATATAACAGTGATTAATGTAATTCAGACAATTTTTGTGTATGTTTGAGAAAACGTTTGTAATTTTTTACAATAAAAGAAAAAGAAAATGTGTAAAGATTCTCCATTTTCAACAAGAACAATTGGAAGTTGAAGGTTATAACTTGTATTTGAAATTTCAAAAGTTCTCTTTCTTTTGACCATTAAAACCCATGGCTATATTCTTGTATCTCTACTCGTGTCCATTATTGTCTTGACATTTATTTTGTCATGCTTATGGATACTGAATTGGTTTTTGGCATGTAGTTTTGTAATAATGAGTTCATAGTTCAGATCGAATTCATTATTTTTTTCCCCTGTGACTAGATTTAATTCAAACTTTGACAATGAAGTTAAAAAGACCAATTTTAAATAAAGACCTACTTTAGATATATTGATAATGGTCAGTGTTTAGTCATAACACTTCCAGTAGGTTAAGAATGGAGAATCTAAAAAAAAAAAAAAAAAAAATACGAAAAAAAACTAATGTTATTTTATTGAAATGTATTTTTTGGGTTTCCCAATTGTTAGACTGATATATATCTTTTCCAACTTTTTGGGTTTTTCTTAGCTGAGTTTGAAACTATAAGCATAAAAACTTAAGAATATTTTGCCGAGTTGACGAGCATCTTGGTAAAAATAGATTGATTGGTTGATTTTTGGTTTTTAACACCACATTTAGCACAATGGGCTATATCTTGGCTGCAAAATTTTATTGGTTGAGGAGTCCAGAGTGTCTGGAGAAAAACTGACCTGCAGAAAAAATACCATTCCTAGTCAATTAAGATTGGAGTAAAACTCCCCTACCACATGCATTGTTCTAACTCACAGCCTCAGTGTTGACAGGCTTAAGTGATACAGTAGTTAAACTACTTAGACCACTTTGCCACCAAGGCCCTAGTTGAAAATAAAAGTACTAAATATGTTATTGGAATGTGTTGGATTTTTGTTATCAAATGATTTTTTTTTAATTATATTTTATTTTGTATATGTGTATATATAGCAAGGATGTGGAGTCCTAGCAGTGTGAAATTTATGTCAAAGGGAGGTAATTTATTATACCCCTGTTTAACTCCTCATTCTTGAAATTTTCTCAATGATAAGGAATATAGAATTTTATTTGTATGATTATTCACATTTGTTTAAATATCAGATGTATAGCAGCTAATATGGACCATTATTTAGAGCTCTGTAAATAAAAAATAATGTAAGCAGAGCTCTAGATAATATATATGTAGGGTGGGAGAAATTATGGGTCACTTCAAATTATTTGGTGAAATTTTCAAAAAAGGTGATTAATTGAAAGTGCATCTGATATTTTGTATATATATAACTTTACTTCTAAAACAATAGGACAAAAAAAATTGACATTAGGACAATGAGGAAAGCCACCTTGGCAGCCGGGAAAGCAGCTTTAAGGAAGATGGTCAAATAAATCTTCAACCATGTCTGAGGCTTTATCAAGTAAAATATGTTGTAAGTTATTGTAATAATAATATTATAGGCATTTAAAATTGTTTTTTTTTCTTACTGGGTCTTTTCTGTCAAAGTTTGATTTTGTGGTATCTACATCACAACATATTTTTGTCGAGCCTTCGACTTTTGTCGAAAAAGCGAGACATAGCGATCCTACACTCCGGCGGCGGCGGCGTCCACAAATATTCACTCTGTGGTTAAAGTTTTTGAAATTTTAATAACTTTCTCAAACTATCCTGAATTTCTACCAAACTTGGACAGAAGCTTTTTTATGATCATAAGATAGTATCCAGAAGTAAATTTTGTAAAAAAAAAATTCCTGTTTTTCCGTATTTTACTTATAAATGGACTTCGTTTTTCTGCCAGGAAACATTACATTCACTCTGTGGTTAAAGTTTTTAAAATTTTAATAACTTTCTCACTATCCTGGATTTCTACCAAACTTGGACAGAAGCTTGTTTATGATCATAAGATAGTATCCAGAAGTAAATTTAAAAAAAAAAAAAAAAAAACGTTTTTATGTTTTTTACTTATAAATGGACTTAGTTTTTCTGCCAGGAAACATTACATACAGCCTGCAGTTAAATTTTTTAAAACATTTATTAGATTCATAAACTATCCTGGATTTTTACCAAACTTGGACAGAAGCTTCTTATAATAAAAAAATTGTATCGAGAGGAATATTTTTATTAAATTTTCCTCATCTCATTTTTGTTGAGCCTGCAATTAACAGCAAAAGTAGGCGAGACACTGGGTTCTGCGGAACCCTCAAGAATTTTTGTTATTAGCATAATAAAAGAACAGCGTTCCATTGTCCTCTGTGTTGTACATACGGGTATTAGATCGATCCAAGGGCAATGATTGAAAAAAAAAATTTTTGTTCTTTAAAACTTTTTACAAATATCTTGGAGAAATGAAGGATTTAGAGCAAATACATTGCAATTTCCAATATAATTAATATTTCCTAAGGGTATAACACTTAAAAAAATTTGGTTGGCACTGATTTTCAAATTTGAGACATTGCTGATATAAAGTTTTGATATAGATTTGATAAAAATCTGGCAAGGATTGTACACATGAGAGTGCTAACAGTACAATTTTTCATATAATTAATATTTCCAAAGATGCACAGACGGACGGATGGATGCCCGGTATTTCTATTGTCCCCTGCAATGCTTTGTGTGGGGGAGAATAACCACACTCATTTGTTTTAGATGTATATATTTGTTTTCTTCCTTTGATATCAAGTTTATGTATTGGAGATGATAATAAACAACAATATTATATGAAATAAAACACAGCATGATTATGTTAAAGTGTCTTTGAACATACATATTTACTCTTTTTTTTCAGGTTGTAATAACAATGTGTTCATGGTGTTGGGAGTAAGACTTGGATATCTCATACTGTTAACATGTTGGTAGGTATTGAAGGTTTTTGGAATGATTTAAAAAGTCTGTGACATCAATTATGATCAATTACATTAAGTACAAAAACATTAATTATAATGAATAATGAGTATACTTTGTTTAGGGACTAATCATTTTTTACCTAGGAGGGGGGCTGGTCATTTTGAAATCACACACATAAATTTTCCTGACCCCCCCCCCCCCCATAATATTTCACTATTTTTATTTTACCCCCCCCCCCCCCCCCCCCTAAAAACATTTTAAAAGAATGTGATCCAACCTCTATTAAACATGCCAAAATTTTAACATGCAAAACACTTACCTTTGACACACATGATATGTATGATATAGTTGAAGATTCAAAAGTTCACAAATGTTTCATTTGAGATAAAATTGATCCCCCACTTTGAATTTATAAAAAAAATTGAACCCCCCTTTTCCACTTACAGAAAAAAACTTGATCCCCCCTACATTTTGACAAGCCCCCACTCCCAGGTAAAAAATGAATTCCAATTGCTCTGCATATATGAAGTGGTCCAATATAATGGAATATATCTTGATTTTTTTTTAATTTTCAAAATTTAAGCTATGAATTTGTTGAATACCAAATATTTTTTCCCATGAATATTTGTTGTTACCCAAGTACTATTTTAAATATTTAAGATGTAAAGATTTTTTTTGAAAGATTTTAGAATAACTAACCAACTTTTTATTCCAGGTTAGCATCATGTTTCCATAGGGTTACTTGATGGGTAGTAATTAGAGCTGTTTTAAGGTGAGAATTTATTCATCTGCATACAACTTAATTTTATTAATGTTATGTTATGGTGTATGACTCTAAATATTTTTATTGCACCTAAGGTAAATTAGTGACGTTATGATTGGTTTAACACCATCACATGGTGATCCCTATGGATCCCTATGGGGTCAGTAGATTTCATATGGAGTTCATGATGTCACATCTACTATAAATGGTGACATCTATTTAAATCTTAATGTTTATTCTTAGTACAAAACTTGGCAAGAAAAGTCCTGTGTGTGATATATTTGTTATATGGTTAGTAAAATCCGTAGCGGATTTGGCCTTCAGCCTCACCCCCTATGGATTTTACTAACCCTCTATGGATCCGTAGAGGGTCAGGAGCAAACCATATCAATTATAATAGATAAATCATAGATTTCAATACAGTCTACTTTTTCTTTTACTTTCAGAGTAGATCAGATACATTTATATTACAGCAGGTTTATATGTCCCTTCTCAGTCAGTTTCTTATATTCAATCTTTGCCTCATTTCTCATTGATAAATGTTTTACCCTATTAGCAGGTAAGGGAGATAACCCCTTTGATTGCCAAAAAAATTAATTAAAATCTGTTTCTCACGAATTATATGATTTTGTAGGATAAAATTGTCCAAAAGAATTTTCACCTCGCTATGCCTGACAGTTTATGTACTGTTTTAGAAAATTATGCCACCCTTTTCGAAAATCCAGGATCCACCGCTGTGTTAATTTTATTGGAAAAATCTCTCAAATTTTATTATACCCCTTAAGATTATTTTGATATTAAGAAGTGACAATTGAAATTTATCTTCATTTCTTTTTCAGTTGAAAGTGTTTCTGTTGCTGCCCTTGTATGGTAGAATCCTCAGACAATAATCCTGCAAACCATCTATGAACTAGTGCTATCTATTTTAGTAGAATCTGTAGACAGTGGTCTTGTAAGCTGAAGAATGAATTGTTTACATTTTTTTTTTATGCTGTATTGAGTTATCCAAATTTTTCAGTATTTTTTACTTGCATTTAATTATAGTATTGTGATTGTTGAAAAATAAAACTGTGAAATTATTGTTATTTGAGGGGTCCCGAAGGTATGCCATATGGTTTCACAAATTACCCATAAGACATACATCAGTTTACATATATTTTTTCAAGTTATGTACAGGTAAGTCTTACAAGTGCTTTGTGAAATTGATTTTGCCTGTTAGAAACCAATAAAGTAGGACTTTGATGGCCAAATTCTAAAGGGACTATAAAAAATTCCCTGTTACACAAAAAGTACAGAATTTTTGATGCAATATAAACTTGGTGACTGAAAGTAAAAATATTTGGTTAGTTGGTTGTGTTTGATTCCACTTTCTGTACATTTATACAAATTAATGGCTGTCAGTTTTATTTATTGGCTTTTTTTATATATTTTAAACTTATTATTCAACATCTGAGGCCACTCAAGGGAAAATAATTAAGTTTTTGCAGTTTGTTTTATTTTTTCATTTTTATGTGATTATTTTCATGTTTTTTTTTTCATTAATTATTATTCATATTTTAAGGTTTGTTTTTGAGGATTGTACTCAACTTCTTAAAAAGTAAGATTAATCAGGAACCTGTTAAAAAAGTTTTCCAGGATGAAAACATGATAATGTGATATGAATATAGATTATAGACCCTGCTTTGTACTAGACCAGCACGCTGAGCTGGATTTTTAAATGTAATAGTCCACAGGAAGACATGTCACCATACCGGGACACATTATTCTGACTTCCAGCCGACCAGTCTTTGCTGTTACTCCTAAATGCTGCATGCTTTGCAGGGGAGCATCAAATACCAATTATCAATTCTTCTGTTTGACCCAGCTTGGGATCAAATCCCATGACCTTCTGCACTCGAGGCGAGCATGTAATGGGCTGTTAAAGAAGATTTGTCGGTCTGTTTGTCCATCATCATCATCTCTCATCCACATCTAATATACTATTGAAAGATTTTCATTGAAATTTTCAGATTATCTTCTGTAACTAATGGCATTGTGTATTTCATTTCATTATAATGAAATTTTGGGGTTCCTAATTGAATTGAATGGACCCTTTAAATATTTTGATTAACTTGGGAAGCAACAATTTCATCTTTTGAATGATAGGTTGGTTGTAATATTTTTTTATTGTTTTTAATCTTGTTTTTATTAGTTGGATCTCATTATGACAAAATTTTCATAACATTAACAAAAATTCAGAATAAATTCTACTTTGACTATTATATCACCACTGTTATTTTCAAGTAAATTTTATCAGGCTTTGCTATAGCAAGATTTGTATTTTATCTGCTTTTATATTATTTTAGTGGTTTTTATGTGATTTTATTTGTTTTTATTGTCAAATCTTGTTATACCAAACCGTAAACAAAGTTTGGGTGGAAAATTTTGGTTATAATACAAAATATTTATTTACATCATGAGATCTGACAATTTTATTCTTTAAAAAAGAAAATGAATACATTTTACTGATGCTGAGACCATGAAGATTTACCAAATTGCAAGATTCATGGATGCCATTTCAGCTACAAAAATCTATGTTCATGTCAGCTGAACCATCCTATCCTTCAATACCAGTAATAAAATGTAAGAAATCAAATGTTAAAATCCATTCTTCAATTGGAGAACCTTAAGAAATTAAAAAAATCGTACACAATGTCAACAGATACTTGAGATTATTTGAAAGTTTAGGAAAAGTCGATTTTATCCTTTAGATGTGGGTTAGAGTTGTAGATGGATGAGCAAACAGATAAAACACTGGCTCACTATTGCACTTTTCTTGTGGATAAATCAGACTATGAAGTGATAACTTGGTACTTGTTATCTCCCCTTCCTGGGAAAAAGTACTGGTTCCCTAAACTGAATAAAAATATATATACCACTTTGATATAAAAAATTAGATTTGCTTAGAAATTGGGTTGAAGTAAAGAAACTATATAATATAACAGCTTAGGGTTAAAAATGAGGAATTAAATTCAGTAAACTATTTCCTTGGTGATTTAATAATTTTTGCACAGATCAAGATATTTAGTTTATTTTAATTACCCAGAAAATAAGTTGAGTACACCTCAAAAAATAAATTTGATTCATGTACTTTTAAATCTTTTTTTATTGTAGTTTTTACCAGTTTTCTTCTGTATAAGAATTTTTTTGAAATGCCTTTTTTAAAAGTATGAGACAAATTGAGGATTCATTTATTTTATGGAATTCTATATTTTTTTTTGTAAAAGTTTGGTTTTAAGTAATGGAAGCCTTACATATATGCATTGAGCAAGAAAAATAGTCACTTTAATAGAAACTATAATAACAAAATTTAATACATGTATTTTAAAACAGAAATGATTTTCTATTTAAGAAAAAAAGTCTGAGAACTGGTATCCAGGAAATTATAAAGAATCCACAGTACTGTCAATTATTTTGAATAATTTTGATATTTCCTTACTGATACCTAACAAATGATCCAGATCCTTTTCCTCCTTTTAAATGTAAAGATAATGTACAACAGTGGCAAAAAGCTAATTACTAGTTGTGATTTCTTTGATATTTATACACACCTGATGAAGCAGATTGTGTCTTGTTTTTTTTTGGTATTTTGTATCATGATCCATGATAATAATATAATTTATTGGTAAATAAAATTTATTTGAGAAAACCTATCTTATATTTTATTTGAGTCTAGTTGAAAACTGAAGGGGGAAGAGGTTTCTGTGGTTGATGGTACGACACAGATGATTATATTACCAGCACATGGTGTCTATCCTATCATTCTTTTCAGAATTTTCAGAAATTTTCATGAATCTTTTTGGCTAGTTTGAACAAGACTTGGGACACATGATTTTTTATAGGCGTTATCTTACAGAATTGTTTTTTGGACTTGCGGATTACCTGCCTAGCTGCATATGCTTTGAATAGATCAAGAATGCTAAAATTATCTAATTTCTTGTTCTGCCTGTCACATGCAAATACAGAGATACTCATCTGGCAGCAAGGGCGTCTTTGTATAAAACTTCATTATACAGATGGAGAAAGAGCCAGATAATCCAAATCTGGTACAGATGCCTTGGCTTATGGTCTTATGGTTTTTATTTGGCATGTGACCATTGTCTTGAACCCATTTTTGTCGAGCCTGCAAAATTTATTTCACGAAAGCGAGACATAGCGTTTCTAGATTCTGCCGCAGTGTCAACATTTAGGTTCAGTTTGTGGTTAGAGTTTTTTTGGACATCAATAACTTTGTCAAACCTACAAGGAATTAGATGAAATTCAGACAGAATTTTGTTTATGACCAAATACAGTATCGAGAGCAAAATTTTGAAAATATTTATTTTCATTTTTGTCTCGCCTTGATGGAGTCAAAAAGCGAGACATAGGTATGCTGTTTCTGGCGGCGGCGGCGTCAACAATGTATTAGTTTGTGATTAGGTCTAGTTCATGGTGAACCACTAGTGGTAGGTCAATGATATTTGGTATGCAGTTGTATTAGCATTGGCACATCCCATTACCATGGAGATTATTTGGCCCCACTCCCTCAGTCAAGGTCTATTGACTTTGAAACTTTTCATAGTTTACATGTATTAGTTTGTGATAAGGTCAATGTATGGGGAACCACTAGTGGTAGGTCAATGATATTTGGTATGCAGTTGTATAAGCATTGGCATATCTCATTTCCATGGAGATTATTTGGCTCTGCCCCCTTAGTCATGATCTATAGACTTTGAAAATTTTGCTAAGTTAACATGTATTATTTTGTGATTAGGTCAGTTCAAGGGGAACCATTAGTGGTAGGCCAATGTTAATTGGTATTCAGCTGTATAAAGCATTAGCACATCTCATTTCCATGGAGAATATTTGGCCCCACCCCCTCAGTCATGGTCCATTTACTTTGAAACTTTTGCTTAGTATACATGTATTAGTTTGTGATTAGATCAGTTTAAGATGAACTGCTAATGTTAAGTCAATGATATTTGATATGCAAATTTATTGGCATTTGCAAGTATCGTTTCCATGGAAATTATGTAGCCCCACCCCTGATCATGGTTCATTGACTTTGAAACTTTTACAGTTTACAAGTTAATGTTTGTGTTTAGGTTTGTTTAAAGGGAACGACTTATGATAAGTCAATGGTATTTGGTATGCAGTTGTATTAGCATTGGCACATCTCATTCCATGGAGATTGTTTAGCCATGTACCTTCAGTCATGGTTCATCGACTTTGAATATTTGCATAACTTACATGTTAAAGTATTGCTATTTTAATTTCAACATTTGCATTATCAAAATTACAAAAAGGTGAGACATATCTCTGTGATAACAGTTTTATTCTGTATTTTACTGATAAATGGACTTGGGTTACTTTTTTTTACATGAATTACTTTGTCAAACCTACATGGAGTTAGATGAAATTTGGACAGAAGCTGGTTTATGACCATAATACAGTATCCAGAGCAAAATTTTGAAAATATTTATTTTCATTTTCCCTATTTTACTAATGAATGGACTTAGTTTTTTTTTTTTTTTACATTTAACAAATAGATACAGTCTGGGGTTAAAGTTTGTTACACATCAAATACTTTGTCAAACCTTCATAGAATTTTTTAAACTTTTTTATGATTAAGAGATAATATCCGAAGCACACTTTTGAAAATATATTTTCATTTTCAGTATTTTTCTGATGGATGGACTTTTTTTACATTTAACATTTACTGACAGCCTGGGATTAAATTTTTTTGACATGATAAGTTTGTTACCTTCATGGATTGTTATGAAACTTGAACAGAAGCTAATCTTCAAGACCAAGAAATAGCATCTAAAGAGAAAGTTTGAATCTTTTGAACATTCTGTATTTTACTGATAAGTGGACTCACTTTTTAAGTCAACATTATACTTTTACACTGACAGCAGCAATAGTAGGTGAGACACCGGAACCCCTTACAAATTTTTAAGATTCAATAACCACTTAAAAAAGTTTTTTTACATGAATTTGAGTTTATAATGTAATAAGGACAACTGCATATTGTATATATATTCATTGTAAGGTATATGACTGTGTCCTTCAGACAGGGATCACCTGATAGTGGCATCATGTCATGTTCAGTTTTGGGATTGGGTATAAGTTTCTCCCAACTTTTAAGTAATTTATCAACTATATTCAATGGATAGAATGATTGTTTGGTGTACATATCTAACAGGGTTCATCTGACCTTGACCTAATTCATGGTTTTTTGGTCAACATTAAGTTTTTGAGATTAGGTCTGTTTCTTCTGTTCTTTAAGTCATAGACTACTATCTTTGATGTACAGTATGATTGTAAGGTGAATATATAAAAATAAGAAGATGTGGTATGATTGCCAATGAGACAACTCTCCACCAGAGACCAAATGACATATAAGTATGATTATAGCAATAGGTCAATTATAATTGGAATGATTGTATGGTGTACATATCTGTCTAGCCAGCATCATCTGACCTTGACCTCATTTTCATGGTTCATTAGTTAACATTATGTTTTTGTGTTTTTGTCTGATTTTCAATTACCTTTAACAATGGGTCAACTATATTTGGTGTATGGAATAATTGTAAGGTGTACATGTCTGTGTGACAGTTTTTATCTGACTTTGACCTCATTGTCATGGATCCTTAAAAATGTTAAGTTTATGTGATACTTTTAGTAAAACTTTTTATCTTTAAGACTTTCAATACAAGATCAATAGTCAGTAAAACAGATGAAACATTTCAAAGTGTGCACTCTTGTTGTGTTTTGGTCTGTTTTTCTAATACTATATGCAATAGGTCAACTATATTTGGTGTATGGAAAGATTTTACAGTGTACATGTCAGTCTTGCAGGTTTCATTTAACCTTGACCTCATTTTCATGGTTCATTGCTCAATGTTAAGTTTTTGTGTTTTGGTCTGTTTTTCTTATAAGCAATAGTTCAACTATATTTGGTGTATGGAATGATTGTAAGGTGTATATGTCTGTCTGACAGGTATCATCTGTCCTTGACCTAATTTTCATGGTTCATTGGTTAATTTTAAGTTTAGTAGTTAGGTCCTCTTCTAAGATTTTATAAGCAATAGGTCAACTATATTTGATGACTGGAAAGATTGTAAGGTGTACATGTCTGTCTGGCGGGGTTCATTTGACATTGACCCCATAATCAATGTTCATTGGTCAATGTTAAGTTTTCATGGTTATATTTGTTTCCAAGATACTATAAGCAAAATGTCAACTATATTTGCAGCATGGAATGTAAGTCGTACATGTTTGTCTGGCAGGGTTCATCTGACCTTGACCTCATTTTCATGGTTTATTGGTCAATATATAAACTATTCATGGTTTGATCTGTTTCTTGTATACAACAAGCAATAGGTCAACATTATTTGGTGTACGAATGATTGTAAGATGAACATGTATTTCTGGTTTGGTTTATCTGACCTTGACCTCATTTTCTTGGATTGTGTTAATTTTTGTGATACTTCTTGTTAAACTTTATATTAGGACTATAGGGGTCTAAATGTATTCTGATTACATGAAATTGCAAATGTCTTGGAACTTCTTTGCATATTTATTTAAAATATTGTAAAAATTATCTATAAATAGCCTTTAACCAATTTTGAGATCAAAATTCAAGGTGGCCACCACCACTGAACACAATTCAATTTATGAGCTTTCTCAAAGTTCAGCTCTACTTTCTCATCACTTGGCATCCTTCGTCCGTCGTCGTCTTCGTCTTTAACTTTTTACATTTTGAACTTCTTCTAGAGAACCACTGTATGGAATGAAACCAAACATGGCATGAATGTTCCTTACGAGGTGCTGACCAAGTGTTGTTACTTTGTAGGTGATCCATCATCCAAGATGGCCGCCAGCGGGGGACTTCGTTTAACATAGGACCCTAAGGACAATACATACAAATGTCTTCTTTTAGAGAACCACTGAATGGAATGAAACCAAACATGGCATGAATGTTCCTTATGAAGTGCTGACCAAGTGTTGTTACTTTGTAGGCGATCAATCATCCAAGATGGCCGCCAGCGGGGGACTACGTTTAACATCGGACCCTATGGACAATACATACAAATGTCTTCTTTTAGAGAACCACTGAATGGAATGAAACCAAACATGGCAAGAATGTTCATTATGAAGTGCTGACCAAGTGTTGTAACTTTGTAATCAATCAATCATCCAAGATGGCCGCCAGCGGGGGACTACGTTTAACATTGGACCCTATGGACAATACATTCAAATGTTTTCTTTTAGAGAACCACTGAATGGAATGAAACCAAACATGGCAAGAATGTTCATTATGGGGTGCTGACCAAGTGTTGTTACTTTGAAGCCGATCTATCATCCAAGATGGCCGCCAGAGAGGGACTTAGTTTAACATAGGAACCTATGGACAATACATACAAATGTCTTCTTTTAGAGAACCACTGAATGGAATGAAACCAAACATGGCATGAATGTTCCTTATGAGGTGTTGACCAAGTGTTGTTACTTTGAAGGCGATCCATCATCCAAGATGGCCCCCAGAGAGGGACTTAGTTTAACATAGGACCCTATGTGAAATACATACAAATGTTTTCTTTTAGAGAACCACTGAATGGAATAAAACCAAAAATGGCATGAATGTTCCTAATGAGGTGCTGGCCATGTGTTGTTACTTTGTAGCCAATCAATCATCCAAGATGGCTGCCAGCGGGGGACTTAGTTTAACAAAGGTTCCTATGGGAAATAAATACAAAATCTTTTAATCTATTTTTACATGATTTCCGAAACCAAATTAGAATCAGGTGAGCGACACAGGCTCTTGGGAGCCTCTAGTTTTTAATGAAAGGGTTTCCGTGGGTGAAAATATACAAGAGACGCATTAGTATACATTGTACATCCCAAGTAAAGCACATTGGCCTTGGAAAATAGTTTTATTTCCAGCATTTTCTTGGGATAGAGAGCATTTAATGTTCCGAAATAACAATCCTTAGCTGATCTGTTATAAGATGACACGGCAGCTTACCTTAGAGGAGTTTTTCGGGAGAAAAACAAAAGTCTAATTTAACATCATTTTACATCTGTAAATGGCATTTTAGAAATTCCAAAATCAAGTACAAAATTTCAGAAAGTTGTCTTTATCAGACAAGTACTATAGGATGGTAACTTTCAAAATTGCAAAAAGGGCAAGTTTTAAGCTTTTGCTTATCTAAAACGGCAAGATGACTGTTTCAGTTGAACACAGTTTAACATAGAACCCTATGTGAAAGACAAAGAAATGGCTCAAACAACATCTGGAGGACACAACCAATACATAAACTCGGTGATGATAACACTGACGAATATACTAACACAAATTCAATAATTACTATCCACACTGATCTGTGTCCACACTTGTTTTGGACTATCAACATAAAATCAGTGGTCAGTAAAGCAGGTGAGACATTTTAGCGTGTGCACTCTTGTTTAGAATTAGGAGATAATGTCTGAAGCAAATTTGTCTTCTTCATTTTACAGTATTTTACTGATAGATGGACTTTGCAATTAACATTTACATAGTCTGGGATTATTTTTATAGAAATCAATTACTTTGTTAAACCCTCATGGAATGTTTTGAAACTTGAACAGAAGCTTCCTCAAAATTAACAAATAGCATTGGAAGAAAACATTAAATTTTCTGTATTTTACTGATACATGGACTAAGTATTTGGCAGTCAACTTTACACTTTAACACTGACAGGAGCAATTGCTGGAGAGACACAAGGCTCTGCAGAACCCTACGAATTGTGTATACCCTCTGTGACATATATCGGAATCTGTTTGTGCAAGTAGTGTCTCAAGCGTGGATCCAGCAGCCATTTTGAAAAGGGGCATTCAAACACACAGAACACCATGAAACGTTCACTTTGGAGGAATATTCTTAAGGTTAGAAAGTTCGTCTGTAAATTCAAGTCAATACTTTGTATGTTAAGTTGAATACCATTGACTTTGGTATCTGTGTATTTCTACATCTATATGTGTAATTTTCAAATCTAGATTTGTGATTTTATAAATCAAGCTTTCAATTTTTCATTTTTTATTTTAAACTCTATTTTTGCGATGCATTTGAATATATTTTGTTCAGTGTTTGATACTTACTTTTGACGAGAACGGAGTGTCATATTTACGCTTAATATTCTGTTGTACCCGACACTATATTTGGGTTGGTTTTTTTTTTTTTTTTTTTTTTTTAATAATGAGTTGTTCCAGTAAAAGCTCTCATTTTCACTATCCTTTTCAGATTCTGTTGCCAGTCGGCAATGAGGAAAATCAATTTTAAAAGACTGCATTTTTGTCGAGCCTGCGACATTTATGTCGCGAAAACAAAACAGCGATCCTAGATTCTGTCGGCGGCGTCAACATTTAGGTCCAGTCTGTGGTTAAAGTTTTTTAAGCATCAATAACTTTGTCAAACCTTCATGGAATTTATGCAGAAGATTGTTTATGACCAAAAATACAGTATCCAAAGCAAAATTTTGAAAATATTTATTTTCATTGTCCGTATTTTACTGATAAATGGACTTAGTTTTTTTCACAGTTAACATTCAGGTTTAGTCTGAGGTTAAAGTTTTTCAGTTATCAATAACTTGATCAAACCTTCGTGGAATTTTATGAAATTTGGACAGAAGCTTGTTTATGACTAAAAGACCGTATCTAGAGCAAAATTTTGAAAATATTTATTTTCATTTTACCGCCTTTTACTGATAAATGGACTTATATAAAGCTTATGAAAATAATGGTATTAATTATTTTTGGGGTGTTAAAAATTCTTTAGAGGTTTTAGATAAAATACATGCTTTTGATGGTCCTTTTGGTTCTGTTGACAGTTATGATTTTTCTACTCTCTACACTACACTTCCACACAATCTAATAAAGAAAAAATTTTCATATTTAATAAAATGGTCTTTCGAAAAATCTCATTGTAAATTTATTTGCTGTAACTCGTTTAAAGCCTTTTTCTGTGACGAAAAAGGAAAGTATGCTAGATACACTTACTGGAAATGTGAGGATATGATTGAAGCTTTAAATTTTCTCCTAGATAACATATATGTAAGTTTCGGCGATAAAGTGTATCGTCAGGTAGTAGGTATTCCTATGGGCACTAACTGCGCCCCTTTAATAGCAGATTTATTACTGTATTGCTATGAATCTCAGTTTATGACCAAACTCAGTAGAGACACATCATTGCTACATTTGGTTGATACATTCAACAATACCTACCGTTATCTGGATGATATTTTTTCGTTAAATAATCCAGAGTTCTCTAAATATACTACCGAAATTTACCCAGAAGAACTTACTTTAACTAAATCTAACATAAACAGCAGCAGTTGTCCTTTTCTAGATTTAGACATTTCAATTTCTAAAGGGAAACTCCATACTAAAATTTACGACAAAAGAGACGATTTTTCATTCCCTATTGTTAATTTTCCTTTTTTAGACGGCGATGTGCCTTTGGCTCCATCATACGGTGTTTATATATCCCAACTCGTTCGGTATGCCCGTGTGTGTAGTGATGTCATAGATTTTAACGAACGTAATCAATGCATCACTGGTAAATTATTAAGTCAGGGATTTCGTAACCATAAATTACTTAAAACTTTTACTAAATTCTTTCATAGATACAAAGATTTGATTAGTAAATTTGGCTGTACCATCCTAAATTTTATGATAATATTGTACTTAAAGCGCGGAAATCATTATGTGATCCGTGTAAACTCATCGAACCTTTAAGCAAACTTATTAGTAAGGGTTATCGTACCAATGTTGTAATTAGATCTCTGAATATAGTTTACATTGGCACTAATATCGATTTTGTCATTAGCAAATTAAAACATAACTAAATTGTATTTTCTTTTCAAACGGGATGTAAAGAGACACACATACGTTCATTTTTATCTATAAAGAAGTCACTCCTATCGATTTTGTCATTAGCAAATTAAAACATAACTAAATTTGTATTTTCTTTTCAAACGGGATGTATAGACACACACACACGTTCATTTTTATCTATAAAGAAGTCACTCCTAACTATCCTACTACCTGTCGATACATTTATTTTTGGCATTGCACAAGTCATGTCTTCTTTGACTGTTCATGACGTTAAAATACTAAATCCCTGGGATGTATTTTAGTTGATTTTAGTCTCTGATGCATGATTTTTTATTATTAATTGTTTTGGCTTTTAACTAGCTGTCAGTAACTGCGAGTACTGTCAAATCGTACTTTCTTTTAATTTGACTTGTTGGTACTATTTGTAATGCTTTTTTTTTGTTATTTAATGTTAACATGGATCTTGTCTATATACCAGCTTTGATTATTTGGTATTCAATTACTACAAATTTTCACTTCTTCGTACTATGAACATCAAAATTATTTCATTTTTCCTTAGATGCTGTTCTTGGACCTGTACAGAAAGTTTTATCTAGCACTAATTGTATATTTTTATTGTTGATATTCACCCCATATGTACCAAGTGTTAGATTAGTTTTATTAATATTAAAGAAATTTCTTGGTATTCCTAAACGGAAGATTTTATACACACAGAAGAAGAAGTATACTTAACAACAAAATTATTTTCATTTACCTGTGTATAATATGACGCAGGTTTCTTCAAAAGTGATGATTTTCTATAAATTGTTTGAAATTTCACAGTGATATCATACTTTTAACTTTGTTTAAACCTGTTTATTTACTTTTGACTTTAATTATTTATCCCTTGTAATTTTTCATTAACTGTGTATTTGCATTCAGGTGTCACAGGTCAAATTTATTCGTTCATTGTGTGTTAATTTACGTTTTTTGATTGAGTTAAGCCTTCCAATTGATATTTTATAGTGTGTTTTTCTATGGTGTGATGTTATACTATTGTTTCAGAAAAGGGAGAAGGTTTGGTACCATTTAAACGTTTAATCCCGCTGCAAATGTTTGCACCTGTCCTAAGTCAGGAATCTGATTACAGTAGTTGTCGTCTGTTTATGTAGTTCATACGTGTTTCTCGTTTCTCGTTTTTATATAGATTAGACCGTTGGTTCTTCCGTTTGAATGGTTTTACACTAGTAATTTTTTGGGGCCCTTTATAGCTTGCTGTTCGGTGTGAGCCAATGCTCCGTGTTGAAGGCCGTACCTTGACCTATAATGGTTTACTTTTATAAATTGTAACTTGGATGGAGAGTTGTCTCATTGGCACTCATACCACATCTTCCTATATCTATTAGTTTTTTTTTACAGTTAACAAGTAGATACAGTTTGTGGTCAAAGTTTGTCACACATCAATTACTTTGTCAAACCTTCATAGAATTTTATGGAACTTTGGCAGAAGCTTTTTATGATTAAGAGTTAATGTCTGAAGCAAACTTTAAAAATATATTTTTTTCTTTTTACGTTTTTTTTCTGATAGATGGACTTACATTTTTACAGTTAACATTTACAGACAGTCTGGGATTAAGTAAAAAATTTTGACTTGATAAATAAAGAAAAGTTTTTATTTCTGTATTTTGTTGATAAATGGACTCACATTTTAAGTCAGCATTACACTTTTACACTGACAGCAGCAATCGCAGGCGAGACACACGGTTCCGCGGAACCCTTATACATTTTTTTTGTCTCAAAGCAAAGCGGTAATTAGTATAGGACCCCTCTCATATAAAATATATGTTATGATGGTTCAATCTTGTTTTTGTTTTGAGTGATATGTTAAGTTCAGACCTAAGGTCCTCTGCCAGGCATCCTTAGTAATGTATCCTCGGCCAGTCATCCTTAGTAATATGTCCTCGGCCAGGCATCCTTAGTAATGACAATGATATTGTTTATCACTATTTCCACCAACCTTTTATTCATATAAAAATGAGAAGATGTGGTATGATTGCCAATGGGACAACTATCCACTAGAGTTCAAATGAAGTGGATATAAGCAACTATATGTCACCATACGGCCTTCAACAATGAGAAAAACCCGTACCGCATAGTCGGCTATAGAAGGCATAATGCAGTTTGGAATAGCAAATGTCTTTTTAACCCAAGTAGCTGAGAACAGCTAGAATATTCTAAATTTAGATAATCATTGTAATTATTATAACAATTAATACTAATATTCGTGCAGTTCTCTTACAATATATTCTGAATTTTAATGACTGAACAACCTCGTATTCGTTCTAAATGAGAAAAAAAAATTCTGAATTTTAAAGACTGAATATTTATTAATCAAATTACTGTTCATTTTACTTTTTACAATATTTATCGTTTTTGTCTCCCAAATTATATAATTACCATACGGTAATAATAAATTATTAAAATGTCCAAAAAGGCGTAAGACATGGCCGACCGTTCGAGACCCTCATGGGTAGTAAAGGTCGTTAAACACCCCCTAGTAGTACTGAATAGCATCGTAGTATTTCTAAATAACAAAAATTGTGGAAAAACCGGTAAAACCTGTAAATTTTGGAAATAGTAGCTATTTTCAGAAAA
The DNA here is from genome assembly GCF_021869535.1 of Mytilus californianus. Classification (NCBI taxonomy): domain Eukaryota; kingdom Metazoa; phylum Mollusca; class Bivalvia; order Mytilida; family Mytilidae; genus Mytilus; species Mytilus californianus. The sequence continues at coordinate 86,435,505 of NW_026262701.1, forward strand.
AAAATCTATGGGCATGAACATTTTAATCGTAATTTTGTGTGTGAAAAGAGACATGCACTGATGCTCAAGTAAATACTGTAAATTCAGAAATTATTGAAAAATGCGAGATTAATTATTGGAACTTGCGATTTCAGGAAAAATTCTTCAACCCCCATTTCTTCTTAATTCCCGACGAATTAAATACCCACAATATACCGGCAGTATAAAGTATTGTGTTATACTAATAATATATTATGTCCCATGTTATTATACTCTGGACCGTCTCCCGATGATGTCAACTCATTCTTTTGAATGAAACAAAATGACATTCAAACTTGCTATGAAGATTTATGAACATAAAACTCAGATCAACATAAAAGAATTTCATCAAACTTAGAGATTCCTACAGGTAAGAAAGTGCAGCAAAAGGGGATATAATTTCCTGAACAAAACAATGTCCACAACCCATGACAAAAAATATATGTCCTTTTGCTATAAGGTATTAAAATAAAACTAAGGTAGGATTGCAAATGAGAGAACTATCCACCAGAGTCCAATTGACGTGGATGTAAGAAACTATAGGTCACCGTACGACCTTCAGCAATGAGTAAAACCCATACCGGACATTACTAAATGTGAAACGATTCTAAAGAGAAAACCAACGGTCTGGTGTATGACAAAACGAACAAACGAAAACAAATATGACGGACAACAATCAACGACAAACACTGAATAACAGGCTCCTGATTTAGAGCAGGCACATAAACAATGGGGCGGGGCAAAGATTTATATGAGCTCTCGAGCCAATCCTAATTTGGGACAGAGGTGTTACAGCATAATATAAGAACAAAATGTAAAAATCCGTTGGAAGTGGCTTGACTCATCTAATCAGATTGGCACGAAGGACTAAAACAACTAAAATAAAGACAAAGACACAAAGTACCGATTAAATGTGCAAACCGTTAAAAAAGGGCCAAAGTAAAATCGCCGTCCAATTAAGGAAAATTTGCATAAGGAACAAACATTTTTGCAATAGCGTTAATTTCCAGTATGAAACTGATACCTAAAACTAGAAAAGGATTGGTTGATTGTTGTTTGCTTTACGTCCAGTGGCAAGTATTGCATGCGTGTTCAGGACGAGATCAAATTAACAATGATACAATAGGTAGGTTACGCAAGGTAGGGGTCAACTTAGAGGAATTAACGGACGGGGAATTCAGAATGCCATTGGAAAATAAGGGTGTGTTGGATAGGGACAGAAATTTTGCCTTGCAACAAGCCACTTACGGTTACTGATCATTCTGGTGACGGTAAGACTTATAAAATTTATCAATTTGATGGAATTTAGACGGGTCTTTACTCTTGAGTTTAGATATAAACTGTGATTCATAACAATATAGGAACAATAAAAATGAGAATGGAAACGATGAATGTGTCAAAGAGACAACAACCCGACCAAAGAACAGAAAACAGCCCAAGGCCGGCCACCAATGGGTCTTCAACAATCCCAGGAGGCGGGCTTCAGCTGGTCCCTAAACGCAAAAATGGACGTCACACTTAACTCCGAAACATAAATGAACTAAAATTTAAAAAAACACGACTAACAAAGGCTAGATGTTCCTGACTTGGGACAGGCGCATAAATGAGGCGGGGTTAGACATGGTTTGTGAGATATAAACCCTCCCCCTATACATATAGTCGATGTGGAATAAACAAACACACAGCAATACGCACAGTAAAACTCAGTTTAAAAGAAGTCCGAGTCAGATGTTAGAATAGGTAACAGAAGAAACTTAGCAAAATGACAATGATCAACATAAATTAACAAAGGACTACCGACTACTAGCAGTTACTGACATGCCAGCTCCAGACCTCAATTAAACTGATCGAAAGATTGTGTCTATCAAATGTAAATCAAGCACAATCCCTCCCGTTAGGTGTTTAGTAATGTGCCATCATAAATTATACGAGAAGAACATAACTCGTATCATGCCAACAACTGGTTTTAGAATAAATGTGTTTATTTCCGATTCAAATGTATTAATATTAATTCCCAAACATGCCATCTTTAATAACTTGACAACAGTATCGTAACTTTATCCATTCTGAATAAGTCTGTTTAAAGGTTTGGTTAGCTTTTGAGATGAAAGACGATATTTTTGTTCTTTGTATAGAATATTACCATAAATGGGATGTGAAATACCTGAACGTATAAGATGTCTGCACGTTGATTTATATTTACGAATGATGTCCTTGTACCGATGATAAAATTTAGTAAAAGTTTTGAAAGTCTGCTACTAAAGGAGTGCAGAAATACCTACTACCTGTCTTAGTCCTATAATATAAGACTTCGGAGTTTCATATCATTTACATTCAACGTTTTTTATCGGATATTTTTTTTTTACTATCAATGTTGCGGGTTTCAACATTGATAGTTAAAAAAAAATATCCGATAAAAAACGTTGAATGTAAATGATATGAAACTCCAAAGTCTTATATTATAGGACTACTACCTGTCTATAAACTTTTTTTATCTGAAACGTACATAGATGTTGTCAAGGAGAGAATTTATAGCTTTAACCATCTCATCACAGTTCCTGTAAGGATATCTAGCACATTTACTTTTTTCGGTACATGGAGAAGATTCCTTTATATGAGTTGCAGCAAATAAATTTGCAGTCACGTTTTTCAAAGTAAGTTTTAATTAAATTCGAAAACTTCTGTTTGACAAGATTGTGTGGAAGTGTAGTGTATATAATCATGGTCATAACTGTCAACCTAATTGAAAGGACCCTAAAAAACACGTAATAGATCTAAAACGTCCAATGAGTTTTTACACTCTAAAAATTATTAATTGGTTTATTTTCATTTCAAAAGCTATGCAAAAAGCTCCTTTTCTGTCAAACTGGTGAAAGTTGCAAAGTCACATTTTGACTGAGAAGAACGTGTTCACCATAAGTCTTAGATTTGTTTTAAATTTTGTTTTCCAGGCTATTTTGGTTCCAATAGTATTGCCCTTCACAGTTCAAAACTCTGCCAAGACTTTTCTTGTCCCGAAAAGAACATAAATGAATTTCTTCAATTTAAAATAGAAGTTATGTTAACCATAACCATCAGATTGTAGCAAACACTTAGACTTCTAAACCATTTTTTTTTTATACTTATGGCCCTTGGAATTTTGAAAATTTGCAGTTTTTGTTCGTTTGTTCCTATGTAGCTATTATCATTTATTGTCCCATTGATGCATCACTACTTGCAATCGATCTCATTCACGAAATAAGCCACCGTGATGATGTTAAGTGTTGTTATATTTCCTTCATGCAAAGTCGGCAAAGTAATTAATCAACTGAGGTTAGCGCTCCATACTCTAATATTAGAGCCTTTAGAAATTTTGTTCCATTTGTTTAAATCTAAAAATTGAAAATAAAAAAAGTATCCCTTCTCCCTGACGTAAAAAAAAGTCCTCATAGAAATGAACCTTAAAATTGTTTCTTCGGTTGAGCCTATCTTTAAGGCCAAAACGTATAGAACTATAGGTTAAACTGTTGTTGTCACATAGATAGAATATAAGATTCGAAAATCATAGATAATTTACTTATCTTTTTTTAAAAAGATGATATCAGACTTAGAGTCAACTGAAAAACTAGACCGAAAGTCGGGTAGTTGGCAAATTTATTCCGGATAAAGTTTTCGTAACCAATTCGGTTTTTGCTCGAGTTTTATAAATTTGTTTACCTGATTACCCATAATTCAGCAGGTAAAAAAGAATGTACTGTCGTTGGAAAGGTAAACATATTTCCAAACTTTTTCAAACACTACACATGTAAAGTCCTAATGCAAGAAGCAAGTAATAATGTACCTGAACCTGAATATATTCATCGACTTGCTATCTGGAAAAAGATTAGGAAAAGCCCAGTTTTTTACATATTTGAAACTATCAAAACATGTCTGAACAAAGCAAACTGTCAAACTCAACCCCTTTAAATGTCAAATGATACATATTTTCATTCAAAACAAGTGTTATTTTAGAACAGCACTTTACGAAAATGGTTACAATGTCATACTTGTGTTTAACACATTATATGAACATGTAATTCGGCCCAAATAAATCGCAAGGGTAGAGCCAAAGTCGGCTCAGAGGGATTGATTTTTTAATATTTCTGAACTTCAGAAATTTAAAAATCATCCTATTAGTATATTTATTGCAATGACCATGTTTGTGCTTACCTGGCTGACCTTAATATATGATGTCTACCATTCTGTTGTCCTGTATTTTCTTTGAGGGACTCTGTAACTTACAAGTAGAGTTCAGTTCATGGTTATATTACTATTAGTGTAAAGGGTGATTTAGAATGTTTAGTATAGACCTATATGGGTCAGGTCCCATAAAGAAAATGAAGGCTATTGAGTCTTTACATATCATCCCATCCTTTGTATGTCTATCATTAGACCACATGTACATGTACATTGTAGCTTGATTAATACACAAAATACAAATCAAATCACCAGATCAAGGATAAAGGATGCTGCTGATTGCATTAAAGTGATAAAATTAGATTGCTTAGCCTTATAGATAAAGTTTAAGTGTCTTAGATACATTTTATATGAGTATGATGTGTCTTGGTTAAATTACATGTGTTTGAAAAATTATGAATTTGATTACTGTAAGTACTGATACATGTAATTACAAGAATTAAAAAGGAAATAAACTTAAATAACTATAATATGTATTCACTAGTTGAACATATTATAGTTAAATATTAATTATGAAAGTTTATAGAAGTAGAGATTCCTGCAGGTAAGAAAAAGCAGCAAAAGAGGAGATAATTTCCAAACCATAACAAATGTCCACAACCCATGAGAAAAATATCCTTTTCCTATACAATATACATGTACATGTATGATATTTAAATAAAACGTAGGTATAGTGTTTCCTGCAGCTTTTGAAAAGGGCAAGGTAATTTTTTTCTCAGAGGGCAATCTTAGCGCGATTGGCTACACTTTAAGGGCACCCTTTGTGCGGAGGACTACACTTTTAGGGCACTCTTTACATATTAGATATAAAGGCACTGTAATGGATAGGGATTTAATGGAATATACCATGGTTTCATATTTATTGGCAAGAATTAAAGAGATGTATACTATTAGGTTGTTAATTTAATTCCTTTTTGTAATAAAATTATCACTTCTATACTCAGCTAATAGAATCTTGATCATGTTCATTGAGCAACTGTCTCATTTCAATCAATGACTCCAGTTATAAACTTTAATACTGGATCACTGATACTGATCGTCTAAGGATTTGCATGACATAGAGCATATGTAATGCATTGCTTTTTAGAAGTGCTAAATACCTTATGGATCTCGCATGTCTATACAAATCAAAGCTACCTTGGCTCATAACTGTACAAATAGTTTAAGAATATTCAAAGATTTGTATAGCAAGACTTACTATACAAATTCTTCTGCTTTTGTAATCTTTTTTCCATCTGTGTTTTTTTTTATTGAAACATTGTTGATTTTTCTTACTATTCAAACCATATCGGCTATATTTTTAACTTTAATTTTATTAAGATAACAACAGTATGAAAGCCGTCATAAATTCATATCCAATCCGACGTCTCGACCGACTGAATAGTATAAATAGAAAATATAAACAAACATCGGATTGTTTACGTAATCAGTGGTAATTTTCATCCCATGCATCGTAAAATTGTAACTCAAACGATCGCCTTGTTCCATTTTAAATTGTCTACATTTGAATTCGTAGAGGTACAAATGGATGTTGTCCATATTAGATTCAATCATGAATCGAATTTATACACTCTAGCTTCAAAACTGTTCAAACATAATCAGATAATTACTAAATTCAATAAAATGTCGGCCATTAAAATTTTGATTTCGTTCCAAGGGAAATAACTTGAAATGGTCTCGCTAAAAGATGAATTTTAGAACCGATATTAAATTATGGCAGGGCGTTCTAAAATACGACGGAAAACGGGCATGGCACCAAATTTTTTTCCTAAAAAGGGCATGGCGCCATACCACGCCAAAACCTCCTGCAGGAAACACTAAGGTAATGTGGTACGATTGCCAATGAGACAAATATCCAACAGAATCCAATTGATGTGGATGTTGGCAACTAGATGTCACCCTCAGCCTTTAACAATGAGCAAAACCCTTACTGCATAACAAGCTACAAAAGGTCCTGAAATGACAAACGTAAAACAATTCAAATGATAAAACTAACAACCTGTACAAAACTACAAACGTATAAACGAAAAGAAAATATGATATACAGCAGCGAACGACAACCACTGAATTACAGGCACATACAGAATGTTGTGGGGATAAATATGTTTCCAGGTGCCCAATCATCCTCTAACCTGAGACTGGTCTAACAACACGAAATATAACATTCTTAACAGTCTGAGAAAAAAACATGATATTATGCTGTTCTTTTGGTTCAACTGCAACATGTGGCTTAATGTAGAAAACTGTTGCATTTAAAAAAATTATGCTCATCTTCAAATGTACATGTATTGTAAAACATGCATAGTCTCTGATTTTTACAGATCTTATGATATCCGTAGCGGAGGGGGCATTAAGTTTTACCCTTGTCCGTACGTACGTATGTCCCAAAGTTGGTTTACGTTCTCTAACTTTAGTTTGCCTCAACCAAATGTTATGAAACTTATACAAAATGCTTATTACCAAAAAAACAGATCAAGTGTGGATTTTGGTGGCGTCACTTTAACCATTCTAGAGTTATGCCCCTTTACAAAGGGAAAATTGCTGAATTTTTCGTTTTTGTTCTCTAAATTTAGTTTGCCTCAACCAAATGTTATGAAACTTATACACAATGCTTATTACCACAAAACACAGATCAAGTTTGAATTTTGGTGGCGTCACTTTACCGTTCTAGAGTTATGCCCCTTTACAAATGGAAAAATTGCTCAAAAAATTCAAAAATATTCATACCAGCAAAATTTAAAAAAACACTTTTTTGTTATATAACTTGCACATGTATATATATCCAAATTTGTAATATGGTTCTTGAATTTTATTTATTAAAATCAGATAAAATTTCAGAAAGGCATGTTTGTTTAAAAGGTGTATATTCCATCTGAATGAAACATGTAATATATAGAGAAATATGTATTAAATTGTTAAAATTAAAACTGGTTCTTTCATAATTAAGGATTATTAGATAATTTATATTGTAAATAAAAGGATAAAGAAATTTTACAGGAAATTATTGGATAATGGGGAGAAAAGCTGATAAATAGATTAAGAGTCAAGCTGTTGAATAACAATTTAAGACTCTTTTCTAATAATTTTGGTAGCCTTTAAAAAGTATGATTTGTACTGCAAACATCTTGTTGTCTGACTATTGTCTTATCTGGGTTGGACAGATGATTCCTTCAGCTTGAATGGACTTTCATTAACTGGGTTTATTAAAACACAAAATCCATGATTTCTTTTAATAAATGACAACAGTCCATAAAAATGTCACAATTAAGTTGTTTTATTTATTATTCCTGGAGAAAATTTGTAACTGTGAACAGCCAGAAAAATAACATGTAGGTCAAAAATGCATGTAGAATTACTCCCCTTGAATAGCTTCCTCCACCTATAAAAACTGACTGCCACAAAATAGCACAAAGTGGCATTAAACACCAATCAATCCATTAATTGAATGGGTATATTTTTATTTTATCATAGTCCTGATAATGTAAAGTGTTGAAATGTTCATTAGTAGCAAATTTAATGCAGAGAAATTTAGAAACGCTCCTCCCATGATTAAATTTTCTTGTAAAAAAATAGATATATTGAAAATTATGTTAAAGTTTAATTTTAAAGTACATTTACTCCCTAAAGCTAAAGAAACTGGAAGTTAGTGAGACCTTAAACATGTTCGTTTAGGCTAAATATAAACAATAAAAAATTGGATCAAAGAATGATTGCCATAATTGATAGCAAGATTAAAACACTTTACCTATATGCCTTCTTATACTCTAATATAGGTCACTAGATTGAAATAAATGCATGTATCATATTATTACAGCAGTGTGATGATAATTCAATAAAAACTCAATGATGTAAAATGCCCATAAAATTTTGAAAAGAATCAGTCAACAATAGAAAGAAAAAAGTAACAATTTGGTGTAGCTGCTCACACTACTTCAGAGTTAACTGCTAGGATCTCTCATCTATGCCAATGCCTTATAGTGCTAGGATCTACAAATGTACTAATGCCTTGTAGTGCTAGGATCAGCCAATGCCTTATAGTACTAGGATCTGCCAATGCCTTATAGTGCTATTATCTGCCATCTATGCCTGTGCCTTACATGTATAGTGCTAGGATCTGCCATCTATGCCTGTGCCTTATAGTGCTAGGATCTGCCATCTATGCCTGTGCCTTATAGTGCTAGGATCTGCCATCTATGCCAATGCCTTATAATGCTAGGATCTGCCATCTATGCCAATGCCTTATAGTGCTAGGATCTGCCATCTATGCCTTTGCCTTATAGTGCTAGGATCTGCCATCTATGCCGATGCCTTATAGTGACAAGTATGTCCATGTGTATGACAATATTTATTTCGTGTTCATCACTGTTGTGAATATATGCTGCTTTAAGCTGCCTTCTTAACAATAACTTACACTTTATAAACGTAAGGTTTACTTTGTAGGTCATACAGAGATTCCTTCTTCTTTCATTTAGAGGCTGGCCACACTAAAATCTGCCAAGATGATGATGGGAGAGCAGCTTGTCCTGGAAGAGGACTATGATGAGAATTACAAGCCAACAGATGAAGGTCTGTAATTTTTTTACAAATTTGTACAAATTAGCATACATTTTTCAATCATTGACTACCAATTTCAGGAAAATCCAAAATTAAGAATCTAACACTGGAATGTGTGCAGGCTGGGAAAATCTCCTATCTGAAGAGGTTTTCATTGCATGCATTTTTGTGAGAGTTTGATTCTTTTCTCACAGGTTCAAATGGATGAAAAATATCCAGGTTTCATGAGAAATGCTGTGTAGAGGCCATCTAACACAAGAAGTATGGTGAGACAAGAATCCCTCAGTTCAAAGCAACCATGGGATAGTTTAATAACAGAGTGAAACAATAAAATTATTCTGAATTGAATAATAACCAATAAAAAAATAAGTGGAATTACCCCCCAAAAAAAACAGACAGCACAACAAACTGAACAAACACCAATTCATTCAAGAATTAAATCACTTGAACAAAGACAAACAATGAAGACCTATAAAAACTGTATGTAATACCTATCTGTTACTGTTGAGAGAGAAGACATCATTAAATACATTACCGGGTAAATACATTTTTAGTATGGAATTTAATCCTGTATTCAAATTATGGGCCTCAGATATAAAAGTTTAAAGGGCTTTCAGTTCAGAAGCCCATAAGATAGCTAGTGCTTTGGACCCTTACCCTGCAAGTGAATTTTTATATAATTGAGTTCTCACTATGGACTGTAGAATACTACTGTACTTATGTTATAAAAAAGTCATTATGATTTGAAGTTCATTTTCTTGTGTTTTACAGAGATATTTGAGTATGCTCAGATCATTGGCATAGATCCTTACAAGGAAGGTCACCTGATGTGGATAGCTAAAGAAGGAATTATTGCACCATTACCTGAACACTGGAGACCATGGTTAGTGGCATCATCTATGTTAATGAAAAGTTGAAATTGAAGAAAGATAAGATGTAAATCTTGAGAAAAAAGCAAATATTTGCATTTACAAATGTTTATGAAACAATTGGGTATCCATGTATAATTCAATGAGATTTATTTTACAAAAATGCATAAAACCGGGTTCTCACTAAGTCAAGTCCATAAGTCCTGGGCTCATGAAAATCTGTTTGGACTCATAATTTTCAAAACCAGTGAGTCCAAAGCAGCAGTACAAGATTATAATTTGTTGTATCAACTAAGCACATTTATCATTATTTTATATCAAAAGTTTAAAAATTATCTAAATTTGATGACGTTTTTTTGCTCTTTTTATACGACCACAAAAATTAAAAATATTTTGGTCGTATATTGGTATGACGTTGGCGTCGTCGTCGTCTGGCGTCGTCAGAAGACACATTGGTTTTCGCACTCTAACTTTAGTTTAAGTGAATGGATCTCCATGAAATTTTACCATAAGGTTCAATACCACGAAAGGAAGGTTGGGATTGATTTTGGGGGTTATGGTACCAACAGTTAAGGAATTAGGGGCCAAAAATAAGCATTTTGTAACTTTCAGACAATAACTTGTGTGTAAGTGTATGGATCTCTCTGACATTGTACCACAAGGTTCCATATCACAAAGGGAAGGCTGGAATTGAGTTCGGGGGTAATTGCCTGAAACGTTTAGGAATTGGGGGCCAAAAAGGGGCAAAAAACAAGCATTTTTCTAGTTTCAAGACAATAACTTGTGTTCAAGTGTATGGATCTCTCTGAAATTGTACTGCTAGGTACCATACCACAAAGGGAAAGCTGGAATTGAGTTTGGGGGTAATTACCTGAAACGTTTAGGAATTGGGGGCCAAAAAGGGGCCAAAAATAAGCATTTTTCTAGTTTCAAGACAATAACTTGTGTTCAAGTGTATGGATCTCTCTGAAATTGTACTGCAAGGTACCATACCACAAAGGGAAGGCTGGGATTGAGTTTGGGGGTGATGAATCATAAGGGGGTTCAAAAAATTTGGGGGGGATTTTTTTTTTTTTTTTTTTTTTTTTTTTTTCCTTTTTTTTTTTTCTTTTAAAATTTTCCATTTTAAGTTGGTTATTTCTGATTTATATTTAAAAGCAAATAATAATGATATTATAGGAGATACACACCAAACAGGATGTGTAAATTTTTATATAATAAGTATTGCACAATAGCAAGAAATCTTCAATTGCACAGTATTGCGCAATAGCAAGAAATCTTCAATTGCACAGTATTGCGCAATAGCAAGAAATATCCAATAGCACAATATTGCACAATAGCAAGAAAAATTCAATTGCACAGTATTGTGCAAAAGAAGATACTTCTTATAAATTGCTTATTTTTTGATCAATTTCAATGGGGTTTTATTCTTGAATTCTTGGGGTTCTTTAATATGCTGAATATAACCGTGTATTAAGTTTTTGGATTTTGGGCCCCGTTTTTAAATTGGTCCACATTGAGGTCCAAAGGGTCCAAAATTTAACTTTGTTTGATTTCATCAAAAATTGAATTATTGGGGTTCTTTGATATGCCGAATCTAACCGTGTATTTAGATTCTTAATTTTTGGTTCCGTTTTCAAATTGGTCTACACAAAGGGTCCAAAATTAAACTTAGTTTGATTTTAACAAAAATTGAATTTTTAGTGTTCTTTGATATGCTGAATCTAAACATGTATTTAGATTTTTGATTATGGGCCCAGTTTTCAAGTTGGTCCAAATCGGGGTCCAAAATTAAACTTTGTTTGATTTCAACAAAAATTGAATATATGGGGTTCTTTGATATGCTGAATCTAACCATGTATTTAGATTTTTGGGCCCCGTTATCAACTTTGTCCACATTGAGGTCAAAAGGGTCCAAATTGATTTCATCAAAAATTGAATTCTTGGGGTTCTTTGATATGCTGAATCTAACAATGTATTTAGATTTTGGATATTGGATCATAATAGCTGAATGTCCAATTTAAAATTTTTAAGTTCTTAGACCACATTCATTCTGTGTCAGAAACCTATGCTGTGTCAAATATTTAATCACAATCCAAATTCAGAGCTGTATCAAGCTTGAATGTTGTGTCCATACTTGCCCCAACTGTTCAGGGTTCGACCTCTGCGGTCGTATCAAGCTGCGCCCTGCGGAGCATTTTATTTGTCACTAAAATGATAAATTATAGTGCAACAAAATTCATCTTTTGACTGTTGGACTCCCTATGTCAAAGAACAACAAGTCCCTAGACGCATCCTGAAAATCATTAGTGAGAACCCTGATAAAAGATGTATTCTTGTAGTTATATTAGTTGTGATGAAATTGTATCGATTTCTGTGATTTTCAATATATATTTTTTTGTAAACATGTCAATATAAAAACCATTCTAATTTGAACATTTTTCTTATATTATATATATTATTGTATAAGACCCAACTTTTATAAGTTTTTCAATAGTATAGATGTAGATGTAGAACTTTGCACTGCAAAACATTGTCCAACATGAAGCATTCATGCATAAACATCATCTCTTTACAGCCAAGACACTAATGGAGATCTGTATTACTTTAACTTTGCCTTGGGTACCAGTATATGGGATCACCCTTGTGATGAATTCTACAGACAGATGGTGATTGAGGAAAGAATGAAGTTTAATATGAATAAAGGATCAGGTAACACAACAGATAATTTTGTATAATTACATAACATGTACATTTCATAAGAATCTGTACTTTTGATTGGATGAAAACAATCACAAGGCATTCCAAAATAATAGTTTATTTCTCAATAAAATGCAACATTCATGACAGCAAATGATTCCCATGACAATGTCACAAAAATGCATAGGAAAACAGCTTGATATAACTTGTAATTTTATGGTTGTAGAATATAAATATAATTGAATGCTTCTATCTGTGATTTAATTGGATTGTGAAAGCCATGATCATGCACACATTTTGAGTATGAAGTGCTTCGCTCAACTCTTTTACATCGCAATAGAATTTAAAATTCTTCAGTATAGTAAAAGATAGAATATGAAGAGAATTTTCATGTGGCTACAGTCCCATTGGAGGAAATAAACCATCAAAAGGAACATGTTGTATGTTATATCTCTATAAACACATACATTTACACACACACAGATAAAAATAAGATTGCTAAATTGCTTTGAAGCCTTTTTTCGTTTGATTATAAATAAAAGAAAAGAAACATTGTCAAGTTTAATGTAAAAATAAGGAGATGTGGTATGATTGCCGAAGAGGCAACTATCCACCAAAGTTCAAATGAAGTGGATGTAAGCAATTATAGGCAACTATACCGCCTTCAACAATGAGAAAAACCCATACTGTGTAAGGCTATAAAAGGCCCCGACATGAAAAATATGAAACAATTCAATTGATAAAACTAACGGCCTAATGTATAACAAAACAGTTAACGAAAAACAAATATGACAGACATGAACTAACGACAACCACTGAACTACAGGCTCCTGACTTGGGACAGGCACATAAAGAATATGGCGGGTTAAACATGTTTGTGAAACCAATTTTAATTTATCATTTTTATAAGACTGCAAAAAAAATTTGTGGTCTTATATTGGTATGACGTTGGCGTCGTCGTCCGTTACTTTATCATTTTTATACGACTGCAAAAAAATTTTGTGGTCGTATATTGGTATGACGTTGGCGTCGTCGTCGTCGTCGTCGTCCGAAGACACATTGGTTTTCGCACTCTAACTTTAGTTTAAGTGAATGGATCTTTTTGAAATTTGACCATAAGGTTAAATACCACAAAAGGAAGGTTGGGATTGATTTTGGGGGTTACGGTACCAACAGTTAAGGAATTAGGGGCCAAAAATAAGCATTTTCTAGTTTCCAGACAATAACTGTGGAACGGTGTATGGATCTCTCTGAAATTATACTACAAGTTTCCATACCACAAAGGGATGGTTAGGATTTGCTTTGGGAGGTTATGGCTCAAACCGTTTAGGAATAAGGGGCAAAAAAGGGGGAAAACAGGGTTGTCCTGGTTAATGGACAAATACTTTAGTACAAAACATAATTTAAAGCAGTGTAAGGGAGATAAATCAAATACATCATTGAAATTATCTCCCTTACACTGCTTTTAAATTATGTATAAAGTAATGGTTAATGAACAATAAAGATAATTTAAAACAGTGTAAGGGAGGTAATCCAAATACAACGTTTTGGTTACTTCCCTTACACTGCTTTTAAATTATGTTTAAAGAAATGCATAATTATAAAGGAAGACCAGTAAAAATATCTGCAAATGTTGCATCTTTTTTTTTTACAAAAAAATCCATGGGTAATTATGGTTGCCAACTCCATTGGAAATTTGAATTGAGATTATGACCATATCTTGAGGGAAAGAATTTTTTAGGGGGAAAAAAGGGGGGGGGGGATAAAAAGAAATTGTGGGGGTCAATTTTTTCTCATTTCAGATTTCAGAAATTAAAAAGAATTATTCTTCAAAAAATTTTTTTTTTTCAAATTTCAAATATTGAAAAATTTCAAGAAGTCTTTAATTGCACAGTATGGCGCATTAGATTTGTAAAATCTTTGATCACATTTATTTATTTGTTATGCCGAATCTAACAGTGTATTTAGATCTTTAATTTTGGGTCCAGTTTTCAAATTGGTCAACATTAAGGTCCAAAGGGTCCAAAATTAAACTTTGTTTGATTTTAGCAAAAATTGAATATATGAGGTTCTTTGATATGCTGAATCTAAACATGTATTTAGATTTTTGATTTTTGGCCCAGTTTTCAAGTTGGTCCAAATTGGGGTCCAAAATTAAACTTTGTTTGATTTTGACAAAAATTGAATATATGGGGTTCTTTGATATGCTGAATCTAACCATGTATTGAGATTTTTTATTTGTGGACCCCGTTATCAAATTGGTTCATATTGAGGTCAAAAGGGTCCAAAATTAAACTTTGTTTGATTTCATCAAAAATTGAATTATTGGGGTTCTTTGATATTCCAAATCTAACCGTGTATTTAGATTTTTAATTTTGGGTCCTGTTTTTTAAATTGGTCTACATTAAGGTCCAAAGGGTCCAAAATGAAACTTAGTTTGATTTTAACAAAAATTGAATTCTTGGGGTTCTTTGATATGCTGAATCTAAACATGTGTTTAGATTTTTGATTATGGGCCCAATTTTCAAGTTGGTCCAAGATAGGGTCCAGTATTTAAACTTTGTTTGATTTCAACAAAAATTGAATATATGGGGTTCTTTGATATGCTGAATCTAAACATGTATTTAGATTTTTGATTATGGGCCCAGTTTTCAAGTTGGTCCAAATTGGGGTCCAAAATTAAACTTTGTTTGATTTCAACAAAAATTGAATATATGAGGTTCTTTGATATGCTGAATCTAACCATGTATTTAGATTTTCTATTTGTAGGCCCCGCTTTCAAATTGGTTCATATTGAGGTCAAAAGGGTCCAAAATTAAACTTTGTTTGATTTCATCAAAAATTGAATTATTGGGGTTCTTTGATATGCCAAATCTAACCGTGTTTTTAGATTTTTAATTTGGGTCCTGTTTTTATACGACCGCAAAAAAATTTTTGTGGTCGTATATTGGTATGACGTTGGCGTCGTCGTCGTCGTCGTCGTCCGGCGTCGTCGTCCGAATACACATTAGTTTTCGCACTCTAACTTTAGTTTAAGTGAATGGATCTCATTGAAATTTTACCATAAGGTTCAATACCACAAAAGGAAGGTGGGGATTGATTTTGGGGGTTATGGTACTAACAGTTAAGGAATTAGGGGCCAAAAGGGGCCAAAAATAAGCATTTTTGTAACTTCCAGACATAACTTGTGTGTAAGTGTATGGATCTCTCTGACATTGTACCACAAGGTTCCATATCACAAAGGGAATGCTGGGATTGATTTTGGGGGTAATTGTCTCCAAATTTTAGGAATTAGGGGCCAAAAAGGGGCAAAAAACAAGCATTTTTCTAGTTTCATGACAATAACTTGTTTGTAAGTGTATGGATCTTTATGAAATTGTACTACAAGGTTCCATATCACAAAGGGAATACTGGGATTGATTTTTGGGGTAATTTCCTCCAAATATTAGGAATTAGGGGCCAAAAAGGGGCAAAAAACAAGCATTTTTCTAGTTTCATGACAATAACTTGTTTGTAAGTGTATGGATCTTTATGAAATTGTACTACAAGGTTCCATATCACAAAGGGAAGGCTGGGATTGATTTTGGGGGTTTTCCCTCAAAATTTTAGTAATTAGGGGCCATAAAAGGGCAAAAAAAACATGCATTTTTCTAGTTTCAGGACAATAACTTGTGTGTAAGTGTATGGATCTTTATGAAATTGTACTGCAAGGTTCCATATCACAAAGGGAAAGCTGGAATTGAGTTTGGGGGTAATTGCCCTAAACGTTTAGGTATTTGGGGCCAAAAAGGGGCCAAAAAACAAGCATTTTTCTAGTTTCCAGACAATAACTTGTGTTCAAGTGTATGAATCTCTCTGAAATTGTACTGCAAGGTACCATACCACAAAGGGAAAGCTGGGATTGAGTTTGGGGGCGATGAATCATAAGGGGGTTCAAAAAATTGGGGGGGGGGGGATTTTTTTTTTCCTTTTTTTTCTTTAACATTTTCCATTTTAAATTGGTTATTTCTGATTTATATATAAAAGCAAATAATAATGATATGGTTTGAATAGGCATACATGTGAACCTCCCGACGGGAGTACGATAATCCCGTTTTCAGGGGTCTCCTCCCGACCTCCTGTTGAAAAAATCCTGTGTATGAAATTTTTCATGAATGAAAAATTTCTGCCCAACATAACATCTCAGGCATCTGGTGTAACTGACATTACCTGAAGTTATATTTTACCTGTAAATCAATTAACATGCATAATTATATGGCTTCACTTGTCAGCTTGGGTGTCAAACATACTGGTAAGCAACGATTTTTACCTCAGGCTAACTGCCGTTGTGTAACAAAAACTGTGTATTTATTGGGTTACTTCCCTTGATTTATCCTGTTTTAAGTTACTTTCCTTTTAATAATGAAAATTTTTAAAAGAATATAAATAAAATATAAATTGAACAAATAATCATAAAAGGATGGTTATTAAATTATTTTAAATGTCTTAGGACAAATAAAAAAATAATAATTTGAAAATTATTTGAGGATTCTATACTTCCTTTTAAGGCTTAAATTGAAATTTATATAATAACTATGACCCTAACTTTACAGGTAGAATGAATTTCTGAGTTTGCAAATAAAAACTATTTGCAAGAGAAAAAAAAAAAAATAAAAGCTATTTGCAGACAGCTAAACAAATGTTCTGGTTGCAATGATTGTTTTATAGAATATGAAGTAAAAAATTTAAAGAACATACTGGAAAAAAACAATGTTAGATTGAACATGTAGAATATAAAGATGGAGAAACTTTATAAGTACAAGGGTACTATAAACATAATAAATTGGTTCTTTGATATGCTGAATCTAAACATGTGTTTAGATTTTTGATTATGGGCCCAGTTTTCAAGTTGGTCCAAGATAGGGTCCAGTATTGAAACTTTGTTTAATTTCAACAAAAATTGAATATATGAGGTTCTTTGATATGCTGAATCTAACCATATATTTAGATTTTCTATTTGTAGGCCCCGCTTTCAAATTGGTTCATATTGAGGTCAAAAGGGTCCAAAATTAAACTTTGTTTGATTTCATCAAAAATTGAATTATTGGGGTTCTTTGATATGTCAAATCTAACAGTGTTTTTAGATTTTTAATTCGGGTCCCGTTTTTTAAATTGGTCTTCATTGAGGTTCAAAGGGTCCAAAATTAAACTTAGTTTGATTTTAACAAAAATTGAATTCTTGTGGTTCTTTGATATGCTGAATCTAAACATGTGTTTAGATTTTGTGTTTAGATTTTTGATTATGGGCCCAGTTTTCAAGTTGGTCCAAGTTGGGGTCCAAAATTAAACTTTTTTTGATTTCAACAAAAATTGAATATATGCATGGGGTTCTTTGATATGCTGAATCTAACCATGAATTTAGATTTTTTATTTGTGGGCCCTGCTATCAAATTGGTTCATATTGAGGTCAAAAGGGTCCAAAATTAAACTTTGTTTGATTTCATCAAAAATTGAATTATTGGGGTTCTTTGATATTCCAAATCTAACCGTGTATTTAGATTTTTAATTTTAAGTCCCGTTTTTTAAATTGGTCTACATTAAGGTCCAAAGGGTCCAAAATTAAACTTAGTTTGATTTTAGCAAAAATTGAATTCTTGGGGTTCTTTGATATGCTGAATCTAAACATGTGTTTAGATTTTTGATTATGGGCCCAGTTTTCAAGTTTGTCCAAGTTGGGGTCCAAAATTAAACTTTTTTGTTTGATTTTAACAAAAATTGAATATATGGGGTTCTTTGATATGCTGAATCTAACCTTGTATTTTGATTTTGGACATTGGACCATAATAGGTAAATTAAAAAAATTCAAGTTCTTAGACCACATTCTTTCTGTGTCAGAAACCTATGCTATGTCAAATATTTAATAACAATCCAAATTCAGAGCTGTATCAAGCTTGAATGTTGTGTCCATATTTGCCCCAACTGTTCAGGATTCGACCTCTGCGGTCGTATCAAGCTGCGCCCCAGCGAAGCATTTTATTTGCAAAATAATGCACTGCATGTTATAGTTATCGTAAGTAATTATATAATATTTGTTTATTTGTTCAGGTCCACCTAGAAGTGGAGGACCAAGTGGAGGCCCCCCAGCTACTCCTGGTAAGTTGGAGCCCTTCTACAATAGACCTTTCAATATATCATGCAAGCATGCCCATTTTTTGTCTACATAATATTTTGTCAATGTCTCCTGTTGAATATTTGTATAGGGTCTTCACCTTGTGAAATATTGTAATAGGCATGATGTAAAATGTAACTCTGTAATGTGAGTGATATCTAAAGAAAAAATCTTTAAGTCTAGTAAAGGAATTATTTAATTTAATAACAAATGCTGATAAAGCTTTCTCAATTACTACTTACTGTTTCCACAATGAGCTTAAACTTTTTCTTGATATATTCACAGTTGAAAAGAGTAATAAAAATTTAGTGACTACTATAAAGTAGACCTTGTTTAAAATGTTGGTAAAGTGGTTTAAGAACTAGGGCAACATGTATAGAATGAGTTTTAAGGTTTATATATTTGATGCGGTTTTAATGTTGATAAAAGTAATATTTCAATGATACTCACAGGAAAAAAAGTTAAAAACAATCATTTATTGAGTTTTTTTTATCTGTCTCATTTTAATTAGATTATATTTTTTTTAAAAGGAAAGAAAGGAAAAGCTGGAAAGGATGATGGAAAGAAAAAGAAAGAGAAACCAGGAAAACCTAAGGTAGGTCATTTACTTTATCTTTTAATTCCTGTCTCTTAAGGTATGTGTGAAAAATGTTTATTTGCATTCATACATTTTCCTGTTCAGAGACATCAAAAATTATGTCTAGCTTATCATTCTGTTGAATAAAGTACAAATCTAGGGACAGAAATTTCTCATGAAAAAACAAAAAGAAAGAAAGAAATTCATAGACACATTGATGGGCAAATGGGCAAATGAATAGAGTAAAACCCAAAATGAAATGCTAGATTTTGAAAAATTACTTGATCTACAAGTGGCCGTCAATAGCTTGATGTCTGCTGTTTGTTTTCTGAGTGTTTTGAGGGCACAAAGATTTATCTTAAGTCATGCTATCAATCCCTCATTCTAAAAAATAATTGTTGTTCTTACTCCTTTTATTGCACTGAATTTGGGTATGTAGATGGAACGTAATGAAATGCAGATTGAGTTTTAGTTTCATTACAGTTGACATATTTTTATGCAGTTAAGCTGCATTATGCGAGCACCCTAGATTTGTGTCCTACCCAATAAATGCTGAAATACTTGCCATTGTTATTATCTAGCTGGCTACTATGTTATATATAACTAATTGAACACTTTTTTAATACTTTTAATTCTGGATTACAAAAAATATGACCAGAAAAACCTTTAATGATCGTCGAATCACCCAAAAGTTTTGAAGTTGCACATAGGAAGTAGTGCTCCTTAGGAATCCTTATGTAGTTTATTATCGCCTGTGCTTTTGGCTGAGATGTCAAAGAACAATTGTATGAAATATTTAATCGCCGAAAATCTCTAAAGACAAGTAGTTTAGATTTCCCAAATGGCAAAAGTCGTAGGAATATTGTTTGTCGTCAATACGTAGTACAACTACGTCAGAAGTCTATTATATAATAAGTTTAACTGTTCATGCTGTTGGCGGCAATTTCAAATTAGTAGACGAAATTTTCGTATCTTTTTAATTTGGAGGCAGGGGTTTAAACTAGAGGTGGTCCGAGGTCCGCGACCTTCCACTTTTGTAATAGGACTTTCGACTTGGTTACTAGCTACGCCCGACAGACCTTCCACTTGAAAGAAAATAAAAAATAACTTTGCAAACCTTTTCACCAAAGTCTCCAAATAAACGATCTCAAAACTTATTTTCATCATTATTATTTATGACATCAATGTTCATTTTGTTCAACCGCTAGCTTTATACAGAAAATCGCCGACAAATAATGTGTAAATTCGAGTAAAATCGTATCTGACTGACAAAACAAACATTGTAAACACAATGACAATGGATGCCGTGAAGACAATTATAATATCGGATCCACTCCGGAAGCGGATAAGGGTAATTCAGGGTTTTGGCGATCAACTAAAAAAAAAATCCAGGCAGGTGACAAAATACATCTATGCATGGTAAATGAATATAAACACTAGAATTGAAAACCAAAAGATATATGTAAAAGAAAGAAAAAGCAGAAAATATTTTATACAGAAACTCAAAATTACCTTTTGACAAATTTTAATGCCAAAATCCAATACAATGTGACAGCTGGTCACAGTATATCTAACAATATATATGATCCTGGTCACAGTATAAATTTTCTTTATCAGTGATAAATGTTGATAATGCATGTAAGATGCTTTTAAAGTGTAAACATATTACTGCAATTTTGAAGGGGTATAGTTTTCTAAATTTGGATGGTTATATGTCTCTGGTTAAAGTAGCTGGAAGTTTCTTACTTTATTTTCACAAATAATGCAACTATATTATATAATACCTGAATGTAAGCAAATCATATGATATATAGGTGGCGTCCTTTGGGCCACTCTACCCCTCCTGTTTGATAACTTTGAAACAGATGAGATCCCCACCTCTCAACCATATACATTCATGTATGGGACTATATAACTAAAATGAAATTAAATATAGGGGAGTTCCGGGGGTCACCCACCCCCTCCTGTTTGGGAACTTTTGAAACGGTTGGGATCCCCACCTCTAAACCATATATATTCAAGTATGGGACAATATAACTTATCAAATGAAATATAGGGGGAGTCCATGGGGTCACCCACCCCTCCTGTTTGATAACATATAAATTATTTGCCTTAATAATTAATTCATTAGATAAACATAAATGTACAATATATGAATGTTTAATGTTGAAGCAACATTGCCACAGTTTTCATAATTACGTTTGCCTTGGCTTTTGGTTAACTGCCTTCAGTGCTTACAGCGCTTTGATTAGATATAATGCTTTGACATGGAAAATTTGATTTAAAATTTTACTTTTTTTTTTTGTCCATGTCTATTTTTGTTATATAGTTAATATGATATGTTACAAATCAGGTCCATGTTTTCATCTATTTGACCTACTATTGACAGAATTTAGACTTTGTTCTTTAAACAATTCATTACAAATTACCTTTTTCAATACTTTTTTTGTCTGCAGGGGGTGTTTATTTTTTATTTATGTATATTTGATGATATTCAAGTTGAGTTAAAGTCTTTTTCCAGTTAATCTACTATTACTATCTAAATGTTTTTCCCCATTCTCATTGTTGAAAATGGGGCGTTTATGTTGAACTGACACATCTAGTTATTTTCTATTCACTATTTCAGTTACAACTTGGCCCATTAAAGGCAGAACAGAGTATGGGTACACCATCAATGCATGGTGGACTAGAACCGATGAGATCATTGGGTGGACAATTAGCACCTCTAAGAGGATCAACAGGAACTAGTCAGCCGGTACGTATCCACAGAATACAAAAACAGCAATGCCAATACTTTTTTTCTTAATATACATGCACAGTTTAAAAATGCTATGTTCCATCTGAAATAATATTTTAACATTTGAATTTAAATAATTGATATTAAAGACAACAACACTTGTACGAGTGTTTGTCTTTAATATTGATTATTTCTCACTTTTTCAAAGACAAACTGTGAATACCTATTCACTCATTTATTACCCTACCGCAAAATCACTACCTAAGGTGTTGGTTCACCATTTACAATTTGAATTTAAAGAAACAAAAGGTCTAGAAATGTTGTTTGATGATTCACTTTGTGTATAAAGTAGTTTGCAATAAGTTGTACTAAGGGCCTTATTTGGTAAAAAAAAATAAAGTATTATAAAATTAAGTTGTGATTTTTGTCAAAGAAGATTGATAGGTATGAGCAGAGTAAATATCGTAAAGTTTTTCATATATAGTTAATCTAAGAGATTTGAAGGATATAAGATTGCATGAATTAAATTTTTCTTCGAAAATAGACATAAATACATGGTTTTGACACATATTTGTGTGTAGGAAATGTCGTGTGCATGAAAGAACCAAATGAATTTATAAACTAGAGGTGTTGGCCTGATATAGACAAATGTTATTGTAAATTAATAAGTTGATTCTCGATGCAGACTATATTTTTATCATGTCCCAAACAATATGAAAATCAACAAAAATCTATGTGTTTTTACAAATAACACATAGAGGTGGCTTTCCTGTATTGTTACTACTAATTTTATTGTGACATCATGGATCCTTAACTTCATGTTTTTACTTTTTTATTATCTCAACTTTAAATAAACATAAACATAATAAATAGAAATCTTTTAAAAATTGGAAGTTCAATTATCTGTGAAAACAAAGGCCCTTATCACACATTGTGTTTTATATAAAATTAAAACATTTTATTCCTATCTTACAATCTTGTCCTGTAATAGTGCTTTAAAAAGATATATGAAAGGTCCTGGGATACAAGATGTAAAACAGTTTTTCTCCTCTTCAGATAATTAACTTTTAGACTTTAAAATGCTCACTAATTCTTGCACGCTAAAAATCTAAAATTTAACTATCTTTGGAGGAGAATTATTATAACTCACCCACAACAGCAGGAGAATCTAGGTAAAAAGGTCTAATATTAAATGAAAATTCAATTGCAACAGACATTTGCTTATTTCAGTAAATATCTATGATGATAATTTGTGATCCAAGATAGTGGCAACAGATTTTATACTCCCATAATTCTTTAATGGAGTTGTCTAATATTTTGAAATAATTTGAAATGAAATTTTTCTTGGATCCATATTTCTGTAGATTTCACCAACAGTAAGTTTTTTTGCATGCTAGAAGGATTACAGAAAGTAGAAAAGTCATCAACATCTTCATTTAATAAGATAACACTACATTTAATAAGATAACACTACATTTAATAAGATAACACTACATTTTCATGTTTCCTGTATCATAGTGTGACTGCATGAAAATGTCACAGGAAGAATTGTGTTGGTAGCATGAAATCTGATGTAGAAACTGATTGGTTTTGTGTTTTACTCATGCTAGTTAGGGTCTCTTTTTAGAGTACCTAGATATTCCTTAGTTGTGATGCAGCCATCCTCAGAATAGTGCTTTGCTGAGGGAAAAAAGCTTGAAAATAGTTCATACATTTTGAATATTTACAAACTTCTTCCAATATAGAACTACTGGAAAAGTTGTGTGAAACATTAAATATACATGTGAAAACTTTGTACAGCCAAATATATCATTGTGTCTATTGAAATTCAAATTAGGAAGAAAATGATTGTTCCTCTTCCAATTTTTTGTCAATTGGTCAGTGTTATTTAATTTTATCAATATAACTTTATATAGGTTACTTTATCTGAGGTTTTGTCTAATTTTCACCTGGTAGTTCTATTCAACATCAACCAATTTTTGAAATAACTTATGATGGAGTTTAAATTTAACTGACCTGATGAATGACAATATTGAAAAGGTTAAAGTATCATGGGGTTTAAGATGAGAGGTAGCTGTTCATAAGACAACATGTACACATTAAAAGAGACAAACAAATACAAGACATCTTGAAGTACCTGCATGGTTTTCAGTCATAACAACATTTTCACTTCATACCTCAAAGCTTACGTTGGCCACAATAATGAAGGATTCAATGTTTTACATGAATTAAATAAATTTGCTACAAAAAAGATGATACAGGCACTGAACATCTACATCCTGGCTAGAAAGAAAAAAATCAAATGCATTAATTCTTTGTCATAGTATGAACTTTTAGTAAATTTTTGTCAACAATAAATTTTAAGATAACATAATTGTTTTAGGTGAAGTCAAGTTTCAACACAACAACAGGTTCCCTAAAGCTGAGTAAAAGTGGCAACCTCACAAGCAGCATGTCAATTCCTTTTTACTCAAATGAGTTTGAAGACGATGTGAGTATAATTTGATAAGGATAAAATTGATTTTACAAATTATAGCTTTCTACTTGTAAATTCAAGTTTGATACTTAATACCTGAAAATAAAATGATACTTGAGTGCAGTTTCACCAGAATAGATCAGGATACTTGAGTGCAGTGTCACCAGAATAGATCAGACATCATGACACCTGTGGATATTATATAATTCGTGGGATACCAATTTTTGTCGAGTCTGCGACTTTTGTCGCAGAAAGCTCGACATAGGGATAGTGATCCGGCGGCGGCGGCATTAGCTAACTTCTTAAAAGCTTTATATTTTAGAAGATGGAAGACCTGGATGCTTCATACTTTGTATATAGATGCCTCATGTTACGAAGTTTCCGTCAGTCACATGTCCAATGTCCTTGACCTCATTTTCATGGTTCAGCGACTACTTGAAAAAAAAGTTCAGATTTTTTGGAATGTTAAATTCTCTCTTATTATAATTAATAGGATAACTATATTTGGTATGTGCGTACCTTGCAAGGTCCTCATGCCCGTCAGATAGTTTTCACTTGACCTCGACCTCATTTCATGGATCAGTGAACAAGGTTAAGTTTTCGTGGTCAAGTCCATATCTGAGATACTATAAGCAATAGGTCTACTATGTTTGGTGTATGTAATGATAGTAAGGGGTACATGTCTAACTGGCAGGTGTCATCTTACCTTGACCTCATTTTCATGGTTCAGTGGTCATAGTTTAGTTTTTGTGTTTTGGTCTGTTTTTCTAATACTGTATGCAATAGATCAACTGTATTTGGTGTATGGAAATATTGTACGATGTTCATGTCAGTCTGGCAAGTTTTATTTGACCTTGACCTCATTTTCACGGTTCATTGCTCAATGTTAAGTTTTTGTGTTTTGGTTTGTTTTTCTAATACTGTATGCAGTAGGTCAACTATATTTAGTGTATGGAAATATTTTACGATGTACATGTCAGTCTGGCATGTTGTATTTGACCTTGACCTCATTTTCAAGGTTCATTGTTAAATGTTAAGTTTTTGTGTTTTGGTCTGTTTTCCTAATACTGTATGCAGTAGGTCAACTATATTTGGTGTATGGAAATATTTAATGATGTACATGTCAGTCTGGCAGATTTTATTTGACCTTGACCTCATTTTCATGGTTCATTGCTTATGTTACGTTTTTGTGTTTTGGTCTGTTTTTCTTACACTTTAAGCAATAGGTCAACTAAATTTGGTGTATGGAATGATTGTAAGGTGTACATGTCTAGCTGGCAGGTGTCATTTGACCTTGACCTCATTTTCATGGTTCAGTGGTCAAAGTTAAGATTTTGAGTTTTGGTCTTTTTTTCTAATACTATATGCAATAGGTCAACTATATTTGGTGTATGGAAATATTTTATGGTCTTTATATCAGTCGCGCAGTTTTTATTTGACCTTGACCTCATTTTCACAGTTCATTGCTCAGTGTTAAGTTTTTGTGTTTTGGTTTGTTTTTCTTAAACTATAAGCAATAGGTCAACTATATTTGTTGTATGGAAAAATTGTTAGCTGTACATGCCTGCCTGGCATGGTTCATCTGACCTTGACCTCATTTCCATGGTTCATTGGTCAATGTTTAGTTTTCTTGGTTAATGTTAAGTTTATGTGACAGTTGTAAGAAAGCTTTATATTTAGGACTATCAACATAATATCAATGATTAGTAAAGAAGGCGAGACATTTCAGCGTGTGCACTCTTGTTGTGTCTTTTTAGGGTACAGCTGAATCACGAATTTAAATGTTCATTGAAGCCAAAATTATCTATAAGGCTTGTATGCATGCCGTCTTTTGTAAAACCAGGAAATCAAATATCCATGAAAATACAATTTTTTTTTAATCCATGAAAATAAATGAATCCACATTAATTTCTTCATTTCTTTCAAATAAGTAATGATACAATAGGTCCTGTTTTCTATAAAGTGTTGTTGAGATGAGCTTAAAATCGATTTGATTTATTGTTGTTGGAATTTAACACTACTAAACATGTCTCACTACAAAAACCACTGTGTATAAGAAGTAGCTATAAAGGTATATATCTTATGTATTGTCTGAACATTAAAACTATAATTATTTCATTAATGAGCCTTTTGAGTAATTTTTATCCACACTTGTTCAATATCTCAAATTCTATTATTTTAGGGTCCAGAAGAGGAAAGGCCACATCACAGTGTAAACCTGACACCACAAGAAATGGAATATCAGGTCATTAGAAATAAGTATAATGAAAAGTTCAATTGTATAGAGCATGCTAACATTTTCAAAAACAGTTTGTGTGGATTTTTGTTATGACAATGAAGTACACATTTATAGTTTTTCAGCATGAATATGTAAACTTTGAATTTGTGAACTTATAATTAAATGAAACAACTACTGTAGAGTAAGTGTATGTACATAGATTTATTTTCATGCAATACGACAACCCATCTAACATGGTTTGCAGTGAAAGGCATTTTAATCCAATGCTTCACATATAAATCTAACTATTTTGAAAACCATGAACATCGAAAATAAAAAAGAATCAATGTAAAAAATATGAATAAATGCAATAGGGGTTTTCAAAATGTTATAATTTTTATTTCTAGTAAAACATAATTTTAGTTGAAGGTTAAGTATTTGAATTGTAAATTTATGCATTTTAATTGCATACTTAGTGTTAGGGGAAAATGTCATATGAAAAAACTTGTTGAATAAATATACATCTATGTAGGAATCTGGAGAAAGTGACCAAAACCAACCTAAAGGGGAATCAGAAACAGACAGTGAAGATTTTGGTAAAGAAATTGTAAGTAA
Source organism: Mytilus californianus (assembly GCF_021869535.1). Classification (NCBI taxonomy): domain Eukaryota; kingdom Metazoa; phylum Mollusca; class Bivalvia; order Mytilida; family Mytilidae; genus Mytilus; species Mytilus californianus. The sequence goes on from NW_026262701.1 coordinate 86,462,632, forward strand.
AAAAATATGCAGGCTTTGGAAGATGATAGTAATTAAGCTTTACAAATCGACATTTTCTCATGACATGTTCAAATAAAGTGTGTTGTAGAGAAGTCTCTTTATTTTAAACAAAAAGACTACCAATGTAAGGATTAAAGTGGCTTGACTGTTTGATAGGTTTTGTTTAGTTTCTCAGTAAAAAAATATTAATGTGGGAAATTTTTGACCTATGAAGGCAATGTCTTTGTTCCTTTCCAATATTTTTTTTGGACATATTTTGCAAGATGTCACCTTAAATAGCAAATAATGATATTGTAAGGGTACTTGAGTGTGCAAAAACAATTGCACTATCCATTGAAGTTAATGTCCCCTGTACAACAGAACATGACTACATAATTAAACATTCCACATACAAAACAGACACCTGTATACATGCCTCTTTCTGTCTGATGGGAGAAATTGTTTTTAGGGTATAGTAAGATGAGTTCAATTTATTATATAAAAATAATGTATTTCAAATAGAATTTTATTTTATATTTTGAATTTAGACTTTATCCTTATATAAAAAAAATTAATTTAAAAACATATGGAAAACTATGTGTGCCTGTTGGCAAATTAAGGCTTGAATTGCATGTAATGTTATCAAAGATCTTTGAAATTTCTTTTTTACAATGATATATTCTAAGCATGACACATATATTTCAGGACTTTGGTATAGATAAGAATTTATCCGAAAGAATTATGGATATGGATATAGGTACATTAGAACCAGTGAGGGGTTCACTAGAAAAGGTATTGTATTAATTAGCATAATAGTTATTCTGCCAGCTACTTAATTGGCAGTTATGTATTTCTTAACTTTTATGTTTGTTTAAAATTGAAAGGACAGAATTACTGGGCAGTTTTACCGTACTTTTAATAAATTTAAAGATTTACAGTCAAACCTGAGTAAACCGGACCCTGAATAAACCGGTTTCCTGTCCATTCCGGCCGAAAATTGAAGTCCCATTTTTTTCCCTTCAAAGTCTTTGTAAAAATACCCTTTGTAAACCGGACCCTGTGTATTCCGAATTCCGGTCTAATTATGCAGTCCCAATATTCTTAATTACATCAATCATTACCTGTCAAAACTGGTTTGTTTAATTAATTTAAAATGATAACTGTATTGATCGATATGCAAACAAAACATAATTGTTTATACAAGATGTTTTTTTTAGGATAATCAATGAGCAAGGTGTTAAACCGTGAACTTACAGTAGTGAGCTGCAATATTGAAACACTATAAAAGTTTTAATTAAAAAAACTAAAAGAAACGCGGAATATATCTCCGATAGAACTTACGTTGTAACTTTGATGATTTTTTAAAATCGCATTTAAGAAAATTTCATCGTGTTTTCGAAATGATGGGTACCTTGTTGTGAACCCCGAAACCAATAACCTTGATAATGAAGAAGACCCGGATGACGACAATCCATTGTTATCGTGCACTGTACGACAATGTTTAGATCGTGATGAAATTTCATTTGATAAAATTCTGGCTTTTTAATCGGCTATAGCAATGTGGGCAATGAACGATGGAAGTAAATGAAACTCTCGTGTAACAATTCAAACAACGCGAGGATTCTGATGCAAATGAAAACAATGATCTCAAAGTAAAAGTGAAACTGACAAGTCGGAGACTGATGCTACCGAGGTCGATTTGACATACGAGGATATGTTAAAAAGGTTAAAACATTATTTTTTTGAATTCGGGGAACAACCAATTTCTAAAGGCAATGAATACGAAGACTCAAAACAACGATCGTGCGTAGTTACATGTATTACGGTATTCAGTTTACAATTTACAATCAGACAGAACTTTTACATGAAAAATATCTGACGTCACAGGTCATTAATTTCCGGTCAAAATGGAAACCTGAATAAACCGGCTCACTGTCCAAACCGGCCCTTTTTCATAGTCCCATAGCCGGCCGGTTTATACAGGTTTAACTTATGGGAAAACTGCTCCATTTTTAATCATATAGAAATTGAAATGATAAGGTATAAGTAAAAATGTGATGAATAGCTTGAGATTAACAAAATTGAGCATGATCAAACCATGGATCAGACACAATTACAAAGGCAACAAAGATAGATTTAAAGAATTATAAAGGCACATGAGAAATCAGATTTTATTCAAATTAAAACTGTGTGTTCTTCAATTTTTTTAATCCTATTTTTTTCTTCAGTTACATGATTTTGAGGGAACAATGTCAGCCATGTCGACTGCTCGAGGAGATTCTCCTGGTGGTAAGATGAGTCCTATTGACAGATTTGAGGAAGAGAGGAAACGTAGAGCGGAAATAGCTGCCAGTGCTGCTGAAAAGTAGGTCATTCAATGTCTAAAACTACATGCTTATTTTTTACACTGTTGTGGGGTTTTAAATTGCAGTTTAAATTAAATCATTTTGTTTTATTATAATTATCCATTTAGTTTAATAATTCAAGCATAAATAGATCTATAGTTTAAAGTAGTTTGAGTAACCATTACACTTCATAGTCTCTTTTTTGTCATGTTTTGCGATGAATATATTTAAAAAAAATCTACAAGTTAAAATTGGACATGAGTTAAGCTATATCTATCAAAACAACTTGTAGTTCCAACAATACTTAGAGTCCCCAAAGAAAGAAATGTAAGAAAAAAAAAGAAAGAAAATGCAAACTTTACTAAGCATTCTATCTAACAAACTACAAGAAAATGATGCAGCAGAATGTACAACTCACAATTAACAAAAAAACAAAAACAATATACAACATTTTGTATTTTGTATAATAGATATTAATGAGGTTGTAAACGACATTTAAAAGATGTTAAGTAACAAACCAACAATCAGTTAATCATATTAAATTATTCTTGTGATATGTAATTTACAAAGCACACATAACTGAGACAGCAGCCCAACATTAAAGGACTCAGTGAGTTTGTTGAAATTATTTTGAAAATGTTTTAAATGGCTTTCAAGATATCTGTGTATACATTTCAGACGATTGACGACAACACATAGACAAGAAAGTTATGATGATAAAATGCAAGTTTTTGATATCAGATAATGTTTTACTAACAATTTTGTATAGTCTTTGTGGATAATAGATATAAGAAGATGTGGTATGAGTGCCAATGTGACAATGCTCCATCCAAGTCAAAATTTATAAAAGTAAACTATTATAGGTCAAAGTACGGTCTTCAACACGGAGCCTTGGCTCACACCGAACAGCAAGCTATAAAGAGCCCCAAAAAATCTTGTAATATAAAATACATGGTGTTTGAAATTTCCAAAGGCTGGTGTAAGATCAACATGAATTTTAGGTTAAAGATATATAAAAGAATTGAATACATTACAAATAAGGATTCCATTATTTAGTATTCAAAATTAAAGTGTGATGTCATCTCCTAAACCACCTTGTAAATTAAATGTATGTTGCACATGATAAAAAGCATAAATTTAGTGTTTAAAATTATTCATGAACAATTTTTAGCAGTCTCTATGGTTTCATAATAACTTACTTGCCTGTAGTGCTGTGAGTCATTGGTTTAATCCATGTTCTGACCAAAAGAAAGACCTCAAAATTGATATTCCTGCTTTTCCACCAAGTATTTGGCATTTAGGAGTTATAGGAAAGAATGGCCACCTCAGTCAGAATAATATGTTTGAGTAGGGATACCTGTCTTCATATGGACTTTTACCTTGTTAGAACATTAAAAACTGACACTGACTATACATGTCAGTCTAGTCCAAACAAGAGTATCTTTGCATCCAATTAACAAGATTTTGGTCTGCATTTGCATGGAATGATTGCCACTAGCATTAATAGGCCACAAATCAGTTATTCCTTTTGATACACATACATTTCTTTAAAAAAAACAAATAGAAGTAAACCTAAAAGATATGCAAGTATAAGAAAATGTGTATTTCTTTTCAGGACCTTTGAAGAAGAACACAATATGAGAGCCTCAAGTGAAATGAGATATGATGATTTAAGAGAAACACTTGACAGGGAGTTTGAGGATAAAAGGCTGGAAATGCTTGAGGTATTTCTTTATGGCTCGTACCTGAAACATGATATCCTCCCCCTGTTTTCACTAAATTTTCAAATAGTTTTCTTTTTGATATTTTTGTTCCACACAATTTTTTCCCTGGCATCCCTTAATTTTCCGTCTTGAAATCTGCAGGTGTGAGATTCTTCATACATGTAGATGAGATTTGATAAATATTGTGTGTGTTAAGTTCTTGATAAATTATTTTAAATATGAGAGTGTCAATTATCATGTAAAACCAAATATAAGGAGACAAAAAAGTTATTGATATATCAGCCTCAATTTCATGCTTATATAACTGCTTACTATTAATATTCACAATTTTCAGGACAAAGACAGAAGAATAAAGAGAATGAGAGATGAAATCAAAAGAGAACAGGAAGAAGAGGAAAGAAAATTGAAGATGGAAAATGAGGAGTACATCAGGTATAGTGTTAAATCATTGTGGCATTATATTATAGCACTAAAGCTTAGAGTGAAGTATTTATAGAAGCTTTATAGAACATCTTTACAACAAAAACTTCTATTATGTCCTTTTATAGATTTATGCAATAGTATAGACTTCTTGCCAAAGATTTTTCTTATTTTTGTAGATACTGTAGTATTCTTTCTTGCTTTATTCCTTTTACATAGTTTTCTCATACTCTAGATACTGTGAAATCAATTTTATTTATTGGGTGCTGATTTGAAATATCAAATATTTTGAAATGTTATTTAAAGCAAATTTCCTGTTGGTATGTACAAAGTTTCTAGACTGTGAACTTATTATTTGTTAAACCATGACTATTGGCACTCATGAATATAAATAGTTTTCACTCCAGTAGATAATAAGTTGACTATATTATATGTACGAAATCTTTGATGACTACATAACACAGTAAACACTGAACCAACAAATTGTCATTTATTTGGTATTCCTATCAGCAACTTAGAAAGTCAATACAAATCAGAGTTGGAGGAAAAATCATCAGTTCTCAAACAAGAGAACGAAAATTCAGTTAGTAGAATACAAGGAGAAGTTGACAAACAGCTGTCTGAGGAGGAAGTAAACATTCGGTAAAATTCATGTTCAGTACACCAATTTGCATGATTGTTATTATAATTAAATTGTCAGCATGGAAATGGTGGAGGGGTTACTGTTGTTGCATGTTTATAATTAATTGTTTCACAGTTCGTGCAGAATGTGGAGAAAAAATCCTCCTGAACATAAATTGTTCAAGTGAAATTTACACTATGTACATGTTTTTTTAAAGAATCATTGCATGTATGTTACTTTATGATTTAATGTTTGGCTGATTAGAAGCTGGTTTTTACAATTCAAAATACATCTCGCTTAATCACCGGTATGCTAATGTTGTCAAGATATTACGGAATATTATTCAAGTTCATTTAATTGACAATGACAAAAATAAAGATAATGAAATGCCTAAGCAATAACTGATGAAAGTTCCATATATTCATTCTTTTTTACACTTGTCCTGAATTTGCATGAAATATTTGTCACTAGAAATTAAGCAAAACTATCAATCAATCCTTTTAACACTATAAATATTTTCTAATTCATAGTTAACATATTTTTCCCTCTAATATCCTTCACTTCCCATGCAACATGATTTCAAAAGGACAGTGTTTTTTTAAGTTGATCAAGCATGAATAATTTATTTGCTTGATGTTAGACCAGATTAAAAGTAAAAAAGGTTCATCATATTTCTTTGAAATATTTTGAGTTGTAGTCATTGGTTTTTTTATATGGAGAACTTTATCCTTTCAAATACAAAAGAAATAACTTAATAAATAGTTCTAATTTTGGTTCAAATTTGCATTGTAACGACCTTCAATAATTTTATGGTTTATTCATTGATTGAAGATTCTGCAAAAAAGATAGAAGTAAACATGGATTTTATATCAAAGTAAAAGGTCTGATTCCGATTTCAGTTAGAAGGAAAATGCTTGTACAGTTTTTTGTGGTTTTTAGACGACCGCAAAAAATTTTTTGGGATCGTATAATGGTATGATGTCGTCGTTGTCTGAGTCTTTGTCCGAAGACACATTGGTTTCCAGACAATAACTTTAGTTAAGGTAAATAGATCTCTATGAAATTTTTTAAGAAGGTTCAATACCACAAAAGGAAGGTTGGGATTGATTTTGGGGATAATGGTCCCGACCGTTTAGGAATTAGGGGCCCAAAAGGGGCCTAAAACAAGCATTTTTCTAGTTTCAGGATAATAACTTGTGTATAAGTATTTCGATTGCTCTGAAATTGTACCACAATGTTTAATACCACAAGTTAAAGGTTTTTGATTCATTTTAGGGGTTATGGGGCCAACAGTTTAGGAATTAAGGGCCAAAATGGGGCCAAAAAACAAGCATTTTTCTAGTTTCCAGACAATAACTTGTGTGTAAGTGTATGGATCTCTCTGACATTATACCACAAGGTTCCATATAACAAAGAGAAGGCTGGGATTGAGTATTGGGGTTATTGCTCCAAGGGGGGTTTCAAAAAGTTGGGGTGTGGATTTTTTTTTCTAATTTTTTTAAGGGATTCATATTTTTTTTTCAAAATTTTTCAAATTTCGAATTTTTGAAAAGTTTCAAGAAGAAATCTTCAATTGCACAGTATTGCGCAATAGATTTTTAAGATCTTTGACCACATTTATTTTGTGTCAGAAACCTATATTATGTCAAAAATTTGATCACAAATCAAATTCAGACAGTATCAAGCTTGAATATTGTGTCCAAATTTGCCCAAACTGTTCAGGGTTCGACCTCTGCGGTCGTATCAGGCTGCACTCAGTAAAGCATTTTATTTTTTTTTAAATGGTTGAAGTAGCATTTTGCTATTATCAATACCCTTTTTCTGTTTTTTTCCATATATGAAATGCATGCTAAAAATTTAGAATTCATAATAATTATCAAAACCACAAAAGGCAAAAATAAAACAGTTAACAAAGTCATCTATCTCTTGAAAAATATGTATACATTTGATCTATTCCTGAAGGAATCTGATAAAATGAAGAAATTATTTTATCTTATTGAAATTTAAAAACAGTAAAAATATTTTCTCTGGTTAATTATAATTATATTCATATTTATCACTTAGAAAACAAATGGATAGAGCATTAGAGAATTTAAGAGCAGAAGTGAATGTACTGCAGAGAGATGAACAGACAAAGTTGGAATCTCAAAAGAGAGAAATATTGAGTAGAATTAATAATCAGGTATATATTTGTGAAAAAAATAAATATTCACTCAGTGAAAACTTGTCTATTTTTCTCAAATTTGTCGCTAAATGTTGCTGAAGCAAAACATAGGGATGCTTATCTAGCTATGAAGGCAGGAAGTATTTGTATAAACTTAATATTTCAGAAAGATAGAAGAGCTTGATAATTTATTTCTTTTTTAATCAGATGCCGTATGCACTGAAATTTCCATCTGTCATATGTATATTTTTATAGTTAGATTTTCATGATTGCAGACATTTTTTTTTTGCTAACTTTTTTGTTTACTATGAGAAAAAGGGGAATCTATATGTTGTCTATAGAATCCTTGCTTTACTAAAAAAATTAGCTTAGTTTTTTACAGGGAAAAACTTTATATAGCATTACAAGAAATAGAAAAGTAATGTTTAAATTTCACTGCTATACTTTCTGTATAGGTTGAGTCAGCATCAGAAAATGAACAGAGGAGATTAGAGGATGAAAAGAATACAAAAGTAGAATCATTACAGAGAAAGTATGACCTTGAAGTAGAGAAAGTCAAGGATGAAATGGAGAGGAAACATCGTAATAAAATAGAACAATTAAAAATGGAAATGGGTGACCAACATGAGGAGGTAATAAAACCATTCCTTTCTAAACAATAAATTACATAACTACTTTTTTAAACAAGTCAATTGTGTGTTGGAATTATGTTTTGCAGTGTGAATCAAGTATGTGTTAACATCTGAGGTGAAACTGACAGTTTAGAATTTTTTTATTAAGATTTTTTTTTAAAATAAATTTTGTATTTAATTGACTGAATTTTACCTTGCCCAGCTATTTAGGAATGATGAATTGTTGTGGTTTGATATTTTAAAAACTGACCCTATCCAAAGTTAGACACAGTAAAAGAAGTGAGACTAGCTTGACATAAAAGAGGGGATTATTATGCATTGATGTCTAATTGATACCCAAGTCAAATTATTTGATGTAATTATAACTTCAATCTAATTGAAATACAAACCCTGTGTCCATGCTTCATCTAGAAGGATCCTTGAATTTTTATGCCCCACCTACGATAGTAGTTGGGGCATTATATTTTCTGCTCTGTGCGTCTGTTCGTTCGTCTGTCCGTCCGTCTTCAGGTTAAAGTTTTTGGTCAAGGTAGTTTTTGATGAAGTTGAAGTCCAATTAACTTGAAACTTAGTACACATGTTCCCTATGATATGATCTTTCTAATTTTAATGCCAAATTAGAGTTTTGACCCCAATTTCACGGTCCACTGAACATAGAAAGTGATAGTGCGAGTGGGACATCCGTGTACTATAGACACATTCTTGTTTTAGTAAAAGTTCACATTTTACAAAATTTTGAAACATAATATTATCTGATCAGTTATTAAAACAAAGCTTTTGTCAGATCCTTATAAGTAGAAAAGGACCACAGAGTGTTTGGAACATTTATAGTTATGAACCAGTCGAAAATTGATCACAGAGACGCTTACATTGTAGGAGAAAAAATATTGATGTCTTATACATGTTTTATTAAGTTAGAAGCTGATTCTTTTATGATGGAAATATTGAAGTTCTTTTGTTCAGGAAAACTTATCCAAGAATAGTTATATTATACAGGAATGTACTAATCATTGAACTTAAAGCTCTGACATTGACATTTATGTTAAAGTGTTAATTGTAGAAAATAAAGGATATCTCCCACAGGCTTGATTTGAACTTTAAACAATTATCAAGTTTTCATTAACTTCCTGAAGTGGTAAAGGTTCAATGTTGTAAAAAAGCAACTCATAAAATACCAGGCTTTTAATCTTGTACGCCAGACGCAAGTTGCTTCTCACCAATGATGCTCGAAAAAAAAAAAAATAAAAGGCCAAACTGAGTATGAAGTTGAAGAGTGTTAAGTGTAGAATAATGAGGATATAACCCACAGGTTTTGATTTGACCTTAAAACAATTATCAAGTTTTCACTTCCTGAAGTGGTAAAGGTTAAGTTTTAAAAAAAAAAACTCATAAAATACCAGGCTTATAATTTTGTATGCATGACACAGGTTTTGTCTCATCAGTGACGCTCAAATGAAAAAGAACTTAAAATGCCAAATTAAATACAAAGTTGAAGAACATTGACTGTAATTTAGTTTTTAGTACTCGTATATAATTGTCACCAATGACTCTCTGTCAGTCTGATTATAATCAAATTTCTGTTGTGTACTGCAGTGATTTTTTGTATGTATTTTCCTAATCAGCAAAAATAAAACTCAGTTAAAATTTAACTTGCCCATTTTGTCTTCAAATCGTAAAACCACTGGACGTTAAGCAACCAACAATCAATCAATCAAATCATAAAGAAAAGCATGCATGGAAAAAAACCAATATAAAATAAGTTCCATTCAAGAGTTTCTGAAGAGAATTCTTATGAAATTTTAACAATGTATTGAATCATATAACACAGGCTGGGAACGATTAGTTTTCTTTTCCTGTTTATTGTATGTTAGCCCTCCATATAATGATACAGTAAATCAACAACACAATTGAAATCATCCTTCAATAAATTAAAATAGTAACATTTTGATGATTTTTCATCTTTAATGCTACGAAAAAAAAAACAATTTTAAACAGTCAGTGCCTTATGAAAATAAATATTTATAGTTGAGATTTTGACCACTATGCAATAATATCATCCTCTGAAAACAATGGTAGCACAATGGTCAAAACCTCAACTAAATACTTGGTTTTTTTTCATAAGGATCTGACTGTTTTGAATTTTTTTCCATAGCATATATTTATTTCTTTATGCAAGATCAGATTTTTATACGACCGCAAAAAAATTTTGTGGTCGTATATTGGTATGACGTTGGCGTCGTCGTCGTCGGCGTCGTCGTCCGGCGTCGTCGTCCGAATACACAATGGTTTTCGCACTCTAACTTTAGTTTAAGTGAATGGATCTCTATGAAATTTTACCATAAGGTTCAATACCACAATAGGAAGGTGGGGATTGATTTTGGGGGTTATGGTACCAACAGTTAAATAATTAGGGGCCAAAAAGGGGCCGAAAATAATCATTTTTGTAACTTCCAGACATAACTTGTGTGTTATTGTATGGATCTCTTTGACATTGTACTACAAGATTCCATATCACAAAGGGTCGATGATGGGATTGATTTTGGGGTTAATTTCCTCGAAATTTTAGGAATAAGGGGCCAAAAGGGGGCAAAAAACAAGCATTTTTCTAGTTTCATGACAATAACTTGTGTGTAAGTGTATGGATCTTTCTGAAATTTTACTACAAGGTTCCATTTCGCAAAGGGAAAGCTGGAATTGAGTTTTGTGGTAATTGCCCAAAACGTTTAGTAATAAGGGGCCTAAAAAGGGGTGAAAAATAAGCATTTTTTAGTTTCTAGACAATAACTTGTGTTCAAGTGTATGGATCTCTCTAAAATTGTATTACAAGGTACCATACCACAAAGGCAAGGCTGTTATTGAGCTTGCTTTGGGGGGGAAGGGGGGTGATGAATCATAGGGGGGGGGGGGGGGGGGGGGGGGGGGGTCAAAAAAGGGGTAATTATTTTTTTTCGTTTAAGGAATAAGGGGAAAAAAGGTTAAAAAACTAGGGTTTCCATTTTAATAGACAAATAATTGAGTAAAGAACATTATTTAAAAGCAGTGTAAGGTTGGTAATTCAAACTCATTTAAATATCTCACCTGCACTATGTTTGAATTATGTAAATTGGAAATTTGCCAATTATTTTAGTATAATAAACTTCATTGGAAATTTGCCAATATAAAATTTTGCTGATGAAGGTTTTTTGTTTACCTTTAGTCTGACTATGATGTCATTTTCTATTTTAATAGCCTTATGATGTAGTTAAATTTTTTTTAATACTTTTATGATGTATTTTAATGTGCTTTTATGGTTGCAAATTTATTGTTTTAATATAATAAACATCCATTGGAAATTTACCAATAGTTTGTTTATTTTTAGCTATGACTATGATGTCATTTTCTATTTAATTTTAAGGTTACAAATTAATTTCAGTTTTAAATATTATTGTAAAATGTTTGCCCAAAACATTTATTAATAAGTGGCCAAAAAAGGGGGCAAAAATAAGCATTTTTTTAGTTTCCAGACATTAACTTGTGTTCAAGTGTATGGATTTCTCTGAAATTGTACTTAAAGGTACCATACCACAAAGGGAAGTGGGTCAAAAAATTTTGGGTGGGGGGGGATTTTTTTTCCTTTTTTTTTTTCTTTAAAATTTTCCATTTTAAGTTGGTTAATTCTGATCACAAAGAGAAAGTTGGAATTGAGTTTGGGGGATAATTGCTCAAATGTTTAGGAATGAGGGGCTAAAAAAGGGGTTAAAAATAAGCATTTTTTTTAGTTTCCAACAATTAATTGTGTTTAAGTAATTGGATCTCTGTGAAATTGTACTGCAAGGTACCATACCACAAACTGAAGGCTGGGATTGAGTTTGGGGGGGGGGGGGGCGTGATGTGTGAAAATTTTCCACTTAAAGTTGGTTAATTATTTCTGATTTAGATATAAAAGCAAATAATAATGATGTGGTTTGATTTTATCAAAAACTTAAATTGAAGTTATGTATATTGTAAATTTAGGTTACATTGGAATTTAAGAATTGGCTTTGGGGTAGGGTTATGGCTCAAACCTTTAAATAATAAGGGAAAAAAAGGTGAAAAAACAAGGGTTTCCAGGTTAATAGACAAATAAGTACAAAACATTATTTAAAAGCAGTGTAGGGTTGGTAATTCAAACTCATTTAAATATCTCACTTACACTGCTTTTAAATTATGTAAATTGGAAATTTGCCAATAACTTTATTGTTAATAAATGCATTGGAAATTTGCCAACAATTTTAGTATAATAAACTTCATTGGAAATTTGCCAATATAAAATTTTGCTGATGAAGGTTTTTTGTTTACCTTTAGCCTTGACTATGAAGTCATTTTCTATTTTTATAGCCTTATGATGTAGTTGAATTATTTAATACTTTTATGATGTGTTTAAATGGGGTTTTATGGTTGCAAATTTATTGTTTTAGTTTAATAAACTCCATTTAAAATTTGGTAATAAAAAAAATTTTTGTTTATTTTTAGCTATGATTATGATGTCATTTTCTATTTTACTTTTATGGTTGCAAAGAAATTTTTATTTTTAGATATTACTGTTAAATGATGCTGATTAAGGTTTTTGCTATGTTTAGCCATGACTATGATGTCATTTTCTATTTTAATATCTGTCATGATGTATTTAAATGGGCTTTTATGGTTACAAAGGAATTTTATTTTTAGATATTACTGTAAAATGTTGCTGATTAAGGATTTTGTTTATTTTTAGCCATGACTATGATGTCATTTTCTATTTTAATACCTTTATTATGTAATTTCCATTTTTAGATATTACTGTTAAATGATGCTGATTGAGGGTTTGAATGCTGGGATTGACTTTGGGGGTAATTGCCTCCAAATTTTAGGAATTAGGGGGCAAAAAACAAGCATTTTTCTAGTTTCATGACAATAACTTGTGTGTAAGTGTATGGATATTTATGAAATTGTACTACAAGGTTCCATATCACAAAGGGAAAGCTGGAATTGAGTTTGGGGGTACTTGCCCAAAACGTTTAGGAATAAGGGGCCAAAAATAAGCATTTTTCTAGTTTCCAGACAATAACTTGTGTTCAAGTGTATGGATCTCTCTGAAATTGTACTGCAAGGTACCATACCACAAAGGGAAGGCTGGGATTGTTTTTGGGGGTAATTGTCTCAAAATGTTAGGAATTAGGGGCCATAAAGGGGCAAAAAAACAAGCATTTTTCTAGTTTCATGACAATAACTTGTGTGTAAGTGTATGGATCTTTATGACATTGTACTGCAAGGTTCCATATCACAAAGGGAAAGCTTGGTTTGAGTTTGGGGGTAATTGCCCTAAACTTTTAGGAATTTGGGGCCAAAAAGGTGCAAAAAACCCAAGCATTTTTCTAGTTTCCAGACAATAATTTGTGTTCAAGTGTATGGATCTCTCTGAAATTGTACTGCAAGGTACCATACCACAAAGGGAAGGCTGGGATTGAGTTTGGGGGTGATGAATCATAAGGGGGTTTCAAAAAATTTGGGGGGGGGGGGATTTTTTTTTCCTTTTTTTTCTTTAAAATTTTCCATTTTGAATTGGTTATTTCTGATTTATATATAAAAGCAAATAATAATGATATGGTTTGAAAATTTTAAGTTCTTAGACTACTTTCATTCTGTGTGAGAAACCTATGCTGTGTCAAATATTTAATTACAATCCAAATTCAGTGCTGTATCAAGCTTGAATGTTGTGTCCATACTTGCCCCAACTGTTCAGGGTTCGACCTCTGCGGTCGTATCAAGCTGCGCCCCAGCGGAGCATTTTATTTGTAGTTAAATTGAAAATGAGTTTGATGAATTCAATTGTAGAATTTGAAGAAAATAACCAATCAAATAAAGAGATTAGAAGAACAGGAGAAAGAACAAAAAGAACAACAATTAGACATGGCAAAACAGAGACAAAGAGCTATTGATGATTTAGATAGAGGGGTAAATGTTTATAGAATGTAATAGATAATATCATTGGTGAGAGAGAAAGAGCTATTGATGATTTAGATAGAGGGGTAAATGTTTATAGATCTTAATATATAAATAACACATAGCTGAGAGGGTGATAGAGCAGATTGTTACTCAGAGAAAACATTGTCAACTGAGGTGAAGCCATGGTTGACAATGTCTTTTCGAGGGGTAACAATCTGCTCTATCACCCTCTCAGATATGTGTTATTTAATTTATTATACTGAATGTTCTGTTATTACTGTCTATTAAATATCAAATTGAAAGAAATAAACTATAACGTCTTGTACATAACAACCATCCGTATTTAATAAAGTGCACACTTGATCAAGCGTCTCCGTGAAGGGTAATAGAGTATTTGCCATGGGATAGAGTAAATTATCTACCTCATATTAACTAATCAAAATCTGGCATTTTGACATGAAGTATAATAATAGATGAGGTCCTTGGTAAGGGAGATATATATATATTATATATATATATATAGAGAGAGAGAGAGAAAGAACAATTGATGATTTAGATAGATGGGTAAATGTTTATAGACCTTAATAGATGATGTCCTTGGTGAGAAAGATATATATGTAGTGAGAGAAAAAAAGAACAATTGATGATTTAGATAGAGGGGTAGTTGTTTATAGATCTTAATAGACGATGTCCTTAGTGAAAGATTAATAGAAAAAGAGAAAGAAACAAAAGCTGGGCAATTTAGTTGAAAACTTGCAACAGAAATATACCTGAAATTAAATTTAAATATTTTTGATTTGCTCATGCGATTTTGTAAAAATCATTTTATTCAACATCAGTCCTAAGATTTGTAACCGATTTTAAACTTTCTTAAGGGATGGCAGTTCACAAAGCCGTACACGAAGATAACATGATAGAAATAATATAAACAGTAAGACAACACAATGGAATGATGTAAACAAAGTTCAGATTAAAAGTTGATATCCATTTCTGTGCATTGTATAACAATACCTTCCTATATTTTCTTCCTCTACTATTATATGATTAAAGATGTTATTTTACACACCAGTTTTAAAATCAACAGCATATCTACACAAATACAGTTTGGTGGTCTGTTGGTATTGTGTGAAACCTTACGTGTGAGAGGTCCTGGGAAGAATACCCAGCTGGGTCAAACCAAAGACTTTAAAATTTGTATTTTTGTTGCATTTGAGAGTAAGAGCAAATAAAGGTAGTCTCAGAGTCAGAATAATGAGTCTGAGTAGGTGATATTACTGCAAACTTTTACCTTGTGAGCTAGCATGTTAATAATCCAACTAAGTATGTTGGTTTAGTACAAAGCAGGGTATATTCATGTTTCACTAACATCTTATCATCCTGAATATGCATGTAATATTTGCCACTGGATGTTAAGCAGTCAATCAATCAATAAATACAGTTTGGTCGTTCTGGAATTTAAAGAATTACTTGTTGTTTAACAGTTAAGTGAAGTTTTAGATGAAAGAAGAAAGGAAATAAAAGATAGACAAGAAAAGGAGATACAAAGGTTGAAAGAAGACCATGAAAATGAAATAAAGAAAATGAAAGATGATAATAATAGAAAGGTAGGTTATTGATATCAGTATGGATTTATTCATAAAAATTGAAAAGCTAAGATCAAATAGTTATCAACAGATTACAATAATTTTAGGCTGAAATGAATAAAAATGACCTGGATTCAGACTGCATTTTCCAAAATATTCCTTTTTGTTGACAAAACCGATGCAAACATTTATTGTGGGTTAAGCGTTATATATTCTTGATCAGTAGATTTTGTTTGATTAGAATTGTGCTTTACTAATACAGAAGCACAACTTTTAAGGCAATTAATTCAACATTCAATTCTGCTAAATGAAGAAATTTTGAAATCTATATGATTTAAGGAACAATGTGGCCCCAAAATCATGCATTCTGTTTATATTTTATGTACAAAACTATGGTTTATAGTTATAGATAAGTTTATAGATTCAGTTTGAATTTTGATTGACAGGAAAAGAAAGAACAAGCTTTATTAGGGGATAAGTTAAAAGTGGAAACAAGAAGGCTTCAGAAACAGTACGATAAAGACACAGAAGAAGTACAGAGAGAATATGAAAGGAAGAAAGATGCAGTAAAAGAACAGTTAGAGGATGAGGTTAGTCAGTAAAGGTCAAAGGGCAGCTGAATGAATTTTGTAGAACAAAGAGATTTACGTAAAAAGCTACTGCAAAATATATGTAGATCAAATTACCCTTCAAAATACAAAACAGATTTATTTGAAATAGGCTTATTGACCTATAGTTGCTTAAGGATGTACTTAGGTGAACAAAATAAGCTAAAAATATTGAGAGGTTATGGAGCTTCTTTTCGAGACATTTAATCTTGTTTAAATGGCAGGAAAAGGCTTACTCGTACTTTTACCTTATATTTGCATTGGTATTATTTGGGTCTCAAATCGAAAGAAAAGAAATCTGATGGATAGTTGTCTTATTGTCAATCATAACAAATCTCCTTATTTTTGTATTACTTTATTTTTATCCTATGATTGAAGTGAGTGTCAAATAATGTTATTCATACTTATATAACATTTATTTATTTTTTGTGTATTTAATCTTTTGTACATACCTTGGATAAAAAGGCAGTTCATAAAATTACTCAGATAAAGTTCATAAATTTACTCAGATAAGCTTATGCCTTAAAAACAAAACCAAAATCAAACTGTCAAGATGTACAGTTCTCTTTCTTCTTCACATGTATTTCTCTGTTACAGGACGAAGATTACCAAGAAAAATTAACTGAATATGAAAGAAAGAAGACAGATTTAAATAAATTAATGAAAAACTTAGAGGGTCAAGAACAGAAACTTGCTGAAAGAAAGAAGAAATTCAGAGATGAAAGTGACGGATTTGATAAAGATCAAGAGGTAACTAGTAAAGGATACTTTCTAAATTACAAAATTATATATTTCTTGAGATTCTTTTTCTATTTAAACGTAACTCTCATCAAATGAAGACAGTAAGAACCATATTCAACTGCACACAGAATTCTGCTATAAACGATTGAGTTTCAAAGGTGTCATGTATATTATTGAAGGTGATGAAAAGCTTTCCAACATCTAGATATTATACTCAGAAAATTGTGTTAGAAAAATTTTGTTCTAGGGACACACATAATAAACGCCACATTCAAGGTTTTATACAATTGTTTATCAGACAATGCATTTTGACTCTGCAAATACCAAAGTTTTTATATATATATATATATATATGGTTGATTTTCTCATATTTGTGCTGTGATATTTTTTACAGGCTGTCTTTTCAGGAAAAGCATCAAACCTTGGAGAGAAAGAATTAGAAAGGATGAGAGAAGAAAGGAGACAACTGAGGGAAGAAATAAGATCTTTACAAGATGCTGTGGATGCATTAAAGACAGAAAAACGACAACTGGAAGGAGATATTACTAAGTTGAAATTCAACAAAGAACAAATGAACAGGAAAATTAAGTAAGCAGTTGTATATTTAGCATTTTATTTACTTAATTCATTAAAAATAATGAATTCCTCTCATAAATAGAGATAACTATGAAAACCTACAATAATATAGTTGCTATGGCTTTTTTAAATGTAGTTAGATCTTCAATTAGAAAATTTCTCATATCATAGATATTTTATGTAGCAAATTTCTCTCATCGTAGAAAGATCTTTTAAGTAGTAAATTTCTTATATAGAAAAGAAAATACATTGAATTGTTTATATATAATTGTTATGATATTTCTTAGCTTTTAGAAGTTAATTTAGCAGCATTCTTCCTTATTGTCATTAGTATGAGTTGTAGAACCTTATTTACAGTTAAACCTGGTGTTGCAGAGCTGAAGACTGAATAAGGACAATGTAACCAGGTTTTACTGTATTTCCAAACCTTTTTGTAATCTTTTTAACTTTAGTGTATTGTTTACATTTTACAGTATAGATAGATAGTAAGTATATAGCAAGCCCTTGGTATAGAGGGTCTACCTGTTGTCTATGTTTATAATGCATCATGTATCATGTTTCCATTAACATAATTTCCTATCACTATAAGAATTCAAGCTTGCATTCTATATTTCATAAATATGGCTGTAGAAATATTAGTAAATAAATCACACTCGTGTTATCCAATTTTCTTGTCAATTTAAGTTTTGTCGAGAGCTTACAAAAAATATGAGTTACAGCTGGTTCAAGCATGTGCCTTAGTTTTCGCTATATCAGTTTTGATTTTAACAGCTTATATTTCTTTTATATACCTGTTCATAAAATTTAAATAGTAGTGACTACTTGTAGGTTTTGTCTGGTTCATGTTATAGAATATTTTTGAGATGTTTACTTTTTCAGTATAATAATAAGCATATATAAAAATTCTACAGCCATATATGTATATAATGATAGATAATGCACGTGTAGTAGATTTTATAGAAAAAATTATTAAAAAGTTAACATTGTCACATCCATAAAATGTATTCAACTTATAAAAATTCAAACTTTTGTCTTTTCTCATGTTAGGGTTGACTTCATGAAATTTAAAAAATGCATGATTGGTATTGAGGTCAACAGTTTATCAGTTTTATATTTTTAAAAATTTCACTAAATAAAATAATTTAGAAGCCATTGCTTTTCTTCGGAAGCTTGTATCAAAATTAAATGCATTTCTGGCACCAGACCTGCTTATATACATTTATACAACCAAAATGCTTGCCTGTTAATATTTTTATACCAGTGCTTATTTTCTGTAATTTTCTTTATAATAACTCAACTTTCTACTAAGCTTAAGTAAAAAGATCAGTCTGGTCATCTGTGCTATAAAAGAAAATAATAAATAGTCTTTGAGGATCAAGAGACTTCAGATTAATAGAAGATGAAATTTATACTCCATGATGAAAGAAAGAAAGCATAAGGATGAAAGGCAACAAAAACTAGATTTGCCATTGAAAGCAATAGTGGATGGCACCCTTGACCACCAATTGCCTCTAAACTGCAACCATTTTCATAATTATAAACAGTCAGTGGACAGAAATGTATGACGACGCATATTTCTGTAAATCTGCTGAAGTTTTGAAGCATCTTTCAAATTTTTGCTGTTTCCATGGTAACGGCAGCCATTTTGAAAATTTCAAAGTCAAATATCAACTCTTCACATGCCATTTAACATTTCTGTAAAGTTTCAGAAAGTTTTGTGTATTTTAAATTTTTGGAGATTTTTGTTGTTTCCATGGTAATGGTCGACATTTCTAAAGTCCAACAACAGATATCACATTGACCAATAACATGTTACATGTTAAAAAAATTTCTTTGAGTTTGATCATATATTCTTTAAGAAAATTCTGGTTTAATGTGTTTTTCCATAGGGTCATTTTTAAACATTTTCCCCATTTCCATGGCAATTGCTTGAAGGGCAGCCATTTTGAAATATCTAAATACTGTCTGCACATCTAGACATAACAGGTAACATTTCCATAAAGTTTCATCTAGTTAAGTCTTACATTAAAAGATTTTGAATTTAGATTTTTTTTCACTTTTTAGCAGTTTCCATGGCAATGGTAGCCATCTTGAAAATGCCATACCCTGATGGAACATCTGCACATGATGGTTAACATTATTGTATAGTTTTATTAGAATTGGTCCACACAATTCCAAGATATAAGGTGGACAAAAAAAGTTGAAGAAAATAATAAGAAAAAAAAAAGAAATGTAGAATAACAATATGTCACCCCAACTCCACTGAGGGTGCCATAAAGATGACTAAAATACTAGAGATTCTGTAGAAATGATTCATTAGAACTCTGTAAAGACAAAAATGCATGACTCATTAGATATGTTAGTTTATAGTTACATCTGCATGCTGGTGTTTTGTGCTTGATAGACGGCAATTAATGACATATCCTAAGATCATAAAGGTTCCATTGTGTCAAACACAACATTTTTTAATCATTGATTCATATATATTAGAAAACTTTTCACTTTTCATCAATCATCCAGATTATATCCAAATCTTTGGAAAAATGTGAACTTTTGCAAATGCATTCTCATTTTCTAAATTTTAGTGTTAACTGATTGTGTTAATTTTCAGTGAAATGCAGAACAAGTTAGACAGGAAAAGTAAAGATTTTACATCACTAAATCAAAAAATCATTGATGCTGCAGAGGAAGAGAAGTCTTTCATGGATGAACGATTACGTGCCAGCAAATCAGACAAGAGACGAAGAAAACAACGATTTGATGACACTGATTTTAGTGAAGAAGAAGGTGAGGGTTGTTTATTTATTGAAATGAAATTTAAATTGGTGCCTTTTTTGGTGTTTAGGTCAAATCATTTGACCAGAAGTTTAACTTGGTATTCAACCTGATGCCCTCCAAAACATTCCTCCCGTATTGAATTTCCATGTCCAGTTGTGCCTTTAAAAACTATTCTAAAGCTTTTACTCATTGTTATTCATGCCCATAGTATGCAGGTTAAGATAAATATTACCGTATAGTTTTAGAGTTATGGTTAACAATTTGTTTAAAAAAATAGCTATTATGAAAGTAATTTTATCTGTGGAAAATCAAAATTCATGCTGTGAGAAAAATAGGGTGTTGTTTGTTCTAGAAAATGAAATGTCATGCCTTCCACTAACAAATCAATGCAAAATATATCTTTCATGGAATATAAGGATTCATAGTTTAGCTGAACCAGGAAATCAATGATAGTTGGTATTCATGAGCATAAGTTTTGTAAAATATGACAATAACTGTCTTATAATCTTATAATTTTAACTATTCTAGCAGTTCGTATTAACATTCCATTTTCAATTAATACTTCTTTATGTATGTTTTGTTAGATATTGGAAGGAGGCGCAGAGGTCAAGACAGAAGTGAAGATTTTGATGTAAGTTCTAAGTTTTCAATGATGTAACAAAAAAACCTGACATTGAAAACAAAATTGCATAAGAATATCAATATATATGATATTTGTTCTTTTTTCATTCATATCATTCATTAGTGTTTTCATACAGCATTCATTTTATGGATACAAGTAGATGTTTGGTATATGCCAATGAGAATGAGACAATCAAGAACTTCAAAATCATCATAAAACAAAAAATGACAACCAGATATCTTCAAATATAGACAATGGACCTTATCATATTACAAACTGGGTTTTTTTTTGTGTTGGGTTACTGTCTCATTGATGTATACCCCTTGTCTCCCTTTATTCATATCTAAATTGATCCATGTTTTGGAAAAGTTATGTATGAATTTTAATAATGACTACCAGAATTATGCCATTGCATTACTACAGGAAAAGATATGATATGTTGTGTATTTTGGGTGTAAAGATTGTTTTCATGCAATCAAAATTCTTAAGTGTCTGGCTTGATAGCTATCAATTTTCCAGCTTTTATCACTACTTTTGATATACACAAAACATAGTGCATTGAGCACAGCATTCTATACATCTTACCTATGAGCATTTCAAGAAATTTATCAATGAAATATATACTTAGATAATCAAGTTACAAAATGATGTGTATGTGTATAACCATACTTGTCAAGAAAATTAGATAAATTGTGCATAGTGAACGAATATAATATCTGTTCAAAAAATATCAATGATGTCATTGTAAAAGTAATATTGAGAATTGGAGTTATCTTCCTTTATACATAATTGGAGTTGAAACAACTACAATTATACTTTGCTCAATTTTTAGTTTCCACTTCAAAATGAGTGCAATCTTTACCTTTCAGTGCTCACAAGCACTTTTATTAAGCATGCAAGTGCAGAGAGACAGTGTTCACCAATAGCCATGTATTAATAATCAATTTATTGTCTAGCAAAACAAAATAAGAATTTATGTGTGACTAATAGTCTGTTTAGTTTTGTGATTTTGATAATTAAACGTAATGATATGGTTTGAAGTAGGAATTTATTTTGTAGGACCCATCATTAGGTTATAATAACTATGCCTGGCAGGATTTACTTAGTGATGAAAGCCAGTTTGATGATGTTCCTGCATTTAAATCTAGGTAAGGTTACATTACATGGTAAATATGGAAAGCAGTTTTAATAAGTTATAATGATAGTGAAATGAATTGTAATAATTGAATTGGTAAAACAAGTGAAATGAAGAAGCAAGATATTAAACAACTCCATCCTAAATATATGATTAGTGATATAGAGTGAAAATAGTCACCAAAATGTATACCATTGTTCATTTTTTCAAGATTTTGTATGTTTTACTTTGACTTGAACTTTACAATTGGATTTTGCCTGAAAAGACATTTATGTGATTTTTTCACATTTATTTATGTTTTATTTGAATTTTGCTCGAAATAAAACCCAACATTTACCCTAAATCTTTTCATCAAAAATATTTTTCATTCCACTAAAGATTTTTCAAACCTAACTATTTTGTAGAAAGTACTTTTAGCATGATTATTGAAATTTACTCATCTCAATGAAAAAAATCATCTCCAGAATCTGCTGATGTTTACCTTTTGAAAGACATAAGGAATATTTATTATACCCCCGCTATACTGTTTTACCTCCGTCTGTCCGTCCGTCCGTCCGTCCCATGAATATTTTTAGTCGCATTTTTCTCAGGAACTACATCATAAGGAATTCTGAAATTTGGTTTCAGGGTTTATGTAAGTCAGCTATACCGTGTGATGCCTTTTCAGATTCATCACTCAACAACTTCCTGTTTACCGTCAAGTATTTGGGCTGGGGTATCATCAGTGAGCAGTAGCTCGCAGTTTCACTTGTTTACAACTGTATTGTCCTTTAATTTAGTTTAGAACTATTCATGTTGAAATTCATAATAACTTTCAGTGGTGTTAGACAACAGTTTGCAAAAGAAATCAATTCAATCTCAATGGCAAAAGAATTCCTACGTAAACAACGACATTCCTTAAAACGACGTCAGGCTGGACTAACAGCAGCGCGACAAGAATTAATGAAGGACATGATTAAACAGGGACAAGGGGTAAGTTTGTCTGGTTTTTTTTTTAATATTGTAAAAACTGATTATTTCATTTTGAAATAAAGTGATTTTTTTTTTTTCAGTTATCTGTCTTTCCTGTAAATTTGAATGTAAACACAAGGTATTGGTTTTGGGTTGTAAAAATAATTATATTTAAACAATCAAATTATAATTACAGTCAGTGAGATAAAATTTCGTTGATCCTTTCAAGAGCTGATTAAAAGGTTCTTAGCTCTGCTTAAAATGGTAAATGTTTTCATTTGTTTTTTTGTAACTACAATATTACTTGTAGAACCTGTCTTCATTTTGTAATATAAATATTAATCACTGAATAAAGAAATATTTTAAACTTTAAAAACTTATTTTATTTATAGGCCATGTCAGCAAGTGTACTACAAACTGTCCAGCAGTCATTAGACAAAGAAACAGCAGAATTGGATGATTTAGCCAATCACATGAAGACTGGATCAAAACTTGTCAGAGAAAAGGAACGGAAGCTAAGACACTTACGGAATAGGTTTTATACTGATGTAAGTTATTGTTGTATTTATTCTTGATAAAGGATCTTTTTTACAGCAACCAATCTAAGTGTTATCTGTATCTTTACATATAAAATGGAAGCTATTATTGTTATGATCAACAAATTCTTCTGCAGGTTTTTTTTATCACACAATGAATTTCATGAATCTCGACTTTGCAGTTTGTGGTAGTGTGCTTGCTTGATGGTCATATGGTTACCCTCTTGATAATTGTTTATTCTATAAACATGTGTTCTTTTGGTTATTTTCTCTTGCCATTGCCTAAAAAGGATTGCTATTTCAATTTTTTTGTATTTCATATTTCAGTCTGCCAGTGATAGTGAAATAGAGTATTCTCCCTTTGAATATAAATACCAGTCTCCTATGTTGCCGTCTGCTGACCTCAGTGATGAAGAAAGTAGTGGAATCAGTAGTAATGACAACGACCTTGATAATGTTATAAAAGGTAGGTTTCCACTATGTCAAGGTCAAAGATAATCACTATAAATATAAAGGACAGAAATTTGATTACCATGATAATGCTCATATTTGATTGACAATGTCAGAGAAGACTATTATTTGTGGTGACCTTAATAATGTTTTAAAATTTATATTTGTGATTTTAAAAAAGATAGATGCAAATTTGCATTAAGCTAAGTTACATAAAACAGAATACAGAGTAATGAATGAATTGAAAAGGAAATAAAGGTTTATAAATTTCTTGTTTATTTAAGTACTGATATCAGGGGAAAAACTGTAAATAGGTGTTTATGTATGAACATTTTGAAAGGTTTATTTATATTGCAGTTAGCCATGTTTCTTGAAATAAACAGCTTGCAAATTCAAACAATCTGTATTGTATATAAAGGACATTTACTGATACAAAATACAGGCAGGACGGCGACCTATTGTTGCTAACATCTATGTCATTTGGTCTGTGGTGGATAGTTTTCTCATTGGCAATCATACCAGGTCTCCTTATTTTATATCTATTGATTAATCCATATTTATCGTATTGTTTACAGCATTAAGTAGACAGAACAACCAGCCCACAGAGACCATGTCAACTTTGCAAGCAGCAAGCAGTACAAATCCCATTGCTCAGTCTCTACAGAAAGTCAACTCAGAACTTGCCAGAATTATATCTGTAGTCGGTTATAATAATGTGCCAAACACTCCTGCTGTTACACAAGGTAAGAATATTTGTGTTTGAATAAAAAGGGTGAGAGGGTAACAAAGGGTCAATCAAAATGAATAAGTTGAAGAAAAATAGACAACACCATTGTTAAAATAAAAAAGATTAATTGATAAACAGCACTTTCTGACAATTCTGTCACAAAACATAACACATAAAACAGATTGGCCAGCATGAACTCCACCACAAAGGAGTAGGTTCGACAACACCCTAAAACTGCCCTATTTCTAGCTACAATTTCAAATTAGGATTTATTGACCAATATCACAATGAATCATAGCTAATACAATGACTATATAGAAAATATGTGTTTTTGTTGAAAATTTACGTACTTGCGTTCTATTCATGACGTCACAAATAGCACTCATTTTGATTTTCAACGAAAATTCAATAAAAAATGGTAAATTTCCAATGATTTTTTGCACAGGAAACATAAAGTGCATGCGTCGACAAAAAAGCTTTTTTAACAAAATGTTATCACATTTTACATATCTGACTTGAATATTTAGTTTGTCGATGCCTGCGCTCTATGTTTCCTAGGCCTTAATGTGTTTGAAATCTGGACGATTTGGTCAAATTTTGCAAAAATCTCTATTTTTGACCTATTTGGGATGTAAAAATCAACGCTTTAAAACTTAACTTTGACAAAAAAAAGTTCTATTCAACTTTCTCACATGTCTTTTTATCACTTTAAAACATTTATTATCTTGAAACATTAAACTTAATAATCGGGGCCAAATATGACCCACTCCTTTAATAAACCAAAGCAGATAAGTCTGTTTCTCTGTTAACCAGTTAAGTTAGTAAGTAAATAAAACTTTATTTTAATTTGGCATATTGACAAACAAACTAAACATAAGCTTTAATGAGCTTTTCACCGAAAAGTTGTCATGGTTGTATAGGTGTGTTGTGAAGAAAACCAAATAAAGATTTAAATTATCATTTGTTTGAATCAAAAATACAGATTTATAAAATCTATGGAAATAACAATGAACAGACATTAGGGAAAGGGATAAAGAACCATTATGTATTATGTTTCTGAATATGAACTGTTGAAAATATGTACAGATTTATTAGTTCAGTGACTCACTGCTCAAATTCCAACTCTGTCTGCAAGTTTTGGTTCTAAGCATTGTGTATGAGTTTTATAAAATTTGGATGAGGCAAAATTAAGTTAGAGTGCGGAAACGAAAATGGGATAGAGGAAAGATGGAAGGACAAAAAGGACGATCAAGGGTAGTACTTAATGCCCTGGTTGCCTAGGGTAGGCGGGGCATAAAAATACAGATTGTACCACTGCATAGAATGATATATGCTATTTCTCTACTCCAGACATTTAGACTTTCAAATGGTCAAATGTAACAGTAGAGAAGTTTCACATTGCATGAGATACAGTGAAGGCATCTGATTCTCTATTGATATGTAGGCAAAATTTAACTCCTTTTTCAGTGATCCTCAAAATAGTTGTGTTCATTCAGCATGATTTTATTAGCCATGTTAACCCTTTTTCTCAATAGCAAAATCAGAGGACAGGAATGAAAAGTTAATGTCATTATTAAATATTTTACCACAAAGAACATAAATCAACAGAACCACATGTTGATTATCAAAAATTAATCGGCTGGTTTGCCACATAAAACAGAAGAAAGTCATGACATCTTTTGTTCTTACATCCTTGTCAGCTTTTGACAATCATGTGGTCTATTATTGAACACATGTTTTAATAACCATGTTTTGTTACTATTATTTATGATTTGTCATTTTAATTTCCAGGAGTAGAAAACAAAGGCAGTTCATATATACCTATTTACATGCCAAAGCCTCCTTCCACAGCTTGGACAGAGCCACCTCCATCAACAGAACTTAACCCATATCTGTAAGTATCCAACACACCATACCATATGAAAATCTACTGATGGTATATCTGTATTTCACTTCCTCAATGTGTTAACAAAATAATTGGAAATCGAAACAAATTCTAGAATGCATATAGTGACTTGACTAGTATACATTATTGTTTAGATGCCAGCTGAAGCCTGCCTCTGGTTGCAGGATTTTCCCGCTGTGAATCCCGCATGTTGAAGACCCATTGGTGGCCTTGGGCTGTTTTCTGCTTTTGGTCAGGTTGTTGTCTCTTTGACACCGTTTCCATTCTCAATTTTATATAGGATTAAAGTCCTTTATGAATATTAAAGAGTCATGACCAGTTTATTTCAGATGAATGACTACACACCATGGTAAAAAGAATATTGATAAATAGTATCAAGGGTCCAGAATCAGTCATATTTCTGTCATAACTTAAAATTTGGACATTAGAATAGAGAGATAAAAATTCAAATTTGGAATTTCAGTAATATGGAGATTGGTCATTTTTTATTTAATCCAAAAAAATCAGTCGGGTATCATTTTACATTGACTTGATTGTAAGTGTTCCTCTCCATCATTTGCATTTCATTTAAAATTCCAACCTGACTGCAATTTATTTTGTCAAATCAAACTGGTTAACTGGTCAGAAATTTTTATTAATCCGCTGAAGAAGAGTCACAATCAAGTCATCAATGTTCAAAAGCATCTTTACAATCCTTCACAATTCCACTAGGTTGCTAAAATGATGCTTATAATATCTGTACTTTTTGTCTCACCTTGACGGAGTCAAAAAGCGAGACATAGGTATGCTGTTTCCGGCGGCACCGGCGTCAACAATGTATTAGTTTGTGATTAGGTCTAGTTCATGGTGAACCACTAGTGGTAGGTCAATGATATTTGGTATGCAGTTGTATTAGCATTGGCACATCTCATTACCATGGAGATTATTTGGCCCCGCCCCCTCAGTCAAGGTCTATTGACTTTGAAATTTTTCATAGTTTACATGTATTAGTTGTGATTAGGTCAATTTATGGGGAACCACTAGTGGTAGGTCAATGATATTTGGTATGCAGTTGTATAAGCATTGGCATATCTCATTTCCATGGAGATTATTTGGCTCCGCCCCCTTAGTCATGGTTTATAGACTTTGAAAATTTTGCTAAGTTAACATGTATTAGTTTGTGATTAGGTAAGTTCAAGGGGAACCATTAGTGGTAGGCCAATGTTAATTGGTGTTCAGTTGTATAAGCATTAGCATATCTCATTTCCATGGAGAATATTTGGCCCTGCCCCCTCAGTCCTGGTCTATTGACTTTGAAACTTTTGCTTAGTTTACATGTATTAGTTTCTGATTAGATCAGTTTAAGATGAACTGCTAATGTTAAGTCAATGATATTTGGTATGCAAATGTATTGGCATTTGCAAGTATCGTTTCCATGGAGATTATATAGCCCAACCCCTGATCATGGTTCATTGACTTTGAAAGTTTTACATAGTTTACAAGTTAATGTTTGTGTTTAGGTTTGTTTAAAGGGAACGACTTATAATAAGTCAATGGTATTTGGTATGCAGTTGTATTAGCATTGGCACATCTCATTCCATGGAGATTGTTTAGCCATGTACCTTCAGTCATGGTTCATCGACTTTGAATATTTGCATAACTTACATGTTAAAGAATTGCTATTTTAATTTCAACATTTGCATTATCAAAATTACAAAAAGGCGAGACATATCTCTGTGTTTTTGTTGTAATAATCATAACTTTATTTTTTTTACTTTATTATAGAAGGGACCCTAATCATAAAATAGACTATTCTAGTCTTGTGTTATCTGCTGAGCAGTCATTAGAGAGAAAATGGAGAAAATATTTTGGAGGTAAGGACAAATTTCATGTTATTTCTTTCATAATTCTATTATTTTTTTTTTTTTATTTCTGAATGTGTAATTAGATAGAATGTCAAGTATTTTAATTAATTGATTGACATTTAGTTAAATTTTTTTTTTGGGGGGGGGGGTTTAGGTCAAAGCATTTAGTTTACTTTAAATTTAGCCACTATTTGTGCTCAATTTTGTTGAAAGAGATAATATATTTTACACATATTTTGAGAAAAACAAATACTTTATCAGTTCGCATTCTGATGCAATAATGTAATAATGACTGTTAGTATAATTATTTTGTATTACATAAGCAATGTTTTGATGATTTATATATTTAGATCGACGACCACCAATAACCAGTATTCCCACAACATTACCTGCACATAACACTACAGGACATGTAACAGTCAGGTAATTACCGTAGGAATTTATTTCATTAAAGCTTTCTTCATAAATCATGCCATTGATTTTCTCAATTAAATTGTGTTGCATTTTTTCATGTTGGGGCCTTATATAGCATGCTATGCTGTATGGGTTTTGCTCATTGTTTAAGCCCATACAGTGACCTATATTTGCTAACATCTACATCATTTGGCCTTAGGTGTATACTTGTCTCATTACTCTGTCTCATTGGCAATCATATTGCATCTCCTTATTTTAAAAAGGTGACAAAATAGACCTCTTCATATTCTTTTAGGTGTGATTTAAACTCTTCGTTCAGATAGTAGTTTCTTGAATACATGTCTGATGACTTAATCTTTCTCATCATTGTTTCACTTCAACTTACTTTAATAAGTTTCAGTTTTTGATGGTAGCCTGAAAATTAAGTCCAGTACTTCTTAGTATATTTGGGGCCTGGGTGGCCGAGTGGTCTAAGTAGTCGCACTACTGTATCACTACCCTGTCAACACTGAGGTTGTGAGTTCAAATCCTGCATGTGGCAGGTGCACTTGACTCCAATCTTGGATTGTCAGTTTTCCTACTGAAGGTTGTGATTCTCTCCGGGCACTCCGGCTTCCTCCTCCAATAAAAACTGACTGCCGCGAAATAGCACAATAGTTTTGATAGTGGTGTTAAACACCAATCAATCAATCTAAGTACATATAATAAAACACAGTATCATTTATCTGCTTAATATTGTCTATCCTATTTGTTTTATATGTTGTGTACCAGATGTAACTATGTACAAGTTATAACTTGTAAAGAATTTTTGTACAAGTTATCTGTATGCAAATCGTAACATTATTCTATAAAACAAGCACACTCTCTTTGATTTAACTGATCACTATCATATAAACATGACTACATGATATTATATTATACATAACACTGAGCTGAAGTTGTCATAAAGACATTGTAAGATACTTTAGGGACATCAAAAATATATAAATAGAATCTAATCCAATCTGGTGTCCTCATTTGCAGCTTTATGTTTTAACAAGAACAATGTTTGATGCCAGGTTAAAGAATATGAATTTGTTAGGAAACATCAAGCTAATTGATAATTTAAGACAAACTTAAACCATTTCGTGAAAGACATTTTGATTCATGTTTTGTCAAGTCAAAGTTAACAAACAATTGACTTGAAATTTAGAAATTTGAGATCAGTAACAGATATTGTAAAGTAAATAATTCTCTGTTGGGTACAAAGTATGATTCAAGTTATCTTAATTTTGACATATCTGCATTATCTGTAGTCAATTACTTACTTAGCAAAAATTACATTAAAATACTTTTAAATTTACAGGGAGCAGTTACGACAATTTAGACTAAGTTTACACGATCATTTCCCATCGAATAATAGCTCAACACAAGATAGACTGGCTGAACAAAGACAGTGGTTGAAAAAATTTGGACAAGACATTAGTTTTGGTGGTTCAATTAGAGGACCTGGGTCAGAAACTGGCTCTGTGTATCCTTCATAGCAGACCATTTTACTGTAAATCCGTCCATTCTTATTTGTCTGACAGATGAGAACTTGTTTTGTCCAAATTCTAGTACAGAACAAAAGCTGTTCTGTTTACTCCGTCCAAATTCTGGTACAGAACAAAACCGGTTCTGTTATTAAAAACTACTCCGTCCGAAAGGAATTGTCTCTTTTTATCCATTACGTTTTTAATTTATCTTTTGGGTAAGATCTGAAATAATCTATATTTTCAGTACATATTCTAAGTAACTTTTTAATTGAGAACAAGTCATACTGTATCATTTTGAACAGTTGACAACGTTTTTAATTAATTTGAGTATTGTCCCTGTGTGTTATCATTTAAAGAGCATTTTACCTGTTTATATAACATAGTTTATCTCATCATAGATTACAGATCCGTCCACATTTTGTTTTACATTTGTAAAATTATTATGGTGCTTTAGTTTTGTACTGCTGTCTGTAAAAATGGTATTGGTAGTGTGAAGCATACTTCAACAAATATTATTAAAATTCATATTTTTCAGAAACAAAAATGAAAAAAAAGTGTACCATTATAATGAATATGTTCATTTCTGAAGGTTAAGCTGACTGGCTATATTTTTTGTTGAAGACAATTCATTTTTACAGACAGTAAAATTTTAACATAGAAATCATTACTAAATGTAGATTTTTTAGAGATTAAAAAAATGTATTAGTGCTACATCTTTGTTGCTTGGTGTTGAGCTACTAAACAATCAAGTGGTGAATGGTGCTTAGATAACTTATTTTGTACTGAATACATTGTCGTACTATTTCTTTACTTATTTAAAAAAAAAATGCATCAAAGTTTTGTCTTGAGATAACATAACATCAAATACAGAGTTGACAATCTTACTATTACTGGTAATAAACTAATATTTCAACGAAATAAAAAAAAAAGTTAATGATCTTACACTGTTATTTGTATTAAAGTGTAAAATTTCAAGGAAATCAAATACAAATTTAATGATCACACTATTATTTGTGATAAACTGATATATTTCAAGGAAAAGTTAGTATTGATGATAACTTTTTCAAGATCGTTTTAAGGAATAGTACTACAGAGCTCATACTTAGGTCTTTGATAACAATTAAGATGACCTTTTGACATATGTTTTTTAAAAGAGGTATTCAAAATGCTTAGAATTTAACTGGAATCAGATATTGATTTATTAACTGTAAAGCAGTGTAAGTGTTTTTTATACAGAATTCTACCACTTCTAATTGGAGTTGGTATCAACATGCTTGATTTGTGATTGGTGTGGCTATATCAACATGTTTGATTTGTGATTGGTGTGGCATTATCAACATGCTTGATGTGTGATTGGTGTGGCAGCAAGTATATAATTGTGGAAGCTGATTTCATTGTTTTGTACAGATCTTGTGTGTTTGTGACATTTACTTGTAATGTCATTATAGCCTTAATTTAGTGACTAGCTCATGAAGTCTCATGTTACAGCACTCCTTGCTAAAATAAAGAAAATAAAAAAAACAGCACTTTTCATCATAAAAAAGGTTGGAAAATTTAATTCCCGCAGTAAAATTTAGTGGACTTTCATTGAAATTGAAATGGAATCATTTAAAGACAGCTAGTTCAGTGTTTGTGATCTCGAGATATAGACAGTTACAGCTAGTTTACTAATTTATGACTTTATCTTTAGACTGTTAACCAGTAATATTATTTTCTTGTACTAACACTAATGCTATCAATGTAGAATATTATTGCAAGAAGAAGCATACTTTTAGTATCAACAAATTTTATCCAGAAAAACGGCAAAGATAAAAAAAACCCAGAAAAATGTCATATATTCAAAGTTTTCATTCAAATACAACTTGGTTCCTACATTGATAGCATTGTAGCTTTGTCTTTCATCTTGCATGTTTCATTCTTTCTTTCTTCATAGAGATAAGATAGTATTACATATAATGTCATTCCCAATAACTTTTCCTACCCCTTTCAGGTTAGCCAGGTTATAAAACCTTTCATGTTAAAAGCAGTTATCAGATGTAACTATATTGATATTTGTAAATATTATTTAAAGGATAAAAAGAAAAACAAAATTTCTTCCTGGAAGTGATCTTAATTGATGCTTTCTTAAAATACATCTTTATTTTAATACTAATTAAAACTATAGTCTAGTTGTGCTATGTTAACTGTGCCTATCGTTAGGACTCTTCATTGCATATAAGTTACTTTTTAGGAATTACAAAACTTAGGGAGCATGGAAAGTAAAAATGAAGGGCTTACATTTTGGCGTAATTTATGCATTTGAAATTCATACATCCTGTTTTTATATGATTAAGAAAGTAAAATTCAGGGCTATTTCATTTTGACATAACTCAGACAACTTTCCCGATATCTCCCATGAGAATTGTTGACCTGAATTTTATAAAACCTTCATTATACACCTCAAAACAGGCATTCAAATGAGTAAAAAGGGTATTTAAGCACATACATACTTATCCAAACAATATAGAAGTGGATTAAAAGCACTTATGACAATATAAGAGGAGCATTAGGTCATCTTGCCCTTAAAATCCCCAATGGAGATTTTGAAAAGTTGGCAGGTATGGTTACTTTAAATGAGGAAGGTAAATAGTTGCTGAGTTCAACATTAAAAATAAATCGATGGAAGCTGCCAAGAGGGGAAAATAATCCCAAGAAAGGTAAGCATGGTAAGTTTCACATATTCCTGCTTTTTCACATTTTTTTGTTTTTTTGCTACAGATTATCATATAGATTTGAAAGGTCATTAAAAATTACATATTCTAAAAATTTAATTCTGAAGATTACATTTAGTGAATGTAACAAGATTAAGACCTGCAATATGAAAGTCTGTAGCAAACACGTTATTCTTTTGTTTTGACCTTGACCTTAAACTAGACAAAGTTTTGGTGAGGGATATAGACATGATGGAGGAAGGTTAACAGAGGCTTTGTTGTCAACGTCAACACCACAACGACGACCTTCTGTACAGGAAAATGTCCGCCTGGAACTGGATCAAAACAATGAAATCAGACTTAGACATTTCTGATCACAACTATTGTAGTCAGCCTTGCCATTTGTGAGAACTTAAATAAAACAGGATTGCATTGTCTGAATTGATAAAAACAAACTTATGTCAAATCAAAATCAGAAAAATGACAACCAGATCATCAAATCTAGTAATCATAATACATTTGTACTTCTGATTATGAATTTTGTTCATTCTCATCAAATGAAATGTTAATGTAATGAACAAACAAGATCATCAGGCTATTGATATATTTTTAAGAGATTGGATATTTAGTCTAAGGAGTGCTACTTAAGACAATATTTATTGTAAAAATTTAATTATTTATTTTGATTACTGAATGAACATATTTTTCTATGCAACCTATTTGTACATTCAATTTATACTTATATTATGAAATGAAAAGTATATATATAATAGTGTAATTAGAATATAAACAAAGTATTTTACTTGCCAATTTGAGCAGTTGGTAGAATACTATTTGTAGTAAATTTAGTTTTCATAAAGATTTTTTCATTGTTCAAGTTGATATTGAAGACCTGAGATACACAGTGTGAAGAATTCTGTCATATCTTGAATGCATATGAAGATCAGTTGGACCATGAAAAAGGCATTTTACTTCTCATACTTTAAAAACATTCACAATAGACTGTAAGACGACTGTGAAGAATGATAAGAGAAAACCATAATGTGGGAAGCACACAAGAGAAAATTCTATTTTTTTATAAAAAGCATCATATATATATAGAGAGATTTTTTAAGGTTTTATTTTACCCATTCTTTCACACACATTTTATATATAAGCTCATTTTGTTCATTTTCAATAATTTCCTAACATTTGGTCCAATCTGTGAAAAACAAATTTACTATCAATTTGATAGATACTTGTAATAGACACACAACACATCCTTTCCTATATGCACACATTATAAAGATGTAATTTTCCATCACTTGCTTTTACTTTGCTTCTTCAGATATAAATGACCAACAGAAGTCAAAATTAACATTGAAGACAAAAACATTACAGTCCTAAAAAAATGAGTAATAGTCTGTGAAATGCTAATAGAAGTTGTTTCGGACGCACCAAATTTATAAAGTGTTAATTGATTAAATTTTTTCATGTTACATTTATAACATCAGTTTCTGTATTGGTCAAGTCAATATCTCCTCCTAGTGGTCAGTTAATATGAATATATTTGTAACAATGACTATTTAGTTGTTTGTGAAAATGATTGTTAACATAAATCTATGCAGCTTTGACTACTTATGTTGTGGTGTACTGATATTAAATGTGACAATTTTTGTTAGTTTGAATTTTGCAATGTATTTGAGTTATTCGTTATTCATTTACCACATTCATTTTAATGAAAACATTGAATATGTTTTTATAGAATAAAAAAAATATATGCATGTACACCATCATGGAATCAAAATTAAGAAGTTTTTGTAAAACAATATAATTATATTGCCCTCAGCAGGCCTGTAGCCAGGATTTCTATGAGAGAGGTATTTGGAGTCATGACGCTCTGACTTTGATAGTCAAACCCGAATTGGAATCTTGACTTTAATAGTATATTTATTTGCTTTCAGAGGGGGGTTCGTCAGAACAACTCACACCTTCCTGACTACGTGTATGCTCAGTAATGTCAAATTTTGAAAGGTTGATAGAGCTTTTCACATGAACACATACATTCACTTTTATTTTACATTGAATCAAGAAAAAATGTTAAATATATTTCACAATTTTACATCAGTGTCTTAACTGACATCCTTATTTCTTTAATTCCCTCTTTATGTAACAAGATATTTGCTCATTATATTAAAAGTTATTAATCTTTTCTAGTGGTTATATTTATAAATGTAACAAATGAATGAATGAATAGAACGTATGAGCTGAGCTGCATGAAGAAAGAAATTTAAAGCTCTTACTAGGTGATTGAGATCATTTTTGAACATTTTTTTCCACATTTACAGAAAACATGAGAAAAATGTAGGCTGTTAGTTTGAATCAAAACTTGTTCACAAATCACATCACCAAGTAGTGATATACATTGTTTTTCTATTTGTTAAAACTTGCTTCACTCAACACTTCTGCAAAATACCTCAACATTTTATACTCTTCACATTACTACTTTTTTTTTATTTTATAAATTTTAGGTGATTTTTTTTTAATTTTGAATATAAAAGTGTGTGAAATTCACATGTTTTAGTTGGTTAAATTTGTCTCAAGTAAATAAATTGGTACAATTTGTCTCAAGGTATGATAAATTGTACAAGTCATATATTTTTTTTTTATGAAAAAGAGATATTATTTAATATACATATACTTCTGGCCTGCATTTGACAAAATCTTGTGACTGAATTGTTGCAAGTTATTGGGCATGACTTAAAATACTTTTATAAAACTCTGACCTGTTCTTTGTGATCTCCTGTGACTCACTTATATGACTAAGATCTTTTATTCTAACTAAATTTTATTTTAAAGTTATATTTTATTTAAAGATTGTTATAACTTGTTATCATTATTCTGTTGTCGTACTCATTGTATTTATAAGCATTAATTATGAGATTTAGATAAATAAAATCCCGTCCAATTTATATTTGTACATAAATAAAAGTTAAAGTTTTTTTCATGTGTTATTATTGACCACCAGGGTAGCAGAGTCTGTACATTGAGATGGTTATCTACTGTACAACTTGTCATGTCTCCGTTTTCATCACACTTTTGTTAATCCACACTTCCATTTAATAACATTTTTAATAACAGTTTCAATGTTGGCCATTTGATCTCCTCTAACCAGCAACATCTACACCACCGAAATTGGCAATAACAAACGAACAAAAAATAACTAGAACATGTGCATATCCTATTTCAAGTTTTCAATTATTTTAATTTCTGAGGTTTCCCCATGGTCCATTTGGAGTTTTTGAAATGGAAAATCATCTCTAATGTGCAATTCCACCAACACAACTGAATAGAAATGAACAAAACTTACGCATAACTAAACGCATAACTTGAAATTGTGAACTTATTTTTATACCATCCAATGTTTTTATACGACTGCAAAAAAATTTTGCGTTCGTATATTGGTATGACGTTGGCGTCGTCGTCCTTGTCCGAAGACACATTGGTTTTCCCACTCTAACTTTGGTTTAAGTGAATGGATCTCTATGAAATTTAACCATAAGGTTCAATACCACAAAAGGAAGGTGGGGATTGATTTTGGGGGTTATGGTACCAACAGTTAAGGAATTAGGGGCCAAAAATAAGCATTTTTGTAACTTTCAGACATATCTTGTGTGTTAGTGTATGGATCTCTCTGACATTGTACCACAAGGTTCCATATCACAAAGGGAAGGCTGGGATTGATTTTGGGGGTAATTACCTCCAAATTTTAGGAATTAGGGGCCAAAAAGGGGCAAAAAACAAGCATTTTTCTAGTTTCATGACAATAACTTGTGTGTAAGTGTATGGATCTCTCTGACATTGTACCACAAGGTTCCATATCACAAAGGGAATCCTGGGATTGATTTTGGGGGTAATTGTCTCCAAATTTTAGGAATTAGGGGCCAAAAAGGGGAAAAAAACAAGCATTTTTCTAATTTCATGCGATAACTTGTGTGTAAGTGTATGGATCTTTATGAAATTGTACTACAAGGTTCCATATCACAAAGGAAAAGCTGGAATTGAGTTTGGGGGTAATTGCCCAAAACGTTTAAGAATAAGGGGCCAAAAATAAGCATTTTTCTAGTTTCCAGACAATAACTTGTGTTCAAGTGTATGGATCTCTCTGAAATTGTACTGCAAGGTACCATACCACAAAGGGAAGGCTAGGATTGATTTTGGGGGTAATTGCCTCAAAATTTTAGGAATTAGGAGCCATAAAGGGGCAAAAAAACAAGCATTTTTCTAGTTTCAGGATAATAACTTGTGTGTAAGTGTATGGATCTTTATGAAATTGCACTACAAGGTTCCATATCACAAAGGGAAAGCTGGGTTTGAGTTTGGGGGTAATTGCCCTAAACTTTTAGGAATTTGGGGCCAAAAAGGGGCAAAAAAACAAGCATTTTTCTAGTTTCCAGACAATAACTTGTGTTCAAGTGTATGGATCTCTCTGAAATTGTACTGCAAGGTACCATACCAAAAAGGGAAGGCTGGGATTGAGTTTGGGGGTGATGAATCATAAGGGGGTTCAAAAAATTTGGTGGGGGGATTTTTTTTTCATTTTTATTTTTCTTTAAAATTTTCCATTTTAAATTGATTATTTCTGATTTATATACAAAAGCAAATAATAATGATATGGTTTGAATAGGTAAATAAAAAGTTTTTAAGTTCTTAGATCACATTCATTCTGTGTCAGAAACCTATGCTGTGTCAAATATTTAATTACAATCCAAATTCAGTGCTGTATCAAGCTTGAATGTTGTGTCCATACTTGCCCCAACTGTTCAGGGTTCAACCTCTGCGGTCGTATCAAGCTGCGCCCCAGCGGAGCATTTTATTTTGGTCATGCTGGCATTTTAGTAGATCTCGTATTGCTAGTAATTTTTCTGTTTATAGTTTCTATCAATCTTTTATACTTTTCGAGATAATAGGCAAAAACTTGAAAATTAGTCAAAAATGCCATATATTTTTTAATGTTCATTACAGACTATTTTTCTCTATTTAAGAAACAATCTGTGCAACCTGGCCATTTGAGTCTGATTTATTTATATTTTGGAAATAAAGACCAAGAAGATAATTGACCACACCATCTAAATGAATGAATCACACCTCTCTAATAAGATATTTAAATGAATCTTACAGCTTGAGTTTCTTTATAATCACAAGTAAATGTCAAAACTTGACAATTTTGTCATTTTATGAAAAAGAGAGACAGAAGATATCAAAGACAATCAATAATCGTAAGTCATAGAGAAACCAACATCATGGCAAAAAAAAATGAAAAAACTAACAACAATACAGTACACAGAAAACTAAAGATTCAGCAACAGGAACCCCAATTATATGTAAACCACAATTTCAATGTTGTCACATGTGCAGTTTTTAATTAATTATCAAAATTGTAACATTTTAGCCTCAATTAAAAAAAACACTACCACAGTAACCCATGGTTTAATTTGTTATAATTGGGGGATCTCATATTGACAAAATATCTCCTGAGACTACTTAAACATATGTGTTATAGTGTTCTCAGATATCTTTTATTCATAAAAAATTAAAAGATAATGATCTGGACAACCTTTTAAACTAGTTGCACTTGTTTCATGTCCTTTGAAGTTTTAGTGCAACATAGTGCATAGTACTAATCATCTGTCTCCAAATTGAATGACAGTTTACATGTATTTTACCACTAATAAAAAAAATATTGCAAATTTTAAAAACAAGCCTTTATCATTGGAAGGTTATTGGCTGTTATTACTACAGATACCAAGATACATAATTTTTCAACCATATTGAAAGCCAAATATAAAAATAAGGAGATGTGGTATGATTGCCAATGAGACAACTATCCACCAAAGTTCAAATAAAGCGGATGTAAGCAATTATAGGCAACCGTACGGCCTTCAACAATGAGAAAAACCCATACCGTATAGTCTGCTATAAAAGGCCCTGACATGAAAAATATAAAAGTTCAATTGAGATAAAAAAAAAAACGTATATATAACATTTGAAGCATACAGTTTTTTAGATGCATAGTGTAAATCCCTGTTGAACCACTGACAATAGTCCGACTTTCCTTTCCCCAAAGAGGCCATTGGACATCGGAGAAATCTGGGACTACAATGAATTGGCAATTAAAACTTTTGATGAAATATAGAAGATTATCTTACTGATTAAAGCAAAGGTTCGGCAATTAATCGTTACTGTTTTACAGTGATACATATTGAGTCAACATAATTAGAATTTCTGTACTAAGGTTAAGTATATGTCCTACACCTCAACCTTCTGATGTAAAAGTAAATAATACCATATCATGTAACAATTTCAAGAGTCCACACACATTCACTGGAAGTATATATAAACTTCCCATAAGTAACTAAGTGTCTAAAATTAATTGGTTAACTGCTTATTGAATTGTTATAATTGAATACATTTGATGTGTGTATTTAGTGTTTCTTCTCACAGGATCAAATACAGTTGCACCTGGCTTGTGGAAAGGTAAAAAAATGTATCAATTGGCAGCATGGAAGTCAATACATTAGGGGCCTGAGCTTCTATAGAACATATCACGATGTTTCAGTTATATAAACTGATGTCTATCTTGTCTCAACGAGAGCTTTATTCTTTGCATTACTGAGATTTTTATGAAACTTTGATTTTTTTTCAGATATCTAGAACCTTTTTAAAATTACCAATGCAGAAATCGGCATACACATTTGATCGGGACGATATGAATTAACTGTTTTCTAATACAAAACTTATACGAGTTTCATTCCATCCAATTGATTATTTCGAAAACAATTTGTAAAGTATGCTTTTCACTGTCTTTTGATTTCATAAGTCATAAGATATTGTGAATCTTGATTTAGAATATCAACGGTGTGTCATCACTTCACAGAATAACGGTCATTTCATTTGTTTGCATCCACTTTATTTTTTAGTTTAATTTTCCGATATCGTCATTATGATGTTGTTCTTTGCGGTGCATTACGTTTGCGCGCATTACCATTACATTTGCGCGCATTACCATTACATTTGCGCACAGCTTTTGATTACATTTGCGCGCATTTTTTTGACAGGTAAACTCAGGTAAATACAGGTAATAAAACTCTAAAACGTTCTTCGCTCATTATATCATGAACCCATTACTATAAAATGACCCGTTCTTGTCCCATAATTTGGAATTTTAATCTTTAAGTGCGCTTTCTTTTCAATTCCATACTTTGAACCAGTCATCATTTTCACCTGGCTCATTGGACCAGTGTGAGCATTTGTCACCACTTTGCGTCCGTCGATGGTCCTGCGCATTGTTTTTAAATCTCTAAAACCGCTGGGTCAATATACGAACCAAACTTTATATAATAACCTACATCATTCTGAGGGAGTCCACTCTATAACTTATGTCCGATAACATTCAAATCAACCTGGCCACTTTTTCTAACATACAGCATAAGGGTAAATCTGGGACATAGTCTCAGGGTAAATGCAGATTAAAATGCAAGTTATTGTATAATATCATGACAACTGTAACTGATAGAGAAAATCTGACAAGACAACAAGTTCTGATTTTCTACCACCTTTTCTACCAAAAAATTGATGATACAACTATATGATAGGGTTACTGCTTTTATTGACATTTTAGCGTTGTTTTTTTTTTTAGTTTTATCTTAGAAATTATTTTTTGACAAAATGTACATAGCAGAAATGAGAGGTATGTCCAAGACACGATGTAGTTACGATATCGACGATATCGTCATCGATATCGATATTAACTTGATCACTATATACCCCATTCATCTACTTCATCAGTTGCCCTGGTTCATCTGTATGTGTGGATATCAACGATATCGACGATATCGTATCGATATCGATGTTCAGGTAATTATTATAAATCCCCATTTATCTTCTTCGTGAATAACAGTAAGTTGTCCTGATTCATCTGTAGGTGTCGATATCAATTATATCGACGATATCGACATTCCATTTTCCCTCGTCATTTGTTTCTTTGAATCTTATACGTTGTATGCATCTTAAACTAGTGTCGATATCGACGATATCAACGATATCGATATGTAAATCTTCCCTCGTAATGTGAAACATTAATTCTGTACTTTAAATACATTTTAAACAGGTGTCGAATTATTCCTTGATTATGTTGTCGATGTCGTCGATATCGACGATATCGATTCGATATCAACATTTACAATTGCCTTGTAATGTGTAGCATCCATTCTTTACTTTGTATAGATTTTACGTTGTATTCATCTTAAACTAGAGTCGATATCGACATTTCAATTTTCAATTTTCCCTTGTAATGGGTTGTTTTTATTCATAACTTTGTATTCATTTCAAACAAGTGGCAATTTCAACAATATTGATTCAAAATCAGAATTTTTGTTTCGCCTAGTTCATATGTTTATGTTAAAAATTTCTCGTCATATTTTTTTCCTCTTAATATGCCTACTTTTCGAACATTTTATGCAAGTGTAGATTTTGCCTGGATCTCTCTTCCCGAGACCAAATGACATAGAAGTTAACAATTATAGGTCACCGTACGGCCTTTAACACTGAGCAAAACCCATACCTCATAGTAGACTATAAAAGCTCAGAAATAACAAATGTAAAACAATTCGAGCGTGAAAACAAACGGCCTAATTTATGTTTAAAACAAAAACATAAACAAACAACAATCCCTAAATAACAGACTCCTGACTTGGTACAGGCACATACAGAAGGCGCGGGGTGGGGGGAGTGGGCGGGGGGGGGGGGGTAAATTATGTTTGCAGGCGCCCACCCCCTTTTTTTCCTTAAAAAGGGTGATAGGGGGTCAGTGGTGTTGCAGTACGACATATATACGATCAATTAAAAAGGGCTAACTCATCAAATCAATACCAAGCATATCAACACCTTTAAAAACACAAAAGAAATAAGGTACAGATCTGAAAGTAGTAGCAGTTACTGAAAGCTAGTTCAAAGCCATTACAACTAATAATTGATGTTTCTCAGGCTAATGGCTCTTTTCTGTTTTAATCTCTATTATAATTAAAAGAACTGTCCTTTACTTTTTTCAATAAACATTCTAAGGAAAGTAATACTTGTATTATTTCTTTTCTAAAACATTTTTTTTCATAATGGATTAAATAATCTATTTAGTAACATATTCACATTTTCTGTTTTTCAATCAAATAGTTTTATTTTGTGTATAGTATTCATATATTTTGAACACATATAGTGATTAAAATATAAATAC
Organism: Mytilus californianus; assembly: GCF_021869535.1. Classification (NCBI taxonomy): domain Eukaryota; kingdom Metazoa; phylum Mollusca; class Bivalvia; order Mytilida; family Mytilidae; genus Mytilus; species Mytilus californianus. Next base: position 86,504,804 of record NW_026262701.1, read on the forward strand.
AAATTCATTTACAAATGATTATGTTTGTTATTAGATCTCTACCCTCTAAACTTTCAATTTAAACTGTTTTCTGTTTCTTTGAAGGGCACAAAATATTTTCTATATTCTCCTTAGCGTTCCTATACTCCTCAAGTTTTACTCCAAATAAGTTTAAGTGTTCTGTAAACTCCATCGCAATGTGCATTGTAACATCCGACATATCAGTCTTTATAAAAACAACTGTTACCCTGCCTCCGACATATCGACATCTGGTATGTCTAGGTTTGTCATGGATGTTTAAGCAAAAATCCGGCGATATCGATTCGATATCGTGTCGACATTGTCGATATCGACGATATCGACATCTGGATACATCTTGGACATGATTGCCGCTTAATTATGCCCTTTGAATTAAGAGGACGGAGGGGACTGTAAACTTTTGTTTAATTTAATAGATGTTTTGCGTAAATATCAATGTGACCTATTTATAGCCAGACAAACGAGTAAGACTCATTGGAACCTCTAGCTTTTTTATACGACCGCAAAAAAATTTTCAGTCGTATATTGCTACTACGTCGTTGTCGTCGGCGGCGTCGGCGTCGTCGTCATCCGAAGACATTTGGTTTCCGGACAATAAGTTTAAGTGTATGGATCTCTATGAAATTTAACCTAAAGGTTCAATACCACAAAAGGAAGGTTGGGATTGTTTTTGGGGGTGATGGTTCCAACTGTTTAGGAATTAGGGGCCAAAAACAAGCATTTTTCTAGTTTCAGGACAATTACTTGTGTATAAGTATTTTGATTTCTCTGAAATTGTACCATAAGGTTCAATACCACAAGTAGAAGGTTGGGATTCATTTTGGGGTAATTGCCCAAACCGTTCAGGAATTAAGGGCCAAAAAGGGTCTAAAACAAGCATTTTTCTAGTTTTCAGACAATAACTTGTGTTTAAGTGTATGGATGTCTCTTTAATTGTACCACATTTTACAAAAAGAAAATTTCTTCAAATATAATGTTTTCGAAAGACCTAGCCTGCCAACCAACATGGCCGACATGGCTAAAAATAGAACATAAGGGTAAAATGCAGTTTTTTGCTTTTATCTCTGAAAATAAAGCATTAAGAGCAAATCTTAACGGGATTAAAATGTTCATCAGGTTAAGTTCTATTTGTACTGAAATTTTCAGACGAATCAGACAACCGGTTGTTGGGTTGCTGCCCCTGAATTGGTAATTTCAAGGAAATTTTGCAGTTTCTGGTTATTATCTTGAATATTATTATAGATAGAGATAAACTGTAAACAGCAATAATGTTCTTCAAAGTAAGATCTACGAATAAGTCAAAACGACAAAAAATGTCAAATGATCCCTTAAGGAGTTATTGCCCTTTAAATAAATTTTTAACAACTTTTCTTAATTTTTTGTAATCTTTTACAAAAATCTTCTTCTCTGAAACTACTGATACAAATTTTACCAAACTTGGCCACAATCATCATTAGGGTATCTAGTTAAATGTCCGATGACCCCGCTTTCCAACCAACATGGCCAACATGGCTAAGAATAGAACATAGGGGTAAAATACAGTTTTTGGCTTATATCTCTGAAACTAAAGCATTAAGAGCAAATCTGACTGGGTTAAAATGTTCATCAGGTTTAGATCTATCTGCCCATTCAATTTTCAGACAAATCAGACAACCCGTCGTTGGGTTGCTGTCCTGTATTGGTAATTTTAAGGAAATTTTGCAGTTTTTGGTTATTTTGAATATTATTTTAGATAGAGATAAACTGTAAACAGCAATAATGTTCAGCAAAGTAAGACCTACAAATAAGTCAACACGATCAAAATCGTCAATTGACATCTTATTGAGTTATTGTCCTTTAAAGTCATTTCTGCAATTTTTGGTAATTTTTGTAAACTTTTTTCAAAAATCTTCTGCTTTTAATTTAACTACTGGGCCAAATTAATCCAAACTTGGCCTCAATCATTATTAGAGTATCTAATACTATTTATTATGATTTTAACCTTATTATACATGATTTCCAAAACCACAGTAGATACAGGTGAGCGACACAGGCTCTTGAGAGCCTATAGTTAGTTTTCTTTCTAATCAAATACTAGTGCCCTTTCCTGTATAATTCTTACCCCAAAAATTAGATAATCTGTCAAAGTATAAATATTTTTTATAGGGGGAGGGGGTTACCGTATACTCCCATAAGGCTATATCTAGGTATTACAAATCAACATGCATTCATAATGAAAGGCTTTGAAGTAAAACGTGGACACAGGATATGCATTTTTAATACGATTGTAAAAATCAATGGTTACATCTGAATGTTATAATTACTCTATTGAAATACTTATAAACTAAACTTGAAATGTACTTTGCGTAGTTTAATAGAAAGGATTGGTGCTACTTCATAGCGATAATCTCTCAAAAGTCACGATTTAAGATCTTTTGGAGCTGGGCTAAAAAAAGCATTTTTCTGAAGTGATAAACGTGTTGTTTATCTTCAATACAAAGATATATACGTGATCTCTCATAGTCGTCTATTTGCGCCTGTGTTAGTAGCATTACAGCAGAATAGCGATTTTTTTTGTATGCACCCCTGCTTAAATAATTCTCTCTATGTACCCATGAAATGCTTATAGTAAGATTGATACAGGCTAAACATGCTTAAGGTGGATCATCACTATACTTTTCCTCTGATAGAATTTTCTTATACTTTGCAAAAATGTAGATTTTACCATGTTTTTTTTTTTTTTACATAATAAAAAGTATGAGTGACCGTGCTATTTTTTTTAACTACAAGTCGTGCAAAATTGCGCTGTTTTGTGAATAGAAAGAAATCTAAGCGATAGATCTTTTGAAATAAAATATGAGAAGAAAGGTTTATGACAGTTGTTTTTCACTCGTTCCGTTAATTTATAACGTTTGATTTTGTCAGTCAGTTTTTATGGGCTTCCCTTTTGGAATTTACCTTGGAGCTCGGTATTTTTGTTTTACTTTTTTTATAATATGCTTTTAGAATTTAAAAAAAGGGTGTCACAGAACATGTTTTTGCTACAAGATAGAAAAAATAAAAATTTCACTAATATTCCTTTATAAAATGTTTACTATAAGAGTTATCTCCTCTTATAAAGCTAAGTTGAAAAATTAGATCGAACAACAACAAATAATTCGTATTTCTAAAAACAGTCTAAATAAACCAATAGATCACTTATTTTTCTGTATTTAATCAAAATATTTACATATAAATTACCATTCTGTCTCAAGATTTGCTTGACGCAAAGAACTAGACTTTATAGGAGTTATTGCCCTTAAATGAGGATTTTTTTTCTCCCTCTTTTGTGTTTTGAACATAACTAAAGAAGATAGAGAGAAATTAAATAAACTAAACGATCAGAAATACAAGATCAACAAAACAGATTTTTGTCATGAATTATATTCTCGTCTACAATGTTGGAGAGTGTTCTTTGTTTAATATGCACATATACCAAGGTGAGCGACACAGGCTCTTTAGAGTCTCTAGCTGCTTATGTGCTTTGTCTATATATGCCGTTTTGTTTTTCTTTGTCGACATATTTGTTTGTTTTTATAGTGATTAAGATTAAAACACAATGTTGACTGCTGTTCCCCTATTTTTTACATTTTTTCCTATTATGTCTGTTAATTGTTTCGTTCACACTTTGTTGTCAATATATAATGGAATTGCGACTGTCATACCAGTGAGAGAATTAGCTAACTATAAAAGCAGGTTTAATCCACCATTTTCTAGATAAGGAAATGCTTGTACCAAGTCAGGAACATGAACGTTGTTTTCCATTCCTTTGATGTGTTTGAGCTTTTGATTTTGCCATTTGATAAGGGACTTTTCGTTTCGAATATTCCTTGGAGTTCGGTATTTTTGTTATTTTACTTTTGAACTAAGATATTAAATAAATACAGAATTCCATTACTAGACTAGTAATGGACTTCTGATATATACCGATGCGAAAAATTTCTTATTAAAAGATAAATTTACAGTGCATGCATTTCACGAAAATATGCGGCTTTCACAACTTTAGACAATCCTTGTAGTTGGCATATCTAACCAATACGTTCCTGTTGATGATTGGTATACGGAGTGTTAAATGCAAGTCAACATTTATAAATTAGGGGGTGCGCTACATTAAGGCATATTCAAAGTGATTCAAGTCATCAAATTTCCCAGTCTGTTCACCGTCATGTTCATGTGTTTTTATTAATAGTAACATTTCCCGTTTGGAGTCTGATTTGTTTCTAAACACTTATACCATTAGTGCAAAATATATCTTTTGAGGACAATGTACAATTATGGTTGCATGCACGACTTATAAAAGCTTTGGATCTCGATGCAGACAGCAATTAGTGTTTGATCAACCATCCTCTAAATTTAATTGAATACTTAAGATTAATTGCTTTGATAGACATTTTGTTGTTAGACCCAAAGGGTACCATCCTGGCCCAGAAACCAATGTTTCGGCGTTGACATAATTTAAATGTTACCCTTGATTGTAATTTTTACTCGGATTACCTCGAGGGATATATCAGTAAAAATCATGAATATCATGATAACGAGCAGGTAAACTTGTGTCATTTAAGTACCCATAATGCACGCGCATTTCTGGTAACGCTAAACTAATATGGTTAACATGGGATTGATACATGAAACTGAATGTATTTATTTTGTACAATAGTTCTTATAGAATAATTGTTTCAAAGATATTATTATGGGTGCGTCCGTAGATTTAAGTAATCACTATATGGTTTACCTATGTACAAAAATATTCCTATGTGAACTTAATTATTTAAGATCAGATATTACACAAATCATACAAGATCATGACTACTTCAGACCTAAAAATAAATGATCCATTTAAAGGTTATATAAAAACAAGTTCTAAAAACTACTTTGAAAATTTGATTCATAAAAATGCTGAAAAAACTAAACTTCATTACTTTATTTATATAAGAACCTTAAATAAAATATATTTTTAAGACTATTTAAGAACACCAAACTCTACACATATAGAAAATTAATAACAAAACTAAGAATTAGAGGCCATAATTTGAATATCGAAAAAGGAAGACATTCTAATATTCCTAGATAGCATAGAGATACCACCTAATGATCAATACTAGAAGATGAAAAACATTTTTTGTTAGATTGTGAATTAAGTAGGGAGCTGAGAAACACATTTTTTGATAATTTGGAAAGAAACTTTTCTGTTCAAGATTTGTCTAATGAAGAAAAGGTGATTTTTATGCTCAATCAACACCATCGCAAATAAATAAATTGGGGTCCTATATTAAAAAGTCATTAGAACTGCGGACATGGGACTTTGGACTATTTGCTGTAAATGATTGTGTATGTATATGTGAATTTCAGTCATATTGTATATATACTTATTTTGTATTTGTCACAAACTTATTGTTTGAAGTTTATATGACAATAAACATTTGAATTTGAATTATAAACCTATATGTTTTTAAATTCAAGTTTCCAAGAGTTGTATTATATCACGACTGGTTTCAATGATATTTATTTATCACTGAGATTACTCTTAGTTTGTCATTTTATAGAATGAATGTTTGGTAAAATAATTTGAAGTAAACGTTCAGAAAACAGAAGTAATTTAAAGTACCATCCCTTTCCTTATTTTGTTTTTGTCAAATGCTTGAAAGGATCAACAGGGGCGGATCAAGAATTTTTTCAAGGCAGTAATCGAAACATGCTTTTAAAATATTTCATTTTTTTTTAGTTGATATTAAGGTCATTATATGTAGTAATAAAACAAATGGTAACACATGGTTTACAAAATTTATTCTAATTCTATCTTCTTAAGTGACCGCCTCGTGGTTTGTTGTAACGTGCTCCCCTCGAGTGCGGGAAGTTGTGGGTTCGAACCCCGCCCGCGTATATTCAAAGACTTGGAAATACGTCTTACCTGCTTCTCCGCTAGACATTTTGGAGTAAGAGTATAGGCTGGTCGACTCGGAATCAGAATAATTTGCATAGGCATGTCTACCTGTGGACTGTTTCCTTGTGAAAAAGAACGATAAGAATCAGGCTTAGTGTGTCGGTTCAGTACAAAGCAGGGTTTATACTCGGATCTTATCACATCATTGTGTTGCCTGAAGAGTTTAAACTATCTTATCAAGGTATTTTTAAAATATATAACACACGTCCAACAGCGCTAATTCATTTTCAGGAACATGATCTCACTATTCAAACGCTCACATTCGGAAATGGTTACTATCATGCAGATAAGTTAAGAATGACAACGATGCATTTGGATGGTCAAACAAGATGAATTTCTTTGCTTAACACCAAAACAGTTTTAGAAGCCATGATTCTAAAAGTGGAAAGAAAAAAAAAATACTTTTCCAGAGTCAAATACTCTATAGAAGTAATTCAGTTTTGCCTCTTGGTCCAACGTCGATCATTGAAGTTTAGCAGGCACTTAATTGAATTTCTGAATTCAAGCAAACGATATTTCCTATAGATTTTTAATTTTCAATATCGCAAGTAGTCAATAGATGTCTATGCGTGTCAATCATTTATGTTAGGTTGCTGACCCACTGACTTTTAACTAATTATCTCCTTATTCATATCTTAAATATTAGTATTTGGTATAATAAATTGTTTGGCTCCTTCCTCCTCCCCTAACTGACATGTAACCACACCCCTTTTTAATAGTTCCTTGATCCACTTCCGATTAAACTAAGCGAATCAAAATATGCTTCAGTGATTTACCTCTTCCTTTTGAACAATTCATTAAGACAAATAAAACAATTGCTACTGGTCCGAGTACACAGTTATTTCGTAGTGCATTTCTTTTAGACAATAAATGAAAATTAAAAAAATCCCACCTGCGCTTTCTCAATAATATTTTTACAGTGTGTTGTACTACTTTTGGGACAAATTATATCAAAATTATAGAAAACTTCATCGGCTCTAACTCAAAATATGGACAATTTCATGTTAAGGGGGTCTTCAAATCTTTTGACAGCTTCCGAAGTGCTAATTTTTAACATTTTTCAGCTGGACCAAATCACTACTTTACTTTAAAATTCATGACCCAATTTTTTTTACAGTGTCATTTCACCCCCTACTTACTATTTGAGTCATAAAACATGGAGAAATAAATTTGGAAGGGGTATAAAAAAAATCGACAAGTAACACACTGTCCACACTAGGGACTATATTCGTGGACAACGAAAATCAAAGGACGATAACTGTGTACTCGGACCTAATAGGGTGGAAAAAGTTGACCAATCTTAATGAAACTTGGTATGACCAAAGCTTATTAAATTATAAGACTGCTTACAAAGTTTCATGGCAATAGGATATATATTATAGACAATATGACTAATTCTATATTCAACTTTGCGTGTTAATTTTAGACGTTAAAATTGAAAATTTTCAACTATCAACATTTGGGGCTTAAAAAATTAAAATATTGCAAAAAAATACTTTTGAAATGCCTTAATATATAATATATTATGTATTAAAAGCAATAGAGTACTCATTTGATTTATCAGACTTATCATAATTATTGAAAAGTCAAATTTATATGAGCCTGTGGCTAAAAACGGAGGATTTCCAATGAAGGGGGGCCTTACATAAAGATGTAATATTTTCCAGCAATTTTAAATTTGTAAAGCTTTTTGGTTATAAATAATCCTTACATATGTATTTAATGTACTTTAAATTGAAAGAAAACTTACAAATAACATATCACATTAGTTTAAAAGGGTCTTAGGCCAAGTAAGACTGAAAATAATTTAGGGTCAATTTAGGCCGTATCACATATTTACATTTAAAAATGCATATTGAAGCTATAGGAAATAAAATTTTGTGTCCTTTCTATCATTTCTATACTCAGGTGACATGATACAATAAATCTGAGCACAAAAAGACTCTTGCATTCAACTTTTTATGCAGACAGTATGGTCTGATACAAAGATTTTTCACTTTTTAGTGAAAAACATGCATGCAATTTTAGTCTCAACAGGCTTATATTTGAACCACTTGCTATCCTACAGAAGAAAAGAAAGATATTATGTGACATAAAACAGGTACAAAAGACATTGTTAAGTGCTTTTTATACAAATTTAGTGAGGTCTTTATAATGGACTTCAACTTTTATGTTCCAAGCTCCTCACATTTAACTTGATCCAAACAGGGCGTTAGACGAGGATCATATATACAACACATTTTGCACATATTGTCTGAGATAATCTTCTTTTCTGTAGATTCAGAGTTCACAAATGAGTAATACAACTGGATTGAAGCATAGAAACACAAATATTGACACATAAAAACCTGTCAGATAGAAAGTCAGAATGCCACTTATGCATCAAAATTGAAAAAGCTATGAAATGCCTATTTTGACCATAAAATGCCAAAATTGGTCATTTTTGCAGAAATTCCATCAAATAAAAGTTTAAATCCTTTAGTTTTATGCTATTTGATAAATTGACACCATCAAATCATTCAGGGAAGTTGCCAAAGTACAGATTCTATATTTCCTGATTTCACCTCTTAGGTCCGAGTACACAGTTATTTCGTAGTGCATTTCTTTTAGACAATAAATGAAAATTAAAAAAATCCCACCTGCGCTTTCTCAATAATATTTTTACAGTGTGTTGTACTACTTTTGGGACAAATTATATCAAAATTATAGAAAACTTCATCGGCTCTAACTCAAAATATGGACAATTTCATGTTAAGGGGGTCTTCAAATCTTTTGACAGCTTCCGAAGTGCTAATTTTTAACATTTTTCAGCTGGACCAAATCACTACTTTACTTTAAAATTCATGACCCAATTTTTTTTACAGTGTCATTTCACCCCCCAACTTACTATTTGAGTCATAAAACATGGAGAAATAAATTTGGAAGGGGTATAAAAAAAATCGACAAGTAACACACTGTCCACACTAGGGACTATATTCGTGGACAACGAAAATCAAAGGACGATAACTGTGTACTCGGACCTACTATATACATGGTAGAAATTACATGAATTTAATATATTGTGCATTGGTGGGGTCATTTAATAAATAAGAAACAATCAGTAAATTAGAAATATTTAAAACTAATCAAAGTGGAGTTTTAAGGAAAAGGTCAACCTATACGCGTATAGGTTGACCTTTTCCTTTTGCTTGTGTAAACAGTTTAATCAGTAAATTAAACTGTTTACACAAGCAAGAGTCACATGAGTATAGAATTATAGTCACATATACTTCCCAAATGTTATATTGGGAAAAGGCGTCTGTCTTAAACACAATCGCTTATAATCGAAATGCATTAACTAAATGTATTATCCAGTCTTCAGACAGTGCAAAACACATTTAACTTTTTTTGTTATCCGGCCTTCGACCCTCTATGCCCACAGAACCTAAACAATTGATTACATCATAAATACTAGTATGCTAACGTCTTAAATGTGGCTGAAATGTTCGATATTTGACTTAAAAAGCAACTGCTAGTGGTCTATATATATGGATGTAGAACATTCTTTTTATTTATTTGCCAGCTATCAGATCTTGGGTTTATCCGAGTAAACAGTACGTCAGTACTTTGATTATATTTGCTAGTTTTCAGTATTACTAAACTCCCTACGGCAAAGTTGACTTCCGCCGATTTTGACTGGTCTGTTAAGGTTCATTTATGTTTTTATGTTTCGAATCTTTCTCATACTTTTACTTATACAACTCCAAATACTTTTGTCTTGGAGCGTCATACCTAAAAAATTCCGCTGTTATTATTTGTCGTCCTTCGCGTTGTAAAACTATCATGTTTTTATTCTTTGATTTGCACCATGATTGACGAAAAATACATTTTCGAAATTTGCATATGCATTAAATTGGTTTCAGTATCTTGCAGTCTTGTGTATAAGGGAAGCTTTGCCTGTGAAATAAGGAACCCAATTTTCATTAAAACTTACAAATAAATGAGTGGAAAGTAAATAAAAATAAAGGGGCTGCCCCTATATATATATATATATATAACTACTATTTTGAGATGGTGTGAAAGAGAGCAAGAATGCATTTAATAAGTAATAATAAATTGAAATACTAAATATTTAAATTTACACTAAAATATAACTAACCAATTCATAAACTTACAACTAGTCATCTTGAACATTGTCCGTCACAGACTTTTCAGACTGGTTGACAGTCCAATCTAAAATCCCTTCAGTCCTACTTTAAAGGACCATCTGTTCCAATTTTCTCTTTTTTTTTCTATACAAACCATTCATTTGCCACTAAAATTTACAACTATAATCATGCGATGCAAGATCTCAATATTTGCGTCTGAACCCCTTTTATATCCAATTCATTCACAATCTGTTCTGGTTGGTTACGTTATATCTGTGACCATAGATGTAGATGTGACTAAATAACATAATGAACAGTAATTCTGTACGAAATGTGTTAGCCAAAGGGCCGAATACCATAAACCTTAATCCATAAACTTGAAGCACAACTTTAAAACACGAATGTTTTCAGTCGAGGAACTATGTCACTCAAAAGACAAAACGCGTATTCAAGACGTATAGAGATACTCTTTTTGTATTAGGGTAAAGCCTGTGAGGTTGTTACTAATACAAAATGAAAATAGCGTTCGATCCGCATTTCTGGATTACCCTTTATCAGGTACGCTTAAACTCAAACATTTTAAAGCCAGGGATATACATGGAGTTTCTCTAATTTTTTCACTATTTTCACATTTCCCAACCGATTGTGAAAACTTGTTCTCCTCGCTAGTGAAATAACTGTCCTCGGCAAATGATTGGTCAAAATTATGACGTCGAATTTTCTTGGTTTCTTCTGAATTTCCTATTGTGACGTCATGAAAAAAGGCCTGATGACGTCACATATAAAGAACACAACTTTCTGCAAATCTGTGAAAAGGAAGAATAAAAACATTAGAGAAACAGATTCCACCACAAGTGAGTTACGACATTTCTCCCGGCACTCTCAGCAGTTAAATTTTAATTATTTAAAAAGCTCGGCAAGCCTCGCGCTTTAAATATTAAAATTCAACTGTTTCGAGTGGAGAAAAAAGTTAACATAAATCACAAAAATACTGAACTCCGAGGAAAATTCAAAACGGAAAGTCCCTAATCAAATGGCAAAATCAAAAGCACAAACACATGAAACGAATGGACAACAACTGTCATATTCCTGACTTGGTACAGGCATTTTCTTATGTAGACAATGGTGGATTGAACCTGGTTTTATAGCACTAAACCTCTCACTTGTATGACAGTCGCATCAAATTCCAAAAAATTCCAAAATATCGTAACTCACTTGTTGCAGTGGTGGAATCTATATATCAATATCTCCAATTTTTTTTTTGGGGGGGGGGGGGGTCCTGATCCCGAAATTCCGGGCTTACAAACATGAAATCCCGAGGTCCCGAATTTAAAGAAATTTAAATCCCGACATCCCGAAATTCAAGAATTCCCGGATCCCGAAAGGATCAATCCCTAAATCCCGAGCTTAAAAACACCAATAGGAGTCCCGATAAAGGTCCGACCCCCCCCCCCCCTTTCCAATTTGATAGGATCTTCCACGGCTTGTGTTTCCTATTGTGGTTTCCTTGAGAGAAGCAGAGACATACTAATTATAAGGAAGTTATTATAATATTAAATTGTCATTATTTGGTTCTGGACAAGTGGAACATTTCCGAGGTCATCTGTGACACAGCTATTCATTAACGTATTTATAATACCATCCTCTTTACTCTGAACATTGTGAAATCATCGACTTTTTACTTGCCACAAACAACCCGACGCGCATTGGCGGATCCAGGTGTGGTGGTCCGGCGGTTGGACTCCCTATTTATTTTTTGTTTTTGTTTTTGTTGTTTTGTTGTTTCGTTTCGTTTTGATTAAATGAACGTTCCATGGTGTTCGGAGATTTGGACCCCCTTTTCAAAATGGATGGATCCGCGCCTGACGCGTATCACTAGTACTTTAGAGCACTTGATCGAGTTCAGAGGCGAATTTAGGGGGGGGGGGGGGCAGGGGGCCCGGACCCACCGGCTTTTGTGGAAAAAAATGGTTGATTATTTAGGGAATCACTCGGAAGCATGACTGGAGCGGAGCCCCCTCTCGGGCAGTCAATGGACCCCTCTTATGAAAATTTCTGGATCCGCCACTGGAGTTATCTTTTGTTTTAAAGGGGTTCGTATGAATAAGAGGAGATATCGGGTAATGATATAACAACCTGACGACAAAAATAACAATATATCTTGATGTCAACATATTACAGTCAGTAAACAATACACAGGTGTCTACATAACAGGTCAAGCTCTAAATCGTCCTTAGTTTATAAAAGTTGTGATCAAACGTGTAGCTTTTGCTTTACTTTCCGAGTTGTATTTTGCCAAATTTCATTTTTCAGTCTCATTGTTTTTTTTTTCGAAAAAGCATTGTTGTCTATTCTTTGTCCTAAGAACCTAGTGTTCATTTTTAACTTCACTTTGTGGTTACAGAATTTACATGTTCTTTTCAAAGGTTAATGACTTTTGTGATCAGTGTCTTGTGATTAGACTAAAAAAGACATTTTTAACCCCACCACATTCTTTATGTGACTGTCCCAAGTCAGGAGCCTGTAGTTCAGTGGCTGTCGTGGGTTCATGTCTGTCATTTTTGTTTTTCGTAAGTTGATTTGTTATAAATTAGGCCGTTAGTTTTCTAAAATTGAAATGTTTCATATGTTTTCATGCCGGGGCCTTTTACTGAAAGCGGACTATTCGGTATGGGTTTTTCTCATTGTTGAAGCCGGCCGTACGGTTGCCTATAATTACTTACACCTACTTCATTTTAACTTTGGTGGACAGTAGTCTCACTGGCAATCATACCGTGACATCTCCTTATTTTTATATTTTGACATTAACCAATCCGATAGCTTAGCCTTATTGCGTGATGCCTTAATTATCACCACCAGCGTGTTTAGACCAGAGTAAACACGGTTTTGGAGTAGGAACTGCTGACCCTTCCGGGGCACTTGAGTTCATATCTTGGTTTTGGTTGGCCTGGTGTTGATTAAGCGTTAGTTGTCTTTGTTGTGTTTTGTGGACTCACTCGGCGTTGTTATTCTTTTTGGCCACGATATTATATGTTTTACTTCGACATATGTTTGTTTTATTGCACTTCTCTTAAAATAAACTATAGTTAGAATTTAAACGATCCTCACTGACTGACAATGTACAATATTATAAAAACTTGATATCTAAACAAGATCTAAATTGTTTGTTGCAAAGTATTTTCAATCGGATTTATATAGTTTATATTACTATATAGTACATCCTTGGTATTTTACATTGGCGTGACAAATCTTGAATGCAAATTGGTACAAAAAGAAACCCACCGTTTTATCAGCAACGTGTATATATGCAAGTTCAATTCATTAGTTAAGCGAAAGTATATCGGTGGACCTCTTGTTCCATTGAGAAAAACATTATAACGTTAGCCAATCAAAATGCGCGACACAAAATTATTTGACAGGTGATTTGTTAATGAATCGGTGAATACTAAGCTAGAAACTGGGTCAGAAACTCTGAGAATAATATCTAACGGTACACTTCTTAACAAGTTTCTGTCGGTGGAAATAATTCAAGTTTGCATAATTTAAACGATTGACTGAAGTTTTTGTGGAAGTTTAGCTCCTGTGAAACTTGTTCCAAAGTGGAAAAAGTGCCTCAGGTAAGAAAGATTTTGTATGATTGGGTAATTAGTCTAGACTAATTGCTTTATTTCTCAGTAGATAAAAAGTTTTATTTTTCTGTTTACAGTGAGATGGAGTTCCAAACAGTTTCCTATGATTATGTTTTAGATGATATTGAATTTTTCCCTAATGAAACCACCAAACAGAAGAAAAGGCCACCAAGGATCCCAAAAGTAAATATTCATGATTTATATTATTCAACATAATAACATATGTACATGCACTTTATTTTTATTTTCAATGGGACTTAAACTATTGGTCCCAGTTTCAATATATCATGCAATTAACCAAATATTTATGCAAATATACATACATACAGACAAAAGATTGACAGGATGAGGAAACAAACTTTTTCTTACTTTTTAACAATAATATTTATATATTATATCATGACATTTTTAAACTGATCCTTCCTCTTTTCTAAATTCAATTACACAGCAAAGCTGCAATTTCTGATGAATTGAGATACAAAAAATTATTCTTGAGAAAAAAAGTTAAAAGTAAGGTGGGACATGCAAATCAAGAAGTTAATTGTCTGATTTTTATCTATATGTAGTTTACTTATTTTTGCTTTTTTTCCCCATACATACACAAATGATTGATTTGCAGCCCAAAATATTCAGTGAATTCATTATTTTCCGCGAAAATGTTTGTCAAATTTTAGGGGTTGCCTATTAAGCCATTAGAGAACCAAAAATCAATTTGTTATATATGAAAGGTCTTTTTTTTGAAGCTCATAGCTGATGCTTAATAAACTTCTACTTCATGATATGGCCGTCAGCTTTTTCTGTCAATTATAAAAGTAACAATTAACAAACTTTCCTAATGATGCACAACTTTACTTTTAAAATCGGCCTGCTACATACAAATTTAGGTCTAAGAAATAAAACAACGGGACAACAATCTTGGAAATGTGAAAGAGTAGGCTATTTTAAAGCCAGTAGCCATTTCGCCTGAGTAACTATGTCGAGTTAACTTAAAATGGTTGAGTAAAGGTATTTATTGTGTGTATTACTAAACATTGTACATGGACCGGTATTGCTTCATGTACAAAATGTACAATGTCATTTATATTTCATATATTCCTCCAGGTCATAAATTAAAAAAACACATATTAATGAGATACAAAAATGTGATTATTAACATGATAAATCATAAGTACAGGATTTTTGTTTCTCTAAACAATTAACATGTATGGAAAAAAAACAGTGGATTAATCCCCACAAACAATTCTCTTCTATGATGCATCTTAAATGGCTCTTTACAAACTTCTTTTATGCTCATGTTATGTAGGTAGATTTTAAGAGTGATCTCTTAGAGTCAAGGGGTATAATTAAATTAGTTAATAAGATCACCAGCTTCCTTTTTTTCAATGAAATAGCAAAATTAGGAATCCTAAGTAGGTCACAACGAATCAATTACAATTGTAAGATGAAAGTGACATGGGTATGACTGACAGGTTTATTTTTGTTATATTTACACAAGAGGTTTAACACAAAAGGTATACCATGCTTTCTACTTTATTGTTAAACCACAAAAACCAAAGCAAACAAAGGTATACCATTGTGATGACAAAACTATAATTTGAGGTCAACTGTCCCGAGGCACATATATCTTTATACCATTGATAATCCATCCTGATGATACACAAAAGTCAATGTCATCAAGATATCAGATTATCAAACTAGATTATGTATTGTCAGGTTTTTTTTGTGTGATCTTTTTTAAAATTTATTTTCTAGTCTTAAATCAGTTGATCTTTGTGATAGATCTGGTAGTAAGAGGTCATTATAATTTACAAATTGGTCATGTCATAGATGTATAAAGCTAGCTTCAATACAGACGAAATCAAATTTGGGTAGAATTCAAATTGAGCAATCTGATTTTAGTAAATTTAATCTGTGTTTAGTTTATATCTGTGAAAGCATATGGTTTGCCTGGAAACCTTAAAAAGTATTTTTTCCAACAAGTAAAAGGGGAATAATGTAGACTATAAAGACCTTTCTTATGACGAAAAAGGCACTCCTTTAAGTGAAAAAAAACTGCAATTATGATGTGAAAACAATTTAGAAAATTTCTGACTGTCCCTCCTAGAACCTCCTATGAACCCTTATCAGAAAACTCTGTTATTGCCTTTGCAGAATCATTGAAATAAAAATCAATGAGAAAACACATTTTTGAGTCTGATTTTTATGGATCGAAAAAAACTTGTCTTAGAAAGCTTTTGACAAACTTTTTGATGCAAAACTTTGAATGTGTAAATAAATTAAACGGGCCTTTAGATGTTTGTGATGGTTTCAATAGCTGCCCACACAAACAAATGTTCAAATATATCAAAATAAATTTGGGCCAAAAAAACCTGACTGATTATGACTTTGACTTCCAATTAAATTAAAGGTTGATTAGACATGTCAATTTTTGGTATAAATTTACATATATGTACAGACTGTGCCCCAGAGTGACACCTGTACGTGTTCTGGCTATTAATTATAACACCTTTACACATCTGTCGATAGTCAATTTTCTTCCTCTTAGCCGAATAAGTCATTTGAGATATAATTAGAGGTCCGAGGGGTGACAATGTTTATAGTCCACTGCAGAATTTTTTATCTGGTCTTGTATGTCTAAAATTGTCAATCATAAAGGGAAATTCCCTAAAAAGTATGAAAGTGGTTTACGTATATTTTGCATATATATGTAACAACTGCTTTGAATGACAAAAGATGAATTATAGTTTATCCATGTCAAACAAGAATACATGATTATCATAACTCACAATAAATACAGGTTTTAATATTCTACTGTATATATTTAAAAATACTAGAGGTACATGCAGTGCACCAAGTAGTTTGAGAGGGAATTACATCATGTTGCCTTTTCTTAGTTTTGTAGGGGGGTTAGGATGCTGTTATAGTAATCCTTTTTGTTTTATTGACATGATAATTTTCATTTGGTTTTCAGTCCATAGTTTTTTTCTCATTTTGACAGTTTAGTACATTGTAGTAAATTGTTGTTGATTAATTTTTTTCCAGGGGGTATATTGTTTTCCGGTCTCTGCATCTGTTGGTTTATTCATCCCTATTTCAAAGTTTGGGTTAAAGGTTGTTACATCTTACTTTTTGCAGAAAGATGCATGCACTTAAACATTGTGTAAGAGGTGATACAGAGTAAGTCCAAGATTGCTTTGACATCTGACAGTCAGTGTAATCTCTGATTAATACATCTAGTATGATAGTTGAAGGCGTTGTCAGAATTTTGAGATGAAGAAAAGTAATACATGCGTTAAAGTCATTTATTAATACATTGTACAACATATATCTTCTTTTTCATTATATATCTTTAGCTGTATACATGTAAATGTATGTAGTACTAACAACTCTACTGATTTCTATGGGCATTCATTATTATGGATAATATACATGGATTCATTTATTTTCATGGGTACAAATTTTTCATGAATTGAAGAAAAATTACATTTTCGTTGATACTTGATTTTGTGGTTTTGTCAAAATTTGCATTCAATCCTTAGAGAAATTTGTACTTCGTTAAACATTTAAATTTGTGGTTCATCTACAACCACGAATCCACGAATATTGGTATCCCAAGAATAATAACAAATGCACAGCACCCCTTCTCAAATCAGTATCAAGCTAGCTGGTGTACAGTTATTTAGAAATGATGAAATGTCTTTAAGATATTTGGTACACATAATCCTGCAGTTATTGAAAAATAAACAGAGATGACTTTGTCAAAAGAATTATATAAAAAAAGCTGGTCAATTCACCTTTGTTGTATGTATCACTTAACAACCTCTCAATTAAGCAATCACGATTTTCTTTTATGAAAAAAAATCAGTAAATGCTGTGTTTACTTGAGTATTCTTTTAGACCACAGAATAATGTTTTCAAGTTAATAAAACATGATTGATTTTTATATCTTAAAGACCAGTGTAAAATCAATCTGTTGACAGAAATAGCAGTCTAATGGAAAATGGCAATTAATGTTGTAGACCAAGTAATTATACAACAATTAATCTATAATAATCAATAGTTATCTACCCCTGAATTTTACCTGAGTCGGAAAGTTTCATGACATTATCGCCAATTATAAAGACTATTTATTTAGAACAAACCTATTTGTTTGAAACTTTGCCATAAAATTGATATTATGGAAGTACTTTGTTGCTTGTTAATTGTGATTGAGTTTAAACGAACGAACTCTCACTTGACCTGTATCCTTTAGAGCACTACCAATTAATAATGGTAAACTTGCACTGCAGTTGTAGTTACATGTAGTACCAGTGTCTTGTAGGTCACCTGGCGCAAAGTGTTTGATTGATTGTCATACATCAATCAATTCATTAACTACATGAAAAAAAATCTTTCTTTAAAAACACTTTGCCTGTTTGAATAAATGTCTGGTAAAAAATACTTGGTGAATAAATCTGATGAGCATACCAGATTTTGTGGTAAACCAACTAATACAGCATTGGTTACTGAACAAGACTGAATGTTGGTTGCTTATAGTCCAGTGTCAAATATTTCATGTATGTTCAGGATTATACTGAAAAAGAACATATGGGTAAAACTCTAATGCTTTTATTGATCATTTTATTCTGCAATAACACAGCCTGTTGTGATAAATATAGTTGATTGTGTCCTTTTGAACTTTAATTTCTGATTCAGAACCAAGGACATTATTCTCCAGGCATAAATATAATAACAACCTTAACCAGTTTAGATAAAAAAATCTTCCAACGATTGTTCTTGTCTAGAATTAAGAATTACCTTGCCTGATATTCAAGATGGCTTTGAGTTGCTGAGTTTTGCACTTGAAATTAATGGAAAATACATCAAAAACATTACAATATGTTCTTCTGTCAAATTAGTGTTTCAAAATTGTTATCCAAAGTTTCCATTTACCAAGAACTTTACCATGTTACTGAAATAATACATAGGGCAAAAAATCAAGGTTGATAAAATATACCAACAACCACAAAGATAAATTAACTACCCCATTGGTTTGTCTGAAAAGTATTCATCTGTTCTAGCAACAAAAAAGCAAATTGAGATATTTAAGTTAGTATGAACTCATTGAAAAATTCTATGATTTAGTAAGATCCATAAATGATGGTAACTGGTTTTCGAAGATTTTGCACATATTATATATATATATGTATCCCAAATTTTTCTACAAAAATTACTTACCTAAGTAATTGAAAGTATGATAACTTCTAAAAGAACAAATAAAAGATACCAAGAGGATAGAAATACCCAAATGTAAAACACAGTTTAAAAAGACAGAGACATCTCAAACAGACAAAGATACTGTGAATAACAACAAACAATAACTAAAATCTGGATAATAATCATAACATGAATAGACTCATTCCAACCTGAAGTGATAATTGCAGATTTTCATATAAAATTTACCATACCTGGCTGTTATTATATTTTTTCTTTTGATATTGCAGGTGCATTACAACCCCCAGCTGACGGTTGTGATTGAAGATCGGTACAATTTCTGCAGACAAGATAGCATTGACAGCCATGGTTCGTCACGACAAGACAGTATGGAGGAGGTTTACAGAGGAAAACTTTGCAGACAGGACAGCTTTGATGACCACCAGGTTCCTTCTCCAGGCAGCTTTGATCGTATGTCATCATGCAGCAGTGTTGACAGAGTTCCTTCCCTTGACAAAGTTCCATCAATTTGTTCAGACTTTTCTGATGATGGTATGTATAATGTGAAAGTGGTCGTTATGTAACTTCTTACATTGACAAAATTAAAACAGTTTATTTTGATTTGTCTGAAAATGGTAAATAGTCATCCTGGTGTCAGTGTAGATAGAGTTCATGCCCTTGACAAAATATATGTGCAATCAATTTGTTCAGGTTGACTGATGATCGTGAAAGCAGGCCATACTTAGGGCACAGTTCCTTCCCTGGACAAATTTCCTCATTTTGTAATTTGTTCAAAGATCATGGGGATGGTATGTATAATCATGAAAGTATTTATAGTGTAATAGTGTGGACAGATTTCCTTCCTTTAAAAAGACTGGTAATTTAATTCACATTTCAGTATAACTTACGATCAATTTTATTCGTAAGATTTTTTGTGAAAAGAGTCGCTGATGAGTTTCTTCCCTTTATAAGGCAAATCACTATAGGTTTAAACAGGCACACTGGCATGACGGGGGACAGTTTTCTTCCCTTAAAGAAAGGGCTGTTACCATGTATAGCTTTGTCTGATGATCATAACACTGTTAACAAGGGCCCTCCTTTGATAGCTGATGTTTCAGGTTGTTTAAAATTTCCAATGATAATCAGTATAACTTGAATATTATGAGAGTTCTGTACCTTGACACAGTACTACTAAATTGCTTTGATTTTTCTACTAGTAAAAATGTTGTTCGATATACTAAACTACACCAACATTGTAAGGTTATTGAACCTGTTAAGTTTATCTGCCAAAATTGTCAGAATTTAGTCTTTCTGAATCCGTGAGAAAAGGTAAAGGATTGATTACCTATCTGAAGTTACTTTATTAAGATCAGAGAATTCTGGAATCTTTTCTTTTCAGAAATTTCTTTTTTTTTCTCATCCTACTCTTTTCTATCAATCAAACAGTTGTTATGGACCTTGATATTTTAATATATTGTCCCATGACCATACAAGAAGGAGGGATATAGTCATTGTCTTCGTTTGTATGTTACACTTTCAGTTTATGAACACCTGACCTTTCAAACCTTTTGCAAAAGTCTTTCATACTTGGTAGGATTGTTTGTCATCATGAGAAGTTGACCATACTGTACTGCCAAGTTGTTAGATTTGTCAATTTTTTCTGAAGTATCAGGATTTTCACCATTTTTGGCCATATGTAGCAAAATCATACCTCTTGAATGCTACTTCCCTGAGACCATTAGTCTGTAAGGTTTTGTAGTTTCACAAATTATGCCACCATAATGATTTGACATTTTTTGGAAGAGTTAAGGGACTGTGAATATATATGTTTGACATAATGTAGCAAAATGATTATTGTTAAAGAGTTTTTATATTAACTAAGATTGTTGGTCATCGTGTGTCGTTACACTTTCAGAATTATTTTAATTGCGACATGCTTGAGTAATGAGTCTACTGATTTATATTCTAGTACGTGAATACAATGGACTATCAATATCATTCAGTGTTAATGTAAATTATATTAATATTTCATCCTGATGGTCATGTCTGCCATTTTGTTGTTTCCCAGTCTTCTGTTTGAGACTATTTTATTGCAACAGCAAAAGGCAGCAGGGGACATTAAATTATACCGTAGTAATATTGGTACCACTTTTGCTTCAAATTTCAGAATCTGTGTTCAAACGGAAAAAGTTTTTATGATTGCATGCTTCTGTCACTTTGTCTGTCATAGCTGTAGATATCTAAGCTATTGTTTTGTACATGTATGTAGTTGTAAAACAGATAAATCCAATTCGTTTGTATTTCCTGTCCGTTGATCATGATCTTCTTTCATGAATCACATCTCTTGGACTTCGGTAATATGATTAAAACTGTTTTAAACATGCTGTCAGATGTTGGAGTTTGATATCATAGTTAGTTTCAGATCTAGTTACCAATTCGCTTTATGTGGGTTTACATTAAAGACATAATAATGGCCTTGGACTTTAGTTTTTGTTTATTCCTGTGTAATGGTATTACTTACAGATGAAGTTGGTGTTTTATTACTATCAAGCTTGTTGCAATGGAATACTAGATCTTGAACCTTAACAAATTTGCTGCAGGTGGGGACATAGACTTGCTACAATTCCCTTTCTTTTATTTCTTTCTTACTAGTTTATATGTTTACTGAAAACTGCCAGTATACTGATTGCCCTTGGATTTTCACTATAATGGTAATCTCTTAGTTATAGCAGTAAAATTGTTAAAGCGCAAAATTGAAAAAAAATAATAAGGATGGGACATGTAGCAAGTCTAGTGGGTACAGGACACATTTAAATTGAGAAGTTCTGCTTAGACTTATTCATACAATTACCTGCAGTGCTTGCTGTGCTCATGTGATGTCATGTGATGTCATGTGATGTCTGATGAAAATCATGTTACATTTACCCTCAAGCAGAGTCCTAGCTACTTAAAACTGTTTTTATTTACAATGTTCATAACAGGTCATAAAACTCATTCATAAAATTCATTAAGTTGTTGTGTTTTAATTAATGTTTGTAAACTTTTGTAGTTTTACACTCCATAAATTGTAAGATCTAAGACAATATGAACTGGTAAATATGACAGATTGATTGTAGGTTTACATATATGGGGTGATGTTTTAACAAGGTGATGCCTTATACCAAGACAATCAAACTTGTCAATCTTTAATTAATACACTAAATCCATCACGATCTTAGTCATTTATGTGGGTTTAGAAGAGGTTGTCGTAGGGAAAGTTGCTTTCGTGCTATTTTTTTCAAATTAAAAAATCGGCATAATTGCAAAATTCGTATCAAAAGAATCGTGAGTTATACTGTGGTATTAAAAGCACAAGTTTTCTTTGAATCTCCTTCAGAATTATTTTTATATTTCAAATGTTTGCTGCTTTAACCCCTTTTTGGGCCTTCTATTCTTTTCATTATAATTCTGTAATATATAATTTTACAAAATGTATTTATATTTTACATGACAAAAGTCGTACGATACATTCTGATATTCTGATCGTAAGGTGGAGAACATTTATACAATTTTGAAAACATTTCTAACACCTACTTATTTTAAATTAAGACACAGATACATTAATGTCATCTTGGCCTAGGATCAGGTCTTATATATATCACCCAAATATGACCTGATATAACTTATGTATTCTTGGCATGCTTGTATGTTTATGTGACTTACTTCTTGTATTTTAATTGTTGACATCTTATCTTCTTTGTTGTAACTCCTTAAAAAATACATGTACTTTTGAAACTTTCATTAACAAGTAAAAGTCCATTTGATTATTATAATGTCTTAAATGTCAGTCTATTGTTTTCTATGCAATTTATGCATATATGTATTTTTGTGTAGATACATAATAAAAATAATTATAGAATAACCAATCGAAGAATTCAAATAGAGAAAAATATTCAACAAGTGACAGAACAACACATTATTTCACGAATGCGCTTAGCGCATGAGTTAATTATCAGTGTTGTTCGGTCACGAGTTGAATATTTTTTGATATTTGAATTCTTTGATTAGTTATTCTTTTTATTACATTGGCAAAGGGCTTTTTAATGAAATTAAAGTAGAAAATGTAAGGAACTATATCTTTTTCTACGCATTCACAATTTGTTTTGATCCGACGTTATCGAAGTCTTGACAACGCCTATTGTTGTATGACGTCAGAGGAGTGAAATAACCATGTTTATTTCACATGTGAAATTATCTGTTTTTATTTCTCTGGGAAATCAATGTAATTCATTGCAACCAATGTAATAATAACCTTTCTTTCATAGTCAGAAATCTTGGAAAGTAAATGGTTATATTTTCAAACCTCTGGCAAATTTTGAACAGTCTGGGATGTAAATATCATGATTTAGTCACATGTTGTAAGAGTTGTCTCTCTTAGATTATCTGTTTTGAGGTTTTGGATTTCTATAATCATATATGAAAATAGTGGTATTTAGATTTAAACATAATGAGAATTTTTTTCTACATGTTCAAAAACAATTTATAGAAGGGTGATGTAAAAGGAAGTGAGCAACTTTTATCTTGTTGTTATAGTCCCAAAGTAACTGATGCATTTTTGGCCTTTAAGCTTGTTATGCCTGGAAACTAAACGTTTTTCTTCATAGCCAGTTATCTTGGAGAGTAAATGGTTACATTTTCAAATTTTACATCCTCCTTCTTTATAATCTCTAGTGGAAAGTTGTCTCACTGCAAATCATACCATCTCCTTATTTATATATTTGAACCAAATTTTCTAGCTCATTATGCTGGAGAGTTTCATGCTTAGAGCTTAATACATTATTCTATTGTACTTACTTACAGTGTAGTCCTGGAATGTAAATTTTGCTATCAGACAAAAAGATTTGTAAATATGATTTCATTGCGCAATCGTGTAAACAAAATTACTATTCTGCAAAATACAATTAATGAATAGTATTAATGTTGTAATAAATTTAAGTGTATAATGAAAACTCCTACAACTAAAATTATTTAATTATCTTAATTAGAATTTGTCTGTGACATATATAAAAAAAAAATTGCCTTAATATCTATTTTTACTTGAAACTGACGCTAATAGTGGGATAGGCTCGCCTCTTTTTATGTTTTAAGTGATATTTGAAGTCTATTGTTATTTACTTCCCTGACGTGAATACCAATGTTTCCTGATGTTAATAATTACTATATGTTAATGAATTTTAAAAACAAAAGCGTTTTATCGCAAGGCTTTGTACAGTATTTAAGGAGAGCAATTTTCTGATTGCTTTTCATGTAAGCCTTGATTAGTCATATCCTTATTGAAACTTAAGTAATCTTTTATAAAAATTAAAGCCGTTTGTTTTGTTTTGGCTCAAAAGTTGTGCGAAATTAACCACTGACTTTATATCTCTTCAATGTCAGTGGTTAAAGAAAATTGTTTTGACATTGTCCCTCCAAATTATCTTCATTCATAAAAAGATGTGGAAAAGATAACAGTAAATAGCACAGATTGATAGAGAACAGGTACCTAGCAACTTATAGGGGCTCCCCGCAGGAGATGATGTGTATCAGATGCATATCACCTGCATAATAAATAGCTTAATGTGTTATATCTATAATTAATAACAAAACTAGAACATGACAAGAGAAGACATTAATTTTCTGTTAATTATCACATATATTTGGCATAATATGGCCATTTGTATGTAAATACACAATGTTAACTCAAGGTTTTGTACCAAAAGCTAAGACACAGCTGTTTGCATTTAATTTGTGTATCTCTATTGCAAAGTTCATTCATAAAACTTCTTGAAAAGTATAAACATGGTGACTAGACATAATATTTCACAAAAATTGAAGATAATGTTTTTATTTTGCATAGATGGTGGCCTACATGTATTGTCAAATTTTATAAATTTGTTTAGATAACAATGCATTTATCTACACAACAATTCATTTTCTGCTAATGTTAATCTTTCACCACATTATATCAGATCTTCCTAAAATCCATGTATCTGAAATTTTGCAGTTGGCTTTTACATGCTCTGGCATAAGATTTTACTTCCAGTAAGTTCTCTTTATTAAGATGTCAGTTCTCTGTTTATTTCTTTTGTGAAAGTTCATCAAGTCTTGAAAAATATCAATGAAGCTGAAGCTGAGTAAACATCTTGGTTGAAATAAAATGGTTAAGTTTGCTGCACCCATATTATACAAACTGCCTGTCCAAGTCTGTTTCTTTTTATTGGCTATATCAGTATTACTTAAGAACAAGCTGTTTAAAATGACCCCCCATTAGTAAATGACCAACCACTGGTGGTAGATGGTATTGTTTCCTCATAAATCATAGCAGTCTCATGGTTCCTAACAGAAAACTTGGATGATGAAACAATTTATTATGTATTTTTTATTTGCAGTTCATTATATCAATTAAAGCTTCTATCAATAACAAATTGATTAATATTGGTTTAATGTCCCCATGGTCCCAAGAGCACACATTTGCCTCATCTCATCTGATAAATGGAAGCCACAAATATGAATGCTTGTGGTCAGGTATCTAAAGATCTGTCCCCTACTATATATTTCCCATGACAAGACCCTGTCATTGTGGTTACTTTGATTCAACCATCTTGGAAGAAAGACGATTTTAACCATATTTACATCACCACAAAACCCAACACTATGCAACTTCAGATTTTCAACACATTTCTTTGAGAACTACTTCTTATAACACATGTTATCGTGTTCTCAGTCAGTATGTATTTTACAGTATAAAGTGTCAATTAATCAGTACAACCAAAAAATGATTCAGATAGTATAAATACTGAATAAAATGATAGTGCTAGTTTATGATCATTTTTTACTGGTAAACACTGCTTGATGTTGTTTGATCCCCAGCTCAGAACATGGCCATAAAACTGTTAGTCTGGTTGTATTTAAAGCTTATCTAGCATGTTTAATGGTACTCTCTCAGTTTTTATCTGCAGTTTTGGTTCAATATATAAACCTATCAGAGTAGACAATATTCATGCAGTTTTCCAAATTTGATGTCAAAAGAAGACGAGATGCAAAGGCACACAGAAACAGTTTGAAAATATTCACTTTGTTACTAAAAAAAGTCAAGACCAATAACAATACTATGAAAATGGATGCAACCCAACTTTTATTTTAAAACAGAATCAAGCTTGCAGATTTACCACAGTATATCAGCATTTTTTGCCTATATCCATCTAGCAGTGTGACAATGATTTGCATAATAACAAGTAGTAAACAAGTGTTTAATTTAAATTCCATATTTATGATTACGCCTATAATTCAATGATTATTGTTTATTGCTGTATATCATATTTGTTTTTCGTATATTGCTTTGTACATAAATCAGGCCGTTTGTTTTCTTGTTTGATTTGATTTCATTTATCATTTTCGGGCCTTTTATAGCTTGCTATGCAGTATGGGTTTTGCTCATTGTTGAAGGTCATACAGTGACCTTTAGTGTCAACTTCTTAGTCATTTGGTCTCTGCTGGAGATTTGTCTCTTTGGCAATCTTACCACATCTTCTTACTTTTACATCTAGTCTTTTACTTTTGTTAAACATACAGTTTCCACCTTGCTGTGTCTTGTTTTTCACCAAACACTGGCACTAGGAAATTTATCATTTGTTAAGTACCTGTAGTCAAGCTTAAATGGCTAAAAAAATCAACAAAAAGAAACCTGAATAACGATGAATTTGCAAAATATCTGTCCTATTATAAAGTGATGGATGGATAAAAAATAATATTGACAACCTCAAAAACTAGATTCAATGATGCAGAAATGACAATGTTGTTTACAGATTGATTTTATATGTTACAAAACTGATATTGTCTTGACCTAACTCTGATAAGGACTAGGAGTCATAATTGACCTCAAAATCTCCAAGATACTTTACAAAAATCAATGTTAAGATAACTTTTTTTTACCTTTGCTATTGATTGTTTTTCTTAACTACTGATAATTGGTTCATTGCAGCAATTGAATATGAGGTCTTTTCAAAGGGATTTTTTTAGGGGTAATTTGTAATTTTTAAAAGAAATTTTTTATCTATAATTTACTAAACAAACAGTAAGGTGCCAAATATTAAAATAAATCACTCACCTGTAAATTGGTTGAGCAACATTGACACAATCGAGGCAATTAATTTATCAAACACTTTATTTTCTGAGTGACAAGTTCTGCTGAATGAAAAGTTCTGATATCTAAAATTGTTCTGATGTTTGTGAATAAAGATAAGCATTTTTTTTTTTTTTTATTTCAATAGCCAGGTCAACACCTTAAAAATCTTTTTCTAAAACTTTTTCCCTATGGTTTTGCATTACCTCACTCTAATGAACATAGGCAAATAGAACATAACCATTTCTTAATAAACATTTATACTGAATGTCAAGATTATCTATATACTGTTTAGCTCACAACAGATCTATTCCTAGATGTTCATCCCTTCAGGCTTCCTAATTTTTTATTTATATTGTAGTCTATGAAATGAAAAATGTCATATTTTTATTCCATTAAAATAAGATTAAATGGCAGCCTTTTATAAGTCGGATGAGTATTTTAGAATTTTTTTCTTTTTGCCTCAATAGCTACCCACAGACCTATGGAAACAGTTGCCAATTTCATTGTATGCTTATTTCATTCTGACGTTGCATGTGTGACGTTGCTTCCGTTTATATTTTTTATTTTCAAGTGATATTAATTACCATGATAGTTACAAAATAATACTGATCAGTGAAGAAGTTTATAATGTATTTTAATGTACTGGTAATGGAAGCATGCTTCACTCCCTCAGCCTGGCATATGTCATTGTATATACCTAACACATGTATAACTCATAATTTTGTCAAGTCAGCAATATTCCAGATGTAGATATCATTCGCTGGAAAAGATCTACAGGAATAAAAAGATGATGTATAAGTTTTGTTCTCCAACATGCTTCTATGATAATAGTCTCTCCACCGATTTTAATGTTTTGCATGTGGGTCTTGAAAAATGAGGCAGTTTCATTGTATTTCAGTTTGAATGCTCTCCTGACCATGGATAAATCTGTCCTTACATCAGTAACTTAACAAACTGTCTATTTTAACCCTATAGGTGGCAATTTTTTTTCCAAAGTGGAAACTTTCTGAAAAATAATAGTACAAAGTTAAAACAAATTGCTAGTTTGTACACACAACAAGTCTTCATGTATAATATTCTATGCATCTCTAGAAAAAAGATATTTGCTTAAAAAATTTGACTAAATATTTCTATCTGTTTAATAACTTTAAAGTTTATCAACATCTTCAACTTTTGATCAAATTTTACTTTTCCTGGATAAGGCCTGT
This sequence comes from Mytilus californianus, assembly GCF_021869535.1. Classification (NCBI taxonomy): domain Eukaryota; kingdom Metazoa; phylum Mollusca; class Bivalvia; order Mytilida; family Mytilidae; genus Mytilus; species Mytilus californianus. Next base: position 86,533,081 of record NW_026262701.1, read on the forward strand.
TTTATTTATGACATGTACATATAATTTATGAAATGGGAACAGTTGTGGAGTAGTTTTGTCTCCTTTGATTTCAGAATTTAATTGAACTTTTATTATTTTATCTTTTATGTATTGAAATGATTTAAACTCCAACCTATTGGTAGAAATGTTTATCTAAATATGGCGTAAGACTTCATTCTTTGCAAATTTGTGTTGTTAGACTTCATTCTTTGCAAATTTGTGTTGTTAGACTTCATTCTTTGCAAATTTGTGTTCGGAAATGCCAGGAAGGTGATGGAATGTCCAAACTGTGAAAAAAATTGACGGAAATGTCAGTTTTAGATCCATTGAACTTTTTACCCAGGAATAGGACATTGTCTATATGACAGAAATTGTAATGCAAGTTGCAAACTGAGAAGAGATTTTCCCAGAAACAAATTAATTTGTAAAAAAATAAAATTAAATTAAAACTTTTGCCCAATTTGTAGAAAATTAAAACATTATTCCAATTATTCAAATGACATCTGTGTGACAAGTATTGTTAGTGTCAGATGGATGTTGACAAATTGTCCAGCTCTTAAAAATTTATTCTGTAGCTGGGAGGCCTAGAAAAAAAGTAAAGTTCAATAAATTATACTAAATTATCTCTCAGGACATTGTGCCAGTCACTTAATATTGTCAAATCTTTAATTTGTATTTATTAAAAAGTTCAATTTTCAATGATTAGGATGTAGAATTTTCCAATATATTTTTTATCTGATGATTCTTTCTCTCTACTAATGGATAAATTGGGGTAAATATGGATATTTGATAAGAATTCTTATGACAAAGTGTTAAGTAGATGTGTCACATTTAATGAATTGTAAGGAGGTTTTATATTTATTTTCTGTTATAAAATGTTGCCATAGATATATCAGTTATATTTAGTATGTTTTTATTATCCATAAATTAGGGACATATAATTTTATAACATTAACTATCATAACTGAAAGTGATTTAAAATGGTTTTGGCTTGTAAATTAAACCTCTGTGTTGTATTTTTACATCAAATTTTGAGATATATCAGTCATTTTAACTTGGTTGTTGTTAACTTTATGATGAAGTGTATTTACTACATTTCTTCTTGTTTGGAGATTTGACAAGATAGAAGAATTTTAAATTTATGTTTTTGATTTAATTATAAAATATTTTTTTCATATTTTTATTGTGAAGACTTGTTTGTATTTAAAACATTGTTTTGTACTGATGGTTTTGATTTGATTCAAAAACATTTTTTTCTTAATTTTATTGTTGAAGACTTGTTTGTAGTTCTAAAATAGATTGTTTTGTACTGATGTTTTTGTTTTTGTAAATGTCTAGTCTTTTCCTTAGTACTTTTGAAAAACAAAACTGAAGATAGTTAATTGACTAATGACGTGATAAAGAAGTTTTTGTATTTGTCTTAGATATGCTGCCTTGCTTATATTTATTGACATTTAGGATTTTGTAGTTCTCAGAGGGGAGATAATCCCACACAAAGTGTGATGATTGAATCAGCCCATTCGATAATAACACATTTATACAAAATAAGGATTAATTATCACTTAGGATCAAATTTGACAATAGTAAAAGTCATAAGAGGATTTCTTACAAAAACAAGCAAAAATACTTATAAAAAGTCATGTTAAAAATGAGTTATTATAATTCATAGACTGTTGAGAGATAGAAGTATGTTGCCTGATCTATTTTTCGAGTTGTACAATTTAGGTACGTTGTTTCATATAGGAAAAATTTCCATGTAAAAATGTGTTAAGGAAATGTCACAGAATTGTATGTATAACTAATTAATTTCAAAAATTGAATAAAAAAAATTTAAACAATGAGAAGAGGTCAAATTATTCTGTTGTATTCTGCAGTCAGATTTTCAGGAAAGTTTTTTTTCAAAAGCTATAAAAAATATTCCCATGTGGTTAATTTTATGATAGGATTTTTCAAAAGTCTATTTGATGTTAACATTCGTTGCCAATTATGTCGATATATCTGAAAATTTTAAAATGTTATTAGTAAAGACCATTTAGAGATGAAAAAAAACAATTTTAGATGTTGAATTTGAAATTTGTTTTATACTAGCTCTGAAATATCTTTAGAATAGTTTAAGAGAGGTAACTCAGTAAGCAGTTCTAGTAAAGAATAATCTTTTTAATTGTCAAATTGTGCAAAAAATGATTCAATAAAATTCTGTGCAAAAAATCAATGTTTTTATTTCTGGCAATTAAACATTTTCTCAATCATGTCCCTCTAAACCATATTATGCTTAAGAAGATAAAGGCAGAATATTTCTCATGTTGACCTTTGACATGAGAAAGTTTTTTACTTAATTGTTATAAAAGATCTTTATGTTTGCTTTTTTTCAATGTTGAAAAAAGTTGAAATAAATTTATGGAGAAAAAAGTCTGAGAATTGGACTGCATTGAAAATCTGCAGATTAAGTTAACAGCATTGGTACCTAGGTGTCTAAATATTATACAAAGGTTTCGTAAGCAGTTTATTTTTTCAGCAGTTATCCGTTTTATATTACCAGATGTTGTATGTAATCTAAACATCATAATTCCCCTGGAACCAGAATTTCAATTTGCATTGGCCACTTAGAACATTAACCTTTATTTGCCCTCCAACAAGTTGCTTGGGAACTTTAAAAATCATATTTCAATTAAATATGTTTGATAAATATGAAGGATGAACTTTTTGGTACATTTTGTGGATAAAAGTCAGATTTTTTTGTGAAGTCAGATTTGTTAGCAGATCAGCAGCTGTTGATGTTTTATAAAAAAAACTTCAATCTGGAAAATGGCTTTGATTTTTTCAAGCAAAGAAAAATTTAAAGAGATGTTATAACTTTTGTCCAGTGTCTAAAAAGTTAATTGAATGTTTTCATCTTTTATCTGGTGATATATGGTGCTGTATTTACCATAAAATTCATCATCTCTACAAATTTAGACTAGAAAATGAAAAAAGATAATTTTCAAAAACCAGTAGCTTGAAAACCAAAATTTCCTTACTTTTCAAAATGATTTTATACTTTTACCAATTTTAGTATAGGAGAAATGGTAATGAAAACGTTAGGTTTTAATTTGTTTTGAATTATTAATTGTTTTTTTTTTTTCTTCAAAATCATAAAAAGAGGATGGGTATGGGAATGAAAAACAAGCAATAAAAACCTGTTTGGACAGTTTGTACTCACAGTACTGTCAAGGTTGCATTTAGTGTACTAAATAATGGACAGAAGAGGGTTTCATCTGTAGATCAATAGGGTTAAGTTTATTTACTTGATAATGAAAATCATGATTTTTTTATTTAAAAATAGAATCAGTTCCAAGAACTATATGAAAAGTTAACAGCTTCTTTATTTATTTTATTGAGTGTATAAACAAGCTCATTAATTTGAAATTTGATTTAAATTTGAAAACATGATGAAAGCTATAAATAATTGTTTATTCCCGGAATGAAAATTTATATTGTATTTTAAGCCCATTTAAATCTGTAAAGCAACAACTTCAATGGCTTTCACCAATCAAACACTTTATTATAATAAGCTACTTTATAAATAGCAGCTCAAAAGTAAGAGCACTTAATAAATAGATTTATCTAAGATTTTGGTGACAATATTACACAATAGGTGCCCTTGATTTCATTTGTTAGGTAAATCTGCGGTCACGCTTATATTCATATTCAGATCAAAAACACTTGATTTGTGTACATTTCATGTTTAGAAATAGATACAGTTATACCCGGGATATCCGCATTATATTATCTCGGCTGCGTCACGATTAAATTTAAATAAGTAATCCTCATAGCATAAGTGTGTAGTAAGTGGCCTTCTCTTGATTTTGTCAACAATATTTTTGAAAAACAAAAATCAAAGGTCTTCTGGGAAGGGATAACAAAATGGGGTGTCAACAACTCTGCATAAAACTCTTTATCCTCCAAAAATAACAGTTAATTTCAAAATGTTTCTGCAAGAGTTTGGTTCGGATATTGTCAGTTGGCCATTCATGACTTTACTTAACTTTGATGAAGATATTTGCAATTTACAGAAGTTTCTTGAATTGGAGAGGAAAAGAGGTTGGTGTTTGTGATATTAATTATAATAAAATAAAAATTCAGATTTGAAATAAGCGCATTGGACTGTTTGCAAATGTTATAATGATTGCAAATAGATTTTAAGACAGAATTAGATACTACTTGAAGGGTTTATTTTTAAGTAAGAATTAGATTTACAAAAAAATGTTTTTTTTTATTTTATTAACAAAAATTATTTCATTGTGCTTGAAGTCGTGCATATTTTTTTCAGCCTTTTTTGTAACAGTTTATAAGTTCTATGCAGGCTTATTGATAAATATGTTTGGATTTAATGTTAAGAATGATCATAATTGTTACCATTATGCAGATATGATTTCTTTTGGGGATTATTTTGATGGAGAAATTTTAAAAATAATTTATCTAATATTACAAAAATATAAAATTTATGCCTAAACATCTGGTAGATGCCATCACACTATTTAAATTTTAATATTATGTAGAGGTATTAGACTTTGGGTCTTCATAGATCAATTGTTTATGCTTGACATTTTTTTCTTAAAAGAAAATTGACACTAATTGTATAAGAAATTAAACAAATTGAAAAGATGTTGCGGCATAAGTCGGGATCAGGTGACTCCTCTGATTTCCAATGCAGAAAGTTTCCATCAAAGAAACACCTTTCCAACCCAGTGGCTTTATAGTTACAATTTCCGTTAGAATTAAAAATAAATAATTATTTCTATTATGCCTCCAAAAAAGTAAATTATTATGTTTCGCACTTGTTGTTAAAGTTAGCTGAAGGGGTATCAACGTTTTTGTCAGTGTGTTATATATTTGACAATGATGGAAGCTTTTCACCATGTTACAAGTGTCAAGTAGTATGACATTTCAAAAAAAAGTAACAGTGTCAAGTTCCACATTTATATTGCATTTTGAATTAGAATAAATTTACAAATCATTGAACTATTAGCCAAAATTCAATGCATTGGTTTATCGTGGTTGAATAAGTTTGATAAAGATAAACATTTAAAAAGAGGAAAAGATGCAAGGTGGTAAAAAAATCATTTTATATGCAAACAAGACTTATGAAAAGTATTTAAATTCAGAGGTTGAAAGGTTTTGAATCAAACTAAAATTAATAAGTTTCTTTTCCTCCCTTGAAATTCTGTCACTTAACATAAATTCAATGCTGAAAGGTAGATTTTGTTTAAAATAGAAAAAAAATATTAAATTGCCCCATTGTTTTAAATAAATGATATATACATCTATATAAATATATACACATTAAGGAAGAAGCTGTCTTTTTATTGATGTACAACCCTATGGCTATGAAAGATTGCATAATAAAATTCAGTGATAAGTAGTCTTAGAAATTCTGTTTGACGTAATGTTTCCTTCAATGTTAAGGCAATGCAAGCTTATACCATGAATAAGACACAGAATTGCATCAAAAACATTAGCTAAGAAAAAAGCAAAAAAAAAAAAAAGACGAAAATTTACCTTTCACATATATAAACTAAAGTAATGTATAGAAAATAAAGTTATACTTTTCTGAAAAAACAATTTTTCTGCACCTAAAACTACTAAACAGGCCAAATCAGAGAACATTTTCTGTTTGTATTATTAAAGATCTTCACATAAAACGCTAAATGCAGGGGATTGATTGCCTTGAGTTTTCTTACTAATTCTCGCCAAAGGGATCTTACTTCATACAAACGTCTAAACATCATCTTGCGGTATGGATTTGATGTAAAGATCAAATATTAAACAAGTTGAAATAGTTCAAGATATTGTTATTTGTAAATTTAAAAAAGTCATTGCATAAAATGAGGTGAAGGGACGGTACATGTTGGATTTTTTTTAGCCAATATGGCCTCCCATAACCATTTTATTGAAAATTTATTATGAAATTTTTTGAATTACATATTTAGAGAGGAGACGTGAAGATTAACAGCCACCCTGTTCATTTCCAAAAAAGGTGCACTGGTTTCATTTGAATATGCAGCCATATGGCTGAGAGAGAAAAAAAATTAGCTTGAAATAACTGAAACAGCTGGTCAAAATAATGGTGATTTTAAACTTTTGTGGTCATACCTTGACACACTGCCAGAATGGCCAATGAAGGAAAGTGTATGTTGACCACATTTATCCTATTTTCTGTATAATTTATCTGTATATTGGTAATTTTCTATACAAATTGCTATAAATTTAAACAAATTTGACCACAGTGTAAACATAGTTTAAACTTCTTTGAAGGTTTGATAACTTACAGAGCTATCAGATCCCCAGGGCATTGAATTTATCTAGACTAGATTAGATTATCTAATTAGTGGGTACAGTCCTTGATATTGATGGGAGATAGGGGAATTTGTCTCTCTGTGTAGGTGTGGTGGTGTCCAGTTTTAATTAGATTTCTGACTGAACAATAAAATTCTAAGGCAACTATCAATTCTATTTAACTATGTGGTTCAAATTTTATATTTGTGTTTGTGGTATTAAATGTCAAGGACACAGAGAAATTTATCAATGAAAGATGCACAAATTTTAAAATGACAATTTAGAAAGAACGTGTATTAGTCAAATTTTTAATTTGACTTCAAAGTTCTTTTTCTAATTTATATATGTTACATGTATTAAGCATCAAATATATAAAACAGATGTACAATTGCAGAATAGCTTTTGCATGGATGTCTGTTCAAGCTGCAGTTTTTAATTTTGCTTTTAATGTTCTATAGTAGAGGTGTAATGTACATGTGTGTACATAACATTAAAACATTTCATAGATGATTTAATATGCAGTTTGTTCGCAAATTAGCTTTTCAAATATGCATACAGAATATAAATATTTAAATTATTTGTTAAAAACTTATTCTTTGGTCGACCCTTTCATCTTGCATATTTAATTTAAAATCTAGAAACTATAATTCCCCTTGGGTGTACCTCAGTAGGTTTTATTAATGAAATTTGTAAGTAGGTCAGCCACGCTGGTAAATGTAAACTAAAGCAGCAACTCTTTCATTCATAAAAGTTAGAGTAATACAACTAAGGTGGAGCTTAGATATATTATGTAAATTAGTTTGAATTTGATTGGAGCTTACATGATTTAGTGATTTATGGAACCCTGCTGGCTAATCTAGTTTCATTCATAAAGTTTTCTGTTTAGTGTAAAAAATTCCCAGGGGTGAATATATGAATTAAAAAGTGTGTACAAAAATTAATGTAGGCCATAAAAAAGTTTGCATAGAGGATTAGTGAAGACAATGAAATAGTGTGATTTTGGGATAGACAGAAAAGTTCTCTAATGGATGGCAAGGTGTGATCACATTATCTGTTGATACAGGTGGACAGATATACATTATTGTTTGTGTAAATGCTGGTCAAGATTCAAGTGTTTATTTGCTCAAATTTGCGTAACTTAAAGTTGACACAAGAAACTTTAGCCATTGTTTGGAAACTTGCATAACTTTTAAAGAAATTTCTTCAAAACTGACTGGACAATTGGAAACATTTAAAGCAAAGTGACTCTCGACAGCTGCTTAAGAACTTTTTAAAAGGAGAGCAGAGAACTAAACATAACAATTACGACTAATAAATCTTGGATTCAAAACTTTTTACCTTGACTCTTAATACCTTTATGGGAAAAGGTGTAATCTAGGTTGAATATGAATGATTAAATATTACTTTTGGACAAAAGACACATTAATGGATTCTGATTCAAATGTTAAATTTTATAAATGACTCAGAAAGAAAAGAACATGGTAATAGAACGTGGTACAAAGAGTAAGGGAATAGCATCATTATTCCCCTCGTGGCATACTAACGGCAAAGTTTTCACCTCTGGTAAGTACCTTAATTGTGGTCTACAGAGATGTGACTTGTCATGTTCCTTTTTTGCATGTAGATGACCTGTGTAACTTCCGCATTAGGGTCTTAGAGCTTTTGGGTTGTTGCATGATTAATAATATTGTGTTTATATGACAGTTACCAAATTGTAATTGATAATTTAAATGTCTAATATTTAAATGCATTTCCTTAATATGGAAGATATAAATGGCAGAAATGCTGCATGGCTGTCACACGAGTGTCACATGCCCTCTCTTAACATGGCTGGTAAGGATGCTAGAATGAAATTAAGACTGGATATTAGACAAAGTTTTAATTAAGTGACACACATCTTAAATTATACTGAAAATTTGACAAACCATACTGGAAATGATAAGTCAATGTAATGTTCATGTTGTTCATATTGGTTCTGCAAGTCTGGATCAGCAATAAAACATAAATTTCAGAAACAATCAAGATGAAGAACACCAATAAAAGCTTTGTCCCTTTGATATATTGACTATTTCTTAGTATTTCACAGTATTTTTGTATGTTCACATCGTTGATGCATCCATTCTTTTCAACTGTATACTGCATAAGTTGCATACAAATACAGGAAAAGTATTTTTTAACTTTTTTATAACTATGAGAAGATGGAAAATAAATGAGGTTAAGACTTGGTTTAGCCAATTTGTTTACTCAAAGTTACTTTAGCTATATCACACCTTCAATTTGAATCTTCTTCTGGAATTCTGTCTCGGACATTTGAAATATAAAAACTGTTAATATTGCTTGCAGACAAAGGTCAGAAATGATGCTTTTAACTTTTGAGAATATTCTTTATGGAATAGAATTGAAAAGTACTTATGAAGCATTTTTTTCTGACTGATGAAGTCTAATTAAGATACTTTTCAATCAGACAGCTCAGTACAAAAATGTAAATCTTGTGTTTATTTATTTGGATTGGGTCAGAAGTTTATTCCATTGGTATAAAACACCTGTGTTCATCATCTTAATTATCATAACAGTTAGGGCAGGTGATGGTAACCCGATCGTTACACTGCACGCCAAAATCTTCTTCTACATGCTAATCTGACTTCATTAACCAAAGATTTCTATAATCTTTAAAACTCCTACACCTGAAACGTGCAACCCATCAGTCATTGAAGCAAAATTACTGCAACTGGTAAAATCGTGTTTGATAAATTTGAAAAAGGGAATGATCTCGAAGACTTATACATTCTCATAAAAAGATTTAAACACTCTTTTACAGATCAGCAATATTTGCCTCAATCAAGGTTTTGCAAGAAAGTTTTGTACTTTTTGCCCTAATTATCTACAGACACTTGAACGAATGATAATGGTATTTGAAGTTGTTTTGTTTTTCTTCTTTTTGCATGTATATAACAGATGAATACGTTTGATATGAAGGAATCCTCTTTATAAGTTTTGCACTGGTCCTTTATTAATTAAGAACAATTTTCGTGGGTGTAACCTTGCAATACAAATAAAACAGGTATTCCTTATGCCAAGAAAGATAGTTGCATATTTAAGTTTGTAGATAACTTTTGATGTTTAATGAAACAAACATAATGTGCTTTACAATCTGAAATTATACAGAAGTATTGATGACTAAATTGCTATTGGTAAAGATTGAAGAAATTTGTTTTTGAATTCTTATTTTACAAATTATTAACTGCAAGTTTCAAAGATTTCAAGTTAAGAAACAGAGACAAAAATGTTTAATATCAAAGATAAGAAAGTAAAAAAAAAAGTGGCCACCTTCCATTGTATTTCACTCATAGGGTCAGTATTGATAAATTGATGAAACATAGATTAAAATTCTTTATATTAACTGTTTAATTCATTCATAACTTTTAAAACTTGTGGGTAATTTAAGCTTGACTATTGTTGAAATTATATGTTGGCTTCAAAATGATTTTTTTGTTATTTTTGCTGTTGGGTTGCTGTCTCTTGAAATATACCTCATATTGCCTTTCATTCATACGAAATGACTTAGATTGTTTGCAAATTCCTTCAAATCCGAATGGTATTCAGTCTCAAAAGTTACTATTGAAGACAATCTTGAAAAAAAATCACAAATTGTATAAGTTTGTATAAAATTTTGAGTTGAAAAACTTTCAAAACAGGAATGAATTTATTTGTGAGCTTTACTTTTTTTTAAAGGAATGGTTTTCGTTTGGCATATTGGTCCTATTATTTTTTAAATAGATAGTCACAACTTACCAAACTTTATCAAATTTGAAAGTTTTAAGCATCTTTAATCATTAGGTGACTTGATGAAATGTTAAGAAAATATAATATAATTTTGTCTGAACAGCAAAATGCCTACATAAAGATGATACTATGAATTTTTACTCAGCTTCTAGATATTATTTAAATGTCTCTTCTAAATTGACAATAAAATTGTTTTATAAATAACCCAAATTGAATTTGGGGTAGTGAATAGTGACCTAGATAAAGGACAAGTGGACTCTGTCAATAGAGTTGTTCCCCTTTTTAAAACTAATTCTCTTGTTTGAATTATAATATAGGTGGACATCATTTATTTTTTCAAGATGAAAATAAACTGTACTTCTTGTTAAGCAGTGAAGTAAACATTAAAATGATATAAAGATGTCAGATAAGATATATGTAACGAGTTAATTATTAGATTAAATTTGTTTCTACAACACAAAAACAACATTAAAGTTAACAATTTGATGACAAAAGCAGAATATTTAAGACATCTTTTAACTTAAATTTACACATGTTATGTCAGTTAGATAAAACTTAGTAATAAACTACTAATTCATGTTCCTGATAACTAAACATGATAAAAGGAGTCATTCTGTCCATGTAAACAATCTACAAGAAAATCACAGACTTGTTAAACAACATATAATTTGTATAATAAAGTTAAATTGTAGATTGTAGATCAACTAACTATGGTTTATCATAGAAATTACACATGCCTCAGGGAGGAGGGGCACTTCACCGATGAAAAGTTCTAAAAAATGGTGTAAACTTTGATTTAATTTTCCTTTGTTTAAAAGTACATGTATGTTGTAATGAAATATGAAGAAGATACAGAAAATGTATTAATTTACAAGTTATATCCAGAGGGAATTAGAGGATTTCTTTGTTGTAACTATTCACAAGTATATAAGCGGTAAAAGTTTACAATCTAGTTTGTAATTGAGAGTACTGACCTATGACCTTGTGTTATAAATATTTCCTCAAATTATGCAGTTTTATTTCAAAGTTTAAAGATCATTTATTGTTTGACCATATTTAAAAAAAAACAAATAAGGAACTGAGTTATTTTTAGGTCAAATTCAATCAACAAATTTTTGTTTAGTCATAAAAAATATTTCTGATTTTAGCAATCAGTGGTAGTATTTTCAAAATTACCAGAGTACAAAATTTATTCAAATTTTTAGATGAGAAGAAACTCCTTACACTTATGCTTTTAGTAAAGTTTTTAAGTGTGTTTTGAATTAAAATGAATTAATTTAAATTTATATCAGTTTTGTAATCAGAGACGACATAGAGCTGGTTTCCTGCTACTGGCACTTCAGATCAGAGTCAAGGATATAGCCACTTAGTTCCTCCAGTAATTAATTAAAAAATACATGTACTCTTTACACTAGGAATCAGGTGGCACTTTAACATGCAGATGACAGGAGACACTCTGGGGGTTGTAACTGTGTAAAATATCATTTGAGCTCTGTCAGATCTTTGACTACACAGATAGTCGTTTAAAAAAAAAAACTTTTAAATTTTTTTCCTTATGAAAAATCTAAATTGTCAAGTAATCCAAATTCTTACTTAATCATAAATGACAATCATCATACTTAAATCAACTTTGGGTGAGGAAAACAATCAAAAACTTAGAAAATTTATCTGGTCTCATAACCCTATTCTATATTCTTAAGAGTCTTCTTGTTTCTAAAGATTGGAAAAACTGGAAAAAAAACTTATATGAAAGAGGAGTTAAGGATTCCAAGTGCTAAATACCTACTTTATTTCATGTAGTGATTAACAAGTTTACATTGAACATTGATAAATGAGAGCTGTATGAACTTCAGAAAGAGTACAAAGAAGGTTTGGTTGCTATAGTCTTTTACTTTGATAATGGATGGTTTGCTGTATGTTATATTGATATCAAAGCTACAAGTGGTCTGTGGTAAGGACTTTGTGGTATGAGTAAATTGCTTGTCTGCAGTGGGGAGTTTTTCTGTGAATTATAAATGATGAAGAGGCCAGTGAGCATGGTGTGTTATGGTCATTTGATGTATGTTTTAGAAAGAGTTGTCATGGAAACTAAATAGTGTGATGATTTGATATAGATTTATTAAGATTGTGGTTTTTTTTTTAAAAAAAACATTCTTATTAAAGTGTTAAAATGATTTCAATATTGGAGGATTTTTTTCATTCATATTGAATGTTGCAAGATTTTTGGGCAGAATATAAATCAGCCAATAAAAGAAAAAGTTATTGCTTTAAAATGTCTAAAATGAATGGTCACTTTCATCTGAATTTAATGATATTAAACTTCTTTGGTCAGTGCCCTTTGGCCATAGAATATAAATCAGCCAATAAAAGAAAAAGTTATTGCTTTAAAATGTCTAAAATGAATGGTCACTTTCATCTGAATTTAATGATATTAAACTTCTTTGGTCAGTGCCCTTTGGCCCCATATGTTAGAAATTAACCTTAATCAGAGATTTAGATGTAAATTGAAGTTAACTGTATAATTAATCTGTCACATATAACATTTACATTGCCAATAAAAATATCCAACTTCATTAACTTCATTTAAAATGTCATAATAATAAGGGGGAGGTAATTATGGAGTTCATCCCCATTACCCTTAATGATTCAGAATGAAATAATTGTTCCCCTCCCCTGTAGAAATGAGGATCAGTATGAAGTTGTACAATACTGGGAACACAGCTAGGAATGTTGGGTAGGATTTTACTTAAAGGTTAAGTTGGTCAAGATTTTTTTTCCTTACATCTTTCTTGAAATATTTGCCACTGCACATATTAAAAATCAATCAATCAATCATTCAAGTGAAGTTTCTTCTAATGATACTTTAAAAATTGAACAAAGGTAAAGATTCAGATTTTAACACTCTAAAAATCTAATAGCAGCAACTTAATATTTCATCACTAGATGTTGAAAACTTTTAAACTCAGTTATGTATATTTTAGCGATTCCTTCATTTGTTAAAAAGAAATAGTGATTTCACCGATAAAACAACCATTTTTAATATTATTTTTTATATATTGATGAAAGGAGTGTTTACAATCAAGTAATTAGTATAGTGTCACAAGTCAATGAATAGGTTACCACTTGAAAAGAGTGTGTGTGTTTAAATGCCCATCCCCTCCCCCTGTGTCTGACCACAAAAAGTCTGTTACTCTACTTTAATGAAGGTCAACTTGCATAATACAAAAACCACCAGGCTTTCTTTGTTAGAATTAATGATATCTGACAGCTTATGTACACCCACACACTCTTTACATTAGGTCAAGGTCACTTAAAAATAAAAATGATACTTTAAAAATTGAACAAAGCACTTAAACATAGAAGGCACTAATGACATTGCCCACAGAAGTAAAGCAAAATAGGAGTTTTTTTAAAAACATGAATAAATGAATAAATAGAACCATGAATCTATTGATGGAGATAAATTTTTAAAAGCAGTTCTATTTATATGACTCTCAGGAGTTTTGTTGTGTTTACTTATTTATGAAAATTAAACTTGTAATTCTTATTGATGCCTCACAAATGGGTTTCAAGGTTCGTTTCATATTTTGTTTTTGTGTCATGTTTTTGTTATGGATACTGTAAATGTATTAAATATAAGGCCTTTTAAACTTTAGATTTATTACCAGAGTTTTTTTTTACACAAATCATCTAATGACATTTTCCTTCAAGGATCATCTGAAAGATGTTCTGTAATATATTGTAATGGACACTCAGACTTGGTTTTGCTATTTCTTGAAAGTATTTATACCCAAAGGTCTCGTACATCTATGTTCTAACCTGGATTATCCTTATTACACAAGGAAGGTAATATTATTCCATTTCTCTACCCTCTTCTTGTTTTTTCTCCCCTTGGAATATCCTCTCTTACGGCAGCTGTACTCATTTATAGATATGAATAAACTTAGATGTTGGTACACATCAATGTTCCAGCAACCCAACAACACAAAAATACAGTTCAAGGTTACCTTGTCATGTGACTTTGCATACCCTACTGTAAGAGAATTGTTACATTAAAAATAATACATGTACATGTATATGCAGTTATGTTATACGACTTGGCTTGCTCTTTCATTAATATCATTTATCAATTACCATATCACACAAAAAGATTGTACCTAGTCATGTGACCAAGCACCCCACCCTCGTTGAATAAGACTATCCTACCCTCAAGAGCTATCACATATATGTAGGAAGGGTTTAACTTCGTTCATATGACATAGCATCTCATATCCTCACAGGTGATGGCATGAGGAAAAGAGTGTCTTATCATGTGACCTGTAGCATCCCATTCCCAGTCTGGCTTGTCCTGACACAGGAGGAGCTGTTCCGGGGAATCAGGAAGATAGTTCCTAATCATGTGACCTATTGTACCCCATTCCCAGTCTGGCTTGTGACAGGAGGAAGCAGTTCTGTGGAATCAGGAAGTACATTTACATCAATGAGTTTCATATTCCATGTTTTATACCCATGAAATGATAATTCAAGTTGGCATAAAGCCTGTGACAGTTTTAATGGTTTGCAGATTTAACAAAAAATAAAGATTCAAAAGATAAGATATAGTAGATAGATATACCATGTGTGTGTGTGTGTGACTGATGCACATTTTGAGCTTTCCCCCCATGGCAGCTGTTTCATTCATAAAGAAGTCATGTGGTCCAGGGTTATTAACATAAGATTTATGAATGTACCTAATAAGATACTGTGAGAAAGAGGGTCAAAGGCTAGAAATCTAGGACAGTTTTTAAATTTAAAGTATGAGTCAGTGTTTGTGGTTTATTTGTGTACCTGTTATAATTATGGTTACATAAAACCTTAAATTTAAACGGAGTTCAAGTGAACAATCATAAATATGGTGTCAGTTGCCATGTCAATAATTGGCTTCAAATCTGCAATGTTACATAAAATTAAATTATTCTTGTTAAATATTTTGA
Organism: Mytilus californianus; assembly: GCF_021869535.1. Classification (NCBI taxonomy): domain Eukaryota; kingdom Metazoa; phylum Mollusca; class Bivalvia; order Mytilida; family Mytilidae; genus Mytilus; species Mytilus californianus. Next base: position 86,548,152 of record NW_026262701.1, read on the forward strand.
AAAATATCAAAATGCAATAAAAACATCGTTTTTATACCTGCTTGTTCTCACCTTGTGCATATTAAATAAGCATGTACTATAAAGGATTGGTAGGATTATAGGGATTAAAGGTCAGAAAGCTCTCAAAAAAGGTCAAACAGTCAATGATTCATTTAAAAAAGTGTATTTTAAAGAGTAAACCAAACAAAAAGAAATGAAAGATGTTTAATTTGCTTTTCAGTAATCTGCCTAATTTGCATTATTCATAGAAAAATATAGTTTTGTAGACGGCTGTTAGTATACCATCACCTGTGTGCTTATAGGTGAATCATTTACATGGCAGCAAAGAAAGATAACTCTCCCAATAGTTAAAGAGAATCTTTACTTGACATAGACATTGCACAATGCATTAGAATTATAGCATACCCAAGTGGTTATCAGAATATCCATGTAGTCTTTAATAAAATAATTAAAAGTACACATAATGTATCATGAAATTGATGTTCATTCAGAAACAAGACATGTGAAAGTAATTTTAAAGGTATTTGTAGGTATCAAACTTAAAAAAAAAATATGTGTTATCAAAATTTATTCATGAGTCTTTCTTTAAATCTTTGCAGATATACCTGTAACTACCCAGGTTCTACCTTTGACACCAGGAACTTCTCAGAAGATGTCACAGGCTCTCCTTGATAGTTTCAAAAGCTTTGAAAAAGTACAATACGACATCCCTAAAGGTACATTTGCATTCAGAAATATCAACAAAAAGTCCAATTTTTATGTATGAATAGTATATTTTTCAAAATGGAGGATAGCTGGCTTCTTTTTAAGTCAATTGGCCTCTTATTATTAACAAATTTGGGTCTAATAAAAAACAAAACAAAAAAGACATGCAAATAAAACCTCTAAAAAAGCACTTGAGAAATTTGATTGGCCACTCCATGTTTTTATAAAGCAAGTCTAGCCCTTAATAAAGTAGCATTTTCCATTGATCAAATGAGACAAATTTAAGTTGAAACAATTATGTTGATTACTGTAATTTTCTATTCCATGTGATGCTCTTATTACAGAGTAATTTTTCATTCAGAGTTTGACCCCAAAATCATCATTTGTAGTTCTCAAATTAGGATAAGTATATTGTTTTCTGCATTTTTTGTATTACGTAAAATACTTTTTACAGAAATAAATGAACAAAATTGCTTAAAATTTTATTTAAAGTAAATTTGATTTTTATTTTAAAAAAACATTTTCAAATTTGTTTTCATTTTTAAGCGCCCACTCCCATGTCGAAATTCAAGTAGGCTTAAGTACTTAGAAAAAAGAAAAATGATATTTTTCATATAAAAATTATGCAACTCGATACAGCAAAAAAATGATCAATGAGAGGCAGTTAAATAGTATGACTATTAAATGATGATGAATCTATGATCTAAGTGTCCCTTGTGAGAATAGTATGACATGTGATCCAATCTGTTCCAACGTCCACGGAGACAATACTGGAGACAATACCGATGTTCATATTTTAATTATAATACCTGTGTTTCATAAGCTGGTCATTATTTTACCTGCCACCTGATTATCAAGGTGTTCGTATTTACTAATTAAACACATGTTTAAACGACCATTTTAATTACTTAACAGGGTTGTGATGTGCACTTGAGATGGTATTCATGTTGCGATCTGCAATCAGTAAATTGTCGTATTAATTTGGCTTCTCCTAGATATGATTTAAACAAATTACAAAGGTTTAGACTTTTTGAGTTAACTATATTAAAACATAATGGTAATGTTTGATTATAATTGTTTCAATCTTTAAAGGTTAATGTTTGCGCCATCATTGTATCTGCATTTTAGCTTGTTTTAGTTTTGTGAAGTATCTGAACTGTAAGTTATACTTTTGTATTGACAGACCCAGCACTGTGGACCGAGTCACACATTACTAAGTGGTTACAGTGGGCAATTCAGGAGTTCCATTTGGAGAATATCAATATGAACAATTTTAGGATGAACGGACAAACTCTCGTCAAAATGGCAAAAGAGGATTTCCTTCAGTTGGCTCCCCCATTTATGGGAGATATTTTATGGGAACATCTGGACTGCTTGCAGAAAGGTACATATAATACATAACAGTTAACACTACATTTTTTTTTTATTTAGTTGAAAGTTTGTTCAGGAAGTTTCTAGAAATTTAAAAGTCCATAATGGTTTGACATTTGTCATAAAGAGTTTTTTGAAGCTGAAAGTTTTTGTTATAGAAGGTTGTTAATTTACTATTGTCATTTACTTGTAAATAAAAAAATGAATTCATATTTAAAATAATATTTGTCTTGGTCCTGCCTATATCAAGAGGATTGGCATCAAAATTACCACATTAGAAAAAAGTGTTCTGGTATTGTTTTTGTTTTCATAGAGGAAAGCAATCTTTTTTCCCTTCCCCTTAAATGTTGTTTTTATGAACCTTTTATTGTCATATTAAGATAAAAGTACTTATCACACAGATGATAGTATTAACAGGAGCAGTATTGTTTTGTTATTATAGCCATTTTATGAAAATTAGATAATTACTAAATTGTTGACTAAATTTGAAAATTGGATTATATGATAAAATTTGATATGATAATTCTTCATATGATGCATGTGAAAACAAGCATAGATAAGAATTAAATCCAATTTATTGATCGAGCACTTGAATGTTCCTTCAAAAGTTCAGAAATTAAATGTGTTTTATTTTGTAGAGGCAGCTGAGGAGAGGGCATCATTGAGTAATGTCCCACAGAACTATAGTGAAACAATGTGTGTTCCAGAGTTTGCTGATAGATACTCAATGCTTCAAGGTAATTACAAAAATAACAGGAGAAATGTTATTTTTTTCTTTTTTCTCACTCTTTAGGTGAATCCTGCACACAGTTTATCTCAAGTGTATTTTACTAAATACATATTCAGTACTCTTTTCAAACGGGTCATGAAAAATGGTCTATATAAATTTTGATTATGTCTGACATGAAAGTTTTTTTAGGCGATTAACAGTTTAATAATTTGATACATAACTTTATATAAGCAAAACAAATAATTGGAAGGATCTATCCTGTCAACTGTAAAGAAAAAAATCTTTGCAATTTAAATTCTTAATAGGAAAATTTTAATTTTTAATTTTAAACACTTGATATTGACTTCTAGAACGATACATTTATCTTTGTATAATTGTTTATAAAGTGATAATAAAATAAATAATTTGTTTATTTTTCAGGTTATGTTGATAACAAGTCAACACCGTATGTGGACAATAAATGTAAGTAAATAATCATATCTTATATAGATATGAATCATCTCCATATATATTGTTCAATATAGGGCTTTTCTCAGTTTTCAAATCAAAAAAGTTGAGAGACAAAAGAAGTTGTAGTTGTGATCAAATTTGATGTTATGCTACATGTAGTAAGATTATGGTCAAATCAGAATATAACTGACTTGATAAGGAAAAATGAGATTTCCACAAGCAAAATAATTTTAGTTTGAACATTACATTTCTGCTAATTTCACAAAAAAGGCAAAAAACAAAACACCAGGTTTTCAAGATGAAGCAAATAAAAACTGTTGCACTTATAAAACTTTACCTCAGTTTTTTTTTTCTCTGAGTTATCTCCCTTTAAACTGGTAATAATCAATTACCACCCTAATAGTGTGTTATCACCCTTTAAACAAAATTTATTGTGTTTTAGGTTCATATGGCAGTCAGATCAGTGAGTCTATCAAAGCTTTGAATGAAAGTGAGGCTTATGAAGATACATCTGATTACCAGAGTGTGGAGAGTCTCCATAACAACAGTTACTATGACCACAGTCCTACAGAGTTTTATCCTATGATTCCAGAGCAAAAATATAGACCACCTATTGACAACATGTGTCGAAGTAAGGATAAAAATATTTACAAAATTTAACAATATTGAAAAAGCCTTGAAAAATCTTGTGAAATATACAGTAGCATCTAAATGTTCACTTTCTTCTCCAAAAGACAAGTTTATCAATTTATCTAAGGTCAACAACTTTTATTCATCAATAGAATTGGTTTTATAACAAACGAAAAAGAAATATTTTTGTAACAATATCTTATCTTCTATAAGTATTTCAAACTTTTTGTTAAAAAAAAAATAAATTCGTTCTTAAAGTTGTTTAACAGAAGTAATTGGAAATTTGAATATCTTTATAATGCATGGTGTCTTTCCTTTGTAGACCCATTCATTCCACAAGATCCATACTATGACCAACAACCATATCAGATGGTACCCACTATTAAACAGGAATGTCCATGGTCTCAGCACGACTGTATCCAACAGGAACTGAATGAGAGCTGGTCGAGTCGTAATAGTGGTGGATATCGTAGTATCCAGTCGTCACCAACAGATATGTACACTACAGAGAGTAAACCTATGATACAGGCTGCTGCTCTTGCTGGTTACTCAGGTAAGGGTGCTTTAACCATATGTATAAACACAAACCTTAAAAACCATAAGTATTCATGATGAAAGCAAAAATAAATCATCATCTTTCATCAATGATACTTTTATTTGCCTTATAAATATGAACGAAATTGTAAAGAATCAATTTGATTTTCAGTTTCATACATATTTTTGACAAGTACATTGAAGTTTATTTGTTAATACACTAGGTTATTTCTTCACTGTATTTCATGATTTGGATTTGGTCGTTGTGAATTTTAAGAACAGTCAAACATCATATATCTACAATAAGTTCTTATAATATTTAGTCAGATACATATACTAAAGGTTTCTTTATTTACATTTATAGGAAGCGGACCAATACAGTTGTGGCAGTTTTTACTTGAACAGCTGACAGATAAGTCATGTCAACATTTTATAAGCTGGACAGGAGATGGATGGGAGTTCAAACTATCAGATCCTGATGAAGTTGCACGAAGATGGGGAATTCGTAAAAACAAACCCAAAATGAACTATGAAAAGTTAAGCAGGGGTCTAAGATACTATTATGACAAAAACATTATACACAAAACTGCAGGAAAGCGTTATGTGTACAGATTTGTCTGTGATCTGCATAGTCTGCTGGGATACACCCCAGAGGAGCTGTTTGAAGCATGTGATGTCAAGCCTCAGCCTGACAAAGATGATGAGTAGTCAGTTAAGTGCTTGGTTTTAACTAACCGTGATCTGTGATTGAAGCTGTAGAGGCAGCAGAATAATATATTCTATTTATAGTTTGTTCCTCAAACATTTTGTTGTCGGGGCTAGAAGGTATAGGATGGCTTGAGAGGAAACAGTCATGATTGCAGACTATTGTTTTGATTGGTGAGAATTTTCGGCTGTTTGAAATGTTGTGATAAAGCGGTGATATGGTATGGCTTTTCAGCAGAAAGGATTTTTGATTGATGGAAAAGCTATTTTTAGCTTTAGCATGACAGTTTTTGTGAAGAGTGACTCAAAAGTGCAGATCAAGTTTTTACTTGAAATTTTTTTTTATTACTTTTTTCAAGCAGTGACTGCTTGTTGACTTTTACTGATCATGTGATCTTGAGATGTACATTTTATTGATCATGATATAGGAAAAATAAGAATGAGTTCATTTGACCAATCAGGTTGAAAGGTTGGACATTTAACCAATCAGGTTGATAGGTTGGAAAGTGTTACTTGTTGATTAGTTAATAGCAAGAATATCTATTTCTTGTTTGGCCATAATTTGTTTATTTTGGTTGGCCAATTGTTGTAAATTGGTATGTGGCACTGTGGCCACAATTGTTATATTTGTTATATTTTATTTTAATAAATGTGCTTTTAAGGATATTTATTCAAGTTGATGCAAATAGTTTTCCTTGGTGCCTTTGTAAAAACTTCGTCCAATTTTTAAAATGTTTTTAGATGCCTTGTGATGTTATATTCTATGAAATATTTAATTTCAAGTAATAAATTAATGGGAATACTTATTAATTGTTCTGTTTCAATAAAAGGGTAGTAGCAAATAAAAATGATCCCCCTTCCAAAAAAATGATACGTAAAATCAGTTTTCTCCTGATTTTGAAAAAAAATATTTGAGAAAATAGGCTAAACGATTTAGTCAGTGCTAAAAACATTAATACAGAAAATAGTTTTAAACATCTGCAAAATAAGATAAACTTGTTTGTTTTATAATGAAAAAAATATTTGATCAAATGAATTTTGAAGATCTGAGATAGACTGCTTTACTGCATATAAGAACAAATTTCTATTTTACTTTTACTATTGACTGATATTTTCGAACAGTATGACAAGTTTATTCGCCTACGGAAGACCCAGGAAATTTTAGGAATATGCATATCATTATCAAACTGTGTCTTATATAAGTGCCATAAGTTTATCGAGTTTTCACGCAATGGTTTACCTTGTAATGGTAAAGGCATTCTTGTGTTCATTTATTGGTGCCCAAACATTGATATTTTTTAGACAGAATTTCATTAGTGTCATAATGGTTATATATTTTTTTTATAAATCCAGTGCATGTTTGAAAATCACTTTTTGATCTCTTTGAAAAATTCATTTATCAAAATGTCTTGAAATGCTTCTTTTTTAAAGTGACTTCAGATGATCATATTTTGATTTTTTCTTCATGTTATTTTTGATAAAAGTGAATGATACAAAATTGAAGGTTTTCTACATGCTCTTTTTTTTTAAAGTTAAATTAATGCAATTTGAAATGGGTTTGAATTCTTTTTTATTTTGCCTTACGATCTATCATTTTTTCGCATATTTCGAAAAAGAAAAGAATTTAAAACCTTTTAACACAAAATGTGGAAAACTAAATTGTTTAACTTTTCTCTTGTCAAGCTTTTTTGTACATTTTTTTAGTTAAGGTCAGCAATTTTCCATGTTATGTTTGAAATTACAGAAATAATTACGTAGAAATCACCGAGCAGTATCAGATACTGATTCTGCCACTTATGTCATTAAATTGTAAATTATCCATCATTTTGTATTATGTAAAAAACATTCTTAATTATACAATTGCTTTAGACAATTAGATGTTAGTATTTGTTAGAGAACATTTAAATGGCAGACTTTTTGTAAGTTTTTACTAGTCTAAAATTGTCTCATTCATGAAATATTGTGTTCATTGGAAATTTTATTATGAAAACAAATTTAAATACTGCTGATAAAAGATAAAAGCAATAAAAGGGTATATACTTCAATAAAACTACAGACTATGTATAAGTCATATCTAGCTTTTAGTTAATATGAACAAAACCGCTTGTGTTCTAGTTATTTTATTTTTTGTTTTATTTGCTTTTCTGCAATACTCTAGTATTAACCAGGGGTTATAACTCTTATTATTAAAGTGCTGTAACTCCTTGCATTTATGAAATAGTTGTGTTCATTTTTTTGTTGAATTTTTTATTTTCTCATTTGTTATATCTTGCCATTTGTCAAGAATTGAATATATTTGGATATTCAAGAGCAAGGTTGAATGATCTCTCTGTTATGACTTTGTTCGGTTCTGTAACAGTTTTCTTGGGCAAGAATGACCAGAGAAAACATTTTCTTTATAGTTTAAATTGGGCACGATTTTTAGACTTGATCATTTAGATAACAAAACTATTTATTATTTAAGTTGCCATTTATTTTGTATTTTCTTGATAAAAACATTATTTTGTCCCTGATAAGTTAAAATAAAAAAAATATAAATTGTGGGCAATTCTTATTGAAATGTGTGGAGGGATAACTGTGTGTCCCAAAGTGATTTTTGATGAAGAGAAAATATTTGGTATGCAAATGTGTTTAAAGTTTAGGAATTGAAAATACAACTAAAAAAAAACCTTCAAAATTTTAAGGCAACACTTTTGTGGTGATGTCTTCTTCTTTTGTGCTGACATCATTTTGTGTCCACAAAAGCCCCAAAATTCACATTCTGAAAAAAGAAAAGAAAAAATGCTTTTGAAAATTACTTAAGAAGGTTTTAATGTGTTAATGCAGATAAATATTTGTGACTGAGAAAGTGAAATTCACAGTAAAAAGTTTAACCCCTTTTTTGTTGCTAATTCAGATACTTTTAAGTAAAACCACTTAAGTGATCATGGGACACACAGTGGAGGGTCATCTTTTAGTTTGGGTGAACAGCAGCTTTAGTTCAGCTATAAAAGAAAACAGCAATAACAGTACTGTTCTTTTTTTATATTTTTATTATTTCTCACGATTTTATGAGATTGTTATCTTATATACATCCACCACCTACTTACTTACTCTTCAAATGTAACAAAAATCAAATTTAAAATATTTTTATTCTATAAAATATGATCAAAGATGAAATGGAAGTTGAACTTAATAATCTTAAAGGCTAAATACTTATCATTGAAATATTGAATATTTTATTTAACATTTTAAAATACTTTTTTTTAGCTTCCAAATTCTTAAGAAAAGAATTTTAGATAGATTTGGGATTTTGCTTTACAAGTTTTATTTGTAATTGCACGTTTTAATATTGCCAAAATTTTAATCAAATAACAAATTTAGTCCACAACTCTGTTTATCAAGATTATGTATGATATACATACCAACAATTAAGCCTTCAAACAAACTGTCATGATATGAACTTAGTTGTAATAATAAAAAATGATATTTTTGTTAAATATGTTCCTTACAGATATATGAATTGTTGAAACATTACTATTGTATCTATGCACAAAATTTGTGCAGTCAAATATTATACATTATGGCAACTGTAAATATTACAGAAATAAATCTAAAGTATTGTCTAATAGTTGCTTTTATTTGTTGCTCACAAATCTTCAGTTATGAGGAGAAAAGATGGTCTGAACAATTGTATCCAACCATAGTGGATGGAAATTCCATCCTGGTGTACTCCGTGTTGTCGTTTAACTCACAAGTCAAGTTTGTTTATGTCATCAAGCTGATCAGTGTTATAAGTCAGCTTCTATAAATTCATTTATTTTCATGGGCACCAATTTCCGTGGATTGAGGAAAAGTTGTATTTTCATGGATATTTGATTTCGTGGTTTTTCCAATGTCTACATACAATCTTATAGAAAATGTATACTTTGTTGAACATTTAAATTTGTGGTTTAATTTTAACAATGAAATCCACAAAATTGGTATCCCATGAATAATAATGAATCCACAGACCCTATAATTAAGCAACAGCGTTCTGTGATTTCAATAAGCACAGATGGTCCAGATATATGGTCAACTGGTAGTACAAATATGTAGTCTCCTGCAAGAGTGATGTGACTGAAAAGCTAAATTGATCAACTTAACTACCTATTCAGGGATTTCCCTTTCATACAGTGAAGTTTGCTAAAAGTAGCAAAATTGTCAAGACAGTCAGCTATGTTTTTATATCAATATTTAATCACCAGTGGTGTTGTGTATATGTTCATTTGCCCGTTAATTCGATTGGATGATAAGCTACCTATACAAATTCCTGGCCAATTACCCCTTATATGTCTTATTATTTTGGATAGATGGTCAGCTACCTGTTAATATCACTAGCCAATAACCACTGGTCTGTTGGTATTATATAGGATGGGTGGTCAGCTACCTGTACAAACCACTAGCCAATCACCACTGGTCTGTCAGTATTATAAGATAGATGGTCAGCTACCTGTACAAATCACTAGCCAATAACCACTGGTCTGTTGGTATTATGTAGGATAGATGGTCAGCTACCTATACAAATCAACAGCCAATAACCACTGGTCTGTCAGTATTATAGGATAGATGGTCAGCTAACTGTACAAATAACTAGCCAATAACCACTGGTCTGTTGGTATTATATATGATGGATGGTCAGCTACCTATACAAATCAGTAGCCAATTACTGCTGGTCTGTCAGTATTATATAGGATGGATGGTAAGCTACATATACAAACTACTTGTACAAATCAATAGCCAATCACTACTGGTCTGTCAGTATTATATAGGATAGATGGTCAGCTACTTATATGTACCACTAGCCAATAACCACTGGTCTGTTGGTATTATATAGGATGGATGGTCAGCTTCCTGTACAAATTACTAGCCAATCACCACTGGTCTGTCAGTATTATATAGGATAGATGGTCAGTTACCTATACATACCACTAACCAATAACCGCTGGTCTGTTGGTATTATATAGGATGGCTACCTGTACAAATAACTAGACAATCACCACTGGTCTGTCAGTTTTATATAGGATAGATGGTTATCTACCTATACAAATCAACAGCCAATTACCCCTGGTCTGTCAGTATTATATAAAATAGATGGTCAGCGACTGCTATAGTAATATAAATCACTAGCCAATTACCACTGATGTGTCAAAGTTATATAGGATAGATGGTCAGCTAACTGTATAAATCACTAGTCCATTCACCACTAATGTGTCAGTATTATATAGGATAGAGTGTCATCTACCTACACAAACCACTAGCCAATCACCACTGGTGTGTCAGTATTAAAGAATAGAAGGTCAGCTACCCGTACAAATCACTAGCCAATAACCACTGGTCTGTTAATATTATATATGATAGATGGTCAGCAACCTACACAAATCACTACTCAATAACCACTGGTATGTCGGTATTATATAGGATAGAGGGTCGTCTATAACACAAAGCACTAGCCAATCACCACTGGCCTGTTAGTTTTATATATGATAGATGGTCAGCAACCTGCACAAATCACTACTCAATAACCACTGGTCTGTCAGTATTATTACGGACAGATTGTCAGCTACATAAACAAATCACTAGCCAATAACCACTGGTGTTATAGTATTATAGGACAGGTAGATTGTCAGCTGTCTAAACAAACCACTAGCAGATCATCACTGGTGTGTCAGAATTAAAGGAAAAATTATCAGCTACCTACACAAATCACTAGCCAATCACCACTAGTGTTATAGGATAGATGGTTAATGCCCCTGTGATAGGATAGTGATAGAAAACCAACTACACCTTAAATCACTAGCCAATCTCCATTTTTGTGTGAGCGATCAAATGACCCAATGATAGGATAGGAATAGAAAATTAGTTTCACCTTAATTCACTATCTCATCACCACTGGTGATTGAGGGTCCAACTTACCCAATGATATGATTTTGATATGAGAGGGGTATAAAAAGAGAGATGCAAGACACCAAAGGGACATTCAAACTCATAAGTAGAAAATAAACTGACAATGCAATGGCTAAAAAAAGAAAAAGACCAACAGACAAACAGACAAACAACAGTACACAAAACACAACATAGAAAACTAAAGACTGAGCAACACGAACCCCACCAAAAACGGGGGGTTCTCCAGAAGGGTAAGTAATCCAGTGGTAACCCTACTCCACATGTGGCACCCGTCGTGTTGTTCATGTTAGTACAAACCCGGTAATAAGTCTAATTCGGTAGGTCAAATTCGGGGAAAAGGGGACGGGATTATAGTTACGACAATTGGAACATATCCGGTCATCTGTGAAACGGGTATTCCATAAAGGTCAACCAACTCGTGATGGCGTCCATAAAATTTACGAAGTGATGATTTCAACTTCACAACTTGGAACTCTTGGTTTAATAGCTTCCTTGTCAGCAGCAACCCTTTATCAAGGAAATCATGATAGAAAATACAAGCCCTGGAATATCGTATCAACTGGGAGATATATACACCGTATGCAGGTGCTGCTGGAATGTTGCTACATAAAAATGGAAAGTTCACAATTGGGAAGCTGAAATCATCTCTTTTGTCGTAAAGTTTTGTTTTCAAACGACCCTCATTGTCAATTTCTAGATGTAAGTCAAGATATGAGGCAGACTTAACTGTATCTGTTGTATCCTTTATCTCAAGTTCGATGGGATAGATGCGTTCAACATAGTCACCAAATTTTGAATTATTTAGTGAGAGAACATCATCTATATAGCGGAAAGTAAAGTTAAAGGATACTACTAACTTCTTTTTTTTCTTCCTAAGAAAATTCATGTTTGAAGACAGCCTCATATGAATAAAGGAACAAGTCGGCATGAAGAGGGGAACAGTTGGATCCCATGAAAATACCGATTGTTTGTTGAAAAACGCGTCCTCCAAACGTAACAAATATGTTGTCAGTCAAGAAATCAAGCATCTTGATAATGTCGGTTTCAAAGAACTTTTTGTTTGACTCAGAGTGATTTTTTACAAAGTACGATTTATCCCTTCCCGAGACTAGATACGTGTATCTACGTTGTCCATTCTTTTTTATAAAACAAAGCAGGACCAACTCTTTCAATTTGTCTTTTTATATTGGAATGGGGAATACTTGGTGTAAAGTGTAGAACAGTCAAATGTTTTAATACTATTGCAAGATGAAAGAGTCTTAGATTGTATGTACTCTAAAAGATCTTTGGAATTTTTTAGTATCCACATCTGATTCACGCCACCTCTAGAATAGGTAGTTTCACAATAACTTTGAAGCCCGGCTTTGATCGCTGATAAAATTGATGTTAATAATTTAGAAAGAGGTTTCGTGGAGCACTTGGAAAACCCAGCAATATAACGTTGTTTGCAAGAACACTTATGTAGTTTAGGTATCTAATACAGTGATGGAAGATCCAGTTCTTCATCTTTTGTTGAAATTCCAAAGGAACATAGAACAGACCTATGATTATCCAGGATTACCTCCTTGGTAAGTGTTATTCTTCATTGATTTTCTGTACAGATTAACTCCGGATATTGCACATAATCGTGTCTTCATGTACCATTATGACATTGTTATAAGAACTATATTATATTATACTAAAACAATAACTATATTATATTATACTAAAACAATAACTATATTTACGAAACATAAGAACTATATATTTTCATTTGAATTTCGATTGCGTTCATACCGACTTCTGCTGAAAAGTTCTATGGTCAACACGCTTCAGCAACTACTGAAATGAAGCCTGCTCCTTAACACCACAAGGTTCTCACTATGTTTGTTCCTCTAAATGTTGATATTAAAACCATATAAATTTCGCTTTATAGCTGCATCCAGTAAATGTCAATCATGTTCCAGTTCTTATATGACTTATCTCTCACTTTCGTTTAGGACATCGTTTTATAGTATTTTGTGACAAAGCATACTTTTGATAATAGTTGTGTTTATTGTTTCTGGAAAGCAAGAGACTCTTTGTGAGTCAACATTCCTTTGAAGCCTGTTTGTCTGTATTGACAATTATCAAAGGGATGTTCGCAGCTCTGTATACCACATTACCAAACCAGGTTGTCAAACAATAATTTTCCTATTTAACAAAGCAGTTTTCGATTAATCTGTTGCGGGCGTTACGAATTCCCTTTCAGTCACAAAGCAACAATAAATGAACATAAGACGAAAAATTGAAAGCCACAGTAATGTTTATACCAAAATTTATGAAAATGGGACTTTTCCGTTTCTATTGTTAGTTTCCCGTTTCTCGTTGATGATGTTACGTTGACTCCTTGCTATGGATTATTGTAAAATTGAGAATGGAAATGGGGAATGTGTCAAAGAGACAACAACCCGACCATAGAACAGACAACAGCAGAAGGTCACCAACAGGTCTTCAATGCAGCGAGAAATTCCCGCACCCGGAGGCGTCCTTCAGCTGGCCCCTAAACAAATATATATACTATTTCATTTCTCAGTTGGTTCGGTACATGCGTGTTTGTAGTGACGTCTTAGATTCAATGCACGTAATATTTTCATTGTTAAAAGACTTCCGCATTAGGGATACAGGTATCATTAATTGATCAAATCACAAATACAGTTATTTGTTCTCGAAGTATAATTCAGTCTGCAGGAATCTAACATCTGACTTTTACAGTAATACAATTTATAAAATTATCAAGTTTAGACTTGTTGATTTGCCAATGAGACAACTATCGACCAGAGACCAAATGACATAGATGTTGGCAGCTAGCAAGTATTTTTAGGGGATGAATGCATAAATTTGTTAATTACAGTAGTTTGAAATAACACTTGAACTTGTCCTTCGTTCTCCTGCATTGGAATAATCTACAGTTTGTTCTGCGTATTACACAAGATCGTGACTAACAGTTGATTTTGCTGTATGGCGTCTGCATTAAAGAGAAGCCACCGACGCCCGCGGGTAAAGAAGGACATAGATTATATCAGCAGGCTATGGAAACGACCATTCTGGTGGTTGCAGGGAGATTTTTTGCGGACGGAATACTCAATTACAACTTCGCTAGGCAGGCCTATTTCTTGTCAATGTAGTACTCAATTGCATGTATCTTGCATTTTGTTATTCATATTCATATTTTCAGTTCTTAGAAATTCTGCATATTCATTACCAAAAAATCCTCCCCCCCCCCCCAAAAAAAAAAATAAAAAAATAAAATGGTCGTCCTCCCCTTAAATACTTTGCTCATACTTATAAAAATAAGGAGATGTAGTATGATTGCAAATGGGTTATAGGCAACTATACGGCCTTCAACATTGAGAAAAACCCATACCTATTGGTCGGCTATAAAAGGCCCCGACATGAAAACTGTGAAACAACTCAATTGAGAAAACTAACGATCTAATTTATAACAAAACAAATTACGAAAAACAAATATGACAGACATGAACCAACGACAACCACTGAACTACAGGCTCATGACTTCGGACAGGCACATAAAGAACGTGGCGGGGTTAAACATGTTTGAAGGCGCCAACCCTCCTCTATCCTGGGACAGTGGCGTAACAGTAAATAAACTATAAAAATCAGTTAAAAACGGATGAGCTCATCAGATCGACACCAACACAGAAAAACATCTAACAAAAACGCAGACCGGACGTGGCAGAGTATTTATACATCCCTCACAACAAAAAAGACACAAAGTAAAGTTTGTTTTTGTTATCATAAAAATTCAAGTGTTTTTCCTGTCACTGATGATTGTTGTGCGTTCCTTTGCTTTCCTTTCCTTAGTCCACTGATCGAGATTATGAAAGATGAAGGATTGAGATATAAAACAAGACTAGTGTCACCCTACCACATGTAAATGTTTCTTAAGTGGTTGTCTCTTTGCATGTTAATATGTTTTTGTCATTTTGGGGAATTTGATGCCGGATAATGACAGATCGATCTTTGATAGTCAATAATTGTTTCATATTCTTTTCTTGGTGCTTGTGTTTTTGTGCTCTGTGTAATATTGTCATTACAGAGTTGCGGTTCTTAGTTCTAAACTGTTATTTTTACTATACGTCTTACCTTAATGTTCCGTAAATCGAAATTAAAAGGTGAAAGGTTATTTAAACATATTTTATTAAAAGAAATTATGTTCATGACATATACGTATATAAATGCAGTAACATTTAAAAATACAAAGGGATTCGGAAACAAGGTTTCCATTATATTAATCTGTCTCCCGGTCAAAAGAAAAAGGGAAATATCTGCTAATAAATATAGGGGGAGAGTTGAGATTCAAACAATACCAGTTGTAGTAGTTAAAAACCTTCACATGTTGATTTGCCTGCCGTCCAATATTACTAGGAAACCTCGTCAGTGGTTGTCTTTATATCTTTAGTTTTTTGGTCATTTTTGTATTGATTCCAGATTTTGTATGTTTTTTTTAGGATTGTATTCACTTTTTTCCTATACTCAGGTCGATTTAGATATTGACCAGAGCTCTGAAGCTTGATATACTGTATACTTGGTTGATAGTGTCATAAGTTTTCTGTCTCATTGCTTATACTCAACATCTTTTGACTAGCGTTGTTTATTATTATTTCGGATGAAATTACCTCAAGATGCATCAAATTAAACTACAACGTATTATTTCATTCTGAATTTAATAAAGAGGAAGGACATATCGTTTTGTAAAAAGTTTGCATCGAAGGACATCTTAAACCAAAATGCACTAATATCTATCTGAAAGACATTTTATGTGAAAGCTTCCAACAGAATTTTGGTTTTCGTAAAGCTTGCCCTTCCAAATTATAACTCAAATTTTGCTAATTTTCATTAAAAATGCACGATTCATCTTTATGAAAGTATAATGTGGTAACATTTTTAATACGCAATATGTTTGAATTTTAAAGCAGCGGTTGAAGTTCACCTATGAATCTATGATATTGCGGATTTCAGGCAACTTTTGGCCTTTAAATTCGAAAATCAAAGTGTAGTATAAATTTCTGTATCAAATTACTCTTGAGACTTCTATAACACAACACCATCCCGAGACGTTCAACTTCGTAAGATATTAGTTTATTTGTTTGTGAATTGTGCATCCACACCATCCTTTATTTTATGGAAAAACAGGTAAAACTGCCAAATAGCATCACATTGTGGTCTTATTATTTTAATTAAGGTTTGAGACATGAAGGCCTTAATAGTTTATAAATAAGTAAATACACTATGATGTCGGCCTTTCGGTACATAACACAAGTAGCATAAGATCTACGTAGATCTTTTAACCTACATACAAGACAGCGTACACCCCCTTTTTTATTGAAAAACAACACGGCTTCAGTGAAATCGTGGTACCAGAGAGACATATAATACATTATATTCTCTGGTGGTCCTGACACAGTCTGCACTGCGTCCAGCGCCCTAGACCACACACTCTCTCTCTCTCTCTCTCTCTCTCTCTATATATATATGTATGTGTAATGCCTTATCCCATGGGACTAATATATTCATTGGTCTCATCTTATCCTTAAAGTTATTTTGCTGAAAAAGATATATACAAAAATGTCTCAGCAATGTTACGGGGTAAACTATCTCGTTATAGATAAGTCATGCATTCATGCATGAGGAGTTTTGAGTTAAAAAAAAGGCAGGATGAGCAACTTGGCAAAAAAAAAAAGGCAGGATGACAATTTATGTAAAAAAAGTTAGGATAAACTAATAAAAAAAGGAAGGACCGAACCAAGGATAGGGAACAGAGTGTAAAATAAAAAGGCAGGACAGAGATTACAACTAAAAAAAATGCAGGACAAAATTTTTCATCCTAGCCCCCCCTCCCCCATAAAATTCAAATGAAAGGTCCCCTTAACAAAAAGCAGATGGAAAAACTCGGTGAAAATTAAGAATAAAGACAATGCTCCTAATATAACAACAACAACAAAAATCGAACAGACCCCCCCTCCCCCCCCCCCAAAAAAAACGTAGAGAAAAGTAGAGTAGACAATGGTTAGAAAAAAACAAAACCGAACTAAAATAATTGTAAAAAACACCACTCACAAAACAGTTCAAATACGTAACGCGGCCCTGTAAGGAAGCACCCTTTCTAACTTTAACGTTTACGTTTACGACACTCGCAGTCGAAATCTTGCAGAAATATATCGTCAAACTTACGTTCTCGTAAGTCCTCGTAAACTTAGAGGACCTCAATGGAAATTAGACTTCTTCTAATTGAGTTACCCTCTTTAAATAAAGAATTTATTATTATTATTATTAGATGACGTACGAAAACGATGCCCTGGTTCCCTGCGATGAATAGTGCTATCTCTGTCGATGTCGGTTACGTCAAGGAACAGGTTTGTGGTTATAAAAGGGAAGTTACTCTAACTTTTAACCTATCATGAAGTGAACTCAGGAGAAATGGTCCAGTCGTTCGAAGAATTTTGTGGTGGTTCTCTATGGGTTTGTACTGTAGAAAAATAGTTTATGCTTGCTTTAATTAATTGCATCTATGGTGCGACTGTACGTATTTTTCCCATAACGACAAAACCGAATTCATTTACTTGATCAATGTGACTTTTATCAAGAATCAGACTCAGTCTCACTCTCAATGACAATGATGCATTGTTTTATTGTCGCAGCAGTTTAATATTTTTACGTTTCATAGCCTGGATGATCAAAGTAATCCCTCCCCAGAAAAAATCAGAGCTGATTTTCAATGAAGAATTATATTATCATGTAATTGCTGAAAATGCAACAAAGTTCTAGTTTATGACCTAAAATATAACATTAAATAATCAACATGTAGGACTAAATATGGAACATCTAACCTAAAAGCCAATACCCAACACACAATAACTCTAAATATTACAAGAGTAAAGAAAGTTGATAGATATTTTATTTGCATATCTTTGAGATGCAAAATTTCTTCAAATATGATATATATTGTAACTAAGGTAACGCTATGTCCACTACTCTATGAACAGGGCCAGGGTTACTTTTGGGGTCTATAGATTTAGCCAATGTGCCAAAATGCCCTAACACATCCAAAAGTGTTCTAAAGTAAAAAATAGTTGAAGTAACATCAATTGTAATTCTTGGGTACATTTGCTATATTTTTTTATGTACAAGCAGAAGCTCTTCCTAATCCTGGTTAGTTAGATCTTTGATAAACTGTCTAATAAAATTAAAAATCAATTTAATAAAAATGAATAAAATTAGAATTGATTATTTAATGCTTTTAAAATAGTAAAATGCCAAATTTTACATATTTTATCGAAATATTTTAAAGAACTTAAATAGATATTTGTCATAGAATTTGATATGGTAATCTAAAACCTGGTAAGTCCTGAACTATTTCTAAAAAAGGCATGTAGTCTTCCAGGACTGCAGGCAGAAACCCTGTTGAAATTAAACAAAAGAGATGGAACTCTTTGTTAGAGAAGGTAAAAATGGCCAAGTTGGTAAATTTGAATTGTTTACATCTGTTTCTATGGGCTTTTAATGAATGTGCCTAACTTAGGATTTAATGCATCTTATGTATGTGTTTTTACTTATATTATTGAATTGAGCTTCGAGATATTTGTACACTTTTAAATTATAGACAAATTTTCACAATACAGTCGATTGTGGTAGGTGCAAATTCTCGTGGATCTTTTTTGTGCATAAGCATAATTTCCGCTTGAAAAAAACTTCAAAGAAAGATAATAGATTGATCTTTCTAAAGCATTAATTTGCATCTCTGCCCAAGGTGTCTTTTTTTTTGGAAAAAATCCCCAAAATAGGCAATAATTTCATCAAAAGAGAAAGTCGAGTACACCTTTTTAGGTTCAGGCATGTTTGAGTTGACTATTCTGTCTTGAAAACGTATAAAAGAAAAATATTTGGTACATCATCTCGCTTCAGATTCTATTATTTTTATATATTTAGGCTATAGGTTGGTACAATAACATTAAAAATTTACAGTACGAAAAGATGAAATTGTAATGAGTCATAACAACAGAGTAGGTGTGTTCGAATAACAAATTTTTACTAAAAGTACTTGACGACAAACTTTTCTGGTGGATCTTAAAAATGCATAACTTCAAAAAAAACTTCATGGTACATGTATCTAGGGTAAATAGTCTTCAACCTCTGAAAATTTTTAGTCTGCCCTTCCATGAAATATTTAATTAGAATTTTTTAAAATATTTTTGAACTTTCGAAAATAACCCCTGACAACCGATAGGACAATAGTTTTAAGTTGACCAAATGCATTAAAGTACATTAAATGATGCTCAATAGCTAGTAGAATCATTTGTCTTTTAAAATACAACTGGCATATAAGGATCGTAATGATACTATGTGGATAAATTTATCGGTTTTCATAAGTTGAAGACAAACTGACAATGCCATGATGCCTTAAATATATTCTTAATAACATTAATGGGATACATAGAAACTGTAGATAGCAAAACTAATAAACCAGCCAATTCAAATGCACAAATCATTTCAGTGGTATTTATTTGACAATTTATTAGAAGAGTGCCATTTGATTTTTGAGAGGGGGTTTATTTTTGAACATTTTGAAGGAAAATAATGCTGATCATGATTTCAAAGTGGTACTGGCACTGAAGAAAAAAAAATACTGGCCATGATTTCACTTGAATGCACTTAAAAAGCTGTATATTGGAAAATAAATAATTTGTTTTTGACCAAAAAATTGTAAATCAAAAAAGGTGGAAAGAAATAATGAAATGGCATATTTTCAAGGTGAGCAATTAAGAGCATCTATTAAGTTCCAGACGTCATAATAGCAAAATCAAAGGAGGTCAAGAAAATTTGACATTGCAGTTGAATTTTGACCAGCGAATACTGTAAATCCAGGAATTATTGCGAGGTTTTTATGAATGCGAATAACGCGACTACTTGAGTATCGCAATTATAAAAACTCGCATTCTGATATCAAATACATATATTTGTATGTAGCTTTTCTAAAATTCGCAATAGTTAAACTCGCATTTTTGTTAATTTTTCAAAAATTGCAATAATAAATGCATGCAATAATTTCTGAATTTACAGTAACTGAGAAAAAAACCCACATATTGGTAATAGATAATAATGAACTAGTTTGGAAAAGTTTAAATCAACTTTTTTCTTAAAACAAATAGGTCTTTTCATGTGACTGCCTAAATTATTGTAAAATTATCTTCCAATTGGACAGGTATTTTTATGTGAATGTTCACATTCCATTATTATTTTTTTATATTCATCAAGCCCAAAACCTTAAAATTCTCAGATACTTTTGAAGATACTGACAATAAAAATGTTGCGTTCATATATGTACATGTAACCATTCTATAATAAGTTCAACTGTAAACAAAATGATGAGATTTTGATAATTATTAGTCCTGACCAAATACTATCATGACCATTTACATATTTGAGGTACAAGCTTTGCTTTTATTTGAAATATGAGGTTAACTTCTTCAATTTTTTTAACAGGATGAGACTAGATTACTGAATGGTAATTACCCAGAGTTCACAGACTGTTTCCAGCAGACGTTACTTGTTTGGGTACCATGTGGTTTCCTGTGGCTCAGTGCACCGTTCTACCTTTATCATCTTCTCAATGCAGATGGAGTTTCTCGTCCTCACTCATTTTTGAGTGTGGCTAAAACTGTTAGTACATGTGTAATATTTCTGTGTTGTCAACTAGTTTAACCCCGCTATATGAACTTTTGCACGTTCCCAGTATAGTCAGTTCTGTCTTTTTTTCTTATTTATGTTTTATTTTTTTTTATTGAAGAATTTGTTGTTGACTACAGATTTTTAACAATCTCTTTTAAATTTGTTTACTACAGGGTAATTTAGAGTTTGAGGCATAGGTATTAGTATAGACACCAGTTTATTGATTAAAGACCATATGTTGACCTCAGAGTAGACGTCATTTGGTGTCAAATTTAGCACTGTTTAGTTTTTGTCAAATTTTCTGTTCCAGAATCCATAACTTTGGGTTAAATTTTCAACAACACACACAAAAAATGATGTGATTGGTTAAAATCGTTGTAAACAATAGAATTCATCCAATGATGTGACATTATGTTTTTTTTGGGGTACGAACAATGAAATGATCTAATTTTTATGCCCCTACCATAGGCAACGGGGGCATTAAGTGTTACCCTTGACCGTCGTTCTGTCCATTTGAATTTCCTTCCATCCCATTTTTGATCCGCACTCTAACTTAAGTTTTCCTCATCCAAATTTTATGAAACTCATACAAAATGCTAAGAACCAAAACTAGCTGACAGAATTCAAATTTGGGCAGTGAGTCGCTTACCGTTCTGGAGTTATGCATCTTTTTTAACTTTTTTAAATTGCATAGCTTGAGTGGGGACATTCGTGTCCTCAGACTAATTCTTCTTTCATTATGCCCCTGCTGTAGGCAACAGGGGCATTTGGTGTTACCCTTGACCATCCTTCTGTCTTTCCGTCCGTTCATCCCATTTTCATTTCCGCTCTATAACTTAAGTTTTCCTCATTCAAATTTTATGAAACTCCTACACAATGCTAAGAACCAAAACTAGCAGACAGAGTTCGAATTTGGGTAGAGAGTCGCCAACTGTTCTAGAGTTGTGCCCCTTTTTAACTATTTAAAATTGTAAAGCTTGAGCAGGGCATTTGTGTCCTCAGACACATTCTTCTTTTATTGTGCACCCGCTGTAGGCAACATGAGCATTTAGTGTTACCCTTGACCGTCCTTCCTTCCGTCTTTCTGTCCGTCCATCCGTCTTTCTGTCATCCCATTTTCATTTCTGCACTCTAAGTTTTCCTCATCCAAATTTGATGAAACTCATACATAATGCTAAGAACCAAAACTAGCGTATTTTAGGGAACATTTAATGTTTCACATGTAGTATTTTATGAGAAAAGATAGCTAGATAACCTTTGTTGACTGTAACAGTGTTATTGAAAGTTTATTTTATCACTGTTATTGAATTAGGGTCAAGTTAGATATAGATCAATAGAATATTCTTTGTTTAGTAATTATTTCGTTGAAAAACAAGGAAATGTAAACTTGATTATGTAAAGATAATATCTTTAATTTTTTTAATTTTACATTTTTATTAATTAAGTACAACTTAATCAAAATATACAAAAAAGTTTTTCATTATATCCCCATGTCACAGTTTAGGTAGGGGTCATATAAAATACTTTTAGGCATTGTCTGCCAAGAAAACTTCTCAGCTAGCAAAACAAAACAGCTATAACTTGTTCTGTCCATGTAGATGATAAGAATTAGGACCTGTGATGTGTTGCATCAATCTTTGCATCAGATGTTGCAAATAACTTAAGAAAAACAAAAAAACCAAACAACAAAAAGATAGTTGTATTAACATTTTACCCTTGACCATCCTTCTGTCCTTCCGTCTTTCCGTCCGTTCATCCCATTTTCATTTCCGTTCTCTAACTTAAGTTAGCCTCAACCAAATGTTATGAAACTTATACACAATACTTATTACCACTAAACACAGATCAAGTTTGAATTTTGGTGGTTTCACTTTTACTGTTCTAGAGTTATCCTTCTTTACAAAAGGAAAAATTGCTGAATTTTTCGTTTCCGTTCTCTTACTAAAGTTTGCCTCAACCAAATGATCTGAAACTTATACACAATGCTTATTACCACAAAATACAGATCAAATTTGATTTTTGGTGGTGTCACTCTTACTGTTCTAGAGTTATGCGGCATAACTCTAGAACAATTGATTAAATTACTATGTATTATATTTTCAGTTTGTTAGTGGTGTATTGTTTTTCCTATCGATCGTTGAATTACTACGAGATGCTAATAACAAAGATGATGAAGAAGCCAGTAAGAGAACTCACAATTCTCTTTTTGTAGCTCATTCACTTAAGGCTGCTACCTTTGTAAGTTAATTTGGCAATATATAATGTAATTCGGCAGTGTATTGTACACTGTATATGTGAATTAATGCTATATTCTGTAATAAGACAAAAATCCAGGGCTCACTCTTCTTTTCTGTTATTGAAGACCAAACATTTACTATTAAATGTCTTTTCGATTTAATATTTGGTGGGTTGCTGTCTCAATGATGATCATCATACATCTAATATGTATATCAGGTACCTAATTTGTAAATTTGTTAGCATATACTCAATGATTAGATTAGCCATCCTATGTGTGTGTGTGAAAGAGAGAGAGAGTAAAAATATTTTGATATACGATAAGATTGTGCAGATTTAGAAATATTGCAATAACTCATCCATGTAAGTAGAAAGATAAATATTGCAACTGTAAAAACAGCAATGTATATTTCATTATTTGCAGTCAATTTCAACAGAATCTTGTGAATTAATATAGCATTTTTCAAAATAAAGATTATATGTCTTGTTTAATATATGTTATTCTTAATAACCAGTATTTCTTTCTTGTTTGAATTCTTGATTATAAATGTTCTTACTTAATGACATCTAAAACATTTGCTTTACTTTTATTTCAGTTGTTGACAATATTATTAATATACCTTGAGAGAATCAGAGGATTTATTACATCAGGAGTTCTATTTATATTCTGGTTATTGATGTTAGTAGCTTCAATAATACCATTCTACACATTGATTGAACAAGATGTAAGTAATAAATGACCATACTAGTTTAGCTTACCTGGCCTGAAAGATCATGTGACCTGATATCATCCAATGGTGTCTATTGTCTGTCTTTCCCTGTAGACATACCTGGTCTTGTTGGAGTTCATTTTATTCCATTTAATTTCTTCACTATCTTTGTCTGCTTTGAACCTGGACTTGTACTAATTGATTGTTGATGTTTTCTGCCCCAGCAACACATAAAAAAGAAAAGCTATTCATTGAAACCACAAGGTCAATGTTAAGTAATAGAATAGAGAATGAAAACAGGGAATGTGTCAAAGAGAAAACCACCTAGCCAAAGAGCAGAAAGCAGCCCAAGGCCACTAATTAATAAAGCTTTGTTTGAAACATCAAGTTTCGACCACAATCTGACATAGCTGCCACTTATACAACTATTAGATAATTTGACCCTAAAAAAATAAGAGGAGTATAGCATTGATGGTAAACATGTACGGGTATATAGAGTTCTTTGAAATAAAACATATGGGAAGGGGAAGAGGTGATTTCAAAGAGGCTTTTTGGAGCCTCTTATATTTTAACAAAAAACGGTTTTAAAATTGAAAATAAAAAATGGATACACATACATTGGAGAAATTATGTGGAATCCATTAATCACTTGCTACAATATTTTAAGCTTTATTTTTACAGATGAATGAAAAACAAAAATGAACTGTTTTCAAACAGTGTTGTTCCTTTATTCAACTGACTTGTCTGGAATATATAGATATAGGTAATAGTTAAATAAGATTTACCCGGTATGCAAAAACTATGTTTTTAATCACCATTAAATATTTGCTTAAAATTTATATAGATGTAAAGCCAACATTTAATAAACTTTTTGTCTTACAGGTGTACCATAAGGATTTCTTTAGATTTAGCATATTTTATGTGTATTTCTTCCTGATAGTGGTCCAGTTTGTACTCCATTGTTTTGCTGAGAAGATTACAAGAAGAGGATATTATGAATTAAATACAGTAAGTACATCATATGTAACACAGAGCAGTGCTGTAAAATGAGGCATCATGGATGAGGAATTGAATCTTTCTATCAGCATGGCAGATAGACCACTTATATTACAGATTAAGAAACATGTTATCCAAATAATCCTTAAGATATCAAAATAAGAAGATGTGGTATGATTGTCAATGATACAACTCTCCACCAGAGACCAAATAACATAGAAGTTTAAAAGAACTATATGTCACTGTACAGCCTTCAATTATGAGCAAAATTCAGCTTAAGATGTCCATTTGGTTATTTATATTTGTGGGTTGCTGTCTCATTGACATTTACCCAATACCTTTGATTGACATCAAATTTTTCTTTTACTCATGCTTAAAGTGTATGGGTTTGGTGAAACATTGGTTGTTATTTCATATGAACATGAAACTTTTATCATTTACTGTACACTGTGATGCAATATAACTTAAAGAACTAAAATATCATTTAAGTTTCCATTCACCATTTCAGAAACAATGTTTGGAAGTAGAAGCTTCATTCTTATCCCGATTGACATTTTGGTGGATGACTGGGTGAGTACATGTTGTCAACTTTATAGCACCTTAGTCTTTAACTTCTTTATTTGTACCATATGTAAATTGGTATGTCAAGAGAATAAAATGGATAATGATTTTAATTTATAATGAAAGAACACTATTGATTCCTATATGCAGATGAAGGACTTGCCTAAGTGCATTTATTCCAATAGATTTTTACAGTTAGGTATCCCTACAATTTACAGTCGGAGAGAAACTTTAAACAAAGAAATGTGATTTAAGTAGGCCCATCATATGAAAACAATCTTCAATAGAATCAAAAATAGTTTGGATCAGGAATTATTTTGACTGTTAGTCGAGATATGTCTATTTTTATTATGTTAATTAGGGTCCAATACTTATCAGCATTCTAGATAATTGGTTTACCCTAGTGGGATTTTATTTTAAGTGTGTTAGATAACAAGTTTGTACATCAATAAAATACACAAAAAATTAAGTTCAGATGAAAATTTCATCAACACTTTGAAAACTATTAGCCTGTGTAGGAATTCATACTGGTGTCATAATGAAACATTTTTTTTAAAAATCAAAATGTTCCGGTCTGTGGACAAGCCATCGTCAGGATTATTTTTCATCAATTTGTGAGCTCATGTAGCTTTTAAGTTTCCTATTGCTTGAAATGATTAATAAAATTGAAACTATAATAAATATGAATGAAATGAATGAAATACATAAAATTAATTAAATTAGAATCTGTGTTACAGAAAAAATGAAGTAAAATATAATAAATAAATGCATATTTCAGAGTTATTTTTTCTTTATAGGTAAAATGGTGTAGATTCTGTGTACATAAACATAAAACATAAAAAAATAATTCATGTACATTTTGGTTTGTACTACAATATATATTTAGATATTTGCTAATATGATGTTTGCCTCTTTAAATGTCTTTTCAGACTGATTATAATAGGATACAAGAAACCATTAGAAGAAGCTGATATTTCAGAACTTCACCCAAGAGACAAAAGTGATGTTGTTATACCAACCTTTGATGAAGCTTGGAAAAAGGAATATGCAAAACATGAGAAGATCAGAGAGTTTGTATAGTTATTTACTTCTGTAATCACTGTTCAAAAATTGTTCGGCGGTTTTCTCAGAGTACTGATGCTTCCTCTACTGATAAAAAAGGGGCAGCAACAAAATAACTGAGAGTTAAAAGTGGCATTTAACACTAACAATCAATCAATCAATTAATTGTTTGGATTTATGTTGTTAAAATATATGTGCCCATATTGAAGTTAATTCTTAAGAGGTCTTTTGTTTCTTAATCTTCTTTCTGTTTTGTTCAGAAAAGGACAATCAATGTTTGGATGTATAATGCTGTTTTTTTTCTTTCAGTTTCTTGAATTTTGATTTTCTTGAAGTTTAATAGAGTATGTAATTTATATTATTTATGCTTCTTATAAAAAGACAACAAATGAAAACTGTATATAAAGTTTATAAAAAAATGTGATGTATAGAAATAGAAATAGAAATTCTTGATTTGACCAATCATGGACCCTTACAGGTTTTAAATTTCATGCAGTGATTACAATGATTTTTTTACGACAACAAAATAATAAGATATAACATTACAGAACAATGAATTAATAGGGTAGACAATCCATTAATATTATATGGATTATTTCCCTTTGAACATCATCCAAGAAACTTTCAAGATATTTTGTTGTTCAGAGTCTTTTTTTTTTGTGGGGGGGGGTTTCCAAATTATCTAATATGAGGGTAATTTCCTCCCATGTAAAAGCAGCAAGCAATTACGAAATATTTATGTATTCAACATGTAAAATGCAAGAACTGGATTAGCACCTTTACAATTTGACTTCAGATTAACACATACATTATGCATTAACATATACATGTATAATGCATACAAATAGATGCTGTTATGTTGTTTTTTTAAAATTTTTAACATATATAAATAAACTAAAATAAGAAACTTAGCCTTTTGCAGACTTTTTTTAACCTCAATTCAAAACGCTGCATAAGAAAATGACCTAAATTTTCATGTATATCTTTATCTTCAGTGATCATTAACCATAACATTTTTGATTTGCAGTCTTATAAGTTATTAAAATTTTGACAGTGCTCATCAGTTTGTGCATTCAATAATTCATGAAAGTTATTATATACGAACATTTTATTAAAAAATAAAACTCATCTTCTATAACTTTTACTCGTGAATTGAAATATCAGTATCAGTATTAATGTCATCTTGTAGAATGGAAGAAGAACTCTCTATAGATAAGTAAGCAATATCAACAGGCATTCCTGTGCACTTCAGACATAATTATTCCCTATGACTGTACACATTCCCTATGACTGTACACATTACTAATTCCTATACCTCACTGTTCACATCCTGGTATAACCCTTTCCAGAATCTCATTGCCAGAATCGCAAATTTTACTCTAAAATTATAGTTTGAAGTTAGGTATCTAACTTGTCGGGAAGTAGAACATTTTCCCTGCAATGAATCTCAATGAAGAGTCAGTGATTAGAGATTTTTAATCCCTGTTGATTTAAAGATAATATTTAGTTTATATAGATTTACAAATTGTTAATGATATTTTGTCTTCCAACATACTCGTAATCAAACTTGATTATAAAGCTGGAAACCTTTTCACAGTTGCTCTGCACTGCAGCGAACCAGTATTTATACCAGTATTCTTCCCAACAAGGGAAATAAATATATGTTATTATACTTCACGTAAAAATACAATATTTTGATTGGCTTATATGAGGGTGTTAATTTACTCTATTCTATGGTAAATACTCTATTACCCTTCACAGAGACACTTGATCAAGTGTGCGCTTTATTAAATACGACTCTATCCTATGGCAAATACTCTATTACCCTTCACGGAGACGCTTGATCAAGTGTGCGCTTTATTAAATACGGATGGTTGTTATGTACAAGACGTCATAGTTTATTACTTTGAATTTGAAATTTAATCGACAGTAATAACAGAACATTCAGTATAATAAATTAAATAACACATATCTGAGAGGGTGATAGAGCAGATTGTTACCCCTCGAAAAGACATTGTCAACCTTGGCTTCGCCTCAGTTGACAATGTTTTCTCAGGGTAATAATCTGCTCTATCACCCTCTCAGCTATGTGTTATTTATTTATTATTATGATTTTAAATCAGATTCTGGCTTTTGTAAGTGAGTTTCTAGAAAGTCCTATACAAAAGAATAATTGTTTTTTCCACATACAAACCTTATGATTAAGGTAGTCATTATATTCAGTTACCTTTTTTGTTTTGAGAATGGGAGTAATGTGTTAGATATGTTAGGACTTTAATAACCCCACTACCAAATAATGTTTACAACTTTATATTTTCAGAATTGAACCTTTTTTTATTTTACACTTCCTTCACCTTTAAAAGTACATGCTTTGTGCAAAATTGAAAACAAAATCGTGCATTTATTACATCAATAAAAAAAAAAAAGAACTTTGATACATAAACAAAACAAACAATGAAAAGTTGTTTAAATTTTGTAAGCATTATATATTGCGTGTATTGCATTCCTGTGAAAAAGATTAAAAAAAAATTGCACTGAAGTTTTGTAATCTTTTATTGTTTCAGAAGAAAGGAAAGTTGCTCATTACAAAATTTGATATTGAAATAAAATAAATAATTCTCTCAAGTTAATGAACAAGTGTTCAGTAGGCAGAACCAGTTGAGTAATAATGTAATTTTGATTGTTTTTAATCATTTTGACATATGGTAATAATACAGTTGAAATATGGTAGACAAATGAATTAAATTTTAAAAAAGAAGGCATTTTTTTCTTCAAAAAGAATCTTGAAAGAATAATGGAATTCCGTGAAATGAAATGTTGTTTCGATATATTTTAGTTTGATGAATATTTAAACCTTTATTTGTAGAAAAAGTGTCAAATATAGTCGGCCTGCACAATCCATTAATCAGGAACATCGATCGTCAGAGAAAACACCATTGTTGTCAAGACAACCATCTGTTACATTTAAAACTGGAAAGCCAGTGAAGAAAGAAAATAAAGGCTCCCTATTTAAAGTACTGTGTAAAATATATGGACCATCGATGTTGAGAGCATGGTTCTGTAAATTCATGTACGATTTGATGCAGTTTACCTCACCTATACTTTTAAGGTATGTACAAAATAACATTTTTCTTTTTACATGTCATAACAATATTAAAAAATTTATATTGGTCAAGATGCGCAGTTCATCTAGGCGACAATGGTAGCCTTTACCTCCATTCCTCTGTCCATATCGTAACTTGGATATGTATGATGGTACGTTTAGAAGCTGAGACATTTTTGGCTCACCTTTCCAAAGGAAATGTGAGCTTTTGCCATCACTTGGCATCTGTCGTCGTCGTCTGTCGTCATCCATCGTGGTCGTCGTCATCGTCGGTCCGGTATAAACTATTTCAAACATCTTCTCCTCTGAAACTACTGAACCAATTCCAACCAAACTTAAGCTGAATGATCCTTATGGTATCTAAAATAAAGTTTGTGCTTTATTTTCTGTTTCGTCAAAAAAACATGGCCACTGTGGCTAAAAATAGAACATAGGGGTAAAATGCAGTTTTTGGCTTATATTTCAAAAACTAAAGCATTTAGAGCAAATTTGACACGGACTGAAAATGTTCATCAGGTTAAGATCTATCTGCCCTGAAATTTTCGGACGAATCAGACAAGCTGTTGTTGGGTTGCTGCCCCTGATTTGATGATTTTAAGGAAATTTTGCTGTTTTCGGTTATCTTGAATATTATTAAAGATAAAGATAAACTGTAAACAGCAAAAATGTTCAGCAAAGTAAGATCTACAAATAAGTTTTTTATGACCAAAATTGTCAATTGACCCCTTAAGGAGTTATTGCCCTTTAAAGACAATTTTTCACAATTTGTTCATTAGTTTGCTTACTTTAAATTGGGCTTAATGAGTTTCAGAGTATCTAGTATAAATTTTGTACTATGGCTAAAATGGAACATAGGGGTAAAATGCCTTTTTTGTGCTTTTGAAGAAAAAATATGACAGATACAAAGAACATTTAAATGGCATTTTTAAGCCGCTCATTAATATATATTGAAAAGCAAAAATGATCATTGATGAAAGATTTAAGCAAAATATTACAGGTGAGCGATTCAGGCTCTTGAGAGCCTCTTGTTACAGATGCAGTTAAATTTTTGGGGTAAGAAGTCAGAATAAATTTTTCTGAAATTGGGCAACCCAGAAAGGCCCCACAATATGCTGCTTCTGCAAGTGAAAAGTCTATTTTCACACAGTTAAATTATTTGGAAATTCAGTTCTTTACAAACATTTAATAAGTTTTTGCATCTATAAGTTAAAAGGAAATAATTAAAGATGACTGACACCACCTAGTTTTTACATCCAAGATGATAGGTAGAAGTAAATTTGTTTTCTGCTGCCCAGTTAATTAGAAAACAAAATTGAAATAGTGAGCAATGAGTGTTGGCTTTTGGTGTAGAAATAGCTAGAAATTTGGAGGAAACTCTTTGTGACGAGCAACATTTTCTGTGCAAAAGGGGTGTTCTTCATTCTTACTATTTCAAAAATTTCGGAACCATAGAGTCCCCTTAAAAAATGCCATTTTTCTATCAAAAAAAGCTGCAGCACCATATGTCTTTTTCAGTTTTATTCACAACCAAAGGTTTTAATTCAGAATTTGACAGTTTTATCAACAGATCTTTTATATTAAAAAAGCAGGACCCCAAAAGGCTACCATTGTCTCCTATGTAAATAATTATTTCATTTTAACCTTTATTGTACAGGCTTCTGCTATTCAAAAAAACACAAATGGTGAAGCTCAGTCAATGACTTAAAATAGCATGATGTCCAATATCATTGCATACAGTTTTTTTTACTTCTATTTATAGTTGAGTACCTAACTTTGAGGTGCATTAGGGATATTGACTCATATGTGAATGCTTGGAAAAAATGTCATTGTAAACTTGACTTGTACAATCATAGTAAGATCTTCATCCAAAGTTGATTTTTATGCCCCATTTATGGGCATTATGATTTTCAGTCTGTGTGTCCTTTCGTTCGTCCATCCATTCGTTCGTCTGTCCCGCTTCAGGTTAAAGTTTTTGGTCAAGGTAGTTTTTGATGAAGTTGAAGTCCAATCAACTTGAAACTTAGTACACATGTTCCCTATGATATGATCTTTCTAATTTTAATGCCAAATTAGAGATTTGACCCCAATTTCACGGTCCACTGAACATAGAAAATGATAGTGCAAGTGTGGCATCCGTGTACTATGGACACATTCTTGATTCTTCTGCATTTAAAGATTATCAAATGTTTTTATGCCCCCGCCGTTTCTGTTCTCTAAATTTAGTTTGCCTCGACTAAATGTTATGAAACTTATACACAATGCTTATTACCACAAAACACAGATTAAGTTTGAATTTAGGTGGCGTCACTGTAACCATTATAGAGTTATGCCCCTTTACAAATGGAAAAATTGCTTAATTTTTCGTTTCCATTCTCTAACTTTTGTTTGACTCAACAAAATGCTATGAAACTTATACACAATGCTTATTACCACAAAATACAGATCAAGTTTGATTTTTGGTGGTGCACTAGTACTGTTCTAGAGTTATGCCCCTTTACAAAAAGAAAAATTGCTGAATTTTTTGTTTCCGTTCTCTAACTTAAGTTTGCCTCAACCAAATGTTATGAAATTTTTACACAATACTAATTACTACAAAACGCAGATCAATAACAAATTTGGGTAGCGTCACTTTTACTGTTCTTCAGTTAAACAAAGGGCAATAGCCCTGAGATGAGATGTAGCCTAAACACATCCTGGAGTTTGAAAAAACCATTGATAAAATGTTTATCTCTGTTTTCCTAGTTAAAATCAATGACATAGACTTAATACGTCATTCATTCTCTTTCTACTCGACTGAGAAAATCCATATCACTTGAGTAGCATGAAATGAAAAATTGTCACAAAAAAAAAAAATCAAAAGCAAATTTAAGAAAATAGCGATAAATTATAGATATCTTGTCTGTTTTTTTTACTCCATATAACTTAACCATATCGTGCATATAATGTTATTCTGCACCTCTTATTTTGGTTTGTTGTCAAAATTATTTTTGGAGTTTCCCTAAGCATTTATAGACTTTTGCCATTGTGTGGGGGTGGTCCACATTGTTTCCTCAGATAAATAACAAGTTTGTTTTGATCTCATCATATTATTCAGAACTAGTGATAAGAAAAATAGATAAAAGTTCAATTTTTATATTGATTGCTGTTTATATAAAATAATTATTCCCTACGAATGACGGAAAATCAGCAAAATGGCTGCCTCAGGATTGCAAATATAAGTTAGATATCTGATTTGAACATAGAAATTTTACCACTTATAAATGATAAGAGATATATCATTGTACATTTCAGTGCCTTGATAGGGTACACAACAAATAAAAAATCCGGTAAAAACGTGCAACCAGAATGGCATGGTTATACATTAGCTGGAGCCTTCTTTATTGTGTCATTTCTACAGTCAACATTTTTCCATCAGAATTTTCACATCGGTATGAGTACAGGAATGAGGGCCCGATCGGCAATGATTGCTGCTGTTTACAAAAAGGTTTGTATGATGTAAAAACTTTTACACTCTTTTACACAAACTTCAAAATATTTATTGATGACAATGCTATTAAAGAGAGAAAATGGCATTGAATATTAAAAAGAGTTTTTTCATATTACTGACTTTTGACTTCTGTGTATATAATTTTCGAAAGGTTACCAACTCTGTGATAGTACTTTCTGTTACACTGTTAATTAAGAGCAACTAAAAAACATAAAATCGAGGTTACAATTTTGAGAAAGAAAAAAACATTTCCAATGATTTTTGTCGCATACAGAAAACATAAAACAGTTATTCTTCCCCCCAAATTTTACATATTGTAAGCTGGATTTTACATGGTTCAGTTGCTCTTTCTTGACCAAGTACCAGAATGTCCTACCACAGAGTAAGTAACAAAAATTATTAACTCCGGAGTCGAAAGTCAGTAATATCAGAATAGTCTATTATACTGTTCTATTTTCTTTAAAGTGCTTACCTCTGTTTAAGAATCCTTTCAGGACTAAATTCATAGGTGCCAAAAGCTTCTTTTATTCCCACCGTAAAAATTGTATTATTTAATTCTTATTTAAAGTTGTCAAGATAACACAATACATGTATATAATGAAATATCAAGGTAATCATTTGACCTGATCCATAAAATGAATATGGTATATTACAGTATAAAAAATCAATACTGTGGATTCATTTTTATTTGTGTGGTACATGTATTAAAATTCATGGATTTTGTTAGTATAGGGGGAGCCACAAATTAAAAACAACAAGGAAGTACAACTTTCCTAAAGGCCAGTATTCAGAATTTGTCAAATTAACAAAATCACTAGTTTCCATGAAACTCTAATCTTTCCTGATGGGTGGAAGAACTTTTTTAGGGATGCCAGGATTGGGCCTTTTTTTGCGAAAATTCAGGATTGGGCCGTTATTTTCATGGGAATTTGTGATTTACATCATCGGTACTCTGGAATTAATGATTAATTTTTCGGGATCCAGGAAAGAATGCTTTATTTTTCGGGATGACACCCCCTCCTACCACCCCTCTTTTCTCAATCTACTAAAATTAATTTCCACCAATATAAATAAATCATCAGGACATGCTTCTTGTATCATTCTGTAATAACTGTAGTCCATATTACCAACATTTTAAGTTCACTCCTTAGTCACAAATAATGTAGTTATTTGACCTTTTAAACAGTCCCTTACAATGAACAATGAAGCCAGGAAGACATCAACTGTAGGTGAGATTGTAAACATCATGGGTGTTGATTGTCAGAGACTTCAGGATATGTCAGGATATTTGTGGATGTTGTGGTCTGCACCATTCCAGATTACATTGGCTACATTGTTACTATGGCAACAGTTAGGACCATCTGTTTTGGCAGGTATGTATAGAATCTAGTTATTGTATGGAACTGAACTTTTAATTCTTTTAAGTTTCTGTATTGCAACTGTAATATCTTAATTAGTTCTTTTGTTTTAATGTTACATAGATATAAGAAGATGTGGTATGAGTGCCAATGAGTGCTAGCTTTAGTTGCTCATCATCTGGTAGTGATCATATAAAAAAGTTTTTAAAATACCCTATTAATCAGGAGATGTAAATGCAATCATGAGAAATACTGATTTTTGTCGAGCCTGCGACTTTTGTCGCAGAAAGCTCGAAATAGGGATAGTGATCGGGCGGCGGCGGCAGCTACGGCAGCGGCAGCATTAGCTAACTTCTTAAAAGCTTTATATTTTAGAAGGTGGAAGACCTGGATGCTTCATACTTTGTATAAAGAAGCCTTATGTTACGAAGTTTCCATCTGTCACATGTCCATTGTCCTTGACCTCATTTTCATGGTTCAGTGACTACTTGAAAAAAAAGTTAAGATTTTTTGTAATGTTAATTTCTCTCTTATTATGAGTAATAGGATAACTCTATTTGGTAATTGCGTACCTTGCAAGGTCCTCATGCCCGTCAGACAGTTTTCACTTGACCTTGACCTGGTTTCATGGATCAGTGAACAAGGTTAAGTTTTGGTGGTCAAGTCCATATCTCAGATACTAGAAGCAATAGGTCTAGCATATTCGGTGTATGGAAGGACTGTAAGGTGTACATGTCCAACTGGCAGGTGTCATCTGACCTTGACCTCATTTTCATGGTTCAGTGGTTATAGTTAAGTTTTTATACGACCGCAAAAAAATTTTGTGGTCGTATATTGGTATGACGTTGGCGTCATCGTCGACATTGTCGTCGTTGTCGTCGTCCGAAGACACATTGGTTTTCGCACTCTAACTTTAGTTTAAGTGAATGGATCTCTATGAAATTTTACCATAAGGTTCAATACCACAAAAGGAAGGTGGATATTGATTTTGGGGGTTATGGTACTAACAGTTAAGGAATTAGGGGCCAAAAATAAGCATTTTTGTAACTTCCAGACATAACTTGTGTGTTAGTGTATGGATCTCTCTGACATTGTACCACAAGGTTCCATATCACAAAGGGAATGCTGGGATTGATTTTGGGGGTAATTGTCTCCAAATTTTAGGAATTAGGGGCCAAAAAGGGGCCAAAAAAACAAGCATTTTCTACTTTCATGACAATAACTTGTGTGTAAGTGTATGGATCTCTCTGACATTGTACCACACGGTTCCATATCACAAAGGGAAAGCTGGGATTGATTTTGGGGGTAATTGCCTTCAAATTTTAGGAATTAGGGGCCAAAAAGGGTCAAAAAACAAGCATTTTTCTAGTTTCATGACAATAACTTGTGTGTAAGTGTATGGATCTTTATTAAATTGTACTACAAGGTTCCATATCGCAAAGGGAAAGCTGGAATTGAGTTTGGGGGTAATTGCCCAAAACGTTTAGGAATAAGGGGCCAAAAAGGGGCCAAAAATAAGCATTTTTCTAGTTTCCAGACAATAACTTGTGTTCAAGTGTATGGATCTCTCTGAAATTGTACTGCAAGGTACCATACCACAAAGGGAAGGCTGGGATTGATTTTTGGGGTAATCGCCTCAAAATTTTAGGAATTAGGGGCCAAAAGGGGGAAAAAAACAAGCATTTTTCTAGTTTCAGGACAATAACTTGTGTGTAAGTGTATTGATCTTTATGAAATTGTACTACAAGGTTCCATATCACAAAGGGGAAGCTTGGTTTGAGTTTGGGGGTAATTGCCCTAAACGTTTAGGAATTTGGGGCCAAAAAACAAGCATTTTTCTAGTTTCCAGACAATAACTTGTGTTCAAGTGTATGGATCTCTCTGAAATTGTACTGCAAGGTACCATACCACAAAGGGAAGGCTGGGATTGAGTTTGTGGGTGATGAATCATAAGGGGGTTCAAAAAATTTGGGGGGGGGGGATTTTTTTTTCCTTTTTCTTCTTTAAAATTTTCCATTTTAAATTGGTTATTTCTGATTTATATATAAAAGCAAATAATAATGATATTGTTTGAATAGGTAAATTAAAATTTTTTAAGTTCTGAGACCACATTCATTCTGTGTCAGAAACCTATGCTGTGTCAAATATTTAATTACAATCCAAATTCAGTGCTGTATCAAGCTTGAATGTTGTGTCCATTCTTGCCCCAACTGTTCAGGGTTCGACCTCTGCGGTCGTATCAAGCTGCGCCCCAGCAGAGCATTTTATTTTTGTGTTTTGGTCTGTTTTTCTTATACTGTATGCAATAGGTCTACTATATTTGGTGTATGGAATGATTGTAAGGTGTACATGTCTAGCTGGCAGGTGTCTTCTGACCTTGACCTCATTTTCATGGTTCATTGGTCAATGTTTAGTTTTCTTGGTTAAGTCTGTACCTTAGAAACTATAAACAATAGGTCAACTATATTTAGATTTATATTTAAGATTGTAAGGTGTACATGTATTTCTTGTTTGGTTTATATGACCTTGACCTCATTTTCTTGGATCATGTTAAATGTATGTGATAGTTGTAGTAAAGCTTTATATTTAGGACTATCCACATAATATCAATGATTAGTAAAGAAGGCGAGACATTTCATCGTGTGCACTCTTGTGATTAGCTAATTATCACTAATCACCATTGTTTCCCATTGGAAAAGTTCAAATTAGGAATCAACAATTTTTTATATAGATTTCCCAAAATCATGTTTTAGAGCTTTATTCATTGTGCAGTCAGGACAAAAGATAAAAATCGTGTAGTTCACGTCTAAATTGTGAAAGTTGGCTTATATTAAAATCTGACTGTTAAAATATCACCACTGAGGTTTTTTTTATGCCCTATTTTTGGGCATTATGTTTTTTGGTCTGTGCATTCGTTCGTTCGTCCATTCGTTTGTCCGTCTGTCCCGCTTCAGGTTAAAGTTTTTGGTCAAGGTAGTTTTTGATGAAGTTGAAGTCCAATCAACTTGAAACTTAGTACACATGTTCCTTATGATATGATCTTTCTAATTTTAATGCCAAATTAGAGTTTTGACCCCAATTTCACGGTCATCTGAACATAGAAAATGATAGTGCGAGTGGGGCATCAGTGTACTATGGACACATTCTTGTTGAGTCATGTAGTAATAACTATGTCCATCTTTCTGTCTAATTTACTTAAACTTACTCATTCATAGCAGAATAAAGAACCAAGATATACGCAAAATTCTGTGCTGGTGTAATTTCATGTATGTGTATGAAAGCTGACTTATTGTAAAATACATATATATAAAATATGGTAAAGCTGTTATTGCTTATTGAGATTTTCCAGATTGAAGCTTTTTGAACTTAATATTTGAAGATCTGCTTTCTTCATAAAATTATTTGAAGTTTCTCAATTATCTTGTATTAACAGTTTGTATAAAAGACATTAGTCGGTCAGATATCAGTACAGTTAAACATGTATAAACCGACAGGCTATGGGACTATGAAAAAGGGCGGGTTTGGACAGTGGGTCCTTTAATTCATGTTTCTGTTTTAACAGGAAGTTATTGACTTGTAATGAGATATTTTGCATGTTAAATTTCTGTCTAATTGTAAATTGTAAACTGATAAAAACAAATACTGTAATAATCTGTTTATCAAAAGTTATGTCATGATTTGTGTGAAAATATTGTGACATGAACATTACTGTAACAAATGTTCCTTGCCTTTCACCATTGAACTAAAAACAATTGTTGTTTTGAGTCTTCGTATTCATTGGCATTTTAATTTAGAAATATCTGAAATTGGTTGTCCCCCGAATTCAAAAAATCATATTCTAACTTTTTAGCTCACCTGGCCCGAAGGGCCAAGTGAGCTTTTCTCATCACTTGGCGTCCGTCGTCGTCGTCGTTAACTTTTTATACGACCGCAAAAAAATTTTGTGGTCGTATATTGGTATGACGTTGGCGTCGTCGTCGTCCGTAGACACATTGGTTTTCGCACTCTAACTTTAGTTTAAGTGAATGGATCTTTTTGAAATTTTTTACCATAAGGTTAAATACCACAAAAGGAAGGTTGGGATTGATTTTGGGGGTTATGGTA
This sequence comes from Mytilus californianus, assembly GCF_021869535.1. NCBI lineage: Eukaryota > Metazoa > Mollusca > Bivalvia > Mytilida > Mytilidae > Mytilus > Mytilus californianus. Next base: position 86,586,526 of record NW_026262701.1, read on the forward strand.
CCAACAGTTAAGGAATTAGGGGCCAAAAAGGGGCCAAAAATAAGCATTTTCTAGTTTCCAGACAATAACTGTGGAACGGCGTATGGATCTCTCTGAAATTATACTACAAGTTTCCATACCACAAAGGGATGGTTAGGATTTGCTTTGGGGGGTTATGGCTCAAACCGTTTAGGAATTAGGGGCAAAAAAGGGGGAAAAACAAGGTTGTCCTGGTTAATGGACAAATACTTTAGTACAAAACATAATTTAAAGCAGTGTAAGGGAGATAAATCAAATACATCATTGAAATTATCTCCCCTACACTGCTTTTAAATTATGTATAAAGTAATGGTTAATGAACAATAAAGATAATTTAAAACAGTGTAAGGGAGGTAATCCAAATTTTTTTTTAACAAAAAAATCCATATGAAAGATTTGACACTATATTTTTAATTCTATTATAAAATAGATTAAGTTAGCACTATGGTAAATTTAAATGGGTAATTATGGTTGCCAACTCCATTGGAAATTTGAATTGAGATTATGACCATATCTTGAGGGAAAGAATTTTTTGGGGGAAAAAAGGGGGGGGGGGGGGGGGGTAAAAAGAAATTGTGGGGGGATCAATTTTTTCTCATTTCAGATTTCAGAAATTAAAAAGAATTATTCTTCAAATATTATTTTTTTTCAAATTTCAAATATTGAAAAATTTCAAGAAGTAATCTTTAATTGCACAGTATGGCGCATTAGATTTGTAAAATCTTTGATCACATTTATTTATTTGTTATGCCGAATCTAACAGTGTATTTAGATTTTTAATTTTGGGTCCAGTTTTCAAATTGGTCTACATTAAGGTCCAAAGGGTCCAAGATTAAACTTTGTTTGATTTTAGCAAAAATTGAATATATGAGGTTCTTTGATATGCTGAATCTAAACATGTATTTAGATTTTTGATTTTTGGCCCAGTTTTTCAAGTTGGTCCAAATTGGGGTCCAAAATTAAACTTTGTTTGATTTCAACAAAAATTGAATATATGGGGTTCTTTGATATGCTGAATCTAACCATGTATTTAGATTTTTTATTTGTGGACCCCGTTATCAAATTGGTTCATATTGAGGTCAAAAGGGTCCAAAATTAAACTTTGTTTGATTTCATCTAAAATTGAATTATTGGGGTTCTTTGATATCCCAAATCTAACCGTGTATTTAGATTTTTAATTTTGGTTCCTGTTTTTTAAATTGGTCTACATTAAGGTCCAAAGGGTCCAAAATTAAACTTAGTTTGATTTTAACAAAAATTGAATTCTTGGGGTTCTTTTATATGCTGAATCTAAACATGTGTTTAGATTTTTGATTATGGGCCCAGTTTTCAAGTTGGTCCAAGATAGGGTCCAGTATTTAAACTTTGTTTGATTTCAACAAAAATTGAATATATGGGGTTCTTTGATATGCTGAATCTAAACGTGTATTTAGATTTTTGATTATGGGCCCAGTTTTCAAGTTGGTTCAAATTGGGGTCCAAAATTAAACTTTGTTTGATTTCAACAAAAATTGAATATATGAGGTTCTTTGATATGCTGAATCTAACCATGTATATAGATTTTTTATTTGTGGGCCCCGCTATCAAATTGGTTCATATTGAGGTCAAAAGGGTCCAAAATTAAACTTTGTTTGATTTCATCAAAAATTGAATTATTGGGGTTCTTTGATATGCCAAATCTAACTGTGTTTTTAGATTTTTAATTTGGGTCCCTTTTTTTAAATTGATCTTCATTGAGGTCCAAAGGGTCCAAAATTAAACTTAGTTTGATTTTAACAAAAATTGAATTCTTGGGGTTCTTTGATATGCTGAATCTAAACATGTGTTTAGATTTTTGATTATGGGCCCAGTTTTCAAGTTGGTCCAAGTTGGGGTCTAAAATTAAACTTTTTTTTATTTCAACAAAAATTGAATATATGGGGTTCTTTGATATGCTGAATCTAACCATGAATTTAGATTTTTTATTTGTGGGCCCCGCTATCAAATTGGTTCATATTGAGGTCAAAAGGGTCCAAAATTAAACTTTGTTTGATTTCATCAAAAATTGAATTATTTGGGTTCTTTGATATTCCAAATCTAACCGTGTATTTAGATTTTTAATTTTAAGTCCCGTTTTTTAAATTGGTCTACATTAAGGTCCAAAGGGTCCAAAATTAAACTTAGTTTGATTTTAGCAAAAATTGAATTCTTGGGGTTCTTTGATATGCTGAATCTAAACATGTGTTTAGATTTTTGATTATGGGCCCAGTTTTCAAGTTTGTCCAAGTTGGGGTCCAAAATTAAACTTTGTTTGATTTTAACAAAAATTGAATATATGGGGTTCTTTGATATGCTGAATCTAACCATGTATTTAGATTTTGGACATTGGACCATAATAGGTAAATTAAAAAAATTCAAGTTCTTAGACCACATTCTTTCTGTGTCAGAAACCTATGCTGTGTCAAATATTTAATAACAATCCAAATTCAGAGCTGTATCAAGCTTGAATGTTGTGTCCATAATTGCCCCAACTGTTCAGGGTTCGACCTCTGCGGTCGTATCAAGCTGCGCCCCAGCGAAGCATTTTATTACATTTTGAACTTCTTCTAGAGAACCACTGAATGGAATGAAACCAAACATGGCATGAATGTTCCTTATGAGATGTTGACCAAGTGTTGTTACTTTGCAGTCGGTCCATCATCCAAGATGGCCGCCAGCGGGGGACTTAGTTTAACATAGGACCCTATGGGAAATACATACAAATGTCTTCTTTTAGAGAACCACTGAATGGAATGAAACCAAACATGGCATGAATGTTCCTTATGAGGTGATGACCAAGTGTTGTTGCTTTTCAGTCGGTCCATCATCCAAGATGGCCGACAGCGGGGGATTTAGTTTAACATAGGACCCTATGGAAAATACATACAAATGTCTTCTATTAGAAAACCACTGAATGGAATGGAACCAAATATGGCATGAATGTTCCTTATGAGGTGCTGACCAAGTGTTGTTACTTTGCAGCAGATCCAATATCCAAGATGGCCGCTAGGGGGGGGGGGGGGGGGGGGGGCTTAGTTTAACATAGGACCCTATGGGAAATACATACAAATGTCTTCTTTTAGAGTACCACTGAATGGAATGAAACCAAACATAGCATGAATGTTTCTTATGAGGTGCTGACCAAGTGTTGCTACTTTGTTGCCGATTTACTGTTCAAGATGGCCACCAGGATATTTTATTAAATAACGGGACCAATATTAATCCAAATTTGGCCTCAATCATTATTTGGGTATCTGTTATGATTTTTATCTATATTTACATGATTTCTAAAACCAAAGTAGAGTCAGGTGAGCGACACAGGCTCTTGAGAGCCTCTAGTTTTTACATATCCTCGTATGTCAAATCAATCTCTGTAGCAATAGTCTCTGACTCGTCAGTTTCAGTTTCACTTTGAGTTCATTGTTTTCATTTGCATTAATATCCTCGTTGTTTGAATTGTTCAAGGAGAGTTTTGTTTTACTTTCATCATTCATTTCTTACGTTGGTATAGAAGATAAAAAAGCAAGAATTTTATCAAACTAAATTTCATCATGATCGAAACATTGTCGTACAATGTACGATATCCATAAACCTGACAATGGATTATCGTCATCCGGGTCTTCTTTATTATCAGGGTTGTGAAACCCAGCATTTTGAAAACGCTATGTAAATTTCTTACTTCACGATTTGAAAATTTATCAAAACGTAAGTTCTATTCATGATATATTAGAGTTTCTTTTACTTCATTTTAATTAAAACTTAATAGTGTTTCAATAATAAAGCTACTGTAAGTTCAAGGTTTAACACCTTGCTAATTGATTATCCTGAAAAACCATCTTGTATAAGCAATTATGTCTTTATTGCATATCAATCAATACTGTTATCATGCTACATTAATTAAACCAACCGATTTTGTCAGGTAATAATTAATGTAATGTAAGAGAATTGGGACTGCATAATTAGATCGGAATTTGGAATATACAATGTCCAGTTTACAGGAGGTATTTTTACGAAGACTTTGAAGGGGAAAATATGGGACTTCAATTTTCGGCCGGAATGGAAGCAGGTTTATTCAGGGTTCCTTTTGCCCAGGTTTGACTGTATATATATGGTTTTCTCCAAAAACTGCTAAAGATAGCTCCAATGTGATTTATGTCATTGATATGTATATGTGATTCTCCCTACACAAAATGATAATTTGCTGTAAGATGTTTTATACAAATATTTGATGAGGAATAACATATCCTTTTGAGCAGGAACTATGTACCCTTATACACTACTTGAACAGTGTCAAGTATAAGTCAAATAAGTCGATTTCGACATATTTATGATATCATTAATAGCATTTCTGAGCTAAATGGTCAAGATAGTATCATTTTATTCTTTTTTCATGAAAACTTTTTTAACAAAAAATAAAATATTGCAATTTAGACTCCTCCTTTCACTTCATGTAGTTTTCTAGAGTTATGTCCCTATGAACATAGAAAATTTAAAGAATTAATTAATTATTCCCATATGTGACAATGTTTTAATGCTGACAGCAGTGACTAAGGGCTTAAGTTGTTCAGTTTTGCTTAAATATTCAATTCATACAAAATAAACATTGAAGAGACAATTAGATATTTTTCTAATGTAGAAGTATTGATGCTAAGATTTTTTTCTGTTAACAGGACTTGCAGTAATGATTTTGTTAATTCCATTAAATGCTGCCATCTCTGTCAAACAACGTAACATGCAGACAGCTCTGATGAGATACAAAGATGCTAGACTGAAGTTAATGAATGAAGTTCTCAGTGGTATTAAGGTATGGACAAGATAGTGTATCACAGAAATTATGAAGTCCTCTTGTTTTTAGATATGAATGGATTAGACATATTTTATAATAGGGAGATGTGGTATGATTGCCAATGAGACAACTATCCACTAGAGTTCAAATAAGTAGATGTAAGCTATTTTAGGTCACCATACAGCCTTCAACAATGAGAAAAACCCATACTGTGTGGTCAAGACATATTTTAGAATAAGGAGATGTGGTATGATTGCCAATGAGACAACTATCCTCTAAGAGTTCAAATAAGTAGATATAAGCAATTATAGGTCACCATATGGCTTTCAACAATGTGAAAAACCCATACCGTATAGTCAGCTAGAAAAAGCCCTGACATGAAAAAGTGAAACAATTAGAAAGAGAAAACTAACGGCCTAATTCATAACAAAACAATTTACGAAAAATATATATGACAGACATAAACCAATGACAACCAATGATTTACAGCCTCCTGACTAGGAACAGGCACATAAAGAATGTGGTTTGTTTATGTATTTTGCTATATACCAAATTTAGATTTAAGATCATTGTAGAAAAAATATGCTGTACATATTTACATTTACTGTCTGTAATTATAGTGAACCAATAATGGGATGCCTACAATATCGTCTTGAATCTTTGTAGGTTTTGAAACTGTATGCTTGGGAACAATCATTCCAGCAGAAAATTATAGACATCAGAAACAAAGAACTGGGTATTCTGAAGAGCTATGGCTACCTCCAGGCATTTAGTACCTTCTCCTTCACTTGTGCTCCTTTTCTGGTAAGATTTTTACATTAGATTGATTAGCACTTCTTGATTCAAATAGCGTCATTGACACTTATTATTGGGTACTGACATGAAAATATGGATTTTTTTTGCCCCCAACGTAGCGGAGGGGGCATTAAGTTTTACCCTTGTCTGTCTGTACGTCCGTCCGTATGTCTGTCCATACATACGTACATCCCAAAATTGGTTTCCGTTCTCTAACTTAAGTTTGCCTCAACCAAATGTTATGAAACTTATACACAATGCTTATTACCACAAAACACGGATCAAGTTTGAATTTCTGTGGCGTCACTTTTATCGTTCTAGAGTTATGCCCCTTTACAAATGGAAAAATTGCTGAAATATTCGTTTCTGTTCTCTAACTTTAGTTTGCCGCAACTAAATGTTATGAAACTTATGCACAATGCTAATTACCAGAAAACACAGATCAAATTTGAATTTTTGTGGCGTCACTTTTACTGTTCTAGAGTTATGCCCCTTTACAAATGGAAAAATTGCTGAATTTTTCGTTTCTGTTCTCTAACTTAAGAGTGCCTCAACTAAATGTTATGAAACGTATACACAATGCTTAGATCAAGTACAAATTTGGGTAGCGTCACTTTTACAGTTTTTGAGTTATGTCCTTTTATAACGTTATATGCAAGTGGGAGCATCATCTGTGTCCCATGGACACATTCCCCATTTATTTTATTAAAATTTGGAAATCATTTTAAAGTAAGTAATGTAATAATAATAATAATAATAATAATAATAATAATGATAACTTTATTTAAAAGAGGTTGACTCAATTATCATTCACTAATCTACATTGAGGCCCTCACAAAAAACATACAGAACAAATATTACAGATATTACAATTTTAGAACATATATCTAAACTTTCATGCTAGATGATTGTCTGTAGAACAAGAAAAACAAAATAATACATTCTACACAAACATTAAAAGACATGATAGAGTTTGAGAGTTGTTACATATCATTTATAGTTAAAAAATCTACACATTTTCTTTTAAAAATTCCTGAGATTCTATCTCTCCTGCATAGCTCTGATTCCTTGTCACTTCTTGTCTTTATCTTTCGTCTTATTTGTATTTATCAGCACTACAACATTTGTATTAGGCTTTGGACTATTACATATTTTGGTCTTCAGCATAACTCAAGATATGTTAGTTGTCAAATATGCATCTAGTGCAGTAAAATTGGTATTGTTAATGTTTCATCATAAGAAACTGTAAAAATTAAATACAAATGAGACTACATGAAATGTATTTTATAGCATCTATTTTAAGGCCCTTTTCAATTCAAAAGAATCACTGAATTGTCAAGTTGACAAATTTGATGTCATACAAATCTTATTTACAATTCTGAATGCTTTCATTGTCCCTCTTTTACACAATGCATACATAAATACTGTGTACAATATTATGTTAGTTTTGAATTAGTTCTGTGTATTTCTTTTTTAAATCCCCAAAATAAAAATCTGTCAAATGTTATCTTTACAATGTACCAGCTTCCAGTTGTACATTTTTATTGTGTTGGTACATTTTGCAAAGCCAAAGATATTTCATAAAATATTTCTTCATTGTTGAGTATATTTATAGCAAAATTGACCATTTGCATGAGGTAAGATAATTTTAGACATTACTGGACTGAAGTGACTTATCTTATTACAAAACTAGTGTTACTTTTATAAACATATTAAACTTGTATGCAAATTTGTCCACCATTACTTAAAACCACACAAGTTCACTGAAAATGTTGACTCACAATTTAAAAAATTAAACGTCATAATTAAAAAGTGATTGTTGTATGACGTCAGAAGGTTATTAGTAAACAGATCTAGAGTCAATCAGAGACAAAGTTCAGCTAAATACCCAAAGTGTAAATACAACTATTATGAAATGATATACATGTATGCATGAAAATATTTTGAACATTATATTTCAGGTAACACTTGCCTCATTTGCCACCTATGTACTGATATCAGATGAGAATTACCTGGACGCACAAAAAGCTTTTGTTTCCTTGTCGTTGTTTAATATACTCAGGTTTCCCATCAATCTACTACCCATGATGATCTCTTATGTTATACAGGTAGATAATATATTAAGATTCCCAATAGGCTGTTTTGTAAATTATAAACCTCATTTGATTTTATTTATAATATTGGTCAAGGCCTTGAAGGCTGCTAGTGGGAAGTAGACTACCTTGACCTATAATGGTTTTACTTTTACAAAGTGTGACTTGGATGAAGAGTTGTCTCATTGGCACTCATACCACATCTTCTTATATCTATCTATATAAGAACTAAGATTTGTCATTACTCCTAATCACAGTTTTTAAAACTGTTGTGTTTGTCAGTCATGACCTTTAATTTCATTTTTGACCATCTAATTGCAGGTATACAACTATCACATAATTTAGAAAAAAAATTAGTTTAAGGTGATCTTTTTGACTAAACACATTCCCTAGCAGAGGCATACCACTTTGTTTGCATAATTACAAATATGTGCATATGCTCAGGTGTGAAATTTAGAAATATGAATTAGAAAGATTTCAAGATGAAAAATAAGTTATACAAAGTATTTTATGTTATCTCGAGTATTTACTTGAAGAAGTAACTAGAAAGAACTGCTCAGGTCAAGAATATGTACACAGATTTCACATATTCAGTCTCTTACATATGACAGACTATCTTTGTCTTGTCAATATACAGAAAATGTGTACTTTAAAACAATAGTAAAGTTTCTAATCAGAGTTTGATTGCATTAATACAGAGCAAAATGCAAACATAAGTCCACTGATGTTCCACACTTCAAATGGTTCACTGTCAGTTAACGGAACTCTTAAAATTTGCTGTTATAAAATTTTTGAATTTATTTTAAATAAAGGAATATATTTTCCTCAAGCAAATCTCTGATTCCTTTTCCAGATTATACTTTAGGTCCTTTTTGGTTTTATCAGCTCATCAAGATTTTTATAAGTTATGGTTTTTGTCTCGCCTTGACGGAGTCAAAAAGCGAGACATAGGTATGCTGTTTCCGGCGGCTGCAGCGTCAACAATGTATTAGTTTTTGATTAGGTCTAGTTTAAGGTGAACCACTAGTGGTTGGTCAATGGTATTTGGTATGCAGTTGTATTAGCACTGGCACATCTCATTTCCATGGAGATTATTTGGCCTTGCCCCCTCAGTCATGGTCTATTGACTTTGAAACTTTTGCTTAGTTTACATGTATTAGTTTGTGATTAGGTCAGATTATGGGGAACCACTAGTGGTAAGTCAATGATATTTGGTATGCAGTTGTATAAGCATTGGCATATCTCATTTCCATGGAGATTATTTGACTCTGCCCCCTCAGTCATGGTCTATTGACTTTAAAACTTTTGCTTAGTTTGTGATTAGGTCAGTTCAAGGGGAACCATTAGTGGTAGGCCAATGTTAATTGGTATGCAATTGTATAAACATTAGCACATCCCATTTCCATGGAGAATATATGGTCCCGCCCTCTCAGTCATGGTCTATTGACTTTGAAACTTTTGCTTAGTTTACATGTATTAGTTTGTGATTAGATCAGTTTAAGATGAACCGCTAATGTTAAGTCAATGACATTTGGTATGCAAATTTATTGGCATTTGCAAGTCTCGTTTCCCTGGAGATTATATAGCTCCACCCCCTCATCATGGTTCATTAAATTTGAAACTTTTACATAGTTTACAAATCAATGTTTGTGTTTAGGTTTGTTGAAAGGGAACGACTGATGATAAATCTATGGTATTTGGTATGCAGTTGTATTAGCATTGGCACATCTCATTTCCATGGAGATTGTTTTGCCATGTAACTTCAGTCATGGTTCATTGACTTTGAATATTTGCATAACTTACATGTTAGAGTATTGCTATTTTAATTTCAACATTTGCATTATCAAAAGTACAAAAAGGCAAGACATATCTCTGTGTTAACGGTTTATTTCAAATATATTGGCCTCGAGCATCACTGAATTGTTGAAATATTCATGTGGTGGAGTAAAATGGTACCGTGAATGTTATTTTCAATGTAAGAGTAAATGGAAGTTACTGGAATCCTTATCAAAAGTAATTGTTCATTGCCCTTGATAGGTTACAATGCCTTTAGTTACAGAGTCTAAATAGATGAAAAACAGGATAGAAAAAAAGATGTCCAGCTAGATCAAATCTTATTTGGATTGATTGATTAGTGCTTCCTTACTTTAATATTTGGCAAATATTTTATGCATATTTAGAATGAGAACAAATTAGAAATTTATATAAAAGATAGGTTGTGCAAGGAAGGGCGGTTTTTGACTGTAATTATGGATAGGGGCAGAAATTTTGCCTTGCAATAGGCCTTTGTATCCACCCCTCACAGAGTTGTTGCAAGGGTTCTTTAATATGTAGAAAGTGTGGCACTCAATCCACCAGAGGCATCAGATTTAACATCCCCAGTTCGACTGTGGAGCTGTGAGTTTATACATCCCGCACAGCTAAACAGACACCCCACTTTAGCAAGGGTTTTTCTGCCAAACAGGAGAAGTCTAGGAATGACCATATTTCTACACAAATAAACCCTTGGGTTAACCTTTTTTGAAACCCTGCTGCTAACCTTACACTTCATATGACTTGTAAAATAAATTCAGAATTAAGTATCAGCAGATTGTTTTTATAAATAAACAAATTACAAGAAAGTCAAGAAAAAGCCATTTAGGATGTAAGGACCTCTGTGACCAGTTAAAATAAACAAATTGAATTCTGCTCCAACGAACAGTCTATTATTATATTGGTCTAATTAGACATGTTAAAAAGATATTTTATCTTTGCATCATACAGAAAAGTTCAATGATATAGTGAGCTCAATACTACAAACTATCCGAAAGACTGCAAACATATTTTCATATAGCACTAACAGCAAATATATTTTCTTTATGTTCTCAGCTGAACGTATCTATTACAAGATTGAGCAAGTTTTTGAAGAATGGTGACCTTGACCCTGATAATGTTCAACACAGACCATTAGAAGGTAAATCTCTAGACATAGATATTTTTTTTATAGTTTGTATGTCTACTTTGAAGTATCAGATTTCTTACTTGTACTTTATGTAGATCTCTCTGTTATTTATAAAACTTGGTAATTGTATAAAATCCTTGAGTTTCCAAAATAACATCATAATCTATTCTTTTGATAATTTTTAACTGGGTTTTCTGAAGGAAAAAAACAATTATTGAATTGGTGCAGTACAATGGGCAGGCTGCTCCAGGCTGGCTGCTGCCAACAGTTTCGAGGCATTGACTTATGAACTGTTCAACCAAAGCTTTTCAAATTTTGATATGTTGATACTACATTTATATTACAAAATGGAGGTCAATTTTGATATTGACAATTTTCACTTTTACTGTTCAGGAGTTCAAAATACCAAAAAAACATAGTTTGCTGTCAATTTGACAGCTCATTCCTTGTTGAATGATATTGTGATATTGTTCAGTCTATGAACAATACAAAACGTACATTCTGTATGTTTTTTTTCTTTTCAAGCCAGGGGTTAAGGATATTATAAGTATGATAATTATAATACAGATGTACATTTATTTGTTAATAGGTGTAGCAATTAAAGTGGAAGGTGGAACATTCAGCTGGGACAAAGAACTTCAACCAGCCTTGAAGGAGTAAGATTTGATAACTTTGTTATAGTCTTATAGATAATCTTATTTATTTTGTGTTATGTTTTTATTTGTTTCTATATTGACAGCATATGCAAAGGGGGGGGGGGGATTGGTGGGGTGTGTGCCTCCATCATAATCTGAGCATGTACTAGTCTGAAAGAAAATCACAAGGTGAATACTAAAGAATACCATATGGACCATGAAGCTTTATTTGATTGATTGATTGATTGGTGTTTAACGCCACTGTCAACACTATTGTGCTATTTCGTGGCAGTCATTTTTATACGACCGTATGGTCGTATATTGGTATGACGTTGGCATCGTCGTCGCCGTTGTCGTCCGAAGACTCTAACTTTAGTTTAAGTGAATGGATCTCTATGAAATTTTACCATAAGGTTCAATACCACAAAAGGAAGGTGGGGATTGATTTTGGGGGTTATGGTACCAACAGCTAAGGAATTAGGGGCCAAAAATAAGCATTTTTGTAACTTCCAGACATAACTTGTGTGTTAGTGTATGGATCTCTCTGACATTGTACCACAAGGTTCCATATCACAAAGGGAATGCTGGGATTGATTTTGGGGGTAATTGCCTCCAAATTTTAGGAATTAGGGGTAAAAAAGGGGCAAAAAACAAGCATTTTTCTAGTTTCATGACAATAACTTGTGTGTAAGTGTATGGACCTCTCTGACATTGTACCACAAGGTTCCATATCACAAGGGGAATGCTGGGATTGATTTTGGGGGTAATTGCCTCCAAATTTTAGGAATTAGGGGCCAAAAAAGGGCAAAAAACAAGCATTTTTCTAGTTTCATGACAATAACTTGTGTGTAAGTGTATGGATCTTTATGAAATTGTACTACAAGGTTCCATATCACAAAGGGAAAGCTGGAATTGAGTTTGGGGGTAATTGCCCAAAACGTTTAGGAATAAGGGGCCAAAAATAAGCATTTTTCTAGTTTCCAGACAATTACTTGTGTTCAAGTGTATGGATCTCTCTGAAATTGTACTGCAAGGTACCATACCACAAAGGGAAGGCTGGGATTGATTTGGGGGTAATTGCCTCAAAATTTTAGGAATAAAGCGCCATAAAGGGGCAAAAAAACAAGCATTTTTCTAGTTTCACGACAATTACTTGTGTGTAAGTATATTGATCTTTATGAAATTCTACTACAAGGTTCCATATCACAAAGGGAAAGCTGGGTTTGAGTTTGGGGGTAATTGCCCTAAATGTTTAGGAATAAGGGGCCAAAAAGGGGCCAAAAAACAAGCATTTTTCTAGTTTCCAGACAATAACTTGTGTTCAAGTGTATGGATCTCTCTGAAATTGTACTGCAAGGTACCATACCACAAAGGGAAGGCTGGGATTGAGTGTCGGGGTGATGAATCATAAGGGGGTTCAAAAAATTTAGGGGGGTGGATTTTTTTTCCCTTTTTTTTCTTTAAAATTTTCCATTTTAAATTGGTTATTTCTGATTTATATATAAAAGCAAATAATAATGATATGGTTTGAATAGGTAAATTAAAATTTTTTAAGTTCTTAGACCACATTCATTCTGTGTCAGAAACCTATGCTGTGCCAAATATTTAATAACAATCCAAATTCTGTGTTGCATCAAGCTTGAATGTTGTGTCCATACTTGCCCCAACTGTTCAGGGTTCGACCTCTGCGGTCGTATCAAGCTGCGCCCCAGCAGAGCATTTTATTTATTGGTGGAGGAAGCCCGAGTGCCGGAGAGAACCACTGACCTTCGGTTGGAAACCTGACAATCCTAGTCAATTAAGACTGGAGTCAAGTGCACCTGCCCCATGCGGGATTTGAACTCACAACCTCAGTGTTAACAGGCTAGTGATACAGTAGTTCGACTACTTAGACCACTCGGCCACCGAGGCCCAAGCTTTAGTTGATGCAGGTACAAAATCTAAATTACCACTTTTACACATACTATGTATTCATTTATTTTAATGGATACCAATTTCCATGGATTGTGGAAAACTTACATAATATATATATTTGATTTTTGGGTTTTTGCCAAGATCTGCATACAAGCCTTTCTAATTAGTTGAACATTTATTTTGTGGTTCAATGGCATTCATGAAAATTGTTATCCTACAAACATAATGAATCCACAGTACTCCTTCTGTCAAACCATGAAAATTGGTATCCTACAAACTTAATGAATCCACTGTACTCCTTCTGTCAAACCATGAAAATTGGTATCCTACAAACATAATGGATCCACAGTACTCCTTCTGTCAAACCATGAAAATTGGTATCCTACAAACATAATGAATCCACAGTACTCCTTCTGTCAAACCATGAAAATTGGTATCCTACAAACTTAATGAATCTACAGTACTCCTTCTGTCAAACCATGAAAATTGGTATCCTACAAACATAATGAATCCACAGTACTCCTTCTGTCAAACCATGAAAATTGGTATCCTACAAACATAATGGATCCACATTACTCCTTCTGTCAAACCATGAAAATTGGTATCCTACAAACATAATGAATCCACAGTACTCCTTCTGTCAAACCATGAAAATTGGTATCCTACAAACTTTCCTTCTGTCAAACCATGAAAATTGGTATCCTACAAACTTAATGAATCCACTGTACTCCTTCTGTCAAACCATGAAAATTGGTATCCTACAAACATAATGGATCCACAGTACTCCTTCTGTCAAACCATGAAAATTGGTATCCTACAAACATAATGAATCCACAGTACTCCTTCTGTCAAACCATGAAAATTGGTATCCTACAAACTTAATGAATCTACAGTACTCCTTCTGTCAAACCATGAAAATTGGTATCCTACAAACATAATGAATCCACAGTACTCCTTCTGTCAAACCATGAAAATTGGTATCCTACAAACATAATGGATCCACATTACTCCTTCTGTCAAACCATGAAAATTGGTATCCTACAAACATAATGAATCCACAGTACTCCTTCTGTCAAACCATGAAAATTGGTATCCTACAAACTTTCCTTCTGTCAAACCATGAAAATTGGTATCCTACAAACTTAATGGATCCACAGTACTCCTTCTGTCAAACCATGAAAATTGGTATCCTACAAACATAATGAATCCACAGTACTCCTTCTGTCAAACCATGAAAATTGGTATCCTACAAACTTAATGAATCCACAGTACTCCTTCTGTCAAACCATGGAAATTGGTATCGTACAAACATAATGAATCCACAGTACTCCTTCTGTCAAACCATGAAAATTGGTATCCTACAAACATAATGAATCCACAGTACTCCTCCTGTCAAACAAAGCCTTTTCTAACCAAGAACATTTATTACAAAACAATAACTTGCATACTTACAAGATGTTAAACAAATTAAATATAATACAGCTCCACATGACATGGAAAGTTCAAAACATGTTTGATATTTATAGATAATTTAAGAAGGACTCTTAGCGGATACTATTGTTGCTATACTTATTTACATTCATTCAAATACTGGTACCTGAACATTGTTACTATACTTATAAACAATACATTCAAATACTGGTACCTGAACATTGTTACTATACTTGTAAACAATACATTCAAATACTGGTACCTGAACATTGTTACTATACTTGTAAACAATACATTCAAATACTGATACCTGAACATTGTTACTATACTTATAAACAATACATTCAAATACTGGTACCTGAACATTGTTACTATACTTGTAAACAATACATTCAATTACTGGTACCTGAACATTGTTACTATACTTGTAAACAATACATTCAAATACTGGTACCTGAACATTGTTACTATACTTGTAAACAATACATTCAAATACTGGTACCTGAACATTGTTACTATACTTATAAACAATACATTCAAATACTGGTACCTGAACATTGTTACTATACTTATAAAACAATACATTCAAATACAGGTACCTGAACATTGTTACTTTACTTATAAAACAATACATTCCCTGAACATTGTTACTATACATGTACTTATAAAACAATACATTCAAATACTGGTACCTGAACATAATAACTATACTTATAAACAATACATTCAAATACTGGTACCTGAACAAGTAAATTGTGGCAAATTTCTTGTGAAGAAAGCTACATGAATTTCATGCATGATATGTAAGAGATCCACATGATATGTAAGAAATCCACATGATATTTAAGTGATCCACATGATATTGAAAGAAGGTTGACATATGTTGTCTCATGTGTAAAACCAGCTAAGGGATATATGATTATTTCAAACAAAATTGATGTCCAATTTATGTGAATTTTAGATGCAAATAATTTATGTGAGTGGAACTTTGTGTATATTTCAGCATAGATTTAGAGGTTAAGGAAGGTAAACTTGTAGCAGTTGTGGGAACAGTAGGAGCAGGGAAATCATCTCTTATCTCTGCCTTTCTTGGAGAAATGGAGAAACTTAATGGCAATGTTAATGTTAAGGTTAGTAATGGGGCCTGGGGAGGGGAAAAAATTAAGAAATAGTCAATGCAAGCAAACATAGTTAGTTACTAAACTAAAAACAAAATTTGAAGGAAAACAAAAACATTGGGTCTAATTATTTTGTCCGTGGATCAGGTATAATATAAGGTGCTTCAGTGATTTTCAGAGTGCTGGGATACAGCAGATGAGCTGACTTGTAAGTTTTTATGGTGATGGCCAAAAACAAAAAAATTTTGTAATTAGGTTTAATAATCAAACCAACGCTTCAAAGTAGAGATTGGTGGATATTCTTTTTTAATTTTGTCCACCTTTTTATCCTGTTTACCAAATACTTGAATAATTTTACCTATATTAATGGCCATGTATTGAATTTTGATTGCATTTTCTCAGGAACTTAAATCAATGCTTTATGAAATTTGGAATTGAGCTTCATGTGAGCATGCTATAAATACATATTTCTGATAATCTAAATCTTTTTGACTAAACTTATTAGGCGCAAACAACTGAAATTTAAGAAAATAACTTTAAATAGACCAATCAATGTCTGGTACAAAATAGTTGACCTGTCGCCTGAACAGGTAAATTTTAGCTGTCAGATAACTAATTAACCTTGATTATAATTTGATGGTATTAAAGTAGGGTTAAATGACAAACCCATGTTATATGTCTGTTTCAGGTTCGGCACAACAAGTCAAAAATATGATTTAACGGTGAAGTCCAGACAATACGACCTTTTGAAAGCCCTGCTTTAAAGACATAGAACAGCAGTGTTATCAATTGATGAAATTTACTTTTATTCTTTCCATAAAAAACAGAAAAAATATGTGCACATTCAAATCTACACAAATTATTTCTGTTATAGGGTCAGACATGAATAGCTTTTCAAAGTGAATTTCTATTGTTAAAATATTCAGACTGCCACTTTTCGAGAACTCTGTTAAAATCCTAAATGCCATCATTTTGTAAGCGTTCTTAAACAAGGAGACATAAGATAATTGTATTTTATATTTTGTTGCCAGGGTTCAATAGCCTATGTGCCACAGCAAGCGTGGATACAGAATGCCACTGTTAGAGATAATATATTATTTGGTAAAGAGATGGACGAGTGTAAATATAACAATGTTGTGGAGTCGTGTGCTCTTAAGTCAGACTTTGAAATACTGACAGGTGGAGATCTGACAGAGATTGGAGAAAAGGTATTATTAGTATACATTGTCATATGGGGTTAAATATTGTATCCATATCCAACAAAACACAATTGTTTGGGATTGATGTAAAAAAAAAACATACATTAGTTTTATTATATATTTTATAAAATGTACTGTGAATTCATTTATTTTTGTGGATACTCAATTTTCTTAGATTGAAGAAAAATGTATTTTTGTGGCTATTTGATTTCAGGGTTTTGTCAAAGACTGCCTGTATATACAAGCCTATAGAAAATTTATATTTTGTTGAACATTTAAATTTGTGTTTTGCCTATACCCATGAAATGCATGATAAATTGGCATCCCACGAATAATAATGATTCCACAGTAAAAGATATTCATGTGATCACATGTGATTTTGTGAAACATGTTAAATTTCACAACTCAAATTATTGTAAACAAACTTGAAGTTATGACTAAAGGGAAATAATTCATTATTTTAAATTGCATGTTTGAATAATTTTCCCAATTGAAATTTTACCAAACACAAGTCTGAATAGTACTAATACTTAACATTATCATTTAACAAAAATTCAACTATATCAATATCTCCATCAAGGGAATACAATTTTCCTGACTCCACAATTTTTCATATCATTATTGGACAGGGGCATTAAATGTTACCCTTGACCTTCCATCATCCCATTTTTATTTCCGCATTTTAACTTAAGGATGTATTCTTCTGACGTTCTAGTCTTGTTGAAATCTCGTTCTGGAATTATTTCCAAAATATATGATACAAGTGGAAAATATAATGAATTTAAAAAATGTTATAATCAAACTTAACTCTGTGAAAAAATTGTGTATTTACAATGAGTAGTTTTTGAGAAATCAATTTTTCAAATTGTATTACCAATCAAGTCAGTCTTTTTAGCCAAAATTTTGAGAAAATGGGTGAGGGGTACAAGAAATGATTTTACCAGAAACATGTACATCCCATATCACTTTTTTCTTTTCAAATTTCTTAGATATGTATTTTTTCAATCATTTATAACAAAGAAGTTGAAATAATATGCATTTTGTTCTTAAAACAGAGAAAAATCACAAATTTACAAAATTGACAGCATGGTAAATTTGACACAAAAAAAGCATCAAAATATGATAAAACTTTCTTATATTAACACCTACCTATAGTTTTTTAAGTTAAATTTAATCAAATTGGTCTACTTCATCTTTATTGAAAGTATGAAAAAAAGTTTAATTGTGGAACAATGATTTTTTTCACGATAATAGCCCAAAAATGGTAAAATTTGATGAAAAATGGGAAAATCATCAAAATTGGGTACTTTCAAAGGGCCATAGCAAAAAAGAAGTGCACCACCATATGATTTTTTCTTCACCAATTATTTTTTTACAGTCATATAAACCCAAAAAATCAGGTTAAGAAAAAAAGTTTAATTCTAGAAATTTTTGGCTCCTCAGAGGTGTACATCCTTAAGTTTACCTATGGCAATTTAATGAAACTCATACAGAATGCTAAAAACCGCAACACACAAACAAAGTTTGAATTTGAATAGTGAGTCATTTACTGCACTTCAATAATAGTTTGGCCATTGGTTTCCAGGAAGATCAAAATCAGTTGAGTTGGTACATTTACATGGAATTAATTTTGGACAAAATCATAAGATCTGACTAAGCTTGAAACATGTCAGTGTAAGATAATGAAGATGGTTGATAATAAATATTAAAGCAGGCAATTAGTTTAAGTGGCCTACCAATTTAACAAGTTAGCTTGGCTTTTGTTGTATATAATATGTGTTTTACAGGGAATTAATTTGAGTGGTGGACAGAAACAGCGAGTAAGCTTGGCGAGAGCTGTATACAATAATGCTGATGTTTATATGTTAGATGATCCACTAAGTGCTGTAGATTCACATGTAGGAAAACATATCTTCAAGAATGTGATTGGTCGAGAAGGATTATTACAGAATAAGGTGAACAAGATTTTACGGTGTAGTTGTTGTTCTTGAAGGCTTATAAGGCAAATGAGCAAAACCTCATATATTTATGTACATTCACAAATTAATGCATGCATTTATTATTGTGAATCACCAAATAATTGTAAAAATGTGATGGCAAAACTTTTGTGAAGGAAATTGCTACTGAAATTTTTTATTATTTCAAACTTGATAATGTCACATTTTTCCCATTAATAAAAACATCAAAATAATTTTTGAGTTTACGTAATTTTAAACTGATTATTGGTACAAAAAAAAATATGTATTATTTTTATCTGTTGTTATGGATAATTATGAACAAATACTATATAATTGTAATGTTTACTTCTATGAGAAGCATTTAGCTTTTAGATGCAAGAGCGGAGACTTGTTAAATCAGGGTATTTACAATATTCTGGGATAACGAGATACTGTATCTTGCTGACTATTTACTTTACAAACCAGCATGCTAAAAATCTGGTTTAGCATGTCAGTCAAGTACAAAACAAAGTACTTAGCATAAAAATTAGATAGATATTTTGCTCCATCCAACTGTTTTTTTATGGTCTAATATATATATAGTTTTTGGGTTTTCAAGTGATCTCTTTCAATATATTTGTATTTTAGCAAGTTTTTAAATAATTTTTTTTCAGGAAAATCTGTACCAGACAAAAATTTTAAATTGAACAAAACAGAAAGTCAATATATTGTATGTTATAACTTTAAATATCAACAGGAATTTCATAATAAGAAAGAGTATACATGTATGGGGTAAAGTTGAAGAAGATAATTTCAAATAAGTTCAAATATTTTGACAATGTTTCCATGAGTTATGGGACTTTCACCATGAATAATATTTGGCCTACTATATCATAATGGCATTCTAAGACCTTTTGCAATACTCTTGCCTCTGAAATTGTTTGTTTATTTTGGTCACTTCTTAGTGTAAATTTAAATGAAAATTTAGTATTATGCCTAAATGTTAACAGCATTCCCCAAGTATTCAAAAGGACCAATTTCCATTGATATGTCAAGAATAAGGGAAATAATTCAAAAAGCTTCTAATTTCAATGAAATATGTCTTCTCAAAAATTTAATGTATTATGAGTGGTGGGGGACATTTCAATATGGCATAACTGTCTTTTATATATTTTAGAGGAGGGTTTTGAGAACACATGTAAGATAAATTACTGCAGGATTTTATTGAACTGTTAAATATTTTAAAAAAGTAATTTGTTAAAACATACAATACAATACAATACAATAATGCTATATAAAAACACTTTGTCAACTTCACATGTGAAACAAGAGGTACACATATACAAATTACATTCACTTACGACCATAGAGAGAAATAAAATAACTCTAAAATGGAATATATAATATTTACTATACTTTATAATACTTTAACTAGCTTTGAAACAAAAAAGATAAATTTTTTAGGATCTTTACATTACCCAATAATAGTAATCTTTTCATTTTGCTGCGCTGGGATATTTTACATAGTACTCTGAAATGTGTTGATTTCTGATATTTGTTACTAAGATGGAATTGCATTTGAATAAGTAATGGTATTCATTACCAGTAGCATTCCAACACATTTGACATGTTACTAGTCCCCTACCAACAAAGTCGAAGGGACTTTAGGTTTGCACTCCGTCCGTCCGTCCGTCTGTCTGTCTATCTGTCTGTCTGTCTGTCTATCCATCTGTCGGTCCATCTGTCAGTCCTGCAAATCAGTTTTCCAGAGTATTTTTCTTCGTGCTTGAAGATATTTGATTTGATATTTGGTTTATTGATTTATCATGACAAGTTACAGGTCAAGTTCAATTTTCACGATTTTAGCTTTTCTCTTTGTTCAGTTAAAGCCCTTTCCCTTGAATTAAATTTTTGATGAAATACTTATTAATTAGTAGATTTCTGTTCAAAGGGAAATAACTCATTTTTTAAAAGACAAAATGACATTTTGGATTTTATTCCTTTTCTTTGATAAATTGTTTGAAGAATTTAGTGGTAGGTTTGTTTGTCATACTTGAAGATATTGATTTGATAATTAGTATATAGTTTTATCATGACAAGTTACAGATCAAGTTGGAATTTTGTTCCAGTATGGTCTTTGGATATAGAAAATTCACTTAAATAATCAGTTTTCAACAGTTTTTTTCGTCATGCTTGAAGATTTTGACTTGATATTTTTATGTAGTTTACACCATGACAAGTTATAGATCAAGTTAGAATTTTGTTCCATTACAATGAATTTGTAACCGGTAGGGACTATGTATTGCCATGCAATACTCACAGAATGCTTGTTAAACATACATTACAATGGTTTTTTTTGCTATTTGTTTCAGACTAGAGTTTTGGTGACACATGGTATCCATTGGTTACCAATGGTTGACACTGTTGTCGTTATGTCTGATGGTGTAATATCAGAGATGGGTTCCTATGAGGAGTTAATGAGCCATGAAGGACCATTTGCACAGTTCCTAAAGGCTTACCTCATCCAGAAAGCAGAGACTGAGGACGATGAAGAAGAGGAAGAGGAAGACCCAGAAAGTAGGTCAAGAAGTTGTTTATTTTAATATCACTATTTATAATGATTTGAAAATTCAAGCTAAGCATTGCAAATGAAGATCATTTATGAATGCATGTAGAATATTTATTTGGACAGCTTTGTAGAATTATTTAGCCTTTGCCTTTTCTGACCTTCTAGGTTAAAAAATGAAAATAGCACTTTATAAATCTTATGCATTTGTAGTTCTTTTCTGGATTAAGATCAGGATGGCTCAAAGCCAAAAATTTGCTATGAAAGGATTTTTTTTATGCTTTAAAAAATGCTGAAATCATATGCAAAAATTCCTGAATTTAAGAAGGGCTATAATGTTCAAATTTTTTAAATGATTTTTGGAATCTTAAAATTATATTGAAATTACTTTTTTGAAAAAAAAAAAAAATATTTAGAAAGTCTTCTTATATTATTCTTTTCAGTACAACAGATGAAGAGTAAGATTTTAGAGCGATTAGAATCTGTTACCTCAGATACTGGTACTGCTACTTCAGGAGATGAAAGTAAAGTCAGGAAAAGGTTAGTAATTTGTTGTTATAAAATACTGGTACTTCTGGCATGGATATTCAAATTCAAATCTGGTGGTCAGTATTCCATCACTTTAGATGTTGGCAGCATAATGATAAACATTGTTGTCCCCAGCACAACACATTGCGGTGGAAATAGAAATGCCGGGGGTCCGTCTGTCCAGGCCTGTAAGCCCTCTCACGTGTACAATTCTTACCAGAATTTTATGAAACTTATATCATAGGTTTATATCAGCAATTTCTAGGACAAATTTGAAAATCAGTGCTGATCAATTATTTTTAAAAGAGTAATGCCCCGTGGAAACATTAATTATATGGAAAATTGCATTGTTAGTGTTCTCATTTGTACAATTCTTCCCAGAATTTTATAAAACTTATATCATAGGTTTATATTAGCAATGTCTTTGACGAGTTCGAAAATCAGTACTGATCAATTATTTTTTAAAGAGTTATGCCCCTTGGAAATATTATTTATATGGAAAATTGCATTCATAGCGCTCTCGTGTACAATTCCTGCCAAATTTTTTATGAAACTTGTATCATAAATTTATATCAGCAATGTCTTTGACACTTTCGAAAATATGTGCTGATCAAATAGTTTAAATGAGTTATGGCCCTTGGAAACTTTAATTATAACAGAAATCACATTGCATTTGCTCTGAAGCCTTCATTTCTTCACCTACTGAAGGTCATGGTTCTCTTGGGCAGTCCAGCTTCCTCCACCAATAAAAACTGACCGCCACGAAATAGCACAATAGTGTTGAAAGTGGTGTTTAACACCAATCAATCAATCATTTCTCCAAGATGTTTTTTATTTAAAGTTTTAAATAACCCCAAAAAAGTGTATTTTTTAGTTATTGCCCTTGTACCTTGGATAGATAAAATATGTGCAATGCGGGGAACATTGGAACTTTGTTCTTTTATTTAGATTGATTAGATAAACAATGGTATTTAAGCAAATGGTATTAATACATTATTTATTGCATTTTCAATGTTTTCAATGATTATAATATCACCAGATTTTGTTTTGTTTCCTTCCTCTTATAAGTATTATATAAACAACAAGCAAAATAATATTTGGCTGATTATTTGTCATGGCATTTATTCAACATTATAAAACAACCAACAACAACCAACAACAACCAACAACAACCAACAACAACAAACTGGCAAACAAGTAAAAACTAGATGACAATGGTTCACTGAAGGTAAAAACCAACATTGAATGTAAAATTAATTTCTGGCTGCTGTGCAAAACCACAACAGCTCGAAATGTTACTTGAAAAAAATTGCTGCCAATTGAATTATGTTAATCTTGATATCCAATGCAATTTACTTATAGAACTGAATACCATGATGACAGGCATATTTTTAATAATTAATTTCTGGAATCTCTTTGGCATTTTCAGTATTCATTTTATCTGTTAATGAATGTTGAAGCTTCTGACATTACCAGAAGACCTAAACGGTTCATTCAATACATATTGATATGTTCACCATGCAATCTGAAAAATAAAGTAGGAGATAAAAAATTTATTTATGAAAGGGAAGGAGGGTGGGTTGTAATGTCCTGTTGAAATATAAGCCGGAATCCATGTTTTTAAGAGAATAAAGTCCATGCGTATTATTTAGTATTTTTAAATTTTAAGTTATGTTAAGATTTAAAAGGCTAACCATGAATAAAGGGCTGTACATTTAAAACACAAGACATAAATGTATTTCAATGCAATAAATCAATTTAATTATGAGACCATTAAATTTTAATAACTGTGTTACCCTTGTATCAACGTCCTTTTATTTGTATATAGTTAGTACTATATAATGTGAGTACTATATAACGTGATATATTTTAATGACAAATTATTCAATAGAACTTGTTTACAATAATGAAAGATATGATCAAGTCAATAAAAGTCAAATACAAAAAAATATACTTGTGCTTACAATAGACTTCAAAACGACTACAGCTAGCATCAGAACTACAGTCAAATCTTGTGTCGAAAAACTCGGATGAGTCGAAGTAATTTCTCAGTCCCGGTTTACACAAATCTCATACCATATTTCATGCATTCCAAATTTATGAAGATACACTCGACCTATGAGTCGAACCTCGGATAAGTGGAATACTATGGTAAGGTCCCTTAAACTTCGACACAACAAGGTTAGACTGTAGTAGAAATATAACAAATTTGGATGCTCTCATTCTGTTCTTTAAAACCACTGACTTTCATTGCACTATACTTGTAGAAGTTCAAAGGGTCATTCAAAGAAATCTGCATTGAGCCGTGGAATATCGACATTTGATGCTCTAGAATGTAAACCACTGCCTACTCCCAAAAAAGACAAGAAAGATGTGGAAAAACTGATAGAAGACGAAAAAAGGGAAAAGGGAAAGGTGATTTGTCATATTGTATACATAGATTGAGATGGAAATATAGGACATTTGGCAGGATTGTCCAAAAATATTAAAAAAAAATACCCAAACATGTCTTGTATGAATTTTGTTTGCCTAAAACATGTCTTGTATGAATTATGTTTGCCGAAAGATGTCTTGTATGAATTATGTATGCCGAAAAGATGTCTTGTATGAATTAGGTTTGCCGAAAAGATGTCTTGTATGAATTATGTTTGCCTAGAATATTACTTCAAGTTTCTTAACTTTGGATTAAACCTTACAGTTGCAATGTTTTTATTAAAATGTATCGCAAATCATTGCGATCGGATTGTTATGGCAAAAATAAAAAACTTGCATATTAAATTTTGTATAGCATTATTTGATTATAGCTTTTCTGAAATCATAATAATTAAACCTCACATTTTTGTACATTTTCTGATAATTGCAATAATAAATGCATGCAAACGTTTCTGAATTTACAATACTTGATTGTTAGTTATTTTGTCTTTCTTGTATAAACTAACAACTAGCTTTGTATATCTTTAAATATATAAATTTTCTTTAAGGTTGCCTGGAAAGTATTTATGATGTATCTGAGAGCTATAGGACTAGTGGCCGCATTCTGGATTTTTGTCCTGTACCTGTTGTACCAAGGGGCGTCTATAGCCTCTAATATCTGGTTAAGTCAGTGGACTGATGATAAGCAATTGCAGGACAGGAGTAAAGCTAATACAACTGAGTACAAGGATAGAAATATGATGTTCCTTGGAGTTTATGGTGGTCTTGGAATAGTTCAGGGTGAGTAAACTGAGTACAATGATAGAAATATGTTGTTCCTTGGAGTTTATGGTGGTCTTGGAATAGTTCAGGGTGAGTAATTGAGTACAAGGATAGAAATATGATGGTCCTTGGAGTTTATGATGGTCTTGGAATAGTTCAGGGTGAGAAATTGAGTACAAGGATAGAAATATGATGTTCCATGGAGTTTATGGTGGTCTTGGAATAGTTCAGGGCGAGTAACTGAGTACAAGGATAGAAATATGTTGTTCCTTGGAGTTTATGGTGGTCTTGGAATAGTTCAGGGTGAGAAATTGAGTACAAGGATAGAAATATGATATTCCATGGAGTTTATGGTGGTCTTGGAATAGTTCAGGGTGAGTAACTGAGTACAAGGATAGAAATATGTTGTTCCTTGGAGTTTATGGTGGTCTTGGAATAGTTCAGGGTGAGTAACTGAGTACAAGGATAGAAATATGATGTTCCTTGTTGTTTATGGTGGTCTTGGAATAGTTCAGGGTGAGTAACTGAGTACAAGGATAGAAATATGTTGTTCCTTGGAGTTTATGGTGGTCTTGGAATAGTTCAGGGTGAGAAAGTGAGTACAAGGATAGAAATATGATGTTCCATGGAGTTTATGGTGGTCTTGGAATAGTTCAGGGTGAGTAACTGAGTACAAGGATAGAAATATGTTGTTCCTTGGAGTTTATGGTGGTCTTGGAATAGTTCAGGGTGAGAAATTGAGTACAAGGATAGAAATATGATGTTCCATGGAGTTTATGGTGGTCTTGGAATAGTCCAGGGTGAGTAATTGAGTACAAGGATAGAAATATGATGTTCCTTGGAGTTTATGGTGGTCTTGGAATAGTTCAGGGTGAGTAATTGAGTACAAGGATAGAAATATGATGTTCCTTGGAGTTTATGGTGGTCTTGGAATAGTTCAGGGTGAGAAATTGAGTACAAAGATAGAAATATGATATTCCATGGAGTTTATGGTGGTCTTGGAATATTTCAGGGTGAGTAACTGAGTACAAATATGTTGTTTCTTGGAGTTTATGGTGGTCTTGGAATAGTTCAGGGTGAAACATTGAGTACAAGGATACAAATATATTGTTCCTTGGAGTTTATAGTGGACCAAGAATAGTTCAGGGGGAGTAATTGAGTTCAATGATAGAAATATGTTGTTTCTTGCTGTTTATGGTGGTCTTGGAATAGTTCAGGATGAGTAACTGAGTACAAGGATAGAAATATGATGTTACTTGGAGTTGAAGTGGTCTTGGAATAGTTCAGGGTGAGTAATTGAGTATAAGGATAGAAATATGATGTTCCTTGGAGTTTATGGTGGTCTTGGAATAGTTCAGGGTGAGTAACTGAGTATAAGGATAGACATATGATGTTTCTTGGAGTTGAAGTGGTCTTGGAATAGTTCAGGGTGAGTAACTGAGTACAATGATAGAAATATGATGTTCCTTGGAGTTTATGGTGGTCTTGGAATAGTTCAAGGTGAGTAACTGAGTACAAGGATAGAAATATGATGTTCCTTGTAGTTTATGTTGGTCTTGGAATAGATCAAGGTGAGAAATTGAGTACAAGGATAGAAATATGTTGTTTCTTAGAGTTTATGATGGTCTTGGAATAGATCAGGGTGAGAAATTGAGTACAAGGATAGAATTATTTTGTTTCTTGCTGTTTATGGTGGTCTTGGAATAGTTAAGGGTGAGTTACTGAGTACAAGGATAGAAATATGATGTTCCTTGGAGTTTATGGTGGTCTTGAAATAGTTCATGGTGAGTAATTAAGTACAAGGATGGAAATATGATATTTCTTGGAGTCAAAGTATTATTGGAATAGTTCAGGGTGAGTAACTGATTCTAAAGATAGAAATATGATGCATGCATGTTGTATGGCCATAAAAGGCTAAAATACCTTATAATGTCAATTTAAGAGCTGAAATTTCCCATAAACAGAATTGTTCATCCAAAAAAGATGATTAAACATGATTACTGACATCAAATATGACTAATTTTCATTGGAATAGGTACAACTTCTAAAAATTGAATTTCTGATGATTCTCTGTAATAGGAAGTACACCACTAATTCATGGCCCCGTTGCTTTCTATGTTAAATTCCTCAATTTCAAGCAGGCACAGCTCATTTGTTTTAAGTTCAAATAAAGTGACAATCATTGTATGTCAAAGTAACACTTTATGGTGTCTTGTACTGAAAAAATCAACATACCTTTAATGGCATATAAGAAAGAACTGGTTCCCGGAACTTCGGATGTACCAAAACTGGTACTTCAGATCTGACAAACAGGCAAAATGTACCCTCTTTTTTAAATTTGATGCAGTTTTTTTAATATTCAAAATTATAAGTCAAAAAGTGTTCTACAATGATTACCAGTCATTCAGCTTTCATTTGATACCAAAAAAGCCTAAATATTCTACATATTTTGAAAGTTACACTCATGCGTAGGAACTATTTTGTGTTAAATATGTACTACTTTCTGGTATGTGCTTTCTGGCCGGGCCCGAATTAGTGGTGTTACACCTTTAGGAATTTGGGGCCAAAAAACAAGCATTTTTCTAGTTTCCAGACAATAACTTGTGTTCAAGTGTATGGATCTCTCTGAAATTGTACTGCAAGGTACCATACCACAAAGGGAAGGCTGGGATTGAGTTTGGGGGTGATGAATCATAAGGGGGTTCAAAAAATTGGGGGGGGGGGGCTTTTTTTTCCCTTTTTTCCTTTTTTTTTCTTTTAAATTTTCCATTTTAAATTGGTTATTTCTGATTTATATATAAAAGCAAATAATAATGATATGGTTTGAATAGGTAAATTAAAAAATTTTAAGTTCTTAGACCACATTCATTCTGTGTCAGAAACCTATGCTGTGTCAAATATTTAATCACAATCCAAATTCAGTGCTGTATCAAGCTTGAATGTTGTGTCCATACTTACCCCAACTGTTCAGGGTTCGACCTCTGCGGTCGTATCAAGCTGCGTCACCATAACTACCATTATTTAACTTATACTTCCGGTTAAACCTCTCACCACAAGATTC
Organism: Mytilus californianus; assembly: GCF_021869535.1. NCBI lineage: Eukaryota > Metazoa > Mollusca > Bivalvia > Mytilida > Mytilidae > Mytilus > Mytilus californianus. The sequence goes on from NW_026262701.1 coordinate 86,614,761, forward strand.
ATATTTCACTGTCATATTTCTTTGCATAATTGTCCTGATGATGCCTATCGATTAGGTGAAACATGTAGACCAAAATAAACAGATAACTTGTGGTAAAAACTTGAGTGTTGTTGTCTTTATTGTCGAATATTCATTTTTTTCAAGATGACTGTGAATACCTAGCGGTATCCACTCGTTCACCACTTCAGGTGTTGGTTCACTTATATTTTTTCTTTTTATTTTTAGGTATAATGGTTCTGATTTACTCCCTTGTTGCCATACTACGACAGGTCAGAGCTTCAGCACAACTCCATTACGACATGTTAAACAATATAATGAAAGCTCCAATGGCCTTCTTTGATACAACACCAGTCGGTAGAATTGTAAATAGATTTTCCAGTGATGTTGCAACCATAGACAGCATGTTACCGATGAACTTTAGGATGTTTCTAGGCACAGTAATTGGCACACTGAGTACATTGGTTGTCATATCCTACAGTACACCCATATTTTTGACTGTTGTGTTACCACTGGCCATTGTATATTACCTCATGCAGGTAGGTAAAGGTGTTGTATTATACAATAATTACCTTTGAATGAGGTCCATATGAGTATATATCGACCTGCAAGTAGTATATCGACTGAGGACAAAGATATATCACCATATTGACCTCATACAAAGGCTACCATTATTATATTATTATTGTCAAGATGTCAGAAATAGAGCAGAAATTCATTTGATTGATTGTTTCGATTATGTCACAAAATATTGAGGTTTTTAATTTCTATTAGTAGATGTTTTAAAAATTACCGTGCAATCACAATTTTCTATCTGTAGTTGCAGTCTACCTTTGAAAAAAAAGTTGGTCATGTGATTCTTTCTCAACAAATCAAGTTTATTTAAATATACTAAATAATAATATTACCATAGATTTTTATTGATGCTTGTGACAAAATGTCTAAGCAGTCAATACAAAAATGTTACGATATCATATGGAATAAGAGAAAAACAAAACCTACATTCTTTTTACATAAACGATGTAAAAGAAAGACATAAACTTAGGAGATTTAAGACAAAAAAAAACATCTTTATACATTAACATGAATTACAAGAAGGTCCAAGTAACTTTGAATAGACAAATGATATATGTTTATTACAGCTCAGTCTTATATCGAATCATTCTGTTACATGTATTCACATACGTTCATGGGCAACTTGAAATATGACATTCAAATATGATGCAATCCTCAAATTAGATCTAGATTTCTATAATCAGGTCTTTCCACCTTTCCGTGGAAAGACCTATTGGTATTGTTCTGATTATTATTTTTTTTTTTTTTCCTTCCGCCTAATTTTTTTCTTGTGTAGTATTGTTGTTTCAAAAGATGTCGCTCAGATTTTTATGCCCAACCTACGACAGTAGAGGGCATTATGTTTTTCGGTCTGTGCGTCCGTTCTTTGGCCGTCCTTCCGTCCGTTTGTTCGTCCATCCTTCTGTCCGTCTGTTCGTTCGTCTGTCCCGCTTCAGGTTAAAGTTTTTGGTCAATGTAGTTTTTGATGAAGTTGAAGTCCAATCAACTTGAAACTTAGTACACATGTTCCATATGATATGATCTTTCTAATTTTAATGTCAAATTAGAGTTTTGACCCCTATTTCTCGGTCCACTGGACATAGAAAATGATAGTGCGATGTGGCATCCGTGTACTATAACACCGGAAGTGACAATTTTTAAACCGGAAGTAACAAATTATCTCCCTTATTTCAAATAAAAGTGTATAGAAACCATATATTTTTGGCAACAGCGTACTTTAAGCTATCATCTGACACTGGAAATGACATGTTTAACTCGATTTTATTATTTTCTTATCACAATACATGGTATTTTGGTGGAAAGACCTTCAATTGTTCTCAGAACAATTGGTTTTTAATTTTTTATATACTTTTGTAAAATGATGTTTGTCTCTATTTGCTAAAATTAATCATACTGTATCATATTGTGAAATTTTCCATGTTGATCTCAAACCATTTCCTTTTCATTGAAATGTTTTGTTAATTCTATTATCAATTTATTTAAACAATGTTAAAGATGACTAACCGTCTTCTAGTCTTGTATTGAAAATTGTTTCAATGCAAAGCAAACCCCACCCCATTCTCATGAATATTGTGTGTACAACATATAATGAGTTGAAGACCCTTTTGATTTAAGCTGGGGTTACCAAACATATACAGGATGATATTTTTGGTGAATTTTTTTTAAATATTTTTCAACCGTTTCCTCTTTATAAGTTATTCTTGGAGTGATTTTTGTCAAGAATTGTTGTTTTATTTTTTTTTTTTTTTTATCCCAAACTGATTTTTTAAAGGTGAGGAATGCATTTTCTCATGAAACTCTAAATTTCAATCTTATCCAAATTAAATTCTTAAATGATATTAAAATTTTGAAGCTAGAAGACCTGGCTGCTTCATATCTTCTATGCAGATACCTTATGTTACGAAGTTTCCGTCTGTCATATGTCATTGTCTTTGACCTTATTTTCATGGTTCATGCATATGTCCGTCAGGTTCACCTGACGGTGTCTTCCTCCTATTCCCACTTTTTAGCTCACCTGGCCCAAAGGGCCAAGTGAGCTTTTCTCATCACTTGGCGTTCGTCGTCCGTCGTCGTCGTTGGCGTCGTCCGTCGTCGTTAACTTTTACAAAAATCTTCTTCTCTGAAACCAGGGCTTCCAAAATTTCCTGACGACAGCCGGACATTTTTCAAAGAAATATTTTGATGGTCAATGATCAGCTGGATACCTAAATGTAACTGAGAGGATGCAAAAATTGATATATGTGTCTAAATGATTAGTAGTGTTATATGCAATAAAATTATTTATAACTGTTTTGTTTTCTTCATTCTAAAAATAATTAAAATATTATCCTCGGTATTGTGTCATTTTTCTGTGTATCGTAATACAGTAACCATCATTGCATCAATCAGCTTCAGTACCTGACTGTTCTCATGTTTTTGTTTCTGTTTATATAATCTATCTTCTCTCTGTGAGTACTTAACACTTTGTAAATTAAGGGTATCTTATTTGAAACTGTTGATGTTGGCTTTAATTGCAGTACAAGTCAACTTGATCATCAATACACGTGATACTTTTCTTTTTGTGTAGTGATTACCTGACCACATGACTTTTACAACTGATGCGGTATTTATAGATAACATTGAGGAGGCCCAATGAAGGATATTGTTTTAAACCGTGTAAAATCTACTGAACAGTAATAACATTTTTCTTTGTACAATTTCCCAACCTGATTTCGAAAATAAGAAGAATAAATAAAAACATACTCAGTTGATAAATAATTTAAACTAATTTTCAGTTCACCAGCTTTGAGGTATGATAAGTACAAAATTAAATGTTTTTGCGTAGCCCGATCAGTTGATTCCCACGGCGGGACTTAACTTTACGTCGGACATCACCTCTTTCTCAATAATATCGGAAATTGTCTGAATAAATTCGGAGCAGGCATTGTTCTCTTGATGTAATTTAGAACTTAGTTAAATCATTTATTGACTGAAATTTGTCCATTAGTAAGTTTTCTTTAGCAATAAAGTAAGCATTACAGAACAAGGTGCACATTGCGTTGTCAGTCTTTCAAGAACTTTCTCAAATACTGATACAATTGGATTACTTTTGGAAGCTGTCTCTAATTTAAGAGCTTGAACGTGGTCATTGCTATTAGCATGCTCTACAACGGCTGACTTTCGAAAAGTTATTTTTAAGTTTATGTTTTTGACAAATGTCACAAAACATGGCATTTAGCATACTGTCAAATCTTAACCATAAAAACAGTTGTAACCATTTATGAATAAAGCTTCTAGCATTTTTTGCAGATTTCGAATTTTGATCGGAATCGTCACGTTTACGTTTGCCCATGATGGCAGATTTGTAAAGTTCAATTTGAGACAAAGTCTTTATAACAGTCGGAGATTGTCATGATTGGCTATTCTTCTTTATGATTTCAATTATAAAAACAGTTTTTAATATGAAAACAAGAATAGAGAACGCCCCCCTTATTTATTGGACAACTCAGCTATTCTCGGTGTTTTTCCTATATATTTCAATAAATTTTCCCCTTTAGAGTACCCCAGTATTTAACACGATGTACAGTGTTAAATAAAATAATATATATAATACTTATTCATTTATAAATATCCTTATTTGAAGAATAACTTTTAAATATCAGGATACTTTTTTAAACTGAATGCTCATTTAAAATAATATCTATAAAGCGTAATTAAATAGGATGTTGTTCCATACACGCTTACATGTTTGACCTCGTTTACCTGATCACCTTTATGTACAGTGTTATGCATCATTAATTCTATTGATAAAGACAAGCTAAGGACACCTCAACAAAGGTTACAAACCTGTAATCAGTGAATGATTTATGGCTTCAATATAACTTATTGAAGGGATAATTGTTTGACAGCTTGTTGTTATTTAAATAAAAGAAAACGTGTTTTTTCTACTTTTTATTGATGTACACAAGCTAAAGACCAAGCGGTACATTTATGTACCCAGAGGATTAGACTAACTGAGACACTTCAAATTATCTGAAATATGCTGCATCTGTTTTATTAAACCCAATTATGACCGAAATATCTTTGTGAAATAGATTGCCACAATTATAAACTAAAATGCTCAAACGGACATGCCCAAAGCCCCAAACGGACATTTTTATCGATCGATAGTTGATAAAAATTGAAATGACCGTTTTATGAAAATGCCTTGAATAACAAAAAGTGGCAAACCAATTCTTTTTGACCGTATAAGGCTGAGAGCAGCCGGACTTTTTATGAAAGTTTCGGTCAAGTCCGGAATATATGACTGTTTTGGAAGCCCTGTCTGAAACTACTGGGCCAAATTTGACCAAACTTGGCCACAATCATTATTGGGGTATCTAGTTATAAAATCTGTCCGGTGACCCGGCCAACCAACCAAGATGGCCGCCATGGCTAAAAATAGAACATAGGGGTAAAATGTAGATTTTGGCTTATATCTCTGAAACCAAAGCATTTAGAGCAAATCTGACATGGGGTAAAATTGTTTATCAGGTCAAGACCTATCTGCCCTGAAACTTTCAGATGAATCGGACAACCCGTTGTTGGGTTGCTGACCCTGAATTGGTAATTTTAAGGAAATTTTGCCGTTTTTGGTTATTATCTTGAATATTATTATAGATAGAGATAAACTGTAAACAGCAATAATGTTCATCAAAGAAAGATCTACAAATAAATCAACTTGACCAAAATGGTCAGTTGACCCCTTAAGGAGTTATTGCCCTTTATAGTAAATTTTTAACCATTTTTCGTAAATTTTTGTAATCTTTTAAAAAAATCTTCTCCTCTGAAACTACTAAGACAAATTTAACCAAACTTGTCCACAATCATCATTAGGGTATCTAGTTTAAAAAATGTGTCTGTGAACCAAGATGGCCGACATGGCTAAAAAATAGTACATAGGGTAAAATGCAGTTTTTGGCTCATATCTCTGAAACCAAAGCATTTAGAGCAAATCTGATGGGATAAAATTGTTCATTAGGTCAAGATCTATCTGCCCTGAAATTTTCAGACCAATCAGGCAACACGTTGTTGGGTTGCTGCCCCTGAATTGGTAATTTTAAGAAAATTTTGCAGCTTTTGGTTATTATCTTGAATATTATTATAGATAGAGATAAACTGTAAACAGCAATAATGTACAGCAAAGTAAGATCTACAAATAAGTCAACATGACCAAAATTGTCAATTGACCCCTTAAGGAGTTATTGCCCTTTATAGTCAATTTTTTACAATTTTCATAAATTTTGTAAATTTTTGTAAATTTTTACAAAATATTTTCCACTGTAACTACTGGGCCAAGTTCATTATAGATAGAGATAATTGTAAGCAGCAAGAATGTTCAGTAAAGTAAGATCTACAAACACATCACCATCACCAAAACACAATTTTGTCATGAATCCATCTGTGTCCTTTGTTTAATATGCACATAGACCAAGGTGAGCGACACAGGCTCTTTAGAGCCTCTAGTTTAAAATCACTATTCCTTCTATTCCCACATGCAAATAACAATAGATGTTTTGATAAATAATTTGTTTTTATAACAATCAAGGTTAATTAAAAATTCACCTGTATTTTTTTAAAAGAAAACATATTTCTTACACTGTTTAAGTATATTATTTAAAAAAAGAAAAATAATAATACACTGTTTGTGTGTAATATGTTTTTCTTCTTCAAAGAATTACCTTAAAATAAATAATAATAAGTCAGATAAAAGAATTAAGATTAAAAAATCATTGAATTTGTAAACCTAAAAAATTGTCATCCGATCACATAAATTGATGATAGTTAATTTTAAAACAAACTTTCCCATCTTGCAAGATTTCCATGTACAACAAATGCAAGAAGAACCTACCAGTTTTACCAAAAAACGTTGATGAAATCAACATAGAGGGTATTTGGGCACGTACTACCAAAGGTGACCCATTCCTGCTAACAGATGACAACACAGTTGGGTGTATGTTAATCTTCAGTTCTCAATGAATCTAACACATAAGCAGCAGCAGATATCATATACTAGTATGGTGAAGGTACATTTTACTCCTGTCCAAGCCTGTTCTTCAAACTTGACACATTTCACGCAATGGTTGACGGCGCAATGTATCCACTGGTACACAGTTCACTTCCAGCCAAGAGCGAACTAATATACACAAGGTTCCTGACTTTACTCAAAAGATGTATGTCACCAACACCAACTACAACTTCAGTTGTTTTTTCCACTACACACAATGCACCTGGAGAAAAGCACAATGAACAGGGATTCAGGTTTCATACAAGAAAGACAACAACATTCGTCAACTAGTACGCCGTGCTGCTGTCCTTCAACTTGTACCTACTGCTGAGGTTGAAGATGTGTGGTTTAATGCCCTAACCGACATTGATCAGATTGATACTAACATCAGCTAAACGCCCTTTACAGACTATGTAACAAAATACTGATGGGACCATTACACAACACAGGGACTGAGGACTACACATCATCTAGAGGGATGGCAAAGCAAGCTGAAGAAATATGTTCAACACCCACATCCAAACATCTTTAAACTAATAAAACTACTGAAACATGAGGAAGCTACGCCCTGACCATGATCCAGTATGCAGCCGATGGGAAGAGAGAGAGAGTGGCCCAAAAACGAAAGTATGTCGAAATCAACAACAAATTAGAAGATCTTATGGATAGATACCGCAACCAGAAAGTCACAACAGTACAGTTTGGTGATGCAGCCTCCCACCTTATTCATGTTGAATAGATTAATAAACTTTAATAGACTTATATACAGTGAATTTCTAATGTGTGTGCTACAACGTTTTATTTGTTTTAGTGCTGTTAATTTGTATTGTTTGTTTCACATTATAATGCTTGCTTGAATCTACTGTTGAATTTGTGATATAAATGAAATAAAATAATTTACTTAGATTTGTTTCCATTTCTTGCATATTTATTTAGATTAAAAACACAGAATTCATACCATGACATACAAAAATAACCTATTACCTATCCAAAAACACTTGTCAATTAAAAGTTGATTAAACAATGTTTATACAGTATAATCCTTTGTTTTTCACAAGTTTTCCCCCTATTCCCACATGCAATTTTAACTTTTCTTACCAGATTTATAAAAAGTGGGAATAGGAGGAATGAACCCACCTGACCTCGACCTCATGGATCAGTGATCAAGGTTAAAGTTACGGGGTCAAGTCCGTATCTCAGATACTATAAGCAGTAGGTCAACTATATTTGTTGTATGGAATGATTGTAAGGTGCACATGTTTGACTGGCAAGTTTCATCTGAATTTGAACTCAATATCATGGTTCATAGGAAAATGTTTAGTTTTTGTGGTTTGGTCTATTTGTCAGATATTATACTCAATAGGACAATTATATTTGGTGTATAGAATGATTGTTAGGTGTACATGTCTGTCTGGCAGGGTTCAAATGACCATAACCTCATTTCCATAGAACATTGATAATGTTAAGTTCATTTGATACTCGTAGTAAAACCTTCATATTACAGACTTTCAATATTAATTCTATGATTAGTAAAACAGGTGAGACATTTCAGGATGTGCACTCTTATTATACTAGGTAACTGATTTTAGTTTATTGACTAGAACTGCTGTAACTCTAAACCTTTTTTAACCTTTTCTTTCTTGATTACTGCATGTAGAAAGATCTATTTGTAAAACTCAGAGTTATGCCTCTTTACACGAGAAATGAGACTTTCTACATATATATACAAATGTATGATTTCTCTCTTGAAAACATGATTTATTTATAATAAGGTATTGAAAAAGAGATAGATTGATATTAAGGCAGATAAAGATATTGAAAGGTAATTAGATATCAGTTTAATGAGTTTGATAAACAACATGAAATCGTGGCATTAAAAAACTCACAATCCATAACATTCTTTTTTGATTGAGTTAAGCCTTCCAATTGATATTTTATAGTGTGTTTTTCTATGTTGTGATGTTATACTATTGTTTCAGAAAAGGGAGAAGGTTTGGTACCATTAAAACGTTTAATCCCACTGCAAATGTTTGCACCTGTCCTAAGTCAGGAATCTGATTACAGTAGTTGTCATCTGTTTATGTAGTTCATACGTGTTTCTCGTTTCTCGTTTTTATATAGATTAGACCGTTGGTTTTTCTGTTTGAATGGTTTTACACTAGTAATTTTTTTTGGGGCCCTTTAAAGCTTTCTGTTCGGTGTGAGCCAATGCTCCGTGTTGAAGGCCGTACCTTGACCTATAATGGTTTACTTTTATAAATTGTAACTTGGATGGAGAGTTGTCTCATTGGCACTCATACCACATCTTCCTATATCTATTCATAATACTTGAATGAGCAATCATTTTCAATTTTTTTATTTACAGAAATTTTATATACCTACCTCTAGACAGTTGCAAAGGTTGGAATCCACAACTAAATCTCCAATATTTAATCACTTTAGTGAGACTATTAATGGCGCCTCTACGCTTAGGGCCTACAAAGAACAGCCAAGATTTATACAGGAGTCACTAGACAGAGTGGACAAAAATATCAGCTTCTACTTTACTAGAATAGCATCTAACAGGTAAATTTCTCACTTCCTTGGTAAAAAAAAAACATGTTGGCAAAATGTAAGATTTATCACATATGATAGATAATATGATACAAAGTAGCCAAATATTTGAACTTTAAGGGTCTTAAATCACAAATAGAGAAAAAAATGAAAACAACATGTTATAAATTTTATTCATCAAAAACTCTTTTCTGGATTTACCTTCATCAAAAACGCTCAAAGCCGAATATTTCAAAGATAAGAACCGAAACAGTTGAAGAGCTATATGACCAAAAAGGACCTAAAAATAGCCAAATCAATCTCAGATGAGTACAAAATAAAAACATCTTGACCTGATGCAGAGAGAACAACTGAATATGAAAGCTTGACACATAAATATCTACAGAAAAGTGGAGGGGGATTATGGGTTAGCAATACAATTGATGAAAAAAGTTTTACTTACTCTTTGTAAAGACTGCAAATTATCACTGCAAAAAATTGAAATTTTATTGAATGACATACTTTTGAGACACAAATTTGACTTTACCCACACTTTTGAAGAAAATGGTTTTATTGTTGTTTATCCAGCTGTACTTTTGGTATTATTGGAAATTATCTTTCGGTTTGTTTGTTAGGTATTTGAAACTTATCCATGATGCTAATATATCATAAGTAGTTGAACTCCAGAGTTTTGTTAGTCTCTGATGTCACAGCTCAAATGTGAAAGATTATTTTACAGGGTGTTTTAACATTGGATAAATTTTGTCATAATTTTGATTATATCTAGTTTGTCACAAAATCATTCTTGTTTTCCTTTACTTTGAATGCTTAATGCTTCAACTTATGTATTCTTGTAATGTTAGAAGTAAATCAAATAGAATATTAAGAATTTAACAACATTTTGTATAAAACTGTCAGAGATGTGGGTTTTATTGTTCTATGGAATAATAGAAATTGAAATTTTCATATTCTGTTTTCAGATGGTTAGGTTGGAGATTAGAGTTCATAGGTAACTTAATCGTATTTTCAGCCGCCCTGTTTGCGGTTGTAAGCGATATCTCTGGAGGATTGGTTGGTTTGTCAGTGTCATATGCATTACAGGTAAACTTTATAGAGAATATTCTGCTGCTAAAATCCAAGAAGAATTGACCAGTTATCTTGCATGTGGTAAATTCTATTAATGTTTTATGACATCCAAATTAATGACACATAGGTAGACTGGTAGAACATAGAACTTAAGTAAAAGAGACCTTGAGCAATCTATTTCATCTGAGAAATATTAATTTCAATATTTAAAAAATGTTTAGATAGTTTTGGTTAGAATTTAAATATAAAATTTACCAGATCCAAGAAAATCACTTAATGCTTGTACAAGTTTTGAGTTTCAACTTAAAACATCCAACACAAGTGTATAGTTTGCCTTGTGACAAGAGTTTACCATCACACTTGCTTTCTTGATATATATAAGTTATGTACTCCTTTGGGTATAATATTTTGGGATGTAAACAAAAACAAGAGAAAAAGTTAACATTGGCTTCTATTGCTGCAGGTAAATGCTGTTAAATAAATAATCTCTAATCATTTGTAATTGATTGGTCAAAATGTATAAATTGAAATATTTCACTTGAATGTTTTAGAGTTTTAATGTGCTATCCAAATAAAATGAATGTTGTTGGACTATACTCTGACCCCTTCATCGAAAAAATTAAATCAAATTTTATTTTTTTTTCATGTGATTATGAAATCTAGCAAGAAATTATGATTTCCTTAAAGTACACACAAATTTTATGTTGGGACAAAAAATCTATAATAATGTTAATTGATAAGTATAATTGGGATATTAGTTGTTTTTTTTAAATTCATGTGTATAGAGGAACCATGACTTTGTGAAATCCATGAAATTGGTACCTACATTTATATATATGAATCCAAAATAATTCCAGATAACAAGTGCATTAAACATGTTAGTGAGGAATTCCAGTGATCTAGAGACCAATGTTGTATCGGTAGAAAGACTTAAAGAATATGCTGAAGTAGAAACAGAGGTAGGTATATTGAATTTTGAGTTTTGATTTGTTTTTGTTATATCTTTAAGATTTAGTTTTAAGAAACCTTATATGAAAGTTAAAAATAAGTAAAAATAGCAGATTAGTTGACAATAGTTTTATTATGATGAAATAGTTATATGAAAATGCATAGTGAAGTCTTTAAAATGGCTAACAAAATTTTATTGGAGTTATGGGACACTCTAAAATCTGCTTCTGCTGGTCCCTTTCAGTCCAATTGGTCAGTCCAAAATGTCTGTTTGATTAGATTTTCGATAAACTTTTAGCCAGTATATTGGAACATTATTATGGCTCCGCAACAAAGTTGTCGGGGCCATATAACCCTTGTCCGTCATTCCCTCATTCCACAACAAACCATTATACTTATTTTTTTTCTAAACGCCTTCAGATATTGGGCTGATTTTTGGTATGTGAGTTAACCATGATGAGTTACAGATCAAGTTTAAGTTTAGTTCTGCTGTGCTAATTTTTGCTGAACTTTGGACTTTAATAATTGTTGAAAATCACAGTTATACAGACTTTTTTTCTAAACGCCTTCAGATATTGGGCTGATTTTTATACGACCGCAAACAAATTTTTGTGGTCGTATATTGGTATGACGTTGGCGGCGGCGGCGTCGTCGTCCGAAGACACAATAGTTTTCGCACTCTAACTTTAGTTAAAGTGAATGGATCTCAATGAAATTTTACCATAAGATTCAATACCACAAAAGGAAGGTGGGGATTGATTTTGGGGGTTATGGTACCAACAGTTAAGGAATTAGGGGCCAAAAATAAGCATTTTTGTAACTTCCAGACATTACTTGTGTGTAAGTGTATGAATCTCTCTGACATTGTACCACAAGGTTCCACATCACAAAGGGAATGCTGGGATTGATTTTGGGGGTAATTGCCTCCAAATTTTAGGAATTAGGGGCCAAAAAGGGGCAAAAAACAAGCATTTTTCTAGTTTCATGACAATAACTTGTGTGTAAGTGTATGGATCTTTATAAAATTGTACTACAAGGTTCCATATCACAAAGGGAAAGCTGGAATTGAGTTTGGGGGTAATCGCCCAAAAAGTTTAGGAATAAGGGGCCAAAAAGGGGCAAAAAACAAGCATTTTTCTAGTTTCATGACAATAACTTGTGTGTAAGTGTATGGATCTTTATAAAATTGTACTACAAGGTTCCATATCACAAAGGGAAAGCTGGAATTGAGTTTGGGGGTAATCGCCCAAAAAGTTTAGGAATAAGGGGCCAAAAAGGGGCAAAAAACAAGCATTTTTCTAGTTTCATGACAATAACTTGTGTGTAAGTGTATGGATCTTTATGAAATTGTACTACAAGGTTCCATATCACAAAGGGAAAGCTGGAATTGAGTTTGGGGGTAATTGCCCAAAAAGTTTAGGAATAAGGGGCCAAAAAGGGGCAAAAAACAAGCATTTTTCTAGTTTCCAGATAATAACTTGTGTTCAAGTGTATGGATCTCTCTGAAATTGTACTGCAAGGTACCATACCACAAAGGGAAGACTGGGATTGATTTTGGGGGTAATTCCTTCAAAATTTTAGTAATTAGGGGCCATAAAAGGGCAAAAAAACAGGCATTTTTCTAGTTCCAGGACAATAACTTGTGTGTAAGTGTATGGATCTTTATGAAATTGTACTGCAAGGTTCCATATCACAAAGGGAAAGCTGGGTTTGAGTTTGGGGGTAATTGCCTTAAACGTTTAGGAATTTGTGGCCAAAAAGGGGCCAAAAAACAAGCATTTTTCTAGTTTCCAGACAATAACTTGTGTTCAAGTGTATGGATCTCTCTGAAATTGTACTGCAAGGTACCATACCACAAAGGGAAGGCTGGGATTGAGTTGAGGGGTGATGAATCATAAGGGGGTTAAAAAAATTTTGGGGGGGGGATTTTTTTTCCCTTTTTTTTCTTTAAAATTTTCCATTTTAAATTGGTTAATTCTGATTTATATATAAAAGCAAATAATAATGATATGGTTTGAATAGGTAAATTAAAATTTTTTAAGTTCTTAGACCACTTTCATTCTGTGTCAGAAACCTATGCTGTGTCAAATATTTAATTACAATCCAAATTCAGTGCCGAATCAAGCTTGAATGTTGTGTCCATACTTGCCCCAACTGTTCAGGGTTCGACCTCTGCGGTCGTATCAAGCTGCGCCCCAGCGGAGCATTTTATTGGTATATGAGTTAACCATGATGAGTTACAGATCAAGTTTAAGTTTCTTTCTGCTCTGCTAATTTTTGCCGAAATTACGGACTTTAGACATTGATAAATTGTTGAAAATCACAGTTATCCGGACTTTTTTTCTAAACGCCTTCCGATATTGGGCTGATTTTTGGTATGTGAGTTAATGATGAATTACAGATTGATTTAAAGTTTTGTTTTGCTCTGATGATTTTTGCTAAAATTACGGGTTTTGGACTTGAAAATTGTTGAAAGCACAGTTATACGGACTTTTTTTCTATACGCCTTCAGATTTTGCGCTGATTTTTTATATGTAAGTCAAGTTTATGTTTCGTTCCGCTATGCTGATTTTCATGTTGTTTCAACACATCTTGTTAGATCTGCAGTACATCCACTTCCTGTTTGCTGATAGTTTGAAATTTAACTACTCATTGATCAAGGAAATTTTTCATCAAACTAGTATTGGTCTTGAGAGCTGAATACTATCCATGCATGTTTGTGTCCACATGTGTTGTTGAAATTTCAGATTTTTCAACTTTTTGAGACCGAGCCATCTAGTTTTTTTAGAATATATACTTGAAGTTTTTCACAAGTATTATAAACCATTTAACTAGGTTTTTTTTACAAGTATTATAAACCATTTAACTACTTTTTTACAAGTATTATAAACCATTTAACTACTCAAGACAAATTGTTTTGATCTATGAAGTTTTAATTTACTAAAATTCTTTGATTAGGCTGAATGGATCAGACCATTCAGGAGACCCCCACATGATTGGCCACAGTCTGGAGCATGTAACTTTATGGATTACAAAACTAGATACAGGGAAGGTTTGGACCTTGTTATCAGGGGAATCACATGTCAAATCCAAGGAGGAGAAAAGGTAACTATTTTGTGTCTATCTATTTTTTGTCTTTATCTATACAAAGAAGTTGCATGTAATATGGTAACTACCAGTTTAGCTTTAAAATTTCTTGGCTTTCTTGAAAAATTTAAATTCTGACTGAAAGAAATATTATAGTAAGAATCAGTAATTTAACTGCTTGCAGAGCTCAAGATAGTGTTATGAAATTGAAAAAAAAAAATGAATAATTTTGCAAAATTATTTATATATAATGATGTAAGTAAATTTTAGTCCATTTATATAAAAAAAAAAGTTGTTTTTGGAATCCAATTATCTATGTTGAATTCTACATTTGATATATTGATGGCTTTAGGTTGGAATTGTGGGGAGAACAGGGGCAGGTAAATCCTCCTTGATGATGGCATTGTTCAGACTGATAGAAGCTTCTGATGGTAGTATTGTTATTGACGGACAGAGAATATCAGATATGGGTCTGCATGATCTTCGTAGCAAGCTTACGATCTTGCCTCAGGTATAGTATTATATTAATGAAAATCACCTTGTTTTCTACATGGAAAATCATTTATTTTTCTTTTACAGTAAAAAGACATAACTTGCTCTTGATGCTACTAGATCATTTTAAAAAGTGAAATTAAAAGTAAAATGAAATTACAATATGTTTTGTATCAAATAAATGCCTTTAAACCAAACAACATGGATTTTTAAATAAATGATTTACAAAAACTATATTTTTATTTGAAAATAGAAGATCATGTGTATGCTTGAATTTGATATTTTCCTGTATTTGTTTTTACAAAATCACACGTTTTTACAGGATCCAGTATTATTCTCTGGTACACTCAGAATGAACCTTGACCCATTTGATCAGTATGCAGATAGCCAAATATGGACATCCTTGGAGCATGCTCATTTGAAAAAATTTGTATCTGAGTTGCCTGAGAGACTGAGTCATGAATGTGGAGAAGGAGGAGGAAACTTAAGGTGCGTCTGACTTGGTTATAATAATTTCTCCATAGCTTATAACTCTGTCAACTTAAAAGTAATACCTACGCTTCTTTTGTTATGTTACATGACCTAGACAGGGAAGAAATGATATTTCCAGCTATGATTTTGACAAAAAATAATGTAATCCCACAATAAAATGATAATTGATAAATGTTGACGTCAATGTGATATGATTTTCTCTGCTACAGCCAACTTGGGCCAACTTAAGCCAACCTATGCAGAGGCAGCTTGATGTTTAGTGAATCTAAATTTCTTTTGCTTAACATAACAGTTACTGTTTTGAAGGTACTTATTGTAATGCCCCACCTACGATAGAAGTGGACAAATTGATTTCTGGTATGTGGGATGGTCTGTCGGTTAGTTTGTTTGTCCAGTCCGTATGAACTTACAAGTTTTGGTTTAAAGTGGTAACCATGAAGTTGTGGTCACATCAACTTAGTATATATACATTTTAATGTGAACTTTTAATAAAATATATGCCAGTTAGGTTTTTGGACAAGATTTTGTAGTTCATTGAACATGGAAGTGTGATAGTGTAAAATAGTGCATTCTCAGACTAAAGTTTTGGTTTGTGGTAGATTAACATAAGTCACGGTCACATCAACTTGAAAGTTAGTACACATGTTCATTATCATGTGAACTTTCTAAATTATGCTAAATTAAAGTTTTGTGGCAGAGTAGGACATGGTGTCTAATGGACACATATTTTTGTTTGTACCTTTGTATTTATTTCAATACTTGTTTACATATCAACAAAATCCAGAAAAATAGTATACTAACAACAACAACTGCATTTTCAGTATGTAAAAATATAACTAGACACACTGAAAAGCTACCCTCAGAATTTCAGCTTCAAATTTAAATTCAGCAGTTATGAAAAGACAAATAGTCTGAAAACTTTTTAACCATTCACAAAAATAACTGATTTATTTAAAAACCTGTTTAGTTGATTAGTTGAATCTTTTGACAGTAAACATGTTCACCCCAATCTTAGAAATTTAATTAAACAAATTACATGTTCATTTAATCTAGCTCTTTTTGTTTATTTACTTTTAGTGTTGGGCAAAGACAACTTATTTGCTTAGCAAGGACATTGTTACGTAAAACAAAGATTTTAGTTTTGGATGAGGCTACTGCTGCAGTTGACATGGAAACAGATGAGTTGATACAGAAAACAATAAGAGAAGAATTTAAAGACTGTACAATACTAACTATAGCACATCGTCTCAATACTATTCTGGATTATGACAAGTAAGTTGATAATTATACAATTGTCTTAGAAAAATAGTTCTGAGTCCACTTATAACAACTATAATTGAGGGATTAAAACAATAGGCTGTTCTAAAATTAAGCACATGAGGGGCATGGGAGGCACTTTTTAAGACCTAGGCCATCCATAAAATACATATTTTCATTTTACCATACCTGTCAACCTATGAAAATGAAAATGCAGGTCATGACCTGCATTGAAGAAGAAAATCTCAGGTCATGACGTGTATAAACTTTTTTTTCAGCTGAATTTAAGTATTTAGGGGACATTTCTTTATATTTTAGATCGAAAAATTTCCAAAATATGTTCACATGGTTAAGTACTAACTGAAAATAATTTAAAACTTTAATTTTATTCTTTCATTGCATAATAAGCCATTGATATATTAATGTGTTATACTTTGTCATTTCATGCCAAGACATACCCCATCGTGTTTCATTCATAGTTTTATATCAATTCTCAAGCCACTTGTTTCCCAGTATGTATCATAACGTGAAGTCAGTTAAGATTTTGTTGATATTGAAATATAATAAAAAAATTAAGCATTTAAAGGAAGTAGAGATAAAAAAAAAAAATAAAAGGAAAATCACTTATGAAATCAGTCTAAAGGCTCAAGAATCTGGGGGAAAACAGGTCATTTTCTGAATTTCTGAATTCCCGGGTTATTTGACGACCCGGCGGGTATTTAAATGTTTTACTTATGATTCTTACAAAATTCTGAGGAAAATGCAACCACTCATATTTAATCAATTTGAATGCCACCCATACCCTGTCACCTGAAAAAGTTTGGAAATAGTCCTAAGATCTATTAAAAGATTCCACCAAACTTTATAAGCAGTAAGAAAAGATAAATATAGTTTCTTGTTAAAATTTACTTTGACTAATTTTGTACCAGAAAAAAAAATTTAGAAGTATTTCAATTATTAAGCAAACTTTAATTTAACAATTTTCAGTGCAATTGTTATGCTGTTTCAACAACCTCTTGAGATAAAGAAAGATATTCAGTGTGAAATCCTATTTTATTCAATTTTCCTTATTAAGATGTAATAATTAAGATAATAGATGACATAGATGACAACTGCATGAATCATTTCCGAACCACAATTTGACAGATTGTTATTGACAATATTTGTTTACATCTCAATTATCTACATGTTCCGTCACAGACCAGGTGTCGACAATGTACATCAGGTGTGATTTATAGGTGTACATTGGAATTCTTTATAGTCACTCTACAGATTAATTATTTTACCTGTTCATTACTTTTGGGGGGGGATTTTTTAAAACTTTTGATTGATTCCTTTATTTCTTGCTTCAAAGGAAAGAATGGAATGTAAACAAAATAAAACATTCAAACTATTTTTTTGTCGATTATAAAGTGTTTTATTGCTATCTTAGACTTTCATTTTGATTGATATTAGACAATAAAGACAATTTATGTAGTTTACAAACTGATAGGATGATTTCTGTCTTGGTGGGTAAAGTACTGGTAGTATATTCCTTGGCTTTTCTGAATTGATTCATCTGAAGGGTTTTGAAATGACTTTTATAGATATCATTATTAAGCCACTTGCCTTTCAAGTACAAAACAGATGTACACTGTGGATTCGTTATTATTCGTGGGATACCAATTTTCGTTAATTTAGTGGGTACAGGTGAACCACGAATTTAAAGGTTAAACAAAGTACAAATTTTCCATAGGCTTGTAAGCAGACTTATGAAAAACCACGAAATCAAATATCCACAAAAATACAATTTATCCTCAATCCACGAGAATAAATGAATCCACAGTAATGATCTCCCAAGAGAGTTATATGCTAAGAGTTATGTCCCTTGCATTGTAGAAACTGCGTTTTATTAAAGGGCAGGCTTTGTTTGTCCTTTGTTGTTTTCATGTTGTTGCTTCATCTATACTAAGTTTTCTTGAAGATGGATATAGAAGCTGTTACAAGTAAATGTCATTGTTCTTGTCTTAGATAATGAAGAAAGCCAGTAAACAAATTGGTTGACTTTAATTTACAATTTAGTTAGGAATGATTCTCATATCATGTTTTAATAGTATTGTACAAGTTGAAGCTACTACAAGTCATACAAGGAAGATAATATGACATACACGTCTTTGCTAGTATCAAAAGTCTGTATAAAAATTGGATCACTTTGACCTACATTTCATGATTGACTCTTGATTATTTTGTGTATTAATGTACATATCTTTACCAAGTAGGATCCAAATAGGTCCACATGTCTTAGCAGACTGAAAATATTACATGACTTTGATTATAAGTGTATTTTCTGCTTCTTTCAATTGTAGAGAGCCCAACTATTTCCTGTATTAGTTCAATGCAATTTTATCCTAATTAAAGGGCAGGTTATTGATTCCCTATATTTGACTGCCAAATTTCAATTGCTTTCTCACTGTTGCGGTCCCCTGCACCTACATATAATTTTCATGTCCATAGTATATCCCATTTCAAAGATGGTCGAATGGTCGATTTATTAAGGTACTTATTCTTGGGTATTAGACAGGTATCCTTGTCAACAGGGATCCTTTTCCAAATGCTCTTGTTTCTTGATTATAATGTTTTGATTTATCCATGGAAAAGTAGGATCAAATGAGAGAAGGATCCATCATAGCTGTTCTATGTTAGGTTTTTTTCTCGGTAACGAGGTTTTGATGTCAAATAAATCTTACATCATTCTACAAGTTCTCATGACAAGTTTTCCACACCATTAGTTGATTTAGATTGATATTTCATACTTTTCTATCCCTTTGTAGGTATAACATATTTGTATGTAGATATTTTAATAAATGAGTAAATAATTGGTTTAATATTGTTTATTCACTACATAAAATATGTTAATGAATTACACTTTAATTAGAATATTGACAACAAAACGACGTGATAATTTGTCGGATATTGTTGAAATAGTCCAACACTGTAAATTAGAAATTATTGCAAAAAAAAATGCAACAGCATCAGGTCACGATAATAAAACCTTGCTTTATAATTTCAGTAGTGATTTTCCTCATACAATTTTTGCAAACACATTAACTAGATTTCACATTTTTGACAGAGGTCAAGGATTCCCAATTATAAATGCACCTATTAATTTCTGAATTTACAGTATATGGTACAATTTAACTTTATGATGAAGACACATAGCAGACCTTAGATTGATATGAATTTATTTTTAAAGAAAATGATATGAGTTGTAAACATGATATTTAAAATGAACAAGAATGTGTCCATAGTATATGGATGCCCCACTCGCACTATCATTTTCTATGTTCAGTGGACTGTGAAATTGGTGTCAAAACTCTAATTTGGCATTAAAATTAGAAAGATCATATCATAGGGAACATGTGTTCTAAGTTTCAAGTTGATTGGACTTCAACTTCTTCAAAAACTACCTTGACCAAAAACTTAAACCCAAAGCGGGACAAACTGACAGACGGACGGACGGACCAATGGACGGACGAATGGACGAACAGACTGAAAAACATATTGCCCCTAGGTGGGGTATAAGAATAGTTGTATATGCTATGCTAAAACTTTGTACTCAGCTGATAGGGTACAGACTTAACATATTAAACAGATCCTTTATTGCAATCTTTAACCATTTACTTATATTATTGTTTGTATGAGTTGTTGTTAAACAAAATCATTAAATACTGTCAATTCAGATATTTTGCTCGCATTTGTTGCCCAATGGACAAAAATGCAAGATAAATTATTGTGATTACAGGATATACTGCATACAAGTAATTCAACCAAATTTCAAAATGCACATTTTAATTTTTATTAATTTTTTACCTATCCTGTTGCATTTTTGGCAGTAATGAAAACATCGCAATCATTTCTGAATTTACAGTAATCAGTTTATAAACTTGTTAATTTATCTTTATATTTATTTACAGAGTAATGGTACTTGATCAAGGTTTAATTAAGGAGTACGACTCACCTGACAGTCTATTGAAGGACAAAACTACAGTATTCTATGGAATGGCCAAAGCTGCTAATATTGTCTCATAAACCATTTGGTGAATCAGGGAGCACACCTTTCCTCCTACCAGAAATTGGATTTATTGTGAATGTTTTGATTGTGGTGATAACTAAATTTCTTTGAGCATTACAATTGAGAAGACTACTAAAAATATTATTACCAGTAAAAGTATGATGATGACGACTGGATAAACTGTGGACCTACTGATTACTAGGTCTGTTTAGGGACATCATGTCTGTATGATATTCATGTGCCAATAAAACAACTAAATCTAAAACTACTGTTTAACATGTTGAGAAGTACAGTTCTGAATTTTGAATTATAAATGTTGAATAATTGTAGTGATGGCTTGTGTGGCGTGTTAATTTTCATATAGATTTAAGTTAATTGGTTGTCTTCCCTTAAGGTAGTTAGGTATCAGATTTACATAAAACTGTATCCTTGCTGATAAAAAACCAGAGCATTGCATTAACTGCATGGAAAAGAGAACTTGATACCAGAAATTAAAAGACGGAATAAGAGAATTTTGTCCATGTTTTAAAACCTTTTGATGAATGAATAATGCAATTCACTTCAGGTCAAAAGTCAAACTATTTAGACTGTAGATAAGTTATATAACTACTGGAACTACCCAAAACATATTGTTAAGACATTTACTTACATAAATAACCAATGAATAAATAGAAAGAAAACAAACATTTGTATGCCCCTGCTGCAGCTGAGGTTGCATTAAGTGCTACCCTTGTACATCTGTACATCCCAAAATTAGTTTCCGTTCTCTAACTTTTAGTTTGCCTCAACTAAATGTTATAAAACTTGTACACAATGCTTTTTACCACAAAACTCAGATCAAGTTTGAATTTTGGTGGCATCACTTATACCGTTCCAGAGTTGTGCCGTTTACAAATGGAAACATTGCTGAATTTTTCGTTTCCGTTCTCTAACTTAAGTTTGTCTCTACCAAATGTTATGAAACTTATACACTATGCTTATTACCACAAAACTCATATCAAGTTTGAATTTGGGTAGTGTCACTTTTACTGTTCTTGAGTTGTGTCCCTTTATAACGTTATATGCAATCGGGGACATCATCTGTGTTCCATCGACACATTCTTCATTTTTTTTTCATCTAATTATAGAAAGTCTTCTTCTTTTGTAAATATGACATCCATTGATTCCTATAAAAGAGTTAAAATTTATAAATTAAAATTACAATTCCATATTGTTTATGTTATGATAAATGCTTTTGTTTTTTTTCTTTTATAAATCAACAATATACATCTATTTGCCCTCTGTGATTTTTACCTGTACCTCGAAATGATAAACAGACAAACCATGAGAAAAAATTTCAGTACTTCAGTGTGCTCTGCATTGCACTGGATTCAAAAGGATTAAGTGTCGAATCTGCTGAAGACAATCTCACGCATGCGTATTACATGTAAATAAAGCACATGTTTAACACATGAAAAAAAATACTTTTTTCTACGTAAATTAAATTAAGTTTTTATTTTTAAATCAGAATTGACGACTGTTTTTGCTGAAAGTAATTAAATAATGATGACAGTTGTCATGGAATTTTAATTTCTTTATGATAATAGTTCTGATCAATGTCAGGTGTGAATTAAAAACACAGGTAAAAAATGATTAGTGATCATTAGTAAATATTTCCCGGAGGCATTAATACAGTTATTATGAGGGCCCTCTGGATTATCATACTATACTGGAGTGGCAGTTTTATTATAGGAAAGGGATTACAAAACAAAAACAAGTGCAAAATGGCGAATAAGAAACCCGATCTCATTGAAATGACCGAAATTATTTCTGTAAAAAAATAAAATTTGTCCTAAATCCCATTATTTGGTTTAGGACAAATAGCTTTCAGTTAAGGTCATGACTGGCAAATATGACCGTTTCCGGACCCTTGATTTTGACCAAAGTTTTACTATATTACTTCATTTACTGTGTTAATATACAGTGACAAGATTTAAATGTGCCATTGAATTTTTATACAGATAATTATTTTTTTATACCTTGTACTTTATAGTTTCCATCAAATTTAAAATATCAGTTATTTGCTGTATAAATATTAATTTTAATGTGTTTATTTAAAATACCAAGATAAAGTATCTATAAATTTAAATGTTGTATTATATGAAGTTCACACAAGTGCCATGGACTCAGATCTTTCAATTTCAATCACATAATTTTATTTTCTTTTCTGTTTATTTTTTTAATGAGTTTATTTTTATATACAGCCAAATTTATCAATGAATGATTGTTTTTTTCAAGGAAAAATTTAAAGATATAATTGAATGAGCTCCATAGAAAACAATAGATATTGTATTCATTCAATGAACAGTTCAATTGGCAAAAATATAAATGGCCAGGTAAACACTAACTGATTCTGGGGAAATCCTTTGCAATAAAAAGATAGATGCATGCAGTGCTTTCCTTTAATATCATGAAATTTATTGAAAACTTTAAAACCAAATCTGTGATAACTAAGGGAGCTACCATTTGATTTTTATGGGGGGCTAGGATGAAAAATTTTGTCCTGCCTTTTTATTTTTCCCTCTATTCGGTCCTGCCTTTTTATTTTTCACTCTATTCGGTCCTGCCTTCTGTTTTTTTTAGTTTATCCTGACTTTTTTTTACATAAATTGTCATCCTGCCTTTTTTTTTTGCAAATAATCTCATCCTGCCTTTTTTTTACTCAAAACTCCTGTCCTGCCTATTTTTTTCAAATTTCATCCTAGCCCCCCCCCCCATAAAAATCAAATGGTAACCCCCTAAAGTTGGATACCTGTGGTAGGAAATATATATTATATAAGTGGTAGACTTATTATAAGATATTCAAATTATGGTTGGAAAAACTGACACTGACCTTTTATTCCATATAACTGCAATTTTGCATCAGATTTGATTTGTATTCTCCTCTTGCAACAACTGCATTGTACACATGTAATGTATTTGAGAATTGTGTGTTATAAGTGTTTGTTATGTATTTTTAGGCATTATATACTGTGATTATTAAGTTATAAATTATTTAATCAGATAGTATTTAATAGTAGTGATTAATTAATGTAGTAATTGTGGGATGGCAGATCTGATGAAAGACATGTAAATTTTACAGACTGTTTGGTAAGTACATTTGTCCAATTAAAACTGAATTTGGTTGACTGAATGTAAAAGGCAGAGATTTATCAAACTAATCCAAAATTTCTTGTTTACCACTATATACTGAATGGATAACTGAAATATTTGCTATATATGAAAAAAGTCGTGCATTTTTAATTGTTTACAGGAGGTTAAGTGAAAATATTATTATAAAGTTAAGTTTTGTGTTGGTGCAAATTTATGTTAGTTTACTCTGAAGTGCTAAAATAACTTTTTATTAAACTTTATTTTTATATATGCTATTATTTATATATTTCTGCTTAAAGTACATATAATTGATTATTAGTGTGAGGATTTTCTGACCACTTTTTGTTGTAATATTACCATTATATTTTTATAGATACATGTACATAGACAATGAATTCATTCAAAGCAATTTTCTAGAATTTCCATTGTAAGGGATCTTGATATTTGTGTAGAGTATGCTGAATGAAGCAGGGTACTGATTTAAACATAGATTGACTTTATTGAAATATTGTATGGCCTATTGTAAAAATAAATGAAAATGAGCCTAGCATAATGTAAATTATTGGATACAGTTTCCATCAAACAGAAAGCAGTTTCCCTGTTACATATTGTATTTTTTAATTCAGTCACTATTTTCACATTTGATGCATTAAAAGTATACAAACTTTCAAATTGAATAGTTCTGTTCATTTCCAACAGGAGAAATCTCGAAAGAGTAATAATTAATAAATGGATTCCACAAAGATTTCAGATTATAAAACTTTAAAACAAGTGAATTTTTTTCTAGGACTTAATCTAGAATACTTCAGGGACTTTACAGAACTTTTTTTTTTAATTGAAATATGGTAAATTCTGTCAACAGGTTATCCTTAGGTTGAGTGCTCAGTATATATAGGCAAAATTAGTACCATCGTCATAATCTATTAGTTGTTTGTTGTTCAATGCCAGTAATTTGTAAATACATAAAATTCATATCAGAAATTCAGGGTGTTTCTATTTTTTTTGTGATTTGTATTCAACTTAAAATTATGTAGTAACTGCATTTGGAGTATTTTGTGGAGAACTAAGCTGAAATAAAATTGAAAAAAGATATAAATTAGTTAAAAATAGTTTCAATAAGAAAATTTAACCAACTTGATATGAATTAGGTATACCGCCTTGCATATTTGCTTTCATGTTGTTAAAACTATGTAAAATCTATCTACAATTTGAAAATTAGTTATTCTTGTGTTTGTTTTTCATAGAATTTAACATTATATCATTTTTATTAATAAAACTGGAAAATTATAGATGTTGTCAAGTTATGTCATTATATGAGATACTATAGACCTATACCAAAGTAACCATGATTAACACTATATGAGATACTATAGACCTAAACCAAAGTAACCATGATTAACATTCTATGAGATACTATAGACCTATACCAAAGTAACCATGATTAACATTATATGAGATACTATAGACCTATACCAAAGTAACCATGATTAACATTATATGAGATACTATAGACCTATACCAAAGTAACCATGATTAACACTGTATGAGATACTATAGACCTATACCAAAGTAACCATGATTAACATTATATGAGATACTATAGACCTTAACCAAAGTAACCATGATTAACATTATATGAGATACTAGAGACCTATACCAAAGTAACCATGATTAACACTATATGAGATACTATAGATCTATACCAAAGTAACCATGATTAACACTATATGAGATACTATAGACCTAAACCAAAGTAACCATGATTAACATTATATGAGATACTATAGACCTATACCAAAGTAACCATGATTAACATTATATGAGATACTATAGACCTATACCAAAGTAACCATGATTAACATTATATGAGATACTATAGACCTATACCAAAGTAACCATGATTAACACTGTATGAGATACTATAGACCTATACCAAAGTAACCATGATTAACATTATATGAGATACTATAGACCTAAACCAAAGTAACCTTGATTAACACTATATGAGATACTATAGACCTATACCAAAGTAACCATGATTAACATTATATGAGATACTATAGACCTAAACCAAAGTAACCATGATTAACATTATATGAGATACTATAGACCTAAACCAAAGTAACCATGATTAACATTATGAGATACTATAGACCCTTTACACATTTAACCATAAAATTTCTTTTGACTCCAAAAGTTGTAGTTTTTTAAGTCCTTAAACTTCAGATCTATTGAATTTAGAATCATGATGGTTTTGAACCAAATCAGATATAATTTCTTATTTTGGAAAATGTCCCCATCCTTAAAGATTCACACATGTCTAGCAACATGTATGAATGCTAAATTTTCCTGCAATCTATACTACTGAAGTAATTGAAGACAATGTAGTGGGGTTGTCATCACATAACGTGGAAATAACAAAGATTTTTAATTCATGTCTTATACATGTAAGACTATTGAGTGTAGTCTGCAAAATTCTCCTTTACAGATCTCTATGTATTTGACAATTAACAAATTCCTGCTTCTTTCCAATATGGTTCTTTTGTAAATAGAGTTGTCAACCTCTGCCCAGAACTTACAAAGGAAGAATAAAGGAGTAAGATTATTTCTCCCATGGAAGTGACTAAAATAAAAAAAATCTTAATGGTATCATTGAAGTCTTCTATCTGACAGATACCTTCTTGACCTGGTTGACCATTAGGAACTATCTTTGTTACAGATGACCACTATACCAGGGTATATTGCATTTGTCACACAGCCCAACTTATTATTCAAAAGCAAATTTTAATGATTTTTACCTGTCATCTTCTACACTACAGGTACCACAACTTGATCAGGAACCTACAGGAGCTTACCCAGGTTTAAAAAAAAATTCTGGTGCATAAATCAATCGTTTCTCCGTCTGTCCTCCATTCCTTGTGTATGAAACAAATGGTTTCCAGATGATAACCTTAGTATCCTTGCTTGTTTGAAATGAAACTTATACAGATAAAAAATATATTGGAAGTCGAGAATTGTTCAAATTTTGGGGTCAGTAGGTAAAAGGTCAAGGTCACTTTCTAAAACTAGATACTTTTTATATGGTTTTAGAGAGGTCAAGTAAGTCTCCCTTACTTGATTGGAATGAAACTTAAACAAATAGATGATAAAGGGGGAGGGAAATATAACTTTTGACTTTTGGATCAAATTCCCTGTTACTAAAAATGGAAATAATTGGAAAAATGATTCCAGGATTGTAGCTTGAACTTCCCTTGCATGATTGGAATGAACTTAAATAGATGGAAAACGTATGGAAGGAGAAGAAGCCTTTCGATTTTTGGGTTAATTGGTTAAAGGTCAAGATCAATAAAATCAGTAAAAGTTAAGAAAAATTATTTCTGGGTGGTAACTTGAGTTTCTATTACTTGATTGGAGTGAAACTTGTACAGGTGGAGGATACAGGGAAGAGGAGGAAGTCTATTGCTTTTGGGGTCAAGGTCACTGTAACTAAAAATGGAGTTTCCCTTACTTGATTGGAATGAGACTTATATAGATGGAAGATATAAGGAAGGGGAAGAAGCCTAATAATTTTGGGCTAAACATATCAAAAGTCGATATGTCACTGTATATAAAATTTTGTTTTTCTGAAGTTGGTTTCGGGTTGTTATATAACAATAAATTGTAATACATTCATAGAGGTGAAAAATTAGCAATAATAATGCCGGTGACGTTCATTTGTCTCATCAAGCTACCACTATTTTTAACACTTAAAATACAAATATTTTCTCTTAATAAATGTTTAGTTCGAGGAGCATCATTTGATAGTGCCAGGTTTTTACTCGTTTCTATCATGATGATTGATATTTAATTCAATTTAGTCAAAAGAATCAAAGAAAACTGATATACATCGTCCCATCACAATCAATTTGGATATTCACTTACTTAATAAAAAAAAAATACGACGAGTTTTATAAACCTAGAACTTAGACATGCATTTTTATTCAATTTACATTTTCTGTCAGTATGGAATACGGCTGCTTTATCTGATTGTTCATTTTACTATTTTAAGTAAGCTAGTGTTTTCACGAATTTGTCAGATAATTTGGAGTTAATGTCACACGCTTGCAACAAAACTCTCAGTAAAGGCAGGACAAAGTATATGCACATTTTTACATTTAAGAAGATTGAAGTGGTCTAGACTACTAAAAATGTGTTATATAGTAGTTTCAGAAGAGGTCAAAGGTTCATTTCTTGTATACAGATGCATTATGGTCTGCAGGTTCCTGTTGTCCATGACCTCATTTTCATGATTCAATTACTATTCAATACAATTTCTGTACATTTTTCATGACTAAGTCAATGGATCTTTTGAGTTTTCTGTAAGTATGAGTTATGGCAAGCCGTTTTACTATTTATTCCAACTTCAAGATATCTCATATAATATATAAGACATTTCATATAATATATAAGATATCTTATATAATCCAGTTTTTATAAGATATCTTATAAACTTTATAAGATAACTGCTAAAGTTTATAAGATATCTTATGAAAGTATATAAGATATCTTATTAAGAAAATTATATGAGATATCTTATAAACTATATAAGATATCTTATAAACTATATGAGATATCTTATAAACTATATGAGATATCTTATAAAGTTTATAAGTTATCTTGAAGTTTGAATAAATAGTTAAACGGCTTGCCATAATGAGTAATGGTTTGTGGAAGTCTATAGCATGACTGTAGTAAAAATGTCTGATACCACTTTTCAGTGTTATACAAAATTTTTTTATGGAATATTCCTCAACGTTAATGATCAGTGATTTTTTTTAAGCCAAATTCACAAAATGTCTGTGAGCATCAAATCCAAATATTCGGAAATAAAGGAATACCTGACCTTGATCTCGTATGCACGAACGAGGGAACACCTGACCTTGATCTCGTATCCATGAACGAGGAAACACCTGACCTTGATATTATTTCCATGTATCATTGATCAACATTACGTTTACGTGATATGGCAAGCATTTCAGTCACAATGCTCATGTCTGTTAGACAAGCTTCTCATGATCTTGACCTTATTTATCAATGTTTTCATGACTAAGCCTGTTTCTCCTTTCCTAATGGATTAATTGATTAATTAATTGTTTCTTTCTCAACGCCATCTTAACACATAATGACTATATCGTGGCGAGCTTTTTCTTTGTCCCAATAATTGGTATAAATCATTGCTAAAGTGAATATGGTATCTGATCTTCCATTGTTACTGTAGTCGAACTGAAATCAGTGTAACTTGCATCACATTACTTGACAGGGATCGCCTAACCCGGGACCTTATTTTTATAGCCCGTGTATTCCTATCAAACGCTTTGTGATCATACATTAGTTTTAAATCTGTTTTTGTATTTTTAGAAGACAATATTATTTCAAGGATTTGTATAGGGTCTCACTATACAAATCCTTGATTATTTATAGTCATTTATTATCATCTATATGTTGTAAGTTTGATACACACAGATTCAATACTTAAACTGCGGGTGTTATTTATTTTAATTTTTTAATTATAAATGACTATTGCTAATAATTCACCGAACTGACTGCCGTTTTCTCTTCGTTTTTTACTGTCCCTTTTTCTGTAGTTTGTCAAAAGTAAACTGACAATTTAACTTTTATGTACGTTCAATAAAGAGAATATGGAATAAGAAAAGTAGCAAATTACACTGTGCCAATTTAAACTGAAAAATCCAGTTATATTCAACTAACCATCGGAATCATTCGTAATTAACTGAGGCTAGTAGTGCAGGAACATATATATGTTAGATATACTGTTCCCAGAGTAATGTTACCTCCAGATAAGCCTTTCTTCGATTAAGTGCGAGTAATCATTTGAGCAATTGCCGATTAAATTCGGTCTATTAAAAGTTTCCATGACGTTTTAATCGAAATCAGCACAATTTGCTTGTGCAAGATAATATTTAAAAGTCAACAAAATCTTAACTATTCGAACAATTGTTTTCGGGAAATTCATGGCATTAAACTTGATTTAAATGCGTTTTTCTTTTGCAATGTAGATCAACTGGTCCCGTTTATTTTTAGGTTTACATGTATCACAAGGCTAATAAGTAAATGAGTGTTTTAATCAGGTTTTGTTTCTGTTTCCCCTTTTACAGTTTCTTGCGCTCCCTATAGCCATGGATGGATGGGGTTTACAGAATAGATGGGCAAAAAAATAAAGAATAGAGAAAAATTTGAAACAAAGTTAAAGAATAAGATTGGTAAACACTGAACTAGTCGTAATCAAGATGTATTTCTAGTCACTTACCATTCACAAGAAAATTGTAGCGTACACAAGAAAATAATAACTTACTATAGCTAAACCATACACAGGAAAGTTTTTACTTACTATAGCTATACCGTCTACAAGAAAGTTTTTACTTACTGAAGCTGTACCGTACACTAGAACATTCTTTTTGTCTTTAAGGTTTTTTTAGTTGTATGGTTGCAGTCTCATTGATGTATATTTTTTTTATATGTTAGATGATAAGGTCCTATACCATTGTTTTGGTGTATACCACATAACATAATGATACAATTTTCTCATCACGATTGCGGTACATGTGGTCTTTCGTTCGTATTTTTTGCCGTGATAAATTTTAATTACTGTCACTTTTGAATGCACAATATGATAAACATCAATGTCAAATTATTCTTTTTTACGCTTTTAAAAATCTTTATTTACTTAAAAATTTACAAATGCAGTAAATAAAAAGAAAGAGGGCAACTCTGTTCAAAAGATATTTAGAACATGTTTTAAATAATTAATGCGAAGTTTATTCATGAAGAAGAAATATTAACGTCATGTCAATTAACGCCCGTCTCGAATTTTTCAATCAGACTGTAAAAACAAGTAAAATAGAAACATGGTGAAATTTCAATAGCAATACAACGTTTTTAACGATATACTTTATAGATTTTTCAACAGATTTGTCTTTATCCATAA
Organism: Mytilus californianus; assembly: GCF_021869535.1. Classification (NCBI taxonomy): domain Eukaryota; kingdom Metazoa; phylum Mollusca; class Bivalvia; order Mytilida; family Mytilidae; genus Mytilus; species Mytilus californianus. Next base: position 86,645,421 of record NW_026262701.1, read on the forward strand.
AATCGAAGTTTAATTCAGCGATATCAGAAGTCTGTTACTAGTGGTGGACTTCTGGCGATGTATATAAATTTGAACCTCAACATATACATGCACACATGAAGCTGTTTTGATGTAAACTGATATATTTAGATTGAAAAAAAATGGAAAATTGGTACCGTCTCTTTCATTATTCTTATAAATGTATTCAAATGTATAATTGAAAATAAAATAATAAGAAAATGTGGTGTTGGTGTACTCACACAGCTATTGTCATTATTCAAATCTCACATACTAAAATAATTTTATGACTAAAACCGTTAATTAAGAGTAAGACTGACTGATAATCTGCATTTATTGTAAACTATATCAGTGAAATGTGAATTTTGTTTAATTTTAAAATAGTCCTCTTAAATTTGCAAAGGAAAATTCTTTCCCAAATTGGAGAAAAATCAATGAAAGATAGTAACGATTCACCGATATCACCGAATGACTAATCAATGTTCCATCTAGTAATATCTTAAACCAATGAATTGTGTTTTTAAAAAAGGAAAAATATACAATTCCTTGTTTACACTGAAATCTGAATTTTGACTGAGATTTGGAAAAATCTGTTCAAGCTTTGAGAACATAACTTAAATTAATGATTTGTAACGACGTTGACGTATATTTTGTTAAAGTAATGAGACGTCGGGAAAGGTTTTCATGGTCAATTGTTAAAACAATTTGTCACTTTTTCAATCATACCAGGATGGTCATCAATGTATTCATTCGTGCCTGTAATTACAAGAAAAAGGAAAACATAGTAAATATTCCCACTTAGATATTTGTTATAACAATTAAGTTTCTTTAACCATCCCCCAAAAATCAAAATATGTCATCCCATATATAGTATTTGTCATTGTTTGTGTATATTCATCGGTAATTAACTTTCCCGCATTGTCCTGGTATTATTACTATTTACAATAGTATTTACATACTATTTGATACTTTTTTTATTACAAACATCGCATCGAAAAGGGGGACCACCATCTTTTCTGAACGCAGCCCCTCTAATTTCAGTCTAATTTAGGCGCGGATTCAGACAGGGGTGCACTTGGCTTACGCCCACCCTAAAATGTAATTCAAAGGTAAAATTACAGCCATTTTTGGGGTCAAAATATGGTCCTTCAACTCCTTATTTTCAGGAGCGCCAACCCAACCCCCAACTTCAGATCATGCCTGGATCCGCGTCTGTAATAGACTTGTCATATGAAAGAAACAGATGGTATAGCAGAGCCAGAACATTGTTATTTTTATTATTAAATTTGCAAAATTTTGACGCATACACTCAGCCCATTCACATTAATGTAGAGAGAAAAGATATGTTATATCCTACCAAATCGTCTACTTAAAAAGTATATGTTAACAATTATTTTGAATGATTTTACGAAAAAAACATTTGTAACACTAGATTTCAGTGCCTGGTCATTTTTATTGTATGAAAAACACCACAGTTATTGAAGTACGCTATACACATTTTCTCGATGTTTACTCATCAATCAAAAAGATGACAGGACGTGTCCGCCGACTAACTAGGTAGGAATATTTACTTCCCGCTATGACGCTGATTCAATATTATAATTAATAATCACAAGATCGGGATATATATAAACTTAAATAAAACAGTAGAAGTGTCAGAAATAACTTAACAGCATAATGAAGATATCAGTTTTATTTATTGTTTTAATATCATGTAAGTAATTTTCGATAGAATAAAACAAAATCATTCTTATGATTATATTTATTTGTCAATATATTGGTGGATGTTTTTTTTTTTAATTTAGTGTTGCGCTTTAAAATGGTTAACTATCAAAGAATTCAAGAAAGTAACTAAGAGTATCTGTCAGAACAAGAAGTTAAGATGTTGATTTTGATATACATGTACAATGCATAAATATTTGTACAATACATGTACATTTGTACATGTAGATAAAAGATAAAACTATTTGCAAGAGGAAGTACAAACAGTACAAAAATCACAGAAAATAGTAATAATAGCTTTGTATTTCAACAGATGTATGGAAAATTCAATGTGCTACGACAGGGATACACGATGCTGCACCTGTTCTTTCCTCTACCGGAAATAATCCATCAAATAATATAGTGCAGTCGAAACCAGCCGCCGTAGGGCCAATCGTTAGACAATCATTAGCATCTCCATCAGATGCTACTACATTTGGACCTATGTTAGACGGCGTATTAATAGAACCAGTACCAGCCAATACAAATGGTATCTTGAGCCAATTTCCAACATACAAAAATGTACCGATTCCCATTCTCATAAAAGATGACAATTTACTGATTAAAACTCCACCTACCGAGGAAATCCCCATTCCCATTTTGATTAAAGATGGGAATATAGCCACTACAACTATACAAGAGGAGAATGTATCAAATCCTATACCAAGACAAGACAAGAATGTCAACACACTGGGAGAACCGTCACCAGAAACTACGCCAAAACCTATTCTCATTATAGATGACAATTTAATGTTAACGGGTGGTAAGGAAACGACAAATAAAGAGCCCGCACCAGAACCTACGCCAAAACCTATTCTCATAATAGATAACAATTTAATGTTAACGGGCGCTATGGAAACGACAAATAAAGAGCCTTCACTAGAAACTTCACCAAAACCTATTCTTATTAGAGATGATAATTTAATGTTAACGGGCGTTAAGGAAATTACAAATATAGAGTCAATGGAAACAATTAAAAACCCGTCTACAGCAAACACGATTGATCCCGTGTTGACTGCAGTTGCTTCTAGTATATCACATCAACATATGAAACCATGTCCTGAGTTTGATTCACGATACGAGAAAGGAACGTTCGTTGTAACATTAGATGATGGAAAATGTGAAATGTAAGTAATGCATTATATGGTATAAAACACTGAGATTTAATTGCTGATCCATTATTCAAATTTATGACATTTTGACACATTATTTTGATTACTGAAATGCATCAAATTTTTGTTATAAATACATCCTCTATAGATTTGAAAAGACGCCCATTGTGTAATCAAAAAATTAAAAATGTCTCCATGTACGTATATTTGTTTGCAACAAAATCATAAAATGTATGACTTCAGCTGCGATGTTGCATTTGGTTTTTTTAAACCTAAGACAAACCTTCAATTGTAATCGAATGAAACACGGGCATAAACTTGAAAGGCTTTATTTAGTTTCACACACAAGCGCAAGTTAAACATGTAAATGAATAGTTTTAGGTTGAAAACCTTGTCCCAAAATCATACACTTTTCCTTTTTTATTCAAACGCTAATTTATTCAAACTTTACATTCTGTATAATTATTCGAAAAATTCTTACAGGATAATTAACCAGAAACCCGTCGAGGAAAAGCAGAACGACCAATGGGCTCGAGGAAGATATTCTCCAGTCTATCAATTGTTAACCAGGTAATTACTAGAGAAATGTTGAATGAAAATGAATATTCTTTGGAGTAAGGCCCTCTTTTATATAATCATTTAGTCCTTAAGTACACTAATATAATCTCCATACCTTTGAATAATGCCTTTAGTCGGTTGTTCATTTTTAACCAGTCGGGAAGGTGTACTAGTATGAAATTCAGTACGCTCTTTGCATTCTGTAAAAACTGATTCTTACTCATTTTTATATTGACATGGTAAAATTTTGGATCAATCCGTCGAGAGAGTTTTTATTTTAATTTTTTTTTTTTAGTAAATATCGCTTTTAACATGTTTGATGTCTCTCGCAATGGTAACTTTTTACCAACCTTTTATCAAAACTGATTTGGTTTCTAAATTATACAGTTTTCATAACATTGAAAAGACAATATAGTGGGTTTTTATTAAGGAGGAGGGTTATTCTCCCGTTAAAAATAGATTCACGTTTACACTTCTTTCTACTTTACTGTCACTGAGACCATGGAATTATTGTATAGAAAATACAAAGGTTCTAAGTAGACAAAAAGTCCATATAGTGACATGAAAATAACTTCGACTATATCCCAAATCGCGACTGTCAGCATAGTACATGTCAAAATAAGGAGGACTAAATAGATAATTACCAACCAGACGATGTATCCATCAATGACCAAAGGACTGGGATATTAACAACTATAGACCTACAACCTACAACAATGACCAAAAACTATAGAGTAAGCTGTAAAACATCTGAATAACAAAATGTGAAACAATTCAAAGGAGAAACCCAACGTACTATTTTTGGCAAACGGATAAGCACCGTCTGCCAACTCAAATAAATGCAAATGGTACTGCAATCATTTCAGAAGTTCTTTGGAATATTTTTCGTCTTATAAGCCCTATAAAAAAAAAAATATCGATCCTACATTTTTTTTTCTTTTTATGACACATTTTACAAACATACCAATAAATGTAGTTGAATACAAAAGGGAGCGTCTAAACACCACCTAGGCCGCCTTGGTGCACTAAGCTCCTGAAACTGCACTAAGCCCATGATGGGATGGTGCTATGAATAAAAAAAACATATCATCGGATGTAGTTTTTCCTCAAGATAATATATCTGAATTTTTTTGTCAGTATATATTGTAGTTTTGTCGTAATTTGATTTTTTCTGTCATCAAAGATTTTGTTCGACGGCACGTGCCAGTAATTAACAGGTAATACAATCACTGATCCATGAAGAAATAAAGAAACATGACAATTACATGGCTAATATATAATTACACCTTTTTGTTCGTCGTGTTATATTTTGTTTATGCGTGTGTTATGTTTTTGTAGGATTTAAAAAAAAACTTTGTTTGTATTTCTTTTTAATTCAATGTATTTTTGTTTGTACGTATTTTTTTTTAAGGTTATTATGATTTTAATGATTTTATTTGTTTTTAATAATCAAAACTTCATTATGATTCAAAAGTGCACAATTAACGACTAATATCATGAATTCATTTATTAATATATCATTTTGATAACTATCAACAGATATGAAACATATAGTTTATAAACATATGTAAAGCATGGATGACATTATCAATAAATAAATAAATAAATAAATCATTAAATATAAGAAAGAATCACAAGCAAATATAAGTCATAATTTGTCTATATATACATCAACGATTTTAATATCTAGGTTTTGTACGACACACTCTTGGTCTTTTGCTCTGATTTGGTTTTTTTTCCTAGTCTTTGCGGAATTGGAATTTCAAAATTACTGTTGACAGCTCGAATGACTCTGGTACAGTTGGCTGTTTTGCAGTCGTTCACAAGTTAAAGAAAAGTCTATCTTTCTGTTCTGGTGTTTTAGACAACCAACACTGTAGTGACACTTTATGACTATTGTATTGACCAAATAGTTCATAGTTATCGGTTTCATACAACGTTCTTTTCAAATCAGCAAAATGGACTCTGGTGATGTCATGAAAGTTAAGGAATAGGTCTTGTAGACCTTGTGGCTTCCAATTTATTGACTTTTTGAAAACATGATTGATTGACTCGCAATTATTATTTGTCAATAAGCGGTCCTGGTTTTTAAGCTGCTTCATGGGGACACTGACATGATCAAAGAGTCTATCTCTCGGATGGGCATTAAAGTAAGTGGCAAACTGTGGATACTTTTGAACTATTTCTTTGGATATGCGGTCTTCGCTCTCACCGCATATGGAATTTACTGACCCCATATATATCGTATTAGCTAAATAACACACCATGTAACTAATATTATCTTCGTCATTCCATCTCTGGTGGATAGTTGTCTCATTTACAATCATACCATAACTCCCTATTTTATATGAAATATAAATTTAATAATAATGACCTCTTGCAGAATTTCAAGCGGTCTGTCATACTTGTTGATATTGGGTTGCATTGAACCCCAAGGACGCTACATTTTAACTCTTATATTTGAAATAAGTTTGTATTATAATTTGTGTCTATTCGTGCAAATATTGAAACAGTAAATGGGGAAGAATAAAAAGAAAGAAACAGACTATAATATACTCGACTTTGAGTAAAAGCCAATTTCCATTGTTTTTACTGTTATTTCCGCAAATCTTTTATTCCAAAAAGCGCAGACAAACACTTTTTCCAAATATAATTTTTCTAACAAAGCATCAAAGAAAAGATCAACAACCCTTTTATCATTACTAATTAGCAACAAAGAAAAATAATTTACTAGTTAAAAGATAATCCCTCAAAATTGATTGGAGAAGAAGAGAAGAGCGCGTGCCACGTTAAAAATTTTAATAACTTTTAAATTTCTTTAGATCTTCGAACCAACTTTAAACATAATTTTTTTAATATAATGATTTATATTAACTAATGATCTTGGTGCATATTTAACCTTTCATTCATATCCTTAGTGCAGTGTTTATGAATTCGTCAAGCTTCAGTGGGTTCACTCAACAATATGACAACTGGACACATTACACAAAAGTCGGCGCGTGCCATGTGAAATGTTAATAACTCTTTCATTTCAGAATATATTTATTCCAAAATTTAAATATATGCTCTTTATTCAAAGTGTTATCGTACTGAATGACATTGGTGCTAATATGACTGTTCCATCATGGGCTTAGTGCAGTTTCATGAGATTAGTGCACCAAGGTGGCCTACCGAATAAAAAATACGTATTCCACTTCCCATAAGAATGAATTGTTTGTATTTATACAGCTTAATTAGAAAACCACATTCCTGTTTCGATTTAGCAATAATCAGTTTAATCTATATGTATCAAACATTGATCATTGAATCGAACTTGGGTAACACTATATATAAGTGGAAAAGCATCAGCAAATTGTTTGCCTTCGATCAGTTAAAAAAAAAAATGTTATACACACTCTTTCTAATTTCGGGTTAGGTTAAATCTGATTAAAATTCAGATCTATATTCACTCGCGTGCTCGTCATATGAGTATAGCGAAATCAGAGAACTATATTTTAATTAGATTGGGTAAGGTTCAATGTTTGTACGATAATTTGGTTCTGGGTTCTCAATACTTAGCATAACATTCATACAACTTTGTTGCAGTTTTTGACTAATGTTTCAATTTAATTTAACAGAAAGTACAAACCAGAAGTCACTTTCAGACCGACATCACTGGCAAAAAAAGATTATTTATGTCATCACCATACAAGGGAAATGGGTTCTTTCTTTGTAGTGGATACTGTGTTAGGGCGCTGTCAAATGTAAGTAGTATAAACTGAGCAATTTATCATAAAATAGAGAAGTAATTAAAGGTAAAAAACTGAATATTACGTAAAAGGTACAAAACCCAGAGGTTAAATATACAAATGTATAATAATAAAAGCTTAAAGAAAAGTAAAAAAATACCAAGTAATAAAGCTTTTGTGCATTGTTTTGTGGTTTTAGTTTTTGTGTTTTATCAGCAATATTTTCCCTTTACAACAACCTATCGGTAAGGCAGATACAACATTACAAAATCTAATTGTGTATTGCAATGGCAATTGGAAACACAGACAAAAATCTCCTGTACACGAACGCAAAAACAATTGCAAAAATAGCAATAGAGAATACATATCATATTGTATCTGTCGTTATGATAGCCGGTAATAAGGCGCGTTTAACCACTTCGGTATTTTTCTATTTCATTGTATTCTGGTATTCAATTTTACAACAATTATTTAGAAAGCTGTGCATGTACTTAAAAATCTTTTACAATAATAAGGCATATTAGTTTTCTTACAGTTTACCTGAACAATTAAATTAAATCCACCGGTTCACGATACATTTTCCATTTCAAAGAAAAACTATTATAGCTAGGAAACAATTATGTTTCGCTTCTTGATCTAAATTTCCACCAAATCATGCAAGTTATAACTTACTTCTTTGCTGCTAATCATTTTATTTTTAGGAAACAATGTATTGTTATCAATGCTATCCAATTGATAAAAAACTTAGACTTACTCTACGTTTGAGCACGATGAAATAAAAAAAGAATTGACCACCTGCAATATAAATATATTTGTTTTCTATAGAAGCAGTCTAAATACATGATTGATATTACTTGTAGGTCCAATGCATAATAATTTTAAGTAATGCTAAACATGTTTACTTCAGGGTAATTGGAATACCAACACTGCCTGACCTTCGGTATATTATGTCGAACACAAGACCAGCATGGACTCCACCAATGAGAAATATGCCAAGATGGCCACGACGTTCTTCAGAAAGTGATTCTTCTGATGACTAAATTGTGTGTTTCGTTCAATTCTATTGAAATCCATTCATTATTTCAATCAATTAATTTATTAAATATTTTAGTATAGGTCGATTTGTTTTGCTTTTTTTCATATTTCTCATTTACAATAATCCGCCGTTGCCTAGTGTTTTAAAGAAACTATACCCACCAAGCAATGACTGATTGCTTGTTTGGTTAACGTCCAACAATGAGTTATCACACTTGTAAAACTTTGTATAAATGAAAAACGATGTGATATAAAGGAAGATGCACAAGAGACAACTATAAAGGAAAGATCATAAAAAAGTATGAAAATAATAAGATGTATTATAATTGCCAATGAGACAACTATCCACCACGGACTGAATGACGTAGATGTATACCGATTGTGCAAAATAGAACAGGAAAGAATTGAAATTTCTCGAATAACAACAAAGCAAACTGCGTTGTCGTGATAAGCGTTCCCCAATCGTATTTCAACGTACTATTATTGGAAAACAGGAAGTAGGTTTCAGAGAGATCCGAAAAGCGCATAGATGTTACAAATCCTTACTGCTTGGTCGACCAAATATGTAGTCATACCAAAGGGATATTCAAACTCATAAGTCAAAGACAAACTGACAACGCCATGGCAGAAAACGATGAGGATAATGAGGATAGATGGATAATAAACGTCCAGCGGCAAATCAAATGCATATTCAGGACGAGAAGATGTTAATGTGGTATGAATATGAACCCTGCTTTGTAATAGATCGATACGCTGAATCGGAGTTCAAGAGGTAATAGTCTGCAGGAAGACATGCATATGTTAGCCTACCCGGACTTATGATTCTGATTCCAAGCCGACCAGTCTTTGTTCTTACTCCTTAATGCCATATGCTTGGTGAAGAAACAGCAATGACTAATTTTAAAGTCTTCGGTTTGACACGGTCGGGGTTCGAACCGAAGACCTCCCGCACTCGAGACCACACAACCACCGAGGCGAAAACGAAAATCTATCAAAGACGTGCTACAATCAACAAAACACAACATAATAAACTATAGACTGAGAAAAACAAACCCCACCAAAAATTGGGGATGGTCTTAAGTTAAGAAGTTTCTGAAAAAAATAAAACAAAAATATTTGTTGGACGAATGGACGAATGGACGTACGAATGGATGAAAAAACGGACGAACGGACTAGTGGCCTCAATACAGCCCCATTCTTGAATTGGGTTTAGTATATTCAATGTTGTGTGAAGTTCAAGTCGTGGAAAGTACGAAATTCTTTTTTGAAAGGCAAAAAATATAACTGTTTTTTTTTGTAAAGAATTTTATTGAAATTTAGATATCTTCTGCATAAAATATACAGAATTTGACCATTAACATATACATGTCTGGAAACTATTCATTTTAATATTTTTCAGTCTGGTTATAGTATCTTAAATGACCGACTTGTTAAATAAAAAAAAAATAAAACACAAGATGGATTTTCACGATCTGTTTTCTCTTCCTTTACTGACTGTCAAGCTGCCATGGGCTATGAATTTACAACAACTGGTCGTGAAATCAGTCTGCAAGTATAAAATTACATAATTTCCTTTTAATGTAAGGGACATTGAAGTTCTCTTTGACACACTACATACACATGAATTATTTTTAACTGTATTCCGCATGTTTAAGACCCCAAAATAACTTTTTAGAATGTATTCTGTATGTTTTTTTTTAATTATCTGTATTCTGTATGATTTTCTTTTACTGTATTCTGCATTTTCAAAACCCAGGAATAACTTTTGTCAATAAAGGAATTGCATGTTATCACTATTCTTGTGATTAAAACTGAAATGTTACTGTAGAAAAATATCTCGGAAATTTGATGGAGTATGGTAAGCCGTTCTCGTCAAAACTATGTAAGTCATATTTCGAAAAATTTACACACTGAGATTTAAAAAAAAACACACAATGAGTTCGAAAAACTACAAAATACACGTTTAGATAAAAAAAAAAAAACCAACATCATTGAGATTTAAAAAGGTTCAAAAATAGAGGAAGATACTCACTTCGGTTGGGGAGAAAATGGATTCATCTCTCTGAATTGTTTCACTGCGAAGGTGCTATAAAAAATAAATGTTATGTTGTATTCCAGCATTTTACTGTAGCAATTTATAGTCACAGATTGATGTATATCATTATGAAAATCAGCCGAAGTGAAATAAAAATAATCATGAATGTAAATATAGAAAGGGAATCTATGATTTTTTTTTTTTTTTTGTGATATAACTTTATCTAATCTATATAAATTTGCTTCCTACTAGAAAGATAGGATTTTGCAGTAAAGTAATCTTTTTTTTTGTATTCAACTGAAGCCTTTCAAATAATTGCTTGTATGTAAGAAACACGCAAAGTGATATATTTTATAAGTAATAATGCGATTGCTCTGTTTTCCTGCGTGTTTGTTCTCATCTTTAATCAAACTTCTCTATTTCTTTTTGCTTTAATTATTCATGAAACATGTTAAAGCGGTTTTTTATATTACTACTGGGTAAAAGTCTCTGATGACTGATGACCCGGTATCAAGGACTTCTAGAAAAAATGAAAAAAAAAAACGAATTCAAAAAGGGGCACAGCGGACATCCGCCCCGGCCTCCCTTAATATTTTAAAAATAATGTGTGTAAAAATAAATTAAAAAATAATCGTATCGCTCCGCTCAGCAATACTCTGGGGATTGCGCCTTTAATCATGAATCCACTCCTTGAAACGCGGGTTTCCAGTAGTTAACTATTAGTCTGGCAACTTTGATGAGCTTTAGTTGGTGATTTGAAGGTCGGTTACACTGTACCCCCTTCTATATAACAAGACATATTCTCAAACATATGTTTGTACTTACAACTGACAGTTTTTGGTGGTTTTTACAGTAACGAGAAATCCTTTGTATTCATACGGCAGTTGTCGACAGATTGGTAGTATATTTTTGAAATGTAGAATTGGTACGTAGGTCCTGAAAATTGTGAGAAAAAAAAACGATTTTTAGATGTTGGTAATCAAATGCATTGGTAACATATAAAACTATGCCAAAAAGATTTTGCGGTGTATGTAATAAAATGCATTGGTAACATACAAAAACTGTGTCGAGAAGATTTTGCGGTGTTGATAATAAAATGCATTGGTAACATAGAAAACTGTGTCAAACAAAATTTTGCGGTGTTGGTAATAAAATGCATTGGTAACATATAAAAACTGTGTCAAAAAGATTTTGCTGTGTAGGTAATAAAATGCATGGGTAACATATAAAAACTGTGTCAAAAAGATTTTGCGGTGTTGGAAATAAAATTCATTGGTTACATATAAAACTTAAAAAAAAACACTTCGGTGTTGGTGATTAAATGCATTGGTTGCACATAAAATTGCAATAACAATTTGTCAGTAAAATGGTATCAAAAAAGAAATCACCTTAAGTTATATAGTCTTTATAAGGAGACAAATATGTTATACATTGGATAGTCATATCATTCTCGTCAGATTCGCTAGTACTAATGCAAAGACAACAGACATGTTTAAAACTGATGAAACAAAACTTTGTACATTCTGAATCCTCCATTCAGTGTTTTTTGAAAAGTAGCATCAAATGAAAATCAAAATATATTGCAGGGATATAATACAAGATCTGTAGATTAAGCCATATCAAAAAGATGGTTTATTTTTAGTTCTGTCTGGTCTTATATCATTTCTTATTATTTCCATTACTACAAAGAAAACTAAGGCTAGAGAAACACGAACCCATCAAAAACCGTAGGTGATCTAAGGTGCTCTGAAGGGTAAGTAGTTCCTGTTCTTATTGTGAAATCCGCCATGTTGCTCGTGCAGAGTAAAGTTGATAATAAGTCACATTCTGTTATATTTTAATGTAACATTACTTCATTACTATTCCGTAGTAAATCTTTTTATAATCCATTTATCAGGTCGGGATATGCGAACTCTAGATTTCCTGACGCCAGAATATATTTGCATAGTAATTTTATAAATTGAAGGTGAACATGGCCTTGAAAAACTGACCAATCGACTCAATGAACTACAATGCATTGTGGGCTACTACGAGTTTACTACCACTTAAAAACACGTGGAATTAGTGGGAAAACTGTCAAATAATATAGTGTCTGGGGCTCTCATAATAAATGTTTTTGTTCACGGTGTTTTATGTAAAATATATAGCATAATCTTCAATTTGCATGCTCAGATAAAAAAAAATAATTGTTTACTGGCTTCACGATTCGACTTTCTTTTTCGCCTTGTAAAAGTATTTGAACAGGTTTTGTCACCATTGTTATGTCATGATGCATTGTATCTGTGCATTAATTTCACGTGAAACAGTGAAATTTCCGAAGAAGTAACCACTGTCCAGTATAATCAAAGTACCGAAGTACTGAACATCGGATGACCGCAAGTTATGGTGGATGGTCACAAGCACTTATCTCAAAAAAAAATTATATCTCTATACCTGAAAGTTAGGTTAAGGTACATAGATATATTTTTTTCTGAGACAAGTTCTTGTGTGGATGATGAATAAATGATAGGGAATTCAACCTCACCGTAATAATTATTATATTGTAGTGATATAATCATTTGTTATCAGTATACTCTGGTTTTGTTGTTATATATTATATTAATATTTGTATAACAGTAATATATATATAACAGATCATCTTAATTACTCTACAGGCAATTTTTAATCCATTTATATATCATTCTATTCTACTATTCTAATGATAGTGAAGTGCAAGTGTATGGTGGACACTCTTCTGTAAGAATTCGTTTTTCTAATAGATTGGATTTGAGTAGGCATTCATACTTTCCCGCTCTTGTTGCAAAACGTGTTCGAGATATCCTTCCGCATGCGTTAACACAAATTTTCGGTATTCATGATTTGTTATTGATATATATATTTCTCACGACAAAACATTTTCATATCATATATTTATGTTCTTACAAATTATTTTCATGAATATTTATTGATGAAATTAATATATAACAAGCGATGAGGAATGTTATTTTGCACTCGATAATATCCGCGTAATTTTACGAAATACGTTATCCGTCAAAAGGCAAGGAAATTTCTGCGGCAACATAACACCGGTATGACCACTCAAGGTTACATCCGATGTAAAATTCATTTGAGCTCTTTTAAACCTGTCAAAACGACTTGAATAAATGGGTTACACCACAGTCGCCTGAAGATTTCGTAATTATAGCGAAAAAATGGTGGAAATAAAATATTTTTAGTAGTATTATAATAGAATAATATTCTATTATAATACTACTAAAAATATTTTATATTCTATTATAATACTACTAAAAATAGTTTATTTCCACCATTTTTTCGCTATAATTATGAAATCTTCAGGCGACTGTGGTTACACGTCCATCTATATATATATGCTATTGGATTTTTCGTATCCTGTATAATGCCATTCCTAAAATATTGTTGCTTCGAAAAACACAAAGAACATTGCACTGAAACACTGCTTAATTTCAAGCATGTTCCCGTTGCAGCGTTACAGGGTGCCCGGCAATATGATGGATGTAACGACAGACGCAGACTTATCTGCACTGGATGTGTAAACTTTTTATCAGGACCTGATCTAAAAGTACGTCAAATTCAGTATTCTCAAAAAATTGTGTTATATATAGCAGGGGCTGTAAATTATAGCTTGACATATTTTGTATACGTTTGTCCATCCATCGATGAAGTCCGTCTCGGTTGCTAATTTATCCTAAAATATACCTACTAACATATTAATGATTAACATATTAAGATAACGGAAAACCGATCTTTCTGAAAGGTGTTTGTATATAGAAATAAGATGTGATATGATTGCCAATGAGACAACTATCCGCCAAAGTTCAAATGAAGTGGCTGTAAGTAATTATAGGCAACCGTAAGCCCTTCAACAATGAGAAAAACCAATACTGTATAGTCGGCTGTAAATGGCCCCGATTGATGATTATATGTGTTTGTTTCTTAAAGACATATTAATAAATACCTACCCTTTATCGATTGAAATGACTTTTTAATAAAAAAAGAAGGTACAATATCATAACATCAATTTTGTGAAAAGCTCGGAAATATTAGTGACCCAACAGATATTTGACACACTCTAAGCTAGTCTTCCCATTTTTTACGAACCAAAATTTCAAGGATCCCTTATTTTTTTTTAACTATCTGCATGAATGAAAGTTTGTCTTATGGGTAATTGTGTTTTTCACTGTTGTTTAGTTGCTGTCTTTTGGACGAAAATCTGAAATCTTCGTGTAATTATCAATGATATTAATGGCTATATTTCGGATATTTTTAAAACACTCGTTTCTTCGCATAGAACCAACTCTGCGTTAATCTGAGCATGGAACTAATACTTTATATCACGGACTATAAATGTGGATACAAAAAATGAAAAACTAAGCGAAATTGTTAATCCCGCAATGCATGCAAAATTGATGTTGTATTTCAGTAAATAACACGTGTTCTCGGTTGATCGTTAACACGTAGTAGTCCATCGTGCATTGTTACTCATTTAGTAGATTGGTCAAAAACCCAGGTAAAAAAAATTACGTCATACGTAAATGCAAACTCCGAAACAGTGGTGACATCATGCTACGCTTCTTTACAGTATGACCCGAACGATAACGCTGTATGGAGTTTGACGTAAATAAACAATTACATGTGCAAGGACATAGGTATGCTAATTTATGCATATCCATATAAGGTAGTGTTCCCGACATGTTTATATGTTTGAATTCAGTGTTTAAAATTGGAATTCAATCTGCGATAAATGTAGTTTTCACTTTGCTGCTACTTGTGATTAAAAACTCGTGTCATTTTATTTTATATTTATAGAGACCAGTTTTCATGGTTTTCTCTAAAAAAAATCGAAGAACACATATTATTTATGTTATTTCCTAATATAAAAAAAGGCAATGACATTTATCTAATATTAAATATTATATAAAAAATAGCAGTATGAAAGAAATTAAAAAGAGATTAAAAAGGAACATCTTCGCTAGCCAAGTTTAGATCCAGCCCCCTCCTCTCTACAGAGGATTTCTAGTTGTATCGTGCATCCTAACGAGTAAATGGCTAGCGAAGATGAATAGGAAGACTTTTAAGCTTTCGAAAAATACTTCGAATTTCAATCTAATTCAACATAAAGTAATATTACTGCCAATTTGATTATTTTCCAGATTAAAATATCATTTTTTGAACTGGCTTAATAATAAGGAAATCTCAAATCTTGAGAATAGTATCCCGTAAACTAGCATGATAACAATCTCCTCTTTTTGTAATTTAACAAACTTCAACTTGAACCTATTGCATAAATACAACCCATAAAAACCTTAGAATGTAAAACTTTACTTATTTTCATTTCTTTCCTATTGATAAAACTTACTTCTTTTTTTCTGGTGTCTTCCCTGTCATGGTGATTGAATCTTCAATTGCATATTTTTCTACAATAAGCTCACATTTTCCGGCCTGCAGTACCAGTATCAGTTTATCACCTTCGTAATAGATTTTATATGACGGACAAACAACTTTTTCCTGGACAGTATTTACAGGTGTGTTTCCTCTGTCGTTTTTTTTTACAGGGCTGCGTAAACTTGGTCTTTGAAGTGCGTAGGGATTAAATGGAAAAATAACAGCATCAACCCATTTACTCGTTAGGATGCACGATACAACTGGAAAGTCAAATGAAAATATAAATAAAAATACTATTCTAAGCTTTTTTACTAATTCTATTTTAATACCGGATTAAGAAATATAAGAGAAGTCAGAATTCAGCCAGAATTACTTCGCATAAACATATAACCACTGCAGTTTTCCTAAATCATATTTGAAAATAAATTCTAATTTATTGTTTAAGAAAACATCTCCTTTTGATTTTCGTAATAACAAATTTCAAAAAACTCATTAAAGATTCCAATTTTTAACTTGATAATACTAACCAGATACAAGGAATATTGAAAGGTCCATTTTCTTTCCGTTAATATCGTATTATGATATCATTATTGGCAATACAGGACTATATACCACAGGTGCAGAAATATGTCAACAACAATCACTCAAATAACGGTAAACGTCAGGTAATTATCATTTGTTGGACTACAAAAAATGCTTGATTAGCCCATAATGATCTATGATCTAACAGTACAAATAAACAAACATACACGCGATATATCGGTTTATTGCAATAATAGTGTGCACTTTTCGGGATATGATGTTAAATCTATATACACATGGTGGATTGTTATGTCTATTTTAGTGATCAATCATATATGAAAAAGTATGGACTTCCAAACGCCAACCTAGTATCACACAATAGTTGGTCAGAAAATTTGACCTATAGATCTCAGGCTCAATTATGTATTTATTTTTACGTATTTCACTACGTAAATTCTAGAATTGAGTCTAAAATTCTGGCTATGGGTAAGTTTGACCTTCAACATTCACGTGCTTTAAAGCTTTCAAACGTACCTGATACGCTGCACCTTAATCAGTGCCAGGGGCTGTCTTGAACTTTACGTGTTTGCGAACTTTCGCTCCGCGTTGAATGCATCGTTGTGAATTTGACGAAGAACAGCAATGATAGCGGTTGCACTGTTCAATGCGGATTTGGATAAAAATACATTTGCCATTTTGGTTTCACAGTAAAACTATAGCGATGTAATTATTGATCAAAGTATAGATACATGTGGTGAATTATGCATCTGTTCTACAGAATTTATCATAATGATATGAATCATACGCTTAAAAAAATCCGCCTTTTAAGGAATATCATCGCTACCATCTGCATGTCGTGTGATGCTGTGTTTTTTTGCTTTTCCAGGCTTTAAAATGGTAATATGCAGGTCTTTGGTGATTTTTTGTCTTCTTTAAATCTCAATTAACACCCGTAGGCGTAAGCTCTTTTACTCTAGGGTCAACGGTTTTAATCATTAGTTTTTATGTTTGAATGACGTTTTAATAGACAAGCCACCATCGACATTTGCAGTATTTAAAAGCACCAAATCGGGCAAATCAATCTCACATTAACAATTTGTACAGCTATGGTATTAGTATGAAGATTAAAAAAAACATAAAACTAATATTAAGTTACTGAAATCAGACAAATTGTCTCTGCTGAAATCTAACGACAGATCTTGTTATTGACTCATTTTTTCAAGCACCTTTATGTTAGTAGTCAGTAAACTTTAAGGTCAAATGACCATCAATAGATCAACTATAAGAATATATATATATATTCGGGTAGTGAATATATGTTCTAAATAAGTTATTCAATAAAAAGGCATATTCTCTGAAAATAAGTAATCGAAACGAAGCATCTAGTATTAATTTTCGTAGTAAATGCTTTGTCATTGACTAACCTTTATAGAATATTTCGTCAAACCAATCACATAGAACTGAGACTACTACAATCCACGTGTTTTAATTTGGGAAACGCATAAGGCACTTTTTGATCCTCACACAATACCTTGATTACAATACAATGTAATCCTACCCTTGTGGTCACCCATGCATATTTACTTGATACACAGAAAAAGTATGTATTATAAAATTTAAATGGAAAATTCAAGCAATTTGATTGGACAAGGAGTTTTGACTATGTGCTAAGTAATATAATCTTAAGTAGAAAAGTCGGAAGGTGTATACTTCCAGATATACAAAGATTTAAATATATGAAAAAACATATCATAGCTTATAGTTTAACAAGCTATAAAACCAGGTTTCACCAAAATTTTCTTTGCAAATTTAAAATGCCTGTACCAAGTGAGGAATATGACAGTTGTGTTACATTTGTTCCGTTGGTTGATGTAGTCTAACGTTGCCTTTGTCAGGTTTTATAGACTTGCCTCTTTTTGAATTTGGCTTGGAGTTCGGTATTTTTGTTTATACTTTTTTTTTTACATCAGTGTTAAATCAACTATGAAATCTAGTGTCTTTTTTGTCAGAAAAAAGATATCTTTACTCTTTGACACTTTGACGTCAATTAACAAACAGAAATCACTTAATAGGACAAATGAAATGAATTAAAAAAAAAAACAATATAATTTTGAATGCTTTTTTGGTAGTTAAAATATGAAATAGTTGTTATCTAATCACCTATGTATCGTAGATGAGTTCAGTCTGTGGAACAAGTTAAAGGATGAGCAGTTTACATAAAGCTTTTCTTTGAATCTTTGTTTCAGGAGGTTTGCTACATTCGATAGCAGATAGGAAATGAAAACCTACAATTGAGAAATCGGTACCGATATATCCTTTTCAAACTACATATCTTTATTTATCAATTCAAGGTTAAGAAAGATCTACGAGATCTGTTAATCAAATTTGTTTCATTCTTGAACTGTTGTTTATGACATATTATAAATCCCTGGTTATGCTGATTGAAACCCAACTATTTTACTTTATTCCAAACAACGGGGTAGACTTGCCAATTTTAATCAAAATGATTTTGAAAAGGAATTCAAGACGATTAGACGACAAACGCGACGTTTTGATCCATCAATCTACGATATCAGTATATATCTTAAATGAACCAGCTCTTCGTTAAGGTTGTCCACTAGAACACATACTGAATCATTTGTAGGCTAAACGTAACGTTATTAGAGATTAAAATGAGAGATTGATAAAAGTTACGAGAACATATATAATGCTTCATTTGTACTAAGTAAATACATTAGTGATGAAAATAGATATAATATTATTTGTTGAATTTAACAAAATTTGACGTTAATATTACATCTGCTTTGAAAAAAGACAAATAAGATAATTAACATGTTTTTTTTTAACAATTTGTTTTGGTATACAGAATATTCTATATATAACAAGAGTCTGTCGTTAGTTAGTATTTCCCAGTATCAGAAATAGTCACTTCAAAGTAAACCTGTCAGTATCATCACCTGTTCATTGTCATTTATCTTTGTTATTTTTACTTCTCTCACCATGTTATAAAAATGATACATTGCCTTGGACAAGTAAGTTTTCTTTGAACTTCACGACGTTATCGAAAGGATAACAACCTGTAGTAGACCATTTACATGCCTGTTACTGATAAAAAAAAACACTTATCTCAAAATTATACCTGTATTGAATACCAGTATTTTAGTTGATATCAATAATAATGCTAGAACCGTTTCAAATCGTATGACTTGAAATGAAATGATAAACTAAATTTGGTAACTTGATTCCCGTTAAAAATTTCAAAACCACGGATGATTTAATGCGCTTCGGAACGATATGTTGACCCTTCTCCTTTATGTCTATCCTTTTTTATAATAAAGGAAAAGGAATTATAACGGTAAGAAATAGATTTGTGGACATCGGAGGAATACACTCAAAACAGGTTAACAATCTTATGAAGACAACTGAAAACTAGATGTGTCGGAACGACACGAATGGCCCCGCTCGCAAAAAAAGTTTGAAGCCATTTTTAGGAGTGGAAGTTTTCAAAGCATAAAATCCGCAATTTTAGCAAAATTCATTGGAGCGGAATCAAATGTAAACTCGATTTGTAACTCATCATTGTGGACTCAAATACCAAAAAAAAACCAGCTCAATATGTGAAGGTGTTAAGAAGAAAAGTCCGTATAACTGTTCGTTGCGAAGTGATGGAACAACGGAATGACAGATAATGATAAAACTTTATGGCCATAAAAATCAGATGACCCCTTTCCTGTGAAGTTTAGATCTCAACAGACATGTACTAGCAATTTCAGATACCATAGAAAAAATAGACAGTTTAAAAACAAATATGAGCATTTAACAAATGTTATCATTAGATTTGTAATACTTTATCCTTTTTTGTTGGATATCATACTTTTTTGAAACTTTTTATGATAAAACCGCAGTTCTATTGACTTGTAATTATAAAAAAAACTCGTATAATACTGATATCCATAGTTATTTTTTTTTTGTTATTGCTATTATCAGAAGTCCATTACTGCTATTATTAGTTAATGTAAATAACGTGTTAATAAAATAAATGAACAAGCATACCAACCTATCACAGAATATTTGATTGGATAAGACGGGTTGTCATATCGTTTCTACCGACTGAAAGGAACATTTGTCAAATATAAAATAAACATAAATCTAATTTCAAGAATGTTTCTCACCAATTCTGGAATACTAAGGACATATCAAAATTTAAAAGGGATGCTTAGAATCATAACTTTATTATCGGGTAAGTTTTATAACATTTTCTAAACTGTTTTTGAGGTCATTGTATTCCTAGAAACTTATAATACAAGATATTTATTTTTCATAAAAAAATCAAATGTTTTTAAAGCATCCAGTTTCTTTGAATACTGTTTCATATGAATAACCATGCAATGGGTTACATTTTGTTACGAGATAAGCTCCAGTCCCATGTATGTTCGTTGAATAATGCTGGGAATTTATTTATAAACCTGTTAACACCACCTGATTGTCTGGCTTTGGCTATACTTTAGGTCTTTTTTGGTTTTATCAGCCCTTCAACGGTTGTATTAGGTGTTGGATTTTGAAGTATTTTGGCGTCGAACACGACTTAAGTGACATAAATTTTGAAATGAGCATCTTTTTCAGTAAAGTTGGTTTTAGTTATTAGTTTCGATTGTTGTTTTTGAATCTTTCAATTTTCTATTCGAGCGACAGTGATGAGTCTTATGAAGACAAAATGCACACCAGGCGTACAAAATTATGAGCCTGGCATCTTTGATGAGTTTTTACAACCACTTGATTAATGCCACTACTGGAGGATGTTTCGTCCCGATCCCGAGAGGTTCACCAGGCCAGTAGTCAACTGCACTTCTGTGTTGACATGAAATATCATTGATACAACCATTTTCTGTATATTTACTGATATAAAATGTTGTATTATTCGAAACGCTAAATTTTCTTCCCTCATACATAGAAATCATTATGGCATTACTTTTCTGAATTTTAGGTTTTCCAATGCACTTCATTTTTGATTTAGCCTCCGTTAATTAGAGTTTTACTACTGGGTCCTTAGGTAGAATGGCGTTCTGAATCAAAAGCCTAGTATTCCGGATGATTTTTTTTATATATTAAGTCTAAAATTAATTTTAAAGGTTTGACTTACTTCATAATCTGTCTCTCATTTTGATATTTACGTGAAGAGCGTAACAAACACTAATTTTTGTTATTTAATTAAATGCTGTATTTGAAAGAGTAAAACCTCCCCATCGACCGTTACATTGGCAAAAAAATCCTTACTTAGGAATAACATTTATAATAACAGCTTTATTTTACATTGTAACTGATGCAGCCCTGTTTAATTTTGATTTCTCTAAATACAGTACTTAATATTTTGACGAATTCAATCAGTGTCAAACATATGCTTCCTTTTATTATCTTGGCTTGAGTAACTGAAGCAAAAAGAGAAGTTTGGCTTGCTTTTGGATTGAAAGTTTTGTTACTCCCCTAGAGGCATCACTTCACAACGTTATTATTACATTCTACATCACTTAGCGTATGAAAACTAATATTGGACATTAAACTTAATCTATGTAAATAACACATGCAATGTGGATAGGATCTACGTTGGAAGGAAACTAACTGATTTACTTTCATGGATGCAGATTTACATGAGTTATTTGATTACATGTCAGCAAATTAATATAAGTCAAAAAAGCGTTACATTTTGTCTTCAACGGCTCAATTTTTTCACAGGGCAACTATATGATTGTAGCCAATTTGTATCAAAAAACATATTTGCAATATATTTCCCTTTCTCCTTGTAAGTCAACTCGAGTAGTAAAAGAAAGAATTTGAAATCATCATAAGGCAAACTGTAATCATTAGTAGCAAGCCTCTGACACCATGATAACATTTTTTTAAATGCTCTATTCCTTAGTTTAATTACCACCCGAATACATGTTAAAATCGGGAAATTCGAAGGAAATGTTTAGAAAAGTATGTGGTAGAGTTTTATCCCACAATATCTATTCTTACATTTTGTGTTATCGCAATACCATAAACGACTGATCAAAGCTTGAAATGATATGTTTATGTGTACAAAGGTTAAACGTTGTTTGACGCTGACAACGATATAATATCATTGTTAATGGAGAGCAGTTTTTGAAAAAAGTTTGACAAAAAATTATTTTCATCTTATTTGGCATTAAGAAACCTTGTTTTCTGCCTATGGAATTAATTTGAAGGTGAATATTAAAGTTTACAAGAAGATATGTCATCGAAATCATGGTTTTTATAAAAGTTTAATGCTGACAAGTGACAAAAGCAAATTTTTAAATTTTATTTTAGATGAATATGTTTACGTTTTTTGTTACTTCAAAATATGACATATCGTGTAATAAAGGATAATTTTAAAATATAAGCAAGGTAAATAATAAAAAAAAACAATCAAAATAAAGGCAAAATTAAGAAGAGTTAAATTGTTTGTAGGCAAAGGTTTCTGAAATGCATTTTGATTCATGATAATTAATATACTTAGTATAATAAATGTTGCTCTTTTGTTTTCAGTACTTGTTGGTGTTCATCTAGCAACGACAACAACAAGGTCACCGGAATGGGAAGGAACAACTGATATTCCCGAAGAGATTGAGGTTGGCGAAGATGTCACAACAAACAATTCTTCAATACCCACTACACCACTTGCTAATGGTACGAAATGTTTGAAAAAGCTCACCATCAGTGATTCCTATTTGTATGCTCAAAATGATTATTTAATATTCATGGTTTATACATTCTAATGAACAGCTGCAAACTTTAATAGCTGGTAGGTCGTCAAATTAAAAACTAGTTAAAATTTCCATAGCCAAAATATGCTTCCTCGAATTGCACAACTGACAGAAATGCAAGAAAGAAGTAGAGGCTTGGTTCTAGTTTATATAGTATATTGCGTGTATCGACTGGAAACCATTAATTTTTACCATTTTACAAGGAACATATTTCTGGAATAGTACATAGGATTACAAACGACTTCTTGTGAGTAATTGTGTCAAAACAATACATAGCTGCGGAACCGTGGCTCTTAAGTCCTTACAATATTTTTTAACAATTTGTGGACCGCACAAGTCAGAAAACATAATAAGGACCATTAAAGTTACTGTTCCTCATCTAAACAATATAAATTTCGTATTCGTAACACACTTTAATACGCAATCATCTAAAAATAATTATCAGTTTGAGTGTTTTCAAGGGGCGTATCTTTTCAAAAGTTGTATAATTGCGCCATTTTGAGGATGCCCTGATTTGATGGTAGGTTGTTGAAAAGCTTAAAGGCTCTACTACAGGAAACATGTTTCATAATTTTGATTAAATTTTAAGGGTCATAAATCGGGAACGGTAATTGAAGCAACTGTGACAATATTACTTGAACTGCATTTCATAGTAGGCGTTCTGTCTACTAAAGACTCATCAGTGACGCTCGAACCAAAAAAGTTAAAAGTCCAAATGAAGTTAGAAGTTGAAGGTCATTGGGGACCCAAAATTCAGAAAGGTTTTGCCAAATATAGCTAAGGTCCTGAGGTAGAAAATCCTATGTATTTCTAACAATCTAAAGTTCTGAAACATGCCACAGTTCAATGTGCACAACTGTTGAACATCAATGTCAACAGTGAAAATTGAACTTTATTTTCATGTTATTGCACATAGTTTTACCACAAGTTTCTACTCGAAGGTAATCTTCGGTTATCCTGAAACCGTATGTTTCGGCTAAAGAGGATGACAGAGGATTCCTAATGATTTGATAATAACGAATGGAGAAAATCAGAAGTAAGGGAAGGGATAAGGCGAATGTGCAATGATAGGCGGTGTTGCCGTTGAATAGCGGATTTCTGCTATATATATATTTGTCTTAGAAAATATTTATAACACATGTAAATGCCAAAACCAATCCTCAGATATTATGGATCAAGCATGCATATTCTTTTTAATACAAAGCATGTTACTTATTGTGAATTTTATATTTCTTCAAAGATCCAATAGAACAGAATGATTTTTACAACCCCACTAGACGTCCGCAAAATGTTAACAGCAAGACAACAAAACCAGTTAAAGTAATTTCAATGACAACTGTTAAAAGTACAAGAAAGACTACCTCAGAACCAACGGAAGCACCAGAAGCAATGGAAACAGAGGTTGAATACGAAGGAACAAGCGGTAAATGTCTACGTTGTTAAGTCATCGTATAATTCAATGTTCTTCCGTTGTCATAACAATTGTCAATTACTGATTCCAGTTAACAGGTACTTTTAAATATTCTTAATTTGATTATCATTCATAAAATGTTCATTCATTTGGTTTTGTTTTTATAAATCTGTTTATCCTTTATTACACATCACATCAATCACGAGAAAGTAAGTTAGAATAGAAGCTCAAAGCAGCTTATCTACCTTCATTTGTTTTGGTTTTTTGCATGTGTACAAAGTAGTGACCCAATCTAAATAGCAGTAAAGCAGAAATGGTATATAGAATACTACAGCAAAATGAAATAAGAACCACATGGTTGAGCTACTACAAACCAGAGGTGCCGTAACTGTTGAACTACCAATACAACACCACATTCACAGTACAAGTGCTTCGATACTAGCATGATTTGAAATTAAATATATTTGCTTAAAATTAATTTAATTGTCTTAAAATCAAGGCAAGAGATGAAAAACTCTTTTGGTTCCCAATTGAATCGAGTTTGTTGGAAAAAGGTTGATATGTAAAAGTATAGTTTCAGCAATATTTTAATACCAATTTGAAAATTGACAAAATGCATGACATTTGCATTATGCTTGGCATGTACATTGCAATTCTGCATGCATTTAAACATATGATCAATAAAACAATGATTGAAAACTGAAATGTGTGTCGTTCGTACATGATCAGAGTTCTTAAAGTACGTTTAAAATTGGAGTCTTGATTCATTTCATTTCCACAAACATTTTGACGTACCTTAGTGTAAAGAATGACATAGTTATGTCCCTCTTTTCTTCGTAAAATTAATGAAGGTTGATTTGATATTTGCATAGTGCATGATCGTTTTAGACATGTTTCAATACCTTAAAACGCTCTTTTAATTGTATACGAAGTGGGGACATTTATTTCTTGACACAAACATGCATTTCAGAGAAAGTTTTATTGAAACAAAATATTTGTAAATGTGTCAATCTAATACTACTAATATGAAATAGGATGATGGCGATGAAGATGTGTTGACCATGTTAAGCTTCTTTTACCTCTCTTATCCAGTTTTATCATCATCAACTGCAGACTAAACCAAGTATGTTATGCATCAATGGTATCATTTAAGACTATTTTGCACTTAAATGTATAGAAATGTTAAAAGGTATATGTAGTTATATATTTGTACTTAAAGTCATGATTTGTAATTTAACAAGATTATGTAATGACATAGTTTTAATGTCATTCATGTCTTTTTTTTTCTAAATCTGCGTAATTCATTTTCTGATATTAATAGGTGGGAACGCAACAAGTAAAAGTAATCTACAACGCAAAAATACAGGCAGTTGTCCACCCTTACATGATGCCATAGTGGAACATCATGTCATATTGAGGCACGGAGAATGTGAAATGTATGAGATTTTTAAGAACATGCTTAAATAAATCTTGATTTTTTTTCTGTTTCGAAGGTCAGACATAAGTGTTCGAGCTAAATGATTAATATTAGAGATTAGACTTATCTAATGTCAAATTTATTTTGATCAGCTTTTTTTATATATAATTATCTCTGGGATGCACACTAAGTATTTTATTCTTATGATTATAAAAAAAACATGTGAGGCAACATTCAATGACGTAATAAAAAGAATGCAACATCTATTAATCAATGTGCTAACATGCAATATAATATTTCCACATAATTTTGCATCTGATATAACTACAAAAATATACAGCAATGGCTCTGTAGCCACTAACCACATTTAACCAGCATACTTTATATATACTAACATTTACTTTCAGTGTGATATCTCAAGACGATTCAATCCGCTGGTTTAATAAGCCTGGAAAAAGGTAATTTTACACTGTGATAGCAAATTAATCAAAGATTCTCACAATCTTGCATGTGAAAAGAACACTTATTTAGCTATGCACAATGGTATAAGCTCACTTACTTACAATTACTTAATTTACAATAATTTTTAAGTATGACCTTTATTTAAAAAAAAGACATTCACTGTTTTAATTGTTTCTTTCAGTCCCCCCAGTGTATTCGTACGTCACATCAACACCTGATTTCAGCTGGCTATGGTGGTATTATTCAAAGAAATGATGAAAAGATAGATTGGATGTTTTTCTCGAAAGAAAGAGAAAAAAAAACTAACATTTACACATATGTTTTATCGACATACATTTCATAAACCGTGTTATTTATACAAGGAAAACATTGTTTACTTACAGATATGTCGGTCAGTTCTAAATTTATCTAATTTTTGTTCTGTCACCCTCCATGGCACAGTTAATCTATTTTGTTAACATCTTCCTTTTTTATTCGGTTTTATAGTAGGATAAAAAGATGGCGATATATACTTAATGACCATATAAACTAGAGACTAGCGATTGCTACAATAACAATGGGTGTCTAATTTAAGCCTAAGTACTTAACCACGGTAATCGATGTTCGTTTTTCTTCTTCTTGAAGTGGTGAATATTTATGCAAGAAGATTCATCAATTCCAAGGTATTTTAAAAAACGAAAACATCACGTTATAAATTTCATGCGTCCTAAGCGCTTTTCTTTAACCTTCGGACCAGGTGAACTAAAAAGTATGATACCGATTTATATACACACGATATGGAACGAAGCATTTACTCGGTATTTGATCAGTTAACCCATTTTTATGCAACGTTGTACCAAAATTTGTTCAGCATCCTCAAGGCACGATCAAACTATGTGACGACACTTCTATTTTGGTATAACGAATATTTTTTTAAAGAATATAGGCACGTAGTGGTTAGATATAAGACTCTCGAGATTCAAATTAGTTAATTAGAAGATTTTTCGGATGGATATGCTGCTTAAATCAAGTACGCCAGACGAGCGTTTCGTCTACAAAAGACTCACCAGTAACGCTCGAATAAAAAAAAAACCAAATAAAGCACGAAGTTTAAGGGCCCAAATTCCAAAAGGTTTTGCCAAAGACAGCTGAGGTAATCTATTCCTTAGTGTTTCGAAAATTCAAAGTTTATAAACGGTTAAAGAGGCACTAGCTGTCAAATTCATGTTCACCGATTTGACTCAAATTCTCATATTTGATTTATAACAATGTAAAACATTTATCCAAATTATAAAAAGTCTAAAATAAACAATATTACGGGCATGGGCTCGATAATATGTAGCTTCGTTCCGTGTGTATTTTAATCTAGACGACATCTAATTAACTGTCGAGTTGACCCCCCGAAGACCTCCGATTGCCATATAAGCGATATAAACATAAATAAAGATATAAATAGATATAGCAGAATCGTGCATTTGGATTTTTCTATGTCTGTTTAATTTCATATTATAGATTAAAAATATATGTTAATCACCGTTTTTACCTGTATAAGAATGATTTTTGGTGGATCGAATCAGTCAATCAAATGATTTACCTTTGTTTCACTTTCAATGTTGACATTCTTTTCCTCCTTTAAATAATTGAACACGCACAATGCATGCGGTATCCATCTCTAGCCAAGGGGTTAAATTGAAGTTCACATGAATACGGATTCAATGATGTCGAATTATTCACTTGCAAGTGAATAATTCATCCTCAATGTTTCTTAGCTTATTTTGACAAAATTGAACAATACTGGCTGCTAAAAGTGATATATTATTTCACTATTTCACTTTCATTAATGATTGAACAAGAAAAATCGTATTTTAGATTTTTTATATATCTCGTAGCTAGTGCCCCTTTAATTCAAAATTATGACCATATCAATGATAATTCACATCAACACAGAACTGCTGACTACTAGGCTGGTGATATCGTCGGGGAGGAAACCATCACCAGAAGTGGCAGCGAACCAGTGGTTGTAAATAAACACATCATAGATACCAGGCTTTAACATACATTTATAGTGCTTGTTTTGACAGATTAATACGCATATGGTCATTTAGCAAGTTTCAAAACATTAACAGTAATTATTGTGGTTAGAATTTGGGACACTAAAATACATGGATAAGTTCTCCATATATAGCGACAATAATGTTTTAACCAGATCCTTTGCAGTGTATCGTCATTGAAGCATGACTATACAGTTCGGTAGAACATTGATAAGATAAGCCTATGTTTTTTTTCACTGGGTTTAATGCGAGCTTTAAGTTATATGATACCAGGCTAAATGTCATGTAATAGATTTTGTAGTTTCACTTTTCAACCATTTATATCAATTAAAAAAAAAAGGAGAGAAGGGACAATAAAAAACTATAAGTCATACACAACTGACCACACCATGCAAAAAGAAAACACAAAGTCAATGAACAACTACAAAGAAAACTATAGATTAACAACACCTAAATCACCCAAAACTTAAAAGGGGTTAACTCAGGTTGCCCGGAAGAATAATGTGTCCTTTACCAGTGACACCAGTTGCGTTAAACCTTGTTCAAGTTATTTAATGAATCAAAACCGGTAATAAGACATCAAATACAATGAGATTGGTTAATATTTGTTATCTTAAACCATCTTAATTTTAAACCTAAACACTACCCAATTAAGACCAGTTCCTACTCAACTTCAGCCACACGTGATAAGAAAAATCCGAGGCAAGACATTTTCGAAATTCGGGGATGAAACTAAAGAGGAGAGGACGGGACTGTTGCTTCGACGAAATACACTAACGATACACAAATCAGACATATCGGTACTTCATGAATACCACTGCCTGGAATCTAAATGCGAAAAATAGGTCAACGGGAACTAAATGTCAAGTCAGTCTGTAAGACATCATTAATGTATACTATTTCAAGACATGCAAGCATTACAAAAATAATCGTACCGGTACAATTATCATGAAGTCCTAAGGCAACAATTCCGAGAAAAGTTTGTCTACACAAACAAAACCCTAACTTATTTTGTTAGTCATCATTAAATAAATTAAAAAAAAAATATTTACAAAATATTTTGATAAGAACATGTCCAATGTATATGATATTTTATTAAGTCCAAGTGTCAATTTAAAGTCTGTCAACCGGATCAAAGATAGAATTTACTTTAATTCCATGTACGATCTTCCTGTGCACTCTCGAGCTCTCGGTCTTTTCAGATTAGCACAAAAGTCATGAATTTCAGTTGTATGCGTATTGTTTTATCATAGTTTCAATATATGAAATTTTATTCATAGGTTTTGAATTTCTTTTTCTAAAATCCATCACTTTGTTTTGTCTTTTGACCTCGTATGTACACGAGTTTCATCCAGAAATAGTTTTTACCTGTGAAATATGTAAGCATTACTCTTTCAATATGATCAGCCCAGTAGTCAATACTTCAGTTCTGGCATGAAAATAGAGATATTGTTTGATTGAACTTTGCTGTTATAAAATTTTGAAAATTATTTTATATTTAGGAATATCTCCCTCATGCATAGCTCTGATTCCTTCTCTGGATTTGGATATTCTTGAGGCTCCTTTATCTATTTTATCAGCTCTTCAACGTTTGTATTAGGTGTTTGATTTACAAAATGTTTGACTCGAGTGTCACTAAAGAGACATTAATTGTCGAAATGAACACCGGGTACAGTACAATTGGTACCGTTATTGTATAGTAGATTGTTCCAAATAGTCAGGTTGATAGCTTTCGGGCCCTTTTTAAAGGTAGCATCCATCAATATATACGTCCAGAGGATACACTTTCAGACTATGAAACGGGTTTTTGGAACAAGAGGCTCGAAGGAGCCTGATCGGTACATATTGGAATATTATAGAAGACTAAATCGATTTAGTATAACGTTCTCAATATTAGCTGGCTGACAGTATTCAATTGATATATTGATACAGGCATAATACACAATTTCAACATTTTATGTCAATAATATGTAAAAACTCATCAAAGATTAATTGTTGGAACAGCAGCAGTATTAGTTCATTTTGTCAATATTCTATTGATACTGATAGCAACAATGACCATGACAGGTGTTAAGTAGGATCAACTGAAGAGTTTTTAAACACTCTGCAAAGATGCAAATGCTAAAAAAAAAACTTGCCTTGTTGTTCGAAAACAGTGTTCTAGCAGTATTGGTTCATTTTCTCAATGTCCTATTGATACTGATATAGCAACAATTACCATGACAGGTGTTAAGTAGGATCAACTGATGAGTTTTTAAACTCTCTGCAAAGATGCAAATTCTAAAAAAACTTTCCTTGTTGTTCGAAAACAGTGTTCTATGTATCAATATGTTATCAGAAGAAAAAAAAATTGTAAGAAATCCACCTTCAGAAAGCTATCTAAAACTTTCTTCAGTAATTGTTTTTTTTCAGCAAATTCTATCTATGAAATCAGATTTTGGTTAGCCAGTGGAATTCATCCTACATTTGAAATAGAGCATGATAGAACTGTCAATTTGTAAGTATGTTGCAAAAGGATGGAAAAGATAAACTATCCCCATATGGTAAATTTATATTAACAGCGACATACGATTTAATTGGTCTGCATGACTTCTGAAACTTAGAAGCCAAAAAGATGATTTAATACCAAGGTTGAATTCAATGGGCTTCTTGATTTTAGCGAATGATTTAAAAAAAAACCAACCAACTGACAACAGAGTACAATAGCCCTCACTTACCCTTTGGGTCAGGTTCACATAAACGAGTCACCTCCGAATAATACAGACAAATATATGAGTTTCCAACTTATATTTTCCTCATCGATTTTGCATGAAACCATGTGTGCGCTAGTCCACAACAAGTCACATCATTCTAATGAAGTTTTACATGTCTGCCAAAATATAGCCAGTTTTACGAATAATACTTTTCCCAAGAAAAATTTTTTTAATCTTATTTGACATCTTTTACTCTTTAAAAAAAAAGATTCAAAATTTTTTTTGGGGAATGATTTGGTCTTAAAATTAGGATTATTAAAGCAGAAACCGCTTAAAAGACATGTGATTATCATAGGCTAAACTCTTGCCGATTCTTGACTTATCATGCACACTATTTCTAGCTTACATTTCAAAGGATTTTATGACCAATATAACAATGAATCATAGCCAAAAGAATGAGTTGTTATTGATTATGCCTCTGTGTTGGGAATGTAGAAATCAGCGTTTTCATGACGTCACATGACAATTTCTACATGGCTTTAAACAGGGACATCTAGACACAAAATGAAAAATTTGCATTATCCTGTAACTTTGTATTCCGATATTGATGTTCTTTCTTTTACTAAATAGTTCGAAGTTATATTAAAATATCTCACAAATAAGCTAGGCCTTCTATTACACACACAAAAATACGTCACTGTTTGTGATGTCCTGTGCTGTCGTTAATGGAAGTTCCAAAGGCGGATCCAGGGGGTGGTCACCCGGTGCCGGTGACCACCCCCTGGGTTTGCAAAAATGGTGCACCATGTACCAAAAAATTGTGCACCTTGAACATTTTGAAAAATAAATTCTTTGATTAAATCAATTTGTCTATCGTAATCACCAGTCATAAAGTTGTCATTACTTACCTTAAGGCGAAATACATGTACCTTGACATGTATGTTTACACAATGAACATGTAATCAACGATCGCTAATTACTTGGTCGATTTCTTTGATGTTAAGGTGTAAAAATGAAGAGACAGTCCTCAATCTTAGATGTTTTTAGCAGGTAATTCATACTTTTATTTACATTACGTTTATCTAAATTTTTAAAGTTTGTATAATAACTTTTCTCGACCAATAATGTTTTTTTACTGTGATGCCAAAATTCAAATATAATTTTGAAGCTTTTAATTCACATAAATATTCTATATTGAATACCCCCGTTCTATCATCTGTTTGTCTAAAAGTTCCGATCATTCCAATTTTTTAGTAACTTATACCCTCTTTCCTTCAAGAAATGCCACAAATCAGCCCCCTCTGAAGTACCAACGACTTGTAATGGACCTAGCATTGATACGAATAAAAGTGATCCGATTAAAGAAACAACCCCCGACTTACATATAAGTGCAAACGACATTGGTTTTGTAAAACAATCAACACGTATATTAACAAACGAAGAGAAATTTAATTTGATAAGAAATCATTTCAAACCTGGAATAAACTATAACTTTTCCATAAAAAAAGTATGCAGGAAAGAACAGACTGTTTCAGCTGAATTGGCTTAATCGCTATGATGGGCTAGTGTACTCACCTTCAAAAGAAGGAGCTTACTGCATATACTATGCTCTGTTTGGGGTTGATAACTTGGGGACATTATCATGCAAACCACTAACAGATATGGCACATGCAAGTACAAGACTTAACGATCATTTCGGCCGTGATGAAAAATCATGTAAAAGAAGTCATACTGGAGCTAGAGCAAAAGCTCAACTTTTTCTTGACAACATTGAGCAAAGGACTACTGATATGCAAACATTTATTGATAAAGCAATGAATGAACGTATAAAAGCAAACAGAACTGTTTTGAAATCTATATGTAAGTGGCAAGCATAATCTTCCATTAAGGGGCCATAGGGATGATGCAAAACATGTTTCGGACAGAAGTTTCAATTCCGGGAATTTTCAAGCACTGATTGATTTCCGTGTAGAGTCTGGGGACTCTGTTCTTAGAACCTAAAACCGTTTCTTGATTTTTATAACTCTGACTTGCCTAGTCCATGTGGAATTTCTTCGGAAGTAGATAGGTGGTTGCATTTCTGGAAACATACCAAAGATACATTGCCAAAGTCAGCTGCTGAAACCATTATGAAATGCAACAAACTTGATTATCAGAACATTTATGCTATTCTCAAAATAGTTTGCACAATGAGTGTAACAAGTTGTGAATGTGCGCGTTCGAATAGTGAGCTCGGGTTACTAAAAACATTTTTACGTGTAACAATGGACCAGGATTGACTAAATAGACTTGCACTGATTCACGTGCATTTCAATTTAGATTTAGGATTTGATGTGATCGTTGACATGTTTGCAGGCAGGCATCCAAGAAAAATGAAATTAGAATCAATTTTATAAATCATGTGTAACTTGTGTATTCTATAGTTGTAACTATTTTCATGATATCAATAAAAAAAATTGAATTTTAATTTAAGATTTCAAAAGGTGACCACCCCCTGACAAATTCCTGGATCCGCCCCTGTACAGTTCGTTGTTATTCTGTGGTTTACATGTTGTAACAACTATTATATTATCTATTTGTGCGTTTCTCTGTGCTGAGTGTTCTTGCGTTTGTTTGTGCTGTATTTCTGTCACTTAGTGTTGTCATTTTAGCGATGTTTTTTAACATTGCCATATAAGCGGGAGATTTGGCTAGCCATAAAACCAGGTTCAACCCACCATTTTTTCTTAAAATGTCCTGAACCAAGTCAGGAATATGGCAGTTGTTATCAGATAGTTCGTTTCTATGTATGTTGGCGTTTGTTTTTGTTGTACTTCAGTGTTTCTGTTGTTCCGTTGTTTTCCTCTTTAGTTGATGTGTTTCCCTCGGTTTTAGTTTGTAACCCGGATTTGTTTTCTCTCAAATCGATTTATGACTTTTGAACAGCGGTATACTACTGTTGCCTTTATTTACATATTTATATATATCTATATATATTATTCACCTAAATAGTGAGTGGTGGTTGACA
This sequence comes from Mytilus californianus, assembly GCF_021869535.1. Lineage (NCBI taxonomy): Eukaryota > Metazoa > Mollusca > Bivalvia > Mytilida > Mytilidae > Mytilus > Mytilus californianus. The sequence continues at coordinate 86,679,353 of NW_026262701.1, forward strand.
GAAATTTAAATTTTCACATGTTTTGGCCAAGAGCGTCAATGTACACATTAATTGTCGAAATGCACATCTAGTGTAATAAAAATTCATACCATTAATGCTTTTATAACATATAAGTAGACTTCAATTTTGTCTTTGTACTTTCAAGTATATGTATGATGATATATTCCATTTAGATTTCCTTGACAGTGTTTTGCTGCTTATAAGAAAGCTACTGAACAATGCCAGCATTACTTAGTTGAACGTAACAGGATACATACACGAGACAGATAACTTCCGTTTGTCATATCCACACCCGTCCCTCCCTTTTTAATCATTGGGCTTTTACTTGTTAAGACATGATTAGTCCTGGGGTTTTGTGATACCAGGATATGTTGCTCAATCTCTAGTTTGCCGTTTTGTTTGACTGATTTGTGTTTGTAACCTATTTGTGCAATGGTATTGTGTCTATTCTAACAAGACTTGTTATTACCCCCTTGTTATCTGCTTATCAATTTTTACATGTGTGAACTGCCAAACTTGTTTTAGTAAAATTTATACAATAACATAACTCTTCTACAAAAAGATAAAATTTAAAGTGTAATCCATAGTAGCTCATCAGATTGAAAGGGTTTGCAGCAGGAAGTAGACAGATCAAATGATGGGAATAGCTATTTATTTCAGTAACAAACTAAACATCTTTTAAATAAAACTTGAAAAAAAAAGAACTGATAACTCAGTAATGCAACTACCTGACCATTTACAGCTTAAGTGAATCCCACATTGTTCTAATCTTCTAGATATAAACTACAGTAAACATCAGGACAAACTTTTGCATCATGATATTCCTTTAAATCTAAGTCAGTGGTTAGACGTGGTGCGGGTAACAGTTCAATAATGTACAGAGTATGACAATATGTCACCAATTTCAGTATCCATGTCACATACTTCAGGAAAAGCCTTCATCACATAATTTCTTATCCAAAAGTTTCGGAACGTTTGAGAATAACTGGAGGCTCTAAAGACCCTCTGTCACTCACCTTGATTTATATGCATCTTCAACATTTGCCACTCTCCAACATTGTATACTAGAATACAAATCATGACTAAAATGTTTGGTTGATCATGTATTGCTGATAATTTTTCCTGTTTAGTTTATATCTACATGTGTTTTATAATTGTTGTCAAAACCACAAAATGGGTTATAAATCGTCATTTAAGGGTAGCACTCCTTTAAGAGTAGACTGACTATTTTTTGTTTCGGTGACAAAATTTGTTGATCTTGTCTTGCTGATCTTTTTGACCATTTACAAATTCTCTCCACCTTATATAGTTTTTGCCAAAAATGCAAAATAGTGTTAAAATCATCACTGAGGGGGCAATAACTCCTCATAGGAGTCAAATTAGAATTTCGGCTATTTTGACCAATAATGAACTATTCATCTTGCTGATCAATTTTTTTCTTTTTAAAATTTCTATCTATCTATTTATTATAGTTTTTAAATAAAAGGCAAAAACCCCAAAAAATTGTAATTAAATGCTTCGCCAAGCACAGCCTGATACGACCACAGAGGTCGAACCCTGAACAGTTGGGGCAAGTTTGGACACAATATTCAAGCTTGATACTGTCTGAATTTGGATTGTGATCAAATTTTTGACATAATATAGGTTTCTGATACAAAATAAATGTGGTCAAAGATCTTAAAAATTTGAAATGGGACATTTAATTTACCAAGTATGGTCTGATATCCAAAATCTAACAACATGGTTAGATTCAGCATATAAAAAAACACCAAAAATTTAATTTTAGTTGAAATCAAACAAGTTTAATTTTAGACCTTCAAACCTTAATATGGACTAATTTGAAAACAGGACCCAAAATAAAAAATCTAAATCCACAATAAGATTCAGCTTATCATAGAGCCGCAATAATTCAGTTTTTGATGAAATCAAACAAAGTTAAATTTGAACCTCAATGTAGACAATTTAAAAATGGGGCCCAATATCCAAAATAGTAATACAAGGTTAGAACCCCCAAAAAATAAAGACTTTGAATTTAAATTCGATACCCCAATGATGATTGTGGCCAAGTTTGGTTAAATTTGGCCCATTGGTTTCAGAGAAGATTTTTGTAAAAGTTAACAGACGAAGACCACGGACGCCAAGTGATGAGAAAAGTGAGGGGGGGGAATCGCCATTTAAGGGAAATAACTTCTATAAAAAAGTTATTTCACAGTTTGATGTAAACAAGCATTCTGAGAGTATTGCATGGCAATACATAGTCCCCTACCGGGTAAAAATTCATTATACTGGAACAAAAAGCTAACTTGTTCTATAACTTGTCATGGTGTAAACAAAAAGAAAATATCAAGTCAACATCTTCAAGCATGACTGAAAACAGTGTAGAAAACTGATTAAATGAGTGAACTTTTCAAGTCCAAAGACCATAACTCTGCACAAAATTATCAGACCGAAACAAAATTTCAATCTCGATCTGTATAACTTGTCATGATAAAACTATATACCAATTATCAATCAATATCTTCAAGCATGATGAAAAAAGTGTGGAAAACACTTCAACATTAGATATGATTAATAGTTCTCTAATTAGACATGATGTAATACAGTGTATATCTATTTTCAAATTATAATGAAACATAATTAATAGTTCCAAATATTTTTTCTTTTATTTGTCACAAACTAATATAGATTTGTAACTTATCTATAAAATGTCAACAATTTTTATCTACACAATGTAATGTAATATATACATTAATAAAAATAGATTATCTAATTAAAGGATTTCACTTCATAATTTTTTTTTAAATATATATAGCATTCAGAAAATTAGTTTAAACAAAATAACAAACAAACCTGCCAAAAAATTCTTCAAATAATTTACCAAAGAATGTCTTTTTAAAAATGAGTTATCTCCCTTTGTACAGAAATATGGTTTAACATAGTACTCTTACATTAGATATGGTCCAAAACTCTGGACTAAATCATCAGACTGGAACAAAATTCGAACTTGATCTATAACTTGTCATGGCAAAACTATATACCAAATATCAAATCAATATCTTCAAGAACGAAGAAAAAAAGTGTGGAAAACTGATTTGCCGGACTGACGGATGGACAGACGGACGGACGGACTGACAGACCGACAGAGTGCAAACCTAAAGTCCCCTTTGACTTCGTCAGTACGAGACTAAAAAGTCAGTAAGTAAATCTCAACTTCCAAAAATTTCTACCACAGTCAGACATTACTTGCATACTATTCCTATGTTCTATTTTTAGCCTCGGAGGCCATGTTGGTTTATGGACAGGTTTATCAAGACGCTATTTTGTTTTAACTAGATACCACAAAGATGATTGGGGTAAAGTTTGGTTCAATTTGGCCCAGTAGGTTTGAGATGTTTGTTAATGTTAAAGGAAGACAGAGGACTAAGACAGAGGACTAAGACAGAGGACAAAGGACTATGACAGAGGACAAAGGACTATAACAGAGGGTAGATGCCAAGTGATGGCAAAAGCCCACACTGGCCTTTTGGGCCAGATGAGCTAAAATTAAAACGCCTAAATATATATATATATAAATATCATGATCATATGGAACAACTCAACTTTGTAAGAGGGCGGCACAACTTTGATTTTAACAGGTTTATATTTTCACACAGACCTTCAAAATATGACCTTTAGTTAAGCATAACATGACAAAGGCAACCTCTGTATGAAGTCACATAAGATTCATGCAGGCAATATAAAAAGATATGGCCAAGACATTTTTGAACGCAAAATGAACTGTTTAGCTTGACCCTCAAATTTAAACCTTTTTTGGGTAAAAGAACTGACAATTTCTAGGAGCAAGGGAAGCTGTATGCAGAATCACTTGGCTAAACAGTGTGATTGGACACCATTTCAATACATCAGATGTGATTTGACTTAAAATAAATGGGTCAAATTTTCAAACAGCCAGGTTGCAAAATTTGTGACGAATCAATGTAGAATGTTAACAATGTAGTTGTAATTACATGAAGGAGAAGAAGAATTTGAAAACTTTTACCCTCTTTCATGAAGTTTGCTGAAAATGATTAAGTTCCCATTTCTGAGAAAATGAGAAAAAAATCTATTGAATTATCCCATAATAGCAGGTGCACAACTCCAACATATGTGCAATCTTCATGTGAAGTTTCATGGATCTGGGTCGAATCTGTAGGAAAAGTTAATTACACAAATAAGATACCCACTTTTCCCCACCAGACATCCCCACACTATAAGGCCATTTTGGACCTCACCAACCTGGCCAAAAGTGAGTCTGTTAAAAATATTTATTACACCTCATTTTGTTTGTGATGCAAAAATAAAGAGCTGCGCCATGAGCGCATGATACACCCGTCACTTTTTCAAAGAATAAAGTTCCATAACTCCTCAATGTCATATCAGAAATTTATAAAAAAACTAAAGGAAGGTTATTATAATAGATATAAACCAGTCACCAAAGTTTCATTAAAACTGCTCAAAGCATTTTTGAGTTATTGTCCTAAAACTGGAAAATCCCCCCTTTCTTATGAATAAAATCCTATAACTAAGAAACGTAAAATCTAAAATTTCTAAAAATCAAAAGGGAGCTTATGTCAATAGATATTAACAATTCACCAAAGTTTCATGAAAACTGCTAAAAGCATTTTTGAGTTATTGTCCGAAAACTGGAAAATCCCCCTTTTTTAATGAATAAAACACCATAACTCGGAAACGTAAAATCTAAAATTTATAAAAATCGAAAGGGAGCTCACGTCAATACATATAAACAATTCACCAAAGTTTCATGCAAATTGGTTAAAGCGTTTTTGAGTTAGTGTATGACATGTTGACAACGGATGGACAAACGGATGGATAGACAGACGGAAGGGACAACGGTATATCATAATACATCCCATAAACGGGCGTATAATGATTTGATTTACAAGGTAACATGTTAGTAATGTTAAAATTAAAGATTAAAGAGAGATAACACAAAACGAAATTTGGGTGAATCCAATGGTTTGTAATGATGAATAATAAACAAACTGACATAACACAACAAAATATTTATTAGAATATATAAAATAAAAAAATTACAAGACAACAATAAATATTAAAAATTTGAGTATAACGTGAATTGGCTAGCATGCTCATTACACAACAATAATATAATTCTCTGTAAAAGTAAATAAATAATCCAACAATACTAATATAAACTAAAACAATGTTTAAATATACCCATACAATACTATAATAATGGTATTTATAGTTCCTTGCACATAATACAGTATTCCATAATACCTAGATATTAGTCAGGTTGATAACAATATTCATGTAACGTCTACTTGATATCACACAGAGCTGCTACACCTCTGAGAATCCAATGATCAGGTGACTGAGTAGTCTTTAAGACAATAAAAGTAATATATGTCAAATCTGTTCTATTTGGCTTCTTGTAGACGGGACACTGATAAAGTCTTGGGTCTTTTGGTGCAGTAGAATTAATGGCAAACATATGAACTACAGGTATGGGTGTGAACAGGACTTTAGCTGGAGACTCACACAAACGACAATTTCTTCTGTCCCATCCTGCACCATCCAAACACAAGCCATAAACATAAACACCTTCCTGTAAAATGAAATTATACTACTTTATCATTATATTAATTATACTATACCATCTACCGAAAACATAGATATTTTCTGTTTTAATTTTCTTATTCACATACTATTGCCTTGTTTCAACTGGTGATAGTAAAAGTATGTAATTCCAATACATATAAATTTCAACTTAAAAAGACCATTGACAATATAGAAAATTTAAATGTTAATAAACACAGTTTTAAGTGAAGATTTACAGCAATTTTCATTGAAGTAGTCTTTTGTTTTCGCAAAATGAAGAACTTACAAGAAATTAAATTCTAACATTCTCTCATACACTAAGGATGTACCAGTAATATAGGAACATACATTAATCTAGCCACATTCTGTATGAGCTTGTCACAAGTCTGGTGCCTATAATTCAGTAGTTGTCATTTGTTGCTACACATCATCTTCGTTTTGTACATAAATCAGGCTGCGTTTAAATTGTTTCACATTTTTCGTGTCATGTCCGGGCCATTTATAGCTGGTATGAGGTTTGGGTTTTGCTCATTGTTGAAGGCCGTACAGTGACCAATAGTTGCTAACTTCTAAATCTTTTGGTCTCTGGTGGAAAGTTGTCTCATTGGCAATCATACCACATCTTCTTATTTTCATTTTGGTGATAATTTTTTTAAAGTTCATCTGATGTACAAAAATAAAATAATTCCTTTACAAATTTTACACCATCAAATTATTAGAAAACTTATGTATGCCTGAAGAAATGTTTGCGATGACATTACTTGTCATACCATAGAATGTCCAATATTTTACACTGGAATTCACTAAAAAATAATTTTCTAAAAGAACAGGAAACCCAATTACAGAAAATGAAGGATCATATTTTTATGCTCAATTAAAACAAAGGAGAAGGTATAAGGCCACTATTTTTGGCCCCTTGAATTCGAAAATCAAAAAGTATTCTTGAAAGAACCATCTTGGATCAATTCTTTACATTTTTATAGTGATGTCACAAATTAAGTGAACTTTCTGGACTTGATTTGAAAGACGTCAATAAAATTTACTATTTTAGCGATTTCAGGGGCCAAATAAAGGCCCTTATCATACCTCCTTCTTTGCCTTTCTTAGCAAAATTTGTATTTGCCAGTGTTTCTTATGCCAAACCATTCATCATGCAAAATTATATTCAAAATTAAAAATTCAGAAATGAATCAGAGGTTCTGCTGTCGAATACAAGTACATCATCGTTATCTCTACACATATATTTGATATAAGCAGTGCATGAAACACTTACTGGAGGAGCACAAGTTATTTCTTCCTTGAACTGCTTGATAACATCATTATGTAAAGTGACAGAATCTAATGCCCAGCCTTTATGTGCCCTTGTCACTTCTTGTCTCATGGCTGTTAGGAATCCTATATAAAAAACAAGTGTACATAGAACATTTTCTGTTGTCAGTGTAAAAGTTTAATGCTAACTACCCAAAACTCCATTTATCAGTACAATACAGAACATAGAAAAATTTAGCTCAGGGTGCTCTCGTCATCATATTACTAAGAAGTTTCTATCCAAGTTTTATAATATTCCATGAAGGTACCACTCAGTAATTAAAGTCTTGAAATCTTTTAAAACTGTACCTAAAAGTTGACTGAAAAATAAAATCAAAACAAATCCATTTATTAGTAAGATGTGAAAAGTAAAAAAATAAGCCAAGCATCTACAGGTAAAACTGTATGTCCCAGCCACTGACTACTGTAAATGTTTTGTCAAAACTTTGGATGATATCAATGATAACATTAGACCTTTAACATTGCAAGGGTTATTCTACCACAAAATAATACTTTAAGTATAGATGATGCATATTTAAATGCAGACAAATACCTTGAGGATTGAAAAATCCTGTCATCCAGAAGACATCTGGTCTACCAGTAAATACCCAGTAGTAAAACTGTTCATTTCTCTCTAGTAACTCTGTAAACCAGAAACCAAGGGTTGATGACTGCCAAGAAATCTTTCTCCAAAGGTTTGGTACTCTTGCATCAAACATATTATCTAAAGCATCTCTTAGGTTCTGAAATTATAATGCAAGTTGCATTAAACATTATTAGTTTGGTATTAAAAGTAGGTAAAAAACCACTCACATTTATATTATTTTTAGGAAGAAACCTTGTTTACTTTAAACCTTTTAATTAGGGATGTCAACTCGGTGAACAATTACTAATCGAGTACTCATTGGTTTTATCGAGCGATACTTGAGTACTTGCTCGGGAATATATCTAAAACATGGAAACACAAAAATACATACTTTACATTCTGTGGTTTGTTGTTCAACGGACGAAAAAAGATGTACATAAATAATGAATTACACACCATAATTAATAGCTCATTACCTACAAGTAGTAATTAAGTAAAAAAAACAATAATCTAATCAATATAATTTAATGAACACATATTTAAGAATTATAACAAGGAAAACTCATTTCAAACAATATCATTTGATAAACGTTAAGCAAACACATTTATTTACAAAGGCGTAAGGATTAGATGTTTAACTATTCACTGAGGGTCACCAGAGGATGCAACAAATTTATTTTTTTTGGAAACATTTTCTTGTGAATTATTATTGGGTACAGTCGTTTTTGTAACTTTGTAACTAACAGTATTTCAGACATAAATATTTGATCTGACGGTACCAATGTAACGGAATGGCTAAGACATGTTCAGTTTAAAGTGTAAGCCTAGGTATAACCCAAGGTAGGAGGCATTTTAAATGACAGTTTAGCACAAGCATTCGAAACAAAATGTATTTTATTTACTATTTGAATAATCAGTGATGCCTCTTTAATCCGAAAGAGGTTCTCAAAAAGATCAATTTCATAAAAAGAAGACAGTTATATAAAAGGACACCAATTAGGTGATGCATCATTTAGGTATTCGATACTCGAATACTTGTTGACATCCCTACTTTTAATAGTAGTCATATTGTTAAATGATATTTAAGTGACCTATCTTCTGTGCAACAAAAAGATTTAGCACTTCAGTTACAGATATAAGAATAAAGAAATACAAACTAAAATCAAAGGCTTCTTCAAAGAACGGTTAATTCCATCATGGTGGGTACATTTAAATTTCATATATATGAAGTTCTATTCAGTATTATGACCATCAGCTGCAATACCGGTTTCATCCCTTAATGATGTCCTACCTCACTCATGATAATGGTACCATCAATAGCAAGTTTCAGATCTGTTAGAGTTGTCCTTACTACACCTATTACCCTCTGCATTCTGTCTATCTCTTGCTTTAAGAAAATGTTTAATGGTTGGAGATGTCCATACTTTCTTAATCTGTCTTTTACCTGTAAGATAAAATAAAGAATTATTACTTCAACAAGAACGCAAATCATTTATAGTTGCTGTCTTAAACTAATTGACATTCTATTTGCTAACTCAAAAAAACTACAATGCCAAAGTACAATGTAACAGTTGCCTTTCTTTCTTTTGTTTCTGTAAAAGTTAACCTTAATTGGAATACACACTATGCTTACAAATAACTGTAAATTTAGAAATTATTGTGAGGTTTATTATTAATGCAAATAATGCGACTGGGTGAGTATTGCAATAATAAGAACTCGCATTCTAATATTCGATACATTTGTTTATATAAAGCTTTTCCTGAAATCGCAATATTTCAGCTTGCATTTTTGTTCAGTCTTCAAAAATCGCAATATAAATGCCACAATAGTTTCTGAATATACAGGACCGTTATGTATGTACCTCATGTGGTATATAATCTGGTGGAAGTTTACTCAACATGTCCCCAGCCAGTCTGTAGACCACACTTTCCCTGGTCTCTCCACTACCACCACCACTATCTTTAGGTTGTATACTCATGATGGTCTCCAGAACTGATGTTGACATCTTGGTTTGGTACCTTAAAAAATGGTTTGAAAATGAAAGATATAGTATATCCAAATAGCATTCTAAATTTGGATAGATAAAACTAATTAATCACTTACTTTGTAGTAGCTGACCAGTTATGAATTTCTCATATATAAAGAATTCCATTTAGCAGAAACTTTCAAGTTCAAGAGGACTTTTAAACAAATTCAAATTCCAACACTGTTGATATTTTACTCAGGTAAAAGTATATTATATGTCCAAACACACTTGATGAAATGACATAAGAGAAACCATATATATCTACTTTGCCAAAAGTTTCAAGTTGCAAATAAACTTACGTTATATCTGCATTTGGATGAAGACCAAAAGCTTCTGGAGAATCCACCAAACGCAGCTGTTCTATAAATCCCATTACATCTTCCATAGTCTTATATTTAGGAATCTTGTACCCAGTATAGAACTGGAAAGTATCAGCAAACATGAAGTCGCCAAACCATACCTTTAAAAATAAATCAGGTAGATGTAAACAAGAGAATTACCCAATACCCAAACACTGAGTAAAAACTTGCATCAATAAATGTTAACTCACAAAATGATGAGAGTTTAACATCAGAGAGAAAGATCACAAAAAAGGTCAAAAATCCTTCTAATAGCAAAATATGAAAAACAATCACAAACAGCAGTGCCATGGTTGCAAGATATGCCATCACCATTATTTTCAAGAAAGAAAAGAAAATGTCAGGTCAAACACTGGGAACAGGAAATGGGTGTCAAAAAGATATGAATTCAATAACCTTTAGTGTGCAAGCTCACATACAGTTGTAAATTCAGAAATTATTGCCTGCATTTATTATTGTGATTTTTGAAAAATGGAGAAAATGTGAGATTAATTATTGCAATTTCAGAAAAATCTGCATTCAATACCCATGTAACAAATATCAGAATGCGAGTTCTTATTATTCCGATACTCCCCTAATTGCAAAATAATGAACTGTGGACAGAGATATGTCTCGCATTTGTAATTTTGATGGTATAATGCAAATGTTGAAATTAAAATAGCAATATTTAAACATGTAAACAGTGGGATATCCAGTGAACGAAAACAAAAGAAAATTCACTCTTCTTATGATAGAGTCGAGAAAGTCAATAATAAAACAATGCCGGTGACGATACTGATCAAAAGTTATTTCTAAATAATAACTGTGCATTTTAAATAAATTAATTGTTAAACTGTGTTATTAGAAATATACATGCAAATACATGCTGTTTTATGTTCAGTATTTATCGAGATAATTGCATTAGAAGCTTGTGAAACTGAAATTTAAAAACTGCCAATCTTTGCTGCATATTGATAAAAAAAAATTGGGAAAAATCATGAACATACAAAATCTAAAGATCTTTCAGCTCACCAATTTTCGGAGTGTTCCACAAAGTCCTTAGCATGTTACAAGTTCCCAAAGTAAACTTATTTTTGCACACCTAAGTTATCGAGCACACCAGTCTGCTCTTGTCACATGTACATTCAATAGAGAAGTACTGTCTTTTTGTGAATATAAAAATTTAAAAGTCTAAAATAAAATTGAGAATGGAAATGGGGAATATGTCAAAGAGACAACAACCCGACCAAAGAGCAGACAACAACCGAAGGTGTATGTGCAGGTTAAGAAATTAAACATAACTATTTTTATAAAGTAGGTATCTTTCTACTATTTTTTATACAACTTTAAGAAAAGGTTGTCTCTATTTTTTTACATGTATTTGCGGTCTTATTGATCTATTCACATTCAGTGTTTACCTCGAGATAAGGCCCTTTGAATTTGCTTAGTAACTGAATTTCAAAAGTGCCAATCTTTGCTGCATATCAATCGATTCCTTTGGAATTTAATCCCTGACTTTCTCTGATCTAGCTGTATATATATTTGGATAATTAGCATGTTCCAGAAAGGTATACAGCCAGTAGAAAAATAAATTGAAGTTGGTACTCCAGGAATTTATTCTCGCATAGCAACATTTCAAACCACTTTTACATAAAGCTTCTATAGCCTACTGAACTCGTCATTTGCTACTTAAGAAGGGAAATAATAACATTGAATGAAAGTTTTGTTTTTATTTCGACTTATTTATATTTTTTACTATTTACCAGAACGTTTTCCTGTGAATCCATAATTGACAGCGTCCTTGCTAAAATGGGACAAACATTGAGAAGATCTAGTTTTCAATATTTGCAGGGGAGGTAATATTTTGTCACTGGATTTCCCACTGTAAACTATGCAAATCATTCAAAGTCAATGAATCATGACTGAAGGTGCAGGGCAAAAGAACCTCCATGGAAATGTGAAATGCCAATGTTTATAAAACTACATACCAAATACCATTGACTGATCATAAGTGGTTCCCTTTAAACTATCGTAAACACAAACTTTACCTTGTAAACTATGTCAAAGTTTCAAAGTCGATGAAGCATGACAAGGGGGTGGGGCCATATAATCTCCAATAAAATGAGACTTGCAAATGCCAATACAACTGCATACACAATAGCATTGACTTAACATTAGTCTTTCATCTTAAACTGATCTTATGACAAACATTAACATATAAATAATGCAAAACATTCAGTAAATGAACCATGACTGAAAAAAAGGGGGGAGAGCAAATCAATCTCCATGGAAATGAGATGTACCAATGTTAATACATCCGCATACCAATTATCATTGACCTACCACTAAAATTTCCCCTTAATACTGACCTAATCACAAACTAATACATGTAAACTAATCAAAAGTTTCAAAGTCAATAGACCATGACTGAGGGGGTGTGGCAAAATAATCTCCATAGAAATGAGATGTGTTTTAATGCTTATACAACTGCATACTAAATATCATTGATTTAACACTAATGGCTCCCCTTGAACTTACTTATTACAAACCAATACATGAAAGCTAAGAAAGTGTTTCAAAGTCAATAGGCCAATTAATACAATAATTTCTGAATTTTTGAACCAACAGAATTAAAATATCAATTCTGAGAGCCAAATGAAATTAAGTTTAGCACTTACATTACTTGCATTGTTATCTGATATTGTGGAGAAGAAGAAAAAGCACAATCCTAAAAATATTTTTAAGAACTGCCTTGTCAAGATTTTTATAAAGCTTTGTCTATGGTACAAAGAACAGTCAAAAGTTTTGACAATATTGTGATAGGATTACCAATCAAAATCTAAATACTAAATTTCTTCATTATAAGACATATTTAAATGATGCTTTGACATTCCTGGACTGAAATCAATAATCATATCTTACCCTTCCAAAGGTATTAAGTAAGCGTTTATCATAATCATCTGTAACTCGTCCACCATACTGCACTTCACCAAGCATATATCTAACAGTTGTCCAAGATATACCCTAAATTAGATTTGTAAGTGAAGCTGCATTTAGATCTAACTTAAAATATTGAAAGGCAAGTTTCCATTTTCAGAAGCAAAACATTTTAATCTGTTTAGAAAGAACACTTATATTACATGATAACATATATCTATATCTAATGCAGACCGTAAGAATCGTCCCACAATGTAACATGGAACAATTTCCGTATCTAAATTAACTAAATGGGAGAAGAAGAAAAAATATATATATATAGATATATAATTCTCTCTGCAACCCTAAAATGTTTTTTGTCAAGTTGGATAAAAATCTATGCAAGTTAAATTGCCCTATATATAAACTCTTACAACTACAGTGCTAGATTTTATCAACATATAAATCTGTTGTGTTCTTGTTAGTACAGTCAGGCCATCATTATACCTAAAACGGCTGTAGTTCTCTGTTTCTTACCTTTTTGGGATCAACATCATCTAAATGGTTTTGTACAAACTGACAACTAGCTCCCCAATCTGCAGTATTAAATTCATATGGAATATTCCATCCAAGTGGACCAAACTTCCTCCTTTCCTAGTAAAAGAATTATAACTTATTATTTATTTGTCTGTCTGTTACATACTTTTTTTATCTAAAATTTTCATCTTTTAATTTGTTTTCTGAACATCTTAAGGCTTGAACATATGCATCAACATTTTCTGGTCACCACCAAAGAATTTATCAGCTGTGCCAGGAGTATCTGATGGCTAATCTACAAATTGGTTATATGCAGATTAAATACATGTTACTGAATAAATAAAAGTGTTTAAAAAATTTCATAATGATTTGTACAAGCATACATGAATAATTGTCTAGTTTTTGACAATCAAAGTCCCATAACTCTGGAATAACCAACCGAAATTGTCAAAATCAAAAAGGAGCTTAGGGCTGTTCAATTAAAACATACATAAGAACCAGGAAAGGTAGCTTTGGTTGGTGTCAAACTTTTTTTTTTGTTCTTTGAAAAAGTAAGTTACATTCTAAAATTGCCTCTTTTTGTGTAGTTTAAGTACTGTCTCTGGGTACCATATAAAATTATGTTTCAATGGAACAGTCCTTAATTTAATTAAGGCAGTGGCAACATTGCTAAACCATGTCAGTGAAAGCATATTGGAGAAATAACCAAACATTTGAAAAAGAAATATTGCCTAGTTTTTTTTATTATTGGAGTTTAAGTTATAGAGTATAACATATATAGAAATTGTGTCCAGGTTATGCTTGTAGGTATCAGACTCACAAAAAGACTTACTAAACTTCAGTAAACTTTGGAAACAGATTGTAGTTAGAATTTTCTGGTAGAAGGTATATGGATGCATCAGACTTGCATTAATCAAGTGAAAGACATTTAAGTTTTTTTTTTCTTTCTAAGAATAGTTTGCAGTTCTGATTTAGACATAAAAAATATTCTACAACAGAAAGACTAAAAGGCACAAAACAAGCAACAAAAGTACATTAACTCAAATTTACTAAATTATGTCCATCAAAAGTTTAATTTGAGATAATTAAATATTGAAAATTTTATTTTCCCTCGGTCCTTTTGACCTCATGAAAATAATCTTTTCTCCATTTAATAATTTTTGATATTAACTTTTAATGAAGGTCATAGTTGTTTAATATAGTACACAAACCTGAATTGTTCTGTTTGACAATCATCCTGTTCTGTGCAATACAATCTTTTCTAAATCACAAAGCAATGTGACACTTTTATTTTAAAAAACGTTTATATTTCATAGTGGAAACCATGCTTGTGTATAAATTACCTGTACTACTGTGTGCATAAATGACACACCATATAATACTGTTTTCCATTGTGGCATGTTACTAACATCAAGGTAATCCTGAGTAATACTAGCATATGTCCTCTTTAGACCTGCTTTAATTCCCTGAGGTGGTTCATTGGTGAACTTAATAGAAGTCTGAAACAAACATTATCAAAAGTGACTTCTAAGAAAATTGATAGGATTCGTCAATTTCAACTATCTTCTTATATAACTGCTGATGATTTTAACAAGATAAAAAATCAAAATTTCCTCAAACAGGAAGTGACATCCAGCAGGTCTGAATAATGCTAACAAGTATATTAACTTAACATTAAAAAGTACCGGACTATATATCAAATCCAGTCATATGTAACAGAAGTTATATAAGGGGCATTACAATATACCAACCACTGGCTTAGTGGGAACACAATATCCAAAATTACAGCTTAAGTTGAAGCCATAAGATGAGGGACAGATAAGGTGCATTGTAGTAAACCTTCTACTCAGTGAGTGGGGGTATTATATGAAAAAAAGTACAGCTTAAGTTGATGCTAGAGACTGACTGAATCTTGATGTAAGGTGTGAACTCTCTAGTTAATTGTTGAAAAAAACCTATCAAATGATTAAATGAAGAACACCAATAAATCCAATGTTATATTTTCTTTTCTCCCAAGAAATAATTGCAGAAGTTAGAATTCAAACTGAATGCACAAACAAAACAAGCAAATACCATTAACCCTCATATTTTCTCATTTATTCATATTTTCAATAGAGAATTACATACAATAACAAATACCTGTAGTAAACTGATAGGAAATCCTGGATGAGGTTCTGTAGTTATCCACACCCTGAACTGGTCATGTACCTGTTGCACCTCCCCTAAAGTATCTAATAATTCATCCATAAAATCTAGACCTAAATGGCAATTCTGCAGCAAAGCCCATCCTCCCTAAAATTTCAAATTCATCTATATTCAATAAAATTACAATAATAATAATTACAAAAGGTAACCTTAAAACATTCAAGCAGTTAAACTTAGATTTGATCAAACAAACTGCCTCAATGGTCATATATTTTTATACATCTAGTTTCATAATATATTATCTGATTTTATTTGTGCAGCAAATCTTATTTTAGAAACTAGTAATTATAACAGAATTATATTCATTTTATGTATATTAAGCATGCATGTAGAAGAAATAGTGCATAAAAAAATGACAAAATAGATGTCCATGGCAAAAGTTGCCAAACTCTTTGAGGCAATGTAAACATTACAAAAAAGTTTTTTTTTTCATATCAAAGAACACAGGCACTTGTCTCAGAATCAATCGAGTGTTGGTAGAGGAAATAATTACGGTTGACATACTTGGGTAGGCCTGCTACGAATGATTCCGACAACAAAGGTATGTGTGTTATACACCATTGTGTAGATAAATCAATTTAGATTTACGGCATAACAAGTTTTAGTGGGGTTGACAACCGAGAAATCGAAATATAACGGAGTTTAGCGACTGGGTGACATTTTTTCAAAAATGCGAATTAAGTACCTTGTGTTATATTAAGGTATATAGGAAATTTTTTTCTGAGACAAGTGCCTGTGTCATATAAGCTCAAAAAAGACACAAAATAAAAACTAGAGGCTCTCAAGAGCCTGTGTCGCTCACCTGTATTTACTGATGCTTTGGAAATCATGTAAAATAAGGTTAAAATCAAAATTAATAGTATTAGATATTATAATGATATCTAAGATAATAACAAAATACTGCAAAATTTTGGTAAAATTACTAACTCAGGGGCAGCAACCCAACATCAGGTTGTCTGATTCATCTGAAAATTTCAGGGCAGATAAATCTAAATCTGATGACATTTTTGCCACCTGTCAGATTTCCTCTAAATGCTTTAGTTTCAGAGATATAAACCAAAAACTGCATTTTACCCCCATGTTCTATTTTTAACCAAGTCGGCCATGATAGTTGGAAGGCGGGGTCATCGGACAAATATTTTTAACTAGATACCCTAATAATGATTATGGCCAAGTATTGTTAAATTTGTCTCAGTAGTTTCAGAGAAGAAGATTTTTGTAAAAGATTACAAAAATTTACAAAAAATTGTTAAAAATTGACAATTAAGGGCAATAACTCCTAAAGGGGTCAACTGACAATTTTGGTCATGTTGACTTATTTGTAGATCTTACTTTGCTGAACATTATTGATGTTTACAGTTTATCTCTATCTATAATAATATTCAAGATAATAACCAAAAACTGCAAAATTTCCTTAAAATTACCAATTCAGGGGCAGCAACCCAACAACAGGTTGTCAGATTTGTCTGAAAATTTCAGAGCAGATAGATCTTGACCTGATAATCAGTTTTACCCTTGTCAGATTTACTCTAAATGCTTTGGTTTCAGAGATATAAGCCAAAATCTACATTTTACCCCTATGTTCTATTTTTAGCTATGGCGGCAATATTGGTTGGTTGGTGGGGTTATCGGACACATTTTTTTAAACTAGATACCCTAATGATGATTGTGGCCAAGTTTGGTTAAATTTGGACCAGTGGTTTCCGAGGAGAAGATTTTTGTAAAAAGCTAACGACGACGGACGCCAAGTGATGAGAAAAGCTCACTTGGCCCTTTGGGCCAGGTGAGCTAAAAAGCTAACGACGAAGGACGACGGACGCCAAGTGATGAGAAAAGCTCACTTGGCCCTTCAGGCCAGGTGAGCTAAAAAAGTATCTTTAGTACTGGTCAATGGGAAAAACTTAACAATTTTTTTTTGGAATTATTGTAACTTGTAAATGTAAAATATATCATGTGTAAAAAATGTTTAAATAAGTCTACTCTGAAATAAGACCTTTAACTGGTTCTATGTAGATGAGTTTTAGATGTGAATCTTAAACTAAAAACCATAAAATTTGTATAAGTGACTTGTCACTTGTTTTCCAATCCATGTATTGTACTGATGTACGTATTTATTTATCTGTTTCTAAATAAAATATTGTTTACACTAACCATAAAAGTTTTTACAAATAGTAACTGACATTTCAAGAACTACAAATACTCCTATTATACCAGGGTAATTCAAGATGCAAGTTCTTATCAATATGATAATATTCTACAAGGCACAATATTCCGCAATGTTCATGCAGTAACCCTTCCATTATATGGCAAGGAAGATTAACAAGACTTCTTCAAGATGATTTTTGCTCTGGGCACTCCGGCTTCCTCCACCAATAAAAACTGGCCGCCACGAAATAGCCCAAAAGTGGTGCTTAAAAGTGGCGATAAAAAAAAACACCAAAAATCAAAATCAAATCAAGATGATTTTAAACAAATACTGTTCACCTACTTTTGTTATGCTCTATACTGGTAACATAATGTTGCTACAAAAATATCCATACATGAGGGTCTGGATTGGGGGTGTTTCTTCATTTCTATATTCTTTATTTTTCCAGCCAGTTTTCTTCATTCTTCAAAATTTTTATCCATTATTCTTTATTCTTTTGCCTAACTTTTTCTATTCCTTTATTTTGGGCCCATTTTTCTATAGTATTGGCCCATTATTCTCTATTCTTTTGCCTAACTTTTTCTTTTCCTTTATTTTGGGCCCATTTTTCTATAGTATTGGCCCATTATTCTCTATTCTGTAAACCTCATCCAGACCCGCATACATGTTCAAATACTTACTGAATGCATGAACTGACTAATTAATTTCCGGGCATGAACTTCTTGTCCTTGTCCCATAGATATAGCTCTGATTTCTGAATAATAGAAGAAATGAGGATGTAGTTAGCTTGGAATCAGGGGTTAAAAAATCCACTAGCCCGACGCCCGGGACTAGACTTTTACACTTCGGGCAATTAAAACTTGTAACCGAATATGCCCGACGGACTAGTAACAAACAATTCTTGGCATTTCCAAAATAGTAAGTGGAAAATCCCCTCATCACTATTCTATCTTAGCCAATCAGATTCAATTACGTACGTCATCCGGGATTCCAAGAATTTGAACCGATTTTGTACATGTTTTAAAAATAGAACAACTAACTCTGGGTGGACCGGTATCATGTATTGATCGCAATTCACGTACTTTCAATATCAATTTCTCAGTACAGGGGGTATTGTACATTGCTTATGCCGAGATTTTCAATTAATGGTACTTGGGTGTATGATGTAATGATCGATATTGACCTGTCTTGTCGGACAGCTGTTAATTTGAGCTTGAAACCATGCACAAATTATTTCTAAACATTTTAGTACGGCCACCACAGGAACTTTGTCAGTTTTAAAACGAAAAACGGTAGATGAAGGGGGTAATGAGGCTGAAAATTTATCCCAAAAAATGCCAAATACGACCAGGAAAAGCGAAAAAAAACATTTATAGTGTCATGGACAGAAAGATTCCCCATGGGCAAGGTCGACTGTTACTGATGATAAACAAGAGATGATGTTTTGTGAATATTGCCGTTATTTTCCCGATCTCGCTAATAAAAAGTCTGCTTTGTATGTGGGAACAACAAATATACGAATTGAACCACTGGTTTAACATGACAATATCAATGAACATGTTTTCTGTGCCCGAAAATATTTAACCCATAGTACAAGGGATATCCAAAAAGATGTCTAGAGATCCTTGTTATAATTAATAAAACAAAAATTTATTTGATCTATTTTATCAAATACCGTGTATAATGCCGCATTCAAAACAAGGGACACCCACTCTAAATTTGAAAGGTATACTCAGGCTAGCAGGTCAGTTTTGATGGGCTAGCAGCCCTTTCAACAGGGCTAGTAAAATCCTGCTACCAATAAGTCCTGGGCTAGTGAGCTGTAACAAATTTTTTTAACCCCTGGGAATATATCATTCTTTTTTAGATTTAAGAAAAAAAGAAGCTTTAAAGAAGCTCTATGGTCGGGTTGTTGTCTCTTTGACACATTCCCCATTTCCATTCTCAATTTTATGTATCACTAACTTTGACATACGTTTAATGTAAATAATTGATACTCTCCAATACCTTTAACCTGTTCAATTACTTAAAGTTCAGAAGCAGTTGTCGGGCCCTAACTTGGATTTGAAACTAGAGGCTCTAAAGAGCCTGTGTCACTCACCTTGGTCTATGTGCATATTAAACAAAGGACACAGATGGATTCATGACAAAATTGTGTTTTGGTGATGGTGATGTGTTTGTAGATCTTACTTTACTGAACATTCTTGCTCCTTACTATTATCTCTATCTATAATGAACTTGGCCCGGTTGTTACAGTGGAATATATTTTGTAAAAAATTACAAAAATTTACAAAGTGTATGAAAATTGTAAAAAATTGACTATAAAGGGCAATAACTCCTTAAGGGGTCAATTGACAATTTTGGTCATGTTGACTTATTTGTAGATCTAACTTTGCTGTACATTATTGCTGTTTACAGTTTATCTCTATCTATAATAATATTCAAGATAATAACCAAAAGCTGCAAAATTTTCTTAAAATTACCAATTCAGGGGCAACCCAACAACGTGTTGCCTGATTGGTCTGAAAATTTCAGGACAGATAGATCTTGACCTAATGAACAATTTTATCCTCATCAGATTTGCTCTAAATGCTTTGGTTTCAGAGATATGAGCCAAAAACTGCATTTTACCCTATGTACTATTTTTTAGCCATGTCGGCCATCTTGGTTCGCGGGTGGGGTCATCGGACACATTTTTTAAACTAGATACCCTAATGATGATTGTGGACAAGTTTGGTTAAATTTGTCTTTGTAGTTTCAGAGGAGAAGATTTTAATAAAAGATTACAAAAATTTACAAAAAATGGTTAAAAATTGACTATAAAGGGCAATAACTCCTTAAGGGGTCAACTGACCATTTTGGTCAAGTTGACTTATTTGTAGATCTTACTTTGCTGAACAATATTGCTGTTTACATTTTATCTCTATCTATAATAATATTTAAGATAATAACCAAAAACGGCAAAATTTCCTTAAAGTTACCAATTCAGGGGCAGCAACCCAACACCAGGTTGTCCGATTCATCTGAAAATTTCAGGGCAGATAGATCATGACCTGATAAACAATTTTTTCCCATGTCAGATTTGCTCTAAATGCTTTGGTTTCAGAGATATAAGCCAAAATCTACATTTTACCACTATGTTCTATTTTTAGCCATGGCTGCCATCTTGGTTGGTTGGCCGGGTCATCAGACACATTTTTTAAACTAGATACCCAAATGATGATTGTGGCCAAGTTTTGTCAAATTTGGCCCAGTAGTTTCAAAGGAGAAGATTTTTGTAAAAGTAAACGACGACGGACGACGGATGACGGACGCCAAGTGATGAGAAAAGTTCACTTGGCCCTTTGGGCCAGGTAAGCTAAAAATGGAGAATGTGTCTATGGGCCACAGATGCCTCTGCTTGTAAATATGCAAGAGTCAACTTACACATACAGATGCAGGATTAACGTAGTTAAGACCGTAACATTTGGTTGAGGCAAACTAAAGTTAGAGAACGGAAACGACAGATTTAGCCATTTTTCCATTTATAAAGGGGCATAACTCAAGGAAGGTAAAAGTGATGTCAATCAATTTGAAACTTGATCTGTGTTTTGTGGTAATAAGCATTGTGTATAAGTTTTATAACATTTGGTTGAGGCAAACTAAAGTAAGAGAACAGAAACAAAAAATTCCGCAATTTCTATGTTTATGAAGGGGCAAATCTCATGAACGGTAAAAGTGACGCCATCCAATTTCAAACTTGATCTGTGTTTTGTGGTAATAAGCATTATGTATAGTTTTATAAAATTTAGTTGAGGCAAACTAAAGTTAGAGAACGGAAACAAAAAATTCCCCAATTTTATGTTTATGAAGGGGCAAATCTCATGAACGGTAAAAGTGATGCCACCCAATTTCAAACTTGATCTGAGTTTTGTGGTAATAAGCATTGTGTATAGTTTTATAACATTTGGTTGAGGCAAACTAGAGAATGGAAACCAATTTTGGAGATGTGCGCGACGGATGGACAAGGGTTACACTTAATGCCCCTTCCGCTACGGCGTCCACCAAATTTTAGAACGACAATCAAAAATGAAATATTTGATATTATTTCAGCATATGACTTTTTAGTAATTTCTCTCTCTCACAATTTGGACATATTTTCTGGAGCTACATATGTTTTTTTCTTCAAGTTACTGGGGTCATCAACTATAATTCTCAAAGAGGATTATAAATGTATCCTTTTCTCAATTTTTGAAAGCAATTGGTACCATATAGGATGTTAGAGATTTTCTAACGAGATTTTGCCAATTTTGTAATGTTTGATAAGCTGGCACCCATGATTGATGGTGGTTAGATTTATCAATTGTAAACTATAGAGGTATCATAAATGCATCACTTAACCTATATCCACTATTTATTATTTAATAAAATTTTGAATGCAATTGACTCTTTACAGTACATTGCAGAAAAACCATGCCTTGCTACAGTATTTATGGAAGCTACACCATTGCTGTCAAGAATGGCAAAATTTCTGAATTTTTACAATGTTTGACTGAACCTCAAACTAGAAATAGTCATTTCACTGCCCTCATCTTCTAGAAACACTTTTAGTAGATGCATTTTTGCATGTTTACAAGATTTCTAATCTTCTTACTTCTTTGACTTATGTGTGTGAGTGGAAAAGGTTCAGCCCACCCCATTAAAAATTCCTTTTTTAGGCATTCCAAATGTCTGGGCCTGAATTTCATCCTAAAACTAAAACTATGATGTTAGACATAGAAAAATAGCTCAAACTTGTTGCAGAAGTATATTCTGTGAAATGGAAATGCAAAACCCCCTTTTAAATGATGGAGCACCATGCATATGGGAGGCCAAAAAGTGTAAGGTTAACTGAATTTATACCCATCTTCTTTTTTTATAAAAAGTATAAAAAAAAGTTGCCATGGTGTGTAAGGAGCAAAAACATCCATTATAATTTCTAAACTAAACACCCTAATATAATTCTAAACTTAACACCCTAATATTGATGATTATATTTTTTTTTTTCAAAGTTTTGTTTGACTCCACAAATGTAATTTCAAAGAAATAAAAAATATGACAGACAACTGAGGCCAAAGGATGAGAAAAACTCAAAAGGATAAAATTATAATCCATCTTTACTAACCAAGCTGAAGTTTCTTCGACAGTGCTTCTATTTGGTTTGTAGGATCAGAACCCATAGACAATAAACACACAAGGGGTGTTCTGGTATCACTCTCTGCCCATGTATCCTCTAGACTCAATAAAACTGCTTCTGCATATCTAGTTCCCATAGATTCAGCTATATACTTTCTTGCCTGTGGTATCGTTCTGTCTGCACACCAGGATCTGTAAATAAAGGACTGATTCTGAAACAGTGACAAAAAAATCCCTACACCAGACCATTATATGACAATTTAAACATAATTTTCCTATTAATATTATCTGTAATTGCACAAATGAAGGTTACATTTATCTCAATAGTTTCTGTAACAGTACAGGAAATAAGCGGTACTGGTATTTGACCTTATCTTCAGTATTAGCAATGGGTGTCATGCATTTTTGTTTTCATTTTGTAAATATGATTTTAGGAATTTCACTGAAGGATAATTTTGGCCAAGTTTGGTTCAAATTATAATTTTGGGAGGAGCTTCATAAGAAATTTTCAAACCATTTGCAATAAAATACTTTGTGTAACTATGCTTCTTTGATGTTTTTGGTATTTTGTGTAGTTGGCTTGCTGTCTCACTGGTATTTACCTCACATTTCCTTTCCATATTCCTATTAGTGGTATGTACATGCAATTGATGATAGATGGCTGGTTTATGTCCAGTGGCAAATTAAATGCTTATTCAGGTGGAAAACATGTAAATGTGATATGAATATTAACCCTGCTTTGTACTAAAGTGACACGCTGAGCAGAATTTTTAAACAGCTACTTCACAAGGTAACAGTTCACAGGAAGACATGTCACCATACCTAGACATATTCATACCTGTCAACCTCTGAAAATGAAAATGCATTGAGGAACAAAAAGTCAGGTCATAATTTGTACAAAGTTTTTCTAGTTGAATTTTAGTATTTAGAGTTTTTTTTTAAAATTCTATAACATATACCTACAGTTACCTACAAATATTCACTATTGTGAGTATTTGCTGAAAATTATTTAAAATTTCAATTTATGTTTTCATTTAAACTTCATTACAGTATTTGTAAAATATCTATTATTAATCAAATATCAATATTAAAAGTATTGCCCTCAAATTGTTTCATTCACACTATTTTTTATGAAAGAATTTTGTAAACTCCAACTATGATAAAAAATCAGCTTTGGCTAATGTGCTCCTATACATAGCGAGCAAATAATGAGAAAATGAATTTACTGTTTGTTTACATTCTGTGCAGTCCCAGGTAGACCACATGGATCTTTAATTATAAGTGACAACACAAATGTTGAAAATAGATTAGGGATCTTTATTTCTCCAACAGAAATGTGTAAAGAGGTTCAAATTGTTTTAAAATCATTTTAATGGGATAATTGGTATTTGCAAACAGCAAAATTTCATAAATCAGGACATAAAATTGTGTGCCAAGCTTTAGACTGGCTTCAACCTTTCTGGTGTACATTTGATGAAAAATTTAGCAAATTGTTATTACCTTTCAATCAAAAGAGTCTCATAATTATGTTTAGATAGCTGTAAATCATTCATTAAGGGCAAATTATCGAACTTCCTGTCAAGGAAAAATTTGATTTGCCGTTTTTCAGAGGAAAATTTAGCATTTTAGACATTGGAAGTCTTATGGCACATAAAATGGGTGAAAATGGGTCATTTGATGAATTCCAAGGTTATTTAATGACCCGGATGGGTATTTAAAAATCTCAGGTGAGCTGGTAAATTCACAGGTCACACCCACAAAATACGGGTCAGTTGACAGGTATGCATATTACTCTGACTCTTTGCTCTAACTCCTAAATCCTGTGTACTAAGCAGATAAGCAGCAAACACAATTTTTTTTCTTTGGTTTGACCTGGCTTGGGATTGTACCCACAATCTCCTGTACTTGAGGCAAGTATGCTACCACAAGATCATTGAGGCGTTCATGTACAATTGGAAATGAAATCTATCAGACACAACAGATTGATTATCTCAAAATAAAAAAAAAACAAACATTTTGTTGCAAAAATTTATTCATAATTTCAATTCATGAACATTTTGTCTCAACAGATCTTTCTAACTGATAGTTTTCCAATTCCGATTGAGCTTCAAACAAGTTAATGGATGTCATATGATAGCAAAAGTTTAAATCTGGCAGTAGGGTAACCACAAGTATGACTTTTTACTTTCTATAAACTAGTAGGAACTAGTGGAATAAAACATACATCTCCCCTTCATCTATAGAAGTCAATGTGGTAATGTAAAGCCTTAAAGATATAGTACCCTAGAATGGCAAAATTTAAATTAAAAGCCTCAAATTGTAAATTTAATAAAAGAACAGAGTTCCAATGT
Source organism: Mytilus californianus (assembly GCF_021869535.1). Lineage (NCBI taxonomy): Eukaryota > Metazoa > Mollusca > Bivalvia > Mytilida > Mytilidae > Mytilus > Mytilus californianus. Next base: position 86,704,540 of record NW_026262701.1, read on the forward strand.
CCTCGGTGTTGCACATATTTTATCTATCCAAGGTACATGGGCAATAACTAAAAAACACACTTTTTTTGTTCTTTAAAACTTTTTATTAATATCTTAAGAGAAATGAAGGCTTCAGAGCAAATGCAATGTGATTTCCATTATGATTTATATTTCCAAGGGGCATAACTCATTAAAAATATTTGATCAGAACTCATTTTCAAAAGTGTCAAAGACAATGCTGGTATAAACCTATGATATAAGTTTCATAAAATTCTAGCAAGAATTGAAAAGAACATGAGAGCGATAACATTGCAATTTTCCATATAATCAACATTTTCAAGGGGCATAACTCTTTTAAAAATAATTGATCGGCACTGATATTCGATCTCGTCCAAGACATTGCTAATATAAACCTATGATATAAGTTTTATAAAAATCTTGTACACATAAGAGCGCTTACAAGACCAGACGAAAGGACGCCCGGTATTTCCATGTCCCCCGCAATGCGTTGCGCAGGGGACAAAAATGAGTAACTATAAGTGGACAAATCTTCTTTTCACGTCATGGAAAGAAATAATTTCTGTTTACCTAATGAGAAGTAATTTTCTAAAGCTATCCAGTGAAATGTTATAACCATCTGGCATTGGTTCTTCCTCTGGAGCATCTGTGTCAAACCATGTTCTCCAACCCTTTTCATTTCTTGACACCTAATTAATGGACAAAAAAATAACGAATGTGAGTTCAAAATTTCAAAGGAAGTAAGATTTTTTCCAGGAATATTCCTGTACTGTTAAAAAATGAAAGAGAAATTTAATATCCTTTCATTTTTCTTCAGTCATGAATATTAGACAAAACTTCCTGCAATACTTTGCAAAATTGATTTGGAGGGCATAATGTGTATGTAGGCCATACAGTGACTGTAGTAGTTGACATCCTTCCCCTTTGGTCTCATTGTCTCGTTGGCAATCATACCACTTCTTCTTTATTTTTTAATTATAAATGTAGATACCATCACAATACATGTGCAGTCTTAATTCTTTTTAAAAATCTTGAAGATATATGAATTTTTGGGAAATAATACAAAATTTCTAAACTAGAAATTTATTTTACCTTAAATAAATTTCTGTAAAGTATTTGATTTTACAGCTGAGAACTTTGACATTAGTTTCAAAAACTTTTAGACATTACTTCACAATTGGGTCATCTACATCTACATTTTATTTGTAAACTTTGTATAAGATAGGATAATGGATACATAAAACATATAAAATGTTGCTTGAATTATAAAGAAAGAAGTGGTTTTCTGAAATAATGCTAAAACCCCAATTCATGCAACATAACTCCAGTAAATCTGTCAGAAAAAGTTTTGTTATGGTCATTTTCATATTGTAGGCATGAGAACACTCATAACACAATTGTTCTTACATAATTTTCATTTCCAAAGGTCTTAACTCCTCTAAAATATGCTGATCAATTAAACAGTGCTTACGCCACATACATGTTTAACCCGCCACATCCTGTATGTGCCCGTCCCAAGCCAAAAGCCTGTAAATCAGTGGTTATCATTTGTTGCTGTATATAATATTTGTTTTTCAGATATTGTTTTGTACATAAGTTATTAGGTTTTTGGTTTTGAATTGTTTTACATTTGTCATTTTGAGATAGCTTGCTATGCGGTATTGGTTTTGCTCATTGGTGAAGGCCGCACATTGACCTATAGTTGCTAACTTCTACGTCATTCGGACTCTGGTGGAGAGTTGTCTCATTGGCAATCATACCACCTCTTCTTATTTTTATTTTAAGCAATTTTTCAATTACTGTGGATTCATTATTATTCGTGGAGTACCAATTTTTGTTCATTTTGTGCATACAGAGAAGCTGTGAATTTAAATGTTAAACAAACTATAAATTATCTAAAGGCTTGTATACAAATTTTTGCAAAACAATGAAATCAAATATCTAAGAAAATGCAATTTTTTTACCTCAATCCACAAAAATTGGAGCCCACAGCAATAAATGAATTGTGGAGTAGCACACATTTAAAAAAAAAAGAAAGATATTTTGGTATACACTATCATCGAAATCCACAAAAAATAAAAATGGTAATAGTGCTTTTCAGTCTAATTTCAACCTGCTTATTTCCGATGTGCACAACTCCCATCAATTTTTTTTAAATTGGATTTGGGTTTAACAATCGATTGAGAAATTTATGATAAAAATTTTAAGAAAATCCACCAACAACTGTAAGGTTTATTGTCTTTATAAGGCAAAAAGACAGCCATTCATCCGGCATTTTTATGTCTCCAGCCACAATGCTCAAACTCAAAATTTATTTATGTTACATTACCTGATTAAGAATTTCACCAAACTGAGCAAGACCACTAAGTTGTACAAGATTTAACCAAGTTATGTCAGAAATCCATTTGGCAGGTTTAGGTGTAACTGCATTCAGATCTAAAGCAGCACCACCTACAATTACAAATTGTAGCAAGTCAAGAAAGGTTAGATGTTTTAAAAATAAAAGAAGAATGTGTCTGAGGACATGAATACCCCTCACTCAAGATGGGACGGACGGGAGGATGCTCAAGGGTAACACTTAATGCCCCCGTTGCCTATGGCAGGGGCATAAAAATGACATAAATCTCATATCATTTGACTTAAACACATCACAGTTGGTACTTCATTCATTTATACTTTCATTAAATATTGTTTTTATTATGATTGAGATTTCCCCCTACAAACAACAGAATCTTACTTACTGTAATTTTAAGATAAGCTAATGTAGAAAATTAACAATTTGTAAATTGTTGGTTACCCTTTATAAACGTCTGGAACTCTTCATGCCTCACTTTTCCATTCTGTAAATCTATCTTAAAGGTCATCAACAATACAAAGAGGAATTTGTGCTCTTCATACAACCCTCTACATGTATATCTGAAGGCCTCAAATGACAAGTACTCTATGATGTTACCAATCCTTTTAGTAGTCACAGGACTTTTCTCTGATCTGAATTATATATACACATGAAAAAATTTTATTACTCAAATGTATGAAATAATAATACAGAAAATATTGTATATTTCATTAATATATATATGTATATGGTCCATGGACAGTGTAAAATTGATGCATTATAGTAAATACTCCAATTAATATATCACAATTATCTTCTGAAACAGATCCAGGTAGCCTTAACAACTACCAACAGAACATCATCAAATTATTAAAACCAACAAACAAACAAAACATTAACTTAAAAGTTGGCCTATGGAAGTCTTAAAAATAAACAATTGGCTTTTAGCAACCAGTTTAGTTCAATTTTGTCAAAATAAGCTAAGAAACATTGCTGATGAATTATTCACTTGCAAGTGAATAATTTGACCTCATTGAATCCGTATTCATGTGACCTTCAATTTAACCCATTAGCTAGAGATTGGTTAAGCATGTATTTGTCGTGTTCAGCCATTAAAAGAAAAAGAATGTCAACATCGAAAGTGAAACAAAGGAGAACCATTTCATTGACTGATTCGACCACAAAAAAATCATTCTTATACAGGTAAAATCGATGATTAAATTATTTTTTTAACCTAGAACATGAAATCAAACAGACCTAGAAAAGTCCAATTACACGAGGTCGCTATCTGAAAAAAAATGGTAAAAATCGTCATTAAAGGGCAATAACTCTAATAAGGAGTCATTGGAAAATTTCAACAAAATTGTCTAAATTGTAGATCTTGTCTTGCTGATCATTTTTGCTTATAAAAGTTTCTATCTATCTATTATAATTTTTAAGATATAAGGCAAAAACACAAAAAAATTGGTAAAAATCGTCATCAAAGGGCAATAACTCTAATAAGGAGTCGACTGACGATTTCAACCATTACATTTATTGTAGAACTTGTCTTGCTGATCATTTTTGCAATTTAAAGTTTCTTTCTATCTATTATAGTTTTCAAGATAATAAGCAAAAATGAAAGAAAATGGTAAAATTTGTCATTTAAGGCAATAACTCCTCTAAGAAGACGTCTGACATTTTTGACATATATGGACAATTGGTAGAGTTCAACATTCTGAACATTTCTGCCCTGTCAGATTTTCTCTATTTATAACGGTTTTCAAAATAATAGACAATAAAATGCTCCGCAGGGCGCAGCTTGATACGACCGCAGAGGTCGAACCCTGAACAGTTGGGGCAAGTATGGACACAACATTCAAGCTTGATACAGCTATGAATTTGGATTGTGATTAAATATTTGACACAGCATAGGTTTCTGACACAGAATGATTGTGGTCTAAGAACTTAAAAATTTTAAATTGGACATTCACCTATTATGGTCCAATATCCAAAATCTAAATACATGGTTAGATTCAGCATATCAAAGAACCCCAAGAATTCAATTTTTGATGAAATCAAACAAAGTTTAATTTTGGACCCTTTTGATCTCAATGTGGACAAAGTTGATAACGGGGCCCAAAAATCAAAAATCTAAATACATGGTTAGATTCAGCATATCAAAGAACCCCATATATTCAATTCTTGTTGAAATCAAACTTGGACCCCGATTTGGACCAACTTGAAAACTGGGCCCATAATCAAAAATCTAAACACATGTTTAGCTTCAGCATATCAAAGAACCCTAAAAATTCAATTTTTGTTAAAATCAAACTAAGTTTAATTTTGGACCCTTTGGACCTTTATGTAGACCAATTTGAAAACGGAACCAAAAATTAAGAATCTAAATACACGGTTAGATTCGGCATATCAAAGAACCCCATTAATTCAATTTTTTATGAAATCAAACAAAGTTAAATTATGGACCCTTTGGACCTCAATGTGGACCAATTTAAAAACGGGGCCCAAAATCCAAAAACTAAATACACGGTTATATTCAGCATATGAAAGAACCCCATATATTCAATTTTTGTTGAAATCAAACAAAGTTATATTTTGGACCCCGATTTGGACCAACTTGAAAACTGGGCCCATAATCAAAAATCTAAATACATGGTTGGATTCAGCATATCAAAGAACCCCATATATTCAATTTTTGTTGAAATCAAATAAAGTTTAATTTTGGACCCCGATTTGGACCAACTTGAAAACTGGGCCCATAATCAAAAATCTAAATACATGGTTAGATTCAGCATATCAAAGAACCCCATATATTTAATTTTTGTTGAAATCAAACTAAGTTTAATTTTGGACCCTTTGGACCTTTATGTAGACCAATTTGAAAACGGAACCAAAAATTAAGAATCTAAATACACGGTTAGATTCGGCATATCACAGAACCCCAATAATTCAATTTTTGATGAAATCAAACAAAGTTAAATTTTGGACCCTTTGGACCTCAATGTGGACCAATTTAAAAACAGGGCCCAAAATCCAAAAACTTAATACATGGTTAGATTCAGCATATTAAAGAACCCCAAGAATTCAAGAATAAAACCCCATTGAAATTGATCAAGAAATAAGCAATTTATACAAAGTATATTCTTTTGCACAATACTGTGCAATTGAATATTTCTTGCTATTGCGCAATACTGTACAATTGACAATTTCTTGCTATTGCGCAATATTGTGCTATTGGAAATTTCTTGCTATTGCGCAATACTGTGCAATTGAAGATTTCTTGCTATTGCGCAATACTGTGCAATTGAAGATTTCTTGCTATTGTGCAATACTGTGCAATTGAAAATTTCTTGCTATTGCACAATACTTATTGTATAATAATTTACACATCCTGTTTGGTGTGTATTTCCTACCATATCATTATTATTTGCTTTTAAATATAAATCAGAAATAACCAACTTAAAATGGAAAATTTTAAAAGAAAAAAAAAAGGAAAAAAAGAAAAAAAAAGAAAACCCCCCCCCCCCAAAAAAAATTTTTTTTAACCCCCTTATGATTCATCACCCCCAAACTCAATCCCAGCCTTCCCTTTGTGGTATGGTATCTTGCAGTACAATTTCAGAGAGATCCATACAATTGAACACAAGTTATTGTCTGGAAACTAGAAAAATGCTTACTTTTGGCCCCCAATTCCTAAACGTTTCGGGCAATTACCCCCAAACTCAATTCCAGCTTTCCCTTTGTGATATGGAACCTTGTAGTACAATTTAAGAAATATCCAAACACTTACACACAAGTAATTGTCATGAAACTAGAAAAATAATTGTTTTTTGCCCCTTTTTTGGCCCCTAATTCCTAAAATTTTGAGGCAATTACCCCCAAAATCAATTACAGCCTTCCCTATGTGATATGGAACCTTGTGGTACAATGTCAGAGAGATCCATACACTTACACACAAGTTATTGTCTGGAAGTTACAAAAATGCTTATTTTTGGCCCCTAATTCCTTAACTGTTGGTACCATAACCCCCAAAATCAATCCCAACCTTCCTTTCGTGGTATTGAACCTTATGGTAAAATTTCATGGAGATCCATTAACTTAAACTAAAGTTAGAGTGCGAAAACCAATGTGTCTTCGGACGACGCCAGACGACGCCGGACGACGACGCCAACGTCATACCAATATACGACCAAAAAATTTTTAATTTTTGCGGTCGTATAAAAAACTTGCATTTTACCCCTGTGTTCTATTTTTAGCCATGTCGGCCATCTTGGTTGCCAGGGTCATCGGACACATCTAAAAAAAAACTAGATACCCCAATGTTGAATGTGACCAAGTTTGGTTAAATTTGGCCCAGTAGTTTCAGAGGAGAAGATTTTTGTAAAAGTTAACAGACGACGACGACGACGATGAAAGACGGAAGCCAAGTGATGAGAAAAGCTCACTTAGCCTTTTGGGCCAGGTGAGCTAAAAATCAATAGTTTAGGCAAGAAACAATACTATTCTATCTAAATTTTAAGTGTTTCAAGCTACCTCGATGGCCGAGTGGTCTAAGTACTCAAACTACTGTATCAATAGCCTGTCAACACTGAGGTTGTGAGTTCGAATCTGGCACGGGGCAGGTGCACTAGACTCCAATCTTAATTGACTAGAATTGTCAGTTTTCGTACTGAAGGTCGGTCGTTCTCTCAAGGTACTCCAGCTTCCTCCACTAATAAAAACTGAACACCACGAAAGAGCACGATAGTGTTGAAAGTGGCATTAAACACAAATTAATCAATCTATCAAGTGTTTCAAAATAATTGTAAATAAAGTAATTATTGTATCTTGAAATCAAAATAAGTACAAATTACTTGGTATTTTTATAAGATAAAAGTTATTAATATAGTTCCCTCCAAATTGAGTTAAATTAAGTTTACCTGGCCATAGAAATGTCAAATATACCAAGGAACTGTTTCAATGAGATCTGATACATTCTGTTTACATTACTCATGTCACAAATCAAGAAATACAAAATGCTTCCTCTTGTGGCAACTGAAAAGAGAAATAAACAGCTGCACCATGAGCAAATATATTGAACCCTTATTTTGACTATTGAAGTCCTATAACTCTGGAACTACAAACCTAAAATTATTTAAAATTGAAATGGTAGCTTTTACTTAATTGTAAGAATTTTATGAAAGGAGAAGATATGATAAGGACACTTTTCTGGCCCCTAGAATTCTAAAATCAAAATAGACATCAGTATTTATACTTTAGAATTTTGTCTTGCATATTTGGTTTTGGCTTCAATTTTCTTGAATTTAGAGCAAAACTGCATTAACTGCCAAAATAGTCTCATTAAAAGATCTTATCAATAATATTTAGATATAAACAACAGTTTAATAAAAAAAAATCTTTTGCTACAAGATGTTTTAACACAGATGTTAATGTGTGTAAAATAAACATCTATTTTAGTTCTTTTACAAACTAATATAAATAAAATGAATTGTGGGTCAGGTATATTTTTGACTATTTTGCATAATGAACTAATCATAGTAAAGCTTTTAAATAAACTATTCAGCATATGAAATTACCATAAGATGTGAGCTGATATGAGGTATTGATCATTTAAAAGACTGGAGTTCCATTCAAATAAAGTGTGACATTTTCCAAAGATTTTGCTTCAATAGTGATATTAAAACTTATCCCAGATGCAAGTGCCATGTACAGACCTGTTTACCCCCTTTAAGATAATAGTGTAGTTTATACATTTAGAAAGTGTAGTTTTCAATATTTAGGTGTAGTTTTATTGAAGGCTGTATTGCTACCTGAATAATATATGCCAGTGAATTTTTTTGTGGGGTTGCCCCCCCCCCCCCCCCCAAGAAAATTTTGAAAAGAAGTTGTCCTTTCATGCAATTTGATAGTATTTTGAGGTAAATGCTAAGACATCAAGCAATTTTTTACTAATCTCCTTTCATGAGACAAAAAATTATCTTGATTGTTGTTCAATGTTGTCTTGTCTTGTCATATGAACTTATAGTGTATGATACAACTTATTGTTTTAAGTTTGTGTTAAATCTCTAAAGCATCATGAATATAGCCTGGCATCACAATATATGTTACTAATTGAAAACGTTTGAACAGTTCAACTTTTAATAATAAGTCAGTAAAACAAAAATGACTAGATTTTGTGCACTTGAAAAGTCCGTTAGTCATAACCTGTAGTGTACAAATTGGTATCCTTTCTTGGATGAATCGAGACACTTCCAAATCTCAGCATATTCCTGCCTAAAATGTTTTGCTTGTTTTTTTCATTTTCCCCTTTAAGGTTTCCTCCATGATACTTTCGTTTCACACCATGTGTCTAATTGACTTTCATGATCACCAGAGTGTTTGTAAGACATACTTATATAATCATTATCAAGCACGTAAAAGACAAAGACTAAGTTTTGCGTTCAGATAACTTCCTTTAGACACAAATTTTTTTTTTTTTTTTGTAACATCTTTGAAAGCATAGAAATGACCTATTTGGGCGTAGAGCGTTATTTTCAACTTTTTTTCACTTGCATTTTCATGCTCCAAACAATAACAAAATTTCATAAAGGGTTCCACGGAACCCTGTGTCTTGCCTATGATTGCTGCTGTCAGTGTAAAAGTGTAATGTTGACTTAAAAAGTGAGTCCATTTATCAGTAAAGTACAGAATTAAAAAAAAAAATTCAAACTTTTTCTTTAGATGCTGTTTCTTGGTCTTGAAGATGAGCTTCTGTCCAATTTTCATAACAATCCATAAAGGTTTACAAACTTATCATGTCCACAAAAATTTAATCCCAGACTGTCTGTAAATGTTAACTGTAAACTAGAGGCTCTCAAGAGCCTGTGTCACTCACCTGTATCCACTGTGTTTTTTTTTTGGAAATCATGTAAAATAAGGTTAAAATCATAATAAACAGTATTAGATACCCTAATAATGATTGAGGCCAAGTTTGGTTTAATTTGGCCCAGTAGTTAAATTAAAAGCAGGTCATCCCATTATAGTCTTACAATAGTTACTAAAGACCCCTTATCATTATTTAAATTAGTTTTCAAGTTGTGACCATTTGAAATTTTTTGTTTTTACAATTTTCCCTTAGACTTCTATAGTAAACCCCTATGTTCTATTATTAGCCATGGCTGCCATGTTGGTTGGATGACAGGATCATTGGATACATTTTTCAATCAAGATATCCTATTGAAAATTGTGGCTAAGTTTAATTCTATTTGGCCCAGTAGTTTCAGAGGAGAAGATTTTTGTAAAAGATGACAAAAATTTACGAAAAATTGTAAAAAATTGACTTTAAAGGGCAATAACTCCTGTTGGAGTCAATTGACAATTCTGGTCATGAAACTTATTTGTAGATCTTACTTTGCTGAACAATTTTGCTGTTTATGGTTTATCTCTATCTATTATAACATTCCAGATAAAAACCAAAAACTGCAAAATTTCCTTAAAATTACCAATTCAGGGGCAGCAACCCAACAACTGGTTGTCTGAAGTGTCTGAAAATTTCAGGGCAGATAGATCTAGTTTCAGAGGAGAAGATTTTTGTAAAAGTTAATGGACGACGGACGCCAAGTGATGAGAAAAGGTCACTTGACCCTTTTGGGTCAGGTGAGCTAAAACTAAGTCCATCTATCAGAAAAATACTGAAAATGAAAATATATTTTCAGAAGTTTGCTTCAGTCATTACCTCTTAATCATAAAAAAGCTTCTGCTAAAGTTTCATAAAATTCTATGAAGGTTTGACAAAGTATTTGATGTGGAACAATCTTTCACCCCAGACTGTACCTGCTTGTTAACGGAAAAAAAAAAGTCCATTTATCAGTAAAATATGGAAAAATGAAAATAAATATTTTCAAAATTTTGCTCTGGATACTGTATTTTGGTCATAAACAAGCTTCTGTCCAAATTTCATAAAATTCCATGAAGGTTTGACAAATTTATTGATGTCTAAAAAAACTTTAACCACAGACTGAACCTAAATGTTGATGCCGCTGACTGAATCTAGGATCGCTATGCCTCGCTATCGCGACATAAATGTTGCAGGCTCGACAAAAATATAAATGTCAATTCAATGAAAAATAACCTTTTTGATTTTCACGCCATATTCTGATTATATGCAAGACTAAATAAATTGGTGTGAATTATAAATTATAAACAAAACAGTAAATTAAATAATACTAGTATAAGGTAGATTTTACCAGGTCTGAATTCTTCTCTTGCTTCATTGATCTTAATTTCTGTTTCAGCAGCTACGAACAATTTTTCACTCACTTCAGCAGCTGTCACTTTTGTTGTAGACAAAACTTGAATCAAAGATTCATCATCTACTAGAGAACCCTTAAAAAGACATCATATATATTAGTATGTAAAACTACTGTGGGTGCATTACAATTCCTGGAGTTAGTGGGTACAGGTAAACTACACATTTAAATGTTCAACGAAGTACTAATTATCTTAATATTTTGAATACAAACCTTATCCAAACCATGAAATCTACAAAAATAAAAATTTTCCTTATTCCACGAATAATTGGTAGCCATGAAAATAAATGAATCCACAGTATTGTTTACAGGTACTAAATATACTTTACAAAAAAGCTTGCTTTGAAAAGATATTGCATATACAAGAGAATTTAATATGAGACATTTGATACATATATTTCAAACAAAACAAGAATGAAAGTTCTATCTAGGCTTGTACTATTCTAAGGAAAATGTTATATTTGGGAGTACTCCAGAAAATGGGTCTACAGTTTTGATTTTTCTCATGCAACTGAATTCATCCAAGGTCTGATTAGAAGAAAACTTTTATCTAAATCTGTAGGAGGATCTTACAAGAAATGAAAACATTTTCATTCAACAACAGATTAAATAATAAGGATAATTTCAAACATTAAATTTTTTTTGGTTAAATATCAGTATGATCACTGTAAGCATTAACTTTTGGGACTGTGTTTGATACAATTTATTTGCTGTTATAAATTATTGTTGTTTATGATCTTATTCTGTGTGTTCTATCATTAAAAGAGTGCAGCTTTTATTAAGTGTTACATTTTGTATTTGTAGGTAACATGGGTAGAGAAAATAAGTACACTACAAAAAATTATACTTTAATTAGCAGTGCATTTGTAAAACATAATGCTAGAGAATGATAATGTGTAAACTGTAATAAGAAATAAAGGAAGGTTATATCACACATATTAGTCAAAAGGACTAAGATACACTAGTAGTAAGTTAGTGAATGTATGGATAACAATCTGGCATCAGATGTATATTCAGCACTACAATATCTAAGCAAGAGAGCAAGCAGGGATAAAAATATTGGACAACACCACAACCAAGCATACAACAATGAGAAATAAAGAATAGTCTCCAGGGATGACTTTATATACCTACCTTTTATATTCTCATCTTACAAAACTAAAAGTAATGAAAAACTAACATGTGTAATAATAATATATTCAATAACAAAATTTTTTTTACTAATTGATTGGTTTCATTTTAGAAATGCAAATAATATTTTTTTTTTTTTTGCTGCCCTAAAGTTGGTCATCTGGTGTAAAAAGCTTCAATTTTGCCGATTTTTTGTCCTATTTCATGACCTGGGAGACTGATAGGATGGCGATGCTGATAGATGTCTCTCACTGTAGTTTGCATGTTGAGTGAACCCATGTAAATACATTAACCTTAAAAGTGCTTAGGTCAGGGTGAAACTGATCTGGGTACGGCAGTCTCAAGAAGGTAATTTCCAGTAGTGGTAGAATATCTTTGATATTTATAATGGCAAAAGGTATCCTAAGAAATGGACCTAAAATAAAAACTTTCTGCTACTTGATGGTGGCAGTGCATATAAACCAATGATAAAGTTTTACCTTAGTACTGGTTAGCTTGTACAATAAATTATCTTCTAGTTCTTGCATTTTTCTTTTATTCATATTAACATCCATCATCAACTTAGCTCTGTCAGCTTCCAATTCCTGCAATCATAAGGTTAGTCACAATTCATAATATATTTGTATAATTCTATAATGCTTTAACGCATTAATTTCCATACACTAATAAATCACTTAGGACTATTTCAGGAAAAGATGTATGGAAAAGGGGGAGGGGTTTGACTATAAATCATTTAACAATATAAATGGATGAAGGGGTTCAATATGTTTCTCACAATATAAATAATAGATTTTTTATTTCCTATAATTTTGAATTGAAGTTATATGGTTGAGCAGTCACCCCTTTTTTTCCTTCCCAAGCTTACACTTTTTTCTGTAAGTATGACACGTCCAAGCAGCTGATCTTCCAAACCTTTCATTGTTACTGTGAAGTCTATTATAGATGTCCTGGCACTGACCTGTAAGATTAAAGTTATTTACATTAGTCTTCTATACTTCCATTTGTAATTAGGACTTTATATCATTTAATATCAATGATAAATCAAGTTGCTTGTGGGTATAGAATGCTCTCGTTTTGCAATATTGAAAATTCAAAATAAAACATTGAATTGTATTAATTATAAATTTGAGTTGGAGTTATCTTCCTTTGTTCATGATTGTACATTTGTAGATCTTGTAATTCTTAATTAAAAAGTTTTCTTGAGAAGTATGGTAATTCAAATACACATCACTGGTAACTTGAATATCAAATACTACATATCATTAACAAATTGCATGGCATTATGAAATTTAACAAAAACATTTTTTTTAAAGTTCCAGTCCTCTGTACTGTTTGACAAAACACATAAGAGAAGCCCACCCCTCCAAAGTTGCCATTTTTTTTTCTCTAATTTCATTATTCAATGTTCAAATTTGGGCTTTAACCCTTTCCAGGCGAACGATGCCTTGAGGCATTGCCACTCCTGCACCGATGGTAGGCGGATTCATGAAAATGGTTATGTAACAAGCTTCTTGTTCCGCCCCCATCAACTTTAGCATAATAAAGCGATATATTCTGAAAACGGTAGATTTCATAGTTTCTTTTAAGTTACTTTTTGCTTCAGGAAAGTAGAAGATAACAAGGAAACGACTGAAAATCAAGTGATTTTTGTTTTCAAAATCTGCCGCCATTTTCATCAATGTGGGACAAACCAAGACGAAACATATACAAGTATTTTCATGTTTAAAAATCAACTTTTTCAAGAGGAAACAACATAAGCAGATCGGTTATTAATTCTTACATTTCTCAAAGTTTGTAAAAGTATTTAATTTTTGCAAACAGGGGCTGCTTTCTGGTTGTTGTGTTTGTTGACACTAACAAGGGGTCAATATACTTTCGTTTTTGTCTGCAAGAACTCAATTGAACATACGATTTAAGCCAATCATACTTTTCACATTGTTTCAAGGGTCAAATTCCTTTTAAGGAAAGTCTAAATAAAGCTAACCAACTGTGTTCCTTCTTTGTAAAATTATGTCCGACTTGTAGTAACTAGAGGCCCTCAAGAGCCTGTGTCGCTCACCTGATTCTACTTTCATGTAAAAATAGATTAAAATCATAACAGATACCCTAATAATGATTGAGGCCAAATTTGGTTTAATATTGGCACCATAATTTAATAAAAAAAATCCTGGTGGCCATCTTGAACAGTAAATCGGCAACAAAGTAGCAACACTTCATCAGCACCTCATAAGGAACATTTATGCCATGTTTGGTTTCATTCCATTCAGTGCACCTCTAGAAGAAGCATTTGTATGTATTTTCCATTGGGTCTTATGTTAAACTAAGTCCCCTGCTGGTGGCCATCTTGGATGATGGTTTGGTTAAAAAGTAACAACACTTGGTCAGCACCTCATTAGGAACATTCATGCCATGTTTGGTTTCATTCTATTCAGTGGTTCTCTAGAAGAAAACATTTGTATGTATTTCCCATAGGGTCCTGTGTTAAACTTACTCCCCCTGCTGGCAGCTATCTTGGATGACAAATCAGCTACAAAGTAACAACACTTGGTCAGCACCTCAAAAGAAACATTCATACCATGTTTGGTTTCAACCCATTAAGCGGTTTTCTAGAAGAAGACATTTGTATATATTTCCCATAGGGTCCTTTGTTAAACTAAGTCCCCACTTGGCAGCCATATTGGTTGATGGATTTGCTACAAAGTAACAACACTAGGTCAGCACCTCATAAGGAACATTCATTCCATGTTTGGTTTCATTCCATTCAGTGGTTCTTCAAGGTTCTTCAAAAGAAGACATTTGTATATATTTCCCGTAGGGTCCTTTGTTAAACTAAGTTCCCCGTTGGCAGTCATCATAGATGATGGATTTGCTACAAAATTTATCTTTTTGAAAAAAAAATGGTATTGTCATGTATAATTAACCATTTTGCTACAATCCTTACATAGAAAAGTGTACTACTGTCGAGTTTGACACTGATGTTTTGAGAAACAACGAAGATACGAAAGTATTTCCTACAACGTCACTTTTTCTCCCTGCACATGGCAAATTAATTCAGGCCAGGCAAACTGCACCTTAAATTTTAACAGGCCACACAAAGTCGTAGAAAAAAAACAAATCAGTAAGGAAAGTGTTAACTGAACTGTACCTTAAACCTGATGAACATAAAAATATATAGTCCTAGTTTTAGGGGACATCCATGAATATTTCGAATTGTATAAAAATCAAGGAAAATATGTTGTTACATACAAACTTCAAGGGAATTGTGAAAATTTCAAAGCAAGCATATCAGCTAGCATGTGAATTTGGTCTCCTTCACTTCTCCCTTAGGAGTCCATGGTGTCTTCCTACAGTGACATGACTTCTCCTTGTTTTTAAGTGTGTTGACCATTGTATAATATAAAGAACTAACCTCTGGTGTGTAAGCTGGATTGGCTAACTTTGTGGTCATGTACAAATAAAAACTTTGCATAACATCACATTCCTTATCTCCAACTTTCACCTAAACATAAACCAATTATATTAATTGTTTACATGTTGAATGGTTTTTAGTAAATTGTAAACTTTATTTTATTTGCAAAGATATGCCAATATGCAATTGAGCTCTACCTTTCTGGTAACACTTATAATGAACATATTATTGCATGATACTTCTGGGCTGTAGTGAAATCATATCCAGATGGCCTCTATTTCACAATAGCAGTCTCAGCTCACATATTAACATTAAATTCAATTATTCTCCAAATGTGATATAAATAAGAAATCCCCAAAACTCAAAATTACTTGCTCAGCACAGTTCATAATCAACCTCAGTCAATCCAATTTCATCCTTCATGACAAGTGCAAATCATACTCTCATTGAAAAGATTATCAAAACTGTAAGTATCATACAAATGCATCAAGCCTTGAAGTTCTAAATAGAGCCTAACAGTAAACTGTTGAATATAATAACAAGTAACATAGTTAAGTTCTGCTCTCTGGTCAGGTTGTTGTCTCTTTCACACTTTCCCTGTTTCCATTCTCTATTCTATTCATTTATATGTATTATTTTTTCAGAGCAAAAAAGCATTGCACCCTTTTCAAAATGCTTTATGGTATGTCATGCCTCAAAAAGATTTCTCAATGCTGAAGGTTGGAAAGTATGCTTGTGTGTTTCATCTTAAGAAAGGTATCTATCCAAAATCGATTTTGAAATTATTTTTAACCATCTTCCCTCTGAAAACTCATAAAAGTGGAGTCAGGAGAAAACCAGAAATGGACCTATATGTAATAAAAGACCAAAAGTTCTAGCCCCCCGTTGCACATATTTTATCTATCCAGGGGCATTACTTATAGTAGACTATAAGTTTTATAAAAAATTGTACCTGTGAGAGGGCTAACGAGGCCATTTTCCGTAATTTTAATATTTCCAAGGGTCATAACTCTTTTAAAAAAAGTGGATCGTCCACCATTATAAAACTTGTCCGAGATATTGCTGATAATAACCTATAGTATAAGTTTTATAAAAACTGGCAAGAATTGTACCCCTGAGAGCGCTAACGAGGCCATTTTCCATAAATTTAATATTTCCAAGGGTCATAACTCTTTTAAAAAAAGTCTATCGTCCAACATTATAAAACTTATCCGAGATATTGCTGATATTAACCTATAGTATAAATTTTATAAAAATCTGGCAAGAATTGTACCCGTGAGAGCGATATCAAGGCCATTTTCCATAAATTTAATATTTCCAAGGGGCATAACTCTTTTTAAAAAAGTCGATCGGCCACCATTTTAAAACTTGTCCGAGATATTGCTGATATTAACCTATAGTATAAGTTTTATAAAAATCGGGCAAGAATTGTACCTGTGAGAGTGCTAACAAGACTGGACGGGCACCCGGTATTTCCATGCCCCCCACATTGCGTTAAGCAGGGGAAAATAACGAGATGTGGTATGATATCCAATAAGACGTCTATCCAAATGTAGTGGAATTTAAGCAACTAGAGGTCAACAAATGGCCTTCAAAAATGAGTGAAACACATACCGTATAGTCAGCTTTAAAAGGCCCCAGTCTGACAAAATTTGAAACAATTCAAACAAACAAAAAAACAATGGCCTTTGTGTTTACTGCCCCTTAGAACAAGGGCTAAATAAGAGGCATTCCTTTAAATAGACATTTTTCTTACTTTTCATTTAATCATAATAAAACTGTACCTAAAGCAACTCATAAATGAAACACAATCACAAGTGTTACAATCACATGGACATATATGATGTAGTTTATGGTTTTCAATACTTGTTGATGCATCTTACTTTTGTCTAATCACAGAACTACCATGAATTGTAACTGTATGATTTTTCTATTAAGTACTTACTTTGAAAGTTGATCCTGATTTGATAAAGTTTTTCTCTAGAACATTGTCTAATGCTGGATCAAGGTCTTCACCAATATCTTCCAACAAAAGTGGTCGTCCCAAAGAAAGACAGTCCTCAAGATGTGTTCGAAAGTATTTATGATTCAAGGATGTTACCTATAAAAAGATTAAAATCATAATTCATCAATACTTAAATGACTGAAATTGTCATGCAATTTATGATCAAAACACTTCTTTTTGTCAAGGTTTCAAATATTATCAATAGTTTTGTTTTCAAGCCATTCTTGAAGACAAGTCAGTGTCACATGATGAAATATTACCTAAATCTAAAACAATATTTCTTCCCATAAGATCATTATAACTGTAGAGTCTGATGTATAATGGGAAACCCAAAAATTCTTTGGATCAGGAAATAAAGTGGATTCACAATGTCCTTTTGTAAAAAAGGAACTGTGAAAGGAAAGTTTTCACTGAAATCAAGCTGTACCCTCTGTTATACCAAAAATGATTTGAAATGATTTGGATGAAAAGATTAAATAGTAGCTAGTGCAAGATGGGATTATGCAAGAAAAAGACAATCCTTAAAAAAGCCCTGTGGCTGTAACCTTGTACTTGATCTATCAATAAAATTTTGGAGAATAAATTCCAATTGGAATAATGACTTTGAATAAAAATATGATTTGCTATTGCCTTCAGGTCCAAACTACCAAAGGTAATCTGGCAGTTTCTTTGAAATCCAGACAAATAAACACCATGATCACTAGACTTTGCCATTCACCAAGCTGGAAGTATAATATGATGTCAAAGTTCACCCATACCTCTATCATATTGGAAAAAAACAAATATCAAAAAGAAAGATGTCCTTGTTTACCAATATAATGTTTGTTTACACTATAGTATAGTAACCTGTAATTCTCTTTCTTTCTCACGATTTTTAATCCAGTTTTTACCCTGCCCTTGTGGATCTATCAGCAATGGATATCTAGTGGCCTTTGTTGTAATGATACCATTCTGTACTGATAATTCATCATTTGGTAATCCTTGAATGTTCCATTCACCAATCTGAAAGTAAATATTTTTGGTGGAAGATTAAGTTTGTCAAGGACAAATAATTTGACACTTTCATCACTGATGTAACATTTTCCATGGGTTTTTATGGACAACAATGTGTGTATGCTCTAAAGGCGTACTGTGAATCGATTGTTGACAAGTGGTCTGCAAGAATGTGGGACTTGAAAAACATTTTACTTCAGGAATGAAAACATGAATTAAAACCAAAATAATGTTATTCCCTACTTTTTCACTTTATACTAAGATGTTTCGCCTTTGTTCACGGATTGACAATGCATAACAGCAATATTTGTTCTGTAAAAAAATCAATCATATTCTTTTTACTGTAATTACAATGAATTTTCAAATTTTACAAAATATGATTCTTCATTCAACATTTACAGCATCCATAAAACGTTCATTGAAAGAAATAAAAAAGACAAAATTCTGTCTTTTAATTTATTTAGTTGAAAGTTGAAAGGATAACTAACATGTTTAACCCTTCCTTATTATTTTTGTGCCTGTCCTAATTCAGGAGCCTGTATTTCAATGTATGTCATTTGTTGCCGTTTGTCATATTTGTTTTTCATTTATTGTTTTTAGCATAAACCAGGGCCATTGGATTGTTTCACAATTTGTCCAGCAGGGGCCTTTATAGCTTACTATACAGTATGTGCTTTGCTAATTGTTGAAGGCTGTTCAGTGACATATAGCAGTTTACATCCTTTAGTCTCTGATGGATAGTTGTCAATCGAACTAGATAACATCTTTTTGGTTTTTTTGTGTGTGTTATTTTCAAATTAGCAAAATAATGCAGTCCATATAGTTCTATCAAACATTTTACCGTTGTATTATCTACAAGCATGGTGATCAAATTTATATCTCCGGAAAATGGAATTTTTCTGGCAAACATTTCCTTTTGCCAATTTGTTATCAATTTATCTCTGAATTCTTGGTTGAATGGTCCAGAGTAAGACAGGAATCCAGTACAAAGAAGTATATCTCCCACTAATCTGTAAATATATTCTGTTTATTTTGAAAATCAACCCAATACAGATATGGAAAAATAGTCGTCAATGTCTGACATTATTGCTGAGCTTTAAAATTAAATTATGATACATGTCAATAAAGTATCCATAAAATATTGTCACGATCAGGTACCTTACGCTCACTATATATAATTAAAATAACGTACACATGAAACAAGGACCCTGTAGAGTTCTAAAAAAACAATCTTGTGTAGAAAAGGTAAAAACACACAGGGAGGTAGTTTATGTTCATTTTCTTTATAATACACATTATATATGATTCATGATAAGAGTGGTTATGTTACAAAATTTTATGGTATAAAGATGTATTGTGTAATTTTACACAAGTCTATGTCATTGTCATTGTTTGAAATGTGACATAAACAAACACTTTTTAGAACAATGGCAGATAGAGGCCATAATCGTTGTTCTCAGCTTACACAAGTCATACCAGCTTAAAAGAAGAGTCCATAGAATCCTCATAATCCATTTTGTAACACTTTTAATATACTGCGATGTCTGACTGTCTGAATAAAGAAATATTTTGTCTCAAGTTGATAACAAACTGACGTTCTAATCTAAATTTAGACGACACAATATTCATAGCTTTTTCTTGCGGTTCTCCACTTACAGACATATTTATGAAAATCTGTTCAGGTAGGAAACGGAAATATGACGTTTCCTGTAGAAATCGATTTCTGATGGGCTGATTGGTTATTGAGGTAACCATAGGAGACATCGTGATATGCACGAGGACAGAGCACGCGAAAATGATTATAAAACAACCTGCACAGGGTCAGTTAGGCAGTCTCGCTATAGGGCTCAAGGCGGAAATGTAGCCGAAATAAAAGGAACTGCTAGGCGAAAGGCAATTGCAGTTTTAATTACTTGTTTAAAAAGGGATATAAAGAAAGGTTTCTCAATATAAAGAAATTAATTTAATAAAACAAAAAAGGGTGTCTTTCACTTGTCCCTTGAATACATCATTAGTTGTGAACGTAGTTTCATACATAATTATTCGGGTTCAGAAAGACACAATTTGAATTTAAAGATATTTAGCTAAAGCAAATAAGTAATATTTAAAGAAATATATATAATTATTTCTTGTAACAGAAGTTCCTAAAAATAAAAGGATATATTTATTTGTCTAGATTAAGACAATTTTATAAATTATTGTAAAGTTCTTTACAATTTAACGAAGAATTTGAATAAGTGAATAGAGTAGTGTAATTACAAAAACTACTTTAAATTATTTACATTGACGAGTGTGGATTGACAAATCAGCATACTTGTAAAAATAATTGAGGCAATATGGCCCTTAATTACTGTACAAATAAAGAACGTGTCTGGTTAGAGATACATTAGAATTTGTACAGATAACAAATCAGATTTTTCTTTTGGATAAAAATAAACAAGTTATATTAGAATACTTGTACTGGCCAGCCAATTCCATCATACAGAAGAACTGAAATTTTAGGATACCTTGCTTTTCAGTATAGTAGATTAAAAGCGGATGTATCTTTGTTACAGTTAATAATAGACCTTCAATAAAAGAAAGAAGACTGTCTGTTTAAGGATTTATACAGTATCTTCACAAGAAGACTAACCGTTTTTATTTCCGTATCAGTACAAGGTGCCCAATATTTTTTCCACAGAAAAATACATTGTGCAAGAGGACCAGGCAGCTACCCAGAAATAGATTGACTATAATAAGATATTTTAATGTGTTACAAATTATAATTATTTCTGATACATGGTTAATAAATTATATATTGTATTGTAATGTTTATGGGTCATAGTAAATCCCCTTTTTCTCTTTTTAGATATTGTATATAACTAGGTTTGTCCGTTCAGTTTTCGCAGGGATCGTTTTTCTCGTGCTTGAGACTCAATGTCCAGACTTGGATATTTAAACCTCGTCTGGACAATATTTCTTTAGATTAGTAAGTAAGTTGTACTTTAAATTCCATTTTATTTGTTTTTAATGTTTGACTTAAATATTTGTTTCTTTACATTTGATATATTTTTTCGGTTTTAGAGTCAAACATTTCTAAATTCTTAAACCATTGTGGTGCCGTCAGCCTATTCATTTACCGTGGATTCTTTTTCTAGAATCAACGCTTCCTAAATCTCCCGCTGAAATGGACTCACCAAATTATATTCAATTGTTTCCTTTGTGTGTCTAATTTCATTAAGTTTGAATTAGCTAATTTACTGATTTCTGTTCACTAATGGAATTAATTTAAAAACTTACCTTTAATTTTTGTAATTTGTATATGCCTTCACTGGGAATTGAACCCTTCCTTGAAATCTGTTTTGAATGACTGACATCAACACATTGACGAAACCTCTCGGCTACCAATGGGTTACAACTTAGATGTCTATTTTATATGTATAAATGAACATAAGACACACAGGGGTTGTACCTTTATATATACACAATGGGCAGTCGTATAGTATGAGTTGGTAGCTGCGAGATTAGCATGCTTAAAATCAACGAGTTAAAAGATAGGGACTTGTCAGTTTAGGTTCGAATCCCTGTATTATCTCTATTGTCCCACTTCTGTTTTTTTTTCCTAATTTTGCATGTTATAGTGGATATTTTTGTAATAATATCGTGTTTTACCGTTTATTTTTTGGATTATTATTGGCTATTTCACATGTTTGAAACAAAAATGATTACATTCTATTTGTCAATTTTTGTTGTATAAATATAGTATGATTTCATCTGTTTTACTACATAATTTTACAAATATTTGTTCGCAAATTCCTATGCTAGAAAATCGTGATGTGCCTAGAGTGCTAGAAATTTTGGTAACATACTTATTATATATCCTTTATATATGCTCTTTGGTCGGGTTGTTGTCTCTTTTACACATTCCCCATTGCCATTCTCAATTTTATTAGAAATAAGTTCGAATATGTCTTATTTTGTAAAAACAGATAATATTCAGATGCCTGATAATATAAAGATCTTTAAAGGTAGCAGTGTTTTATTGTATTTTGTTAACCAGTTAATTGTGATCTGAGAATTATCAATGCATCGTTGGACACGATAACATGGTTATTCAAACTCACTTACAATACCTTCTAATTAAGAAAAGGCTTTAATTTTGAAAAGAAATTAACACAATAGTTTAAGTTATAGATACAATGGATAAGCGTAGATTCATGAAAAACAAATCAATCGCCCTCCAGGCTCATGGTTTCTTTTTCAAGAATCCACGCTTATCCATTGTATCTTTATAACATAATTTACGTTTCCGTTTCAAAAAAATAGAAAGAATTGTACACTTGCTCTGATTTATAAAGAGATGGGGTACATTTTGGTAGTGATATTGAGGAAGATGGTTATCCGAGGGATATTTTAGAGTAACGGTCGTCAATCTTCGGAATTATTCGAGCCTTACTCTGGAATTAAATTTTGTATTATCGCATGTTCTTTTTTAAGGTCTTGAACTGGTAAATGCTACTGAATAATGTGTTTAAGACATTGCTCTGGTTGGACTGAGAATTAAACGGGAATAGATTTAATGTGATGTGTTTTTTTTTTAATGGACTGACTTTGGTTCCTGGTACATGGAATTACGAGGTTCATGTTCTAGTCTAACAAAGTCGGTGGGAACCAGTGGGTATATTTATTTTCTCTCAGAAGGTGGGACGTCACGAACTTGATTGATTGAATTTAGTTTTTGTTAAGGAAGACTAGCGTACAGCTCTTAATATTTTAAGTAAACAGACACGTCTAAATCTCTTGGTGTGAATATATTTATTTTAATCAATTTTATAGCACTAAGGCCAAACACTTTCCTTGTACTTGGTTTATTTACTATGGGTATTTTTTACTGCAAATGCCCCGTTTTATCCTATAAGGTGAGGTTCGAAAATGTATTGAAATTTTAGGATTAAAATTTCATATGGAGATACCGCGATATTGTGTATCATTGTCTTTGTCTATTGAATATGAAACTGTTTTATGAATCTTGGTTATTTGTTATATGAGCGAATACTTTGCTTGGCGCAATCGTCGCCTCTTGTCATTTCTAGGTTTCTGGCACCTGTCAGTTGTTGTATTGTGTTGGATCTTAGTATTGTTAGTATGCTGTCCGAAGACCTGGAGTGAAAGCACAGGCCAAACCCTCTCTACCAGTAACGTAAATGGATGAGCTAGCAGGGTATAATTACATGAGACAAAATATGAACGGAATATCCGTTTACATAGAAAAACCCGTTTACGTTACAGTATATCCATTTTTTTCATTTATATTCACCAAAAGCCAGAGACTTGACAATCCTTTATAAGTAACAGAGTGCTGTGGCTATAATAATAGTTCTTCCTATATATATTATTTTCTTGTGTATTGGTGTAACTTTGACAGGTAAAACAATAAACAGTCAAAAGTCCCACTTTTATATGAATTGTTTTGATACAGTTAGTCTGTTAGAGGTGCACAAGAACTAAACATAGCCCTACTGATAGTCAGACAAGGGTTAAAAATCTTTGAGTGGAACAATAAATTAAAAGATCCAAGCTCAAAGCACAGTCACACTATTATGAAAACCTCTGTTTAACTCCATTTCAAAGGGGTAAAACTTTATAACAGTTAAAAATAAGGAACAAGGTACAATTTTTGGCAAAATTGGCCATAATATGAATAGTGTTTGAAATTAACTCAAATTTGTCGATATTAAATGTTGAATGTATGTACTTAAATAAAACATTGGAAAGGAAGGACAGATTGACCTCCCAAAAAGATATCTTCACAGGAATTGTATTTCATGTTTATCTACTTCCTGAAAAATAATTTGGGCAATTCTTGTGGTCTTTACTATTTTGACTGAAATGTTCATCAAATTAGCCTTTTTTTGTGTGTGCTAAAATTGGGTAAATCACCACTATGATGTCACTTCAATGACACCACAATCAAAACTAAATTAGATTTTTATTTTCAAAAAGGCCTACATATAGTGGGTAAGAATGTAACCAATAATTGTTTCGTCCGATTATTTTATTTTTTGGCCAATTTACAGGACCAAATAAGGACCAGAATGTACCTTCTCCTTTGAATTACAATTCATTGCAGAGTAGTAATGTTACAAAATTATTTAGTCGTTATCAAAAAGAAAAACTTAAGTTATCTGGAAGCTAAAGGACAGATACAAAGCCAGGACTTCATATTAACTGCAATTTTTTAGGAGAAGCATAAAAATGATCATATTTGCATCATTTTATGTGAACATCAGAGAAATTATAAATAAATTGAAACAACATGATTTTAAGAAAAAGGCTTTTGAGGCTGTAACCATGTGAACTAATGGAGAATTTATTTGGTTATGTACATGTCCTTAAATTTTATCTCAATAATTATTAAACAGAACTGTCCTCCTCAAATGTAAGAAACTAAGCCTACCTTTCTATCTGTGATTTGAATTGTTTACTTTGTTCAGTCCATCTGATTTTCTCTCCACCAAGACCACCAATCAGAGCAGAAGCAGCTGACATCCTTCTCCTACAGGATTCAGCATCTTCCAATAATTCCTTTAAAACAATAACATCAAATTAATTCATATAACCTCTCACTGAATTTGTTTCTACTGTAATTTATTCTAAAATACAAGTCTTACTTTAGGCAAGAAAATTAAGATACTAGAAGGATTTTGTATGACTCACCTGGCATATTTATTATTTCCTTGTATATCAAACAAGTAAAAATGTGAGCTACTGCTCACTGATGATACCCCCGCCGAAAAATTTTGGGTAACAGGAAGTTGTTGAGTGATGAATCTAAAAACGCATCACACGGTGTAACTTACTTATATAAACCCTGAAACCAAATTTCAAAATCCTTGTCAAGTAGTTCCTGAGAAAAATGTGACGAAAATTTTCAACTTGGCTATCATGTGTAAAATAATACAAGTGTTCGGTAAACAGGAAGTTGTTGAGTGATGAATCTGAAAACGCATCACACGGTGTAACTTACTTATATAAACCCTGAAACCAAATTTCAGAAATCCTTGTCAAGTAGTTCCTGAGAAAAATGTGATGAAAATTTTCAACTTGGCTATCATGTGTAAAATAATACAAGTGTTTGGTAAACAGGAAGTTGTTGAGTGATGAATCTGAAAACGCATCACACGGTGTAACTTACTTATATAAACCCTGAAACCAAATTTCATAAATCCATGTCAGGTAGTTCTGAGAAAAATGCGACGAAAATATTCATGGGACGGACGGATGGACTGACGGAAGGACAGACAGAGGTAAAACAGTATACCTCTCCTTTTTTAAAGCGGGGGTATAAATATGAACAAAAATTACCATGATGTTCTTTATAATTACATTACATTACATATATGTTTCATAAGAATTCATGCTTCATACAAAATGTGCTTCATTCATCGCTTGTTACACCCCAATAAAACTACAAAAAGCATTAAATTCAATCCTCAAATGAATATCATTCAATTATCCATGCCAGACTGATTTTAATTCTACCCTGGGATTTTCAGTAAAAAGGAATGTCCCAAAGGTTTCTGAATCAATGGTGATATATGTGAGCATAATAACTGGGTTAAATTGTATTCTATCAGATGATCACAACATTATGAATCTAACTAAATGGTTCTACAATCCTCATTTTTATTAAGTTTATAAAGCTACCGATGAGAAATATTTAGAAAATTGACAATGAAAAATTTCCTCTTCCACATGTTTTTCATCAAGTTGAACTAAGTAATAAATTTTGTCAAGCTTGGTTCATGTCACCACAGTACTTTCTTTCAGAGAGAAAATCTGATCTTCCAACTTCGATGGTTCATTTAGTTTACACAGAAATCTTCTTAAATTTATTTGTAGTTTTATATCACACCTGTTTTTCGGCCATTGCAGCATCATACATGGCTTGCACTTTATCCAATTCTGCCTGTTTCTCATCTAGCTGTGCCTGTGCTTTATTCAGTTCAGCAGTGGCAATTCCTAATTTGGACTCTTGTATTGCCAGATTTGCCTATGTTTATCACAAGAAATGTATATTAAACTAAATTGTAGATTAGAAAATTATACATGGAAAAAGATTATTGATAACTATTGAGAATATTTAAAGCTTCTATTTAAAACATTGTTTCAATTGGCCCGAGAACACAGTTATTTCGTAGTGCATTTCTTTTAGACAATAAATTCAAATTAAAAAAATCGCACCTGCTCTATCTCAAAAAGATTTTTACAGTGTAGTGTACTACTATTGATACAAATAATATCAAAATTATAGAAACTTCTACCAGCTCTAACTCAAAATATTGAAAATTCTGTGTTAAGGGGGGCTAAAATTCAGTTTGACAGCTTCAGACATTCTAATTTTTGACCTTTTTTTAACTGTACCAAATCACTACTTAACATAAAGATTCAGCACCCAAATTTTTTAACATGTAATTTCATCCCTTTACTTAATATTTCATGCATAAAACATCAAGAAATAAATTGGGAAAGTGTAGCAAAAAAAAATGCAAGTTATACACTGTTCACACTAGGGACTATATTTGTAGACAACGAAAACCAAAGGACGATAACTGTGTCCTTGGACCTAATAAAAGAAATGTTTTTATGCAGTTGCCACAAAGACAACTGAAATGTTGGATTTAAGTTATCCCATTATTTTCACAGGAGTAATTTTTTTAACATGTCTATCAACATACTGTAATGAGAAACTATGCTCTGGAGTATGTCTTCTTTTAAAAATTAAATAACTTGTGATTCTTAATTCTTGAAAAAACTAACTTGTTTCAGAAAGGGGAACAAATATAGTTTATTTCTATTGAAAATAAGAAATAAACAAAAAAAAATAACATTGCTAAAATAATCCACTTTTTCTTGTTTGTGAAAGTAGAAAAAAAATTGTTTGGACAAAGAAAAAAAAAAAAACAGTGCCCCCAGCAAAAGATGTATTGCAAGTGCCTTTGAAATAAAACAAATCTTGCTAATTTGTTGCATAGTCAGCTATTTTTATGCCATAATATCATCTTACAGTTTTTAGAAAGTACTGAGCACAGAAGGGCAGGTACAGGATGCAAGTAATAATTATGATGGGCATCAAATTATTATCATAGTATTTTACATGAAATTCACATACTGCCACTGTACTTTAGGAGTGAATGCGGTGACTCAAAAAACATGTCCCAAAAATACTAAAAATAAAATAAAATTCAATCTCTAAAAACTTATTTTGATTAACTAATGTTGTTGAAATGCTGTCTCAATTAACTTAACCCTTGATTTCCTTTTCTGCAACACAACAATTTTCAGTATTTGATACATTCTCAAGAAGAATGCTATTGACTGTAGACAACAAGTTTCTTTGATCACAAAGACTATGTAGGTGATGCATGCATAGCATAAGACGTTTACCTTGTCATAACACTTGGTCCCGCCCCTTTTGGAGTTCATGGGATTTCCTCAGTTTTGGTTTATTTACCTTGATTTGTATCTTCTTGACAAATTTATGAGATTTAAACATGGGCAACCTACTGTTGCTTCTAGTTTAGGTTTTAACATAAAATATAAAATCAAATCAAGTAAATAAAGTGACTAACTTTCAAAGGTAATACTTCTTTGTTGATTCCAAAGAAAAATGCCATAGCTGTTGTCCATGATAGGAGTCCAGCCACATTACCACAGACTTTCTTAGCTGTCTCAAATGAATAATCCTCCATAGATATATAAGGTGTTAGCAGTTCCACTGTTTCCTCATTAATAGTGTCTTTGGCAAATGACTGTAGACTAGGCAGGAACCCTGAACCACTCATCAACTATAAAGACATGTAATTTATTTAAACTGACATTCAATTCTTGTTTTTTCTGATGATTCTCACTCTAAAATTATCAAACAGTAGGGATCATCACAGAAATATTTTCAAGAGCTGAGTTAAAAAAAAAAATTATTTTAACTGTTGAAAAATTTATAAATTTTACACCTTCTGCATTACTCGTAAAGACATAAATACATGTATTTACAAAAATGTATGCATCTAAGGAGCACCACTGTTAATTAGCCTGTGGTGTTCCCTGCAAAGTGAATCTAAATACCAAACAGAGCCTCATGCAGCAAATTTTAATTGCAAAATACACATAATAGATATAAGAAGATGTGGTATGAGTGCCAATGAGACAACTCTCCATCCAAGTCAAAATTTATAAAAGTAAACCATTATAGGTCAAAGTACGGTCTTCAACATGGAGCCTTGGCTCACACCAAACAGCAAGCTATAAAGGGCCCCAAAAATTACTAGTGTAAAACCATTAAAACGGGTGCATATATTTGAAGACATGCTTCTTGTCAATATTTTCTAAACAGGAAATTGTCTTCTGTTTTCAGTAAAAAATAATTGATGTAATCCAGATTGTGTGATTGATCCATCTTATGGGATAAAACCAGAGAAGATCTAATTTTGCTTGATGCAGATGGGGTATGTCCACACCCTATAATATGAAATTGAACACTCCATGTTTTGTTATGTTAAAAGTAAAATAGAAGATGCTCAAGAACATTATGTAATAAAGATCATTTGAAAGTTACTCTAAAAATCATTATTTGGTGTAGAAGAAATTGGTCCAGTTGAACATATCGATCCCTATATACCCTCACTTGGTTAAGCGAGGTTATAACAATTTAGTAATATTATGAAATGCCAGTCAGAAACTTATAAATACCATAAGGCATACATAAACTATATGCTGATCACCCAACTTTTTTACCTTATGAAATTTAAAGCTTTACAAAAAAATAGCTTGGATAAGCATACTTCAATGTTTCAACTTCAATGATAACATCTGAAATGTCTTAGTAAGTCATTCCAAACAAGTCTAGCTTATGTAATTATAATGCATGTAACATGATGAACAGACCTTTAACGATTCACCCCAAGATGGTTTACAACAAGGTCTTTCAGGATCAGCAGTCACAATATCTACTCTCTTCTGGAATAGTATCAGTACACAATCCATGATCCTCATAATCAGATGTGGTGGTTTACCCAGCTTCTTCACAGTAGAAATATCTGATGCTTTAATAGTCTATAAACAAACAACATCATAATTTGTTTGAATAAAGTTTTTTTAGATGTTACCTAAGAAGTATTACAGGGACACTTTATAAGAGCAAGATTGCTCAGACATAGATAAATTCCCCCTGTCCCTTTCCCCATAATATATCATCTTAAGAGTAGACTGGGGAACAAAAGCTGCACACATGACATTATCTTCCCTAGAACCTTTGAAATGATTCCCCCATACAGTTTTAATTACAATGGACTTGCAGTCATTTTTAACATTTAGGTACTGATGTGAAAATTTTGGCATAAAACTTGATTTTCATGTTATGTTACACTAAGCAGTGGCCTATTGTCAAACAATTTCAGGGGTAAAGAGGAATACAAAAGGTCTCAGAATGTAAAGAGTCTAAAATAATGAAAACAAGTGAAACTGCGAGCTACTGCTCACTGATGATACCCCTGCTGCAACTGGATAATTTTAATAGTGTAAAAATATGTAAGTGTACGGTAAACAGGAAGTTGTTGAGTGATGAATCTGAAAAAGCATCACACGGTATAGCTGACTTATATAAACCCTGAAACCAAATTTCAGAAATCCTTATGATGTAGTTCCTGAGAAAGATGCGACGAAAAATATTCATGGGACGGATTGATGGACTGATGGACGGACAGACAGAGGTAAAACAGTATACCCCCACTTTTTTAAAGCGGGGGTATAAAAACAACAAATGGCACCTCACATCTCAAGGACTGGACCTGCATGGTAAGGCCACATCAAAATAATGTTTTGTTTGACAAAATACCCACTCTGAATTCTGAGATTTCAATTTGAGTTTTTTTAAATTTGGTTCTGAATTTTTTCATACCCCTCACGTTTCATGATGTTAGTGTCTGGCCTGATTTGAGATTTTTCAGTTGACAGCGATAAATTTCAACTCAAAATAATGAGTTTTATCAATGTTGATTTTGATTGGAAAAATTCACAGTAAAAAGGCCAAACTCTTTACCTTGTATGCAGACTACGGATACAATTGGTGTGTTGTTTGAAGACTAATTCAAAATCAAATGTGTGGATCATTGCTCTATTCCAGTCAGGTACTCACCTGGATGCTGATGTTTAGAAAAAATAACAAAACAAAAGACATCTGATTCAGCTTTATATATAAGAAATATAATACCTTTAAAGCTGATTCTGCCAATTCTAAAGCTGGTTTTGCAGCATCAAGTTTCTCTGTTGCATAAGCTTTTTCCAAATTAATTTCATCTACAATTTTCTGTGCCTTATCTTTTACTTTTTGCACTTCTGCTTTGACTTTTTCTGCTCCAGCTGCACTTACAGTCACTTCTGCTAATACCTTAAATTAAACAAGCATTCTGTGAGTATTGCCTGGCAATACATAGTCCCCTACCAGTTAGAAAGTCATTGTACTGGAACAAAATGCTAACTTGATCTATAACTTGTCATGGTGTAAACTATATAACAAATATCAAGTCAATATCTTCAAGCATGACAAACAAAAAAAGTGGAAAATTTGATTATTTGAGTGAATTTTCTAAGTCGAAGGACCATAACTATGCACAAAATCATCAGACCGGAACAAAATTCGAACTTGACCTGTAACTTGTCATGATTAAACTATATACCAATCATCAAATCAATATCTTCAATTATGACAAAAAAAAAATGCAGAAAACTGATTATTTAAGTGAATTTTCTAAGTTCAAGGACCATAACTCTGCACAAAATCGTCAGACCAGAACAAATTGGAGCTTGAACTGTAACTTGTCATGATTAAACAATACACCAAATATCAAATCAATATCTTCAAGCAGGAAGAAAAAAAGTGTGGAAAACTGATTTGCCGGACTGACGGATGGACAGACAGACAGATGGAGTGCAAACCTAAAGTCCCCTTAGACTTCGTCGGTAGGGGACTAAAAATAAATCTAGTCAATTCTGATAATACCCTCAATTAAAAAATAGTACAGCCACTTCTGCTAATACCTTAAAACTGCCAAATAGTACAGCCACTTCTGCTTATACCTTAAAATTGCAAAATAGTACAGCCACTTCTGCTAATACCTTAAATTGCAAAATAGTACAGCCACTTCTGCTAATACCTTAAATTGCAAAATAGTACAGCCACTTCTGCTAATACCTTAAATTGCAAAATAGTACAGCCACTTCTGCTAATACCTTAAATTGCAAAATAGTACAGCCACTTCTGCTAATACCTTAAATTGCAAAATAGTACAGCCACTTCTGCTAATACCTTAAATTGAAAAAAAATTGTTCAGAAACTTCTGCTTATACATTAAATTGAAAAAATAAAATGTGCAGTCACTTCTACTTTAATACCCTGAATTAAAAAAAAATATACCTATCTACAAATCAATAAGTGTTAGACCTTCCAACAAGAAATATTCATCCATACTCACACACCTAAATGGATTTTGCATGACCTAACAGGGGAAGGAGATTTCACACTAAAATTGCCAGTAATAAGGTCTAGGACTGCTGGTTAGATTGCTAGCATAACCAGTGCTGCTGGTTAGATTGAGGTCAAGGTACAGTAAATGGGACCTCATAGATTTTGGTAAAATTTGGCATAATACTTTGGTAGGTTGAACTGTAACTGAATACTGAAAAACTAATGCATTAATCTCTTTTATTTTCTGAAATACTATTGAATGAATTTCTTTCAAACTAGGTATTCATTTGTATAGAAAGGACATAAAATCCAGGAAAATGTTTTAAAATTTATTTTAAAATCATCAAAACTGAAATTCGTTTAGTAACAACATATCAATTCTTAAGAACAATCTATGCTCGATTAGGTTATTAATTAGAGATTGGGTGATTTTAAGACACAATTAAGAAGCTTTTTCACAGATTTAATGTGTTATCTATAAATGTGCACCATTTTTTTTTTTAAGTAATTTTTTAGAAAATAAGAGATAAGTGCATCATTTTTTTCGATTTTAAAACTGAAAAAAATTACCTTATCAGCTTTCACATTAGCAACAGCCAGTTCCTTTTCTTTGACAACTAGTTCCTTTGACAGTGCGTCCACTGATACACTAGCTTCAATAAGTTTTTCTAAACCCGTGTTCATTCTCCTGGCCATTTCTCCTATCTCTGCATGTTTTACTGTGTATACACTTTTGTAACCATCCAAAAAAGACAAGTAAGACTTTGGTGTCACATGAGTCTGTCGTCTATATCTAAAATATTTGATAGGCACATAAAAATTATAAGTTATTTAAAATAAACATTTTGTGAATATGAAATTGTATGTTTTAAAATTAACAAGTAAAACTGTGAGCAGTGATATGCTGCTTCAAGAATTCAGTAAACAGTAAGTTGAAGAGCAATGGAAAAATGCATCACACAGTGTAACATGATCATATAAAGCCTGATAACAAAATTCTGGAAACTATAATTTGTAATTCCCTAAAGAAATGCAACAAAAATTTAATACATGGCCATTATGTGTTCGAAAATAGAAGTATTTGGTAAACAGGAAGTTGAAGATAGGTGTATCTGAATCTGCATCGCACCATAAAGCATGTTTACATGAATCCTGATAAATAATTTCAGGAAGTTGTGATTTGTAGTTCCTGAGAAAAATGTGATGCAAGTTTCATGTGACGGACCGACAGACATGGGGAAAGCAGTATACCCTCCTCTGTTCAGAGAAAGGGTCATAATAATCATTGTTTATAACAAAGTTTCCAGGGGAACTTCTGTTAGATGGAATAAATATACATTGACAAGACATCACTTCTCTTAAAAAAAAATTCTACAATGAAATTTTTTTGGGGAGAATTTACAGCTTGATTATAATATATTTTAAATATTTAATATGGTAAAACAAAATCCCATTCCATTTCTGTGATAAGCAGAACCTTGAATTAGTATGAAGAAACTTCATTGAAGGTTTTTATACAAACCTCTGGAAATAATCCACACAAACTTGAGCTACATCATCGTGAACTACACCCATTGTGTTAATTAGCTGTGTCTTGACCTCTGGTGTAGCAATAACATTAAACGTATTTAGGAAATGTCCAGATACTGCTATCAGTGCATCTCTTGGCCATTTACTAAACCAGTCCATTGTACATCCAGATATCAGCCCTGGAAACTTCAATGACCTATTTCTAAACTTCTCTCCAACCTGTAATACAAAATGAATTTAATTTCAACTGAAAAACACCCAATTCAAACTCTACATGTTAAATATGTAATCCTCATTCATCCTGTTTCATAGAGTAAAACCTTATCAAAACACCATATGTTGAGCTTTCGCTTTTGAATTACAGACAGACTTGGCAAAAACATTTTTTTCAAAAGCTGAAAACCAAAGAGCAAAAAATTGTTTGAGAAGCAGTGTCTTGCTGAATGAAGTATCAGATTTCCCTTAATTTCAAATATAAAAAAAAATATATTTACAGTTGAAATACACAGAACTGTATGAAGATTAAAAGCTGAAAATAAATTCTATAAGCTGGGAAAAGTTGTTTCAACCAATTAACCAATTAGCAACAGAAAAAGCATACAAAATTCCATTTTTAATTTTGTTAACAATGTTTAGCTGCATGTGGTTTCATCACAATTTTATATATGAATTATGATTGTTTTAATCCGGTACTTACAGGTGAGAAACACAGAACAGTATGAAGATTATTTCTAGCTCTAGAAATAAAGTAATCATACAAGTTTTCTTGTGTTGGTGGACGCTTTGGCAATTCTTTTTTCATGACCGAAATCAATTCTTGGCATATTTCATCTTGCTCATCTTTGGCAAACAAATTGGAAACCTAAAAATATCAGGAATATAATCAATAAATGTCTGCATCACATAAAAATTACAGCTTAGTTCATGTTTTTATAAGAAGCACTACTCTTAAAAAACGGCTGCTAAGTACGCCTTCTATCTCCTACTTCAAGGAAACATTATGGTCAACCAAAATACCCAACTATATACAATAATCACACAATTAACACAGCACACAATAAACAATGTTAAAGTAGTTGTACTGAATAAATGGGACAACATTTCTAAGATTACAGGGCTGGGAATTGCAGTGCAGACCAAACAGGAAATTCTTATCCACAAATCTTTAGTACTCTTATATTAACTTTTGTTTTGCACACAAAGATATTATGTTATTAATCATTTGACTTAGGATTATCTTTGATAGATAACTAGTGGCTCTAAAAAGCGTGTTTTATCACCTGGTATCTAGAAATATTATTGACTTTTGTTCCTGTAAGTTAAAACAATACTATGGTGTTTTGGTAGCTAAAAAACAGAAATGAAAATGAATTTCCTATAACCAGTTGAAAAATTACCTGGTTCATCTAGTTGTTTTTATCCAATAATACTGTTGGAAAAGTAACATTTTGCATAGTATATCATGTAATTTGAACCACCAAATTGATGTCATGCAAAAGTGAATCCCACTAAGACCATTCCACCAAGAGATGAAACTAGAGTTGCAAAAGTACATCATGAAAATAAGACTCTGAAACTTTCCAAAAATTCTGTGAATAAGTTCAGGGGCAGTAGGGCAGAAGAGATTGAATGAAGATTATTTCTGTGTGCCTCTTGTTTTGAAATGGCTTGGGCTAAATTTTCAACCTTCTTTTAGTCTTTGGGCAATCTTAACCTTCCTTTAGTGTGTCATGGTTTAAAATCTCACAATTGGAACAGGAATTATATAAGTAAATCAATTATAGAAATAAATGAGGACATGCATATGGAGATGAATGCTGAGGAAACCCAATAAGACCCCCCCCCCCTTTTTTTCCTTATTAAGAAATTGTTGAGTTATAGCTTTTCAGCTTGGTCTCAAACATTAGTTTTACCTCTCCAGAGCTCAAAACATTGTTGAGGTATTCCAAGAAAGCCTCATCTTTAATTTCATTATCTGTAAAGAGGAATGTAATGCCATTTCCTTCACCACCAGCTACACGATAAAGGTACTTTAGATCATCCATCAGGTTACTCACATTGTAAGATCTATAATCAAAATAAATAACTCTAAATGGGAAACTGTTTTGACAGTACAAAGAACAAGTAAAACAAGATTGCTATTTTTTATGTAAACACATTAAGTTTTGATATAAACCACTTTCCTACACTATAGTTTAGTTACTGTGACCTTGGCATACATTGTAGAGACCTCAAAAGAAGATTTCTTAATCACATATATGAACATTTATCAAAGATAGTAAAAATATTTGATTTATCATCTCGAAACCAAGATGACAGACAGGTCAAAAACTAAATATCCACCCTACTTTGTATCATGGGGTATCAAAAAAAAAGAAAGGATTTTTTATTAGCATTGAAAGATAAAGATATGTTTATTATCAATTATTTTACATGAACTTTTAAATATCATTTTGGAATATCCAGTGTCTGAGAAACAAATGAGTGGATTCAATATATTCTTACACAGAAGTTATGTGAATTTTACTTTTACTTGAACATGAATTGTGAAAAAAAGTCAAAATATATTAATGCATTTATCATTTTGAAACAATCTTCATAGTATCAAATATTTTATCATTCTTGTTCTAATAAAAATAATTTGGCAGATTGATAAACTATAGAGGCTCTAAAGAGCCTGTGTCGCTCACCTTGGTCTATGTGCATATTTAACAAAGGACACTCTCCAACATTGTAGACGAGAATAGAATTCATGACAAAAATCTCTGTTTTGTTGATTTTGTATTGCTGATCATTTAGTCTGTATAGTTTTTCTCTATCTTCTCTAGTTTTTGCTCAAAACATAAAAGAGGGTAAAAAAAACTCCTCATTTAAGGGCAATCACTCCTATAAAGGAGACAGTCTATTAACGATATCGACAAAATTTGACTTGTTAGTAGATCTTGCCATGCTGATCATTTTTGTAATTTAAAGTGTCTATTTATCTACTGTAATTTTTATCATGTAAGGCAAAATGCAAAAAAATGGTAAAAATCGTCATTAAAGAGCAATAACTCCAATAAGGAGTCGTCGGACAATTTCCTCCATAGTTTCAATTGTAGACCTTGTCTTGCTGATCATTTTTACTTATTTAAGATCTATTATATTTTTCAAGATATAAGGCAAATACGCAAAAAATTGGTAAAAATCGTCATCATAGGGCAATAACTCTAATAAGGAGTCAACTGACAATTTTGACAATGCAAAGACTTATTTGTAGAACTTGTCTTGCTGGTCATTTTTGCAATTTGAAATTTCTCTCTATCTATCATAGTTTTCAAGATAACAGGCAAAAATGAAAAAAAAGGGTAAAATTTGTCATTTAAGGGCAATAACTCCTATAAGAAGTCGTCTGACAGTTTTGACGTATATGAACAATTAATAGACATTCAACATTCTGAACATTTCTGCTCCTGTCAGATTTTCTCTTGTTATAACAATTTTCAAAATAATAGACAAAACTTGCATTTTACCCGTATGTTCTATTTTATGCCATGTCGGCCATCTTGGATGGCAGGTGGGGTCATCGGACACATTTTTTAAACTAGAAACACCACTGATGATTGTGGCCAAGTTTGGTTAAATTTGTCCCAGTAGTTTCAGAGGACAGGATTTTTATAAAAGTTAACGACAACAGACGCCAAGTGATGAGAAAAGTTCACTTGGCCCTTCCAGCCAGGTTAGCTAAAAAGAATATAAGCATGGCAATTACCTTGATAACGTGATTTGAAAGATTTTGTATCCAGCAATAAAGGATGCCAGTCTAGTTAGAGACTGTTTCCCTGATCCTCCTACACCAACCAGTAAAGCATTTCCTCTCTTTGTTCTTATCACTCTTGATATCTAAAATAAATTTTCATGTTAATATCAGTTTTCATTGTAATTTTAGCTTGCCTAAAGCAAATCATGAGTAATAAATAGAAAACTTATTTGTCAGGACAACATGAATGCACCTGCCTGCTGTAAGTTTCCAAGGGCCTAGTTTTGTGAAAATTAAGTCAACCAGAATGAAATGCCAACTCAATCTGTAACTCAATATACAATGGAACAAAAATCAACTCAAAATTTAGAGGCACAACTTAAAAAGTTAGGATTTAGGAAGAAGATAATGATAGATATGGATAACACTTTATGCTCCATCCTATGATTGATTGGAGTCATAAAAAAATCCTTTGCAACATTTACTCTAGTTCTAACTAATCAGTTTAATTAAGTTACAGGTGTTGTCAAGATGTTATGAAAATATGAAACAAAACAACATTTGCAGCATTTTATACTTTATTTACATAAAAAAGACAATGTAATAAACAGATTAACTAATCAAAGAATTCAAATATACAAAAACATTCAACTCTTGACAAAAAAAAAACCGATTATTCACTCATGTGATACCATGTGCCTTTATGAATTAATGTGTTGATCAGCCACTTGATGACTATTTTTAAACAATCAAATTCTTGAATTAGCTATTTGATGATTAATCCAGATACACTTGTACTGGTCCCACCCACCTCCTCATGGGTTTCTGATAGAATTACATGTAATGAATGTGTGTATGTGATATGCATCCAGCAGGCAAAGGCTATACTCTGGTCCATGCCCATAACACAATTGGATGTAAGACCAGACCCTGAAGAGCTCATGTTTACTGAAGCCAAACAGAATCTCGTACCTTAACCGTTATGCACAGGCTGGACCAGATAAACAAATATAAGTTGAAATGAGACAAAATACTGGTTTGGGCAAACTAACCACAGTTTTATTAATTTCTTTCATTATATAATAAACAATGCCAATGAACAATGAAAGAATCATAAAAAGTTAATTGTTTCGCAAATATCAATTCACTGATAAGTCTGTGGTACTCCATACAAGAAGCTAAAGGCAAACAACTGTGGTTATCAATATGAAAATGGAAACTAAACTATCAATACACAAATAAAAAAACAATAACAAAATCTACAAATAGGTGCCACATATAATGAAAACATATAGTCATAAAAAACAAAATCAACATACATACAAGTATTGCGAGGGATGTGGCGGGTGGGAGTAAAATTGAATTGTAACTGGAATATGAAAAGCAGCCTGCATACGCTTTGCAAATTCAAAAGTGATCAAGAGCGCGCTTGTGGTAAAACAAAGACTGCAATTAACAATCTGATTGGACAATTTAAATGAATCAAGAACAATGATTGGCTAGCATCCTAGATACCAATCATACCAATTAGTAAAAGATTAGGGCTGCAGAAATTATGATTTCAATCATGATTGGATAAAGGGAACTTCCTGGAGACGGTAATTAAATAAGTAAGCAAAATGCTATATCCAAGTTTCCTCTGTATTAATACTTAATTTAATGAAAATATCACATTAATCCAGATACACTTGTACTGGTCCCACCCACCTCCTCATGGGTTTCTGATAGAATTACATGTAATGAATGTGTGTATGTGATATGCATCCAGCAGGCAAAGGCTATACTCTGGTCCATGCCCATAACACAATTGGATGTAAGACCAGACCCTGAAGAGCTCATGTTTACTGAAGCCAAACAGAATCTCGTACCTTAACCGTTATGCACAGGCTGGACCAGATAAACAAATATAAGTTGAAATGAGACAAAATACTGGTTTGGGCAAACTAACTACAGTTTTATTAATTTCTTTCATTATATAATAAACAATGCCAATGAACAATGAAAGAATCATAAAAAGTTAATTGTTTCGCAAATATCAATTCACTGATAAGTCTGTGGTACTCCAAACACTTGCACAAACCAGGTACAATGTAGGAATAAAGTAGTGATATGTTAAATAGAAAATTTAAGTGCATTAGCAAAAGTTTTCATAACATGCAATCTGTAGGAAGGAGAGGGGTCCAAATAACCCTTATATGCATCACTTTTCCAGTCTCCCTGAGACTGAATTAGTTCCCCTGGAACACCACACTGAAAAGCAAACGTGGCACCTCCTCTACGAAAACTATGTCCAGAATAAAGCGAGGCGTCAAAACCAATAACTGATAGGACAGTTTTAAGCCTAGCCAAAAACACTGCATAGGTTAAGGGGATAGTGTCTTCCCCATGTCGATATAAAAAGGCCGGAGTAGGGGTTTTGACAGCTGGTACCATTTTAAATTTAATAATAAAGCCTGTGAGGGGCATAAAGGAGAATTTTTTATAGCAGGAAGTGGAATATCTAAACAACGTTCTGCAAACTGGATGGTCTTAGATTTGGAAATGCGCAATAGGACACCATCTTTCTGAGAAAAAAAAAAAAAAAAAAAAAAAAAAAAAACCATTATGTCTGCTTAAATGGCGATCAGGGTCAAAATCATTCACAGATGGTGTCAGCAAATTAGACTTCCTGAAAAAGGAAAAGAAAGCCACAAGGCAAGCTGCCCAAAACGCCACATCTTTAGTATCGTTAAAGGATATAACGGCAAAAATTTTAAACAAAATCTTGGGGGTAATTGGCAACTTAGCAGTGTTGACATCCCACAACACTCTACGTGCACCTTTCAACACATTCGAAACTAAATGAGTGTCAATTGGGGAGCTATACCCTGCCTCAAGATGCAAAATTCTGATGATGGATAAATAATTGCACAAGGAATTATACTTCAGTCGACCAGACAGGTGGGCAGTATATCTTGCTAAATTCTCTTGACTTAAGGGAACCACTGCAATACCAACTAAATTACAAAATGCCACAAAGGACTTTAAATAAGTCATGTAAGTCTTTTTGGTTGACTCTGCATAGGCATGGCATCTGAAGTCCAGAACAATATCATCCAATGCCGTCATCTCTTTGGAGCCCTGTGAGCCTATTCAAAAGAAAAAGGAGGGAGTGACTAGACATGTGGGATTCAATGTGGTGCACAAACAGAGGATTGGGTAAATAAAAGCGCATGAACCTTATACTCATAGAAGTATCATGCAAACGCGAAATCATGTCAGCCATGACATTTGATTTGCCTGCAATGTGCACAGCTTTTATGTGAAAGTTGTAAGTGGCTGACAACCAAAACAGCTCTCTTAAATAAGACATTAAGGTAGCATTCCTTGAAGAGCACTTGTTTAAACAACTAACCGTTGTCGCATTGTCACAAAAAATTAAAACACGCTTATTCTGCCATGCTTTCGCCCAACGCCTAGCAGCAAACACAACAGAAAGCGCTTCCAGCTCATTAATGTGCAAATTTTTTGCAAAAGGGAAATCACATTGCCAATTTACATAAAACCAATCATTATCAAAAAAACCACCAGCCCCAGAACGACATGCATCTGTAGCTACTGATGTGACTGGATATAGATCTAAAATCAGTGATTTCCCATTAAAAGATGAAATAAAGTTATCCCACCAGAGAATATCTTGCGCAATATCGCCCTTAAGAAGCGCTTTATGCCAATCCCGCTTAATACGCATAATGCAGTTAATAATTCGTCGAAGAAAAACTCTTCCGCCACGAATTACCGCTGACGCCCAGTTTAATTTCCCCGCTAGGGATTGCAGTTGCTTTTTAGAAGCATGGGAACGCTTTGTGAATGCATGCAGCTCTGCTTTTAAAACCGCCAATTTATCGCTTGGAAGTCTGACTTCCATAGTAGTAGAATCAATTTCTACGCCAAGAAAAGTGATTTGCTGACAGGGATCAACCACTTTAGACCAGTTTATCGCAAAACCTAAATAACGCAGCAAAGTGATAAGCACATTCAAAGCTTCTTTGCATTTAGATTTAGTCTGCTCGCATATGAAAAAATCATCTAAGTAAGCTACAATGGTAAAGCCCTTACGTGACATCATCCTTCTTACAGCCTGGGACAAACGATGAAAAATACCAGGTGCCAATTTTGAACCAAAAGGGAGTTTACGATCAAAAAGGGTAAATTCTCTACCATCAGGGAAAGTCCATCTAAAACCTGTCACCTGCTGGCTTGTTTTACTTATTTGAACGGACCTATAAGCCGATTTCATTGACGGCAGAACCTTCAGGTCTACTACAATCATGTATGAGCCGTATACCGCCCCCCGGCTTAGGTATAACACCCATGGGACTAATAATTTTGGGTGTTTCATCTGCAAAAAGGTTACCATTCTCAATTTCAATCAAAACTTGTGTATGCGCTTTACTATAAAGAGGGCCAGACGGACTAGCAGAGGGATGATTTTTTGCTTGAATATTTAAAGGGATATCAGTAGCATCAATAATGTCAAAGCCAAACTCAATTCCTTGAAGAAGAAATTTTTTATCAAAATCATTTTGTAATTCGTTGGACCAGGCAGACAGGATTAGGTCACGTGTAGGCTTTACCATTATACCCCGTTTTTTGGATTGCCATGCATAGAGTTAGAGTGAGAATGAGCAGGATGCTTATTAGCACAGCCTGGTACTGCGCAAACATGCTCAAACCTACAATTTGACATAAAACATCCCTTCCTGCTGTTAAACCTTTTGCATATTTCCCGCCCACCTGATGTATGGGAAGCATATGTAATCTCATGTTTAACCCCAGGTCTTGAGCCAGTGGTCTGAAATTTGGAGCCTCCTGTCTGAGGCTTTACAAAACCCTTTGGACGTATATATATGGAATGTAAATGTGGAACATCTGTACCCCAACGAAACTTGTGCTGTTTCTGCAGCTGCCTATATTCTCTGTCAAAAAAGAAGACAGAAACCATGTCACAAGTT
Source organism: Mytilus californianus (assembly GCF_021869535.1). Classification (NCBI taxonomy): domain Eukaryota; kingdom Metazoa; phylum Mollusca; class Bivalvia; order Mytilida; family Mytilidae; genus Mytilus; species Mytilus californianus. The sequence continues at coordinate 86,746,462 of NW_026262701.1, forward strand.
GCAACAAGATTGTAAATTCTTGCAGTATATGATAGGTAATCAAGTAATTGAGCCTGTGACAAATCGCCAGAGGACAACAGTTTGTACATAATAGATAAATTCGCACTAGACCATTGACACAAACTCAGGGACTCAAGTTTAGGCTTAACTGGACCAGATTTGAAAATAAGCTGACCCCCAGAAGCATCTGAAATAAGTTTTTCCTCTGAAAAACCAGTACCTGACATATGTACATTTACGAAATCAGTTATGTCATAAAAATTTATAGTTACATCATTAAAGGAAGATTTTAAAAATATTTGTGGGTCTTTCCACGAAATAATGTTAGAAACACAGTCAAATTCTTGAATACCTTCAGGATGCACTGTTGATTGTCCTTGGTTTGTCTTGCTGATGTTCAGATTATCTCCTAATGGTAACGATTGTTGCTGTTGAAGCTGTTTCGTTATAGCTTGCACATATAAATCTCCACTTCCGGTTTGAACTGCACCGCCATCTGTCGTCAATGTTGCGCATGCGTTAAGTTGAGCTGCAGGTGAAGATGCCAGAAGTTGTTCCTCCACCACCATGTTAGATTCGCTCCCGCACTCCGCTGGAAACGTAGATCTTACTGCACGCAGCAGTAGCCGTTGTTGCCCGATGGGGATCTTAGACTTTGTCAAATCTTCAGGCAGGAGACAAGAAAGGGCCTCTATCGAATCATATCCTAGCCTGATTAACTCCGCCGCCGAATGTTCATTTACTTTTTTGCTAGCCGCCCACTTTTTGACCCGGTCAATGTCCGATAGCTCTATCATCGGGTTTCCGATCTCCTCGGTTTCTGATTCAAACATTGTTACAGTTTTTTAACGATGAAAGTGTTCAAAGTGTAAATCCAAAGGCAATATAAAATCCTTTACGCTCACGCCTGTCTGGAATATTTGTTGTGAATTTCACACAATTTGAAAATTTCTCCGCAAAATAGGCACCCGTTGCATTGCGCTGCACAATCCATTCGTAATGTCCAATAAAAGCTAGTTAAATTTCCTCTACAACTCAAGTTCTCTGGCCACATAGCGAATTTCAGCATTTGAGAAAATATACCATTCCGGAATATTTAGAATGTTTCTTATTTGTTGTTCCGCACGAACATATGCACGTTCAGACGTCATATTTTAAACAAACATGTTTAAAAACGTTAGCTTTTAAAGTTTAAATAATTCCAGTGATAAATAAAATTGAATTGTAACTGGAATATGAAAAGCAGCCTGCATACGCTTTGCAAATTCAAAAGTGATCAAGAGCGCGCTTGTGGTAAAACAAAGACTGCAATTAACAATCTGATCGGACAATTTAAATGAATCAAGAACAATGATTGGCTAGCATCCTAGATACCAATCATACCAATTAGTAAAAGATTAGGGCTGCAGAAATTATGATTTCAATCATGATTGGATAAAGGGAACTTCCTGGAGACGGTAATTAAATAAGTAAGCAAAATGCTATATCCAAGTTTCCTCTGTATTAATACTTAATTTAATGAAAATATCACATTATTTTTATTTTATAAGATGAAACATGGGGTTCTTGAAAAATACCAAGTCAATATGTTGCTGTGGATTAGTTATTCTATAATTATGTTTACCTTTATTAAATGAACCATGGCGTCCTTGAAAAATACCAAGTCCATATGTCCTCCTCTAACCAATTCATTATACTGCTGCATATATCCTAGTAGTTTTTCATTCAGGAACTCGTAACTAGGCACCTAAATTTTGTATATCAAAGCATCATTTCCATGACTGAAACATTCTGATATGATAAAGCCATACCTAAAAATATACTAGTTTTTCCTCTCTTGACATTTTTATTGGGTACATTTAACAAGTGATGTTTGTTTACTTGGCTAAATGCCAGAAATTGAAAAGGTTGATTTCAAACCATATTTAATGTGAATGATAATTAATATAAGAAATTGAAGAAGATTTTAAGAATCTGATGGGTAAATATGTAAGCCTATGCTCAATCTGTTACAATTTAGTCATTCTTGCCTTTTAAAGGAATAATGTTTAACATTGTGAAATACCACATTAAAATGTTCTCATCCTGAACATGAATCTAATTTGCAGCTTGACGTTAAACATCCATCCATCATCACCATCAAAAATTTTTCAGTAACAAATTTGGAATTGAAAAATACTCAAACAAACAAATTTCTAAACTTTTTTTTTTATATTTCTATTCAACATTTCATACTTACCAGTTCATATATTTTTGGAGCCTCTAATGCGGTATCCTCTGCCTCCTCTCCTGTAGGCTCAGGAGCATCTCGAAGGAAATCTACAAAGTATGGTTCTTCTGGACATATACTGGCTAAATCCTCACTTATGTTGTTCTTTATAACACCCTTCTGTGCATTTTCAAACCAATTCTTGTCTTCAAAGTTAGTAAATCTAATATGAATAAAATGAATAAAAAAAAAGAATAATTGTTCATGAAGATGGATTCCTTGTTCCAAAGTCCAGCAAAATTAACCAATTGTAAATAAAAAACAGGAAAATAAAATATTCAAGATATGGCATAATGGGTACTATTTTTTATTTTTTTTTAAATCTTTCTTGTTTTAAATTCCCACTTTCAAAAAGCAGACCTGTGTCCATAATAGAACTAACATACTTCCTAAATGACTATAAAGTCAGTTTTAAAAACAGACCAACAATGATGGGGTTTGATTGTTTTCTATGTTTTATAGTAAAAGCAGTCTTTTTGGTTGGCAGATGGAAATATAAAAGAGTATGATTGCAGAAAATTTCAGAGATACATAACAAAGAATATCAGGTCTTAGCAAAATCACATTGCTTCTTTACAGGGAGCTTAAAACTATAGGAGTAAGACCATGAAAGGGCTTTTGTATTTTAATATTACTTGACCTGCAAATATATTGGTCCTGTTTTAAATTATACTGACCTATCAGCAATAGCTCTGGTACATTCATGTTTCCATAGACCCATCATTGTAGCTTCATCTTTACATTCATTGCCTTGAATATTCAGCATGCCTTCCCATATACGAGATAAATCTCTCAAGTTAAAGATGTAGTGAAACTTTGCTGGTGTTGGTAACATTTTGACCTACACAAAAGGACAATCAGTTAATAAGCATAACTAAAAGCTCTAAAGAGTTGTATCTATCACCTTGATCTATGCACATTGTCAATAATAACCACTCGCCAAACTTTATTAAACCTATTCAATCTCCTTGTGTTCACAAGCACAAAGACAGACCTATACTGTAATATGTTTTCAGAACTTTTTTGTATTGCTTTTAAAATTTGATCAGAATTAAGAATAACTTCCAGTAGGAGACTGAATATATAAATAAGAATCATAAATACAGCATTTAACTAATGTTTAGTAGCAATTGTTACTTCTTTGATCTACTTGAATTTTTTTATTGCATTTTTGTCAAATTTTAAGGAAAGTAAAGGTATCACTTATCCAACTTTTGGCAGCAATTGATCTTTTACCGTTTTCAAAGGATTTATCTTGATTTTTTCTATTTCTGATTACAGTGGCAGGCATTTTTGAAAATTGATTGGTTCTTCCTCAAATTTCATAAAGAGGACCATAAATGAATCATTTAACAAAATTTAGGAAGCAATTACTCCTGTATTTGATTCTGTGATTGAGAGTGAGTGAGAGTGGGCTGATACAAAAGGCAGGATGTAAAAAAAAAGAGCCTCCTATGTGCCTGAATTGCTCACCTTTATTGCAAATCAGTTATGTTTGCCTATCTGTAGATCTTATCTAGCTGATCAATTTTGCAGAACAGAAACCAATTTCGGGACGTACGGAAAGACAGACTAGGGTACACCTTCATGGCCCCGCTAGGTGGCAGAGCATAAAAATGTGAATTTAGGAAAAAATTATTATTTGGACAATTACTCCTTTAACTGCCTTTTAGGAGTGGAGGTACTATATCCTTTATTTGAAAATCTTACTGTTTAAAGATTCACTTTATCTATTATAGTTTTCGAGATAAATTGCAAAAACATACAAAAAATGGTAGAAAAAAAAAATCATCATTTAAGAGCAATAACACCTGCAGAGAGTTGTCTTAATCATTTTAGTGGAATAAAAAAGTGGGTAGCTCTTGACATTCTGAGCTGTGTCAGATTTTCTCATATGTTTATATTATATACTCACAATTGTTCAGCCCTAGTTTGGTTGAATTTTGGGCCTGGTTAGTTTATAAGAGATAACTAGAGGCTCTAAAGAGCCTGTGTCGCTCACCTTGGTCTATGTGCATATTAAACAAAGGACACAGATGGATTCATGACAAAATTGTGTTTTGGTGATGGGGATGTGTTTGTAGATCTTACTTTACTAAACATTCTTGCTCCTTACTATTATCTCTATCTATAATGAACTTGGCCTGGTAGTTACAGTGGAAAATATTTTGTAAAAATTTACAAAAATTTCCAAAATTTATAAAAATTGTAAAAAATTGACTATAAAGGGCAATAACTCCTTAAGGGGTCAATTGACAATTTTGGTCATTTTGACTTATTTGTAGATCTAACTTTGCTGTACATTATTGCTGTTTACAGTTTATCTCCATCTATAATAATATTCAAGATAATAACCAAAAGCTGCAAAATTTTCTTAAAATTACCAAATTCAGGGGCAGGGACCCAACAACGTGTTGCCTGATTGGTCTGAAAATTTCAGGGCAGATAGATCTTGCCCTAATGAACAATTCTATCCTCATCAGATTTGCTCTAAATGCTTTGGTTTCAGAGATATGAGCCAAAAACTGCATTTTACCCTATGTACTATTTTTTAGCCATGTCAACCATCTTGGTTCGCGGGCGGGGTCATCGGACACATTTTTTAAACTAGATACCCCAATGATGATTGTGGACAATTTGGTTAAATTTGTCTTAGTAGTTTCAGAGGAGAAGATTTTTGTAAAAGATTACAAAAATTTACGAAAAATGGTTAAAAATTGACTATAAAGGGCAATAACTCCTTAAATGGTCAACTGACCATTTTGGTCAAGTTGACTTATTTGTAGATCTTACTTTGCTGAACATTATTGCTGTTTACAGTTTATCTCTATCTATAATAATATTCAAGATAATAACCAAAAACGGCAAAATTTCCTTAAAATTACCAATTCAGGGGCAGCAACCCAACTACGGGTTGTCCGATTCATCTGAAAATTTCAGGGCAGATAGATCTTGACCTGATAAACAATTTTACCCTATGTCAGATATGCTCTAAATGCTTTGGTTTCAGAGATATAAGCCAAAATCTACATTTTACCCCTATGTTCTATTTTTAGCCATGGCGGCCATCTTGGTTGGTTGGCCGAGTCACCGGACACATTTTTTAAACTAGATACCCCAATGATGATTGTGGCTAAGTTTGGTCAAATTTGGCCCAGTAGTTTCAGAGGAGAAGATTTTTGTAAAAGTTAACGACAACGGACGCCAAGTGATGAGAAAAGCTCACTTGGCCCTTTGGGCCAGGTGAGCTAAAAAAAGGGCACAAGGCATCATGAAAAAAACACAAAAGGAATGGAGCTAAAAACTTTGAAAACCGTCTAGCTAGAACACTGCATAATATGGGACAATCTCATACCAATTTATTAAACAAGTTTCAACTTGAGAAGTTGTTTAATTTAAAGTCAGGACGGATGGAAACTTACCGACAAACAGAAGTAAACAAGTGTACCCACCCTCCTTTCAGAGCGCGGGAAAAATAAACTAGAATAGGCCAAGACAGCATGCTTGTTGACATATTCGCATCAAAGTAACATTTGTTGGGACCTTGAGAGTTGCAATTTTTTGCTTGTTTGGTGTTGTTCTTTTATATTGGTCTCAAATGAAATATTAGCTGACCAAAGAACGCCAAGTGGTGGTAATGGATCACAAGGCCTTTGAGGCAGGTTATAAAAAATAGGTTTTAATGATAATTTAGCAGAAATAATAGTGGCCATCTATCATCTAAAATTAATTTTAAAATTTTAAAAGGAGACAGTGATGTGCATCATGTTATTTCTTTCAAAATGTGTGTTGACTTTAGCACATTACAATTACATTTTGTTTTTTTTTCTACAAAAAACAGTACTATTATGCATATTTAAGAAAGACAAACTTACAGTAATACAAATTATGATAAATTATAATATATATATAATGGTAGATACATTTCTCTTTTGAATTTGTGAAGTTGAAGGAATACAATGGTAACTTTTCTCCTGAACCATCTAGCATACTAAATGTATGATCCTTTTTACCTTATGGTAACTTTTCTCCTGAACCATCTAGCATCCTAAATGTATGATCCTTTTTACGTGTAACAATGTTTTAAATCTCTACATACCTTTGTCATCTGCCAGAGAGTTCTTGTAGCAGGTACCAACAGCTGTACAAGATCACAAACAACTTGCTCAAATCTGGTGGGACAGAAGTATCCACATCCTATTATACCTATTAAAGTATAAATTTATTCATGGGCTATATTTTTAGTTTTTTGTTTTGTTTTTTCATGTGTTTTTTTTTTATAACTAGTAACTAACAGGGGTAACCACACCAGGTGAAGTGAGCCACTTTGTCGCCTTAGGATTCTCAACTTCGCTCATTTTCTGTATTCTATAAATTTTTACACATTTTCTCTAATCTGTATTTTTAAGCACCCATTATTCTCTCTTCTTTTTTTTTTGCCCACTTTTCTCTATTCTTTATTTATAACTTTTAAGCATTTTCTATTTCCAATAGATTCATTATATTAGTCCCATTAGTCCCCGTTTTGAGACAAAGCAATCAAAACAAAAACATACAATATGTATCTTTAGAAGAACAAGAATGTGTCCATAGTACACGGATGACCCACTCGCACTATCATTTTCTATGTTCAGTGGACCATGAAATTGGGGTCAACACTCTAATTGGCATTAAAATTAGAAAGATCATATCATAGGGAACATGTGTACTAAGTTGCAAGTTGATTGGACTTCAACTTCATCAAAAACTACCTTGACCAAAAACTTTAACCTGAAGTGGAACAGATGGACGAACAAAACAGCTGTCTTGTTTTAATCTTTATTGTTATCTTTGTATTTGTAAACTAATGAAATACTGAGAAAGAAAAAGAAAGTATACTTTTTTTCCTTCATGTATTTAACCCTATGCAATATCTACCATAGTCCTATCATGTTAAGCTGCTACCCAAGAAAGGTTGGTTTTCTTATCATGCAAGAAAGATTAAAACAAAACAGCTGTTTACCTTCTAAAGATACATATTGTATGTTTTTGTTTTGATTGCTATGTCTCAATTTCCTTAAAATCATAGCTTAAACCCTGAGTACCGGTAGTCTAATACTCACTGAAAATTTTGTCAATAGAATTGTTTGATGGAAGTGTACAATTAAAAATAGAGAACTGTCTTTTGAGTCTCTGTGGTATATCATTACGTCCACCACCAGGATGTATCATGGCTGCTAAAAACTGGACATCAACAATGGATATAAATTCTCCTGGTTTATCTAGACTATACATTCCATGCATTTCCATCATCTGTCTTGTGATTTCATTTGTTACCTGTAAAATAAATAATTCATTTTAATAGCTTCATTAAAACTTCTTCTAATCTCATTGCTCACCTGTAAAACTAATATAATGAAAAGCTTCAATTAAAAGAAGGGAATGGGCTAAATATACTTTTCTTTTTAAATATGTGTACTTGTGAACTTTTGATATGCCTACTTGATAGTTTTAGTATTTGAGGTATAACCATAAAGTCTATGACTTAAAACTGATGTCACTAAAATGTGTACTGCAATCAGACTATAAGACGAACAGGAAGGATAGGTTGAAGGGCCAATCATTTACCAAAAACGAGAAAAAAATCATAGGAGTGGTGAAAGGGGTGGATTGGTTGAGGGTCCAAAATGATTCCAATAATAGTAGAAGTAAGCAAAAGCTCAAGAAAAAAGGTATTTCATTGTATATCAAATGTAATATTTAATGTTTATGAAATAAAGTATAAAAGAGGTTGCTAAGTTCTTTTTCTGACATGCCAGCATTTTGGGGAAATAGAGGATTTTTGTTTGTTTACATAATTCAGTAATGATTCATTTTTTTCAGTAATTTTTCTCAATTCTTATAGTAGTCCTGGTGTCACAAAAACATGTCATCAATTATTTTGCTGTAAAAATACTTCCCAAGCAATAATCCGTTCAGAACTCTGACTAAATTGTCAGCTGATTGGTTCTCATAATGTCTTTATTTATATTCAAACTGACCTATTTGGTTATTTATATAAATAAAAGACAATCTCATATTACCAACCTGATCTCCCCATTCATTGATAACTGGCATGTTGATATCATCCACAAAGACAGTCATCTTTCTTCCTCCTGGTGGTCCATATGTGCTTCCCATTCTTTTATCTACATAACTTTCAATGGTTCTCTGTAAAAGAGTTAAATGAATAAGATATAAATACATTAAAAGGTTACAATAAAACTATGAACTACATCTTTACATTTCCATTCACTCATTCTGAATTCTTCAGCATATTGTGAATCACAAGGTACACAAAAGACTATGAAATGTTATGAATTGTTCCATTCAAAAACTTTGCATAAAGATAAAAAATTAACAATCCTTATTTTTGACAAAGAGCAGACAATATAAAATCTGCTGATATTTAAATCAGTTAGGCACCTTGTATGGCTATTGTGAATATTCCTTTCAGCAAACTTCACAAAAGTATGCAAAGCCTCATGGAATTTATTTTAATGAGTGCACAGAATTTTGCTTTTTACCCTGCAAATATCATGTGTGAAAGTATGAAAACATTTTTAGGAACTGGTATATTTTAGTTTAGAAACTGTAGTAGTTTGACAGAATAATTATGCATCATATATGAAAAATTCAGCCAAAAACTCCAAAGTAGAGAGTCTTTTATTCAGAAGTTGTCATTTAATACTGTGTTTCACATATGTTTCACATATGTTTTCAATTGTTATTTTTTTATAAAACAGCCAGTTGGTTTTCTCATTTGAATGGTTTTACATTTTGTTATGTCAGGTCTTTTACAGCTCGCTATGGATTTTATTCATTGTTGAAGGCTTCCCACAACCTACAGTTGCTAACGTCATTTTTGACTTCAACCTGCAGAGATTGATAATGTTTATTTTTCCTTGATTTATATTTGTACCTGAAACATCATGGGAATAGATGCAGATGAGAAGTTGAAACTTTTACTTAAGTGGCTATCTGGGTCATATTTTGCCATATATCCCTTTATCATAACTGTTTTGGCTGTACCTTGTTCTCCAATAAGCAGGACTGCCTGAAATAGAGATATCAAATATAAATCTAATAGCATATAAAAATGGATCAATGACTGATCAAATTGCTAGGTTCCACAGAATGTTTCTTAAACAATGGAGAATTATCTATTAATGAACATTCAAATATATGGAAATATAGGGTTAAAAATGGAAAAAAAATAAAACAATGCCATAATATTAGGTGCACAACTTCAACATATGTGCAACCTTTCTGTGAAGTTACAGGGATTATCTGGGTTAAAAAAAAAAACGTTGAAGGAGGCGATTAAACAAAGTAGGTATCTACTTTTTCCCAGCCTTCCATTTGCATAAATATTTTTGTTTGGCTTATAACTGTAAATTCAAAATCAACTTTTTTCATTTAATTCTTCAACATGATTCACATTGATTTACTGTCTTTATTTAAGAAGTTTTATGCACAAATGTTTTGTGTCCAAATCATTTACACAATTCTATCCTGAACCAACCATAAGGGGCAAACTTACAAAATAATTATTTCATGAGTGAATTTTAACAAAAGATATATTTACTTAATTTACGATACCTTATTTTGTTTTGAAACTGTTTCAATCAAGAAATTTGTCCTGATGTTGTCCACATTAGGTACCAGAATAGATGAGAATTCAGGTACACTGTCATCAGGGTAGACATACTCCTCTACTTTGTTTGACCAATGAGACCATTCACCTACAAGTATACAAAAGGCAATTTTGTGGTAAGTTTTTTGGTTGGCTATTTACCTACATGTATCGTTTATTTGGCCATTTTACAGAATAGTGCTTTAACATTCTCTTTTCCTGCATATTTACCGCATAGTGCTTTAGTGTACCTAAATTTTAAATATATCTACATATTCTGCAGATGAACGCATATATCCAATATTAACAGTATGTCCAAAATATAAGACATTAACATTTAGTGCTTACCTATAGACTGCTATAAAGCTAATGTATATATTCGCACACCTAGCATAAATTAGCAACTAGTATTTTAAGCATGGAGCAGTGAAGATGATCATATTCGTCTTAATCGTAACTTCACTGTAATGTACGATGTATATATAATATGTAAATAACAACACAGTATTTGTGCAGCACGCTTTTACCGTTACCGTTATATATATATATATGCATGAATTGGTGGATTAGTGGCACGTTCCTTTGTGTGTAATATGAGTTTTTAGTGGGTGCGGGTGTATATTTGTATATAGCGCATTAGACATCCTACTATGTAGGAGTGCGCCGATCTAGAACAGCGATTCATACCTGTAGAAAGAAAGAAAGAAAGAAAGAAAATATATTTTGAAATCTGAAAATCAGGAACTATTTAACACCATAAAAACTATTATTACTGTTTTACTAGTTATTGTACCTTTTTCATCTACCATATACTCAAATATAGTTTCATCATCTTGTTTAGGGGGGAAATTAAAGCCGCATTCATGATTCATCATGAATTCTTCCATCTTAGCTCTATCTTCAAGTTCTAGTAATGCTCCAAGACTCCACATAACACTAAAGATGAACAGTTTCTCCAGATGAGGGGCCTGTAATGTTCCTTTGTCATCTCTCTTTGGAATCAGACCTTCCAACAACACACATGCCTGAAATATAAATTAGTCCATATATGATTACACAAACACTTTCCAATTTTCAGAAATGTCTTTTTATGTTAAGTCCTCCATATTTAATGAATATTTGCAATCCCTATATATTTACATCAAGATGAAACATCAAAATGTTTGTAAAAGATATCTCAACAAGGGAATAGTTGAAAACGGGCATAGAAGTCTTCCGATTTATTATATATTGGCCTATTCATTTATAAATAAAATTAACATAATTTTGACAGAATTGAAGAATTTTGCAATATTTGCAATTTCAGGGTCAAAATAATGAGTCTTATCCTACTTCCTCCATTATGTATGTTTATACAGAAACACAAACCTGTTTAATCTGATTACACTGTAACACATCCATTTTGGCGTTTAACTGTAAGTTGACATAAAGATTAACATCTTCAAACAGTTTGTCAAATAATCCCAGAAGTATGTCTGCTTCAGCTGCATTTCTGGTCTTCAACCATCCCTGCTCAACATAAATCACTTTTAAATTTAATCATGTGTTATGAAGATTGTAGTCTTCAACAATCCATGTTCAATATAAATAACTATTAAATCTAATCATGTGTAATAAAGACTCATGGTAATGGATTCTTATTAAAAGTTCTTGGTTTCAAACTTAGCTGAGTAAAAAAACATAATAAGAATCCTTCCAACAAGATACAAATGATAAAATCCTTCACGCATCCTTAATACTAATGGTGGGAAAGTTGACAATGAAAGCACTATTTAATATAATTTATAGAATATAGTCAAACCTGTATATAAAGGTCTACCACAGGAAAGCATGTAAATTCATAATTAATCCTTTTTGTCTCTCATCTACAGGGGTATAGACATATTTGTCTCTGTTCCATAGCAAAAATTGTGACCATATCATTTCAAGTGTCTTCACATTTCAACATTTATTTCGTTTTCTGGTCGTATCAATGGCTGTCTTTAACCATGGTCGATGAAATGCTTGACACTTTTAAAAATAACCCCACTTGCAAGTGCATTGCTAATTTGGCAGTAGAAATATACTTTAAAATCTGCAAAGGGATAGGGCCCGAAAAAAATCCATAAGACATTTGTTTATGGTAGCCAGGTTTATAAAGTTATGTTCGCCAAATGGCCACCGACAGTGAATTTTAGGTTACCAGGCTACTGTTTTAGTTGTCTAAACTGAGAGCTGGGAATGATTATTTGGGCAATAGAATAACAAAATAATGTCCAATTCCTACTTAAAAGTAAACCATAGCACTTCAGCATTACCTCTGAGGTACTTCAATGTATCTAATAAATTATAGTTACAATGTTGCCATAGAACTTAAACAATAACTGCCTTAAAAGTATACCTGTAATATAGGCCTCCAATCTAAAGCAGATGAGCTCATGTAAACCATACCATTTCTAGAGACTGTAGCTGGTGATGCATTGTCAATGTTATGTACTTCAAAGACGATCTTACACTGAGGTGCCATTGGTATACGATCTCCATTAGCCAAAGTTAAAGTCTTATTGTCATCAAGTACAGAATTCAAGTTCTCAATCCAGATTGCATCTACAGGTCCATCTAATACAATCCAAACATTTTCTCCTATAGTGAAAGATATGTATAGTTATTGTAATTATAACTACTAGACTGAGCATGCCATAAAGGTTTTATTTAATTTAAAGCTTAATATATCAAATTATTCTCATTCACTATAATAGAACCAAAAATAATAGATTATGGACACCATTAGTCTCCATTGATTCCTCCTCTTCACTTATTTCTTCATGTCCTTGCCTCTTTATATCGTTTCAAATAAAATAAAACTCCCAAATTTATAGACGCATTAGCACTTTTGGGTCATGCAACAATCCCTTTTTAATTTTGATGTCAAATGTTTTAAATTGTGATGCAAATTTTGCGGGAACTTGTGAGGTTTTAAGTAATGGCAAACAAATTTCCATTAAAGGGTAAATGCATCTATTCTTCTTGAAGGATTCTACTTTCTGCCTCTAAAAACAAATCAATGTAGCATTTTTTGCCATTTAACAAATGCTTCTTAATTGTTTCACATGTTTAGTTCTTTCAGAGACAAAAACAACCTTTTTTAGCTTTAAGTGTTCTTCTCCACAAAGTTGAGAAAATGCCATCAGTCCAGTCATTTGTAGCTACATCTAAACGTCCAAACATCTGAGGTGCAGTAATAGCCTTTGGATTCATTCTCATTTCTCTGTGTGGAGCTCCACAATCTGCCATTGATTTCATCAGTACATAAATACAGCAGGACTTTCCTGCTCCACTTGGACCAAGGGTCATCATACCATGACGTACCCTCTGTGTTTCAAAAAGCTGAAATATATGAGATAATACATTGTATAATTTTGAAAAATTCACTGGCTCCTAATATATCTCCTGTGCTGCTTATCTGTTAAAATAATTGCCATAGTCTGGCTTAAAAATTTTCAAATTGAATATTGTCCTACATAAAATTACTCAATCTGGTTAGGTCTATATCATTCTTCAACATTTCACCAATTTTAAAAGACAAGTACACACCAATAGTTCAAGGGGTCTCCAAAAATACCACCCTCTTGTCCCACTCAAACATTTCTTTAAACTACTCTAGTCCTGAAGTGAAATAATTGGAGAATGTGTCCATGGGACACAGATGATGCCCCTGCTTGCATATAACGTTATAAAGGGACATAACTTTTGAACTGTAAAAGTGACGGCATGCAAATTCAAAATTTATCTGTGTTTTATTTATAAAGGGGCATAACTCTAGAACGGTAAAAGTGACACCAGCCAAATTTGACCTTGATCTGTGTTTTGTGGTAATAAGCATTGTGAATAAGTTTCTTAACATTTGGTTGAGGCAAAAAAAACTAAAGTTAGAGAACAGAAACTAATTTTGGGACGTATTTACGGACGGACAGAAAAGGGTAACACTTAAAGCAGGGGCATAAAAATATGACCCGAACCTATCAATTTTATTTTCAGCTAAAAAGAATTTATTGAAATACTTGTTAATTCATGCATCAAAATTTCTTCAGATTTTTCTCCTACATGTATGAAAATTTTACATAAACCTAATAAATCACAAGTTTCAACACGTCTGACTTGAACATTACAAAACCACTATAAACTTGACCATAGTAACTCTGAAATTGTTCATTCAAATTTCCATGTTATTGTGAGTCTAGAAGATTCATAAAATGGCATTAACACAACATACATTATAAAGAACAACAACTTTTATTTAATCAGCTGGAACTACCAAATATTGTAAGAAGAGTGTCCCCTGTCTAGTCCACAAAGTAGTGAGGTCTCACGAAAATACAACTAAAATGTAAATAATTTAAAAAGGCTTTAGGAATTACCACTTATGGATGAAGTCCAAGTACAACTTCAGTTTTTAACAATATGAATATCTTAAAATTTTTAGAGCTTGTGTTTTATTGGCAATTCTCAAAATAAGGCTTTTAAACAATATTAACCTGCACAAGTTTCAAATTCCATGGTGGATGGTTGATAAGCCCAGCAGCCTCAACTTGGTTTGCTATGGCAACTTGAAGATCAGCATAGGTAGCACTGTCAAGAATAATTCCAGGGAACAAATCTGCTATTAAACTCATGAACAATGGTTCATCTTCATCAACCTAAAATACAAGAAAATTAAAACATGTCTCTTTCCTTCCCAATACTCTCAGATGCCAGAATATTTTTTTATCAAAGCCTTGGCTCATATCAAAAGCGACAAAATGATGAAGATGTCACAAGCAAAAAAAATAATAATCACATGTTTTAAAATGTGTATCATGATCACTGAACAGTCAAACAAATTGACATGATTGTGTACATTTAAATTTATAGATCGGAAGGTGATTTGAGCCTCGTTAAGGGTTACAGGTAAATTTACCTAAATAAAAATTAAACAAACTTTAAATGCGAGTTATTTTCAGTTTCTTTATAAAAATCATTCGAGTATTATACAACATGGCTACGACACCTAAATGTAAAAGGAGAATTTTGGAAAATCATTCTGCTTCGCCTTCACCAAAACGGGCTAGAAAGGATTTAAGTTTAGACAAAAAGTTAAATTTGATTAAAGACTCAGACAAAATTCCAAAATTAACCCAAAAACAACTTGGTGAGAAGTATGGGATCAACAGAAAATTTTTAGAAAACCACACCAATCAAATCTTGATAATTTCATTGAACAAGTTTAACTCCTACCTGAAATTTATTGTAAATTATTTATCATGGTATGATGTGTTATATTAAATGTATTTCATCATATAATAGATATAGGAAGATGTGGTATGAGTGCCAATGAGACAACTCTCCATCCAAGTTACAATTTATAAAAGTAAACCATTATAGGTCAACCATACTTTTACATACAAGTCTCATAAATTAAACCGTCATACATATACATTCATTGTTGGGTTGCTGTTTCATTAATGTTAACCCCACATCTCCGTTTTATTTATCTTAATGAAAGATCAGACACTCCATTCCACTATGATTTAATTGTGTTAAGAATATTTTAACAGTGGCAGTGATAATAAATTAATAGTTGAATTAAGCTGTCATTTGTCTTCTAAAATTGAAACACTGTATCATTCTGGTTGCAAAGAAGCATCTCTTGGAATCCAGGTTTTATCAATATTTACTTCAAGCATTCTTGCAGACAATCTGACATATACATGAATCACATCACATTATGCTAAACAACCTCTAGATCTCCACTAAAGCTGGGAAGGATTGATAAGGATGGATTTAAGTATTTCTTTAGGATCTAATGTCTTAACTCTTCAAACAAGATCATGTCTGTACTTGGGACTGTGTATTCAAAAGAATGTGTTTGCGCCGAGTAATATCTGTCATGTACAGAACTTTGTCTATGGGAAGCAAATGAAACATGTGATGATATTAATTGGTGTTTTGAAATTACGACAGAAATGATGATAAAATACAGGATATAATATCAAAATTAATAGATGTTTTTATATATCTATGAAACAAAAGCAATGCGAGGTATGTGTAAAAGAGACAACAAACCAACAGTACAATAAAACCCAAAAGACACTTCAAGTTGAACATATGTTCTTCAACAGTAATGTCTTTACCATTTTCAACCCTAACATGGTTTTGACTATAAAAACAAAGAACTTTTCAATTGATAGATTTACTATTTGATCATTTTTGATGAATCTATATCATTGTTGTACAGTGGAACCTCGTTAAGTCAAAGTCAAAGGGACCTGATGAATGTATTCGACTTATCCAAGGTTTGACTTATCCGAGGTTGAGTGTGTTGTCATAAATTTGGAATGCATGAAATATGGTATGAAATTTGTGTAAACTAGATATTTTTAACAGTTTGTCTTTCTTCGATATGACAATACATGATTGTATATTCAATCTCCATATTTTTGGTCCATCATATAAATTAAATACGCAAGTACAGATACAAAACATTCACAAATAAAATCAATACGCAAATATTTACAACGGTCAGTCAATATAAATTATGGAATCACTCGCGGTAGAAAACTAGTTCTGAAAGATCTGTGATGAGGGTCGTCTGCTTTGCATTCAATTATTGTAAATTCATCATAATTGTCTTAATCTTTTTATTTATTGCAGTTAATGAATTTTAATTCAGATTCATTTAATCTTGGTTTAAATCATTTAAATTCGTTTCGTTTTATATCGGGTGAAATATGTTCAGCACCCTAAAGTTCCCCTTGGATGATCAACAAAGATGTTAATTACCAGTCACTATTTATAAACATGTCATTTTAACTGTTATACTAACAATATAAAAATAAGGAGATGTGGTATGATTGCCAATGAGACAACTATCCACCAAAGTTCAAATGAAGTGGAAGTATGTTTATACTGCTTTAATCTCGTATGAAAATGATAAGGTTACATAAGAAAAACATCTGATTTGAATTTTTATCTTTACGTCTGCATCTTTAGAAATCTTTTACTTTCGAAATTCAAGACATCAGGGTCAATTTACATTATTTTTACATCGACTGGACTATAAAATTTACTCGACTTAACCGAGAATTCGAATCCGACACATCAGAGGTAAATATGCATTGATCAAATGGGAACTTTACCAGGAATGAGAAATTACTTTGACTCATCCGAGTTTTCAACACAACCGAGTTGGACACAAAGAAGTTTGACTGTCTATGTTGCAGTACATGTAAAAATAATATTCTGCATGTAAATTGATCTTACTGAGAAAAAAATACTAAATGTATGCTTTCAAACTTTCAAATTAGATCTTTTTTCAACTAACCCCCAAAACATACTACTTAAGAATCATTTGTGAAAAATCAAGCATGGTACCAAAACATATTTTAATATTATCTGAATGCTTTTACTTTAAATTAGAACTTTGTGGGACACCATCAATAACTTCAACTTGACCTTAACATTAGAGACAAAACTCAATAAAACACTATACTTACAAGTTTAGACAGGTTCATGTCTCTCAATACTCTCATTACAATAGTATTTTCTGTTTCTGTAGGTCGAGCTCTTTTTTGAGCTCCAAGTGTTCTCAATACAGATAATATATTTCTCAAACCGAAGTCATAATGCACCTGTTAAATATTAAAAGTCCATGCACATGTTCTGGATAGAAACAGTCATAAGTTTTTAAATGCTATAGTAAAACTGTATTTGAAAATAAATGAAAAGTCATTATTATATATTTGTAACACTCAGAAACGTGTCCAATTGACGTCATAGTCACTGAACTCCAAAATATATATAGTTGATGAAGGACGCCAAAACGTTCTTCCTTGATTGTAATTTTTCAAAGGATGCTGTTTTGTTGTTGTAAAAAGTGGGCAGTAGGACAATAGCTCTTTAAAGGGCTTGGGTTCCACGATTTGAAGCAAAAAGGGCACAGAATGAAAAATAAAAAGTGCGGGTGATCAGGCAGCCAAATTTGAAAATTGCCAAGACAGAAAACTGTTATGAAATAGTTTTCTAGAATTTCTTTTTTTCATTTCAGTTATAACAAGTATGTTTTTCTACAAATATTGATTACTATTTTGTTTATTTATTAATCAAAATAAAGTTACCAATTTAAAATAGATTCAATTAACATTTTGGACCTCTATTAAACCATCTCTGCAAATTTATGAAGCCTCTATTTGATTTTACTTCTTTTACTTTGAAGTCAGCATCTTTTTTAAATCTTCGTGAATTGTGCCATGTTTTGGGGAGATATAATTTTGTGAACATGTTTAAGGGATTGGCCACATTTTGGGGGTTGGACACATATGAGAGTGTTACATATTTATTGTCTGAATGAATTTAATGCTTAAGAGTTAATGAACATTTTATTGGTCTTCATAAAAATAAATTTTCAAAGATGTTTTTACTTTGTTATCCTGTATGATATATTTCTAAACAATATGCTTTAGTTTTATTAACTAACCTGAAAACTGATTATTAGTGTTTTTATCTAATAAACAACCCAACGTGTTGGGATCGAATATTGCTATTGCTTAATTCTTAACGTCTAACCTGCTTTGAAAGCTGTTCTTCACATAGTTTGTAAAGAGTGTAAAATTTCTGGGCAAGAATGACATTTTCAATGAAACCACATGCAGCTAGTTTTACTCTCATAATAATCTGTCTGTCTGGCACCATCATGGATACGGTACGAAACTGTATTTTCAAGTTCTCTGGTAATTCCTGACGACCTGCATAACCAGGGTTCTAAAACAAAGCAATTTCATAATGATCAGAACATTTGTGAGTAACATAAAGTCCTTTTGAAAAAGTTCAATATGCCAGAGGCCGCAAAATAAATTGGAATTTCGTCAACTATTGTAAAGAACCATAAAACTGGGTTTTCAGCCTGCTACTGTTGTTGATAATTTCAATTAAAGAAATTATTTTATTTTGGAAATATAAAGAAACTTAAAATTGTTTATATAACTGTTATCTAACATACAAGATCAATTCAAAATTTAAATAACAATTTCAAATTTAAGTCATTCACAACATGTCTAAACAAAGGACTATGTACACCTTGAGATATGATATTGACACTTCTCCATTATAGAAGAAATTCGGTTGACCTCTAGATGTCTTATTTAGGACTATTCCATTAAAAAGAATGTACCAGGGTCGGACGGCAATTATAAAAAATCCCGTTGGTTGTTGATGTGTTGAAGTGTGTATGGCCAGTGGCCCTTGGTGTTTAGAGAAACTAAGTATTGTTGGTTGTTGGTCTTCTTTGACAGTCATTTTTCGTGACTGTCGGTTTCAATGTGTTATTTTCCGTTATTTATTATTATTTGTTTTTGCAAGGACTTATATAACCGATTGTTTTTTGTCTCCTGCTCTTATCGTGATATTTTGGAAAACATAACTGTTCCCGAGACTTACACAGCGGAAGGCGTAACCGTTGTATTCTACCTATGGTACCAGTTCCGGAAGTGCAAGAGTTACTTCCCTTTAATGACAAGCACATGGGGAACGATGTCAAATTCTCTTGAAAATTAAAGAACCTTAGTGAGCGCGCTCGCATACCCCACGTCCCCACATTGTCATTGGAGAAATAAAATAAGTGTAAGAAAAAAAAATTGTATCAGAAAAAAAAATTGTATCATAATTTCCTGTCAATATGCACATCTCCATAGTATGTCCTTATTATCTACACAGTTTCATGAAATTCTGTTGTGTGGTTTGAGAGGAGTTGGGATGACAAAAGGTTGCAGTAGTATATTGGGCAAATAAGTTCAAAGGGGCGTAACTCCTGGAAAAAAAATTGAATCGTAATTTCCTGTCGATATGCACATCTATGTAGTATGTCCTTATTATCTGAAAAGGTTTCATGAAATTCTGTTGTGTGGTTTGAGAGGAGTTGTGATGACAAAAGGTTGCAGTAGTATATTGGGCAAATAAGTTCAAAGGGGCGTAACTCCTGGAAAAAAAATTGAATCGTAATTTCCTGTCGATATGCACATCTACATAGTATGTCCTTATTATCTACACAGTTTCATGAAATTCTGTTGTGTGGTTTGAGAGAAGTTGCGATGACAAAAGGTTGCAGTAGTATATTGGGCAAATAAGTTCAAAGGGGCGTAACTCCTGGAAAAAAAATTGAATCGTAATTTCCTGTCGATATGCACATCTACATAGTATGTCCTTATTATCTGAAAAGGTTTCATGAAATTCTGTTGTGTGGTTTGAGAGGAGTTGCGATGACAAACTGTTGCAGTAGTACATTAAAGTAAATAAGTTCAAAGGGGCGTAACTCCTAGAAAAAGAATTGAATCGTAATTTCCTGTCGATATGCACAACTACATATTATGTCCTTTTTATCTAAAAAGGTTTCGTGAAATTCTGTTGTGTGGTTTGAGAGGAGTTGCGATGACAAGAAACAGGACTGACGGACTGACGGACAGACACTGGACGGACGGACGGACGGACAGACAACGGACGGACGGGTCAAAAACATTATACCCTCCGCAACTCGTTGCGTGGGGTATAATAATATTTGTAGGTTCAAATTAGCAGTGGTCCGAGGTTCGTGACCTTCCACTATTGCAATCGGACTTCGTTTGGTGACTAGCTAGGCCCGACGGACTTTCGATTTGAAAGAAAATAAAAATTTACTATGGCAACCTTTTTAACCATCAGTATGGTCATTTTAAAGCCATATTACTATTGAGATTGTACACTCTCCAGGGATTTTTCTAGCATTCCACAGGGTCCAAATACCGGACCCATTCCTATTGGCAATGTCAAATACCCTACGTTTTTCCCAATTTTCAATTTGGGACCAAAACTTCCAAACGATCTCAACATTTATTTTTATCTTTATTATTCATGACAGCGATGCTCAGTTTGTTCAACCGCTAGCTTTATACTGAAAATTGCCAACAAGTAATGTGTAAATACGAGTAAATCGTATCTTACTGACAAAAACAACATTGAAAAACAATGGATGCCATAAACCGGAAATGAAGTCGATTACAATACCGGATCAGATTCCGGGGTCGGATAAGGGTAATTCCGGGTTTGCCGATCAAATACAATAAAAAAAATAATAATTCCAGGCAGGTGACAAAATACATCTATGATGATGAAATATAAACACTAGAATTGAAAACCAAAAGATATATGGAAAAGAAAGAAAAAGCATGAAATATTTTATACAGAAACTCAAAATAACTTTTAGTTCACAAATTTTCATGTCAAAATCCGATGAAATGTGACAGTAATTTTCTTTATCATTAATAAATGTTGATATTACATGTAGATGTTTTTATAGAGTATACATATATCTACAATTCCAAGAGGTCATTTCTTCTCAATTTTGAACGGCCAGTAAAAATCTGGAAGTTTCTTACTTTATTTTTACAAAGGAACTAATATAATAGTGCAACTAGATATGATACATTTAAACAGCTTTGAATTTGAACTGTTACATTAATTATATACTCGGGTATGAATTGAACAATATAAAAAAAAAAGATACAAATAGCCCTTTATATCATAGTAATAACCAAACATTGTAGCTCCTTGACCCTGTCCACCCCCTCTAAATTGTCCAGCAACTATAATGTTTAAATAACAATTCCTTTGGTTGTGGTAAATTAGAATAAAATAAGTTAGATATATTCCAGTTGGTTCTTGTATTGTTATGAAACAACTTCCTGTTGGTTGGTGTTAAGATACATGGTACATTCCTCTTGGTCATGGGGGTACTTAAAAATTGCCTTCCGACCCTAGTACCTCCTTTTTAATGGAATAGCCCTTATATAAAAAAAAGGAAATATGGTATGATTGCCAATGAGACAACTATCCACCAAAGTTTAAATGAAGTAGATGTAAGCAATTATAGGCTACCATACAGCCTTCAACAATGAGAAAAATTCGTACTGTATAGTCGGCTATAAAAAGTATTATTGTTTTTCTTATATTGCTGTCTCATTGATGTGTACCCAAAACCTTCCTTTATTCATTCTAATAACATATGTTCAGCATTCACCTACCATTGTCAAGAATATACCAAATTCAGGGTTGAGTTCTACTATGTCACCATCAGTAAATACAAACTCTTTCTTCCTGTCCTTCTTGGCACTTAATACAATATAAATTTGCTGAGCAGCTACAGATAAAACGGGTAACTCAATTCTGTTAAATTCATCAAAACATCCCCACGAACCAGACTGAGCAAGTCCTGCAATATCAAATATACAAAACAGAATTTATCTGTGTTCTTTCAACAGAGGAATTGGCAGCTTGAAAATACATTGTACTTCAAATGATTGAAATAAAAAGTTATAAAAATATGAGGTTTTATGTAAATTCAGTCAAAAGGAGTGGTAAGGGCCGATTTTGGTCTCAAAATTCAAGTTCATTTGATGAAAGATTTTGGACACTTTTTAAAAACTTAAGTGTCTACCTCAGTCGATTCAATCAGTTTATGTGAAAGATTTGAACTGACTTAGTCATTAAAGACGCTCAAATTCAAGCTTAAATATGAAAAATCTATCAAATATGCCATAATATGTCACTTTTCAGATGGTTTTTGTTAAAAATGAAAGTGGCTGCATCCGTGTTCATTCTCAACCTTTATATATGTCATGTATTATCATCAAATACAACTTACGATTAAATATAAAGAATGAACACAAATGCGGCCACTTCCATTTCAGACAGAAACTGTCTAAAAATTAACCAAAATGCTAAAATTTCGAAGATTTCAGTAATCTAACATGACTTAATGATGCAAGTAGTCAAAAACAGCACATATTTATGTAACAGAAGTATTCTTCTTTCCAATAAATAGCTAAAAATTTACATTTTAACAATTTTGTAAAACTGCTATATTTTGGGGCCAAAAAAGGGTCTTACTGGGCCTACTCCTTTAATGAAGGTGCCAAATACACACAACAGTGAAACAATTTAATAATATGAAGAAGTATAACACCATAATCAAATTGAATCTATAAAATTAGAATATCATGTTTTGCCCAGCAACCTGAAAATGTCATAAAAAGGTCACACCTATATATGAAAGGAAACTCCATGTTGAAGACAAAACTTGTAAACTTAAATTTGAGATTTTATAGTAACTTAAAACTTATACAAAAAAATAAATGATGCATCGACCAGTGAATCTGTGTACATAATATCTTTGACAATAATCAATATTTATCGGCAAGTAATAAAGAAAAGGGAAGATATTGGAACATTTTCTCTCCTGAGTTGGAGATTGATCTCCCCCTTTTAAAATAGGAGTTAGGTTTTTAGAATAAGGTTTGCATAGTTTACACTAGTTGGATGTGTGAATACAATATCAGTTAGTCATAAGGCACAGATATAAATATGATTACCTTTGTAAATTCTGCCAAGTCCTCTAAAATCCATCTGATCAGAGCAGTTGAAGACAACAACATATTTCCCTAGAGCTTTACCCATGTCTTTAGTTGTCTCTGTTTTTCCTGTACCTGCGGGTCCAGCTGGAGCACCTCCCATTGACATTCCTAAAGCTTGTGCAAGGGTAATGTAACACCTAAATTAACAAAGGGTCAACTATAATATCTGAGCCAAATTATAAACAGTTGAAAATTAAGGAGTAACTCAAGAAACAAGATGTCTGTATCCTTACTTCAACTATATTTGTCTCATAACTCAAGAATACAAATCTGAAAATTGTCAACATTGAAAGGGAGATATTGTTTATTGTTAAAGCTTGTTATCATTAGATTGATTAATTGGTGTTTAACACCACTTTCAGCATTATTGTGCTATTTTGTGGCGTTCAGTTTTTATTGGTGGAGGAAGCCGAGTGCCCTAGAGAACCACGACCTTCAGTAGGAAAACTGACAATCCTAGTTAACTAAGATTTGAGTCCAGCACACCTGCCACATGCGGGATTCAAACTCACAACCTCAGTGTTGACAGGCTAGTGATACAGTAGTTTGACTAATTAGATCACTCTGCCACCGAGGCCACTTATATCATTAGGGGAACAGACTGTTTATATTTGGTAAAAATATTTCAAATAATAGCAAACACAATAAAGACATACATTATCACAATAAATTATACATCATAAAATATTTTTTGGTCAAAATGTTATTTTTTTTGTAAAAGAAAATAATTCCTATGTGTACCTGTCAGTAAGTGGTGTAATGACCAATCTGTCTGTACATCCTAGAAATTCATTCTGGTAAATAAAGTCTACATCAGTGATCGATACAATACACTGGTCTGTGTCTTCTTTGAAATAAAACCTTGCTTGTTTCAACCATTCA
The DNA here is from genome assembly GCF_021869535.1 of Mytilus californianus. Taxonomy (NCBI): domain Eukaryota; kingdom Metazoa; phylum Mollusca; class Bivalvia; order Mytilida; family Mytilidae; genus Mytilus; species Mytilus californianus. The sequence continues at coordinate 86,770,721 of NW_026262701.1, forward strand.
AAGTCAGTTGGCGATTTTATGTGCATTTTTGTCTGAAATGGTCATAGTAACAGAACAATAGTCACAATTTTAAATTCATATTTACATTTTACTTCATTACAAAGGACTGACAATTTCTTATACATAAACACAATATATAACAATGCACAACACATTTAAATTGTCAATGCAAGTTATAAAATAAAGTCTTCTATAATAAAAGTCACATTCTACATGAAATTAAATGAACATTTTAAAATAGGCCATCAACATAAGAATTGACATAAAAAAAATAAATCCTAACCAACAGTAGTCCCAAGTCTTTTGAAAATAAAAGAAGGACATATATTTGCTGACATAGCCAGCAGTCTAGTGTAATGTTTAGAGAATTTCATAACTCACCAAATCATCAAAGATATCCCTCTGATGTACATGAATTGTAACAAGGGTCTCATACTTAATTCTCTCAAACTTGGTGAGATCATGAGTAGTTTGATCAATCAGTTTGTTCAACATGTCAAGAAATCTCTGGTTAGTTGTTGGCATAATTTTCTTATCCCCTCTTGCATGCTGTAGAGCCAATTCTGCATCTCTTGTCCAGATCATTTGAATTCCCAGCAACCCAACCTACAATAAATTCATACAGATCAAACATTTATATTTACTTCAACCTATTATCAAAAGTTCACACATAATTATATGTAATTGGCCAAAGATCAACATAATATTAAAGGAAAACCTAGTGCATTTGTCTTTAATTGACCTTTGTTCCTACCTCAAAAACAGTGGCTTCATATGTTTAATACCAGATGGGTAACACTTACTGAAGAGAAAATCCTAAACAATCATAGGTATGTATGTTCTATGTTCCTTCATAATTTCAATTAACCCTTTCACCGATAGCTGCCCTGACAGAAGCTACTCTGAGACGATGGCTTCCCTGGCTACTATGACTCAAGTGGGAGATCTTCATAATAAATATCAACTAGAGGCTCTAAAGAGCCTGTGTCGCTCACCTTGGTCTATGTGCATATTAAACAAAGGACACAGATGGATTCATGACAAAATTGTGTTTTGGTGATGGTGATTTGTTTGTAGATCTTACTTTACTGAACATTCTTGCTGCTTACAATTATCTCTATCTATAATGAACTTGGCCCAGTTGTTACAGTGGAAAATATTTTGTAAAAATTTACAAAAATTTACAAAATTTATGAAAATTGTAAAAAATTGACTATAAAGGGCAATAACTTCTTAAGGGGTCAATTGACAATTTTGGTCATGTTGGCTTATTTGTAGATCTTACTTTGCTGTACCTTATTGCTGTTATAACCAAAAGCTGCAAAATTTTCTTAAAATTACCAATTCAGGGGCAGCAACCCAACAACATGTTGCTTGATTGGTCTGAAAATTTCAGGGCAGGTAGATCTTGACCTAATGATCATTTTATCCTCGTCAGATTTGCTCTAAATGCTTTGGTTTCAGAGATATGAGCCAAAAACTGCATTTTACCCTATGTACTATTTTTTAGCCATGTCGGCCATCTTGGTTCGCAAGCAGGGTCATCGGACACATTTTTTAAACTAGACACCCTAATGATGATTGTGGACAAGTTTGGTTAAATTTGTCTTAGTAGTTTCAGAGGAGAAGATTTTTGTAAAAGATTACAAAAATTTACGAAAAATGGTTAAAAATTGACTATAAAGGGCAATAACTCCTTAAGGGGTCAACTGACCATTTTGGTCATGACAACTTATTTGTAGATCTTACTTTGCTGAACATTATAGCTGTTTACAGTTTATCTCTATCTATAATAATATTCAAGATAATAACCAAAATCGGCAAAATTTCCTTAAAATTACCAATTCAGAGGCAGCAACCCAACAACGGGTTGTCCGATTCATCTGAAAATTTCAGGGCAGATAGATCTTAACCAGATTAACAATTTTACCCCCATGTCAGATTTGCTCTAAATGCTTTGGTTTCAGAGATATAAGCCAAAATCTACATTTTACCCCTATGTTCTATTTTTAGCCATGGCGGTCATCTTGGTTGGTTGGCCGGGTCACCGGACACATTTTTTAAACTAGATACCCCAATGATGATTGTGGCCAAGTTTGGTTAAATTTGGCCAAGTAGTTTCAGAGGAGAAGATTTTTGTAAAAGTTAACGGACGACGGACGCCAAGTGATGAGTAAAGCTCACTTGGCCCTTTGGGCCAAGTGAGCTTATAAAAACTTGTCTGTTGTTATTTTTGTTTTTATTTTACTCACTAACACCATGTACATAGTTTTGTTCATGTTTTGATAGTTTTTTCTTCATAAAAATTCAAAATTTGCAAATTTTCGGCATTATTTGAATGAAATTCTCAAAATTCAACCTTTTAACCCAAAATCGTAATTTTTTAACCCAAAATGGCAAAAGTTTGAAAAATTCAATGAGGCTGTACAAATTCCTTACATTGAACGATGTCCATTCCAAGTGTTTTTGTACATAAAACGGCATTTTATGTCAAACTAGAGGCTCTTAAGAGCCTGTGTCGCTCACCTTGGTCTATGTGCATATTAAAACACATGGATTCATGACAGAACTGTGTTTTGGTGATGGTGATGTGTTTGTAGATCTTACTTTACTGAACATTCTTGATGCTTACAATTATCTCTTTCTATAATGAACTTGGCCCAGTAGTTTCAGTGGAAATTATTTTGTAAAAATTTACAAAATTTATGAAAATTGTTAAAAATTGATTATAAAGGGCAATAACTCCTTAAGGGGTCAATTGACCATTTTGGTCATGTTGACTTATTTGTAGGTCTTACTTTGCTGTACATTATTGCTGTTTACAGTTTATCTCTATCTATAATAATATTCAAGATAATAACCAAAAGCTGAAAAAATTTCGAAAAATTACCAATTCAGGGGCAGCAACCTAACAACGGGTTGCCTGAATGGTCTGAAAATTTAAGGGCAGATAGATCTTGACCTAATGAACAATTTTCTTTTTTGAAAGATTTGCTCGAAATGCTTTAGGTTTAGATATATGAGCCAAAAACTGCATTTTACCCTATGTACTATTATTAGCCATGTCGGCCATCTTGGTTTGCGGGCGGGGTCATCAGACACAATTTTTAAACTACATACCCTAATGATGATTGTTTACAACTTTGGTTAAATTCATCTTAGTAGTTTCAGAGGAGAAGATTTTTGTAAAAGATAACAAAAATTTACGAAAAATTGTTAAAAATTGACTATAAAAGGGCAATAACTCCTTAAGGGGTCAACTGACTATTTTGGTCATGTTGACTTATTTGTTGAACTTACTTTGCTGAACATTATTGCTGTTTACAGTTTATCTCTATCTATAATAATATTCAAGATAATAACCAAATACGGCAAAATTTCCTTAAAATTACTAATTCAGAGGCAGCAACCTAACACAGGTTGTCCGATTCATCTGAAAATTTCAGGGCAAATAGATCTTGACCTGATAAACATTTTTACCCCATGTCAGATTTGCTCTCAATGCTTTGGTTTCAGAGATATAAGCCAAAAACTTCAATTTTCCCCTTATGTTTTTTTTTTAGCCATGGCGGCCATCTTGGTTGGTTGGCCGGGTCACCGGACACATTTTTAAAACTAGATACCCTAATGATGATTGTGGCCAAGTTTGGTTAAATTTGGCCCAGTAGTTTCAGAGGAGAAGATTTTTGTAAAAGTTTACGGACGACGGACGCAAAGTGATGAGAAAAGCTCACTTGACCTTTCAGGTCAGGTGAGCTAAAAAGTATACAAGTCTGACTTCAATTCTTCCATATTCTTTCAAAAAAAACGTTCCCTTATTTCAAATTCTCGTAAATTCCGTAAATTTCATCTGATTTAGACACGGTTTACAACAAACAGAAGCGCCATGTTTACACTTTTATCCGGGTATTCAAACAAAGAAAGATAACTCGTGTTTGCAACGTTTTGAGCAGGAAATGTAAAAGAGGTATTCTGATCTCGGTAAAACGGGACTCATCGTCAGCTGTCTGAAGTGTGAATCCCGGTAAACAAGGACTTGTCGGCGAAAGGATTAAAGATAAAGAACAGTATCTTCCTTCAATGTTTATAAGTGTTCTTTCAAATAACAATGTATTGCTCATGGTCTGCCAAATGAACCTCTTTCTGAAAGCTGATCTTAACTGTATTGTTAACCAAAAGATTAGTGGCAATCATGCCCTCCGCAGAAATATTTTGATATTTTTATCAAAATACCATAACACACATGTGACATCGTGGGTCCGTGATTGAATTAAAGTACCTACACCTTATTTTTAGACTGGATTTTTAGTATTCGTACTCTGATAAAGTCATGCTGATTATGAGGTGTAATTTTCTCTGCTTTCAAAATCTTTCTGTTTGAACCCATTGACCCCAAACTTGTAAATTATTGGTAATATTAATTATGTGGAAAACAAAAGGGCCCGGAATGGTGTAATTTTTAATCAACATCATTGTCCTATAATAGCTATATATAAAGTTGAATTCTTTGATTATGTCGTTTTTAAGTCATGCAAGCTAACAAATTGGAAAGTACCTACGCCTTATTTTTAGCCTGGATTTTTAGTATTCATATTGTCATCTGATAAAGTCATGCTGATTATAAGTTACAGTTTTCTCTGCTATCAAAATCTTTCTGTTTGAATTTCTTACTACATCCGGAAACTACATGTGACATATACTATTGGTATTGGTATCAGATTCAACACAGAGCTTATATCAGTTTCCAAAGATTTGGAAGCTGCATGATCTTTACAAGCTTTTTCAGGGGATTTTGAATGGCAGAAACATTGTTTGTATCAGATGGGTCAATATGCACAATTCATTTCAACCCGCTAAAAATGATAACATGTTTAATCCTTAATGTAGTGTAGTATTTCCCTTTAAATATAAAGAGTTATTCAGTTAAAAACTGTTCTGTCTACATTACAATATAAAAGAACTATGTTCTTCCATTTAGCATTGAAGAAGGTTGTGTAGTGTTACAAAAAAAAATCTTCTTGGAATCTTTTTTTTGCAAATTAACTAAAACAGCACCTATTCCTTGGATAAGTTTTTTCTGGAGCAAATGAAAACAAATATTTTAGTTGTTTATGTTACTGAAAAAGGTACTACAATACTAACCTGTGCTGGAAAACCATTTGTAAAACTTAATAGTTCAAATCCGTCGGCGTTTATGGTTCTGAATGCATCTCTAATCACACCATGTAATGATTTTTGCTGTTCTTGCAAAAGTTCTCCTAACCAAGACTCAACATTTCCTTTGGCCATAACTTCTTTTTCTAACTGAATATATAAATAAGGAATCTCTTTTGGCATATTATAGAAACCACTATAATATTTTCTACATTGTTAACAGTACTTTATCTTCATTAAAATAAATATAATATGTTGTTTTATTGTTAAGATTAACACCAAAAAACATAAAAAAACTTTTTTGTTGTTCTTTAAAACTTTTTACAAATATCTTAGAGAAATGAAAGCTTGAGAGCAAATACAATACAATTTCCAAAATAATTCAATTTCCATTCTTTTAAAAAACTTTGATCGGCACTGATTTTCCAACTTGTCCGAGACATTGCTCATATAAACCTATGATATAAGTTTTATAAGAATTGTACACGTGAGCGTACTAACAAGACCAGACCGAAAGACGCACAATATTTCTATGGCCCTCTAACGCGTCACGTAGGGGACAAAAATACAAACTGATTTAACCTTAACCTCAGTAAATGCTTTTCTATTTAAGCATGTGAGGTTTAATTGCAACTATGGAATTGTTGCCAATTTCAAAATGCCTTCCTTGGGTACATCATATGTTAATTAACAGCTGTTTCAGGTTCACAAGATGAGCTTGTCGTATGCATATTAAAATTGTTGCAAGAATAAAATGGATTATTGAAGAACGGCGCATTAAGGGGGATCATCACAATATATTTCCTCGGATAGAATTTTCTTATACTTTACTAAAATGTAGATTTTACCATGATTTTTTCAAAAATATAATAAAAAGTAGGGGTCCTCTTGCTATTTTTCAAGCTACAAGTCGTGCAAAATTCCCCAACTTTGCATAGATTATTCATGGAAAAAATACTTTTTTGTGAATAAAAAGAAATCTATGAGGTAGAATTTTGAAATAAAATATGAAGATAGGCTTTATAATATGCTTTAGGAAATAAAAGAAAAATGGTGTCACCAAACTTTTATTTCTTGTTATAAATAAAAAATAAAAATTTCATTAACATTCCTTATAAAATTTTACTTCAAGAGTTATATACCCTTATATGTCAAAGTTGAAAAACTGAATCGAACAAAAACAAATATTTGGTATTTGTTAAAACAAGACTTAATAATGCAATAAATCACTTCTTAATTTAAATAAACAGTCTTACACATTAATTGCCTATCAGTGTCTCAAAACTTGCAGATTTAAGCAAAGAACTATACAGATTGTGTACTGCTAGTTTACAATCCAAGATGGTAGTATACAGTTAATCTACCTTAAATCATAAGCCATTAAAATGGTCCTGCAGAAAAATTTACTCAAGAATTTCCTTAAACGTACAAAAATAGCCTTAAACTTGATGGTTCTAATAGTTCCCAATAAACTGACCTAATCACAAACTAATACATGTAAACTAAGCAAAAATCTCGATGTCAATAGACCATGACTGAGGAGGCGGGTCTAAATAATCTCCATGGAAATGGGATGTGCCAATGCTAATACAACTGCATACCAAATATCATTCACCTACTACTAGAGGTTCTCCATAAACTGACCTAATCACAAACTAATACATTGTAGACACTGCTGCCGCTGCCGCAAACAGCATACCTATCTATGTCTGGCTTTTTGAATCTGTCAAGGTGAGACAAAAATTGCCTTTAATCTGACAATTAAACTTTCTTTACTCTTGAATGACAAATTGCAAAATTATCAAAATCAATTGAAAGGGAGTTCTTCCTTCGATTCAAATATTCTCAAGCTTTAGCAGCTTGTGTAGACGGAGAGACAATGGTATACCATAATAGTCTTAGACAGGTATATAACAATGAAAATTTCTAAATATTTCATACATATATGGGTTTAAAAAATTCTAACAAAATCAAACTGCAATGTCTGCCAAAATATATGAAATTTTCAAAATATAGCCACATTATATAGAGTTCACTGATAAGATATGTTTTTAAGACAAATGATTATCTGGTCATGATGTCTAATTACAAAAAAACAAATGTTTTCATTAGTCGCCTTTTCTCAATGAAATATTACCATAATTCTTTCATTTTCTCTGGATAACACAGCAATCATTTTATCATAATCCTTCTCATGGAATTCTACTTCATTTACATTTTCAAAAATTCCAAGAAGATGTGCCTGAAATTTAGAATGATATTACTTTAGTTATGACCAATCTACAACCAACCGTATAGAATAACAATATATCTATATGAACTATGGTAATAAATGTAAGGTTTTCAAATACTCTTAGTTCCATTCTTTAATCAAGTTTATTCTAAATTAACACAAAGATTAAAAAAATTTAATGTCAAAGAATAAGGCAAAAGCTGAGAATCTATATCATAATTCCTTCCTTAAAATGGGTCAAAATACTAACACAACAACAAAATATACCTGGATTGTATGAGAGTCACTGGCTTGTCCTAAAATTTCCAGTAAAGAAGGGTCAGATATAAAGAAGAATCTTGGAAATACAAGTCTCTTCTTTTCCAGGTAGCTGAAAAAGACATTATACCTTAACAATAAACATAATGGTACCCCTCTTCTCTTCCTCCTCCCCACAAACTAAAAAAATATAATGTGTCCTTTTACATAATAAACCATTGCTTTACCTGACATATATTTGCAATTAGTTCTACAGTTAAGTCCGGAATGGTTTTTTCCCCAAGTTTAGAACTGTTTAATTTAGCTTTTATGACGAAATATACAGGTAGTTGAACATCTGTTTGTCAAATTCATAAGGTATCCTTGTCATATAGCTGTATGACCTTGTTTAAACACTAGAAAGTCCTCCATAGCTCCATATACTTACAATGGGGAGTTGTTATCCTAGTATTGTAGTTTCTGCAAATAAAAGTGTATATAAATTGATTTATCGTCATATTACGACCTAAATTACCCTGTCAGTGACTTCTGACATAGTTCTAGTTGTTCTAAGAGATGTGGTAGCAGCTGTCCAAGGGTTTCATCTCCTACACAACACTGTACTACATTGGTTACTTCATGAGCTCTTTGAATAATCTTCACCCAGGATTTGTCAATGTTCTGAAATCTTTTGGCTTCCTAGATATAACAAAATAAAAAGATTTCTCTACATTTCTTCAATAGGCTCTTATGTAAAATGAAGTCTTTCTCTTATGATCCTATTTGGATGTATGATGAGCATCGAGGTAAAAACATCCTGTCAGTATTTCAATAAGAAACTTCCTGTCACAGGGCTTTCAGACCAGTTTTGAATGTTTTACAATTTTTTTTTTTTTTTTAAATATAACACACATAATTATGTAAGTACATGAATGTCAAGGATACATCACATGTCACATTCAACTTCATTATCATCTCTTTATTTTTTAACAGAAACATTTTGGGAAAATTTACTTATGAAAATTACTTGAATTCAAAAATTTTATGACAGATGCAAAGAGATGGAAATACATTTTTTTATCCTCATTGGATTTCTAGTCTTGCAACAGACAATGTCACTAAAATTGATTTTATAAGTTGTTTTTTTTCAAAATTAGCTAGGGCTGTTCCATTAAAACATATGTGGTACCCAGAAAAGGCACTTTGAAAATAGGGAAACCATCTATAGACAAAGTGGCAATTTAAGAATTTCTCTTACTCTTTTACTGTACAAAAGCACCTATTCATGGATGAGGTTTCAAAATACATTCCCTGGGATGTACATTTTTATGGAATGTATTAGTTTTATTTACCTGTGGTAACTGTTTAGCTATGTCACCACCAACAAATACAGCTTCAAGATAGACCCATAGGTTCTGTACCACCAACCAGTTCTCCAATATATCAGTTGTATTGGATAGCTTAGCTACCCATTCTTGGATGGTCTTTTTAAATGGTGCATTGTATCTGAAATTGAAATCAATAGCTAACTTTTTTATGGACCAAAGACACAAATGGACAGATTGAAATACTTAGTTTGTAATGTGAAAGGTCATATAATATTAATGGTAGTGACAGAAGTATTTGAAAGCTTTAAAGACCATCTATCTTAATGTTAGCAAGGTAGATGAGATCTACCGATCTCTAAAAATTAGTTAAACTAATGAAAACTAGTCTCCCAAGTTATATAAGCTAAAAAAAAAGCTGCTTTTATATTGATGTTTACCCAACATCTCCTTCTATTATCAAATCTTCTTAAATAAATAAATTTCACCATCTAGAAAATCTGCAAAAATTCTGAACAAACTGCAAGTACTCTCAGATCTGTATTTTTTGTCTTATTTGTTGTTTGGGATCTATAAATACCCTGCCACCTCCAGTCTGTATTTTGGTTAATGTTTTTCAGCTTTGTATTTATCTGATGAGTTAAGCCCTTTTCCACGGATTTTTATAGTTTGTTCTTATGTTGTGCTGTAACACCACTGTCCCAGGTTAGGGGAGAGTTGAGTGCTCACAATCATTTTTAACCCTGCCACATTTTTATGTGCCTGTCAAAAGTCAGGAGCCTGTAGTTCAGTGGTTGTTGTTGATTCATGTCTGTCATATTTGTTTTTCGTAAATTGTTTGATTATAAATTAGGCCATTAGTTTTTCTCAATTGAATTGTTTCATATTTTTCATGTCAGGGCCTTTTACAGCCGACTATACGGTATGGGCTTTTCTCATTGTTGAAAGCTGTAAGGTTAGCTATAATTGCTTACATTCACTTTATTTGAACTTAGGTGGATAGTTGTCTCATTGGCAATCATACCACATCTCCATATTTTTATATTCAAATCTTTTATTTATAAACAAACATTTCTTAGCGTTTGAAGGCTCTGGGTGGCTCATGTGTCATGTGTAACAAAGTCAGAGTCAAGTGTTTGGGAACTTCAACATGTGAAGATAAGACTTGATCTATACCTGACCCACACAAGTTAAATGAAGCCTCTATTAATGGAAAGGTAAAGGGATAGCTATTTAAGAAAGAGCCTGGATTGCATAAGATAGTAAAAACAACTAACTATTTCCCTACCTATTACTTAATAGAGAACTCAAAATCATTAAACTGTCTTCCAGAAAAGTAATGATTTCTGCTGTTTCTCCACCTTTCAATAACAACTCCCCTCTAGTTTTAAAGTTAGCAAAGGACAGTGTACGACCATTCCAATCATTGACAACCTGTGATAACTTGGCCTCTATGTCTTTTTCTTTCACAGCTGAGATGCAAACATCCTGTAAGACATATTTAAATTTAATTACATGCTTACTACACTGTAAGTTTAATCTTTCTAAAAGACAACAAAATATGTGCCAGTTAAAAAAAAGAGATTTTTCTATCATGGATACAATTACATCAACTTTCGTTCAATCATTTTTATCATTATAGTACATCATTGTCAAAATTCTGAAAAAAACCTCAGCAATTTAATATATTTTATTTAAAAAATGGTAATAATAAAACTGTTAAATGTTATATAGGTTTACCTATATTATCATTGCAATTTTGACAAAATAATAATACGCTGTCAGTTTTCCCTTGTTAGAAATAGAAAAACAAATCCAGTCAATACCTCAATGTCTTCCTTATACTTGAGAAGAGGAGCTTTCATGATATCTCTTAACATGAAATTCTCCGAGTCTAGATCAAAAGTATGACCAGTAAGTTTAGCTATCCTTTCCCAATGTCTATCCTTCATGGCTTTATTAGCCATCAGTTCTAATAAAGGACAGGATTCACTAAAGTCATCTATCTTCTTCTTTAATTCAATGAAAGCTGGCCAATCCTTCAAAGCTTTAGGAAGCCTTCGACATCTATAGAAATGTTTTAATATATTGAAGTATTAGTACAAATTATGTGCTTATAAGTTAATTTCTATTCAAATTTAACAACTGGAATAAAATAATTTCCTCTGAAAGCACTTCTATGTTGGGGGTGTTCCATAAAAAATGAAAGAACCTTAGTGAGCGCGCTCACATACCCCACGTCCCCACATTGTCATTGGAGAAATAAAATAAGTGTAAGAAAAAAAAATTGTATCAAAAAAAAAAATTGAATCATAATTTCCTGTCAATATGCACATCTACGTAGTATGTCCTTATTATCTGAAAAGGTTTCATGAAATTCTGTTGTGTGGTTTGAGAGGAGTTGCGATGACAAACTGTTGCAGTAGTACATTAAAGTAAATAAGTTCAAAGGGGCGTAACTCATAGAAAAAGAATTGAAGCGTAATTTCTTGTTGATATGCACAACTACATAGTATGTCCTTATTATCTAAAAAGGTTTCGTGAAATTCTGTTGTGTGGTTTGAGAGGAGTTGCGATGACAAAAGGTTGCAGTAGTATATTGGGCAAATAAGTTCAAAGGGGCGTAACTCCTGGAAAAAAAAATTGAATCGTAATTTCCTGTCGATATGCACATCTACATAGTATGTCCTTATTATCTAAAAAGGTTTCGTGAAATTCTGTTGTGTGGTTTGAGAGGAGTTGCGATGACAAAAGGTTGCAGTAGTATATTGGGCAAATAAGTTCAAAGGGGCGTAACTCCTGGAAAAAAAAATTGAATCGTAATTTCCTGTCGATATGCACATCTACATAGTATGTCCTTATTATCTAAAAAGGTTTCGTGAAATTCTGTTGTGTGGTTTGAGAGGAGTTGCGATGACAAAAGGTTGCAGTAGTATATTGGGCAAATAAGTTCAAAGGGGCGTAACTCCTGGAAAAAAAAATTGAATCGTAATTTCCTGTCGATATGCACATCTACATAGTATGTCCTTATTATCTAAAAAGGTTTCGTGAAATTCTGTTGTGTGGTTTGAAGGAGTTGCGATGACAAGAAACAGGACTGACAGACAGACGGACGGACAGACGGGTCAAAAACATTATACCCTCCGCAACTCGTTGCGTGGGGTATAAAAACATAAATGTGTGAAAGTCTCTAATATTGCTTCTATGGGTAGAAACTCTATATTCAAAGAACCTTCCCTTGATACCATGTATGTTTTAAATGGAACAGCCCATAGTTAATGCTTGTCATATAATCAAAAAAGCTTTAGATTTTTGCAAATAATATGTTTTTAATGTTTTTATTCTTAACTGCATTACCTGAATTATTCACATTTGTCTTATTTTTGCTACATACCTGAGGGATATTCAAACTTAAAAGAACCAAGTGCTATAAAATAGTACTATAATGTCTTTTGGAATGAATAAATGATTAAAATCAAAGAATCAACATCAACCTTTTATAAACACAAAAAAGCTTGTGGGTAAAACAGAAAAAAAAGTTGTAATATATTAGTAACAGTTTACTGCATATATGAGGCCACAATTAAAAATATTTCAGTTTGCCCAAACCCCACCCATGATGACTGTGTGTGGGTAGGTAGGTAGGCAAATTCTTTTTTTTTTTTATCAGAATTTGCATGAAAATATTAAAACAGTATACAATCGACTCCACTTAATCGCATACCGCTTAATAGCATAATTTGGTTAATTGCATAATTTTCTCCTGCACAAAACCATTTCCCATTCATCTAATGTTAAATTATCCGGTTATATGCATAGCCTTAAAAGTGGCCTTTCGGTTAATTGCATAGAAAATAATTGCCGGCTAGATGTGCTTAGTTCAAACTGACGAGATTTTTTACCGGAAACGGCAATTTGGTAAGTATATTTTTCTTGAATGCATCATTATTTCATATTCACTTTTGTGTTATTAAAATAAAGTTTTAAAACAGTTTCTTTCGTGTTTATATGATCAAACTGATGATGGAGTTTTACTTTAAATAACCCTCGATGTGTACACAGGTGAAGTTTCCCATGTTCTATTTTAAGCCTCGAGGTCATAAAATGTCAAACAGGTAATTGTTGTAAAAACATGACCATTCTATCCCAAAAGGTGTTAATTATTGATTGAATTTTAAGCATTGTCCATAGATAACATTTGGGGTGAATTTTATAAACAATAACGCCTGCTAATTTACTTTGAAAGACCATCCAATGTGTACTCTCGCAATTCGGCTTGGGGTGATTTGCATTTATATTAAACATTACAGGGCATTTATATATGGTTGAAGAATTTGATTTGTCAATCTTTTATTTTTATTATTTTTGGAAAAGAGCATTCACTTCTAATTATTATATTTTCACACGTTCAACAATCGTGTCCAGCAAATAACCCATACAGGGCCCCTTTACTGCTTTGCATATACGAAACTAACGAGGTTAAAGAAACAGTGTTACATCACTGTGCAAGCGGTAAATACTGCATATCAAAGGCAGTTCATTACACATTTATTGTTAAAAATGATAATAAACTGTGTAGTATAGTTGAACAATTTATTTTAATCAAAGCGTAATGATGTACATTGTTCATACGGGTCATAGAAACAAATCTATTTTTAGAACAATTTGTTCTAATTTTGTATCCCAGGTAAAGGAATTTCACATGATTTACTTCTTTACGTTCGTTAAATCAGAAGATAAAAACCGAGTACATCGAATATCGATTAACTGCGTCTCTTACATGCTTTCTTTTAATCTTATTCACTTTCATTCGCAAAGACGAAAATTAAGTTTATATGATAACGGAGCGGACACGAAAAAAATTCTTCAAAAAAACGGCAAAAAAAGAATTTGAGTCGGTCGCGTTTGGGCAAACATACAATATTTTTATTTTGGCCTGATCATATCCAACTTCCAAAATATTATTTTTGTACTTGACCATCTGAAGACCTAGTTTGCTGTATGATACTTCAGTAGGTAACATGGAATGTCATGGCTCTTTTTTTTTCAGTGTTCATTTTGATTTTTATCTTCAGGTCATACTGCATTTTTAAGGTACACAAATGTAACAAAACACATGTTTTACCAAATGGTAAATATCATACCTGTTTTGCAGATCATTTAGTTCTGTATTAATTTTCTCTATGTCTACTTCTGTCCAAAGAATATCAAAATATCCATTAATAACAGTCATGACAGTACTGTACAGACCATACAACTTCTGTAACAATCCAAGCTCTTTCTTTATCTTCATTAATGTAGGATAATCTGTCACAGGTAAACCAAACAGCTGTTCTCCAGCAGAATAAATACCATACTTGTTATACAACTCGTCAAACTGACTCTGAAAATATAAATTGAAGACCATTGCTATTCTTATTTTCTTTGATATTTCTTTAAACTCCTCTAAAAAAATTTCAAGAAAAAGTATGAATAAAATGCTTCGCTGAGCGCAGCTGGATACGACCGCAGAGGTCCAACCCTGAACAGTTGGGGCAAAAATGGACACAATATTCGCACTTGATACAGGCCTGAATTTGGATTGTAATTAAATATTTGACACATAATAGGTTTCTGACACCGAATAACTGTAGTCAAAGAACTTAGAATTGGTTATATGATTTGAATTTCACCTCCCCCCCCCCCCCCCCCCTTTCCAAAAAAAAAAAATTCTTTCCCTCAAGATATGGTCATAATCTCAATTCAAATTTCCAATGGAGTTTGCAACCATAATTACCAATTTAAATACATCATAAAAGTCTTAAAATAAAAAATGACATACATTATCATTGCTAAAATTAATATTCCTTTAATAGTAACTTCTGAGAATAAATTGACAGCTAATCACCTCAAGGCAATACAAAATTTCTTTATACATAATTTAAAAGCAGTGTAAGGGAGGTAATCCAAACATACACAACATTGTACTTTAAATGTGTTTGGATTACCTCCCTTACACTGCTTTTAAATTGTCCATTAACCAGGAAACCTTTGTTTTTCCCCCTTTTTTGCCCCTAATTCCTAAACAGTTTGAGCCATAACCCCCCAAAGTCAATCCTAACGATCCCTTTGTGGTATGGAACTTTGTGGTATAATTTCAGAGAGATTCATACACTGTTCCACATGTTATTGTCTGGAAACTAGAAAAATGCTTATTTGGGCCATTTTTTGGCCCCTAATTCCTAATTCCTTAACTGTTAAGACCAATCCCAACCTTCCTTTTGTGGTTATAAACCTTGTGTTTAAATTTCATAGATTTCTATTTACTTATACTAAAGTTATTGTCTGGAAACCAAATGTCTTCGGACGACGACGACAACGTGATACCAATATACGATTGCGGTCGAATAAAAATTAGAAAAAAACAGCTCCTCCAAGACTAGCATATGTATATATCATTTCCCAATAGTGAATACCTATGGAAAATCGTTGTTTTGGTAGATTTCTTGACTTATTCATTGACTCAAGCAAATGGATGTTTAAAGGTACAGTTTTTGTATCCAGTGCAGACAGAGTGTGGTCCAACTTTTATCCCTCTAGTGCTACGATTGGAAGAAAACCATTTCTGTCAAAAAAAGCCCAAAATCATTTTTTACAATTTTTGACTGAACTTGGCCCTCAAACCAGAGGTAGTTATTTCATGGCCCTCATTTTCATAAAACACTAAAACCCACAAAAAAATGTCATATTGTGCCAGATTCATATTTCTAAGTCTGATTTTTCTCCTTTACATCATGAAATTACGGAATAGCATACATCTTTTTTAGCTTAGACTTTATGCTTGAGTATATTTTGTGAAATGATAATGGACTAAAATAGAACACCATGGGAGGTAAAAAAAAAAAAAGCACCAAACATGTCAAAAGACAGTTAAGTTGCTTTCTCATTGACATCAACCCAACATATTTCTTTATTCAAATTAATGTTTAACTTGTTAATATACAACTACCAACCAAAAAATGGGTCAATATTATTAAGCAACAAACAAAATTTGTGTTTCATAAGGGCAAAAAATAGGTCAATATCAGCAAGCAACAAACAAAATTTGCATTTTATAAGGTTGAACAAAGGAAAGATAGTATGCCCCCAGTTACTTACTAGCGGGACATTAACATGGATTTATATAATGTGACCAACATAGCTCTGGTTGAATCTTTTCTTGTACTGATAAACAATGAGTGTCAATAGATCACTGAACCATGATATAATGTATTATTCACCTGAAAAACTTGGAGTCTATCATTTGCTTCATTTGGTGATATGCCTTCACACATTGGTCCATCCTAAAAAATGATAAAATTAGAATCTCTAACTGCTACAAATTATGACAATGAAAAGAAATATGTTTTCTTATCAGTCATATGAAACAAGTTTCTTGAAATTTGAATATATATTAAACTAAGTCTTGTATATACGTTTCTTTTATATTATTACGAATCTATAATGTATTATCGAAAATAATATTTCATTCAGTGATTGTTGATCTCAAGCTAATTAACTTTCTAGTTTGTTGCCGAAGTTTACCGGATCGTGACATTGATAAACAATAAAAACAGAGCATGTGGTAAACGTGACAAATGAGTGAATTGAAAGAGCCATGACATTATTTTTTATATTTTCCATGCGTTCCCATTAGTTGAATAAACTTTTTCCTTAACAATTGTTAAATGATTTGTTGTATTAAATTTGTTCATTTAAGAATCTGTTATTACTATTTAACTTCCAGAGCACGTTTGTTTACATTCTTTCATCACGGTTTTCCCCTCGCACTTGCGCTGGCTGAAGTTATAACGAGAGGTTTCAAAGTTAAGGTCACTGCATACGTGAAAAGATTAGCGAATTAGTGTCTGGGAAGTCAATAATTCAATATCGGTACATTTCTGAAGATTTTGACAATATAAAGGATTTTCTTTTTAAAAAAAGTTCACATTCACTTCTTTTTAGAGTAAAAACTTAGCCATTCAAGTATATAAAACATATTCAACTAATTTGAAGTTTCATATGACTTTAAATTTACATAGTGAATTGTGTGTTTGTGCTTTGGGTTCTAACAGTTGGATGAAAGCTGCTTACAATATTGAATCTCTTAAAAAAAAACCTTGTATAATCACATAAATAAAAGTAATTATAAACAATTCTAAATTTTGATACAGAAACATTAGTAAACAAAATGTCATCTTATACTTTTCTTGTTCTACCAGTATCTTTACCCTCTAAACCCTTTGAGCATAACTGGATAATAAAAATCATTTTTAACACTGTAAATATTCACGAGATATCTTATGAATAGTCTACTTACTGTATCATAATTTAAAGCAAAATCTTCTGCATCTTTGTGAAAGGTTTCTACTGATGTCAAAAGTTCACCCTTGAATCCAGGTTGTACTCTTACCAATTCATCTTGGACATGGTTCTAATAAATCATCAATAATCATCACTTTGATACGTCAAATTTAAATTAAGGTAGATCGGGTGTCTTTTTTTAAAAATATTTTACAAAGTATCATTCAATATACAACAAATTGTCTAAAACTTGAAATTTAAAGATTAATCAATCAAAAAATTAAGTGTCGTATAGTATATATGAATTTTTCAGAAGAAATCCTTTTAAAATCAAGGGCAGATAATTATACTGAATTTGATAGGACAATATGTGTTTTTTTGGAATTTTTAAGAAATTAAGGCACGTGACCCCATATCTTTATTTGACATAACTTTTACTCATAACCTAGATTGATTACAAGATAGCTTTGAGATTAAGCCCCATCTCTATAACCTTGTTTACAAGTCCCATATTAGTGTAAGCTATTAATGTGTGATCATTAGTATGTAGTCTATAAATAATTGTCATTTTGGCTAAAGCAAAACAAATGTACCAAACAAAAATATTCTTTATTATTCATCAATAAGAATAACTGACTTAACTGTGACATTTGCAAGCACTGACCTCAGGTCTGCAACGGTAAAGTAAATTTCTGACATTTTTATTCAAGTGAAGAAATCAAACTGTGTTCAAATCACAATTAGTTAACTCAAACTAACCATAATTTAATTTGAAAATGTATTCCAGAAAAAGACTCAAAGCCCATGAAAACTTTTGAGGTGTTTAAGAAATATCCAATAGATCTTTTCCCAAAAATTCTTACAATCAAATTAATTGTGTTATTCTAATTTGTTCATGACTTGTTGTTGAGGATGATGGATTAGTGTTTTGTGTCCAGTGGCAAATATTACATGCATACCAGGACAATAATATCTTAATATGAACCGACAACCTTAGCCGAAATTTATAGTGGGTCCTTAGGTAACAGTGGACAGGAAGACATATCACCTAGTAGTGATGTTCCATTATAGATTATAATAAAAATTTATTGATTATTGAAAATTTGGTTTTATACTATTATAAATTTCAATAATCCACAAAAGTAAAAATCAAGTTATTAAATTTTTTATTTTATATCAAGCTATCAATTATGAAGTCTTTTTGTTCATTAGTACATGAGAACAAGGTTTATGCAATATAGACCCACTCTTAGAGTGGGGGTATAATATTTCTTTTTTGTGGACTGTCCATTTGAGATTTTTATATGTGCTGACTTTGATATGTTTTTCCTTCTTTGTGCCTTTTGTCGATGATTGTTTTGTTAACATGAAGTAAAATGAAGGTTTTATGGTTGATTTGATATCTCAAAAATAAGAAAATTAATGTCATTAGCAAGTAGACTTACAGCACTCCTCATTAACTTCTGGAATGAATATCTCAAGGAATCCACTCGATCATTTTCTTCCTTGGGTACAGTAACTTCAAAATCATTCAAAATAGCATAGGACTCCTAAAAGAAATGAAAGAAGAAACAAGTGACACTACTGATTTTAAGATATATTTACAATGAAATCAATCTAAATAAGTCACTTTCTCTTCAGCTATATCAATGGTAAAAAACTCGTCAGAAGTTACTAATTTAAAGAGTTTAAAGCTTAGCTGACTGAAATTACCCTACTGGTAAGAGATACATTTTTTTCAATCAATGACCTACTTCTCTTGGAGAATCAAAATGGAACAAATATTAATAAGAGAAAAAGAGCTATTGTTTCCCTTGTCTGTTCACAACTTTAGTGTAATTTCTGAACAATATGTACTGTGAGTTTTTGTTCACTAATGTCACCCTAGCTATGGACGTAAATAACATCACAAAATTCTATTTTTTAAGGTTACTTGCCTCCTTGACATATAATGATCTGACATCATATATGTACACAGAAATAATGATATTGATAGAAATAATACTTCATTACGTTTTAGCAAAGGTTGACATAAACCCTTTCACAAGGTTTGATCCCTATATTGTTGCATATTTTAGCTTAGTAGCTATAAATTAGACTTGATCTCAATTTACAATTGAGCATGGTTTCCAAAATTGCATCAATACCAACATATAATTTACCTCTATAGGACCAAGTGACATGTCCAAATGTATTTGATTATTTCTAATGTCTGCTAAAGCTCCCATTGACTCTCTGACATCCTGAAGGTCTCTGATTGGACGAGCTAATCGTTTACTGTAATCATCAACAAAGGACAACACCTCGTCCATTTTATTTCTAAATTTGTTGTTCAATTCTTTCCCAAATAACAGCTTCCATGCCTTGATTTCAACTCTCAAAGCCAGTTTCAATTTTTCTGAAAGCAAATTATTTAACATTTCACCAAGTGCTTTTTTCACTCATAATGAACCATATTATTCTATTTTAGAAAGACAGGATGAAGTTTTTTTTTTTTTTTTTTTGATATTTTAAAAAAATAATGTTACTGAATAAGAATTACTTTAACCCTCAATGTGCCCCCTTTTTTACACCTTATATCCATTTGAACATACAGGTCAAAGACAGAGATGACCACTCTTTGTAAAGGACAATATGACAAATCCTTACAATCAACATTAATAAGAGAGAGGTACACAACAGAATTTATAAAAAAAATTCAATATAACTCTTGTATAAGACTGAATAACACTGCAAACACTAAATCACTTTAAGGTTAATGACCCATTCTGTAGGCCAGTGCATTACGAAATATTCAAAGTGCTATAATATCAAACCAGTAAAAATACAGAAGAAAAGTGACCTGACATTTTGTACATATACTAAAGGGAAACGTTGTTCATAGCAATACTGTTAAATATTTCATTGCATTTAATATAAAATGGGGATTTGGTGGCAAATAAAGCCAAAATTTTTGCAAAAACCCACAGACTTTATGACAGAGATTTTCGTTATAAAATTGTAAGCAGATTACTCACTTGTTTGTCCATGATGTGCTAGCAATTATTGCCTACAAAAAGTCCTAAACATCCTTTACAATCCAAAAAAACCTCGCCTTTTGTTATTTTAATAGTAAAATGCAAATGTTGAAATTAAAATAGCATTACCTTAACATATGTAAGTTATGCAAAAATATTCAAAGTCAATGAACCATGACTGAAAGAACAGGGTCTCAAACAATCTCCATGGCAATAAAATGTGCCAATGCTAATACAACTGCCTACTAAATTTCTTTGACCTACCACTAGTAGTTTCCCAGAAACGAGCCTAATTACAAACTAATACATTGTTAACTATACTGACAACGCTGCTTTTGGTAACAGTATACCTATGTCTCGCTTTTTTAATCAATCAAAGTGAGACAAATACAAGAAGATGTGGTATGATTGCCAATGAAACAACTCTCAACCAGAGACCAAATGAGGTAGAGGTCACAGTATGACCTTTAACAAGGCGCAAAATAAATACTGCATAGTAAGCTATAAAGGGTCCAGTAATGACAAATGTAAAACAATTCAATTGAGAAATAAAAATGAGAATGGAAACGGGGAATGTGTCAAAGAAACAACAACTCAACCAAAACAACCTGACCAAAGAGCAGAAAACAGCCCAAGGCCACCAATGGGTCTTCAAAACAGCGAGAAAATCCCGCACCAGGAGGCGGGCTTCAGCTGGCCCCTAAACAAAAATGTGTACTAGTTCATAGACAATGGACGTCACACTAAACTCCTAAACATATAAATGAACTGAAATTAAAAATAACATAAAAGCTAACAATGGCCAGAGGTTCCTGACTTGGGACAGATGCAAAAATGAGAAAACTTGTTTGTATCAAAAAGTACCTTAAAAGGACATTTTACTTTCTGCTACGGGTAATATGTCATCAAGTTACCTGTAATTAGTTCAATAGGACCAACAACTTCTGATGCTTGTATGTCATCTATGTTGTCTTCTAATTTAGTGAACATGGCTACTTTAGCTTTATATTCTGATAAAATTGGATCCGTTGAAATAAACTCCTAAAAAATAATAATTTAATTATACTATGTCTATAACTGTAAACATCAGAAAAATAACATTGAGATTGAAGGAAACCATCTTGTGTTCCTCATCTTGTTTTAGCTTACCTTAATAATCCTCTTGATGTAATGACCAATCATGCAAAGAATCCTCATTTTACCCCAAGGTGTGGTTCCTTTATTAATCACGAGTAGTTAGCATCAACCAAGGAATTAAAACTTAAACATTTTTTTTCATTTAGAGATTTTAACTTTATTCTTTATACATATTTGAGGAGTAATGAACAGTCAAAAAGTCTGAATTATCTCCAAGCAATTCTTAAGATAAAAAGCAGACACATTTAATGAACTTCGAAGCAGCTATAATTATTAAAGGATATAATATAATATTCTCCCTGTATCAACACTGACTGGTTAACAGGTTGACAAGTAGGTGCAAAATGCTAAAAGTTAAGATTGTCCTCTTTTCACCAATAATGGTTTATAACTATTTGGTTGAAACAGAGACAATTTAGAAAAATATGTCCAATTTTTGGAGCAATCAATGAAGACATTTCACACAGCTGTTATATTTAGCTTAGATTTTCCTATGGTGAACAACCCTTATGTGGGTATTTTTTTATTTTAATTGAAAGGAATAAGGATCAATTAAATGATAAACACAATTTCTGTATTTAACTTCAGCTGCATCATAAACATGTATAATTAATTCATAACAAATTTCAAAGGCAAGTTAGACACAAAGTGAACTGGTAAATGAGGTTATACAGGTATGTGTAACTTAAGATTTTTTTCTTTTCTGTCCAGGAAAGGTTGTAAAACAAAATTGATTTTTGAAGAAAATGTTTTGGGGTACAAATTATAGTTTGTATGGGCATTATAACTTTATTGACAGTGAACTACTTACTGTGACAGCTTCTTGTCTGTCCTTTTCCCATAAAAAGGAATAGTCAGAATATCTCTGCAAGGATTCCAAAACATCTGATTTTAATGTACTGATGGCAGAAGACATCATCATTACATATTTTGATACATCTTTATTCTCAGCAATGATTTTGTAGAAATTTTTCTTGCCAAGAGGAGGTGCTTTCAATAAAGCACCAACATCTGAAATATAGTTAACATATGTTAATAAACAGAAAATACATTGTAATTAAAATTAAATATAATTGAAGAAAGCACTTTTGTTATATGTAAATCTGATTTGTAATATGGATAATAGACAGTTTATTCTTGAGATTCTTGACACCTTTTACACAATATGTAATTAAAATATTATCTACAAAACTTATTGTATAATGATGAATTCCCTAATGAAATTAAGTGTCTGTTACATCTTATTCATATAAAACTATCTAAATTCTGAAATAAACATCCACATAATCTATTTGGTTCTTTTCAACACAAATTGATTATTGTTTGCTTAACTTCCAGTGGCAAATAAGTCATGCCTATTCAGGATAAAAAAAGCCCACACAGATATTTTCAAAATACATCATTTGTGAAAGGATATTATCTTGATACTACAGTATACCTATTTCTGTGACATTTAATGATCTACTAGTGCCTGTGTCAGAGTTTTGGTCTTCTCTGTCCTGTCCCCACTGATAAACTCCTTTACTGATATCAAGGGCCCGCTGTGTGGCTTTATTTAATGATTGCTGAATATCATCCAATCCTGGTTGCATTACCTATTACAATTATAATCTTTTAAAAAAACATGAATTCCAATAATTTCGCATGCAAACCTATTAAGTTTATTAAGCATGGGTTTCAAAAACATAGTCAAATATTTCCTACAATGAATTTCTTTTGACTTATTAATACTACAGTATTGTGTAAGGGTTTACATATATGAACAGTTCCTTTTTTGTCGATCCTGCGACATTTATGTCGTGAAAGCGAGACATAGCGATTCTAGATTCCGTCGTTGGCATTGTCAACATTTAGGTTCAGTCTGTGGTTAAAGTTTATTTTAGACATCAATAACTGTCAACCCTTCATGGCATTTTATGAAATTTGGACAGAAGCTTGTTTATTATCAAAATACAGCATCCAGAGCAAAATTTTGAAAATATTTATTTTCATTTTTCTGTATTTTAATGATAAATGGACTTAGTTTTTTTACACAGTTCAGTTCAGAAGTAGATACAGTCTGCGGTTAAAGTTTGTTACACATCAATTACTTTGTCAAACCGTCAGGAAATTTTATGAAAATTTGGCAGAAGCTTTTTTATGATTAAGAGATAATGTCTGAAGCAAACTTTTGAAAATAATATTTTTTTTTTCAATATTTTCCTGATAGATGGACTTAGTTTTTTACAGTTAACATTTACAGAAGTTTGGGATTAAATTTTGTTGACATGATAAATTTGTAAACCTTCATGGATTGTTATGAAACTTGGACAGAAGCTAATCTTCAAGACCAAGAAATAGCATCTAGAGAAAAAGTTTTATTTTTTTTTAAATTCTGTATTTTACTGATAAATGGACTCACTTTTGTAGGTCAACATCACACCTTTACACTGACAGCAGCAATCGTAGGTGAGACTCAGGGTTCCATGGAACCCCTTACAAATTTTCTAATATAGTAATAACTTGCAGGGATTATTTTGACTACATATAAATTAACAAATTCATTAGAATATATGGGTCTGGAACATCATACCCTATTTTCAAACAGTTCTTCCTACAACTAATAAAAAAGAAACAGAAACAAAATAACTGAACAAAATCATCTATGATCTTATATTTGCACTCTGTGTAATTCCAGTTTTATTATATACAGCACCAAGAAATTGCAAACAGTACCAACATCTGTCAGTATGTATGAGTGTAATAAACTACTATTCAATACAAACATGCAGTAGGAATGTTTAAGTTGTTTCTATTGATTGACACCAATTTTTCATAGTGCCATCCCAGGGTATCATGTTCAGGGTGTATCAAAATGGAACAATAATCTTTAACATTACTGTTATGTTATTTGGAGATGAATTATATGATGTTCTTTCCTATACTTAATATGGAATATTTTGAATTGTTATCAAGTAAACAGAAAATTTTAGAACTCATTTCCCTCTGAATAGAACAAGGCTTAAAAGATTTAAGTTTTAATCTTTAATGTGCTGCTGCTTAAATAGTAAGAATATGTCAATATATAAAGAATTAACATTCAGTTAATTTACATACAAATATACAATGATTCATAAAAATATGAAACTGATTTCAGTAAACTTGACTTAGATTGATTGATTGTTGACGTCTTGGAAATGGTTCTTCAAATTATATGGTTTATTCAATCCTTCTTTTCAAAAATATCTGGGCATTCAGACAATTATAACCTTATATCATATAACCTAGTACCTACCACATTTGGAATACAAAGTGTTATGTCAGCAACAAAGAATGGGACTCTACTGCCATTCCATCCTCCGACACTCTCATCAAAATGTAAACCACCACCCCTTCTTCCACTAAAACAAAAAAATGTTATGAACACATATATAAAATGAAGAAATAATAATTGCAGTATTATACCAAAATGGTTTTATTCTAAAAATACAAATAGTTTGTATATGCTTAGGATTAGGACTGTAGGAGACAAGAATTACTAACATATGTCAGACAGACATATACTTTCCAACTAACCCACATTCAAACATATGTCTAATGAATTTTTACTCCTCATAACTAAAATGTCATATTTAAACGGATAGTAGCTACGATTTTCATTAAAATTATTTTTCTAATCTATATGCCGGATTTTGTACAAAAGGTTTATTTAGAATGAATAAAACCATCACTGTTTACTTTCCAATTAGCATTTAGAAGCTTTTTAACGTTTTACACCTGAATTTTAATTTTTGTCTGTAGACAAAAATTCGATGTTAAGCCAACCCTTATTCATATGACCTATGTTGGCCTTAACTCTGCAGTTCACAATGCACAATCGCAAGTTGTCCCTCGAAGGGAAAATGTCGAACAGAGGAATATTATCGCGGAAATGGAATGTGTGTTTACAGTTTCTGCGAGAAAAAGAAACAGTAAAGAGGTGCAGACAAGTTATTGTAAATTGAAAATAAATTACGGCGATGAGATCGGTCATTAGAATCATTTACAAACACCCGACACACAGATAAAGTCATTATATAAGCAGTCGACATTACGACGGTTTGCGAAATGTAAAAAATATTTCTGAACTTTTCGAATCCAGATCACATGAAAATAAATCGCGACGTGTTCAAATCATTATTGTCCAAAATATCTTTATAAATTTAAGAGCAGTGATCTCACAACTTAAAAGACATTAAAAATCAACTTCTTACAATTTAATATTATTCTTCCGGTGTACCCTGCATGAAGGCCCCAATTCAATTCACAAACACGTGTATACGTTATCGGCATAGTTTTGTCATACAAATATAAAACAAGTGTATAATATCGCCATTGTTGGAGAACCTTGGGTTCAAATAATATGCAGGCATTTGGTATATTTTGTTGTTTACATAATTTGATAAATGGTTTTCAAATATGTACGTTTAATCTAAAGAAATTGTCGAATACGTAAGGAAACAAAAGCACATGTTCATATTTATTTATAT
Organism: Mytilus californianus; assembly: GCF_021869535.1. Taxonomy (NCBI): domain Eukaryota; kingdom Metazoa; phylum Mollusca; class Bivalvia; order Mytilida; family Mytilidae; genus Mytilus; species Mytilus californianus. The sequence continues at coordinate 86,796,654 of NW_026262701.1, forward strand.
CTTGGTCATCTCACTCGCTGTGTCGGCAAAGTTCGGGAAGTAAACCCAAATGCATAATTAATGAGATGAAAAGGCACGCTACACGATATTAATTATCAATTATTAACACTTCTGTACTTTATATAAACATTCCACCGATCTTATTGTTAATTCAAAGTACATATCTTTGATTTTAGCAGCTTTAAAACTTGGTCATAATTTTGTCAACATAGTAGCTACTATCCCTTTAATAAAATCAATGTCAATACTGAAAAGCTGTTAAGTATCAAAAGTACCAAAATATGAACACTAATACTAAATGTTTTAAATTTCAAAATTGTGTCATGTGCAGCATGCAAAATTTTATGTGCCTGACACATGTTTAAATTAATGACTAGTTTCTACCTGGAAAAGAAGCGTCTCCTCATTGTATCTAAGGAATGTCTGGTAGCTTTTAGAAGAGATTCTACTAGTCTATTGTTAAAGAAATCTTTCAGTTCATCACAAGCTTCCAGTATTGACTGTTCTTCTGTAGTGTCATGGTCCTCTGAATTCTCATGCTCTGAAGTTGATTCATTATCAAATCCTAAAATTTGAAGCAAATACTCAGCTTTGACTACAAAGTTTACATTGCTGCTATGATACTATCTGAGATGTTAAACTAAAATAAAATAAATGGAGCTATCATTAAGAATGCTCTTTTTTGATTGAAAATGTCACTTTCTTAGAAATGTCAGTATAACAAAGTTAAAATATATATCTTAGTTCATGTAGTAAGTTTAAAATATAAAAAGATGCTATCTTCCATAATCCAAATGCATGGGGGGATAGGGGGACACTGACCACCCATGAAATAATTTTTTTTATTTTACTTCTAATTCTTTATTCTTCTAATGCAAATGTAACCACCAGTATTTTATTAACTTGAGTGCCTCCCATCCATTTCAGGTATTGTCTCTATATGAAGTAAATTGTGTGACATTTGGGGTAAATAGTCCATATTCACATTTCAATTGTACACAGGCAATATTATAATAAATATGTTGACATAAAAATATGATAAGCACTAGGGACTGTTAAAATCAATATACTCCAAAAATTGTTACTTTGACAGTTATATTTGTTTTTATGTAAAGTTTAATTTCTACCTTCTGATGTTTGTCCTGACTGTATAGAATTTTGATCCATTTGAGCTCTTTGAAGAAATATACGAATTAGTTCTTTCACTGCATCTTCTATTACCTGGCTCATTTTGTTGATTTCAGATGTCATAGCTCCACAATACACCTTAATAACAAACAGATGAAACAATACAATAGTTTATAACAGTTTCAATCACATTTTGTTGGTATCATAGGGATAAAAGTAACAGTGGATGGTTAACAAAATTTATTTCACTGTGCACTGATTCTATCAGTGCAGTACTGTCAATTCCCCTTCGATAATTCCTGTTCAACAAATTGGGGCTGTTTCAGAAAAAAAATAGAAAAGTGTAATAAGCAGAAAGGGGGGGGGGGGGTCCAAGTCCACAAGCCACAGAGAAGACCCAAAATCAACGGGTATGAACTCTGGCCAATTTCAGGTTGATTCATTTAATAAAGTTACAAGACACCATAACTATATGTCTCACAAATTTATCAGTGGTACTACTATCTTGAGTATCATCATAGAGTCTTCATCGCTTGAGATAACTTCTGTAACAATTGTACCATTTTGGAGACCAAACAGCAATCTTAATCTTTCAAATGATTTCATAAATCGTTGATAAATAAAAACTTTAAATAACCTGATGTTAAAATAAACTAAAGGTTGGACATCTTTGGGCCAGGAAAGGAAAACAAATAAGGATTTCATTTAAAGTCGTAAACTGAGCATTCGACACCCAACAGCAAAATTTAGGGTGAAAAATCATAATTAATCTGCTAATATGGTAATGGTTGGCAGGTCTGTTTATGTGGGTTGTTACTATCCATGGTCGTCCAAAAGTGGCAAACTGTTTTTGGTCTAACTTGAGGAAATGTGCAATTGTCAACACAGTCATATGGTCGGTAAAATATTTTTTTGCTTTTTGTCCAGAAATGGTCTTTCATGATTTGGCACAGCTTCATTGTAATTTTACTATGTATATATAAAAGGACACCTTCAGAAGAATTCATTATCTACTGAAGTGTTATAAAAGGCTGCATGTTCATGGAAAAACAATACCAGTAGCTATTTCAACTGCAAAATCTTAAATCTGTCTTTAGACAGCTAGTGAATACATGATTAATCCAGATACACTTGTACTGGTCCCACCCACCTCCTCATGGGTTTCTGAGAGAATTACATGTAATGAATGTGTGTATGTGATATGCATCCAGCAGGCAAAGGCTATACTCTGGTCCATGCCCATAACACAATTGGATGTAAGACCAGACCCTGAAGAGCTCATGTTTACTGAAGCCAAACAGAATCTCGTACCTTAACCGTTATGCACAGGCTGGACCAGATAAACAAATATAAGTTGAAATGAGACAAAATACTGGTTTGGGCAAACTAACCACAGTTTTATTAATTTCTTTCATTATATAATAAACAATGCCAATGAACAATGAAAGAATCATAAAAAGTTAATTGTTTCGCAAATATCAATTCACTGATAAGTCTGTGGTACTCCATACAAGAAGCTAAAGGCAAACAACTGTGGTTATCAATATGACAATGGAAACTAAACTATCAATACACAAATAAAAAAAAAAAAACAAAAACAAAAACAAAATCTACAAATAGGTGCCACATATAATGAAAACATATAGTCATGAAAAACGAAATCAACATACATACAAGTATTGCGAGGGATGTGGCGGGTGGGAGTAAAATTGAATTGTAACTGGAATATGAAAAGCAGCCTGCATACGCTTTGCAAATTCAAAAGTGATCAAGAGCGCGCTTGTGGTAAAACAAAGACTGCAATTAACAATCTGATTGGACAATTTTAAAGACTCAAGAACAATGATTGGCTAGCATCCTAGATACCAATCATACCAATTAGTAAAAGATTAGGGCTGCAGAAATTATGATTTCAATCATGATTGGATAAAGGGAACTTCCTGGAGACGGTAATTAAATAAGTAAGCAAAATGCTATATCCAAGTTCCCTCTGTATTAATACTTAATTTAATGAAAATATCACATTAATCCAGATACACTTGTACTGGTCCCACCCACCTCCTCATGGGTTTCTGAGAGAATTACATGTAATGAATGTGTGTATGTGATATGCATCCAGCAGGCAAAGGCTATACTCTGGTCCATGCCCATAACACAATTGGATGTAAGACCAGACCCTGAAGAGCTCATGTTTACTGAAGCCAAACAGAATCTCGTACCTTAACCGTTATGCACAGGCTGGACCAGATAAACAAATATAAGTTGAAATGAGACAAAATACTGGTTTGGGCAAACTAACCACAGTTTTATTAATTTCTTTCATTATATAATAAACAATGCCAATGAACAATGAAAGAATCATAAAAAGTTAATTGTTTCGCAAATATCAATTCACTGATAAGTCTGTGGTACTCCAAACACTTGCCCAAACCAGGTACAATGTAGGAATAAAGTAGTGATATGTTAAATAGAAAGTTTAAGTGCATTAGCAAAAGTTTTCATAACATGCAATCTGTAGGAAGGAGAGGGGTCCAAATAACCCTTATATGCATCACTTTTCCAGTCTCCCTGAGACTGAATTAGTTCCCCTGGAACACCACACTGAAAAGCAAACGTGGCACCTCCTCTACGAAAACTATGTCCAGAATAAAGCGAGGCGTCAAAACCAATAACTGATAGGACAGTTTTTAGCCTAGCCAAAAACACTGCATAGGTTAAGGGGATAGTATCTTCCCCATGTCGATATAAAAAGGCCGGAGTAGGGGTTTTGACAGCTGGTACCATTTTAAAATTTAATAATAAAGCCTGTGAGGGGCATAAAGGAGAATTTTTTATAGCAGGAAGTGGAATATCTAAACAACGTTCTGCAAACTGGATGGTCTTAGATTTGGAAATGCGCAATAGGACACCATCTTTCTGAAAAAAAACATTATGTCTGCTTAAATGGCGATCAGGGTCAAAATCATTCACAGATGGTGTCAGCAAATTAGACTTCCTGAAAAAGGAAAAGAAAGCCACAAGGCAAGCTGCCCAAAACGCCACATCTTTAGTATCGTTAAAGGATATAACGGCAAAAATTTTAAACAAAATCTTGGGGGTAATTGGCAACTTAGCTGTGTTGACATCCCCCAACACTCTACGTGCACCTTTCAACACATTCAAAACTAAATGAGTGTCAATTGGGGAGCTATACCCTGCCTCAAGATGCAAAATTCTGATTATGGATAAATAATTGCACAAGGAATTATACTTCAGTCGACGAGACAGGTGGGCAATATATCTTGCTAAATTCTCTTGACTTAGGGGAACCACTGGAATACCAACTAAATTACAAAATGCCACAAAGGACTTTAAATAAGTCATGTAAGTCTTTTTGGTTGACTCTGCATAGGCATGGCATCTGAAGTCCAGAACAATATCATCCAATGCCGTCATCTCTTTGGAGCCCTGTGAGCCTATTTAAAAGAAAAAGGAGGGAGTGACTAGACATGTGGGATTCAATGTGGTGCACAAACAGAGGATTGGGTAAATAAAAGCGCATGAACCTTATACTCATAGAAGTATCATGCAAACGCGAAATCATGTCAGCCATGACATTTGATTTGCCTGCAATGTGCACAGCTTTTATGTGAAAGTTGCAAGTAGCTGACAACCAAAACAGCTCTCTTAAATAAGACATTAAGGTAGCATTCCTTGAAGAGCACTTGTTTAAACAACTAACCGTTGTCGCATTGTCACAAAAAATTAAAACACGCTTATTCTGCCATGCTTTCGCCCAACGTCTAGCAGCAAACACAACAGAAAGCGCTTCCAGCTCATTAATGTGCAAATTTTTTGCAAAAGGGAAATCACATTGCCAATTTACATAAAACCAATCATTATCAAAAAAACCACCAGCCCCAGAACGACATGCATCTGTAGCTACTGATGTGACTGGATATAGATCTAAAATCAGTGATTTCCCATTAAAAGATGAAATAAAGTTATCCCACCAGAGAATATCTTGCGCAATATCGCCCTTAAGACGCGCTTTATGCCAATCCCGCTTAATACGCATAATGCAGTTAATAATTCGTCGAAGAAAAACTCTTCCGCCACGAATTACCGCTGACGCCCAGTTTAATTTCCCCGCTAGGGATTGCAGTTGCTTTTTAGAAGCATGGGAACGCTTTGTGAATGCATGCAGCTCTGCTTTTAAAACCGCCAATTTATCGCTTGGAAGTCTGACTTCCATAGTAGTAGAATCAATTTCTACGCCAAGAAAAGTGATTTGCTGACAGGGATCAACCACTTTAGACCAGTTTATCGCAAAACCTAAATAACGCAGCAAAGTGATAAGCACATTCAAAGCTTCTTTGCATTTAGATTTAGTCTGCTCGCATATGAAAAAATCATCTAAGTAAGCTACAATGGTAAAGCCCTTACGTGACATCATCCTTCTTACAGCCTGGGACAAACGATGAAAAATACCAGGTGCCAATTTTGAACCAAAAGGGAGTTTACGATCAAAAAGGATAAATTCTCTACCATCAGGGAAAGTCCATCTAAAACCTGTCACCTGCTGGCTTGTTTTACTTATTTGAACGGACCTATAAGCCGATTTCAAATCCACTTTTGCCATATAGCAGTTGGCTGTTACAAGTTTTGTTGCATCATCTAAAGTTTGAAAAATTTGTTTAGATGGGTCACCCGCAAAGTCATTGACGGCAGAACCTTCAGGTCTACTACAATCATGTATGAGCCGTATACCGCCCCCCGGCTTAGGTATAACACCCATGGGACTAATAATTTTGGGTGTTTCATCTGCAAAAATATAGTTACCATTCTCAATTTCAATCAAAACTTGTGTATGCGCTTTACTATAAAGAGGGCCAGACGGACTAGCAGAGGGATGATTTTTTGCTTGAATATTTAAAGGGATATCAGTAGCATCAATAATGTCAAAGCCAAACTCAATTCCTTGAAGAAGAAATTTTTTATCAAAATCATTTTGTAATTCGTTGGACCAGGCAGACAGGATTAGGTCACGTGTAGGCTTTACCATTATACCCCGTTTTTTGGATTGCCATGCATAGAGTTAGAGTGAGAATGAGCAGGATGCTTATTAGCACAGCCTGGTACCGCGCAAACATGCTCAAACCTACAATTTGACATAAAACATCCCTTCCTGCTGTTAAACCTTTTGCATATTTCCCTCCCACCTGATGTATGGGAAGCATATGTAATCTCATGTTTAACCCCAGGTCTTGAGCCAGTGGTCTGAAATTTGGAGCCTCCTGTCTGAGGCTTTACAAAACCCTTTGGACGTATATATATGGAATGTAAATGTGGAACATCTGTACCCCAACGAAACTTGTGCTGTTTCTGCAGCTGCCTATATTCTCTGTCAAAAAAGAAGACAGAGACCATGTCACAAGTTGCAACAAGATTGTAAATTCTTGCAGTATATGATAGGTAATCAAGTAATTGAGCCTGTGACAAATCGCCAGAGGACAACAGTTTGTACATAATAGATAAATTCGCACTAGACCATTGACACAAACTCAGGGACTCAAGTTTTGGCTTAACTGGACCAGATTTGAAAATAAGCTGACCCCCGGAAGCATCTGAAATAAGTTTTTCCTCTGAAAAACCAGTACCTGACATATGTACATTTACGAAATCAGTTATGTCATAAAAATTTATAGTTACATCATTAAAGGAAGATTTTAAAAATATTTGTGGGTCCTTCCACGAAATAATGTTAGAAACACAGTCAAATTCTTGAATACCTTCAGGATGCACTGTTGATTGTCCTTGGTTTGTCTTGCTGGTGTTCAGATTATCTCCTAATGGTAACGCTTGTTGTTGTTGAAGCTGTTTCGTTATAGCTTGCACATATAAATCTCCACTTCCGGTTTGAACTGCACCGCCATCTGTCGTCAATGTTGCGCATGCGTTAAGTTGAGCTGCAGGTGAAGATGCCGGAAGTTGTTCCTCCGCCGCCATGTTAGATTCGCTCCCGCACTCCGCTGGAAACGTAGATCTTACTGCACGCAGCAGTAGCCGTTGTTGCCCGATGGGGATCTTAGACTTTGTCAAATCTTCAGGCAGGAGACAAGAAAGGGCCTCTATCGAATCATATCCTAGCCTGATTAACTCCGCCGCCGAATGTTCATTTACTTTTTTGCTGGCCGCCCACTTTTTGACCCGGTCAATGTCCGATAGCTCTATCATCGGGTTTCCGATCTCCTCGGTTTCTGATTCAAACATTGTTACAGTTTATTAACGATGAAAGTGTTCAAAGTGTAAATTTAAAGGCAATATAAAATCCTTTACGCTCACGCCTGTCTGGAATATTTGTTGTGAATTTCACACAATTTGAAAATTTCTCCGCAAAATAGGCACCCGTTGCATTGCGCTGCACAATCCATTCGTAATGTCCAATAAAAGCTAGTTAAATTTCCTCTACAATTCTTAAGTTCTCTGGCCACATAGCGAATTTCAGCATTTGAGAAAATATACCATTCCGGAATATTTAGAATGTTTCTAATTTGTTGTTCTGCACGAACATATGCACGTTCAGACGTCATATTTTAAACAAACATGTTTAAAAAACGTTTAGCTTTTAAAGTTTAAATAATTCCAGTGATAAATAAAATTGAATTGTAACTGGAATATGAAAAGCAGCCTGCATACGCTTTGCAAATTCAAAAGTGATCAAGAGCGCGCTTGTGGTAAAACAAAGACTGCAATTAACAATCTGATTGGACAATTTTAAAGAATCAAGAACAATGATTGGCTAGCATCCTAGATACCAATCATACCAATTAGTAAAAGATTAGGGCTGCAGAAATTATGATTTCAATCATGATTGGATAAAGGGAACTTCCTGGAGACGGTAATTAAAAAGGTAAGCAAAATGCTATATCCAAGTTCCCTCTGTATTAATACTTAATTTAATGAAAATATCACTATAATATGGCAATGCAAAGGACTTTACCACTATTTTTATTACAGTTTGTTCTTATGTGGCACTTGCACCATGTTACAGGGAGGGTTGAATGCTCACAAAATAATTTAACCCACCACATTCTTTAATGGGTCAGTCTTAAGCCTGTAGTATAGTGGTTGTTGTTGGTAGCTGTATGCAATATTTTTTGTGTGGGTAAATTGCATAAATCAGTTGGTTTTCTCTTTTAAAAGTTTCCTTTTTTGTTATTCTGTGGCTGTTTATTATAGCCTTATTGATTTTGCTATACAGTGACCTGAAGTTGATTACATTTTTCTTGATTTGATTTTTTTGCCATTTTTTACTGTATTGATGTGGAGCTCGATGAATAATAAATGGGACATGGATTATGCAAGGACGAAAAATGTTCAATAAGGTATCCAATTTTTCAGGTATGATAATAACTGCACATCTAGACTGAATGTTTACCTCTAGATGTCTTTATGTGATTTGTGAGTCATTAGGTTGAAGCTACATTGACATTAACCAAATGCTCTTTTCATTCCTGTTTATATAATATAAATAAAAATACCTCCATTTTTTGCATAAATTCATCAACAGTCCATGGTGTCTTTTCTGGCAGCTCACACAGTAAAGTTTCACTGATCTCTTTCAACATGTTGTCAATTCTTATAACTTTAATATCATTTACCTGTTATATAAGAAAATCTCATTTAAGAATGAATAGACAAATAACTGAAATTCAAAATCTATGTCAAATCTGAATGTGGAAATAAATAAATCTAACAGATTCTCAGAACACTTCAGTCCTGTCGGTCCTGACCACCACAGATCTGTTAGGACTGACAGTTGCATGTGTAGGGGCAGTCCTGATTATCGACTAAACTTTGATGGTTGTTCAGTATATTTTTTTAGGCTTTTTGGTATTCAGATAGCTTTTAAAGTGGTAACTCCTGTGAACAAGCTTTTGTAGCATAGCTCAAAATAACGATATTATTTTAAATAAGGAACCAATTAGCTTAGTTGTGATGGCAGCATCTGCACCTGGTGCATGGCCCGATTCTTTTAAGAGCATAATCTTGCCGACGAAATAACAATTTAAGTTGCTAAAAAATTTCAAACTCGGTAAAACATGCCAGTCTACTGACTTCAAAGTAAGTTGTGTTGCAATCAAAATAGGTAAAATTTGTACATGTATACACAAGAGTGAACATGCAAAACAGACCAAAACACAAAAACTTAACGTTGACCAATGAACCATGAAAATGAGGTCAAGGTCAGATGATACTGGCAAGACAGAGATGTACACCTTTCAATCATTCTATACACCAAATATAGTTGACCTATTGCTACGAGTATATGAAAAACAGACCAAAACACAAAAACTTAACATTGACCAATGAACCATGAAAATGAGGTCAAGGACAGAGACACCAGCTAGACAGACATGTACACCTTACAATCATTCCATAAACCAAATATAGTTGACCTATTACTTACAGTACTTGAAAAACAGACCAAAACACAAAAACTTAACATTGACCAATGCACCATGAAAATGAGGTCAAGGTCAGATGACACTGGCTTGACAGACATGTACACCTTATAATCATTCCATACACCAAATATAGATGACCTATTGTTATATTACTTGAAAAAACAGACCAAAACACAAAAAATTAACAATGACCAATGAACCATGAAAATGAGGTCAAGGTCAGATGAAACCTGCTAGTCTAACATGTACCCCTTACAATCATTCCATACACTTCATAGTTGACCTACTGCTTATAGTATCTGAGAAAAGGACCTAATCACATGTTTTTAACCTTGATCTCTGATTCATGAATTGAGGTTGAGGTCAGGTGAACCCTGTCTGATGGACATGTAGACGTTGCAAAGAACCCATATACCTATTGCTAATAATAAGTGAGAAATTCACATGACAAAAAAACTGTAATTTTTTTTCTAGCAGTCGCTGAACCATGAAAATAAGGTTGAGGACAATAGCATATGACAGACAGAAACTTTGTAACATAAGGTATCTGCATACAAGGTATGAAGCATCCAGGTCTTTTACCTTCTAAATATAAAGCCTCATACAAATAGTTTACGCCGCTGCTGCCACATAGTAATGATCCAGGGCTTTCAATAACTTTACATTGAACAGGCTGTTTACTAATTTGAAGTGGCTGACCAAAAAGGGGGGGGGGGGGGGTAAGGGGGGGCTTGCCCCCCCCCGAAATTTTTTTTGACCTCACATTGAAAATGGTGCACTCTGAGGCATTTTTAAACTATTTACAAGTGCATAAAAAATGGGGTTTCATAGGAATGTTATCTTTTTTTAGCTTGTAAGGTCAGTCTTGTGATATTGCGTATTAAAATAAGACAAATAAAAATATATCAAAAATAATCTTAATTGTTATTGTATTGCCAGATTTCGCAAAAAGTAAGAAAGCAACGGAGGGTCAGCATAAACTATTAATACCAAGATCCGTGTTGAAGGCCTTACTTTGACCTATAATGGTTTACTTTTACAAATTGTGACTTGGAATGGAGAGTTGTCTCATTGGCACTCATACCACATCTTCTCATATTTATGTGAAGATCTACGTGTATATATGTCATCTGAAAAATCTGACAATTTCAGTTTTGATCCAGAAAAGAAATATTATTTACATGTGTTCTATATTTCAATAAAAACATGCAAACCTGGGAAAGGACATACATGCCAAAGTGGGAAAATGTCCACCCCTTCTTAGCCAGCACTTTTAACAAAGGCTTCCATTCGAGATAGGTTAATGTAAAAAAAATTCAAACTGAGGCAGGACCCATCCTAACATTGGTACTTTTTTCAACGAGTGGGCTTATGATCAGCAAGGGGAAAATTATAACTGAAAAAAATAAAGAGAGCCTTTTCCCTAGCCTTGGCAATTACCCTCCTACCTGCTTTTTCAGTAAAACTTGAGGTGAAAGGTACAACTATAAATAAAAAATGGGAAGCCTTCCTCCTATCATAGGCTTCTTTGATGGCCCTATCCACAACAAATGGGCAGTAATAAACCTGGAACTATATACTACAAACTGAAAGAAAAGGTAAAAAAAAAAAATGGGCAGCACCCCTCCTAGCCTAGGCACTATTTTCAACCCCCCTTCCCTCCCCAAGAGTTAAAGGGTGGTAATAATTAATGGAATACTTGTTACATTATAAAAAGGGCATAGAAGGCTTGGCAGGCCTCATTTATATAAACATGAGACTGTACAGACCTTCTAAGGCTTCTTTGAAATTTAATAACTTCAAATAAAAAGTTTTACCTGTAAATGGTTCCAATGATTTTGTCTTTTGGCTGGTAAAGAAATCATTTACTTTTGGTTTTTCATTTCATATAGTTTCATTTTATTTATTGACATTCAATTTAAAAAATTGCCTTCTAAAACTTTTTAATTTTTGGTTTCTCATGAGTTATCGATTGATAACATACGTTTTTATTTCGATATCCCTCTTGATTTTACCATTGACAAGCGATTGATTGAACATCGTATTTGAATGCAGGCAAACGTCTTACTGACGCCGATTTTAAGTTTACTTTCAGTCAGACAAAATGGTCCTGTCGGTTTTAAAAGGCATCGTTTTTGAAAAATCTATGAAACTAAAAACTGCATGAGACAAAAGGTTAATAAAACTTTGTTTTTATTTTACTCTCTTCAAAAATATTTTTTGTTTAAGCATTTGAACCGGCGATTTCCGTCTTTTGAAACGGCGACATTCCGCCGGTTGCCGGCTCTTAATGAAAACCCTGAGTAATCCCTATGTCTTGCATACTATGACGAAATTTTTACGCAACATAAACTTTGCACCCCCTTGGATTTTACATTCAAAACAATTTTAATGCAGAACCCAGCGATTGTTTGAGTTACCATTTTACAATGATTGATTTGTGTAATGAGAATGTTACGTAATCACTAGAATGATTTCTTATTTTATTACGAGCCGACCAGTTATACTTTTCAGTAGGTTTAGGGGTAGATATTAATGGGCCAATTTCTTTCTATTATTTTATTAAAATTGAAATGTGAAAATTTCAAAACAGTCTACGAATAATTTGATTGCAAGTACATGTACAAAACGTGGAAAGCTGGGGATCAGCAGCTTGTTTTGTTTCATCAACTTATTCTTTAAATCTGACATCTTTAATGAAAATAAATGGAGAATGTGTCCATGGGACACAGATGATGCCCCCAATTGTATATAACATTATAAAGGGACATATAAACTCAAGAATGGTAAAAGTGTTGCCACCTAAATTTGAACATGATTTGAGTTTTGTGGTAATAAGCATTGTGTATAAGTTTCATAACATTTAATTGAGGCAAGCTAAAGTTAGAGAACGGAAACTAATTTTGGGACCTACGTACATACAGTACAGACAGACAAGGGTAACACTTAATGTCCTCTGCACTGCAGCGGGGGCATAAAAATAAAAGTTAGCCCTTACTTTATTAATTAATATGTGAAAGACATTTATTGGCCTACAATCATTCATTACAATCTCAAGTTACAACTGACAGGATGTCCTGGACATTCAATATTTTTTAAACAAAATTATGAAAATTTGTGATAAAGATCTTTCTCCAAAAACAGATCAACAGAAAAGTAGAACATATAAAACTGTCCTAATTTTTAGGTACCCAATTTCAAAATTGTAATTCTACTATAAACAAGAAATGATTGTAACAGGATGCTGTTACGAAGTCTCCCAAACGAAGCTCCCATAATTCGTAATTCCCAGGGTCGTCTGACATTGGGCAAAGTCCAGTGAAAATTGGTTTGGTAAAGTTATATGCATTAGTGATGCCTGGGGACTAACCCTGTATATCATTCAAATCATCTTGCCACTTACAAGAACCCTTGGGGACTGACCCTATAAGTCATTCAAATGTTCAAGACATGACGAACAGGAATATATATGGTTTAGGGGTGGGGATCTCGACCATTTACAAGATATTAGAACAAAGGGGGTGGGGGGAACCCCTGGGGACCGATCCTATACGTCATTCAAATGTTCAAGACATGACGAACAGGAATATATATGGTTTAGGGGTGGGGATCTCGACCATTTACAAGATACTAGAACTTTCTCAAATGGCAGGGGGTGGGGGATGACCTCTGGGGACTAACCCTGTTTATCATTCAAACCATCTTTGCATGACAAACCAGAATATATATGGTTTAGGGGTGGGGATCTTGACCACTTACAAGATATTAGAACATTGGGGACTGATCCTATACGTCATTCAAATGTTCGAGACATGACGAACAGGAATATATATGGTCTAGTGGTGGGGATCTCGACCATTTACAAGATATTAGAACTTTCTCAAATGGCAGGGGGTGGGGGATGACCCCTGGGGACTAACCCTGTTTATCATTCAAACCATCTTAGCATGACAAACCAGAATATATATGGTTTAGGGGTGGGGATCTTGACCACTTACAAGATATTAGAACTTTCTTAAATGGCAGGGGGTAGGGGTGACCCCTGGGGACTAACCCAGTATTTTATTTGATTTGCTTTATAATGACAAACAAGAATATATATGGTTTAGGGGTGGGGATCTCAACCATTTACAAGATATTAGAACTTTCTCAAATGGCAGGGGGTCGGGATGACCCCTGGGGACTAACCCTGTATATCATTCAAACCTTCTTAGCATGACAAACCAGAATATATATGGTTTAGGGGTGGGGATCTTGACCACTTACAAGGTATTAGAACTTTCTTAAATGGCAGGGGGTGGGGGTGACCCCTGGGGACTAACCCTGTATTTCATTTAATGTGCTTTATCATTTAGAACATTTTCAATTAAAAAGATTGTGTCTATCACAAATGGTTTTCAATTTATAATCATTTGAAAATTTAAAAAAATAATTTCCCATAGGGTTCTATAGTAAAACCCTCCTTTCTCTTTGCCCCTCAAAGTACCCCTTTATAAACCCTATTGCACAAACAAAACCCTGATTGCACCACTAGACATGTTAGTCTAACATATTGTGAAACCCTAAGTTAATCTGACAAGCGGTTTTGGAGAACGGGTGCGGACAAGTTCAAATTTAAAAGTGGCGGAAGAGGAAGAGGAAGAATAATAATAATAATAAGAACTGAGCAAAAACAATAAGTCTTCCCAAACTTCGTTTGGGAGACTTAATAACTCATTTTACTGCTGGTATTAAACTTTTGAAAATATAACTTCTTTGAATTGTATCTGGTTAACATGGTTAAGGGTTCAATTCCCAAAATCAACCTACTTTTAATCATATAAATTTACCATTTAAAAATTAACCCAGATGAAACTGATAGAAGTGATGGGCTTAAAAGTTTTGTATACTTATCAACCAATTAAACCTACTTTATAGTAATAGAGTTAAATTCAAGTACAATTACAGAACCAACAAATTTTCTCTGAATGACCACCAGGAAAAAAGATTTTGAGAACTCTAAGCTATTGACGTAGACTTGTTACTGACTTCTCTATAAAATCACATAGTCGTATTTCTATTACTGGTATATATTTCCATACAAATTTGATGTTATTGGTTTAAAATTTAACAAATTATCATTTGTGAATAAAAAGGTAAATTTAATTTTTAAGTTTTCTAGATTCCTATATAGCTTAATTCGCTACTGACACTTTAAAAGTTCTGCTAAAACATTTCATTATAAGGCAATCTTTCTGACATAACATTTTGAAGTTGTTAACTGATATGTAACATGACATTTCGTAGAACTTGATCAAATGTCTTCTGTCAGGAGAAAAAGGGTTACATTTTATTTTAAGAAATTTTGGGACTCAAATTTAAGCTTGAACTAAAACACTTATACTAGAAATTACATTAAGAAATAGGGTATTTATTTAAAATTGAAGTTAATTTTTTGACACCAATAACATATGTGGTAGCTACGACAGGCAACAATGTGTGACCCTTGTCATGCTGGGCTAATACATTATAGCCTAAACCTTTATTGCGGACCAAATGAAACCTTCCAACAGAAAAATTTCTTCTCGGTCAAGGTATTTAAATGTTTGTACGTTCACCTGTTCCATTGTATACATACAATAGCTATTGTTCTCTGTGGAGTTTATTCAATTGGGCCTTGAAATTTCTTCTTGAAAAAGTCAATCATTCATTGATTAATTTAGCTTGACAGAAAAAAAAGCAAACTTGTAGTGATGAAAATGCATGTACCAATACTGAATAATGACATGTATTGTCAGAGCAAGAGGAAATATTTAATAATTTATGTCAATACATTACTGAGAACAAATGTTCATTTTATTTGGTCAGTACATGTAGGTTATTATATTTTGTGCATGTTCTTTACTGAGTCAGACATTAGCACCATACCTTCATTCCAGGTAATTCCCCTGATGTAAATCTTTACAATTAATATCAGGGAGTTTCAATAAATTGATAACATTACAGAAAAAAAAATTAAGATTTATTAAACATGGTATTAAAGATTAGCTTCTGTACTATTATAGCAATTTAGTTGCTAATACAGTTAATTCCCATATATAAGTATTAATAGATACGTATATGTCTAATGTCTATTGTGGAATTTTGGTTGATTGATGTTTCATGGAATAAATATAAACATTGTCATTTTCAAGTTTTTATTGGTTGAACAAATATTTAAAAAAATAAAAGGAAATCACAAATTTCCATAGGAACTTATCGCACCGCCAGTAAATTATCACGTTGTGATTGGTTTAATAACGTCACGTGGTGACCCCCTATGGATCCGTAGGGGGTTAGTAAATTTCATAGGGGGTTCATGACGTTACGTCTACTGTTAATAGTGACGTCATCTATTAATGTTGTTGTGTTTTATTGTTTATTTCTCTACAAAACACAGCGGAAAAAAGTCTCGCGGGCGATAAATACGTTATACGGTTAACTACTGACCACCTACGGACCATAGAGGGTGAATAAAATCCATAAGAGATTCGGCCTTTGGCCTCATCCCCTATGGATTTTAATAACCCTCTATGGATCCGTAAGAGGTCAGTAGCGAACCATATAACTTATACATGTAATAGCAAACTTTTTGTCAAATTTTTTTTTTTTTATAATCGGCGTTATCAGTAATTGTTATTGAACAAATTGAAAAATAAAGCATTTGTTAAAAAAATTATGAGAAGCTGTAGACAATAAAGTAATAATTGGCGCATAACAGCAAATCAAATATATCCATTATGGTTTTATTTTGATAAAACTCAAGGCTAATATAGCACATTGCCAATGTAGTCAACATTTCCTTCGTACAATCTAGTAACCCACAGAACAACAAATTACAACAATTACAGTATAAATCAGTTGATACTGAATAAATACAATATCAAATGCAGTGTTGTGTGTCCTTATTTAGTATTGGTACAGGAATTTTCATCATTGGGAGTTAAATATTTTGTTTAGCTAAATTAATCAATGAATGATTTGCCACAGGGAACAATAGCTATTGTATTTATACAATGGAACAGGTGAATTTGGAAAGATCAAGACGAAATGATTCTGTGGAAAAGTTTTATTTGGTTTGCAATAAATATTCTTTATCATAGATTTGATTGACCGAACTAAAATATGATCAAACTCAAAGCATACCAAAATCATATAGGTAAGTTTAATAACTTATCAATTTATATAATATAATCACTCCTCTGAAATTCAATGTTTATATCTTACTTGTTTCACCACTATCTTCAGTTCTTTCAAAGCTATTTTCACCTCCTCAAAGTAGGCTGGAAGACTCAGTGATGTCCATGTATGAGAAATAACTCCTGGTCTCATTGCTATGTCAACCTACATAAAAAATATACCGTTAGGCCTTTAACACCTTGAACCTATTCAAGAAAATATATGTGTCGCTTGCATGCCATCTCTAAATAATACCAGAATGAAGTAATTTAGTGATTCAGCATACTCTGAACAGAAAATGCCTATTCTGTCAAACTTATTCATTATGCTCAATGGTATTGTGTTTAAATTTATAAAGATTTTTTCATGTGGAACATTTACTATCATCCAGAAACAAAAACAAAACAAAAATTAAATTTTCAGGACATATTACTCTTTGATCAGTAAATGTCAAATCCCTCAAAATAAAACGTTTCTTTAGTTTGTGGTCCATGAAAATATGTATGAACTTAAAATCATTCTGTCAAGTTGTACTGAAGTTAACATCCTGAAACTAAAAAGTCTAATTTTTCAGCCATTTTTTATGATGTTGTTTGTACCATTGCTTTCTACTTTATATCAATATCATAGCTCAAGTCAATGTTAAAGTCATTGTTTCCTGAGTTTCAGGAATGTAATGTTGAAAGCTTAAACTGTTGAAATAAATCTGTTTATGCAATTTTTGCCCAATGTTGTTTGTACCATTGCTTTCTACCAATAGTAATGTCATAGCTGGGTTAACCCTTTCCTCCATAATGACGCCTTTTGACGCCACCCCCTTTACTCCATAATGACGCCTTTTGACGCCTCTGTATAGTACCTCAGTTGAAACACTTTGACTACGAAATGTCTGTATCAGACTTAATAAAATTTGTATCCAATATAAAAAGGATATTCATAAAAACATCTGACTTAAATTTCATTGATGAAATATTTGTTTTCGCAATGCATTAATACTTTAAACGTGCCGATTTATTTTATAAATAGCCGTCGCCATTTTTTTGAAGTTCTTGTTGACAACCAAGTTTCAGAACACTGACATTGTCACGTTAACTACATTTATTGTTGGTTATTAATACCAACTGGTTATAAAATACCTAATAATCAATGTTTACGATACAGTTTGCGTAAAAAATTATTTTCCGTAAGAAAAACTTTATTTTGAAACTCCGAGTGTTCACTGCCGCTTTTCTCGCTTTGGAGTCGTACATTATTGCAACAAAAGCATTTTTTTTTAAACTTACTTTGAAATATCAGAAATTAAATGAACAACGCGGAGATATGCAGTCGAGTCCATACAATTCTTTTCTGACCCATTGAGTGAACAAATATAACTTGTAAAATGTAAACATGTGTTTGGGGAATCCCATTATACGACTTCCGGCGAGTCATTAAGTGGGCGGGAACATACAAATTTTAATGACCACAAAAAAATTAGCCTGGCATCCCGGCCCGATCTTGCTGCGCGTCGCAAGGGCCAGGTGGGGAACAAATACCACGTGATCGATTCAGTGCCAGTTGACTCTGAATCTAAAGTGAGGCTGAATAAATATTTGCATAAATTTTGATGTTTGATGTAAACCAGAGATTTCAAACCAATGATTAAGAAACATTGCTTCTGATTCAATACATTTTGCTCTCAGATTGACGAGTCCCCATTGTCAGTAATATAATAAAATAAATATATATTAAACAAAATTAAATTCCGTGTGGTGAACCAACGCCTGTGAAATCGTTTTGGTAGAGTCCCTGAAGTGGATACCTTGGTATGCCGGGTTGTCAAATCATGCAAATGAATGCAATCCTTAAATAATAATTAAAATTGACAACAACACTTCAAAAGATCTGCAATTTTATTATCTATGTCTACATGTATCTAATTGGACGAACTTCCCATGGTTCCTTGCGAAGTGGTAGGAACCATGGGAAGTTCGTCCAATTAGATACCAAGCCATTAGAACAATTTCATGTATCATATAATAGTAAAACAAACTCAAGTTACATTGTAAACAAACTTTAATTTTCTATATTTATCTTATCTATTTATAACTCTGTATTGCTACTTTCACTTTTCATTGTTTCTCTCACCATGACGACGTCAAATTTCATGCACCACTTTGAGTACTTCAGGGATTAAATTCTGTATAAAAATTGTCCTGATGAAGCCTGCCTTGCAGGCGAAACATGTAATTATTATATATTAAACAGTATAAATAAATACTAGTATGTGTAATCAAAAGAAACTTTGTAAAAATGTTGTACATTTAATATATATTTTATCAGGAAGGATTATATGGGGTAAGAGTCAACGAAACAACTCTTTATTTATAAAAATCAAATTTAATAAATATTGTAATTGTCTAATGTAATTGTAATTTAAAATAGATGTACGATGGTGTATCTTCGCACATGTACACATCATTTGAAATGTAACCCCTCTCCCAAAAAAAAAATAACTGCAATTTTTGTTGGCCTTTACTTTTTACGGTTTTTTCCATATATATTTTGCCCTTTGAGATACATGTGTACATGTAAATTAGGTCGTAAAAGTAAAATCCAATTCACACCTTGGTCATGTGAAATCTTAAACTTTTAACTTTCTCACCAGTTGATTACTGATAAGAATTAACCCTTTTCTGCTTACTAATTATCATCATACTAATAATTAGATATGATAACACTGTACATCAATTCATAAAGAAAAATAAATACAGTATAATTTTTACTAATTGATGTTAAACAAAAATTGATTGGATACAGATGTAAAACAAATATTGCGCGACAAAATTAGTATTAACCAATCATTGACAGGCAGGACATTGATACACGCCTGGCTATACTGACAGATTAGCCAGGACCCCAGGCTACAAAAAAATCTTTCAACGTACAATCTTTCAATGTTTTTGCTTATAGAAAGTGACATTTAAGTTTCAATCATAATTATTTTAAGTTCTTCAATTAAATTAACGAGAATAGCGAATTATGCAACAATATTCAGCATCCGTAAGTTGTGATTCTAAGCCCCGCCCACCAATAGAATTTACCGTTTTTACAGTGATGTTTACACAAACAAAAGATGATGAATATTTTTTCCGCGATGTTTATTTCAACAATTATGAAGGCATATGGTTCCGTGAACCACTTTGTTTTAGTAGTAACAATTTGACTAACAAATTACAGAGCCTTAACTTTGCGGTTCACTTCCCATTTATAAAATATGTCAGACTAAAAGAACAGACATACGTGCATTTTTCTCTTCACGATTTATAAGGACCTCCTTCTGAATATGCATGAAATAATTGCCACTGCACGTGAAACAAACAACCAATCAATGTAATGGCTATCTATTGTAGATTTTGAAAGATATGCATATATGTATGATTCGTGTTTTACAAATGAATGGAACCTTTCCTTCATCTTTTTTCTTTCAAATCTTCTGTGTATCTAGAAGAAGGAATGATGCAAAGAAAAAACCTAACCCTGGGGAAGAGGTTAGCTGAATTCTTTCAAGTTAATGTATTGTTATTTCTGGAGGGGAAGGGGTTTGTCTTTATAGGAAAAAACCTAAATTGAAATAATGTTTTTATTTTTTATAAATTCAAGTTGTGATGAAACGCACAGCAGGATATCAACATAGGAAAAAGTTTAATACCCTTCTAGATTTCAGGATTGATGTTACATTTTCAAGGGGACTTTACAAAGAGAAACAGGCATATGCATAATCAGCATGTTGTTAACAATGACAGTGTCAGTGTTCCATTGAACACAACTAAAACCAGATGCAAAATGGTGTACAAAAATGTAATAAAAAGAAACTATACCACATGCTATTATTTTCATATTGCCTTTTCAAACTGTGATATTTATCACTACTAGTATACAAAAAGGTCTTTGTTAAACAACTTCGCAAACATCATAGATTTTCTTTTAGAAACAAGATATCTGATAACTAATAATGCATTTTCTAATTTGTTGGCCTAAGCATCTACTTTTTAGTCTGATTCTTGGGCCTTATTTGGATGCTAGGAGCACACATATGTTAAATCTTTTTCAAGAGCAATGTTGTGATAAAAAGTTTCCATTTGTTATCATCCAAAATATCTAACTGTCAACTGATCATTTTTTACTTATTATACAGGATTTCAGTTGGTTGCTATGAACAGAAACTGTTGCTAGGGAAAAATAATGTACAATATTATTTTCCATAATATATTCCAATATATGAGTCATCTTGATTAACCTGTAAAAACCTTATTTTTAAATATTTTCACCAATTTTTTTTTTAAATTCAAATTTTAATCACAATTTTCTTTGGTTGCTACGGAAATACTTCTGTTGCTATGAGGAAAAAAATAGACAACTTTTAAAGAAAATAAAGTTTCCATTCAGATTATTTATGTACATTCAATTCTCTCATTGTTTTCTTAGAAACAAATTGATATTACAAGATTTAACCCAAAATTTAACCATTTTAATTTTATATTTGGATAAATCTGTTACCATGGCAACAATATTAAAATTTTTTTTTTTAGTAAATTTTGAAGATCTGACTTAAATGTATAACTGACAAAAAATTTCAAATGTCTAACTGGTCTATTAGAGGTACAGTCAATATTTCATTAAAGTAAGCATATTTTCAGCATTTTAATGAAAAATCCTATGCAAATCAAGTATGTAAAAAAAAAATTTCCATGGAGGAAAGGGTTAAAGTTATTGTATCCTGAGTTTCATGTTTAAATTTCTAGATCAATTTCTGTACCATTTATATTGCCTGTAGATTATAGTCATTGTTTCCTGAGATTTAGGAATGTAATGTTTGACTTCTTGGATTGCTTTACGAGGATCTATAATCTTATAAGTTTTCCCCTGTTGTTAATAATGGTTTATATTGACCTTAACTGTCATGTCGAAGTTTTATTTATTATTTTAATTATTCAATATTGACATTTTTATTGTGGGATGTATCTTGCATGTGGTTATAATAATTGCATATAGTTATTCTTGAATTAATGTGAGGTTTTCAATTGATAGATTGTACAATAACTTCCTTAATCCTTTCACTAATTACTGCCCAGACGATGGAATACCAGTGAGGATGGCTTCCCAGACAAATATCCTAAAATCTGACCACTTAATTTCTATACATAATCAAACCTTCACTTTTTTTGATATCATCATAATTTTTTTTCCTTTGAGAGATATTACTCAAGACCAAAATATGTCCTCATTTTTAAAATTGGGTGACATCACAAAACATAGGTAATATAAAATGTAATTAACAGGTAAAACCAACTATTAAAATTATATGATTAAAATTCACAATCAAGTATTAAAATTGTTCCTTAAATCTCATAATTTGAGGTAACTTCTATGTATAATTTGATATATTTCTAATTACAGGTGAGCACAGGTACATGTAAATAAATTGTAAATGAGACAGCAAAATACAGACTTTGATAATACTTTTGTATATTAGTAAATTGGTGTAAAATGAATAAAATTCTACAACCTTCTTGTGTATTTAGTGTTTTTTTGTAGTTCATTGACTAGAACAGGTAAACATTAGATTGGAACATGTTAATATTTGACTAGAAAAGGTAAATACAATTAACAAAAAAAAAAAAAAATACAAGTCATCTCCAATACTGCACTTTGGTGTGATGGTCTTTGAAACAAGATGAACCCTTTTTAACAAAACGGTAAACATTGCATTCAGAACATTTAAACACAGTTTTCACAAGCTTATAAGGATTGTCTTTTCTAGCAACTGTTCGTTAGCATTGGAGTATACAGGATGATTTTTTGTACACACGACACATGTACGATTTGTACTCTCATTTTCTTCCGAATTTGGAAAATGTACCCCAACATTTACCAGACATTCTGGTATTCCGTTTTCTACATTTGCTCTTCTTTTAAGCTTCCTTTCAACTCTATGATCACCAACTATGAATTAGTTCATCAATGAATTGTTGAAAGTCACGGGGTCTTTTACACGGCGGCTTATGATTGACAACATGACCTTCTAAGATGTATGTATTGTATGCGGCCCATAATACAGCTTTCAAGGCTTAACGCATGTACCATTTGTACTGCTTGGCACATTTGGTCATTTCTGTCCACACCACCCATTTGATTATTGTAGTTCTGTACAAGAGTGGGACAATTTATATATTCAACAACACCTTGTTTATTACTGCGTCCAATTTGAAGTGTGACTGGTTTGTGAACTTTAGATAGAAAGTGAACAAGACGCTTATCTTTCTAAACTAAAGATAAAATGTTATCAGACATTTGCCATATAAACTGGCCTCTTTGTAAATGTTTATCCTTAATTGTAGCCAAAATTTTGGCATATCCTTTACGGTTACTCCTTATTGGGCCGACCATACCTATACCACAAGCCCTCAAGTTGAAAGCCAGCACAGCACTTCTGTAAAAGTTGTCTGTGTTCACAATATGACCTTTAAATTCCATACCCTTTGTTAAATTTAGTACAGCAGCAGCCGTTAGTCCAATATTTTCACCTTCAAACTCACTGTTACGTGTAATGTAAATTTCAAAACAAAAACAATATGCCGTCAGAGAATCACAAAGTAAGAACGTGTTGATGCCCCATTTGTTCAGTTTGTCTTTTATGTATTGTTTGATGCCTTATCTTCTTTTAAAGGAAACATACACTCATCAATCGACACATTTTGAGCAGGATAATATTCGAATTCAAACTTTTCTTGTTAATAACCAAGATAAGGCTAATTTTATACAACAAGTCTGATCTATCAGCCAAGTCATCATCATGAAAATGTAAATATCTATTTATTTGGACAAATCTACAATACTCAAATGTTTTAGAAAATCCAGGGGTTGCAAAAATCTACTTGTCTGGCTTTTGACAGAAGTATCTTTCAAGTCTAGGACAAATTACACACATAAGAGTTGCCAATTTAATTCCAAAATATGCATTCATTTCAAGTAATGTTATGGATGTCCATTTTCCTTTGTTATGATCAGGATCATTTTCAACTTTGCTAGCCACGTTTTTCTGGGTCCATTCACAAATTTTATTTATCAGTTCATCAGTAAATAATAACTGAATATAGTCCAGGGCTGTGTTACTTCCATCCAGTACTCGATGTGGCCCTGAAATTCCAGTATAATAGGGGTCTCATTGGGGTGGTCTGATCCCCAATCCCGCTTATTGTTTTGTCAGAATCCTGTATCCCGCTTTTCGTTGCCATAATAGCGCATATAATTTCCTGCATCCCGCTTGACTTCAATTCCCGTTTTCACGCTAAATTATTTGACTTTCACGTGTCACGCTTAAAAAAAATCAGCCAATCCCGTGTCACGCTTAGACCCCAATGAGACCCACTATAATCAAAGATTTAGACGTTGAATTTGACATTTTAAAGTTCAGTGGAGGTTCCCGGTTATATTCCGGCAAAAACCCTTCAAATTCCTCGGCGTCTTCGTTTTCGTCTTCATTTAAAAGTTCTAAAATTCTATCAAGGGCATTGTCAACCAACAATAAAGACAAATATCTGTTTTCCTCATCAGAATCGTCACTTTCTGATTGTCTTTCAGACTCAAGTCCGACATTTTTTATAACATTTAGTCTATTTTGATTTCCAACTTTCGAACCATGATAAAATCTTTATTATTTCGTCTTTTTCAACCTGTTTTTTTTTTTTTTTTTTACTCTCCATTACAATAGAAGGCGGAAATGAACAAAGAACAATAACTCGGACTTAACGCAATCTAAAACCAGCTGGAAATTTAAACCTCCTACTCGCATCGGGACTCATCATCAGCTGGCTGAAGCTGCAATCCCCGTAAACTGGGACTCGTCGGCGAAAGGGTTAAGAAAGAAGTATGAATATTTCCCATTTTGGTTGTTCTGGATGTATAAACACCCCCACCCCGTCCTTTCAGCTATACTTTCTCAGGGTCATCCATCTTGCAGCCTTGTTGCATTATGAATACACAGCCAAATTTGGTTTTAACTCCAAGATAACTTGGAACTGAAATAACTGTCATACAAATGGGAGGTTTGATGCACAGTTAAGCCTGGTTCAACCAAACAATTTCATTTAAGACAGTCAATCACCAATTGATCCCATGAGGATTGTTAGAGGATATTTTCAAAAAATAAATAGTCTGACAGTATATATTGACATTAAATTTTTAAATATACCATGAAGATAAGTAAAATTTGTTTGTTATTTAAATCTGTAAAATCATTTATTACAAGATATAAATTACCTTTTTAAGGGTTGGTCCAAGTAAAATCTGAAACACTGTAGGAATGTCATCTCTAATAGAATTGTTTTCATCAAGAAGCATCTGGAAGAATGTTAAAACATATAAAAGATCAATAAATTTATCAACAGGAAATTATTCTTTTAGATTCAAAAATATCTATATTACTGAAAAAAATACATTTGAATACATTTAGAAACTTTTACTTCATTCATAAATAGGTTTAAAAAATACAAAAAATACTTACTAAATTTCAAATCTCCCTCTCCTTGATTTTTTGAAGAAAATAAGTATAAAAATAGTATAAAAATTGTAAAAAAATTGATATGGAACGGATATAAATAAAAAAGCAACAATCTAATGGAGAGGTGAAAAGTAACAGTTTGTTAGCGAAATAGCTCGGTTATTGCTATTCACCATCTTAACAGTTGCTATGGTATGTTTTCATACATCTCATGACATTGATGCTCACCATACACTTTATTCATAACATTTTCATCAAATCATTGTTTTAGAATTGAATGTGCCCGTCACTTAAATAAAAAGTATGCAGAATGTGTAAAATTAGATACCTTTGAAACGAAGACCAGGTTATTGTTTGAAATCAAATTTATTCTGGAAAAAAAGAAAAGGAAAGGATCCAAAAGAAATTTTAATCTTGACTATTAGGCTTGAAATTCAAATGTTTGTTGCCACACACCTCCTATATGAGTGAACCTCATACCAAGCAGATATCTTCAATTAACTCTAAGTATTTTCAAACTATAGAGCAGACATCATTTTTGAATATGGACTTAGGGTTAGGATATTTAAACTTAGTTTTTGACATTAAAGCAAGTTTTATTTTATCTTTCCAATACATAACACATCAAGTATCATCAATTAAAGTTTATTCAAGAAGTGAATTAGGCACAGCGTATGACTCAGAATCTAGGGTAGGCAGCTTTCAACATGTTCAACCAAATTTGTGAACTTGAACATTGAATAATAGTTACAAATCTTTTTAGCGACACAACTTGTGGTATTGGTGAACATGCTAACCGAGTATCAACAATTAACTGAAAAAGGTACAAAATATAGGGCAGACAAGATGTATTGGACACACAAACTGATGGACTGACCACTATATGATGAATACCAATGATTCTGGATGCCTTAACTTATATAACAAGTTTGTATCAGTGTGTTCAATTGACCTACCTGCATCTGATTTCTGTGGTCTTTCAGTTTGTCTTTTGCATGTACCAATAGTTTTGCTGGTTCTGGAATGTCTAAATCCAGTTTCATCATATATTCTGCTTCCTTAATTACTTCAAATATGTAGGGATCAAAGTTCACTAACAGCATGTTCTGGTTCTGAGGATGTCTAACTAAAACTGGCACTTGCAAATCTGTAAAAAAATATGTGCTATCTATACTATTAAACGAGAAGACCTCATTTTGTGTATTGCTTCTCTTCCTTCCACAATAAATAAATCATCATGCTTCTTATGATTATTCAGTTTGGGTTATTTGGGGAGAAAAACGAAAATATAGACGTCCGGAGATTGTTTCCGTCATCAGACCGACTTTTAAGTCATAGACAAGACTTCCGGTTTTAAACTTACAAATAATTTTCATAAGTCCTTGGGGACAGGACAATCATTTTCGCGTTTATCATCATGTATACTATGATTATACTACTTTAATATATAGAGACTCTCTATAGATTATAGCAGTGATCGCCGTGGAGAAGAAACTTGAAATTGATAGTTAATAGCACATACACTTTATTTATAATATACGTATGTTCATAGTATACAAAAACGCGAAAATAATGGAATTCAACAGAAAACAAAAAAAATAACGGACTTTCAAAAAAGAGCTCGAGAGAGGGCTTAAAAATATTGTCCTGTCTCCAAGTACCTATGATTTTTGATACCTTTTCTGAAATTGTCCAGACATAACAGTGGCGGATCCAGAAATTTTCATAAGGGTGGGGGAGGCACTGACTTCCTAAGAGGGGTCCCACTCCAGTCATGCATCATTGATTCCCTATATAATCAACAAATTTTTCCCACAAAGGGGGGGGGGGTCCGAGCCCCCTGAAAAACCCTCTAAATCCGCCTCTGCATGTAATCTTTTACAAAAATTCATCCTACAACAGTTTACATACTTTCAACCAAGCTCTAAATGCCCGCAATTTCGCGGGTGTGTTCTAGTTCTAAAATAAATGGAGAATGTGTCCATGGGACACAGACGATCACCCCACTTGCATATAACGTTATAAAGGGTAAAATTGGCAATGGGAAAGGGAAATGTATCAAAGAGACAACAACCCGACCAAAGAAAGGCCACCAATGGGTCTTCAACACAGCGAGAAAATCCTGCACCTGGAGGCGGGCTTAAGCTGGCCCCTAAACAATAATGTATACTAGTTCTGATAATGGACGTCACACTATACTGTGAAACATATAAATGAACCAAAATTTTAAAAAACATACAAGACTAACATAGGGCATATCATGAAAACGGTAAAAGTGACGCCACCCAAATTCGAACTTGATCCGTGTTTTGTGGTAATAAGCATTGTGTATAAGATTCATAGCATTTGGTTGAGGCAAACTAAAGTTAGAGAACGGAAACCAATTTTGGGACGGACGTACAGACTGATGTACATGGGTAACACTTAAAGCCCCCTTCGCCTAGTGGTAGGGGCATAAAAATCAAAATTCTGTGAACATGCACACTTCTATTATGTGTAGAAACATCCTATAAATATTAAAGCTGTAGCTCAAAAACTGTAGGAGATAGTCAGACATCTATATTCGGACAGTCGGACGGATAGGGTAAATTAATATGCCCCTCGACATTTTGTCAAAAGGGCATAAAAATATTATTTGTGGATCTGAAAATATCTTAAATAGTAAAGCTTACCTATATAACACTTTGTACCAATTATCAAGATACTCGATTTTGTAGTTATTGAGAAAAATGCTACAAAACTTTCTTTTACATGGATCAATGTGAAGAACAGAGCAGCAAACAACAAGATGAATGGCAGAGCAGAAATGTGTCACAGGGTAAAGTTTACAAATCTAAAGCTTGGAACCAAATATAAAACTGCTCTGATTCTTAGTTGCTGAGAAAAAATCCATAGAAATATAATATGAACAGAAGAATTATATATAATGAAAAGGACAGATCGAGATAAACCAGTATATACCCTTTCTTTTTTTTTAGAGCAGAGTTACAATAATTACACCATCACTTTATTCTTCTGTGGTGCAACTCTTTCCTTGTTCTTTGTTTTTTATGTCTACTTCTAATTCCTTATTTTGTTGTCAATAGCAAATCTAGTAAAATTCCAATAAAATATGGACAATGACCTTGAACATGTGCTGGTAAGACCAAATAAATAAACATGATTTATAAATTTCTTTTTAATATCCACCTACATAACAATTATAGATAGCCAGTTTGGATAGTATAGAGCAGTAGCAGAAATTAATACATCTTCATCAGACTTGTTAAGTTGCATGCGTTTATCATTCTAAGCATACCTCCATTAGTAATTCAAAGAATAAGAAATTAAGAAGTTTTAAAAAGCACTGTCATATAACAACTCATTACTGCCAAGCTGCTGATGAAATATGAAGCCATCATGTTCAGTAGTGGAGAAAAGTGTAACAAAAAATTAAAAATTCATTCAAAATATTGAAAATCTAAAGTATCGCCTGACAGAAAGTAGGTGTGTGAAAGACCAGAAAAGTCCTCACACTTTATATGAAGTCATTCTATTTACTAGTGCCCAAGAAATGTGTGATGAAAATAACTGTTGACAAACCGTACGAACAATCAGACAAGGTGAATGAAATATAGCCCCCACTCCTAGAGGAATTATTTTTTAAAGTGCTGCTTTAAACAAATCTTACATGTGGTAGCAACTTCCACAGACTTGATCCATGCATTGTGGTACAGTACTTCATATTCTACTAGCACTTTTGCTATCCTGTTATATGCTCTTATTATCTTCTTTGCTTCATCTGTCTTCAAGCAGGCTGATTGTTCCTACCAAAAATTAAAAGGTATGGAGAACATTTATAGCAGCAAAAGGTTCATTTTGCTATCGTTTTTTTAATGAATCCTGTTTTTTTACTACAAAAGATGTTGAATTAAGATATGTTACACTAAGCTTTGCAAATTGTAAATCATCTAATTATTTCTTAGGTTCAGGTCTACAAAACATGGCATTCCACAAATGTAATTATAGTTATAATTAAATAATTACTTGCACGTTATCCCTATATTTCTATTTTTGTCATTTGTTGAATGGGACAGACAAACATCATTTACTTTATACTTCAACTAAACTGAAAATCACTCCTTTCAAAAAGTGTCATTTTTAACAACTCTAAGTACAGCCACTTTTGAAATATATAGACGCATATAACTGATGGCAATATTTCATTTGGCCCCAATGGGACAGGTGACCCCCAAAAAATGAGATAATAAGCAGAGATTAAAATGTTAATAATACTATTTATACCATAAATATCAACATAGGGTATTCTATCCTGTGTGATAACTGTCTAACCCATGTGACCTTCCCTGCTACAGGTGGCATGTTCCTGGGTATTGGTGGCTCTTCTTTGTACTTCATATAAAGCTGCAATATATCATAATCACAATTAAAATAATACATTATATCATAACTATTTTAACCTGTCAACATTAAAGCTTTTGTATTTGAACCTGCTGGCTTCAAGGTGTAAGGAATTCTATCATAATGCCAGTTTTCCAGCTGAATCAATCAATCTCAAGTAAAAATCTAGTTAATGACTGAAAATATGATATTTTTAACTACACTGATTATAGATGGTAATTCCAGCTTTCAAAACTAGTCAACCCTCTCTGAGCGTTATTTATTTTGTTATGGGAACACATTATTAGACAATCAGAAATAAACTGATATTACATCATATCATCATAGCTTACCTAGAAAGAGCAACATATTATCAAAAATTACATCAAACAGCATAACTGAACATTGAAAAAATTTCTTGTGTTCCATGAAAGGGAAGTAAGTATGAGATGACATGAATTAAGCTTGGTACCAGCTCTCTTGAAATTGAATAATTCCTTTCCAGAGGAACAACAAAAAGTTCATTAAGAAAGTTATGATTTAAGATGATAAATTGGTGTTTCATGCCCAGTGGTAAATATTATATGAATATCGGGAAAAGGATATGTAAATGTAATATTAATGTGAACTCTGCTCTGTATTAGACCAACATTTTGAGCAGGATTTTTATCGTGTGTGTTTACATGGTATAAGTCTGCAGTAACTAAAACCTGTCACCCTACCCAGAAAAAAATTTATAAGTTAATGAATCAAAAATGCATGTCAAAGTGCATACAGACTGTTCCAGCATAAACCCATGGGGTGCATGAGACACTTTTTTTTTTAAAGTTTTCATTTTACATATAATGCTTACAAAACTCTAAGGAAAATGCAATCACCTGTATTAAATTAATTTGAGTGCCTCTCATTCACCAACCTCATAAATTTTGGAACAGCCTTAAACTAGTTAACATGATGCTATTATGTATAGTGATTGA
Source organism: Mytilus californianus (assembly GCF_021869535.1). Lineage (NCBI taxonomy): Eukaryota > Metazoa > Mollusca > Bivalvia > Mytilida > Mytilidae > Mytilus > Mytilus californianus. Next base: position 86,827,328 of record NW_026262701.1, read on the forward strand.
GATATGAAGTCCAACATAAAACTTAACCAAGGTTTGTTTGGGTGTTAACCTTAACAAAAGTCAATCAATCATGAACTATGGGTCACATTACTGTTGAGAATAGGCTAGAAAATAGATAAACCAGAATAATCTAAATGCATGCTCTTGAGTGATTTTCGATTATAATAGGTTTATAAGCAAATAAGGTGAATCTTGTGCATGTCCTTTATAGCATTGGTGTATAATTACCCATTCATACAGATGCATAAATGCTGAGTACTGTATTCCAAACATAATCAGATTATCAGTAGGTAACATGACAAATATTTATTGCAAATAATAGGAAGAACTTAAATATACCTACATACAAAGTTTAATACTTGCAGGCCAAGCACTTAATCAGGTTTGACTCTAGATATGGAAATGCACATGGACATAGAGTATATTAGAATAACGGTAGTTCTTTCTCAATTTCAAATTAATTTCCCAAATTTTTCAGAAAAGATTTTCTTACATCAAAGTATATTTGTAAAATCACTGAGTGACTAATAAAAACAAATCAACAGATAACAGCAATAAAACAATAGCATTAAAAACCCGAGATACTCCTTACAATAAATTGAATGACTGGTTCTCTATAATGCTATCTGCTGATCTTGACACAAGACATGACCTTGATATTAAAAAGTATTCCAGCTTACCAATGGCTGAGCACTAGACATTGTATGATGACTGTATCTTCCCTCTGCCTAAAAGCTCTTATGGCTTAATAGTTTATTGTGACCTTGATCTTAAAAGTAATCAATAGACAAGCATTTGATTGTGCTAGATGAAGAACGACAACAAGATTAGAGCTCAACAGTTATGGACAGATGGGTTGATTAATGTTTACAATTAACAAATATCCACACTGATACAGACAGTTAAGACAAATGAATGATAGGATGGAAAATGCAGCATATTTACTTAACCCTGGACCCCTTCTGCAATCATTTTACTAAGGGAATAATATAACATACTTTCCTGATTTCTTCCACTTCTTCTCCATACTGTTTTAGTATAACAGCATATTTGCCATCAATCTTCAGTGATGGTATTTTCAGTTTGTCAAACCTGGTAAAAATTTTGATAACTTCTTACCATCTATGCAACTTAAATTTCAATAGTAACATTAGCATATGTGTTTTGTCAAAAGATTGAATATTGTTGTGCAAAAACTTCCAATCAAACAATTTTTCTGAAAAAAATATTTGCAAAATTCATCATCAATTTTTAATGGGAGATAAGTATAAAATGACATTAAAAATTTTCAAATCAAACCTTTCAGTGCTGCAATTGCATTCAAGTTCTAACAGACAGATTTCAGAAGCAAAGCTGGCAAAAGAAAAACTGTTAACAGTACTTGACATGAACTCAGTTTCAGTCTAATACAATTTAGATGTCTTACCTAGTTAGCAGTTCTAATGCCATTATTGTAGATGCAGTTTTTGAGAAACAACTGTCCATAAAGTTTTCAAGGCCAGTCTGGAAAAGAAGATAATTTCACATAAATTAAAGACTCAACATGTACAGTGATATTCTGTGTTAAAGTCTAATAGTATGGTAAAAACGTGACACTGCTCTTATGTTCATGATCCTATTAACCAGCATTCATCCACAAAATCAGGCTCAGTAGATAGCCAAATTGTCACTGATATAAAAATTTAAAAAGATCAGACTTTTATATAATAGGAAAATTATTTTCAAAAACTGCCTATGATGGCTAGTTTTTAATCAGTTGAGGGCTTCTCACACAATGATGGATAGAAAAATATTTCAGATTGATTTGTTCCTTTTACTTAGAAGAATGAAGATGTCAATTTTATTACTAAAATTCTTTATTGTAGTTTTTGCTTTTTGCCCTTAGGGCTATTCCATTAAAATGTATGTGGGAGGGTAGGGAGGGAAGTTTAATTATTGAATGTGGGTCATGGGTCTTTTTTCAGTATGCGTCTATTACCATTAGGCCAAAAAAAAATTTATGTCTGTTTAAGGTTACATTCTTTAAAAAAATAGGGTAGATAGGTCGGTATTTCCATTTTATTTTATTTTTTCATTTTATTTTTTGTGACATGATTTTGAGTCATGCCGTTTCGTCATGTTGTGGTCCGAGTTGATTATGGGCCGAGTTTACCCGTATTTTTAATGATTGGATTATTTCCCTTGGTAAAAATGGCGGCAAAGTGTTTATTTCATCACACGAGTTGCGAATTTCCTTAAACAGCTGTCATATTCACGATTGTGAACATTGAGATGTATCAGGCAATTGATTTATATTATTTGCAACACTAACTTCGCTTTTGACACGAGTTCAGTTTATTTTTCACTTTAGGACGGAAATAAAATGACTTAGGGTCGGCGCTCAAAAGTAGGGTCGGTCAGGTAACCGTAAACAGACATATATTTTTTTTTGGCCTTATGCAAAATTATCTAAAAAATGGTTCTTGGTTGTAGGGGTATTTTGAAAGTCTCTTCCTACCCTCCCACATACATTTTAATGGAATAGCTCTTACAGTTAAGAATTAAGGTTGCCCTATCTAATTAGGATTTATTATAGAGGGTCTCATGATCATCATTTCTATGAACTCCTGTAAAATTTTACCCTGTAGCCTACTTAAGAATAGAATTTTTTTATTTTGACTATTCAGAACAAAAAGTTCAGAAGGTAGTCATGCTCTTCAACTAATCAGACAATACCGTAGAAAGGCTTGTATAGTTCGCAGTGGTACATAGTCCGCACCCCCTTCTCCCCACGAAATTTTAGGTAAAAAAACTTTTTGTAACTGTTAGAAAAGGTCTAATGAAACTCCGGTAATTTCAAATCCTGTGCGGTCGTTTGCGGTATTTTCTTGGAAAACCCTGTTTTCCATCATCAAACAGAAGCTGAAACTGCTTGTAAATGATTCTAGAACGCTTCATGATTGTTAAAATAAGTTTAATTCACTTAAAAAACAATTTCGAAACTTGTGTATGTTTAAACAGGAAGTTTAAAAAGCACGTGTAAAAGAAGAAATTAACCGGTGAGAGTCGAAATCCGTACATAACAGATATCACTATAATACGACTTTGAAAGTAAAACAGTTCCATCCTTTTGTAAAACAGTCTTTAATATATCTATCACATTAATGTTTGAAGGGTCTTAAGCTAATACAAACCATATTAGTCAGTATGAAACACCAAAACGGAACGAACAATGACCGATTACGTTTTGTAGTTTACAAATTCTAAGCTGGTTTACGGTTGTCTTTTTCACTATGTTTGTATCGTTTCAATCAAGCAGATACCAGTTTATTTCAACCAATGCATTGAAAAGAAACGAGAAATTTGTAATGAAAGGTTTAGTTTTTATATTTATCAGTATTAATTTGATATTGAATAGAAATAACTTATTAATATGGATGTGTTAAAATTATTAGTTTGAAAAATGATAAGAGCGCCCTCTACAATATAAATAACAAAGATGGCGGAACGTAAACAAACCACCTCGCCCGCGAAATTGAAATTTTTCTCCTATTTCTTGCTTATTGTACTCTATAGTCCGCACCCCGTCTGGAAGGTCCAATTTTGGAGAATAAAACCGCGGACTATACAAGCCTTTCTACGGTAACTATATTAAGGGCCTTACTAACATTATTCTTGTGAAAGTTTGTCAAAATTTGCTCAGTACCGTAGAAAGGCTTGTATAGTCCGCGGTTTTATTCTCCAAAATTGGACCTTCAAGACGGGGTGCGGACTATAGAGTACAATAAGCAAGAAATAAGAGAAAAATTTCAATTTCGCGGGCGAGGTGGTTTGTTTACGTTCCGCCATCTTTGTTATTTATATTGTAGAGGGCGCTCTTATCATTTTTCAAACTAATAATTTTAACTCATCCATATTAATAAGTTATTTCTATTCAATATCAAATTAATACTGATAAATAAAAAAACTAAACCTTTCATTACAAATTTCTTGTTTCTTTTCAATGCATTGGTTGAAATAAACTGGTATCTGCTTGATTGAAACGATACAAACATAGTGAAAAAGACAACCGTAAACCAGCTTAGAATTTGTAAACTACAAAACGTAATCGGTTATTGTTCGTTTCGTTTTGGTGTTTTATACTGACTGATATGTTTTGTATTAGCTTAAGACCCTTCAAACATTAATGTGATAGATATATTAAAGACTGTTTTACAAAAGGATGGAACTGTTTTACTTTCAAAGTCGTATTTTAGTGATATCTGTTATGTACGGATTTCGACTCTCACCGGTTAGTTTCTTCTTTTACACGTGCTTTTTAAACTTCCTGTTTAAACATACACAAGTTTCTAAATTGTTTTTTAAGTGAATTAAACTTATTTTAACAATCATGAAGCATTCTAGAATCATTTACAAGCAGTTTCAGCTTCTGTTTGATGATGGAAAACAGGTTTTCCCAAGAAAATACCGCAAACGACCGCACAGGATTTGAAATTACCGGAGTTTCATTAGACCTTTTCTAACAGTTACAAAAAGTTCTTTACCTAAAATTTCGTGGGGAGAAGGGGGTGCGGACTATGTACCAGTGCGAACTATACAAGCCTATCTACGGTAATCAGTGAAGATAAAAATGTGAAAAATTAACAGACAATTAACTATGTACACCAAGTGATGGCAATAGTTCACACTGGTCTTGCCCTATTGAATTGAATCCTAACTAATTCTATAGCAGACCATTCATATATCTATTCATCATTTACCAGAAATAGGTGAAATACATGCTAAATACTGGATGAATGGTTGGTTAGTTATGTATTTCGTTAGAAAATGATTTCTTTCTGTTTTGTGAGATCAACATGTAACCAAAGATGAAATTAATAAATTCTAATATCTGGTATTTGTTGCTTTTTTTTATCAGTATGGAATAAATTTCCTTTGCATTTATAAAAGTTTGTTCAATAAGTATTCACAAACACTATACTAACACCTGGTAACATTGAGGCTTACTTTAATACAAATTTCACCTGGAATCTAATAGGTAAAGAAGTATTTACTTGCCTCCAAGTCTCCCAGCTGTCTTTTAAAGTCTTCAAAGTCAATATCAAAGTCAACTTTTCTTTGATCTAAGAAATCATATGGCTTTTTCTTTATGCTACCCAAGATCTGCTGAAATCTGCCCCCATATGTTTCTATTCCTTCTACCTTAGATTCTGATAATGTGGAAAATATCTGAATGTAGTTCAGAAGAGTGATGATCTGAAAAAAAAAAAACCAAAGCATAAAACTCTTCCTATAAAAATAATTGCAAAACACTTACAAAATTGGTGTTAAGAGTTTTCTGTAACTTATCGTAGAACTTTGAAAGTATTAGTTTAATTTAATGACAACTATTCTAGACCTAGGGAAAATTAAACCTTGACTTATCCTTTTCCTTATAGTACAGACACTTATCTAATGTCGAAGAATGTCTGTTGATTTCTAAATGTCTTTTGTGTAAGTTTGTGTTGTTGGGTTGCAATTTCATTAATATATATCCCAAATTTCTTCTTACAAATATAACAAAAGTTTGGATTTACAGGTGAACATGTAAACAGCAAAATGATAAAAGTTTGAGGCTGATATTGATATTATAACAGGCAAAAACAATATTGACAATATTAAGTAAAAAATTCCACCAAAATGTCTGCAAAGAATTAAACAAGTGACAATCACAGATCGAATTGTATGTCAAAATAGAAGACACACAAATTTGTTCAATAAACCTTAAAATCAAAGCACTGCGTGTGCTGTGGGCAATTAAAAGAAAACCAAGGCAAAAGTAATAATGACAAAAGAACAGAGTTCCAATGTCCCCTGCATTGCACATATTTTATCTATCCAAGGTACAAGGGCGATAACTAAATAAAACACTTTTTTTTTGTAGCGCTAACTAGGCCATTTTCCATAAATTTAATATTTCCAAGGGGCATAACTCTTTTAAAAAAAGTCGATCGGCCACCATTATAGAACTTGTCAGAGATATTGCTGATAGTAACCTATAGTATAAGTTCTTTAAAAATCAGGCATGAATTGTACCTGTGAGAGCGCTAACTAGGCCATTTTCCATAAACTTAATATTTCCAAGGGGCATAACTCTTTTAAAAAAGTCGATCAGCCACCATTATAAAACTTGTCCGAGATATTGCTGATATTAACCTATAGTATAAGTTTTACAAAAATCTGGCAAGAATTGTACCTGTGAGAGCGCTAACAAGACCGGACAGAGAGACGGACACACAGAGAGACAAAATATTATATAGAAGGCTAATATTATGTTCATGATTATGAACCTTGCTTTGTTCAGGACCAACACGCTGAATAAATGTTTTAATGTGCTAGTTTACAACTTCAATTTTTTTACTGAAAATTATAGCACCATGGGCCAGAAATAAAGGACAGCCCTAAAACTAATAGGTCTAAGGACCACTCGCCAATATTATATTGGCCTGGGGAGAACACTGAGTTTGGTCGACGTAAGTTCTACAGTGCAAAATTTATGCGTTTCCTCCGTTCTATGAAAAAAAAAAAAAAAAATAACAAGTCCACTGACACTGTTTTCTGAAGTTGAGGAACTATAGTCAAATACGGATAATTTTATTTCAACTTTGACCAAGGATGTATAACTAGTAATATACTTCATTGCTTTGACCAAACTGGATTTTGAAGAAAAAAAACTTCACTTCCCTATTTATAAAGTTTTGAGTAGTAACCATTTTTTCTTGGCAGCAGTAGAGTGGATTTCGGTTACTTACATTCCAATTTTTAGATTGAGAAAAAGGTATACAGTTGTTATCTGAAATTTGAAATTACGGGGTCAAACACGATCAAAAGAACAGGAAACCCAAAAAATGATTGAGAGCTATGCTGGATATGTCAGCGTCACAGTGTTAAATCAAGGAAATATATGTCTCTTGTTAAATTCAATAAAATATTTTTGTCACATATAATATGTTTTAATTCTTTCAATAAAGATCATTAACAATGGTCAGTCTGTTTTTATGTGTTGTTTACTAGCGCTTCCTTTTGTCTCCATGACAAAAGAAATTATAAAAATAGAATGTTATCGATCTATAAAAACCAACCGAAAACAATGCATACACGATAAACTCTGACCTTTTGTCACGTGACCAAAATCTTGAACTTAGAAGCCACTGAATCATTTGTCGTCAAACTATAACAACTTCATTTGACAAGGCCAGTTATGTAATAAAATGGAATAATATAATAGAAAGGAACGAAAGTGTTAATAAAGTGATCAATGCATGACTGCCTAAAGACTGCCATATGACTGCTACGTTTAAACGACACTGTAATAGGTACGATTCATGTAAACAAAGTTGCAATATAGTATCAACCACATCTTTATAATAAATCCCTGAAATCTACTTTTTGTCTACTAGTTTAAAATTACCGCCAAACGATATCCATGCGCAATTTGTAATTTGGTAAATGTAAACGACTTGTATATAGAAATTTCATACAATTGTTCTTTAACATCGTTATCAAAAGCACAGAAGATAAAACTCAATGTAAGACTTTCCATTTAGCACTATTTCCAATGTGCAACATCATTGATTTTGGGTTGTTCAACGATCATTTAAGGTTAAATTATTTTTTGTATTCCAGAACTAAATGCATGAAAAAAGTGTCCAATTAGTTATACATGAACTACCAGCCTGCTAGATAAGGACAATGGCACCTATTTCAGTATTCATGGGGAAAGTGCAAGTAGAGTGCTAGCATAAGGCAGCTTTACTGCCTAAAAATAGTTTAATAGAATGAAACCTTTGGTAAATGCAAGAAAGAATACTGTTGGCATTCATATACGAAAAATACCTTACAGAAAATTAGATCACCTTATTGTATTACAAGTAAGTTTTCTCGTCATAACATTTTATAGGTTTCATAATGAGGAAGAATTGCATGGTAATCTCAATAAAATGATAATATAAGAGTCATATCAGCCTGTTGAATACTTGTCGTTTATTTGGGTAATTATCAAATGTTTTACCAATGCAGTCACAGCTAGACATTGCTAAACTAAAAACTGCAAATTATTTGAATTTAATAATCACCAAGAAACTTACTTTATCTAATCTTCTGCAAAATGTTTCAAACTTTCCAAAAATGTACATTTCTGAAAATTCAAATGGCTTCTCTCCTGGAGTTTGTTCAATTTTCTGTTTAGTTTTCTGGAATACAGTCTGATAATTCTTGTAAAGATTTACACAGTTCTGCAGTTTCTCTATAAGAGGCTGTCGTTGTTGATCCCATATCCTGTTTACTCCATGGTCTGTTATGTAATTCTTACAGGCAGTTACCATCTGGTTAGTCACCTTTATAAATCAAAGTAAAATCTTTATTTAAAATGCACACACACAAAAACATGTCTCCTCATTCTATCTATTTTAAATCAGAAAACACAGCAATTCTTTGAAATAATACTGTCAAATTTTTCTCCAAAGTTCTTTCATTGACAAAAATGTATAGAATCAGTAAAGTTTAGTTCAGTATCTTGAAATCTTGTTTTCATGATGATGATGATTTATAATAAATTCCAGAAAAAAATTTAAAGGGCCAAAAAATATATCCTTCATATGCAAAAAAAGCTTAAAAAAATATCAATGTTTACCTTTATAAATAATGATGTCATCCTCTCTGAGGTGTTGTAGTATCTAGAAATGCTATGGATCATTCGAATAGAATTGATTAATCCTGGCAAACAATTTGTCATAGAAACCTGAAAAATTCATGATAAAATTCTATGTTTGTAAATCAAGTCTATTTCATATAATAAATACTCTAGAAAGGTTCATAAATTTGATGTCTGTTTTACTATCTAAAAACCAAACTTTCCCCCAAAATTTCAGTGTATTTCTTGTCTTGACTTTATTCTAAGGATGTTTGCTATTGAATTTCAAAATAACAAAATTTTCTCAATTGATCTCTTTTATGACAGATAATGCATTATGCACCAAAATTATTGAAACATAAATGCCAGTCAGTGTGTATGTTTTCGAGATACAAACATTTGAAAACCTATACAAAAATTTTGGCAAGAAAAAGATATCTCTAGAAATTTTATATAAAATGAATGTCGGAGAAGAAATGAATGTTTTAATTGTATGAAAAATATATTAGAAATAACAAGAATTTCAAAATGATTTACCAAAAGTGTATTTAAGAAATAGTTTCTTTAAAAACATTGGGAAACATAGGGTTGCAGAGCAAAAGTTTTAATGCATTCATGTTGCCTATTAAAAGTCTGAGAGTTTACTTATTATTTAGATTAAACTGAAAAGTAACGAAGGAAACATCCTTAACCACTTAAAAATATTGACCTAGAAATCAATAAAAGATTACCCTCCTCCCAACTGGCAATTGTGAAGATACCAACCCTATTAAAATGGGACTTATAAATACATTTTGAGTAACTGATGTTTTTACCATATCTTCAAGTTTACATAAATTTCTACCATGAAATCTCTTTGAAAAAAGTGAGAACTTGTTAAGTAATTATATTCAGAACTGGTATCAATGTAATTGTACAACTAAACTTGGTAAAGAACTGATGTTAGGTGATACCAAATTATATTTGGAAACTGGAATGTTGACATCATGATTCAGTATGAGTAAGTTTGAAATATGTGTATCACATAGTACATTAGTATTCAATCTAAAAACAGCATTACCGGATCACAGCGGTATAAAGGTTCACAATATTTCTCTAGTGTATACAAGTATTTCACATTGTCTTTGGTTTCATTTGCACTGTCTGTTATTTTCTTGTCTAATTCCTTCCATTTCTGAAAAAAAGCATGGACCTTAATATAGCTGGAATTTGCCAAAAAAAGAACTAAGACTAAGACATAATTCTTTACATGAACTTAAGAATTAAAATGTAGCTGTGGCAAGATTATAAAATCATTAGAATTAACTTCTTTGTCTGCATCTAGCAGGGAGAAGTGTAGAGACTAAATAGAACAGTTCTTGTTTGTGTATATACATGCTGTAAAGTAATATGTTTGCTACAATATTAATGCTATTTCGATCTGCATCCTCATATTTGGTTTGGACTGTTTCATTTATGAATTTTTCAAATATGTATTATTCTATGCATTTTCTGTTTTTTAACCTGAGGGATTTTTTTTTTGTCACTTATTCTGTTTTTGAACCATCATAGCATAAATTGTATACAACATCTTGTTTTATTGATCTCCATTTCATCATAATACAACCTGGTATAATTCATAAACAAATAAATCAATTCAAGTAATGAAATGTCAAAATACATTTTAACTAACATAACACAAATGAAAGAACCTTAGTGAGCGCGCTCATATACCCCACGTCCCCACATTGTCATTGGAGAAATAAAATAAGTGTAAAGTGTAAGAAAAAAAAATTGTATCAGGAAAAAAAATTTAATCATAATTTCCTGTCAATATGCACATCTACATAGTATGTCCTTATTATCTACACAGTTTCATGAAATTCTGTTGTGTGGTTTGAGAGGAGTTGCAATGACAAAAGGTTGCAGTAGTATATTGGGCAAATAAGTTCAAAGGGGCGTAACTCCTGGAAAAAAAATTAAATCGTAATTTCCTGTCGATATGCACATCTACGTAGTATGTCCTTATTATCTGAAAAGGTTTCATGAAATTCTGTTGTGTGGTTTGAGAGGAGTTGCGATGACAAAAGGTTGAAGTAGTATATTGGGCAAATAAGTTCAAAGGGGCGTAACTCCTGGAAAAAAAATTGAATCGTAATTTCCTGTCGATATGCACATCTACGTAGTATGTCCTTATTATCTGAAAAGGTTTCATGAAATTCTGTTGTGTGGTTTGAGAGGAGTTGCGATGACAAACTGTTGCAGTAGTACATTAAAGTAAATAAGTTCAAAGGGGCATAACTCCTAGAAAAAGAATTGAATCGTAATTTCCTGTCGATATGCACAACTACATAGTATGTCCTTATTATCTAAAAAGGTTTCGTGAAATTCTGTTGTGTGGTTTGAGAGGAGTTGCGATGACAAGAAACAGACTGACGGACGGGTCAAAAACATTATACCCTGCAACTCGTTGCGTGGGGTATACTTACACTAAACACCATTCAAAGGCTAAGGGATTGTGCTTCCCTCTTGACAAAGCATGTGTTTCACAAACATTACTTAATTGTGGAGAGGACAAGGTAGATTTTGGGCTTATTTAGACCAGTAAATTCACCAAAAATAAATATCTTTTTTGGGTGACAGTTGTTCTCTATATTGTTTCTAAGTAATAGTATGTACAAATCAAATAATCAAGATTTTGCATAACTTCGCCACTTTACTGAATTTACTGTCGTTTCACAGCTACATACCTCAGAAAAAGAGAACATTCTTTTAAAACCGGCATTTTTAAATTAAAGTACACTCATTCAACATTTAATTTTGAAAATCCAAGTTAGTTTTAAATATAATTGAATTAAGAGCCAGTAAGGCCACAAATGGTTCCTAGTTCTTTTGTATAGCTTTTTGTGAATTGAGCTATATATAACATAATAAAGTACCTTAAGAACTTTTGATTTAGAAATATTGATAATATTGATGACCATGCGACAATTGTGACTTTTTATTTGTTCCAACAAGGCATTGAATCTGGCCATTAGCTGTCTCCAGTGGTCCAACTCTGCCATAGGACCTGTATCATCTGCTTCTTTCCTCATCTGGTCACTTTCTGCTAAAATCTTTAAATGAAACAATTTGAGAAATAAAGCTCTAGCCAACAAATAAATATTCAATATATAAATTACTTCCAATGAGGCAAATCTTTCAATATTATCCTTTTTAGAATTACAATCAAAATTAAGCAGCAAATGATGCAAATTGCCATTGATAAGTAAAATTTACAACACATAGATTACTGTCACTACTGATTACATAAAATGAAATTTTACTAAAAAAAATTTTGTCCTAGGCTAAGATTATTTTCTTACTTGTTCAATTTGTTTACACCAAACTGTAGCTAATTCTTCTACATCACAGACTATATCAGGATTGGCTGCAGCCTGTATACAGTCTTGTGCAGTCTTTATCTCTTGCAAATTGATCTTTTCACTGGTATTACTAGCTAATCTTACACATTCACCAGAATTGGCTTGTGCATCTGTAAGCATTGCACATAAATCTCAGCTTAAATAATTCTTAATTAGATAAACAAAATAATAATGTTTTTTTATAAAAAGCTAAAGTTATCATTAATTGGCATTAAAATAAATGTTGCAATTGAGCACATGATATGCCTTAAAGTGACCATTAAAGTCTCACAACAGAAAAATGTTAACAAGTCTTGAAATAGTTTTAAAATTCTATAAGATCACATGAAAATAATGGACTTTGTGGAAGACATATACAAAAAGCTATCACATTCTTAAAATTTATTATATATTAACAAGAAAAGTTCCATAGCTTTGGAATTGCAGTTTGAAAATAAACCAAGATAAGAGGGGACCAAACATTGTGTACAAATTTTATAATTTTAAATGTTTTCGGAGATGTAAAATTTTTTGACAAATCAGTCCTATAACCCTGGAACAACAAATTTAAAAAATAGGCAAAACAGACAGGGAGCTTCTCTGTATGGAACAAAACACTAAAAATTTTAAACTTTAAAAGCTAATCAAAACTAATCAAAACTAGATGTGTCGGAACGTCACAAATGGCCCCTTCTCAAAAAGTTGAAAAATCTGCAATTTCAACAACACATGTGGACACAAACATGCATGGACAGTATCCAGCTCTCAAGACCAATACTAGTTTGATGAAAAATTTCCTTGATCAATGAGTAGAAAAATTACCTATCAGCAAACAGGAAGGGGACGTACTGAAGATGTGTTGAAACAACATGAAAATCAGCATATCGGAACGAAACATAAACTTGATCTGTAACTCATCATGGTAGACTCAGAGCAAAATTTTGGCAAAAATCAGCAGAGCAGAAGGAAACTTAAACTTGATCTGTAATACATCATGGTAAACTCAAATACCAAAAATCAACCCAAAATCTGAAGACGTATAGAAAACAAATTCGTATAACTGTGATTTTCAACAATTTATCAAAGTCCAAAGCCCGTAATTTTGGCAAAAATCAGCAGAGCAGAAGGAAACTTAAACTTGATCTGTAATACATCATGGTAAACTCAAATACCAAAAATCAACCCAAAATCTGAAGTTGTTTAGAAAAAAAAAGTCTGTATAACTGTGATTTTCAACAATTTATCAAAGTCCAAAGCCCGTAATTTCGGCAAAAATTAGTAGAGCTGAACGAAACTCAAGCTTGATCTGTAACTCAACATGGTTAACTCACATGACAAAAATCAGCCCAATATCTGAAGGCGTTTAGAAAAAAAGTCCATATAACTGTGATTTTCAACAATTTATCAAAGTCCAAAGCCCGTAATTTCGGCAAAAATTAGCAGAGCGGAACGAAACTTTAACTTGATCTGTAACTCTTCATAGTTAACTCACATACCAAATATCAGCCAAATATCTGAAGGTGTTTAGAAAAAAAAAGTCTGTATAACTGTGATTTTCAACAATTTATCCAAATCCAAAGCCCGTAATTTCAGCAAAAATTAGCAGAGCGGAACAAAACTTAAACTTGATCTGTAACTCATCATGGTTAACTCACATACCAAAATTCAGTCCAATATCTGAAGGCGTTTAGAAAAAAAGTCCGCATAACTGTGATTTTCAACAATTTATCGAAGTCCAAAGCCCGTAATTTTGGCAAAAATTAGCAGAGTGGAACAAAACTTAAACTTGATCTGTAACTCATCATGGTTAACTCACATACCAAAATTCAGCCCAATATCTGAAGGCGTTTAGAAAAAAAGTCTGTATAATGGTTTGTTGCAGAATGACGGAATGACAGAATGACGGAATGACAGAATGACAGAATGATGGAATGACGGAATGATGGAATGACGGAATGATGGACAAGGGTAAAATTATATGGCCTGAAAACTTTGTTGCGGGGCCATAATAAAAAAACTCACAGGAGAGACACATCTGAAAATCTTCAAAATCAAAAGAAAGCTTGTCTACACAGAACCAAATATTGTGATAAAACTTTTGCAATGATCCATTCAAGCATGCTCAAGTTTTCTCAAACCTTGCTTGGACAGCATTATATTAAATGTGAGTTGATGGGAATATATTCATTCCTGCTTTTCCCCTGGACATGTACACCTAATAGAGAGTTTAAAAATATGCAATTACTTTAATTAATAAATTATAATATGACAATGTATGAGGTTCTGTTAATTAATCAAAAACATTAATAACTTTTTTTAGCCCAATCTTTCAGAAAAATAATACTTACGACCAAGGAAGCTCACAAAATTTTCATAGCTATCCATAAAAGTTGACCTGGACTTTCTACCATGAGGATCATTATCTAACTCTCCCCAAGTCTCTAGTGCCGTAAGGCATGGTTGATACAGACTGGACATTACACATTCAAATGCAGTCAATATTCCTGTTGGATCTGAAGCATCTAATACTCCAAAAGTCACTTCCTATTAAAATATATTTTCTACCATTAGAAATGTATACTAAGGATACAACATGAATAAACTTTAAAAAGTTAAAATAGACTGTAAAGGTGTTTTTTCCTCCCTGCATTTCAAATAATTAGATTAGTTGAATAGAATCATCCCTTTCATTAATTGGAAGAATTGATAAAATATATTCTGCTATTATATGGTTTGTTTGCCGTGTGTGAAACCTTTTTTTTCCTTACTCGCCAAATTGGCGAGCAACTTTTCATTTCAACTCGCCAAATTGAAATTCCACATGCCAGCTTGGTGAGTGATTTACTTTTGGAACTTGTTGTCTTTTACATACATAATTATTAAAACATATTATTCCATTCCACTTACTAAATGCATGTACTTATGTTCATCATTTTAATCTATATATAACTGATACATGTAACTTGAAAATTCAAATTACTATTAACATATAGTAGTCTAAGTTATATAGGGGAGCAGTCAACTAATCTTGTGATTACCTTAGGAGAGGGGTTTCAACTACATTTTTACCACAACTGACAAGTTAAAAGTTTTTTTGTCCTAACCATACTTCCTTATTCCAATGATTATGGATGAATCTTAGTACAAATGCTGGAGTTATTGAGCAGCCTCTTCTACTATGATTATCATATTTTTTATTTAAAAAAACATGAATAATTACACTGTTCTACACCAAAGGCCTTTTTATTAGGGATGTCAACGAGTACTCGAGTACTCAAGTATTGCTCGGTAGTACCGAGTATCGAATACCAAAATAATACTCGACTAATCAGTGTCCTTTGGGATATTGTCCCCGTCTTTTCATACAATTGATTTTCTTGAGAATATCCCTGGGAAAATTAAATAGTTATCATGGATTAGTATTAAAGTGTAAATAATATACATTTGTATGTTGTTGATCATTTAAAATGCCACCGAAGTCGTCTGTTTGGAAATATTTTAAACGCAGTATTGACGATAAAATCGTAAAATGTCAACTTTGTGAAGTTTCACTGACATATTGTGGGTGAACTACAAACATATTACATCATATAAGAGCTAAACAACCTGCAGAAGAAAAACTTAATGCTAAAAGTAAAACGGACAATCAGACGGCAATAACCAGTTTTGTAAATTCTCCGAGGAAGGTAAATACTGTACTTCATGAAAACATAACCATTTCTATAACTAATGTGATTGTGAAGGACTAACTACCACTAAGTATCGTACAGGGAGAAGGATTTCTGAATCTGATGAAAATTGTGATCCCAGAATATAAAGTACCATCGCGGAACACAATCAGATCTAGGATAGATAAGTTGTACGATGAACAAAAGGACAATCTGATTAAAGAACTGAATGTTCAAAGTTTTTCATTGACCACTGATACATGGCCTTCTACGTCGAATGACAGTAATTTAACAGTTACGTAACACCATATAGCAGAAAATTGGGAAATGAAGGCTAACATATTGTGTACCCGTGAATTGCCGGAAAGGCACACTGGATTAAATATTGCAGAAAAGTTACAGTCCATTGCAAGTGAATTTGACATTATGACTAAAATAGACACTGTTGTACACGATAATGGGCATAATATGGAAAATGCAGGTAGCAGATGCCCTGAATGGGGTAATTTAGGCTGTTTTGGACATACTCTACAATTAAGCATTAAGCCTGCAATTGACCTAGGTTCTGTGTCCAAGATCGTAGCAAGAGGACTTAAGCTTGTCGGTCACTTCAAACATTCTACAACATTAACTGCTGAGATGAGAAAACGACAGAAACTGTTCAATGCACCATAACACGAATTAATACAGGACGTGACAACAAGATGGAACTCAACTCAACTTAAGATGGAACGCCTAGTCGAGCAGGGACAAGTTCTTAACGATATCATGCTAGATCCCTCCTGTACAAAGAAACAAGATATGGTAATGTTATTAAAAGATCATGAATGCATTATGGGATATAATGTCGGATGTTTCAACCGTTTTGAATGATTTTTCTAATGTAACAACGTACATGTCTACTGAACAGCACATTTCTACTTCGCAAATCTACCTTATCGTGTGTGGATTACTGAAGAAAAGTTTGAATTCCAATGATACCGACAACTCAGTTGTTCGTAAAGTTAAAAGTACACTTGCTGACGAAATTAAACGGCGATTTAAACCCACCGACGATGATATTGGAAACCAAACACCAATTTGGGCATCTATCTTGGATCCTCGTTATAAACGTTTAACCTTTCTGGACAAAAAGCAACGTAAAACAGCAGAGGATGTATTGGAGTCAAAGCTAGATGACATTCCGTTAAACAAAATATCAGTATCTTCAAACATTTCTCAGGATTGCAATGATAACGAACCAAAACCGAAACGACAACGAAGATTGATTTCCTAATTCACGAATCTACGGAAAAATCAGAAATGGATAACGATGAACTTAATTCTTTTCTCGCTGAAAAACTTAGCCCTGAGACAAATCCTTTACAGTGGTGAGCTTCAAATGAGAACAGTTACCCTAGGCTTACAATTCTTGCAAAGCGTATATTAGCCATTCCCGCAACATCGGTATTGTCCAAAAGAATTTTTTCATCAGCAGGATTGTTAGTAACAAAATTACGAAACTGACTCTCACCAGAAATAGTGGACAAAATAATATTTATGACTAAGAACAAATGCATACCCCGTAGTGACCATCAATGATTGTTAAACGCATCAGCGCCTTTAATCGTCTCACCTTTGTAAATATGTTTTCTTTACAATCCAGGAATGTAACTGTTGTGTGATCATGTGTGACTTTGTAATAATTGATGTTCAATTCGTATTTATTAAATTGTTTATTGGATAATTGTTTACTTAATTATTTCATTTAATAAATGATCTATTAATTCTAGTATCACATAATTAGGGGGATTAAAAGTCAATTAGACAACGACTGACAAATCGTAAAATCTGTAACTTATGTAATTTTACAAATCTGTATTTTACCGAGCTAGTACTCGAGTATCACTCGGTAAAACCACTGAGTACTCGAGTATTTATCTCTAACCGAGCTGACATCCCTACTTTTTGTTTGTTTAAATTATTTAGCCTTAAAAACTATTCCATTTTGAAATTTTATACTATATATTTCATAATCAATGCCTCCAGATTGAACTTGTGTATACATGTTTTTGTTTAAAGGTACTTGAATCATTCTAATCATTCTAATCGTTTACTGTGCTTCATTTTGTAATTCATTTGATTGTATAGCTAAAATTTTGGACACCATGATTGGTTAATAAAACATCTTGTATCTTGTATCTTGTTGAACATTCAGAAAAGTATAAAAAATAGCTTTCAAATCTAGTCAACAAATACATTGTTCATCCTGTACTTTGCTTAAAATAAACCTACATGGACCATAGGAAGGTAAAATAAATATTAAATGTATTATTTGTAACTCACTGATACCCAACTGTATGCATAATATGTTTATTTCAGTCATGTCAAGAAATTAAAATCCGCGAGGTGGGGATCGTATAGTAGGTTTTAGCATGCTGATTCAAAAGTGTCAAGGTTATCATAATAATGTTTTAGTTTGCCAATTGCGACAAATAAACTGTTTAAGAGCTAGGAATATCATTTTTAGTAACACTCCACATTGAAATTAGTTCAACAGATGTGCCTGTCCCAAGTCAGGAGCCTGTAATTCAGTGGTTGTCGTTTGTTTATGTGTTACATATTTGTTTTTCGTTCTTTTTTTGTACAAAAATTAGGCCGTTAGTTTTCTCGTTTGAATTGTTTTACATTGTCATTTTGGGGCCTTTTATAGCTGACTGTGCTGTATGGGCTTTGCTCATTGTTGAAGGCCGTACGGTGACCTATAGTTGTTAATTTCTGTGTCATTTGGTCTCTTGTGGAGAGTTGTCTCATTGGCAATCATACCACATCTTCTTTTTTATATTAAAATGCATGAACCTTTGACAATATAAGACCTGACAACTGTCAAAATACTTCAACTGGTCAGAGAATTTTTTATTCTGGCTAGTTGAAGAATTTTATATCACTTGCCACATTGGAGAGTTATATATAACCAAGTATCAGTGCTCATCATATTCGTTTCTTTAAATACTCACCTTTGGCGAGTTGGCAAGCAGAGGTTTCACACACTGTGTTTGAATATACCACCGCAAGTCATAAAAGTTTCAGCTCATACAACTGGTTTTATCATAAAAAAAACTGATGAAAACTTCAAAAAGTAAATAAATGTGAGGGGTAATTTTGTGTCTAAGATCTTTTCATTTGCAAATGTTACTTATATTTATGATTAATTCCTGTAATGATTTCTTTATATGACATTTACTGATACTTCAGTACTTTAACTGTGACCAAAGAAGTCAAAATTTATGCCTGAAAATACCATTATCATTTATTACTTGGTATCTTTTCAAACAAAGCCAGAAGAACACTGGCAAATCTTTATAACGGTTTGATATAATACCTAATTTAACACCCCAAAAAGTATAACCTTAAGTGGTGCAGTTTCCACATAACAGAGATTATGTAAAACTTTAAAATTGCACACGATTGCCACCATTTGTATTATGAAGCATTTAACAAAAGGAGAAAAGTTTATCATGTTCCTATAATTGCCACATACACATTTCATCAAGCTGCAGTCTTTAATATTCAGAGCCCAATGTAATATACCAGAGCAAAACAATATGAAGATCAAGAAA
Organism: Mytilus californianus; assembly: GCF_021869535.1. Classification (NCBI taxonomy): domain Eukaryota; kingdom Metazoa; phylum Mollusca; class Bivalvia; order Mytilida; family Mytilidae; genus Mytilus; species Mytilus californianus. The sequence goes on from NW_026262701.1 coordinate 86,846,628, forward strand.
AAGTCAAGGCTACTAATCAAAACTTTTTATCAGCTCAGATCAAATTTTAGGGGTTCTGGGCAACTGTGCTACTGTTAACTTCAATCCCTGTAAGGGTTGTTCCATAAAAACATACATGGGACCCAGGGAAGACAACTTAAATTTGCCACTATGGGTGGGTGTGAAATATTGTTGTATGCAGGACTCTAAAATTGCTTCTATGGGTGGTCACTCTGTTTTCAAAGTGCCTTCTCTGGGTACCATGCATGTTTTAATGGAACAGCCCTAATTAAGAACAGTCATTTAGATTGTAAATTTGACACTCATAACAACATTTTTTTTTTCTCAAAAGGTTATAAAAACAGGGCTGAAGTATTATCCCTGCATAGCACATGGATAAAGGATTTTGCAGCATTATGAGATATGATGAATAGTGATCCCTCTGTCTGGGCAGACAACAAATAAAACAGTTAACTTACATCATAAATATTTTTTATGGTTAAAGCAATATCAGTTTTGGTACGTAGAAAATAAATGCATATTCCTCTCAGTTTCTCGCCTGTTCCACTTGTTACCAGTACTCTTGGTGCTACTGCTCCTTTTCCTGCTCCATGTATTGTTCTTCCACATTCTGTAATAAATTTGCATTATGTGAAATATTCTTTATTCTGTCAGATGTATATGTACAATAAGATTTTTAAATTTTCAAAATTTGCTTTATTCTGTCAGGTGTATATGTACCATAAGATTTTTGAATTTTCAAAATTTGCTTTATTCTGTCAGGTGTATATGTACAATAAGATTTTTTAATTTTTAAAATTTGCTTTAAGATGTCCAATTGACAGACACAAAAATTGGTAGAATGTAAAATTTTAAAAGTGTATCTTGTCTCTAGACATTTATTTTATGTTGAAGATTTTTATTGTTATAAGGTTAAATGATTGTAGTTTGCTTAACTTTCTTTGGAAAATTATATTGCAGGCAAATTCAACCTAAAAAGTGCAATATCATTTAAATTATTGAATTTAGTGTTAAGGTCAGACCATAAATAAAATTTAAATTGTTTCATATTGCCTACCTACCCACCTAAAAAGCAGCCTACCAGATAAATTTTATGACAAAAATAGTTTCAATCTTTTTTTAAGATCTTTTCCTGCTTTAACCCTTACCATGCTGAGCCCGTCATATGACGGGATGACCCAGACCACCGTTATTTGGCTCTAATGGCTCTCCATACTTTTAGAGGTCAACTTTATGATACTTATTTCGAAATGGATGCATGTTCCCTCAACCTGAGGCTATCTATTGTCATGTTTCTCATGTTTAAGTAGCATTTTGAGCTCAAATACGAACTTGGAAAATTGAAATTGGATAAAACTGGTTTTTCTGGAGGGGTGGGCTTCCCTTCTGTGTCTTACACAGGAAGTTCAGAGGCCTAAAACTTTCAAAAATAGTGTAAACCCGCAGGCATATATCTACTGATCATAATTATTTTTGAAATACGCAGAGGAAACGACTACTTCCGGTTTCAGGTCCAGTTGAAGTCCAAAATCGGAAGAAATCGTGAAATTCCGTACTTTTTGTCCAAATGACCTTCTTTAGACTGGTGTTCCCAGATCAGTTTCACTCCAACCTAAGAACTGTTGGGGTTAATGTGTTTACTGGGGTCCACTGTACATGCAGACTACAGATGGATACCTATATCAGCATCCCTCGGTCTTTGGGGTCAAGTAATAGGACGAAAAATCGTCAAAAATGACGCTTTTTGCACCTGATGACCAACTTTGGGGCAAATTCCCGCCCACCCACCCCGAACCTCCTCACCCCAACCACCCCGCCCCGTGATCCCCTACCTTAGATTTAAAGAAATCAATTGCTTCAGCAGCAGGGTAAGCCTCATTTGCATATAATTTGCATATTTTTGCAAATAAACGAAAATTAGACTTTTTCTGAAAACAATTCAGCATGGTAAGTGTTAATATTGTTTTCCTGTCTAAAACATGTAACTCATGTTGTTGGCCAAAAAAGAAAAAAATCCCTACCTTCCTGCAAATCTCTTATATCTCTATACTGTAAACTCAGAAGTTAATGTGTTCATTATCATTGTAAATCCTTGATCTCTAGAAAAAATGCTTAATCTAATATTGCGATTGCAAAAATTTTATGAAGGAAAATCCCTACAGAAATTATAAATGCGAGTTGTTATTATTGCTAACCTGACACAGTAGCATTTTTTGCATTAATAAAAACATCACAATAATTTCTGAATTTGCAATAGTATATTTTTACTTACAATGTGTAAATGTGCAATAATGTACTGAATTTGAAGTTTCAGTTTTTTTATTCCTAAATTATTGAGAAGATTATTCAAATAGTCAAATCTAATTTCATCTGGCAGTAACTCCTAAAAAGAGTAAATTGAGTAAACTGAATATAAAGGTCATTCTTGCAAACACATAACACTGACCTTTGCATAAAGGTGACCATTGAATTGATGTTCAAAATTCAAAGCTATTACTACAGCAGGACAAGAGTAGAGCAACCTGATAAGAAAGGTTTTCACTCAAAAGAAGTGAATTTTATAGCAGACATGATTATATTTGCATTTTTGTAGAGCTTGTAATGCTGATAATTTTTGCTGTTAACAGTTTCTGCTTATCTATTTTAGTTTTCAACTTATAAGATAATAAGCGAAAATGAAAATTCCTATTTAAGGATTCAATTGACAGTTTCAGTGATATTAATATTATAACATACATATATTTGATTGTAGTTCTTATTACCTTCAAGAAGAGGTATCATTGCTTCCTGATAGTAAAACTTGACACTTCTACTGCCATCTTTTACACAGAAATCTGTTATCAGTGTAACTTGCTACAAAACAAAATGAATATGCAGTATGGTTAATATGAATTAAATACAAGAAATTCTGAAAAACAAGCTAAATACCAGTTGTAATTTTACTTTGTTTGCATTCATTCTCTCCATAAGCTTAAATTTGCAAGAGAATCTAAAGTAAGGATAATAGTGGTTGTTGAAAGCATGATGGTATAATTGATTTTACATTGAATAATATGAATATGTATTATTTAGAGGATAAATAATTTGGAAAGCAGGGTCAAAATGTGCTCGCTTATGGTACTACAGGAAGCTAGCTTAGGTAGGCACAGCTTTTAAATGAATACTGCTGCTAAAAAAAAAAATCAGATACAACTCTCAAACAGGTTTCATGAAGCCTCATAAAATTCAATTGAAATCAGCATTATATGTGAGGGCAAGTAAGTATTCAAATCATCAAATTTGAAGTTCAATATCTTATCAACTAGAGAGACAAGAATTACAGAAAAAATTGATAAACAATAATATACACACCCTTTCAGCATCCAAGACAAATTCTTCCAATACAGAATAGTCTAATGCTAAATGTTGTGCTACCATCTGTATCAAAAATTTGTGATGAGGCTGGAGCAGTGATTTTCTCACATCTCTTACTTCTTTTGCTTTTTGCTAAAATCATCAAACAAAATCAATATTGAAATTTGTTTTAGTTTGACTTTATACAATTTTTTAATGTCACACTGCAGCAATTTCCTACTCTAAGTTAAACCTTCAGACCATATCCTTCTAAATTTTACTCTGTACTGTCCCATTGAAAGAATACAATAGCAGTCAGAATTCTACTTCGTCAAAGTTATCTCCCCATTATGCCACCAAATTTTTTCAAATCTGTTCAATATAAACACTGATTTAATCGTAAAGAGTTGATTACAGACAAAATATTTTAAGCCTTCTGCCTACTGAAATTTGTGTGTTTTTTGTTTTTGTGTTTGTTTACACATTGAACATAAAACAAAAAAAATTTAATATGAACAATGCTGAAAATTTTGTCAGTAATCAACTTCTAATGTCTAAATCAGTGTTTAAATTGAACAGATTGAAAATATATTATTAATGATATTGAATACATACAACATCACATGCAGTTTTGTGAGTTGATACACTACTTAGAATATTTTTTTTTTCAGGTAAATTAATCATTGAACGATGGATTTCTCTTAGAAGAAATTTAAAGGTCCAAGTGATAAAAGTCCACAGAGAACAATATCAGTATTTATTCAATGGGACAAGTGAACTAACAAAAATTTAAATGCATAAGTAAACTACAAATGATTCTGTGGAAAAGTTTCATTTCTTTCACAATAAATGACTGAATAAAGATGACAAACTGGTTACTGTTTTAAGATTTTTGCTTTTCCATATGACATCTCCAAAGAAAATTTATTTTCATACAGTAACCTACTAATCATATCTGTATATCAATATAATTCCTATGTACATATATGAGCACTTAAACAATTTAACATATTGTCAGATGTAAATAGAACAAAAGTTAGATTCAATCAAGCGTCAATCTAAATTACAAACAAAACTTAATGTTCACCTGTCTTTCTTTTAAGCTTTCTGTATTCATTAACAGAGATCCTACTGTGCTCCTCCGTCTTCCTGGTAAACCAGCATGTATAGCAACACTCTGTCTCCTTTCTTGTATCCCATGTGCTGGATCAGCACCCAAGAAAGCCATTTTCTAGAAACTTGAAAAAGTTTTATATAAATACACATGTATATATTAAAACTAATGAATAAACAATGATAAACTTTAGATTTTCTTGTTGTCCAGTCCAGTTGCGGTCTCTTGAGATATACCCACACCTTTTTAGTTTTAGTCACAAGTATAATTCAAGTATTCTGCACATTGACATCTCAGTCACAGTATGAAGTTTGCTTTTTATAAGAATGATATCAGGGTTAAAAAAAAGAAAATAATAGCAGCATATCAAAAGCATTTGTTCAAATCTCATTTGAAGTATTAAAAGGGAGATGAACATTTATGCAATTTGTTTAAAAAGTCTTTTAATTTGAAAATTTTGTGACACAAATCATTTCAATTTTTTTTTTTTTTTATTTTTTCCTGCTCTATTGCCTCTAACATCTTGTCTGAAACATGTAACTTATGTTGTTGGCAAAAGAGAAAAAAAATCCCTACCTTCCTACCCATCCCTATGAGACATAGGTAGGCAACATCAAACAAATATTTTTTTAAGGGTGGCCTTAGATAAACTTGTAAATGTTAGATCAGGTTCCGACACTTACGGTTGTTCGATTGCCCGGGGCAAGCTAATGCCGTATTCGGATATGTAAAAACATCATCTTGGTTGTCCGATCGGGCAAGTGAAAAAAAAGTGTTATATGATTAAAATTTCACAAAATCAATAGTGTCTGTTGTTTTGTCCATAGATTACTCAGTGATAACACCGCACGGTCGAGTAAAGTGGTCTTAACCCCCCTTCAATGCGTATATTTCGTCAATTGTTCACACTAATTCCCCATTTTACCAAAAATAGATCACGTTTAAAAATATTGGCCAATCAGGTGGCCGCGGCGTTGCTTCGTCATTATCGTTATCCATCGGGACACCACTCGGGCGTTTCCGACGCACGTGTTATTCCCACCGACCAATGGAAAGCGGAGGTCTATTTTCGTTTTTCTAACTTTATAATTTGACATCGGATGTGTATTTCCCTAAGATGGAAAAACGTAAAAGCTTGAAAGAGAAAATGAAATTAAACTTTAACAAATTTGTCAGTTGTTGTCAGTTTATCAAGAAGGGTTATTTGAAATGGCATTTCTTAGATAAATTATTATGAAATAAGTATCTCTATGTAAATGATCCAATTCCCGTATATTCATCGATCTTTTCCCTCCCTCCTCGGCTCATATATACCTCATAGTATATTTTCATACTCCATAATCAATTTACACCCCATATACATGATAACTATATTTTATCTGCATGTACTACATTACAACCACAAAAATAGCATGTAAAAGTTTGGGCATGTAGATTTCACTTTCGGACAAGTAAAAGTAATAGGGCACTTGCCCAACTGGACAAGTTGGTATAAAAGTTAATGTCGAACCCTGTAGATAGGTCACAAGTTTTGATAACGAAGATTATAATGGCTCCCTTAGAATATATTTGAAACAAGAATGTGTCCATAGTACATGGATGCCCCACTCGCACTATCATTATCTATGTTCAGTGGACCGTGAAATTAGGGTCAAATCTCTAATTTGGCATTAAAATTAGAAAGATCATATCATAGGGAACATGTGTAGTAAGTTTCAAGTTGATTGGACTTCAACTTCATCAAAAACTACCTTGACCAAAAACTTTAACCTGAAGCGGGACAGATGGACGGACAGACGCACAGACCGAAAAACATACTGCCCAAGAATGGGACATGAAAAAGGGGTAAATTTCACAATACACATCTTTTTCAGAATATTATTAAGTACCATTATAACAGTGCCACAAGAAAAAGATGCTGATAAAATTGCATGTGAAAAGTTGATTCAATCAGTCATCACGCTTAACCACAAGACCACCAGCCCAGGCTTGTAAAATTGCTTTTGGGCTTAAAATTCTTCTCTACAAGCCAACAGAATCCAACTAAAATTTTCGTAAAATTGAGCTTCAGGCTTGTGGATTCAAAAGTTTATCGTGAAGATTGTGATTGTAGATAAATAAAATGGTGTTTTATAGTTTCTGCAAGTCTTGACACATCTCTAAATAGTGGCATCTAAATAGTAAATCCGAAATCTTAAAAATGAAGGACCAGCAAAAGTTTGCTGTTTGTCAGTCCTTGGGCTGACAAAAAAAAAAAACTTTCATGAACTCTGCTCCATTGGTTTTATTACGGGATTCCTAATAAGCAGTCACCCACTGGCCACTTAATTTCCCAAACGGCAAATAGATTTTTAGGAACATCTTCCTGCAGTGCTACATGTACTTCATTTTCAGAAGGAATGTCATTCTATGAATGTTTTTTATATTAGAAATCATACTTTCACCTACATGTATGTGTGCAATGTTCTTTATGTTCAACCTCTAATTTAATGCAGAATAATTCTCAACAAGAAATGTGTAAAACAGAGTAAAAATATATCTGACTGTAAATAACAACTTCGGTAAAGGTAATACAGGATTCGATACCAGAAGGGGAAAAGGCAATTTCTGAATCTGGGGCCACCTATGGCTACCAATCCTAGACGGTAAACACACATATTTTTTTTTGGTCTCAGTCCAAGGTCAAAATTCAGCTATTAAATATTAACTCCAGAATTGAAAACCAAAGGATACATTAAAAAGAAAAAACATATGGAGCTCCATATATTATAAATGCATAGACTATTTACAAGTATCACTCAAATGTTGCTAGGGGCCCACTTTTTTTAAATCCTGGATCCCCCACCTGAATTCTATCCCATCTTAAAATCCTTAACAGTGACACATAGAGGTCTTGAAAAGAAATTTGTCTAATCGAACATTCAGGAGAACATTGTTTGTAAAAATGTCTATCCAAAATGTACTGATTATCAGGTTGTCTGCATATTGATATTGTAAAATATCATCTGCAAGTCACAATGTGAAGCTTTTTGTCGAGTGAGTGCATCAAACGAGTTAAAAAAGGCTTCATATTGTGTCGAGCAGCTGATATTTTTTAATTTGCAAAATGTGATCACATGGACGCAAAATATAATGACATCGATTCCGGATAATTACGATATGATGAATCTTTTTGAAGAACATCATGATGGACCTATGGACAAACTAGATGTGTCGGAACGACACATATGGCCCCGTCTTAAAAAGTTTGAAAATCTGCAATTTCAACAACACATGCGGACACAAACATGCATGGATAATATCCAGGTCTCAAGAGCAATACTAGTTTGATGAAAAATTTCCTTGATCAATGAGTAGTTAAATTTCAAACTATCAGCAAACAGGAAGTGGATACTGAAAATGTGTTGAAACGACATGAAAATCAGCATATCGGAACGAAACATAAACTTGATCTGTAACTCATCATGGTAGACTCACATATCAAAAATCAGTGCAAATTCTGAAGGCGTATATAAAAAAGTCCATATAACTGTGATTTTCAACAATTTTCAAAGTCCAAAACCCGTAATTACGGCAAAAATCAGCAGAGCTGAACAAAATTAAACTTGATCTGTAACACATCATGGTTAACACACATACCAAAAATCAATAAAGTTAGAGAATGGAAACGGAAAATTCAGCAATTTTTCCATTTGTAAAGAGCATAACTCTACAACTGTTTAAGTGACGCCACCAAAATTCAAACTTGATCTGTGTTTTGTGGTAATAAGTATTGTGTATAAGTTTCATAACATTTGGTTGAGGCAAACTAAAGTTAGAGAACAGAAACCAACTTTGGGACGTACGGATGTACGGACATATGGACGGACAAGGGTAAAACTTTATGCTCCCTCCGCTACGGTGGGGGCATAAAAAGTTCGTATCATGGTTTGTTGCGGAATGACGGAATGATGGAATGACAGAATGACAGAATGACGGAATGAAGGACAAGGGTACAACTATATGACAACTTTGTTGCAGGGCCATAAAAAATACGAAGTTGACGCATTTTGCTCAACTTCTTTGAACAGGTACAAGTGAGATTTTTTAAATATTTGTATATATATAATGAATAGCATATTGTTTATATACATATATTAACAAAATCTTGTCTTGTAGGACCAAAAGTCAGAATCGTTTCAGGTTGGACAGACTGTATCTGTTTGTTAATTAACAAACAATTTTAGAGTAAAATGAGTTCAATTTACAGCTAAAATCAATCCTGATTATCCAGCATTTATAAATGAATCTGCCCCAGCACCATGTCTACTTTTATTCTTTTATATTTTCTCTGGTTGGTCCCATAACAATTTATACAAGAAATTGAAAAAAAAATCATGTCATATTTATATCTGCAATTTATTTGACCAGTAGATTAAGACAAAATTAAAATTTCAAATTCTCCCTCTTCTCAAAACCTGGAGTTTTAATATTGTCAGAACCACCCACTCTTCAAGATCACATTGTCAAACATCAAAACACATCTATATATTAAATAAAGAGGGTGCAAGGGCCGAGTATTATCACTCGAAAAATCATAATTAACAGCTGCTTAGAATCAGTTCACAGTGTTTTCAAGGGGTACTTATCTGCTCCCACATGTGTGTCATTTACATTGTTAGGTTCAACTAGGCCCAACATTATAACATACCATGCCAGATTTTTCACTGCCATTTTATGTTTAAGATAATTATTCGGCAAGAACATATTCCTATTACGATCATTGAAATGCATAAAATTTTCATTAAAGTTTATTTTCATATTTCTGACACAGAACATGCAAAGACAGAAAATAAAAAAAGCTGTAGATTTAATTACTATTCTAAATTTCAAAGAAGCACTGGCTAGTACATCAAATGATTTGATTTGGAACTTTTTTCTGCTGCATGACTGCTGTCATCAAAATAAAAATGTTTTCATAAAATAAAATGTTAATACCTACCTTACCTATTTTTTTGGGGGGGTGAAATAAGAAACACAATATTGATTTATTTTGCCATTTTTGGCCTTAGTCAGAAATGAAGTCCTGAAAAATTAGTGAATTTAGAATTTCTACATTAATGTACGTGAAGCTCATATATAGAATTCTACTAATTTTTCACATCATTTTTCTGATTTATTGACAAAACTGCCAACTCCTGTCATATTAGGGCAGGTTGGGACCAATCACCCATTTGGATATAAATTTAGACTACAGTGATATAAATCATATTTTTTGAATTCACAAAAGTACTGAAAAGTGCATTTGTAATAAGGTAAATAGTAGCAACTTTTCCAGAAAATGAATTGATTGTCTGAAAAAATAGCATCTTCCAAGGGATCAAACTCTTCATTGACTTCAACAACCTGATTATTGAACATATAAAGAAAAGTTGCTATAAACCAACAACAGCTGTATCCTTTTATATAATCATTTAATCTGTAATTTCCACAGGCACTTGTTTCTATCCATGGGAAGCCCCACTATCAACGTATATTAATATACGTTGATAGTGGGGCTTCCCATGGATAGGCCTGTGGTAATTTCCCTCGAATAATCCAAAACATGATATTTCTGGGGCACACTAAATTTATATCTCATTTGGGGCATTATATTCCAAACGGGATATATTGTCAACTGAGTGATTGGTCCCAACTTGTTAGGGGCGACCATTTGATTTTCTGTGGATCGTGTCATATAAACTACGATCGGCCAATTTGATGACAAAAAGTAAAATGAACAGACTCAGAGGATGAACGGAAATACCGGTCAGCATTACCTTGATTCTATGACAACATTAAAACAAAGGATGATATCAATGTCATTTCGACTTTTGCAGACGATCTTGCAGGAAATCCTCGGGACCTTTGCCAGAAAGCATACAAAACTCCCGACACTTCACAGCGTAAGATGACGTCAGATTTAGGGTACACTTATTTTCTTTTTTATCTCTGTCTGGCTTGAACAAGTTTAAGATGGCTATAAATTAAACATTATATTTACTTTAATATTGCTACACATTTAGTGAGCAGAAGTAATCTATGCGAACTTTTTTAATCGGGAGAACTTCATACGCGTGTAATTTTTGGCGGGAAAAATGTAAACCGCACAACCCGTATTCTTCGGTACGATCAGAGGTCAGAGGTTAAACTGGACCCCTGCTGTTGTTTCAATCTTATCTACACAAGTGTCGAAGTATCAATCAGCGGGTGGCCAGTTAAGTCAGAGGTTAGATCAAAGATTTGTATAAAGAAAGACAGATTTACTTTTAATAGCTTACTATTAGTTTCGATTTTGATAGGCATCAACGATTCGATTCGTTTTTTTTTTTTGGGGGGGGGGGGGGGGAGGGGGTAAATAACTTTTTGGCACTGGCCACGATTACCCGCAAAAAGTAACAATAAAAAAACAACTAGACTATTTTCATATTACCGACTTTTGACTCCGGGTTATATAATTTGTCGACTGGTTACCTTGGACATCATGGTACTCGGTCAAGTAAGAGCAACCAAAATAAGTAAAATCAAACATATAATCGGTGTAATTTGAGGGGAATGTTTATTGTTTATGATGATTTTGTAGTGAAAAAAAAATGTTAAGCAGGTAATTTTACCCCAAAATTGTACCGATTGAACGCTTGGTTTTACTTCTTAAGCTTGCTCTTACCTGACTTGGTACCATGATGTCCAAGGTAACCAGTCGACAAATTATATAATCCGGAGTCAAAAATCGGTAATATGAAAATAGTCTAATAGACTATTAACAATAATTTGGTTTTTATTGTTATATATCTGGAAAGTTTTACAACTATGTGTTTATGTCTGCAAAGTTTTACAACTATGTGTTTATGTCTTTTTTGTGAGTAGCATCTTGATACTTTGTACGTACTGTCTTCGTTTTCTGTTTTTTAGTCAGTTTGGATATAAAAAGGGGATTGTTTCATAGTTGATCAATCCACTTATGTTATACAATGTTAGACAAAGCTCGAGACAAGCAAAGTAGTGTTACGTTTGTGGTATGAAAATAGAATTTTTCAATGTTTAGTGCAAAAGATGAAAAATACAATATCCTAGTGCATGCGGCACTCAACACGTGGTACTAAAGTGCCTGTAGTTATTTATTACAGAATAAAATCAGATGCAGATCCAGGCAACGTTTGGAGTGAGACATGTAAAAAGTCTATGCATTAACCATATATAGGTAGCTCCATAAGGTAATGTTAAAAGCGCACCCTGTAATTCCCCCTAGTGCTGCCTCTGAAAAGACAGAGAAGCAAGATGTAATATAAACAAGCATCAGGGACAATGGTTTAAAACTCAAATTGGGCTTCCACAAGGCTCAGTTATATCCCCCTTACTTTTCAACATCTTTATTGTTGATATTTTTGCTAAAATTTCCTCTAACAAATGTAAATTTCCTGATGATGGGACAATCTGGAAAACAGGCAAAGACAAACATGAATTAGTGAAGGAGTTACAAAAAGATATTAACTCTATCCATGAATGGTCAACAAAATGGAGAATAAACCTCAGTATAGAAAAAACAGAATTTTGTGTATTTTCCAGAAATGGTATGACAAAGGAGGACATCAAGATAATGTTACAAGGAAAGGAATTAAAATACAATCCAAACCCCAAAATTTTAGGCCCTACTTTAGATGAAAAATGTAATTTCAATAAACACATAGACACTGTTGAGCAAAAAGCACAAAAGTCCTTAGGGATAATCAGAAACATCAAGGGAATAGCAAAGGTATCTACAAAAATTTTAATACAAATATATCAAAGTATAGTGCTGTCTACAATGTTATATGCTAGCAGTGTATGGCAAATCAACAACAACACGCATATAAATAAATTAAATGCTATTCAAAGAAAAGGAATAGCCTTATGTCTCAACCAACCAACAACAGCTAGTATAGAAGCCTTAGAAGTAGTAGAAGTTCAAAGTCTAGATCAGAGGAACAAGCATTTCAGGGAAAGACTATTATTTTGGAAAAAATACATCAACTAAAAAAGAATACAACATTAGCTTTCACGGATGGCTCCTGCAAAGGAAACCCAGGTCCATGCGTGGCTGGGGCAGCTATTTTAATATCAAACAGCACAGAACATGTGGAGTTAACACAGCCAGTTTCCAATAGAGGATCTATTTTATTAGGGGAATTAGTAGCTATCAAGCTGGTAATAGATTTTCTTATAATTCCAAACAACAGAAAAAACACTGAATCCATCAAAATTTTCTCAGACAGCCAATCAGCAATTGGAATTTTAACTTTAAATTGGAAATCAGATAATTACGGCAAAACTATTCATGATATTAAAATCGGTATATTGGCACTAAAATCTGAAGGAATCATTGTTTCCATTGAATGGACCCCTGGACACGCTGATATACAAGGTAATGAACTAGCAGAACAACTAGCTAAAAAAGCAGCACAGGAGGCAGAAAAAATACAAAGCATTCCAATATTTACAAAACAAGATATACAAAAAAGAGCAAAAGACAGTGTAATGTTAAAATGGCAAAACCGATGGGACACCAGTGATAAAGGAAGAAGATATTATTCCTTTCAACAAAATGTAAAAAATACAATTCCAAAAGACAAACCGTCAACTGAAATATATCGGATAACTACTATAGTTTAAGAACAGGATATTGTAATTTAAACTCTTACAAATCAATGATATGCCTAGCACTCATCGACAAATGCAGCTGTGGACAAATAGAAACAGTTGACCATTATCTGTTGTATTGTGAAAATTATGAGAAGGCTAGAGAGAAACTCCGCTCTGCACTCTACTTCATAACATCAAAACTAACACTTGAATCAGAAGTATTATTAGCAACAACAGAAAATGAAAATTACAAACATCACATAGAAGATATTCAACATTTGTTAGGGGTCTTTATTAAAGATACTGGAAGGTTCGCAAAATAGATAGTTAAGGTTTTATAAGGGTTACTTATTTATTCACTTTTTTTTTTTTTTTTATTTATTTTTCTCTGCAGTGCCACATCATAAATACAAATGAGTTTTATACAATAGTGACATAAAATTACCAGAGTGATCGAAAATACAGAGAGATTATAGTGTCAAGTTGACACTTCTAAAGACTAATATTCACGTAAAAAAACACGTAGAGCTGGGACATAATATATTGAGTCAGTATACTTTTCCCAGTGTAGAGTAAGTCAACGTTAGGAAACCATGTACACAGAAAAAAATCTTATTCCTAATGCAGGCGTCACACTGTCCCGAAATTGACACCAGATGGCTATACGAATATGAAATTTTGAATTTAGCGCGAAGATGGCCCCGGACTTGATCAACAGCCGAAGCAATTATGATGCCTACAGTCACACGATGGCACCCGAACCGGTATCAGGTCCATTCGCGCCCAATACACGTTCACACCCTACACGTTCAGTCGCACCTCACACGTTCGCCCCCTAGGTCCGTTCGCACCCAATTTTTATTCAAATTCAAGTTGAATTATTAGATATTTTTTTATATGAATATACCCAAAAAAAATATATTTTCCTGAATAAAAATTGGGGAATTATTATATGAATGTTTTTTTTTTTCTTTTTTTTTTTATCAATTTGATGATTAATTAATAAATGTTAATTATGTACAAATGTATGATTACTGCTAATTGGTATTTATACACAGCTAAATTTGGTATTATTGTTGTGTTTAAAAATCATAATTGTTGTTTTAACTTGCTTTGATGTAAATACTGCATGTATTTAGCTTGGTATGAGTAAAACATTGAAGATTTTAAAAGAAAAACACGAAAGATAATTGATTTTAACAGCTTGGCCCCTTTGATCTCACTTTATTTTGAAACAATGAAAAAAAAAATTTATCACAACACTAACCAAAACATAATTTAAGATTTATTCAGCACAAAAAAACAAAAAAACGTGAGAATCTCGCTTTATTTTGAAACAATGAAAACATAAATTTATAGCAATACACTAACCAAAAGATGATTAAGATTTATTCAACACAAAAAAAATGTCAGAATCTCACTATATTTTGATACAATGAAAAAAAAAATACGAAAATTTTTGTCGACATTTTTTTCGGCATGCCAAAGATTTTGCTACCGTTCACAAAGTTGCTGCCGGAGCCTGAGAAATTGAGAAACGTAACCGCTGGTAACACTATGACCTCAGTCAGGAAGATGCCCTCACGAATGGCCCGATGTTTTTACGATCATATCCGAATTGGAACATTACCTTTATCGCGTGTCCATCTTGTGTCAATTTCGGAACAGCGTGACGCAGGCATTATTTAAAGGATTTCTATTCACCTTTGTCGTCATTGTCATAATAATGTATGAATCTCAGTCGAACTTTTGAGTTATATATATCCGGATATGGCCAGTGTACAAATTTTTGCACCTTATGTTTGCGGTATACCATCTTTTCCGTAAGTTTATTGTTTTCTGTTTGGTAATAAATTATTATAAGATCCATTTTGTTACATTTGGTGATCCGTTTATTTGGCAATCGCCAATGGCAGTCAGCAGGGTTTAAGAACATAAGTTGTTCGACCTGCTAGTCAAATGCGTTTTGTTAAAATATACTTTTTCACTTTTTTGGTCTTTTGGAAAATGTTGTTTGTGCTGTATTTAGACCTCTCTACCAAGAAATTTGTTTTGCATGCACACGTATAAAAATTGCGGTTTTTATCCAACTCAATCATAGGTTTGAACGTTGTTTTCAATTTAGACTTGTTTATATATATATATGTAGGACTCTAAAGTGCGATGGGGACGCTAAAGTACGATGGTCACGCTCAAGTCCGATGGTCCGCGAAAGTATAGAAGTATGAAACGTAGGTGGATTATGACGTTAACAGTCGTTTATACAAACCAAAAATGAATATGCCGGAAGATAAATTAAGAATATTTAATTAACAACTTTTAAATCAAATGTCCATGACTTTACTTCAAACCTAACTGTGCTTTGTCCGCTGAAGCAAATGTTAATTTTTTTTCGGGTGCTGGAAGAAGGACTTGACAATGTGTCCTGCAGTCGACCATTTTACTATATAGATACAAAATAGTATACGCATAGGTATCCTGTATCCTGCTTCTACTGGAAGCGAACGGATACATTTGATTAAATCATTGTTTACGTTGCAGTTTACTTTGCAGTCCCCGTTAAAATAGTGTCGGTTTTATTGAAAAATAACATCGGTAAAATAAAGGTACATGTTTTCAATCGTTAATTATAACATAGTTTGTACATTGTAGGAAAATATAACATGTATTTGTACTCGCTACGAAAAAAGGAGGAAGCTCGGCGAACTTCGTCTTTCTCTCGCATTTACATTAAAGCTTGTACAAAAAAAATGTTACTTATATTCCGACAATGAACTAATTTTGTATTTGTAATTTACAATGACGACTGCATGTAAGGGGAGGTGTTCAGATTATTGATAGACTGTGTGAACGACAAGCTACACCAATTATCCAAATATTTAATACGCCTGAATTGTTTAAAAAAACATTTACAGGAACTATAGTATTTTGTGACCTCTAAATGACTGTTTTGCAATTATTACCTGGTCGGTCTTCTAAATTTAGAAACAATCACTTAAGCCTACCGGTAAATTATAAAGCCTGTCACATATGTTATACCTTAGCCTTCTAGCTTTTGCCAAAAAACTATTTTATTTAACATCCATGTACTTTAACGTTTTAAGCCCTCGAACCTTACCCTATTGGTCCATTGCACTCAAGTTAGCGTGATATACCATCGTACTTTAGCAAACAAACAACCATCGCACTTTAGCGTGAGACACCATCGTACTTGAGCGCACACCATCGCACTTTAGCGTGACCATCGCACTTTAGAGTACCATCGCACTTTAGAGTCCTACATATATATGATATTTCAGCTGATCTGTAACAATTCCATCTTCATGCCTTATATATCATGTACTGTATTACGACGCTAGATTAAAACTGACGAGGAAAGGTAACACCCGGCCACCGAAAGCTTTATTATAGTGAAGCCTAGGTGGTCGTGTGGTCTAGCGCGTCGTATACAGTGCAGGCGATTTGGTGTCACGATATCTCAGTAGCATGAGTTCGAATCCCTGCGAGGGAAGAACAAAAAAATTTGCGATTTTTATCCAACGCAGTCATAGGTTTGAACGTTGTTTTCAATTTAGACTTGTTTATATTTTTTCGTTTGGGCTTGTATTATATTTGCCTTAGGGTTTATATGATCCGTTCATCCTATTTTGACTCCTCAAAATTCAAGAGTCTATCCTAAATTGAGGTAAATCATTGGGCTTTCCAAATACCGTTTCGATCCCTAACATCACTGAAGAGACATTATTTGTCGAAATCCGGATATCGTGTACGAAAACCTTTGCAACTTTTGTTTGCGGTATACCATCTTCTCCGCAAGTTTATTGTTTTCTGTTTAGTATTACATTTATAATAAAGATCCATTTATAACATCGGTGATCCGTTTATTTGGCAATCGCCAATGGCAGTCAGCAGGGTTTAAGAACATCAGTTGTTCGACCTGCTAGTCAAATATGCGTTTTGTTAAAATATACTTTTTCACTTTTTTGGCCTTTTGGAAAATGTTGTTTGTGCTGTATTTAGACCCCTCTAACAAGAAATTTGTTTTGCATGCACACGTATAAAAATTGCGGTTTTTATCCAACGCAATCATAGGTTTGAACGTTGTTTTCAATTTAGACTTATTTATATATATATATATATATATATAACAAGTGTGGACACAGATCAGTGTGGACAGTATGATTGGATGTTTGACAGTGTTTTATATGACAAAAGGAGTTCTATGTTTTATGTTTTCTATGTATTAACTGTGTTGCACAATGACAACCAACATGAACATTAGGGGTGTTGTTTATGTAATATTTAGTTTTTTATGTTCAACAGATACTAATTGCATTAATTACCAAATGATTATGATAAAATATATATGTTCCACATCTTTGATTTTGGATACATTTTGAAGCTAGGAGAGGAACATATAATAGGTTCATTTTTTTCTTAATGTGATTTTTTTTTATATGGGAGATGGAATCTGAGAACATGTATTTGCTTACTATTTGTATGGTTCTATTTATATTACTTTGTGGGGGATTGTCAGTATCATAAGTAAAAGATTTCGGTTAAATGTGGAAATTGTTTCTCAGTTTAGAAGACATTTAATGTTTTTTAGTAATGACAATGCCTGACATGATGATTGGGGCTAGATGAGCTAGAAAGTGAATTTCTGTGTTATTTTTTATCAATTCTTTGAAAATATCTCCTCCAAAGCTGGTCAAAACAAAAAAAAAGTTTTGACCAGTATGAAAATGATATCAACAAAAGAACCTTTGTGAGCATGCTTCAAAGACTCATTACTAACTACAGAAGTCATATGATAAAATGTCAAGTGGATATTATGAGCATCTACTTAATATGTCTAAATATCTAAAAAGTTTTAGTATTCAATATGAAAAAGCTATTGCAAAAGTAACCTCTTTTCAGTTTTTTTGTTATATGGATACAAATATAAGTGATACCAATACAGTAAGGCAGTTTTGTTATGGTATGAAAGTGTAGTAAATTAATTCACACAAATAAAGAAATAAACAAATGAATGATAAATGTTGAACATGTACAATGAAATATATTTTAGAAATCAATTAGGCCAGATAGGCCTTATAAATTCTAATCTTTTTCTTAACATACTGAATGACCATATTTATACTCAGAACTGATTCACCAGTAGGCAGTACAGATGTAAAAAAAAAATAAATGTGGATAGTGTCCACATGTGGACACAGATGATGCCCCCACTTGCATATCATATAGTTATAAAGGGACATAACTGAAGTGGTAAAAGTGACGCTACCCAAATTTGAACTTGATCCTAGTTTTGTGGTAATAAGCATTGTGTGCAAGTCTCATAACATTTGGTTGATGCCAACTTAAGTAGAGAACAGAAACTAAAATTTCAGCAATTTCTATTTGTAAACACGCAATAAATAATTATAACTCTAGAACGGTTGTGTATAAGTTTTATAACATTTGGAAGTTAGAGAACGGAAACGAAAAAATCAGCAATTTTTATGTTTACAAAGGGACATAACTCAAGAATGTTAAAAGTGTTGCCACCAAATTTCGTACTTAATCTGTATTATGTAATAATAAGCATTGTGTATAAGTTTCATAACATTTGGTTGAGGCAAACTAAAGTTAGAAAACGGAAACAAAAAATTTGTACTTGATCTTAGTTTTGTGGTAATGAATATTGTGTATAGGTTTCAAAATGTTTGGTTAGGGCAGACTTAAGTTACAGAATGGAAACTAAAAATTTTGCAATCTTTCAATTTATAAAGGGGCATAACTCAATAATGATTAAAGTGACACTACCCAAATTCAACTTGATTTGTGTTTTATCAGTGAAAGTCAAAATTAAACATTGCATTGTATAAAGCATTGATTGTAGCTGATTCAACTATAATCATGGACAAAGGAAGATAACTCCAATTAAAAAATTACTTGATATTTAGAAGAAAATAAAAATTTTGAAATTTTTCCATTTCTTAAGGGGCATAACTCTAGAATGGTTGAAGTGACGCCACCAAAATTCAAACTTGATCTGTGTTTTGTGGTAATAAGCATTTTGTATAAGTTTCATAACATTTGGTTGAGGCAAACTAAAATTAGAGAACGGAAATGAAAAATTCAGCAATTTTTCCATTTGTAAAAGGCATAACTCTAGACCGGTAAAAGTGACGCCACTAAAATTCATACTTGATCTGTGTTTTGTGGTAATAAGCATTGTGTATAAGTTTCATAACATTTGGTTGAGGCAAACTAAAGTTAGAGAACGGAAATGATAAATTCAGCAATTTTCCATTTGTAAAGGGGCATAACTCTAGAATGGTAAAAGTGACGCCACCAAAATTCAAACTTGCTCTGTGTTTTGTGGTAATAAGCATTGTGTACAATTTTCATAACATTTGGTTGAGGCAAACTAAAGTTAGAGAACGGAAACCAATTTTGGGACGTACGTACGTACAGACGGACAAGGGTAAAACTTAATGCCCCCTCCGATACGGCTGGGGCATAATAAAGTGTAACAAAAGAACTTAGCATCATATTGCTAGTAGCGCCAGTAGCATTGTTTGGTGAATTTGTGCTTCTTTTTTTTAGTTTGGCTAATGGACAAAAAATGTTTGGTTCAAATCTAAATAAAATGCTTTTATCTCCCTATTACTTACATTGTTCATAGAATGGATACTACTTTGACAATTCCTTGTACATGAGAGTTGTCTGTCAAATCTTTATTTCACATAGAATGAATTGCATAACAATGAACTGAGCTCAAAGCAAAGCACTTTAATAATACACTTAGACAATGAGCTCAATCCAGTGATATACTTTGTACTACAGGTCCTTCATGAACATCCTACTGGCCAAAACCATATCTCACAAACATGCCATACTACATGGTTGGATCAGAAGTCCTGAAATAGACATGAACTTTATTAACATATTTTAAGTATATACACCGGTTAAAACTTTCACAAATTTGTGGTAAAATTATTCAGTATCAAGCAACTATCAATCGCTTCATGCACAAATTGATATAGGTTGAGTACCCCTCTGTCAGAAATAAGAACATACCTCCACCTAATTTTAGTCAACTGATGAAGAAACATTCAAAACTATAAAATGTTATCTAATAGACTAGCTGCAATGAAATCCCAGTTTCCTAAAATGGTACCTAAAACTCAAAAGATTTTAAACTATGCATTTTAAATATTGCAAATATACATGCAATAATACTTCTCAAAAATTCGCTATATTTTTCCTCATTTTGTCTTTTGTTCGAGACTGTATATTGACCTCTAGATGTCTTTCAATTACATCCAGTTTGGCGTGGGTTGATGTTTGATTGTTGTACATGTTATATATCGACGTGGGATTTGTTTATATAAATTAGGCGTGAAATAATTTTGGTTAACTGAAATCCTTCAACTTACTTCCAAATTATTTGGTTAACTGAAATCATTTAACTTACTTCCAAATTAATGTTAATACTGAGGGAAAAAATTACATTGCTAAATAACCACTTTAAAACACATGCAAACTTTTTGAGAGGAAGGCAAAATGCATGTAACATCTATTAGATCTTTTTTTAAACCATTCTAAGCTACTGATAAGTGATAAAGTTTGTTAACTGTTACTTCCCTTCAAAAAGGGGGTTGCATTCACTTTACTACATATACATATAAATATAATCAACAATACTGAGTGCAACACCTAGGATAAATAGAGGATTGTTTTGCAAGAATAGTTGCTGAAATAAGCAGGCAATATTCAAAGTAGAATAAAAAATATTACAGGACTGTGTTTTAAAGTAATAAGCATTGTGCAGGGCTCATGTTACCATGCTACTGGGGCAACAAAGTCGCTTTCCCCGGTCGCCACTTCGCTTTGACCGACCTTCAAAAGTGAAATCTAGTCGCCCTGTTGTTTACAATACTCGCTTTCACTTGCTTTCGTCATCGGCAATATTCAACATTTACCAAGTCGATGAAACAGCAATTTTTCATTTGAAACTCAAAGTAAAGAAATTCAAAGACGTAAACAATTTATTTTCTTTAAGAGGTTTAAGCATTGATTTTAAAGTTGGTTGCATGTTATTTTCATAAAGACAATTTTTTTATCACTTCTGGTATTTGTTACTCAATTGCAGATCATATCATTCTAACTTTCAGCAAAATAAGCTTGTTACTTCATTAGAACGTGATGAAAATAAAGATTTCTTGCTGTTGTGCAATACACTGTGCTGTTGCGCAATACTTAATAAATCTGTCGTCAGACTATAAACAAATAAAGTTCAATTAATTCCCAGTCATATTAGAAATTTATGAAACTGTAAAGGGAGCGTGCAACAATAGATATAAACAATTCACTTAAGTTTCATGAGAATTGCTGACAGCATTTTTGAGCTATTGTCCGAAAACTGGAAAATCACCCCTTTTTTAATGAATAAAACCTCATAACTCAGAAATGTAAAATGTAAAATTTATAAAATTTTAAACGGAGCTTACATCAATATAGATATAAACAATTCACCAAAGTTTCATACGAACTGCTGAAAGCATTTTTGATTTTTGTCCGTAACTGGAAAATCCCCCCTTATTTCATGAATTAAACCCTGCAACTCAGAAAAGTTAAATGTAAAATCTAAAATATATAAAAATTGAAAGGGAACTCATGTCAATAGATATAAACAATTCACCACAATTTCTTGCAAGTTGGTGAAAGCTTTTATTGTCCGAAAACTGGAAAATCCCCGTTTTTTTAATGAATAAAACCCCATAACTCAAAAACGTAAAATCTAAAATTTATAAAAAACGAAAGGGAGCTCATGTCAATAGATATAAACAATTCACCAAAGTTTTATGCAAATTGGTTAAAGCGGTTTTGAGTAAATGTCCGACATGTTGACGACAGACAGACAGACAACGGTATACCATAGTACGTCCCGTAAACGGGCGTATAAAAATGACAGGGTGTCATACCACACCAAAACCTTCTGAAAGAAACACTAAAGTTGGCAAACAAATTTATTATTTTTTTCATTGACAACCCTGTATAACCTTGCAGCAGTATCGAGTCTACATGCATTACCTTGTATATTTCATGTACATTGAACTTAAAAATATGTGGTCATTGTCAAAGTTAGTTATGTCAGTTATAATTTACACATTTACTGAAACATGCCAGAGAAGTGCATGTACAAACTTTTGAATTTAATCTGCAAACTGGGAAAGCCATCCTTTTTTACGAATAAAATCCCACAATTTATTAAATTGAAAGGGAGCTTGCATCAATAGATATATATAAACAATTAACCAAAGTTTCATGACAAATAACAACTGCTTAAAGCATTTTCAAGTTAATGTCCGAAAACATGGAAATCCCCCTTTTTGAATGAATAAAACCCCTTATATTGTAACTGGATAATGTAAATTCTAAAATTCCAAAACAATCTAAAGGGAGCTCACATCAATACATAAATACAATCCCATATAACTCTGAAACGGGAAACCTAAAATTTATAAAATAATCAATTCACAACAGTTTCATGCAAATTGGTGAAAGCGTTGAAGAGTTGGTGAACAAAGCATTTTTAGAGTTAATGGGCATTAACATGAAAATCCCCCTTTTTTTATGAATAAAACCTCACATTTTGAAAATGTATATTATAAATTCCTAAAAATCTAAAAGGGAGCTCACGTCAGTAGATATAATCAATTCACCAGAGTTTCATGCAAATTGGTGATAATATTACGGAGTAAGTGAACAACATGCTAGAAACAGACAGATCAGGGCAGACAGACGGACAAAGGCATACCATAATATTTCTCATGAACAGGTGTATGAAAACTGCAGGGTACCATTCCAGGCCAACACCCTCTGAAGGAAACACTATAAGGGAGCTTCCTTTCCATTTTTATGGGGGAAAAAGGGGGGGGGGGGCTACGATGAAAAAATTTTTTCCTGCCTTTTTTTTTAGTTCGAGATGTAATCTGTCCTGCCTTTTGATTTTTCACTCTTTTTTTGTCCTGCCTTTTTTTCTATTAGTTTATCCCGACTTGTTTACATAAATTGTCATCCTGCCTTTTTTTTCATATTGTCTCATCCTGCCTTTTTTTCAAATTTCATCCTAGACCCCCCCTCCTCCCCCCCCCCCCCCCCCCCCCCCCCAAAAAAAAATCAAATGATAGCTCCCTAAGTTAGCAAACAAATTATTTTATTTTTACATTGACAAACCTGTATAACCTTGAAGCAGTATTAAGTTCATGTATTATCCCGCATATTATTACATGTACATTGAACTAAAACAAATTGTGGTCATTGTAAAAATTATAGTTTAGTTTACTTTTCCAATGCTTTCAATTTAAGATAAGGGCATTTTTGTCATTGGAATTGAGTTTTGTAGTCGGAGATTACTCTAACCTAGAACGACTGTTTTGCGCACCAGCTAGGGCAGTGGGACTTCAGCTGGTCCCATATCAGATAGATGATATTTGCCTGTCCGAAGTGGAGGCGACTGGATTCATATAAATCAAGCCTCAATTTATTCATTTTTCTCTTCATTTAAGTAAGTTTGATCAACCTGCCACCCGTTATCTTCTCATATTTGGACAGTTTTCACATTGACCCATCAATACTGGCATTTTAGAGGGTATGAATGCCCTTTACCGTCAGGCGTCAAACAGTCATTTTCGGTTACCGTTAGCATAAAATTGGTTAACATTTTACCGTGGTTCGTCAACATATCCTTATCGTGATTCGTCAGAGGTCTCAAATAATTATCGTTACCGTTATTTTTGTGGAAAAATTAATGTGATTCGTCAAAATCTATTTTTTTATCATCTTGAAGAAAGTATTTTATCCTCATGCACCAAAAATTACCGTTAACGTCGTTTGGCATGATTTTTTACCGTTATTCGTCATGAAGGTACCCCCATTACCACCCTCATTTTAACTTTCACTTTATAAGAATGTCACATGACCAACATTATGGGAACTGATTTATGCAAATGACCCATATTCCATAGAAAACATAATCTATATAAATCGAGCCTCAATTAGTTCATTTTTCTCTTCATTAAAGTAAGTTTAATCGACCTGCCACCCGCTATTTTCTCATATTTGGACAGTTTTCACATCGACACATCAATACTGGCATTTTTACTTTAACTTTAAAAGATTGTGACATGACCAACAGAAAAAGTAATTTACAATGCATTACATGTATGAGAGCTGATTTATGAAAATGACCCTTATTCAATAGGAAAACATAATCTAACACCTCGTTCATTTATGATGCAAATAAGCTGAATGGCCGTGTGTGTTCAATTTGAAAATAAAGAGTTAAAATGCCGGAATCGCAAAAACAGATGTTGGACACTAGAGTAATCTCGGACTATGAGTATGAGTTTTGGGCAATTTGTAAGGGGGAGGGGGGGGGGGGAGGGTTCAAGGGAAGCAAATGCTCATTAAATTATGCATGTATCAAAAATTGGGGGAAAATTACACAGAGTTGAGTCATTTTTTTGAAAAATTCACAACTACTGAACAGGAACAATCATATGGTACTTTTTTACCTATGAAACTATACTATGACATCTGTCGATGATCTGATATGCAAAACCTACAAACAGACACAGAAATATCATCAAATAGTGAAATAAAAGATTGATTGCACTTGTATGGATAGTTCCGACACGTGTTATATGGGGAGCCCGTTTGTTTACAAATAATAATGTCACGTGATCACGCAGTGACCGTCACAAATTTTTATCACACAATATTACTGTACTTACACAATTCACAAATGCATAACCCATTTATCTTGCGGACATGCAATGGGAATGTGCACGGTTATCAAAAGCTACAAAAATATTGCATGTACAGTTAATGAAGAAGTTATTTCATCAAATAGATAAAGATTTTCACTCATGACACAAATCGACTGGGTGTCATCGACATCGGGGATAATTGATAAATGGGATTAAATTGACCGCCAAGAAGGTGTAGAGAGCCACCTCTGGAGAACCTTAACATTAATAAGTAATACTCACCAAAATTTCTCTATAATTAACGCTATTTTCTGTTGGAAAATTTCAGAAAGATGCTGATAAACTTATTTGGTGACACAGATTATTTTCTTGTTTTGGCGCGAAATATATTCTTACTCTTAATGCTTGACGTAACAAAATTTGTATAGAATTATATTTAACTAAAGTTCAGCGTAAATATGCAAAAGCATGACAATACATTAATAATAAAATTTGTAAATATTTCTGTAAAAGAACAAAATTTTACTTTACCAGTATACTTCACTTAGAATTACATTTGAGCGCAAGAAAATCTCTATGTGAATTGGCTCGGGGTCGAAGTTCAACATTTCAACGGAAATTTTTGCGTGTACTTGCGTTGCTTTAGATCAAGGCCACAGCTTTTCAACCAATCGGGGAATGTTTACTTGGGGCATACATCTATTTTTACTGCAGGTTTCGACATGTTTAAATCGGGATTATAGAAAATTGGAATGTTGTTGGTAGATACAGAACAGAAAATGATGAACACTTTTAGCAAAAGATAAATTGGATCGGGGGTCTGTGAATTCACATTATTTGTACAACTCTCCTTACTCTTGGGAAGCGTGTGCTTTACATCGAGGCTTGCGTTGCTTTACATCGAGGCTTTCGTTGCATTACATCGACGCCATAGTAGTTCAACCAATCGGGGAATGTTTATTTGGGGCATACATCTATTTTTACTGCAGGTTTTGGCATATTTTAATCGAAATTAGAGAAAAATGGAATGATGTGAGGAGATATAAAACAGAAAATGATAAATATTTTTAGCAAAAGATGAATTGGATCGGGGTTCTGTGTATTCAAATTATTTGTACAACTCTCCTTACTGATGGCAAAAAATGGAATTTCCGTGACCTAAATGGTTCGCGAAAATTAATATTTTTATATATATATAGTAAATACAAGTCTAAATATGTAAATTGGTTGCAGGGTTCCAACCACCAGCTGTGGAGAGGGACACAACACCCGTTTTTGGGGTGTACGATATTATATGCATACGGCTACGTAGTCACGTCTGGTCAGAATGTGGGAAGTTCAATCCGATGCCTCGTGAGGAAAATATAACTCTCTAAGAACATAAAAAGACTTATGCAACAACTTTTTAAGAGATCTGTAGGTAGCCTGTTGCAAGCCAAAATTCTGTCAGTAACCAAAATGCCCTCATTTTCCCGGTTTTTAATTTGGTTCATGTTGTTCAGTCTATAGTTTTCTATGTTGTTTGGTAAGCTGTTGTTTGTATTTTGGACTTTTTTTCGTTTGTAGTGGCGTTGTCAGTTGATTTTTAGTATCATGAGTTTAAATGTCCCTTTCGTATCCTTCGCCTATCTTTTCCAGTGCATGGCAATCTATATGTCCCACCTGATATCAGTTGTGTAGGAGTAGTCTGAAAGTGCGGAAGGGGGAAACTTCTACATGTAACAAGCAAAACAAAAAGTTGCCCCCCTTTCTAGCTCCCCTCCCGCCCCCATTTTCGTGTAAATGCTGATCTACCTACATAACAGAGCTTACCTAGATCTATTGTAAATGTGTTCTCAGCTAGAATATGCTAACCGCCTCAGTGGTTTCCGTTTTAGCATGCATGTCTGGATTCCGGAGGTCGTAAGGTCGAAACCCGACGGAAGCCAAACCAAAAGAATTTAGAATTGGTATTTGCTGCTTTCCACTAAGCCCGCGACATTAAGGAGATGGAGTAACTACTAGTCGGCTCGTAGTCAGCATAATGTGTCCGGGTAGGGCGTCCTTAATATGCATTTAAATTTGCCACTGGAATGTTGAACAGCCATCCATCCATTCAGAATATGGACGATGTATTAAATAAAGTGCAGGTGTTTGTCAATTACCATCTGCTGCAGGGAGGATGTATGATCCCTTATATTGCTGTATACATTGAATGCAAAAACATAGTCGGTTTAGCCTGTAAATAAAAAAGTTTTAACTTTTTCTCCAAACCAAATTCGTATCTTTTGTTTTTAAATGTAGCTATACTACTAAGGTCAGATAGTATAAGGCAAATAAGATGTTCGGATGAAAAAAATAATCTCAAACCCCCAAACAATTTTCAAACACAAAATTCATATAAATTTTTATAAATCTATAGGTCATGTCAAACTTTTCTAGTTGGCTAGTCGCATAGTTTTATCTATACTCAAAATAAAATCTGAGATGAAACACACCAATTTTTGCTAAAAGATTAGGATCACACTATGTAAACGGTGTCCTTAATGATATGTGTCTTTCGTTCATGGTGTACTGTGACTTCCATTTTTCAACACCACATGACGACAGGACATTCAGTTTGGTATGTTTATTTTGTTTTCTATATTGATTCTTCACTTTTTAATAACATGATGCATTACAGAATAAATTTTGCATACTTGCATACAAAAGATTTTTGACAATTCAAATAGAGAATATTGCTACAAATGCCAAAGAATGTATTTTAACCACCTTCAAAATCATTTATCTTTGATATCAAACAAGCATGATCCCTAATATTGCTGTATACTTATACATGGAATGCAAAAACATAGTCGGTTTAGCCTTCAAATAAAAACGTTTTAACCAAACCAAATTTCGTATCTTTTGTTTTTTAGATTATAGTTAAACTACTAAGTTCAGATAATATAATGCAAATGAGATAGATATTCGGATGAAATCAATCAAATCTGGCATATTGGAAGTAAATTGCATGTTTCAAGGGAGATTTCTTCGATTTATGTATAATATCAAGAAAAATCCACTGAATTTTTTTTGAATGGAGGTTCAACACAGTTCAACTTTGCTGTGCCAACAAGATCAATATTACAAGCCACCCAGGTGTATCAAAGTAGTGAAATGAAACCAGGATTACTCACGCGCTCGCTTGAAATTTATTCCGGGAACGATAGACAGAAACGGTTACAAGGTTTGTGTAGACGGCAACAAACTGAACATATCGGACTTCTCTTGAACTGAATTTTAATGTGCGTATTGTTATGCGTTTACTTTTCTACATTGGCTAGAGGTATAGGGGGAGGGTTGAGATCTCATAAACATGTTTAACCCCGCCGCATTTTTGCGCCTGTCCCAAGTCAGGAGCCTCTAGCCTTTGTTAGTCTTGTATTATTTTTAATTTTAGTTTCTTGTGTACAATTTGGAGTTTAGTATGGCGTTCATTATCACTGAACTAGTATATATATTTGTTTAGGGGCCAGCTGAAGGACGCCTCCGGGTGCGGGAATTTCTCGCTGCATTGAAGACCTGTTAGTGACCTTCTGCTGTTGTCTGTTCTATGGTCGGGTTGTTGTCTCTTTGACACATTCCCCATTTCCATTCTCAATTTTATATCATCCAGATCAATGTGCGGCGGTGTGGATCTCTTTGGTTTTGAAGACAAGCCAACAATAAAGGACCGGATAGATAGATTAGGCAAAGAAAAATACATGGTGTGTCAACTAAAAAAGATTTTGATGAAATTCTAAGAAATGGATGTGGTTAGAAATGGATGTGGTTGACTTGAATGAATGTCTATCAAAGTACCCGAAAAATTGTAATGAACTTCTGCGTTTAATGAAAGAAATAATAATGCTGTTGAGCTTAAGTATTTTGGATTTACGTCAATAAAAGGTAAAAAAAAATCTTTACCCTTAATAAAGCTCAAAGAGACAAGCGGTTTCAACTGGAGAAATTCTAGATATGCCTTAGCGATAAGTGCTTTCCTGGCAGTTTACATCAGATGGACGAGACTTTGGATGACTGTCTGAAAGCTATTGATGATATTAGATTAGCCTGAAGCCTGATTCAAAAGTCAGATAAGTTGTTTGCAAGAGGAGACATTTTAAACATGCAAACCCAATACAACCATATGTGCTTATCCGAAGTTGAGGATATTTTGTTCGAGAATGACAAATTACAAGAATATCTATTGTCCCTCTTTAGTTTATATCAATCATTGCATTTCCATACAATTGTTTCATGAGGGGAACGACCAACCTATAGTTTTTTGTATTCCTTTCTTTCAAGAACCTCTAGCCTTTGTTAGTCATGGTTTTTGTTTTGGTTCATTTGTATTTTTCAGAATTTGTTTGGCGTTCATTTCGCTGAACTAGCATACATTATTGTTTAGGGGCCAGCTGAAGCCCGCCTTTGGTGCGGGATTTTCTCGCTGCGTTGAAGACCCATTGCTAGCCTTGTGTTGTTTTCTGCTCTTTTTTAGGTTGTTGTCTCTTTGGCACATTCCCCGTTTTCATTCTCTATTCTCCTTTTTTTATTTTTGTAATTTCCTCAAACACAAAATACGTTAATTTAGCTTTTAAATATCTAGTCGAGTGATGCCTTAAAACTTTTCCAGTTGCGCAAGTCTGTCTCTATTTAGAGTAAACTATGTGTACATGTATATACAAGGTAAACTCTTTCAACGTTGTAGAGCAACAAATCAAATGCCTTTGAAGTGCTCATTTGTTGGATTTTAAAGGCAAGTGTGAATTTAGAAAGATTTCTTTTGAGGATGAATTTAATTTCTCATTACTGAAGAAAAATATCGTGACCAAAGTTCTACTCGGCTTTGCGTATAAAATTCTTCACTCCTTTACCTTTTCATTGAATTTAAATTTCGTGACCAACGCATGTGCCATTTTGAATTTAATTAATGACAGTTTGCATTGCTGGTGAATAACATGTAGGCATGCCTAACATGTATGTTTCGACCTTCAACAGGTCATGGTTATGACATAGCATATAAGTGTCACTCAAATTGCTTTCAAATTCTTTCTTTTATTTTCTTTCCGGTGATGATTAATCAGTGTTTTGGTGATCCACTTGTTGCTTATTTTCAACAATATTCCATCGTAATACACAGTGTATATAAAGTGCGAATCCAGTTAGTTCATTTTCACTGTTGTATGCGAGTATGTCTATTGTAGAATAAAGGATGATGGGAAAAAATGCCTTTGTTTACTTTTTGAAAATACACAATAATTGATTTGAATGTATGTTTTAACACAATTTCATTACAATATAACTTTTTAATGTTTAATAACAGGATTTAAGTTCACATAAGTGTATTAAAGCAGCAGAATCCATATTATTGTTTACTGAATGCGATTCATTTTAACTATAGATGCGATGAATTATCACTGTAAGTGCAATCATTTCTGATGTGGAATTTTTGGAGGTGCGATGAATTTTCATTGTTGTTTTTTATATGTATTCGACATGCAACAACTGAAAATAGTTTTTAAATGACTTTAATATTGATGATATTTACAATTTGAAATGCAAGCTAGTCGTAGATGCTTCATTGAATAAACACGGGTATAACCACGTTCATAGCATGCATATTCAAATATTGTTGGTGAGTTTGCTATAAGCTTGTCATGGATCCGAAAATTTACTGGAGCAGAACATTCTTGAATATAACGTATTTCTACGGAGAATTTTCCTTTAAAAGTTTTAGAACTCGCTTAAAAAAGCTTTGAAAATTTGTCACGCCGTGTCATTCGTATTTCTACCCTATTGATAGGCTTTTTCACAACGAACAGTACAAGAATGTACAAAGAACGGTGCTAAAGAAAGCAAACAAACTACAAAGAGAATGAATCGTACAGTGCCAAAATTCTGAGGTCAATTTTGCAAGTAAATGTCTTCAAAAATAATTATAACAACGGGTTTCTCATTCGCATGATGTATTTTTAACAACAACAAATCACAAAATACACGGTCGCATTTAGTGTAAGAGCCAACCAACTACTAGTATGCTCTATTTGTAGTTTAATCAAGTTTGAGTTACACAGAGTGTTTGTTTCGCGATGTTTACAAGTAATTCACAGACCTGTCTATTTAAAATAGTCACATGGTGTTCATGTAATATAAATAATACACAATGATGTCAAGAGCAGTAAACTATGTTTTAATAAATATTGAATACTTAACTAAACATTACGTCAATTAGTCTTTAGTGAAAATATAAGAACAGTCTATCTACCAACATCGCTTCGCGATGTAGCGATTAACGTCCGGAATCAACTGTACGGCGGTTATACCACGTAGTATAACACCATTTAAACATGTAACAATAGCTGACTGTTGTCAATATTTCCTTGTATTCTTACAACTGCGTTTTTGCTGATTTGTAACACCAACTTATAAGAAATTCAAACATAAATTAAGGTGACTCGACTGTTGCTCGAACTTTCTTTACTGTATTAGATGTATACACAATTGCACGATAAATATCAATTATCCACTCATCAAAGCGTCAATTGTTTGTACAAGATGAAAACGTTTTCACTCATTTAATCGTGAAATGAAGATCGTTTTGTGAATGCTCTTTGTTATCTAAAATGCATCCATTAGAGCTATTTTCCAAATGCTTGTAGTTTAAAGGTTTGGTTGGCTTGTTTGTTTTGTTTGTGTGTATAAATGTTTGCTCAATCTTAATTATAATGCTTAAGCAAACATTTATACAAAGCAAGCAAGCCAACCACACCTTTAAACTACAAGCATTAGGAAAATAGCTCTAATAACGTTTATTTTATTAGTATGCGATGTAGATTTAGACCGAAACAGAAACGTTGCTTTTTCGGTGACGCGGATTGGCTTAACTTTCCAAGATATATGTATTAAATGATGGCGTGTCATAGGAAAGGATAAATTTTATCCTACATATAGATCTGGATCTGGACAAATTACTAAAGAAAATAGAATTGACTATATTAACAATAAATGCCATTTTTAAGGAATTTGTTGATATATTACCTCAGACTTTCACTCACTAAGTATGCATATATAATCAATCCTTCTGACTTCATAAATTTTGTTAGAGAGTCGGCTGAATTAAGACTTTATATAATGAAAATTAATTAATTTCCTTCTGTGAAAATGCATCGCATATACAATAGAAATGAATCGCCCTACAGTGAAAATGAAAGTATAGTATCATTATTCGACAGTTAACATGAATCGCATAATGAAAACAGCATAGTGGAATTTGATTCAATATCAAGAAGCTGAATAACAAAACCTGTTTTAAGTTATACAACATTAATAATTATGTTAAAAGGTACATTTTTCTGCAAATGAAACTTAACTACAACTTTGAAATCTCTTGCACGCTCTGTTCGTGAACTATTCTTAATATTTATCTATTTGTGTATCAACTTTGCACCTGGATGGCTGTAGACGCGATGAAAACCCGTGCGCATCTCATACCTATATCATGAATTTAAAAAAACAGTACACATCATATATTATTTCTTATTTTATTAAAAAATCATGAATTTGTCGTCTGTTTATTTATCATTCTACATCAGAAATTCATCACGGATACAGTGAAAATGACATTTCAGGATTCGCACATTACATACACTGATACACATGCACTAAAAGTATAACATATTTTTAAAATCTTTTGAATAATGTGCTGCTGTGTGAAGAGTAACATAACCACTCTGACGACGACTTCATGTTTTGTTTTCGTGATTATTTAGTTTAAAAAAAACACTCACAGACGATTCAATCACAGGGAATATTAGTTTAAAATGTCATACGCACTGACTGACAACTATTAGGCTGTGTGTTGAAATTTATTTAGAAACTTGTAACATGAGAACACTGCAAATTAGAAACATCATGCAGTCGTTGACCGGTGTTTACATTCTAATAAATCCATTAAGAAGACACAAATCAAGGTAAAGAAAACAAATTGGAATTGCAATAACTTCAAAAAGAGACAAGGTTAGTGTCTCCTGATTTGCACGCATCAACTGCCATGCGAATCCACATTCAGTAAAAATGTCCAGAATGGGAGAAGGACACAATAGGTCACGTACAGATCACTGAGACGACTATTCTGGTATATAATAGGACACAATAGGTACAGATCACTGAGACGACTATTATGGTATATAATAGGACACAATAGGTATAGATCACTGAGACGACTATTGTGGTATATAATAGGACACAATAGGTACAGATCACTGAGACGACTATTCTGGTATATAATAGGACATAATAGGTACAGATCACTGAGACGGCTATTCTGGTATATAACAGGACACAATAGGTACAGATCACTGAGACGACTATTGTGGTATATAATAGGACACAATAGGTACAGATCACTGAGACGACTATTCTGGTATATAATAGGTCACAACAGGTACAGATCACTGAGACGACTATTCTGGTATATAATAGGACACAATAGGTACAGATCACTGAGACGACTATTCTGGTATATAAAAGATCTATGACTGCGGACACACGTCTCCAGTGAGTTGAGACGCAGATATAAAGCGGGCTGATTGTTCTTGTCATGAGAACACATATAAGGGGGGAGGGGTCATATAATATTAATAACAGTTATGATTCCACGGCACCATAAATCATACAATATATTTACGTATAAAATGAATTAAATCAGTCTGATTCTAAATAAAAGAAATCTCCAATAGAAAGCCGTGTCTCATTTCCAAAAATATCAATATAAGGTTTAAATATGAATTTCAAAGAAATAGCGTTCAGAAACACATCTATACATGATATACGATGGTACCCATTTAATGAAATAGACAGAAATGTACATTCATATGTCAATTGTAGCGTTTGCGTCCCTGATGAAAGAAACATGGAATTCTTGAAGTACAGGCAGTGACTAACTGTTCTCATACTTTAGCTAAGTCCACGTAGGTGACCACCGGAACGTAATAGGGTCTGAAATAAACGGAAGCAAAATAATGGATGTTGACAACAACGACGACCACGACGACGATAATGATGATGATGATGATGATGATGACGACATCTTTGTTTTTCTTGTTTTTAGTCTCTCTCTTGTTATTGCTATTGTTTTAACAGTTAATATTGTTGTTAGATGCATGCAGCAGATATTTACCTTTGCAATTTCATATTACTATTGAAGAGAATGTTCAAAACCAAGCGGAAGAAGGTTGCTTTGAGAGTCCTACGATTGATTGCTATCCATATCAATTGTCAGTTATAAATCTATTACTTTAAACTGATGTTTTGTGTTTTTATCTACATTATACAGTAATTACAGACAAAAGCTTAACAT
This sequence comes from Mytilus californianus, assembly GCF_021869535.1. Classification (NCBI taxonomy): domain Eukaryota; kingdom Metazoa; phylum Mollusca; class Bivalvia; order Mytilida; family Mytilidae; genus Mytilus; species Mytilus californianus. The sequence continues at coordinate 86,880,835 of NW_026262701.1, forward strand.
GTTGCTCTGTTCATGTTGCATGCTTAAAATTGAAAAAAATAATGTTTCGTAACATTTCAAATATAAGTTGTTTCCTAGTAAGATCTGCTATGGTACCAACAAAAAGTTATTTAAACTAACCTATCCCTGTAGTAGACATTGGCACCGTACCACGTGTTCTCCCGGATTTGTTCACGTTTTGTCTTTTTGTGCCATGTGATAACCCTAAAATGATATAAAGTAAACAATGAACTTAATCAAAATGTTAATTTCATAAAGATTGATGAAGATCGAGCAGTACATTATTATGTCATCAATATGACAAGCCTATATCAAATGGAAAAACGAATGAAAAACGAACAAGTATGGTACATATGAACTCACAATTTGATAAATAATTGTCTTTTTGGATGTCATACCGCTTCTACATTTGTGCCCTTCAAAACTTACTTAATATGGCCCGTAGTTGTTCACATCTTTGTCCTTTAGTCTTAAATGGATATTTGAGGACTTGTCATGGATTGTTGAACTGGTCTCATTGGCAACCATATGGATATTTGAACTTGCCCTATAGGCATTCATCTATTAGTGTAATGTGTGGAAAATTGATAGGTCACTTGCCCGTATTGTAATATTTTTGTTGAACATTGATTCTTGGCAATATTTTTGTTAACACTAAGGATTTAATGTGTTCATTCTAAGCTAATCCTCCAGATGGACTGGTACATGTTGTCATTAGCTGTGTTTGCTGTCCATTTTTTTTATGCTATCAGTTGAACCCATTACTATTTGGTATTTGTTTCATGCAACGATGACGAAAATTCATTTTTCGGTATATGCAATTTAGAATAAATTTGACATCATGTTTCGTATGTATTGAAATGTTGATATGGACGTACATACGTGATGATACAAGTCAGAGCACTGAGTAAGCAATACACATTATGCATTATATCTTGAAAAACGCATTAAAAATATTCAGTGACAGTTACTTTATATTTGTACATCAATATCAAGCATGCCAGCAGATAGATATAGATTAACTCACAGAAATCACGCACCTGCAGAGTATACAAGAGCAATTATCGCATTAAGCATATGTATATGATAAATTAAAATTACGTAGTTGCAAATACTAAATTCTACTTTCACACATGAATTTGATTACAATAGAGATGACATGCAAAACTAGCACTACTGCACGACAGCGAACCTACGTTCTGCATTTATTATCCACTGTATCTAATATGACAGAATTGTCCTGATATTTAATTGTATACACGGGACACGAGCTTGTTGCTCCACCAATCATTGTTCTATTTACATCTGAAAACCATACTTTAATTGATGAAGAAAATGTGTTTATATTTACGAAATTCAAGGTTGCTTTTTATAATCAGAAACTTGCATTTTCCTTAGCATATGCATTCTATATTATTGTGGTTTTCAATCATCTTACACCAAGATGTCATGAAATGAAATTGGATATCCTGCATTTATCATGCTTTTCAATAACGTCGGAGTTAAGTGTATTATTTTCTATTAAAGCAGCAAGAACAGGTTTGACCTATAATTGTTAACTTTGTCTCATTGGCACTCATACCACATCTTCTTATTTATATTGATATCTAAAAATGCGTTAAATTGATTTTTGGCGGGAACTTTTATTTCTAGAAGAAGCAGTTTCCGTATAGGAATATATATCTTGATTTGAAATATTGTTAATTGTTAAGCATGATAACAAATTGAAGTGACATTCCAAGCAGACCCATTATTGTGATTTCATTATATGCAAATGTTTCTGTGAAGGTGTAAGGTTAAAATTTTATGCATTTACGACTCACAAACAGAGATACTCTTTAAATATGGGAATTCCTCATAAATCAATTGAAAATTAGTCGAACATTGAAGTATACATTGTATTTATTAATTTATATGTAAAGTAATTACCTTTCCATATGCCGTCCAACTCTGTTGCTAACAATGTAGCTTCTTTCCTTTTGGAGTCTAACCACTTAGTCGTTAAAATTTCATCTGCTCTTATCTTATTTTGTATCTGATCTTTGGCTTTTCCATTTGGCATTGGTAACACGTTTGAACTGTTGCCTGCATCCACAATAGTAAGCCTACCTCTATTTGAACCCAAATTTCTCTTGCTTGGTGGTCTAAGTTGATCAAGTAAACCAATAGAGAGACCAGATATGCGACTTCTGGTTTTCTGTCCAGAGTTAAGAATTTTATTTGTTGCTACTTTTCCCCTTGAGCCTTGACCATTGTTTGTAAATAGTTGTCGTGATACATCTAAGTTTGTTTGTTTGTCAAGCATTTTCGTTTGATGTCCTGTCACAACAGGATTACTTGTAGCTATTGGGCCCCATGATATATTTTTAGGAATTTGAATATAGTCAACACTAGCTGGTTTTTCTGTGGAGGCTGGTTTACTTGTAGCAACTGGTCCCCATAGTATATTATTACCGATTTCCACATTACTATTCTTTTTACCAAGACTCGGGTTACTTGTAGAAACTGGTGCCCATTGTATATTGTTACCGATTTCCTCATTAATATTCTTTTTACCAAGACTCGGTTTACTTGTAGCAACTGGTGCCCATTGTATATTGTTACCGATTTCCACATTAATATTCTTTTTGTCAAGACTCGGTTTACTTGTAGCAACTGGTGCCCATTGTATATTATTATCAATTTCCACATTAATTTTCTTTTTATCAAGACTCGGCTTACTGGTTGCCACTGGACCCCACGATATTTTTTTATGACCGGGTAAATCAGCTGCAACAGTTCCAAATTTTTTTTCTGTGATAGCTGTGTTACTCGTTGCCACAGGACCCCAAGAAATAGGTAAAGGCTTTGGTGGGTTGTTTACATAAGCTTGTTGCTGAACAACTGGTTTGCTGGTAGCTCTGTGTTGCCATGACAAATTATTCAGCTTACCTGATCTATTTTTACTTTGCAGTGATTTATAAATTGGTTTACTTGTTGCAGTATGATCCAAACCAGTATCTTTTGAACCCCCTGTCTCTGTGTGTATTTCATTCATGATTGAATCGCTGTGAACCATTGGTTTCAGATTTTGATTTTGATTTTTGTTATATATATTGTTCTCATTTGTATTTAAAATAGGTGCTGTATTATGAAGAGAAGGGGTTAGACTTTTCACCAGTCCTAAACTTGCTTTCTTGATATCTTTTTCAGTAGCAGTGAAGGCTTTGTCATTTGGTTTCTGCGACATTGTTTTTCCTGAAGCATTACCACCAACATTAAGTATAACATTTGAAAATTGTCTAGAATCTTTGATCAGTGGTAAATTATTTTGATTTTTCTCCCCAGAGATTGTATTCTTGTTTAATTTAAATGCAACGCCATTAACATTTTGTGGATGAGCGGTGTTATATGAATCTGGTACTTTCCTACCAGCAATGACGGTTTTGTCAATTGGTTTCTGCGACATTATCTTTCCGGAAGCATTACCACCAACATTAAGTATAACATTTGAAGATTGTCTGGCATCATTTATCCGTGGTAAATTATTAAGGTTTTTCTCCCCATAGATTGTTTTCTTGTTTAGTTTAACTGCAACACCATTACCAGTTTGTTGATCTTCGGGGTTGTATGAATCTGATGTTTTCACATTTGTCTTTACTAGTTCAATTGTTGGTTGTAAGTACGTAATCCCATGTCTTTGCAATTTGAAGTTATCTTTCCCTGAAAGTGAAATATGTCGCATGTTGGACCCTCTTGTTCCATGAGTAATGTGATTTGTTGATGGTTTACTTTGTCCGTTAATTCTTATTGTATGAATTGTTTTCTGGATTTTGATTGGTGCAACAAAACTATTAGACTTTGATGGTATTTTTGAAATGGGTTTAGAATGAGCACTTAAAGGAGTTTCAGATGTTTTATCCGTCTTGTCTTTTGATGCCGGTGTTCTACTGTGAACATTTAATGACGGGTGTGTTTTAAAGACGTTTCCACTGAATTCTAGTGTCTCTTTTTCTGACGGATCCAGTGCGATTGATGTTAACTGTGTTGTAGAATTTAGGTCAGCGGGATGTTTCAAGCTTGGTTTTCCATTATCATCAACTCGTCGTCTACCACTTCCTACTTTCCCTAAAATTGTCTTAGTCTTAAGTAGGTTTTTGTCAAACGAACTGATTACAGAAACATCACCTGGGACACTAACGACAGCCTCATCTGCTGCGACTGGTGGGTGGTAACTGCCTAAAGCTTTTTGTGGATGCCTAGTACTGCTGTTCATATCAAACTTTCTTTCAAAACCCCTTGAATGCCCATTTACATCTTTGTTAAGAATTGTTTTTGACTGTTTGCTATTTATAACTATGGGTAAATTTTTGCCAGAAATTGAAAGTTCGCTGTTTGTGACATAGCTAAATTTACCATTAGTTAAAGGGATTTCAGTTTTTGTTCTCTTCGATGCTGCCTTTTGAGCAGTTATGTGCGGTTTACTTAGTGACTTTGGTTTAATATATATACCCGCAATACCGTGTTGTTTATTTGTCACTGCACTATCATTGACCCCCTGTTTTTGGTGTTGATCGTTTATACTAGATACTAATGTTTTTGTAGATGTACTGTATAGTGGTGTTGTAGTTTCCTCGGCTTCAACTTCTTGGTCTACAGTTGCCGAAGTTTGTTGTGTGACAGGGGTTTTCGTTGTATTAGAAATACCTTCTATTTCAACTTCCTGCTCACCGGTGGCTGTACTTTTTGATAAAAGTGACTGTACTGTAATTATACTGTTTACTGTTGTAGTTTCTTCTGCCTCTATTTCTTGTTCACCATTGTTTTGTGACGCCATTGAAGATGACGGTTGTTGTCTGGTAGACTTGGTATTTTCTGTTGTTGTTTCTTCTGCCTCTATTTCCTGTTCTCCATTATTTTGTTTTGATGTTGAAAATATATTCTTTTCTGTTGTTGTTATAACTTGTTCTTCAGTTTCTATCTCTCCTTCAAATTCTTGTTCAGTATTTTGATTTGTGTTTGATTTTGGAGATGTTGAAACGCCAATTCCCGGTGAAGAATTTATGGTAAGAGAGTGACCTATATTCCCAACTGCATTAGATTTTGTGAAACTTTGTAAATTCTTATTTGCCGTATTGATACCGTCCCAAGAAACAACTGGTCCTTTTGATTCGGTGTCAATTGGGGATATTGTTGTATAATCATAATCAGATAGTAGCCTTTCTCCAAGGGTTTTGACCAAACTTGTTTTAGTTAAGGGTTTTACGTTTTGATTTCCTTTGTCAATATTATGAATACGAGGTTCCATTTTATCCGACTTAGCAATTTTGTTTTGTGCAGTCTTTGTTCGCAAAATTTTCTCTTTTATTAGTTTTTCAATCAATACATTAGCATTTCTTCTTCGTAATTTTATACGTTTCCGTCTTGAAAGGCGACGTTTGAGTTTTTTAATAAAACGTCGCCTATGCTTATCTGAATCGTCACTAGAATCTGAACTATCACGTGCTATAACAATGTCATGTTTCATTGGACGCCATAAAACCTTGCTATGTTTGATTGTTTTCAAATTTCCAAGAAGTTTCACGGTTTTTAAATTTCCGAAAGATCCCGGCCAGCCCCATCTGAGACCCCATTGACCCTGAGCAGGATGAAAATCTACAAAACATAAAGAATACATAATAAAAAAAAACCAAAATAGATAAATTTATATATAAACGGAAGTTAGAAAGTTTAATTGCATACTATAGAGTGCAAAATAACAAATACAACGTCTCACTCTGAGAAAAATAAAATACACACTAGTTTCAATGACAATCTGATCTCTTGTCAATGGTTTTCATGGTCTTTTTGTTTTCTTATTTCAAACGCTTATTCTTCTTTAAATGGGACAAAACAAAATTTTGGCAACAAAACTTATAGATGGCCTCTGGCACAATGTGACACCTGTGCAGTCACCCAGTGGTAGTAATAAAACGAACAAAATCGATATAGCACCAGTAACTTTACACCCTTGTTAGCCACTTTTGTTTCTATCTAATCTTTGATTCCAGAGATCATCCCCTTTTTTTTTTTGGTGGGGATTGCGTTGCTCAATCTTTAGTCTACTCAGTCTTTTCCTTTCTTTTTTTTTTTGACATGGCGTTGTCAGTTTTTTTTTTTTTTTTTTCGACTTTTGAGTTTGAATGTCCATTTGACTTTCCCAGTGCTTGTCAGGCATTGGCCGTTTTAATGAGATTATCCAATTCTAATAAAATCAACTATAAGTATACATTCGGACTCCTTTTAAACTGTGTTTTACTGTGCGTATTGCCGTGTGTTTTTTTTTTTTATTCTACATTGGCTAGAGGTGTTGAGATCTCACAAAACATGTTTAACCCCACCACATTTTTGCGCCTGTCCCAAGTCAGGAACCTCTGGCCTTTGTTAGTCTTGTATGTTTTTTTTTTTAATTTTAGTTCATTTATATGTTTCGTAGTTTAGTGTGACGTCCATTTTCTTTGAACTAGTACACGTTTTTGTTTAGGGCCAGCCGAAATCCGCCTCCGGGTGCGGGATTTTCTCGCTGTGTTGAAGACCCATTGGTGGCCTTTGGCTGTTTTTTTTTCTCTTTGGTCCGGTTGTTGTCTCTTTGACACATTCCCCGTTTCCATTCTCAATTTTATTTGATGTAACATAGTATTAAAAGAAATGACATGTAATAAAATATAGATTGTTTTGTCTATCAGTATCTTAAAAACATATTAACCTATCTTTTATTTACGTAAACAAATATCTATCAATCGTACTTCTCATCATCAAACTTGTTACCAGGATTAATACATCAACATGATGACATTGTAATAGTATCTATTGTGTGATTATGATAGTAAAAATCATCATAAATTCATCAGGATCATTACCAAATATGTATTTTACATCAGGTGTTCTACAATACTGGCCGCCTACCCCTTTCATTCAGTTTTTGTTTCGCTGTGGGTTTTTACAACCATACTTGTACCACAATTAAGTAAAACACGAGAGACGGCATTATGAGGGTCTGAATGGGGTCCTTTAATTCTGTATTATTTAGTTTTTAAGCATTTGTTCTCTATTCATCATAATTTTGCTCATTATTCTCTATTCTTTATATTTTAGCACCCCATTATTCTCTATTCTATTTTTTTCTGCCCATGTCGTCCATTATTCTCTATTCTGTAAACCCCATCCAGATCCTCCATTATGCAGTTCTTACTATTTCAAGCAAAACTCAAAGCCTAAAATGATATCTGAACATTTTTTTAGATTATCTCTAAAAAGTAATATGTTTTATTAGTTTTGTTTTACTTCACGCTTTCTATAAGTAAGTTAATGACTATGTTTTACTCAAATATTTGTTTTCCACATCTTTTCGTATTTTGTGAGTAAAATTTGTATTCATATTATCAGTGTCAGAAGTTTCGAATGCGCTATCAGTAGCGTGGCAAATAAATGTTTTTTTTTTTATTATTAATTGTTTTGGCTTTTAACTAGCTGTCAGTAACTGCGAGTACTCTCAAATCGTACTTTCTTGTTAATTTGACCTGTTGATACTAGTTGTAATGCTTTTTTGTTATTTAATGTTAACATGGATCTTGTCTATATACCAGCTTTGATTATTTGGAATTACTACAAATTTTCACTTCTTCGTACTATGAACATCAAAATCATTTCATTTCTCCTTAAATAATGTTCTTGCACCTGTACAGGAAGTTTTATCTAGCACTAATTGTATAGTTTTATTGTTGATATTCACCCCATATGTACCAAGTGTTAGATTAGTTTTATAATTGATATTAAAGAAATTTCTTGGTATTCCTAAACGGAAGATTTTATACACACAGAAGAAGAAGTATACTTAACAACAAAATTATTTTCATTTACCTGTGTATAATATGACGCAGGTTTTTTCAAAAGTGATGATTTTCTAAATATTGTTTAACATTTCACAGTGGTATCATACTTTAACTTTGTTTCAACCTGTTTATTTACTTTTGACCTTAGTTATTTATCCCTTATAATTTTTATTAACTATGTATTTGCATTCAGGTATCACAGATCAAAGTTATTCGTTCATTGTGTGTTAATTTACGTTTTTTGATTGAGTTAAGCCTTCCAATTGATATTTTATAGTGTGTCTTTCTATGTTGTGATGTCATACTATTGTTTCAGAAAAAGGGAGAAGGTTTGGTACCATTAAAACGTTAAATCCCGCTGCAAATGTTTGCACCTGTCCTAAGTCAGGAATCTGATGTACAGTAGTTGTCGTCTGTTTATGTAGTTCATACGTGTTTCTCGTTTCTCGTTTTTATATAGATTAGACCGTTGGTTTTCCCGTTTGAATGGTTTTACATTAGTAATTTTTGGGGCCCTTTATAGCTTTCTGTTCGGTGTGAGCCAATTCTCCCTGTTGAAGGCCGTACCTTGACCTATAATGGTTTACTTTTATAAATTGTTACTTGGATGGAGAGTTGTCTCATTGGCACTCATACCACATCTTCCTATATCTATTCAATGAATTTTCGAGAAAAAAAAGTTTATGCGATGTCTAAAAATGGTGTAGAGAGGCTCGAATTACTATAGTGAATTACTAATTACTACTATTTCAAATAGTGAAGAATGCTAAAAGGTCATTTAGGGCCACTAATTTGTTGGACATACAGGGTCATTTCCCATGTAATTGTTGGTTTATATACACCAATATTGTCATTCTGTAATTAATAACATTAATTGCGTACCACTAAGTTTTTTTTGACACACGTGATGGGTAACAGCATTGCCATATTTATCTACAGAACACTGTAATTAATCACATCAGCTGTTATATGACACACAAGTTGCAACAGCACGTTTGAAAGAAAGTAATATCGGTTAGACATGTTGTGATGGGTTACTGTATGTACAGAAAACTTTGAAAGCAATACAAAGAATCAGTAGAACGATCGCTTATCTTCTCAAACATGCACATTGTGTTTGTATACAGTACTAGATTTGAGCTCGCTGTACTGTTACCACGGGGTTTGTTTCTTGGGTATCACCAATCTAATATTTCTTTCTTTCAAACGTGCTGTTCCAACTTTCAACCAATCAGTAAATCTTATTGCTATAAGCAATTCGCCGGGTCATATACAGTTTATCATTGTGTGTCTGAATGCCTGAAACGGAAAGCACAATTTTGTTTATTGAATTAAGTGTCTCGATCAATATAATACAGATTTTGACAAGTAATTACATTTGTCGATATATGAATTTTGACTTTCTCAATTTCAAGTATAATATTTTGTACTCTTTGAGATTATTATAATCCTTGGAAGATTTAGACTGCAGCTGCAAGTACACAAAGTCGATACGATATATTTATAGCACTCGAGTTATTAATAGCCTAATCGACCAGCATTAGCATAAATGGTAGATCTAATGCACCTGTCAGTGATATTTACCTGCTCATGTATTAAAGGCTAAGCCTACAAAATCAAGACAATTTGACAGTGGTGATAATGACACCTTCTTTATCCGAATTTATTTTATTTCTCTGGATAATTTCATTTTTAAGTTTGATAATATGTCCGTAATGTTTTCCGTTTATTGTAGCATATATCTTATTTTTGTTGGTTTTTGTTCAATTCCCTTATTTCGTCCAATCAGAGTAAAGATTGGTGACATCATGTATGCCGTTACCATAGTTAAGCGTCCTTAAGGTAACAAACCAATATTATTACTGACGCAAAACTTACGATAGAGTTTTAAAAATAAAATATGAGAAGGTAGCTCTTATAATGTGCCTTCAGAAAACAAAAATGGGGATGCCGTATTAGTTTACATGCTACACAACAAAGTCGTTGATTAACTTTACATTCCGTCATGTAATCAAATTATATGAGTTACCTCCCCTTAAATGGGTTTAGTTTTTAAAAAAATGAATCTAAGAAAAAATATCATAGTTCCGTATTTGTAAAAAAGTAGTAATAACAAGATCAATCACGTAGTTTTCATCATTTAGATAAAAAGCCAGTGCATTTCTGTCTCAATTTTTGCATATTTCATTAAAGACCTAACCCGTCTGTTTTGTACTATTTTACACTCCAAGATGGATAAAGGCCCCCGATCTTCCTTTTACATTAAAAACTAACTAAAATGTCAGACGCACTAAATTAGATAACGATTGTTTAACATGCGCAAAAAAACTTGAGGTCAGGTGTATATAATGAGTAAGTCATGTATCGTGATAGGGCTGATAGGTACATGACATGACAAAAATCAATAAAATACAAGCAAAAAAAATCTTTTTTTTTAATAATCAAAGATTGACCTAATTATTCATAAACGCTAGTTATATATACATAAAATTTTGACTGCCTTGTATTTTCATTAATCTGGAGCAACTTAAAAGTTAATTTAATGCCACGTGTTATCCTATTGCATTTAGACTTTATTGATATCCTGAATTAGAAATATACTGTTCTTTATCTATAGTTCCTTCTACTTTTTAGCTGAAACATTCAATTTAAAATGATTATTTTATTAATCTTAATGTTTAATCCTATTTAAAGCGTCAACCTGTCGCTAATTTCGATGAAAATATGCAATTCGAGGTGTTTATAATGGACCTTAATTTTATAACTTTATATTTCGAATTTGTCTGAAACAGAAATACATTAAAACTATGAATGACTGTAATACAATCAGTAGAATACACACAATTCTCAATGCAAAGTGCCTGTACCAAAACAGGACTACGCCATGCAACCTCCAAATTTTCTACTAATGAACGTTTGAAGAGATTCACCCCATAGTGCCCAAAGTATAGATGAAAATTGATTTAAGTTTTCATTTTTTGTACTTTTGCAATATAGCTATTATTCTGATATCAGCTTCCATTAAGCCTTTTGAGTACAGAGACTGGTTTCGATAGTTTGATGACCGGAGAGATTTTATGTTAATTCATTGTGTCCATTTAAATTACATTTTGTGTTGAATTAAGATCAATTACTAGTAAGTCAAATTTGATAATGTAACGATCAGTGTTATACTGCCCTCCCGAATTCCCGTATTAAATGTATAAGTTATAGAATAAATCAAAAACTTTCAAAATTGTTCCTGATTAAGGTATATCCGGAATACCGCTATGGACGCATAAAATCACTAGTCTTGCTAGCTTTCATTTATTACCGCTGGGTTGATACCCCTGCTGGTGAACAGTTCGTCACGATGGTATCATCAGCTCAGTAGAAAGTACTTTGGTACTGACAGGATTTATAACAAACTTTTTTTTAATTCACCATTGAGAAATTAAGAAATGACTAAGAAACCGCGGATCCTATTCTCTCATATAAAGTTGACCGCTTTTGGTTTTCCCCACTTGGTCATATAGTTCTTTAACTGTGTATTTGCTTATCCAAACTTGGTCATATAGTTCTTTAACTGTGTATGTGCTTATCCATACTTGGTCATATAGTACTTTAACTGTGTATGTGCTTATCCATACTTGGTCATATAGTTCTTTAACTGTGTATGTGCTTATCCATACTTGGTCATATAGTTCTTTAACTGTGTATGTGCTTATCCATACTTGGTCATATAGTTCTTTAACTGTGTATGTGCTTATCCATACTTGGTCATATAGTTCTTTAACTGTGTATGTGCTTATCCATACTTGGTCATATAGTTCTTTAACTGTGTATGTGCTTATCCATACTTGGTCATATAGTTCTTTAACTGTGTATGTGCTTATCCATACTTGGTCATATAGTTCTTTAACTGTGTATGTGCTAATCCATACTTGGCTTGTACATTTTTGAGTTTGGGCGTTCCTGATGAAGGTTAATCCAGGAAAGCGCTTCAGACGCATGCACTTAATTAAGAGTTATTTATTTGAAAAGCGAGTTTCTCTTTAAAAGTGACCAAAGAAAAATATGCCGTTGAAATGTACTTGACTTTTGAATCGAATGAATTATCTTAGTTTTAATTTGAATCTAGTCTTACTATTTTTCATACCGGTTCAAGTAAAATGTCGGATCAAACGCTTTGGATCCTTGTTGAAATGTATTTTTCTGATGTTCACACTTTTGTTTGGCTAAAGATTTGTTGGGGTCGTGATTTGCATAAAAATCTAGCTTTGAAACGAGAAGAAAATACACAATTTAGTATTGTAAACTAAACATGGACTTGTTTCCCACCTAAACTTAGAAATTCTTTTCTCAACCAATCAATATTTGTTTTCATCAAATAATGCATGTTGTTCTCGTCATTGTTTAAGTCGGAACTTTCACATTGTATTATTAATTACAAAAAGAGGATGAAATACCAGTTAGTGTAATTTTTCGCTTAATAACAAAAAGTCAATCCATTACTGGTGGACTGTTAGTCCCCGATGGAATCCTCATTTCAGTAGTACTTCTGTACTGACATGATTTATAAGATACTGTTCTATAATTTAGGTCCCTTTTGGTCATACAGCTCCTAACTGTTTTTGAGTATATATACACTCCTGGCTTTAAAAATGCTTAGGTTTGAGCGTTCCTGTTGGCGGAAAATCCAGAAAAGCGCTTCTACGCTTGAAATTTATGTTAAATTCCATTTTTATAAATCTATTGTCAAACACGTGCGTCATATGATAATACATGTACTTTGTATATGTGACTAATAAACGCGGAGCTTTGATTCCCTAGATACAATGAAGATGTTTCACGATGTCCTTTGAAATCTGTCAGAAATATTGTGGTTCTATTTGTTTAAATTTCAGATCATAAATAGGACAGAAATGTATAAAATTAATATGCATGACATTCATTCTCCCGTAAAACATTAAAAGTTTAACATGTACTGTCAAACCTCGTTAAAATTTTAAATTCAAAAGAGTAATTGTGATTAATTTGTAGAAATTTTAAGAAGACAATTGTTTACATAATAAATTAAATTAAGAATGTATTATGATAAATTTATGTATTATTCTAGATCCATTGCGTACAGTTTTAAAATAATGCAAGTTGAACCAAAATGAACGGTTTGGAAAATAATAAAATGCTAATTAAAAGTTAAATATTTTACTTACTAGAGGAGAAAAATCCTAGGAATAAATATGAAAATAATTTAAGTATGTCCATTATATTTCGCCCTGCTCAATTTAAGGTGTAATTAACGAAACATGTTATGGCAAAATACACAAAAAACCAATTGTCATTATAGGTATAGTGCAAAAAATGTGGAAAAAACATAGAATAAAGATCGAGGAAACCACGGGTTATTTGTATACCAACAACAATTATAGGGACAACAAATTAACATAAATATTGATTGATATGTAGGCACCTTAAAACGATCATATTTTCTTTAGTTATTTATTTATCTATCTTCGTACTACTTAGATAGTTTTTATATTGAATATGTAGACACGTCGATCGATCGAAAGAGAGAGCAAAGTAGACCATATCAAAAATGTACGAATGTATTTCTTCTGCACATCTTACTGTAATGGGAATACTTGTATTGTTTCCTGAAAGCTTCTTTAACGAAAACAATACGAAAAGGTTAAAAGGGGATTACTATTTCGAACATCAACAAAAAACAATACACCAACATCGTGATACTTTTGATACATAAAGCATACGTGGTGCATTGTATCACCGATTTGATGCCTTAAAATGCAAATTGTACAATTACTGTCATTAATGGTACATGTATCATTATGAATATAAAGAGTAGGATGAAGATGAAGGGTAAACGTAAAAAAATGAGACAACAACCCAACGACAATTTATCTGCAAAATGATAAACACGTAGTAGACGCGCCATTAATCATGATAAATGTTAGTTTTCGATGGTTTCAGCTGCCACTCAAAAAGGGATAAACCAATTACAGTTTATAGTATAAGCAGGTTATAGCACGAATTCCGATTCTAAAACCTTAGCTTTTGGTAAAACTCAGCCAAGGATGTCCGCTACCGTGCTCAAAACGAAGAGTTTTATCACTTTTTTTAAATTTGCATGACATTCACTAGAATACATCACTGTTATGTGAAACAACCTTTTGAAAAGAAAACCAATAGAAATGAAAACTTAATGCAAGGGAGAGGTTCCATGGAAGAATATTGCACTTCTTAGGAAAATGTCCGAATATGTAGACATTGAAATGTCAAGTGTTAAGAATGAACATCATTTTGATTAAAATACAGATCATGGTTCCATTACTTTGTAGCGAATCGTGGACACAGGATCTGTATATCAATTAGATTGGAATGAACATTTGCTGTTTTTTTAAGATCCTTACAAAATATCCTACGCTTGTCTGTTCAGAATGCATACATAAACGAACATGTAGTTACAAGGGTCCTTTATGGTAAGGTACCAGGTTTTGTTAATTCAAATTCAAGAACTCAATATTTAGATAAAACTTCCTTTTGACCCTTCCCCTCCATGTAAGTCTATGCTTATTCAGTCGATAAGATGGGTCGCGTTATAACACTAGATACAATCCACAACTTGTATTTGGTTTTAATGAATAAAAAGGGTATCATTAATGAGGTATGAGTTTATCAAAGATCTGCCATCGGTAGTTACAAGGGCCCTTTATGGTAAGGTGCTAGGTTTTGTAAATTGAAATTCAAGAAGTCAATATTTGGATAAGACTTCTGTCATCGGTACTGCGGTACTTTTTTTCCCAATTGACCCAAAGTACAAAACAATCAAAAAATAACAAAAACAAGCACTGACGACTTTCTTGACTTGGAATAAGCACGTTGACATATCATGGTGTTTGACTATCGTTTGACCGCTCAGCCCAATGCCCTTTTTAAATTTAGAACAGTGGAATAACAAAGGTACATAGAAGAAAAAAAACCTTTGAACTTGTCAACATATTTTATAGCAGCAACACGACGGATGGGTGGATCTGCTAACCTTTCCAGAGCATCAGTGATCACCCCTGTTTTTGGTGGGTTTCATGTAACTCGGTCTTTAGTTTTCTATGTAGTGTTTGGTGGACTTCTGGTCTTTTCGTCGTTTTGTTTTTAAATTTTTGCTATTGCGTTGTCAGTCTCTCTTTCACTTATGAGTTTTGAATGTTCCCTTGGTATCGTCCGCCTCTCAGTTTTTTAACCCTATATTATCAGTACTGTTGACAAAAACATGTGTTCAATAAACAATACGTCATACTATATCAAAGAAAGATCGCAGTAACTGAAAGCAAGAACATATTTTAACCTATAACTTTCAATTGAAAAATTTTGCACTGAGAAAGAAGCGTGACAGTTTTTATTTCATTTTTTTAACCTAACGTTCGAGTTATATCAGTGCCAAATCACTGGCCATTGGTTATTTGATCGACAGTTTAAAATCAGATATCGAGTAAGGACATGTGATTTTGATTTTCATCCTCGTTAAGATATATCTGTAATAGAAACTGAGAAATTGTAACTTACAAATGATTAATTCTTTAAAGGAACTTAACTTTGCATAAACAAATATATATATATTCAAAATTTACAAACTAAGTGCATGAAAGTTATTGATTGTTTGAAATTACTTACAGGAACCAGATTGGGCGCAACCAGGCATACACTTAGATTTTTTTTTATCTTTGTTTGGATGAAAAATTGATTATGGTAGTGAAATATGTAACTCAGCCTCTATTACAACTAAAATGATTAGATCACATTCAAATTCAGGCATTAATACATAAATATACCGGCTCAATGAGTTTCGATTATTTGTCATCATAACCTCTTGGAGTATAGGTTTGAGTACAATACAGTATATGTAAGTGAAATCGACATCATTAGAAAATGCTCTAACATTTCGTATCAATTGCAATGCGTAAACGCCATCACGATTAGACTGATTGTTAGTTACTATTTAAGAATAAGCTAGACACTGTACGATGTAGAAATTCAAATAGTTTGCATATAAGCAATATCATTTTATATGAAAATAAGGAGATGAGGTATGATTACCAATGAGCACCAAAGTTCAAATGAAGTGGATGTATGCAACTATAGGCAATCTATATATATCCCGGTTTAACTATTCCAATCTTAATAACGAGAAACAATAAGATAGCAGTCAATCTAAAATAAATTCCATGTATGCCAACAGGAACTGAAATTATGACATTGTTTATAACAAAGTTTGCTAAACTATTGATATTAAATATAAACCTAACATTAATTTGAATGATCTTCAGTGGTACCGAATTGTCTACAGCGTATTCTGTTCATAAATATTTATACTGGAACCTAGACTTTTATTACATCTTTTTCAATGCTTCTTCAATAAAAAATCTGGAAAACTTCTTTAGAAAATAACCTTCTACCTTTTGAGTTATTTCCTTATTGGTAATTTATTCACTTTGGATATACATGTATGTAACAAATGAATAGTCTGACAAGAGAGCGTTGGGTCAGCTACATTACTTGGTCTTCAAATTGATTTATTCTTTATGTTTAATGCATATCATTGTAACAAACTTGAGGTTTACATGTGTCATTATAATAAGTGTGAATTACAACTTCCTCCTTAGAACAATGTATGATTTTTTCTTATATGTTAACATTAGTAAAATCATCTATATTATTTTTAATATATGGTTACTTTCCTTCACACCTACTTAAAGGAAAATCTGACTGAATTGTTCACCATTATGTATTGTATGAAAGTTTTTCCTTTCGTAAAAGCTTTATGCTGTAAAATCTTGAAATTTGCAATTGAATGATGTCAATTGACATAGTTTGGTCTGCACAAAAGTCTGTTGACATTGAAATATTGTAAAAAGTACTCCTTCCGTGATCATTAAAAAGTGTGAATGTGTAATTCAGTTTAATGATACTTAGGATGAAACTGTTATAATAAATTGAATTAAATAAAAGGTAATATTTTATGAACAACATTGCTTTAGCTATTTACAAGGGCTTTTCCTGGACACGTAGAGAATACTGATAAAATTGGTTAAATTAGTTACGTCAGAGACATATGTCTCTGGTTACGTATAAAGATACACAAATTCAAATTTTAAATTTCAATAACATTCAATAACGAATATGTCAAATATATAATTATGCAGGCTATTCATCAGAGCAATATTTTCATAGTTTTCGATCCCTTACTTTAATAATTCAATTGATGTTTTAACACGTCTCTCAGAACATTACATGTATGCAAAAAAATTTGACAAGTATATTAGAATAGAATTAGTAATATCAGTTGTTTTTTGTGTATGAGTAACAGTTTATAACATTTTTCTCAAATTGCTTGCAAAGTATTAGATTTGTTTTGCCTCTAGTGATATTTTCAGGAATATGACAGTTGTTTTCCATTCGTTTGATGTGTTTGAGCTTTTGATTTTGCCATATGATAAGGGACTTTCTGTTTTGAATTTTCCTTGGAGTTCGGTATTTTTGTTATTTTCCTTTTTTCCATGACAGCACTGACTTAGCACCGAAGTACTAAATTTAAAACTTAACCGTGCGGCAGGCTTTTTCAAAACAAATATATATACGATTTTCAAAGACTGTATCGACTCTGGTTTGTTATAATCAGATGTTTTTAGTGTCGGTTGTGTTTGTAATGGATGACATGTTTTTGCTGATGAAGAAACATCAACACTTTTGGTAGTGAATAAACTCATTATAGATACCAGGAATACAGTTGTGTACCCCAGTATACATGAGTTAAATAGAAATAAGAAGATGTGGTTTGAGTGCCAATAAGACAACACTCCATCCAAGTCACAATGTGTAAAAAGTAAACAATTATAGGTCAAAGTACGGCCTGCAACACGGAGCCTTGGCTCACACCAAACAGCAAGCTAAAAAAGGACCCCAAAATGACTAGTGTAAAAAAATTCAAACAGGAAAACCAACGGTCTAATCTATATAAAAAACGAGAAACGAGAAACACTTATGAACCACATGAACAAACGACAACCACTGAACAACAGGTTCCTGACTTAGGACAGGTGCAAACAAATGCAGCGGGTTTAAACGTTTTAACAGGCGCCAACCTTCACCCTAACCTTTGTCTTCCAAAAACTACAGTTCAGTCGTGTTTTATAACACGAAATTTCATGGTATAAAGATTAAAAAGGAAAACTTTGCATTTATAAAAGAGAGGTGAAAGATACAAAAGGGATATTCAAACTCATAAGTCGAAAACGAACTGACAATGTCATGACAAAAGACAAACAACAGTCTACAAAACAAAGCATAGAAAACTAAAGGTTAAGCAACACGAACCCTATGAAAAACCGGGGGTGATCTCATGTGCTCCGAAAGGGTAAGCAGATACTTCTCCAAATGTGGTACCCGTGAGATACACATCAATGAGTTTGCATGAAACACAATAGAAAAAATAATTTCTACGACAAATTTCTAGTTTCCACTTTTCAAATGTTATTAAAGAATGTTAGGAAGGAAACAATTTATATTACAGGTTTTTTTTATAAGTAATGTGAAATTGCAACAAAATAAAGAGCTAATGTATTTAAATCAGGAAAAGTATATAGAAGAAAAACATGATTTTTACATAGTTTGTCTTAATTCTTGGATGTACAATGCATTGTTTTATTAATGACAAGAGAAACACCTGACGTGTTCTTACACTTTCCTTGTTATTTGTTTATTACTAATATCTTACTTGTTTTATCTACAGTAGTGTATACTTTCTTGTTCAAACACGACACGCATATATATCATTGTTTTATTAACGTTCCTTTAACAATAATCTTATAATTTGATAGAACATTCATTAACATACATGATTAACCTTTATATGGAGGTCACTGAAATAGTGTTCCTAGGATAAAACAATTGTCCTCATTTATGTCTTTATTATCTTTTAAAGAGGGTTGGACGAATGCTTCAACAGTACACACATGTCTATACACATTTAACGCTCTATCCGAGATAAACAAGTTGAATAGTTCTTGCAAAGGTTTCCAATGATCTTTAAAAAAAAAATTATCAAGATATAAGTAAAGTAAACCACAGACGAGGTTCCTGACTTAAGACATGTGTCAAATAGTATGTTGAGTGCTCAAACCCCCGTTTTTATCTTCATCTGCGAAATAAACAGATGCGGTCATTTCGGATCCTTTAATAGCTTGCTATGAGATATTGGTTTTGATCATTGTTGAAGGCCATACGGTGCATATAGTTGCTCACTTCTACGTCATTTGGTCTCTGGTGGAGAGTTGTCTCATTGGCAATTATACCATAGCTTCTTTGTTTTTATCAGTAAAAAGGTAAGAACTTTAATGTCGGTATAGAAAGAGGAATATCATATCAAAGAGAGGGGGCAATACAAACCAGAAGTCGGAAAAAAAACAGACTATACCAATCCAAAAGAAAATCGGCGAAAAGACAGTCCACACAATATTTAACATAAAACTAAAGATTGAGCAGGTGAAAGGAAATGCATATGCATATCATAATAATCCAATATTTTAAAGTATACAGAACCTATATTGGTCCAAAAACATCAGTTGTTTAAGCAGAAACTTAAGGATCTCATAATATGCATAGCAAATCGACTACATATTAAGTAAAAGTATTGATTTCATTTATGTAGAACCTGTTTAATATAATAAAAAAAGTCACTGTTCGATGATTGTTGACCAAATGTAGCAGTCAGTACTAAAGCATGATATATTCCACCACCCCCTTACCAGTGTACGTACCTATGTTATTAGTAATTACATTTTTCGTTGTGACAATCCAGGGGAAAACACTTGAAAATCTGAAACCTTGTCAAAATGTCTTGAAAATCTCAAGGACAACAACATTTTGCATAACTATTTGTTCAATCCACACGATCGAAAACCCCGACTTATACTTATTGCATCTACCAAAACTGATTTCAAGTTATGAACCGGTTATATATCTTCCATTTTTTTCGCAATTAATTTAAGTTTAATTGATTCGTTTATTCGACATTTTTGTTTGTCGGAAATCATTTCATTTTTATCAATCCGACTACAGAAACTGTTTGATAATAAATCTTTAACGTCACATTTTGTTGTCCTTTAAGATGCTTGGGTCTATTACTTCCAAGATCCTGCTGATGAATAAAGTATGTATAAAGTATCATTCATTCGCATTTCTTTCCATACATAGTAAAAATGCAAGAATCTATTTGAAGAAGACTTTACTCGCTTCAATTATTGTTTGATGATCTTCTACTAGCATTTAGGATAAAGAACATCACCCTATATAAATCGCCATTTCTTCGAAAATTTTGACATTTCATAGAATTTCATGGAAGAATTTGCTTTACGAAAATCTACCTTATTCTTTATTTTTTCATATAAAAAAGTAACAAACAAAAAAATGGCAGCGTCAAAAGAAAGCTTTGCATAAAATATGAAGAACGCATAACATGATTGATGCTTATAACTATCTATGAAAATAAAACATTTGTAATAATACATGTACATTTGTTATTATGAATGTCACATCTAGTAATCAAGTGACAAATATGAAAAATAAACAGTTTACAATTACGTAATAATGAACAAACAGTGCGTAACCCTCTTACTGATATTGAAAAGGCCAAGTTTATAATCGTTTGCAGTCTCGAAAAAAAAACCAAGAAAATTATCATGTTTTACAGTGTGAAACATTTTCCGGGTGTTAACTGATATTTTCTGTTTGTTTGACAGATGTAATTTACAAGGAAATTGGTAAATGGATTGGATTTTTCTATTATGTGCATATGTCAAACTAACTTACAAAAAAATAGGTGAAAAGGATACTCTAAGTCGGACCTGTTACTACATATTATTGCTATTCAACTACGTAGAATAAATATATTGAGAAAACACATATTTATATGTCTATTCTGGGACTATTATACTAGTATAATAGTCCCAGGTGTATTCAATTACGTAGAATATAAATGATATTTTATTAAAAATAATTACAATTCGACATTTTATAATTGTGCGAGTATAAAGTGAAGAGTCATTTGTCGAATAAAAAAATTATCAGACTGATATAATCTGCAGAAAAAGCAGCAACAATAGGACAAGCAGATGCTTGTCTATAAAAAGTCGAAAAAGCGACACCTTTCATTTTGGCTAAGATAATTTATTTTGTTTGCTAAAATAAATAAGACGGATTTTGAAACACAGTATGTTGTAACTA
This sequence comes from Mytilus californianus, assembly GCF_021869535.1. Classification (NCBI taxonomy): domain Eukaryota; kingdom Metazoa; phylum Mollusca; class Bivalvia; order Mytilida; family Mytilidae; genus Mytilus; species Mytilus californianus. The sequence continues at coordinate 86,901,960 of NW_026262701.1, forward strand.
ACCGTACAATAAAATTTATTGTTTTTGAATGAGAAATTCTGTCACTAAAATAGCGTTTTCATACTTTCAAGTCTAATATTCTGTTTTATCTAAATAATTCTGACCCCATAAACAGATCTTTCTCGTAATTGAAATAATTCATATATTACACGCGTCCTTTATTTCGGAGAGTAAGCGTAGAGCAATAAAGCTCATTTTAGGAAAAGTAACTTCCATTATATACCCCTGAAGCAGCCATCTAATATGTAATCACCAAAGGTGATTTTTTTTTTTCTGATTTGAGATAACATTAGCCGAAAATGTCCATTATTGAATTTTGTCTCGTCCCAAAAGGTGATGTCACAATTTCGTGCATAATAGTGTCCAGATTGTGTTGTCCTGATAAATGTAATGGGATACTGGCTGTAGGTGTTATTATTAAATTTCGTTTCGGAGGCGCTATGAAATTTGGAAACGTAACAGGTTCATAATTAAAGGCAGACATGCCATTTTTCAATATTTCCCCTAAATTGAAGTTAGAAGCAAAATTATCTTTCAGATGAGTAACTTTTGGTACTGATTTAAAAGGGCTGATAATGTTATTTTCAATTATGTCAAAAAATGTGCGAGGTCCAAGTTCCTTCTTTACACTACGCACGTGTGATGCGACAGATTTTTGTGCGCTGGAAGTAGCCTTTAATATACTTTTGAGATTTGTAAATGCGTTGTTGTTCAAGTGGTCTAAATTGCGCTTATTGTCCTTCAATAATAACAAGACTTTATCTTTTTGTTTAAGTGTTATATCCTGAAGAACACTTTTCTCTGGTATTTTCGTATTTACAGACACAACCCTATTTAACTGCTTGTCATGTCGAGTTGTTTTGTCTTGTTTTCTGCTATTCAAACGTTTCTTCGTTGCAACACCATTCAACTTTACATCATTGGGATTTTTGTTTTGAATTCCAGTATTTAAACTTGAACTTGGTTTTCCGTCTAATCCATTTAACCACATATCATTGTGACTTGTGCCATGTATTCCTGTATGTTTTTTTAGTTTTTCTTCTAAGCTATTCATACGCGTATCATGGGGATATTTGTCTTTTGGTCTTGTACTGACACTACTAACCGTGTCAACTATGGTAGTATCTCGGTGAACATTTTCTTGTATTCCTTTATTTGAATTTAATTTATCTGTCTTACCGTTGGATTGATCTTTGTAATTAGTTTTTTCTTGAATTGCGCTATGTAAAACCCGTTCACTTGGAACATGCTTAGCCGGTAATTTTACTACGTTTTTCAAACCAAGTTTTGCAACACCGTTATATTGTGCATCTTTATTAGCCTTTCCTCGTACTGAGCTGCTGAAACCTAGTTTATTTGCTACACCGTTTGACTGCGCATCCTGATTTGCCTTATCTTGTACTTCGCTCTTTAAACTCAGTTTATCTGCGACACCATTTGAACGTACATCCAGAGTAGCCTTATCTTGTACTGGGCTCTTTGAACCCAGTTTATAGGCGACACCGTTTAACTGTGCATCTTGATTAGCCTTATCTTTTACTTTACTCATTAAACTCAGTTTATCTGCGACACCGTTTGATTGTATATTTCTATTAGCCTTTTCTCGTAATAAGCTGTTGTGACCCAGTATATTTGCGACACCGTTTGAATGTAGGTCATGAATAGCCTTATCTTGTACTGGGCTCTTTAAATCCAGTTTATCTGCATCATTGTTTGCATATGCATCGTGATAAGCCTCATCTTGTACGGGGTTTTTAAAAACCAGTTTATCTGCTTTACCATTTGAATTTGCATCTTGCTTAGCTTGTTTTCGTACTAAACCCAATTTTTTGGCAACACCGTTTGACTGTGTTTTTTGGTTTGCTGTTTTCTTTAAAGCTTTACTCAATGTTAGTTTACCTGACATACTATTCAGGGGTATATCAAGAAAGCCCCTCAAAATAATATCACCCGAAGCACCTTTTAAAAATTTATTTTGATGACTCTTTTCAGTATTTACGTCATTTAAATACAGTTTACTTCCTTCATTAGGTCTCTTTGTAGAAGGTGGTGATTCACTATTTTTTCTCTGCACAAGAGAAACGGTTTGTTTACTGCTGATGTGAATTGGATTGAAAAACTTAGTTAAAACCTTCTGGTCTTTTATTCCCATTCCTGGTAGGCTTATTACTTCCTTCATTTCATTGTTGTACGACCCAAAGCTGTTACCGTTCAGTTTATAAGTCCTGTAATCGTTGGTGTTTTTGTTTTGAGCACCAAAATGGCCTGGTGATAAAGAATTTACAACTCTAATATCCGAAGCAACTTGGTAATTAGCGACTGGGGCTAATCCTGTCCAAGCTTTATCCGAAACACCTTCACTCCATTTTAGAACTGGATTGAATAATTGGCGGTTGTTTTCCTTTCCCTTTATTTTTGTTTGTCTATTGTGTATATCAGGCCTTGATACCATTGTTCTTGGCGTGCCGAAACGTTCATTGCCTGAAAAAAATATTTTTCCAATAATCATGTTTATAACTTTTCACTATACCCAAAACTTAAATATGTCTCCATTCCCTTTCAAATTCCCTTAAACTACATAATGTGTCCTTTCTAATTTCTTCTAAAACTACAAGATAAGACATTAACATCTAACAGGAATGACAATAAAGTGACCCTCTAAAATGTTATTTATCAAATTCCTGTAAGGAAACACTGTAGTCAACATTACATGCTTGGGTTTATATCAAATTAACGTCACTTACCTGCTGCGAAATTATTTGCTTGTAAAACAGCCAACTGACGTGAACTTTCGTGGAGGTGTGGACCCGCTAATATGTCATATCCTTGAGAATCTTCTGGGAGTTGTATAGAAAAAGGACTGGCATCTTTCCCTTTGATCAGCTCTAACATTGGGAATTCAGTTGAGAAACTTTGAGAAATAGAACCTTTGTTTTCCGTGTAATCGTTTAAAACGTTTTCAACATCACCGAGCGACAGTTCGAGATGTTCGTTTTTTGTCTTGTTATCATAAAATTCCTGAATAAACTTTGGAAGATCTTCATAACGATAGAACCTGCCTTCGATTATACAACCCCCTGGCACTATTTTAATATTTGACAAGTTAATGACGTTAGGACGATTAGGATCTAAACGACTTTTTTCAATCTGATCAGTCCCTATATCATTCACACTAGGCATATTATCAGTGTGTGCATTAAGATTTGATTCAGAAGGCTTTTCTTTATTAAAATTGGGAAAATCATTTTCCACCGCGATATCGTTAAACTCTGATAATCCAGATATAAACTTCGTCCTATCAGTGATGCTGTCGTGATGCTGTTGCGGGTTATACACGAATGATTTTCCCGGCTTTGAAGAGAGACCACTGCTTGATGTATCACTGCTATGATATGATAATATTTTAGTAGGTTTTATTTCTTCTGTTTTGGTAGGCTTATCGTTCATCTGATTGGAATGTTTAAATGGAAATTTGTATGTTGGCATCTTTCGTCTATTTAAAGGCATGGCAGTATCAACTGGAAGTAAATTGTTATTATTATCATTATTATCCTTGTTCTTATCATGTTGATGAGTTTTGAATATCGGCTTTAAATTCGATTGAGGCATTTCATACCACTGATTATTTTGTTTCGGAATGTTATCTTTTTCTTTTATATCAGCAGGATTGGATGATTTTGGTAATTCAAATTTTGTATCATAAAAGATATTCTTCGGTCTGATTTTAGTCTTGGAAACAGGATTATGGTCAATAGACATAAATGTTTTTGATGGAGATAAATCAAATTTGTTCTTGTTCACTTTTAATACATCTTTTGAACGAATCATTTCAGAGTTTTCCTGTAGAGTTTGTTGAATATTACCCAGATTAATTCGAATCCCACTACCATGACTTAACTCATTTCCCGGAAAAAATTCTGTAGGTTTTTTCTCCAGAATACTTTCTTTATTGGCTTTCGAATATATAGGCAGCCCATTTGACAAAGATTTACTTATCCTTCGAAATAGACGGTCTTTTATATGTCTTTTTGTGTGCCGACTTTTCTTGCGTTTTTGTAGTGTAGGTTTCTCTGTCGTATATTGATGAATAACAACTCCCAATGATTCACTTTTCTTGTCACTCTGATAAACAGGATTTTTCGTGTTCTCTAATGCATAATTCAATAACACCTCGATTTCTGGTTGAGTCTTTAAAACTTTTGAGTCATTGTATGATTCGGTAGGTGTTTCAATCTTACTATGAATATTGTTTGGAACTTCAAAAAAGATCTTTCTAACTTTATTCGTTCCTTTGATATGAATAGAATTCTGATTACGTTTACCTGTTCCATACGCATTATTGTAAACTTTTATTGGTTTTTGTAAGAAAGAAGGAATTGATATTGATCTCCTCTGTCGTTTTTGACTAGAAAGTTTATATTTCCGGAATGCATTGTATAACACTCTATTATTTTCAAAATTAGTTATACTCTGTACCATTCCTGGGTGCACAGAGTACATTTTAATTTGCTGTTTCTTAGTAGAAGTTGGTTCTGAACCATCCACATTAGTGGTTCTTGTAGAGGTTGCTTCTGAACCATCCACATTAGTGGTTCTTGTATGTGTATTCTCATACAAATCTGCAGGTTTGTTTTCATTATTAGAAGAATCCATATTCGTGTGGTGCTGTTTTTCAGTAGCTGTCGACAACGTTGGACTCACGCTTGTTCCTAAAACAGAAAATATATGAGATATTGTAACTTTAATTGTCAGGTAAGGCAAATTAAGGAGGAACTTTTTAATATTGATTTGTACAATCAAAAGAACTATGAGGAATCAGATGCCTGTATCATTCACTCATGACATGACCAGTCTAGCAAAGTATATAAGTACATAAGTGTTATTCATACTTATCTTTTTACATGCTTGTTTAGATTGTCTATACTTTTAACTACTACTATTACTGTGATACCCCAGGTGTTGCAGTGATTGCTCATGTTGGTTATTAATCTTTGTTGGTTATTATGGACTAACAAGGAACTAGTGTACTCCCTAAGATATTTATGGATAAAAAGCGATGTGGAATATATGCAAACTAGACACCAACCCAAAGACACCAACACCCAAAAAACTACAAGCCAACGGTCTTAAACAACAGACTCTTCCGCGGTAAAAAAAAACAAAACAGATTAAAGCATTTTAAAATTCATGACAGTACCAATCATCGTAAGCATAAGTGTCATTCTTTGTAACTACCGAATTAGACTTATCACCGGAATTGTACTTACACGAGCAACACGACGGGTGTCACATTTGGAGCAAGATCTGTTTACCCTTCCGCAGCACCTGAGATTACCCACAGTTTTTGGTTGGGTTCGTGTTGCTAAGTCTTTATTTTTCCATGTTGTGTTTTGTGTACTGTTGTTTCAACAAAAAAAAGTCTTTTCGTCGTTTTTCGTTTTTTTGCCATGACATTGTCAGTTTGATTTCGACGTATGAGTTTGTATATCCAATTGGCATATTTCGCCTCCCTTGTGAGGATCAAAGTGGATGGTAAATACCAAGTCACAGATATTTATAATTTGTTTCATTAAACTAAGTTAATTTGATGTACTCATCATTTACCACTTTTACAGTTGTATCAAAAAAAGCTTCAAGTATGATCATGGAAATTTTGAGTAAAAAAAATAAAACTTAACTTTTAAACTGAGTTGTTAAAAAATCAACTACATTATTGAGTACTTTTATCCTTATGTGTTGTTGAACTAAATCGACCAATAATGGTTAACCTATCGACATTTTCACAATCGTATTTTTTTTAATCTCTTTCATCGCCATTTTTATGGTTGTCTTGTACGAAATGAAGCATACAATTCTTCAGAGCATTATCATTTTCGTATTAAGCAACCTATTCTAAGATATGCACTTTAAGATAAATAGATTGGTATTTCTTGTAAATTTGGAAAGAAAAAAGTGTGTATGTTTTTGTTTGCATGATAATCCTATTTATTTAGAAAATCCTTTTTATGGTACATCTTATTTGAGAAATAATTTCTTTCTCGACTAAAAAATTGAAACAACACTTTAAACATGTCATGATCAGAAGCTCTTTTCTGGATTTACCTTTATCAGGAACGATCAAAGCCAATAATTTTAAAGCCAAGGATTTATAAGAATCGAAAAGTTTGAAGAGCTACATGACCAAAAACTACATTAAATAATAGCCAAATCCATCTAAGGTCAACTTTGCCTGTCGACTAGTGTCAGATTCCATATATAGAATGACTAGAGATTTTATCTTGTTTGTATGTCAGAATTCGGCATACAAATTTAGCATGATAACTAATTTTATTCGTCTGGAGAAAAACATGAGACCTTTTTAATTCCGTACTATTCTAGTACATGTAAAACCCTAATTATTTTTCTTATTGGATTTCAGCAACTAACTTCTCCATAATAATCCTATAATGTGATTGTTTAGTTTTCATTGTAGATTTCTAAAATTTGAATTTGTGCAGATCTCATGAAAAATAAAATCATTTGCATTAAAGTAACATACAGGTATAATTTCAAAACCATTTTATCATAACCTTTTTCCATTACTGTCTGACCAAGGACCTTTTATAAAAGAAATTTCCTATTAAAAATTCTTCAAACATAAAACGTTAATCTGAAATGAAGTTGTGTGTTTCCATAATTTATACAGTTGGCATGGTTACTAACTTGTGAAAATTGTTACAAAGGGCATAATTCTTATTGAGGAACGCATGTTTTGTTTTAAATTCTTTAGAATAAAATTAAGTTAGCGCAAATTCTGTCTAAAATAAAGGAGTTTTTCTGTTTTTCACAAAGCAATAATTAGTTTTGCAAAAAATATTTAAATACTACTGCGATCGAAAAAAATAGATAATAAAAATATACCAATCAAGCATTCAATAAAAACAAATCAAATAAAAAAAAATATAAACAAAAAAGAAATAGTTCCATTATCATGTTGAGTGTGTCAAGAATGTTTGATATTGTTTAAATAATATTACCAAATGATGCAAGCATATTCTTATGTTGTACTGTTACACCACTGTTCCAGATTAGGGGAGGGTTGGGCGCCTGCTAACATGTTTAACACCGCCACATTCTGTATGTGCCTGTCCCAAGTCAGGAGTCTGTAATTCAGTGGTTGTCGTATGTTTCTGTGTATCATATTTGTTTTGCGTTCATTATTTTGTATATAAATTAGGCCATTAGTTTTCTCCGTTTGAATTGTTTTACATTTGTCATTTCGGGCCCTTTTATAGCTGACTATGCGGTATGGGATTTTTTCATTGTTGAAGGCCGTACGGTGACCTATGGTTGTTCATTTCTGTGTCATTTGGTCTCTTGTGAAGAGTTGTTTTATTGGCAATTATACCACATCTTCTTATTTTTATATAGCAGAAGACGCTTACAATGTCGACATACCCGGTCTCCCTCCTATCAATCGATTTTCTCATATTTTTTTTTTTAACTCTAATTGAATGGAACCTTGGGGATATACTGTTGCCTCTGATATGATGTTCATCTAACAAATACTGTAAATGGAATGGAACACAAATATTTACGTCTACCTGTAACTGTTGTTTAAGTAATCTCGGATTGTTTTTGGTCTGTTGAACGGTTGGGGGAATGGTCTTCATAATATACATAATATAGAATAAAAAGCTTTCAGGCGCAGCTTGATACAACCGCAGAGGTCAAACTCAGACCAGTTAGGACAAGTACGGACACAGCATTCAAGCTTGGTACAGCTCCTAATTTGGATTGTGATTAAATATTTGACACAGCATAGGTTTCTGACATAGAATGATTAAAAATTTTAAATAAGACATTTACCTATTATGGTCCGATATCCAAAATCGAAATACACGGTTAGATTAGGCATATTAAATAACACCAATAATCCAATTTTAGTAAAATAAAGCAAATTTTAATTTTGGACCCTTTGGACCTCAATATGGACCAATTCAAAACCGGTCTTAAAATCAAAAATCTAAATACATATACATGAGCATAATAAAGAACCCAAAGAATTCAAGACTTTGAATTAAACCCCATTGAAATTGGTCAAGAAATAGGCAATTGATACAAAGTACTAGTATGAAAAAAGTATTGTTTTCGGCTCCCTTATTCCTAAGCGGTGAGGGCCATACGTGACCCCCAAAATCAACCCTACCCTTCCTTTTTAGAACCATTTTGTACAATTTGATAGAGATCCATTGACTTATTCTCAAGTCATTGTCCGGAAACCAGAAATCCTTAATGTTTGCTCCTTTTTGGTCCCCGATTCCTAAATGGTTACGGCCATACCCCCAAAATCAACCCAAACCTTCCTCTTGTGGTACGGTACCTTGTGGTACAATTGCATAGAGATCCATACACTTCTACTCAAGTTATTGTCTGGAAACCAAATGTCTTCGGACGACGACGACGACGACGACGACATCGCCATAACATTATACGGCTGCAATTTTTTGCGGTCGTTTAAAAACTCATTAAAGATACCAGGCTTATAATTGTGTACGTCAGACATGCATTTCGTCTGCAAAAGACTTATCAGTGCCGCTCGAATAAAAAAAGAAAAAAGCCAAATAAAATACGAAGTTGAAGAGCATTAAGGGCCAAAAATTCTGAAATGTTATGTCAAATACAGCTAATTGATTGGTTGACAGGGTCCAAAATATTTTACTTAATCAAAATTTGTTCACTGTATGGGACTGCACATTCAAATGTGTCAGTTTATTTTGAACCTTTAAACTGTTTGCAGTTGTGACTGATAAATGTTTAATTTTTGTAGTTCTTTTGACGAACCGTTTCATTCATTTGACTTTCATTTTTGCTTATGTACTTTGTCTATAGAGTGTCTATGTACCGTTTTGTTTTTCTATGTTGAAATAGTTATTTGTTTTTATAGTGATTAAGCTTATATAACACAATGTTGACTGCTGTTCCCCAATTTTTGACATTTTTACCTATTATATCTGTTTGTTTTGCTCACGCATTGTTGTCAACAAAATGGAATTCTATAAGACTGTCATACAAGTGAGAGGTTTAACTAGCTATAAAACCAGGTTTAATACACCATTTTCTACATAAGGAAATGCCTGTACCGAGTCGGGAATATGACAGTTGTTTTCCATTCGATTGATGTGTTTGAGCTTTTAATTTTGCCATTTGATAAAGGAATTTCCGTTTTGAGTTTTCCTTGAAGTTCGGTATTTTTGTTATTTTACTTTTTATTAAAATTATTTTCTACTTACCAGGTTTTGTTATAACGGCTTTTTGTCCAGTCTTTTTAAGTTTCCAGGAAACTGCATTCATTGCATTCTTGGAACTTTTATGTTTGTTTTCATCCTTTTTTGATGAAAGAATTTGAATTGTTAATCCAGCCGGTACCATAGACGTTGCTTTACCACTAGATATATTACGTTCAGTGATATCAGATTTTTCTTTGATTTTCATTTCTGGATCCTCAGTAAATTCTGTTTTATCTTTAGAGAACTGTTCTAACGGATCAACAATAGTTTTCATTGGTACAAAACCAGCCATTTGTGTGGTTGGAACAAAAATCGTGCCGAAAGATTTCTTTTTATCCTTATTTAATTTAGCCTTCCGTACTTTGGTTGGTGTGCTTTGAAGTGATGCGGTAACAACGAACAAGGATCCATTAGTTTTGGATGAAACAGGTGAATCTGTCGATAAACTTTTTACAGACACTCCACTTTTAGGAAAGTCCGAGTCGTCATTCTTATCAAAACTTTTGTGAAATCTGTTTTCGTCATTGCTGTGAACTTTCAAATTTATTATAATAGAATTGCCAGTATTTGTTTTCTCGTTAGGTGACACATTTAGAGTGTTGATGCTTTGCACTCTGTTTCCATAAACCGCTTGATCAAAGAAATTTCTGTTTATGGATGTTCCTTTAGATAAATGATATGCATTTTTAGGCTGAGTAGGCACAATTGAATCGAGTTTCCTGCGGGATGACAGTGTATTCCTAGCAACTACTTGGTCTATCCCGAATGATTCTGTGACAATGGAACCTGACACTGTATTATGTTTAGGCTGATTGTTAGTTTCTTCGGACACTTGTATATTTTCAGTTTTGGTAATGTTAGAAATTTCCGAAACGTTAGCTAAATTGGCAACCTTTGATATAGGAACGTAATCCGTGGTTATGCTGTTAATCTTACTTTCATCATCGTTTGAAGACATATTGCTATCTGATAGTTTACTTACTTTTTTCTGTCCCAGATTTAGTCCATCTATGGTTTGTTTTCTATCAACTTTTTTAATTGAAACACTGGAAAAGGGGACATGTTCCTGATTATTCACAAATCTTGGCCCAGCATTTACAACAAATACATTACTATTTGACAATCCAGGGGACATAGAAATTTGTCCTGATTCCACAGCTTCCGTAGCAAGTTGACCGTTACCAGTTATAATTGATGGACTTATCTTCCCCACAACAAGTTTCTTCGTTCCCTCTCGTACATCCTCGTTCAGCATTGGATCTTTAGGGTCTAGAAAGGATTTTCGTTCAGTATTTGATTTGTCTTCAGCTGTTACGTGTCCTTTTCCCAATACTTCATTATCATTATCATGTTGCCCATATGTGGATTTCAAATTTTCTTCTATTTTCATTACAGACAAAAAACTTGAATCTGAGGTACGTTTCATATTCTGATTTTTAATTGGAGAATCGGTCCGTGTTACAGATGATACGTGGTTGCCATTGTTTACTTCAGTTTGTGTTTGTTCTGATTGAATTTTTGTAGTGTGGATTCTGTCATTATATACTGTTATATCTTTGGATAATGGTGAACTCCGGTTTTTTTTACCCGACACTCCTTTCCAGGAAAATTCCTTGTTCGATGACGATTGATTTTCATCAGCAGTGTTGAATATGGGTTTTGATATGTTGTGCTTTACCGGCTCATTTGTGTCAAGTAAACCTTTCTTTTGACTGGTTAGTTTTTCCGTATATGAAAAGTCATTTTTATGCAATAGACGTTTATTACCATCGTCATTAATTCCAGTGATAAATTTTGAATTTCTAGAGATGCTAAGATGGTTTTCATCATCATTTGAAGATACCATGTTTATAGCTTTATCGGCAATAGTTGGTTTTTTCCCAGTAATTGAAGGTTCTGTATTTTGATGTGAATGCAACTCAGTTTTTCCGTTATGAGACTTATTTGGTTGATTTGTAGCAGATGATCCGGACGATACGATATTCTTTTTCTGGCCATCATCCATAATACCATTTTGCTTGGTTGACGATAGAGGTGATTTTGGAATTATAACAATTTTATTAACCGGTCCTGAGGTTTTATGTAATGTAATATCGTCATTTGAACTGTTTAAATCAGCCAATGACATAACACCTCCCTTAGTTGACTTTTTCGGCACTGTTGTTTTGGATTTAACTGAAACTGTATTTCTTGTGACATTACGCTGAGCCATCGAATTTGTTGGTGGAGGTAAAGGTGGTGACTTGCTTGTTTTTCTTTCACTTTTTGCAATTTCGCTTACTGATTTTGTAGTTTTAGGCAATACGGTATCACCTTTTGAAATATTAATAGTAAAGGACTGTGATTTAATAGGCATGATAACTACGGCATCTTTCTTATTCTTAAAATTATGATTGGTCTCGGAGTGTACCTTCGCAGACGATGGTTGGGACTCTTCTGTTTCAGTTGGAGTCAATGAATCCTTCATTTTTTTCGAATCCTTATTGGTAGGTTTAGAAGAAGTAGAATGTGCATCCTTTGGCAGTTTAATCGTGACAATTTGTTTTTTTTTTAAAGATGATATTTTGTCGGTCACATCTTCTGTTGTTTGTCCTAATTTTTTTATATCTTTGTTGGCAGAGTTTTTTCCCCCAGCCTTTTGAATTTTTAATGAATTTCTATCATTGTTGTTGTTTTGCTTTGAAAGTATATCATATATTTCTACACCAGTTGATTTTGTATGTTTAAACATAGATTCTGTTTTACCAATGGCTGGTTTGTCTACTGTTTCAGAATACTTGAATGGCGGTGAATGGTTAACATTGTTAATTGTGCTAGGCTGACGTGTATTAAAAGTAGTTGGTTTTGTTGCTGCATCTATTTTCTCACAATCTTTGTCTTTAGCGTTAGTTGATTTTTGTTTTTTAGCCACATTTTCGTAAGCTCTCTTTATATCATTTTTTATTTCCAAAATTGTTTTAATTGTTTCTATAAGCTTTCCTACGTCTTGAGATGGGTCATCATCGTCCAGCTTCGTTTTACTGTCTGCATCATCAATACCTAGATACAAACAAACGAGATATTGTGCAGTTCAATTACCTTTATTTTTGCAATTAAGTTATCATCAAAATAATCACGTATGTTCTTCAATTACGTTAGAATTAACTTGATTGTAAAATTTCCCTCGCTTGAAAATTAAAAAAAAAAATTATTGACTAATATTCATGTTGCATTTTGCAATAACTAATTTCATTCTTTTTAAGACATAGCTCTTGCTGAAAATGTATTTTTCATGATAAAAAGGGGAAGTGTGGTTTATATCAACGAGAGTACAACTCAACGACACAAAAGAAAAAATGACACAATTGTGTCAACAGAAATGTTAAAAAAAGACAGATGTTTCTACAATAGTCAATATGTCAAGCTCTAACTCGCACTCGGGAATGAAAAATTGTGACTAAATTTTAGAGAAACTATATCATGTATCTTCAAATGAAACTTTGAAGGAGCTACACTATTAGTAGTGTCTAGAAATGTATGCCCTCTTCTAGTTTCGGTAGCGGGTGTGTTTACCAATGCTACATACTCTCTGTAGGTCAATCAGTGTAATACCCAAGTATTCAAATCTTATCAACATCCTGCAATTATGTTTTAAATGTGGGGCACAATTTTTGTGTAAAATATTAAAACGCACTACATGGAAGAAGACGAATATAATTAAGAGCCAGTACAGATATAAAATTGAAGAAAAATAGACAACACCCTTGCCAAAAGAAAGAAAAAACCAACATGATTAATTATGACAGTGGCATGAGAATTATTGTATAAAAAGATCACTAATATCAGAGACATATATACCCATGTGTATATATGTCTCTGCTAATATCAATTGAAAATGATTTATAAATTTCCAAATTCTAAGGACAAAACCATTAATATATAACGCAAAAGTCACTGAACTTTGTTCAATGAATAAATTGTAAGTAATGTTAATAACCTCCATAATTATGTATATTTAAAAGGTGTCATGGTATCACTATCCGCAAAATCGGACCGAAAAATCAACATGTATACAAACTGTCTATCCGAGGAAAATACTCTTTAAAAGATCATCGTTAGAACAATAAGTGACAGGCAATCATTTTTAAGTACTTTACAAATTAAAGTGATAAATTGAAGCAGATTTACGGTGCGACCACCCTCCCACTTCTTTCAAATCTTTTCCAGTCTTCATGTTTCAGATGCATTTTAGACATCCCCTAACTATAAGGCAAATGATTATGACTAAATTAGTAACCTTCAAAATGATCGTCCCTTAGTAAATTAAGGAAAATTAGTCTTCAAGACAGCGTTTAATGTTTCAACGTTGAATGTATGTAAAAATACGTCATGTATTAAAGGTTTGCAATATATGCTATTCATGAGATCTTGCGAAAGAGGTGTGTTCTCTTGTGCGTTGAGATCACGTTTCTCTCTCCATGCCTTTAAGTTCTCAATTAGATTTTTTTTTAAATTACTGATTTTTCACATTATATACAGCCTGGTAGCTAAATGAACATACACTTTTCTCAGCAAGAGCTTGAAAAGAGCAAGGGTTTTATTAACTTAACAGGGCCTGACATAATCCCGCATGAGTTTTACAGTAATATATACATATGAAATGCCCATAATCGCCGAAATTGACTATGTATTTATACATCCCTCATTGGAGCTTCGATTATAATGCTTTAACGTGCAGAGAATGCATGACAAATTCTCAAAATTAAAATTCGATCTCAACTTCAACAGTTTCAGTTTATCCCGTACAGACCAATCAACCACATTCAAGAAACAGTATTGGATCAACAGTTAATAAATGTGATGCGTCCGAAGCGCATTTATCGAGAACGCCTAAATAAGAAATAGAAAGCCATAGATGTATAAGTACGTAATAGTTATATAAGACTTAATAATAGCTCCTCAAGTGTTCAGGTATTTATAAATCCTTGGCTTTCAAATAATTTTTATTGCGGAAAATATCGCCCTACTTTCAACATGTCAATCGTATTTCAGTTTGATATGACAGTTTAATCTTTCACTATTTATTATTCCCACTCATTAATCACAATTGTAAATTGATTTAATTTCTGCCTTCCCATTGCGTCATTCCGTAAAATATTCGACGCCTGTAAACAATCGAATCGAACAATATGATTTTCTATTATAAACAACCAAATGACAATTATTAGAATTTTATGTCTATTTTATTATGTGATTTCCATTTTGAAAAAAAAAAACGCAGATTAACTTGTCATTTTTAACTAACTTTGTTTATTAGTCATTGTTGTATTAACCGATAGGCCGGTATGAAATAAAATCCTTCTATGGTGACTGATTAAAACATAATTGCTGTTTAACGTCGGATACAGGGGCTGATCCTGGATTTTTGAAAGTGGGCCGTAATTCCCCAGAACGGAATATATACTGAAATATATATGATTTCGATTTTATGCAAAAAGATGACATTTTTTCGATCAAAGAGGTCGCCCTCTCCCTCCTTAATCCACCACAGGGATAAATGCTATAAAGCAATCATATTTAATTTTTATTGTCGAAGTAATACAGATAGTTAAACAAGTTAAGTCACAAGTTGATGATAATAATGTTTATATAATAAGTTTAGTGTTGGTTGTAGATGTTGAAACAATTTTCGAGTTATGGGTTTAGGACATTTATTTCAAGTTGTGTGATTTCGTTGTTGTTTCCAAGATAGATGATCAAACAACTGAGTTGTATATTTGTTGAATAGCCAGTTTGAGCGGCAACAAGTAATTGAAATAAGTAGAGAGCATTGTTCCCTGGTCTATAGTTTAAATTAAAGTTCTTTTATATATAGAAGCCTGCCACCGTTTTGTACTTGCAAGTCACAGCATCTATGTAATAGAAGTAGATGTCATTGCAACACAGTTTTTTTTCTGTCGAAGGATTGTCCTTTGGATAAAATCTGATATCTGAACTCATTAACCAATGGGCAAATCTTAAAATACGGATACAATGAATAGTTCTAGCTGATTCAAGTACATATTATGTAGAAAAAATACATTCAAAACTAAATAAAGACCATTAGTCTAACTACACTTTACATAGATCTCGCTGTTTGTGTCATACACCTTCTTTTTACATAGTAATTTTTGTGCTTATTTGAGGAGAGGCATGATGTCTAGCATTTAAGAAAAATGAGGGGAAAAAGTGTAAAATACAAATATAACTTATATGTTTTAATTTAAGATTATACTTTATTTGTGAATGTTACATATTTGTATTGTTTATTGTTAATTTGTGGTGTAACAATCCGATTCTATCTTCTATCTTCTATCTTATATTTCATATTGTATATCTTATATCTTATATCTTATATTTTTTCTATGTTATGGAGGAAAAGTATTCATATGTGAATGTTGATAATCAAAATATTTTCGTTGAATTGAGAGTCAGGAATTAGAAACTGAATAATTTAGATTAAAAAAGAACACGAATGCCCCCGCTCGAGCTTTGCAACTCTAGAACGGTAAATGACTCACTACCCAAATTCAAAATCTGTCTGCGTGTTATGGTTCTTAACTTGTGCATGAGTTTCATAAAATTTGAGTGAGACAAACTTAAGTTAGAGTGCGGAAACTAGATTATTTGCAATTTTCCAAGTTATAACTGCCAAAATTTAAATCTGTTTGCGTGTTGTTGTTTTTAGCATTATGTATGAGTTTCATAAAATTTGTGTGGAAACAGAAAAAATGCAATTCTCCAAGTTATAAAGGGGCATAACTTTAGAACGGTAAGTGACTCACTTCACAAATTCGAACTCTGTCTGCGGGTTTTTAGTTCTTAGCATTTCTGTATGAGTTTCATAAAATTTGGATGAGGTCTGAAAACTTATGTTAGAGTGCGGAAACGAAATTGGGACGGACGGAAGGACGGACGGTCCAGGGTAACACTTAATGCCCCCTTCGACTACAAGGGGGCATAAAATAGAAGTAGTTCTTCATAAGTCAATAGTGACATGCTATCGATTGTGGTGACAATTAAATTTAGTCATTGAATTACCGTATTTTTTTCACATAGAAAGATTGTTCAACTTCATTCGATAACTTCCTGATTCAGACATTTTATTACTAGAGTTAAAAATAAAACTATTATTTATTACTTATATTAATTGAATACATTTGTTCCGTCGTCTCTGTAAACGACGTGACCTCGGATATATAATATAATTATGTATGTGAGGTTCATTTATTAGACGCAATTATGCTTTGGACTAGCTTCCAGTAAATTTAAGTGATCTTAGAACGATAGTCTCACTTGTTTCCGACCTTAATGCCGAGCTTATTAGTCAATTTCCCAATTCCATCTGGTAACTACAATTTGTTCGTATATAGTGTTATTACAATACTGTCATAAAAGGAGAGTTGACCGCGCAAAAACATGTTTTACCAAACCATGTTTTTGTTTCAGAAGTCAAAGAGTCTGTAATCCAAAGGTTGTCGTTAGATCAGACTGTTTATTTATATTGTATAGATCAGACTGTTTATTTATATTGTATAGATCAGACTGGTTTATTTATATTGTATAGATCAGACTGTTTATTTATATTGTATAGATCAGACTGTTTATTTATATTGTATAGATCAGACTGTTTTGTTTTCAAATTATTTAAAATTTTGTCATCTCGGTCTATTATAGCTCACTTTACGACATCAGTAGTACGGTAAGTTTATTTTTATGAAGGCTGTCCTCACGTCTTTGTCCTTTGTCTTTTATGGATAGTTGTCTCATTGGTAATTACATCACATCTCCTTATTTTTATATTCCACTATTTTTCACAATTTTAATTGCGTTTGATGTTTCTGTTTACTTCTTCATGACTGTAGTATCCAGGATGAAAACCATTTGAAAAAAACAACGCCGAGAAAGACTTTTAGTGCAAGATCTTACAGATATATATATGATTACATCACACCGCCTTATTTTTACAATTTCGCTAATTCTCTGAATGTTGATTAAGTTTAAACTACGTTGTATGTTTCTGTTAACGTCTTCAGGACTACCCGGGATGAAAAGCATTTAAAAAAAAAACAACACCGAGACAGACTTTTAGAGTAGGATCTTACGTACACATGGTACAGGCAATTGTTCATTATGTCAATATAATAATTATTATCTAACGTGAAGAATCTGTCTTCATTTGACACATTTCAATTGATATGGTGTCAGATTATGTCGTGTATTGCTTCTGAAGTGTGATTTTCATTACGTGAATCTGATAAGGGGCGGTTTTCCGTGTTTATTTTCTATTTTAATTCCAATAAAACCACGCTTTATACTGTTCGAAACGTGCACATCTGTTCATGTTGCATTTGACATTTAGTTTTTGATCTGTCAATCTAATTTGTAATCGGGATGAAGTATATATTAGACAGTTCCGTTACACGGTAGCTTAGTGCGTGTGTGTGTGTGTGTGTGTGTGTGTTTTATCGATGCAACAATGAAATTTTACAAGTGAACTACGAGAAGAGAAAAAAAATTATATTTTCGATGTTTTATCATTAAGTCTTATCAACAAAACAGCTTTAATGATAAAAAACAAAAACAATACAGAGTGACTAAACAACAAAATAAGACTATAATTAATAATAAAAAATATTTCCTAAACTTGTTAGCTTCTTGGATAATACTAATATACGTAAATATATTTGATAAATACAGATGGACCCTAAAGTTTGAACGCCGGTTAAGCTTTCTTTAAATCGAAACAATGGTGACCTCTGAATGGAAACGTAGCGCACGGTATTGTAACTTACTAAAGAGCGTTACACGAAAGTCCTGACAACGAGAAGATTTTGACGTTGTTCAAAAGAACGATCATAGATAAAAAGCGTTCAAGGGTAGTTTTATTTCATTAACTAGAACCATTGTATTGTATGTTCGTATTTGTGGCTAATATAATAACTTATATTTAATTTTCACAGTTTTATTGGATTTAAACTGGATAAGATCATCATAACCGTGATTATAGAATACGAGCAGCACATAATTAGGTATTGCGGACGTTGTGACAAAACGGCTATACTTTTTATATGATCCGGAAATCAATGGACACACTTTACAAAATATTAAGATTGAAATAGAAAAAGTTGTGTATTTTTACTGATAATCTTTATTTTCTATAATCTGACCATGCTTATTTGATTTACAGCTGGTCGAAATATCTATTGAAAAATGTATTGTCCAATTTTTGTTATGACAAGATGGCTATACCTTTTGAAGCCAATGCTGTAAAACAAAACTACTTATGTTTCCTGCTAGAACCAGAGACTCGTTTAAAAAAAATGGTACGAGACAAAATACTAGTAAATTATTAACAGTTAAGTGTAACTAACGATGTATTTTAATCGGACTATTTTTTTCTGAAAAGAGCCCCAGGAATACATTAAATTTAATTTTTGAAATGATAATATTATTTTTCTAAGATGTTTCAATTTCACGATATAAATACACAAACCAGATATTTGCTGACCTTGCATTTTTATAATTTGATGCCCTTCTACTATAATTTTCCACCAAGTGCGGAAAGTTATAATAGAGGGGGGTCATATTTGAATACTGTTATTTTAATATCGTATTGATAAGAGCAAAATCATATTAAATAAGTGAAAAGAGGGTAAGTTTATGGAAGCCGGATGCGGCCAATTTCGCGTTTTCGCGTTTTCTCGTTATTAAAGAATATAAACTTTAAACATTTAAAACACAAAAAAAAAAATATTTATTATAAAAGGGGGTGTCTATTCCCCAAGCGCCTGTGGAATGTTAGGTAAAAGTCAACCTAACAAAATAAGTAAATGAAAAATTAGTTGCGATCTTTAAAATTCGGAAAGGTATCTCGCTTCCTTGACTTTTGAAAATTAATAAAAAGTGTACATATAAAATTAAGAAGATGTGGTATAATTGTCCAACGAGACAACTCTCCACAAGAGACCGAATGACACAGAAATGAACAACTATAGGTCACCATACGGCCTTCAACAATGAGCAAAACCCATAGTGCACAGTCAGCTATAAAAGGCCCCGAAATAACAAATGTAAAACAATTAAAACGAGAAAACTAACGGCCTAATTTATGTACAAAATAATGAACGAAAAAAAAATATTATACACTGGAATGGATCAAAATTAAATTTAAACATTGAAAGATTCTTTGGTTGTAACTGGGCCATAATGTATTGACTATTCCCAGGTTGTAAATATAACATACGTCACTTAGATATGGTTTCATTAATTATGTTTTTACATGTACATGTATGTATCTGTCCAAATGTAACTATTTATGTTTTAATGGTTGATTTATGTCAGTTCCTAGAGACTTAATGAATGTTCTTTAAGTTTCAATTTAGTATACCATAAGCAATCTTAAAAGATGATTTAAAAAAATGCCCCTTAATAAATTTGTAACTTCAATGCATTGCTAATGGCAAAATTAATTAACCTACCCTATATGCATGGGAAACAAGGGGTACTGTCGTAAGAACCTTTCAACAACTCGCTTGTGGCCTATTACAAAAAACTGACCATACCAGTCATACCCTCATACCCACTTTGTAGGACATACCTATTGTATTAATGGTTAATTAGTTCCCGTCCTTCAAGTGTACATTAAATACTTGTCACTGGACGTTGAGCAAGCAACAATCAATCAATTCTTAAGGAAGTAAATGCATAAGTATAAAACATTAACATATAGGTTATCTAATCCTTAAAAAAATCAAAATTGCATCTGCATGTATATTTGAATTTTATATCAATTCATATTGGAATTTTACTATATTTGTGAAAAATGAAAAGGTTTTGTCGATTAAATGGTTTCTCCATATTATATGTGCTGATTTTATCCGTGTATGTATTAAAAAATATAATTTCTAAATTAAAGATTAAAATGCTTATATTTTGAATAATTTTCTTTTTTATTTTCAGATACATGTATGTACAATACAACATTTACTACAAGGGATTACAGAGGATGCGAAAATTTGCGGAAACGTCAAGCAATTGTTATGAAAAAAAAGTAAAATAACAAAAATACCGAACTCCAAGGAAAATTTAAAACGGAAAGTGCTTTATCAAATCGGGAAAAATCAAAAGCTCAAACATATCAAACGAATGGAAAACAACTGTCATATTCCTGACTTGGTATAGGCATTTCCTTATGTAGAAAATGGTGGATTAAACGTGGTTTTATAGCTAGAAATACCATTTGAATTAATAGTAATTGCCGAAAAAAGTCCATACGTTTGCGGAAAGATAATATAAATTTTGCGGAAAAATAATTTGCGTAAAGGAATAAAACCGCTGTATATATCCTGAGATAATCCGGTCTTTAAATAATGAACCGAGAGAGTCATTATCAATTCATAGTAAAACAATAAGTCATCGGAACAATTTCAGTTACACAAGTTGCTTATTTTTAAATGAATACTTACATGACAACAAAAGCAAAGCTAACAGGACAGTGACAATCCCCATTCTTCAAATGAACAAGATCAATTACAACCAAGAATTTTAATTTCGATTTAATTAGTACATTGCAATTTGACATGTGAATATATTAAAATAGATATGATATAAGCACTTCAAATCGGTAATTAATTGTGAATTCATTTTTCTCTCGTAGATACATGTATATGACAATCATTATTGACAGAGGTAACCTTGCAAATACAATTAAAAAGTGTTCAAATACCATATAATATTCATCTAGACAATTGAACAGATGATAATAACGAATAGCAATAAATCTTCAGCGACTTAGCTCTTCATGCAATGAAGAAAAAAAACAACAAAGTCGAAATTAACCGTTAAGAATAACAAAATTTTTTATATGGCTCCTTTATTTGGTTTAATATGTGCCATGATTCACATTAAGAACAAAGATTGCTTTATTGTTTCTGCGTATGGTACGAAATGTTGGAAAACAAATATTATGTAGGATAACGTATATTCTACCATGCGTAAGTTCCCCGCGGTAGTTCCGGTTTAGGGAAATATATCGCCCAAAATCTTGATAGAAACCCCAGATGAATCGACAATTATTATACTAAAAGTTCAATATGGTATTTCAGACCTATTAAATTTTTACGTTATTCTTCATTTTCATGCTTATCCTACACAGAAAGAGCAAGGTTCCAGAAATTGTAGGGGTATATGACAATGAGAAAACAACACAAAGAAATAACCAAAACACACCCAAGGATCAACGGCATGGGTTTCAACAATAAACAGATATCAGCAAAAAGTGGTGCACAATTTAAACAAAGATTAATATTGATTATTAATTACCCTTTAATTTTGTTAAAGTATATATGATGATCATCTCATGTCAAATACTGTTATATAACATGGAACTATTTAAGAGATACTTGTCAAAGAGTTTTAAAACCATATAAAATAAGGAGATGTGGTATGAGACAACTATCCACCAAAGTTCAAATGAAGTGGATGTAAGCAATTATAGGCAACCGTGAGGCCTTCAACAATGAGAAAAACCCAGACATGAAAAATATGAAACAGTTCAATTGAAAAAACTAACGGCGTAATTTATAACAAAACAATTTACGAAAAACAAATATGACATGAACCAACGACAACCACTGAACTACAGGCTCCTGACTTGGGACAGGTACATAAAGAATGTGGCGGGGTTAAACATGTTTGTGAGTGCTCAACCCTCCCCCTAACCTGGGACAGTGGTGTAACAGTACAACATAAGAACAAACTGTAACTAGAGGTTCTAAAGAGCCTGTGTCGCTCACCTTGTTCTATGTGCATATTCAACAAAGGACACTCTCCAACATTGTAGAAAAGAATAGAATTCATGACAAAAATCTGTTTTGTTAATATTGTATTGCTGTATTTAGCCTGTTTAGTTTCTCTCCATCTTCTTTAGTTTTTGCTCAAAACACAAAAGAGGATAAAAAAATCCTCATTTAAGGGCAATCACTCCTAGAAAGAGTGACAGTCTACTAAACTATATCGGCAAGATTTGACTTGTTAGTAGATCTTGACTTGCTGATCATTTTTGTAATTTAAAGTGTATCTTTATCTTTTATAATTGTCTATCGTATATGGCAAAAAGCAAAAAAAAAGAGGGGAACATCGTCTTAAAAAGGCAATAACTCCAATAAGGAGTCGTCTGACCATTTCCTTCATATTGTCCTTATTGTAGATTTTGTTTTGCTGATCATTTTTGCCTAGCTAAGCTTCTATCTGTCTATTTAAATTTTCAGATATAAGGCAAAAACGCAAAAAAATTGGTCAAAATCATCATCAAATAACTCTAATAAGGAGTCAATTGACGATTTCGACCATGTTGACTTATTTGTAGAACTTGTCTTGCTGACCATTTTAAAGTTTCTCTGTATCTATTATAATTTCAATTTAGTACGCAAACATAAAAAAAAAAGGTAAAATTTGTCATTTAAGGGCAATAACTCCTATAAGAAGTCATCTGACAGTTTAGACATGCATGGACAATTGGTAGAGCTCAACAATCTGAATATTTTTGCTCTGGTCAGATTTTCTCTCTTTATAATGGTTTTCAAAGTAATAGACAAAACTTGCATTTTACCCCTGTGTTCTGTGTTTAGCCATGTTGGCCATCTTGGATGGCAAGCGGGGTCACCGGACACATTTTAAAAACTAGATACCCCAATGTTGATTGAGGCCAAGTGTGATTAAATTTGGCAAAGTAGTTTCAGAGGAGAAGATTTTTGTAAAAGATTACAAAAAATTACGAAAAATGGTTAAAAATGACTATTAAGGGCAATAACTCCTTAAGGGATCAATTGACAATTTTTGTCATTTAAATTATTTGTAGATCTTACTTTGCTGAACATTATTGCTGTTTACAGTTTATCTCTATCTATAATTATATTCAAAAACTGCAAAATTTCCTTAAAATTACAAATTCAGGGGCAGCAACCCAACAACGGATTGTCTGATTCGTCTGAAAAATTCAGTGCAAATGGATCTAAACTTGATAAACATTTTTACCCTTGTCAGATTGCTCTAAATGCTTTAGTTTCAGAGATATAAGCCAAAAACTGCATTTTACCTCTATGTTCTATTTTTAGCCATGTCGGTCATGTTGGTTGGTAGACGGGGTCATCAGACTTATTTTTAAAACTAGATACCCTAATGATGATTGTGGCTAAGTTTGGTTAACTTTGGCCAAGCAGTTTCAGAGGAGAAGATTTTTGTAAAAGTTAACGACGACGGACGCCAAGTGATGAGAAAAGCTCACTTGGCCCTTTGGGTCAGGTGAGCTAAAAATCAGTTGAAAAGGCTTAACTCATCAGATGGATACAAATAGAAATACGTCTAACAAAAAACAGATATATATGGAAGTTTTTAACGACCTTGACTGGCTATACAGCCCTTGCACGGTCGGTAAGTCAAAAAAAAAAAAAAAAAAACAGAGTGGACGTGCACGGGTACTTATACATCCCCACAACGACGAGGGCCGGGGTTTTAACGACCTCGACTACCCATGAGGGTCTTGCACGGTCGGTTATCCCCACAACAAAAAGACACTAAGTGCAGATCTGAGAGTACTCGAAGTTACTGACAGCTAGTTCAAAGCCAATAACAACTAATAAAATAAATCAGGTATCAAATGAACATTTGTTCCGTTCAATTGTGTATTTAATTTGACTCGATTTTATTAAACGGTTATATACTTGGAAGTGTGAATGATTTAATGGATATGTATGTTGAAGTTTATCATGAATATGTTGTGAATTTAAGGATTTGTTTATTACCTGAATGAAAATTAGATAAGTTATTTTTTTTTGCGTGTGTGGTCCATTTTGGTTTGAACAACTCTTCAACGTTTGTTTTAGGTCTTGGACTTCCATTCTTCAGTTTTGAGCATATCCAATTAAAAATTCTGCAAATAAGTTCAATAGGAAAACTTTAATGCAAATTAACGTGTATTCTTTTCATTTGTACTCAAAGTCTGTGTTTGCCGGATACGTAAGTTTTGCTGTATACCGGAAAATGTATGTTATAGATATATACTAGAGAGTATACCGGCATCAACCCATGAGGGTTGAAATGGAGAAAGTCATATCATATACACTGTTGTATCTGAGACTACTACATGTATAACACAGTCTCAGGTTGTATGTTATTTCAGTTAAAGGATTTTCTTTTTTGACCTTAAATATTATTATTCTTTCCAAAATTATAATTATCTTTATTGTCATATAAACAAATTAAAAACATGTTTGTGACAAAATGAAAAAAAAACCAAAATACACTCATGTATATATTATAAACTTTTTACTACCAAACAGAATTCATTGTAACATACACATTACTGTATATTTATAATTTGAATCCCATAGGATTTTATTTTATCCCATGGGATATTAAAAATCCCATAGGATAATTATAATCCCATGGGATTTTTTTTGTCCCATGGGACAACAAATATCCCATGGGACTACAATTATCCCATGGGACCCCAAAAAATCCTATGGGATTTAACCAAAATCCCATGGGATAATGGTCAATCCCATGGGATTTGCCCTATCCCATGGGATATTGAAAATCCCATGTTTTTATAAATCAAATTACAAAATATATATTATAATAACAGCAGAAAAGCAATGAAATTATTGAATCCCATGTAATTCCGCACATTTTGGTTATATACACGACACTGTAGCTGTAAGGAGAGGCGGCGGCGGATTTGCAAATGAGTGTTTTGCAAATTAAAAGTGTCCAGTGTTTGTATTTAACAGATTTTTGTGTTGGGGTTTGATAAATCTTGTGCAATTATGACCAATTGCCAATCATACCACATCAGGATTATATAGCATGAAGACAACTGAAAAACTAAGACAATGGCACGGTTAACAAAAGACAAAAGAGGTATATACTTCGAGCTCCCATATAAATTTCTTACTGTCATGTTGTCAATAACAGTCACATATCATATCAGTATAAATAACGAGAAGGAGTCACACTGGCGAAATATATTGCCTATCATAATAAATTTTTTACTATTTCTCAGCTACTTTTTGATGGCAACTGTGAATCTAGTTCAAAATACATTTTTTTTTTACATTTGTTTACATAATTCAAAGTTATAACATTTCTTTTTAAATTTTAGAAATTTCAGTAAAAACTGTCAAAGTAAGAATATTTCTTTCTTTAGAGTCCAATTGAGCTATGTATGCTACATTTGAAGATGCAATAAAAATGCAGCATGTATTGAGGTATGACATAAACTTCTTGTATCTTAAATCCCAAGCTCAGCCATTTCAAAAAGTAAAAATGATCTTACCATTTAAACAGAAAGAGTATCAATCTTGAATACAAAAAACTGTATATATGTATACTAAGTACTTAATATACAGTTATAGTTATTTATCAGAAGGAAAACTTATTGGATTTGTTATTCATAGATTACAGCACAATGTCAGAATAAAATATCTAAATGTCTTCATTCATGGTTTTGTTACTTAAATAATACTTCAGCTCCAGTGTGTTCATAAAGTTATTCTGAGTGTATATCCACAAGTATTACATCAGTATGTTCTACCAGAAAAATGTTTAAAAGTTCACTGCATGAATGTTGTCCTCTGGGTGTCTTTTGGATATTTTTGTCTTAGGTTGCTGTCTAAAGTTCACCGCATGTATGTTGTCAGTGTCTTATGTTTCTGTCTAAAGTTCACTGCATGTATGTTGTCCTTTGGGTGTCTTTTGGATATTTTTGTCTTAGGTTTCTGTCTAAAGTTCACTGCATGTATGTTGTCCTTTGGGTGTCTTTTGGTTATTTTTGTCTTAGGTTTCTGTCTAAAGTTCACTGCATGTATGTTGTCCTTTGGGTGTCTTTTGGTTATTTTTGTCTTAGGTTTCTGTCTAAAGTTCACTGCATGTATGTTGTCCTTTGGGTGTCTTTTGGTTATTTTTGTCTTAGGTTTCTGTCTAAAGTTCACTGCATGTATGTTGTCCTTTGGGTGTCTTTTGGTTATTTTTGTCTTAGGTTTCTGTCTAAAGTTCACTGCATGTATGTTGTCCTTTGGGTGTCTTTTGGTTATTTTTGTCTTAGGTTTCTGTCTAAAGTTCACTGCATGTATGTTGTCCTTTGGGTGTCTTTTGGTTATTTTTGTCTTAGGTTTCTGTCTAAAGTTCACTGCATGTATGTTGTCCTTTGGGTGTCTTTTGGTTATTTTTGTCTTAGGTTTCTGTCTAAAGTTCACTGCATGTATGTTGTCCTTTGGGTGTCTTTTGGTTATTCTTGTCTTAGGTTGCTGTCTAAAGTTCACTGCATATATGTTGTCCTTTGGGTGTCTTTTGGTTATTTTTGTCTTAGGTTGCTGTCTAAAGTTCACCGCATGTATGTTGTCCTCTGAGTGTCTTTTGATTATTTTTGTCTTAGGTTTCTGTCTAAAGTTCACTGCATGTATGTTGTCTTCTTGGTGTCTTTTGGTTATTTTTGTCTGAGGTTGCTGTCTCAATGAGGTATGCAACACATCTCCTTTTGTTCAAATGTTTATTATTAACATCCAACCTTCTCTAGCTCAAAATTTAACATATAGACATTTATCAATACAACATTTTTGGTTGATGTAAAGTATTTACCATTTAGTCATTTATATTTCAAAGCGGACTAACTGAACATTATCTTTCAATCACCAATGGCTGAAACTTCACAAGTCATTTATAGTTGAAAAAAAATATCTAAAACTTTAACATCCTGTCATCTATGATAGAAAAAAAAATACTTGTATAAATAAAAATAAGATGTGCCAGGTATGATTGCCGATGAGACAACTCTCCATCAGAGAACAAATAACATAGAAGTTAGCAACTATAGGTCACTGTACGTCCTACAACAATGAGCAAAACCCATACTTGATAAAAGCAATAAAAAGCCCCATTATGACAAATGTAAAATAATTGAAATGAGAAAACTAACGGCCTGATTTATGTACATAATAAATTAAAAACAAATATGATATACAGCAACAAACAACAACCACTCAATTACAGGCTCCTGACTTGGGGACAGGCACATGGTATGATTGCCGATGAGATAACTCTCCATCAGAGAACAAATAACATAGAAGTTAGCAACTATAGGTCACTGTACGTCCTACAACAATGAGCAAAACCCATTCTTGATAAAAGCAATAAAAGGCCCCATTATGACAAATGTAAAATAATTGAAATGAGAAAACTAACGGACTGATTTATGTACATAATAAATTAAAAACAAATATGATATACAGCAACAAACAACAACCACTCAATTACAGGCTCCTGACTTGGGGACAGGCACATACAGAATATTTTTTTTTTGGGGGGGGGGGAGGGGGGGGTTAAAAATGTTTCCCTAACCTGGAACAGTGGTATAATAACACAACAAAAGAACACATTATAAAATCTATTTAATAAAATGCTTCGCTGGGCGCAGCTTGATACGACCGCAGAGGTCGAACCCTGAACAGTTGGGGCAAGTATGGACACAACATTCAAGCTTGATACAGCTCTGAATTTGGATTGTGATTAAAAATTTGACACAGCATAGGTTTCTGACACAGAAAGAATGTGGTCTAAGAACTTGAATTTTCTTAATTTACCTATTATGGTCCAATGTCCAAAATCAAAATACATATTTAGATTCAGCATATCAAAGAACCCCATATATTCAATTTTTGTTGAAATCAAACAAAGTTTAATTTTGGACCTCAACTTGGACAAACTTAAAAACTGGGCCCATAATCAAAAATCTAAACACATGTTTAGATTCAGCATATCAAAGAACCCCAAGAATTCAATTTTTGTTAAAATCAAACTAAGTTTAATTTTGGACCCTTTGGACCTTAATGTAGACCAATTTAAAAAACGGGACCCAAAATTAAAAATCTAAATACACGGTTAGATTTGGAATATCAAAGAAACCCTAATAATTCAATTTTTGATGAAATCAAAAAAAGTTTAATTTTGGACCCTTTTGACCTCAATATGAACCAATTTGATAGCAGGGCCCACAAATAAAAAATCTAAATACATGGTTAGATTCAGCATATCAAAGAACCCCATATATTCAATTTTCGTTGAAATCAAAAAAAGTTTTATTTTGGACCCCAACTTGGACCAACTTGAAAACTGAGCCCATAATCAAAAATCTAAACACATGTTTAGATTCAGCATATCAAAGAACCCCAAGAATTCAATTTTTGTTAAAATCAAACTAAGTTTAATTTTGGACCCTTTGGACCTTAATGTAGACCAATTGAAAAAACGGGACCCAAAATTTAAAAAATCTAAATACACGGTTAGATTTGGCATATCAAAGAACCCCAATAATTCAATTTTTGATGAAATCAAACAAAGTTTAATTTTGGACCCTTTTGACCTCAATATGAACCAATTTGATAGCGGGCCCACAAATAAAAAATCTAAATACATGGTTAGATTCAGCATATCAAAGAACCCCATATATTCAATTTTTGTTGAAATCAAACAAAGTTTAATTTGGACCCCAATTTGGACCAACTTGAAAACTGGGCCAAAAATCTAAAATCTAAATACATGTTTAGATTCAGCATATCAAAGAACCCCATATATTCAATTTTTGTTGAAATCAAACAAAGTTTAATTTTGGACCCCAACTTGGACCAACTTGAAAACTGGGCCCATAATCAAAAATCTAAACACATGTTTAGATTCAGCATATCAAAGAACCCCAAGAATTCAATTTTTGTTAAAATCAAACTTAGTTTAATTTTGGACCCTTTGGACCTTAATGTAGACAAATTGAAAAAACAGGACCCAAAATTAAAAATCTAAATACACAGTTAGATTTGGCATATCAAAGAACCCCAATAACTCAATTTTTGATGAAATCAAACTGAGTTTAATTTTGGACCCTTTTAACCTCAATATGAACCAACTTGATAGTGGGGTCCAAAAATAAAAAATCTAAATACAAGGTTAGATTCAGCATATCAAAGAACCCCATATATTCAATTTTTGTTGAAATCAAACAAAGTTTAATTTTGGACCCCAATTTGGACCAACTTGAAAACTGGGCCAAAAATCAAAAATCTAAATACATGTTTAGATTCAGCATATCAAAGAACCCCATATATTCAATTTTTGTTAAAATCAAACAAAGTTTAATTTTGGACCCTTTGGACCTTAATGTAGACCAATTTGAAAACTGGACCCAAAATTAAAAATCTAAATACACAGTTAGATTCGGCATAACAAATAAATAAATGTGGTCAAAGATTTTACAAATCTAATGCGCCATACTGTGCAATTAAAGATTACTTCTTGAAATTTTTCAATATTTGAAATTTGAAAAAAAAATAATATTTGAAGAATAATTCTTTTTAGTTTCTGAAATCTGAAATGAGAAAAAATTGACCCCCACAATTTCTTTTTACCCCCCCCCCTTTTTTCCCCAAAAAAAATTCTTTCTCTCAAGATATGGTCATAATCTCAATCAAATTTCCAATGGAGTTTGCAACCATAATTACCCATTTAAATTTACCATAGTGTTAACTTAATCTATTTTATAATAGAATTTAAAATATAGTGTCAAATCTTTCATATGGATTTTTTTGTAAAAAAAAAAGATGCAACATTTGCAGATATTTTTACTGGTTTTCTTTATAAATATGCATTTCTTTAAACATAATTTAAAAGCAGTGTAAGGGAAGTAACCAAAACGTTGTATTTGGATTACCTCCCTTACACTGTTTTAAATTATCTTAATTGTTCATTAACCATTACTTTATACATAATTTAAAAGCAGTGTAAGGGAGATAATTTCAATGATGTATTTGATTTATCTCCCTTACACTGCTTTATATATGTTTTGTACTAAAGTATTTGTCCATTAACCAGGACAACCTTGTTTTTCCCCCTTTTTTGCCCCTAATTCCTAAACGGTTTGAACCATAACCCCCCAAAGCAAATCCTAACCATCCCTTTGTGGTATGGAAACTTGTAGTATAATTTCAGAGAGATCCATACACCGTTCCACAGTTATTGTCTGGAAACTAGAAAATGCTTATTTTTGGCCCCTTTTTGGCCCCTAATTCCTTAACTGTTGGTACCATAACCCCCAAAATCAATCCCCACCTTCCTTTTGTGGTATTGAACCATATTATCGTAAAATTTCAAAGCGATCCATTCACTTAAACTAAAGTTAGAGTGCGAAAAACCAATGTGTCTTCGGACGACGACGCTGGACAACGATGACGCCACCGACGACGACGACGCCAACGTCATACCAATATACGCCCACAAAAATTTTTTGCGGTCGTATAAAAAGGGCTTAACTCATCAGATTGATACAAAGATGTATATGTATATTTTAACATCTATCTGAACACCCCTGGCTTTTGATGGGGTTCATGTTTCTCAGTCTTCAGTTTTCTATGTTTTGTTTTGAATACTGTTGTTTGTCTTTTTAGTTGTTTTTTTTCGTTTTTTGCCATGGTGTTGTTAGTTTGTTTTAGACTTATGAGTTTGTTTTAGACTTATGAGTTCATTTTA
Source organism: Mytilus californianus (assembly GCF_021869535.1). Lineage (NCBI taxonomy): Eukaryota > Metazoa > Mollusca > Bivalvia > Mytilida > Mytilidae > Mytilus > Mytilus californianus. The sequence goes on from NW_026262701.1 coordinate 86,932,817, forward strand.
GACTTATGAGTTCGTTTTAGACTTATGAGTTTGTTTTAGACTTATGAGTTTGTTTTAGACTTATGAGTTTGAATGTCCCTTTGGTATCTTACTACTCTCTTTTTTGTTTTCCAGTAATATACAGATGAAAGATAACTAAAGGATAATTTATCATTAAGTCATCTCCATTGCAAGATTACTATCTGAAGGATGGAACTATCTTTCTACTATCATTTATCTGAATGATAATAAAATACAAATTTTTTGAATGTAAAATATATTTTATTTGATATGAAAATAGTAAATACCGATAATGTAAAATTGTTGTTACAAACTAGAAAGTCACGTCTAAAAGTAAAAGCAAACCCTATAATATACCATTCTCTTACTTAAGGCATCTAGACCATAATTTACAAGAACTGTTTTATGCAGAGCAAATGTCACGACTTCAGCAAGCATTGAAAATTTCAAAAACAACTTTTGTTTCTAATTGAGAAACTGGTTTACCAGGCTTTTTGATATGTTCAAAATAAAGTTATAAAATTATGGATTGATTTGTTTTTTTTTAGCAAAATATAAAACTATTTGACCCCTATTCTTTTCATGGTCTAGATACCTTGACACACACACCAAAAGAAATTGTTACACAGATTACAAGCAGAAATGAAATGAAAATTGATTAAAAAAACAGTCACACAGTGGATGAATTATTGAAATTTAACTGTTTTTAAGATTTTAAGTAGGTTGTCCACTATAGGTCTATCTCTATGTGCAATATTGGTTGGCTTTTGCTTAACAAAGAATTAACACATGTCAATTATTTTTCTTAGAATTTGACTCAAAATTTCCAATGAAGTATTTTCTAAATGTTTACTCAAGGGTCAATGTCAACCAGTCTGTAAAAGAACAGAGTCATTAATTTACAAGAAACCTTATTCACATATCTGGTTTAAACTAGTTGTACAGTTCAAAGAAATACAGAATGACTGAATCCATTGAATTAAGAATATCATTAAGTGATAGAGATGGCATCCTTGCAATTGTATGCTCCAAAAAAACTGTAAAAAAAGAGCTTGTCTTACATAACTCAAATTATACCAAATTGTAAGTTAATTTCATTTTGCCCTATTTGTACAACATATACATAATTGCATTGCATTACGTGTTGGGTGATGGCAACTGGATCTTTGTAACCAGAAAAATAAATTGTTGGTTTAGAAGTAAAAAATTTGAAAATCTACCAAAATAATTTAGTCAAATTCTAATCAACTCAACCTTTAAACTTAACATAAAACTTGATGATTTCAAGGTTTAGTTTGAATATAAAAAATGCCTTTACAATTTCTGATGATGAATAATTTAAATTGTACACTTTACAACTAACAATACTAAAACAAATTAAAGTATGATACAATATATATAAGTAAAAAAATGCTTTAAGTCGCAAGAAAAATAAAGTATAACTAATTATATATATTTTTATACATATATATCTGCGTATATGATTTATAGATCAATATTAAAATTAATATTAATAAAATGACCTCGACTAGGCAAATAGATGCTGCTTTTTCCAAGTATCACAGAAAAATAGCCATTTTCAGCAAAATTTTAAGGTAACCTTATCACAACTGGTTGAATTTATCAAACGTTGCAACGTTCAAATTCAAAATCAGTTCTATAAGAACCAAAATATATCTAAAAAAAATAAAATTAAAACAAGAAAAAGTAGAATCATTAAAACTAAGCAGAGTTACCTCCCTTGCACCTATAACTTGTATAATATATTGATGTATCATGAAAAAATATCAGTTTTTTAAAAAATTTCCCTCTAAAATATACTTTTACTGTACAACCTCAAAAGATAAAAATAATTAATCTTGACATAAAATATTGAGATTCTTATAGAAAATTTGAACAGCTGTGTTGATCCACATACAAACTAAAATACAAACTGTTAGGATATAACATTATTTTGAAATGACAAGATAAAATCTGAAGACTCAAATACAAATTCTGTTATCCCTTAACTGTAAAACTTAAAAATAATATTGAATAAAAATTCTGCATTTATAAAGACAAACAAAAACTTACACAAAATGTGAACAAATATCAAATCTTTATTCTACAATTAATATTAAGGTAATAAATTAGGCCTTGATTTTTCAAGAAAAACTTGTGTACAGCTTTGGATCAAATCCAGTCAGTCTAAATATGTCATAAATTGTCGAATATATAATTTCTTACATTTAGTTATATGATAACCAAAAACTAACAAATTTATGTTTAGCTACTGTGGATTCATTTATTTTCGTGGGTATCAATTTTCGTGGATTGAGGAAAACTTGCATTTTCGTGGATATTTGATTTCGTGGTTTTACCAATTTCTGCATACAAAGCCAATAGAAAATTTGTAATTCGTTGAACATTTGAATTCGTGGTTCACCTGTACCCACGAAACCCACGAAAATTGGTATCCAATGAATAATAATGAATCCACAGTATTAAGAGTCATCAGACTGCTATAACCAGGATTACCTTAAACATTGGAAATCAAAATAATCTGACATAAGGTTGCAGTTAAGTAAAAAGACAATGTTTCAAAATTTTATATGTGAAACAGATTCAAAATTTGCTAACTTTTACTATGCTTAGTACCAAATATTAATCTGTTTTTCTTTAAAATTAAAAAAAATGTTACAGAAAATATTAGAGACAGCGTAATAATGTACACATGACGGACAAAGGTAAATCAGTATACTAGTTCAGAACAGTAATGTTTCTAAAATCTACAAGCAAACCACAAAAAAACTAACTCTTTAAGGTAGATCGGGTGTTTTTTTCTGAGCATCCCTTCTGGGCATGTTGCAAAAATACTTTTTTGTTTTAAAAATATTTTACCAAGTATCATTCAATATACAATAAAAATAACTTGAAATTTAAAGATTAAACTATCAAAAAAATAAAAGTTGTAAGGTGTATTCAAAAATTTTCAGAAAAAAATCCTTTTAAAATCATGGGCAGATAATTATACTGAATTTGATAGGACAATTTGTGCTCTTTTGGTTTTTCAAGAAAATAAGGCCCATGACCCTTATTTTTATTTGATATTTCAGAAGTATCAAAGAAATTCTCTTATTAAAGTTTAGCCAATTCTAATGTTTAATGTTTCCTCAATAAGGAAAAATTAAGTTTCCCCTGTATAACCAATATAAAATAACCCTGATTTCGTTAATCTCAATGTATTTTAACTAAAAACCAAGGTCCTTAATCCCCCATTTTTATATTGAAATTTGAAAGAATAATGACCCAGAAGTCTTTTACAGAAGTTTAAGAAAAATTTATCATTGAACATTTAGACACCCCAGCTACCTTAACTTTTAACTATTACATAACCATTATACAATTAATTAACAATACTATCAATTATAAAACTACCAGAAATAAGTATGATAACAAAGGGGGAAGTACATAGTAATTAGACTGAAGTACATACTTTATACATTCTATTTCAGACAAAAATTATTTGTTAGTAAACAAATTTTAATACAAAAACTTCAAAAGTAACAAAAAAATGGCACATTAGCATAATATAATATATTCTTAAACACCAAAATAAATACACGTACCATAAATTCATTCTCATTTTAGCAATGTTAGTAAACAAAAAATTACAACAAATATGTTAAAAGTTTATTCCTGTACACAAGATGGAAAATACAAACAATTCTTTACAAACAGCAAATAAAATACCATAATACGCTACTGTGACCTCTTAAGACATTTTATAGAATTAGTACTCTTTGGAATCTGTATTGGTCACCAGGCTTTAGTTGTTCACATTCTCTTTTTGTTCTATGGATAATTGTCTCCAAGGCGATTATACAACATCTTCTAAATTTCATATTCTATGTTGTATTATCTCCATATCCTTACCAAATCCCTTTAGCAGAGGAAACATGACTTTATGGTAGGAATGTAGGAATGCACTGTTATGAAAAATTAAATTACAATAAAAACACTGCTTTTACTTACAATAGAAAAGGCCCTATGAAATGATTTGACTTTTTTTAAAGGGGTCATATTAGAGGAAATCTACTGGATTCAAACCTGTATATGAAAGTCAACTTCAGGACCAGAGAAAATTGACTTTATAACCTTTGAATTAAAGTTCAAAACGCATAGGTATTGTTATTTTTTTAAATAATTCAAAAATATTTTTTAGGATAGGCAACTTAGTAGAAGGCAAACAAATATCATTAAATATAATTAAAGATCAGCTTGTACATTAATTACAAATCATATACTAATGTTTTATCCCAATATCAAAATGTAAAATTGTGGTGGTGATCATGTTGGTTGGACCTTAGGGAAATTAAAAAAAAAAATTTCATTAAAAGTAGACTTTCTAATAATGAATAAAATTTTGAAACTAATAAACCCAGCTTTACAGTGGTTTTCAGAGTGAAGATTTTTCTACAGAAGCTTCTGTATCGTTGCCATAACCGTTTCCTACTAATACCACTCCATTTTTTATAACTATATATTTTATTCTATATAGATGGCTATTGACTCTTCTATAAAGAGGTTTGAAATGATAGATGATAACTCCAAAGTATTTTGATGACCTGTTGGGTTACTTAAAAACATTTTGACTAAGATTTGATGAAGAATCATTAACAACACCACTTTTTTGGAAATTTAAAGATGATGAATGACAGGGATTAGATATAAAGTGGTGATAAGAGTGTCCACAATCCTCAATAAAATGCTCCGCAGGGCGCAGCTTGATACGACCGCAGAGGTCGAACCCTGAACAGTTGGGGGAAGTATAGACACAACATTCAAGCTTGATACAGCTTTGGATTTGGATTGTGATTAAATATTTGACACAGCATAGGTTTCTAACACAGATTGAATGTGGTCTAAGAATTTAAAAATTTTAAATTGGACATTCACCTATTATGGTCCAATATCCAAAATCTAAATACATGGTTAGATTCAGCATATCAAAGAACCCCAAGAATTCAATTTTTGATGAAATCAAACAAAGTTTAATTTTGGACCCTTTTGACCTCAATGTGGACAAAGTTGATAACGGGGCCCAAAAATCAAAAATCTAAATACATGGTTAGATTCAGCATATCAAAGAACCCCATATATTCAATTTTTGTTGAAATCAAACAAAGTTTAATTTTGGACCCCGATTTGGACCAACTTGAAAACTGGGCCCATAATCAAAAATCTAAATACATGTTAAGATTCAGCATATCAAAGAACCCTAAGAATTCAATTTTTGTTAAAATCAAACTAAGTTTAATTTTGGACCCTTTGGACCTTAATGTAGACCAATTTGAAAACGGAACCAAAAATTAAGAATCTAAATACACGGTTAGATTCGGCATATCAAAGAACCCCAATAATTCAATTTTTGATGAAATCAAACAAAGTTTAATTTTGGACCCTTTTGACCTCAATGTGGACAAAGTTGATAACGGGGCCCAAAAATCAAAAATCTAAATACATGGTTAGATTCAGCATATCAAAGAACCCCATATATTCAATTTTTGTTAAAATCAAACAAAGTTTAATTTTGGACCCTTTGGACCTTAATGTAGACCAATTTGAAAACTGGACCCAAAATTAAAAATCTAAATACACAGTTAGATTCGGCATAACAAATAAATAAATGTGGTCAAAGATTTTACAAATCTAATGCGCCATACTGTGCAATTAAAGATTACTTCTTGAAATTTTTCAATATTTGAAATTTGAAAAAAAAATAATATTTGAAGAATAATTCTTTTTAGTTTCTGAAATCTGAAATGAGAAAAAATTGACCCCCACAATTTCTTTTTACCCCCCCCCCCTTTTTTCCCCAAAAAAAATTCTTTCTCTCAAGATATGGTCATAATCTCAATCAAATTTCCAATGGAGTTTGCAACCATAATTACCCATTTAAATTTACCATAGTGTTAACTTAATCTATTTTATAATAGAATTTAAAATATAGTGTCAAATCTTTCATATGGATTTTTTTGTAAAAAAAAAAGATGCAACATTTGCAGATATTTTTACTGGTTTTCTTTATAAATATGCATTTCTTTAAACATAATTTAAAAGCAGTGTAAGGGAAGTAACCAAAACGTTGTATTTGGATTACCTCCCTTACACTGTTTTAAATTATCTTAATTGTTCATTAACCATTACTTTATACATAATTTAAAAGCAGTGTAAGGGAGATAATTTCAATGATGTATTTGATTTATCTCCCTTACACTGCTTTATATATGTTTTGTACTAAAGTATTTGTCCATTAACCAGGACAACCTTGTTTTTCCCCCTTTTTTGCCCCTAATTCCTAAACGGTTTGAACCATAACCCCCCAAAGCAAATCCTAACCATCCCTTTGTGGTATGGAAACTTGTAGTATAATTTCAGAGAGATCCATACACCGTTCCACAGTTATTGTCTGGAAACTAGAAAATGCTTATTTTTGGCCCCTTTTTGGCCCCTAATTCCTTAACTGTTGGTACCATAACCCCCAAAATCAATCCCCACCTTCCTTTTGTGGTATTGAACCATATTATCGTAAAATTTCAAAGCGATCCATTCACTTAAACTAAAGTTAGAGTGCGAAAAACCAATGTGTCTTCGGACGACGACGCTGGACAACGATGACGCCACCGACGACGACGACGCCAACGTCATACCAATATACGCCCACAAAAATTTTTTGCGGTCGTATAAAAAGGGCTTAACTCATCAGATTGATACAAAGATGTATATGTATATTTTAACATCTATCTGAACACCCCTGGCTTTTGATGGGGTTCATGTTTCTCAGTCTTCAGTTTTCTATGTTTTGTTTTGAATACTGTTGTTTGTCTTTTTAGTTGTTTTTTTTCGTTTTTTGCCATGGTGTTGTTAGTTTGTTTTAGACTTATGAGTTTGTTTTAGACTTATGAGTTCATTTTAGACTTATGAGTTCGTTTTAGACTTATGAGTTTGTTTTAGACTTATGAGTTTGTTTTAGACTTATGAGTTTGAATGTCCCTTTGGTATCTTACTACTCTCTTTTTTGTTTTCCAGTAATATACAGATGAAAGATAACTAAAGGATAATTTATCATTAAGTCATCTCCATTGCAAGATTACTATCTGAAGGATGGAACTATCTTTCTACTATCATTTATCTGAATGATAATAAAATACAAATTTTTTGAATGTAAAATATATTTTATTTGATATGAAAATAGTAAATACCGATAATGTAAAATTGTTGTTACAAACTAGAAAGTCACGTCTAAAAGTAAAAGCAAACCCTATAATATACCATTCTCTTACTTAAGGCATCTAGACCATAATTTACAAGAACTGTTTTATGCAGAGCAAATGTCACGACTTCAGCAAGCATTGAAAATTTCAAAAACAACTTTTGTTTCTAATTGAGAAACTGGTTTACCAGGCTTTTTGATATGTTCAAAATAAAGTTATAAAATTATGGATTGATTTGTTTTTTTTTAGCAAAATATAAAACTATTTGACCCCTATTCTTTTCATGGTCTAGATACCTTGACACACACACCAAAAGAAATTGTTACACAGATTACAAGCAGAAATGAAATGAAAATTGATTAAAAAAACAGTCACACAGTGGATGAATTATTGAAATTTAACTGTTTTTAAGATTTTAAGTAGGTTGTCCACTATAGGTCTATCTCTATGTGCAATATTGGTTGGCTTTTGCTTAACAAAGAATTAACACATGTCAATTATTTTTCTTAGAATTTGACTCAAAATTTCCAATGAAGTATTTTCTAAATGTTTACTCAAGGGTCAATGTCAACCAGTCTGTAAAAGAACAGAGTCATTAATTTACAAGAAACCTTATTCACATATCTGGTTTAAACTAGTTGTACAGTTCAAAGAAATACAGAATGACTGAATCCATTGAATTAAGAATATCATTAAGTGATAGAGATGGCATCCTTGCAATTGTATGCTCCAAAAAAACTGTAAAAAAAGAGCTTGTCTTACATAACTCAAATTATACCAAATTGTAAGTTAATTTCATTTTGCCCTATTTGTACAACATATACATAATTGCATTGCATTACGTGTTGGGTGATGGCAACTGGATCTTTGTAACCAGAAAAATAAATTGTTGGTTTAGAAGTAAAAAATTTGAAAATCTACCAAAATAATTTAGTCAAATTCTAATCAACTCAACCTTTAAACTTAACATAAAACTTGATGATTTCAAGGTTTAGTTTGAATATAAAAAATGCCTTTACAATTTCTGATGATGAATAATTTAAATTGTACACTTTACAACTAACAATACTAAAACAAATTAAAGTATGATACAATATATATAAGTAAAAAAATGCTTTAAGTCGCAAGAAAAATAAAGTATAACTAATTATATATATTTTTATACATATATATCTGCGTATATGATTTATAGATCAATATTAAAATTAATATTAATAAAATGACCTCGACTAGGCAAATAGATGCTGCTTTTTCCAAGTATCACAGAAAAATAGCCATTTTCAGCAAAATTTTAAGGTAACCTTATCACAACTGGTTGAATTTATCAAACGTTGCAACGTTCAAATTCAAAATCAGTTCTATAAGAACCAAAATATATCTAAAAAAAATAAAATTAAAACAAGAAAAAGTAGAATCATTAAAACTAAGCAGAGTTACCTCCCTTGCACCTATAACTTGTATAATATATTGATGTATCATGAAAAAATATCAGTTTTTTAAAAAATTTCCCTCTAAAATATACTTTTACTGTACAACCTCAAAAGATAAAAATAATTAATCTTGACATAAAATATTGAGATTCTTATAGAAAATTTGAACAGCTGTGTTGATCCACATACAAACTAAAATACAAACTGTTAGGATATAACATTATTTTGAAATGACAAGATAAAATCTGAAGACTCAAATACAAATTCTGTTATCCCTTAACTGTAAAACTTAAAAATAATATTGAATAAAAATTCTGCATTTATAAAGACAAACAAAAACTTACACAAAATGTGAACAAATATCAAATCTTTATTCTACAATTAATATTAAGGTAATAAATTAGGCCTTGATTTTTCAAGAAAAACTTGTGTACAGGTTTCTATCAAATCCAGTCAGTCTAAATATGTCATAAATTGTCGAATATATAATTTCTTACATTTAGTTATATGATAACCAAAAACTAACAAATTTATGTTTAGCTACTGTGGATTCATTTATTTTCGTGGGTATCAATTTTCGTGGATTGAGGAAAACTTGCATTTTCGTGGATATTTGATTTCGTGGTTTTACCAATTTCTGCATACAAAGCCAATAGAAAATTTGTAATTCGTTGAACATTTGAATTCGTGGTTCACCTGTACCCACGAAACCCACGAAAATTGGTATCCAATGAATAATAATGAATCCACAGTATTAAGAGTCATCAGACTGCTATAACCAGGATTACCTTAAACATTGGAAATCAAAATAATCTGACATAAGGTTGCAGTTAAGTAAAAAGACAATGTTTCAAAATTTTATATGTGAAACAGATTCAAAATTTGCTAACTTTTACTATGCTTAGTACCAAATATTAATCTGTTTTTCTTTAAAATTAAAAAAAATGTTACAGAAAATATTAGAGACAGCGTAATAATGTACACATGACGGACAAAGGTAAATCAGTATACTAGTTCAGAACAGTAATGTTTCTAAAATCTACAAGCAAACCACAAAAAAACTAACTCTTTAAGGTAGATCGGGTGTTTTTTTCTGAGCATCCCTTCTGGGCATGTTGCAAAAATACTTTTTTGTTTTAAAAATATTTTACCAAGTATCATTCAATATACAATAAAAATAACTTGAAATTTAAAGATTAAACTATCAAAAAAATAAAAGTTGTAAGGTGTATTCAAAAATTTTCAGAAAAAAATCCTTTTAAAATCATGGGCAGATAATTATACTGAATTTGATAGGACAATTTGTGCTCTTTTGGTTTTTCAAGAAAATAAGGCCCATGACCCTTATTTTTATTTGATATTTCAGAAGTATCAAAGAAATTCTCTTATTAAAGTTTAGCCAATTCTAATGTTTAATGTTTCCTCAATAAGGAAAAATTAAGTTTCCCCTGTATAACCAATATAAAATAACCCTGATTTCGTTAATCTCAATGTATTTTAACTAAAAACCAAGGTCCTTAATCCCCCATTTTTATATTGAAATTTGAAAGAATAATGACCCAGAAGTCTTTTACAGAAGTTTAAGAAAAATTTATCATTGAACATTTAGACACCCCAGCTACCTTAACTTTTAACTATTACATAACCATTATACAATTAATTAACAATACTATCAATTATAAAACTACCAGAAATAAGTATGATAACAAAGGGGGAAGTACATAGTAATTAGACTGAAGTACATACTTTATACATTCTATTTCAGACAAAAATTATTTGTTAGTAAACAAATTTTAATACAAAAACTTCAAAAGTAACAAAAAAATGGCACATTAGCATAATATAATATATTCTTAAACACCAAAATAAATACACGTACCATAAATTCATTCTCATTTTAGCAATGTTAGTAAACAAAAAATTACAACAAATATGTTAAAAGTTTATTCCTGTACACAAGATGGAAAATACAAACAATTCTTTACAAACAGCAAATAAAATACCATAATACGCTACTGTGACCTCTTAAGACATTTTATAGAATTAGTACTCTTTGGAATCTGTATTGGTCACCAGGCTTTAGTTGTTCACATTCTCTTTTTGTTCTATGGATAATTGTCTCCAAGGCGATTATACAACATCTTCTAAATTTCATATTCTATGTTGTATTATCTCCATATCCTTACCAAATCCCTTTAGCAGAGGAAACATGACTTTATGGTAGGAATGTAGGAATGCACTGTTATGAAAAATTAAATTACAATAAAAACACTGCTTTTACTTACAATAGAAAAGGCCCTATGAAATGATTTGACTTTTTTTAAAGGGGTCATATTAGAGGAAATCTACTGGATTCAAACCTGTATATGAAAGTCAACTTCAGGACCAGAGAAAATTGACTTTATAACCTTTGAATTAAAGTTCAAAACGCATAGGTATTGTTATTTTTTTAAATAATTCAAAAATATTTTTTAGGATAGGCAACTTAGTAGAAGGCAAACAAATATCATTAAATATAATTAAAGATCAGCTTGTACATTAATTACAAATCATATACTAATGTTTTATCCCAATATCAAAATGTAAAATTGTGGTGGTGATCATGTTGGTTGGACCTTAGGGAAATTAAAAAAAAAAATTTCATTAAAAGTAGACTTTCTAATAATGAATAAAATTTTGAAACTAATAAACCCAGCTTTACAGTGGTTTTCAGAGTGAAGATTTTTCTACAGAAGCTTCTGTATCGTTGCCATAACCGTTTCCTACTAATACCACTCCATTTTTTATAACTATATATTTTATTCTATATAGATGGCTATTGACTCTTCTATAAAGAGGTTTGAAATGATAGATGATAACTCCAAAGTATTTTGATGACCTGTTGGGTTACTTAAAAACATTTTGACTAAGATTTGATGAAGAATCATTAACAACACCACTTTTTTGGAAATTTAAAGATGATGAATGACAGGGATTAGATATAAAGTGGTGATAAGAGTGTCCACAATCCTCAATAAAATGCTCCGCAGGGCGCAGCTTGATACGACCGCAGAGGTCGAACCCTGAACAGTTGGGGGAAGTATAGACACAACATTCAAGCTTGATACAGCTTTGGATTTGGATTGTGATTAAATATTTGACACAGCATAGGTTTCTAACACAGATTGAATGTGGTCTAAGAATTTAAAAATTTTAAATTGGACATTCACCTATTATGGTCCAATATCCAAAATCTAAATACATGGTTAGATTCAGCATATCAAAGAACCCCAAGAATTCAATTTTTGATGAAATCAAACAAAGTTTAATTTTGGACCCTTTTGACCTCAATGTGGACAAAGTTGATAACGGGGCCCAAAAATCAAAAATCTAAATACATGGTTAGATTCAGCATATCAAAGAACCCCATATATTCAATTTTTGTTGAAATCAAACAAAGTTTAATTTTGGACCCCGATTTGGACCAACTTGAAAACTGGGCCCATAATCAAAAATCTAAATACATGTTAAGATTCAGCATATCAAAGAACCCTAAGAATTCAATTTTTGTTAAAATCAAACTAAGTTTAATTTTGGACCCTTTGGACCTTAATGTAGACCAATTTGAAAACGGAACCAAAAATTAAGAATCTAAATACACGGTTAGATTCGGCATATCAAAGAACCCCAATAATTCAATTTTTGATGAAATCAAACAAAGTTTAATTTTGGACCCTTTTGACCTCAATGTGGACAAAGTTGATAACGGGGCCCAAAAATCAAAAATCTAAATACATGGTTAGATTCAGCATATCAAAGAACCCCATATATTCAATTTTTGTTGAAATCAAACAAAGTTTAATTTTGGACCCGGATTTGGACCAACTTGAAAACTGGGCCCATAATCAAAAATCTAAATACATGTTTAGATTCAGCATATCAAAGAACCCTAAGAATTCAATTTTTGTTAAAATCAAACTAAGTTTAATTTTGGACCCTTTGGACCTTAATGTAGACCAATTTGAAAACGGAACCAAAATTTAAGAATCTAAATACACAGTTAGATTCGGCATATCAAAGAACCCCAATAATTCAATTTTTGATGAAATCAAACAAAGTTTAATTTTGGACCCTTTGGACCTCAATGTGGACCAATTTAAAAACGGGGCCCAAAATCCAAAAACTAAATACACGGTTAGATTCAGCATATTAAAGAACTCCATGAAATCAAGAATAAAACCCCATTGAAATTGGTCAAGAAATAAGCAATTTATAGGAAGTATCTTCTTTTGCACAATCCTGTGCTATTAAATATTTCTTGCTATTGCGCAATACTGTACAATTGACAATTTCTTGCTATTGCGCAATATTGTGCTATTGGATATTTCTTGCTATTGCGCAATACTGTGCAATTGAAGATTTCTTGCTATTGCGCAATACTGTGCAATTGAAGATTTCTTGCTATTGTGCAATACTGTGCAATTGAAAATTTCTTGCTATTGCACAATACTTATTATATAATAATTTACACATCCTGTTTGGTGTGTATCTCCTACCATATCATTATTATTTGATTTTAAATATAAATCAGAAATAACCAACTTAAAATGGAAAATTTTAAAAGAAACAAAAAAGGAAAAAAAGAAAAAAAAGGAAAAAAAAATAAATCCCCCCCCAAAATTTTTTGAACCCCCATTATGATTCATCACCCCCAAACTCAATCCCAGCCTTCCCTTTGTGGTATGGTACCTTGCAGTACAATTTCAGAGAGATCCATACACTTGAACACAAGTTATTGTCTGGAAACTAGAAAAAAATGTGTTTTTTGGCCTCTTTTTGGCCCCAAATTCCTAAACGTTTAGGGCAATTACCCCCAAACTCAAACCCAGCTTTCCCTTTGTGATATGGAACCTTGTAGTACAATTTCAGAAAGATCCATACACTTACACACAAGTTATTGTCATGAAACTAGAAAAATGCTTGTTTTTTGCCCCTTTTTTGGCCCCTAATTCCTAAAATTTGGAGGCAATTACCCCCAAAATCAATCCCAGCATTCCTTTAGTGATATGGAACCTTGTGGTACAATGTCAGAGAGATCCATACACTAACACACAAGTTATGTCTGGAAGTTACAAAAATGCTTATTTTTGGCCCCTAATTCCTTTACTGTTATTACCATAACCCCCAAAATCAATCCCAACCTTCCTTTTGTGGTATTGAACCTTGTGGTAAAATTTCATAAAGATCCATTCACTTAAACTAAAGTTAGAGTGCGAAAACCAATGTGTCTTCGGACGACGCCGGACGACGCCGGACGACGCCGCCAACGTCATACCAATATACGACCACAAAATTTTTTTTGCGGTCGTATAAAAAGTGATTTTTTTCATTAAAATTCTATACATATAACAAACATGAATAAAAAATTGTACTGTACCATTCACATACTCAAAGTCATAAATATCTAGGTGTCTCTAATAATTCTTTAAGGTAGTGTTTATTTTGGTTTATAAATACAATTTCTGAACTTAAACACAGCTGCATGTTTAAAAAAAATCAAGACAATTGGAACACATGGTAGTCATTTCATCTTTAAGTTAAAAGTAAAAATGGATCTAGCCATTAAGGGAGTTGTTACACTTTCACATTGTATTGTCATTTTTGATATTTTTAAATATGTTGTAGCTAGAGATGATATTTTTGAAAAATCATGAAATAAAATATAGGTTACAGTGCTTGTTTTTAAGAAAAATTGGACTCAAAATTGAGAATTTTTATAATTTTGGTGAAATTTTCTTACAACTTGAAAATATTCTAAAACTGGTTATATTTGGAAATAAAATAGCCAAACTGGTGTGATTTAGAGCTGATGTATATGCATCAGTGGAAAATAACACTACATATTGATATTATTTTCATTTTTGCAGTTTTATTTTCATTCAAAACTTGATTAAATTTTGACTTTCTCACAAAAATATGTTAGATTTTTTGCCCTTTATTCTACAGGGTATTAAACGGTTCTTGTTTTGTAATATTCTAAAAAATTTTAATTAGTTGGTTTTCATTGTGCATTTTGTAATAAATACATAAAAAGAATATGTTGCCATGCTTAATTTATAGAAACCTCTAGATACTCCATTAAAAAGAGTTTTCCCAATGATCTATTTGCCAATTCCATAATTGACCCTTTAAGTAGAAATCCATGAGTATGAGTCATTTCCCTTAGTAGGTACATAATCTTCATTGACATTAAAAACTAGTGGAAAGAGCAAGTTTATCTGCACTTAACATTTCAAATTTTTTATTACAATTAATCTTATTTTAAACTAAAAACTTTTGATATCAATCCATATTTTTCATTAAAATTTGGTTAAGACTTCAAAATATCACTTTCCACCTATCATACTTTGGTTTAGAACTAATCTACAATTGTCAAAGAGAAACAACTGATGTTTTAATAATACAATCATAATTGTAATTGGCAACTAGACTATTGTTGTCTGATATTTTGCAGAAAACTGTTTATCCAACAATCAGAAAAAATATCTTTTCCCAAAAAAGTTCGAAATGTAGTGAAAAATAAGCAGTAATGCTGACAAAAAAACCCAAATATTTCTTTCTGTTTCATTTGAAAGCTCTGAAACATTTCTTACTGTGAATAGAACCTGTTTTTGCAATGTAATCATATAAAAAAAAGGGGACATTGAATGATCATTATCACATTAGCAGTTGAAACTGTATCCACCCCCCTCCCTTTCCCTACTCCCCCTTCCCCTTTTAGTTAAAATCTGACAATTGAATACTTGTTTATACTGAAGTATGATGATAAATATTTGTATGAAACGAACAATTTTCACTTTATCACAGATTTAAGCTTCATGTATAGGGTTGTGTTAGGAGTTAGTTTAATTCTCTTCATCAGATTGCTTTGATTCCTTCTTCTTTCTTTTCTTTTTTTTCTTTTTCTCAGAAGTGGAATCAACTAAAGGTTCCAGTTGAATACCACCCTTCTCTAGTTGATCATCTGGAGTCCTCTTTGGCAATGGTCTTGGAGAGTCAGAAGGCCGACTTATAGAGGGGAGCGGACGTGGCTTATATATTTCAGTTTCAGTAGAATACTCTGCTCTCCCAGTGTTGTCTGTCTTTAGATGCTGAGCCCTGGATGGTTGTGGTCTGGATGGTTGTGGTCTGGATAAAAATATGTCAACATTAAATTCTGTTTTCTGAGTTTCTAATAATTTCTAAAACTTGCATTTATAAATGTAATATGCAATGGCACTAAATTACATGAAAAAAAAATCTTCAGATTTTCTAATAGTCACCATTCAATGGATTGTTATGAAATATTGTGACAATCTTTGCTATTAGATGATATCAGATTATTACAGCAGTCTATCCATACTGACTGGAAGTAAATGTGACTTGAGAATCTTGCTGGGGAATTATTATTGGCTAGCCAAGTATGCCTAAATGTCTGTTTTTACCGATTTCTGACAAAACGGTGACCTAGATTTTACAGACCAGATTTCTTTTGGCCATATTATACCTCCTTGTGTTCCTGTACCATCTATGCATGTATTTATGATACTAGTTGATACCTACAGCCCATACCAGTAACGAAGTGGTTATAAAAAGACTCCCACCCCACCTGATTTTGGCTACTTTTCACGTTTTTCCGATTTTGAACTCTAAAAAGGCCATTAAAGTTGCCATATTTTCATAATCACACATCTGAGAAGAGTTTATGGACCATGAATTGTATGGTTGAAGTCCCTGCTGTAATGACAGTTGAGCTGGGGCAGTTCTACGAAAGTATGGAGGGTCATAGAGGCCATCAAAGAGTGGTGGTTGCCATCACGACTACAGGCGGGATTGGGGGCGAAGGGGTTAATATAAAAGAACAGAGTTCAAAAGTTCCCCGCGTTGCACATATTTTATATTTCCAAGGGGCATAACTCTTTTAAAAAAAGTCGATCGTCCACCATTATAGAACTTGTCCAAGATATTGCTGATATTAACCTATAGTATAAGTTTTATAAAAATCTGGCAAGAATTGTACCTGTGAGAGTGCTAACAAGACCCGACGGACAGACACACAGACGGACGGACGGATGCCCGGTATTTCCATGTCCCCCGCAACGTGTTACGAGGGGGACAATAACAATATATTAAAGTATATAGGTAATTTTTGTTCAGAGACAAGTGCCTGTGACATTATGTATAAAGATAATGTCAGAGTCTGGGGTGATTTAAAGCTTGACACATTGTATTGACACTTTGTCTTTTGTTAAACATTTATCAATAGCCTCTTTATGTCTTTTTCTGTCATTGGGTTGCTGTGTTATTTATATTTCCTAACATCTCCTTTTATTTATATCAGAAATGAGTTTCATAATTACAGCCTATTGAAATTTACCAGTATGACTGACCCATGGATGGTTAATTGTATCCTGTAGAGTCACATTATTAATGTGTATGAAGGTAAAGTTTTTTCTCAGCGATTAAGAGCTTGTCTATTGTTGGAAGACTGTATATTGACCTCTGCATGTCTTTTGATTGTTGTGCTGTTTGGTTGCTCATTGTACTCATTGATGTATACCCTAAATCTTCTTTTATTCATAGTAAACACATAGTTTCCACTCAAATATATATTTTCAATTTTTCAATTTTTAATTTTTGAATGCAACAGACATGTTGTGCTGTTTGTTTGCAGACTCATTGATGTATACTCATAATCTCCTTTTATTCATACTGTGGATTCATTATTATTCGTTGGCTATCAGTTTTCGTGGATTTCGTAGTTACCCTTGAACCACGAATTCCACTGTACAACGAATTACAAATTTTCTATAAGAATGTTTGCAGACTTTGGCAAAACCATGAAATCAAATATCCACGAAAAAGCAAAGTTTCCTCAATCCATGAAAATTAATACCTACGAAAATAAATGAATCCACAGTAGTTGACACATAATTTCCATCCATTGATTTTTAATTTTTGAATGTAACAGGCCTGCTATAAAGTGCCCACTAGTTTAAAATCATGATATCAGACTGTTCGTGACCTGATTTATATAAGATCCATCCTATTTTGATGGGTAATAAAATGCTCCAATGGGCGCAGCTTGATACGACCGCAGAGGTCGAACCCTGAACAGTTGGGGCAAGTATGGACACAACATTCAAGCTTGATACAGCACTGAATTTGGATTGTGATTAAATATTTGACACAGCACAGGTTTCTGACACAGAATGAATGTCGTCTAAGAACTTAAAAAATTTTAATTTACCTATTCAAACCATAGCATTATTATTTGCTTTTATATATAAATCAGAAATAACCAATTTAAAATAGAAAATTTTAAAGAAAAAAAAAAGAACCCCCTTATGATTCATCACCCGAAACTCAATCCCAGCCTTCCCTTTGTGGTATGGTACCTGCAGTACAATTTCAGAGAGATCCATACACTTGAACACAAGTTATTGTCTGGAAACTAGAAAAGTGCTTGTTTTTGGCCCCAAATTCCTAAACGTTTAGGGCAATTACCCCCAAACTCAAACCCAGTTTTCCCTTTGTGATATGGAACCTTGTAGTACAATTTCATAAAGATCCATACACTTACACACAAGTTATTGTCCTGAAACTAGAAAAATGCTTGTTTTTAGCCCCTTTTTTGGCCCCTAATTCCTAAATATTTTAAGCAATTACCCCCAAAATCAATCCCAGCCTTCCCTTTGTGGTATGGTACCTTGCAGTACAATTTCAGAGAGATCCATACACTTGAACACAAGTTATTGTCGGGAAACTAGAAAAATGCTTATTTTTGGCCCCTTATTCCTAAACGTTTTGGGCAATTACCCCCAAACTCAATTCAAGCTTTCCCTTTGTGATATGGAACCTTGTAGTACAATTTCAGAAAGATCCATACACTTACACACAAGTTATTGTCATGAAACTAGAAAAATGCTTGTTTTTTGCCCCTTTTTTGGCCCCTAATTCCTAATATTTTGAGGCAATTACCCCCAAAATCAATCCCAGCATTCCCTGTGTGATATGGAACCTTGTGGTACAATGTCAGAGAGATCCATACACTTAACACACAAGTTATGTCTGGAAGTTACAAAAATGCTTATTTTTGGCCCCTTTTTGGCCCCTCATTCCTTAACTGTTGGTACCATAACCCACAAAATCAATCCCCAGCTTCCTTTTGTGGTATTGAACCTTATGGTAAAATTTCATAGAGATCCATTCACTTAAACTAAAGTCAGAGTGCGAAAACCAATGTGTCTTCGGAAGACGACGACGCCAACGTCATACCAATATACGACCACAAAAATCTTTTGCGGTCGTATAATAATGGCACTGTGTTTTGGTGAAGATTGAATGAAAATGTGAACATCTTCACTGCAAATAATTTTTTCCATAGTTCAAGGTGAAATGCCAAAAAGAAGATAATTTGCATTATTTAGTTATATTATATATCTAATTTTAAACCTACTCCTTTTACTAGAATCTATTTCACTGGAAATCAACAACATATACTGTACTTTAGACGACCATAAAGATAAATTCTTAAATTTACATAACTATTTGATCTTTAGAAAGCAATATCTGTTCCCAGGCAAGAAAAGATATTGCCTTGTCTAAAAATGTTGTTTTCCAAAATGAAAGACACCAGAAAGGGATGACATCAGAACCACCACAGTGCTTTAATAAACTTGATATTTCCAGATCTTAATCAATACAAAAAAAAATTTTACAAACGAAATAAACATATTTCTCTGATGTATACGTTACATGTAGCAGCAGTATGTCTTAAATAACACAACAATATAAAAAAGAAGATGTGGTATGATTGCCAATGAGACAACTCTCCACAAGAGACCAAATGACACAGAAATTAACAGCTATAGGTCACCGTACGGCCTTCAACTATGAGCAAAGCCCATACCGCATAGTCAGCTATAAAAGGCCCCGAAATCGCAAATGTAAAACAATTCAAACGAGAAAACTAACAGCCTAATTAATGTACAAAAAAATGAACGAAAAACAAATATGTAACACAGCAACAAACGGCAACCACTGAATTACAGGCTCCTGACTTTGGACAGGCACATACATACAGAATGTGGCGGGGTTAAACATGTTAGCGGGGTCTTAACCCTCCCCCTAACCTGGGACAGTGGTGTAACAGTACAACAGTCCATTGTTCCATAAACAATCAGGTGACAGAAACTGGTCACATACTGTAACTGGGCTCCATAAGTACAATTTGAAAAAAAATATTGGAAACAGAACAAAAGGATCTAAAGAGCCTGTGTTGCTCACCTGTATTTTCATCAATAGCCTCTTTTTAGTAAAAATCATCATTAAAGGGGAATGACTCTATTAAGAGTTTACGGACAATTTCAGTCATTTTGATGTATTTGTAGATCTTATTCTGCTGAAAATGTTTCCTTTTAAGATTTTCTATTTATCTACCATAGTTTTCAAGATAAAAGGCAAAAATTGCATAAAAATGTTAAAATTATTATTAAAGATCAATAACTCAAACAACGAGTCAACTGAAGATTTCAGCCATTTGGCTTATTTGTAGAGCTTGCCTTGCTGATCATTTGTGCTAATTAAAGTTTCTATCTATCTATTGTAGTTTGTAAGATATTAGGCAAAAACAGATAAAATAGTAAAAATCAACATTAATTGGCAAGAACTTCAATAAGTAGTCGACTGAAGATTTCCGCAATTTGACTTATTTGTAGATCCTGTTGTGCTGCTCATTTTTGCTTTTTAAACTTTCTGTCCATCTATTATAATTTTTGAAAATAACAGGCAAACATTTTTAAAAATGGTCAAATTTGTCATTTAAGGGCAATAACTCCTATAAGAAGTCGTCCGAAAGTTTTAGTGTAAAACGACAATAGGTAGAACCCAATATTTTGAATATTTTTTCACCCCTTCAGATTTTCTCTATTCATAGAGGTTTTCAAAGTAATAGGCAAAACTTGCATTTTACCCCTATGTTCTATTCTTAGCCATGTGGGCATCTTGGTTGGCAGGTGGGGTCATCAGACACATTTTTAAACTATAGTTACCCCAATGATGATTGTGATCAAGTTTGGTTAAATTTGGCCCAGTAGTTTCAGAGAAAATTTTTGTAAAAGTTAACAGACGCCATGCAAGTGATGAGAAAAGTTCACTTGGCCCTTCGGGCAAGGTGAGCTAAAAGTAAGTCCCAGATATAAAAGCAGATTCCTATGACTTTTTTTGTGGTAGATATAAGTACCTCACTACTTCAGTAGGCTTCCTATCCTTCTTTTTATTAGCTCTTTCTTTCTCTGGAGACCTGAAAATATTGAAATCAATCTTAATTTCAAATGAAAATAAGAATCAAAATAATCAAAGAAGGACAGACAAACATAATATCAAATGGAAAAGGAAACATTGAAAACAATGAAAGCCTTACAGTGACCTATAGTGGTTTACATCCTTGTCCTATGGTCTCTGGTGACCAGTTGTGTATTGGCAATCATACCACATCTCCTTATTTTATAAAAGTAAACAATATGTACACTGAAAAATAAAAATTGAGCCATACAAGAGAGAATGAACTCAAGAAGTAAATGTAGTCCTGCTCCAAATCAAAATGACAAAAATAAAAATTCTGAAATGAAGACTTCAGCTTATAACCATTTAGGAACTCTTAGTTCAGTAGTGTTCATGCAAATATCAACCCTCTATCAAGAAATCCGAGTAGAAAACACAAAGTTCTAAATGATTCTATCAACTGAGAGACATATACCGGGGTACACTTCAAATGTAAGTAATCCTGAAATGTTGCTACATATAACAGGAAAGTTCAAAATGAAAAAAAATATGATTATTCTTTTGTTTTCAAATGTATGTTATTGGTAAGCTTATATGTGCACTTTTTTACATTCTATTGTCTGATTTCACATTGTTTGGTATCTCCTTTCAATCAAAAGAAAGAGTCAAGATATAAATTAGTGCTTAGTAGCTCACACTACATCTTTTATTGTTTCTATGAACTAGGGATTTTGGTGTCTATGATCTATCATGACTGATCTTTTATAGTCTCTGTTAAATGTATTCTATTCTAGACTCAAGTTGATTTAGAGCTTGACAAGTATTATGGACACTTTTCTCTTGTTGAAGACCACATGTTTACCTATAGACAGCTTTTGATTCTTTGTGTCCTTGGGTTGCTGTCTCAATGAAGTACTTACAATCCACATCTCTTTATATTTATAGTTAACAAATAATTACAATCCAGTAATTTCTTAATTTTTTGAAAATTTCATATTTTCATATTTTACATACAGTTTTTTTTTTTTTACTTATAATAATATTTCACTTTTGAAACATACATTCTAAAAAAAAATTGGAAAATATAGCCATTATAGAAAGTACTAGCAAGTTAACATCTATGCCAAGCTACATCAAACAAGCAGATGTGAATTTAAAGTTATTTTGTAAAATCAAACTGAAGTTTCTGAAAAAACCTAATTCCTTAAAACATGAAAAAAATCACAATATACATTGCCTTAATTACATGTAATATAAAGTAAAGCTAAACAACATGTGATTACAAAATGTATTACATGTATTCAGAGCAAAACTACAAATTTTCTTGCAAATGTTCAGTTGCATTCCACTTTTAATAATAAAAGGTTTTTAAATTGAAGTTTGTAGATGACATGAAAACATTGGTATCTGCTGTCTACATTACAGACTACAGTAACTTAAAAAAAACATTTCTTTTAAATTAATTAGAAATTTTCAAACGCACATTTTATGAAGTATATCTGAACAGAAACTTTTTTTTAATTTGTAAAAATGATGAAGAATTGAAATACTCTGTTTTTGGCTGCAAATGAATATGTCTCCAGTTCATCAATTGAAATGACTGAGGTAAAGGAAAGTCACAGCAAATATATTCCAGTACCAAATTTGCATTTTTGTTAGTATGTGTCGTGATTGGTCTGTTGCTCTTTGTACAATTTTACAGTAATGTATGTTCTAAAATTATTTCATTATTCCAGAGAAATTTTCAAATATAGAGTTACACAAATATATCTACAAGAGTGCACACACTGAAATGTCTAGCCTGCTTTACTGATCATGATTGAATTATGTTAAATGTCTTTAAGATCAAGGTTTTACCACAAGTATCACATTAATGTAACATTATGGATGATCCAATCTCAGAAATTAAACCAAGAAAACTTAACATTGAACCACTAAAATGGGGTCAATGTCAGACGAACACTGCCAGGCGGACATGTACACCTCACAATTATTCTAATTAACCTATTGCTTATAGTTCAGACCTTACCACAAATCAAGTGCCTGTGATCACTGAAAGGTAAACAATGCATTCATTTTGCAGTGGGAACTAAATTTGTTTTAAATAGTGGTTGGTTTAACAACAGTTATGGACAATTTAGGAAGAGAAGTCCAATTTTAAATATTACTTTAACAATGACTTCATTGATATTTTTAGAACAGATACCAGATTCTTGTACCATACACTATCTATGTAATTTTCTTGGCAATTATGGTTATATACACCATTTTGTAACTAAAATATCTAAGTATATGTTTCATTGATAAATTTCTTGAAATGTTCATGGATGGGATGTATATATATATATAGATTCTACCACTGTATCGAGTGTGATAATATATTTATCCACTCAAGACAGTTAAATTTTCAAATTTAAAACGTAAGGCTCGCTGAGCCTTTTCTATATTTAAAATTTAACTGTCGAGTGTGGATAAATATCGTATTGCACAAGATTTGGTGGTCTAATGATTTTTAAACAATATGCAGACAAACTCAATCCTTCTTTCGAATGATATGCAAAAAGATGTGTTCTTTTTATGTGACGTCATCGGGCATGGTCGCCTTTTGCATGACGTCACAATAGGAAGTTCAGAGAAAATCAGGAAAATTTGACGTTATAATTCAATTTTGACCAAAGAAGAACTGAGATCGAAGGAACCACATGTTGATTAAATAAAAATAATCAATAGGTCAGTAGAAGGATAAATCGTGTAAGAATTAGAGAAAATATTGTGCTCAATGCACTATGTTTTTTGTATTTTTATCTCAAAAGTATTGATAAGGTTTTAAAAATTGATAACTATCAAGCCAAACACTGATAAGCATCTCTCTCATTCTTTAATGAAAGTCACAGGCAGGACAAAAAATACTAACTATTTGATCTGAGGGTTAACAGTCATTTACAATGGTAGGCAACACATAGTCTTGACATGAGTCAAGGTCACATAAAAGAAATGTCAATATGCAACATTGCTTTATGGTAATAAACTTTCATACCAAATATCATGTTTATGTCCCAAAACAAGGAATTATTGCCCAGACAAGTTTGTATGAGAACAAGAGAAATAAAAAAAGATTTCTATAGAAAGATGTCTTTCTGCTTCCAAGGAGAAACATTTTGTGTTGACCATATATATATTTTGTGATGGACAGGAAAAAAAACAAACAATACTTTAATAGTTCTCATTGTAATCAAAATATGTCTGATCATTCAAATTTAAATAACAAAACTAAAACTGGGTATTAACTTTTGAAAAAGGATGTATAATGATTGTTTATGACAATTGATAATTTACCTTCCTACATTCTCAGGAACAGAAGTATTTGGATCTTGGCCAACCCTACAAATTGGCAAACAACAAGATGATCTAAAACAAGAAATTAGTTAAAGCTTTAAACATAAAATGATTTTTTTTTATGATTTGAAGAACAAGTTATGTCCTGATTTAAAGCTGCATTACATATAAAACTTTCATGGCAAGCAAAACAAGCAATGCACAAAGTGAGAATATTACCAGACAATCAAGTCAATCACCAGATGAATTGTAGACATATGAGCACTTGAGTATGAATTTTTATTAATCTGGTATTTTGATCATTAGCATTTTCTTTCATTTTCACAAATTAGTGATTTTAACTGTTGTTAACAAAGCAAATGTTATAGGTTATTATTCTTGAAAAAATTAACATAAATTAATTGTATTGTGAATTTATAATTTGGTAAAGTCACTATGAATGCAGTTTAATTCTCTTAAACGTACAAATTATCAGTTACTTTAAAAAGGGCAGAAGACAAAAAAATTGAAATTGAATTTTTAATAAAATGCTTCGCTGGGCGCAGCTTGATACGACCGCAGAGGTCGAACCCTGAACAGTTGGGGCAAGTATGGACACAACATTCAAGCTTGATACAGCTCTGAATTTGGATTGTGATTAAATATTTGACACAGCATAGGTTTCTGACACAGAAAGAATGTGGTCTAAGAACTTGAATTTTTTTAATTTACCTATTATGGTCCAATGTCCAAAATCAAAATACATGGTTAGATTCAGCATATCAAAGAACCCCATATATTCAATTTTTGTTGAAATCAAACAAAGTTTAATTTTGGACCCCAACTTGGACAAACTTGAAAACTGGGCCAAAAATCAAAAATCTAAATACATGTTTAGATTCAGCATATCAAAGAACCCCAAATATTCAATTTTTGTTAAAATCAAACAAAGTTTCATTTTGGACCCTTTAGACCTTAATGTAGACCAATTTGAAAACTGGACCCAAAATTAAAAATCTAAATACACGGTTAGATTTGGCATAACAAATAAATAAATGTGGTCAAATATTTTACAAATCTAATGCGCCATACTGTGCATTTAAAGATTACTTCTTGAAATTTTTCAATATTTGAAATTTGAAAAAATAATGATATTTGAAGAATAATTCTTTTTAATTTCTGAAATCTGAAATGAGAAAAAATTGACCCCCCACAATTTCTTTTTACCCCCCCCCCCCCCTTTTTTTCCCCAAAAAATTCTTTCCCTCAAGATATGGTCATAATCTCAATTCAAATTACCAATGGAGTTTGCAACCATAATTACCCATTTAAATTTACCATAGTGCTTACTTAATCTATTTTATAATAGAATTTAAAAGATTTTTATTAATCTGGTATTTTGATCATTAGCATTTTCTTTCATTTTCACAAATTAGTGATTTTAACTGTTGTTAACAAAGCAAATGTTATAGGTTATTATTCTTGAATTCAGAGAGATCCATACACCATTCCACAGTTATTGTCTGAAAACAAGAAAAAGCTTATTTTTGGCCCCTTTTTGGCCCCTAATTCCTTAACTGTTGGTACCATAACCCCCAAAATCAATCCCCACCTTCCTTTTGTGGTATTGAACCTTATGGTAAAATTTCAAAGAGATCCATTCACTTAAACTAAAGTTAGAGTGCGAAAACCAATGTGTCTTCGGACGACGACGCCAGACGACGACGACGCCGGACGACGACAATGCCAACGTCATACCAATATACGACCACAAAAATTTTTTGCGGTCGTATAAAAATACAAACAGTGAAATAATACTAAATTAAATCAAATAGTATCCCAATCTTTAATTTCATATATTTGACAACTTTAAGAGTTTCAATTTGGTCAAGTTGGTAAAAAAAAAAATTGGGTTGAATAAGATCACCTTTTTTTTAGAATCTGAGAACAGTCTAAGACATACTCAGTTCTTGGAAACTGCAGAGATATGGTAAAAAAGCCATCCAAACTTTCAAAACAGAATATCAATTGTCAACTTATCTCCTCAATTAGCGACTACTGCAGATCTATGTTGCCTGGCAGTTTTAAGTTCTTTTTTCTAAATTAACTAAACTAGGCCTACAAGTTTTACTTACCCAGATTCTGTTGAACGATTTTTTCCATCTGAAATTAAGAACAAATAGTATTTTACATAAATTTTTAACTATACATTAAACCTATGATATTGCCAAGTTTGCTGAACATGGGGTTAAACACCAACAATCAATCAATCATTTAAAAGCAGTTATTTCAAAGATTAACACAGTACTTCCACATGTTTCATGTATACTGAAATCATGTGTTTATATCACCTCCTTGTTAAAGAAGCAACATGATTTATTAAGATAGCATACAGATGTGAACACTGATACATGTATACACACTGAGTGATTGACACAAACATGCAATAACTTATCAATGAACAAGAACAAGAGAACTCGTGATGGACACAACAGATACTTGTTCAGGTGTAAATGCATAGGTGGCATCTAGCTGGGCCAATATAAATCCACTTCAAAGTATTCTTTTTATTGAAGTTGTTTAAAAATTTTGAAGATACATCCAAAAAATCCCAAACATCCACAAATGTTTTAGTTTTTAATTTTTTTGGTCATGCATGTACGACAAGTACAAGAAATTTTACTTAAAGTACGTTCTGCTACCTATGAGACTGAACAAGGCATATTCAACCACTGAAAAAAGAGTTTAGAAACAAAGAATTCTTTACAAAATTGTATAAACGTTCTAAAGTGGCTTAACTACATTTATACTTATATCTGTTGCAAAAAAAGTAAAATAACAGAAATACCGAACTCCGAGGAAAATTCAAAATGGAAAGTCCGTAATCAAATGGCAAAATCAAAAGCTCAAACACATCAAACAAATGGATAACAACTGTCATATTCCTGACTTGGTACAGGCATTTTCTTATGTAGAAAATGGTGGATTAAACCTGGTTCTATAGCTAGCTAAACCTCTCACTTGTATGACAGTCACATAACATTTTTTTGTACTAGATAAACATTAGAAACAAAATTCATGAAACTTGGGAATGCAAATAGAACTAGAAACAGATTAAATGAATTATGACATTCAATAAGTACTCACAGCTTCAAATGCTTTGTCTAGTTTAATTTCTTTTGATTGTTACTACATGTAGTAGCCATTTTTGTTTTATCACATTTCTTTTATATGAATAACTTTCATGATTTTGATGTACTAAGGTGCTCTAGATAGAGCATTATATGATAAATTTTTATTTGAATTATGATGATGTAATTCTTGTATTGAAACTCCACTTAAAGGTCTAATATCAATTTTTCAAGGTCAATTTCATTAAGTTATCTACTCACACACTTGCTTAAGATAAAAGTCTAAAATTACAGCTCTTGATATTAAGATATCAATATCAAATTGAACTATGTCTGTGTTTTATATTTTTGTAGTATAGTGTAACCAACCATTTACCATATCAGTATAGCATATAAACAATATTCAAGATTTTTAGATACCAGTTTGCTATAAATAATATGAAAATATCTCATACTAAATCCACTGAGTTAGCTGCCTTTAATAAAAAAACACAATATCAAAATCTGCTTAAGTTGAGGACTGACAGAACATGCAAGTTAACAAGACATCAAGCTTTTTGGTGTATTATTAAATTTATTTAGTTGAATTTCATTTTCTGTCGTCTTTAATCTCCATGTTGCATACACTTCAACATGTTCAAACAAAAAATAAAAGAGAAGACTAACCAACAACAATTTTGTCTTTACACAAACTCCTATCAGTAATACTTAGTTACAAAATTGATTTTTAAAGTATAATTGCAACTTAGATTTGCTGTTTTTTGAAGATTTTTATAAATGATCTAAAAATTAAACATTTCTTCAGTTTTCCTTTTCTGATAAGCGATCCTCAACCACTATTGGCTAGCTTAATTTCATTTAAACATAATGTAAATTCAGAAATTATTGCAAGGTTTTCATTAATGCTAATAGTGCATCTGGGTTAGTATCGCAATAATGAGAACTCGCATTCTGATATCTGATATATGCATCTGAATGCAGAATTTCCTTAAATCGCAATAATTAATCTCGCATTATTGTCCATTCTTCATCAATCACAATAATAAATGCACACATTAATTTTTGAATTTACAGTAATTGAAATCTTACCTTAAACTGACAAGCTTACCAGAACTAGGAGGTAAGCTACTACTGTGGATTCATTATTGTTTGTTGGATAACAATTTTTGTTGATTTCGTGGGAACAGGTGAATCGTGAATTTAAAAGTTTTCTGAATGACAAATTTTCTATAAAGTTGTATGCATACTTTGGCAAAACCACTTAATATCAATTATCAACGAAAATGCAAGCTTTCCTCAATCCACGAAAATTGGTATCTACGAAAATAAATGAATCCACAGTAATTATTTCCTTCTGAAAATCAATTCATGGGGTTAATTCTTTTCCTATCTTTCATTACAATCATGCCTCTTGAAATTTGATAATAAACTATCAGAATGTGTATCAAGTCTTCCAACATGCATAATCAAGACATTGAGAAAGGCAAATCAAGTCAGTTCTGACCAACAGGAAAAAGGCATAGTATAGATTAAGTTTTCACCATTTATGTGTGTAAATGAAGTCAGGGTTGACATTTTAATGTGTCATCTTTAATTACATTCCTCTTGAGACATCAAATTTATTTAGAAGCAAATGTGTGCATTAAAACATACATTTCCGTCATCCCTGTCTGATAAAAGTATTAGCTTTGAAAATCCTTGTCGGACATGGAAATATTAGTAATGTGATAATTTATTTAAATTCTTGCTAATACGTTGCTTCTAGTATATATTCAATGCAGGACATACATTTCTGTCATCCCTGTCTGATAAAAAACCTTGTCAGACCTAAAAATATTAGTAATGTTTCAATTTATTGAATTTCTTGCTTATACAGCTACTAAAATAAAAATCAATGCAGGAACTTTTTCTTAGTTATGATATATTCTTAGTGAAATAACTTACTATTTAAACTAAATAGTGCCTAATAAATGATACACTGTGTGATCTTCATCAAAATACAAGGAGAAAACTTGACAGTGAACGCAAATTGGGGATGAAAACAGTAATTCTTATTTTCAGGCAAGATCTTCCAGACAGCTTATAATTCAACCGGTTAGGTTAGAATGAAAAAAAAATTGAAATTGAGTTATCTCTCTGTCTGTGGTATTCAAAAGGGTAGCAATGTATATGGCCTTTGTTAAATTTAATATTCAAAATTATACAATCGAGTTCCAAGATTTTAAAAATATTTTTGGATAATATATCATCTCTCAGCATCAATTATGATCCTAGAAGCCATTAAGGTTCAATTGCCACCGAAGCATTCTTGGAATTAGTTCATAATCTCACAGGGTCACAGAGAGGCTTTCTGCATACTTTCCAAATTTTTGAGTGTTCTTTTTAGAACATGCATTTTCCAGAAGAGTTATTTTGCCAATGTGCAGTTGCTGCAGGAAAAAGGGATATTTTTGCTGATGGAGAGGAAAATATGCTGTTATATCTTTTTATTTGATTAGTGGTTACTATCAATAAAAGTAATCATTTTCATCCTGTAAATTAACATTGAGTTTTGGATTGTTTGTTGTTTGACAACAGTAAATTAAAACTCCTGGATTTACTTTTCAAATTGTAGAGTTTTAAATCCACTTCTCTACAAATGAATTGTTTCACAATTGGCTTCTGAATTGCTAAGTGAAGTAAATCAATTTCATTAACTTTTAAATTGCTAACGACTCATAAACAAGATATATAGTATGGTAAACAAGCATTGAAGCAACATTAACAAAGGATAACAATTTCTCTTACCTTATGACGCTCCAAGTTTTGTACAAGATAAAATAAAACAGTTAAACAATATCCCAACCAAAAAAAATCCTCCGTTTGACAAAATAAAATTAGATTTTTTTCTCACCAAGTGTTAAAAAGAATATTTTTTTTCAGGAATATTATCATTAGAGAATATGTATATGTCATAAAATTTAATTACAAGTTATTTTGCGGTTTATTTTTTATCCAGATTATGCCAGCACAGTCTGCTGTCTTACTGCATTTAAGAAATTTATCTTTACAATGACTTGTTATTTGTCTTATTGACTTTTTCTTCCAGTAAAAATAAAATTTAATGAATAAGCAGCATTATTGTGGCATATTTAATACTTTACATATTAATAATTTTAGAGTACTCACCTAATTGGATCAACAAAAAAATTCCACATATGAAAAAGCTATAAGCATTTAACGTTTTATGGTAAAGAATCATTGTCTGTAACCATCAGCGTGCAAATTATAAATCTAGTATGATTCAAAGGCAAGCGTATATGAGAGTTTTACAGAACACAGGTGAATCAATTTACTGTACACCAATTACACATTCAAAGACTTTATTATAACTGACCTCAGTTTCCAATTTCCCACCGTTGACCTAATAATGTTTGCAAAACATTTACTTCTTGTCTCTGAGGTAAAATATTTTCATTTGCAATAAAAAAAAAATATACAGAAAAATGCTTTATTTCCTGCACTGACAAAGTCAAAATTCCTGTATTTAAATCACAAGCAATCTAAAGGTATCAAAGAACATATAAACCATAAACCTTGAACAATAAAGCTATCCTTCCAGTGGAACTAATACCAGTATCTGCACCATGTTCAAACGCAACTAACTGTCAGCTAAATCTAAGGTAACAAATTGTGTATCTGTCTCCTCTTAATTAATATTATACCATAATGGAAACTTATTTCAACTAGTTTTGTGATCTTGATCTTGCAGACCAGCATCTAAACCTTATAATTTTTTTTAAAATCCTCTGGTTATATGTATCAATAATACCAAGTCTCATTTATACACATCAATGCATTCAAATGTTATCATAAAATGAACCCCTCATGATTTTGGATATAGGTATGTTAATTTGAACGAAAATTCTTGACCTGTTAACACAAGACATTTCTAATTTTACCTGCAATACAGCCTCCTTTGGATATATTACTATTCTTAAGCTATTCACAAATTGTGAATCCTTCATGAATTTATGTTTGTACATAATTTTGTGTAACTAATTCTGTGACCTTGAACTTGACTTCAATCACCTTTACCTTGAAGACTAATATTTCAACCTTTCTTGTGCCTAACTCATTCTTTGGTTACAATATCATTTTGTCCTTCAAGACATTAACAATTAGGAAGGTGGACATAATTTGCATGGAAAACAGTGACAGTGACTCCTACATAAACCTCTGAACTATTTTGGCTGGGAGCATAATCAAAATGAAATCCAATGGGCAACAGATCCTGGAATTGCATTTGATACAAAAGGAGAAAATTAGGTGACAAAGTATGTTCTGGATAGGGGCAAAAGCTACAGCTTGGCTTCTTGGCCAAACCACCTCTTCATGTCAGTTTAATCTTGTGAAATATGCATTTTTTTTATGAATTTAAAAATAATTTTCAATAAAATCAAGGCAATATAGATATTTCCCACTATGTGTTCAGAAATGATGCTATCCCACGATGCATCATTCTTACATTCAATAAAAGAAAAGCTGTACTGTCAAGCAGTGAGCCAGTCAGATCCCCAGCTAGCTATATACACGTTGGAAAATCCTATTAAAACTTTTGGTTATCAAACAACATTTCAATTTCCATTTACAAGCAAAATGACGTACAAGCAAAATGAAACTATATATACCTTTGTTTTAACTGCAAACCTTATATTTCATTAATGTGTCAATCGAAAAGTTAACTGAAATGCTAATTTATTTCTAAGACGAGACAAAGGGAGTTTTAATGACCTTGACTACCATTTATTTCTAAAACTACAATAAAATTGTATATATCAACATAGTATTCCAAAGAGTTGTTTCTATCTTTAGATGTCAGACTACCAATTACTCCCTCAAATTTAGAACATATGTAAAAGTAGTCCTACTCTGACACAAAATAGTGCTTTTGATGTCCTTGTTCACTTGAACTAACCAACATATTTGCAGAAATGAAACTTTTGATGAAAGAGAAATATATTTAGATCATTTTGAGCCAAAATTTACTTGTCTATGAGTTTGCATTAAAAATTCAGGATTAATGCGCTCCATAGTATACTTAAGATTTCCAGAAAACCAGGAGTTATTTTGGTAGTACCTGTGTTTCCAAGATCAGATTTTTCTTATAAGATTTAAAACATGGGTTGAAAATTGGCATGTAGAAAGGTGATACACGTACAATTCAGGATATACCTGGTTTCTATGAAGTTAAACTTAAGGTAAAATATTAAGAAAGCTGTGAAAAATGCAAAATTTGGTTGAACAGATAGGGATTTTTAATTGGTGGTCTGACACCTCTTTAGAGAGAAAAATCTTGTCTAGTCTAATTGAGTATACAAATCAAAGTTTTTTTTGTATTACACGTAACTCTTCCAATTTTTGAAGTATTCTGTTTCCCTTACTCAAACCTTCACAACTAAGAAAAGTTCAAACCAAACGACCTCTCTGCCAATACTTTCTTACACATATATGTATATTTAAAGAAGACAAAAACAAATACTTTTTCAAGAATTTATTGACAAAACTACAACAAAAGCAAAGTGTTAACACTACAATTTAGTAATTAATGAATTAACTATGTATTAGTTGTCAAAATATGAAAAAATATAACCATAACCTTAAAAGAATATCAACCAAAACTTTCATACACTTCAATAACGTATCAATATGCTTATCTGATTTTAATTTATGGAAAACGAGAGGTCAATAGGATAATGATCCTACCAACCAAAAAAAATGTTTGTGAAAATTGTTCTCTTCTACCCTAAAATACAATTGTTAGGAGTGAACCTGATGTTCATATAAAATATCAAGGACAGAGAATCAGCAAAACTTTCTGATATTTTTTTTTAGTAGATTGGTTGTCTGTTACCATCTTGGATTGTAAAATAGCATAAACATATCAGTCTAGATTTGAAATTAGAAATGTGCAAATTTTTAGAGAAGATCACAATCTATTTGCCAGACTTTTCATCCAGATTAATAATTCTGTCTGATTCATCTTATTATTTTTACTGTTTTTGTTTACAAATTTCAAATACTGATTTTTTTTGTAAGATTAAAATTTTCACGAACTTAGTTTGAAAGGGGGAGAAATTTCAAGTAATCTAAAGATGCAATCCTCAATTTTATTGTATTTTCTTCTTCTGTAAAATATGTATCAAAGGAAAACATTTTTATAGAGGTTGCTGACGATTTTAAGAAATGGACTTCAGATCTCATTTAACCATATATCAAAATCAGATTAACACATTTTCCCCTCAGTTTACAAATTTTTAGAGAATGAACTATACTTCACTCTTCTATTCTAATAGATATATTCTAATCTCAAAAACAAATTTAAAAAGTTTCTTTTACAGTGAATGAAAACCTATCTAAACTGAACCCACAAGACCCTTCCTAAACTTCAGGTGATTTAGAAATTATTATATTTTTTTTTAGTGTCGAAGAATTTAAATTCTTTGATTTTTTTGTATGTTATTGGATTGCTTTCTTAGGAAACAGTTCTAGGTACAAGTACCCTGTGTCTCCTGAACTTTGAGTTGCATTACAGTTTTCTATGAGGCAATCTCAAAATTATTGTAAAAATCAAAATTCTTTCCACTTCCTGCATGTTTCCAGGAAAGTCCGTTCTGCAGATTGTTTATATTTTACACTTTAAGGGTTCAGTTTGAACAGGTCTAAACAAACAACTGATACATATATACAGATCTACATTTCCTAAATTAATCTAACTTTTTGGTTTCTAAAAGGCATCAAAGGTATTTGAAAAAAAAAAACAAAAGAAAAAAAAAAACACTTTAACTAAAACTATGTAGGAATGTAATCAAATGGCACTGTTTTTAAAATAACAAGTAAATATTTTCTGTAAAAGACTCAATAATAACAATATACACCGGTTTTCTTTTATATTTTATATAAATGCACCAAATAAGCATATTACATCCATCCCAAAACAATTAAACTAACTGGGACGATGGACAAAAGTTTACCTAAATTTACATCTGTTATCTACAGATAAGAAAAAGAAGATTGGCAAGAACTTCACTAAAAAACAGAAAAATAACAATAACATAAAAATAAAATACTTTATAGTGTGTGTCACTTAAAAAATGCTTTTATTTAAATTTGTTGCGTAGTCTTTATCTGAGCACTAAACAGTTTAAAAAACATATAATTAAAAAAACGTCAAAACAAATAAATTTCATGTTTCAGTGATCAAATAAGCTTTTAATAATGATGAGTAGTGTTCATAGAGAAGGAGTTGGGGTAGTTCAAAATTTAGTTTGGTAGATCTTCAGACTTTATGTGCATGGCTTCAACTTTGTTGAGACATATTAGAAAATAATATAAAAGGCAGGGGCATAGCTAGGGTTTAATAATGTGAATGCCAAATATTTGAGAGTATACTTATTCTAGTAATTGAGATGTAATTTGCCTGACACACTGAAGGTGTTGTTTCAAAATCACAACAGAAGACCTAAATAGTAGTTAGAACTTTGAACTTTACATCAATATCTTAGCAAAATTTCTGTCCCTTTTTCTGTCAAATTGTCAATTTTGGTTTGCAAATTTGATATCTTTCAGTTGAATCTAATAACTTTTAAAACAAAACCTTGAAACAGACTTCTCATTCAAAGCTTTATATGTCAGCCAGAATGATTTTTTCAAAGAAAGTATTTAAATACAAAATATTGTTTTATATAACAGGTATATTGAAACGTTTTTTGGCCAATTGGCTGAAAATGAATCCTCAGTTATAATGACATATGTAGTTCTTGCAATATAAGACCCATATTGTGAGCCTGTCCAGTTATATTAACAGCCTTAATTGATTTTAGGCCATGCACAAAAAAGTCCAATTATTCCCTTAAACATTTTGTGCACTTGTCTTACACTGATCAATTACCAATATTACCCAAAATATCTTTACATTTTGTCAACTAACACATTTAAATTATTTAAATTAAGATAAAACATGAATTATATAAAAAAAATGTAACTGTACAAAAATTGAAACTAACAAGGCAAAAGAAAGTGCCAAAAATCTTTCTTCATGACAATTTTGTCAAAATAAAGACAATGAATATTAACTATTTTCCCAAACCTTGTAAATGATCATTGGATTGTATTATTCGTGTACAATGTTTCAATTTCAAACAAGTATATTATTTCTGCAACCTTTCTTCTGCCTTATATTTGTTAACATCCAGCAATATTTCTTTGATTAATACCAACAATGTACAAGCTGACACAGCACTATGCTATTCATAAGTATATTAACAACTAATGATGCTGAATATTAAATTTACAAAGCCATTTTTCTGATTTCTGCTTCTGCTATATATGTTTATATATTTAAGTGTGTGTGCATATTTAATATTTCAGAAATTATTTGTTTTAGATTTCAATTGTTACTTAGGGATCCAGACAGACATAATTTC
The DNA here is from genome assembly GCF_021869535.1 of Mytilus californianus. Classification (NCBI taxonomy): domain Eukaryota; kingdom Metazoa; phylum Mollusca; class Bivalvia; order Mytilida; family Mytilidae; genus Mytilus; species Mytilus californianus. The sequence goes on from NW_026262701.1 coordinate 86,968,717, forward strand.
TCTCTTTTAGACTGTATGACCAAGCAAAGTAAAAGACAAAATATATGTTAAAATGGCCAAGCGAGGCATATATGCCTTGTTAATCTATTAACCATGTTAAAGGTGCACACAACACTTTTGATTGTATTTGATACACATTTAATCCAGCATACTTTTATTACTACTGTTTAAAGATATAAAATATGTTGATATTGACATATATGTAGACACAAATATTGATAATGAACATAATTACGGCACACTAAAATGTCTGCAGCAATAAATAAACTGCTTTGCTGAGCACAGCTGGATACGCCCGCAGAGGTCCAACCCTGAACAGTTGGGGCAAAAATGGACACAATATTCAAGCTTGATACAGGTCTGAATTTGGATTGTAATTAAATATTTGACATATTATAGGTTTCTGAATAAATGTAGTCAAAGAACTTGAAATTGGTTATATGAATTGAATTTATATTCAATTAAAGATTTCTTGCTGTTGTGCAATACACTATGCTGTTGCGCAATACTTAGTAAATCTGTTGTCAGACTATAAACAAATAAAATTTATAAAATTCTAAAGGGAGCTTACATCAATAAATATAAACATTCACCAAATTTTTATAAGAATTGCTGAAAGCATTTTTGAGTTATTATCTGTAACTGGAAAATCCCCCTTTTTTAATGAATAAAACCCCATAACTCAGTAATGTAAAATCTAAAATTTATAAAATTCTAAAGGGAGCTTAAATCAGTAGATATCAACAATTCATCAAAGTTTCATGAGAACTGCTGAAAGCATTTTTGAGTTATTGTCCGAAAACTGGAAAATCCCCCTTTTATTTATGAATAAAACCCCGTAACTTGGAAACGTAAAATCAAAAATTTATAAAAATCAAAAGGGAGCTCATGTCAATAGATATAAACAATTAAACAAAATTTCTTGCAAGTTGGTGAAAGCATTCTTGAGTTATTGTCCGAAAAACTGGAAAATTTCCCTTTTTTTAATGAACAAAACCCCATAACTCGGAAACGTAAAATCTAAAATTTATAAAAAACGAAAGGGAGCTCACGTCAATAGATATAAACAATTCACCAAAGTTTTATGCAAATTGGTTAAAGCAATTTTGAGTTAATGTCCGACATGTTGATGACGGACGGACAGGCGGACAACGGTATACCATAATACGTCCCGTAAACGGGCGTATAAAAAGCAAAAATTCTAAAATCTAAATTCTAATTTGTGAAAAATACATGTAATTAAACAATATATCATTAAATCTTCAAGCTCTAACAATAAACAAACTGATAATTATATACAAACTAGAGGCTCCTTGGAGTATGAATTGCTCATCTGACATAAAGATATTTATTCTGTTTGAGTTCCTTAAGGAGATAACATGAGCAACCTATGGATTGATTTGTACGATTTTTTTTTAAGTCAATTATTCTTTTCAAGAAAATATCTGAGAACGCTCAACTCTTAGACTCTCAACTTCATAGAAATTTGACATTAAAGAGCAATGCATTTAATTGAGAAATCATCTGAAAATTTTTTTTGGATAGTTTTCAGTAGATCTTGACTTTTCTTTCCTTGTAAATTTTATCATACAAAAAAGTTTAAACATAATGAAAAAAAGGCAAAAAGTCTAAAATCGGTCAACATTGTCACCTATAAAGGGTCAGTTGATGGTTTCATTCATACTTGTATTTAAGTACATCTTGTGTTGGCAATCATTTTTGCAGTCTATAGATTCTGTCTCTCTATCATACTTTTCAAGATAGACGTGTAAATGTTATATTGGGAAAAACAATTCAGGGCAATAACTCCTATGAGAAGTAAATTGATGGCAACAAAACTCTAAAATTGGACAATAATTTTTATTTGAAGGAATTCATTCTTTTCTGTTGTCAATTGATGACTTGAGTTTTATCAGCTTTTCTGTAGATGTTTTAATGCTGATTATTTTTTCCTGTACTTATATTTAGCCCATATTTTTAGCTATAAAGGCCATGTTGAATTGATGAAGAGGTCATCAAACAAAAAAAATAGAAGTATACTCCTTAGGCATGATTCAGACCTAGTTTGATTCAAATTGACTGTTTCAAATATCTAATGCATTCTGGGTAATATTTTCAACTATTACACCAAATATTGTGATTGTTTAAAAACATCCTAAGCAATTGAAATTCATCAACTGTTGTAAGGATGTTTTCATTTTGGGGTGAGGATGTTTTCATTTAGGGGTACCAACAATGACATTTTACCTGTTGTCCTTTAGATTCTAAAACCTACTTGCCCAATGCTTTCAGATGAAAATAATTTTTAATCAACATAGTGATACGTCACAGGTAACCAAACAAATAAATAAAAAAGTGTTATTACAACTGCAAATACACAAATGCAAAAAATTTTTTTTATAAAAATAAAATACATAATATTAACTAAAACTATCTCATAGGAGTGACTTATAAAAAGGACAATTATGTATGTTTATGTAAAACCCTTTATATATGTTTTATTCCCACACAGAATTTCTAAAAAATGATCATGTCAAAATTACAATATTAAAACAATATAAAGATGTGGGGTGATTGTCAAAATAATATATACACCAAAAGAGGACATGAAATTGATAATCCATGGTTATGTTCCTTTCATTTCATATTTAGTTGTTATTGAAAATTAATATTACATTAATCCTAAGGCTGACACTTAGGAATGTATTGACCTTGTTGTTAGGCCTGAACTTTTTAATTGATGGCTGAAGATTTTCCAGTGACACTTAGATTTTATTTCAGAACTCTTGTCATTTAATATTCTTTTTATTCCCATAATAGGGAAGTTTAATATCCTTGACAATAATTTAAAATATGTCAATTTTTCAGGACTATATTGACCTTGCTATTAGACCTGATCTTTTTAGTTCATGGTTGAAGGCTTTCTAGCACCTGTAAAGGTGTAGAACATCAGTATAACTATTGATCCAAGCATATTTTGATTATATCTCATGTTTTATGAGATTTTTTGTCTTCATTTCCCTGTCTATAGATATAATGTAAGTCCTCCACTAATTTCTTTCAAAGTTAACAATACGACTTAAAACATTCATTTTTGTGTATTTTATGAATGTTGATAGCCAAAATTTATAATACAAGACTTTATTACGATATCAAATAAAAATTTCATTTAGCTTAAAACAAGTGTTGCCCCCTTGACTCTGTTATTTTTCAGACAAACTGGTTCTATATACATGTATCAATTGGCAAACATTAAAATAGTTTTATAATCAATGAACAAACTGTGTGAAAATGTATTGAAAAATATTCCCACATCTAAATATTAGACTTGACATCAATAAACATTTGAGTGGTACATTTTGTACAGCAAAGCTATAAAGCAATAAATATGGCACAATTATATTTAATAAATTGCACTCATATATTTACGCATACATTTGATTATAATAAAAATGTCAATTAAATGGTTCGCATATCAATTGCAAATACACTTTTTTTTCTTCCATACATAAATAATAATGTTTAAAATGACACATCTTTTTTAATTTTTCAAGAACTTTTTTTTACAAAGAATATGCATTACTGATGAATTGATGTTATTTTTTTTTATATTAATAAAATTGATTTTGATCTCAGACTAATAATGGTTTTCCCCGGATAATTTCAGGCTATTTCTTCATATCTATATCATGCAATTTGATCCATCAGGTTTTATAGATGAATGTATACCATTAACATGTATTTTTTAAAGATGCGTATATAATTTAAAAGACATTTCCAACAATTAAAGCATGTGTATGCCAAGCTACTTTTTTTTTTTTTTTTTTTTTAGATATACAGTGTTTCTCTTATCTTTAATGAATTTGGAAAATTATTAAACATAAACATCCAGAGATTTCCAGACTATTTTGCAGGGAACTGGACCAAAAGTGCAACAGTTTGCCGATGCATTGACTGTAAATATTTGAAAATATCCCAGAGATCTTTCCTAGAGAACCAATATCTCCCAATCAAATTTACTTATAAAAGTTTTAAAATTGCAAGCTGTGAAATACTCTCTGAGGGACATACACATGTTATGAGTTATTTTGCCAAACAGCAGTACATCTGCTCAATTGAAACATTAATAGTCCAAATAAATTATTGGACTCCAGTAACAACATTTCAGTGGTTTCAAATTTTGAGACAAAATGAAAAACTATTGCATCAAACAGTCATTCAGTGAAATAATATCAGGAATAATAATGATAATTTCAAACTGCATAAAGAATTATACAACATCTCTTTCAAAGTAGGGTATATACACAGACATCAAACAATATGCATCATATTTTAAAAATGATAAGTAAAAAACCCTTGCATAAACTAGGGATTGACAATAAATAATGGAGATTAAATTCACACACCTTAACATTGTGTAATTATTATAGAAGACTTCAGTTATCATCGACATGATCATAACTGTAAATTTTTGATGTTTCAAGCCCAATAGCTCTGAAAATTCAAATCTTAAAATTCAATCAAAATCAAAAAAAGGTTTTCTTTTCTGAACCAAATTTCACCTAAAACTGTGTAAAGCACAAATCAATCAAACTTCAATATCAACTATTTAGTTGAATTTTAGTTTCTAATGATTAAAACCCAATAAGTCTGAAACAAAGATGGTGAACAAAGAAAATCCTTAAATGCAAAGGAAGCTTGTCTCAATGAAATCAATATATTCATTGTGTAAGAATTTCATATGTTCAAATACAGTAAACTTGAGTTTTGATGGAATATTCTCTGAAACGTTCACTGATCAAGATAAAAAAAATGAGGAAGATGAGTACTATATAAAAGTAGTTCAATCCACTCTTTACATGGTCATGTCCCATGTCAAAAACCTCATAAGCAGTATCATTCATTTAAATCTTCTGTCTTTTGTCCTTAAAAGAAATATGGTGTTGATGGCAGCTCTATGGCGATCTCTGTTTAATCTGTTCACAAATTTTCTTATCTCAGACATGGAAATTTGAACAGACAAACAGACAACCCTATTATTAACAAATGTCTGTCATTGATGGGAGTATGACTGGGTTGCACAAACCTCTATTAAAGTTAATAGTCTATTAAAAGTACACTTAAATTTAATTGTCTATTACTTGTGTTGCACAAATGTTAATTAACGTTAATAGTCTATTAACTCACTATTAAATTTAATTGAACGAAGGAGCTCTATTAAATTCTTAACCGTACATTTAAAATGGATATGCCATGCAAGTGCTTGGCTTGCTTGTAACTCAAAATCAGCTACTCCCCGTGGATGATTTAATGTGACGTAATACCCGGATCGAACCTTTCTGGTTAAATTTCGCATTGGCCACAGACCTCGACCAAAGTAATATTACTCTTATTTTAATTGTTTGACACTTTGACGTCGTTTGCAACAATATTTACTGTGGTCAAGGCTTATGGCCACATCGAAAATTAACGTTTGCTAATATTAAATTAATTCAGAGTTCATTTCAACGTTTAAATATAAACACATAAAAAGGTTATTTTGTTATATGAATTAGCCTGGTCTTTGCTATGAAAACAAAAATAGGGCAGTTATAACTCAGCTGTAGCGTTTCTCCATAAAATTCTACATCCAGAAGATCGATATAGGTGTCAACATTAAAATTTAATACACATTTCCCTTCCAATACACGTATTTGGTTTCATAAATGAGGAAATCGTCGAAATGTAACGTCCGTGGAATGTAATCTCTGTTAGCGTTGATGCTTTAGTGAAGAGTGCTTTCTTTCACTTTCGCATTTCTATCAAGTATGGCATGCCAAGTTGTCATTTTAAATCATTACTTCGGATGAGGGGGAAATAAATTACAGAACTGTGAACAATTACATACATTGTAATTCGTAGGACATAAGAAGAAACCATGTGATACATTTAATATATTACACAGTGGTTTAATTTACAGATTTAATATAAAAAATATGACGTCCGCTGAGAGGGCATGGTGTATATGGTCTGTAACATTAATTTATAACCAAAACACAGAACATTTTTTTTTGCAAATAAAAACTGTAATAAAGATGAAACAAAACTATTTGACACTTTGGTAGATCTTGGGTAACTTCAAATAAATATCTGATATTCACATGGGATAGGGTTCATAATAGTAAAACTGTATACAAGGAGCAGTTGTTTATTTGGTCCCTTTTTGTTGGTGTCTTTTAAATTGAGTGAGATTATGCTACAACCTACCAACAAAAATGACTGCTTACTATGAATAAAGTATATATGACACCTTTATATTTTTGATTTTTTCCGGGTTTTTGTGGTTGCTCGGGTACGGGGTTAGTGCTCAATCTGAAGTTAACTGTTTTTATATTTTGTTATTACTGTTTGTCTTTTTGTCGCCTCTTTTTTGTCATGGTGTTGTATGGTTTTATTGGACTAATGATTCTTTATTCCCCCCTTTCCCTCGTTTTTTTCGAGACTTTTCTATACTTTTCAATGACAACACATGCAATTTCTTGTATCTTGTTTGAAATTTATTATCTAAATTGCTCTCATGGGAGCTTTAAAATTTACTGATTTTACCACGGGTTGCCAAATACTAAAAAATTTATTTGGGTTCCCAAATCTTTTGACCTAAGTACTGCTGAAGAGACATGAGATTCAAAAAGAGCACCCACCCAACCATTGGTACAAAAAAAAAAAAACATCGGCAAACAAGTACTGAAGCAACAAGCCGAAAGAATAGTCCACAAAATCAAAGGTCCCAAACATGGCGATATAAAGATTTGAAAAAATGAGACAATAGAAATAATTAAGATATCTTATATATTATATGAGATAACTTGAAGTTCGAATAATTAGTAAAACGGCTTGCCATAGAAACCTCTCTGCCATCCGGGCTCCTGCTGATGCCAATGTTATGTCATGTTATAATTTTATCGTAAGGCATTTTTACGGAACACAATGAAAGAAAACAAATTCAACTTCTTTTAAAAAGTTCATGCTCTACACCAACATAAATTTGGGGAAAAGTCTCTTTTTAAGAAACAAATACATCCGAAATCTTTACAAAGCTTCATTTTTTCAAGCATAATTGAGCTTTTATTATCACATTGTAATTAGTACCTTATGGACGAGAGTTGAGGGGACTATAATTTGGCACCCTGTCCGTCACCCTGCCGGTCGATGTTTCATCGTTACTTACACTATTTCATAATATATACATATAACACTCTAAAACATCATTTCCTCAAAACATTTCTGCAATGTCATGGCTAGACAACATTTAGAAATTATGTTTGACCTTTTGGGGTTTTGAGCAAGTTAACAGTTGAAGTACGGCCTTGTAAAATAAGCACAATTGATACTTTACCGAAAAATGAAGACACACTATGCATACATTAAAACTAGTATAATAATAACAGAGAAATTTATAACAAAAACTGCAGATTGCAGTATAATTCTAAACAATACCATATATTTTCTGCTGGTTTGAAATTTTACAATGAAAAGCAGATACAAATGGACTCGTGTGGTCGTCATTCAAAAACAGACACGTTCTAGCATCTGGAATTCGACTTATTTGGTGTCAATTGAAAGTAGACCAGTTGAAAAATGATGAAATCGCGGTGATGTCGTTAATAAATTGCTTCGCTAAGCGCAGCTGGATATGCCCGCAGAGGTCCAACCCTGAACAGTTGGGGCAAAAATGGACACAATATTCAAGCTTGCATGATACAGATCTGAATTTGGATTGTAATTAAATATTTGACATATTATAGGTTTCTGAATAAATGTAGTCAGAGAACTTGAAATTGGTTATATGAATTGAATTTATATTCAATTTAAGATTTCTTGCTGTTGTGCAATACACTGTGCTGTTGCGCAATACTTAGTAAATCTGTTGTCAGACTATAAACAAACAAAGTTCAATTTATTCTCAATGTCATATTAGAAATTTATGAAAATCAAAAGGGAGCTTACATCAATAGATATAAACAATTCACCAAAGTTTCATGAGAATTGCTGACAGCATTTTTGAGTTATTGTCCGAAAACTGGAATATCCCCCCTTTTTTAATGAATAAAACCCCATAACTCAAAAATGTAAAATGTAAAATTTATAAAATTCTAAAGGGAGCTTACTTAAATAGATATAAACAATTCACCATAGTTTCATAAGAACTGCTGAAAGCATTTTTGAGTTTTTGTCCGAAAACTGGAAAATCCCCCTTTTTTATGAATAAAACCCTGTAACTCGGAAACGTAAAATCTAAAATTTATAAAAATCGAAAGGGAGCTCATGTCAATAGATATAAACAATTCACCACAATTTCTTGCAAGTTGGTGAAAGCATTCTTGAGTTATTGTCCGAAAACTGGAAAATCCCCCTTTTTTTAATGAATAAAACCCCATAACTCGGAAACGTAAAATTTAAAATTTAAAAAAACGAAAGGGAGCTCACGTCAATAGATATAAACAATTAATCAAAGTTTTATGCAAATTGGTTAAAGCGTTTTTGAGTTAATGTCCGACATGTTGACGACGGACGGACAGACGGACAACAGTATACCATAATACGTCCCGTAAACGGGCGTATAAAAATGATGAAAATCACTACAAAAAATCGTGATGACGTCATGAAAACTGATGAAAATCAAGGAAATCATAAGGAACTCGTGAAAAATGATGAAAATCGCGAAAATGCACGAGCATCACAATGAATTTTGGGATTAAATGGGGCTTAATTGACTATTAAAACGTTAATAGTCACTTAATAGTCTGGAAGTTAATAGAAGCCTTAAAAGTGATTCGTGCAATGCTATTAACTCACTCTATTAACTAATAGTCAATTAGATATTTAATAGTTTATCAGAAGTTAATAGTCTATTAACTTAATAGATGTTTGTGCAACCCAGTCCAGAGTTATAATATATCTATCAGATCAAAAGATATACCAATTGGTGCAAAAATTGCCAACAGAAAGCATTAACTCAAAATAGCAACATAATATGATCATAAGAATACTTAAATATGAGCAGTCATCCTGGAAACACAAAATCAGTTTCAAAACTAAAATATGAAAAGTTGAACAAGTTACATTACTTTGATACTCATTAACACAAATTAAGTTAACAATACTATATTATGTATGTATAGTGCATATAAAATGACATTTCAAAAGTAATGGGTTTGAAATCATCTATTAACCATATCCTTCATTCTTCTCTTTTATAATCAGAATTATTCAGGTTTTTTTAAATTTTTAAATAATATTTCAAAATTCATTTCATAAACATACTTAAAGGATAGATTTCCAAAACTATAAATTACAAATGAATAATGACATAAATTATGATGTCAAAAATTTCAGTTAACATTTAAACCATGACAGTTTGAATATTATACAGGATAGTATTGTTAATATGTGAGAAATGACTGTAAAAAATTCTGCTTTTTAAGCCTGTAATTTTATTTTCCACATATTTCTATGTCTAGAAAGTTTAGAATGGCCATCTTGAGTGTTAAACATCCTTTCATTTCATCTTCTACCTGCCAAAGAATAGAAAATTTCTCATAATTAACTGTGTACTGTGATCATTTTAGTAGACTTGTTACAAATTTCAACAGCTAATGGTTTCAAGGTATTTTTCATCAAAGATATTTAGTGGGCAATATTTGATGGGCATGTAGACAAACAAAAGTTGAATAAGGACACATTAAGAGTGAGTGTGAACACATTATTGTGCTTAACACATAATGCTGCAAACAACCTTTCTATGTCAGAAAACAAACGCTACAATGTCTCCCTAGCTTAACTGATCATGATTGAATTTATGATTAAAGTCTTCGAGAAAAATGTTAAACAACAAGTATTACATAGAATTATCATTATCCATTATAAACAAGACCAAGGTCAGATGAACCTGGCTTGTCTCATGACTTGTGCACCTTAAAATCATTCCATACATCAAAAATAGTTAATGTAATGCATATAGTAATTGGGAAACAGACCTAACCAATAATTCTAAACTTTGACCAATGAACCATGAAAATGTGGTCAAGGTCAGATGAAATATGCCAGCCAGCCACAAAGACAATAATACTATACATCACATATAATCAACCTATTACTAATAGTTCCCGAGAAATGAACCTAACAATGAAAATATTACAGACTTTTGAATCATGAAAATGAGATCAAGGTCATAGGAGAACCACTGACAATCCTAGTCAATAAAGATTAGAGTCCAGTACACCTGCCATGTACAGGATTCGAACCTCAGTGTTGACAGGCTAGTGATACTTCAACTACTTAGACCAGTCGGCCACTGATGTCACCTTATAAGTTTCTGAGAAATTAACCTAACCATGAACATATTACAGACTTTTGAACAATGAAAATGAGGTCAAGGTAATAGGAATCTGAAACCAAGTTATGTTTGCCTTACAATCATTTCATTCACCAAATAAAGTTAACATGTGGGTTATAGTATCTGAGAAATGAAATTAACCTTTAAAACAATACATTGGCTGGACAGATAAATACTGCCAGACAGATATATAAACTAGAGGCTCTCAAGAGCCTGTGTCGCTCATCTGTATCTACTGTGGTTTTGGAAATCATGTAAAATAAGGTTAAAGGCCAAGTTTGGTTTAATTTGGCCCAGCAGTTAAATTAAAAGCAGGTCATCCCATTGTAGTCTTACAATAGTAACTGAAGACCCCTTTATCATTTTTTAAATTAGTTTTCGAGTTGTGACCATTTGAAATTGTTTTTTTACAATTTTCCCATAGACTTCTATAGTAAACCCCTATGTTAAATTTTTAGCCATGGTGGCCATGTTTGTTGGATGGCAAGGTCATCGGATACATTTTTCAATCAAGATATCCTATTGAAAATAGTGGCTAAGTCTAATTCTATTTGGCCCAGTAGATTAAGTGGAGAAGATTTTTGTAAAAGATTACAAAAATTTGTTAAAATTTGACTATAAAGGGCAATAACTCCTTAAGGGGTCAATTGACAATTTTGGTCATACTGGCTTATTTGTAGATCATACTTTGCTGAACATAATTGCTGTTTACAGTTTGTTTATTATTTAAACAATATCTAAGATAATAACCAAAAATGGCAAAATTTCCTTAAAATTACCAATTCAGGGGCAGCAACCCAACAACGGATTGTCTGATTTGTCTTAAAATTTAGAGCAGATAGATCTTAACCTGATGAACATTTTTACCCTTGTCAGATTTCTTCTACATGCTTAAGTTTCAGAGATATAAGCCAAAAACTGCATTTTACCCCTATGTTCTATTTTTAGCCATGTTGGCCATGTTGGTTGGCAGGCAGGGTCATCGAACACATTTTTTAAACAAGATATCCTAATGATGATTAAGGCCAAGTTTGGTTAAATTTGTCTCAGTAGTTTCAGAGGAAAAAATTTTTGTAAAAGATTACAAAAATTTACGAAAAAAGTGTTAAAAATTGACTAAAAAGGGCAATAACTCCTTAAGGGGTCAATTGACAATTTTGGTCCTGCAGACTTATTTGTAGATCTTACTTTGCTGAACATTATTGTTGTTCATAGTTTATCTGTATCTATAATAATATTCAAGATAATAACCAAAAACTGCAAAATTTCCTTAAAATTACCAATTCAGGGGCAGCAACCCAACAACGGTATGTCTGATTTGTCTGAAAATTTCAGGGCAGATAGATCTTAACCTAAAGAACATTTTTACCCATCGTCAGATTTGCTCTAAATGCTTTAGTTTCAGAGATTTAAGCCAAAAACTGCATTTTACCCCTATGTTCTATTTTTAGCCATGTCGGCCATGTTGGTTGGCAGGCCGGGTCATCAAACACATTTTTCAAACTAGATACCCTAATGATGATACTGGCCAAGTTTGGTTAAATTTGTCTCTGCAGTTTCACAGGAGAAAATTTTTGTAAAAGATTACAAAAATTTACGAAAAATTGTTAAAAATTGACTATAAAGGGCAATAACTCCTTAAGAGGTCAATTGACAATTTAGGTCATGCTGACTTATTTGTAGATCTTACTTTGCTGAACATTATCGCTGTTTACAGTTTATCTCTATCTATAAAAATATTCAAGATGATAACCAAAAACTGCAAAATTTCCTTAAAATTACCAATTCAGGGGCAGCAACCCAACAACGGGTTGTCTGATTCATCTGAAAATTTGAGGGCTGATAGTTCTAATCCTGATGAACATTTTTACTCAATGAACATTTTTACCCCATGTCAGATTTGCTGTAAATGCTTTAGTTTCAGAGATATAAGCCAAAAACTGCATTTTACCCCTATGTTCTATTTTTAGCCATGTCGGCCATCTTGGTTGGCAGGCGGGGTCATCCGACACATTTTTTAAACTAGATACCCCAATGATGATTGTGGCCAAGTTTGGTTAACTTTGGCCAAGTAGTTTCAGAGGAGAAGATTTTTGTAAAAGTTAACGACGATGGACGACGGACGCCAAGTGATGAGAAAAGCTCACTTAGCCCTTTGGGCCAGGTGAGCTAAAAAGAAGATGTGGTATGATTGCCAATGAGACAACTCTTCACAAGAGATATGTACACATTACCTTACAATCATTCAAGACACCACATATAGCTGACCTATTGCTTATAGTATTAAGGCATTCAAAACAACAAATATATATTTGACCTATTGCTTGTAGTATGTAGGATGGACTAAAACACAAAAAACATCACATTTTCCAGGGAACCACAAAAATGAGGTCAACATCACATGAACCTGACAACAGACAAACAGACATGTGCACCTTACAATAATTCCATTCAACAAATATAGTTGATCTACTGCTTATAGTATCTGAGATAGGGACTTAAGCACAAAAAATTAACCTCAATCACTGATCCATGAAACGAGTTCAGGTGAATTCTGTCTGAAGCACATGTAAACCTTGCAAGGGTTCCCATATACAAAATATTGTTATCCTATTACTTATTAAGTGAGGAATTCATGTTTCAAATATGACACATGGGCCAGCAAATTTTGCAATTTTTCAATTACGCCACCAAAATTTCGAACTTGATCTTTTTTAGTGGTAATAAGCATTGTGTATAAGTATTATAAAATTTGGTTGAGGCAAATTAAAGTTTCAGTGTGCAAACGACAAATTTAGCAATTTTTTCCATTTATAAAGGGACATTGCTCCAGAACAGTGAAAGTGACACCACCCAAATTCAAACTTGATCTGAGTTTGGTGGTAATAAGCATTGTGTATAAGTTTCATGACATCTGGTTGAGGCAAACTAAAGTTAGAGAACTGATTTTTTGGGATGTACATACGTTACAGTCATGCAAGGGTAAAACTTTATGGCCCCTCCACCACGGCGGCCACATACAAAAACTATAGAGTATTTCAAGAGGTCAAAGATAATGGTAGACAGATAAATCACAACATAAGACATCTGTTCTAGTGGCAAGAAGCATACAGTTCTTCTACCCACAGAAATCCAAAGTTTATGCAAAGAGCTTACACCAAGGCAGTCATATTAGCATCCCTTTGTCTCACATTTTGCCAAAAAGTAGCAGGAAAGACAAGTCTGACCAGAAAAAGGGTCCATTCCTACCTGTTGTACAGCATATATCCTTTGATATTCTATTTGTCCTTTAAATATAATTCATCTCATAATTCCCAGTAGTCAGATTTTGTTTTGGTGTTAAAAACTAAAAGTTTCAAACGATCTATACGCCTTAGGACCTCTCAGTGGTTGGGAATAAAATCAATACAATGCAAAACTTGGTCCTTCCTTATATCTTTCACAATGTTATAACATCAGTGGAGTAGCAAGGCCTTGTTTAAGTGTACGCCCGAACCTCGGCGAGGGGTCTGGATCCAGGGTGTAGATCTGAAAGGGGCTCCTGTGGGAGACCCCCCCACCCCACACACACACGGAAGCTTGCGCATTATCAAGAAAGAGATACAGGAGATGTGGGGTGAAAGTGCAAATCACATATCGTATCTCAGCTTCCATAGAAATATAAAAAAAGAAATAAGGACATTTATCAAACAATCAAATGCTAAGGTTTGTACGATATTGTGAACAAAAGTTACCAAAATTGTATAAATCATTGCATATGCAGTGTAATGATAGAACCATTATAACCCTGTGCTCTCAATTTTTGTAGACAAATACCATTTTGATTCATAAATTCAAGTAGCAGATTTGCAATTGCTTCTCCAATTGTAGCTTCGGCGTGATTGAGTCCTAAAAATAATTCACGTAAGGGAGCTACCATTTGATTTTTATGGGGGTTAGGATGAAAAATTTTATCCTGCATTTTTTTTAGTTGTAATCTCTGTCCTGCTTTTCACTCTATTCGGTCCTGCCCTTTTTTATTAGTTTATCCTGACTTTTTTTACATAAATTGTCATCCTGTCTTTTTTTTTTTACTCAAAACTCCTGTCCTGCCTTTTTTCCAATTTCATCCTAGTCCCCCCATAAAAATCAAATGGTAGCTCCCTAAATGTAACACAAACTGAAAGCTGGGTTTGAGATGCTTTATCTGTTGTTGTATCAGCAAGGATTTGTATATATCTTACTATACAAATCCTTGGTATCAGCAAGTAGAACAAGAAACGATGAGCTACAAGAGTCCTTACGTTGGTCTAATATTTGGTCTGCACGTATGACAATGAATTCATTTTTGTTTTCTGGGGATGTGTATTTGACCAAAGTGACAGTCTCAAGATGCATAGCAAAGACGTCATTTTACTTTTTTCCTTCAGTATGGCAACGAAGTGGTATATTCTGTTTTCACAAAGGATGATTACATCAACTATTTTGAAAGTATATGTCGGTTTTTTGTTATAGAATCTCATGATGAAAGGATGACAGTGAAGAACTTGAGAAGCTATTGACTCGGATATTGAATTTGCAACATCCAAAAAGTCTTGTCCCAATTTTACACAATCATTGTGAGAAGAAACATCTTGCAGGTGTTGTTTTACATGTGACAAGTTTGACCAGTCATTTACAGGAGACAAAATTTTAAATATTTTATTTTCATATCACATCTTGTTTGGCAAAAAAAGGACAATAAACGTTTTGCCTAGTTAAATCCTTATTGCTGTCTCCTTGGTTTCAGACTATCAGACACAACCATTTCATTGTTAACAAGATTTTATATATATAATAAATTGCTTTGAACAATAGGAAACTGAGTAGAATTCACAATAGATTCAGACTTTGACAGAAAATGAACAAATATGTAATATCATATATATATCATTTGATTCAAAAAGTTAATTTCGTCATTGAAGAAAATATTACAAGCCTCATGTGCTTTAAACCAATTCTTTTATTTTGTTTAAATTTAACTTTTTTTTTCCAAAATGTGTACGCCCGGGCGTTTTGACGTAAACGTAGCTACGCCCCTGAACATGGTTTTAACGTTCTATTCTCACCTTAAAGTTCTATGGATTATCTTTTCCATTTGGCTTTGAATCTTTCTGTTTGCCTGGATTGGCTGTACAAAATAAATACCCTTTCAAAATTAGGCTAAAACTAAATTCCATATAACTTAAGGGTAAAAATTTGTTATATGTCATACAATTCAATATACACACCTTCTCATATTAAACTGGAAGAGAAATATATCTTCAATCTGGAAGAATGGATGCACCAATAATACTGTACTAGTGAATTTAAACAAGAGGCTCTAAAGAGCCTGTGTCACTCACCTGGATTTTTGTGAAATTTCAACAATGGTCATCCCACAGACTAAAATACAATTCAGGATTAAGATCTTTTTTTTTTGTTGATCTTGTAATGCTGATTATTTTTTCTGTTTTAATTTTCTCTTAATCTAACATAGTTTGTCCCCCAAAAAACGAAACCGGAGGCTCTAAAGAGCCTGTGTCGCTCACCTTGGTCCATGTGCATATTCCACAAAGGACACTCCATTTTTGTAGACAAGAATGTCTCTTGTCTTGCTGATCACTTTTGCTTATTTAAGTTTCTATCTATCTATTATAATTTTAAGATATAAGGCAAAAACGCAAAAAATTAGTAAAATTTGCATTGAAAGGCAATGACAAATAAGGAGTCAACTGACGATTTCGACAATGTAGACTTATTTGTAGAAGTCTTGCTGATCATTTTTGCAATTTAAAGTTTCTATCTACTGTGGATTCATTTATTTTCGTGGGTACCAATTTTCATGGATTGAAGAAAACTTGCATTTCGTGGATATTTGATTTTTCATGGTTTGGCCAAAGTCTGCTTAAATTCGTGAAGAAAATTTGTAATTAGTTGTACATTGGAATTCGTGGTTCCTGGGTAACCATGAAATTCACAAAAATTGGTATCCAACGAATGATCATGAATCCACAGTATTATAGTGATAGTAATAGGCAAAATTGAAAACAAATGGTAAAATTTGTCATTTAAGGGCAATAACTCCTACAAGAGGTTGACTGAAAGTTTGATGTATATGGACAATTGGTAGAGTTTAACATTCTGAACATTTCTACTCCTGTCAGATTTTCTCAATTTATAACGGTTTTCAAAATAATAGACAAAACTTGCATTTAACTCCTTTGTTCTATTTTTAGCCATTTAGGCCATCTTGGTTGGCAGGCGGGGTCATCAGACACATTTTGAAAACTATATACCCCAATGATGATTAAAGTAGATTTTTGTAAAATTTTATGGAAGACAGCGGACGCCGGGACGAGAAAGTGATGAGAAAAGCTCACTTAGCCCTATAGGCCAGGTGAGCTAAAAAGAGGTCTTGAAAAAGCAGCAAAGCCAAGTGTAAAAAAGAATTTCAGTTTTATGACGAAGTCCACTTGTCAATGAATCTCCATTTTGCACATTATGTTAAGTCAACTTTTCGGTTGCTTCTGATGGTCTATACAACGTTAAAAAGCATGCTAAGTGTGAGATTCACAACAAGGCAGTTTAGTCTAAATCAAAGCCTTAAAGGCTGTTAAAGCAATTGCTGCCTAGTTAATGTGTTTGTGACTTATTTTTCAACCACATGTAAAAGAATTAAACCTGAGAGGAGTCTTATCAAGTGAGAAGTAATGATGTTTTAACTTTAAATCAATATAAGACTTATCTAGCAGAAAGTCATTTTTACAATGTTTTAACAGGTGACGACCTGTTTCCCCGGCTTCTGGGGAGGCAAATTATTTGTGGAAATGTATAACTCCCGAAAAAGACATAACAGATTATCCTCGTGTAGAGTGTTTATTACTGAACAATTATTAATATGACAATCCATGCACCTGGCTTCATTATCTCTATTGCTTCTATTCTAATTTTAAGTGTATTATAATTGGTTTAAATTTAACAATTGAGTTGATGATTTCAACTTTCCTGACACGAGTGTTCAACTGAACAAAAGTTTTTTTTACAATAAGAATCATGCATTCATACATACTGATTACAGATTTGAAGATGGGACCGGCTTCTGAAATTTATCTAAGAACTGGCTAACGCTTAACCCCTTTCATTACTAATGACATAATCGCGTAAAAAAATAAAATGCTCTGCTGGGCACAGCTTGATACAACCGTAGAGGTCGAACCCTGAACTGTTGGGGCAAGTATGGACACAACATTCAAGCTTGATACAGCACTGAATTTGGATTGTGATTAAATATTTGACACAGCATAGGTTTCGGACACAGAATGAATGTGGTCTAAGAACTTAAAATTTTTTTAATTTACATATTCAAACCATATCATTATTATTTGCTTTTATATATAAATCAGAAATAACCAATTTAAAATGGAAAATCTTAAAGAAAAAAAATGAAAAAAAAATCCCCCCTCAAATTTTTTGAACCCCCTTATGATTCATCACCCCCAAACTCAATCCCAGCCTTCCCTTTTTGTTACAATGTATGGTGCCTTTCAGTACAATTTCAGAGAGATCTGTACAATTGAACACAAGTTATTGTCTGGAAACTAGAAAAATGCTTGTTTTTTTGCCCCTTTTCGGCCCCAAATTCCTAAACGTTTAGGGCAATTACCCCCAAACTCAAACCCAGCTTTCCCTTTGTGATATGGAACATTGTTGTACAATTTCATAAAGATCCATACACTTACACACAAGTTATTGTCCTGAAACTAGAAAAATGCTGTTTTTTTTGCCCCTTTTTGGCCCCTAATTCCTAAAATTTTGAGGCAATTACCCCCATAATCAATCCCAGCCTTCCCTTTGTGGTATAGTACCTTGCAGTACAATTTCAGAGAGATCCATACACTTGAACACAAGTTATTGTCTGGAAACTAGAAAAATTCGTAAGGGTTCCGCGGAACCCAGTGTCTCGCCTACTTTTGCTGTTAATCGCAGGCTCAACAAAAATGATGAAAAAAAATCAATAAAAATATTCCTTTAGATACTATCTTTTGATTGTAAGAAGCTTCTGTCAAAGTGTGGTATAAATCCAGGATAGATTAAGAAAGTTATTAAAATTTTAAAAACTTTAACTGCAGACTGTATTTAATGTTAACTGGAAGAAAAACTAAGTCCATTTATAAGTAAAATACGGATAAACAGGTACAAAATTTTAACAAAATTTCAGTCTAGATACTAGCTTTTGATCATAAACAAGCTTCTGTCCAAGTTTGGTACAAATCCAGGATAGTTTAAGAAAGTAATTAAAATTTTAATAAAATGCTTCGCTGGGGCGCAGCTTGATACGACCGCAGAGGTCGAACCCTGAACAGTTGGGGCAAGTATGGACACAAAATTCAAGCTTGATACAGCTATGACTTTGGATTGTCATTAAATATTTGACACAGCATAGGTTTCTGACACAGGATGAATGTGGTGTAAGAACTGGAAAAAAATTAATTTACCTATTATGGTGGAATATCCATAAACTAAATTGTTTGTTAATTTCAATATATCAAAGAATATGTAGAATTCAAAGTTTGATGTAATGTAATAAAGTTGAAATTTGGACCGTTTTTGTTCAATGTGGACCAATTTGGTAACATGTATAAATAATCAAAAATCTAAATACATGGGAGCCCATTTAAATACATCATAAAGGTATTAAAATAGAAAGTGACATCATAGTCATGGCTAAAAATAAACAAAAATCCTTAATCAGCAACATTTAAAGTAATATCTAAAAATAAAATTCCTTTGTAACCATAAAAGCCCATTTAAATACATCATAAAGATATTAAAATAGAAAATGACATCATAGTCATGGCTAAACATAGCAAAAAACCCTTAATCAGCATCATTTAACAGTAAATTACATCATAAAGGTATTAAAATAGAAAATGACATCATAGTCATGGCTAAAAATAAACAAAATCCTTAATCAGCATCAGCAACATTTTATAGTAATATCTAAAAATAAAATTCCTTTGTAACCATAAAAGCCCATTTAAATATATCATAACAGATATTAAAATAGAAAATGACATCATAGTCATGGCTAAACATAGCAAAAACCTTAATCAGCATCATTTAACAGTAATATCTAAAAATAATAAAATGCTCCGCAGGGCGCAGCTTGATACGACCGCAGAGGTCGAACCCTGAACAGTTGGGGCAAGAATGGACACAACATTCAAGCTTGATACAGCTCTGAATTTGGATTGTGATTAAATATTTGACACAGCATAGGTTTCTGACACAGAATGAATGTGGTCTAAGAACTTAAAAATTTTAAATTGGACATTCACCTATTATGGTCCAATATCCAAAATCTAAATACATGGTTAGATTCAGCATATCAAAGAACCCCAAGAATTCAATTTTTGATGAAATCAAACAAAGTTTAATTTTGGACCCTTTTGATCTCAATGTGGACAAAAATGATAACAGGGCCCAAAAATCAAAAATCTAAATACATGGTTAGATTCAGCATATCAAAGAACCCCATATATTCAATTTTTGTTGAAATCAAACAAAGTTTAATTTTGGACCCCGATTTGGACCAACTTGAAAACTGGGCCCATAATCAAAAATCTAAATACATGTTTAGATTCAGCATATCAAAGAACCCTAAAAATTCAATTTTTGTTAAAATCAAACTAAGTTTAATTTTGGACCCTTTGGACCTTTATGTAGACCAATTTGAAAACGGAACCAAAAATTAAGAATCTAAATACACGGTTAGATTCGGCATATCAAAGAACCCCAATAATTCAATTTTTGATGAAATCAAACAAAGTTAAATTTTGGACCCTTTGGACTTCAATGTGGACCAATTTAAAAACGGGGCCCAAACTCCAAAAACTTAATACACGGTTAGATTCAGCATATTACAGAACCCCATATATTCAATTTTTGTTGAAATCAAACAAAGTTTAATTTTGGACCCTGATTTGGACCAACTTGAAAACTGGGCCCATAATCAAAAATCTAAATACATGGTTAGATTCAGCATATCAAAGAACCCCATATATTCAATTTTTGTTGAAATCAAACAAAGTTTAATTTTGGACCCCGATTTGGACCAACTTGAAAACTGGGCCCATAATCAAAAATCTAAATACATGGTTAGATTCAGCATATCAAAGAACCCCATATATTCAATTTTTGTTGAAATCAAACAAAGTTTAATTTTGGACCCCGATTTGGACCAACTTGAAAACTGGGCCCATAATCAAAAATCTAAATACATGGTTAGATTCAGCATATCAAAGAACCCCATATATTCAATTTTTGTTGAAATCAAACAAAGTTTAATTTTGGACCCTGATTTGGACCAACTTGAAAACTGGGCCCATAATCAAAAATCTAAATACATGGTTAGATTCAGCATATCAAAGAACCCCATATATTCAATTTTTGTTGAAATCAAACAAAGTTTAATTTTGGACCCCGATTTGGACCAACTTGAAAACTGGGCCCATAATCAAAAATCTAAATACATGGTTAGATTCAGCATATCAAAGAACCCCATATATTCAATTTTCGATGAAATCAAACAAAGTTTAATTTTGGACCCTTTTGATCTCAATGTGGACAAAGTTGATAACGGGGCCCAACAATCAAAAATCTAAATACATGGTTAGATTCAGCATATCAAAGAACCCCATATATTCAATTTTTGTTGAAATCAAACAAAGTTTAATTTTGGACCCCGATTTGGACCAACTTGAAAACTGGGCCTATAATCAAAAATCTAAATACATGGTTAGATTCAGCTTATCAAAGAACCCCATATATTCAATTTTTGTTGAAATCAAACAAAGTTTAATTTTGGACCCCGATTTGGACCAACTTGAAAACTGGGCCCATAATCAAAAATCTAAATACATGGTTAGATTCAGCATATCAAAGAACCCCATATATTCAATTTTTGTTGAAATCAAACAAAGTTTAATTTTGAACCCCGATTTGGACCAACTTGAAAACTGGGCCCATAATCAAAAATCTAAATACATGGTTAGATTCAGCATATCAAAGAACCCCATATATTCAATTTTTGTTGAAATCAAACAAAGTTTAATTTTGGACCCCGATTTGGACCAACTTGAAAACTGGGCCCATAATCAAAAATCTAAATACATGGTTAGATTCAGCATATCAAAGAACCCCATATATTCAATTTTTGTTGAAATCAAACAAAGTTTAATTTTGGACCCCGATTTGGACCAACTTGAAAACTGGGCCCATAATCAAAAATCTAAATACATGGTTAGATTCAGCATATCAAAGAACCCCATATATTCAATTTTTGTTGAAATCAAACAAAGTTTAATTTTGGACCCCGATTTGGACCAACTTGAAAACTGGGCCCATAATCAAAAATCTAAATACATGGTTAGATTCAGCATATCAAAGAACCCCATATATTCAATTTTTGTTGAAATCAAACTAAGTTTAATTTTGGACCCTTTGGACCTTTATGTAGACCAATTTGAAAACAGAACCAAAAATTAAGAATCTAAATACACGGTTAGATTCGGCATATCAAAGAACCCCAATAATTCAATTTTTGATAAAATCAAACAAAGTTAAATTTTGGACCCTTTGGACCTCAATGTGGACCAATTTAAAAACGGGGCCCAAAATCCAAAAACTTAATACACGGTTAGATTCAGCATATTAAAGAACCCCAAGAATTCAAGAATAAATCCCCATTGAAATTGATCAAGAAATAAGCAATTTATACGAAGTATCTTCTTTTGCACAATACTGTGCAATTGATTATTTCTTGCTATTGCGCAATACTGTACAATTGACAATTTCTTGCTATTGCGCAATATTGTGCTATTGGATATTTCTTGCTATTGCGCAATACTGTGCAATTGAAGATTTCTTGCTATTGCGCAATACTGTGCAATTGAAGATTTCTTGCTATTGCGCAATACTGTGCAATTGAAGATTTCTTGCTATTGTGCAATACTGTGCAATTGAAAATTTCTTGCTATTGCACAATACTTATTATATAATAATTTACACATCCTGTTTGGTGTGTATCTCCTACCATATCATTATTATTTGCTTTTAAATATAAATCAGAAATAACCAACTTAAAATGGAAAATTTTAAAAGAAAAAAAAAAGGAAAAAAAGAAAAAAAAAAATCCCCCCCCAAAATTTTTTGAACCCCCTTATGATTCATCACCCCCAAACTCAATCTCAGCCTTCCCTTTGTGGTATGGTACCTTGCAGTACAATTTCAGAGAGATCCATACACTTGAACACAAGTTATTGTCTGGAAACTAGAAAAATGCTTATTTTTGGCCCCTTTTTGGCCCCCAATTCCTAAACGTTTCGGGCAATTACCCCCAAACTCAATTCCAGCTTTCCCTTTGTGATATGGAACCTTGTAGTACAATTTCAGAAATATCCAAACACTTACACACAAGTTATTGTCATGAAACTAGAAAAATGCTTGTTTTTTGCCCCTTTTTTGGCCCCTAATTCCTAACATTTTGAGGCAATTACCCCCAAAATCAATTACAGCCTTCCCTTTGTGATATGGAACCTTGTGGTACAATGTCAGAGAGATCCATACACTTACACACAAGTTATTGTCTGGAAGTTACAAAAATGCTTATTGTTGGACCCTTTTTGGCCCCTAATTCCTTAACTGTTGGTACCATAACCCCCAAAATCAATCCCAACCTTCCCTTCATGGTATTGAACCTTATGGTAAAATTTCATGGAGATCCATTCACTTAAACTAAAGTTAGAGTGCGAAAACCAATGTGTCTTCGGACGACGCCAGACGACGACGACGACGCCAACGTCATACCAATATACGACCAAAAAATTTTCAATTTTTGCGGTCGTATAAAAATTTCTTTGCAACCATAAAAGTAAAATAGAAAATGACATCATAATCATAGCTAAAAATAAACAAAAATTTTTTTTATTGGCAAATTTTAAATGGAGTTTATTATACTAAAACAATAAATTTGCAACCATAAACATGATAAAACCCCATTTAAACACATCATAAAAGTATTAAATAATTCAACTACATCATAAGGCTATAAAAATAGAAAATGACTTCATAGTCAAGGCTAAAGGTAAACAAAAAACCTTCATCAGCAAAATTTTATATTGGCAAATTTCCAATGAAGTTTATTACACTAAAATTGTTGGCAAATTTCCAATGCATTTATTAACAATAAAGTTATTGGCAAATTTCCAATTTACATAATTTAAAAGCAGTGTAGATGAGATATTTAAATGAGTTTGAATTACCAACCTTACACTGCTTTTAAATAATGTTCTTTACTCAATTATTTGTCTATTAAAATGGAAACCCTTGTTTTTTAACCTTTTTTCCCCTTATTCCTTAAACATTAGAGCCATAACCACCACCACCACCCCCCCCCCAAAGCCAATTATTACTTTCCAATGTAACCTAAATTTCCAATATACATAATTTTAAATTTCAATTCCTCATGATATATAACCGTATCATTATTATTTTCTTTCATATATAAATCTGAAACAACCATCTTTAAATGGAAAATTTTAAAGAAAAAAAAAGGAAAAAAAAAAATCCTACCCCCCACACATTTTTTCAACCCCCTTTTGATTCATCATCCCCCACCTCAATCACAACCTTCAATTTGTGGTATGGTACATTGCAATACAATTTTACAGAGATCCATACACTTGAACACAAGTTTTTGTTGCAAACTAAAAAAATCCTTATTTTCGACCAATATTTGGCCCCTTATTCATAAATGTTTGAGCAGTTAACCCCAAAACTCAATTCCTACTTTCTCTTCGTGATAAAAAATAACTAACATAAAATGTAAATTTTAAACAAAAAAAAAAGGAAAAAAAAAAATTACCCCTTTTTTGACCCCCGCCCCCTTATGATTCATCACCCCCACCCCCCTTTCTCCCCAAACCAAGCTCAATAACAGCCTTGCCTTTGTGGTATGGTACCTTGTAATACAATTTTAGAGAGATCCATACACTTGAACACAAGTTATTGTCTAGAAACTAAAAAATGCTTATTTTAAACCCCTTTTTAGGCCCCTTATTACTAAACGTTTTGGGCAATTACCACAACACTCAATTCCAGCTTTCCCTTTGTGAAATGGAACCTTGTAGTAAAATTTTAGAAAGATCCATACACTTACACACAAGTTATTGTCATGAAACTAGAAAAATGCTTGTTTTTTGCCCCCTTTTGGCCCCTTATTCCTAAAATTTTGAGGCAATTAACCCCAAAATCAATCCCAGCATTGACCCTTTGTGATATGGAATCTTGTGGTACAATGTCAAAGAGATCCATATGCTAACACACAAGTTATGTCTGGAAGTTACAAAAATGCTTATTTTCGGCCCCTTTTTGGCCCCTAATTCCTTAACTGTTGGTACCATAACCCCCAAAATCAATCCCCACCTTCCTATTGTGGTATTGAACCTTATGGTAAAATTTCATAGAGATCCATTCACTTAAACTAAAGTTAGAGTGCGAAAACCATTGTGTATTCGGACGACGACGACGACGACGCCAACGTCATACCAATATACGACCTCAAAATTTTTTTGCGGTCGTATAAAAACTTTAACAACAGAGTGAATGTATTGTTTCCTGGCAGAAAAACTAAGTCCATTTATAAGTAAAATAAGGAAAAAATGAAATTTTTTTTTTAACAAATTTACTCCTGGACACTATCTTATGATCATAAACAAGCTTCTGTTCAAGTTTGGTACAAATTCAGGATAGTTTAAGAAAGTTATTAAAATTTTAAAAACTTTAACCACAGAGTGAATGTAATGTTTCCCGGCAGAAAAACTAAGTCCATTTAGAAGTAAAATAAGGAAAAACAGGAATTTTATTTTTACAAAATTTACTTCTGGATACTATCTTATGATCATAAACAAGCTTCTGTCCAAGTTTGGTAGAAATCCAGTATAGTTTAAGAAAGTTATTAAAATTTCAAAAACTTTAACCACAGAGTGAATATTTGTGGACGCCGCCGACGGAATGTAGGATCGCTATGTCTCACTTCTTCTACTAAAGTCGAAGGCTCGACAAAAATGCTTATTTTTGGCTCCCTTTTGGCCCCTTATTCCTAAATGTTTTGGGCAATTACCCCCAAACTCAATTCCAGTTTTCCCTTTGTGATATGGAACCTTGTAGTACAATTTCAGAAAGATCCATACACTTACAGTGTGTCAGGGCTTCCAAAACGGTCATATATTCCGGACTTGACCGAAATTTTGGAAGCCCTGTCTTACACACAAGTTATTGTCCTGAAACTAGAAAAATGCTTGTTTTTTTTTGCCCCTTTTTGGCCCCTAATTCCTAAAATTTTGAGGCAATTACCCCAAAAATCAATCCCAGCCTTTCCTTTAGTGGTATGGTACCTTGCAGTACAATTTCAGAGAGATCCATACACTTGAACACAAGTTATTGTCTGGAAACTAGAAAAATGCTCATTTTTGGCCCCCTTTTGGTCCCTTATTCCTAAACGTTTTGGGCAATTACCCCCAAACTCAATTCCAGCTTTCCCGTTGTGATATGGAACCCTGTAGTACAATTTCAGAAAGATCCATACAGTTACACACAAGTTATTGTCATGAAACTAGAAAAATGCTTGTTTTTTGCCCCTTTTTTGGCCCCTAATTCCTAAAATTTTGTGGCAATTACCCCCAAAATCAATCCCAGCCTTTCCTTTTGTGATATGGAACCTTGTGGTACAATGTCAGAGAGTTCCATACACTAACACACAAGTTATGTCTGGAAGTTACAAAAATGCTTATTTTGGGCCCCTTTTTCCTTAACTGTTGGTACCATAACCCTCAAAATTAATCCCAACCTTCCTTTTGTGGTATTGAACCTTGTGGTACAATTTCAAAGAGATCCATTCACTTTAACTAAAGTTAGAGTGCGAAAACCAACGTGTCTTCGGACGACGACGACGCCAACATCATACCAATATACGACCACAAAATTTTTTTTGTGGTCATATAATAATGCAACATATTTTAAAATAAAGAAATTAATTTTCAGTTAAAAGTTTCATGAAGTCATTGTCAATACGCTTGTTGATTTTCTGCATAGCATTGTAAATCAAATATTTAAAACACTCATGTAGTACAAAAGAAGTCATTCAAACTCTTTCCTGGTTGGGCATTGTAATAGAAATAAGACAAAAGTATTAAGGTAGTACAGTGTACTGTATCTTTGAATTTTGTAAATCTGCAGTGCTTTTCTTCTGAGGCTGTGTGAAAACCTTCTTTCACATGAAAATTCATCTGCCATGATCACGATTTGTACAATTTGGATGTTCCAAACAAGTTCACAATGCAGCCCAATAATCATGGGAAACAATGATTTTGATTGGCTGATCAAATACAGCCCAATAATCACGAGAAACAACGATTTTGATGGGCTGATCATGATTGTCTACCTGGGGAAAAGTTCAAAATCAGACAATATTTTGTTCGTGTACAAATTCACAAAATCGGGCAGGGCGAATTAAAAGAGTACAGGGTGTCAGTCGGGAAAGGGTGGGCGGACCGCCCTATGAAAATGATCAAACTGGTACACGGTCATTGCTAGAGAGATCTATTTTTAAACCTTCAAATGAAAAGACGATTGGTCATGCATTGTGTAGGGTCATTATGACATTTGACATTGTCTCGAGATCTTGATTTTTACATTACTATAACGTGCGTAGTGATTTTACAATAATTTTATGAATGAACGAAGATTTTGTGACTGAACAAGAGCAACTTGACCTCTTTCAAAAAAGAAACACGAATTAAATAACATTAAACCGTATAAGGTATAATTCAGTCAAATTTTCAATATTAAATCAACAACTGACATATATTTTAATATTTTGATGAAACGTCTCTAGAAGGAAATCGCAGGTATAAAACAATGCACTTTCTCACTCAGCCTTCTACTTTCTTTGATAAATCAAACGGTTGTCCTCTTAAATACAAAAATACATCTACAAGAACATATGTTGAAACTTCACAAACCCACTGTACTTTTTCGACTGTTCCAATAAATGTATTCAATTAGAATTTTTAGAATGACAGACGAGGAATCAGTTTTATCTGCTCAAAAACTTTGGCTTGATCGATCTGGGTCACAAGATGGCTATATGCTATAGCATGAAAGCAATTGCTTTAAAAAAATACAAAATCAATGAGCTTTTTCTTCCTAAAAAATAGCTCAAACTGAACATCGAGTCAAAATTGGCAATGACTTTATATGCACTTTTATTTTTTTACATACAAAATCCAAATATGGAAAACTGTGAGTATTGTTCTGACTCAGAGGTATTGAAAAAGGCTAAAAATAACTTGTATAGATCATTACAATGAATTGAAAGAAATAAAGTATTTTATTATCTCTTACTGGTGTTTGGTAGTGTAAAGATTGCAAATTATGCTTCAAAATTTTGTTCACACAAAATCTCCTCCTCAGCTGTCATAGCTGAGGGGGAGATCTCCCTCATTCAAGGTTTCAGAGGTTGGCAGGTATGGACAAGACAAAAGATGTTCTGAACTATTTGAAAGTTCTCAAAAATGTCATCAACCCAAAATAGATAAATAAATAATTAAACAAGAGGCTGAATCACTCACCTGTCATAAATTGATACTAGAGGCTCAAAAGAGCGTGTGTCGCTCACCTGCATCTTCTACAATGGCCAAATTTTGGTAAAAGTTATCATGAAAGGGCAATAACTCTATAAAGAGTTAACTGACAATTTCAGTCATGTTGACATTTTGTAGATCTTTTCCTGCTAATCAATTTTGCTTTTTTTAAAGTTTCTTTTTACATTTGTATCTATTATACTTTTCAAGATAACAGGCAATAAAATGCTCCGCAGGGCGCAGCTTGATACGACCGCAGAGGTCGAACCCTGAACAGTTGGGGCAAGTATGGACACAACATTCAAGCTTGATACAGCTTTGCATTTGGATTGTGATTAAATATTTGACACAGCATAGGTTTCTGACACAGAATGAATGTGGTCTAAGAACTTAAAAATTTTAAATTGGACATTCACCTATTATGGTCCAATATCCAAAATCTAAATACATGGTTAGATTCAGCATATCAAAGAATTCAATTTTTGATGAAATCAAACAAAGTTTAATTTTGGACCCTTTTGACCTCAATGTGGACAAAGTTGATAACGGGGCCCAAAAATCAAAAATCTAAATACATGGTTAGATTCAGCATATCAAAGAACCCCATATATTCAATTTTTGTTGAAATCAAACAAAGTTTAATTTTGGACCCCGATTTGGACCAACTTGAAAACTGGGCCATAATCAAAAATCTAAATACATGTTTAGATTCAGCATATCAAAGAACCCTAAGAATTCAATTTTTGTTAAAATCAAACTAAGTTTAATTTTGGACCCTTTGGACCAGGGCTTCCAAAATTATTTTTAGCCAGCCGAACATTTTATATATTATCCCGATTTTAATCCCTTAAGAATAAATAAATAAAAGGCAATTATGGTAATCAGTTGCCGAGTTGGCCATCCCAATGATTGACATTAAAAAAAAACAATATTAAACTTTCTTTGATTCAAATTCGAAGTTCTGACGTAAACTGTTAAACTGGCAGTGCATCATTCGAAGTGTGCAACATCAGCGTACTTATATCTGCTTAGACTCTTTATTTGTGCAAAATAACGTTGTCAAAAACTCTACTTTCGTTTTTAAATCTAAACCAGATGTTAACTTGACAATGGTAAAACATGGACCAGAGACGGATACGTAAATTCTGTGTACGTTTGCAAAGCAGGAATGAGTGTAAGTAGCTCTTTCTACGTTATTTCTTCAAGAAAATATTCGAAATAAACGTGAGATAAAGGTATCAATGACAATTTAAGCATTTTTTGAAGAAATTAGGATGCATAATTAAATTTCACACCTCTGGTTCAAACAACGTGGTTATGACGATTTTTCATTTTCACCATTTTTTAAACTACATATCCTAATGATGATTGTGGCCAAGTTTGGTTAAATTTAGTCTAGTGGTTTCAGAGGAGAAGATTTTTGTAAAAGCTAACGACGACGACGGACGACGGACGATAAGTGTTGAGAAAAGCTCAAAAGCTAAAAAAAGGTAAAACTTGTCATTTAAGGGCAATAACACATGTAAAAAGTCACCTAACAGTTTTGATGTCAATGAACAATTGGTACAGTTCAACATTTTAAACATTTTTGTCCACTCAGATTTTCTCTATAACAGTTTTCAAAATACTGTGGATTCATTATTATTTGTTTGATACCAATTTTAGTGTATTTCATTGCTACAGGTGATCCAAGAAATTAAATGTTCAAGGAATGACAAATTTCCTAAAGGCTTGTCTGCAAAACCATGAAATTAAATATCCACTAACATGTAAATTTACTACAAGTATCATATAAACTGAACATTATCAATGATCCATGAAATGAGGTCAATGTCAAATGAACCATGCCAGAACGTCATGCACACCGTACAATCATTCCATAAGCCAAATATAGTGGTCGTTGTGCTTACAATAGTACATAGAAAACTGACAAAACCATGAGAACTTCGCATTGACCAATGAACCATGAAAATGAGGTTCAAGGTCATATGAAGCCAGTCGGCCAAGCATACTTTACAATCATTTACATTCCATACACCAAATATAGAGGCCATATTGCTTAAAGTATCTAAGAAACAGACCAAACTACAAACACTTTACATTGTCCAATGAACCATAAAAATGAGGTCAAGTTCAGATGAATCCTTCCAGTCAGACATGTTCATCTTACAACCATTCCATACACCAAATATAGTTGACCTTTTACTTGTAGTATCTGAGATATGGAATTCACAACTGTTTGTAGTTTCCCCAACAATACGTTAGTTCAATTTCTCAAAGTTGACATTTTCCAGTCAATTTTACTGTCAACATTTAGCAGTAAGTTAAGTTTCAATTGGAAATTTCGGAGGCATTTTAAACTACGATTTAGCACAAACATAGGAAACGTATATAATCAGTCATTACTATTTAATTCTCTGAGGGGCGTACTCAATAAAAACAATTTTATGAAAAGAAGGGGAAAATAACAAAACAGAAACATGATAGCATTATACGACCCCAAAATTTGTTTGCAGTCATATAAAAACCAGGAATTTAACACCTAAAAAGAAGTCTAACAACAAAATTATTTTTATTTATGTGTTCATTATTTTATTTGGTGACATTTTGTCCAAGGTTATGGTTGTCTTTCTGATATTGTTTTACATCTAACTCCCCCCCCCCTTTTTTTTTTATTAATTTTGTATTTACATTGTGTCATAGTTCAAATTTATTCTTTCAGTGTATGTTCACTTGTTTTTGTTAATATGTCTTTTGATTGAGTTAAGCCATTTCAATTGATATTTTATAGTGTGTCTCTATGTTGTGATTTTACACTATTGTTTCAGATTAGGGTGAAGGTTGGCGCCTATTAAAACGTTTAAACCCGCTGCATTTGTTTGCACCTGTCCTAAGTCAGGAACCTGATGTTCAGTGGTTGTCGTTTGTTGATGTGGTTCATAAGTGTTTCTCGTTTTTTATATAAATTAGACCGTTGGTTTTCCTGTTTGAATGGTTTTACACTAGTCATTTTTGGGGCCCTTTATAGCTAGCTGTTCGGTGTGAGCCAAGGCTCCGTGTTGAAGGCCGTAGTTTTGACCTATAATGGTTTACTTTTACAAATTGTGACTTGGATGGAGAGTTGTCTCATTGGCATTCATACCACATCTTCTTATATCTATTTGCAGGAAAAATGATTATTCAAGTATCATTTTGTTCTTCAATACTTGGTAACACTGAACAAATCTGAAGTACATGTACTTCAGTACTCGTTAACATCCCTAATATTAAAGGAACTTAATGCAAGTGTATGTATTTAACATATAGTAGCTGTATCCCTCTCTTTTTTAATTTAAGGGTTTATTTAATGTCAAAAGTTGGTAGTAGATTATTAATATGATTTATCTATATTCTTCAAGTCATTTACATGTAATAAAACACATCATTGGTTTCTTTATATACCTCAAGTTCAGAATTCTGCAGCATATTGAAATCTGCAGCAATCACATATACCAAGCTTTGATAGATAAATTTTATCACTGGTTGGTGCCAAACTTTCAATCATCTCAAATAATTCATAGGCATAATCTGTCATATTTTATACCAATCAATTTCACTATCAAAATCAACATCATTAGACATTGAGTTTATCACAGTAACTAGATGAAACCCATATTTTATCTCCAGTAAAGCCCATGCTTCATCCTTATTTGAAAACCTCATTCCAATTGAATTGGTATATTGTCAAGCCAGTAGAGTGGTTTGTGTTATTATATCTTTAACTTAGCAATATATGTACTTACCTGTGCGATACCTTTCGTAATAAAACAGGAAGGGTATTGGAATAATAAAACATGTTAACAGCATGAGTACACCATATTTCACGTTTGAAAATGTATCATCATCTGAAAAATTAGAAATACTTTCAAAAATGTTTATACAATCAGAGGTTCGCAACAATTGCTATCTACCAAAAATTCTTAAAGTAAATTCAATTTCTTATTCATAAGAATATAGTCATTAATATAGGTTAACAGACATGCATATCAAAGCTTTCCCTTTTGAAAAAAAATCTCCAAATTTTTTTTTCTATCTTTCATGATAAAACTGATGATTTTTTTTGACTAAAATTAAACAACTCATTGTTTTCTCAGCCATTGATTACTTATCGCGCTAAAAAACCAGGTTCAATCCACCATTTTCTACATTTGAAAATGCCTGTACCAAGTCAGGAATGTGACAGTTGTTGTCCATTCGTTTGATGTGTTTTGTCATATGATTTTGCCATGTGATTAGGGACTTTCCGATTGAATTTTCCTCGGAGTTCAGTATTTTTGTGATTTTACTTTATATCAACATCAAATACTAGTCCCTTGAATATAAAATAAACAATCCAAAAAAGTAGCATGGAGGTTTTTAACCAAATCCAATCAAAAATCCATACATGTATCATGATATTAGCTATTGAATATTCAACAGGACCTTTGTTAGAAAAACAGGCATTATAGGCACTTATATGTTCAGGGATGATTCTACTATATAGTTTAGGGCCACTTATCGGACCTAAATTCAGCAGGCGGCCCCAAAAAATTAATGTCCCAATTCAGGAAAAATGAAATAAAAATCGATATTTCCGTGGAATGTTTCCGTCACCGATTTAGGCAACTATAATTTTTCCTAATTTGTCGTCAAAGCGTTTTAAAATCTGGATAAGAATGCTGTTAACGATCGCATTTTATTAACAACGATTTT
The DNA here is from genome assembly GCF_021869535.1 of Mytilus californianus. NCBI lineage: Eukaryota > Metazoa > Mollusca > Bivalvia > Mytilida > Mytilidae > Mytilus > Mytilus californianus. The sequence continues at coordinate 87,001,525 of NW_026262701.1, forward strand.
AATTATGTCGATGGTATATAGTCATTTTGTACCATAACCATTTCGTACCACAGCCATTTCCTACCCAAAATTACCATTTCGTACCATGAATACAAACCAGTTCTTACCATAAGAAATCCTTTCGTACCATATGGAAAAAAAAAATTTACCATTTCGTACCATATGAAAATTAAACTTTGCCATATCATACTGGTACATGAAAAATATTCAGTTTTAAATGGGAATATTAGTATGGACCCTTTTACTGACTCTGTTCGTTTCAATAAATGTTTTATGTTTTATTTATATCTAGTGTTTTTATATATTGTCTAGTGACGAAAATAATTTTCTTATATAATGAAATGTATAAAATATTATATTTACTTGTATATATTTTAAAATTACGTAAAGCATACTGTATATAATAATTTTAACAGTCTCTCATAATTCTTTTTAGAATGGTACTTGTATATATAGATGTCTATTTCTTCAGCTTATGTTGTTTTATTGTCAGTTTTATATATGTATGTTAATGTTTATGTTATACATGTGGTGAGACTCTAATCAAATATTGAATCTGAATCTATGTCATTTATCCATCAAACAAAAACCACTGTTAAGATGATTGCATAAAAATAAACATCAGTAATTGTTTGTTAATGTTCCAATCAAGAAATTTCCTGTATGCACATTCTATCAAATGGTAGGCAATTAAACAAGAATACTTACCTGCAGTACTGAATAATGAATTCATATAAAACAAGAATGTGTCCATAGTACATGGAAGCCCCACTCACACTATCATTTTCTATGTTCAGTGGACCGTGAAATTGGGGTAAAAACTCTAATTTGCCATTAAAATTAGAAAGATCATATCATAGGGAACATGTGTACTAAGTTTCAAGTTGATTGGACTTCAACTTCATCAAAAACTACCTTGACCAAAAACTTTAACCTGAAGGGGGCACTATCATTATCTATGTTCAGTAGACTGTGAAATTGGGGTCAAAACTCTAATTTGGCATTAAAATTAGAAAGATCATATCATAGGGAACATGTGTACTAAGTTTCAATTTGATTGGACTTGAACTTCATCAAAAACTACCTTGACCAAAAACTTTAACCTGAAGCTGGACAGACGGACAGAGGAACGAACGGACGAACAGGGGTAAAACAATATGCCCCCCAACTTTTAGTTGCGGTGGCATAAAAATAATGGTGCTTTGAAACACCTAAGATTTATGTTTATGAAATATAGGATTAATTTCCTACAACTGTCAAATTCAAGGGAATATTTTTTTTCGACCCTTTTTCTTATGCAACCGGATGTGACATACTATGATTTGGTGGTATTACACCTAAACTTATTGTTATAAATACCTATATCATTAGTAAAATCTTATTTGTTGCTAATGTAGTGTCAGCTTTACCTGAATATCTCACACAAATAAATAGATATAAGAAGATGTGGTATGAGTGCCAATGAGACAACTCTCCATCCAAGTCACAATTCGTAAAAGTAAACCATTATAGGTCAAAGTACGGCCTTCAACACGGAGCCTTGGCTCACACCGAACAGCAAGCTATAAAGGGCCCCAAAAATGACTAGTGTAAAAATATTCAATCAGGAAAACAAACGATCTAATCTATATAAACAAGAGGCTCTAAAGAGCCTGTGTCGCTCACCTTGGTCTATGTGCATATTCAACAAAGGACACTCTCCAACATTGTAGATGAGAATACAATTTATAAAATAAATCTCTGTTTTGTTGATCTTGTATTGCTGATCATACAGTCTGTTTAGTGTCTCTCTGTCTTCTTTAGTTTTTGCTCAAAACACAAAAGAGGGTAAAAAAAAATCCAAATTTAAGGGCAATCAAAAAAGTGACAGTCTACTAAGGATATCGGCAAAATTTGACATTTTAGTAGAACTTCCCTTGTTGATCATTTTTGTGATTTAAAGTGTCTATTTATCTATTATAATTTTTTAACAACATAGGCAAAACGCAGAGAAAAAAGGTAAAAATCGCCATTAAAGGGCAATAACTCAAATAAGGATGCATCCAACGATTTCCTCCTTGTTTACTTATTTGTAGGTAGCAGACTAGCAGTTCCTGTTACTAGATATGTCAACATTGCATAACAGCCAAAAACATATATATGGTCATGCAGCAAAAATTGACTTAAAATGTTGTTGAAAAAGTTCTTTTTTTTTTGGCGCTTAATGAAAAACGCAAATTTTTAATGGCTACTCCATGCATAAACTAAATATATTTTATCATACAAGTTTAATTCAGGACCCTTTGGACCTAAAAGTGGACTAATTATCTAAGAAACAAACTTAACCAGGAAAACTTAAGATTGACCAATGAACCATGAATATGAGGTCATGCTCAGATGATAATTGCCAGACAGGCATATACACCTTACAATGATTCCATACACCAAATATAGTTGACCTATTGCTTATAGTATTAAAAAAACAGACCAAAAAACAACAAGAGGCTGTCAGAGTGACAGCAAACCGGATTTCTCTGCAGAGGTCATACCCTGAACAGTTGAGCAAGTATGGACACAACATTTAAGCTTAAAACAGCTGTGAATTTGGATTGTGATTGAATATTTAAAATAGATTATTATCTAATTAATAATGAAAATGATATTTGCAAATCTGAACCCCCAAACAGGATCAAGTAAAAATTAAACATTAACGCACCCAACAAAAATATAAAATACCACATAACGACTGTGACATCTACCTTCTTAACACACATGACTTAAACAAAATTGTTATAAAGAAATTTTTGACAACTAATGACTAAAATCAATTGAACAGAGACAATCATTGATAGACTAAAATCCATACACCATTTCTGTTCAAAGGGAAATAACTCCAACGTATTTCCATGAACCAGTGATGACTAAACAACAAAAAGTGTTCTCTAAAATAAGATATGATTTAACCACTAAAACATTATTAGAATCAGCATATCAAAGAACCCCAAGAATTCCATTTTTGATGAAATTAAACAAAAGTTTAATTTAGGACCCTTTGGACCTCAATGTGGTATCATCTAAATAATAATGAAAATAAATAAAGGTATAGATTCAGCATTTCAAAGAACCCTATATAAATTCAATTTATGTTGAAATCAAACGCAGTTTAATTTTGGACCCCGATTTGGACCAACTTGAAAACTGGGCCCAAAATCAGAAATCTAAATATATGTTTATTAAAAGACAATATAAGCTTAGTTTTTAAAGGAGTTCACTTCATCAAAAATATATATATATATAGCATTCAGAAAATTAGTTTATACAGAATAACAAACAAACCTACCACAAAATTCTTCAAACAATTTACCAAAGAAAAGAAAAAAAAAATCCAAAATGTCATTTATCATTAATACAATGTCTTTTAAAAATCTATAAATCTTATCTGTAATTATCTTCAAAATGTCTAATAATGAACAGTAAATTTCTAACTATATTTATACAGTCCTACAGAGCTTATAATCATCAACATTTAGGAAACAGAAAATTTTCAAATAAATCTGTCACTCCAATTATAATTCTGTGCTTGATATTTACCATATGCTTTGTAATCTGGTGAAAACTTGACATCATTGACCTTTGACCTAGGAAGTTGTACATACATTATGACACACCCGTTGGTTAATATACATGTCAAGTATAACTTTGAAATCATAACTGTTCTCAAGATATAGAGCGGACACGATCTTTACCATAGGACATAGGTTGTCAACTGAAACCAAAGTTTTTGACCTTGACCTTTGACCTAAGAAGTTGTACAAACATTATGACACACCCTCTGGTGTTGGTTAATATACGTGTCAAGTATAAAGTATGAAATTATAACGGTTCTCTAGATATAGAGCTGACACAATTTGTTACGGACGGACAGACGGATGGACTGATCACTATAGGGCGACCCCCCATTCGGCGGAGCCCTAATTATTTAAAAACACTTAGTGTAATCAAACTTTATATATATATGATTAATTTCTGTTCAAAGGGAAATAACTCAATCACATAATTAGTACCACTTTTGGCTACTGAAAAGGGCTACAACTCAACAACGAAAAAAGCTATAATCATGAAACTTGAACTTGACCTTCATTTAGTCACAGGAAACAACATATCTAAATTTGAAAAAATTTCGTCAAAGTAATTTCATGTTAATGAGCGGACACTGTTTGGCAGCCGCCCGCCCGTTGTACATCCCCAAATCAATAACCAATTTTTCTTTAGAAAATCTGGTTAAAAATCTATAAAAGTTATCTGTAATTATCTTCAAAATATCTAATAATGAACAGTAAATTTCAACTATATTTATTTTGTCCTACAGAGCTTATCATCAACAACACTTAGGAAACACAAAATTTTCAAATAAATCAGTCACTCAAATTATAATTGTGTTATTGATAATTAACACATGAATAAATGTATTAAATACATTGTACAAATCCATATGTACAAATATGTATATTTAGTTAATTTAAAAAATCTATTATACAAATTGTGTGTAGTTTTATAGGAAGAAAAATTTAATTTTCAATTTTTTTTTTTGTTATGTGTAGGGGAATTTTATTATAATCTTTCCTTCATTCTTTTCTATATTTAATTTCTATGATTAGGTAATAAAGATGTCAATAAACAGCTGCGCCATGAGCACATGATACGCCCGTCGCTTTTTCAATAGATATAAACCAGTCACCAAAGTTTCATGAAACTGCTCAACGCATTTTTGAGTAATTGTCCGAAAACTGGAAAATCCCCCTTTTTTAATGAATAAAACCCCATAACTCGGAAACGTAAAATCTAAAATTTATTGAATTCGAAATAAAAAAAATGTTTTGCGGTCGTATAAAAATCTAAATACATGGTAAGATTCAGCATACCAAAGAACACCAATCATTCAATTTTTGAAGAAATCAAACAAAGTTTAACTTGGACCCTTCGAACCTTAATATTGATCAATTAAATCAAAGCGTGATAGTACTGGAAAAAGCATTTGCTGTATATCTTACAGAAAAAAGTCAAAATCTATATCGTTTCTTTTCAACTGTTTCCATACGAAATACGGGGCATTGTAAACCAGTCTGGTAATGCTATATCTTAAGACCATAAATTACCACGTGGAAATAAACACGACTTGTTGCAGATTCGCAAACACAGTAAGGTTTACCAATATGATACTCAGATTAAATTAACAAAAGTATTTTCATATTTAAACAAGTAAGAGAGCCCCTCTTTATTCTTTTATAACAGCAATATTTAATTCATAAATAACAAAATTAACCGTGTTAGTATGTTTTGGTAATAAGACGGATCGAGATTAGCCGATAGAGGGCGCTAAACTTCTTGTATCACTGCGTTCGAAAATAAAGTCTGCTACGTAACCTTTAGCGGATCAAAATTTTAAGTAAAAGGGTTAACTGTTAAACTTCCATTTTAATATTGCATTTGAGGAATACTTAATCATATTATCTTAATTTTCAATACAAAAGTCAAGCAAACACATACTTTTACACGATTTTGAAAGAACTGTAAAATAAACAAGCATTCTGTGAGTATTGCATGGCAATACATAGTCCCCTACCGGTTAAAAATTTATTGTAATGGAACGAAATTATAACTTGATCTATAACTTGTCATGGTGTAAACTACATAAAAATATCAAGTCAAAATCTTCAAGCATGACGAAAAAAACTGTTGAAAACTGATTATTTAAGTGAATATTCTATGTCCAAAGAACATAACTCTGCACAAAATCATCAGACCGGAACAAAATTCCAACTTGATCTGCAACTTGTCATGATAAAACTATATACTTATTATCAAATCAATATCTTCAAGAATAACAATCAAACCTACCACTAAATTCTTCAAACAATTTACCAAAGAAAAGGAAAAAAATAAAAAAAATGTCATTTTGCCTTTTAAAAAATGAGTTATTTCCCTTTGAACAGAAAACTACTAATTAATAAGTATTTCATCAAAAATTTAATTCTAGGGAAAGGGCTTTTACTGAACAAAGAGAAAAGCTAAAATCGTGAAAAATTGAACTTGACCTGTAACTTGTCATGATAAAACAATAAACCAAATATCAAATCAATATCTTCAAGCACGAAGAAAAAAAGTCTGGAAAACTGATTTGCCGGACTGACAGATGGACAGACAGACAGACAGACAGAGTGCAAACCTAAAGTCCTCTTCGACTTCGTCGGTAGGGGACTAAAAATGTGTGCACTCTATTTCACGTAAACAAAATGGCATTTACACGATGACCATAAAAGCAAATGCTTTTAGAAACAGACCCAAAATCCAAATAATAAATACTCAATTAGATTCAGTGTATTAAAGTACCCCAAGAATTCAGCACTCTGATATTAAACCCCATTGAAATTGCTGAAGAAATAAGCAATTAATACAAAGTTTTACAAAAGAATTATTTTTGGCCCTTTTAACTAAACCGTTACAGTCATAACCCCTAAAATCAATCCCAAACTCTATATTTTGGTATACCATCTTGTGGCACAAATAAATAGCAATATATAGACTTCTACTCAAGCCCCTTTTGGGCCCTAATTATTTAACGGTTTAGACCATAACCCCAAAAATCAATCACAACTTTCCTTTTGAAGTATGGAATCTTGTAAAATTTCATAGAGATACATACTCTTATACACCAATTATTGTCCTGAAACATGAAAAATGCTTGTTTTTTTACCCCTTTAAGGCCCCCTAATTACTAAACTACAACAAAAACCCCATAAATTGAATTCAAACCAATTCCTATTGTGGTATGGAACAGGGCTTCCAAAATTTCCTGACGACAGCCGGACATTTTTCAAAGAAATATTTTTGACGGTCAATGATCAGCTGGATACTTAAATGTAACTGAGAGGATGCATAAATTGATATATGTGTCTAAATAATTAGTAGTGTTATATGCAATAAAATTATTTATAACTGCTTGGTTTTCTTCATTCTAAAAATAAATAAAATATTATCCTCGGTATTGTGTCATTTTTCTGTGTATCGTAATACAGTAACCATCATTGCATCAATCAGCTTCAGGACCTGACTGTTCTCATGTTTTTGTTTCTGTTTATATAATCTATCTTCTCTCTGTGAGTACTTAACACTTTGTAAATTAAGGCCATCTTATTTGAAACTGTTGATGTTGGCTTTAATTGCAGTACAACTTGATCACCAATACACGTGATACTTTTCTTTTTGTGTATTGATTACCTGACCACGTGACTTTTACAACTGATGCGGTATTTATAGATAACATTGAGGAGGCCCAATGAAGGATATTGTTTTAAACCGTGTAAAATCTACTGAACAGTGATAACATTTTTCTTTGTACAATTTCCCAACCTGATTTAGAAAATAAGGAATAAATAAAAACATACTCAGTTGATAAATAATTTAATGAATAACATTACTTTCAATAGGCAATTATATGTGCAGTAATTGACACGGCGGTACCAGAAGACAAGTTCAAAAGTTTTGTAAAACTAATTTTCAGTTCACCAGCTTTGAGGTATGATAAGTACAAAATTAAATGTTTTTGCGCAGCCAGATCAGTTGACTCGTCGATCATAATTCCCACGGCGGGACTTAACTTTACGTCGGACATCACCTCTTTCTCTATAACAGGAACCTTGTGCTTAAATTTAATAGAGATCTATACAGTTATACCAGGGACTAAACTTAACTCTTTTTCTCCAGGGGCCAGTTGAAATTTTAGGGGCCAAACCAATTTTTATTCTAATAAAATAAAGCTTAAATGTACTTTTCATATACAAATGTACTAATAAAGCCTTTTTTGTAATCCTATATGTAGCTTTTGAGCCTGGAAAAGATTATGTGTGATAACTTTATAATATTTGATTATTGCCACCAGAAATATATCATAAGATTTGACAGTACTGATTTTAGTACATTACCAACCAAAATTGTCTCCCTGCAATTTGAACTTCTTGTTGACATTTTGCCAATATGGCTGTTTCTATGTATCATTAAATGCTATTTCAAATCCATGCCATCCTCTAATAGTGTTTATCAAAAACATTATTCAGTTACTTTTTATTGAAGATTGGATAGCAATATAGATATTTTGAAATTTATCCTGTAATTGGCCTTCTATTGTACAAATAACAGGTGTACAAATAAATTTTTGCTTTATTTGTATAGTATGCAAATTATGCATTAGGCCCCGCCTACTTGTTACCGGAACTATTTTTTTCATCATCTTAACCTTGCGTGACCCTGCTTGACAACTATGTAAACAAAACGCCGCTATCGTTGACTGGTACGGAACATTTTTTTTTATTGCAAAACGTTCTGACTCAGGAACCAGCATAATAATGTCGTAAACAATGAATAAAAATAAACAAACAAACATTTTTTTTAATTGTATTATTCTTATCCCATGAAAAAAAAATGTGGTTGAACAGATGCATTTTGTAAAAAAGGGGGGTCTCCTTTAATTGCTTGCTGCAAAAATATTTCGTCTGCAATTAAATTCGTCTGCTAAAACCAAACATGTCATCTGATTCTGAAGAAAATAATATGGAAATGCCTCAGTTTAGATTAATTTGGTCACCTTATGCTGAATTAACTGAAGATGATTTGATGGACAGAGACCTGCAGGACACCCTCACACAGTTAGATAGGCCAAATGAACAAGATTTGACAGAAAATCCTAACCCCACAAATCAAGTTCAGGAGGAAAGTCATTCTGAAAATTTAGAAAATGCATCTGTAAATCCACATTTTGACGCCCAATATATGGACATGACAGAACATGATATTGAACAATTTATTGAAGGCCAACAAAATAAAAACACTTTAACAAAAACAGTACGAGATATTGCCCTACTGAACAAATTTCTGAAAGCCAAAAATGAAAACAGAGAATTACAGACTATTCCACCAGTGGAATTGGACCCTTTGCTGGCCAACTACTTATTAACTCTTCGTAAAAAAGATGGAGGGGAATATGAGCCATCCACCTTGAGATCAATAGTCAGTAGTATTGACAGGAAACTAAAAAGACACAAATATGGCCATTCAATTGCTGGATCAACCACACACCAAGATGAGGCTTTTAGACTAACCAGGGAATCCTGGAAAGCAAAGCAGAAGGTACTTAAACAGAAAGGCAAAGGAAATAAGCCCCTACGATCACAGCCAATTACGGACGATGAAATTAACATTCTTTATGAAAGAAATGTCTTGGGTGACAGCTGTCCTGATGCCCTTCTACGGACTATCTGGCTGAACAACTGTGTTCATTTTGGACTTCGTGGTGTACAAGAACACTATACACTAAGGTTTGTGACATATGTCAAGCAATTTTTCATAAATGTATAATGCACATAATAAACAATCAATATATTTAATATTTGATTTAATACATGTACTTGATAAAAAAAAATATTAACAGCAACAACAATTTGCAAATAAACCTTCATCTGATTATTTTGCAGTCATTTAAAAAAATCTTTAACATATATGTATTGTACACTCGACTCCCTCCTGTATGTATTATTCCACTATTTATCATCCGATCATAATTATTCATTATCATCCTACCTTTATTTAACATTCACATGTGTATCATGTGTATAAATGTTAGCTTCCAAATGGCATATAAATTTGCCGTATGAATTTGTATAGTATTGTCCATATATCAGGTAACATGTAGATCTTTTTCTGATTCGCTGTCCTTTGAATATATGAAACGAAAACATACAATCCATCCATCATTCAGGAAATAGATTAATCACACAAGCACATATTCATTATAGTGGAACATTGATATTCTTCTCTTCTACACTAAAATTCCTAATCCTGCTTGTTGAGCATAATATGGCTCGCTTTCTATATATTTAGTACACTATAAAATGTATAATCCAAGTGATATTATTTGCACTGCCATCGTCTCACCAAATCTGAAAAAAATGAATGCTTGTAAATAAATTTGAACATGAAAAACATAATATATTATTTATTCTCCATACACATTGTAACACGAGGCAAACAAGTGACACTGCTATATATCTGACTTTAAAATTGCTAAAACAGAAGATATTTATCATGTTTATATGTAATATAAGTACAGTTAGTTGTCCAACCATGAATCATTTATTTTGTATGAGCTATATAGAAATATTGTGAATGAAATGTATAGGTTGCTAATAATTTATACTGTTTAATTGCGATTTCAAATAAATTACATATTTTCAACAGCAAAAAAATATTATAGGTCGAAGGAAGGCCTTCGACACGGAGCCTTGGCTCACGTACACCAAACAGCAAGCTATAAAGGGCCCAACAAATTACAATTACTAGTGTAAAACAATTCAAACAGTAACAGATACACAGTCAACCCCTAAAAATTTTAACAAATTAATATAATTAGAATTAGCGTTATAATTTTTCAGATGGGGTGATGTAACCTTGAATACATCCACACATGGTTCCCAATATTTGGAGTTAAACGAAAGACAGACAAAAACAAGGACTGGAGAAAACATATCAGATGTACGGGAGATTTCGCCTAAAATATATCAAAGCCAAGGAGACCGTAACCCACTTGATTTCTATACTTTGTATGCCGCAAAGAGACCAATTGGGTTTAGTACATCAGAATCTCCCTTTTATTTGGCCACACGCACCATTCCACTTGAAGACAAGAGGTCCGACATCTGGTTTTTAAGACAAAAGCTTGGGGAAAGAAAACTAGGATCAATGGTGAAAACTATGAAAGAAAGGGGGGATCTAGACAAAAACAAACGGCTCACAAATCATAGTGCTAGAAAGTATCTCGTGCAAAAGCTAAGGGAAAATAATATCCAGGGAACAGATATAATGCAAATTTCAGGACACAAGAATGTTGCCTCTGTTAACAATTACAGCACTATTTCTGAAAAGCAGCAAAAGAATATCTCAAATATTCTCAGTAATACAACAACAGATGAAAACATGGTGGTTGTGCCATACACACCACAAACTGAACAATCAAACTTACCTAGAAGGACATCAACAGTTACTGGACCCGTGGCAACGTCAACTATCTCCGCTCCCGCTGTCTGTCAGTCTGATCATGATAATTTGTCGACTTCTTTCTGCTCTCAGACAAACATGTCCAACCAAATTCAATCTATGTTTTACGGTGCAACGCTCCATGTTGGCACACTTAATGTGTACACACATCCACACAGTGAAAAGCCCGCTCAATAGTTGAACTGATCGATTTCGATCAAAACAAATGTGTTACTGTTTCAATTGTTACAAGTACGTTTATTTGACATCAAAACCTACATTTATCGACTCATATTGAATAAAAATACTTGTTCTTCATCAATTGTATTCATTTCACCACTGTATGAAAACTATTTGCAACGTGGCACGTCATTATTGCACAGGTAAACACTAGAAGGAAATATCTCTACGCAAAAAGGCCCCAATTGGGGGAACAACTATTTACAATTTTAAAAATAGTTGAATTGCTTAAAAATCCCAAAATAAACAAAATTACAGGATAAAAACAATATTAATATAGTGTAGAAAAATATAGAAAATATTTGTACTCGGCGCAAAACAAGGGAAAAATAGCTCGGCAAAGCCTCGCATTTTCCCTTGTTTCTCAGCCTCATACAAATATTTTCTATATTTTTCTACACTATACTAATATTGTATATTTATTTGCGAGATTTTGCGTTTCGTTTTTTCATGGAAGATTTTGTAAATAGCAATGCTTGGACAAGTTATCGTCAAATACAGGTTTGTAATCACTCCCTGGACAACTAGAATGCATCTTCGAAGCAATGCAGATTCAACAGTTTAGACGAAAACACTAAACAATAATGAAATAATCGTAGAAGCTTTAAAATAGAGATAAGAACACGTGTTTAGAGAAGGGTATATGTCAAATCATGACTTCGCATAAAAAAACTTAGCTGTCCGACCGGGTTTTGGTTATTAAAATGAACTTACTGGTTTCCGGATATTTTCTCTCTTTAACAGGTTGGGCACAAGTCAGAAAAAGTGGGGTATTCCCTGTTTTCAACACCATAACATGATATGAACACAAATAAATTAATTTGTGGTCGTATAAAAATGTATTTTTTTTAACTCAGATTTCTACATAATGCATTTAACATCATTTTTGTCATCTATCGATTAACTTCTAAAAATGCAAATACATCTATGAATCAATATTCTCAAAACTTTGCCAGTCCATTATTATCTTTAACTGTATTTTCTCTACATACCATATGAAAGACTAAAAAACATAGGATATTTAATTTACAAGAGGCAGGATCTACTTCACCTAGTTTAATCTGGCATGTCAACCTTTTAATCCAGGTCACATATATAGCCACCTATCGAACAGGGTTGGCAAAGTATTATTCGGGCAGGAAAACCTTGGTCGGGTTTTTCCCGGCTGGGCAATATGAGTTTTTAATCTTATTTTTACACAAAATAGTAAAATTTGTTGTAGTTTAATTATATATTAGTTTACCTGTTACCTGAACAGGTAAATTTCAACTGTCTGACAACTAATTACCCTTGATTGTAATGAGAGGGTATTAAAGTAGGGTTTGTTTTGATAGTATTTTTTCACCCTGTCACTTTTATGACCGGAAATGTGGCTGTTTAAGGCAAACGGTCGGGTCGATAAGATCGCAAAAACTTCAATTTTTTCTGAATTACGTTAAAATGGCAAACCCTCGTTAAATGTCCGTTTCAGGTTTGGCACAACAAGTCATATTTGTAATTTATCTGTCATGTCCGGAAAATACAACCATTTATGAAGCCCTTGTTTAATAGTATTATAGCTAAATTTATACAGATAACCATTGAGAGTCATTTCTAGAAGATTGAAAATTCAATTTCTTCCCTTTCTCCACTAATTCTATGTAGGTAGAATACAAGATTTGCACATTTTAGGATACTTGTTTATTTCCAAGCTTTGTTTCAATAATCCAAACTTTGAAAAAATGCATTTTATTGCAGTGTTTAAGTGATTTGTAAATTTAATTGTTATACAATCATATTGCTGAATAAACACCCTAAGGGGACATGTCATGAACACTTATAGAAATGAAAAGGCTTATTATTGTTATATAAACAAATCTGTGTTCTAATCTAAATAATAACTTATTAATTAGTGATGTACTTATAAATATGCTTAAACTTAGTAAACATTTTTAGCAGTGAACAGAAATTGTTTAAAAGTAACTTTCCATTCATATAATTTTTAATTCTTAATATTAGTTATATATTTGAAAGAAAAAAAAACAAATTCAATTCTTAGGTTTTATATGTTAACAGTTTGACCAATCTAGACAGAATGGTGATTTAATAGATTCTTAGAATTATTGAGAAAAGCTTTTCCTACTTGTCTTATGTGTCTTCTTGTACACTTGTCTCAAAGTTGCTAGAGCAATACTTTCTCAGAAATCACACACTTGTATTATAAGAGTCTCAAACAAGTAAACTTATTTATAAATCAACATACTTTGTCTTATTTTTATAAATATCTTTAAGGTATTGCATTTGCGATTGATCACTGAATCCTCTTTATAATTCAGGCCAGTATATCATATTACCTAGTATTGCCAAGTATTACCTGGTAAAACCCAATAAAACCCGGGTTTTCTCAGTATTTCCCACTGGGCTGGGTAATACTCATGAAACCCAGGTTTTTGCCAACCCTGCTATCAAAAGCATTAAAGCAATTGCCTTAAAAATATTTTTTTTAATTTCACAGATAAGATAGACCTTGACCTGCTAATAATTTTTACCTGTGTTGAATTTTTTTTTACCTGTGTTGAAATATTATGTAACTGCCCTAATTTTTTTTTGTATATTAGCCAAAATCTAGCTATATGTTTTGTCCTTGGATCAAATCCCTTAGTACAATTTCTAAACTAAGTTCATTTTATTTGGGTAAAGATTTGTAAACTTTCACCCAGTAGTTTCAGAGATTTAAAAAAAAAGTTTATGATGACGGAGGCTAAGTAATGGCAATAGCTCACAAAGCCCTTTAAGCATGGTGACCTAAAATAAGGGGGAAAGTATAAGAAGAGACTTACCAAAATGAAGATTAAACTGTTCAGAAAATCAACCTTATCTCATTACCTATGATATTTACCAAAGGTTGATTTACAATTTTTTAAAGACTCACCTCCAACATGTCCAAATTTCAAGGTCCAATGAAAGTAGGAGAAGAAAATAAAGATTCCAAATCCGCAAAACATAATGTATGCAACTTGATCATCTGAAAAAAAGAAGAATAAAATAAATGTTATTGCTATAAAACATATACATATAAATACCAGTATATAAACGTATACACAGAAAAGGTACAGCAGTACAATTATCATAAAAGTAATGATGTTTTAGACTGTTCTATTAGGCCTAATATGCTACTAAACATATTTTAAAATTTTCACTTTCCAAACTTTAGGTCTTTATACCCAGCTTGATAATGGTTATCCCTGAGAAAAAGTTTGTTTGCATGGAAAATGGAAACACTTTTTTTTACTACCACTGTGTGGTTACCACAGCTAGTGAATTATCATATGCTGAGGGTACAATCCAACCAAAAGTCATGGTACTTTTTACTTGTTTGGAACTAAATTGCTCTTTCGTGTACCCTACTGAGGTCCATGCATCTGAACAGTGAGATTGGACACAACTACAGCATCCACTGAACATATTTTCTCAAGCTGAGGATTATTGAATTATGTGTAGAAAAAAATGAAATAATTTTACATACAATTGAAAATGAATTCTTGAGATTTAAAAAAATGTGTATTCACTGCATGATAACAGGCCTAAAAGCACTAGTTTATAAAGATAGCAGAAAAAGTAAACGCTATAATCATACATATTCACATTTGTTTCTGAATATTAAAATGAAAGAAATTCAGTTAAATGTGTATGTAAGTTCTTGGTCCGTGTTTAATAGAAGGTAGTGAACATTCTAAAAAGGCTATCATTATCCCTATTGGTATTATTTAACACAATGCATTTTGTCTGCCTGTTAATTGCACTAAATCTGAAGTTGCAACTCTCTCAGAAAAATTTTACAAATGACAATTACTGCTGTTCTAATTAAGACATTTCTATGCTTCAAACCTTTTACATGTTTTGCTTTTGAAACTCCTGGTCAAGTGTGAGCCAGATAAAAATTAATTGAAATCAATATAAAATGTTTTTAAACAAGAGGCTCCTAAGAACCTGAATTCCTCACCTGGTAAAAAATATGCCACTTTGATATTTTCTTTTTTCCTTTATTGCAATCAGTTATGTTTGCTTATGTTAAGATTTTATTTATTTATTATTTATTTACCAAGTCAGGAATATGACAATTGTTTTCCATTCTTTCCTTTTATTGATATAGTCTAACGTTTGATTTTGTCTGTTTTTATGAACTTCCCTCTTTTTGAATTTACCTTGGAATTTGGTATTTTTTTTAATACTTTTTAGTGGCTATTTTGTAAGTCTTGTATTGATAATCATTTTTATTGTTTACTGTTCACTTCTATTAACATTTTGAGATAAATAAAAAATATAATTTTGTGGGAATAAATCCAATAAAGTGTGACAATTTGGTCATGTTGACTTACTTATTTTGCTCTCTAAATTCTATAGTTTTTGACAAAAATAGATTCATATCATCACTCAGGGCAATTTCAACCATAATAACTGATCTTATTGCACTGAACATTTTGATTTTAATTGATTTTTTCTATGTATTATATGTGTAAAAAAATGTCTTTCAAGGGTATAAACTCCTATAAGGGGACAATTGATGATTGGACCATGTTTACTTATTTGTAGATCAAATTTGTTGAACATTTTTACTGTGGAGATATTCTCAATTTAAACTTTAGTTTTTATAAAACCTAGAGGCTTTAAAGAGTCTGTGTCACTCACCTTAGGTAAATGTGCAACTTCAACAATGAACACACTCAACATTGTGGACTAGAAATCATGACAAAAATCTCTTTTTTGTTAATCTTGTATTGCTAATCATTAGCTCTGTTTACAGTTTCTCTCTATTTTCTTCAGTTTTTACCCAAAACACGAAAAAGGGTAAAAAAAAAATCACCTGACTTCAGGGCAATCACTACTGTAAAAGAGTCTATTAATGATTTCAGCAAAATTTTACTTATTAGTAGATCTTGTCTTGCTGATCATTTTTGCTTCTGAAAGTCTCCATCTATCTTTCATATTTTCAAGATAATAAGCAAAATGGCTAAAAATTGATAAAAATTGTCTAAAAAGAGCAAGAACTCTAATAAAGAGTCCACTGAAGATTTTGGCCTTGTTGACTTACTTGAATATCTAAATTTGCTAAAGGTGCAATCAAGTTTTTTTCCAGGATGTCATATTTTGAGGCACCATGCATAAGTGACCCTCAGTGGTGGTAAATGTTAATAAAGATACTTGTATAAAACTAGTTATCACTGGAATCAGAATTTTCTCTAGTTTATAATGAAATAAAAATAAAGTGTAGTTTTAACATAATAAATAAAATGCTTCGCCGAGCGCAGCCTGATGCGACCGCAGAGGTCGCACCCTGAACAGTTGGGGCAAGTTTGGACACAATATTCAAGCTTGATACTGTCTGAATTTGGATTGTGATCAAATTTTTGACATAATATAGGTTTCTGACACAAAATAAATGTGGTCAAAGATCTTAAAAAATTTGAAATGGGACATTTAATTTACCTAGTATGGTCTGATATCCAAAATCTAACAACATGGTTGGATTCAGCATATAAAATAACACCAAAAATTTAATTTTAGTTGCAATCAAACAAAGTTTAATTTTGGACCCTTCAAACCTTAATATGGACTTATTTGAAAACAGGGCCCAAAATAAAAAATCTAAATGCACATCAAGATTCAGCATATCATAGTGCCGCAATAATTCAGTTTTTGATGAAATCAAACAAAGTTTAATTTTGGACCCTTTGGACCTCAATGTACACCAATTTAAAAATGGGGCCCAATATCCAAAATAGTAATACAAGATTAGAACCCCCAAAAATTAAAGACTTTAAATTAATCCCATTGAAATTGGTTAAAAGATTTGTATTTATTTTCAATTGAAGATTTCTTGCTATTGCACAGCAATACTGTGCTATTGCGCAATACTGTGCTGTTGCACAATATTTAGTTAATCTGTTACATATAATAATTTACACACCCTGTTTGGTGTGTATCTCCTGCCATATCAGTATTTGTTGCTTTTATATATAAATCAGAAATAAACAATGTAAAAATGGAAAATTTTTGGGAAAAAAAAAATTCCCGTCCCTAGATCTTCCATCAATTTCTTCATTTTTCCATCAACACTTGATGGACAATTGATGGAAAGTTGATGGTACTTGATGGAATTCCATCCCAAGACAAAAAATTCCATCAAAGGATGATGGAAATTTGGAATGTTATTTCCATCAGCCTTTTTTTGAAGGAAAATTTGATGGCATTTTTACCCCCTGATGGTAAATAGGATGGAAATGTAGAAAGTTTGATGGAAATTGGACTAAGAAAATTTCTTTGATGGAAAGTGGGATGGAATTCGGACTGTCATTTTGCTTGATGGAAAAAAACTTAGAAAATACCACATAACAACTGTGATATCTACCTTCATAACACACATGACTTAAAAATAATTGTTATAAAGAAATTTTGATTTTATCATTACTGGTTCATGGAGTAAGTTTGAGTTATTTCCCTTTGGATTAAAATATGGTTTAACATAATACTTTAACATTAGATAATTATAATTAATAATTCTCTAAAATTAGATATGATGTAACACAATGTATATCTATTTTCAAAGTATAATCAAATATAATTTAAAAATAGTTCCAAATATTTTTTCTTTCATTTGTCACAAACAAATACAGATCTGCAACTTAATGCAATATCAACAACTTTAAATGTATGAAATATATCCTATAATAAAAATAGATTATTATCTAATTAAAGGAGTTCACTTCATAAAAAAACCAATGATGACTAAGTTCTCTAAAATTAGATATGATTTAATACTCAAACATTGCTGGAATCAGCATACCAAAGAACACAAGAATTCAATTTTTGATGAAATTAAACAAAAGTTTAATTTAGGACCCTTTGGACCAGTAAATGTGGTATTATGTATTATCTAATTAATAATGAAATTAAATACAGGTTTAGATTCAGCATTTCAAAGAACCCTATATATATTCAATTTATATTGAAATCAAACACAGTTTAATTTTGTAAAATCGGAAATCTAAATATATGTTTATTAATAGACAATATAAGCTTAGTTTTTAAAGGAGTTCACTTCATCAAAAATAAACTGTTAACACAGAGATATGTCTCGCCTATTTGTTATTTTGATAATGCAAATGTTGAAATTAAAATAGCAATACTTTAACATGTAAGTTATGCAAATATTCAAAGTCAATGAACCATGACTGAAGGTACAGGGCTAAACAATCTCCATGGAAATGAGATGTGCCAATGCTAATACAACTGCAAACCAAATACCATTGACTTTTCATAAGTCGTTCCCTTTAAACAAACCTAAACACAAACATTAACTTGTAAACTATGTAAAAGTTTCAAAGTCAATGAACCATAATTAGGGGGTGGGGTTATATAATCTCCATGGAAATGAAACTTGCAAATGCCAATACATTTGCATACCGAATATCATTGACTTAACATTAGTGGTTCATCTTGAACTGACCTAATCACAAACCAATACATGTAAACTAAGCAAAAGTTTCAAAGTCAATAGGCCATGACTGAGGGGAAAGGACCAAATATTCTCCATGGAAATGAGATGTGCTAATGCTTAGACAACTGCATTGACCTACCACTAACAGTTACCCTTAAACTGACCTAATCACAAACTAATACATGAAAACTAAGCAAAAGTTTCAAAGTCAATAGACCATGAATGAGGGGGAAGGGCCAAATATTCTCCATTTAAATGAGATATGCCAATGCTTATACAACTGCATACCAAATATCATTGACCTACCACTAGTGGTTCCCCATAAACTGACCTAATCACAAACTAATACATGTAAACTAAGCAAAGTTTCAAAGTCAATAGACCTTGACTGAGGGGGCAGGGCTAAATAATCTCCATGGTAATGAGATGTGCCAATGTTAATACAACTGTATACCAAATATCATTGACCTACCACTAGTGGTTCCCCATAAACTGACCTAATCACAAACTAATACATGTAAACTAAGCAAAGTTTCAAAGTCAATAGACCTTGACTGAGGGGGCAGGGCTAAATAATCTCCATGGTAATGAGATGTGCCAATGTTAATACAACTGTATACCAAATATCATTGACCTACCACTAGTGGTTCCCCATAAACTGACCTAATCACAAACTAATACATGTAAACTAAGCAAAGTTTCAAAGTCAATAGACCTTGACTGAGGGGGCGGGGCCAAATAATCTCCATGGTAATGAGATGTGCCAATGCTAATACAACTGCATACCAAATATCATTGACCTACCACTAGTGGTTCACCATGAACTAGACCTAATCACAAACTAATACATTGTTGACGCCATCGCCATCGCCGCTGCCGCCGGAAACAGCATACCTATGTCTCGCTTTTTGACTCCGTCAAGGCGAGACAAAAATTATATATAGCATTCAGAAAATTAGTTTTTACAGAATAACAAACAAACTTACAACAGAATTCTTCAAACAATTTACCAAAGAGAAGAGAAAAGGATTCAAAATTTTATTTATCATTAATACAATGTCTTTTAAAAATCTATAAAACTTATCTGTAATTATCTTCAACATGTCTAAAAATGAACAGTAAATTTCTTACTATATTTATACAGTCCTATATCATTGTAAATAGCTTATAATCATCAGCACTTAGGAAACAGAAAATTTTCAAATAAATCTGTCACTCCAATTATAATTGTGAGATAAGACATTTACCATATGCTTTGTCATAATCTGATAACAGATAAGAGAAAATTATTTATAAACACTTAGTGTAATCAAACTTTATATGTATAATTAACCATTTCTGTACAAAGAGAAATAACTCAATCACATTATAAATACGACTTTTGGATATTAGAAAGGGCGATAACTCAACAAGGAGAAAAGCTTAAATCATGAAAATTGAACTTGACCTTCATTTAGTCACAGGAAACAACATTTCTAAATTTGAAAAAATTTCATCAAAGCGTTTTCATGTTATTGAGCGGACACTGTTTGGCAGCCGCCCGCCTGCCGTACATCCCCAAATCAATAACCCATATTTCCTTCGAAAATCCAGTTAAAAATGGGCAAGACCCATTATGTTAAAGTTCAATGATAAACAAATACTAAACAAAAGCAAGAACAACCTCTATACTTCATGCACCTGCAGTGTCTTGGGAAATGCATTGTGATGATATAGTATTGACAGGAGGTTAAATGTATTCTACGGTTATGTATCAGTTGCTGATCCAGAATTTTGATGGTGGTGGTGTCAATTAAGTCAACATTAGGAGTAGGACTTGTAAAACTTCTATGCAAAAACAGTTTATGTAGCTCAAAAGCTCAAAAAGGGGGAGAGCTCCACCCCCAACCCCCTTAAATCTACATCTGAATATTCAATTTCTAGAAGGATTTGACTACGTTTAGATATTGACCCTGCAAGTGAAACAAATACAGGAGAAATTTGCCCTATTTTTTTAAAAAGTGTTATTTTCATTTTACAATTCCAGAATTTACAATAGATGTAACTTTAAATTTTTATAATGTTTAGTTATTCTTTTATATGCTAGATTCTTTTACTTTTATTTTGCAGCATTTGCCATCAATAAATTCAACTTTAAGGACAGCGAGTTCAATGGGACACTAACTAAAAGATACACACATGTAACAGGCCAACCTATAGATGACAGAGAAAAAATATTGTTTTATTAAATTACAGAAAATGCCATATACGGAAAGATTTTCTAAAGATATTTTCCTTACTCATCCATCAAGTTCCATCCGATGGTCAATTCTCCATCAAGTTTCCATGCATTTTTCCATTAGATGGAAAATATTCCATCAGTTTTCCATCAGATGGCATAAATACCATCAGTTTTCCATCAGATGTCAAAAATACCATCAATTATCCATCAGATGGAAAATATGCCATCAATTTTCCATCATCATGAAAACAATTCCATCAAACATTTTCCAGCATTGATGGAAAGTTGTTCCTGAATACTCCATCAACATGATGGAATTTTGATGCCATTTTTTCCATCACAAAATTCCATCATGTTCAATGGAAAATCTAGGGAAGGGTTATGAAAAAAAAAATCCCCCCAAAAAAGTTTTTTTTTGAAAATCTTGAAGAAAAAAAGTATGAACCCCCCAAAAAAAATTCAAAAATTTTGAAGAAAATAAATATGAACCCCCAAAAAAATTTGAAAAAAAATTCCCCCCAATTTTGAAGATTATTTTCTATGTAGGAAAAATGTACAATTTCAGAGAGTTCCATAAACTTTAACACAAGTTATTGTCTGGAAACTAGAATAAATTGCTTCGCCGAGCGCAGCTGGATACGACCGCAGAGGTCCAACCCTGAACAGTTGGGGCAAAAATGGACACAATATTCGTGCTTGATACAGGTCTGAATTTGGATTGTAATTCAATATTTGACACAAAATAGGTTTCTGACACAGAATAACTGTAGTCAAAGAACTTAGAATTGGTTATATGATTTGAATTTATATTCAATTTTTTGCTTTTGTGCAATACACTATGCTGTTGCAAATTGTTTAAATCATAATAAATAGCATTAGATACCCTAATAATGATTGTGCATGAGGCCAAGTTTGGTTTAATTTGGCCCAGTAGTTAAATTAAAAGCAGGTCATCTCACTAGTAACTAGACTTACAATAGTTACTGAAGACCACTTATCATTATTATACGACCGCAAAAAAATTTTGTGGTCGTATATTGGTATGACGTTGGCGTCGTCGTCGTCGTCGTCGTTGTCGTCGTCGTCGTCGTCGTCGTCGTCGTCGTCCGGCGTCGTCGTCCGAATACATATTGGTTTTCGCACTCTAACTTTAGTTTAAGTGAATGGATCTTTTTGAAATTTGACCATAAGGTTAAATACCACAAAAGGAAGGTTGGGATTGATTTTGGGGGTTATGGTACCAACAGTTAAGGAATTAGGGGCCAAAAAGGGGCCAAAAATGAGCATTTTCTAGTTTCCAGACAATAACTGTGGAACGGTGTATGGATCTCTCTGAAATTATACTACAAGTTTCCATACCACAAAGGGATGGTTAGGATTTGCTTTGGGGGGTTATGGCTCAAACCGTTTAGGAATTAGGGGCAAAAAAGGGGGAAAAACAAGGTTGTCCTGGTTAATGGACAAATACTTTAGTACAAAACATAATTTAAAGCAGTGTAAGGGAGATAAATCAAATACATCATTGAAATTATCTCCCTTACACTGCTTTTAAATTATGTATAAAGTAATGGTTAATGAACAATAAAGATAATCTAAAACAGTGTAAGGGAGGTAATCCAAATACAACGTTTTGGTTACTTCCCTTACACTGCTTTTAAATTATGTTTAAAGAAATGCATATTTATAAAGGAAGACCAGTAAAAATATCTGCAAATGTTTTCATCTTTTTTTTTTACAAAAAAATCCATATGAAAGATTTGACACTATATTTTTATTAATTCTATTATAAAATAGATTAAGTTAGCACTATGGTAAATTTAAATGGGTAATTATGGTTGCCAACTCCATTGGAAATTTGAATTGAGATTATGACCATATCTTGAGGGAAAGAATTTTTTGGGGGGAAAAAGGGGGGGGGGGGGATAAAAAGAAATTGTGGGGGGCCAATTTTTTCTCATTTCAGATTTCAGAAATTAAAAAGAATTATTCTTCAAATATTTTTTTTTTTTCAAATTTCAAATATTGAAAAATTTCAAGAAGTAATCTTTAATTGCACAGTATGGCGCATTAGATTTGTAAAATCTTTGATCACATTTATTTATTTGTTATGCCGAATCTAACAGTGTATTTAGATTTTTAATTTTGGGTCCAGTTTTCAAATTGGTCTACATTAATGTCCAAAGGGTCCAAAATTAAACTTTGTGTGATTTTAGCAAAAATTGAATATATGAGGTTCTTTGATATGCTGAATCTAAACATGTATTTAGATTTTTGATTTTTGGCCCAGTTTTCAAGTTGGTCCAAATTGGGGTCCAAAATTAAACTTTGTTTGATTTCAACAAAAATTGAATATATGGGGTTCTTTGATATGCTGAATCTAACCATGTATTTAGATTTTTTATTTGTGGACCCCGTTATCTAATTGGTTCATATTGAGGTCAAAAGGGTCCAAAATTAAACTTTGTTTGATTTCATCGAAAATTGAATTATTGGGGTTCTTTGATATGCCAAATCTAACCGTGTTTTTAGATTTTTAATTTGGGTCCCGTTTTTTAAATTGGTCGTCATTGAGGTCCAAAGGGTCCAAAATTAAACTTAGTTTGATTTTAACAAAAATTGAATTCTTGGGGTTCTTTGATATGCTGAATCTAAACATGTGTTTAGATTTTTGATTATGGGCCCAGTTTTCAAGTTGGTCCAAGTTGGGGTCCAAAATTAAACTTTTTTTGATTTCAACAAAAATTGAATATATGGGGTTCTTTGATATGCTGAATCTAACCATGAATTTAGATTTTTTATTTGTGGGCCACGCTATCAAATTGGTTCATATTGAGGTCAAAAGGGTCCAAAATTAAACTTTGTTTGATTTCATCAAAAATTGAATTATTGGGGTTCTTTGATATTCCAAATCTAACCGTGTATTTAGATTTTTAATTTTAAGTCCCGTTTTTTAAATTGGTCTACATTAAGGTCCAAAGGGTCCAAAATTAAACTTAGTTTGATTTTAGCAAAAATTGAATTCTTGGGGTTCTTTGATATGCTGAATCTAAACATGTGTTTAGATTTTTGATTATGGGCCCAGTTTTCAAGTTTGTCCAAGTTGGGGTCCAAAATTAAACTTTGTTTGATTTTAACAAAAATTGAATATATTGGGTTCTTTGATATGCTGAATCTAACCATGTATTTTGATTTTGGACATTGGACCATAATAGGTAAATTAAAAAAATTCAAGTTCTTAGACCACATTCTTTCTGTGTCAGAAACCTATGCTGTGTCAAATATTTAATAACAATCCAAATTCAGAGCTGTATCAAGCTTGAATGTTGTGTCCATACTTGCCCCAACTGTTCAGGGTTTGACCTCTGCGGTCGTATCAAGCTGCGCCCCAGCGAAGCATTTTATTTAAATTTTTTTTCAAGTTGTGAACATTTGAAATTGTTTTTTTTACACTTAACCTTTGAATTCTAAAGTCAATCCCTATGTTCTATTTTTAGCCATGGCGGCCATGTTGTTTGGATGGCAGGGTCATTTTTCAATCAAGATACCCTTTTGAATATTGTGGCTAAGTTTAGTTCTATTTGGCCCAGTAGATTAAGTGGAGAAGATTTTTGTAAAAGATTACAAAATTTACGAAAAATTGTTAAAAATTTGACTATAAAGGGTAATAACTCCTTAAGGGGTCAATTGAAAATTTTGGTTATATCGACTTCTTTGTAGATGGTACTTTGCTGAACATTATTGCTGTTTACAGTTTATCTCTATCTATAATAATATTTAAGATAATAACCAATAAAATGCTCCGCTGGGCGCAGCTTGATACGATCGCAGAGGTCAAACCCTGAACAGTTGGGGCAAGTATGGACACAACATTCAAGCTTGATACAGCACTGAATTTGGATTGTGATTAAATATTTGACACAGCATAGGTTTTTGACACAGAATGAAGGTGGTCTAAGAACTTAAAAAAATTTAATTTACCTATTCAAACCATATCATTATTATTTGCTTTTATATATAAATCAGAAATAACCAATTCAAAATGGAAAATTTTGAAGAAAAAAAAAGGAAAAAAGGAAAAAAAAATCCCCCTCCCAAATTTTTTGAACCCCCTTATGATTAATCACCCCCAAACTCAATCCCAGCCTTCCCTTTGTGGTATGGTACCTTCCAGTACAATTTCAGAGAGATCCATACACTTGAACACAAGTTATTGTCTGGAAACTAGAATAAACTGCTTCGCTGATCACAGCTGGATACGCCCGCAGAGGTCCAACCCTGAACAGTTGGGGCAAAAATGGACACAATATTCAAGCTTGATACAGGTCTGAATTTGGATTGTAATTAAATATTTGACATATTATAGGTTTCTGAATAAATGTAGTCAAAGAACTTCAAATAGGTTATATGAATTGAATTTATATTCAATTAAAGATTTCTTGCTGTTGTGCAATACACTGTGCTGTTGCGCAATACTTAGTAAATCTGTTGTCAAGACTATAAACAAACAATAACTTCTCAATGTTATATCAGAAATTTATAAAAAACTAAAGGGAGGTTATCTTAATAGATATAAATCAGTCATCAAAGTTTAATGAAAACTGCTCTAAGCACTCTAAGGATATTGTCCAAAAACTTGAAAATCAACCCTTTTTTTATGAATAAAATCTTATAACTCGGAAAAGTAAAATCTTAAATTTATAAAAATCAAAAGGAAGCTTACAACAATAGATATAAACAATTTACCAAAGTTTCATAAACAATGCTGAAAGCATTTTTGAGTTATTGTCCGAAAACTGGAAAATCCCCCTTTTTGTAATGAATAAAACCCCATAAATCAGAAACGTATTGTCTTAAATTAAAAAAAATCAAAAGGGAGCTTACAACAATAGAAATAAACAATTCACCAAAGTTTCTTGCAAATTGGTGAAATTGTTTTTGAGTTATTGTCCAAAAACTGGAAAATCCCCCCTATTTTAATGAATAAAACCCCATAACTCGGAAATGTAAAATCTAAAATTTATAAAATTCTAAAGGGAGCTTACATCAATACTGAATAGATATAAACAATTCGCCAAAGTTTCATAAAAAATGCTGAAAGCATTTTTGAGTTATTGTCCGAAAACTGGAAAATCCCCCTTTTTGTAATGAATAAAACCCCATAAATCGGAAACGTATGGTCTAAAATTTATAAAAATCAAAAGGGAGCTCATGTCGATAAAAAATAAACAATGCACCAAAGTTTCTTGCTAAACGGGCGTATAAAAATGCTTGTTTTTTGGCCCCAAATTCCTAAACATATAAGGCAATTACCCCCAAACTCAAACCCAGCTTTCCCTTTGTGATATGGAATCTTGTATTACAATTTCATAAAGATCCATACACTAACACACAAGTTATTGCCCTGAAACTAGAAAAATGCTTGTTTTTTGCCCCTTTTTGGCCCCTAATTCCTAAAATTTTGAGGCAATTACCCCCAAACTCAATCCCAGCCTTCCCTTTGTGGTATGGTACCTTGCAGTACAATTTCAGAGAGATCCATGCACTTGAACACAAGTTATTGTCTGGAAACTAGAAAAATGCTTATTTTTGGCCCCTTATTCCTAAACGTTTTGGGCATTTACCCCCAAACTCAAACCCAGCTTTCCCTTTGTGATATGGAACCTTGTAGTACAATTTCAGAAAGATCCATACACTTACACACAAGTTATTGTCATGAAACTAGAAAAATGTTTGTTTTTTGCCCCTTTTTTGGCCCCTAATTCCTAAAATTTTGAGGCAATTACCCCCAAAATCAATCCCAGCATTCCCCTTTGTGATATGGAACCTTGTGGAAAAAGGTCAGAGAAATCCATACACTAACACACAAGTTATGTCTGGAAGTTACAAAAATGCTTATTTTTGGCCCTTAATTCCTTAACTGTTGGTACCATAACCCCCATAATCAATCCCAACCTTCCTTTCCTCGTATTGAATTTTATGGTAAAATTTCATAGAGATCCATTCACTTAAACTAAAGTTAGAGTGCTAAAACCAATGTGTCTTCGGACGACGACAATGACGCCAACATCATACCAATATACGACCGCAAAATTTTTTGCGGTCGTATAAAAACTGCAAAATTTCCTTAAAATTACCAATTCAGGGGCAGCAACCAAACAATGGGCTGTCTGATTCATCTGAAAATTTCAGGGAAGATAGATCTAAAACTGATGAACATTTTTACCCATGTCAGATTTGATCTAAATGCTTTAGTTTCAGAGATAAAAGCCAAAAACTGCATTTTACCCCTATGTTCTATTTTTAGCCATGTCTGCCATGTTGGTTGGCAGGCAGGGTCAACGGACACATTTTTTAAACTAGTTACCCTAATGATGATTTTGGCCAAGTTTGGTTAAATTTGGCTCAGTAGTTTCAGAGGAGAAGATTTTTGTAAAAGATTACAAAAATTTTAGAAAAATTGTTAAAATTTGACTATAATGGGCAATAACTCCTTAAGGAGTCAATTGACAATTTTGGTCATGTCGACTTATATGTAGATCTTACTGCTTAACATTATTGCTGTTTACAGTCTATCTCTATCTATAATAATATTCAAGATAATAACCAAAAACTGCAAAATTTTCTTAAAATTACCAATTAAGGGGCAGCAACCCAACAAAGGGTTGTCTGATGCGTCTAAAAATTTCAGGGCAGATAGATGTTAACCTGATGAACATTTTTACCCTTTGTCAGATTTGCTCTAAATGCTTTAGTTTCAGAGATACCAACTAGAGGCTCTAAAGAGCCTGTGTCGCTCACCTTGGTCTATGTGCATATTAAACAAAGGACACAGATGGATTCATGACAAAATTGTGTTTTGGTGATGGTGATGTGTTTTGGTGATGGTGATGTGTTTGTGGATCTTACTTTACTGAACATTCTTGCTCCTTACTATTATCTCTATCTATAATGAACTTGGCCCGGTAGATACAGTGGAAAATACTTTGTAAAAATTTACAAAAATTTACAAAATTTATGAAAATTGTAAAAAATTGACTATAAAGGGCAATAACTCCTTAAGGGGTCAATTGACAATTTTGGTCATGTTGCCTTATTTGTAGATCTAACTTTGCTGTACATTATTGCTGTTTACAGTTTATCTCTATCTATAATAATATTCAAGATAATAACCAAAAGCTGCAAAATTTTCTTAAAATTACCAATTCAGGGGCAGCAACCCAACAATGTGTTGCCTGATTGGTCTGAAAATTTCAGGGCAGATAGATCTTGACCTAATGAACAATTTTATCCCCATGTCAGATTTGCTCTAAATGCTTTGGTTTCAGAGATATGAGCCAAAAACTGCATTTTACCCTATGTACTATTTTTTAGCCATGTCGGCCATCTTGGTTCCCGGGCAGGGTCATCGGACAAATTTTTTAAACTAGATACCCTAATGATGATTGTGGACAAGTTTGGTTAAATTTGTCTTAGTAGTTTCAGAGGAGAAGATTTTTGTAAAAAATTACAAAAATTTACGAAAAATGGTTAAAAATTGACTATAAAGGGCAATAACTCCTTAAGGGGTCAACTGACAATTTTGGTCAAGTTGACTTATTTGTAGATCTTACTTTGCTGAACATTATTGCTGTTTACAGTTTATCTCTATCTATAATAATATTTAAGATAATAACCAAAAACGGCAAAATTTCCTTAAAATTACCAATTCAGGGGCAGCAACCCAACAACGTGTTGCCTGATTGGTCTGAAAATTTCAGGGCAGATAGATCTTGACCTAATGAACAATTTTATACTCATCAGATTTGCTCTAAATGCTTTGGTTTCAGAGATATGAGCCAAAAACTGCATTTTACCCTATGTACTATTTTTTAGCCATGTCGGCCATCTTGGTTCGCGGGCGGGGTCATCGGACACATTTTTTAAACTAGATACCCTAATGATGATTGTGGACAAGTTTGGTTAAATTTGTCTTTGTAGTTTCAGAGAAGAAGATTTTTGTAAAAGATTACAAAAATTTACGAAAAATGGTTAAAAATTGACTATAAAGGGCAATAACTCCTTAAGGGGGTCAACTGACCATTTTGGTCAAGTTGACTTATTTGTAGATCTTACTTTGCTGAACATCATTGCTGTTTACAGTTTATCTCTATCTATAATAATATTCAAGATGATAACCAAAAACGGCAAAATTTCCTTAAAATTACCAATTCAGGGGCAGCAACCCAACAACAGGTTGTCCGATTCATCTGAAAATTTCAGGGCAGATAGATCTTGACCTAATAAACAATTTTACCCCATGTCAGATTTGCTCTAAATGCTTTGGTTTCAGAGATATAAGCCAAAATCTACATTTTACCCCTATGTTCTATTTTTAGCCATGGCGGCCATCTTGGTTGGTTGGCCGGGTCACCGGACACATTTGTTAAACTAGATACCCCAATGATGATTGTGGCCAAGTTTGGTCAAATTTGGTACAGTAGTTTCAGAGGAGAAGATTTTTGTAAAAGTTTACGGACGACGGACGACGGACGACGGACGCAAAGTGATGAGAAAAGCTCACTTGACCTTTCAGGTCAGGTGAGCTAAAAACTGCATTTTACCCCTATGTTCTATTTTTAGCCATGTTGGTTGGCAGGCGGGGTCATTGAACACATTTTTTAAACTAAATACCCTTATGATGATTGTGGCCAAGTTTGGTTAAATTTGGCTCAGTAGTTTCAGAGAAGAAGATTTTTGTAAAAGTTAACGAGGACGGACGATGACGACGACGACAGACGCCAAGTGATGAGAAAAGCTCACTTGGCCCTTCAGGCCAGGTGAGCTAAAAATGCTTCTTTTTGGCCCCTAATTACTAAACTGTTGGTACCTTAACCCCCAAAATCAATCCCAACCTTCTTTTTATGGTATTGAACCTTCTGGTAAAAGTTCATAGAGATCCATTCACTTAAACTAAAGTTATTGTCCGGAAACCAAATGTGTCTTCGGACGACGACAACATGATAGCATTATATGAACTCAAATTTCTTGCGGTCGTATTAAAAGTTCTTTTCAGAGAAAATGAAAAAAAAAAATGCCCAATCTGAACATGAAAAACCTGAAATCAGGTCATGTGCATACCCATGTAGGCATGATAAAGACACATTTCAGATAATCAAAACTGTATGAATTTCATAGATTTTTACCTGGTCTTAAAAATTCTTGCTTCAGGGTACTTTTGCCTACTTCAAAAAGAGCTACAGTAGCTACAAATAAGTTTTCAATTTTCACTACCAAAACTAGAGGCTCTAAAGAGCCTGTGTCGCTCACCTTGGTCTATGTGCATATTCAACAAAGGACACTCTCCAACATTGGATACGAGAATAGAATTCATGACAAAAATCTCTGTTTTGTTGATCTTGTATTGCTGATCATTTATTCTGTTTAGTTTCTCTCTATTTTTTTTAGTTTTTGCCCAAAACACAAAAAAGGGTAAAAAAAATCCTTATTTAAGGGGCTGGAAAATGCACTCCGCCTGGAGCAGCTGGATATGACCGTAGAGGTTGAACTCTGAACAGTTGGGGCACGTATGGACACAATATTCAAGCTTGATACAGCTCTGAATTTGGATAGTGATTAAATATTTGACACATTATAGATTTCTGACACAGAATAAATGTGGTCAGATAACTTATAAATTTGAAATGGGACATTTAATCTACTTAATGGTCTAATATCCAAAATCTAATTCCATGGTTAGATTCAGAATATAATGAAATGCTCCGCAGGGCGCAGCTTGATACGACCGCAGAGGTCGAACCCTGAACAATTGGGGTAAGTATGGACACAACATTCAAGCTTGATACAGCTCTGAATTTGGATTGTGATTAAATATTTGACACAGCATAGGTTTCTGACACAGAATGAATGTGGTCTAAGAACTTAAAAATTTTAAATTGGACATTCACCTATTATGGTCCAATATCCAAAATCTAAATACATGGTTAGATTCAGCATATCAAAGAACCCCAAGAATTCAATTTTTGATGAAATCAAACAAAGTTTAATTTTGGACCCTTTTGACCTCAATATGGACAAAGTTGATAACGGGGCCCAAAAATCAAAAATCTAAATACATGGTTAGATTCAGCATATCAAAGAACCCCATATATTCAATTTTTGTTGAAATCAAACAAAGTTTAATTTTGGACCCCGATTTTGACCAACTTGAAAACTGGGCCCATAATAAAAAATCTAAATACATGTTTAGATTCAGCATATCAAAGAACCCTAAGAATTCAATTTTTATTAAAATCAAACTAAGTTTTATTTTGGACCCTTTGGACCTTAATGTAGACCAATTTGAAAACGGAACCAAAAATTAAGAATCTAAATACATGTACACAGTTAGATTCGGCATATCAAAGAACCCCAATAATTTAATTTTTGATGAAATCAAAACAAAGTTTAATTTTGGACCCTTTGGACCTCAATGTGGACCAATTTAAAAACGGGGCCCAAAATCCAAAAACTTAATACACGGTTAGATTCAGCATATTAAAGAACCCCAAGAATTCAAGAATAAAACCCCATTGAAATTGGTCAAGAAATAAGCAATTTATACGAAGTATCTTCTTTTGCACAATACTGTGCAATTGAATATTTCTTGCTATTGCGCAATACTGTACAATTGACAATTTCTTGCTATTGCGCAATATTGTGCTATTGCGCAATACTGTGCAATTGAAGATTTCTTGCTATTGCGCAATACTGTGCAATTGAAGATTTCTTGCTATTGTGCAATACCGTAGAAAGGCTTGTATAGTTCGCAGTGGTACATAGTCCGCACCCCCTTCTCCCCACGAAATTTTAGGAAAAAAAACTTTTTGTAACTGTTAGAAAAGGTCTAATGAAACTCCGGTAATTTCAAATCCTGTGCGGTCGTTTGCGGTATTTTCTTGGAAAAACCTGTTTTCCATCATCAAACAGAAGCTGAAACTGCTTGTTAATGATTCTAGAACGCTTCATGATTGTTAAAATAAGTTTAATTCACTTAAAAAACAATTTAGAAACTTGTGTATGTTTAAACAGGAAGTTTAAAAAGCACGTGTAAAAGAAGAAATTAACCGGTGAGAGTCGAAATCCGTACATAACAGATATCACTATAATACGACTTTGAAAGCAAAACAGTTCCATCCTTTTGTAAAACAGTCTTTAATATATCTATCACATTAATGTTTGAAGGGTCTTAAGCTAATACAAACCATATTAGTCAGTATGAAACACCAAAACGGAACGAACAATAACCGATTTCGTTTTGTAGTTTACAAATTCTAAGCTGGTTTACGGTTGTCTTTTTCACTATGTTTGTATCGTTTCAATCGAGCAGATACCAGTTTATTTCAACCAATGCATTGAAAAGAAACGAGAAATTTGTAATGAAAGGTTTAGTTTTTATATTTATCAGTATTAATTTGATATTGAATAGAAATAACTTATTAATATGGATGAGTTAAAATTATTAGTTTGAAAAATGATAAGAGCGCCCTCTACAATAGAAATAACAAAGATGGCGGAACGTAAACAAACCACCTCGACCGCGAAATTGAAATTTTTCTCTTATTTCTTGCTTATTGTACTCTATAGTCCGCACCCCGTCTGGAAGGTCCAATTTTGGAGAATAAAACCGCGGACTATACAAGCCTTTCTACGGGTACTGTGCAATTGAAAATTTCTTGCTATTGCACAATACTTATTATATAATAATTTACACATCCTGTTTGGTGTGTATCTCCTACCATATCATTATTATTTGCTTTTAAATATAAATCAGAAATGACCAACTTAAAATGGAAAATTTTAAAAGAAAAAAAAAAGGAAAAAAAGAAAAAAAAAAGGAAAAAAAATAAATCCCCCCCCCAAATTTTTTGAACCCCCTTATGATTCATCACCCCCAAACTCAATCCCAGCCTTCCCTTTGTGGTATGGTACCTTGCAGTACAATTTCAGAGAGATCCATACACTTGAACACAAGTTATTGTCTGGAAACTAGAAAAATGCTTGTTTTTTGGCCCCTTTTTGGCCCCAAATTCCTAAACGTTTAGGGCAATTACCCCCAAACTCAAACCCAGCTTTCCCTTTGTGATATGGAACTTTGCAGTACAATTTTCATAAAGATCCATACACTTACACACAAGTTATTGTCCTGAAACTAGAAAAATGCTTGTTGTTTTGCCCTTTTATGGCCCCTAATTACTAAAATTTGGAGGGAATTACCCCCAAAATCAATCCCAGCCTTCCCTCTTGTGGTATGGTACCTTGAAGTACAATTTCAGAGAGATCCATACACTTGAACACAAGTTATTGTCTGGAAACTAGAAAAATGCTTGTTTTTTGGCCCCAAATTCCTAAACGTTTAGGCCAATTACCCCCAAACTCAAACCCAGCTTTCCCTTTGTGATATGGAACCTTGCAGTACAATTTTCAGAAAGATCCATACACTTACACACAAGTTATTGTCCTGAAACTAGAAAAATGCTTGTTTTTTGCCCTTTTATGGCCCCTAATTACTAAAATTTGGAGGGAATTACCCCCAAAATCAATCCCAGCTTTCCCTTTGTGGTATGGTACCTTGCAGTACAATTTCAGAGAGATCCATACACTTGAACACAAGTTATTGTCTGGAAACTAGAAAAATGCTTATTTTTGGCCCCTTTTTGGCCCCTAATTCCTAAAATTTTTGGGCAATTACCCCGAAACTCAATTTCAGCTTTCCCTGTGTGATATGGAACCTTGTAGTACAATTTCATAAAGATCCATACACTTACACACAAGTTATTGTCATGAAACTAGAAAAATGCTTGTTTTTTGCCCCTTTTTGGCCCCTAATTGCTAAAATTTGGAGGCAATTACCCCCAAAATCAATCCCAGCATTCCCTTTGTGATATGGAACCTTGTGGTACAATGTCAGAGAGATCCATACACTGACACACAAGTTATGTCTGGAAGTTACAAAAATGCTTATTTTTGGCCCCTTTTTCCTTAACTGTTGGTACCATAACCCCCAAAATCAATCCCAACCTTCCTTTTGTGGTATTGAACCTTATGGTAAAATTTCATTGAGATCCATTCACTTAAACTAAAGTTAGAGTGCGAAAACTAATGTGTCTTCGGACGACGACGACGCCAACCTCATACCAATATACGACCACAAAAATTTTTTTGCGGTCGTATAAAAACTGCAAAATTTCTGTAAAATTACTAACTCAGGTGCAGCAACCCAACAACGGGTTGTCAGATTCGTCTGAAAATTTCAGGGCAGATAAATCTAAATCTGATGCATATTTTTGCCACCTGTCAGATTTGCTCTAAATGCTTTAGTTTCAGAGATATAAACCAAAAACTGCAATTTACCCCTATGTTCTATTTTTAACCATGTCGGCCATGATGGTTTGAAGGTGGGGTCATCGGACAAAATTTTTAAACAAGATACCCTAATAATGATTAAGGCCAAGTATGGTTAAATTTGTCTCAGTAGTTTCAGAGAAGAAGATTTTAGTAAAAGATTACAAAAATTTACAAAAAAATTGTTAAAAATTGACTATTAAGTGCAATTACTCCTAAAGGGATCGACTGACAATTTTGGTCATGTCGACTTATTTGTAGATCTTACTTTGCTGAACATTATTGCTGTTTACAGTGTATCTCTATCTATAATGAAAGAACCTTAGTGAGCCCGCTCACATACCCCACGTCCCCACATTGTCATTGGAGAAATAAAATAAGTGTAAGAAAAAAAAATTGTATCAGAAAAAAAAAATTGAATCATAATTTCCTGTCAATATGCACATCTACATAGTATGTCCTTATTATCTACACAGTTTCATGAAATTCTGTTGTGTGGTTTGAGAGGAGTTGCGATGACAAAAGGTTGCAGTAGTATATTGGGCAAATAAGTTCAAAGGGGCGTAACTCCTGGAAAAAAAAATTGAATCGTATTTCCTGTCGATATGCACATCTACGTAGTATGTCCTTATTATCTGAAAAGGTTTCATGAAATTCTGTTGTGTGGTTTGAGAGGAGTTGCGATGACAAAAGGTTGCAGTAGTATATTGGGCAAATAAGCTCAAAGGGGCGTAACTCCTGGAAAAAAATTTGAATCGTATTTCCTGTCGATATGCACATCTACGTAGTATATCCTTATTATCTGAAAAGGTTTCATGAAATTCTGTTGTGTGGTTTGAGAGGAGTTGCGATGACAAAAGGTTGCAGTAGTATATTGGGCAAATAGGTTCAAAGGGGCGTAACTCCTGGAAAAAAAAATTGAATCATATTTCCTGTCGATATGCACATCTACGTAGTATGTCCTTATTATCTGAAAAAGTTTCATGAAATTCTGTTGTGTGGTTTGAGAGGAGTTGCGATGACAAAAGGTTGCAGTAGTATATTGGGGAAATAAGTTCAAAGGGGCGTAACTCCTGGAAAAAAATTGAATCGTATTTCCTGTCGATATGCACATCTACGTAGTATGTCCTTATTATCTGAAAAGGTTTCATGAAATTCTATTGTGTGGTTTGAGAGGAGTTGCGATGACAAAAGGTTGCAGTAGTATATTGGGCAAATAAGTTCAAAGGGGCGTAACTCCTGGAAAAAAAATTTAATCATAATTTCCTGTCGATATGCACATCTACGTAGTATGTCCTTATTATCTGAAAAGGTTTCATGAAATTCTGTTGTGTGGTTTGAGAGGAGTTGCAATGACAAAATGTTGCAGTAGTATATTGGGCAAATAAGTTCAAAGGTGGGTAACTCCTGGAAACAAAAATTGAATCGTAATTTCCTGTCGATATGCACATCTACGCAGTATGTCCTTATTATCTGAATGTCCTTATTATCTAAAAAGGTTTCGTGAAATTCTGTTGTGTGGTTGAGAGGAGTTGCGATGACAAGAAACAGGACTGAAGGACTGACGGACGGACAGACGGACGGACGGACGGGTCAAAAGCATTATACCCTCCGCAACTCGTTGCATGGGGTATAATAATATTCAAGATAAAAACCAAAAACTGCAAAATTTCCTCAAGATTACCAATTCAGGGGCAGCAACCCAACAACGGGTTGTCAGATTTGTCTGAAAATTTCAGGGCAGATAGATCTTGACCTGATAATCAGTTTTACCCTATGTCAGATTTACTCTTAATGCTTTGGTTTCAGAGATTTAAGCCAAAATCTACATTTTACCCCTATGTTCTATTTTATGCCATGGTGGCCATCTTGGTTGGTTGGCGGGGTCATCGGACATAATTTTAAAAACTAAATACCCTAATGATGATTGCAGCCAAGTTTGGTTAAATTTGGCTCAGTGGTTTCAGAGGAGAAGATTTTTGTAAAAGCTAACGATGACGGACGACGGACGCCAAGTGATGAGAAAGCTCACTTGGCCCTTCGGGCCAGGTGAGCTAAAAAACCATGAATTCAAACAAAGTTTAATTTTGGACCTTTTGGACCTTAATATGGACTAATTTGTCAACAGGGCTCAAAATTAAAAATCTGAATGCACAGTTAGATTCAGCATATCATTGAACCACAAGAATTCAGTTTTTGATGAAATCAAACAAAGTCTAATTTTGGACCCTTTGGACCTCAATGTAGACCTATTGAAAATGTCCAAATATCCAATATAGTAATACATGGTAAAAAACTCAAACAATTCAAGACTTAAGAGATAACTGTATTGTATTTGAAGCTTTGCGGACGTCCATCGGTAGTTTTACTGTCACAAATTTCGTTTACCTGGCGACGCGTAGCGAAGACAGGTAAACGGGTATTTGCGACAGTAAAACTACCGATGGACGTCCGCAAAGCTTCAAATACAATACAGTTATCTCTATTCTAATGCAAAACAAGTACATAATTCAATTTCAATCATTATTTCAGTGTAAAATTCTCATTAAAGAAAATTCTGCGAAAAGATGTTATCTTCTTTGGCCCCAAAACTAGGTGACGTCATAGGTATGCTTCCAGCGTCAAATGTAAACACCGGGCGTTTTCTGGCTTCTTGGCCGCTTCAGAATGTAATAAAATTTGATAAAAAGAAGATTTCTAGGTGCAACATGTGAGTTTTTTTGCTTATTATTGGAAAAATTACATGTCAATACATTCCACAATTCAAAATGTTGGCTTCCTTAGTTACAGACAAGGAGATACAGAATTTTACGCTTACTGTCATCCAATCAGAACCATTGATACAAAATAATTGCATTAGAATTTAAATTAATCCTTATTGAAATTGGTTTAAAGATTTGTATTTATTTTCAATTGAAGATTTCTTGCTGTTGTGCAATACTTAGCAAATCTGTTTACAAACTAAATATAATAATTTACACACCCTGTTTGGTGTGTATCTCCTGCCATATCAGTATTTGTTGTTTCTTTATATATATTGATCAGAAATAATTTATGTTAGAACCAGCTTAGCAAGTATTTTGGCCCCTATTTGGCCTCTAGTTTCTTATAACGATTAAAGCCACAACCCACAAAATCGACCCCAACCTTCTGTGTGTGGTATGGAACCTTGTGGTACAATTTCATAGAGATCCATTGACTAATACTTAAGTATTTGTCCGGAAACCAGAAAACCTTGTTCCTCCCCCTCTCCCTTTTTTGCCCCTTATTCCTGAACGGTTTGAGCCATAACCCCCAAAGTCAAACCCAACCTTCCCTTTGTTGTATGGAACCTTGTGTTTTTTAATTTTATAGAGATCCATAGAATAATACTTAAGTAATTGTCCATTAACCAGAAAAACCTTGCTTTCCCCCCCTTTTTTAGCCCCTAATTTCTGAACAGTTTGGGCTATAACCCCCAAAGTCAATCACAACCTTCCCTTTGTGGTATGGAACCTTATGGTACAATTTCATAGAGATCCATACACTTATACACAAGTTATTGTCCAGAAACCAAATGTTTCGGACGACGACGACATGATAGCAATATACGAACTCAAATTTTTTGCGGTTGTAGAACAATCACTCCTATAAGTGTGACAGCCTACTACCTATATCAGTGAAATGTGACTTGTTAGTAGATCTTGCCTTGCTGATCATTTTTGTGATTTAAAGTGTCTATTTATCTATTATAATTTTTATCATGTAAGGCAAAACCCCCAAAAAATGATAAAAATCGTCATTAATGGGCAATAATTCCAAGGAGATGTCGGACGATTTTCTTTATATTGTCTTTACTGTAGATCTTTACTTGCTGATCATTTTTGCTTATTTAAGTTTCTATCTATCTATTATAATTTTAATAAGATATAAGGCAAAAAAATCATCATCAAAGGGCAATCACTCTAATAAGGAGTCAGCTGACAATTTCAACAATGAAACTTTAATTGTAGAACTTGTCTTGCTGATCATTTTTGCAATTTAATGTTTCTCTGTATCTATTATAGATAAAGATAATTGGCAAAAATGAAAAAAAATGGTAAAATTAGTCATTTAAGGGCAATAACTCCTGTAAGAAGTTGTCTAACAATTTTGACATATATAGACAATTGGTAGAGCTCAACATTCTGAACATTTAGACAGATTTTCTCTATTCATAACGGTTTTCAATATAATAGACAAAACTTGCATTTTTACCCTATGTTCTATTTTTAGCCATGGCGGCCATGTTGGTTGGCAGGCTGGTTCATCGGACACATTTTTAAACTAGATACCCCAATAATGATTGTGGCCAAGTTTGGTTAAATTTGGCCCAGTAGTTTCAGAGGAGAAGATTTTTGTAAAAGTTAAAGGACGACGACGACGGACGCCAAGTGATGAGAAAAGCTCACTTGGCCCATTGGGCCAGGTGAGCTAAAAACAGGAAGTTTACAGTGTTATCTCCCTTTAAAACATGTATATTTAATCTAATTTTTAAAAATTTATTTAATCATTCAACCTGTTTTAATTGAAAACTAATTAACTAATTTTTACAATCAAATACCAAAAACATGATACTTTTTCAACAATTATGTAAATAAAAAGGGACTGCATGCCTATTTCTAGTCGGGGAATAACCCCTAGTTTTTTTATATGAAACTATTTATAGCACACTAATCATTTTTGCAATTTCAAGTGTGTATCTGTCCATTATAAATTTTAAGAGATAAGGCAAAACACCATAATGGGTAAAAATCATCATTAAAAGGAAATTATTGCAATAAGGAATTGACTGACAATTTCCGCTATGTGGATTTATTTGCAGATCTTTTCATGCTGATTACTTTTGCTATTTAAAGTATTTATTTACCAATTATAGTTTTGAAGATAATGGGCAAAAACACTAAAAATATGTAAGATTTTGACCATCATGCCTTATTTGTAGATCATGTCTTGCTGGTCATTTTTGCCATTTAATTTTGCATCTATCTATTAATGTTTTTAAAAAATTCGTAAGGGTTCCGCGGAACCCAGTGTCTCGCCTACTTTTTCTGTTAATCGCAGACTCAACAAAAATGAGGAAGTAAATCAATAAAAATATTCCTCTTGATACTATCTTTTGATTGTAAGAAGCTTCTGTCCAAGTTTGGTAAAATTCCAGGATAGTTTATGATTTAAAATAACTGTTTAAAAACTTTAACTGCAGACTGAATGTAATGTTAACTGGAAGAAAACAAAATTTCCTTCTAGATTCTAGCATTTGATCATAAACAAGCTTCTGTCCAAGTTTGGTACAAATCCAAAATAGTATAAGAAAGTTATTAAAATTTTAAAAACTTTAACCACTGAGTGAATATGTTGTTTCCTGGCAGAAAATCTAAGTCCATTTAAAAGTAAAATACGGAAAAAATGGATTTATTTTTTTACAAAATTTCCTTCTAGATACTAGCTTTTGATCATAAACAAGCTTCTGTCC
Source organism: Mytilus californianus (assembly GCF_021869535.1). Classification (NCBI taxonomy): domain Eukaryota; kingdom Metazoa; phylum Mollusca; class Bivalvia; order Mytilida; family Mytilidae; genus Mytilus; species Mytilus californianus. The sequence goes on from NW_026262701.1 coordinate 87,041,401, forward strand.
AAGTTTGGTACAAATCCAAAATAGTATAAGAAAGTTATTAAAATTTTAAAACCTTTAACCACAGAGTGAATGTGTTGTTTCCTGGCAGAAAATCTAAGTCCATTTAAAAGTAAAATAAGGAAAAAATGGATTTATTTTTTTACAAAATTTACTTCTAGATACTATCTTATGATCATAAACAAGCTTCTGTCCAAGTTTGGTACAAACCCAGGATAGTTTAAGAAAGTTATTAAAATTTTAAAAACTTTAACCACAGAGTGAATGTAATATTTACCGGCAGAAAAACTAAGTCCATTTATAAGTAAAATACGGAAAAAATGGAATTTTATTTTTGCAAAATTTACTTCTGGATACTATCTTATGATCATAAAGAAGCTTCTGTCCAAGTTTGGTAGAAATCCAGGATAGTTTAAGAAAGTTATTAAAATTTCAAAAACTTTAACCACAGAGTGAATATTTGTGGACGCCGCTGACGACAACGACGACGACGACGACGACGACGCCGACGGAATGTAGGATCGCTATGTCTCGCTTTTTCGACTAAAGTCGAAGGCTCGACAAAAATAAGAAAAAAACTTGAATAAACTGTTAAAACAGAGATTTGTCTCCCCTTTTTGTAATTTTGGTAGTATAATGCAAATATTAAATCATAATGGCAATATTTAAACATGTAAACTATGCAAAACATCCAAAGTCAATAGACCATGACTGGGGGGAAAGGGGGGAGCCATATAATCTCCATGGAAATGAGATGCGCCAATGCTATAAATGCATCTACATACCAAATACCATTGACCTACCACTAGTGGTCTCCTTTTAACTGACCTAATCAAGAACTAATAAAATATAAACTAGAAAAAAGTCAGTAGACCATGACTGTGGGGGTGGGCTAAAAAAATCCATGGAAATGAGACGTGCTAATAACTAGACATCATTGAGATGGGAGCCATCTCTGTGGGCCTGCTGTAAATAATGTGTGGTAAAAAATTTGTATGGATAAGCTGATATGAAGCACTTTTTTAAGTTATTACATAGTCTCGTTATGTGCTGAGAGAGTAATTTTATTCTATGTTTTTTAGTTAAAGTGTTATATTTGGCCTAGGAAGTTGTACATACATTATGACACACCCTCTAGTGTTGGTTAATATACATGTCAAGTATAAACTTTGAAATCACAACAGTTCTAAAGATATAGAGCGGCCATGATCTGTACCATAGGACATGGGGTTGTCGACTGAAACCAAAGTTTTTGACCTTGACCTTTGGCCTAGGAAGTTGTACATAAATATGACACACCCTCTAGTGTTGGTTAATATACATGTCAAGTATAAACTTTGAAATCATAACGGTTCTCAAGATATAGAGCGGACATGATCTGTACCATAGGACACGGTGTTGTCAACTGAAACCAAAGTTTTTGACCTTGACCTTTGACCTAGGAAGTTGTACAAACATTATGACACACCCTCTGGTGTTGGTTAATATACATGTCAAGTATAAACTTTGAAATCATACTGGTTCTCAAGATATTGAGCGGACATGATCTGTACCATAGGACATGGGGTTGTCAACTGAAACCAAAGTTTTTGACCTTGACCTTTGGCCTAGGAAGTTGTACATACATTATGACACACCCTCTGGTGTTGGTTAATATACATGTCAAGTATAAACTTTGAAATCATAACAGTTCTCAAGATATTGAGCGGACATGATCTGTACCATAGGACATGGGGTTGTCAACTGAAACCAAAGTTTTTGACCTTGACCTTTGGCCTAGGAAGTTGTACATACATTATGACACACCCTCTAGTGTTGGTTAATATACATGTCAAGTATAAACTTTGAAATCATAACGGTTCTAAAGATATAGAGCGGACATGGTCTTAACCATAGAACATGGGGTTGTCAACTGAAACCAAAGTTTTTGACCTTGACCTTTGACCTAGGAAGTTGTACATACATTATGACACACCCTCTGGTGTTGGTTAATATACATGTCAAGTATAAACTTTGAAATCATAATGGTTTTCAAGATATAGAGGGGACACGATCTTTACCATAGGACATGGGTTTGTCAACTGAAACCAAAGTTTTTGACCTTGAACTTTGACCTAGGAAGTTGTACAAATATTATGACACACCCTCTGGTGTTGGTTAATATATATGTCAAGTATAAAGTATGAAATTATAACGGTTCTCTAGATATAGAGCAGACACAATTTGTTACGGACGGACGGACAGACAGACGGTCCGAGTACACAGTTATTTCGTAGTGCATTTCTTTTAGACAATAAATGAAAATTAAAAAAATCCCACCTGCGCTTTCTCAATAATATTTTTACAGTGTGTTGTACTACTTTTGGGACAAATTATATCAAAATTATAGAAAACTTCTAGGCTCTAACTCAAAATATGGACAATTTTATGTTAAGGGGGTCTTGAAATCTGTTGACAGCTTCCGAAGTGCTAATTTTTAACCTTTTTCAGCTGGACCAAATCACTACTTTACTTTAAAATTCATGACCCAAATTTTTTTACGGTGTAATTTCATCCCCCTACTTGCTATTTGAGGCATAAAACATGAAGAAATAAATTTGGAAGGGGTATAAAAAAAACTGTCAAGTAACACACTGTCCACACTAGGGACTATATTTGTCGACAACGAAAATCAAAGGACGATAACTGTGTACTCGGACCAGACTGATCACTATAGGGCGACCCACCACTAGGTGGGGGCCCTAATAATACAACTGCATACCAAATATCATTGACCTACCACTAGTAGTTCCCCATAAACTGACCTAATCACAAACTAATACATTGTTGGAGCCGACAGAAACAGCATACCTGTCTTGCTTTTTGACTGTTAAGGCGAGACAAAAATGGGTAAAAATCGTCATAAAAGGTCAAAAACTCCAATAAGGAGTAGACAGATGATTTCAGTCATGTTGAACTATTTGTAGATCTTGTCTTGCTGATCATTTTTTGTTTTCAAAGGTTCTCCTTATCTATTGTGATTTTTAAGATAAAAAGCATAATCAGTGTTCTCCCCAGGCCGTTTTAGCGCTGCGGTATTCAGCGCTATCGCATTTCAGCGCTGTTCTATTGGACAGACCGCAGCGCTATCCAATCAACTATCAGCGCTGTTGTTTTTTCAATTTTCAAATTTCCGGTGTTTAGCTGTACAATTTCGATCACGTGATCAACTGGTTGATTTGTCTGAGATCGATAAGATACCTTTCAAAGTCAAATATGGGAGGGATCAGTTCAATGAAAGAACAAAATGGCGTCATTGGGAGATCTCGGACTGTCAAAAAGACCTATTTATTTCCCAGAGTTTTTCACCTTTAAGAATAAAAAGGTGCTGAACCCCATGAAATGGGTGGATAGTGCTCAATAAATCATTCCCAAAGTATTTAAAGAAAGGTTTACCCTTTCTCTGACAACGTGGTCTTTTTCTATTTTTTCAATCATTTAGGATTATTTCATTACTGTTTAGTGGTTACAACTAAACTGGTAAACCTTCATGGCTTGAAGGAAGTATTCCTGTTGTCTAGGGATTCATTATAAGCCCGTATTTTACGATAACTTGTCTTTGCATCGTTTATTTTCCGAAATTGAATAGAGGATAAAACAAAATAAAATCATGTAAATAAATATAAATTTTTGTGTTATGCCATTTAATTATCAATAAATGTCAATTTAATGTTATTTTGATATTAACAGGGGATTGCTTGGATATGAAATGGCATTTAATGATAAATAGAAGCATCCATTTGGTCAAAGTTTAAACAGGAAATGGAATTGTAGAAGGGAGACAATTTAGGCGGGAAAAGAACTAAAACTAGTATTGTCAAATCTTGTCAATTAATTTTGGTGGCAATAATTCAAACATTTATAAAGTTAACAAACACAACCTTTAAAGTTGGTATTTTTGTTTGAATTGGCAAATATAATTTCTCATTCTAACCTACCTACCTTAAATAATAAAAAAATAAATGTGGATAGTGTGACACAGATGATGCCCCCGCTTGCATATCATATAGTTATACATTTTGTAAAGGGACATAACTGAAGAACGGTAAAAGTGACGCTACCCAAATTTGAACTTGATCGGAGTTTTGTGGTAATAAGCATTGTGTGTAAGTCTCATAACATTTGGTTGAGGCTAACTAAAGTAGAGAACAGAAACTAAAAATTCAGCAATTTTTCTATTTGTAAACACGCACAACTCTAGAACGGTTGTGTATAAGTTTTATAACATTTGGTTGAGACAAACTAAAGTTAGAGAATGGAACATAAAATTCAGCAATTTTTATGTTTATAAAGGAACATAACTCAAGAATGGTAAAAGTGTTGCCATCAAATTTCGTACTTAATCTGTATTATGTAGTAATAAGCATTGTGTATAAGTTTCATAACATTTGGTTGAGGCAAACTAAAGTTAGAAAACGGAAACAAAAAATTTGTACTTGATCTTAGTTTTGTGGTAATGAATATTGTGTATAGGTTTCATAATGTTTGGTTGGGGCAAACTTAAGTTACAGAATGGAAACTAAAAATTTTGCAATCTTTCGATTTATAAAGGGGCATAACTCAATAATGACTAAAGTGACACTACCAAAATTCAACTTGATCTGTATTTTATCAGTGGAAGTCAAAATTAAACATTGCATTGTATAAAGCATTGATTGTAGTTGATTCAACTATAATCATGGACAAAGGAAGATAACTCCAATTTTAATAAAATTACTTGATATTTAGAAGAAAATAAAAATTTTGCAATTTTTCCATTTCTAAAGGGGCATAACTCTAGAATGGTTAAAGTGACGTCACCAAAATTCAAACTTGATCTGTGTTTTGTGGTAATAAGCATTGTGTATAAGTTTCATAACATTTGGATGAGACAAACTCAAGTTAGAGAACGGAAACCAATTTTGGGACGTACGTACGTACAGACGGACAAGGGTAAAACTTAATGCCCTCACCGCTACGGCGGGGGCATAAAAATGAGGTTTCTATTAGATGCATCTTGGAAGTATGTTAGCCTTTACTTAAACATGTCTGCATTAACATCTAATTACTTATAGAAAGGGTAATCCACTTTTTCTTTTGATATGAAATAAAATACTGATTTTAGTTGTGAATTTTTAATTTGAAAGAAGTAAATATTAATAAAAGTTAATGAAAACAGTCAAATTTGGCCATTGGAAACTTAAACTAGTGTCATTTAAATATGAAGAGTTAAATATGAAGCTGTAAATGAAATACATAACTAGTTAATTTAAACAAACTAAAAGTAAGAGAAAAAGTATACCTACTGTGCTATATTGTACATAATCACTCTTATAAGAAAAGATTGAGAGGGATAGTAATGAAATCAAATTATTAAAATTATCTAGGCATTTTAATTAAAAGCTTAATACATGTATAATAAAATGCTCCACAGGGAGCAGCTTGATACGACTGCAGAGGTCGAACCCTGAACAGTTGGGGCAAGTATGGACACAACATTCAAGCTTGATACAGCTTTGCATTTGGATTGTGATCAAATATTTGACACAGCATAGGTTTCTGACACAGAATGAATGTGGTCTAAGAACTTAAAAATTTTAAATTGGACATTCACCTATTATGGTCCAATATCCAAAATCTAAATACATTGTTAGATTCAGCATATCAAAGAACCCAAAGAATTCAATTTTTGATGAAATCAAACAAAGTTTAATTTTGGACCCTTTTGACCTCAATGTGGACAAAGTTGATAACAGGGCCCAAAAATCAAAAATCTAAATACATGGTTAGATTCAGCATATCAAAGAACCCCATATATTTTATTTTTGTTGAAATCAAACAAAGTTTAATTTTGGTTAATTATTTGGACCCCGATTTGGACCAACTTGAAAACTGGGCCCATAATCAAAAATCTAAATACATGTTTAGATTCAGCATATCAAAGAACCCTAAGAATTCAATTTTTGTTAAAATCAAACTAAGTTTAATTTTGGACCCTTTGGACCTTAATGTAGACCAATTTGAAAACGGAACCAAAAATTAAGAATCTAAATACACGGTTAGATTCGGCATATCAAAGAACCCTAATAATTCAATTTTTGATGAAATCAAACAAAGTTTAATTTTGGACCCTTTGGACCTCAATGTGGACCAATTTAAAAACGGGGCCCAAAATCCAAAAACTAAATACACGGTTAGATTCAGCATATTAAAGAACCCAAAGAATTCAAGAATAAAACCCATTGAAATTGGTAAAGAAATAAGCAATTTATACGAAGTATCTTCTTTTGCACAATACTGTGCAATTAAATATTTCTTACTATTGCGCAATACTGTACAATTGACAATTTCTTGCTATTGTGCAATATTGTGCTATTGGATATTTCTTGCTATTGCGCAATACTGTGCAATTGAAGATTTCTTGCTATTGCGCAATACTGTGCAATTGAAGATTTCTTGCTATTGCGCAATACTGTGCAATTGAAGATTTCTTGCTATTGTGCAATACTGTGCAATTGAAAATTTCTTGCTATTGCACAATACTTATTATATAATAATTAATACATCCTGTTTGTGTGTATCTCCTACCATATCATTATTATCTATTAAATATAATCAGAAATAACCAACTTAAAATGGAAAATTTTAAAAGAAAAAAAAAAGGAAAAAAAGAAAAAAAAGGATAAAAAAAAAAATCCCCCCCCCAAATTTTTTGAACCCCCTTATGATTCATCACCCCCAAACTCAATCCCAGCCTTCCCTTTGTGGTATGGTACCTTGCAGTACAATTTCAGAGAGATCCATACACTCGAACACAAGTTATTGTCTGGAAACTAGAATAAAATGCTCCGCAGGGCGCAGCTTGATACGACCGCAGAGGTCGAACCCTGAACAGTTGGGGCAAGTATGGACACAACATTCAAGCTTGATACAGCTTTGCATTTGGATTGTGATTAAATATTTGACACAGCATAGGTTTCTGACACAGAATGAATGTGGTCTAAGAACTTAAAAATTTTAAATTGGACATTCACCTATTATGGTCCAATATCCAAAATCTAAATACATGGTTAGATTCAGCATATCAAAGAACCCCAAGAATTCAATTTTTGATGAAATCAAACAAAGTTTAATTTTGGACCCTTTTGACCTCAATGTGGACAAAGTTGAAAACGCGGCCCAAAAATCAAAAATCTAAATACATGGTTAGATTCAGCATATCAAAGAACCCCATATATTCAATTTTTGTTGAAATCAAACAAAGTTTAATTTTGGACCCCGATTTGGACCAACTTGAAAACTGGGCCCATAATCAAAAATCTAAATACATGTTTAGATTCAGCATATCAAAGAACCCTAAGAATTCAATTTTTGTTAAAATCAAACTAAGTTTAATTTTGGACCCTTTGGACCTTAATGTAGACCAATTTGAAAACGGAACCAAAAATTAAGAATCTAAATACATGGTTAGATTTGGCATATCAAAGAACCCCAATAATTCAATTTTTGATGAAATCAAACAAAGTTTAATTTTGGACCCTTTGGACCTCAATTTGGACCAATTAAAAAAAAGGGGCCCAAAATCCAAAAACTAAATACACGGTTAGATTCAGCATATTAAAGAAACCCAAGAATTCAATTTTTGATGAAATCAAACAAAGTTTAATTTTGGACCCTTTGGACCTCAATGTGGACCAATTCAAAAACGGGGCCCAAAATCCAAAAACTTAATACACGGTTAGAATCAGCATATTAAAGAACCCCAAGAATTCAAGAATAAAACCCCATTGAAATTGGTCAAGAAATAAGCAATTTATACGAAGTATCTTCTTTTGCACAATACTGTGCAATTAAATATTTCTTGCTATTGCGCAATACTGTACAATTGACAGTTTCTTGCTATTGCGCAATATTGTGCTATTGGATATTTCTTGCTATTGCGCAATACTGTGCAATTGAAGATTTCTTGCTATTGCGCAATACTGTGCAATTGAAGATTTCTTACTATTGTGCAATACTGCGCAATTGAAAATTTCTTGCTATTGCACAATACTTATAATATAATAATTTACACATCCTGTTTGGTGTGTATCTCCTACCATACCATTATTATTTGCTTTTAAATATAAATCAGAAATAACCAACTTAAAATGGAAAATTTTAAAAGAAAAAAAAAATGAAAAAAAAAAAAATCCCCCCCCCCACAAATATTTTGAACCCCCTTATGATTCATCACCCCCAAACTCAATCCCAGCCTTCCCTTTGTGGAATGGTACCTTGCAGTACAATTTCAGAGAGATCCATACACTTGAACACAAGTTATTGTCTGGAAACTAGAAAAATGTGTTTTTTGGCCCCTTTTTGGCCCCAAATTCCTAAACGTTTAGGGCAATTACCCCCAAACTCAAACCCAGCTTTCCCTTTGTGATATGGAACCTTGTAGTACAATTTCAGAAAGATCCATACACTTACACACAAGTTATTGTCCTGAAACTAGAAAAATGTTTGTTTTTTGCCCCTTTTTGGCCCCTAATTCCTAAAATATTGAGGCAATTACCCCCATCATCAATCCCAGCCTTCCCTTTGTGGTATGGTACCTCGCAGTACAATTTCAGAGAGATCCATACACTTGAACACAAGTTATTGTCTGGAAACTAGAAAAATGCTTATTTTTGGCCCCTTTTTGGCCCCTTTTTGGCCCCCAATTCCTAAATGTTTCGGCAATTACCCCCAAACTCAATTCCAGCTTTCCCTTTGTGATATGGAACCTTGTAGTACAATTTCAGAAAGATCCATACACTTACACACAAGTCATTGTTATGAAACTAGAAAAATGCTTGTTTTTTGCCCCTTTTTTGGCCCCTAATTCCTAAAATTTTGAGGCAATTACCCCCAAAATCAATCCCAGCATTCCTTTTGTGATATGGAACCTTGTGGTACAATGTCAGAGAGATCCATACACTAACACACAAGTTATGTCTGGAAGTTACAAAAATGCTTATTTTTGGCCCCTTTTTGGCCCCTAATTCCTTTACTGTTGGTACCATAACCCCCAAAAACAATCCCAACCTTCCTTTTGTGGTATTGAACCTTGTGGTAAAATTTCATAGAGATCCATTCACTTAAACTAAAGTTAGAGTGCGAAAACCAATGTGTCTTCGGACGACGCCAGACGACGACGACGACGACGACGCCAACGTCATACCAATATACGACCACAAAAATTTTTTTGCGGTCGTATAAAAATGTGTTTTTTGGCCCCTTTTTGGCCCCAAATTCCTAAACGTGAGGGCAATTACCCCCAAACTCAAACCCAGCTTTCCCTTTGTGATATGGAACCTTGTAGTACAATTTCAGAAAGATCCATACACTTACACACAAGTTATTGTCCTGAAACTAGAAAAATGCTTATTTTTTGCCCCTTTTTGGCCCCTAATTCCTAAAATATTGAGGCAATTACCCCCATCATCAATCCCAGCTTTCCCTTTGTGGTATGGTACCCTGCAGTACAATTTCAGAAAGATCCATACACTTGAACACAAGTTATTGTCTGGAAACTAGAAAAATGCTTATTTTTGGCCCCTTTTTGGCCCCCAATTCCTAAACGTTTTGACAATTACCCCCAAACTCTATTCCAGCTTTCCCTTTGTGATATGGAACCTTGTAGTACAATTTCAGAAAGATCCATACACTTACACACAAGTTATTGTCATGAAACTAGAAAAATGCTTGTTTTTTGCCCCTTTTTTGGCCCCTAATTCCTAAAATTTTGAGGCAATTACCCCCAAAATCAATCCCAGCATTCCTTTTGTGATATGGAACCTTGTGGTACAATGTCAGAGAGATCCATACACTAACACACAAGTTATGTCTGGAAGTTACAAAAATGCTTATTTTTGGCCCCTTTTTGGCCCCTAATTCCTTAACTGTTGGTACCATAACCCCCAAAATCAATCCCAACCTTCCTTTTGTGGTATTAAACCTTGTGGTAAAATTTCATAGAGATCCATTCACTTAAACTAAAGTTAGAGTGCGAAACCCAATGTGTCTTCGGACGACGACGCCAACGTCAAACCAATATACGACCACAAAATTTTTTTTGCGGTCGTATAATAAAAATGTAACTTGTTTTGTAATAATGCATATATATATGTATATTAAAATGCAGGTCTTTTTCTATTTTATACAATATAACCAACATGGCAGTTGTAAGTAAATGTAACATTACGTCGCAAACGAGAAAGGTGAATCAATCTAAAATCGCGCATTTACCACAGCGCTATCAAAAAATCCTGGGGAGAACACTTGGCATAATTGAAAATAATTGGTAAAATTTGTTATTTAAGGGCAATAACTCTGACAGTTTTGATGTAAACAGACAACAGGTAGATCTCATGATTTTTGCTTCGTTGAGATTTTCTCTATTCATAGAGGTTTTCAAGATAGTTTTCAAGATAAATGACAAAACTTGCATATTACCTCTTTGATCTATTTTTAGCCACATTGCCATGTATCTGAGAAACAGAGCAAACCACAAAAACTTAACATTGACCAATGAACCATAAAAATGAGGTCAATGTCAGACGAAACCTGACATGTATATTGCAAAATATTATGCCAGTCAGTCATATACACCTAAATCATTCAACACACCAAATATAGTGGACCTATTGCTTATAATTTCTGAGATACGAACTTGACAACAACAACTTGATAATTAGAAGTCTATCACAGCTGATTTATGAGTCGAAAAGCTGATCGAGAATCTATAACAGGGCCAATACATAAACAGCCAATTCATTAAATGATTCAAATTCTTTGATTAAACTAAGAAACTTAGTGCCCCCCCCTCCTTAAACTGTTAAAACACATTGTAGGTACAGGAAATCACATTTAACTAAATTGAAATGAAAGGATATGGGTTATACATCCATGACACAAAATCATTACATGCACAGTTAAAAACACAAAAAGCATGCTGTTCTTCATCTAAATGTCACAGTGAGGCCTTCAACATGGAGAAAAAAATTTCACCTCACTGCAAGTTTAGAAGGCCCTAGAACCAGTTTAAGCCAAATTCTGTCAAGACTTTTGCAAACTGGAGATCACACTGCAACTGAGAATTGCAGAACAAAGCCATGGAGTAATATCAACAAAATAAATCTGGCAAAGAAATCAAATATTTTCTGCCATAAATTAGCCAAAAATCACACTGAAGCGTGCAAAAACAATACAAACATTTTGTCAACCACGGAAAACATCAGGATATATGTTAGATAACTTGGCAGGAAATAAAATAAATGATTTCCAGTAGACTTTGTGAGATGTAACACCACAAACTTGCGCCTTTTCTCAGTCACAACAAATTTTTTGGTAAATATTAACGAGATTTTTTATTTTCTGTCCAGGTACTTAATCTATGCTAATGCAATTCAGTTTATCTAGCAAACATAAAGTACCTTAGGAAAAAAAATCAGACAATCTTCCAGAGCAGTCTGCGTCTTGTGTTTTTGGGTGATGGAAATCAGTTGACTAGAGGTTTCAGTGGAAAAGAAAAGTTTAAGTTATTTACTTCAGTATCAATATTTTTGAATTACAGAGACGCTTCACAAATAGGAGACAATAGTTTCCCTAATTTTTTTTCAGGGACTATATTAATTTACTGAAATCAACTTACAATCACAGATTGCACAATGAACTCCAATAACAAATGTACCAGAAATACCATATAAAATTAAATAGCATCCAATGCAAGAAATAATAGAGATAGCAAATGTTCTTGTTAGTGTCCACTGCAATCCATCTCTTCTATATTCTAAAAGAAAAAAAAATCATACTGTATGTATCAATATATATATATATACAACTCGTCTAAACATCAGCCAAACAATGTTAGATCTGTAAATTTGCTTTTGAAAATTTTTTGTTCTTCCCTCGCTGTCTACTGAGATATCGTGACACCAAATCGCCTGCACTGTATCCGACCCGCTAGACCACTCGACCACCTAGGCTTCACAATAATAAAGCTTTCGGTGGCCGGGTGTTACTTTTCCTCGTCAGTTTTAATCTAGTGTCGTAATACAGTACATGATATATAAGGCATGAAGATGGAATTGTTACAGATCAGCTGAAATATCTATTTTAAAGGATCCTACAAATTAATGCAAGATACAGTCACAGAAATAATTATATTTATGAGTACGTCTGAACCAGTGACAACTCTACAACAGATTTATCCATCGGATCACCAGCAGTGATGGTGATACATGGCTGTGTACATTCTGTATATACAACTCGTCTAAACATCAGCCCAACAATGTTAGATCTGTAAATTTGCTTTCACAAATTTTTTGTTCTTCCCTCGCCAGGATTTGAATATATATATTCCGATTTATATATATATAAAATACTCCACAGGGTACAGCTAGATACGACCACAGAGGTCATTCCCTGAACAGTTAGGGCAAGTATGGACACTACATTCAAGCTTGATACAGCTCTGAATTTGGATTGTGATTAAATATCTAACACAGCATAGGTTTCTGACACAGAATGAATGTAGTCAAAGAACTGAAAAAATTGACTTTTACCTGTTAATATCCCCTGCAAAATGCTGTCCTGAAAAAATCTTTTCTATCAGGATATCCCAGGAAGTCCTTGGATATCCTAAAAAATCCCAGCACTGGTCTTTTGCAATTCCTGATGTTTTAAGTATCCCAGGAACAGACCTGGGTCAATTACATCCCAAAGTAATTAATCACAATTCAATTACATTGATTTTTTAAAGTAATTAATTACATCACAATTAAATTGATTTTCAGATGTAATTAATTACATTACAATTACATATTGCCAATGTAATTAATTACTTTCAATTACTTTTATCCAAAGGCATGTAAGGGCTATATCATTTAGAATAAAATCATAAAAATGACAACAGGCTAGAATAGAATGAAACTTTTATATACATTCCAACAAGATTTGTGTTATATAGATCCAGTTGAATATATTTTTTATTCTTAAAATTTTTTTTTCTTAAGATTTCACGTTTCTACTAAAAATGTTAATTTAGGTGTCAAAGGTTTTCTTGTGTACCTCATGTGAAATTTGAAGTAACTTTAAAGCTTGTATTAATTACAGAAGAGTAATGGAAAGTATATTGGACTTCCTTCTTGTATGTTTTGACTGGTGTATTTAAAATTTTGTAGAAAGTATTTAAATGATATCCATCTGTACAGATTTTAACATATAAATATGATGGTTAAAAAAAAAGAATTGCCTTTGGCATTTTAATCAAGGGACAAACTTGTACTTAATAATCAGTTCAAGTGAAAGGAATAACCTGAGGCTAAGATTATTGTTGATTGTTAGAACAACATATTTACAAATCACATGTAAATAAATAGGTATTGTTTGTAATTTTTAAGATTTTTTTATGAAAACATGTGAAAAAAATAATGAATAATGCTATAATGATTAATGAAATATCAAGGAATGTTATATTTTTTTCATCATAAATGTTTAAAAAATATTTAAAACAAGAGTGCACACGCTGAAATGTCTCGCCTTCTTTACTAATCAATGATATTATTTTGATAGTCCTAAATATAAAGCTTTATTACAACTGTCACATAAACTTAACATTAACCAAGTAAACTAAACATTGACCAATGAACCATGAAAATGAGGTCAAGGTCAGATGAACCATGCTAGGCAGGCATGTACAGCTAACAATTCTTCAATACAACAAATATAGTTGACCTATTGCTTATAGTTTAAGAAAAACAGACCAAAACACCAAAACATAACACTGAGTAATTAACCTTGAAAATGAGGTCAAGGTCAGATAAAACCTGCGTGACTGACATATACATCATAAAATATTTCCATACACCAAATATAGTTGAACTATTGCATATAGTATTAGAAAACAAGCATTCTGAGAGTATTGCATGGCAATACATAGTCCCCTACTGGGTAAAAATTCATTATACTAGAACAAAATGCTAACTTGTTCTATAACTTGTCATGGTGTAAACAAAAAGTAAATATCATGTCAATATCTTCAAGCATGACTAAAAACAGTGTTGAAAACTGATTATATGAGTGATTTTTTCAAGTCCAAGGACCATAACTCTGCACAAAATTATTAGACCGAAACAAAAATTTGAACTTGATCTGTAACTTGCCATGATAAAACTATATACCAATTATCAATCAATATCTTATAAGCATGATGAAAAAAAAAAACATTAGATATGATTAATAGTTCTCTAGAATTAGATATGATGTAATACAGTGTATATCTATTTCAAATTATAATCAGATATAATTAATAGTTCCAAATATTTTTTTCTTTCATTTGTCACAAACTAATATAGATTTGTAACTTATCTATAAAATGTCAGCAACTTTTATCTACACAATGTAATGTATTGAAATATATACATTAATAAAAATAGATTATTATCTAATTAAAGGATTTCTCTTCATAATTTTTTTTGATATATATAGCATTCAGAAAATTAGTTTACTACTAAACAAGCATTCTGAGAGTATTGCATGACAATACATAGTCCCCTAACGGGTAAAAATTCATTATACTGGAACAAAATGCTAACTTGTTCTATAACTTGTCATGGTGTAAACAAAAAGTAAATATCATGTCAATATCTTCAAGCATGACTAAAAACAGTGTGGAAAACTGAATATATGAGTGCATTTTTTCAAGTCCAAGGACCATAACTCTGCACAAAATTATCAGAACGAAACAAAAATTTGAACTTGATCTGTAACGTGTCATGATTAAACTATATACCAATTGTCAACCAATATCTTCAAGCATGATGAAAAAAAGTGTGGAAAACCTATAACACTCTAACATTAGATATGATTAATAGTTCTCTAAAATTAGATATGATTAATAGTTCTCTAAAATTAGATATGATTAATAGTTCTCTAAAATTAGATATGATTAATAGTTCTCTAAAATAAGATATGATGTAATACAATGTATATCTATTTTCAAATTACAATCAAACATAATAAATAGTTCCAAATATTTTTTCTTTCATTTGTCACAAACTTATATAGATTTGTAACTTATCTATAAAATGTCAACAACTTTTATCTACACAATGTAATGTAATGAAATATATACCTTAATTAAAATAGATTATTTTCTCATTAAAGGATTTCACTTAATAAAAAAAAAAATATATATATATATACATGTAGCAT
The DNA here is from genome assembly GCF_021869535.1 of Mytilus californianus. Lineage (NCBI taxonomy): Eukaryota > Metazoa > Mollusca > Bivalvia > Mytilida > Mytilidae > Mytilus > Mytilus californianus. The sequence goes on from NW_026262701.1 coordinate 87,056,656, forward strand.
TCAGAAAATTAGTTTTACAAAATAACATATAAACCTGCCACAAAATTCCTCAAACAATTTACCAAAGAATGTCTTTTAAAAAATGAGTTATCTCCCTTTGTACAGATATATGGTTTAACATAGTACTCTAACATTAGTTATGGAGTTTTTTTATGGACCATAAATCTGGACTAAATCATCAGACCAGAACAAAATTAGAACTTGATCTATAACTTGTCATGATAAAACTATATACCAAATATCAAATCAATATCTTCAAGAACGAAGAAAAAAAGTGTGGAAAGCTGATTTGCCGGACAGACAGACAGAGTGCAAACCTAAAGTCCTCACCGACTTTGTCGGTAGGGACTATTAACAAACAAACCTGTCAAAAAATTCTTCAAATAATTAAACAAAAAATGTCTTTTAAAAAATGAGTTATCTCCCTTTGTACAGAAATATGGTTTAACATAGTACTCTAACATTAGATATGGTCCAGAGTTATGGTCCATAACTCTGGACTAAATCATCAGACCGGAACAAAATTCGAACTTGATCTATAACTTGTCATGAAAATTCGTAAGGGTTCCGCGGAACCCAGTGTCTCACCTACTTTTGCTGTTAATCGCAGGCTCAACAAAAATGAGGCAAAAAAATAATAAAAATATTCCTCTCTATACTATCTTTTGATTGTAAGTAGCTTCTGTCCAAGTTTGGTAAAAATCCAGGATAGTTTATGAATCTAATAAATGTTTTAAAAACTTAAACTGCAGACTGTATGTAATGTTAACTGGAAGAATAGTGAAGTCCATTTATAAGTAAAATACGGAAAAAATGGAACAAAATTTTAACAAAATTTCCTTCTAGATACTAGCTTTTAATCATAAACAAGCTTCTGTCCAAGTTTGGTACAAATTCAAGATAGTTTAAGAAAGTTGTTAAAATTTTAAAAACTTTAACCACAGAGTGAATGTAATGTTAACTGGCAGAAAAACTAAGTCCATTTATAAGTAAAATACGGAAAAAATGGAATTTTTTTTTTACAAAAATTACTTCTGGATACTATCTTATGATCATAAACAAGCTTCTGTCCAAGTTTGGTAGAAATCCAGGATAGTTTAAGAAAGTAATTAAAATTTCAAAAACTTTAACCACAGAGTGAATATTTGTGGACGCCGCCGACGCCGGAATGTAGGATCGCTATGTCTCGCTTTTTCGACAAAAGTCGAAGGCTCGACAATAAAACTATATACCAAATATCAAATCAATATCTTCAAGAACGAAGAAAAAAAGTGTGAAAAGCTGATTTGCCGGACTGACCGATGGACAGACAGACAGATGGACAGACGGACAGAAGGACAGACAGACGGAGTGCAAACCTAAAGTCCCCTTCGACTTCGTCGGTAGGGGACTAAAAAGACCAAAACTCAAAACTAACTTTGACCACTGAACCATGAAAATGAGGTCAAGGTCAGATGACACCTGCCAGCTAGACATGTACACCTTACAATCATTCCATACACCAAATATAGTAGACCTATTGCATACAGTATAAGTAAAACAGACCAAAACACAAAACTTAACTATAACCACTGAACCATGAAAATGAGGTCAAGGTCAGATGGACACCTGCCAGTTGAACATGTACACCTTACAGTCCTTCCATACACCGAATATACTAAACTTATTGCTTTTGGTATCTGAGATATGGACTTGACCACCAAAACTTAACCTTGTTCACTGATCCATGAAATGAGGTCGAGGTCAAGTGAAAACTGTCTGACTGGCATGAGGACCTTGTAAGGTACGCACATACCAAATATAGTTATCCTATTACTTATAATAAGAGAGAATTCAACATTACAAAAAATCTTAACTATTTATTCAAGTATTCACTGAACCATGAAAATGAGGTCAAAGACATTGGACATGTGACTGACGGAAACTTCGTAACATGAGGCATCCATATACAAAGTATGAAACATCCAGATCTTCCACCTTCTAAAATATAAAGCTTTTAAGAAGTTAGCTAACGCTGCCGCCGGATCACTATCCCTATGTCAAGCTTTCTGCAACAAAAGTCGCAGACTCGACAAAAATCAAAATACCATGTGCATACTAAATGTAGGAAAAAAATAAAATTTACAAGTTGCTTCATTACTTTCAATTACATGTAATTGAAAATAGGCTCAATTACACATTACATTGAATTACTTTTAAATTTTAATTAATTACAGCTAATTACAATTACATTTTTAATTACCCCAGGTCTGTCTCAGACCTTAATGTCAGGGTACATTTTTACACAAAATATAAATGTATTCATTCAAATAAAGAAATGAAGCATGTTGACTTAAACAAATATGACATACTAATGCATGAAATTTGGTATTTTATATTATTTTTATTATACTTTAGATCCAGAACTTTTATTTTGTTTCAGATTTACTGCTAAAGACATTCTATCAGCAGCTCAGATATTGTGAAAAATTCGTAAGGGTTCCGCGAAACCCAGTGTCTCGCCTACTTTTGCTGTTAGTCACAGGATCAACAAAAATGGGGAAAAAATTATTAAAAAATTTTTCCTCTAGATACTATCTTTTGATTGTAAGAAGTTCTGTTCAAGTTTGGTAAAAATCCAAGAAGGTTTATGAATCTAAAAATTTGTAAGGGTTCCGCGGAACCCAGTGTCTCGCCTACTTTTGCTGTTAATCGCAGGCTCAACAAAAATGAGGAAAAAAATTAATAAAAATATTCCTCTCTATACTATCTTTTGATTGTAAGTAGCTTCTGTCCAAGTTTGGTAAAAATCCAGGACAGTTTATGAATCTAATAAATGTTTTAAAAACTTAAACTGCAGACTGTATGTAATGTTAACTGGAAGAAAAACTAAGTCCATTTATAAGTAAAATACGGAAAAAATGGAACAAAATTTGAACAAAATTTCCTTCTAGATACTAGCTTTTAATCATAAACAAGCTTCTCTCCAAGTTTGGTACAAATCCAAGATAGTTTAAGAAAGTTGTTAAAATTTTAAAAACTTTAACCATAGAGTGAATGTAATGTTAACTGGCAGAAAAACTAAGTCCATTTATAAGTAAAATACTGAAAAAAAAATATTTTTTTTTTACAAAATTTACTTCTGGATACTATCTTATGATCATAAACAAGCTTCTTTCCAAGTTTGGTAGAAATCCAGGATAGTTTAAGAAAGTTATTAAAATTTCAAAAACTTTAACCACAGAGTGAATGTAATGTTTCCTGGCAGAAAAACTAAGTCCATTTATAAGTAAAATACGGAAAAAATGGAATTTTTTTTTTTACAAAATTTACTTTTGGATATTATCTTATGATCATAAACAAGCTTCTGTCCAAGTTTGGTAGAAATCCAGGATAGTTTAAGAAAGTTATTAAAATTTCAAAAACTTTAACCACAGAGTGAATGTAATGTTAACTGGCAGAAAAACTAAGTCCATTTATAAGTAAAATACGGAAAAAATGGAATTTTGTTTTTACAAAATTTACTTTTGGATATTATCTTATGATCATAAACAAGCTTCTGTCCAAGTTTGGTAGAAATCCAGGATAGTTTAAGAAAGTTATTAAAATTTCAAAAACTTTAACCACAGAGTGAATATTTGTGGACGCCGCCGACGACAACGACGACGACGCCGACGGAATGTAGGATCGCTATGTCTCGCTTTTTCGACAAAAGTCGAAGGCTCGACAATAAATGTTTTCAAAACTTTAACTGCAGACTGTACGTAATGTTAACTGGAATAAAACTAAGTCCATCTATAAGTAATATACGGAAAAACAGGAAATAAATTTATACAAAATTTCCTTCTAGATACTAGCTTTTGATCATAAAGAAGCTTCTGTGCAAGTGTACACTACAAAAAATAAATTTGTTTTCAAGTGATTTGATTTTGAAAATGCCATCAAATGTGAAGACTTTTTGCACAGTGTAAAATGGAAGTCAAAAGAATGAATATTGTCTTTTAAGAGGTTTTGTAAGTGATAACAGTCCTTGTTATCCTGGGTGTTTTTTTTTCAGGACTTTTTGGTCTGTCTTGAAATATCCCATGACTTCCCAGGAAAATGTCTTGAAATGTCCCAGGAGTTTTCAGTACAGCCTTGGGATATTCCAGGTTAACTAGTCCTGAAAAGTCCCATTTGGTCAGATGCTTTTAGGATCAGGATTTCCTGGGATATCCCAGGAAATCCTGTCTAATACTCTCCCATGAATTCCTACCACAATATTCTTGTTTTTTTTAAGATGAAAAAAAAAAAAAAACAATATCCAAAATATTATTCATCATTAATACAATGTCTTTAAAAAATCTAAAAAACTTACCTTTCATTTGATGCTATTATCTTTTTTAAACTATGAATTTACTAACAATTTCTATTAATTGTGCAATATAGCTTTGAATTTGGATTGTGATTAATTATTTGACATAGCATAGGTTTCTGACACAGAATGAATTTGGTCTAAGAACTTAAAAATTTTAAATTGGACATTTACCTATTATGTTCCAATATCCAATATCTAAATATATGTTTATGGATATTTTATTGTTTTTAAATACAATGTAACAATACCAACCTGTTCCAAAAAATTTATAATCATAGTCACCAGGTCCATCACATGCAATACAAGGATATTTTCTAATAAAGCAGCAGGAATGGCAACCGATTAAACCTACAATATAAGTTTTGTTTACTTCACTTTAATCAATACTATTACTGCTAATAATAATTGCAATGTGAAAAGTTACATCAAAATTGTAAACTTTATCATTGATATAAAACTACATCAAAAGCTTTAAGAAACTTGGTGGATTGATTGACTAATACTTATTTTAGCCATACCCAGATAAGAATGTGTTACTGTAATATGAACATGATGTATGCACCCCTTTTTGCACCGACTTATTCTTAACAGATAGTGAGCACATAATAATAGTCATCAAAAAGATATTTCATCTGACACACATGCAGCCAACCAATCATTGTTTTCATATATAAATGATGTGTGTTTTCCAGAGGAGCAGCAAATACCAAAATCAAATACTACAGTTTTCAACCAAATTAGGAATGGACATTAAACCAAAATGTGACATGATAACAAATGTTCAAATTAATATGGCAACCGGCGGGCAGTGACTTTAACCTGAAAATTATGCAAAACATTGAAAGTTAATAAACCATAAGTGAAGAAGTGACAGGTGAGCATCACGAAGTGACTTGAATGCACTAGCATACCCACCTAGACATTTTAGATAATTTGAAGCCATTTCATCCATTCTAACAGCTGTTTGAGTGATGTTTTGCAGAAACAGAACACATTTATTCCATACAATTTATTACATCCATTTTTCATATTGACATAAAAAATTGCAAAATTTGTATCAGTATTTTTACATCTGGAAGTCATTGTGAAAAAAAAATCTAAATACCACATAGCCGAAAGCATCTCTTTCAACCTGTGTAACTGCGACGTCTCGCACTTTACTATGTGCTCTCCTCAATTTGAAGACTTCATGAAAGTAACAATTCTTTTTTACTTCTGCATATATTTGGTCTTCCTTTTCAGAGCTTCTGTGTCATATTTTTTATCCATTTTCAAAGTCACAAATTCATTTTCTATCCTCTGTGCAAGACCCTCTTCTTCATCTGTAGACATTCCTGACGTCTGGCCTTGCATTCATGAGGATTCTGAGCAATATTATTGTACTCAAGACTAAAAAATCAACCAATCAAAATACTGAATTTGGTGTTTTGAGCACAAATTTTGTACTCTGAGTACTGAGGAAAGAGCCCAGATGTTAAGCTAAAGTCAGTAAAGCGCTTTAAGGGCACCATACAGTTTTGAAACATGATGATTTTTGACGAAAATTTGCATACAAGTTTTCCCCTTGTGAATTCAAATATGTTGCTGTAAATTCAGAAATTATTGCGAGGTTTTCATAAATGCTTATAATGCGAATGGGTGAGTATAGCAATAATAAGAACATTCTGATATCTGATACATATATCTGTATGCAAATATTCCTGAAATCTCAATAATTAGGTCTTTCCATTTTTAGTGGAAAGGCCTTTTGCTTTTGTTCTGATTATAAGGCCTTTCTACTTTTTGTGGAAAGACTTTTGCTTTTGTTCTGATTATTAGGCCTTTCCACTTTTTGTGGAAAGACCTTTTGCTTTTGTTCTGATTATATGGTCTTTCCACGAAAAGTGGAAAGACCTTTTGCTTATGTTCTTATTATTTTTTTTATTTTTTTTGAGATCACTGACCTATGACCTTGAAATTGATGTCAAGGTCAACGGTCAATTTGACGTTCTAGATTATGACCTTTGCTCAAAATTCATACTGGTTCATTATAAAACCATTAGGTCTTTTGCATTTGGTTGGTAGACATTTGACCTTTTAAAAGGTTATCCGGGAGTGATATTATTTTAACCAGAAGTAGCTTATTTCATACTAATTCAATGAAAAAGTACCTAGAAATCTTATTTTTAAAATCAGTTTGAAGTAACAAATTATATGAACCAGAAGTAACATCTTCTAACACCGTTTTTTAAAATTTCATTATTTATTAAGTTGAGGTAGAAAGACCTTAAATAATTATTGTTCTCTGAACAATTGGTTTTTAATTTTTTTTTTCCTTCTGCCTTTTGAGATGTTTTTTTGTTTCACAACATATTGAAAGGATATTTTGCTGATGATGCCGTACAGTGATGGGGATTTCCCCATTCACCCTGTGTAACCAAACACTTATTCTTATAGGAGTTATCTCCCTGCATCCCTTTTTTTCTTGTTATCTTTATTTCTCTGAAACTGTAAAAGATATCAACAAACTTTTTTCACTAAATTGTTCCGTCTACTCTTAAGGATGTTTTGGTTAACCGAAGTGATCCAATGACATCTTATGGGAGTTATTTCCCTTTAAAAATTCTACATAAGTGATATGTTGAATAAGTTCATACACCATAAGTCAAAGTGGTCTAAAGTCTTTTGATATGAAGTCCTTGGTCCATTTGGAGGAAATCGAGGTCAAGGTCAAAGGTCAATGTCATGTTCAACATTTTGAAATTATTAAAAAACCATTAAGTCTTTTGCATTTGGTTGGTTGACATTTGACCTTTTAAAATGTTAACCGGAAGTGACATTATTTTAACTGGAAGTAGCTTATTTCATACTAATTCAATGAAAAAGTACCTAGAAATCTTATTTTTTTAAAATCAGTTTGAAGTACTGTAACAAATTATATGAACCAGAAGTGACATCTTCTAACACCTTTTTTTAAATTTCATTCTTTATTATCAAAGTTGAGGTGGAAACCCTTCAATTGTTCTCTGAACAATTGGTTTTTAATTTTATTTTAGTTTTTCCACTTTTCATGGAAAGAACTTTTGCTTTTGTTCTGATTAGGTCTTTCCACTTTTCTGTGGAAAGACCTATTGTATTTGTTCTTTCCACTTTTCTGTGGAAAGACCTATTGTATTTGTTCTGATTATTTTTTTTTCTTCTTCCGCCAAATTTGTTTCTTGCCCTGTTTTGTGGTTTCGCAAGATGGCGCTTATATTTTTTGCATATGATATCGAACAGTTATTGCGCTTTTGAGTCGAAAACTTTTTATTGTAAGAGTTATCTCCCCAAACAGTTTTCTTTGTGGTGAGATCTCCTCCGTAACCGTAACAGAAAGTGACAAATTTATTTTACTAAATTGCTCGTTATATCCTAAGGATGTTTTGTCAAATTTTAACCAAATCAATTCGTAGACTCCATATGACAGTTATTTCCCCTTTTGAATTTAACATAAGTGATATGTCAATGTATCACATGAATGGTAAGTAATACAGACCTAATGTATGTGTATTTGAGGTCCTGGGTTCATAAAAATAAATTTGAGGTCAAGGTCAAAGGTCAAGGTCATGTTCTAAATTTTGACTTTTCATTGTTCCGAGATCTCGCCTGACAATCTTAGAGATATATTTAAAAGAACTAGTGCAAAATGTTTGCCTCATTGTGATGAAGATATGATACATTTGGTCTGAAACAATCCAATGACATCTTATAGGAGTTATTGTCCCTGAAATGATTCAATTTAAGGTTAATTGATTATTTCTCCAACTTGGTACATGATAAAGCCATAGAGTCTTTTGCAAACTGTTGGTTGACATATGACCTTGAAAAATATCAACCAAAAGTGACCTTGAGTAAACCGGAAGTAGCCATTTTTGCACTTATTTCATGGAAAAGTACCTAGAAACTATATGTTTTTTAAATATGCATACATAAACCTATCATTTGAGACCGGAAGTGACCTTCACTAAACCTGAAGTACCTAATATCTCCATAATTACAGGGAAAAGTATATAGAAACCATATATTTTTGGAATCAGTGTAAATAAAGCTATCATGTGAGACCTGAAGTGACATTTTTAAAACCGGAAGTTGACAATTATCTCCCTTATTTCGGGCAAAAATATATAGAAACATTTATTTATTGAATCAGTATGAAGAAACCTATGCTTGGACGCCAATAGTAACTTTGAGTAAACCGGAAGTAGCTTCTCATCAATAATTTAGAAAATTGAAGTGGAGAGACCTTCAATTGTTCTCTGAACAATTGGTTTTTAATAAGGTCTTTCCACTTCAGTGGAAAGACCTTTTGATTTTGTTCTGATTATTAGGTCTTTCCACTTTCTGTGGAAAGACCTATTGTATTTGTTCTGATTATTAGGTCTTTCCACTTTTCTGTGGAAAGACCTATTGTATTTGTTCTGATTATTAGGTCTTTCCACTTTTCGGTGGAAAGACCTATTGTATTTGTTCTGATTATTTTTATTATTTTTTTTTTTTTTTCTTCTTCCGCCACTTTTATTTCTTGCGGATAAATTTTGTTTCGCAAGATGTCGCTTAGATGTTTGGTATATGATATCGAACAGTTTATGCGCCTTTGAAATTCACCCTGCGTAACCAAATACTTTTCTTTGTAGGAGTTATCTCCCCGAACACTGTTTTCCTTGTGACTCCGTAACCGTATAAGAAAGCGACAAATTTATTTTATAAAATTGCTCGTTATATCCTTCGCATGATTTGTCCAATTTTGACCAAAGCCATACAAACACTCCATATGAGAGTTATTTCCCCTTATGCATTTGATATAAGTGATATGCATTTCTATCTTGTAAACCATAAGTGATAGAGACCTAGGATCTTTTGATTTGAGGTCCTTGGTCCAAACAAAAGAAAATAAGATCAATGTCAGAGGTCAAGGTCATATTTTAAATTTTGATTTTGGCTTATTTTCAATTCTTTTCAAAAACCGTATAAGATATCGACAACATATTTTTACTAAATTGTAAGTTGCGACATGTCGTAACACATAAATTTTGGTTGAAAGGAGTTTTCTCCCCTCTTATATTAAAAATTAGGCATATAGTGATATAACTCACCAACCATATATAATTAAGACCTATGGTCTTTTGATTTGAAGCCCTTGGTTTATGACCTTGAAATTGAGCTCAAGGTCATAGGTAAATTTGACGTTCTAGATATTGACCTTTGCTTTTACCTCATATGTATACATGATAAAGCCATGGGACTTTTTGCATTACGTTGCAAGCCACTTGACTATGGAAAAGCCAACCGGAAGTGACCATGTGTAAACCGGAAGTAGCTATTTTTTTGTACTTATTTAATGTAAAAGTATATTAAACCATATATTTTTGGAATCAGTATCAAGTAAACTATAAAAAAAAAACCCGGAAGTGACATTTTTCAAACCGGAAGTGACAATTTATCTCCCTTATTTAGAAAAAAAATGTATAGAAACCATATATTTTTGGAATCAGTGTACAATAAGCTATCATTTGACGCTGGATATGATATTTCGAACTGAATTTTCATAGTTCTATTTCAAAATTGATCTGTATGGGTTAGAAAGACCTTCAATTGTTCTCTGAACAATTGGTTTTTAATTATTATTAGGTCTTTCCACTTTTCTGTGGAAAGACCTATTGTATTTGTTCTGATTATTAGGTCTTCCCACTTTTCTGTGGAAAGACCTATTGTATTTGTTCTGATTATTATTATTAGGTCTTTCCACTTTTTTGTGGAAAGACCTATTGTATTTGTTCTGATTATTATTATTTTTTTTATTTTTTTCTTCCGCCTAATTTTGTTCTTGCGATAAATATTTGTTTCACAATATGTCGCTTAGATATTTCTCATATTTGTATCGTATAGTTTATGCGCTTTTAAATTTCACCCTCCTAAGACGAACAATTTTCTTTGTAAGAGTTATCTCCCTATTCACTGTTTATCAAGTGTGTGCATCTCCTTCGTAACAAAAAAAGATATTGACAAAATTCTTTTTCTAAATTGTTCGTTACATCCTCAGGAATTTTTGGCTAATTTGGATCGAAGTGATTCGATTAAATTTTATAGGAGTTATCTACCTTTATGAAACAAATTTGTCGTTATGTTTTTGTAACTCATAAACCGTAAGCCGTATAAACCTATAGTCTTTTCATTTGAGGTCCTTGGGGCCTAACTTAGAAAATGAGGTCAAGGTCAAAGGTCAAGGTCATGTTCTCAATTTTGTCTTTTGCTTGTTTTTGCATTTTCTCTGATATTTATAACGTTATATATAAAAGAACTAGTGCAAAATGTTTGATGTATTGTGATGAAGATATGATACATTTGCTCAGAAACAATCCAGTGATATCTTATAGGAGTTATTGCCCCTGAAATGTTTTATTTTAAGGTAAATTGATTATTACTTCAGATTGGTACATGATAAAGCAATACGGTGTTTTAGAAAATGTTAAGTGACATGTGACCTTGAAAAATGTCAACCGGAAGTGACCTGGAGTAAACCGGAAGTAGTCATTTTTGCACTTATTTTATGTAAAAATACATAGAAACCATATATTTTTTGAATGGTCATACATTAACCTATCATTTGAGACTGGAAGTGACATTTTAAAACCGGAAGTAGCATATTATCTTCCTTATTACAGGCATAAGTATATACAAACTATATATTTTTGGAATCAGTGTGAATAAAGCTATCGAATGAGACCGGAAGTGACATTTTCTAAAACGGAAGTAGCCAATTATCTCCCTTTTTACGGGCAAAAGTATATATAAACCATATATTTTTGGAATCAGTGTAAATAAAGCTATCATATGAGACCGGAAGTGACATTTTTTAAACCGGAAGTTGACAATTATCTCCCTTATTTCAGGCAAAAGTCTATAGAAACCATATATCTGTTGAATCAGTATGAAGAAACCTATGATTTGACGCTAATAGTAGCTTTGAGTAAACCAGAAGTAGCTTCTTATCAATCATTTAGAAAATTGATGTGGAAAAACCTTCTCTGAACAATTGGTTTTTAATTATTATTATTATTATTTTTTTTTCTCTTCCGCCTAATTTTGTTCTCGCGTAAAATTTTTGTTTCACAAGTTGTCGCTTAGATATTTCTTATATAGTATCATACAGTTTATGCGCTTTTTATTTTCTTTGCAGCTATCATGTTATAAATGTTTCTTATCTCAATTATCAACCACAGTCTACCACTACACTCCCCCCCCCTTTTTTTTCAACTGATTTTTTTTTTAAGTTATCCCATTTCTATGAAAAGAAAATCGCTTTTAGTCCCGTACATTATACTGTAAAACTTCAAAACATCATCACGCGCGCGGACCTAAAATTAGAATAAAACATTCGAGATCCATATCCAAATATGGAAAGTGAAACTTCCAAGACAAAATGTTACTCATTTTTTTTCTTCCTACAAGTTGAAACAAAATGTACACACAACACATAAAAGAAACCATGAAGTATCAGTTCTCGTAGCAAATAGAGAAAATTAGAAAAAAAAGAAGATGTTAGGATTTTTATTCATTAGGAAATCCTAAAGCTGTCCGTTTGGGAGTGCGGGATATACAAGTACGCAGCCTCGTCAGAATATGAACGTCAAGTCCGATGCCTCGCATAGAGAGAGTGTCATGCAAACTTTCTATCAATCAATCAATCAATCAATCAATCGACCAACCAACCAACCAACCAACCAATCATGTTTCGGAGGGGAAAGACCGTTTAACAATTGTTTTTAAAACAATTGATTTATATTTATTATTATTATTATTTTTTTCTTCCGCCTAATTTTGTTCTCACGTAAAATTTTTATTTCGCAAGATGTCGCTTAGATATTTCTTATATAATATCATACAGTTTATGCGCTTTTTATTTTCACCCATTCTAAGCCGAACAATTTTCTTTGTAGGAGTTATCTCCCCGAACACTGTTTTCCTTGTGACTGCATCTCCTCCGTAACCGTAAAAGAAAGTGACAAATTTATTTTACCAAATTGCTCGTTATATCCTCAGGATGTTTTGTCCAATTTTGACCGAAGTGATACATAACTCCATATGAGAGTTATTTCCCCTTCTGTATTTGACATAAGGGATATATAAATGTATAGCATGAATGGTAAGTGATAGAGACCTAAGGTATATTGATTTGGGTTCCTTGGTTCATTTAAATGAAATTGAGGCCAAGGTCAAAGGTCAAGGTCATATTCTAAATTTTGACTTTTCCTTGTTATTTGATCTCCTCTGTCACTTTTAAAGATTCAAATTAAAGAACAAGTGCAAAATGTTTGCCTAATTGTGATTAAGATATGATACATTTGGTCTGAAACAATCCAATGACATCTTATAGGAGTTATTGTCCCTGAAATGATTCAATTTAAGGTTAATTGATTATTACTCCAACTTGGTACATGATAAAGCCATACGGTCTTTTGCAAACTGTTGGTTGATATATGACCTTGAAAAATGTCAACCGGAAGGGACCTTGAGTGAACCGGAAGTAGTATTTTTTGCACTTATTTCATGGAAAAGTACCTAGAAACCATATATTTTTTGAATGATCATAGGTTAACCTATCTTTTGAGACCAGAAGTGACATTTTATAAACCGGAAGTAGCATATTATCTTCCTTATTACAGGCATAAGTATATACAAACTATATATTTTTGGAATCAGTGTGAATAAAGCTATCATATGAGACCGGAAGTGACATTTTCTAAACCGGAAGTTGGCAATTATCACCCTTATTTCAGGCAAAAGTATATAGAAACCATTTATTTATTGAATCAGTATGAAGAAATCTATTCTTTGACGCTATTAATAACTTTAAGTAAACCAGAAGTAGCTTCCTATCAATCATTTAGAAAATTGATGTGGAAAGACCTTCAATTGTTCTTTGAATAATTGGTTTTTAATTATTATTTTTTTTTTTTTTTCTTCCGTCACTTTTATTTGTTGCATATAAATTTTGTTTTGCAAGATGTCGCTTAGATGTTTGGTATATGATATCGAACAGTTTATGCGCCTTTGAAATTTACCCTGCTTACCCGAATACTTTTCTTCGTAGGAGTCACCCCGAACACTGTTTTCCTTGTGAGTGCATCTCCTCCATAACCGTTAAAGAAAGCGACAAATTTATTTTACCAAATTGCTCGTTATATCCTCAGGAAGTTTTGTCAAATTTTGACGAAAGCGATAGGCAAACTCCATATGAGAGTTATTTCCCCTTCTGTATTTGACATAATGAACATATAAATGTATAGCATGAATGGTAAGTGATAGAGACCTAAAGTATATTGATTTGAGGCCCTTGGTTCATTTAAATGAAATTGAGGCCAAGGTCAAAGGTCAAGGTCATATTCTAAATTTTGACTTTTCCTTGTTCCGAGATCTTGTCTGACAATCTTAGAGATATATTTAAAAGAACTAGTGCAAAATGTTTGCCTCATTGTGATGAAGATATGATACATTTGGTCTGAAACAATCCAATGACATCTTATAGGAGTTATTGTCCCTGAAATGATTCAATTTAAGGTTAATTGCTTATTTCTCCAACTTGGTACATGATAAAGCCATAGGGTCTTTTTCAAACTGTTGGTTGACATATGACCTTGAAAAATATCAACCAAAAGTGACCTTGAGTAAACCGGAAGTAGCCATTTTTGCACTTATTTCATGGAAAAGTACCTAAAAACTATATTGTTTTTAAATATGCATACATAAACCTATCATTTGAGACCGGAAGTGACCTTCACTAAACCGGAAGTACCTAATATCTCCATTATTACAGGGAAAAGTATATAGAAACCATATATTTTTGGAATCAGTGTAAATAAAGCTATTTTGTGAGACCAGAAGTGAGATGTTTTAAACCGGAAGTTGACAATTATCTTCCTTTTTTCAGGCAAATTTATTTATTGAATCAGTATGCAGAAACCTATGCTTGGACGCCAATAGTAACTTGTGAGTAAACCGGAAGTAGCTTCTCATCAATAATTTAGAAAATTGATGTGGAAAGACCTTCAATTGTTCTCTGAACAATTTGTTTTTAATTTTTTTTTTTTCTTCTGCCGTCTGAGATGTTTTCTTGTTACTTGACATATCGAAAGGATGTTTGGCCCATGATATTGTACAGTGAATACGAGTTCACCATTCACCCTGTGTGACCGAACAGTTTATCTTATAGGAGTTATCTCCCTGTGACTCCTTTTTCTTGTTATCTTTATTTCTCTGTAACCATACATGATATCGACAAAAATATTTTTCCAAATTGTTCGTCTACTCTTGAGGATGTTTTGGTTAAGTTAACCGAAGTGATACAATGACATCTTATGGGAGTTATTTCCCTTTACAAATTTTAATAAACTGCTTCGCTGAGCGCAGCTGGATACGCCCGCAGAGGTCCAACCCTGAACAACTGGGGCAAAAATGGACACAATATTCAAGCTTGATACAGGTCTGAATTTGGATTGTATTAAATATTTGACATATTATAGGATTCTGAATAAATGTAGTCAAAGAACTTGAAATTGGTTATATGAATTGAATTTATATTCAATTAAAGATTTCCTGGTGTTGTGCAATACACTCAGCTGTTGTGCAATACTTAGTAAATCTGTTGTCAGACTATAAACAATTAAAGTTCAATTAATTCTCAATGTCATATTAGAAATTTATGAAAATGTAAAGGGAGCATACATCAATAGATATAAACAATTCACCAAAGTTTCATGAGAATTGCTGACAGCATTTTTGAGTTATTGTCCGAAAACTGGAAAATCCCCCCTTTTTTAAGGAATAAAACCCCCTAACTCAGAAATGTAAAATGTAAAATTTATAAAATTCTAAATGGAGCTTACATCAATAGATATCAACAATTCACCAAAGTTTCATTAGAACTGCTGAAAGCATTTTTGATTTTTGTCTGAAAACTGGAAAATCCCCCTTTTTTTATGAATAAAAACCTGTAACTCGGAAACGTAAAATCTAAAATATATAAGAATCGAAAGGGAGATCATGTCAATAGATATAAACAATTCACCACAATTTCTTGCAAGTTGGTGAAAGCATTCTTGAGTTATTGTCCGAAAACTGGAAAATCCCCCTTTTTTAAATGAATAAAACATATAACTCGGAAACGTAAAATCTAAAATTTATAAAAAACGAAAGGGAGCTTACGTCAATAGATATAAATAATTCACCAAAGTTTTATGCAAATTGGTTAAAGCGTTTTTGAGTTAATGTCCGACATGTTGACGACGGACGGACAGACGGATGGACGGACAACGGTATACCATAATACGTCCCGTAAACGGGCGTATAAAAATGTGATATGTTGAATAAGTTCATACACCATAAGTCATAGAGACCTAAAGTCTTTTGATATGAAGTCCTTGCTTCATTTTGAGAAAAATGAGGTCAAGGTCATACAGTACATGCTGGGACATAGTCTGAATTATGCTGAGCATTTTTTGTATGTTAGACATGCTGGGCATTTAGGTCCATGATCAGACCACCTGTTGTGATTTAGAGAATAGGTCAAATAGGTGTCATAAAATTGTCAGGTATTAATTAAGGATAATAAAGTACAACAGGGATTAAAACATAAAATTACAGGTAAAATCTAGATAAATGAATTTTAAACAATTTTGTTTTAGAAGTGTTTGTTAGATTTAATTTTCCTAACTTCACATTGTAAGCATTAAATTTTTTAATATTTATTTTAGTAATTTCTATAAATCAAACTTTCTTAGTATTTAGTATTTATTAATAGTTCAAAAGTGAGTGGATGTAAAAATTATACTGCATTTATATATAAGAAGCTGCTGAACCAAAATGGTGGTGAAGTGAAGGTAGAGTCACTAAAGAGGATACCGGATGGTATGCAGGGGTGTCAATAAAAATAAATAATTAAAATACCGCTGGATTGACAACAACACTTTAGTGGACTGCAAGTTTTATTGTGTCGACTAGTTTCGCCGATTAGATCACCGTCTTCGGGACAATGTATGAATGAAATGAAAAAAAATTACAAATGTATGTACATAAAGGTAGTAAATTAAAAAATATGTGTAACATGAATGCAAGTACAATGTCAGTGTACAGTTTGTATAAAGTTTCTTCCTAATTTGGACAACACTTTTAGGGCACACCTCTACCACTTCGACTGGCTTCCTTTTGGCCAGAGGTATTACTTCCAATCGCGTCGGGAAAGACGTAAAGTGGTTTACCGTCGCATAATTTCTACATTTGTTACACATATTTTTTAATTTACTACCTTTATGATAACACCTAGATAATGCCGAAAATTTGAATCTTTTCAATGCTTACATTAAAATTTATAAGATATGTATTGACCTCTAATCATTGTTAAAGAGAATGTTAAAGCCAAATAAGGCTAAATCAACTATGGTTAGAATTATGAAATGATAATTTGAAAAAATAAACCATTAATGGATTTTTGAACTGAGGAACACTTTAAGAATCATATTAACAAATCACAAAAAAATAGTGTAGCTTATTATTGACAAATATTTCACATGGTAACAAAACAGAGAGTATAAATTAATGGTAATACTGTTTATATCTTAAAAAAGGGAAATATGTAGCATTATCATCAAAATGACCACTGAAAACGTCGATAAAGATGTCGATAAAAAATTCCAATTATGAGGCCCAAACTCCAGCTGAAAATTTTCAAATCTCCAGTTGTGACTTGACACTCTGTCACATGTATGAATTAATTTAGTGTACATCATATATATACTTAAGTTAAGGTGGCACGGTAGTATTTCCTGGCCCATAGGGATAATGATAGCCTTTTTAGAATGTTCTCCACTTTCTAACACTGCCCAAAATTCTACATACACAATCTGAAGTACTTTCAATGTAATATTTACAAATGAATGACCAGTTACTTTTTTGCTATCTTTTTGAACCTTAGGCCACTTTTTGTTTTTATGTTTTTTTATCATGCAGTAGTGAATATAAAATTCTCAAAATTCTTTTTCACCAGTATGTAAACGAATATTATTTCAAAACACCAAACCCTTTCCTTTATGTTTAATGTTAATTCTATCGTGTAATCGAATATCGGATATAAGAATATATCGACAAATAGGTTAAAAGTATTCAAGAAAATTTGTCAAAACCATGCACAATCGGATATTTTCAATGTTTTTCTGACAGGAAATGAACGCAATTACAATCTTGCAGACAAGAAAATTTGGTTTTTACTTTATAAAAGGAACTATTTCTTAATAAATTGTTGTCTTTATTCATTGTCTTCTTTTGTTATGAGAATTAAGATGACCTTAAAATTCAAATGGTTTGAATTCATTTATAAAATATACAAGACCAGTACATTGGGAGAATTTTGATAAAACTGTAAGTGCTTACAGAATCAAATCATAATCTAAACTCAATGTACCTCCTTCTGAATAATTTATTGCAATAAACATATAAATCCCTTTTGACAAGAAAAATTTGACTTTTGTCAGATAAAATTTTGTAACATGTGCATGACCACATGTCATGGAATCCATTTCTGTTTTGTTTTAGAACATCCCTCCTTCAAAGGAGCACTTCGCACGATGTCGAACAAAATGTTTATAAAAAACCTAAAAAGACATACTAGGTTCGCCTTGTGGGATGAGTGTTGGTTACTATCAAAGACCCTTATGTTTGCTAGGCAGAAGGAGGAGTTGTCTCATTGGCAATCATACCACATCTTCTTTTTTATATACCATTATAGGCGGAAGGACTTTGATTATACGAGTTTGTAGTCCCTGTAGAGCAAAGCATAGCTTCCTGGTTATGTATTCTATAGTGTAGCAAGCATCAGTACATCAGTACACTTGCAACCACAAGCACAAATAAATTTGCTAGGATCCAATATAAAGTTTGTGTCTAGTGTGATGTTACTGTGAGTACTACATTTCATGCACACATCAATACTATATATAAAGTTATATAATTTTTGCAGGTAAGTTGTATGGATTTCGTGCAGTGCTGGACATTCCAGAGGGAAATGATCGATTGTTTCTGGCTTTCCCTTGCACAATAGGCATGTTGGAACTACTGTATTCTGGTTGAAGGCGGCTTTATTGCTTTGTAGACAGTAAGTACCTGTCAGCAGTTTCAGCTAAGTAGGTAATCTACTTATATCTTGAGAAGAGGTATTTACGCTGGCTAAACTTGGATGTGGTTTGTTCCACAGCAGGCTATTCGTTGAGAGATGAATAAAGCCGAGCAGGGGATGCGGTTTGAGCTTGTGTCAATTGTCAACTGCTTTTATTACTATTGACTTCCACCGGTCCTTGCTGTATGGGTTATCAAGAATATCCTGCCCTGATGGGAGATCATAAATGGCAAGGAGATTTCGAATCTTTCCGAACCAACTAGAGGTTGAGAATCCAACAAGAGCAAGTTGTCTTACGGCCAGGTCTTTCTCCACAGATGACTCCATAGCACAAATTTTATTGAAGGTGTTTAACGCAGATTTATGGATTTTCCCAATTATAGGAATAACTCCAGCAAGCGTATAAATAGTAACATCTGCCGTATTATTTGGTATGGACAGATTTTGCTTTAATGATTTTCGGTAGAATACCTCTATATTAGGGTACGACCATTTCACTTCAAGAGGGTGGGTTATGGATTTTCCTAGAAAAATTTTCTGACTCAGACAAAAAACCCATAAACCCCCCTTGAAGTTAAATGGTTGCTCCCTTATCTAGTTGTTTCTTGTCTGGAAGGAGAATTTTTAGCCGTATGTTAATCCCGATAGAACATAAGGGGACGACCATTTGATATTCTGGGGGGGGGGGGGGGGGGGGGGGGGGCAGGAGGATTTGTTGTGGATCGGTTATTTATTTTTGTAAACTAAGAGGACAGATTATCTATTTTCTGCACTATTGAAGCAAGATTTTTCATTTTCATTAAAGCAAGGGACTGATTATTTATTTTCACAACTATATTTATACTGGGAACAGTATATCTAATGTCAATATATATGTTCCTGATTTATAATATTCGAAAACACACAATTTTTAAATTATTTGTTTATTATAAATAATTCATGTATAGTCAAGTCATTATGTACCATTTAATCAGAATTAATTATTATCCTCTGCAGAAATGAATCTTTTTATATCCCCCAATGCATATACATGTATTGCATACATACACAGTATTAAAGATTGGTTGAAACTAAGGCTCTTCTAAAAGTATTGGCAAACGTGTTTCGCCGAGCGGAGCGAGGCAAAATTTTTTTTGAAGGGTTTTTGAACCGCTGAAGGCCCAAGAAGCTATAGAACAAATGATGCAAAATCATGCCTTCTGGGTGTTCCCCAGACCCTTTCTTAAACTGAAAATGCAAGTTCTGTTTTAATAATTTTATGACAATATTTTGGTCTCAAAGCAAAATCACGTTATAGATTCAGTGTAAGACTTAAGTTTCTAGGAACAACATCAAAAGATTAATATGCATGATATTAAAAGCAAAAATGTAATTCACATAGTTAAGTCTGTGGCTGCTGTGTTTTTTTAAACTCATGATCAAGTTAATAATAAAATAACTAAATTACAAAATGAATGCAACACTAACAGAATACAGAAGGGCAATCAATGAACAAAAGACAAATAAATAAGAAATATTGATCCCGAAAAATCAGGGGCTACGTCTGAGGGAGAACAGAACTTGCTTCTTGCAAGGCACTCACGGTGAACACAATTTGATATGGAGACAAGCTTTTGGTTTTGAAATTTCCTACATGAGGCATTTGTCTCAATGTAGTTACGGCCCTGATTTAATAAAAGTGAGGTAAGTGTTCCTGAGACAATTAACCTCAAGTTAAATGAAACCAATTTTCTGACATTTCAAGTATATTTAAATAATATTTATACTTTTATTATTAAAAGATATGGGAAGTGTTTCCCGATTTTTTTTTTTTGGAAAAAAGATTAATTTATGAAGAATCTGGTGCCATCTCATACTTTCGATTAGACCTGCTGAGTTATTTATTTTCAATACACTGCAAGTCAGGTCATTTATTTTCAAACTACCACAGAACAAACCATTTATTTTTGTGATTATCAAGGCTGAGTTATTTATTTTCAAAATCCTCCTGCCCCCCCCCCCCCCCAGAATATCAAATGGTCGTCCCCTAAGTATGGAATACATGAAGACTTGTAGGATTAAGGCCATTTTTGCCGTGGAGTCCTGCCCCCATTAGGCTATACATACTTCCTCTTGCTTTGGAAATGTTTTTATTTATATGCGTGGTTATTGTCTTTTTTAAATTGGCATTATTATTCTTTATACCCAGGTGTACAGCTGAATCTGGTTGAATAATTTTCTGCTCATTAATTGAAAATTCTTGGAGTGAACTGGTGTTACTACCTTCGTTTTTTAGGACAACACTTTTAGTTGGTTTGAGAACATATTTTTCGTGTTTACTATAATTTTCCACTGTCGAGATCATTACTTGGAGTTCTGTTTGTGAGTTTGCTATCAAGGCAATATCATCAGCACATGTTGGTGCTCCACAGTAAATATCTCCAATATATTTTCCAAAACCGTTGTCCTCCAGGTGAACGAAGTTGGTACTTAGCTGTTGTATTAATAACCAGAGTGTACCTCCAACACCTGACAGGAATAGTTTTCGGTACAAGCTGTTATGGTTCACAACATCAAATGCAGATTTTGCATCCAGAAGGTCTATTAAGATTGGTGTTTTCTGATCCAAAGATTCCAAAATAGATTCTAAAAGAATAAGAGCACTGTAAAGTGGAGAAACTGTGGGAGTAAATCCTCTTCGCAACCTGTTCTGTAGAATTCTAATCAAGTCCCTGATAAGATCACGGAGTAGACATTCTAAAATTTTCCCTATAACTGGTAGAACCGTAATTCTGCGGTATTTTTTGCTTCTGATAGTATACCTTTATTTTTGAAGATTGGAGTAAGTATGCCTAATTTCAAGCAATCAGGACAGGTACTGACGCTGTTGAACATACTCCAAACTTGATATGATCTACAGTAATGCCATAAATATCTGAGGTTTTTTAGTATTTAGTTTGCCGACTGCCTGGCTGATTTCCTCTTCTGTGATTATGGGGGTAGCATTATTTCTGCAAATTTCTTCAATTACGTCAATATCAAATTCTCTATCTGTGTATTCCACATTATCTTTTATCTTTTGTGGTGTTGCAAGTTGTTTGAAATGTTTGTTCCACCCTTGAAGAATGTCTTCTTTAGACGAATGAATTTCTCCTTGTACATTAAGCTCTGATAATGTGATATTTTTATTAACAAGAAAAATGGATTATTAATACACAGCATGTTGACATGTATCATCGCACATGCATTACCTGTCCTTTATTGCCGATTGGGAATTTTAGTTCAGCTTATATCTATTAATAACAACCAATGATATAAGGAATTCCCTACTGGCCACTCTTGACATCTCGTTCTCTAATTGCTTTGTGAGATGTGGGAAGGGAACCAATCAGAACAAGGCCCTTATTTCAAATTATCCAATCGGCAGAGATAATGTCTCATTTAGGCATTATAGATAATACAACTGCATGAAGCAGACGCATTGCAATTTGGCATTAGCGAATTTAAAATATATATATATATATATATTGTCTTTAAACATCGATAATTTTTACGGGAAAAATTGGTTTAAATCCTTGGAAATGGATATTTCGGCAACGTTGTTAAACCAGTGAAAGTATAGAGAACTTTTGTCTGAGTAGCTGAATTCCCGAGTATGATATTTAACAGTGATACACTGTAGACTTTTGTGCACATTCCGGCGATGGAATTTATTGAGATCTGCTGTTGACGTGTGTAATCCTTGCATACCGTTTTCTGGTGATGGAATTTATTGTGTTTCCCTGTAGGCTTTTGTAGTTTTTATCCTGCACGCTCTTGAGATGGAATTATCCGAATCAGAAATGCTCTGCTTTAAACTTTTTTAACATTTGTACCAAATATTATATTTGCCACTATAGGCGATATGGCGAGTGACAGTGAAGGCGAAGTGGATTTTCCACGTAATGTCGAGCAGGTACAGATGTGGGCATCCACAATGAAGCTGAATCAAAACACAGCTTCCGAATTAATTAGACTTGGTTTCGATTCTATGGAAGCGATTTCAATGATTGAAAAAGACGATATGCCAGCTTTTAATATTCCGCTTGGGCAGCAAAAAGTGTTGATGCGAGCAGTTGGAAAAACTTTCAAGGATGGTCGCGCTGAAGCTGGGAATATGGCGGACACGCACCCTTACGGAAATGAAAACGAGGCTTCACAGAGAACTTCCGCTAGGATACAAAATGACGGCACCAGCAACCAAGATGGCGACGGTGTAAACAACAAAGATGGCGACGATGTAAACAACAAAGATGGCGGCGCCCATACGTCAAACCCAAATCGGAGGATGACTATGTGCAAGTATTCCTGAAGATGATGTCGAGGGAGAAGAACAGTACAGGACAATTTGTGAATGACTCTCATAATTCTTTCACAGGTAGAGACAATTTGCTGGTCAATGACATTTACTTCTGGAAAGACCCTCAAATATTTTTAAAGTCTACAAATTTTGATCCTAATGTGAATTTCTTTGATATAACTGATTTTGTACCTAATACTTTAGGGGGGCACTCAGAATCAGAGGAATTAGTTTCGGAATCGTCAGGGGGGCAATTTAGTTTTCAAATCTGGGCCTGTCAAGCCAAAATTAGAAACATTGTCGGTAACACAATGGTCTATGGCTAATTTGTCCACAATGCATAAGTTGATAGCTATAGGAGAGTTACAATCATCCCAAGTTATGGATTATTTATCTTATACTATGCGCATTTATCTTTTTCTTTCGAGCTGTGAGTTGGTGTCTGTTTTTTTCCTTGATCGGGAATACCGACGCCTGCAAAAGCAACACCAATTTAGATGGGGTACAGACATTCCCCATCTCCATTCTGTATTTTTGAGGCCAAAGGTTTTTGCAGAGTCAGAATTCCCGCATTGCACCTCAAACTCAAAGCTCGAAAGTTATGGCTAATAAACATGCAGTTACATATGCTTCTCATTCTCCGGGGGGGAAGGATGATTTGCAAGAAATTCAATAGTCGTAGAGGCTGTTTTATGCCACACTGTAAGTTTGAGCATTCATGTGCTATACCTGCATGTGCTGAAAAGCACCCAGCATTTCAGCATACAAAAAACTAGATACATTGGTGAAGCCTACGCATGCTCTTGATCTAATTTCATGGACTAATGAGTTAAGTAATGATTTTGACAAAGATTTTTTGTTATTTGGCATAGAACATGGATTTGACATTGTCACGAATGTTCCCCTACCAGAGAATGTACGCATCCTTCTGCAAAGCCTAGTAGCCCTTTTTACAAACAGGCACATACACAAATTTTAACAGAAATTGATAACGGAAACTATATTTTTGTCAATTCCCCCCCAAAATTATCAGTCCGCTTGGGGTTATCCCTAAATCTGATGGCGGAGTTCGAATTATTCATGATTGCAGCAGACCAATAGGTTCTGCAGTAAATGATTTTGCAGGAGAATTTGATAAACAAAAACTTCAAACAGTAGATGATGCATGCAAGTTAGTTTCAAAAAATATTTAGATGTCAAAAGTGGACCTAAAGGCCGCTTACAGATCTGTCAAAATAAGTGAACAAAGTAGAGAGGTCGCTGGGCTTACATGGACTTTTCCTGATGGTCATGATGACACTTTCATAGATAAAAAACTTCCGTTTGGATCAAAATTATCACCTGGTATTTTTCATAGATTATCTCAGGCAATTCCCAGAATGATGTCACGTAGAGACTTCACAATTGTGGTATATTTAGATGATTTTTTTATTTGCGAGAAGACAAAGAAGCGCTGCGCTCAGGCGTTAGCAATTTTAATTGCGCTGCTCAGGAAGTTAGTTTTTTGTATCAGCTGGTCTAAAGTAACAGACCCCTGCCAACAGATTGTATTTTTAGGGGTTGAGATAGATTTAGAAACTAGACTTCCTACTGCAAAATTGCATGATTTGAAATCAGAATTAGCTGAATTTTTATTGCGTAAGCATGCTTCAAATAAAATGCTTCGCTGGGGCGCAGCTTGATACGACCGCAGAGGTCGAACCCTGAACAGTTGGGGCAAGTATGGACACAACATTCAAGCTTGATACAGCTCTGAATTTGGATTGTTATTAAATATTTGACACAGCAGAGGTTTCTGACACAGAAAAAATGTGTTCTAAGAACTTGAATTTTTTTTAATTTACCTATTATGGTCCAATGTCCAAAATCAAAATACATGGTTAGATTCAGCATATCAAAGAACCCCATATATTCAATTTTTGTTAAAATCAAACAAAGTTTAATTTTGGACCCCAACTTGGACAAACTTGAAAACTGGGCCCATAATCAAAAATTTAAACACATGTTTAGATTCTGCATATCAAAGAACCCCAAGAATTCAATTTTTGCTAAAATCAAACTAAGTTTAATTTTGGACCCTTTGGACCTTAATGTAGACCAATTTAAAAAACAGGACTTAAAATTAAAATCTATATACACGGTTAGATTTGGAATATCAAAGAACCCCAATAATTCAATTTCTGATGAAATCAAACAAAGTATAATTTTGGACCCTTTTGACCTCAATATGAACCAATTTGATAGCGGGGCCCACAAATAAAAAATCTAAATTCATGGTTAGATTCAGCATATCAAAGAACCCCATATATTCAATTTTTGTTGAAATCAAAAAAAGTTTAATTTTGGACCCTTTGGACCCCAACTTGGACCAACTTGAAAACTGGGCCCATTATCAAAAATCTAAACACATGTTTAGATTCAGCATATCAAAAAACCCCAACAATTCAATTTTTGTTAAAATCAAACTAAGTTTAATTTTGGACCCTTTGGACCTCAATGAAGACCAATTTAAAAAAGCGGGGCCCACAAATAAAAAATCTAAATACATGAGTAGATTCAGCATATCAAAGAACCTCATATATTCAATTTTTGTTGAAATCAAACAAAAGTTTAATTTTGGACCCCAATTTGGACCAACTTGAAAACTGGGCCCAAAATCAAAAATCTAAATACATGTTTAGATTCAGCATATCAAAGAACCCCATATATTCAATTTTTGTTGAAATCAAACAAAGTTTAATTTTGGACCCTATCTTGGACCAATTTGAAAACTGGGCCCATAATAAAAAATCTAAACACATGTTTGGATTCAGCATATCAAAGAACCCCAAGAATTCAATTTTTGTTAAAATCAAACTAAGTTTAATTTTGGACCCTTTGGACCTTAATGTAGACCAATTTAAAAAACAGGACCCAAAATTAAAAATCTAAATACACGGTTAGATTTGGCATATCAAAGAACCCCAATAATTCAATTTTTGATGAAATCAAACAAAGTTTAATTTTGGACCCTTTTGACCTCAATATGAACCAATTTGATAGCGGGGTCCACAAATAAAAAATCTAAATACATGGTTAGATTCAGCATATCAAAGAACCCCATATATTCAATTTTTGTTGAAATCAAACAAAGTTTAATTTTGGACCCCAATTTGGACCAACTTGAAATCTGGGCCAAAAATCAAAATACATTTTTAGATTCAGCATATCAAAGAACCTCAAATATTCAATTTTTGCTAAAATCAAACAAAGTTTAATTTTGGACCCTTTGGACCTTAATGTAGACCAATTTGAAAACTGGACCCAAAATTAAAAATCTAAATACACTGTTAGATTCGGCATAACAAATAAATAAATGTGATCAAAGATTTTACAAATCTAATGCGCCATACTGTGCAATTAAAGATTACTTCTTGAAATTTTTCAATATTTGAAATTTGAAAAAAAAAAATAATATTTGAATAATTCTTTCTAATTTCTGAAATCTGAAATGAGAAAAAATTGACCCCCCACAATTTCTTTTTATCCCCCCCCCCTTTTTCCCCCAAAAAAATTCTTTCCCTGAAGATATGGTCATAATCTTAATTCAAATTTCCAATGGAGTTGGCAACCATAATTACCCATTTAAATTTACCATAGTGCTAACTTAATCTATTTTATAATAGAATTAAAAATATAGTGTCAAATCTTTCATATGGATTTTTTTGTAAAAAAAAAAGATGCAACATTTGCAGATATTTTTACTGGTCTTCTTTATAAATATGCATTTCTTTAAACATAATTTAAAAGCAGTGTAAGGGAAGTAACCAAAACGTTGTTTTTGGATTACCTCCCTTACACTGTTTAAAATTATCTTTATTGTTCATTAACCATTACTTTATACATAATTTAAAAGCAGTGTAAGGGAGATAATTTCAATGATGTATTTGATTTATCTCCCTTACACTGCTTAAAATTATGTTTTGTACTAAAGTATTTGTCCATTAACCAGGACAACCTTGTTTTTCCCCCTTTTTTGCCCCTAATTCCTAAACAGTTTGAGCCATAACCCCCCAAAGCAAATCTTAACCATCCCTTTGTGGTATGGAAACTTGTAGTATAATTTCAGAGAGATCCATACACCGTTCCACAGTTATTGTCTGGAAACTAGAAAATGCTTATTTTTGGCCCCTAATTCCTTAACTGTTGGTACCATAACCCCCAAAATCAATCCCATTCTTCCTTTTGTGGTATTTAATCTTATGGTCAAATTTCAAACAGATCCATTCACTTAAACTAAAGTTAGAGTGCGAAAACCAATGTGTCTTCGGACGACGACGCCGGACGACGACGCCAACGTCATACCAATATACGACCACAAAATTTTTTTGCGGTCGTATAAAAAGCAATTGCAATCTTTAGCGGGAAAACTTAATTGGTCGTCTGCTGTGGTTCGAGGCGGGAGTTTTTCTCCGTAGAATTATAAACGGCATCATGCGATTAAAGCTAGATTGGCATAAATTGCGTCTGACAGGCGAAATATTGCAAGATATAAAGTGGTGGCATAACTTTATTTCAAGTTTTAATGGGAATTCAATTTTACTTGCAAAGGTTCCTATCACCTCTGTAGCTACTGATGCTTGTAAATCAGGTGGAGGGGGTGTCTACCAAAATGATTGGTTTTATGTAAATTGGGCAGAAGATCACCCCTTTGCTTTGAAACTTCACATAAATGAATTAGAGGCTTTCTCAGTGGGCCCCATGTTGGCGTGGTCAGCGTATTATAGTTCATTGCGATAATGCGGTAACTGTAAGTTGCATTAATAAAGGTACATCAAAAAATGCTATTTTGATGTCCTTTTTGCATGAGCTCTTTTGGTTATCAGCAACGTATAATTTTCACTTGATAGCTAAGCATGTTCCAGGCAAAAGGAATATACTAGCAGACTGTATTTCACGGATGCATGATCTACCTTTCTGTGAACAATTTTTGCGTGATTATGTTCAACGGCCACTGTATTTACAGGATCTTGTTAGGCACATGTCTAGTAATGCCCTTCGTTTTCTTTTATTTAGGCTCACTGGTATCGAGGGAAGTGAGATCACTGGATAGTATTGTTGCTAACTTTAGATGTCATACTTATGCTGAATCTACCAAAAAGACATATTTAAACTATTTCAAGTCATACGCAGAATTTTGTAGAAGATTAAATATTACCCTTGTTCCATTAAGTCCTATAAATTTAGCCAGATATGTAGCCTATTTATCTTCAAGGTTACAATTTAATTCCATAACAATTATTTGTCAATTGTGCGGTTGCTACATTTAGAATCAGGAGTTGCATCTCCGATAGATTCCTTTTTTATGGAGTCAGTACTCAAGGGTGCTAAACGTGTGTTAGGTGCTGCCATACATAGAAAATTACCTATTACACCAAAAATTTTGAATGAGATATTTACTTTACTGTCAGTCAGCAGTAGTAAGGACTTATGTTTTTGGGCAGCCTGCTTAGTGGCTTTTTTTCTCCTTTTTAAGGAAGTCAAATTTGTTTGCTCCTTCAATTTTAGCTTTTGATCCTTTGTGACATCTTACTCGTGAGGAAATCCATTTTCACTCAGATGGTGTCTGTTTAAAAGTACGCAAAACCAAAACAATTCAATTTTCAGAGCGTATATTAGAAATTCCCCTTCCTAGAGTGAAGAATTCTCATTTATGTTCCTCTAAGGCACTTCTTTTAAATTTTAAACAGGTGCCAGCAGTGTCAGACCCCTCACCTGTCTTCCTGTATTTAGTACGAGGCAAGGTTACCCCTCTTACATATACAGCCTTTGTAAAGATGCTAAAACAGAACTTATCTTGGTTGGGTGATGACAGCAGCAAATATTCGGGACATAGTTTTCGCAGAGGAGGCGCCTCCTTTGCCTTAGAATGTGGGGTTCCAGCTGATCTCATACAAACACAGGGTGATTGGAAATCTAATGCATACAAATCATACTTGGATCCTTCTTTTTCATACAGACAGGAAGTCATGAACAAATTTGCAATTGCCCTGGGGGAAATAATAAACCATTTGACCTACCTTCTACTGGTTACACCACACATGTTTGGGAAGTTTGGAATACCACAGATTACTAATTAATTATTTTGTGAATTGTTTTCAAACTGTACTGTTGTTTGTGTTTAATTAATATGAAATTTAAGCATTAAACTGTGGTTCTTTTCCCAAACATGTCTTTGTTTTACACTAGCAACCATCTGGATTCACAGGTTTCCTGACTGGATTCCGATCAGAGTTAGACATTGACATGCATCTGATCTGAGACTGGTCTAGATTCCAACAGCATATATACACATACACACTATACATATACACAGGGGGGGAAGGAAATGGGTGGGGCTGTTTCAAAGTGATGTGGATTAATGTGATATTTTTATTAACAAGAAAAATGGATTATTAATACACAGCATGTTGACATGTATCATCGCACATGCATTACCTGTCCTTTATTGCCGATTGGGTATTTTAGTTCAGCCTATATCTATTAATAACAACCAATGATATATACTGGCCACTCTTGACATCTTGCTCTCTAATTGCTTTGTGAGATGTGGTAAGGGAACCAATCAGAACAAGGCCCTTATTTCAAATTATCCAATCGGCAGAGATAATTAATTAGTTATCATCCTTTTGTTTTAATTACTGCGCATCTCATTTAGGCATTCTAGATAATACAATTGCATGAAGCAGACGCATTGCAATTTGGCATTAGCGAATTTAAAATCCCATCCTCACCCACCCGAGGTTTTTTAGTATTTAGTTTGCCGACTGCCTGGCTGATTTCCTCTTCTGTGATTATGGGGGTAGCATTATTTCTGCAAATTTCGATCTTCAATTATGTCAATATCAAATTCTCTATCTGTGTATTCCACATTATCTTTTATCGTTTGTGGTGTTGCAAGTTGTTTGAAATGTTTGTTCCACCCTTGAAGAATGTCTTCTTTAGACGAATGAATTTCTCCTTGTACATTAAGCTCTGATAATATGGTTTTTCCTGATTTCCTTTGTGCATTTACTAATTTATGGAACATTTTACTGTCACTACGTTGTGCATTCATAATGGCTTACATAGATTCGTCTCTTTGTCTAGCAATCTCCTGTCGTCTTAATTTAGCTATTGGAAGTTCCTTTTTTGTTCATTTATGCTTTTGCATTGTTTCTCCTTTAGCAGGTTTATCCTCTTGCCTCCACTGATATAGTGCCTTTTTATTTTCTATTAGTGCCAACCCAATTTCATCATTCCAAATGTGTTTGTTTATTTGCTTTAATGGCTTCTTTATAGTAACAACGGAATCTTGTGATTGCTTAAAAGTCTAAAAGTGTTTCAATAGCCAAGGGATCAGCTGCATAATCAATTGGATTATTAAACAGTAAGTCTAGTTTTTAATTCAGCCTCGTACTTCGAAATGTCAATTTTTTCACAGTTGACTTTTTGTGATTTGATTGATTGATCACAGTGTTGTTTTAGTTAGATATCCATTTCAATTTCTGTTAAAAGTGGATAATGATCAGATGTATTATTATGAAGCATGTCTAGTCTTATTGTATTATAGACTTGTTCATTGATGGAGTCGTGAGTTAGGATATAGTCAATAGAGGAAGACTCGTGACCATTTGGATGAACAAAGGTAAGTGGCATAGTTCTGAATTTTAAGTTTGTGGTTTCAATAAAATTCTTTCAGCCATAATTGTCTGGCTGATGTTGTTGAGCTATTTATCAGGTCCCAATTTAAGTCACCGCACAGAATGGGGGTGTATTCCTGAGTTTTTTACTATTATTTCATGCAGTTGTTCAAGGCAGTCTTTAAATTCTTCATTTGCATGTTTTGTACCAGGATATATGGCATATAGGCACAAATAAGCAATATTGGCTTCGGGTAAATGTTCAATTTTATGCAAACAATTTCTCTGAGCCATCATCTATTTTTTTTAACAATATGATTAAGACTATATTTCAACAAAATGGCGACTCCTCCATGACTTCTTGGTTTTTGTATAGGTGGTATGGGATTATTTTCATCTACAGATTTAATCGCCCAACAAACGTTCTTAAAAAGATTTCCCATATTGTCCTGCTCAAATTTAAAAAGCCAGTGTTCTTGTATACAAATAAAATCAGTAAAATCTAAAATATCCTTTATACAGTCTTGTGAATTTGTATACATTTTTACAGTTAAAGAGTAGATATCCTGATAAGATCTGACGAGGTTTCTGCTAAGTTATCATTTTGTTCTGACTGCGCTTCGCTAAAAAAGACATATTTTGTTGAGTTGTTTGTTGAGAGTTTACATCGATTGGCAGCATTTCTGGTTGAGTTTCCTCCAAATCATTAGTGGTCTTGTTTTCAATAATTGAATCTTTGCTGGTTCAGTACTGTTCACAACAGTGTCCTGTTCAGGAACTTCAGAATGGACGACTGCCTCTTCTGGTATCACTATTGATTCAATAACTGTTGGTAGTGTTTACTGTGGCAGACAAACTTTATTTTCAGGGTTAGGTATTGCCTCAGTTTCATGAGCTTGTTGAGTTTTTGTCTTGATCTGGTTGTTAATGCGATCATATTTGATATGAGCTCCTTCAAAATGAGATACAGGTCTAAATTTTGTATTGGATACGCCTGGTGGCTGTTGTCCAGCACTTGCTGGAGGTGGAATGTTCATAGCCTGAGGTGATACCCCCATAAAGTAGATTGCCTGTTGCATGGATTTGATGAACTGGATTGAATAGCTGTGGCACACCTACGTACATTGGAGTAGGGAGTCAGTGGAACTGTGGGTTAGAAGTTGAAAAAGGTAGGTTGTGCAAAGTAAATGTTGGTTGATTTTGGATTATATGAGGAGTTTGGTATGGTTGATAACCGGTGTAAGATTTCTGATGTTCAAAAGCCATTTCTAGGTTTTTAAGTCTATTTTGGATAGATTGTATTTCCATGTCTTGAATCTGTCTATATAAAGTTCTAGTATTTTCGATGTGTGCTATTCATCTTTTTAACAAATTATTTTCTAATGATGAAATATGAGTTTCTATACTGAGTTTTGTCTCCTCATGGAAGTTTTTTGTTTGGCTACTGTCCTTTCTATTTTCTATGGTTGATTCTGCAACTTGCGATGGCGCTTGGTTTTGAGAGCCAACAATTTTCATAAGTAATATCCGGTTACTTTTTTCTAGCTCCTTAATTTTGGCTTCCATGTTTACTGAATATGTTTTAAGTCGTGACTGATCTTTTAGGGCATCGTTTAAAGTGGCCTTTTCTTTCTTAAGTTCTTCTAACCGCAATAATTTTGACTCACGTTGTCGTAGCTCTTTTGTCAGTTGTGCCTATTTCAGCAGGAGTCCCTTTGACTTTGTGATTAAGATTCTTGGATTGTTGTGGCAATGCACTTACATTTGGTGTTGAAAATCCTTCAATAGATTGTGTTCTTAAGGAGTGCTCTTCATCTAATAAGGCTTTCGCTGCAGTAGTTGCTTGCTTTTCTATAGGACATCTTTGGTTGCACCTATCTGGTGTGTACCTGGTGGTTGTGGCTATTGGCATTGTCCTTTTATGATTGAATTGCTTTGGCATGGCAACTAAGGAATGGTCAGTTTGGCCAGTGGTCTTTTTTTTTTAGACTTCTTCAGTTGTTGAATAAGTTAATGAATTGCAACAGGGGGTTATAAGGTTATTGTCCGTATCTAGACATAGAGAGCAAATGTAGTGTTTACTACTGGATGGATCTTCTAGCTTGTCAATGTCTACTTTTTTGAGCTTTTCACAAGGCGTAATGTATCCAGTGTTTACCTTTTGCACATAAGACCCCTCTTGATAGAACTTTGCGTTTACATTTTGGACAGTTCTCATTATGATCAGGTGCAGAGTGTTGGAGTTTGGTCTAGCTTTGGTTTTAATACATGAGTCACTTACAGACTTATTCTTTGATTCATGTAGTGGTGACGCTTTAGCATGTTTCAGACATTCATTTCTTATTGTTTCATTCATTACTGAGTAGTCTTTTATAACGTCCATTTTTGTAGCTATGCTTTGAAGTTCACTAAAGAACTGCTGATGATTACGCCCGTTTACTTCAGCTCTACATGTTGTATTATAAAGATTTATTCTGTAGATTTGCCTTTGATTTTGTTGGTTTTTTATTGAAAAGGACTGTTCAAAAACTTTTCCTCTAGCATCCTGCATGTCATGTGATTCAACTGTGACATCTGGGTGTGAATAAAAATGTTGGGCCGAAGTTTTACTAAAATGCAAAAATGCAGCTGCTGTGAATTCTAATATAGTGTTTCCTTTTTTGTATTGAACATTGACATCGGTTGGTCTGAAAGTAGAGTTTGCTATTTTATCCAGGGCTTTTTGTTCGTTTAAAATATAACTTTTTGCACTAATGTTAACTTTTGATGGGGTGAAAACCTTGGTTGGAACTCTATCCCTTCTTGGTCCTTAATTACTAAACATGCAGCTACAACAATTACCCCAAAATAAATCCCAACCTTCCTATTGTGGAATGGAACCTTGTGCTTAAATTTAATACAGATCTATACAGATATACTCAAGTTATTGTCTGTGAACCAGACAAATAGTTGTTTTCATCCCCTTTTGGACCCCTAATTATACGACTGCAAAAAATTTGCATTCGTATAATGCTATCATGTCGTCGTCATCTGAAGACACATTTGGTTTCCAGACAATAACTTTAGTTTAAGTGAATGGATCTCTATGAAAGGAGTAGGTCCAGTAAGACCCCTTTTTGGCCCAAAAATATAGCAGTTTTACAAAATTGTTAAAATGTAAACTTTAAGTTATTTATTGGTAAGAAGAATGCTTCTGCTACATAAATATGGGCTGTTTTTGACAATACAATGCACATATATCGGGTACTAGCATCCTTTAGTCAGGCTAAATTACTGAAATCTTCACAAGTTTAGCATTTTAGTTAAATTTTAGACGGTTTCCGTCTAAAATGAAAGTGGCCGCATTTGTGTTCATTCTTAATATTGAAATGTAAGTTGTATTTGATGATAATACATAACATATATAAAGGTTGAGGATGAACACGGATGCGGCCATTTTCATTTTTGACAAAAAACATCTGAAAAGTGACATTTTTGGCATATTTGATATATTTTTCATATTTAAGCTTGAATCCCAGCGTTTTTAATGACTAAATCAGTTAAAATCTTTCACATAAACTAATAGAATCAACTGAAATAGACACTTTAGTGTTCAAAAAGTGTCCAAAATCCTCCGTCATATGAACCTGAAATTTGAGGCCAAAATCGGCCCTTACCGGACCTACTCCTTTTACCAGAAGGTTCAATACCACGAAAGGAAGGTTGGGATTGATTTTGGAGGTTATGGTACCAACAGTTTAGGAATTAGGGGCCAAAAAGGGGCCAAAACAAGCATTTTTGTAGTTTCTGGACAATAACTTGTATGTAAGTGTATGGATCTCTCTAAAATTGTACCACAAGTTTCCATACCACAAAGGGAAGGCTGGGATTGAGTTTGGGGGTAAATGCCCCAAACGTTCAGGAATTAGGGGCAAAAAAGGGGCCAAAACAAGCATTTTTCTAGTTTCCAGATAATAACTTGTGTTTAAGTGGATGGATCTCTCTGAAATTGTACTACAAGGAACCATACCATAAAGGGAAGGGTGGGATTGAGTTTGCAGGTGCCCCCAACGTTCAGAAATTAGGGGCAAAAAAGGGACTAAAAACAAGCATTGTTTTTTTTGGGGGGGGGGGGGGACTTTTTTTTTCATAATTTTTGGTTTTTTTTTTTCCATTTTTACATTGATTATTTCTGATTTATATATAAAAGCAACAAATACTGATATGGCAGGAGATACACACCAAACAGGGTGTGTAAATTATTATATATAACAGATTAACAAAGTATTGTGCAACAGCACAGTATTGTGCAATAGCAAGAAATCTTTAATTGAAAATAAATACAAATCTTTTAACCAATTTCAATGGGATTAATTTAAAGTCTTTAATGTTTGGGGATTCTAACCTTGAATTACTATTTTGGATATTGGGCCCCATTTTTAAATTGGTCTACATTGAGGTCCAAAGGGTCCAAAATTAAACTTTGTTTGATTTCATCAAAAACTAAATTATTGCGGCTCTATGATATGCTGAATCTTATTGTGCATTTAGATTTTTTATTTTGGGCCCTGTTTTCAAGTAAATTAAACTTTGTTTGATTTCAACTAAAATTAAATTTTTGGTGTTTTTTTATATGCCAGGGTTTTTTGGGAAAAAAGACCCTGGGCAGATTTGGGAATATTTTACGCTATTTTCAATGAAATTGGGAAAACAAGATATATAATAGTCCGAGGTTGCTCTGACGTCCAACGGCTGTTTTGCCAGACAAGCTAGGGCCGTGGGACGTCAGAGCTTGTCCCATATCAAAAAGTGGATATTTACTCGTCCAAAATGGATGCGCCGCTTCGTTTCTTCTGGAGCAGACTGACATCCCATGGCCCCAGCTTGTCTGGCAAAATAGCTGTTGGACGTCAGAGCAACCGCGGACTAGATATATACCAAATGTGAGTTTTAGTGTGTGTATAGTTCATCAGAAAATATCTGTTTTTTGTGAAAATAAAGTAAGAAACTACATTATAAACACATCCAATATCAAAATGTTTTAGTGATAAAGAAAAGTAATGTCGCATTTTATTTGATTTTGACATGAAAATTTGTGAACTGAAATTAAATTTGAGTTTCTGAATAAAATATTTCCTGTTTCTTCTTCCTTTTTCATATACATTTTGGTTTTCTATTCTAGAGTTTATATTCAAAAGCTATATTTTGTCATCTGCCACAATTTTTAAAAAAATTTATTTATTTGTGTTTGATCGGCAAATCGGGAATTAGCTGTATCCACTCCCAGAATCAGATTCGGTATTGCATCTGTCTTCATTTCCGGTTTACGACGGCCATTTGTTGAAGTTATTTTTGGCAGTCAGATATGGTTATACTTGGTTTAAACACATTACTTGTTGGCGATTTTCAGCATAAAGCTAGCTGTTGAACAAAGAGACCATCGCTGTCATGAATACCGTAATAAAGATGAAAATAAATTTTTGAGATCGTCTGGGAATTTTCTTCCGGAAATTGGGAAAAATATAGGGTTTTTGCCATTGGGAATGGGTCCAAATACCGGACCCTGTGGAATGCTAGAAAAATCCATGTATGCTGAATCTAACCATGTTGTTAGATTTTAGATATCAGACCATTCTAGGTAAATTAAATGTCCCATTTCAAATTTTTAAGATCTTTGACCACATTTATTTTGTGTCAGAAACCTATATTATGTCAAAAATTTGATCACAATCCAAATTCAGACAGTATCAAGCTTGAATATTGTGTCCAAACTTGCCCCAACTGTTCAGGGTTCAACCTCTGCACTTGGAGAAGCATTTTATTTTTAAATGATATGGGCCATGACCCTCCAAAAATCATTCCAAACTTTCCTTTTGAAGTATGGAACCTTGTGGTAAAATTTCATAGATATCTATACTCCTATACACCAATTATTGTCCTGAAACATGAAAAATGCTTGTTTTCGGCCCCTTGTTGGCCCTTCATTCTTCAACAGCTATGACAATAACCCCCAAAATAAATCCCAACCTTCCTATTTTGGTATGGAACCTTGTGCTTAAATTTAATAGAGATCCATAAACTTATACTCAAGTTATTGTCTGTGAATCTGACAAAAAATTGTTTTTGTTAGACCCTTTTGGGCCCCTAATTCCTTAACAGCTATGAAATTAACCCCCAAAATTAATCCCAACCTTCCTATTGTGGTGTGGAACCTGACCAAATAAATATCTCCTATACTCAAGTTATTGTTTTAAAACCAGACAAATAATTGTTTTTGACCCCTTTCTGGCCCATAATTACAAAACGGCTAAGACAATAACCCCCAAAATCAATCCCAATCCTCTTATTGTGGAATGGAACCTTTTACTAAAATTCTTTACACATCCATACACTTACACTAAAGTTATTGTCTGCGAACCAATTTATTTTCCATGAACCAGTTAACTTGACCTTTTTTGGCCCTTAATTACAAAACAGCTACTATAATGACCCCCAAAATAAGCCCCAACTTTTCTATTGTGGTATGTAATCTTGTGCTAAAATTGAATAGAGATCCATACGCTTATACTCAAGTTATTGCCTGCAAACCAGAAAAATAGTTGTTTTCTGCCCTTTTCAACCCCTAATTATCTAAACGATATGGGGCATGACCCTCCAAAAATCATTCCAAACTTTTCTTTTGAAGTATGGAACCTTGTGGTAAAATTTCAAAGAAATCTATACTCTTATACACCAATTATTGTTCTGAAACATGAAAAATGCTTGTTGTTGGCCCCTTATTGGCCCTTAATTCCAAAACAGCTATGACAATAACCCCCAAAATAAATCCCAACCTTCCTATTGCCGTATGTCACCTTGTGCTTAAATTTAAAAGAGATCCATACATTTATACTCAAGATACTGTCTGTGAACCTGACAAAAAATTGTTTTTGTTAGACCCTTTTGGGCCCCTAATTCCTTAACAGCTATGACAATAACCCCCAAAATTAATCACAACCTTCCTATTGTGGTGTGGAACCTTGTGCTAAAATATTGACCTAATAAATATCTCTTATACTCAAGTTATTGTCTTAAAACTAGACAAATAATTGTTTTTGGCCCCTTTCTGGCCCCTAATTACAAACCGATAAGACAATAACCCTAAAAATCAATCCCAACCCTCCTATTGGGAAACGGAACCTTGCACTAAAATTTCTTACACATCCATACACTTACACTAAAGTTATTGTCTGTGAACCAATTTATTTTCCATGAACCAGTAAAACTGACCTTTTTTGGCCCCTAATTACAAAATCTCAAGGACAATAGACCCCAAAACAATCCCAACCATCCTTTAGTGGTATTGAACCTTGTGCTAAAATTTCATAGAGATCCATGAACTTATACTCAAGTTATTGTCTATGAACCAAAATGTCTTCAGATGCAGACACAGACAACACCATATATATAACATAATACTACCGCAAATAAAAATAACATTTTTTTATTAAGATGTAACATAACATAATGTGGCACAATTGTATTTAAAAACTTCATTTTACCTACAGTTCCACTTCAACAGATGGACAAAGGTCTATTTTAATTTCCAAGGGAATTTTCAACCATAAGAAAATATTCAAACATGTTAACAATCTTTAAATAGAACACAATGCATACACAATAATCACCACAATTAATATATCTGAATCAGCAAATCTATTTTAAATAATGACTCAATTTAAAATTTCTATTAGTTGTGCAATATATCTATAAATGTAGAGCTTGATTAACTATATAATATCTCAACCCTCCTACTGTGGTATGGAACCTTGTGCTTAAATTTCTTACACATCCATACACTTATACTAAAGTTATTGTCTGTGAACCAATTTATTTTCCATTAACCAGTGATGTAAACCACAAAAATAGTTCTCTAAAATTAGATATGATGTTATATCTATTTTCAACTATGAGTCTATGACCCAACTTAAAATTTCTGTTAATTGTGCAATAACATCTTTGAATTTAGATTCTGAGCAAATATGTAATAATAAATATTCTTTATAAAGCACAAAAATGTCAGTATTCACCTCTGAAGCTAACAAAACCTTTAAATAGACTTATTAAGAAGGGATATAGTTACGATACTGTTGTCAGGTCATTAAAGATTGCATATTTTGGCGTTAATATTGATTCACTTATAGGGTCTTTGCATCGGCACTAAACACATTTATTTAAAAACCAGTTGTTGGCATGACACGGGTTATGTTCTTCTCATATATGTTATGATGATATGATACTAAACCCCTAACGGGAAGGATTGTGCCTGATATTCATATGATGAAGACATAATCTTTCAATCAGTTTAATTGAAGTCTGGAGCTGGCATGTCAGTTAACTGCTAGTAGTCTGTTGTTATTTATGTATTATTGTCATTTTGTTTATTTTCTTTGGTTACATCTTCTGACATCAGACTCGGACTTCTCTTGAACTGAATTTTAATGTGCATATTGTTATGCATTTACTTTTCTACATTGGCTAGAGGTATAGGGGGAGGGTTGAGATCTCATAAACATGTTTAACCCCGCCGCATTTTTGCGCCCGTCCCAAGTCAGGAGCCTCTAGCCTTTGTTAGTCTTGTATTATTTTTAATTTTAGTTTCTTGTGTACAATTTGGAGTTTAGTATGGCGTTCATTATCACTGAACTAGTATATATATTTGTTTAGGGGCCAGCTGAGGGACGACTCCGGGTGCGGGAATTTCTAGCTGCATTGAAGACCTGTTGGTGACCTTCTGCTGTTGTCTGTTCTATGGTCGGGTTGTTGTCTCTTTGACACATTCCCCATTTCCATTCTCAATTTTATTATATGTTTCTTACACAGAAAGAATGTGGTTATAGTTCTTAAATAATTTTTAAATTGGACATTTACCAATTACAGTCCAATATTTAAATTCTATATACTTGGTTGGATTCGATCAGCATATCAAATAACCACATTGTTTCCTTTTTTGTTAAAATCAAACTAAGTTTATTTTGGATACTTTGGACCTTTATGGGGGGGGGGGGGGGGGTATAGTTTGAAAAACGGGCCCAAAATAAACAAGAGGCTGTCTGAGTGACAGCAAACCAGATTTTCCTGCAGAGGTCGAACCCTAAACAGTTGAGCAAGTATGGACACTACATTTAAGCTTAAAACAGCTCTGAATTTGGATTGTGATTGAATATTTGACACAGCATAGGTTTGTGACACAAAATGAATGTGGTTTAAGAACTGAAATACTTGAAATTGGACATTTAAATACCTATTATGTTCCAATATCAAAAATCTAAGTACATATTAGAATCAGCATATCAAAGAACCCCAAGAATTCAATTTTTGATGAAATCAGACAAAAGTTTAATTTAAGACCCTTTGGACCTCAATGTGGACCAATTTGATAAAGGAGCCCACAATCCAAAATCTCTCAATACATGGTTAGATTCAGCATTTCAAAGAACCCCATAAATACTTTTTTTGATGAATCAAACAAAGTTTAATTTTGGACCCTGATTTGGACCAACTTGAAAACTGGGCCCAAAAATCTAATATTTAAATACAGGTTTAGATTCAGCATTTGAAAGAACCCTATATATATTTAATTTATGTTGAAATGAAACACAGGTTAATTTTATTTATAATATTTTCTGTGCAAAGGGAAATAACTCAAACTGGATAAATAGTTCTCTAAAATAAGATATCATGCAATTTTTCAAATTATAATCAATAATATAATAACAACAACCAGTGATGACTAAGTTCTCTAAAATTAGATATGATTTAACACTCAAACATTGCTAGAATCAGCATATCAAAGAACCAAAGAATTCAATTTTTGATGAAATTAATCAAAAGTGTAATTTAGGACCCTTTGGACCTCAATGTGGTATTATCTTATAAATAATGAAAAGAAATACAGGTTTAGATTAAGCATATCAAAGAACCCTATATATATTCAATTTATGTTGAAATCAAACACAGTTTAATTTTTGGACCTCAATTTGGACCAACTTGAAAACTGGGCCCAAAATCAGACATCTAAATATATTTTTATTAATAGACAATATACTGGTAAGCTTAGTTTTTGAAGGAGTTTACTTCATCCAAAAAAAAAATATATATATAGCATTCAGAAAATTAGTTTTTACAGAATAACAAACAAACTTGCCACAAAATTCTACAACAATTTACCAAAGAAAAGAAGAAAAAAATCTAAAATTTTATTTATCATTAATACAATGTCATTTCAAAATCTATTAAACTTATCAGTAACAAGAAATAATTGTAACAGAATGCTGTTAAGAAGTCTCCCAAACAAAGCTCCAATAATTCATCATTCGCATTGTCGCTTGACATTGGGCAATGTCCAGTACAAATTGGTTTATGA
The DNA here is from genome assembly GCF_021869535.1 of Mytilus californianus. Lineage (NCBI taxonomy): Eukaryota > Metazoa > Mollusca > Bivalvia > Mytilida > Mytilidae > Mytilus > Mytilus californianus. The sequence goes on from NW_026262701.1 coordinate 87,097,537, forward strand.
TATGCATTAGTGACGCCTATGGATTGACCCTGTATGTCATTCAAATCTTCTTGAAATTACGAACAGGAATTTATATGGTTTAGGGGTGGAGATCTCAACCGTTTACAAGTTCTCAAAAGGGGGGTTGATCCCCAGGGGACTCTCCCTTAATTTCATATGATTTGTTTTTTTGTCCTGTACAAGAATATATATGGTTTAGGGGTAGGGATCTTGACCATTTACAAGTTCTTAAACGGGAGGCGGTGGGGGGTGACCACAGGGGACTCGCCTTATATTTCATTTGATTTGTTTTATGGTCCCATACAAGAATATATATGGTTTCCGCATGGGGATCTTGACCATTTACAAGTTTTCAAAAAGAAAGGGGGTGGGGGTGACCCCCATGGACTTCCCCTATATTTCATTTGATTTGTGTTATTGTCCCGTACAAGAAAATATAAGGTTTAGGGGTGGGGATCTCGACCGTTTACAAGTTTTCAAAAAGTAGGGGGGTGGGGGTGAACCTGGGGACTCCCCAAATATTTCATTTGATTTGTTTTATTGTCCCATACAAGAATATATATGGTTTAGGGGTGGGGATCTCAACCTTTTACAAGATAAAAGCACATTCTCAAATTGAAAGGGTGTGGGGGTAAGAATATATATGGTTTAGGGAGACTTAATTATCTACAAAATATCTAATAATGAACAGTAAATTTCAAATTTCATTTATACAGTCCTACTAGTGAATTTCAAACTTTATATATACAGTCCTACAGATCTTATCAGGAAACAGAAAATTTTCAAATAAATCTGACACTCCAATGATATTATATGCTAAGATATAACCCAGATCTAATTAATAATTAATAATGTAATTAACTTCAAAATGTCTAATAATATAGCTTATAATCATTACCACTTAGGAAATAGATAATTTTCAAATAAATCTGTCACTCCAATTTTAATTGTGAGATAAGACCTTATGCTTAGTCATAAAAAAGATAACAAGAGTAAAATATTTAAAAATTCCACTTTTGGATATTAAAAATGGCGATAACTCAAAAAGGAGATATACTAATATCTTGAAAATTGAACTAGACCTTAATTAAGTCCCAGGAAACAACATATTTATATTTGAAAAAAATTTGTTAAAGCGTTTTCATGTTATTGTGCTGACACTGTTTGGCAGTCGCCCGTAGATCCACCCAGCCGCCCGCCGTACATCACAATTTTAATAACTAATATTTCCTTCGAAAATCTGGTTAAAAATTTAAAACACTGTTAGATTGCACACATTAAAAACACCAATGATTTAATTTTTGAAGAAATCAAACAAAGTTTAATTTTGGACCCTTTGGACCTTAATATGGATCATTTCAAAAACAGACCCTAAAATCCAAATTCTAAATACCCAATTAGATTCATCATATTAAAGACTCCCAAGAATACAAGACTTTTGAAGTAAACCCTGTAGAAGTTGCTAAAGAAACAAGCATTCTGAGAGTATTGCATGGCAATACATAGTCCCCTACTGGGTAAAAATTCATTATACTGGAACAAAATACTAACTTGTTCTATAACTTGTCATGGTGTAAACAAAAAGTAAATATCATGTCAATATCTTCAAGCATGACTAAAAACAGTGTTGAAAACTGATTATATGAGTGAATTTTTCAAGTCCAAGGACCATAACTCTGCACAAAATTATTAGACCGAAACAAAAATTTGAACTTGATCTGTAACTTGTCATGATAAAACTATATACCAATTATCAATCAATATCTTATAAGCATGATGAAAAAAAACCATTAGATATGATTAATAGTTCTCTAGAATTAGATATGATGTAATACAGTGTATATCTATTTCAAATTATAATCAGATATAATTAATAGTTCCAAATATTTTTTTCTTTCATTTGTCACAAACTAATATAGATTTGTAACTTATCTATAAAATGTCAACAACTTTTATCTACACAATGTAATGTATTGAAATATATACATTAATAAAAATAGATTATTAACAAATCAAAGGATTTCTCTTCATAATTTTTTTTTTATATATATAGCATTCAGAAAATTAGTTTATACTAAATAACAAACAAACCTGTCAAAAAATTCTTCAAATAATTTAACAATTTAACAAAGAATGTCTTTTAAACTAGAGGCTCTCAAGAGCCTGTGTCGCTCACCTGTATTTACTGATGCTTTGGAAATCATGTAAAATAAGGTTAAAATCATAATTAATAATATTAGATATTAGATATTATAATGATATCTAAGATAATAACAAAAAACTGCAAAATTTTTGTAAAATTACTAACTCAGGGGCAGCAACCCACCAACGGGTTGTCGGATTCGTCTGAAAATTTCAGGGCAGATAAATCTAAATCTGATGAACATTTTTGCCACCTGTCAGATTTGCTCTAAATGCTTTAGTTTCAGAGATATAAACCAAAAACTGCATTTTACCCCTATGTTCTATTTTTAACCAAGTCGGCCATGATGGATGGGAGGCGGGGTCATAGGACAAATTTTTTAAACTAGATACCCTAATAATGATTATGGCCAAGTATGGTTAAATTTGTCTCAGTAGTTTCAGAGAAGAAGATTTTTGTAAAAGATTTGTTAAAAATTGACTATTTAGGGCAATAACTCCTAAAGGGGTCAACTGACAATTTTGGTCATGACAACTTATTTGTAGATCTTACTTTGCTGAACATTATTGCTGTTTACAGTTTATCTCTATCTATAATAATATTCAAGATAATAACCAAAAACTGCAAAATTTCCTTAAAATTACCAATTCAGGGGCAGCAACCCAACAACAGAATGTCAGATTTGTCTGAAAATTTCAGGGCTGATAGATCTTGCTATGATAATCAGTTTTACCCTATGTCAGATTTACTCTAAATGCTTTGGTTTCAGAGATATAAGCCAAAAATCTACATTTTACCCCTATGTTCTATTTTACCATGGCGGCCATCTTGGTTGGTTGGCGGGGTCAACGGACACATTTTTTAAACTATATACCCGAATGATGATTGTGGCCAAGTTTGGCTAAATTTGGCCCAGTGGTTTCAGAGGAGAAGATTTTTGTAAAAAGCTAACGACGACGGATGACGACGACGCCGACGACGGACGCCAAGTGATGAGAAAAGCTCACATGGCCCTTCAGGCCAGGTGAGCTAAAAATGAGTTATCTCCCTTTGTACATAAATATGGTTTAATATAGTACTCTAACATTAGATATGGTCTAGAGTTATGTTCCATAACTCTGGACTAAATCATCAGACCGGAACAAAATTCGAACTTGATCTATAACTTCTCATGATAAAACTATATACCAAATATCAAATCAATATCTTCAAGAACGAACAAAAAAAGTGTGGAAAGCTGATTTGCCGGACTGACGGATGGACAGACGGACAGACGGACGGAGTGAAAACCTAAAGTCCCCTTCGACTTTGTCAGTAGGGGACTAATAAGCAATTTATACAAAGTATTGGTTTTGGCCCCTTTCAACTAAACCAATAGGGTCATAACCCTAAAATCAATCCCAAAATTTATTTTATGGTACAACACCTTGTGGCACAATTAAATAGCAATAAATAGACTTATACTCAAGATATTGTCCAGAAATCAGAAAATCCTAGTTTTTTTGCCACTTTTAGACCCCTTATTATTAAACGGTTTGGACCATGACCCCCAAAATAAATCCCAAGTGTCCTTTCGAAGTATGGAACCTTGTGGTAAAATTTCATAGAGATCCATACTCTTATACACAAATTATTGTCCTGAAACATGAAAAATGCTTGATTATGACCCCTTTTTGGTCCTTAATTACTAAACAGCCACAACAATATTAACCCCCAAAATAAATCCCAACCTTCCTATTGTTGTATGGATCCTTGTCCTTATATTTAATAGAGATCCATAAACTTATACTCAAGTTAATGTCTGCGAACCAGACAAATGATGATGAGGGTGGTTTTTAACAACCTTGACTACCCATGAAGGTCTTGCATGGTTGTCGGCCCTGGCTTGCGCCTTTTTGGTCATTTAAATTATTTATTTTTACCTTAAGGTAATTGATATAATTTGAGTGACAAAAAGGCTTCAAACCAGGCAAATAATTGTTTTTGGCCCCTTTCTGGCCCTTAATTACAAAACAGCTAAGACAATAACCCCCAAAATCAATCCGAACCCTCAAATTGTGATATGGAACCTTGTGCTAAAATTTCTAACACATCCATACACTTATACTAAAGTTATTGTCTGCGAACCAATTTATTTTCTATGAACCAGTAAAACTGACCTTTTTTGGCTTCTTATTACAAAACCGCTATGACAAAAGCCCCCAAAAACAATCCCAACCATCCTTTAGTGGTATAAACTGTTATCACAGAGATATGTCTCGCCTTTTTGTAATTTTGATAATGCAAATGTTGAAATTAAAATAGTAATACTTTAACATGTAAGTTATGCAAATTTTCAAAGTCGATGAACCATGACTGAAGGTACATGGCTAAACAATCTCCATGGAATGAGATGTGCCAATGCTAATACAACTGCATACCAAATACCATTGACTTATCATAAGTCGTTCCCTTTAAACAATCCTTAACACAAACATTAACTTGTAAACTATGTAAAAGTTTCAATGTCAATGAACCATGATCAGGGATGGGGCTATATAATCTCCATTTGATGATACTTGCAAATATCAATAAATTTGACTTAACATTAGCAGTTCATCTTAAACTAATGGTTCCCCTTGAACTGACCTAATCACAAACTTATACATGTTAACTTACCGGTACCAAAATTTTCAAAGTCTATAGACCATGACTAAGGGGGCGGAGCCAAATAATCTCCATGGAAATGAAATATGCCAATGCTTATACAACTGCATACCAAATATCATTGACCTACCACTAGTGGTTCACCATAAATTGACCTAATCACAAACTAATACATGTAAACTATGAAAAGTTTCAAAGTCAATAGACCTTGACTGAGGGGGCGAGGCCAAATAATCTCCATGGTAATGAGATGTGCCAATGCTAATACAGCTGCATACCAAATATCATTGACCTACCACTAGTGGTTCACCATGAACTAGACCTAATCACAAACTAATACATTGTTGACGACGCCGCAGACGCCAGAAACAGCATACCTATGTCTCACTTTTTGACTCCGTCAAGGCGAGACAATAAAAAATAGGGTACATGTAGGTTACTGGTAGTTAATATATATATTTACATTCAGTATCTGACAGGAAATTATTTTCTTTTTAAACAGGATCCTGATATAAGAAAGAACAAAGATATTGATCAAATGTCCCTAAAAGTGCAGCATACAAGAGATGTTATAATGCAGGACTCCAATTTTTTTCAATTTGAAAATAAGACTCCCTGGCAGACAGGAACAACTATAAGTGATTACTTTTTCAGAATATGACTACACATTTAGTGGACAGATTGCTAATCCTATCTGTATGATACTTAAATATGATTTTTGTGAGAGAAAAATTAACATGTGCTTATCCTGTGAAAACACCATGTTATAGTTAGTTCATATGCCAAACTTGATGTATGTGCTTTTTGTGCAAGTGATGGTGGCATCATTAACTAAAAGTAATACAAGACTCTGTTTCCAATCTATTGTATTTGAAGCAGAAGTGGTACACTGGCAGTTGTGAAGAGACCATATGGAAAGAAATGCAAATAACATCTTGTGTTCAACTTCATTTGTCTTCTTTTCAAAAAGTTTACACAGTATACATACATGTATGACTATCTTTTGAACGCCACTCTATAATATCTTTGTACGAGATGAAAACTGATAATGCTACCTTTGTAGAATAATGTAAAATAAATTGGGTGTGTGTCCATGGGACACAGATGATACCCCCGCTTGCAGATAATGTTATAAAGGGACATAACTCAAAAACGGTAAAAGTGACGCTACCCAAATTCTTACTTGATCTGTGTTTTGTGGTAATAAGCATTGTGCATAAGATTCATAACATTTGTTTGAGACAAACTTAAGTTAGAGAATGGAAACGAAAAATTCAGCAATTTTTCCATTTGTAAAGGGGCATAACTCTAGAAAGGTAAAAGTGACGCCACCCAAATTCAAACTTGATCTGTGTTTTGTGGTAATAACATATAAGCATTGTGTATAAGCTTCATGACATTTGGTTGAGACAAACTGAAGTTAGGCTCATATTGGTCATCATCCATGTTTGTTTCAGTCCTTTTACAATGAAGAATTCTTTTTTAATCAAGTAAAATCTTAATGTGATGTTTTCGACCACTAAACTGTAAACACAAGCATTTTTTCCAGTTTTTATACGACCGCAAAAATTAAAAATTTTTTGGTCGTATATTGGTATGACGTTGGCGTCGTCGTCGTCCGGCGTCGTCGTCGTCGTCGTCTGGCGTCGTCCGGCGTCGTCCGAAGACACATTGGTTTTCGCACTCTAACTTTAGTTTAAGTGAATGGAACTCCATGAAATTTTACCATAAGGTTCAATACCACAAAAGGAAGGTTGGGATTGATTTTGGGGGTTATGGTACCAACAGTTAAGGAATTAGGGGCCAAAAAGGGGCCAAAAATAAGCATTTTTGTAACTTCCAGACAATAACTTGTGTGTAAGTGTATGGATCTCTCTGACATTGTACCACAAGGTTCCATATCACAAAGGAAAGGCTGTAATTGATTTTGGGGGTAATTGCCTCAAAATTTTAGGAATTAGGGGCCAAAAAAGGGGCAAAAAACAAGCATTTTTCTAGTTTCATGACAATAACTTGTGTGTAAGTGTTTGGATATTTCTGAAATTGTACTACAAGGTTCCATATCACAAAGGGAAAGCTGGAATTGAGTTTGGGGGTAATTGCCCGAAACGTTTAGGAATTGGGGGCCAAAAAGGGGCCAAAAATAAGCATTTTTCTAGTTTCCAGACAATAACTTGTGTTCAAGTGTATGGATCTCTCTGAAATTGTACTGCAAGGTACCATACCACAAAGGGAAGGCTGGGATTGAGTTTGGGGGTGATGAATCATAAGGGGGTTCAAAAAATTTGGGGGGGGGATTTTTTTTTTTTCTTTTTTTTTCTTTTTTTCCTTTTTTTTTTTCTTTTAAAATTTTCCATTTTAAGTTGGTTATTTCTGATTAATATTTAAAAGCAAATAATAATGATATGGTAGGAGATACACACCAAACAGGATGTGTAAATTATTATCTAATAAGTATTGTGCAATAGCAAGAAATTTTCAATTGCACAGTATTGCACAATAGCAAGAAATCTTCAATTGCACAGTATTGCGCAATAGCAAGAAATCTTCAATTGCACAGTATTGCGCAATAGCAAGAAATATCCAATAGCACAATATTGCGCAATAGCAAGAAATTGTCAATTGTACAGTATTGCACAATAGCAAGAAATATTCAATTGCACAGTATTGTGCAAAAGAAGATACTTCGTATAAATTGCTTATTTCTTGATCAATTTCAATGGGGTTTTATTCTTGAATTCTTGGGGTTCTTTAATATGCTGAATCTAACCGTGTATTAAGTTTTTGGATTTTGGGCCCCGTTTTTAAATTGGTCCACATTGAGGTCCAAAGGGTCCAAAATTTAACTTTGTTTGATTTCATCAAAAATTGAATTATTGGGGTTCTTTGATATGCTGAATCTAACCGTGTATTTAGATTCTTAATTTTTGGTTCCATTTTCAAATTGGTCTACATTAAGGTCCAAAGGGTCCAAAATTAAACTTAAGTTTGATTTTAACAAAAATTGAATTTTTAGGGTTCTTTGATATGCTGAATCTAAACATGTATTTAGATTTTTGATTATGGGCCCAGTTTTCAAGTTGGTCCAAATCGGGGTCCAAAATTAAACTTGTTTGATTTCAACAAAAATTGAATATATGGGGTTCTTTGATATGCTGAATCTAACCATGTATTTAGATTTTTGATTTTTGGGCCCTGTTATCAACTTTGTCCACATTGAGGTCAAAAGTGTCCAAAATTTAACTTTGTTTGATTTCATCAAAAATTGAATTATTGGGGTTCTTTGATATGCTGAATCTAACCGTGTATTTTGATTCTTAATTTTTGGTTCCGTTTTCAAATTGGTCTACATTAAGGTCCAAAGGGTCCAAAATTAAACTTAGTTTGATTTTAACAAAAATTGAATTTTTAGGGTTCTTTGATATGCTGAATCTAAACATTTATTTAGATTTTTGATTATGGGCCCAGTTTTCAAGTTGGTCCAAATCGGGGTCCAAAATTAAACTTTGTTTGATTTCAACAAAAATTGAATATATGGGGTTCTTTGATATGCTGAATCTAACCATGTATTTAGATTTTTGATTTTTGGGCCCTGTTATCAACTTTGTCCACATTGAGGTCAAAAGGGTCCAAAATTTAACTTTGTTTGATTTCATCAAAAATTGAATTATTGGGGTTCTTTGATATGCCGAATCTAACCGTGTATTTAGATTCTTAATTTTTGGTTCCGTTTTCAAATTGGTCTACATTAAGGTCCAAAGGGTCCAAAATTAAACTTAGTTTGATTTTAACAAAAATTGAATTTTTAGGGTTCTTTGATATGCTGAATCTAAACATGTATTTAGATTTTTGATTATGGGCCCAGTTTTCAAGTTGGTTCAAATCGGGGTCCAAAATTAAACTTTGTTTGATTTCATCAAAAATTGAATTCTTGGGGTTCTTTGATATGCTGAATCTAACCATGTATTTAGATTTTGGATATTGGACCATAATAGGTGAATGTCCAATTTAAAATTTTTAAGTTCTTAGACCACATTCATTCTGTGTCAGAAACCTATGCTGTGTCAAATATTTAATCACAATCCAAATTCAGAGCTGTATCAAGCTTGAATGTTATGTCCATACTTGCCCCAACTGTTCAGGGTTCGACCTCTGCGGTCGTATCAAGCTGCGCCCTGCGGAGCATTTTATTGTTATATTTAATCAGAGTTATAATAACCCTTTATTATATATGAATATACTTTTTCATTCCTTTCTAAATTGAAATAAATAAAAGACAACATGCAAGGAAGGTCTGTGTCTATGGACATCATTGCATTCCACTATTTCACCTTATACTTCCTTTTCAAACAGGTGCGCTATTTTTACTAGACTCGTTAAAATCACATGGCTGATCAAAAACTTAAAATGCCATTTTACAATCCCAGTATCACAGATAGAAACCAACGGGGTCTTGTCACAGAGACAATAATTGGATTTATTATACCTCAGTATGTTTTTTCTATATAAAAAAGAATGAAATATTTGTGCTATTTCATTCCACAGACTACTGTAAATTCAGAAATGATTGCGAGGTTTTTATTAATGCGAATAATGCGACTGGGTGACTATCGCAATAATAAGAACTCGCATTCTGATGTCTGTTACATATATCTGTATGCAGATTTTCATGATATCGCAATAATTAATCTCGCATTTTTGTCCATTCTTGAAAAATCGCAATAATTAATGCACGCAATAATTTCTGAATTTACAGTATTTGCCAGTCAATAGTTTCAAAGACTATTACCCCGGTCAATAGTTTTATAAACATATTTCCCATACTTTTTCGTACTAATTTTTCATTGGACAACAATGACGTAATTAACTATTCTGCTTGGAGTTGTGTGCTTGGCAACGTTAAACTCTGAACATAATTTATATGTGTCTGTCGTAGTAATTTGAAATTGATATATTACTTGCTAGAAGCAATTTAAACTAGAGGCTCTCAAGAGCCTGTGTCGCTCACCTGTATTTACTGATGCTTTGGAAATCATGTAAAATAAGGTTAAAATCATAATTAATAGTATTAGATATTAGATATTATAATGATATCTAAGATAATAACAAATAAACTGCTTCGCTGAGCGCAGCTGGATACGCCCGCAGAGGTCCAACCCTGAACAGTTTGGGCAAAAATGGACACAATATTCAAGCTTGATACAGGTCTGAATTTGGATTGTAATTAAATATTTGACATATTATAGGTTTCTGAATAAATGTAGTCAAAGAACTTGAAATTAGTTATATGAATTGAATTTATATTCAATTAAAGATTTCTTGCTGTTGTGCAATACACTGTGCTGTTGCGCAATACTTAGTAAATCTGTTGTCAGACTATAAACAAATAGTTCAATTAATTCTCAATGTCATATTAGAAATTTATGAAAATGTAAAGGGAGCTTACACCAATAGATATAAACAATTCACCAAAGTTTCATGAGAATTGCTGACAGCATTTTTTGAGTTATTGTCCGAAAATTGGAAAATCCCCCCTTTTTTAATGAATAAAACCCCATAACTCAGAAATGTAAAATGTAAAATTTATAAAATTCTAAAGGGAGCTTACATCAATAGATATAAACAATTCACCAAAGTTTCATAAGAACTGTTGAAAGCATTTTTGATTTTTTTGTCCGAAAACTGGAAAATCCCCCTTTTTTTAATGAATAAAACCCCATAACTCGGAAACGTAAAATCTAAAATATATAAAAATCAAAAGGGAGCTCATGACAATAGATATAAACAATTCATCACAATTTCTTGCAAGTTGGTGAAAGCATTCATGAGTTATTGTCCGAAAACTGGAAAATCACCCTTTTTTTTAATGAATAAAACCCCATAACTCGGAAACTTAAAATCTAAAATTTATAAAAAACGAAAGGGAGCTCACGTCAATAGATATAAACAATTCACCAAAGTTTTATGCAAATTGGTTTAAGCGTTTTTGAGTTAATGTCCGACATGTTGACGACGGACAGACAGACGGACGGCTGGACAGACGGACAGAGGTATACCATAATACGTCCTGTAAACAGGCGTATAAAAACTGCAAAATTTTTGTAAAATTACTAACTCAGGGGCAGCTACCCAACAACGGGTTGTCGGATTCGTCTGAAAATTTCAGGGCAGATAAATCTAAATCTGATGAATATTTTTGCCACCTGTCAGATTTGCTCTAAATGCTTAAGTTTCAGAGATATAAACCAAAAACTGCATTTTACCCCTATGTTCTATTTTTAACCAAGTCGGCCATGATGGTTGGGAGGCGGGGTCATAGGACAAATTTTTTAAACTAGATACCCTACTAATAATGATTATGGCCAAGTATGGTTAAATTAATTTGTCTCAGTAGTTTCAGAGAAGAAGATTTTTGTAAAAGATTACAATAAAATGCTTCGCTGGGGCGCAGCTTGATACGACCGCAGAGGTCGAACCCTGAACAGTTGGGGCAAGTATGGACACAACATTCAAGCTTGATACAGCTCTGAATTTGGATTGTTATTAAATATTTGACACAGCATAGGTTTCTGACACAGAAAGAATGTGGTCTAAGAACTTGAATTTTTTTAATTTACCTATTATGGTCCAATGTCCAAAATCAAAATACATGGTTAGATTCAGCATATCAAAGAACCCCATATATTCAATTTTTGTTAAAATCAAACAAAGTTTAATTTTGGACCCCAACTTGGACAAACTTGAAAACTGGGCCCATAATCAAAAATCTAAACACATGTTTAGATTCAGCATATCAAAGAACCCCAAGAATTCAATTTTTGCTAAAATCAAACTAAGTTTAATTTTGGACCCTTTGGACCTTAATGTAGATCAATTTAAAAAACGGGACTTAAAATTAAAAATCTAAATACACGGTTAGATTTGTAATATCAAAGAACCCCAATAATTCAATTTTTGATGAAATCAAACAAAGTTTAATTTTGGACCCTTTTGACCTCAATATGAACCAATTTGATAGCGGGGCCCACAAATAAAAAATCTAAATTCATGGTTAGATTCAGCATATCAAAGAACCCCATATATTCAATTTTTGTTGAAATCAAAAAAAGTTTAATTTTGGACCCCAACTTGGACCAACTTGAAAACAGGGCCCATAATCAAAAATCTAAACACATGTTTAGATTCAGCATATCAAAGAACCCCAAGAATTCAATTTTTGTTAAAATCAAACTAAGTCTAATTTTGGACCCTTTGGACCTCAATGAAGACCAATTTAAAAAACGGGACCCAAATTAAAAATCTAAAAACACGGTTAGATTTGGCATATCAAAGAACCCCAATAATTCAATTTTCGATGAAATCAAACAAAGTTTAATTTTGGACCCTTTTGACCTCAATATGAACCAATTAGATAACGGGGTCCACAAATAAAAAATCTAAATACATGGTTAGATTCAGCATATCAAAGAACCCCATATATTCAATTTTTGTTGAAATCAAACAAAGTTTAATTTTGGACCCCAATTTGGACCAACTTGAAAACTGGGCCCATAATCAAAAATCTAAACACAAGTTTAGATTCAGCATATCAAAGAACCCCATATATTCAATTTTTGTTGAAATCAAACAAAGTTTAAATACTGGACCCTATCTTGGACCAACTTGAAAACTGGGCCCATAATCAAAAATCTAAACACATGTTTAGATTCAGCAAATCAAAGAACCCCAAGGATTCAATTTTTGTTAAAATCAAACTAAGTTTAATTTTGGACCCTTTGGACCTCAATGTAGACCAATTTAAAAAACAGGACCCAAAATTAAAAACCTAAATACACGGTTAGATTTGGAATATCAAAGAACCCCAATAATTCAATTTTAGATGAAATCAAACAAAGTTTAATTTTGGACCCTTTTGACCTCAATATGAACCAATTAGATAACGGGGTCCACAAATAAAAAATCTAAATACATGGTTAGATTCAGCATATCAAAGAACCCCATATATTCAATTTTTGTTGAAATCAAACAAAGTTTAATTTTGGACCCCAATTTGGACCAACTTGAAAACTGGGCCAAAAATCAAAAATCTAAATACATGTTTAGATTCAGCATATCAAAGAACCTCATATATTCAATTTTTGCTAAAATCAAACAAAGTTTAATTTTGGACCCTTTGGACATTAATGCAATTTGAAAACTGGAATTAAAAATCTAAATACACTGTTAGATTCGGCATAACAAATAAATAAATGTGATCAAAGATTTTACAAATCTAATGCGCCATACTGTGCAATTAAAGATTACTTCTTGAAATTTTTCAATATTTGAAATTTGAAAAAAAAAAAAATATTTGAAGAATAATTCTTTTTAATTTCTGAAATCTGAAATGAGAAAAAATTGGCCCCCCACAATTTCTTTTTATCCCCCCCCCCCCCCTTTTTCCCCCCAAAAAATTCTTTCCCTCAAGATATGGTCATAATCTCAATTCAAATTTCCAATGGAGTTGGCAACCATAATTACCCATTTAAATTTACCATAGTGCTAACTTAATCTATTTTATAATAGAATTAATAAAAATATAGTGTCAAATCTTTCATATGGATTTTTTTGTAAAAAAAAAAGATGAAAACATTTGCAGATATTTTTACTGGTCTTCCTTTATAAATATGCATTTCTTTAAACATAATTTAAAAGCAGTGTAAGGGAAGTAACCAAAACGTTGTATTTGGATTACCTCCCTTACACTGTTTTAGATTATCTTTATTGTTCATTAACCATTACTTTATACATAATTTAAAAGCAGTGTAAGGGAGATAATTTCAATGATGTATTTGATTTATCTCCCTTACACTGCTTTAAATTATGTTTTGAACTAAAGTATTTGTCCATTAACCAGGACAACCTTGTTTTTTCCCCTTTTTTGCCCCTAATTCCTAAACGGTTTGAGCCATAACCCCCCAAAGCAAATCCTAACCATCCCTTTGTGGTATGGAAACTTGTAGTATAATTTCAGAGAGATCCATACACCGTTCCACAGTTATTGTCTGGAAACTAGAAAATGCTCATTTTTGGCCCCTTTTTGGCCCCTAATTCCTTAACTGTTGGTACCATAACCCCCAAAATCAATCCCAACCTTCCTTTTGTGGTATTTAACCTTATGGTCAAATTTCAAAAAGATCCATTCACTTAAACTAAAGTTAGAGTGCGAAAACCAATATGTATTCGGACGACGACGCCGGACGACGACGACGCCGGACGACGACGACGACGACGACGACGACGACGCCAACGTCATACCAATATACGACCACAAAATTTTTTTGCGGTCGTATAAAAATTACAAAAAATTGTTAAAAATTGACTATTAAGGGCAATAACTCCTAAAGGGGTCGACTGACAATTTTGGTCATGACAATTTATTTGTAGATCTTATTTTGCTGAACATTATTGCTGTTTACAGTTTATCTCTATCTATAATAATATTCAAGATAATAACCAATAAAATGCTCCGCTGGGCGCAGCTTGATACGACTGCAGAGGTCGAACCCTGAACAGTTGGGGCAAGTATGGACACAACATTCAAGTTTGATACAGCTCTGAATTTGGATTGTGATTAAATATTTGACACAGCATAGGTTTCTGACACAGAATGAATGTGGTCTAAGAACTTAAAATTTTTTGATTTACCTATTATGGTCCAATATCCAAAATCTAAATACATGGTTAGATTCAGCATATCAAAGAATCCAAAGAATTCAATTTTTGATGAAATCAAACAAAGTCTAATTTTGGACCCTTTTGACCTCAATGTGGACCAATTTGATAACGGGGCCCAAAAATCAAAATACATGGTTAGATTCAGCATATCAAAGAACCCCATATATTCAATTTTTGTTGAAATCAAACAAAGTTTAATTTTGGACCCCAACTTGGACCAACTTGATAACTGGGCCCATAATCAAAAATCTAAACACATGTTTAGATTCAGCATATCAAAGAACCCTAAGAATTCAATTTTTGTTAAAATCAAACTAAGTTTAATTTTGGACCCTTTGGACCTTAATGTAGACCAATTTAAAAAACGGGACCCAAAATTAAAAATCTAAATACACGGTTAGATTTGGCATATCAAAGAACCCCAATAATTCAATTTTTGATGAAATCAAACAAAGTTTAATTTTGGACCCTTTTGACCTCAATATGAACCAATTTGATAGCGGGGCCCACAAATAAAAAAATCTAAATACATGGTTAGATTCAGCATATCAAAGAACCCCATATATTCAATTTTTGTTGAAATCAAACAAAGTTTAATTTTGGACCCCAATTTGGACCAACTTGAAGACTGGGCCCAAAATCAAAAAATCTAAATACATGTTTAGATTCAGCATATCAAAGAACCCCACATATTAAATTTTTGTTAAAATCAAACTAAGTTTAATTTTGGACCCTTTGGACCTAAATGTAGACCAATTTGAAAACTGGACCCAAAATTAAAAATCTAAATACACTGTTAGATTTGGCATATAAAAAAACCCCAATAATTCAATTTTTGATGAAATCAAACAAAGTTTAATTTTGGACCCTTTTGACCTCAATATGAACCAATTTAATAGCAAGCCCACAAATAAAAAATCTAAATACATGGTTAGATTCAGCATATCAAAGTACCCCATATATTAGAAGCTTATATTATGTATAAGTGTTGTTTATTGATGACACATCATAGTTTGCATGTGTGTAGCAAATGTTTGGTACTGACATGCCTCTGGCTGCATGATCACTCCTTATTTGGTTATAAGGCAAAGGAGTGATACATACCCTTCTCAAATTTCCCCAGGATGCTAGGTAGTTGTTCATTTTGAGTTTTGCTGCTGACAGGGAAAGTCATACATTAGTTATCATAAAGTTACAAAATATTCAAGTATAATATTAACTAGGTGTTAATATCCATATGTTATTGCAATATTCAGTTTTTTGGACTTTTGCGTTTATCTTCATATATGTGAGTACTAACTAAAAGAAACTTTCGATATTGGACTTTTGCGATTATCTTACTAAAAGAAACTTTGTGTTTTAAAATTGCTATATTTAACATTCACTTCACTTAGCAATTTCAAAGAACATTTTCGTAACTGTTACAAAGATATTGAACTTTCAATAATTATGGCTTCCAGACGAAATTCAAGAAATCAACCGTATTCAAATAGACATTTGGACTTAAATAATCCAGACAATTGGATGTCACAGCAACTTAGGATAAAACTGCAGCAGTTGGGGATTGTTGTACCCAAAAATGTTGCTAAAACTGTTCTTAAAGAATTTTATTTAGAAAATAAAGATCGCCAAAATAGCAACGGTAATATCTCCCAGAACGAGGAACATGTTAGTGATCCAGAACATGTCGTGCTGAATCCTATAGCACAACACTCCGGGAGTGCCTCAGACAGTACCGTGAATGATACCGACTGATTGCGTAATCCAACAGCTGATGAAAGTAGTTCGTGGAGCGATGTCAACGATTCAACCGGAAGTGCGCAGTTCGACAGCGTCGGTGGCAACAACATGGCTGCAATTATCCAATCTTTCAGTATATTGTCGCAGTCTGTAGCACAATGCGCGTCAGGTCTCCAACAGACAGTCAGCCTTATCGCCAACCAAAAAAGTACAGAAAGCCGTCCTTCAAAGAAATTTGATCTAGCGCAGTGGTACCAGAATAGAAATATGGAGGACGTACCACTAGCCGTGCACGGATCCATACAGAACCGGCCAACACTGCCACTGTCAACAACACCATCTCTTGGATATTTGACCACAACTCTGTGCCCTACAGCTGGAGTCCGATCTGATGCATTCTCCAATGTGGATATTGTGTCTCATCATTACAAAGGAGCATTATTGAGGGTAAGGATGTAAACTTAGGCGCTCTCCTTATTCCCAATTTTGAGTCTCCTGTAAACCATTCCATAATTGCAGACGGGGTGCATGTCAATTTATCAAATAAAGCAGACCCAAGATTAAACAGGCATCTATCAATCCAAGAGTTTATTCAAGCTTTTGGAAAATTCAAAAGAATTATGTGTGGTGCCTACCCAGACCGTCGGGATGAATTAGATGCCTATGAAGCTGACATTATTAACATTACCGGTAATAATTTCTATGGCTCAAAATTTTATGACTATCATAAAATTTTTACAGCAAAGGCAGCAGCACTTCTGAGGGAAAGGCATGTTAAGGTTGATTGGAGTCTTCGTGATCGTGACATCCTTTCTTTGATAACAGCGGGATCCTCAGTAAACGTGTGTAAAATCTGTAATTTAATTGATCATGCTACACAATACTGCCCATTGCAATCATCGGTCCAGGTTGAAAATTCCTCTTCAAGATCATATTCATCTAGCAACCTACAATCCGTAGACAAGCAAGATCGTTCAAGAGTATTTCATGAAGGTCTGGAAATGTGCAATAATTTCAATAATCCTAAAGGTTGTTATAGGAAAGTGTGTTATCTCCTCCACAAGTGTACAAAATGTCGTGCAACAGGCCATGGTGCCGCAACCTGTAGGAAATCCAATAGCAATGTGCCTGTTCATTCTTCAACATCTTCAGTGTCCTCCAAGGGAAATAAATTGGAGAAACCAAATTCAGGATGACTATCCAAGGAAAAGTTCTTTTGTGAAGCTTCAACACCAGTAAATGTTGATAAATTGGAGGAAGAGTTATCATCACATCCTGATAAAAATTTTGTATTATATCTATGTAATGGTCTGAGACAAGGTTTTGATTGTTTAGTTCAAGGGGAAATTTAAGATTCTAAAGAGTGTAAAAATAATTTTTCTGCAAGGTCTCAGGTTTTAGTTGTATCAGAGTTAATTAAAACTGAATGCCAAAAAGGCTTTGTACATGGACCTTTTCAGTCCTTACCTTTTGCAAATTATAGAGTTAGTCCACTGGGTGTTGCTGAAGGAAAATACTCTGGGAAGAAACGTTTGATTTTAGATCTTTCATCTCCACATGACAATGACAGTTTTCTAAGTATTAATGATATGATTGATAAAGAAGAATGTTCCATGTCTTATGTTAAAATTGATGACGCTATAAGAATTATTCTAAAATTAGGAACTATGTAAATATGACATATCCGACGCATTCAAAATTTGTCCTTACTTGCCATCCCAGTGGCCTTTATTTTGTTTCAAATGGCAGTCTTTTTATTATTATTATGTAAGATTAACTTTTGGCTGCCGGTCTAGTCCTGAAAATTTCAGGGCAGATAGATCTTGACCTGATAATCAGTTTTACCCTATGTCAGATATACTCTAAATGCTTTGGTTTCAGAGATATAGGCCAAAATCTACATTTTACCCCTATGTTCTATTTTTAGCCATGGCGGCCATCTTGGTTGGTTGGCGGGGTCATCGGACACATTTTTTAAACTACATACCCTAATGATGATTGTGGCCAAGTTTGGTTAAATTTGGCCCAGTGGTTTCAGAGGAGAAGATTTTTGTAAAAAGCTAACGACGACGGACACCAAGTGATGAGAAAAGCTCACTTGGCCCTTCGGGCCAGATGAGCTAAAAAAAAGAAAAAGAAAATCTACGCGACATATTTTTAGAACTAATTAAAACATAACAAATGTATGGTATGGGTCTGTCGTCGTCTTCATAATCTGGGATTGCTTTGGTGTACGGTAAAATATTTTAGCTAGCGTTTATCATATGCACTGGAATTTTTATACAAGGATTTCACACCCAAATTTACTTTTTGATATGGAAATTACTATTTGTACCTTCATAATCTTGTCAACTAACTAAATTCAAAGGTGAAAAGACCTTCAATTGTTCTCTGAACAATTAGCTATTAATTTTTTCTGTCTGTGATTTTAGATATCTATTTTCATTATTTTACCATCTACATGCATGCATTTATAAAATACACTTTTTCTATAGTACCTGCAAGTGATATATTTTTTTTAATTTTGACTTACCGAAACAAAAAGATATGGCTACTATAACCAGTCCTAAACCCATTCCTGCAGCTGTATAGCCAATACATTCTCCTCCACATTCAAAACATTTTGGAGAACCTGTAATGAATCAATGACTGTAGGTCTGCAAACTTATGAAGGAGGTATTCTTATTGAGCATGCCTTACATTCACTGAGAAATCTGAGACGAGAGATAAAAGCCTGAATTTTAACATGACGTTCTTCAAACGCTTTGAGTACACACCCGTGGTAAAATATGAATATATTGTTTGGGCTGTTCCGATCGTACTCCCGCGTCATATGCTTTTTTATGAATGAGCTACCTGACGTCATAGAACGATGACGTAAGAATATAAGCATTTTACGGGGAAAATACACGCTTGTGAAACCGAAAATCATCACAACAAGGAAACGTAAACAAACGATGCTAAAATGTGTTATATAAGCCATTTTTTGTTTCCATATAAGATATATAAATACAATTATCATTTAGATTCATTCAAACCTATCTAAATATGTAATTGTAAATAGTTTAAGCATGCCATTTATTCAGTTTGCTCCGTTCAAATAGTGCCTTTATTTATGGGAACGGCAAATAATGCCTTCACCTAGAGTGTGATCCAAAAGAATTGCCGTATTTGTCCTATTAGGATCGAAATAATTCATGGGGGCTTGAATATATCGGGATTTTACCACGGGTTGTCCCTTTATGCCGATATTTTACCCCTCCCTATCGCTCAGGGTAAAATATTTGTCATAAAGGGCCAACTCGTGGTAAAATCAAGATATATTCAAGCCCCCAGAGCTCCAGATAAGAATTCACAAATTGGGGTTTTTACCCACCATTTTTTTATGTAATTGGGTGATAAAGTTTTTTAATTGCATTATCAATTCTAATTCACCCCTCAAGCAAATATCAAATTGGGTTTTTCACCACCAAGCTCCTTAATGAATTGGGTTTTTTCATCAACACAATATTGAATATTTAGGCATGTTATAATCACATTATATCAACCCCAGATGTGTTTCCATCTTAAATGTGTTTCTTTCTTTGTATATGTGCTTAGCTGTTTTATTTGGTTTATTCACTGACGAGCAATTGTACGTTTAATTTGTGTCCCGTTTTAAACGTTCTGTCAGTTTTGTATTTTCTCAAAACTTATGTAAACTGCAGCTGGTGTCACTAGTTGGACAGTAATTAATTGCCTTTCTAGATCCCATATGATCACCCTACAGTTTATAGTTGGGGTAGGTGTTGCTTAGTGTTTAGATTTTTATGTAATATATGTGAAATTTAGGTGCTGTAAGAAAGTTTTGCCAGTCCTTTCACCTATTTGCCAGATCTACTTTTTTATAAAAATAAAAAGTAGTTCCCAGATTTAAGATATACCCCAAAACCTTGAGATTTATAGGGTGGTTTAATGATGGAGACCACATTCAACTTAAATTTACAAATAATTCTGCAACATCAAGTAAATAAATGACAATGTTATACTGCACTTGCCAATAAGACAACTATCTTAAGCATCCAGAACAATTAGACCAAAACAAACAAAGTGTCAAGCTGCATAATTTGACGTAAAAAACGGATATGTGTATTCATTCATCAACTAAAATGAAAAAAATAATATATAAACTGTTTTTGTTTAATTCAATTTACATAAATCTGCCTTAAGTTGTCCCTTATCAGAACTTTTGGTTTCCGATGCTTTCCAACTACATATCATGTCATAATTGATTTGGCTTTTCACTTTTTCCAACTGATTTCGTTTTTGACGAAACCCCGAGTTTATCGTTCTATAGCAATGTTCTTGTTAAGGTACGCAAACACGCCCGTGCGTTCAATGGACGCTTCCTAAAATCACTAGCTGAGTCTTGTTATCATCATAACTTTCCCTCAGCTATCAAAAAGAAGCCGAAAACATGCTTCTATTCAATATTTTTATTGGACATTTACTTTCGTTTTAATTCATTGTATGTTATGATAAATCCCGAGCAATTCGAAAAAATATGACAGCATGTCACACGCTAATTGGATAAACGCCGAGAAGATCGAAATGTTTTCATAAACACGTGTACCTTTTGAGCAACGGAAAATTCCAACAGGGACCCATTACAGCTACTTGATGCAGGGCTCTATTTTAAGAACGAAAGGACATTTCCAATTATAAATATTATAAAAATAAATTTATGCGACGACTGTAATCAGATAAGGGTAAATAACGCAAACGATAGCGAATAAAAGCGTTAAGAACTCATGGTTTTGGCATATAATTGGGTTTTTCTTTGAATTAATTGGGTTATTGAACCCTGCAATGGGCAATTGCATTGGGTTTTTAATTATTTGTATTGCGTGATCACGCAAATACGCAGCTTATCTGGAGCTCTGCAGCCCCCATGAATTATTTCGTAATTGTTCACCTGGCATAAACATGCAATTTGATGTATATATTATTTCCCACTTTTTTGCAATATTTTTCATTTCAGAAACAAATTACTCATGTTCAGATGTATAGCTTTTTAAATGCATTGCAGTTACAAAATTGGTACCCTAAATTTTAGCCACCTCCCCCAATAAAGCAATGGCAAAGTCCAGGCTTTGATAAGGAAAACCCCAAAAAGGATTCTTATCAAAGAACAAAAAAGCAGTATATGGCTAAGATTTTGAAAAATTTCAATAAATTGTAATAAAGGGTTTAGCAGTAGTTGCAGAAAATAAGATACAAAATTTGTAAGGGCTTCTATGGAACCCTGTGTCTTGCCTGCAATTGCTGCTGTCAGTGTTAAATAAAGTGTAATGTTGACTTAAAAAGTGGGTCCATTTATCAGTAAAATTTAAAAAAAAATTCAAACTTTTTCTTTAGGCTATTTTTTGGTCTTGAAGATTAGCTTCTGTCTAAGTTTCAAAACAATCCATGTATCATGTCAAACAAATTTAATCCCAGACTGTCTGTATATGTTAACTGTAAAAAACTAAATCCATCTATCAGCAAAATACTGAAAATGAAAAAAATATATTTTCAAATTTTGACATAAATGGGTATACCCTAATAAAGCAATGGTGAAATCGATTAAGCAAGGTAAATGCCAAACATAATTCTAAACAAGTAGAATAGTGTGAAAAATAGGAGGTGTATAATAGTATGGTATGGCTAATAAAGTTTGGATTAAATATAACAAGAAATGATTGTAACCAGGAAGAGTATGCTGTTACAAAGTCACCCAAACAAAGTCACCGTAAGTATAAACCACTAAGGACTCTCCTTATTAAATAAATTGCAAAAAAAAATTCATGGTCATAATTGACCATTGACCTTTTTACTTTTCAGTAGGCCATATGTTCCCATGGTCATTACTGGTGTAATACCACAAAATCGTAGTACATCACATCCTGTTGCATACAAAAGAGGGTTGAAAAAATATTCCCTTGAATTTGACAGTTGTAGAAAATTAATCCTACATTTCATTGCAGTAAAAAATTTCTGAGTCAAACACATATATCTTGGGTGTTTCAAAGCACCATTCTTAATTTATTTGGTGTTTCTATAGAATATTTTGAAAACTTGATGTTACATTGTTACTAAAGCTTGTACACAGGAAAAAAGGGGTGAAAATTTGATTGGTTAACTTCCAGTGATGGTTATTATCTTATATGCAATGGAATGTTATGTGAAATTTTATCTGTAGAACTGGACAGGACAAAACTTTACTCATGCCAAGTATTTCTTTATTTGAAACAAAGATAAATTCTGCACAATTTTTTGAAAAGTACAAAGACTAATAGGGGAAAATAATGGTGGTATTACACCTACTGAAAGAAGAAGAAGAAGAAGATCACCTAATGGCAAAGTCCATGTTTTGGTGTAGGAAATCCCAAAAGTAATTATGACCCCAGAAAACAAAATAGGAGGTGCACAATAACATTCTATAGTAAATATTCTATAAAGTATCATTAAGTTATGATAAGGGTTTAGGAGAAAAAGATACAAATATCTGCTATTATATATATATATATAACTATAAGTGAGCATATATGAGAAAGTCAATGTTATCCCATTTACACCAAAAATCATTTATATGAAGAAATAAAATAGCTATAGGTTAATCATATAAAAGTTTCACAAAATTCTGTTAAGGGATTCAGTTGCAGATACAAAAGTGGGACTGAGACAAACAAACAAACAAACAAACAAAGGAAAGGGCAAACAGATTGACCAACTCCCCATCACTATATACTGCCCACTAAGAAAGTAGGGGGTATAATTTATAGTGTTCTTTAACAGAAAAACTTCATTTTAATCATCATTAAAGGGAAATATAACTCCAATGAAGTCAATTGGTCATGTGTCTTTTAGGTATATCTTGCCTTGATGATCATTTCCAGGTTTTTTTTTTTCAGTATCTATCTACCTATTGTAGTTTCCTCAAGAGGCATTAATGCTAAAATTGTACATGGTGAAATGTCTCATCTACTTTAATTATAATGATTGAATTTATGTTGAAAGTAATATGAAGGTTTTACTCCCAAGTATCAAATAAACTTAACATTAAGAATGATCCATGTAAATGAGGTCAACTTCAGATGAACACTGCCATAAAGACTTGTACATCTTACAATCATACCATACACCAAATATAGTTAGCCTATTGCTATATAAATGTATTATGGAAGCACCTATGTCATGTATGTACCTTGTTCAAAAGTTAAACCGAATTAACAAAAATCAGATAATATTAGTTACACAGAAAAGCTCTCACCCCATATATATGGAATTTACGTATTTCATATATATATATATATATATCGTATTAGGTCACTAGCCATAGGCGGATCCAGGGGGGGCCCTGGGGGCCCGGGCCCCCCCTTTCGTGGGAAAAATTTGGTTGATTATATAGGGAATCACTGAAGCGTGACTGGAGCGGGCCCCCCTTAGGTCAGTCAGCGGCCCCCCCTTACAAAAAGTTCTGGATCCGCCACTGCTAGCACACTGTGTAACAAATCTATTTTACCGAATATCTTAACATATGGCATTTAGACTAGTGGCCTATCAAAGTGATCAAGTCTTCAATATAAATCTGTGACGTCACATGCCCAACAATGACGTCATTCGATATATGACGTCACACCCTAATGACCTTTACATGGGGGGACCCATTGAAGAAGAATATTACACTGTTTAATTTTCGATATTTTATTTGAAAGAGATACAGCAAGGATTAGAAGCTTGCATAAATTTAACATATGGACATGTTCTCCCCTCTCCCCCGGCATTCCTATACTATAAGCAATAGGTCAACTATATTTGGTGTATGAAATGATTGTCAGGTGTGTATTTTAGACTGGTAGGTTTCATCTGTCCTTGTCCTCATATTCATGGTTCATTGGTCAAATGGTGGTCTGTTTCTCAGTAACTATAAGCAAGAGATTAACTGAATTTGGTATGGAATGATTGTAATAGATGAATAGATCAGCTGTATTTGGTGTATAGAATGATTGTATGATGTAAAGGTTTGCCTAGCAGGTTTCATCTGACCTTGACCTTTTTTTTATCTCTGTAAACATTTTTGGTAGAGAAAATTGAAAACTAGTTTAAGTAGCTTTAGTAGCTCCTTCCATATCAAGCAAATGAGTCTTTTTCAAAAGACTATTTTTTATGGACCTGCAACAAAAATGTTGGTGCCATATAGTTTTACCCTTATCTGTCATTCCATCATTCCTTTATTCCCTCATTTCGCAACGAACAGTTATACAGACTTTTTTCTAAATGCCTTCACATATTGTGCTGATTTTTAGTATGTGAGACTGCTATGATTAGTTACAGGTCAAGTTTACATTAAGTTCCTCTCACACACTTTTGTTGAAATTCTGAGCTTTGGACTGAAAATTTTGTGAAAATAACAGTTATACCACCTTTTTTTTCTACATGCCTTCACATATAAAGCTGATTTTTAGTATGTGAGTCAACTAAGATGAGTTACAGTTTGATTTTACATTTTTTGTTCTGCTCTGCTGATTTTTGCCGAAATTACAGAGTTTGGACTTGGAGAATTTCATAAAAATACCAGTGATACAGACTTTTTTACTAAATGCATTCACATAATGTGCTGATTTTTAGAATGTGGGTCTACTGAAATGAGTTACAGATGAACTTTATGTTTGGTTCCGCTCTGCTGATTTTTGCCGAAAACATTTGGCTTTGGACGTTTTGGAATGTTGTGAAACAGTTATACAGGCTTTCATTCTCAAATTTCCACTACTTAAAAATGGCTTCAAGGTTTTTTTGCAAGTTGGGCCATTGCATGTTGTTCTGACACATCTAGTTTATCATTTGTATTTAGCAGAACTTTTTGATTGTGTCAGAAAAAACTATTATTTTTATTTCATAATAAACCAGTGAAAATGCTGATTCCAGTGATATTTAGTTTTATTCAAACTTCTTTAAGAATAAACTGTAGACAAAGAAATATGTCTTGCCTGTTGGCATTCAATTCAGAAAAAGACAATCAGATGGACAGCAACATTGCTAATTTATTCAAAGTCGCTGGACCATAAAATTGGATGCAGGGCCTAGAAATGGTCAACAATCTGAGATGTAGACAGTATTGTAACTTGATAGAAAATATTATTGTCTATTGTAAGCAATTCCTATCAAACTAACTAAAGCAGAAAACTTAACACTGAAAATTGCTAATTAATTGAAAGTCACTGGAGCATGCCCTAGAGGACAGGGCCTTAAAATCATTAAAATAGTCCTCAAACTGATATGTTCTGAAAGTAATGCAACTTCATACAAAATATAATTGATCTATCTATCACAAGTAGTTCCTATCAAACTAACTTAAGCAGAAAACTTAACATTGAAAACTGCTAATCAATTCAAAGTCACTGGACCATGACATAGGGAGCAGGGCCTCAAAATAGTTGTCAATCTGATATGAACTGATAGTAATGCAACTTCATACAAAATATCATTGATCTATCAACAGTAGTTCCTATCAAACTAACTTAAGCAGAAAACTTGTTGACGCCGTCATCGTTGTCGTCGCCAGAAAAGTAATCCTTATGTCCTGCTTTCCGCTACTTTCGTCGCAGGCTAGACAACAAAACCCCCTCTTTGAGGTCCATGACTACTGATATTTATTATATCATAGCACTCATATTTGGTGTCAATGTATGATGTCAAGGAAACTTCTTTCAGAAGCCATTAGTAACTAGTAATTTATTGGTATCCCTAGTGTTTTTGAGATAATGATGGGTATATACTTCCATTTTCTAGATTTAAGACTAAAACATATTTTTGGTTTTTGTTGAGAGCACCCATAGAAAATTGAATGCATACTGTAGATCCTATTTTATAGCTCAAATTGAAGTAGCCGAGTCATAATGGCCAAAATGTAGATAAAAATTGCTCTGCAATAAGAATTAATACAGGAAATTTTTATCAATCCCCATCCCCAAAAAATGGTCCCAAATTTTCAGATTTTTTTTTTCTAAATGTATAACTCATTTGGGGTTTTTATGAGTGAAAACCTTCGTCCAATTTGAAGAGGATCAGTCAAATAAACTGCTTCGCTGAGCGCAGCTGGATACGCCCGCAGAGGTCCAACCCTGAACAGTTGGGGCAAAAATGGACACAATATTCATGCTTTATACAGGTCTGAATTTGGATTGTAATTAAATATTTGACATATCATAGGTTTCTGATTAAATGTAGTCAAAGAACTTGAAATTGGTTATATGAATTGAATTTATATTCAATTAAAGATTTCATGCTGTTGTGCAATACACTGTGCATTGCGCAATACTTAGTAAATCTGTTGTCAGACTATAAACAAATAAAGTTCAATTTCTTCTCAATGTCATATTTGAAATTTATGAAAATCAATAGGGAGATTACATCAATAGCTATAAATAATTCACCAAAGTTTCATAAGAACTGCTGAAAGCATTTTTGAGTTATTGTCCAAAAACTGGAAAATCCCCCCCTTTTTTAATGAATAAAACCCTGTAACTCGGAGATGTAAAATCTAAAATTTATAAAAATCAAAAGGGAGCTCATGTCAACAGATATAAAAACTTCACCAAAATTTCTTGCAAGTTGTTGAACGCATTCTTGAGTTATGGTCGGGAAACTGGAAAATCCCCCCTTTTTTAATGAATAAAACCCCAAAACTCAGAAACGGTAAATCTGAAATTTATAAAAAAACGAAAGGGAGCTCACGTCAATAGATATAAACAATTCACCAAAGTTTCATGCATATTGGTTAAAGCTTTTTTGAGTTAATGTCCGACATGTTGACGACGGACAGAGAGACATACGGACAGACGGTCAACGGTATACCATAATACGTCCCGTAAACGGGCGTATAAAAATGAAGGGTGCTTTCCCTGCAATAGCATTCATGGATATATTGACAGACAGTCTTATTTTCATAATAAAATGCTCCGCTGGGGTGCAGCTTGATACGACCGCAGAGGTCGAAACCCTGAACAGTTGGGGCAAGTATGGACACAACATTCAAGCTTGATACAGCACTGAATTTGGATTGTAATTAAATATTTGACACAGCATAGGTTTCTGACACAGAATGAATGTGGTCTAAGAACTTAAATTTTATTTAATTTAGCTATTCAAACCATATCATTATTATTTGCTTTTATATATAAATCAGAAATAACCAATTTAAAATGGAAAATTTTAAAGAAAAAAAAAGGAAAAAAAAATCCCCCCCCCAATTTTTTGAACCCCCTTATGATTCATCACCCCCAAACTCAATCCTAGCCTTCCCTTTGTGGTATGGTACCTTGCAGTACAATTTCAGAGAGATCCATACACTTGAACACAAGTTATTGTCTGGAAACCAAAAAATGCTTGTTTTTTGGCCCCTTTTTGGCCCCAAATTCCTAAACATTTAGGGCAATTACCCCCAAACTCAAACCCGGCTTTCCCTTTGTGATATGGAACCTTGTAGTACAATTTCATAAAGATCCATACACTTACACACAAGTTATTGTCCTGAAACTAGAAAAATGCTTGTTTTTTGGCCCCTTTATGGCCCCTAATTCCTAAAATTTTGAGGCATTTACCCCAAAATCAATCCCAGCCCTTCCCTTTGTGGTATGGTACCTTGAAGTACAATTTCAGAGAGATCCATACACTTGAACACAAGTTATTGTCTGGATTTAGAAAAATGCTTATTTTTGGCCCCTTATTCCTAAACGTTTTGGGCAATTACCCCCAAACTCAATTGCAGCTTTCCCTTTGTGATATGGAACCTTGCAGTACAATTTCATAAAGATCCATATACTTACACACAAGTTATTGTCCTGAACTAGAAAACTGCTTGTTTTTTGCCCCTTTTTGGCCCATAATTCCTAAAATTTGGAGGCAATTACCCCCAAAATCAATCCCAGCATTCCCTTTGTGATATGGAACCTTGTGGTACAATGTCAGAGAGATCCATACACTAACACACAAGTTATGTCTGGAAGTTACAAAAATGCTTATTTTTGGCCCTTAATTCCTTAACTGTTGGTACCATAACCCCCAAAATCAATCCCAACCTTCCTTTTGTGGTATTGAACCTTATGGTAAAATTTCATAGAGAACAGAGAACCATTCACTTAAACTAAAGTTAGAGTGCGAAAACCAATGTGTCTTCGGACGACGACAACGACGACAGGTCATACCAATATACGACCACAAATTTTTTTTGCGGTCGTATAAAAACATTATACCTTCTACAACCAGGCCTGGGGTAATGGTAATTTGTAATTGTAATGCATTGTAATATTACATTTTTTTGATGTAATGCAAAGTAATTTGTAATGCACATTTTCTGCATTACAATTACATGTAATGTAATGATTACTTTAACGTATTGCCTCCATTACTGTACATTACTTTTCATTACAAATTGGTAAAATACATAAAATTGAAGAATATAGTAAAATAAAAATAAAATATTAACAAAAACAAAAGAAAATATTGAATAACATTATTGTCACAGTTAATTACTGTATTAAATCATTATAGATAGTTTGCCCTTAAAAAATCTTCTAAAAATAATTATTAAACAAAACTATATAGATGAATGGACAAAATATGAAGATGAAATTTTCATAATTCTATACACACCTTACATGTATTTCAATGAAAGATTGAATATGTCAATCAACATTTTTACACCAAACTGTGGTTGTTATTTTACCTAATTAATATCAAAATGTTTTTATTGCAATCAAATCTTCTCAACTTATGTTTTTCCTCACAGAGCCCTTAGGCATTTAACAAGATAATCCTTTAATTGCACATTTATTATATCCCTTAGAAATCCCTTTATGATGTCTTAATGATTAAGTGCTCAATGTTAGAAACAAAATTATATGATAATTTATTTATTTTTCAAGTATTTGAAGTCTATGTCACTAACACTGTATATATATGTACATATACCCCGGTAATATTTATCAATTTCTTATAAAAATCTGTTTTTTAAATGTTTTTATATTGAAAAAGTAATGTGTAATGTAATGCATTACACAGGCAAAGTAATTGTAATGTAATGCATTACATGTGGGAAAAAATGTAATTGTAATTGTAATGGGAGAATCACAAAGTAATTGTAATGTAATGCATTATATTGCAATGTAATGGCCCCAGGCCTGTCTACGACTCTGTTTCTTGGTGTAAAATAAATATATCTAATCATGTGAGTAATGTCAAAGGTACTTTTAAGACAAACAGGAATGAGATTTATGGAAATGGAAGACTTCCAAAGAAGAGAGAAAACTTAACTTCTAACATTTCTATCATTTACTAGTATAATCATAAAAAAATCATTTCAAGGAGTAAAGAAGTACCATAGGTGTGTTTTTTTATGTATATCAATTGCAATTCAACTCTTTTTTGTGAAAATTCAAGAAAAAATTCTTATCTATTTACTTTAATATCTATCCTTCATAAAATAATTTAAAATACTCACATCCCGTTTTAAGGTGAAATGGAGTTAGCAAGTCATCAAAGCCATATCTACAAGAATATGATTTGTCAAAATCAGTTGTCTGTAAGTCTTTAATCATTAATATAAAGTATTTTCCACTGGTATTAATATCTCCTGCTTCGTATTTCCCTACACCTGGGTATTCATTTCCATTTGTCAACACTGGTGTATTATCCACCCTCAAAATTTTGTTGAGACCACAGCATGCTGAACTTCCTGTATATGTACATTTCAGTTTAAGTGTCTGACCGCACTGATAAGGTTTGTCTGTATCTGTAAACTGAAAATAACAAGTTATCAATTAATTGTCACATTTCATGACTATTTTGTATTCAACATGTTTTAAAGTACTAGACAGTCTGCACAAACACATATTTGTAATGTTTTGATTACTGTTAATTTTTTAAATGTTTTCTGAAATTGTAATAATAAATCTAGTAGTTTTGTCTATTGACATACAATATTTCTGTTTTTACAGTATATCTAAGCTTCCTACCATCTGTCATATTCAGAACCAAAGAAAGATGATCTCTAAAGGGGGGGGGGGGGGGGGGGGGGGGGGGTTATTTAGGGATGACACTCTAAATATAAGGTAAACCGAAAAAAGTTACACATTTCATAAATGTAGGAAAAAAAGTCACATATCTAATAGAAAACAATGTCCTTTTTTGTATCAATGTTCATTTGTTTCTCATTGCTTTTCTCTTCTTTTCAAGTTAAACTGAACTTTCAAAAGTAAATAAATGACATATTATTAAAAAAATGGGGAATGTGTCCATGGGACACAGATGATGCCCCCGCTTGCATATCAAATAAAGTTATAAAGGGACATAACTGAAGAACAAAGAACAAAACTAGATATGGACAATGTCCCCCCCCCCCCCTTTCTGCTCTGCCATATGCATGAGTATAGTTCCACAAATTTTAGATTTGACAAACAGTGATGTTGGCATACAACTTGAAATTGTTACGCTGTCTGTAAGACACAAATGATGCCCCCGCCTGACCATAGGAAATTATAAATTTAACACTATGTATGATGATGTGACTGTAGGAGATAGCCGGACAAACCATGATCTCTTTATGCAGCTAGTACCAAAAAAAATTGTAAGGGTTCTGCAGAACCCAGTGTCTTGTCTACTTTTGCTGTTAGTCGCAGGCTCAACAAAAATGGGGAAAAAATTATTAAAAATTTTCCTCTAGATACTATCTTTTGATTGTAAGAAGCTTCTATCCAAGTTTGGTAAAAATCCAGGATGGTTTATGAATCTAATAAATGTTTTAAAAATTTAACTGCAGACTGTATGTAAAGGTAACTGGATGAAAAACTAAGTCCATTTATAAGTAATATATATACGGAAAAACAGGAAATAAATTTTTACAAAATTTCCTTCTAGATACTAGCTTTTGATCATAAACAAGCTTCTGTCCAAGTTTGGTAGAAATCAAGGATAGTTTAAGAAAGTTATTAAAATTTTAATAAAATGCTCCGCTGGGCGCAGCTTGATACGACCGCAGAGGTCAAACCCTGAACAGTTGGGGCAAGTATGGACACAACATTCAACCTTGATACAGCTCTGAATTTGAATTGTGATTAAATATTTGACACAGCATAGGTTTCTGACACAGAATGAATGTGGTCTAAGAACTTAAATTTTTTTAATTTACCTATTATGGTCCAATATCCAAAATCTAAATACAAGGTTAGATTCAGCATATCAAAGAATCCCAAGAATTCAATTTTTGATGAAATCAAACTAAGTTTAATTTTGGACCCTTTTGACCTCAATGTGGACCAATTTGATAACGGGGCCAAATAATCAAAATACATGGTTAGATTCAGCATATCAAAGAACCCCATATATTCAATTTTTGTTGAAATCAAACAAAGTTTAATTTTGGACCCCAACTTGGACCAACTTGAAAACTGGACCCATAATCAAAAATATAAACACATGTTTAGATTCAGCATATCAAAGAACCCCAAGAATTCAATTTTTGTTAAAATCAAACTAAGTTTAATTTTGGACCCTTTGGACCTTAATGTAAACGAATTTAAAAAACAGGACCCAAAACTAAAAATCTAAATACACGGTTAGATTTGGCATATCAAAGAACCCCAATAATTCTATTTTTGATGAAATAAAACAAAGTTTAATTTTAGACCCTTTTGACC
The DNA here is from genome assembly GCF_021869535.1 of Mytilus californianus. Classification (NCBI taxonomy): domain Eukaryota; kingdom Metazoa; phylum Mollusca; class Bivalvia; order Mytilida; family Mytilidae; genus Mytilus; species Mytilus californianus. Next base: position 87,129,496 of record NW_026262701.1, read on the forward strand.
TCAATATGAACCAATTTGATAGCGGGGCCCACAAATAAAAAATCTAAATACATGGTTCGATTCAGCATATCAAAGAACCCCATATATTCAATTTTTGTTAAAATCAAACTAAATTTAATTTTGGACCCTTTGGACCTTAATGTAGACCAATTTGAAAACTGGACCCAAAATTAAAAATCTAAATACACGGTCAGATTTGGCATAACAAATAAATAAATGTGGTCAAAGATTTAACAAATCTAATGCGCCATACTGTGCAATTAAAGATTACTTCTTGAAATTTATCAATATTTGAAATTTGAAAAAAAAAATAATATTTGAAGAATAATTCTTTTTAATTCTGAAATGAGAAAAAATTGACCCCCCACAATTTCTTTTCACCCACCCCCCCCCCCCCCTCACCCCCCCTCAATTCTTTCCCTCAAGATATGGACATAATCTCAATTCAAATTTCCAATGGAATTTGCAACCATAATTACCCATTTAAATTTACCATAGTGCTAACTTAATTTATTTTATAATAGAATTTAAAATACAATGTATGGTGTCAAATCTTTCATATGGATTTTTTTGTAAAAAAAAAAAAGATGCAACATTTGCAGATATTTTACTGGTCTTCCTTTATAAATATGCATTTCTTTAAAAATAATTTAAAAGCAGTGTAAGGGAAGTAATCAAAGTGTCGTATGTGGATTACCTCCCTTACACTGTTTTAAATTGTCTTAATTGTTCATTAACCATTACTTTATACATAGTTTAAAAGCAGTGTAAGGGAGGTAATTCAAATGATGTATTTGATTTATCTCCCTTACACTGCTTTAAATTATGTTTTGTACTAAAGTATTTGTCCATATAAAAATGCTTGTTTTTTGCCCCTTTTATGGCCCCTAATTCCTAAAATTTTGAGGCAATTACCCCCAAAATCAATATCAGCATTCCCTTTGTGATATGGAACCTTGTCGTACAATGTCAGAGAGATCCATACACTAACACACAAGTTATGTCTGGAAGTTACAAAAATGCTTATTTTTGGCCCCTTTTTGGCCCCTAATTCCCTAACGGTTGGTACCATAACCCCCAAAATCAATCCCAACCTTCCTTTTGTGGTATTAAACCTTATGTTAAAATTTCATAGAGATCCATTCACTTAAACTAAAGTTAGAGTGCGAAAAAACCCATGCGTCTTCGGACGACGACGCCAATGTCATACCAATATACGATCGCAAAAATTTTTTTGCGGTCGTATAAAAACTTTAACCACAGAGTGAATGTAATGTTAACTGGCAGAATAACTAAGTCCATTTAAAAGTAAAATACGGATAAACAGGATTTTTTTTTTACAAAATTTACTTCTGGATACTATCTTATGATCATAAACAAGCTTCTGTCCAAGTTTGGTAGCAATCCAGGATAGTTTAAGAAAGTTATTAAAATTTCAAAAACTTTAACCACAGAGTGAATATTTGTGGACGCCGCCGCCGACGACAGAATGTAGGATCGCTGTGTCTCGCTTTTGCGACAAAAGTCACAGCCTCGACAAAAATGACTAAGTCCAACTACCTGTCATTTTCAGAATATTTAAAAGAAATGAAAAATCCTGTGGCCATGCACACCTCCATTATGTGTATGAACATCCTACAAAATATTAAAGCTGTACCTCCAAAACTGTAGGAGGAGATAGCTGGACAAACCATGATCTCTTCATGCAGCTAGTACCAAAAAAATGACTAAGTCCAACTACCTGTCATTTTCAGAATATTCGAAAAAAATCAAAATCCTGTGGCCATGCACACCTTCGTTATGTGTATGAACATCCTACAAAATATTAAAGTTGTACCTCCAAAACTGTAGTCTAAGGAGATAGCCGGACAAACAATGTATCCTAATCCAGACGGACAGACAGACAGACAGACAGGGGTAAATTAATATGCCCCCCACATTTTGTCGCGGGGGCATAAAAAGGTGACACTACCCAAATTTGAACTTGATCTGCGTTTTGTGGTAATAAGTATTGTGTATAAGTTTCATAATTTTTGGTTTAGGCAAACTTAAGTTAGAGAATGGAAACGAAAATTTTTTTCCATTTGTAAAGAGCATAACTCTAGAACAGTAAAAGTGACGCCACCAAAATTCAAACTTGATCTGTTTTGTGGTAATAAGACTTGTGTAAAAGTTTCATAACATTTGGTTGAGGTAAACTTAAGTTGGAGAACGGAAACAAAAAATTGCTCTTTTCCATTTATAAATGAGCACAACTCTGGAACGGTTAAAGTGACACCACCGAAATTCAAACTCGATCTGTGTTTTGTGGTAATAAACATTGTGTATAAGTTTCATAACATTTGTTTGAGGCAAACTAATGATAGAGAACAGAAACAATAAAATGCTCCGCAAGACGCAGCTTGATACGACCGCAGAGGTCGAAACCTGAACAGTTGGGGCAAGTATGGACACAACATTCAAGCTTGATACAGCTCTGAATTTGGATTGTGATTAAATATTTGACACAGCATAGGTTTCTGACACAGAATGAATGTGGTCTAAGAACTTAAAAATTTTAAATTGGACATTCACCTATTATGGTCCAATATCTAAAATCTAAATACATGGTTAGATTCAGCATATCAAAGAACCCCAAGAATTCAATTTTTGATGAAATCAAACAAAGTTTAATTTTAGACCCTTTTGACCTCAATGTGGACAAAGTTGATAACGGGGCCCGAAAATAAAAAATCTAAATACATGGTTAGATTCAGCATATCAAAGAACCCCATATATTCAATTTTTGTTGAAATCAAACAAAGTTTAATTTTGGACCCCGATTTGGACCAACTTGAAAACTGGGCCCATAATCAAAAATCTAAATACATGTTTAGATTCATCATATCAAAGAACCCTAAGAATTCAATTTTTGTTAAAATCAAACTAAGTTTAATTTTGGACCCTTTGGACCTTAATGTAGACCAATTTGAAAACGGAACCAAAAATTAAGAATCTAAATACACGGTTAGATTCGGCATATCAAAGAACCCCAATAATTCAATTTTTGATGAAATCAAACAAAGTTTAATTTTGGACCCTTTGGACCTCAATGTTGACCAATTTAAAAACGGGGCCCAAAATCCAAAAACTTAATACACGGTTAGATTCAGCATATTAAAGAACCCCACGAATTCAAGAATAAAACCCCATTGAAATTGGTCAAGAAATAAGCAATTTATAGGAAGTATCTTCTTTTGCACAATACTGTGCAATTGAATATTTCTTGCTATTGCGCAATACTGTACAATTGACAATTTCTTGCTATTGCGCAATATTGTGCTATTGGATATTTCTTGCTATTGCGCAATACTGTGCAATTGAAGATTTCTTGCTATTGCGCAATACTGTGCAATTGAAGATTTCTTGCTATTGGGCAATACTGTGCAATTGAAAATTTCTTGCTATTGCACAATACTTATTATATAATAATTTACACATCCTGTTTGGTGTGTATCTCCTACCATATCATTATTATTTGCTTTTAAATATAAATCAGAAATAACCAACTTAAAATGGAAAATTTTAAAAGAAAAAAAAAAGGAAACCCTGCCCCCCCCCCCCAGAATTTTTTGAACCCCTTTATGATTCATCACCCCCAAACTCAATCCCAGCCTTCCCTTTGTGGTATGGTACCTTGCAGTACAATTTCAGAGAGATCCATACACTTGAACACAAGTTATTGTCTGGAAACTAGAAAAATGTGTTTTTTGGCCCCTTTATGGCCCCAAATTCCTAAACGTTTTGAGCAATTACCCCCAAACTCAATTCCAGCTTTCCCTTTGTGATATGGAACCTTGTAGTACAATTTCAGAAATATCCAAACACTTACACACAAGTTATTGTCATGAAACTAGAAAAATGCTTGTTTTTTGCCCCTTTTTTGGCCCCTAATTCCTAAAATTTTGAGGCAATTACCCCCAAAATCAATTCCAGCCTTCCCTTTGTGATGTGGAACCTTGTGGTACAATGTCAGAGAGATCCATACACTTACACACAAGTTATTGTCTGGAAGTTACAAAAATGCTTATTTTTGGCCCCTTTTTGGCCCCTAATTCCTTAACTGTTGGTACCATAACCCCCAAAATCAATCCCAACCTTCCTTTTGTGGTATTGAACGTTATGGTAAAATTTCATAGAGATCCATTCACTTAAACTAAAGTTATAGTGCGAAAACTAATGTGTCTTCGGACAACGACGACGCCAACGTCATACCAATATACGACCGCAAAATTTTTGCGGTCGTATAAAATTCCAGCAATTTTTCCATTTTTTATGGGGCATAACTCTAGAACGGTTAAAGTGACACCACCAAAATTCAAACTTGATCTGTGTTTTGTGGTAATAAGCATTGCGTATAAGTTTCATAACATTTGGTTGAGACAAACTTAAGTTAGAAAACGGAAACCAACTTTGGGACGTACGTAGGTACAGACAGACAAGGGTAAAACTTAATGCCCCCTCCGCTACGGCAGGGGCATAAGAATAAATGGGGAATGTGTCCGTTGTACACAGATGATGCCCCGCTTGCAAACAACGTTTTAAAGGAACATAACTCAAGAATGGTAAAAGTGACACTACCCAAATTTGTACTTGATCTGAGTTTTGTGGTAATAAGCATTGTGTATAAATTTCATAACATTTGGTTGAGGCAAACTTAAGTTAGAGAACAACAAGAGGCTGTCAGAGTGACAGCAAACCAGATTTTCCTGCATGAAAATGATATCTGCAAATCACGACCCCCAAACAGGATCAAGTAAAAATTAGTTTAGGACCCTTTGGACCTCAATGTGGACCAATTTGATAAAGGAGCCCAAAATCCAAAATCTCTAAATACATAGTTAGATACAGCATTTCAAAGAACCCCATGAATTCTATTTTCGGAGAAATCAAACAAAGTTTAATTTTGGATCCTGATTTGGACCAACTTGAAAACTGGGCCAAAAAATCCAAAATCTAAATACAGGTTTAGATTCAGCATTTCAAAGAACCCTATATATATTCAATTTATGTTAAAATCAAACACAGTTTAATTTTGGAACCCGATTTGGACCAACTTGAAAACTGGGCCCAAAATCAGAAATCTAAATATATGTTTATTAATAGACAATATAAGCTTAGTTTTAAAACGTGTTCACTTCATCAAAAAAAAAAAAAAAATATATAGCATTCAGAAAATTAGTTTATACAGAATAAAAAAACAAACCTACCACAAAATTCTTCAAACAATTTACAAAAGAAAAGAAAAATAAATGTGGAATGTGTCCATGGGACACAGATGATACCCCTACTTGCATATAACGTTATAAAGGGACATAACTCAAAAACTGTAAAAGTGACGCTACCCAAATTTGTACTTGATCTGAGTTTTGTGGTAATAAGCATTGTTTATAAGTTTCATAACAATTAGTTGAGGCAAACTTAAGTTAGAGAACGGAAACGAAAAATGCTGATTTTTTCCATTTGTAAAGGGGCATAACTCTAGAACGGTAAAAGTGACGTCACCAAAATTCAAATTCGATCTGTGTTTTGTGGTAATAAGCATTGTGTATAAGTTTCATAACATTTGGTTGAGGCAAACTAAAGTTAGAGAACGGAAACAAAAAATTCAGCAATTTTTCCATTTGTAAAGGGGCATAACTCTAGAACTGTGAAAGTGACGCCACCAAAATTCAAACTTGATCTGTGTTTTGTGGTATTAAGCATTGTGGATAAGTTTCATAACATTTAGTTGAGGCAAACTAAAGTTAGAGAACGGAAACGAAAAATTCAGCAATTTTTCCATTTGTAAAGGGGCATAACTCTAGAACGGTGAAAGTGACGCCACCAAAATTCAAACTTGATTTGTGTTTTGTGGTAATAAGCATTGTGGATAAGTTTCATAACATTTGGTTGAGGCAAACTAAAGTTAGAGAACGGAAACCAATTTTGGGACGTACGGACGTACGTCCAAAAGTACAGACTGATAAGGGTAAAACTTAATGCACCCTCCACTACGGCAGGGGCATAAAAATCCAGAATGTCAGTTATCATTAATACAATGTCTTTTAAAAATCTATAAAACTTATCTGTAATTATCTTCAAAATGTCTAATAATGAACAGTAAATTTCAAACTATATTTATACAGTCCTACAACATGAATGTACAGAGCTGATCATCAACAACACTTAGGAAACAGAAAATTTTCAAATAAATCTGTCACTCCAATATTAATTATAATTGTGTGATTGATATTTACCACATGCTTTGTTATCTTGATAACAGGTGAAAATTATTTAAAAGCACTTAGTGTAATCAAACTTTATATACATAATTAATAGTTCCCAATGGTGTCTTTGTGAAAGTGACGCCACCAAAATTCAAACTTGATCTGTGTTTTGTGGTATTAAGCATTGTGGATAAGTTTCATAACATTTAGTTGAGGCAAACTAAAGTTAGAGAACGGAAACGAAAAATTCAGCAATTTTTCCATTTGTAAAGGGGCATAACTCTAGAACGGTGAAAGTGACGCCACCAAAATTCAAACTTGATTTGTGTTTTGTGGTAATAAGCATTGTGGATAAGTTTCATAACATTTGGTTGAGGCAAACTAAAGTTAGAGAACGGAAACCAATTTTGGGACGTACGGACGTACGTCCGAAAGTACAGACTGATAAGGGTAAAACTTAATGCACCCTCCACTACGGCAGGGGCATAAAAATCCAGAATGTCAGTTATCATTAATACAATGTCTTTTAAAAATCTATAAAACTTATCTGTAATTATCTTCAAAATGTCTAATAATGAACAGTAAATTTCAAACTATATTTATACAGTCCTACAACATGCATGTACAGAGCTGATCATCAACAACACTTAGGAAACAGAAAATTTTCAAATAAATCTGTCACTCCAATATTAATTATAATTGTGTGATTGATATTTACTACATGCTTTGTTATCTTGATAACAGGTGAAAATTATTTAAAAGCACTTAGTGTAATCAAACTTTATATACATAATTAATAGTTCCCAATGGTGTCTTTGTTCTGGCTATTCCTACATTTTGTATTTTACTATTCTGGCTATTCCTACATGGGAGGGTATTATGGTTCATTCAACCTATGCCAACATTTTGAAATTTAGGTATAAAATTGTATGAAAAAATGTTGGCATAGGTTGAATTGAATATAACAGATTATGTGTTATAAAAACAAAAAATTATTAGTGGCCAATCAATTTACAACCAGTTTAAACTTAGCATTTAAGTGTACTCAAAACTATTTTGTCACTGTGAAAATGCAGGCAACTCTGTGTGTTGCTGTTCTTTTTTGTATTAGGAATGAACAAAATAAAACAAAATATATACATGTATACCAGTATCACGTGAATATCAAACAATATGAAAATTATGATGAAAATATTTGATGATATTTTAAGTAGAATTACATCAAATGCATGGTAATAATGAATATACAGTAACACTATTTAAAATCTGCTTCACATGGAAAAGTTAATTTAATTCACAGTTCAGTATTTATGGAATAAATATGTTTTTGTATGTATTTGTATATATTTGTTTTACTTCTTATTACAAAAGCTATATTCAGCATTTTCATGTATTCTAAATAAATATACAAAAACACATATTTCGTATATACTGACATGTGAAATTTTTATTTTTTTTACTTGTAACAAGAAAACAAGTTCGGCGACACCATTTTGCCTATTTACATTCTTAAAGCATATTGTAAATCCTATCCTCTCATATTCTATTTCAAAATTCTATCTCATAGATTTCTTTTTATTCACATAAAAGTGTTTTTTCGTGAATAATCTATGCAAAATTGAGAAATATTGCACGACTTGTAGCTTAAAAATAGCGTGGTGACCCATACGTTTTATTACATCTTTTAAAAAGGCATCGCAGAATCTACATTTTGGCAAACTATAAAAACATTCTATCTGAGGTAATATATAGTGATGATCCACCTTAAATAGTCTGACAAACGGATCATATATTATTGGTTACACATATCATACATTCTAGAAAGATATTTTCTAGAAAGTACATATATGGCCTTTCCAAATCTGAAAATATCAGAAGCGGTCTGACATATTACCGCTCATACCTATAATCAAGGATTTGTATCCTTGCTATTATATACATTATTATAATTACGCTGGTACTCATGTGTGCTTCGAAAATCGTAATTCTCTTTATATTGAATTTGGCAATAGAGCACTTTTCTTTGACCAAACATAATGAGTGTACTTTTCTTTTTTAAATAAGTGTATTACTAAGTTCAACAGGGAATAATGTTTCTTATAAATAGAAATGATACTGAATGAAAGAACTCTGTCACAACTAGTAAAAGCCAATTTATATATATATGTAATTTATACCTAAAAATAATAAACCAACTTATCAAAAATAAAATTTTAATTTAAATGTAGATAAATACAGATTTAATACACTTTTTAGCTTGGAGACTCGGCAACATGTCATACGTGAACAAATCTTTTATATTAAAAAATTCACAAATAAGGAGGGTTTTTTTAAAATTTTTTTGTATGTTAGTTTTGTAATTTTTTATTTATATCTGTTGTTTCTTTTACCATACAGAAGTGTTCTTTTGTATTATTTTTGTCTATCTTTTTCAAATATCATATTTACTACAACATAATATTGCAAGTATTTAACTATTGTTTCTAATTCAAAAGGAGTAATTTTTAAAGCTTTAAAATACTGACTGTATTTTACCTGTAATTAATTATTAATTGTTATAACAACACCTATTGTATTTTGTTTGTAGGCATAGGTTGAATATATATTTTTCAAATGTTGGCATAGGTTGAAGACACCCATGGGAGATTAGTGGAAGAACAATATATGTTGTTATTGCAAGATATGTTGTTTTAGTCATTAGTGTGTAATTGGGTCAAAGGTAAATTTACCTGTGGAAATTAAATAAAAATTATTATTTATATGTAAAAAAATGGGTTTTTTTGTTTGTTTGAAAACATGCATCAAGTATTAAAATTAAGTGTTTCTAATATTATGGAATTTCTAGAAAATAAAATTATTTAAAAGAAAAGGCAGTAAAAGCATTTAGTAGTCTGGAAAATAAAATTATTTAAAAGAAAAAGTAGTAAAAGCATTTAAAAGTCTGGAAAAAAACGTATTTAAAAGAAAATTAATAGTAACCAACACTTTCAACTTCAGCCTCAAAGAATTTATTAATTTCATTATTTTAATAAATTATGATTTTTTTAAAATGAATATAATATCAAAAGTAATGCTAAAAGTACTTAATTATTATAGATAAGTGTATAAGTCTAGGTTAGTCTATGGAAAGGTATATACTATGAAATTTAGAGCGAGGGGCTTGTCCCGAGCTCTTAATTTCATAGTATATACCTTTTCATAGACTATCCAATTTAGCACATATTTACAACTCGAGTAATCTTTTAATTGGTCTATTGATAGTTTATTTTGGCTGACTACTTGTATCACAGGTGTTTGTAAAACGTAGCTCATTAATGAAGTTTTGTAAATCTACTCACTAGTATCATTGTAAAATATGTGATTTCAAAAGGCCCTTGACTCCAGAATGAAAAGATGGTAGCTGCTAGTGTAAGTATGTTGATTGATATAAAGCGGTGCTTTACTATACATGTACTTCTTTACATGGTAAGATGACAAAATAAATTGACCAAAAGCAGGCAATAATTAAATTGCAGTGGAAGCTTTACATGTCTTGAAAACATTTTCCAATTTCACAGTAAAACTAAAGCTATAATAAATTTAAAACATAGATAGTATGCAGTGGCGGATCCAGGGGGGGGGGGGGGGGGGGGGGGCTCCCGGGTTTTGAAAACCCCCTTTTTTGAATGATCAATGCTTTTGAATGGGGACATTTGGTTGGAACCCCCCTTTTATCCAGGGTTGGAATGCCCTTTTAAAAATGGCTGGATCCATCCCTGCCAGGTATGTCTCCATAGATAGTCTAGCGGATAGTCAATAGAAAGCAACTACCAATAGATCAAAAATACTAGGGTTTATGTTTTTTTTTTTATTTCAAAGTAAAAAAAACTAAAAGATATATATATATATATATATAGGTGGCACATTCTCTTCAGACATTATAACAGTTTTTCAATTCATGACATCGTCCTGAACATGCATGAAATATTTGCCACTGGACATTAAGCAACCAATAATCAATCAATTCATGATGAAATAGATCAAGTTGCCTTAATTTCCATTCACAAGTTTTCATAGTACACACTTTTTTGTGTACGAGTAATTGCATGGATGATAAATTATCACAATTTTAAGATGGCGTTGTACTCTAATCAAGGTATAAAGAACCATATTTGTTACTTTTTATTTAAATGAAAGAAACTTGCAATCGTCAAAAACATTTTTTAGATCCAAAGATTTTAATACCAGGATATTCAACTAGAGGCTCTCAAGAGCCTGCGTCGCTCACCTGATTCTACTTTGGTTTTGGAAATCATGTAAAAATAGATTAAAATCATAACAGATACCCTAATAATGAGTGAGGCCAAATTTGGTTTAATATTGGTCCTGTAATTTAATAAAAAAATCCTGGTGGCCATCTTGAACAGTAAATCAGCAACAAAGTTGCAACACTTAATCAGCACCTCATAAGAAACATTTATGCCATGTTTTGGTTTCATTCCATTCAGTGCACCTCTAGAAGAAGCATTTAAAATTGAGAATGGAAATGGGGAATGTGTCAAAGAGACAACAACCCGACCACAGAACAGACAACAGCAGAAGGCCACCAACAGGTCTTCAATGCAGCGAGAATTTGTATGTATTTCCCATAGGGTCTTATGTTAAAGGAAGTCCCCCCATTGGCGGCCATCATGGATGAAGGATCAGCTTCAAAGTAACAAAACTTAGTCAGCACCTCATAAGGAACATTCATGCCATGTTTGGTTTCAATCCATTCAGTATGTGGTTCTCTAAAAGAAGACATTTGTATGTATTGTCCATTGGGTCCTTTGTTAAACATTGTCCCCATCTGGCAGCCATCATGGATGAAGGATCAGCTTCAAAGTAACAACACTTGGTCAGCACCTCAAAAGGAACATGCATGCCATGTTTGGTTTCATTCCATTCAATGGTTCTCTAAAAGAAAACATTTGTACGTATTTCTCATAGGGTCCTATGTTAAACTAAGTCCTCCGCTGGCGGCCATCTTGGATTATGGATCGGCTTCAAAGTAACAACACTTGGTCAGCACCTCAAAAGGAACATGCATGCCATGTTTGGTTTCATTCCATTCAATGGTTCTCTAAAAGAAGACATTTGTATGTATTTCCCATAGGGTCCTATGTTAAACTATGTCCCCCACTGGCTGCCATCTTAGATTATGGATCGGCTTCATAGTAACAACACTTGGTCAGCACCTCATAAGGAACATTCATGCCATGTTTGGTTTCATTGCATTCAGTGGTTCTCTAAAAGAAGACATTTGTATGTATTTCCCATAGGGTCCTATGTTAAACTATGTCCCCCGCTGGCTGCCATCTTGGATGATGGATCAGCTTCAACGTAACAACACTTGGTAAGCACCTCATAAGGAACATTCTTCCCATGTTTGATTTCATTCCATTCAGTGGTTCTCTAAAAGAAGAAGTTTGTATGTATTTCCCATAGGGTCCCATGTTAAACTAAGTCCCCCGCTGGCGGCCATCTTGGATTATGGATCGGCTTCAAAGTAACAACACTCGGTCAGCACCTCATAAGGAACATTCATGCCATGTTTGGTTTCATTCCATTCAGTGGTTCTCTAAAAGAAGACATTTGTATGTATTTCTCATAGGGTCCCATGTTAAACTAAGTCCCCTGCAGGCGGCCATCTTGGATTATGGATCGGCTTCAAAGTAACAACACTCGGTCAGCACCTCATAAGAAACATTCATGCCATGTTTGGTTTCATTCCATTCAGTGGTTCTCTGAAAGAAGACATTTGTATGTATTTCCCATAGGGTCCAATGTTAAACTAAGTCCCCTGCTGGCGGCCATCTTGGATTATGGATCAGCTTCATAGTAACAACACTTGGTCAGCACCTCATAAGGAACATTCATGCCATGTTTGGTTTCATTCCATTCAGTGATTCTCTAAAAGAAGACATTTGTATGTATTTCCCATAGGGTCCTATGTTAAACTAAGTCCCCCGCTGGCGGCCATCTTGGATTATGGATCAGCTTCATAGTAACAACACTTGGTCAGCACCTCATGAGGAACATTCATGCCATGTTTGGTTTCATTCCATTCAGTGATTCTCTAAAAGAAGACATTTGTATGTATTTCTCATAGGGTCCCATGTTAAACTAAGTCCCCTGCAGGCGGCCATCTTGGATTATGGATCGGCTTCAAAGTAACAACACTCGGTCAGCACCTCATAAGGAACATTCATGCCATGTTTGGTTTCATTGCATTCAGTGGTTCTCTAAAAGAAGACATTTGTATGTATTTCCTGTAGGGTACCATGTTAAACTAAGTCCCCCGCTGGCGGCCATCTTGGATTATGGATCGGCTTTAAAGTAACAACACTCGGTCAGCACCTCATAAGGAACATTCATGCCATGTTTGGTTTCATTCCATTCAGTGATTCTCTAAAAGAAGACATTTGTATGTATTTCCCATAGGGTCCTATGTTAAACTAAGTCCCCCGCTGGCGGCCATCTTGGATCATGGATCGGCTTCAAAGTAACAACACTCGGTCAGCACCTCATAAGAAACATTCATGCCATGTTTGGTTTCATTCCATTCAGTGGTTCTCTAAAAGAAGACATTTGTATGTATTTCCCATAGGGTCCTATGTTAAACTAAGTCCCCCGCTGGCGGCCATCTTGGATTATGAATCGGCTTCAAAGTAACAACACTCGGTCAGCACCTCATAAGGAACATTCATGCCATGTTTGGTTTCATTCCATTCAGTGGTTCTCTAAAAGAAGACATTTGTATGTATTTCCCATAGGGTCCTATGTTAAACATTGTCCCCATCTGGCAGCCATCATGGATGAAGGATCAGCTTCAAAGTAACAACACTTGGTCAGCACCTCAAAAGGAACATGCATGCCATGTTTGGTTTCATTCCATTCAATGGTTCTCAAAAAGAAAACATTTGTACGTATTTCTCATAGGGTCCTATGTTAAACTAAGTCCTCCGCTGGCGGCCATCTTAGATTATGGATCGGCTTCATAGTAACAACACTTGGTCAGCACCTCATAAGGAACATTCATGCCATGTTTGGTTTCATTGCATTCAGTGGTTCTCTAAAAGAAGACATTTGTATGTATTTCCCATAGGGTCCTATGTTAAACTAAGTCCCCCGCTGGCTGCCATCTTGGATGATGGATCAGCTTCAAAGTAACAACACTTGGTCAGCACCTCATAAGGAACATTCTTCCCATGTTTGGTTTCATTCCATTCAGTGGTTCTCTAAAAGAAGAAGTTTAAAATTGAGAATGCAAATGGGGAATGTGTCAAAGAGACAACAACCCGACCATAGAACAGACAACAGCAGAAGGTCACTAACAGGTCTTCAATGCAGCGAGAAATTCCCACACCCAGAGGCGTCCTTCAGCTGGCCCCTAAACAAATATATATACTAGTTCAGTGATAATGAACACCATACTAAACTCCAAATTGTACACAAGAAACTAAAATTAAAAATAATACAAGACTAACAAAGGCTAGAGGCTCCTGACTAGGGACAGGCGCAAAAATGCGGCGGAGTTAAACATGTTTATGAGATCTCAACCCTCCCCCTATACCTCTAGCAAATGTAGAAAAGTAAACGCATAACAATACGCACATTAAAATTCAGTTCAAGAGAAGTCCGAGTCTGATGTCAGAAGATGTAACCAAAGAAAATAAACAAAATGACAATAATACATAAATAACAACAGACTACTAGCAGTTAACTGACATGCCAGCTCCAGACTTCAATTAAACTGATTGAAAGATTATGTCTTCATCATATGAATATCAGGCACAATCCTTCCCGTTAGGGGTTTAGTATCATACCATCATAACATATATGAGAAGAACATAACCCGTGTCATGCCAACAACTGGTTTTTAAATAAATGTGTTTAGTGCCGATGCAAAGACCCTATAAGTGAATCAATATTAACGCCAAAATATGCAATCTTTAATGACCTGACAACAGTATCGTAACTATATCCCGTCTTAATAAGTCTATTTAAAAAGTTTGTATGTATTTCCCATAGGGTCCCATGTTAAACTAAGTCCCCCGCTGGCGGCCATCTTGGATTATGAATCGGCTTCAAAGTAACAACACTCGGTCAGCACCTCATAAGGAACATTCATGCCATGTTTGGTTTCATTCCATTCAGTGATTCTCTAAAAGAAGACATTTGTATGTATTTCTCATAGGGTCCCATGTTAAACTAAGTCCCCTGCAGGCGGCCATCTTGGATTATGGATCGGCTTCAAAGTAACAACACTCGGTCAGCACCTCATAAGGAACATTCATGCCATGTTTGGTTTCATTGCATTCAGTGGTTCTCTAAAAGAAGACATTTGTATGTATTTCCTGTAGGGTCCTATGTTAAACTAAGTCCCCCGCTGGCGGCCATCTTGGATCATGGATCGGCTTCAAAGTAACAACACTCGGTCAGCACCTCATAAGAAACATTCATGCCATGTTTGGTTTCATTCCATTCAGTGGTTCTCTAAAAGAAGACATTTGTATGTATTTCCCATAGGGTCCTATGTTAAACTAAGTCCCCCCGTGGCGGCCATCTTGGATGATGGATCCGCTACAAAGTTACAACACTTGGTCAGCACCTCATAAGGAACATTCATGCCATGTTTGGTTTCATTCCATTCAGTGGTTCTCTAGAAGAAGTTCAAAATGTAAAAAGTTAACGCCGACGACGGACGACGGACGACAAGTGATGAGAAAAGCTCACTTGGCCCTTCGGGCCAGGTGAGCTAAAAATCAATGTGAAAACTAATTACAAACTATTTAATTTAATTTGGAAAACAGCATTTTATTTCAAAATAGCCAGTGGCATTTTTTGTTATAATATCTTGATTACGATACAATGAAATCTTACCCTTGTGGTCATTGATGCGTAGTTACTTAGTACACGGGAAAAGTATGTACTATGAAAATTAGAAAGCAAATTCAAGCAACTTGATTGGACGAGAAGTTGTAAGTATGTGCTAAATTGGCCTAATAGATAAAGCCAAGCCAAGAAACTTTGAACTCTGATTAGCTTTGAACACTATTTACTTATGCTCAGTCTCTTAACTGAACACCACAAGCTATACCAAACAAGTAAGCATTATTATAAATAGCCAGATTTTTCCTGTGATGTTCATTCTCAGTTCATCATGGGTAATGCACAGTTAGTTATATTTTCAAACAATTATTAATGTATCAGACTTAATAATTTATCTTCAGAGAACAAATCAAGAACATTACTTGGTAACTTGCAAAGACACCACAAGTCTGCAAAGTCTTTTGAATGAATTTGCTAGATTTCAAATAGGAAACACTGAATTTACAACTGAAAAGGCTGGTCCTCTCAAATGGGAAAACAAAAAAGATTTCATAGATGTCCTTATATACGGTATGCCGTTTGAAGTTAAACCTGCAATTGTCCACAAAAAAATAAGTCAATATGGAAAAATAATCAAATTGATATCGCCTACCTTTAAAAACTTTCCTTCTATTCAGTCAGGTGTCAGAATTGTTAGAATTGCATCATTGAAAAAACCGATTCCAAGAAAAATATACATTCAGGGGCAGCTTGTAACTATAAGATATGAGGGTCAACAAAATCTAAAAAAAATGCTTCAAATGCAATGACTACGGTCATATTGCCAAAGATTACAGAAATGAACCGAAACATAGATGGGAACAAAAAGACTATTGTTTCAAGTGTGGCTGTTATGGACACAAATCTACAGAATGTTATAATGACAAAAATGTACATAATACAAATAACACAAATGACAATGACAACAGAGATCAAGAAAATCCAAACCTATATCATACTTCTGATTATGCTGAAGCATACTGTCAAAATACAGACAATTCTTGCACAACTCCTAAATTCTTTAGCTTTGACTCTGGAATTCAGTATTTTGGACAGGGTTTTCCGTCACCACCGAAAAATGATAATGTAGAAAATACGCAGGAATTTGTCACAAGTGAAAATTTTGATAACATTTTAGAATCAGATAATCAATACCAAACAGGGAACACAACATACGAAAACAATTGGGAAAATGAAGAATAATGGGAACAAGACACTCAAGACAGCAATACAAACAAACAAGAAATCATACAACAGAATGAGTTACAAATTGGTGAAATAATTGAAATATCTTGTAAACCTAAGGAAAAAACAGTTGAAGCTGACGAAACAGAAAATACCTACGTTTTACCGAAAATAAACAAATTAGTGAAGCAGAAACTGTAGATATTGTCGAAAATGTAGATAAAGAAATACAGACAAAAGAAAACGAGCACATGGAAAACAAGAATACAGAAGCTAAGAAAAAGAAAGACAAATCTAAAGTAGGGAAAAAGAAATTTGAAGATAAGACAGGCGATAAAGACAAAAAGTGCTAAAAATACACAAAAAAAGGGTGAGACACAAATTGATAAGACTAAAAAAGATGAACCGAAAACAGATTGTAAAACTACATTGGCAAATAAAAGGTCAAGAAATTCAACAGGAGAAGGCAAAAAGCAAGAACATTTACAAAAGAAAACAAAGGTACAAACACCTATAACTCAAACTTCAAAATGATGCCTGCTAAACTAACATTTCTTTATAGCACACTACTAATGTTATGTATTTTGAAAATTATAAGTGTGAATATAAGAAGGAGTTTTGAAACAAAAATTGATGGTATTATTAAAGATTATTGAGATTGTGAAATCATTTGTTTGCAGGAATGTGGTTATATCAAGCAAAATGTTATTAGCGATTTAGAGAATAATACAGACTTTAAAATATATTTTTCTCAATGAGAGTTGCATACAAAAGGTGTGGTTACATTGGTTAAAAATGATATTGAATGTACAAACCATTACTTTAACAACCATATTTTAAATGGTAGATTGGTACATACTAGTTTTAAAGCTGATGACAAAGTACTAAATCTATTTAACATTTATAGTCCTACAAAATCCACAGGACAACAAGGAATTTTTTATAGAGAAATGATAGAATACTGTGCAAGTGTAAATGTAGAATCGTACAGAAATATTATGTTAGGAGATTTTAATTGTATAGATAAACAGATTGGTACAAAAAACTCAAATGGAATACTTAATAACAATATAATTTTGTTATATAAAAAATTGTGTAGCATGTTAAATACATTGGATAGCTATAGATATAAATATCCTAAAAAAATAAGTGTAATAGAGGTGCTAAAACTAGAATAGACAAAATATGTATATCTGAAGCCTTAAAGCATAAAATAAGAGATCTAAAGCATATACCCTATCAATATAGTGACAACAAGATTGTATTTATAACTTTGAAACTTCAAAAGACTAAATGGGGAAATGGTTATTGGAAAATGAATGATAGTTTATTGGACAAAGAACTTTATATCGAGTACATAAATAACTTCTGGATAAATTGGAAACAAAGGAAGAGTAACTATAATATATTAGATTGGGTACATAAATAACTTCTGGATAAATTGGAAACAAAGGAAGAGTAACTATAATATATTAGATTGGTGGGAAAATGGAAAGAAAAGAATTAAAGAAATGACAATACGTTTCTCCAAAAAATTAGTAGCTCATGAAAGAAAAGAACTTTCAGATACATATATACAACTTGAGAATGAAGAAATTAAAACTCAGCCTGACCAAGTCACTATTAATAACTTAAGTGAAATCATAATTGATTTAGAAAATAAGGAAAAAATGGGTACAATAATACGATCAAGACAAGATTATTACTAAGAAGACCTAGATAACATTGACTTTTTTAAAAAGGAAGTGGAAAAAATAGGAGAAAGCGAGAAGTAGAAAGTGTATTAGACAAAAACGGGAAGTCATGCACATCTAAAAGTGAGGTGATTAAAGTAGTGACAGACTTTTATTCCGATTTATATAAGTCACTAAACATTGATAGACAATCAATGACTGATTATTTAGAAGACCTTGAACTAAATAAACTAAAGAAGAAGATATAAAATTTGATACATTTATAACACAAGATGAATGTCTTAAATTATTAAAAGAATTCAAAAATAATAAATCTTCTGGAGTTAATGGAATTGGAAAGTCCTTTTATACCAAATTCTGGAATATAATAGGGGAAGACCTGGTTGCAGTATTGAATAATGTGTACTTGAACGGAGAATTGACGGAATCAATGAAGACAGGACTAATATCATTAAATTATAAAAATAAGGGTAATAGAAAAGACCTGAAACAATGGAGACTGATAAGTCTGTTATGTGGTCCAAGGACACAGTTATCGTCCTTTGGTTTTCGTTGTCTACAAATATAGTCCCTAGTGTGAACAGTGTATAACTTGCATTTTTTTTTGATACACTTTCCCAATTTATTTCTTGATATTTTATGCATGAAATATTAAGTGAGGGGATGAAATTACATGTTAAAAAAATTTGGGTGCTGAATCTTTATGTTAAGTAGTGATTTGGTCCAGTTAAAAAAGGTCAAAAATTAGAATGTCTGAAGCTGTCAAACTGAATTTTAGCCCCCCTTAACACAGAACTGTCAATATTTTGAGTTAGAGCTGGTAGAAGTTTCTATAATTTTGATATTATTTGTATCAATAGTAGTACACTACACTGTAAAAATCTTTTTGAGATAGAGCAGGTGCAATTTTTTTAATTTGAATTTATTGTCTAAAAGAAATGCACTACGAAATAACTGTGTTCTCGGGCCTAAGAGATGAATTCCGTAAATGTAGATTCTGTACTTTGGCAACTTTCCTGAATGGTTTGCTGGTTTCAATTTGTCAAACTCAATAAAAGTAAAGGATTTACATCTTTGTTTGATAGAAATTCTGTTAAAATGTCCAATTTTGGCATTATACGGCTAAAATAAGCATTTTAAAGCAGTTTCCAATTTATGCCTAAGAGCCATGCTGACTTTCTATCTGACAGCTTTTTATGTTCCTGATATTTGTGTTTCTATGCTTAAATCAAATTTAATTAACCATTTGTGAACTCGGAATCTAGAGAAAAGTAGATTATCACAGAAAAAATGAGCAGAATATTTGTATTTATGTCCCTGGTTAAACGGCCTGTTTGATGTATGTGAAATGTGAAGAGCTTTGTACATAAAATCTGTAGTCCATCACAAATATTTCACTAAATCTGTAAAAAAAGCACTTTACAATGATCAGTTCACCCTATTCATTTCATATGCTACCATAATTTTCTTCTTTAGGATAGTAAGTGGTTCAAATATATGCCAAATGAGACTAAAACTACATGCAAGTTTTCCATTGAAAAGTGAAAAACTGGTCATCAGACCATACTGTCTGCCAAAAAAATTTAAATTCAAGAGTCCTTTTGCAATTAGACTTCTTGTATCATGACATCTTAGCATAGAAATGAGCAAAAAGTAACAAATTTCAATTTCTTATAGCCTCTGTGTGCATTTTTATATGTAAATATGGGCTACGGCCTAAATCGACTCTAAATAATTCTCAGTCTTACATGGCCTTAGACCATTTTATACTCATGTGGTATGCTTTTTGTAACTTTTCTTTACATTTAAAGTACATTTAATATATATGGAAGAATAATGTATGGTTAAAAAACTTCAAAAACTTCAAATTGGTTGAAAAAAATGCATGTTTATGTAAGGCTTCCCTTAATTCGAAAATCTTTATTTACAGGCACAGGCTCATATAAATTTGAATTTTGAATAACTGTAATAAATCTGATAAATCAAATGAGTGTTCCGTTGCTTTTAATACTTATTATATTAAATTCAAGAGTATTTAAAAAGCAAATTTTTGCAGTATTAAAATTTTTTAGGCCAAAATCTTGACAGTTGAAAATATTTGATTTAAACGTCAAAAATAAACATCCAAATTTCAATATTAAAATGGCCCTAGTTTCTATAATATATATCCTATGGCCATGAAACTTGGCCAACTATCTTATAATTGCCTAAGCTTAGGTCATGCAAAGTTTTATTAAAATTGGACAAGTCTTTCTATCCTATTAGGTCCAAGGACACAGTTATCGTCCTTTGGTTTTCGTTGTCTACAAATATAGTCCCTAGTGTGAACAGTGTATAACTTGCATTTTTTTTTGATACACTTTCCCAATTTATTTCTTGATATTTTATGCATGAAATATTAAGTGAGGGGATGAAATTACATGTTAAAAAAATTTGGGTGCTGAATCTTTATGTTAAGTAGTGATTTGGTCCAGTTAAAAAAGGTCAAAAATTAGAATGTCTGAAGCTGTCAAACTGAATTTTAGCCCCCCTTAACACAGAACTGTCAATATTTTGAGTTAGAGCTGGTAGAAGTTTCTATAATTTTGATATTATTTGTATCAATAGTAGTACACTACACTGTAAAAATCTTTTTGAGATAGAGCAGGTGAGATTTTTTTAATTTGAATTTATTGTCTAAAAGAAATGCACTACGAAATAACTGTGTTCTCGGGCCATGTGTCGATTACAAAATTCTTACCAAATTCTTAAGTAAAAACTTATCAAAAGTAATAAACAAACTGTTAGACCAGGAAAAGGCTTTCGATCGTGTTGAGCACAAATTTATTATACACGTGTTAAGAGCTATGAATTTTCCGTCAAATTTCATAAGATGGATTGAAATAATTTACACCGACATAACAAGTAAGGTTATTATAAATGGAGCACTTAGCGACAAGATTGTAATTTCAAGGTCCATAAGACAAGGATGTCCAATTAGTATGAGTATATATGCTCTTTTAATAGAAACATTAGCTTGCAAAATTCGTACAAACAATAACATACAGGGAATACAAATTCCTAATCATAATTCAAATGTCAAACTTTTTCAACACGCCGATGATTGTTCAATAATATCTACGAATCATACAGACTATGAAAAGTTACTTGAAGAATTCAAAAATTTTGGTATGGTATCTGGTTTGAAAATCAATGAAAACAAAACAGAAATTTTAAAAATTGGAAATCCTAATACAACAAACTTTGAAAATATAAACAAATTAATTAAAGACGAAATCAAAGTCCTTGGAATATGGTATGGAAACAAGAGGCTCTCAAGAGCCTGAATCGCTCACCTGTATTTCAGAGGAGAAGATTTTTAAATGTTAGCAAACTTGATGAACAAATTGTGTAAAATTGTCTTTAAAGGGCAATAACTCCTTAAGGGGTCAATTGACAATTTTGGTCATATTAACTTTTTTGTAGATCTTACTTTGCTGAACATTATTGCTGCTTACAGTTTATATATATATCTATAATAATATTCAAAATAATAACAAAAAACTGCAAAATTTTGTTAAAACTACCAATTCCGTGGCAGCAACCCAACAATGGGTTGTTCGATTCATCTGATAATTTCAAGGCCGATAGATCTTGACCAATTAAACAATTTTACCCCATGTCACATTTGCTCTAAAAGATTTAGTTTTTGAGGTATAAGCCAAAAACTGCATTTGACCCTTATGTTCTATATTTTTAGCCATGGCGGCCATGTTTGTCGATGGATACAAACTTCGAATACACTTTATAAACAAGATAAACAAGATACCCTAAGGAACATTTAGTTAAAGTTTGAAGGTAATAGGCCCAGTAGTTTCAGAGGAGAAGATTTTTAAATGTTAGCAAACTTGATGAACAAATTGTGTAAAATTGTCTTTAAAGGGCAATAACTCCTTAAGGGTTCAATTGACAATTATGGTCATATTAACTTTTTTGTAGATCTTACTTTGCTGAACATTATTGCTGCTTACAGTTTATATATATCTATAATAATATTCAAAATAATAACAAAAAACTGCAAAATTTTGTTAAAACTACCAATTAGGTGGCAGCAACCCAACAATGGGTTGTTCGATTCGTCTGAAAATTTCAGAGCTGATAGATCTTGACCAATTGACCAATTTTACCCATGTCAGATTTGCTCTAAAAGCTTTAATTTTTGAGATATAAGCCAAAAACTGCATTTGACCCCTATGTTCTATTTTTAGCCATGGCGGCCATGTTTGTCGATGGATCAAAACTTCGGATACAAGTTATAAACTAGATAGCCTAAGGAACATTTAGTTAAAGTTTGAAGGTATTTGGCCCAGTAGTTTCAGAGGAGAAGATTTTTGAAATAGTTTACGATGACAGACGACGACGACGACGGACGCCAAGTGATGGCATAAGCTCACATGGGGCCCTTTGGGCCCTGGTGAGCTAAAAACGCAGTAGAAATTAACTGGAAAAAGAAATATAATGGACTCATAAACCAGATTAACTAATGGAAAAAAAGAAAACTTCGATATAAACATAAAGTTTTAATTCTCAACACTTATGTACTTAGCAAATTTTTATATACTGCAAGGATATATCCACCTAGTGAATATTATATAAAAAAAATAAATAAAGTAATTTATGATTTTTTCTGGGACAATATTGAGCTATTAAACAGAACAACAATTATCAAACAATATAAAGATGGTGGGCAACAAGTACCAGATATCAAAATGAAAACATTGATTAAGACTTTGTATTCTCTTGTATGTTCAATTAAGTGCAATGTATTACTGTGTGAGTGCTATGTTTAATGTCAATTTAGTATACTTTTCGGTGCTTTGTTAAGTGTAACTCAAAATTTAGTGCTTTGATTCAAAGAGTAATTATTAAAATTTAAAATATTTATTTTTCTATAATGCCTATAATTTCATATTGTGCTTTTGAATATTATTTACACAAAATGTGCTATGAAATTATTAAATAAAATATTGTAATAGAAACTATTCTTTTTCTTTATTTTCCACAAGATTTACCTGGATTTACCTTGTTTCATTAGTTTAGTATTGTTACAACATAATCCTACATAATCCCATTGTTTACATAAAAATTCTGGGAACTCCTACATAAAATTTTACTATTTTACCTATAAAATTCAAAATGTAGGAATAGCCAGAATGAACCGTTCCCAATATGTTTTCTTTCATTTGTCACAAACTAAATTATAGATCTGCAACTAATATATCAATGTCAACAACTTTATCTACACAATGCAATGTAATGAAATATATCCTTTAATAACAATAGACTAATATCAAATGAAAATGATATTTGCAAATCTGGATCCCTAAACAGGATCAAGTTAAAATTAAACATTAACACACACAACAAAAATAAAATACCACAAAACAACTGTGACATCTACCTTCAAAACACACATGACTTAAAAAAAATCAAAGTGCTGGATAGCACCTGTGGAAAGTTTGCAACAGTAGATGTGTATTATTTCAAATAGATTGTAGATGTGTATTATTTCAAATAGGTTGTAGATGTGTATTACTTCAAATTGGTTGTAGATGTGTATTATTTCAAATAGGTTGTAGATGTGTATTATTTCAATTATGTATTTAATCACAGTTTAGGTGTTTTTCCTTAAACCATTGTCTCATCAGCAATTATCAAAAATCACTTTTTTCATATGTTTGTCATGTAAAATTTTGATAATTTCTATTGCAACCTTAAACTGTAGATTTAAAATAATCAAATATACAGAAAGCTCTGTTAAATTCTTTCTGTGCCCATCCCATGTAAAGGGCCTGTGATTAAGTATTTTTTATTGATTAAGGTCCTTCATATTTGTTTTTAGTAAATTGTATGATTACTAATTAAGCAATTAGTTTTCTTGTTTGAATTGTTATATATTGAACAAACTCGGACTACGATTAGTAGATTGTGTGGTTAACGTTTTTTTCCGGCTTTTAAAATATTTTACTTAATACAAGAAATAATTGTAACAGGATGCTGTTACAAAGTCTCCCAAACAAAGCTCCCATAATTAGTCATTCCCATGGTCGCCTGACATTGGGCAAAGTCCAGTACAAATTGGTTTCGTCTAGTAAAGTGATATGCATAAGTGACGCCTAGGGATTAACCCTGTATGTCATTCAAATCTTCTTGAAATCATGAACAGGAATATATATGGTTTAGGGGTGGGGATCTCGACCATTTACAAGTTCTCAAAAAAGGGGAGGGGGTTGATTCTCAGGGGACTCTTTATTTCATTTGATTTGTTTTATTGTCCTGTACAAGAATATATATGGTTTTGGGGTGGGGATCTCGACCGTTTACAAGTTTTCAAAAACACGATATTTATTTTCTCTTCAACCGGAGGACTGGAGGAAACCCCTAAAACCGGGATTATTGTACTCCCGTCAGAAGGTACACATGGATCTCACGCATGTCTGGGGAATACCGATAAAAGCATAACGTAGAAACTGCTGTCTCAAGTAGATGTGTATTGATTTTAATTTCCGCGCAGCGCAGATCCGCGAAGTTATGTTTGTGATAGCCATTTTTAAAATAAAGTTGAATTCATTTGAATTATTGATGAACATTCAGCACATTTTAATTCAAGCTGTAAGCTAATCAAAATAGAAGTAACTCAAAATTTCAAAAGCATCTTCAGAGCTCCAGATAAGAATTCACAAATTGGGGTTTTTACCCACCATTTTTTTATGTAATTGGGTGATAAAGTTTTTTAATTGCATTATCAATTCTAATTCACCCCTCAAGCAAATATCAAATTGGGTTTTTCACCACCAAGCTCCTTAATGAATTGGGTTTTTTCATCAACACAATATTGAATATTTAGGCATGTTATAATCACATTATATCAACCCCAGATGTGTTTCCATCTTAAATGTGTTTCTTTCTTTGTATATGTGCTTAGCTGTTTTATTTGGTTTATTCACTGACGAGCAATTGTACGTTTAATTTGTGTCCCGTTTTAAACGTTCTGTCAGTTTTGTATTTTCTCAAAACTTATGTAAACTGCAGCTGGTGTCACTAGTTGGACAGTAATTAATTGCCTTTCTAGATCCCATATGATCACCCTACAGTTTATAGTTGGGGTAGGTGTTGCTAAGTGTTTAGATTTTTATGTAATATATGTGAAATTTAGGTGCTGTAAGAAAGTTTTGCCAGTCCTTTCACCTATTTGCCAGATCTACTTTTTTATAAAAATAAAAAGTAGTTCCCAGATTTAAGATATACCCCAAAACCTTGAGATTTATAGGGTGGTTTAATGATGGAGACCACATTCAACTTAAATTTACAAATAATTCTGCAACATCAAGTAAATAAATGACAATGTTATACTGCACTTGCCAATAAGACAACTATCTTAAGCATCCAGAACAATTAGACCAAAACAAACAAAGTGTCAAGCTGCATAATTTGACGTAAAAAATGGATATGTCTATTCATTCATCAACTAAAATGAAATAAAATGCTCCGCAGGGCCAACTTGATACGACCGCAGAGGTCGAACCCTGAACAGTTGGGGGAAGTATGGACACAACATTCAAGCTTGATACAGCTTTGGATTTGGATTGTGATTAAATATTTGACACAGCATAGGTTTCTAACACAGATTGAATGTGGTCTAAGAACTTAAAAATTTTAAATTGGACATTCACCTATTATGGTCCAATATCCAAAATCTAAATACATGGTTAGATTCAGCATATCAAAGAACCCCAAGAATTCAATTTTTGATGAAATCAAACAAAGTTTAATTTTGGACCCTTTTGACCTCAATGTGGACAAAGTTGATAACGGGGCCCAAAAATCAAAAATCTAAATACATGGTTAGATTCAGCATATCAAAGAACCCCATATATTCAATTTTTGTTGAAATCAAACAAAGTTTAATTTTGGACCCCGATTTGGACCAACTTGAAAACTGGGCCCATAATCAAAAATCTAAATACATGTTTAGATTCAGCATATCAAAGAACCCTAAGAATTCAATTTTTGTTAAAATCAAACTAAGTTTAATTTTGGACCCTTTGGACCTTAATGTAGACCAATTTGAAAACGGAACCAAAAATTAAGAATCTAAATACACGGTTAGATTCGGCATATCAAAGAACCCCAATAATTCAATTTTTGATGAAATCAAACAAAGTTTAATTTTGGACCCTTTTGACCTCAATGTGGACAAAGTTGATAACGGGGCCCAAAAATCAAAAATCTAAATACATGGTTAGATTCAGCATATCAAAGAACCCCATATATTCAATTTTTGTTGAAATCAAACAAAGTTTAATTTTGGACCCCGATTTGGACCAACTTGAAAACTGGGCCCATAATCAAAAATCTAAATACATGTTTAGATTCAGCATATCAAAGAACCCTAAGAATTCAATTTTTGTTAAAATCAAACTAAGTTTCATTTTGGACCCTTTGGACCTTAATGTAGACCAATTTGAAAACGGAACCAAAAATTAAGAATCTAAATACACGGTTAGATTCGGCATATCAAAGAACCCCAATAATTCAATTTTTGATGAAATCAAACAAAGTTTAATTTTGGACCCTTTTGACCTCAATGTGGACAAAGTTGATAACGGGGCCCAAAAATCAAAAATCTAAATACATGGTTAGATTCAGCATATCAAAGAACCCCATTTATTCAATTTTTGTTGAAATCAAACAAAGTTTAATTTTGGACCCCGATTTGGACCAACTTGAAAACTGGGCCCATAATCAAAAATCTAAATACATGTTTAGATTCAGCATATCAAAGAACCCTAAGAATTCAATTTTTGTTAAAATCAAACTAAGTTTAATTTTGGACCCTTTGGACCTTAATGTAGACCAATTTGAAAACGGAACCAAAATTTAAGAATCTAAATACACAGTTAGATTCGGCATATCAAAGAACCCCAATAATTCAATTTTTGATGAAATCAAACAAAGTTTAATTTTGGACCCTTTGGACCTCAATGTGGACCAATTTAAAAACGGGGCCCAAAATCCAAAAACTAAATACACGGTTAGATTCAGCATATTAAAGAACCCCATGAAATCAAGAATAAAACCCCATTGAAATTGGTCAAGAAATAAGCAATTTATAGGAAGTATCTTCTTTTGCACAATCCTGTGCTATTAAATATTTCTTGCTATTGCGCAATACTGTACAATTGACAATTTCTTGCTATTGCGCAATATTGTGCTATTGGATATTTCTTGCTATTGCGCAATACTGTGCAATTGAAGATTTCTTGCTATTGCGCAATACTGTGCAATTGAAGATTTCTTGCTATTGTGCAATACTGTGGAATTGAAAATTTCTTGCTATTGCACAATACTTATTATATAATAATTTACACATCCTGTTTGGTGTGTATCTCCTACCATATCATTATTATTTGATTTTAAATATAAATCAAAAATAACCAACTTAAAATGGAAAATTTTAAAAGAAACAAAAAAGGAAAAAAAGAAAAAAAGGAAAAAAAAAATAAATCCCCCCCCAAAATTTTTTGAACCCCCATTATGATTCATCACCCCCAAACTCAATCCCAGCCTTCCCTTTGTGGTATGGTACCTTGCAGTACAATTTCAGAGAGATCCATACACTTGAACACAAGTTATTGTCTGGAAACTAGAAAAAAATGTGTTTTTTGGCCCCTTTTTGGCCCCAAATTCCTAAACGTTTAGGGCAATTACCCCCAAACTCAAACCCAGCTTTCCCTTTGTGATATGGAACCTTGTAGTACAATTTCAGAAAGATCCATACACTTACACACAAGTTATTGTCATGAAACTAGAAAAATGCTTGTTTTTTGCCCCTTTTTTGGCCCCTAATTCCTAAAATTTGGAGGCAATTACCCCCAAAATCAATCCCAGCATTCCTTTAGTGATATGGAACCTTGTGGTACAATGTCAGAGAGATCCATACACTAACACACAAGTTATGTCTGGAAGTTACAAAAATGCTTATTTTTGGCCCCTTTTTGGCCCCTAATTCCTTTACTGTTATTACCATAACCCCCAAAATCAATCCCAACCTTCCTTTTGTGGTATTGAACCTTGTGGTAAAATTTCATAAAGATCCATTCACTTAAACTAAAGTTAGCGTGCGAAAACCAAGTGTCTTCGGACGACGCCGGACGACGACGACGACGACGCCAACGTCATACCAATATAAGACCACAAAAATTTTTTTGCGGTCGTATAAAAAATAATATATAAACTGTTTTTGTTTAATTCAATTTACATAAGTCTGGCTTAAATTGTCCCTTATCAGAACTTTTGGTTTCCAATGCTTTCCAACTACATATCATGTCATAATTGATTTGGCTTTTTTACTTTTTCCAACTGATTTCGTTTTTGACAAAACCCCCTGTTTATCGTTCTATAGCAATGTTCTCGTTAAGGTACGCAAACACGCCCGTGCATTCAATGGACGCTTCCTAAAATCACTAGCTGAGTCTTGTTATCATCATAACTTTCCCTCAGCTATCAAAAAGAAGCCGAAAACATGCCACTATTCAATATTTTTATAGGACATTTTCTTTCGTTTTAATTCATTGTATGTTATGATAAATCCCGAGCAATTCGAAAAAATATGACAGCATGTCACACGCTAATTGGATAAACGCCGAGAAGATCGAAATGTTTTCATAAACACGTGTACCTTTTGAGCAACGGAAAATTCCAACAGGGACCCATTACAGCTACTTGATGCAGGGCTCTATTTTAAGAACGAAAGGACATTTCCAATTATAAATATTATAAAAATAGATTTATGCAACGACTGTAATCAGATAAGGGTAAATAACACAAAGGATAGCGAATAAAAGCGTTAAGAACTCATGGATTTGGCATATAATTGGGTTTTCCTTTGAATTAATCGGGTTATTGAACCCTGCAATGGGCAATTGCATTGGGTTTTTAATTATTTGTATTGCGTGATCACGCAAATACGCAGCTTATCTGGAGCTCTGCATCTTCCTAGAATTAGATTTCAAACACTAATACTACATTATCTAGGAGTAGAACACACATCCTATAGTAAGATAGTCTGTCCAACTTCCGGTTTGAGGCCGATGCCTTAGGAAAGTATATTGCTATAGCAAGCTATAGCAAACTTTCCAATAATGAACAGTAAATTTCAAACTATATTTATACAGTCCTACAGCATGTACAGAGCTGATCATCAACAACACTTAGGAAACAGAAAATGTTCAAATAAATCTGTCACTCCAATTATAATTGTGTGATTGATATTTACCACATAGTTATAAATAAAGTTTTGAAAACTCCTGACTAAAATCAATTGAACAGATACAATCATTGATAGACTATCTATCCATACATACTTATTCATTACACCATTTCTGTTCAAAGGGCATTGCACATAAGTTTCATAACATTTAATTTTGTTTTAGGCAAACTAAAGTTAGAGAACAGAAACAAAAAATTCAGCAATTTTTCCATAAATTTGTAAAGGGACATAACT
Organism: Mytilus californianus; assembly: GCF_021869535.1. Taxonomy (NCBI): domain Eukaryota; kingdom Metazoa; phylum Mollusca; class Bivalvia; order Mytilida; family Mytilidae; genus Mytilus; species Mytilus californianus. The sequence continues at coordinate 87,159,060 of NW_026262701.1, forward strand.
CTAAAATGGTAAAAGTGATGCTACCCAAGTTCAAACTTGATCAGTGTTTTGTGGTAATAAGCATTGTGTATAAGTTTCATAACATTTGGTTGAGACAAACTAAAGTTAGAGAACGGAAACGAAAAATTCAGAAATTTTTCCATTTGTAAAGGGGCATAACTCTAGAACGGTAAAAGTGACGCCACCAAAATTCAAACTTGATCTGTGTTTTATGGTAATAAGCATTGTGTATAAGTTTCATAAGATTTGGTTGAGGCAAACTAAAGTTAGAGAATGGAATCCAACTTTGGGACGTACGGAGGGACGGACGTAACGTACAGACGTACAGACGGACAAGGGTAAAACTTAATGCACCCTCCGCTACGGCGGGGGCATAAAAATCCAAAATGTCATTTATCATTATCACAATGTCTTTTAAAAATCTATAAAACTTATCTGTAATTATCTTCAAAATATATAATAATGAGCAGTAAATTTCTAACTATATTTATACTGTCCTAGTCTCAGGTGTGGGTAGGTAGGTAGGGAAATTTTTTTTTTTTATATTTATTAAATTATTTTACCTTGTAAACAACTTTTAAAATGAAAGACTATTATAGAGTTTTGTATAAATTGTCAGACACATATATGCCAGGATCTATATGTTCTATAAAGATCTTTTCTATTAAGGGTTTTTTTTCAGCATTCCACCTCAATGTTTACACTTTTTTCTGAATGTTTACATTGTAAATACAGACAAACATTTTAAATGAGTTTATACTCAGTACTACGAGAGAAAAATATTTCCCTGAAATAAGAAAAGAGATCACTGATAAAACCACACCAACAAAATGGAACTGCACCTTCACGAACTTAACTGCGATAGTACAATTGCTTATAGACTTTTCAAAATATAAGGAGCTGTTTGATAACTGTGAAAAATTCCAGGAAAATATTGAAAACAAAACCAGAAATATGTTATTCCAAATGCATATAGAAAGATTGAAAATTATGGACAACAAATAGCAAGACATATATTGCATATCTGTATATATATATACATATATCTCAAAATGGAGGAAATGACAAACAAATGAAAAAAGTGATTATCATAAGTGACATATATATACCGACACAGAGTCAGTATTATAACAATTGTAAGAAATGTAAAGAAGCTCTGGACAAATATTAAAAGCTATGAAAATGAAATTAAATATAAATTAATAAAAAGGTCCCTGTAAATATGCCATGCATGATACTTTTATTGTTTTATATTTATATGTGCTGTACATATGTTGGAAAAAACGTTTTTGTTTTATCTGGGAACAGTATATCTAATATATGTTCCTGGTTTTATTCTTTAAAATTTTAAAGTTTAGGAAAAACTCCATATATATTTGGAGGTTCTCCTAATTAAAGGAGGCTCATACTAAGAAGAAGAAGTTTATTTGAATACAAAATTCAAATACAAAACACTTGAACAAAACACTGTTGACAGAACTTCTGTCAGAATAATATCATTTTAATCAAATTTTAATGCCGAATCAAATTCCTGAACAATGGATTGGTTCCTCAAAATCGGGCTCAAACGAGTGTCCAGATTGGTCAAAGACATTCACACAAATTTCATCAGTTTTCCGTAGCATGAAATCGTCATCACACACTTTATCAAACACCTCTTTCCATGTTTTTGCGTTTTCAAAACGATAGAATTTGTTGGAAACTACGGGTTTTGATTTTAATCCAACCTTTATTTGTACTAGAGGCGGTACCACATGTTGTTTTTCATCCGTATCAATTGGAGGCTTTAATACATAACACAAATTGTCCTGTGACAAAGCACGGTCAGATCGGATCAGGTTATTCTATGCAACAAACTCAAGACGGATACGGATACGACAAAACTCCGCAAAAAAAAACATCACGAGTTTTGAATAAAAAAAGAAATTGACTCGGGTGCTTTTTTTATGGGTCGGTCGGGTTAGGGCAAACCAACCTATTCTTTTTTATGGCCTAACAGGTGAAAATTATTTAAAAACACTCAATTGAACAGATACAATCATTGATAGACTATCTATCCATACATACTTATTCATTACACCATTTCTGTTCAAAGGGAAATAACTCAATCATATAATAAGTATCACTTTTGGCTACTGAAAGGTCTACAACTCAACAACGAGAAAAGCTAAAATCGTGAAAATTAAACTTGACCTTCATTTAGTCACAGGAAACAACATATCTAAATTTGAAAAAATTTCGTCAAAGCGTTTTCATGTTAATGAACGGACACTGTTTGGTAGCCGCCCGCCTGCCGCCCGCCATACATCCCCAAATCAATAACCGATTTTTCCTTCGAAAATCCGGTTAATAATTGATTTCTGACAAAATTTTTAGCATTATTCCTATTGAAATTTGCATTTTTTGTTTTTGTTTAGTAATAGAATACTTTTAAAAAGGCCTTAATTTGAGCAGCATAATTTTCTAGTTTTTATTTGTCAAACACAAAAAAAAAAAAAAATTAAATAGGAACAATGTTGAAAGTTTTGTCAGAAATCAACAGAATCACTGTTTACATTCAACAGATTGAAAATATATTATTAATATTGAATAAATATGACATCACATGCAGTTTTTGAGTATAAAACATCTAATTTTGTCTGCTTATAAGTTTTTTTTTTACTCAGGTAAATTTATCAATCAGTGATAGATTTCACTTGGAAGAAATTTAAAGGTCCCAGTGAATAAACTACACAGAGAACAATAGCTATTGCATTCATTCAATGGGACAAAAGAACTTACAAAAGTTTAAATCGACAGGTAACCTTCAAGTGAATCAGTGGAAAAGTATCAATATATTTAACTGTTATTTTTTCTCCATTGTTGAAGCATATGATAATAAATTGCTTTGCCGGGTGCAGCTGGATATGACCGCAGAGGTCCAACCCTGAACAGTTGGGGCAAAAATGGACACAATATTCGCGCTTGATACAGGTCTGATTTTGGATTGTAACAAGAAATGATTGTAACTGGATGCTGTTACGAAGTCTCCCAAACGAAGCTCCAATAATTCGTAATTCCCAGGGTCACCTGACATTGGGCAAAGTCCAGTGAAAATTGGTTTGGTCCAGTGATGCCTGGGGACTAACCCTGTATATCATTCAAATCATCTTGGCATGACAAACCAGAATATATATGGTTTAGGGGTGGGGATCTCGACCATTTACAAGATACTAGAACATTGGGGGGGAACCCCTGGGGACTGACCCTATACGTCATTCAAATGTTTGAGACATGACGAACAGGAATATATATGGTTTAGGGGTGGGGATCTCGACCATTTACAAGATATTAGAACATTGGGGGTGGGGGGAACCCCTGGGGACTGACTGTATACGTCATTCAAATGTTCAAGACATGACAATAGGAATATATATGGTTTAGGGGTGGGGATCTCGACCACTTACAAGATATTAGAACTTTCTTAAATGGCAGGGGGTGGGGGTGACCCCTGGGGACTAACCCTGTATTTTATTTGATGTGCTTTATCATGACAAACCAGAATATATATGTTTTAGGGGTGGGGATCTCGACAATTTACAAGATATTTGAACTTTCTCAAATTGCAGGGGGTCTGGATGACCCCTGGGGACTAACCCTGTATATCATTCAAACCATCTTAGCATGACAAACCAGAATATACATGGTTTAGGGGTGGGGATCTCGACCATTTACAAGATATTAGAACTTTCTCAAATGGTAGGGGGTCAGGATGACCCCTGGGGACTAACCCTCTATATCATTCAAACCATCTTCGCATGACAAACCAGAATATATATGGTTTAGGGGTGGGGATCTCGACCATTTACAAGATATTAGAACTTTCTCAAATGGCAGGGGGTCGGGATGACCCCTGGGGACTAACCCTGTATATCATTCAAACCATCTTAGCATGACAAACCAGAATATATATGGTTTAGGGGTGGGGATCTCGACCATTAACAAGATATTAGAACTTTCTCAAATGGCAGGGGGTCGGGATGACCCCTGGGGACTTACCCTGTATATCATTCAAACCATCTTGGTATGACAAACCAGAATATATATGGTTTAGGGGTGGGGATCTTGACCATTTACAAGATATAAGAACTTTCTTAAATAGCAGGGGGTGGGGGTGACCCCTGGGCACTAACCCTGTATATCATTCAAACCATCTTCGCATGACAAACCAGAATATATATGGTTTAGGGGTAGGGATCTCGACCACTTACAATATATTAGAACTTTCTTAAATGGGAGGGGGTAGGGGTGACCTCTGGGGACTAACCCTGTATTACATTTGATGTGCTTTATCATGACAAACCAGAATATACATGGTTTAGGGATGGGGATCTCGACCACTTACAAAGATATTAGAACTTTCTTAAATGGGAAGGGGTGGGGGTGACCCCTGAGGACTAACCCTGTATTTTATTTGATGTGTTTTATCATGACAAACCAGAATATATATGGTTTAGGGGTAGGGATCTCGACCATTTACAAGATATTTGAACTTTCTCAAATGGCAGGGGGTCTGGATGACCCCTGGGGACTAACCCTGTATATCATTCAAACCATCTTAGCATGACAAACCAGAATATACATGGTTTAGGGGTGGGGATCTCGACCATTTACAAGATATTAGAACTTTCTCAAATGGCAGGGGGTCAGGATGACCCCTGGGGACTAACCCTCTATATCATTCAAACCATCTTAGCATGACAAACCAGAATATATATGGTTTAGGGGTGGGGATCTCGACCATTTAAAAGATATTAGAACTTTCTCAAATGGCAGGGGGTCGGGATGACCCCTGGGAACTAACCCGGTATATCATTCAAACCATCTTAGCATGACAAACCAGAATATACATGGTTTAGGGGTGGGGATCTCGACCATTTAAAAGATATTAGAACTTTCTCAAATGGCAGGGGGTTGGGGTGACCCCTGGGGACTAACCCTGTATATCATTCAAACCATCTTAGCATGACAAACCAGAATATATATGGTTTAGGGGTGGGGATCTCGACCATTTACAAGATATTAGAACTTTCTTAAATGGCAGGGGGTGGGGGTGACCCCTGGGGACTAACCCTGTATTTCATTTAATGTGCTTTATCATTTAGAACATTTTTAATTAAAAAGATTGTGTCTATCACAAACGGTTTTCAATTAATAATCATTTGAAAATTTTAAAAAATAAAATCCCATAGGGTTCTATAGTAAAACCCTCCTTTCTTTTTGCCCCTCAAAGTACCCCTTTATAAACCCCATTGCAAAAACAAAACCCTGATTGCACCACTAGACATGTTAGTCTAACATATTGTGAAACCCTAAGTTAATCTGACAAGCGGTTTTGGAGAACGGGTGCGGACAAGTTCAAATTTAAAAGCGGCAGAAGAGGAAGAACGAAGAAGAATAATAATAATAATAATAAGAACTGAGCAAAAACAATAAGTCTTCCCAAACTTCGTTTGGGAGACTTAATTAAATATTTGACACATAAAAGGTTTCTGACACAGAATAACTGTAGTCAAAGAACTTAGAATTGGTTATATGATTTGAATTGATATTCAATTTTTTGCATTTGTGCAATACACTGTGCCTGTGCGAATTGAACCCCCCCCCCCCCCCCCCCAAAAAAAAATAAATAAAAATTAACCCATTTTTTTTTCGTTTTGTGCAATACACTATGCTGTTGCATATTGAAACTCCCCCCCCCCCCGTACCTTTTTTTTGCCAAAAAAAAAATATGTGAAGAAAATTTGTTTAATTTCTGAAATCTGAAATGAGAAAAAAATGCCCCCCCCTTTTCCAAAAAAAAAAAATTCTTTCCCTCAAGATATGGTCAAAATCTCAATTCAAATTACCAATGGAGTTTGCAACCATAATTACCCATTTAAATACATCATAAAAGTCTTAAATACATAATTTAAAAGCAGTGTAAGGGAGGTAATCCAACATTGTACAATTTTGTCTTTGGATGACCTCCTTTACACTGCTTTTAAATTGTCCATTAACCAGGAAACCCTTGTTTTTCCCCCTTTTTTGCCCCTAATTCCTAAACCGTTTGAGCCATAACCACCATAAAGCCAATCCTAACCATCCCTTTGTGGTATTGAAACTTGTGGTATAATTTCAGAGAGATCCATACACTTAAACACAAGTTATTGTCTGGAAACTAGAAAAATGCCTTTTTGGGCTTCTTTTTGGTCCCTAATACTTAAACTGTTAGGACCATAACCCCCAAAATCAATCCCAACCTTCCTTATGTGGTTATAAACCTTGTGTTTAAATTTCATAGATTTCTATTTACTTATACTAAAGTTATTGTCCGGAAACCAACTGTCTTCGGACGACGAAGTGATACCAATATACGACCACAAATTTTTTTTTGCGGTCGTATAAAAAGATCATATCATGTCATTTTTCATATCAGATGTATTATCAGCCCTCAAGCCTTCGGCTCTTGGGCTGATAATACATCTGATTTGAAAAATGCCATGTAATACAGTAATCTGATATAAAATCAGTTATGTTATTTTCGTTGATCTTGTATTGCTGATCATGTTTGCAGCTCACAGTTTGTAACAATTCAGTAGAGCAGTTTTGTTTGCAGGTGTAAAATTTCACAATTTAGGGGCAACAAAGAATATGAAAATTTTTGATGGATTCTTAATTTCAAACTATCAGCAAACAAGAAGTGGCTTCACAAAAGAAGTTTGGCAGATGTAATAAATTGCTTCGCTGAGCGCAGCTGGATTCGACCGCAGATGTCCAAACCCTGAAAAGTTGGGGCCAAAAGGGACACAATATTCACGCTTGATACAGGTTTGAATTTGGATTGTAATTAAATATTTGACACATAATAGGTTTCTGCCACAGAATAACTGTAGTCAAAGAACTTAAAAATTGGTTATATGATTTGAATTTATATTCAATTTTCTGCTTTTGACCAATACACTATGCTGTTGCGAATTGACTCCCTCCCCCCTAAATAAAATTGACCCCATTTTTTTGCTTTTGTGCAATACACTATCCTGTTGAATATTAACCCCCAAAAAAAAATATTTGAAATTTTCTTTTTAATTTCTGAAATCTGAAATGAGAAAAAATAGTCCCCCCCCCCCCCATTTTTTTTCACCTCCCCCTTTCCCTTATTCCAAAAAAAAATTCGTAAGGGTTCCGCGGAACCCAGTGTCTCGCCTACTTTTTGCTGTTAATCACAGGCTCAACAAAAATGAGGAAAAAAATTAATAAAAATATTCCTCTCTATACTATCTTTTGATTGCAAGTAGCTTCTGTCCAAGTTTGGTAAAAATCCAGGATAATTTATGAATCTAATAAATGTTTTAAAAACTTAAACTGCAGAATGTATGTTATGTTGACTGGAAGAAAAACAAAGTCCATTTATAAGTAAAATACAGAAAAAATGGAACAAAATTTCCTTCTGGATACTAGCTTTTAATCATAAACAAGCTTCTTTCCCAGTTTGGTAGAAATCCAGGATAGTTTAAGAAAGTTATTAAAATTTCAAAAACTTTAACCACAGAGTGAATGTAATGTTTCCTGGCAGAAAAACTAAGTCCATTTATAAGTAAAATACAGAAAAAATGGAATTTTTTTTTAACAAAATTTACTTTTTAATATTACCTTATGATCATAAACAAGCTTCTGTCCAAGTTTGGTAGAAATCCAGGATAGTTTAAGAAAGTTATTAAAATTTCAAAAACTTTAACCACAGAGTGAATGTAATGTTTCCTGGCAGAAAAACTAAGTCTATTTATAAGTAAAATACTGAAAAAATGGATTTTTTTTTTTACAAAATTTACTTTTGAATATTATCTTATGATCATAAACAAGCTTCTGTCCAAGTTTGGTAGAAATCCAGGATAGTTTAAGAAAGTTATTAAAATTTCAAAAACTTTAACCACAGAGTGAATATTTGTGGACGCCGCCGACAACGACGACGACGCCGACGGAATGTAGGATCGCTATGTCACGCTTTTTCGACAAAAGTCGAAGGCTCGACAAAAACCATTCTCTTAAGATATAGTCATAATCTCAATTCAAATTTTAATAAAATTTGCAACCATAATTACCCTTTTAAATACATCATACAAGTCTTAAAATATAAAATGACATACATAGTCATGGCTAAAATTAATATTAATTAATAGTAACTTTTAAAAATAAATTGTCAGCTAATGACCTCAAGACAATCATCATTTCTGAATACATAATTTACAAGCAGTGTAAGGGAGGTAATCAAACATTGTTGTTTTAAATTGGGATTGGATTACCTCCCTTAGACTGCTTTTAAATTGTCCATTAACCAGGAAACCCTTGTTTTCCCCCCTTTTTTGCCTCTAATTCCTAAATGGTTTGAGCCACAACGCCCCTTAGTCAATCCTAACCATCCCTTTGTTGTATGGAACTTGTGGTATAATTTCAGAGAGATTCATACACTTTAACACAAGTTATTGTCTGGAAACTACAAAAATGCTTATTTGGGCCCCTTTTTTGGCCCCTAATTCCTAAACAGTTGGGACCATAACCCCCAAAATCAATCCCAACCTTCCTTTAGTGGTTATTAACCTTGTGTTAAAATTTTATTGATTTCTAATACTAAAGTTATTATCCGGAAACCATCTGTCTTCGGATGACACTGACGACGACGACGACAACGACAACGTGATACCAATATACGACCAAAAATTTTTTATTTTTTGCGGTCGTATAAAAATTGCTTACTTGCTACAACTCAACATTATCAAGCCGCAGAATAAATATTAAATCATTCCCATTCAGAGTAGCCCAGAAAACTTTGACTAAAATAAACTATTGGCAAACAGGAGGTGGCTTCATAGCAGATGTAACAAGAGGCTGTCAGAGTGACAGCAAACCGGATTTTTTAACATTTACTTGTGTCCTGGCATTTTTCAATATCACAAGGACCGTCACTCCTGAACGGTAAAAGTGACAATCATCATTATTGAACTTGACCTCCATTTTGTCATCAAAAACAACTTATTAAAATTTGAAAAGTTTGGGTTGAACGGTTCACGAGTTAAAGCACGGACACAACTGAAAACACCATTTTTCCAATCTTTCAAGAACCATAACTCCTGAACGGTGAAAGTGAAAATCGTCAATATTAAACTTGACCTCCATTTTGTCATCAGTAACAACATATTAAAATTTTAAAAGCTTTGGTTGAACGGTTCATGAGTAAATGCATGTACACTGTTTGGCAGCCGTCTGCTAGGATGCATGCCCGGTTGCCCGCCCGCCGTACATCCCCAAATCAATAACCGATTTTTCCTTTCAGAAAACCACTTAAAAAATTGCTTACTCCTTACAACTCAACATTATCAAAGTGCAGACCAAATATCAAATCATTCCCTTTCATAGAAGCCGAGGAAAACTTTGACAAATTCTCCTTGTACAATGAGTGTTGTAAAGTTTCAAACTTATGGTAAACAGGAAGTGGCTACTTTTAATATTATTCAGTTCCAGATCTTGACCAAATATTAAATCATTCCCTTTCACAGAAGTTGGGAAAGCTTTGAAGAATTTTTTTTCAAAAGGACGGAAGATGGATGCATTCTAGCTCCTTCAGGAGTAATTCAATTGTTATGGTTGTATTGGTGTTTTCGTAGATCTTGTATTTCTGGATATTTTTGCTGTTTGGAGTTTCTATCAATCTATTATAGATTTCGAGATAATAGGCAAAAGAAATGAAATTAGTCAAATTAATCGTCATTTACAGGTAATAACTCTTTAAGGAATCTTCAATGCTTTCCATCATATCAATATTTTTTTAGATCTTGTATATATTGCTTATTGCATGTATTGTTTTTGCCTTTTAAAGCTTCTTGCTATCTAATATGGTTTTTGAGATAACAGGAAAAGACTTGAAAATGAGCCAAAATTGTCATTTAAGGGCAATAACTCCTTAAGGAGGGGGTGGGGTTATATAATCTCCATGGAAATGAAACTTGTAAATGCCAGTTCATTTGCATACCAAATATCAATGACTTAACATTAGTGGTTCATTTTAAACTGACCTAATCACAAACTTATACATGTAAACTAAGTAAACGTTTCAAAGTCAATAGACCATGACTGAGGGGTAAGGATCAAATATTCTCCATCGAAATGAGATGTGCTAATGCTTATACAACTGCATACCAATTATAATTAACCTACCACTAACGGTTCCCCTTAAACTACCTTAATTACAAACTAATACATGTATACTAAGCAAAGTTTCAAAGTCAATAGACCATGGCTGTCAGAAGGGGCAGGGCAAAATAATCTCCATGGTATTGAGATGTGCCAATGCTAATACAACTGCATACCAAATATCATTGACCTACCACTAGTGGTTCTCCATAAACTGACCTAATCACAAACTAATACATGTAAACTAAGCAAAGTTTACAAGTCAATAGTCCATGACTGAGGGGGTGGGGCCAAAAAATCTCCATGATAATGAGATGTGCCAATGCTAATTCAACTGCATACCAAATATTATTGAACAACCACTAGTGGTTCACCATAAACAAGACCTAATCACAAACTTATACATTGTTGCCGTCGCCGCTGCCACAAACAGAATACCTATGTCTCGCTTTTTGACTCAGTCAACATGGTCAAGGCAAGACAAAAACAAACACAGATAAAAAAAAACTAAACAATGTCAAAATGTTCAGGCTTTAATTAAATCTCAATGTGGGTAAGTTGATGCAAGCATACGATCTGTATTATGTCTTATACTGTTATAAAGAAGACTTTTTTGTTGAATAAACTGAATGAGATTTTTTTTTCTTTGTAATACTGGTTATTTTAAGCATTACTGTCACGTTTTGTCATAATCAGATCAATAGTTTAAGAAAAATCTAGTATAATGTAAGACGACATCTTCAGCGATTCAAGCAACAATTCTTTGAAAAAGCCAAATCAAGCCACATCACGATAGAATAAAGTGTGGACCAATAAATGATCAAATATTTATCTCATCTGCCTACAAACAGTTGAATATGATACAAAACATAACTTCATAATTTCATCTTTACGTATAGTCATTTGATTTAATTTTAAATCATTACAATTATAAATTTAATAGATCTTAGTATTTATCATTGGTTTATTAAAGACATTTATGTATATCTATAATTGTATTTACTTGTTTCGAAAGGTTTAAAATTATTATATACCAATATGAAGAACCTTTCATAATTTTATAGATATTATTTAGCAACATATCAAGTTAATTTTTTTTCCTGACTGTGCAAGACCCTCATGGGTAGTCGAGGTTGTTAAAAAAAAACCTTGTCATCAAGTTAATTATATAGTACATTTGCTCAAACTAGTCCTGGAATTGATTACTTTTATAAAGCCATATCATCAGAGGCGGATTAAGAGGGTTTTTCAGGGGGCCTGGGCCCCCTCTTTTGTGGTAAAAATTTGGTTGATTATATAGGGAATCACTGAAGCATGACTGGAGCGGACCCCCTCTTAGGCAGTCAGTGGTCCCCCACGTATGGAAATTTCTGGATCCGCCACTGATCATGGTAATACCACGTGGGTATAATACATTTAATCAAAAGTATTCTATCTACGATTAATTTGAGGTAAATTATTCAGGTGAATAACACGTTTCATTCTCTGTCAAGAACACTGTTTTAAGTTGTAGTCCGCAACATCTAACCTTCAACAGCATTGATCCTGCTACTTGTAACAGAATTTATTGTTTTAATATGGTGTATATAATTATGTGAGAATTCAAGGAAGAAAACATATAGTCTTAATTTATCTGCATTACTTGATTCCCTAAAGACATATACATGCATGCTGTGCAACACCCCCTTCCTAACACAAACACACACAAGATACACATACGCACAAACACAAAAACTAAAACCATAACCACCACTTTATTCCAGAAAACTTATGTCAAATGCTTGATCATGTTGATAGAGAAATTATGATTGGAACCTACAGAAAGACTTTGAAAATTCCAAAGATCTTTTAGAGTACATAAAATCTAAGACTCTTTCATCTTGCAATATTATTAAAACATTTAACTTTTCTACACTTTACACAAGTATTCCCCATTCCAAACTAAAAGAAAAATTGAAAGAGTCAGTGATTTTGCTAGCGCTCGTCACTTTCGTAATTTACGAAACTGTTTTCAAAATGACGAAAGTATTTCAAATCAATTTCGTCACTTAAATTTGGAAAGTGTAAAAATATTTTCGCCTGAAAATACTTTAATTCTACCTGTCTACATGTTTCTGACAAGTTTATGACCCTCAGCTAATTAACATTTACAACAGGTGTTATAAAGTTGTGATTACAGCTAATCCGCTTATCGCCATTGGATGGGTCACTAATCCGGTAATTATTTTCCCCAGTAAAATTAGTCAGTCATTTTAATTTCAATATTTCTCAAGGCCAACGACCACAATTTGCAGTTCGCTTGTCGTAGTTTCGTCATTTGAACAAAATTGTTTTCCCCGGACAATTCGCAGTAATTTCAATATTTCTAAAACGATCATAACTTGCAGTTCGTTTGTCGTAGTTTCGTCAGATGATCATATTTCCGTCATCTTTGATATAGAACATTCAATTTCGATTAAAATGATAGAACTTTATTCAAAACGTTCAGAAATGTTTTCACATTAAAAACTTCCATCATCATCAACGAGTAAAACAGGTACTTTCTTTATGATATACTGCGCATGCGTGAAGGTATTCCTATAAATTTATAGACACTAAAACGTAAAATACGAAATAAATTTAGTGCCAAAATAAATGAGAGAGACAAATATAGTTCTTACTAAGCAAATTGAAATAAAAAAATGATAATTTCCTGCCTTTTTTTAAACACGAACCAATCCGTAGATGAATCCGGATTCATTTTGAATTTATTATCAACTTGTCACTTCCCTTTTACATTTCATTTGAAAATCGAAAGTAAACGTGATCAATTTTTGATTAATTTACAATTTACAGTTATTGGAATCGTTCCATGTGATTTTGTACAAATCCTTGGTTCCAACTTCATAGAAATTAATTCAAAATATCGATTTAAACGTCTTATAAGGATAATGATTATGCAGTGTAATAGTCTTACAAAGTTCAACAAGTTCATTCATACTGTTATTCCTGGTTTTTATAAAAAAAAGGAACCCAACTTTTGCTGATCAGGAATGTCCCCTGAAACTAATTGAAGTAAAATTTTGAACTAGATTTTCAGATCCTATATCCTAATCTTCATATTTAAGTGACACATCAGTCAAATCCTGCAATTAGTCCTTCAAAGTCTGACAAAGATGTATAGTTAGTAATATACATACATCCTTGGTCCCTTGCTGTTACCCAAAATAATGTTGATTTTCATCTCGTGCAAAAGTGACTAAAGCCCTCAAAATCCTAGCTTCAACCCTGAAGAGTTGGTACTTCTTCTTTGATATAGTAGTTAAACTCAATAATGAGTACTTAATACTTCTGCGTTACGTCGGTGCTGTTAATGTCTATTTACAATAAAAGATCAAAGATCAAAAAAAAAGAAAAATATGGTGCATTCTGTACCGTTGGTGCAGGATAAAAACATTCCGTCATCTAAGTAACGAGTGTCTTGAAAGCTTCCACAGTGGGAGCTTTCACTGTTGATTCCGGTAATTTATTCCAGGCTACTACTGTTCTTGGAAAGAATGAGAATTTGAAGTAGTCGTGTCTTGGGCTGAAAATAGTGTATGCCATGGTATTGTAGTGTCTAGATGTTCTGTTTAATGGAATCAGGTAAGTTTCTCTTGGAATTGCTACTAGTCCATTTACAATTTTGTAAAATAGGCATAATCTGATGTTAACTCTTTGTTGGTATAGAAGTATCCAGTTAAGCTTGCTTATCATGCTAGTGACACTTGATTTGTTACTGTAGTCGTTGAAAATATAGTGAGCTGCTCTTCTTTGTACCCGCTCTATTTTGTCTACATTTTCTTGCGTATAGGGATCCCATATGGCTGCGCTGTATTCCACTCTTGGTCTTACTAGTGCGTTGACAGCATTGATTTTTGTTTGCTGTGGAGATTTTTTGATGTTTCTGCTGAGCATCCCTTCAGCTTGGTTTGCACTGGCTACAATGTTGTTGATGTGTAAGTTCCAGCTTAGATCATCTTTTATGGTAATTCTCAAGTATTTTGTGTCTGTGACTACTTCTAGTTGTACTGCTTTGTTTCATAACTAGAGGCTCTCAAGAGCCTGTGTCACTCACCTGACTCTACTTTGGTTTTAGAAATCATGTAAAGATAGATAAAAATCATAACAGATACCCAAATAATGATTGAGGCCAAATTTTGATTAATATTGGATGATGGATCGACTGCAAAGTAACAACACTTGGTCAGCAACTCATAAGGAACATTCATGCCATGTTTGGTTCAATTCCATTCAGTGGTTCTCTAAAAGAAGACAATTGTATGTATTTCCCATAGGGTCCTATGTTAAACTAAGTCCCCCGCAGTCGGCCATCTCGGATGATGGATCGGCTGCAAAGTAACAACACTTGGTCAACATCTCATAAGGAACATTCATGCCATGTTTGGTTCCATTCCATTTATTGGTTCTCCAAACGAAGACATTTTCATGTATTTCCCAAAGGGTCCTATGTAAAACTAAGTCCCCCGCTGGCGGCCATCTTGGATGATGGATCAGCTACAAAGTAACAACACTTGGTCAGCATCTCATAAGGAAGATTCATGCCATGTTTGGTTTCATTCCATTCAGTGGTTCTCTAAAAGAAGACATTTGTATGTATTTCCCATAGGTCCTTTGTTAAACTAAGTCCCCTGCTGTCAGCCATCTTGGATGATGGACCGACTGCAAAGTAACAACACTTGGTCAGCACCTCATAAGGAACATTCATGCCATGTTTGGTTTCATTCCATTCAGTGGTTCTCTAAAAGAAGACATTTGTATGTATTTCCCATAGGGTCCTATGTTAAACTAAGTCCCCCGCTGGCGGCCATCTTGGATGATGGATCGGCTACAAAGTAACAACACTTGGTCAGAACCTCATAAGGAACATTCATGCCATGTTTGGTTTCATTCCATTCAGTGGTTCTCTAAAAGAAGACATTTGTATGTATTTCCCATAGGGTTCTATGTTAAACTAAGTCCCCTGCTGGCGGCCATCTTGGATGATGGACCGACTGCAAAGTAACAACACTTGGTCAGCATCTCATAAGGAACATTCATGCCATGTTTGGTTTCATTCCATTCAGTGGTTCTCTAAAAGAAGACATTTGTATGTATTTCCCATAGGGTCCTATGTTAAACTAAGTTCCCCGCTGGCGGCCATCTTGGATGATGGATCAGCTACAAAGTAACAACACTTGGTCAGCACCTAATAAGGAACATTCATGCAATGTTTGGTTTCATTCCATTCAGTGGTTCTCTAAAAGAAGTCATTTGTATGCATTTCCCATAGGGTCCTATGTTAAACTAAGTCCCCCGCTGGCGGCCATCTTGGATGATGGATCAGCTACAAAGCAACAACACTTGGTCGGCACCTCATAAGGAACATTTATGCCATGTTTGGTTTCATTCCATTCAGTGGTTCTCTAAAAGAAGACATTTGTATGTATTTCCCATAGGGTCCTATGTTAAACTAAGTTCCCCGATGGCGGCCATCTTGGATGATGGATCAGCTACAAAGTAACAACACTTGGTGAGCATCTCATAAGGAACATTCATGCCATGTATGGTTTCATTCCATTCAGTGGTTCTCTAAAAGAAGTCATTTGTATGCATTTCCCTTAGGGTCCTATGTTAAACTAAGTCCCCCGCTGGCGGCCATCTTGGATGATGGACCAACTGCAAAGTAACAACACTTGGTCAGCACCTCATAAGGAACATTCATGCCATGTTTGGTTTCATTCCATTCAGTGGTTCTCTAAAAGAAGACATTTGTATGTATTTCCCATAGGGTCCTATGTTAAACTAAGTCCCCCGCTGGCGGCCATCTTGGATGATGGATCGGCTACAAAGTAACAACACTTGGTCAGAACCTCATAAGGAACATTCATGCCATGTTTGGTTTCATTCCATTCAGTGGTTCTCTAAAAGAAGATATTTGTATGTATTTCCCATAGGGTCCTATGTTAAACTAAGTCCCCTGCTGGCGGCCATCTTGGATGATGGACCGACTGCAAAGTAACAACACTTGGTCAGCATCTCATAAGGAACATTCATGCCATGTTTGGTTCCATTCCATTCAGTGGTTCTCTAAAAGAAGACATTTTTATGTATTTCCCATTGGGTCCTATGTTAAACTAAGTCCCCCGCTGGCGGCCATCTTGGATGATGGATCGGCTACAAAGTAACAACACTTGGTCAGCACCTCATAAGGAACATTCATGCCATGTTTGGTTTCATTCCATTCAGTGGTTCTCTAAAAGAAGACATTTGTATGTATTTCCCATAGGGTCCTATGTTAAACTAAGTTCCCCGCTGGCGGCCATCTTGGATGATGGATCAGCTACAAAGTAACAACACTTGGTCAGCACCTCATAAGGAACATTTATGCCATGTTTGGTTTCATTCCATTCAGTGGTTCTCTAAAAGAAGACATTTGTATGTATTTCCCATAGGGTCCTATGTTTAACTAAGTTCCCCGATGGCGGCCATCTTGGATAATGGATCAGCTACAAAGTAACAAAACTTGGTGAGCACCTCATAAGGAACATTCATGCCATGTTTGGTTTCATTCCATTCAGTGGTTCTCTAAAAGAAGTCATTTGTATGCATTTCCCATAGGGTCCTATGTTAAACTAAGTCCCCCGCTGGCGACCATCTTGGATGATGGATCGGCTACAAAGTAACAACACTTGGTCAGCACCTCATAAGGAACATTCATGCCATGTTTGGTTTCATTCCATTCAGTGGTTCTCTAGAAGAAGTTCAAAATGTAAAAAGTTAACGCCGACGACGACGCCGGACGGCGGACGCCAAGTGATGAGAAAAGCTCACTTGGCCCTTCTGGCCAGGTGAGCTAAAAAAGAATGGCCAACATAGATACAAGTATCTTGTCTTAGGGAGGGATAAATCCTACTTTGTAAAAAATCACTCTGATTCAAACAAAAAAATTTCTGAAACTGACATTATTAAGATGCTTGATTTCTTGATTGACAACATATTTGTTATGATTGGAGGACATGTATTTCAACAAACAATCTTCATTTCCATGGGAACCAACTGTGCCCCTCTTCTTGCGGACTTGTTCTTCATTCTAATGAGGCTGACTTCATACAGGAACTTCTTAGGAAGAAAGATAAATGGGGAATGTGTCCATGGTACACAGATGATGCCCCCGCTTGCATATCATATAAAGTTATATAGGGACAAAACTGAAGAACTTTAAAAGTGACGCTACCCAAATTTGTACTTAATCTGAGTTTTGTGGTAATAAGCATTTTGTATAAGTTTCATAAAATTTGGTTGAGGCAAACTAAAGTTAGAGAACGGAAATGAAAAATTCAGCAATTTTTCCATTTGTAAAGGGGCATAACTCTAGAATGGTTAAAGTGACACCACTAAAATTTAAACTTGATCTGTGTTTTGTGGTAATAAGCATTTTGTTTAAGTTTCATAACATTTGGTTGAAGCAAACTAAAGTTAGAGAACGGAAACCAACTTTGGAACGTACGGACGGACGTATGTATAGAAACTTGAGACAAAGGATACAACAGATACAGTTAAGTCTGCCTAATATCTTGACTTACATCTAGAAATTGACAGTGAGGGTCGGTTGAAAACAAAACTTTACAACAAAAGAGATGATTTCAGCTTCCCAATTGTGAACTTTCCATTTCTATGTAGCAACATTCCAGCAGCGCCTGCATACAGAGTATATATCTCCCAATTGATACAATATTCCCGGGCTTGTATTTCCTATCATGATTTCCTTGATAGAGGGTTGCTGCTCACAAGCAAGCTATTAAACCAAGAGTTCCAAATGGTGAAGTTGAAATCATCCCTTCGTAAATTTTACAGTTTGAATGTCCCTGTGGTATCTTTCGCCTCTCCTATGAACTTTTTTGAAAAAGACTATATATGAAAACCAAATTATATTCCCTATAATGATAAAATGCTGGGAAAATTAACCAGAGTTATCTTATATTAATCACAAAGAGGTGATAGCAAACAATTTTAAATTAGAGCTTAATTAACGTTAAAACTATTTTCCACTAAAAATGAATGTTACTTTATTCAATTATAAGGACTTAGTTAGCCAAATCTTCTAATTTTATTTGATATTATGAATTTTTATGACAATAGATAAACATGCTTCTTTGTGCATATTCAACAAAGGACACTCTCCATCATTGTAAATGAGAATAGAATTCACAGGGGCGGATCCAGAATTTTAGGTTAGGGGGGGCGCAAATTTAAATTTTCGGCGAGCAGAGCGAGACGAAAATTTTTTGGAGGTAAAATATTCGAAATTTTCTTCTACAGTTAGTGCAATGTAGATATCTCCCCAAGTGAATCGTGGCGAGAAATATTCTGTGGTAAAATTAGAGAGGAATTAAAGTTTCAAGCTAAAACTGCCTTAATCCACCCCTGAGAACAATCTACAATCACCATAATTAACAAGAAATCTGTGAGCTGTTATTCATTGAGACTACCCCCATATATTTACCAGAAAACGGGACTGAAGACAAGTAGAATAGAGACAGACCTCAATCCAGAGAACTCAAGCTGACCCTCCATAGAAAAAAAATCAAGCTAATGTTTATGTCAATGGTTGCTGGGAAAACTGGTATTAGATTTTGCAAACGAAAATTTCTACTTTTACCAGCGATTTTTAATTGTCTTTTCATAATATCTGTTTTTAATTTTTTGATTTTCGGAGGTCGTGCCAGACTTTATATATACTGTTCTCGCCACAAACCACTAAAATCAGAATGAGATGCTTTTACGAAGTTATGTTTATTTCCTTAGGATCCCATGTAATACAGTAGTACGGGGCCTTGACCATTTATGCATTCTTTGGCAAAATTTTAGGTTGCAAGTGAGAAATATATATAGACACGGAGATATTAAATATTGATACAAATTAATAAACTAACCTTTCGCTTGAACCAGTATTTCTATCTTCCATTAAGAAAGAATCTAACCTGGACTGTTTTCTTGGCCGTGCCATGATGAAATAACCAACCCAACCGCGGGTAGGGCACATTCACCTACTTCATGAGAAATTGAGTTAGGGATGTTTTGGAACTTCGATTATCAAAGAAATTGTTTATAAAAACAGCAACTACAATGTAACAAGAGTGCACACGCTGAAATGTCTCGCCTACTATACTGACCATTGATTTTCTGTTGATAGTCCTACAGATAAAGTTTTACTACAAGTATCACATTAACATTTATGATCCAAGAAAATGAATTCAAGATCAGATAAACCAAGCCGGAAATACATGTACACCTTTAATACAATTATTGCATACACAGAATATAGATGACCTATTGCTTATAGTATAAAAGAAACAGACCAAACCATGGAAATTCTACACTGACCAATGAACCATGAAAATGAAGTCAAGGTCAGATGAACCCTGCCAGACAGACATGTAAACCTTAAAATCATTCCATGCATCAAATATAGTTTACATATTGCTTAAAGTATCTAAGAAACAAAGTTAACCACGAAAATGAGGTCAAGGTCAAATAAAACCTGCAAGACTGACATGTACATCGTTAAATATTTCCATACACCAAATATAGTTGACCTACTGCATACAGTATTATAAAAACAGACCAAAACAGAAAAACTTAAAAACATTGAGCAATGAACCGTGAAAATGAGGTCAAGGTCAAATAAAACCTGCCAGACTGACATGTACATCGTAAAATATTTCCATACACCAAATATAGTTCACCTACTGCATACAGTATTAGAAAAACAGACCAAAACACAAAAACTTAACATTGAGCAATGAACCGTGAAAATGGGGTCAAGGTCTAATAAAACCTGCCAGACTGACATGAATAGTAAAATATTTCCATACACCAACAGTTGGTGACCAACTATAGTTGACCTACTGCATACAGTATTAGAATAAAATGCTCCGCAGGGCGCAGCTTGATACGACCGCAGAGGTCGAACCCTGAACAGTTGGGGCAAGTATGGACACAACATTCAAGCTTGATACAGCTCTGAATTTGGATTGTGATTAAATATTTGACACAGCATAGGTTTCTGACACAGAATGAATGTGGTCTAAGAACTTAAAAATTTTAAATTGGAAATTCACCTATTATGGTCCAATATCCAAAATCTAAATACATGGTTAGATTCAGCATATCAAAGAACCCCAAGAATTCAATTTTTGATGAAATCAAACAAAGTTTAATTTTGGACCCTTTTGACCTCAATGTGGACAAAGTTGATAATGGGGCCCAAAAATCAAAAATCTAAATACATGGTTAGATTCAGCATATCAAAGAACCCCATATATTCAATTTTTGTTGAAATCAAACAAAGTTTAATTTTGGACCCCGATTTGGACCAACTTGAAAACTGGGCCCATAATCAAAAATCTAAATACATGTTTAGATTCAGCATATCAAAGAACCCTAAGAATTCAATTTTTGTTTAAATCAAACTAAGTTTAATTTTGGACCCTTTGGACTATAATGTAGACCAATTTGAAAACGGAACCAAAAATTAAGAATCTAAATACTCGGTTAGATTCGGCATATCAAAGAACCCCAATAATTCAATTTTTGATGAAATCAAACAAAGTTTAATTTTGGACCCTTTGGACCTCAATGAGGACCAATTCAAAAACGGGGCCCAAAATCCAAAAACTTAATACACGGTTAGAATCAGCATATTAAAGAACCCCAAGAATTCAAGAATAAAACCCCATTGAAATTGGTCAAGAAATAAGCAATTTATACGAAGTATCTTCTTTTGCACAATACTGTGCAATTGAATATTTCTTGCTATTGCGCAATACTGTACAATTGACAATTTCTTGCTATTGCGCAATATTGTGCTATTGGATATTTCTTGCTATTGCACAATACTGTGCAATTGAAGATTTCTTGCTATTGCGCAATACTGTGCAATTGAAGATTTCTTGCTATTGTGCAATACTGTGCAATTGAAAATTTCTTGCTATTGCACAATACTTATTATATAATAATTTACACATCCTGTTTGATGTGTATCTCCTACCGTATCATTATTATTTGCTTTTTAAATATAAAACAGAAATAACCAACTTAAAATGGAAAATTTTAAAAGAAAAAAAAAAAGGAAAAACACCCCCCCCCAAAATTTTTTGAACCCCCTTATGATTCATCACCCCCAAACTCAATCCCAGCCTTCCCTTTGTGGTATGGTACCTTGCAGTACAATTTCAGAGAGATCCATACACTTGAACACAAGTTATTGTCTGGAAACTAGAAAAATGCTTATTTTTGGCACCTTTTTGGCCCCTAATTCCTAAACGTTTTGGGCAATTACCCCCAAACTCAATTCCAGCTTTCCCTTTGGGATATGGAACCTTGTAGTACAATTTCAGAAAGATCCATACACTTACACACAAGTTATTATCATGAAACTAGAAAAATACTTGTTTTTTGCCCCTTTTTTTGCCCCTAATTCCTAATATTTTGAGGCAATTACCCCCAAAATCAATCCCAGCATTCCCTGTGTGATATGGAACCTTGTGGTACAATTTCAGAGAGATCCATACACTTGAACACAAGTTATTGTCTGGAAACTAGAAAAATGCTTATTTTTGGCCCCTTTTTGGCCCCTTATTCCTAAACTTTTTTGGCAATTACCCCCAAACTCAATTCCAGCTTTCCCTTTGTGATATGGAACCTTGTAGTACAATTTCTGAAAGATCCATACACTTACACACAAGTTATTGTCATGAAACTAGAAAAATGCTTGTTTTTTGCCCCTTTTTTGGCCCCTAATTTCTAATATTTTGAGGCAATTACCCCCAAAATCAATCCCAGCATTCCCTGTGTGATATGGAACCTTGTGGTACAATGTCAGAGAGATCCATACACTAACACACAAGTTATGTCTGGAAGTTACAAAAATGCTTATTTTTGGCCCCTTTTTGGCCCCCAATTCCTTAACTGTTGGTACCATAACCCCCAAAATCAATTCCAACCTTCCTTTTGCGGTATTGAACCTTATGGTAAAATTTCATAGAGATCCATTCACTTAAACTAAAGTTAGAGTGCGAAAACCAATGTGTCTTCGGACGACGCTGGAGACGACGTCAACGTCCTACCAATATACGACTGCAAAAATTTTTTGCAGTCGTATAAAAACAGACCAAAACACAAAGCTAAACTATGACCACTGAACTATGAAAATGAGGGCAAGGTCAGATGACACCTGCCAGTTGGACATGTACACCTTACATTCATTACATACACCAAATATAGTAGACCTATTGCTTATAGTAATTGAGATATGGACTTGACCACTAAAACTTAACCTTGTTCACCTATGATGCTATCCATGAAATGAGGTCGAGGTCAAGTGAAAACTTTCTGATAGACAGGAGGACCTTGCAATGTACGCACATACCAAATATAGTTATCCTATTACTCATAATAAGAGAGAAATTAACATTACAAAAAATCTCAACTTTTTTTTCAAGTAGTCACTGAACCATAAAAATGAGGTCAAGGACAGTGGACATATGACAGACGGAAACTTCATATCATAAGGCATCTATATACAACGTATGAAGCACCCAGGTCTTCTACCTGCTGAAATATTAAGCTTTTAAGAAGTTAGTTAACGCCGCCGCCGGATCACTATCTCTATGTCGAGCTTTCTGCAACAAAAGTCTCAGGCTCGACAAAAATTGTTTTTATTTTAACTGCTAAAAGCCTATTATATTTGTCATCAAACACAGCACCGCATTTGATACCTTCCTTTGAGGTGTAAAATATTTATAGAACTTAAATAAACCGTAGGTCAGTTGATTAGTAACCACGTTGATTCTGTTAAATTTACTGTTTTATATACTTTGAATGTTTAAACGGATGGAATGCAACAACATTAATTTTTGTCGACTCTGATCAGATACTTTATTAAGCTGAGGACAACCCATGCTTTGCCAATTTTAGGGGGAGCACGCCCACCACACCCCCGCCTGAATCTGCCCCCCATTCATGACAAAATCTCTATTTTGTTGATCTTGTATTGCTGATCCTTATAACTGTTTAGTTTCTCTCTATCTTCTTTAGCACATACTTAAAACTTCTCCTCCAATCAAATTGCTTGAATTTGGCTTCTCATTTTCATAGTACATACTTTTTTCCGTGTACTAAGTAACTACGCATGAATGACCACAAGGGTAAGATTTCATTGTATCGTAATCAAGATATTAAAACAATAAACGGGGAATGTGTCCATGGGACACAGATGATGCCCCCGCTTGCATATAAAGTTATAAAAGGACAAAACTCAAGAACTGTAAAAGTGAAACTACCAAAAGTTGTACTTGATCTGAGTTTTGTGGTAATAAGCATTGTGTATACGTTTCATAACATTTAGTTGAGGCAAACTAAAGTTAGAAAACGGAAAAAAAAAATTCAGCAATTTTTCCATTTGTAAAGGGATGTAACTCTAGAACGGTAAAAGTGACGCCACCAAAAATCAAACTAGATCTGTGTTTTGTGGTAATGAGCATGGTGTATAAGTTTCATAACATTTGGTTGAGGCAAACTAAAGTTACAGGACGGAAAAGAAAAATTCAGCAATTTTTCCATTTGTAAAGGGGCATAACTCTAGAATGGTACAAGTGATGCCACCAAAATTTAAACTTGATCTGTGTTTTGTGGTAATAAGCATAGTGTATAAGTTTCATGACATTTGGTTGAGGCAAACTAAAGTTAGAGAATGGAAACAAACTTTGGGACGTACGGACGGACGTACAAGGGTAAAACTTAATGCCCCCTCTGCTACGGCGGGGGCATAAAAATTGCCACTGGCTATTTTGAAATAAAATGCTGTGTTCCAAATCAAATAAAATAGTTTGCTATTAGTTTTCACATTGAATTTTAAATATCCTGCTATTAAAATCTTTGGATCTAAAAAATGGTTTTGACAATTGCAAGTTTCTTTCATTTAAATAAAGAGTAACAGATATGCCATCATATGGTTCTTTAAACCTTGATTAAAGTACAACGCTGTCTTAAAATTGTGATTATTCATCATCCATGCAACTACTTTGTACACAAAAAAGTATGTACTATGAAACCTTGTGAATGTAAATTAAGGCAACTTGGTGATTATTTTATTTAAACTTTCTGAAGGAAGTTGATCTATTTCGTCATGAATTGATTGATTGATAATGTCTGAAGAGAATGTGCCATCTATATTATATACATATTCTGATAAATCTTTTAGTTTTTACTTTGAAATAAAATAAAATGCTTTGCTGAGCTCAGCCAGATACGACCGCAGAGGTCTAACCCTGAACAGTTGGGGCAAGTTTGGACACAATATTCAAGCTTGATACTGTCTGAATTTAGATTGTGATCAAATTTTTGACATAATATAGGTTTCTGACACAAAATAAATGTGGTCAAAGATCTTGAAAAATTTGAAATGGGACATTTAATTTACCTAGAATGGTCTGATATCCAAAATCTAAAAACACAGGGAAAAAAATTAACAGGGGCCCAGTAGCCAATGCTACTATAATTTGGGTTGGGCCCCTAAAATGTTTATCATAATGCCCATAGTGCTTATGTTAATTTTCACATTGTGGAAGGTTGGGCCCCTAGTTTGGAAATGTTAGTCTTATTCCCTGCAACATGGTTAGATTCAGCATATAAAAAACACCAAAAATTTAATTTTAGTTGAAATCAAACAAAGTTTAATTTTAGACCCTTCAAACCTTAATATGGACTAATTTGAAAACAGGGCCCAAAATGAAAAATCTAAATGCACAATAAGATTCAGCATATCATACAGCCGCAATAATTCAGTTTAATTTTGGACCCTTTTGACCTCAATGTAGACCAATTTAAAAATGGGGCCCAATATCCAAAAAAGTAATACAAGGTTAGAACCCCCAAAAATTAAAGACTTTAAATTAATCCCATTGAAATTGGTAAAAAGATTTGTATTTATTTTCAATTGAAGATTTCTTGCTATTGTGCAATACTGTGCAATTTAAGATTTCTTGCTATTGTGCAATACTGTGCTATTGCACGATACTGTGCAATTGAAGATTTCTTGCTATTGCCCAATACAGTGCAATTGAAGATTTCTTGCTATTGCAATACTGTGCTATTGAAGATTTCTTACTATTGCGCAATACTGTGCAATTAAAGATTTCTTGCTATTGCGCAATACTGTGCAATTGAAGATTTCTTGCTATTGCGCAATACTGTGCAATTGGAGATTTCTTGCTATTGCGCAATACTGTGCAATTGAAGATTTCTTGCTATTGCCCAATACTGTGCTATTGCGCAATACTGTGCAATTGAAGATTTCTTGCTATTGCACAATACTGTGCAATCATTGAAATTTCAAAAATTTAAAATATGAACCCCCAAAAAAATTGGAAACCCCCCCCGAAACTTTTTGAACCCCCTCCCCCTTGGAGTAATTACCCCCAAATTAATCCCAGTCTTCCCTTTGTGGTATGGAACCTTGTAGTACAATTTTAGAGAGATCAAAACACTTAAACACAAGTGGATACTGTCTGTAAACTAGAAAATGCTTGTTTTTGGCCCCTTTTTTGGCCCCAATTCCTGAACCGTTGGGGCAATTACCCCCAAACTCAATCGCAGCCTTCCCTTTGTGATATGGAACCTTGTGGAACAATTTCTGAGAGATCTATACACTCACACACAAGTTATTGTCCGGAAACTACAAAAATGCTTGTTTTTGGCCCCTAATTCCTAAACTGTTGGTACCATAACTCCCAAAATCAATCCCAACCTTCCTTTTATGGTATTGAACCTTCTGATAAAATTTCTTAGAGATCCATTCACTTAAACTATAGTTATTGTCCGGAAACCAAATGTGTCTTCAGACGACGCCAACACCATAGCATTATACATGAAACCTCTAATCTTTGAACTTAGTTGGTAGTTGCTTTTAAATGCCTATCTGCTAGACTATCAATGGGGACAAACTATATGTTTCAAATTTATTATAGCTTAAGTTTACTGTTAAATTGAAAAATGCTTTCAAAACATGTAAAGCTTTCACTGCAATTTAATTATTGCCTGATTTTGGTCAAATTATTTTACCATCAATAATACACTGCTTTATACCAATATACTTACATCAGCAGCTACCATCTTTTCATTCTGGAGTCAAGGGCCTTTTGAAATCGCACTGATACTAGTGAGTAGATTTACAAAACAAAACTTTGTTAATGAGCTCCGGTTTACAAACACCTGTGATTCAGGAAGTCAGCAATCAATAGACCAATTAAAGGATTACGAGTAGTAAATATGTGCTAAATTGGATAGTTTATGTATATTAAGAGAATGATAATCCCTTTCGTCATGATTAAGTACGAGCGTTAGCGAGTACTTATCACAAAGAAAGGGATTATTATTCTCTTACAAACTTAGAATATTGTAAAGTGCTAAAGGCTCAAATGATCTCTTGATTGGTTGTATTCAGGAATTGGTATCATTGCTAGTGCAATATGTATATGTTAGAATATAGCAAAGTACTCTCGACCAATGAAATTGTAGAATTGGATGCCTCTTAATTTTGAAGAATGAATGTAAATCATGTTCTTAGTAAGGGATTATCCTATTATTTGGGTCTATTTACAGTTCAAAACAAAGAGTTTCTATAAATGAGTTACAACTGCCCCGAAGCACATTTATCAGATTGAAAGGTTTTATCACAAAGTGATTGAATCTGACTAAAAGTTGAATTGTGAAACAAACAAAAATCTCAAAATAAGTTGAAGTTTACTGGTGCAGTAAAATTGGTACCGTGAATTTTATTATGAAAATATTAATAACTTCAAATTACTATAAAATTAAACATCACCAAAGCAATGCAAAAAAAAAAGAAAAATAATCTTTCAGATAAAAAAATAACCTAAATCTTTAGCTTTCCAAAACTTTGATTACTTGATCAGAGGTTGGGGAGAATAGTTATTTCCAATACAATTATTCCGATAAAAAACAGGAATTAAATTTTAAACATATTAAAAACTTTTAAGGGCATTATTTTTGAGCATTTCCCTGACATAATGAAACAGTATTTGATGTAAAAAGCCGGACCAAATTATTGGCTGTGAAATAAAATTTAGTTGTAACTCTAATGTATCAATTGATTTAAACTGTAAATAAAACAGGATGATTCCTCACTAAAATATTACATGATTTACATTCATACTCACAATCAGGAAACATACAATTCATACCTTTACTTTCTACTGTTGTGTCACCTAATATCTATAACACATTTTTTTTTAAAAATATTTCCCAAATGATAAAAAAGTCCTCACATCACTAAAACTTATCCATAAATGACATGCCGAAAAAGGAAGTCATGCATCAATTATAAACATTGCACTGACAATGAAACTAATTCTTGAATAGATCATTTGAGCCTTGAGCACTTTACAATATTCTAAGTTTGTAAGAGAATGATAATCCCTTACTTCATGATAAGTACTCGCTAACGTTCGTACTTATTCATGAAGAAAGGGATTATCATTCTCTTACATATACTAAGAGAATGATAATCCCTTTCTTCATGATTAAGTACAAGCGTTAGTGAGTACTTATCATGAAGTAAGGGATTATCATTCTCTTACAAACTTAGAATATTGTAAAGTGCTCAAGGCTCTAATAATCTCTTGATTGGTTGACTATTCAAGAATTATCTTCATTGTCAGTGCAATATTTCTTATTGATGCACGACTTCCTTTTTCGGCATTTCATTTATGGATTAGTTTTAGTAATGTAAGGACTTTTTTATAATTTGGGAAATATTAAAAATATATATGGTTTAGGGGTGGGGATCTCGACCGTTTACAAGTTCTCAAACAGGAGGGGGTGGGGGTGACCCCAGGGGACTCGCCTTTTAATTCATTTGATTTGTTTTGTTGTCACATACAAGAACATATATGGTTTCAGGTTTGGGATCTTGACCGTTTACAAGTTTTCAAAAAGTAGGGGGGTGGGGGTGAACCCAGGGACTCCCCAAATATTTCATTTGATTTGTTTTATTGTCCCATACAAGAATATATATGGTTTAGGGGTAGGGATCTCAACCGTTTACAAGATAAAAGCACATTCTCAAATTGAAAGGGGGTGGGGGTAAGAATATATATGGTTTAGGGAGACTTAATTATCTACAAAATGTCTAATAATGAACAGTAAATTTCAAATTTCATTTATACAGTCCTACTAGTAAATTTCAAACTTTATATATACAGTCCTACAGATCTTATCAGGAAACAGAAAATTTTCAAATAAATCTGTCACTCCAATGATATTATATGCTAAGATATAACCCAGATCTAATTAATAATTAATAATGTAATTAACTTCAAAATGTCTAATAATATAGCTTATAATCATTACCACTTAGGAAATAGATAATTTTCAAATAAATCTGTCACTCCAATTTTTATTGTGAGATAAGACATTATATGCTTAGTCATAAAAAAGATAACAAGAGTAAAATATTTATAATAATTCCACTTTTGGATATTAAAAATGGCGATAACTCACAAAGGAGATATACTAATATCTTGAAAATTGAAGTCCCAGGAAACAACATATTTAAATTTGAAAAAAATTTGTTAAAGCGTTTTCATGTTATTGTGCTGACACTATTTGGCAGCCGCCCGAGGTCCGCCAAGCCGCCACGCCGTACATCACCATTTTAATAACCGATATTTCCTTCGAAAATCCGGTTAAAAATGCGTTATAGACATTAGGGAGGCTCCCGCAGGGTCAAAAACGACCTGCGACCTCCGGGGTTTTTAGAGGCGACTTCCGACCTGAGGGCCTTCTAAAACCGACCTGCGACCTGTAAAATTTGGAAAAAACGACCTCCGACTTCACCCACACTAAAAACGACCTTGCCATTTTGGGCGCGATGTTTTCCTTTGTGTTCCTTTGTCGCCATTTACATGTTGGGTATCCGTCGGCCATGCTTCCATCTGTCTGACCGTCCCATAGTGGTATCCAGATGAAAACTTGAGAACGGATCAAAGATTTATTTCATTTGTTCCCAATTGTTTAGCACTATAAAGTACAAGTTAAGTTCGATTTTCATCTTAAAAATCAACATGCAGTTTTCAAATATTTAATTTTGAACTATTGTGACCCTTTTTGTATCTACAGTCAGTTAGAAGTCTTCGTTTCTTTGTTTCTAGAGCCTGATAAGCTATCAAATTGTCAAGATATGATCATTTTTGGACCATTTTTGTTTCTTAAAAAAGATTTAAGTTAGTCTGGGTTATGCTTCAAATACACTTATGGAAACTATGGGAGGTGGTCATCACTAGCGCATAGGGCACTAGCTAGCCTACTAGCGTCTCTGTGTGTGCTCCAAAGAGACAAATGTATCCAAGTAAGGTTGATGATCAGTTTCATGTTTTATGTCCCGACAACATTGTTGCGGTAAATATAGTTATTCAGTCTGTTCGTCCATCTGTTCGTTCGTCAGTTACACTTTGGTTTACCTTTGCGTTTAAGATGATTTCATAAAAAGTTGAATCTTCATAAAATTTTGTACCGTACTCTTTATTTATCATGATATGGACTAACAACTGTGTAAAAATGGGGGAGTTCCATCGAAAATGGAAATAAGCGCCGAGCGGGACACCCCTGTCTTCAAGACATTTCCTTGTTGCCATCATCCTACAGATCGTGTTCAAAGTATCTCAGTAGGTAAATCCAGCTCTATATCCCAGGTGATTTTATAAGAGTTCTGATGACTTGTTCAATATGAATATTGTGTTGGATTAGTGAAATACTGAATGTTTGGTTGAAACTACTGTTCTGAAAAATCGAAAAGTTCAAGTCCTGTTTTGGTCTCAATATGAAAAAGAACGGATATTGGTTAATGGCACGAAGACATCATGTATTGATCATTAAATGCCACACAAAAATAAATCTAGAGCTGACGACACGAACTTCAATAGAGCAGGAACTTCCCACTTACAGACAGCCATCTCTGGATGGCCTCAAACAAAACAAGAACAACCGAACCCAAGGGCACAGCAAAATGTCCAAATATCTAATTTAAAACTAAAAAGTTTAATCAGGAACATATATGTCCCTGGTTTAATAACACAAGAATCGACACAACAATGACTTAAATGGATTCTTTAAATATAAAAACGACTTCTGACCTCTATGTTGGAAAAAACGACCTGCAACCTGTACATTTCCCTTATAAACGACCTCGCGACGAATTTAAAAGCAACCTTGGGACCTGAGGGGGGTACCCTATGGGAGCCCCATTAGGGGACACAACAGTACAAAGAAAAGGTAGGAATTGTATATGTTTCCTGATTGTGAACATGAATGTAATACCGGTATTTTAGTGAGGAATTACCCTTTTTTAATTTACAGTTTAAATCAATACATTTGAGTTACAACTAAT
Organism: Mytilus californianus; assembly: GCF_021869535.1. Lineage (NCBI taxonomy): Eukaryota > Metazoa > Mollusca > Bivalvia > Mytilida > Mytilidae > Mytilus > Mytilus californianus. The sequence continues at coordinate 87,189,754 of NW_026262701.1, forward strand.
TTCATTTCACAGCCAATATTTTGGTCCGGCTTTTTAAATCAAATACTATATCATTATGTCAGGGAAATGTCAAAATAAAATGCCTTTAAAAGTTTAAATATATTCAAAACTTAAATTAAATTCCTGTTTTTTTTGTTGTTTTATTTTATCGGAATATTGGAAATAACCATCTTCACAACCGCTGGTCCATTAATCAGAGTTTTGGAAATCTAAAGATTTAGGTTATTTTTGATTTTAAAACTGTGTTTTTTTTTCTTTTAATGCATTGCTTTAATATTGTTTAATTTTTTAGTAATTTGAAGTTATTAAAATTTCATAATAACATTAAAGGTACCAATTTTACTGCATCAGTAAATTTCAACTTATTTTGATTTTTTTTTGTTTGTTTCACAATTGAACTTTTAGTCAGTTTCAATCACTGGTGATAAATCCTTTCATTCTGATAAATGTGCTCCGGGGCAGTTGTAACTCATTTATAGAAACTCTTTTGTTTTGAAATGTAAATAGGCCTAAACAATAGGATAATCCCTAACTAAGAACATGAATTACATTCATTTTTCACAATTAAGACATCAAATCCTACAATTTCATTGGTCAAGAGCACTTTGCTATATTCTAATTATAATGAGTGCATGACTTTCTTTTTAAATATTTCATTTATGAATTAGTTTTGGTGATGTAAGGACATTCTTATGATTTTGGAAAATATAATGAATTGTGTTTTAGACATTAGATGACACAACAGTACAATGAAATGGTAGGAATTGTATGTGTTCCTGATTGTGAGTATGAATGTAATTCATGTAATGTTTTAGTTAGAAGTTATTTTTTTTTGTTTATTTACAGTTCAAATCAATAAATCAAAAATTTGAGTTACAGCTATACATGTATTTTATTTCACAGCCAATATTTTAGTCAAGCTCATTACAGCAAATACTAGTTTATTATGTCAAGGAAATGTTCAAATAAAATGCCTTTAAAATTTTAACTATATTCAAAAGTGAAATTAATTTCCTGGTTTTTTTTTTTTTTTTTTTTATCTTATCAGAATATTGTAAATTATTATTTTTACCACTGCGGATCCAGTAATCTGAGTTTTGGTAAGCGGATTTGCTTAAGATTTAGGTTATACATACTTGACTTTAAAACTTTTTTCATTTTTTTTTTGCAGTGCTTTGGTATAGTTTATTTTTTTAGTAATTTGAAGTGATTTTAAAATATTTTGATCTTTAATTTTGGATTTTTTGTTTGTTTCAAAATTAAAGTTTTATTAGTTAGTTTCAATCACAAATCCTTTCAAGCTGATAAATGTGCTTTGGGGCAATTGTAACTCGTATATGTAAGAGAATGATAATCCCTTTCTTCATGAATAAGTACGAGCGTTAGCGAGTACTTATCATGAAGTAAGGGATTATCATTGTCTTACAAACTTAGAATATTGTAAAGTGCTCAAGGCTCAAATGATCTATTCAAGAATTAGCTTCATTGTCAGTGCAATGTTTATAATTGATGCATGACTTCCTTTTTCTGCATGTCATTTATGGATTATCCTAAGTGAGATCTCGCGAGAATCACCAGGTGATTCAATCAGTCTTAGCTGAACAGCCGACGAGTACGGATCCTTTTTGGACCAGCGGCTTTCTTCGAATTCGTTTGTGTTTGGACAAAGCCTGTTTAGGTAATTATTTCTTTTATTTTATTTGGTTGTGCAATAGATAGTTTTAAGGCTATAATTGCAGTTTTTGGTCGGATAGCTTGGCGTGTCATTTTGGGCACGAAGCTTTGTAAATTTTGTTCAGTGTTTCTTTGAACACGTGTTCTGTTTTTATGTTTTTAATTTGATTTGATTTTATTTGGTTGTGCAATAGATAGTTTTAAGGCTATAATTGCAGGTTTTGGTCGGAAAGCTTGACGAGTCATTATGGGCACGAAGCTTTGTAATTTTTGTTCAGTGTTTCCTTGAACACGTGTTGTTTTTTAACGTTTTTAATTTGATTTGATTTTATTTGGTTGTGCAATAGATAGTTTTAAGGCTATTATTGCAGGTTTTGGGATAGCTTGGTGTGTCATTTTGGCTCGAAGCCTTGTTATTTTTATAAGTTTTGTTGGTTTAATCTCGGCGTGCTTTGTACACGTGTTTTTTAACTTTTTAGAAAATAAAATTTTGGTATTATTTCTTTGGTTTATGCAATGCATTGGATAATTTAAAGACTATATTGCAGGCTTTGGATAGCTTAGCAGGTTTGTTAAATCGTGAGTTTCGGCGGGTTTTTGAAGATCTTTGAACATGCGGTATTAATTTGTACTTATTTTTTGGTTTTGTTGGATTTTCAGGGTGTGTTTTGTAAAGCTCTTTTATGCGTTTTGTGAGAGTGTATGGGTCTTGAGTAGCTGTTTTATTTTTATTCGTTTTTGCAGAGAATTAAAAATCTAATGGTAGTCCCAGGTCGTTAACCGGTGGCGACCATTTTCTCGTGCGTTCCATGAGAGCGGGCATTTTATAGCCTTTTAATTTTATTTTCGTTTACGTGTTCTACAGTGTCACGTTACATGTGCTTTAAAATTGAAGGCTTTATTTTTCTTTGGGATACTATTTTGCTTTGTGATCTTTCAGGTAAATATTTTGGAGAACAAGATCGCATTTTTATTTATGTTTCAAAAATACTTTTATTTTCTTATTTGTAATGTGTACGGATTTTCTTGAGTACTTTTCTCCACGACATGTGGTCAATTTATCGACCGCTTTTCTCTTTGTACCTTTAAACTTTGTAGTAATTTGTAAACATAGCATATCTAGGTTAAATTTTATGCACTTGCGATTTTTAAATGGCCGGCTCACCGGGCGACTCTTGGTCTTTTTGTTTACAGTTAGATCTATACTGTTTATGTTTGGTTAAAATATTTCTACATGTCAGTATGAACATTTTATTTGAAATTTGTAAGATCTATGTTTCTCCTTTTACACCAGTAACAGTGTTTCCGATGTGTCTGAGATTTTTTACGGTAACTGAAAAGTTGATAGTATAAATATTTTGTTTATTTCAGGAGGATGGACCAGGCACAGGTCTTGAAATCCAGGTATCCCCTGGTAGGGAAATCTTTAATAGCTATTATTCTAAAGGTCAAGGCGCACCAGACCCAGATACTAGATGAGAGTTTTAACAAATTAAAGAAGGACCACTCTCTCCTTGACTATTCGTTTGAGGAATTGGAGACTGAATTTAACGGACTTACGGGAGAGGTCATGAGCGATGTTTTGGCGGTAAAAATATTTAATTTGAAATTTGCTGTAAACTCCCCTTTTTACTTTAAATTTGTATGAATGTCACATATGTGAATTTTGGATGACTGTGCATATGACGTGAGCTATCTGATATTTATTTTACAGGAATTATCATTTTTTAAATATCGCCTTTCTTTTCACCTGTTGGGCTGTAGTCAAGGCTAGGTCTTCGGTTGGTACCCTAGTCCATCTGACCGTCACGTTTTGGTTAAGGTCCTTATTTTAGGTGCTACTTGTAGTAGAGTAATGATTTTGAGCAGTAGATCTAGATATGTCTTGGTCTGGTTTAAGGTGATCAACCTATTTTAGGTTATTTTGACCTATATTTTACGTCTGAATGACTTTGGTCACAGGAATTTCTAGTTTTGGTTTATATAGAAATAAGAAGGGATATGGTGAAGTGCAACAAATACATCAAATTACATCAACAAATAAATATGTTTTCCTCATATCCAGAGGGCGAGTACTGTACGCTGGGAAAAAAAAAAAAAAAAAAAAATGTAAAGTATAGTCCATGATGGAGAGCAGTTTTAATAAGTCTTGTTAGTACATGTATTTAATTATTTAATTTGTATGCTAATTTATGACGAATTTTAACGGAAAAACACAATTTTCAACCTTTATTTTACTGTATTTTGTAGTTGTGTGGCAAGGAACCTTTGATAGAGAATGCTCGCTGCCTTGTGCATTTTACAATTACGCAGGCTAATCTTGTCGGGGCCCCAAGGGGCAAGACTCTGGCACCCAAGGCTGTGCCCGAGCCTAGCGCTAGTACCAGTAGTGGAGCTGTGGGTGGGAATATACCAGTTCCAGATCCCAGCACGACTCCAGATTTCGTGCCTTTAGGTGAGATATTGAGTTGTTTCAGTAAAATAATAAAAATATATAAGGTTATGGGGAATGTGTCAAAGAGACAAAGTTTTCCATTTTGAGAAAAAAAAATAGCTCCCCTAAAAGTCCTGTAAAATCTTCACACTCGGGGTTGATTGTGCCCTGAAAAGTTATGTATTTTTTGCTCCAGTGATTTAGATGTCTTTCTGGTACATAGTATTATATATCCGTCCGTCTGTTATACTAGGAATCTGTTCCTTCTTTTGCTTGCTTACTCCTTAGCTATAGATAGTGTATTCTGTATGTATTTAGTCTGTAGTGGGATACTCTTGATATGATTGTAAATTTTTAGGGCCCCGAATTGAGGAAACGGGAGCCCTATAGTTCTCACTGTGTCCGTCCGTCCCTCTGCAATGTAAAACTTAAACTATTAAGATACAGAACTGAAATTTTACACACTTGTTTAGCAACATATGTAAATGTGAATACTAAAATTTGTTTTGATCAGTTGTATATTTTGGGTAAATTTAGGTTTTTTTTTTGTTTAATCATTTTTATCGACACAAAAACGTCACAACTATACAAGATAGAAACCTAAAATTTTACACGGTTGTTAACCTACATATGTAGATGTGCATATCAAACTTGGTTTAGATTTGGATGAAAGTTTTCGGACAAAAAAAAAAAAAAAAATAAATAAAAAAAAAAAAAAAAAAAATTTTGATGCAATATTACAAATTTTTGAGAATCAAAGATCAAAAGTGCCGAGGGGGCCCTTCCTGACTGTTGCTATTCTATTTTTGTTGAAACCTCAATTCCGAAAACATTTACTGAGTTATTTACAGGATACTTGTTAAAAGTTTTGAATTTTATTTTTATTTTTTATTTTCTCTCAGGAAATAAGATGACCTCTTTTTCTAATAAATCCGCCGAAAGCCAGGTAGGAGAGAGTTTAGCACATGTAAGGATACTGGCGTCTAGGCCCAACTTAACACCATCACATGTTCTATTGGCTGCCATAGAATCTCTTGTTACTGTTGCTACAAAATATAGACATAAGGAAGCAGAATTTTTCTCTAAGGCTTATACTTACTGCAAAAAGTTCGAGGATTCTAAGGATATCTGTAATTTAGCAATGAAACTATTTGGATCGGCAGAGGACAAAAAATTAGCTAATATGGTAGCCGAGTGGATGAAGGGTAAAAAGTATGAGGATTCTCCGAAGAAGTCTGTAAGAATTGAACAACCTGATAAAGAAAATGATATTAAAATGCCACATAATTTTGGTGCAATTAATAATCCTGCCTCTTTTGGATACCCCTTTGTTCAAGGTCCAATGCCTATGCCACCTTTTTGTCGAGCCTTCGACTTTAGTCGAAAAAGTGAGACATAGCGATCCTACATTCCGTCGGCGTCGTCGTCGGCGGCGGCGTCCACAAATATTCACTCTGTGGTTAAAGTTTTTGAAATTTTAATAACTTTCTTAAACTATCCTGGATTTCTACCAAACTTGGACAGAAGCTTGTTTATGATCATAAGATAGTATCCAGAAGTAAATTTTGTAAAAATAAAATTCCATTTTTTCCGTATTTTACTTATAAATGGACTTAGTTTTTCTGCCGGGAAATATTACATTCACTCTGTGGTTAAAGTTTTTAAAATTTTAATAACTTTCTTAAGCTATCCTGGGTTTGTACCAAACTTAGACAGAAGCTTGTTTATGGTCATAAGATAGTATCCAGAAGTAAATTTTGTAAAAAAATAAATCCATTTTTTCCTTATTTTATTTTTAAATGGACTTAGATTTTCTGCCAGGAAACAACACATTCACTCTGTGGTTAAAGTTTTTAAAATTTTAATAACTTTCTTATACTATTTTGGATTTGTACCAAACTTGTAAGAAGCTTGTTTATGATCAAAAGCTAGTATCTAGAAGGAAATTTTGTAAAAAAATAAATCCATTTTTTCTGTATTTTACTTTTAAATGGACTTGGATTTTCTGCCAGGAAACAACACATTCACTCTGTGGTTAAAGTTTTTAAAATTTTAATAACTTTCTTATACTATTTTGGATTTGTACCAAACTTGGACAGAAGCTTGTTTATGATCAAAAGCTAGTATCTAGAAGGAAATTTTGTAAAAAAATAAATCCATTTTTTCTGTATTTTACTTTTAAATGGACTTGGATTTTCTGCCAGGAACCAACACATTCACTCTGTGGTTAAAGTTTTTAAAATTTTAATAACTTTCTTATACTATTTTGGATTTGTACCAAACTTGGACAGAAGCTTGTTTATGATCAAATGCTAGTATCTAGAAGGAAATTTTGTTTTCTTCCAGTTAACATTACATTCAGTCTACTGTTAAAGTTTTTAAACATTTATTAGATTCATAAACTATCCTGGATTTTTACCAAACTTGGACAGAAGCTTCTTACAATCAAAAGATAGTATCAAGTGGAATATTTTTATTGATTTACTTCCTCATTTTTGTTGAGCCTGCGATTAACAGAAAAAGTAGGCGAGACACTGGGTTCCGCGGAACCCTTACGAATTTTTATGGCTCTCAGGGTTATTCTAATTTTCAGGGGAATTTTGGGAACGGAAGCTTAAGATTTAATAGAAGGGGAAGGGGAGGGTACTCCAGAAGAGGCAACTGTCTTTTTTGTAAAGAAAGTGGGCATTATGTTGCGGAATGGTGCGAAGATTAAGAAGGACTCTTAAAATAGTATTGATTTGTTCAAAAGTGTGAATTTCTTATTTTGGGATATTTATTCAGGTATTTGTGTTTTGTGATTTTGTACATTTTGCTTACATTTTCATATCGTTTAAATATGATTTTATGGATACTAGCCTTTAACCCAAGGGACACTGAAGCCCTAGTGAATTTTATATTCACGTGGGTTGGGGGCTGAGTATCCACCTCTGTAATCTCTTGGTCTAAGAATGGTTTTATAATTATTTCAGGGAGAAGTTTTTAGCCATAGTAGTGATAAAAAGAGGCAAAAAATTATACCAGATATTCCTATTTGGGAGTTGAAATCTAGTTTTAATCCTTCAGGAATACAGAGAAGGATAAGGGAAGACTACATTGATTACAGAGGTGCGATATCTCAGCCCCTAACCCATATTTCTGCAGAGGGTGTAATTAACAATAATGAAGAGTTTGATTTGTGTAATTTGAAGTTTAGAAACCCTACCAATTTTATAGCAGGCAGTTTGCATGATCATTTTGATGAATGGGAAAAAATTTGTACGGATAAAAAAGTCCTAGATTGGGTCAAAAATGGTGTAAATGTTAATCAATTTTTTAAGCATTTCAAGGGAAACTTTAAAGGGAGGCATTATGACCATAATATTCCTCCGGGTATTTTACTACCTAACGCTAAGATTTGTGAAGACTATACCCAGTTTATTGCTGAAACTTTGGAGGAAAGGTTAAGGAATGGTTCTTTGACATTACTAGGGAAAGTGGGTGAATGCGACCCTCCTTATTTAGTGCTTCCTCTGACTATAGAACCTAGTAAACCGAGACTTGTCATGACGAAAGATATCTCAATTTATGGATTATTGATAGTCCCTTTTCTCTGGAAACCTTAAGAGACCTCCCACGCCTTGTTCGTAAATGTGACTTGATGTCTTCTTTAGATGACAAATCTGGTTATGATCATATTTTTCTGGATGAGAATAGTAGAAAATATTTTGGTTTGCAATTTGGTGGGTATTATTTTGTCTTTAACACTATACCTTTTGGTTTCAAGGCAAGTGCATATATATATCAGATGACTGGACTGACTGCTACAGGGTTTTGTAGATCCCTGGGCGTACCTTGTTTACAGTATATAGATGATAGATGGATAGGAGAGCTGATGGGGAAACCTGATGAGGTACAGTGTGTAAGGCAGGAGAATGCGTTCAAGTCCTTGTATGTTGTTTGCGAAGTCTTAATTAGGTTAGGTTATTTCATTAATATTGAAAATCTAAGTTTGTACCTAGTACGGTAATTAGGTTTTTGGGTATGTGGATTGACTCAGACCGATTGGCTTTTCTGATTCCTGAAGATAAAGTTGACAAATTTTTAGTATTGAAGGATAAAATCTTAGCTGTACAGGAAGTTGATTTGAATACTTTACAAAAGTTTGCTGGGAAATGTATCTCTTTCTTGTTGGCAGTGCCTAGTGCTAAATTCTATACTAAGGAGGTTAACAAAGCTATGAGTATAGCAGGGAAAAACAGTGGTTATGTTAAGCTTTCTCAGGATTTAAGAAATGAAATTTCTCACTGGACTTTCTTACAAAGCTGGAAGGGGTGTTTCCCTTGGAGAGGTGAAAAACATTTACAGGTTTCTATGGTTACTGACTCGTCTTTATACAAATGGGGAGCATTAGTTTATTCATAGGACATGTAGGACAATCCTACTGAATTTTCTGACTTTTGGGATGAAAAGGATGAACGGGCTATTCATTTAAAGGAAACACAAGCTTTGATTAATGGTCTTAAATCAGTTTCGGTTTCCATCCAGGATCATAGGGTGGACGCTTTTGTTGATAATATGGCATGTGTGCAGGCATGGGAGAAGCAGACATTTAAGGATTTGGCTTTAAATGAATTGATGAAGGATCTTTTCAATTTCACAGTTGAGTTTAATGTTGATTTGAGGTTATCTTACATTCCTTCAAAAGAGAATCCTGCAGATTTGCTTTCTAGAAGTCTGTCTGCCCAGGATTGTATGTTGAATAGAGATAAGTTTCTTTTAATAGAGCAAACTTTTGGCCCGCACCATATATATCTTATGTCTTTAGACTCTAATGTGATGAGGGATACTGTAGATGTGCCTTTGCGCCATTTCACCCCGTATCCAACTCCAGGTTCTGCGGGTATCAATGTGTTTTCTCAGACTTTGTGTCTATCTGATAATTTGTACGTTTTCCCTCCTTTTGCTTTGATCCTTCCAGTTTTGAGTTTTCTGAGAGATCAAAAGGTGAGATTTTGCACTATTGTTATTCCTGATGAGGATGTTAGACCCATTTGGTGGCCATTGTTGTCTAATTCGTTGGTAGACCATATTGTTCTTGGTAGAAGAGGAGAGTTGGGTGTCCTTCTTGTACCGTCTAAGAAAGGTTTTGTTCCTGATAAGAGGGGACTTAAGTGTGATCTTTGGGCAGCTAGGTTGAAGTTTCATTAAGTTATGCTTAAATACAGTATGAGTTTGAAGTTGAAAGTTTTTCATTTTTTGTAGGCATTCGTTTACAGAAATATTAGACAGATAGATTATGAAAGTTGCAAGATATGTGGCTGTCTTAATCTGAAGGATTTTCGATTTTGCCAGTTTTGTGGGGATAGAAGAGAGGATACTGGAGAAGTCTCTATTGATGATCAGGATTTAAAATCTTATAATGCTAAGAAACGTATACTTTACCTAGAAAACATGCTAAACAATAAAACATATGATAAGAAAAAGGTTTCTTTGAAGAAAGATTTAGAATCTTTCTTAATAGGTCGTGCTAAAAATCTGACTTCTGCCACTCCAGAAGACATAAGATTGTTTTTGATTGACCGTGATATGAAAGGGAAAACGAAAATACATGATTTATGTTGTCCATTTTTAGGAGACAAGAAATTTAAGGATTGTTCATGTCCTTGTAGACTAGCTTCTGGCACTGTATCCTCTTTAGCGAGACAGTTGAAGGTTATTTTTGATTCGGTAGAAAGGGTGAATGGACCGAGTCTGGTCTTATCAAATTCGGAAACCCTGTGTCGAGTACTATAGTTAAGCGCTATTTAGAAGCAGTAAAACTAGAACAAGCAGTAGCCCATGTACCTATTGTGCAGGCAAAACCTATACTTTTAGACAAGCTGAAAAAAATCAGTGTTTACATAACAGAACAGTTGAATGATCATACGTTAAAACCTGGTAAACGTTTTGTATATTTAAGAGATAGAGCATTTTTTACTTTGCAGTTTTTTTGCGGGAGATAGGGCCAGTGATTTAGGCAAGTGTTTAGCGCAAGAGGTGAAAAAGTTGACAGATTCTGAGGCTCTTTTATTTCGTCATACAGTAGGCAAAACTTTAGGGAATGGCAAAATCAATGAGTTTGTGATTTCACCAGTCTCCGATAAGTTGATTTGTCCTGTTGAAAATTTAAATCAGTATGTTTCTGGAGCAGAAGAAATGGATATCGATTTATCAGTAGGTTATCTTTTTAGGACTTTAGACCCTTCTCACTCTCGTGTTATAGAATCTCCAGTTTCTTCTTCAGGAATGGGCATCCGTTTGCAATTGTACCTTAAAGATTTGAATATTTTTGAGGGTGAAACTATACATGGCATTAGAGGAGGTTGTGCTATAACTATGATGTCTTCAGGTATAGCTTCTAGTAAGGAGATTATGGAACATGTTGGTTGGTTTAGCAAACGTTCCTTAGATAGATATTCAAGAATGAATAGATTAGTTGATGCAGGGTCAGTGAGTTCTTTATTTTCGAAAGTTGCAGACTCTAATCTTTCTGATGCTGGAAACATTTTTCACAAGTTAGGGGACTCCTCTGATTTACCCCAAGCTTTTAAAAAGTAGGCTAGTATGACAATATTGTAATACAATGTGTAAAAGTTAACTATGAACGTAAATTGTTTGCCTTCATTTATATATCTATTTCTTTTATTAATTTGTAGAATGGGAAACTTAAATGTGAGGTATTTACGGATAGCCTACACCATTTGTTTAAATCACTTTTGATACTATATATTTAAACACACACTCATGTAGAGACTGTTTTAGCATAATCAAACTTTCAGGTTCATACTTAACTTTTACACATGGTAATATTAGCTTTGTAATTTTGTGTACTGGTAGTTATGTTTATATAATATAATGAAAGGAAAATTGTATTTTGCTAATAAATGTGTTATTTTGAAAGTTTTATTTTATTTATTTGATAATATCATATAATAAAACTAAGAATATGGGGATATGTCATGGATGTTAAGGGTTATTTGGGAAAAGTGTTGAGGGTTGGGAATATTTTCTGTAGTTTTGGGTAAGTAATGGGAGGTTTCGTTGGTTAAAGGGTTCAATTTTAGGAATTGGTGTTTAGGTTGAAGAATTCTAGATTAATTGGGGTTACTCTTTCATCCCAATACTTAATAAATCCCGAGTGTATTTGAGCGAGTCTGTCTTTGGATGGGGTAGTATCCTAAGTGAGATCTCGTGAGAATCACCAGGTGATTCAATCAGTCTTAGCTGAACAGCCGTGGAGGCCTTTTCCTGCTTGTGACTGCTGGCGTTATTCTAGGCTTGCTTTCTTTTAGCTCATATTAGAAGATGTGGAAACTCAAGTTATTTTGGAGAAAATTGTGTAAACACAAGAGGGAATGGTTTTTGGAAAAAAACAAAAAAAAACAAAAAACAAAAAAACAACAACAAGAAACAACAAAACAACAAAACAACATATTAAAAATAAAACAAACAAAAAAAAAAAAAAAAAAAAAAATTACAATGAACAAACAACCCCCCAGGAATGGAAGGGAAACCAAGCTAAACGAACAATAACAAAATAAGAAAACTTCACAAGAAAATGATTAATAGCTAACTCAACTAGAAAACCAAGATATGAATATTTAAAAAAAAGAACAAGGGTAAATTAAAACCCTGAGGAGACTTTGGCAGTTGCTCGTTAGTCGAAACATATATCAAATGTAGAATATATAAAAGGTCCTGTTAATCAGACGATATCAGAATGCATCAAATTAGTTTATTTTATCACAACGTCAAATATTTTAAAGGATGAAACCAGGCAAACTGATGATACTTACCAGGTTTGTTTGATGCTGTTGACTAATGTTAGTGACACTCGAGCATAAAAAAGGGATTGCAATTATGCTGTTGTACTGTTATGTGGCCTGACCACATATGTGAGCGGGACATATAGTGTTATCCTTGTCCATAAGTATTTGGTTAAGGACCATATCTTGGTAACTACATGTAGTACAGCACTGATGCAGTAGATATCTTTTGGGTAGAAGGTTACTACAAATTAGGTCACCATGACCTATGTTTTACGTTTTAAGGATTTTGGTTATGGTAGGACTATCTTGTCTAATAGACAGTTTCTAGTACCTACATGTATAAATGGTATTTGATATTGAGACTTGTTAGTTCCAGAAATTGACAAATATTTATATGATGGGATGGCGTTGTACAACAGATGACAAGATTTGTGACCGAAATCAGGTCCTAGTGTAAGGCCTAAAATAAAATAAATAATGCAGTATGTAGTCACAACTATTGATTAAGCGGCACTCGCTCTTTTAGACTCTGGGGTTACTCTTTCATCCCAATACTTAATAAATCCCGAGTGTATTTGAGCGAGTCTGTCTTTGGATGGGGTAGTAGTTTAAGTGATGTCTGGACTTTCTTATCATTTGGGAAATATTTTTAAAAAAAAATGCGTTATAGATATTAGGTGACACAACAGTAGAAAGAAAAGGTAGGAAGTGTATGTTTCCTGATTGTGAGTATGAATGTAAATCATGTAATATTTTAGTGAGGAATTATTCTTTTTTTATTTACAGTTTAAATCAATTAATACATTTGAGTTACAACTAAACTTTATTTCACATCCAATAATTTGGTCCAGCTTTTTACATCAAATATTGTTTCATTATGTCAGGGAAATGTTCAAAAATAATGCCCTTAAAAGTTTTTAATATGTTCAAAACTAAATTCCTGATTTTTTATCGGAATACATGTATTGGAAATAACTATTCTCCCCAACCTCTGATCAAGTAATCAAAGTTTTGGAAAGCTAAAGATTTAGATTATTTTTTATCTGAAAGATTTTTTTTTGTTCTTTTTTTTGCATTGCTTTGGTATTGTTTAATTTTATAGTAATTTGAAGCTATTAATATTTTCATAATAACATTCACGGTACCAATTTTACTGCACCAGTAAACTTCAACTTATTTTGAGATTTTTGTTTGTTTCACAATTCAACTTTTAGTCAGTTTCAATCACTCTGTGATAAATCCTTTCAATCTGATAAATGTGCTTCGAGGCAGTTGTAACTCATTTATAGAAACTCTTTGTATTGAACTGTAAATAGACCCAAATAATAGGATAATCCCTTACTAAGAACATGATTTACTATCATTCTTCACAATTAAGAGGCATCCAATCCTAAAATTTCATTGGTTGAGAGTACTTTGCTATATTCTAAATTTATAGAAACTCTTTGTACTGAACTGTAAATATGCCTAAACAATAGGATAATCACTTACTAAGAACATGATTTACATTCATTCTTCACAATTAAGAAACATCAAATCTTACAATTTCATTGGTCGAGAGCACTTTGCTATATTCTAAGAAAAGGTATCTATACTATGAAATTAAGTGCTCAGGGCAAGCCCCTCGCTCTAAATTTCATAGTATATACCTTTTTATAGACTAACCTAGACATTTTTTGCTCAAACTCAAAAGGGGGTAAAAAAATCCTCATTTAAGGGCAAAAACTCCTATAAAAAGTGACAGTCTACTAACTACATGTATATTGGCAAATTTTGACTTGTTTGTAGATCTAACCTTGCTGATCATTTTGTTATTAAAAGTTTCTATTAATCCAAGGATTTGTATACTATACAAATCCTTGATTAATCTATAATATATTTTATCATATAAGGCAAAATGCAAAAAAAATGGTAAGAAGAAATGATTGTAACAGGATGCTGTTACGAAGTCTCCCAAACGAAGCAGTGATCTCCCCAGGCCGTTTTTCACGTCGCAGTACCGTGACACTATATTTTTTTGCCATGACACAATAAATATTTTGAGGATGCTGATTTTTCTTATCTATATATTGCCGCAAAATCCATGTCCTAATTTTTGAACTTTCATCTAATTACAGCTTGAGATCATAAAAATTATATCCCTTTTAATTATAATTGCGTCAAGCATGCAGGGCTTCCAATATATAATTGAGCCAGCCAGACATTTTTTGTCTTTTCTCGATTTAAATCCCTGAGGACTAAGTAACAAAGGCAAGCATTTTAATCAGATGGGCATCATATGAACAATGATTGATGTCTGCTCTTTGGTCGGGTTGTCTCTTTGACATATTCCCCATTTCCATTCTCAATTTTACATAAATGATTTAAATTTAAACTTGACTTATGATAAAGATTTGATGTTCTGACGTAAACTGTTCAAATGACAGTGCATCATTCGAAGTGTGCATCATCACCGTACTTATATCTGCCTTAGATTCTTTTTTTGTGGAAAATTACGCTGTCAACAACTTCGCTTTTGATTTTAGAAAACACATTTTTCTAATACCGGATGTTGATATGAGTTTTAATATGAGTTTTTAGTGGGTGCGGGTGTATATTTGTATATAGAGCATTAGCCATCCTACTATGTAGGAGTGCACCGATCTAGAACGGCGATTCATACCTGTAGAAAGAAAGAAAGAAAGTTGACTTGACAATGGTAAAACATGGACAAGAGACAGATACGTAAAATCCGTATTCGTTTACAAAGCACAATTGAGTTCAGTAGCTCTTTTCATGTTATTTCTTCAGGAAAATACTCGAAATGAACGTTATACATTTTAGATTAAGGTATCCATGATGATTTTAGCATTTTTTTTAAAATCGGATGCATAATTAAACCTCACACCTGTGCACATGCGCACACGTGTACTAATTCATACAACGTGGCTCTGACAAATTTTCGTTAACAACCTTCACTGATACATCTTTAAATTTTTATCATAGGATTTCACATAATATATTTTTTTTTTGACTAAAATTGATAAGATGCAGACCACTGAAATTAAAAAAAAAAGATAGTTTAAATAAATAGACCGATCAACGTCCGGTACAAAATAGTTTACATGTTGCTTGAAAATTATGATCTTATCGTTTTAAATATGTTTTTTCGATAGTCTTAATTTGTTTTGCTTTAAAGTAGTTAGTTTAAAACCAGGAATGTTTTTAATTTTAATAAATAAAAAGTATCTTCAGAAAAGGTCGATTGATGTCCAGTACAAATATTTTACCTGACACTGGTGATCACAGGTAAATCTCACCTGTTAGACACTTAATTAACATTGATTGTAAATACTAATAATTACATTACATGCATGTTTCATTATTATACGTTATTTTGATTGGCTAACAGCAATCTCGCATCATTCTGAAATTAACATTCATTTCAAAATGAAATGTAACATTCATAACAGCACGAGCTTCCACAATTAAGTGCGCAGGTAAATAAAAGAAAAAGAAAAAAAAAATGTAATTATAAGTATTGAATGCTTCTTTTAGTAATTTTATAGGGTTGTAAAAGCGTTGACCGTGCGCACATTTTTAGAATGAAGCGCTTCCGCGCTTCATACAAAATGTACTTCGGTCAACGCTTTTACACCCCAATAAATTTTCAAAAAGAAGCATTCAATTCTTAAATGAGAGGGGATTATAGTAGGGCTTCTTTATAGATTACTGTCACTTTTATGACCGGAAAAGTGTGGCTGGTTTTGGCACAAGATCAAGTCAAATAGGTTGATTTTTCTGAATCACATGAATGTCGGACAATGTCCGTTAAACTGACATTTGTCCGGCAAATACGACCGTTTTGGAAGCCTTGCAAGCATGTCAAGTCGAACAATAAATGCAAATAAGAGTAATTAAATAGGTGTTAATTGCTCTTTGGGTGATAACTGTTTGGATACGAATACCCAAAGATGACACTTATGACATGACGAAATTACATGTGGTCCAATCGAAAATTTCGACATGGAATCAGAAAATTATAATCAATTTGACTTCTACGTTTGCATCATGACATCACTGCCCACTAATTGAAGGAAAAACTACCCGGGATACCTCGATGTTGACAAAATGGCTGACCAAACCACTTTGAGCAATTACGAAATTTATTTCATGTCGATGAAACAACAATTTTTCATTAATAAGTAAAGAAATTCAAGGAATAAATAAACGATTTATTTCTCAAGAAAAGAGGTGATAGCACTGACTTTACAGATTGGACGTATGTTATTTCAAACTAACAACTTTTGAAGAATTAATTTCTTTCCGTTCCGTAATAGTTATACACTGACACACCAAGTCTGAATGGGATAACTATTTTACATCCCAGCTGTTCTAGATTAGATAACAAGAGTGCACACGCTGAAATGTCTCGCCTTCTTTACTAACCATTGATATTTTGTTGATAGTCCTTAATATGAAGCTTTACTACAACTATCACATAAACTTAACATGATCCAAGAAAATGAGGTCAAAGTCAGATAAAGCAAACGAGAAATACATGTACAATTTACACCTGACAATCATTCAATACACTAAATATAGTTGACCTATAGCTATTTGCAAAAGTTTCGAAGATACAGACTTAACAAAGAAAACTAAACATTGACCAATGAACCATGAAAATGAGGACAAGGTCAGATGAACCATGCCAGACAGACATGTACACCTTACAATAATCAATCTATGCATTAAACATAGTTGACATATTGCTTATAGTATCTAAGAAACAAACTCAACCATGAAAACTTAACTTTAACCAATGAACCATGAAAATAAGGTCAAGGTCAGATGGCAATGCCAAACACCATACACCAAATGTAGTTGACCTATTACTTATAGTTTAAGAAAAATAGATCAAAACATAAAACTAAACACTAAGCAATGAACCGTCAAAATGAGGTCAAGGTCAAATAAAACATGCCAGACTGACATGTACATCGTAAAATATTTCCACACACCAAAAATAATTGACCTATTGCATATATAGTATTAGAAATAAATGGGGAATGTGTCCATGGGACACAGATGATGACCCTGCTTGCATATCATATAAAGTTAAAAAGGGACATTACTGAAGAACGGTAAAAGTGATGCTACCCAAATTTGTACTTATCTGAGTTTTGTGGTAATAAGAATTGTGTATAAGTTTCATAAAATTTGGTTGAGGCAAACTTAAGTTAGAGAACGGAAACGAAAAATTCAGCAATTTTTCCATTTGTAAACGAGCATAACTCTAGAACGGTTTAAGTGAAACCACCAAAATTCAAACTTGATCTGTATTTTGTGGTAATAAGCATTGTGTATAAGTTTCATAACATTTGGTTGAGGCAAACTAAAGTTGGAGAACAGAAACGAAAAAATCAGCAATTTTTCCATTTGTAAAGGGGCATAACTCTAGAACGGTTACAGTGACACCACCAAAATTCAAAC
The DNA here is from genome assembly GCF_021869535.1 of Mytilus californianus. NCBI lineage: Eukaryota > Metazoa > Mollusca > Bivalvia > Mytilida > Mytilidae > Mytilus > Mytilus californianus. The sequence continues at coordinate 87,207,124 of NW_026262701.1, forward strand.
TTGATCTGTATTTTGTGGTAATAAGCATTGTGTATAAGTTTCATAACATTTGGTTGAGGATAACCTAAGTTAGAGAACAGAAACGAAAAATTCAGCAACTTTTCCATTTGTAAAGGGGCATAACTCTAGAACGGTTACAGTGACACCACCAAAATTCAAACTTGATCTGTATTTTGTGGTAATAAGCATTGTGTATAAGTTTCATAACATTTGGTAGAGGCAAACTAAAGTTAGATAACGGAAACAAAATTCAGCAATTTTTCCATTTGTAAAGGGGCATAACTCAAGAACGGTTAAAGTGACGCCACCAAAATTCAAAGTTGATCTGTGAATTGTGCTAATAAGCATTGTGTATAAGTTTAATAACATTTGGTTGAGGATAACCTAAGTTAGAGAACGGAAACGAAAAATTCAGCAATTTTTCCATTTGTAAAGGGGCATAACTCTAGAACGGTTACAGTGACACCACCAAAATTCAAACTTGATCAGTATTTTGTGGTAATAAGCATTGTGTATAAGTTTCATAACATTTGGTAGAGGCAAACTTAAGTTAGAAAACAGAAACGAAAAATTCAGCAATTTTTCCATTTGTAAAGGGGCATAACTCTAGAATGGTTACAGTGATGCCATCAAAATTCAAACTTGATCTGTTAATTGTGGTAATAAGCATTGTGTATAAGTTTCAAAACATTTGGTTGAGGCAAACTAAACATAGAGAACAGAAACGAAAAATTAGTAATTTTTCCATTTGTAAAGGGGCATAACTCTAGAACGATTAAAGTGACACCACCAAAATTCAAACTTGATCTGTATTTTGTGGTAATAAGCATTGTGTATAAGTTTAATAACATTTGGTTGAGGCAAACTAAAGTTAGAGAACAGAAACGAAAATTCAGCAATTTTTCCATTTGTAAAGGGGCATAACTCTAGAATGGTTAAAGTGACGCCACCAAAATTCAAACTTGATCTGTGTTTTGTGGTAATAAGCATTGCGTATAAGTTTCATAACATTTGGTAAAGGCAAACTAAAGTAAGAGAACGGAAACCAACTTTGGGACGTACGTATATACAGACGGACAAGGGTAAAACTTTATGCCAGTTGGACATGTACTGCTAACAATCACTCCATACACCAAAAATAGTAGACCTATTGCTTATAGTATCTGAGATATGGACTTGACCATGAAAACTTAACCTTGTTCATTAATCCATGAAATGAGGTCGAGGTCAAATGAAAACTGTCTGAAAACTGTCTGACTGGCATGAGGACCTTGCAAGGTACACACATACTAAATAAAGTTATCCTATTACTCCTAATAAGAGAGAAATTAACATTACAAAAAATCTGAACTATTTTTTTCAAGTAGTCAATGAACCATAAAAATGAGGTCAAGGACAATGGACATATGACAGATGGAAACTTCATAACATAAGGCATCTATATCCAAAGTATGATGCATCCAGGTCTTCCACCTTCTAAAATATATAGCTCTAAAAAAGTAAGTTAACGCCGCCACCACTGCCGGATCACTATCCCTATGTCGAGCTTTCTGTGACAGAAGTCGCGGGAGTTTGTAATTTTTTTAAAGGGTAATAATTCATATAAGAAGACCCCTGACAGTTTTGACATAAATGTACAATAGGTAGAGCTCAACATTCTGAACATTGTCAGGTTTTCTCTATTTATAACAGTTTTCAAAATAATAGACAAAACTTGCATTTTACCCCTTATATGTTGTAATTTTAACCATGTCCGCCATCTTGGTTGGCAGGTGGGGTCATCAGACACATTTGTTAGACTAGATACCCAAATGATGATTGTGGCCAAGTATGGTTAAATTTGGGACTGTAGTTTCAGAGGAAAAGATTTTGGGTAAAAGTTAATGGACGACGGACACCAAGTGATGAGAAAAGCTCACTTAGCCCTTTCGGGCAGGTGAGCTAAAATGTTTATTTTCTAAATTTCAGCTATTTCAAAGTGTCATTTTTATTTTAATTAACAATATCAAAAATTCATTTTTCTACAAAGAAAGTATATTTCAGTTCAAGAATAAAATGTCCAATAACTTTATACTTACTGTCATTTTGTGACCAAACCATCTGAATATGCATAATTGTAACTGCTATCAAACCAATATTAATGAACATTTTGTAATCACTTATGTCTCTTAATCAATCCTACAAAAAAATACATCAAACTGAAATCAAAGAGTTACATGTAACACACAGATCAGAAGTGTGTCTTGTCTGCTGTGCAGTTAAAATAAAACAGCTACTTTATGTTCTAGAGTCTGATTGATCCTTCAAAATCAGTGTCTAAAAGTTGAGTTTTCTGATCTGATGAGTTTCACTCTAAGAATAATATGCATGTATTCAAAAGCTACTATGATTTGCTTCTTAAATTCTTTAAAACTCACAGGTAACATAAAAATCATCAGCAATACAATTTCTACAAAATCATCATCGGACTCCTAATTAGAATGTTTGCCCTTGAATGAAGATTTTTACCCATTTTTTGTGATTTGGTTGTAATCATGAATATCATAATATACATTTTTTGTAACAAGATGCTCCAAGGAGCCTGTACAGCTCACCTGGCATTTTTGCATAAAATAGATACAATGCAATAATTCAGATACCAGTAGTGTCTGTCCAAAAAGCTAAAACGGGTATATATATCATAATTCAAGGGCTATAACTCCTATAATTATTCCACTGATGAATTTGCCATGTTGATCTTATTTTGCTGTCAGATTAGGTAGGTTATAAACAGTTAAATCTACTAAAGTTTCTGCAAAAAAACCCACAACAATAGTTAATAACGGAAATTCAACATGTTCAAGGAAAAAATGTGTCTATCTTTCTATAATACATGTACATTTCCTATCGTTAATTATCCATTTTTAGATGGTGACGTTCCCTTGTCACCATCTTACGGTGTTTATATATCTCAACTTGTACGATTCGCTCGTGTATGTAACAATGTTTAAGATTTTAACGAGAGAAATTTATGTATTACGGAAAAATTATTACACCAGGGTTTTCGATATCACAAACTAGTCAAAACATTTACTAAATTTTATCATCGGTATAAGGACATCATTCGTAAATATAGCTCAACATGCAGACTTCTTATACGTTCAGGTATTTCACATCCAATTTTTTATGGAAATATTCTTTATAAAGCACAAAAATGTCAGTATTCACCTCTGAAGCTAAAAAAACCTTTAAATAGACTTATTAAGAAGGGATATAGTTACGATACTGTTGTCAGGTCATTAAAGATTGCATATTTTGGCGTTAATATTGATTCACTTATAGGGTCTTTGCATCGGCACTAAACACATTTATTTAAAAACCAGTTGTTGGCATGACATGGGTTATGTTCTTCTCATATATGTTATGATGGTATGATACTAAACCCCTAACGGGAAGGATTGTGCCTGATATTCATATGATGAAGACATAATCTTTCAATCAGTTTAATTGAAGTCTGGAGCTGGCATGTCAGTTAACTGCTAGTAGTCTGTTGTTATTTATGTATTATTGTCATTTTGTTTATTTTCTTTGGTTACATCTTCTGACATCAGACTCGGACTTCTCTTGAACTGAATTTTAATGTGCGTATTGTTATGCGTTTACTTTTCTACATTGGCTAGAGGTATAGGGGGAGGGTTGAGATCTCATAAACATGTTTAACCCCGCCGCATTTTTGCGCCTGTCCCAAGTCAGGAGCGTCTAGCCTTTGTTAGTCTTGTATTATTTTTAATTTTAGTTTCTTGTGTACAATTTGGAGTTTAGTATGGCGTTCATTATCACTGAACTAGTATATATATTTGTTTAGGGGCCAGCTGAAGGACGCCTCCGGGTGCGGGAATTTATCGCTGCATTGAAGACCTGTTGGTGACCTTCTGCTGTTGTCTGTACTATGGTCGGGTTGTTGTCTCTTTGACACATTCCCCATTTCCATTCTCAATTTTACATGTATAGTCTTATTATTCTCAACCATAATTTCAACATATTTAAACACTAAAACTATTTCTTTAAACATGTTTATTTACTTTATTTGTATGCATGTATATATATTCACTTTTTTTAAATTTTTTATCTATTTTTATTTATTTTATTTTTTCTAATAATTTTTTTTATGTTTTCACATCTTATATTTTGTATGCACATTTTAAACATAAACATCTCTGTAACCTTTGTACTTGCAAAAATTTGTTTGGTTTTAGATGTGGATTTAATGGTGGGGTGTGTGGGGGGGGGGGGGGGGGGGGGGGGGGCAAGGGGGCAAGGTGCTCCCCCTTTTGTGGGAAAAATTTGATTATTTAGGGAATCACTGAAGCATGTGTAATAATTTTCAAGATAATAGACAACAAGAGTGCACACGCTGAAATGTCTCGCCTTCTTTACTAACCATTGATTTTATGTTGATAGTCCTAAATATAAAGCTTTACTACAACCACATGAGAACTATCACATAAACTCAACATGATCCAAGAAAATGAGGTAAAGGTCAGACAAACCAAACTGGAAATACATGTACACCTTACAATCATTCCATGCACCAAATATGCTTTTAATATAGGTGACATATTGCATATAGTATCTAAGAAACAAACTTATCCAGGAAAACTTAACATTGATCAATGAAGCATGAAAATGAAGTCAAGGTCAAAAGAATCCTGCCAGACAGACATGTACACCTTACAATCATTACATGCTTTAATTAAATATAGTTTACCTATTGCATATAGTATCTAAGAAACAAACTTAACCAGGAAAACTTAAGATTGACCAATGAACCATGAAAATGAGGTTGTGGTCAGATGATAATTGGCAGACAGACATATACACCTTACAATCATTCCAAACACCAAATATAGTTGACCTATTGCTTATAGTATTAGAAAAACAGACCAAAAAACAAAAAACTTAACATTTAGCAATGAACCGTAAAAATGAGGTCAAGGTCAAATAAAACATGCCAGACTGACATGTACATCGTAAAATATTTTGAAACACCAAATATAGTTGACCTATTGCATACAGTATTAGAAAAACAGACCAAAACATAAAAACTTAAACTTTAACCACTGAACCATGAAAATGAGGTCAAGGTCAGATGACACCAGACTTTTGTCCTGCCAGTTGGACATATGCATGTACACCATCCAATCATTCCATACACCAAATATAGTAGACCTACTGCTTATAGTATCTGAGATATGGACTTGACCACGAAAACTTAACCTTGTTCACTGATCCATGAAATGAGGTAGAGGTCAAATGAAAACTGTCTAACAGGCATAAGGACCTAGCAAGTTATATGCACCTGTATACCAAATATAGTTATCCTATTACTCATCTATAGTAAGAGAGAAATTAAGAATACTAAAAATCTTAACTTTTTTTCCAAGTAGTCACTGAACCATGAAAATGAGGTCAAGGACAATAGACATATGGCAGACAGAAACTTCATAACATAAGGCATCTATATATAAAGTATGAAGGCTCTAGGTCTCTTACCTCCTGAAATATAAAGCTTTTAAGAAGTTTGTTAACGCCGCTGCCAGATCACTATCCCTATGTCGAGCTTTCTGCAACATAAGTCGCAGGCTCGACAAAAACGCAAAAAATTCAACCATGTTGACATATTTGTAGATCTTATTTTGCTGATCCCTTTTGCTATATAATAAAGTGTTGATCTTTCTATTAATTATAGTTTTCAAGATAATAGGCAATAAAGAGCTGCGCCATGAAAGCATGATACACCCATTGCTTTTTCAACAAATAAAGTTCCATAACTCCTCAATGTCATATCAGAAATTTATAATAAACTGACGGGAACTTATTCTAATAGATATAACCATTCACCAAAGTTTCATAAAAACTGCAGCTGCTCAAAGCATTTTGTATAAAATCCCATAAGTTGGCATAACTCAGAAGCATAAACATGGTAAACTCAGTTTATAAAAATAGAAGGGGAACTTACGTCTATAGATATAAAATATTCACCAAAATTTCATGAAAATTGGTTAAAGCCTTTTTTTAGTTATTTTCAGACATGTTGACAATGGTATACCATAATACATCCCATAAACAGGTGTATAACATGTTGATGACGGACGGACAACAGTATACCATAATATGTCAAGTAAACAGAGGTATAAAAAATGTTAAAATTAATAAAATTGCCATGAAAGAGCAAGAACTCCAATAAGAAGTCCACTTACAATTTCAACCATGTTAACTTATAATTCGTATATCTTATTTTTCTGATTTTGTTGCTTATTTTTACTATTTAAATTGTCTATCTATGTATTATAGTTTTAAAGATAATAGGCAAAAACATTAACTAGAGGCTCTAAAGAGCCTGTATTGCTCAGCTTGGTCTATGTGCATATTCAACAAAGGACATCCGACATTGTAGACGAGTATATAATTCATGACAAAAATCTCTGTTTTGTTGATCTTGCATTGCTGATCATGAAGTCTGTTTAGCTTCTCTCTATCTTCTTTAGTTTTTGCTCAAAACACAAGAGAGGGTAAAAAAAATCCTCATTTAAAGGCAATCACTCCTATAAAGAGTAAGAGTGACACAGTCTACTAACTATATCGGTAAAATTTGAATTGTTAGTAGATCTTGCCTTGATTATTATTTTTGTGATTTAAAGTGTCTATTTATCTATTATAATTATTATCTTATAAGGCAAAACGTAAAAAAATGGTAAAAATCGTCATTAAAGGGCAATAACTCCAATAAGGAGTCATCGGACAATTTCCTACATATTGTCTAAATTGTAGAACTTGTCTTGCTGATCATTTTTGCTTTTTTTAAGTTTCTATCTATCTATTATAATTTTTAAGATATAAGGCTAAAACACAAAAATTTGGTAAAAATCGTCATCAAAGGGCAATAAGGAGTCGATTTACAGTTTCAACCATGCATACTTATTTGTAGAACTTGTTTTGCTGATAATTTTTGATATTAAAGTTTCTCCCTATCTATTATAAATTTCAAGATAATAGGCAAAAATGAACAAAATAAATGTGGATTGTGTCCTCATGTGGACACAGATGATGCCCCCGCTTACATATCATATAGTTATAAAGGGACATAACTGAAGAACGGTAAAAGTGACGCTACCCAAATTTGAACTTGATCTGAGTTTTGTGGTAATAAGCATTGTGTGTAAGTCTCATAACATTTGGTTGAGGCTAACTTAAGTAGAGAACAGAAACGAAAAATTCAGCAATTTTTCTATTTGTAAACACACATTACTCTAGAACGGTTGTGTATAAGTTTTATAACATTTGGTTGAGACAAACTAAAGTTAGAGAACGGAAACGAAAAATTCAGCAATTTTTATGTTTATAAAGGGACATAACTCAAGAATGGTAAAAGTGAAGCCACCGAATTTCGTACTTAACAGAAACAATATTTGTACTTGATCTTAGTTTTGTGGTAATGAGTATTGTGTATAGGTTTCATAACATTTGGATGAGGCAAACTTAAGTTAGAGAACGGAAATGAAAAATTTGCAATTTTTATAAAGGGGCATTACTCTAGAACGGTTAAAGCGACGCCACCAAAATTCAAAATTGATCTGTGTTTTGTGGTAATAAACATTGTGTATAAGTTTGATAACATTTGGTTGAGGCAAACTTAAGTTAGAGAACGGAAACCAATTTTGGGATGTACGGACGGACAAGGGTAAAACTTAATGCCCCCTCCGCTTCGGTGGGGGCATAAAAATGATAAAATTTGTCATTTGAGGGCAATAACTCCGAAGTCGTCTGACAGTTTTGACATTTCTGAACAACTGGTAGAGCTCAACATTTTGAACAATTTCGCCCTTGTCAGATATTCTCTATTTGTAAAGGTTTTCAAAATAATCATGATAATAAACAAAACTTGCATTTTACCCCTGTGTTCTATTTGTTGGCCATCTTGATTGGCATGCCTGGTCATCAGACAAATGTTTTTAACTAGATACTCCAATGATGATTGTGGCGAAGTTTGGTTAAATTTGGCCAAGTAGTTTCAGAGGAGAAGATTTTTGTAAAATTTAACGGACGATGACGGACGATGACGGACGATGACAGACGCCAAGTGATGAGAAAAACATTTATAAAACTGGAATTGTGAAATAGTATTTCTCTTTTAGCATGTTTACCAGTTAGTTTTGTTTCAATTTTGTCAAAATAATCCCAAAAACATCAATGATGTATTATGGAATCTGTATTCTTGTGAACTTCAATTTAACACTTAAGTTAGAGAAAGGAAAAGAAAAATTCAGCAATTTTTCCATTTGTAAACTGGCATTCCTCTAGAACTGTTAAAGTGACACCACCAAAATTGAAACTTGATCTGTATTTCGAGGTAATAAGCATTGTGTATAAGTTTCATAACATTTGGTTTAGGCAAACTAAAGTTAGAGAACGGAAACAAAAAATTCAGCAATTTTTCCATTTGTAAACGGGCATAACTCTAGAAAGGTTTAAGTGAAACCACCAAAATTCAAACTTGATCTGTGTTTTTTGGTAAAAAGCATTGTGTATAAGTTTCATAACATTCGGATGAGGTAAACTAAAGTTAGAGAACGGAAACCAACTTTGGGACGTACGGACAGACAAGGGTAAAGACTCAAATGAGTGAAATTCACCCATCATGATCTGTATCTGAAAGTAATGGTCACCTCCAATATAGGAGATAAAGAAAATCCTCATTTAATCCATAACCCAAATAAAATCACACAATACTGTACATTTAACTTTAAAATATTTACAGCTGAACACAGTGTTGAAATTCATCATTCTTGTCTGTCCTGGTAAAATTTTGATAAGGACCAGACAAAGAGAGTCTGGAGTATTTCAAACTCTTCACAACTACCAAATAGGATGCATAGCTACAAATGTATAGGACACAAGGACTGACAAATACATAATGCATCTCATCATCTCTGTTTAAAGGGGCATTAGCTGTCAAATTCATGTTCCCATATTTGATTCAAATTCTCATATTTGATAAAATAACATACTAAACATATATGTATATCCCAGAGTTCTTGAAAAGTTTTTACAATACAATTTTGGTATTTTGCTATAGAAATAAGAGTAAGGACCAGCAGATTTTCTTCAAGGACCACCAGGGAAAAAAAGATTTCAAGAACTCTGATATATCCAAATTACAAAAATTCTAAAATAAACAATTAACAATGCATGAACTTGATAATATTTTGTGTGTATTTTTTTTCTAGACGTCATCTAATTGAGCATCGAGACTACCTCCGAAGACTGTCAACGTCATTTAACTTAATACATACATAAATATAAATAGAGACCATGTGCAATTCGATTTTTCCAGGTCTGTTTGATTTCATATTGCAGGTTAAAAAGTACATGTTTGTCATCATTTATACCTGAATAAGAATGATTATTTTTTTGTGGATCGATCAGTCAACTAAATGATTCATCCTTGTTTCACTTTCAATTTGACATGCTTTCCTTTTAAAATCTGAATACATTTGTAACCCAGCTCCAGCAAAGGGGTTAAATAAAATGTCACATGAATATGGATTCAGTGAGATTTTATCAGCGATGTTTCTTAGCTTATTTTGACAAAACTGAACCAAACTGGCTGCTAGAGGCGAATTGTTATTTCACTTTCATTATAAATGATCTTGCAGTTAATGCCCATTTAAATGGGCAAAATAAGTAAAAATAAAATGGAGGAAGAGGAATAATAAGAAAAATGCACCAATTTAAAGTTAAAACTCCATTACAAAATAGAATATTTACAACCATATATTACACAGAATTATAATTACACTGTTGATAGGGACCATCAATTGCAAGAGCATAATTTTGAAGGGTATCAGGTCCGTTCGCTCCCAAAACACATTCGCACCCTAAACGTTTGCACCCCACACGTTTGCCCCTTGGGTTCCGTTCGCACCCTATTCTAATTCAAATACAGGTTGAATTAGAAGATGTTTTTTAGATGTATATATCAAAATATTTATATTTTATTAAAGATTACTGTTAATTGGTATTTATTTGGTATTATTGTTAAATGTTGGGTGTAAAGTAATATACAAGTAGTTATATAGCTTGGTAGGATCGAGTAAAACAATGAAGATTTGTAATGAAAAAATTCGTAAGGGTTCCGCGGAACCCAGTGTCTCGCCTACTTTTTCTGTTAATCGCAGGCTCAACAAAAATGAGGAAGTAAATCAATAAAAATATTCCTCTTGATTCTATCTTTTGATTGTAAGAAGCTTCTGTCCAAGTTTGGTAAAAATCCAGGATAGTTTATGAATCTAATAAATGTTTAAAAACTTTAACTGTAGACTGAATGTAATGTTAACTGGAAAAAAACAAAATTTCCTTCTAGATACTAGCATTTGATCATAAACAAGCTTCTGTCCAAGTTTGGTACAAATCCAAAATAGTATAAGAAAGTTATTAAAATTTTAAAAACTTTAACCACTGAGTGAATATGTTGTTTCCTGGCAGAAAATCAAAGTCCATTTAGAAGTAAAATACGGAAAAAATAGATTTATTTTTTTACAAAATTTTCTTCTAGATACTAGCTTTTGATCATAAACAAGCTTCTGTCCAAGTTTGGTACAAATCCAAAATAGTATAAGAAAGTTATTAAAATTTTAAAAACTTTAACCACAGAGTGAATGTGTTGTTTCCCAGCAGAAAATCTAAGTCCATTTAAAAGTAAAATAAGGAAAAAATGGATTTATTTTTTTACAAAATTTACTTCTAGATACTATCTTATGAATTATAGTTATCTCGTACCATTGTAAACTCGTACCAATGTCAACTCGTACCACTAAAAAAAAACTCGTACCATTGCAAACTCGTACCACTGCTAACTCATACCACGGTAAAGTCATACCATTGTAAACTCGTACCAACTTATTTAAATGCATTCAAATGGTGTTTAATGATGAATATGTACTTTAATTTCACTCAATACCTCTTAAGTCTGTAAAATGTATATAATGGTATTGTGAATGACCAGTAGGCGTAATGGTAGTGTTGGCAGAATAACAAAGAATATATTTCATTTTGATGCTTTATTTACCACAATTTGAAGAACATTCATGTATAAAAAATTAACAAAACATCAAATATTACTATTTTTTTCTCTCAAGAAATACATCTGATGTTTTATTCACATATATATATAACAACAATCAAAATTTAATAATATGATTAAACAAGTTGATTAGTTAATAATCAACCAATAATCACACAATCAAAGGAATTTAAGATATTAATTAGCTATGTAATTAAGAAATTACATTCGTATTTTTGTCTAAGTTTTCATTTAAATCTGGTATAAAATTCAAAGATATTTTAATTTTTTGTATAAACCTTAAAAAAAAGAATCATAAAACATTCGTATTTTTGTCTACGTTTTCATTAAAATCTAGTATAAAATTCAAGTATTTCAACTTTTTTTATTAAGTTTACCAAAAAAAAATCATAAAGCATTCGTATTTTTGAAAATATTTTTAATGGTACGAGTTTGCAGTGGTACGAGTTCTGATTGGTACGACTTCCCAGTGGTACGAGTTTACGTTGGTACGACTTAACTTTTTTGGTACGAGTTTACGTGGTACGAGTTTACAATGGTACGAGTTAACTTGCTTCCCTATCTTATGATCATAAACAAGCTTCTGTTCAAGTTTGGTACAAACCCAGGATAGTTTAAGAAAGTTATTAAAATTTTAAAAACTTTAACCACAGAGTGAATGTAATATTTCCCGGCAGAAAAACTAAGTCCATTTATAAGTAAAATACGGAAAAAATGGAATTTCATTTTTACAAAATTTACTTCTGGATACTATCTTATGATCATAAACAAGCTTCTGTCCAAGTTTGGTAGAAACCCAGGATAGTTTAAGAAAGTTATTAAAATTTCAAAAACTTTAACCACAGAGTGAATATTTGTGGACGCCGCCGACGCCGACAGAATGATCGCTATGTCTCGCTTTTTCGACTAAAATCGAAGGCTCGGCAAAAATGAAAGATAATTATGGAATCTTCTGCCTTTCTCTTTCAAGTCTTAGATACGAATGACTTAGTCTTTGACCATCATGACAATATTCATTATCCATTTCGTCAAAATAATTCAGAAAAGAAAACCTGTTTACGTTTTTAGAATGTCACTATATTTTAAAACAATAAAAAAAAAAAACATATTTTCTTTTATTTTATAGCAATACACTAACTAAAGCATGATAATTTAAAAATTATTCAACACAAAACCTTTTAAAAGAGTGCAAACGGCAGGGTGTGAACGAGAATTGGAGCAAACTTGATTTTGGGCGAACGGACCCAGATTCATTTTGAAGTGTGGGCAGAACGCTGAAAACTGCTTAGTATACCTTAATTTGTTTATCCTAATATAATCAAATGGTGGATTACATTACACATGAATATTGAGGTATAAACCACCATTTAATGGTGTTTCCTGACATGAAAGAAAATCAAGCATTATGATCAATTTACATGATTTAGTAGATACTGCGAAAGATTACATAAAAAATAGTAGTCATATAAATAATTGAAATATCCTGCTAACCGAACCTTTTAGTCAATATGTGAGACTGTTAAACAGCTTATTCCATGGTTACTAGAAACAAGTATGGTGGTTCTTCCTGGTTGAAACTCCGAGGTAATCAAAGACCTCAATCAGAATGATGTATGTATTGGTAGATTCCTCCGTTATTCGGAGCACCCCTAGAGAGTTGCGAGGGTACAGAAGAAACCGTGTACACTCCCTATCAGGATTAGTGGAGATGTGTCACTTTCTGGTGTACAACCAACCAACAAGGACCATCCCAACACAACACCGAGGGAGTGTAATGGGGGGGGGGGGGGAACATTAGGAAGGCGAAGTATTCGAAGAGAACCACCGAGTTGCTCAATGTGAACAGACAACCCGAATAGATACCTGCAGATTGATCGGGAACAACTTCGACCAACCGATGCCCCGGGCCAAAGTACCAATTCTAGTTTAAAATCCGGTCGGATATTACTAAGAGTTACTTAGAGTTTATTTCCAGTACATGATCCCTTAAGGTTCCTCTTCACCAGACTCATAAATTGATAAGGGGTCAACAGCTAATCATCGCTGGGGACGTCATCGCTGAGCACGTTAGTCCACGGAGAGGACGCTAAGGAGAGATAACTGTGTCTATATTATATATTAGCCTGGCATCCTGACCCAATCTAATACTTCGTCTACTGTCAAGCAGTTGGCCAGGATCCCAGGCTAATTATATATTTGGTACTCGATAAAAGTGGTAACCCGAACCCGAACACGAACCGGAATTTGCTGGAAATTTGCCGAACCGGATATCTATTTTACATATATTATGCTCTTTGTATTTCGTTTTTTTCTACAAACGTGTATGCGTTTGATGTATAATTAAATTTTATCTCTTGTATGAAAAGGTTTTTGTCCAAACATCACTAACAATGATAAATTTAAGGTTTATTAATTTCCACCTCGGTAAAAGTGGTAACCCGAACCTGAAAGTTTTTCTTAAATCAAACTTTAATCTGCCTAAGTGTTTTAATTTGCTTTCTTATTTTATGTCCTGAATGTAATAATCTTTCATATTTTACTTAAAATTGTTCTTACAACTTTGCCGAAAACTTTTTATTGTGGAAATTCCAAAATAGTCATCAATATACGGCAGCCGGCACGGGCACAGAACCGTACAAATGCAGCACCGGAATACGTCTCCAGAACCATTCAAAAGTCATGCGCAGCACTTGTTAGCTAATTACCGACAAACAATTGTGACCTGAATGTACACCAATAATCACGACATATATATTGATCTAATCAGAGACATATATTATATCTGAGACTACTATAACACAGTAGTCTTAGATTATATACACTTTTAGTTTGTATATATATGTCTCTGATTTAATGATAAAATATAGAACTTAAAGACTTCATTAATTGCATGTAAGCCGGTGTTTTGGGTTCAGTACGTAAAATTTAATGTTTTGAGATGCGTCCTTAAGTAGATAACTTTATATTTTATTATCTTTGTCAGTTATATATATTAGAAACATCTGTTATATACACTTCATGATGTATTGGTCCCAAGAGACATATTTTAATTTGATTTTATGTGCTAGATAGTGTATCCTACAATAAAATATGAATATTATACAATTGGTTTAATTCTTATATCTTTGGTTTATTTTCTTTCTTAATATTTTTGTCCGAATTTACACGTACAATTTTTCTTCTAATACGCTTGTTTTCTTAAATATGGAATATGGAGTCTGTAAGATAAACAAAATTAAATTAAAACATTTATGTCACATTATACAGCTGTTGATCGCTGTAATAAGGGAAAACAGTTGCTTATCGATAATTTTGTGCGTCTATCCATTTTTGCTTAATTTTAGGAAATGGATTTTAAGGCAATCAAAGACCAGTATATTTAACAATTAAATTTTTTTTTCATTAACTCATTACATGACTTGAAAAATTAGTATGTGAAAACTGACAATAAAGAGCATCGCAACCGCTGAATTTTCACTTCAAAAATAAGTAAAAAAAAAAGGTTGGTTATAAGGAGGTAACAATTTATAAAAATCAAGATTGGATGTGATTATATTATTAGGGAGCTACCATTTGATTTTAATGGGGGGGGGGGGGGGCTAGGATGAAATTTGAAGAAAAAAAGGCAGGACAAGAGTTTTGAGTAAAAAAAAAGGCAGGATGAGCAACTTGGCAAAAAAAAAAAGACAGGATGTCAATTTATGTAAAAAAAATGTCAGGATAAACTAATAAAAAAAGGCAGGATCGAAAAGAGTGAAAAATAAAAAGGCAGGACAGAGATTACAACTTAAAAACAAATGCAGGACACAATTTTTCATCCATTGGTTCTGAGGAGGTACCGACAAAAAAATTAGTTAAAAAATTTGGTTCTGACAGGGTATTGTTTTATTTTACTATAAATAAAGGTTGGTTCTGATGAGGTACCAACATAAAGTTTACATGAAAAATTAAGGTCTGACCAGGTATTGTTGTTTTTACTGTAAAAAAAACGGTTGGTTCTGAAGAGGTGCCGACATAAAGTTTAATGAGAAAATTTAGTTCTGACCAGGTATTGTTGTTTTTACTGCAAAAAACTGTTGATTCTGAGGAGGTACCGAGATTCAGTTTACTTTAGAAATTTGGATCTGGTAAGGTATTGATTTGATTTTGATTTTTGGTGTTTTAACGCCACTTTTAAGCACCGCTTTTGGGCTATTTCGTGGCGGCCAGTTTTTATTGGTGGAGGAAGTCGGAGTGCCCGGAGAAAACCACCGACCTTCGATAGGAAAACTGACAATCCTAGTCAATTAAGATTGGAGTCGAGTGCACCCGCACGAGCGGGGTTCGAACTCACAACCTCAGTGTTGACTGGCTAGTGATTACAGTAGTAACTACTTAGACCACTCGGCCACCACATAAAGTTTACATAATTAGTTCTGACAAGGTATTGTTGTTTTTACTGTAAATAACGATTGATTCTGAGGAGGTATCGACATTCAGTTTACTTTGAAAATTTGTTCTAAGAAGGGATTGTTGTTTCAACTGTATATAATGACTGGTTCTGAGAATGTACAGCCATAAAAGTTACATTTAAAATTTGGTTCTGACAAGGTATTAATGTTTATACTGTAAAAACAAAATTGGTTCTGAGGAGGTACCGA
The DNA here is from genome assembly GCF_021869535.1 of Mytilus californianus. Classification (NCBI taxonomy): domain Eukaryota; kingdom Metazoa; phylum Mollusca; class Bivalvia; order Mytilida; family Mytilidae; genus Mytilus; species Mytilus californianus. The sequence goes on from NW_026262701.1 coordinate 87,222,886, forward strand.
CATTCACTTTACTGAGAAAATTTGGTTCTGATAAGGTATTGAAGTTTTTTCTGTAAATAAAGGTTGGTTCTGAGGAGGTACCGACATTCAGTTTACTTAGAAAATTTAGTTCTGACAAGGCATGGTTGTTTTTATTGTAAATAAAGGTTGGTTCTGGGGAGGTACCAACCTAATCTTTACTTAGAAAATTTAGTTCTGACAAGGTATTGTTGTTTTTATTGTAAATAACGGATGGTTCTCTGGAGGTACCGACATATAAAATACTTAAAAAATTTAGTTCTGACAAGGTATTGTTGTTTTTACTGTAAATGAGGTTGGTTCTGAGGAGGTACCAACATAAAGTTTACTTAAAAAATTTAGTTCTGATAAGGTATTGTTGTTTTTACTGTAAATAACGGTTAGTTCTAAGGAGGTACCGACATTTAAATTACTTAGAAAAAATTTAGTTCTGACCAGGTATTGTTATTTTTCTGTAAATAAAGGTTGGTTCTGAGATGGTACCGACATAAAGTTTGCCGAGAAAAATTGGTTCTGACAAGGTATTGTTGTTTTACTGTAAATAACGGTTGATTCTGAGGAGGTACCGACATTCAGTTTACTCAGAAAATTTAGTTCTAACCAGGTATGGTTGGTTTTACTGTAAATAAAGGTTGGTTCTGAGGAGGTACCGACATACAGTTTAGATATAAAATTTGGTTCTGACAAGGTATTAATTGTTGTTTAACTGTAAATAACGGTTGGTTCTGAGAATGTACAGTTATAAAAGTTACATTTAAAATTTGGTTCTGACAAGGTATTAATGTTCTTACTGTAAAAATAAAAGGGTTGGTTCTTAGGAGGTACCGACATTCACTTTACTGAAAAAATTTGGTTCTGATAAGGTATTGAAGTTTTAACTGTAAATAATGGTTGGTTCTGAGGAGGTACCGACATTCAGTTTACTTAGAAAATTTAGTTCTGATAAGACATAGTTGTTTTTATTGTAAATAAAGGTTGGTTCTGGGGAGGTACCAACATAAAATTTACTTACAAAATTTGGTTCTGACAAGGTATTAATGTTTTTACTGTAAAAAAAATTGTTCTGAGGAGGTACCGACATTCACTTTACTGATAAAATTTGGTTCTGATAAGGTGTTGAACCAAATTTTATAACTAAGCTTTATGTCGGTACCTCCTCAGAACCAACCTTTATTTACAGTAAAAACAGCAATACCTGGTCAGAACTAAATTTTCTCAACATGATAAACTTTATGTCGGTACCTCCTCGAACAAACCTTTATTTACAGTAAAAACAACAATACCTGGTCAGAACTAATTATTATAAGATCCAATCTTTATTTACAGTTAAAAAAACCAATACCTTGTCAGAATCAAATTTTCTCAATAAATTTTATGTCGGTACCTCCTCAGAACATACCTTTATTTACAGTAAAACAACAATACCTGGTCAGAACTAATTTTTCTAAGTAAACTTTATGTCGGTACCTCCTCAGAACGAACCATTATTTACAGTAAAATCAACCATACCTGGTCAGAACTAAAATTTCTAAGTAAAATTTATGTTGGTACCTCCTCATAACCAACCTTTATTTACAGTAAAAACATTAAAATCTTGTCAGAACCAAATTTTATAAGTAAACTTTATGTCGATACTTCCTCAGAACCAACCGTTATTTACAGTAAAAAACATAAGTACCTTGTCAGAACCAAATTTTATAACTAAGCTTTATGTCGGTACCTCCTCGAACAAACCTTTATTTACAGTAAAAACAACAATACCTGGTCAGAACTAATTATTATAAGATCCAATCTTTATTTACAGTAAAAACAACCATACCTGGTCTGAACTAAATTTTCTCAGTAAACTTTATGTCGGTACCTCCTCAGAACCAACTTTTATTTACGGTAAAAAAAACAATACCTGGTCACAACTAGTTTTTATAAGTAAACTTTATGTCAGTACCTCCTCAGAACCAACCTTAATTTACAGTAAAAACATAAGTTTCTTATCAGAACCAAATTTTATAAGTAAACTTTATGTTGGTACTTCCTCAGAACCAACCGTTATTTACAGTAAAACAACAATACCTTGTCAGAACCAAATTTTACAACTAAGCTTTATGTCGGTACCTCCTCAGAACCAACCTTTATTTACAGTACAAACAACCATACCTGGTCAGAACTAAATTTTCTCATAAACGTCATGTCGGTACCTCCTCAGAACCAATCTTAATTTATAGTAAAAACAACCATACCTTGTCGGAACCAAAATTCCTCAGTAAACTTTACGTCAGTACCTCCTCAGAACCAACTTTCATTTACAGTTAAAAAAAAAAAATCTGGTCAGAACTAATTTTTATCAGTAAATTTTATGTCGTTACCTCCTCAGAATCAAACTTAATTTACATTAAAAACATAAGTACCTTGTCAGAACCAAATTTTTTTAAGTAAACTTTATGTCGGTACCTCCTCAGAACCAACCGTTATTTACAGTAAAAATAACCATACCAGGTAAGAACTAAAATTTCTAAGTAAACTTTATGGCGGTTATCCTCAGAACCATCCTTTATTTACAGTAAAATCAACAATACCTGGTCAGAACTAATTTTTATAAGTAAACTTTATGTCGGTACCTCCTCAAAACCAACCTTAATTTACAGTAAAAAAAATAATACCTTGTCATATACAAATTTTGTAAGCAAATTTTAAGTCGAAACCTCCTCAGAACCAACCGTTATTTACAGTAAAAACAACAATAATAGGTGAGAACTAAATTGTATAAGTAAACCTTATGTTGGTACCTCTTCAGAACCAATCTTTATTTACAGTAAAAAGAACCATACCTTGTCAGAACTAAAATTTTTAAAGTAGATTTTATGTCGGTACCTCCTCAGAACCAACCGTTATTTTCAGTAAAAACAACCAAACCTGGTCAGAACTAAATTTTCTCAATAAACTTTATGGCGGTACCTCCTCAGAACCAACCTTTATTTACAGTAAAAACAATAATACCTTGTCAGAAACAAATTTTGTAAGTAAATTTTATGTCGAAACCTCCTCAGAACCAACCGTTATTACAGTAAATACAACAATACCAGGTCAGAACTAAATTGTATAAGTAAACTTTATGTTGGTACCTCCTCAGAACCAATCTTTATTTACAATAAAAACATAAGTACCTTGTCAGAACCAAATTTTATAACTAAGCTTTATGTCGGTACCTCCTCAGAACCAACCTTTATTTACAGTAAAAACAGCAATACCTGGTCAGAACTAAATTTTCTCAACATGATAAACTTTATGTCGTTACCTCCTCGAACAAACCTTTATTTACAGTAAAAACAACAATACCTGGTCAGAACTAATTATTATAAGTAAACTTTATGTCGTTACCTCTTCAGAACCAACCTTAATTTACAGTAAAAACATAAGTACCTTCTCAGAACCAAATTTTCTAAGTAAACTTTATGTCGGTACCTTCTCAGAACGAACCGTTATTTACAGTAAAAACAACCATACCTTGTCAGAACTAAATTTTCTCAATAAACTTTATGTCGGTACCTCCTCAGAACCAACCTTTATTCCCAGTAAAAACATAAGTACCTTGTCAGAACCAAATTTTATAAGTAAACTTTATTTTGGTACTTCCTCAGAACCAACCTTTATTTACAGTAAATACAACAATACCTGGTGAGAACTAATTTTTATAAATAAACTTTATGTCGGTACCTCCTCAGAACCAACCTTAATTTACAGTAAAAACATAAGTACCTTGTCAGAACCAAATTTTCAAAGTAAACTTTATGTCGGTGCCTCCTCAGAAACAACCGTTATTTACAGTAAAAACCAAAATTTCTATGTAGACTTAATATCGTTACCTCCTCAGTACCTAGTCAGAACCAAATGTTATTGCGTAAACCCCTTTCGGAACACCGGATGTTATTCGGAATACATCTGTTTCTTTCTATGGCCACCTTTCATATACATGCGCAATAGCTTATTATTTGACCTGTTGAATCATTAGCATCTTAAAGTTGCTATAGAGATATGTTACATATGATGCGAAATTTATTATGACACAAGCTACTTTAATAAGCATTTGAATACTTCCTTGCACGCAATTACAAGATGATAATATTTACCTTACATATACGCGTAGTTATTCTAATTAGAGTCAAACGTTGAAACCAGCTGTGTTTAGATATGAGATAAGATTTCACGTAAACAATGCGATTTATATTCGAAACGAGATTTGTTAAAACTAAAATCTATAAAAGAAGTATTACTAGATTTCACTTAAGATTCTGAGTCTAGGGAAAATGTACATAATGTACGAAGCAGACTATTTCATAATTTTCATACCTCAACGTCCTTGTGGGACTAACTAAAGGACAATACTGAAATTAAAATGAAGTCTTTCTTGCACTTTATTGAAATTTTACGTCTAGGATAGACCATGAGGACGTATATAATCTAAATTGATATACGTCCTTGAATAGTTTTTATTTTCTTTAAAATTGCAATTTTCTTTGTTTAAATATTGCAACGTTATTTCCTTATCAAATGTCTATTAATTAATAGACACCGAGTGATGACAGATGCAGGCAGAGATAAGAAAAATTAATTTCTATTTATAGTTATCTTGGTCAGGGAACAGATTATCTAACTATATGTTCGGCCTGTAGTAATTAATGCTCTTTAAAATGTTCGTCAAAATAAAAATAGATAATTATTATTTCATAAAGACGATCAGATGATGAATTTTCTGTTTTTAAATATTAAGTACGAAAATGTAAAATAGTGTAAGAAGATTTTGAGCCATCTCATGACTGATCAGTAGGCTACACAGTGCCCCCAAATGACCAGTATAAAACTATCCAGCAAGAGAGAAAAAGGATAGCCGGGTCAATGTAAGAAACCTACTAGGCAACTTCAGTTCAATTTCAATATCTCGATTATTCTAATGGATTTGTCCAATGTCAGGGAATATTTAGTATCTTTTTAAATGTGGTAGGAAGACAACTCTCCATCAAAACACAGTGTAGTCAAAATTAGCAATTATAGGTTATAATTCAGCCTTCAACACAAAAGCTTGGCTCACATTGGACAGCATCCTACCGAGGACCCCAAAACACTGTTATAAAACAATTTAAACAGGAAAAAAAAACCAAACAGATCTAATTTAACTTCAAACCAGAAAAAAAAAGCAAATATGAACTGCACCAAAAAAAGACAACCACTAAACAACATGCTTCGGACTTGTGACATGTGCTTATGAATACACCTGGTTTAAAAGAATTTACATACATACCATAAGACAGTAGTGTAATTTTACCATGTAAAAGACACCCTTTAATATTTAATGAAAAAATCGTGTTCAGATAAAAAAAATCGTAAGGGTTCCGCGGAACCCAGTGTCTCGCCTACTTTTGTTGTAAATCGCAGGCTCAACAAAAATGAGGAAAAACATCAATAAAAATATTCCTCTCAATACTATTTTTTTTTATTTTAAGAAACTTCTGTCCAAGTTTGGTAAAAAAATCCAGGATAGTTTATAAATCTAAAAAATTTAACTTCAGACTGTTTGTAATGTTAACTGAAAAAACAGGTACAAATTTTTGACAAAAAATTTCCTTCTAGATACTAGCTTTTAATCATAAACAAGCTTCTGTCCAAGTTTGGTACAAATCCAGGATAGTATAAGAAAGTTATTAAAATTAAAAAAAAACTTTAACCTCGGAGTGAATGTATTGTATCCCAGCAGAAAACTAAGTCCATTTATAAGTAAAATACGGAAAAAATGGAATTTCATTTTTACAAAATTTACTTCTGGATACTATCTTATGATCATAAACAAGCTTCTGTCCAAGTTTGGTACAAATCCAGGATAGTTTAAGAAAGTTATTAGAATTTTAAAAACTTTAACCACAGAGTGAATGTATTGTTTCCCAGTAGAAAAAACTAAGTCCATTTATAAGTAAAATACGGAAAAATGGAATTTTATTCTTACAAAATTTACTTCTGGATACTATCTTATGATCATAAACAAGCTTCTGTCCAAGATTGGTACAAATCCAGAATAGTTTAAGAAAGTTATTAAAATTTCAAAAACTTTATCCACAGAGTGAATATTTGTGGACGCCACCGCCGACGACACTGACGGAATGTAGAATCGCTTTGTCTCGCTTTTTCGACTAAAGTCGAAGGCTCGACAAAAAGGAACACCTTACAACAGTTCATAAATGTGACCTTTAAACAAACTCATATTTAGGTGATGGGTATACTGATCAGTGGTAATTTCAGGTTTGACCATGTTAGTTTATTTGTTGTTTTCAATTTTGTTTGTTTGTTTATAAGTACAAGGTGTAAGCTGTTTTGTCTAGGCTATATCTTTTTAATGAATTGGTTTCGGTCATCAAGGTGAAGAGGATACAGTGCGATTCAAATTTTATATATTTACAATTAAACTTGCAGGCCTTTTTTCATGACCCACAATTCAAAATATAAGAAAACATCAAAATAAAAAGGGACATCCGGAAAATATCTTCAAAGCGAGTTAAAGGTTTTAAAAGTGTTTGTTTTTAACAAAAGAGGTTTGTCATCTAAAACTTTTAAGAGCATACACAAAGCACAGAACTTAAAATTGCCAATGCTTGCTACCCTAAGCATAAAAAACCTTGCAGAGCAGGTGTAAGGATCTTAATAATGATCAATATCAAGCCATTGTTCAAATAACCATGAACATATCTCAAATTCCAATAAAAACGGCTATTTTACAGGTTCACGTATTGCATTTCTTAAACACATATAATCATTAATTGATTAAATTTCTTCACATTTGCATTTGAACTTTAGCCTAAAAACTAACTCTAATTTAAAAACAAAAACCAGCATCTTAGAATGGAACATCAAGTGGGTGACTTAACATGATGTCTTTCGGGAGAGAGGAGAGAAAAAAATATTCCTTGAACAGTATTTACTTTAAGTAAATAGTCACTGTCAGTTTCTAATTCTTATATAACAAAAATGATATAAAACAGTTAATCTTTTTTTTTAAACAATTATCTTATATCTAATGCCAAAAACAAGCATTTGGGTTTACGATTGCATTTCTTATTTTAAAGAAAGCAACTTGTTAACTAATGTTTAAAGTGTAATCTCCTCAAAACCAACTGTTATTTAAACTAAAAACAATACCTTATCAAAACAATTTTTTTTATTTATACTTAAGATCGTTACCTTCTCGGAACAGACCGTTTGTTCCAGATAAATATAACAATACCTTTTCGGAATAATTTTCTTTCTATGCAGACTTTCTCATATACCTTTTCAGAATAACTTTGAAAATCAAGAATACCTTGTCAGAACCAAAATTTCTATGTAGACTTTTGGTCGTTTCCTCCTCGGGAACAAACCGTTATTTTAAGTAAATATTTCAATACTTTTTTTGAATAGTTGTCTTTTTATGCAGACTTTAGGTAGTGACCTGCTACAACTTTTCGTTATATACAGTAAAAACAAGTATGCCTTGTCAGAACCAACATTTTTTCTCACAAATAGACAAAAGTATTCTAATCCAAGCAACTGTTTTACACATATGACCAGTATAACTAAAATTATATTTATACGTTTTATCGCTTCTTTTATTAACGTTTGATATACTAATGAATTATATGTTAGCTCGGCTACACAAAATGTTGTCACAAGTTGAATAATTTTCATTGATTGAATAATGCACACTTTTATTGTGATTGGGGTAAAACTCAATGTCACCTAGCTGTGGTATCCATTGACATTAAAATTAAAAAAAAATATTTTCTACTGTTAGTTCAGGGGACAACACGGAAAAGACCCTGAAAGGAATTGGAAGAGAAGGTGAGAAGATACTGAAAGAAATTCAAAAGAAACATATTCATGAAATGAATATTTGGAAGTGACCCAATGGCAATTTGAAAAAAATGAAATAAAAATCACTACTTTCATTTCCGGGGGCATCGCTCGCAAATTCGCAAACTGTTGAAGAATACTCTAAATCTTGTACTGAGTAAATTACAAACTATACACTACACAATACATTATACAATACAATACAATGTGTGTTTGTTCCAATTAAGGTTCCCTAGGGGGCAGTGACAAAGATACAGACACTGATAGGACTAAAGGATTGTTTATATTATATTATCAAAACTTATCTTCGTACACATTATCAAATGTGTAACGTCTCTAAAGAACTGACTTGTTAATCTTTCTTTTGGTGGAGTTGGGAGGGGATTCCTCGGGACTTTAAATATTGTTGTTGCAACTTGAAAAAAATAAATATTTGTTTTAACACGATATCGAACGGGTGTTTCATGTATCATCCGTGTCAGCTAGTGTGGGGTATAAATACATATTAAGTATTTGGATAAAAATAAGAGAGCTATATCATATTGAAATTGACCTATTTAATGTTGGGGTTATCTATCTCTGATGTTTTTACTTGTCTCCTGTTTTTCTAATTAACTTAAATCTATATTTGTAAAACTTGATTACAATAGTTTGTCGGCTGCTTATTTCACTTAAATACTAATTTGTAATTCATATAAAATTTTAATATATAGCTTATATAACCTCACATGGTAAAGTAATCACCACGTAGACATTTTTATTACGCCGGCTCTGTTAATGCAAACAACTTTAATGTTTTCTTTCAGGGTCGTTGTTATCTGTCTTAATTTTACGGGAGTGAGATGTCAATCAAAGACATATCTGCGCAAGACTTATATTGGTTCTGAGAACGTACTCCGGTTCTGCACAAGTAATGGTTCTGGGGAAGTGCACCGCTGCCGTACCCTGATCAAAATAGGTCGCCCGAACCCGAAAGGGAGACAACTCCATTTTGTATTTGTATTTTGGATCGATTATGACGCTACTGGTTAACTCGGCCTATACCAAATTCGGACCATAACTTCGACCTATGATTGATGATTGTGTTTTCTGAATTATTATCTCCTTTTTTCTATATAGTTTTTGTTTTGCCAGATAGATAGAAGTATTAATTGTCTTAGTTTATTGGCTGTAATATTGTTTTTTTTTTCATTTTTTTTTTCATCAATAACATTCAGTATTTAACGGTTATGATACTTTGGTTAAACCTAATAAAAAAATAAATAAAAGATTTTTTCCCCCAGAAATCGTAACTATCTGCTTGTTTTATGACATTAATGTATTCAATTTTTTGTTGTTGTTTATTTTGAGATTTAAGTGTGATTCCTCGAATTTTTATGTTTAATTTATTTAAAACTTCTATAAAAATGAACTGCTTAATATATGCCGGTGATATTATTCTGTTATCCTCCACTGAAAAGGCCTCCAAGAGATAGTAATGGCTGGTGTCTGACCTTTTATGGTAGAGAAATCTGGGTCACTGTTAATTCAAATACAGCAAGATTACTATCACCATACAATTTATATTCACATCTAATACCGGTAAGCGAAAAACTGCATGTAAAGTTTTGTAAATATGTTCTAGGTTACATACAAATAGTAAACGGAAAAGTCACAAATCCCTAGAAAAAATTCACAGAAAAAAGTCACAATATATGATTGAGTAAAATTTGATATAAGAATTAAGTAAAACTATGTTGGAATGCACATGATAAATCATTATGTACATGTATGAAATAAACCATTAAAATGTTTTTTGAATGCATGGTAAAAAGTTGTAATACACTTGTATCAGATTAGTTATTGTAAAAGGTAGATTTTTAAATGTTTATAGGAAATATAAAAAAGAAGATGTGGTATGATTGCCAATGAGACAACCTGGTCATGTGCAGACCATATGACAATTTTCATACAAAAACTAATGTGACTTTTTTCCGTGACTTTTTTTCCTGAATTTATAAAAATACCGCCAACTTTCCTGTATTGACAGAACTTGGTTATTTCCCACTATGATTTTATAAAAAATATTCTTTTATATTTGAACCGACTTGAGCATGTAGATAAATTTCTCTTGCTACAGAATGCATATGAATAAATCCGGAAATTATACAATTAATGCAAATCGTCTTGGTATGGATCACTCCAACGTATACTGCAAAATGTTCCGATTGTTACCAAAAGGGGGATTTTATACTTGCTTTAACTATTATTAAAATTTGGGATAGAATGATTACACAGTTGCTATGCGTGTCGTCATAGAACTTCTTGCACTATCATGCGAATATCAGTTATTGTAATCAAAGTAATAAAATGCAAAATGAAGACAAGTTGAGATATGTTTTTTGTTTTAATTTGTAAACCTGAGTTTTAGGGTATTTAATTATTTCTGTTATATATTAAAGAAGTCGTTCGCTGTGCAAGATGTATAATGTATCTCACCGATTGTGCGACACCTTCATGGTAGAATTAGGACAATTAGGGCCATGGTATCAGCCCTTTTTTACAGCATTTCTATGAGGAGTCCATAGCACTATTGCCTTCTTCAAGGCAAATTTTCAGCCTCTATTGATCACATAATTGTTTTCAGTGGAGGTTCAAATTTCCAATCCTTCTTCCTGGTCAGCCTACATTGCTATAGTTTTAGTTATTCGTTTGGTCTCGCAAAGGAACAGCACTTTTATTGCTGTTCTTCATCTAAAGTCAAAGTGAGGCCTTACACAAATTTTCTGCGAACTTCAATGTGATTTCTATTACATTTTACATATCAACATACAAATTGTCTGAATAGGCATATTGAACAGTTCAGATGTTCTGATTCTATTTAAAAGCATTAAAAAAATTCTTGAAAGACTTCAATGACTTATTTTATTATTTTTTTTTAATACAATATTCATTACACTGGATTAACATTTGTTATACATAATTGGGAAATGTGATCTAAATAGAAAAGTGCTTTGTGAGTAAAATTGGTCATTAGGATAACCTCACAAATTATAATGGCATGTCCCATTCTATGCAGCATCTGAGCATCCCAATTTTAAGTGTCTCATAGTCATTGTACATATAAATGGTTGGCAATCATATCACATCGTCATTTTATATAAACGCCGCCGGATTGTAATACCTATGTCTCGCATTCTGCGACTCTCGTCATAGGCGAGCCAAAAATGCAAAGTAAAGATGTGCACAAAAGGGTATAAAGTGGAACATAAATGTGCCCTCTAATACACTGGCACATGGAAATGTATATGTCAGATCATCTTTCAAAAAATTTACACTTGGAAAAAACACAATGAGATTACAAAGCATAAATAACACGCTGATAATTACAAACAAGCGTTGCAAATAAAAAACAAACAAACTACATAAGATTCTAAATATACAAATAAGAAGATGTGGTAGGATTGCCAATGAGAAGACTATAAAGTTCTAATAAAGAGAATGAAAGCAATTATGGGCACCCACAAGGCCTTAAACAACTATAGGTCACCGTACGGCCTTCAACAAATGAGCCCTTTTTTCGAAAATATAAGTCCAGCATCTTTATATTCATTTACTGTCACAATTTTATGATTATCAATATCAAATTTCAAATTCTTTGACAATCGACCTTTGAAAACATCATATCTTTTGTTTTCTTCACATTTATTATCAGTTTCCAGTGTTTAATTAAAAAAAAAGAAGTTTAGCATCATCTGTAAATCCTACAAGTTTCTGACATGAACATTCTATCATCAGCATACAGTAAAATAAACCATTAACTCATTCTCTGTATCTCTTTAATATAGTTCTAACCCTTTAGATTTTGTACTTTCTAGAAAGTGTTGCAAGTTAAAAAATAAAGAAAACGAGATAGATTAGAGATTCTCCCTTGTCTTACATCTATATCACAACTCTAAAAAAAAATCCGGTTCATGTGGTTTTGTAGAAGTTTGAAATATAAAGAGTTTCTATGTACAAAGTCAACGGCTTTTATTCAAAATCTACAAACGCACAATAGTTGAAGTACTCCGTATTAATATGAAAGATGCACGAGATTTGCCTTTTAACTTTGAAGTATGAAACCGTGACACTTCGAATTATATATATCATTTTATTCTGGTATCACCTAAGTTGAACAAAGGTATACAGAAAAACATATTAATTAACATTACATTGCGTTGTACTATTGTTGAGGAAGCATTAAATATGAGTTATTTTACAACGGTATGATCAGGAGCAGTACAGCCGACAGGTTAACATCAGAGAGAATCCAGTTTGTCATTTATAATTCTAATAAATTGGCACAATTTTCGAAGTTTAGATTTCTGTTTTTGGTTCATAATAGCTTTAAATTTAAAAACATTACAGCTCGATAGGTATTTCTTGTCAATTAGTAGTGCTCTATCTGTCTGTAGACTGTCGCATTCCATTAAATAGTGGTATTCGTCACCGATAGCAACTCTGCACAAAGGACACTTTCTCTGTTCTCGTGGAATGTTTTGCCATCTCAATTCAACCTCACTCAAAACATAAAATGTTTTTTTTATCGATTACATATTTAGCTATAACTATTTACAATAAACTTATATAAAACGTAGTTATAATTTTTGTATTATTGTTTTTTGTTTCATAGAGTTTGAATGTACAATTATTATATAACAACTATTTATTTACTTTAATTTAAAACTAATATTTTTTTCTAATATAGAATTATGACTATTGGTTTGATACAATATTTTCATTTTTGTTCGTTTTAATTTACCATTTTCTTTTAGGCCATTTTACGCCAATACTTAGGACAGCGGTTAGGACATCCTAGCTAATATAATCATAAGATAGCTTCGATGTGCATGCTAAGACATGCCGTCAGTCGGTCCTAACTTTATCCTTATCTCTGTCCTTAGAAATTCTTAGGACCGATCTTAGGACAGTTTCTATATTATGTTGATAAAATGTCAAAAGTTATGTTCATTATTCCGCAATAAACCATCTTCACTTTTGACATTTATCATTCAGAATCAATTGCACGACGACAATTTACTTATATTTTCCGTTCCGCAATAACTTACCAGTAATGCTTTGGAATGTCAAAAATAATAGAAAAAAACACGGTGATGTGTTATGGAATTATGTTGGCTTTCTATGAAATTCTTTAAACTTTTTTTATTATATTTTTATTTCCATTAATTCATAACCATAAAACAATAAACAATTCGGCAGACAAAGGAATATTTATTTATTTATTTTTTTTTTAATTAATTATTATTTATTTATTTATTTATTTATTTATTTATTTATTTATTTATTTATTTATATATTTCTTTATTTCTTTCTTTCTTTCTTTATTTATTTATTTATTTGTTTGTTTGTTTGTTTGTTTGTTTGTTTGTTTGTTTGTTTGTTTGTTTGTTTGTTTGTTAATTTTAAAAAAAGTTTAGTTGTTTTTCCTCTTGTTATTTAAACTGTCTTTTCCTGACAATAATCTTAAAAGCATTGAAGTGGTTAAAATCTTTCCAGAGCCCGGGTTCATACCAAAGTCCATCCGAAATCCGGTACGGTTTTATTGTGTTCAGTTACCTGTGCCGGTCCTACTAAAAAGCGCCTGGGAGCGCCCTGGAAAAGAAAAAGCGCCCGGGGAAGAAAAACAAGCGCCCGAGAGAATAAAATAAAAATATTTCATAACAATAAATGATTTCCTGAATAAAAAAAAAATCATTGCTTGTTTTGTCCTTAATATAAATGGGGATATGTACGATGCTACATCTAAAGTGTGTAGATAGTGTTGTTGCACTTTTATATTTTAGATTTCAAAATTGTATATAAGTAAGTGAGTAAATATAAATAAGCGTATATAGATTTATTATATCTTTTTATAAAACTGAAACATAATGACTATGCTTATCAGTGTTTTAATATCTACTTTTTACTTTTAGTACAATACTAACAATAGTAAATGTTTTTTTATATGCAGATGCTGATATAGATTTATTATATCTTTTTATAAAACTAAAACTGTATTAATGGCTATGCTTATCAGTGTTTTTTTAATACTTAGTTTTAAATTTAAACCAATCTCCTGCTTTTTACCCTTTTGTTTTATCTACGGTGATTCAATGTTATTTGTTTTATACCAAACACCTGTTTTAACATGCATAGTATAATTGTTTTATTTGCTGATGCTGATATACATGTGCGTGTCACTTTTATCGTTCTTAAATAATGTGTAACTCTTTTAATTTTATAAAATCAATATTTTTCTGTGAAATTTAAGTTGTTTTTGCATTTTTCATTTTGATATCGTTTTTGAAAAACATGTCTTTTGATGTCTAACATTTTATAAATCTTCAGCATAAACTGTGATCCATTATTATCTGTCTTTCGAAATAGTATTCATATATTATTGTTAAAATTGAAACATTCAAACTTGTTTTTGTGCTTTATTACAAGTGTCTATTATCTGAATTTGCAAAATACTTGTCTAAAATTAAAAAAAAATCAATGTGCATAACTTATTTCATCGACTCAAAGTTGTCTCATGTCAATACAATATCTATATATTTTCCCCGGGCGCTTTTTTTTCTACCCTGGGCACTTTTTCTTTTCCCCGGGCGCTTTTTCTTTACCCGGGCGCTCCCGGGCGCTTTTAAGTAGGACCCACCGGGTCTGTGCATACTATTTCAAAAACGAGTTGTCTCCCTTTTGGGTTCGGTTTCCCACTTATTCCTTTAGAAATGAAATAAATGGTTGTGTTTTATACAGTTTGAAAAGAAATCTTTGTTTTTATGATATGAAAGATGATATTCATCACACGAAATCAGAGTGTTCCTTCAAGAAATCAGATAAAACAGAGAAAATAAAGAAAAATAGGTTCCCGAGTTCGGGTTACCACTTTTACCAAGGTGGAAATATAGAAAACTTATTTTTCAATCTTAAGTAAGTTATGAACAAAAGCGTACTCATACATAACATAAAACTTTATATTTTACACCATATCCATAAATGTTTGTAACAAAAATCTCTAAAGAATGATAACAAAACATATTTAAAGATTTCCGGTTCGGCGAATTTCCGGCAAATTCCGGGTTACCACTTTTACCGACCACCCATCTTTCAGATGTGCCATAGTTATCTCGCTTTAGATAAGTTTTAGGTTGACGGCTTATAACAAGAGATTTTAACATGTTTGAAGTAACATGAGGTTTTATAACATTTTTTAAATAACTTTAAATAAAGTTTCCATGAGACACCAAAATGTAATCGAAAAAGATGTTATGTAATACTGAGACTACTATAACACAAGGACGTATAACTAACATACGTCCTTGTATAACAGTATCGGATATTATTATTTTTCTTTTAAAAATAATTTAAAAACAAAATTGAATTAATCAAAAAAAAAAAGAATATAGTTTTTCTCTTTCAAATGCAGTTATCTCTATTCATATTTAAATTTTTGTTTTTAATCATTAATAATTTGTTAATAGTTTGTTATTATGCGGTCACTCTTGAAAATGTGAATGTGATTAATCTTATCAATCTTACAGTTACATTGTTTTGCTACACGTCCGTTAATTGTATCTAATATACAAATATTTTACGTAATAGTTATACACCAAGGGAGGCCGGAGGGGTTTCTTATCCAGACACGCCGTATCCCGAGGTGTATAACTAACTTACACCCCATTTTAAACCCTATATTTGTTAACATTGATTATTGAATGGAAAAAAAAACGATAGCATATTTATTGACAATATCAAACCATGATTTATAGAAATATTTTTTTTATTACATGAAACCCCACTAGTAACCTTTCTTTGGTTATCTTCGTTCAAACTTTGACAAGTGAGTATATTTACAAATGTCAAGTTGTTTTGCATATTCCCGTTAAATACATGTGCTAATATGGATCAGCAGGTCAAGGTTGACTGTTTCGTGTATTCTTATTACAAACAAAAAATACGTCATGCTCCTGGTATACAGTTGTCAATATGGACGGGTATAAGACGGACGACATTTTGTGGCAAGCGTTGGATTTGGTAGAAGAGACTAAAGATAAAGGCAATATTATAACCCAAAGTACTTACCTGTATCATAAGGTAATCATAACTGTATTCTATATCTTACGATTTTATCAAAAACAAAAGCCCCCCCCCCCCCCCTCTTCTCGAGAATAAACAAACATTCATATTCGAACATACTAAGGGATAGGTGTGTCTGCATTAGAAACCCGACTACCAGACACGCTCAACATACAATATTTAATGTAGAGGAACTCCCTTTTTGGGGGCAATCAGGGGCTGATCCCGGGGGTTCCCAACTCAAGAGAAAAAGTGGGGTCCAACCATTCAAATGCATTGATCTTTTAAATAAAAGTCGGGTACAACCCGCGGAACCCCCAACCCCGGACCGGCCACTGGGTAACCGGGGGGGGGGGGGGGGGAGGGTGGCCGGGAGTTAGAATCCCCATTTTTTTTTAAAGATCAATGCTTTAGAATAGAGACATATGACTGGGATAAAAAAAAATACCTTCAAGCAAAAGAGTATTTAAAGGATTATTTTTGTATTCCATATAGATGCTTATTGGAATTTCCTAAATTGTGTTTTTTCAATTTCATGAAACTATTTGTAGTGAACACTATTAGTAATTTCTAATGTTCAAGCTATTTAAAAAATAATCAATTTCTATTGTTACGAATAACAATGGACTTTGTTTGCGGGATGTAGAAAGCAGGGGTTTCCAGAAACCCCGCTCGTCACACCCTGTGGTCAAAATCCATTGTTATTCGTAACAATAGATCTATTCAATTTACACATGTTTCAGAAATAGAAACTATGAAGTATAACAATAGAACTGGGGTGTAACTGTAAAGACAGGTAGTCTCAAAAGCATGGGAGATGAATTTTGTTTCACAGCTGGGTGCCCAAGGTACACGAGGCTCCGTTTATTGCAGTAAACTTTTATTCTATACTTGTAAGGTATTTCACTGCTGAGTGCCCAATATACATGTTTATTGTAGTAAACCTTGTCAAATATCGTCGGTGCACTTGTGGTAGGATTCAGGAGGGTGTGGATGGGGTTTTATAGAATGGAGAAATAGGGGCAAAAAAAGTATAGAATGGAGAAAAATGGACCGACAAATAAAGAATAGAGAAGAGAAAATAATAAGTTATTAAGATTTAAAGAATAGAGAAAAATGGCATAGAAATTATAGGAAATAAAGAACCCCCAGCCAGACCCTCATTCAGATTATCCAACGTAATTTTTTTTTTTCAAACAAGTTTCAACCCCCCCACACACACTTTTTTTAAATTTCCGTCTGATAATTAGGTCAAGTTTTTGCAAACAATGTAATAAGCGGAGATCACAGAAGAGAGAAAAAATTTCATTAAAGGTAAATGAGTAATTTCCTTACGTAACAGATCAGCAAAGAGGTTATAACTGCAATGGATACATAAAGCAAACATAAGCCCTATCAATTATATATATGTTCCCAAAATATCGCCGGCATTTTCATTTTTCAATTCACAATGTCCAGTAACATTGATTTTTTATCTTGGGATGATAGTGATCTCAATCTTGATCTTTTACGTGGTGAATATACTGCATCAGATATTGAATCTGAGGATGACTATACGTCCCTGCTGCAAAGACTGCAAAAACTCCAAAAGAAGCATCAACCGCAAGTACATGTAAATCAGAACGAAGAAGCTTCAAAATTACGTGACTGAATAATCAAATTATCTCTGTTATCATAAATAGAACCACATTAGTGTAAATTGCGATGACATTTTTTCAACACCAGAAATATGTGACCTCTTTCAAAATCCCAGACAAGAAATTTTGTGCTTCAATACAGAGCCGTAAAGTTTTTGAAAATTTGAATATTGTCTATTGTTAAAATGTCGTATGTTTTAGTTATATCGCTATGCTTTTTGTAACCCTAATAATTGAGCAACTCAGATGAAAAGAGTTGTGATTTGCTTTAGTTTTTTTTAGCCACAGCAAATATAAATGTGCTTGTTCAATGTTTGGTGACAAACCATGTTAAATGTTGTCGGCATGATGCTTTGTAAATAGGTTCCCTATAACATTTTTTTGTTGGGTAACTGCTGACAGTTTACCATGTGAAAATTCTGAGAAGCCAAAAATAATGCGGAATGTATAAATACGTAGCAATGTCAGATCTAAACAAGAATGTTAAATATGATAGCATATATTGATGTCACCTTTCTGTAAATTCAACTTCGATTCACAACTGCTTGTCAATGGCAAATATTTCATGTACAGTCAGCCTGATTAAACCGAAATGAAATATTTTCAAATTATGTTTAAAGTTTGTTTTTATGTTATGTCGTTACACCAATGTCCCATGCTAGTGGTAGTGATGAGCGCCTAAAAATATTTAACATTGTCACATTCTTTATGTGCCCGTCTCAACTCACTCTCAAGTCAGGAGCCTGTAATTCAGTAGTTGCTGTTGGTTCATGTCCGTCATATTTGAATTTTCGTAAATTGCTTTGTTATTGTAGACACTTCGTTTTCTCTAGTGAATTGTTATATATTTTCCATGTCGGGGACTTTTGAAGCTGACTGCACGGTATATGTTTTCTCATTGTTGAAGGTAATTACGGTGCATTCCAATAACTTACATCCACTTCATTGAACTTCATTTGGACTAAAGGAGTTGTCTGATGATCATTAGCAAAAATATATAAAAATCTCCTTAAAGTTTGATTCAAGTGGCTATTCCTTTAATATATAAAGATGTGTGGTTACTTTTTTTTCTTTCATTGAACTGTTATCCAAACTGAGCGTGTTAGTGAATTTCTGCATTCCTGTCTTAGTTTTAATGTATATAATAATAAAAATGTATATTCAAAGACTTAAATATTTATTTCTCCATGTAAGACAAGCATGACAAATTCAATGAAATTAAAAAAAATACTAAAAAAAGTCATTTTCTCCTGTAGTACTTCTCCCTTCTTCTAATGCGTGATTTCTTTCTGGTGGTATTCCTACAATAAAGAATATATTATAAATAAAAAGAAATAATCTTTGTCAAGTTTATAGCATAGGCAATTCATTAATTTTTAAGACAGTAATCTGAGACTTGAGACTCAGCAGTAATTGACCAATCATGTCAATATGGATCAAAATAGTTAAACTGATAAAGGATGCAGACCAAAGGTGCATGTACTTTTTACATCATGTTTGGGTCAATTATTTAACAAAAATACGTCTATTCAAGAACTCATGATGTACTGGTATTTCACATGGTGACACACTTTCATTGCAAATATTATTATACAAGCATGTATAGACTGCATATATATTATCAAGGGAACCAAATATAAATCTAAATTTCTTTCACTCACAATACAAATTCACCTATCGGACCTCATGTTGTGTGTGTGCAACTTGTCTCGTATGTTTCTCAGTTATGCAGCGGGAACTTACTGATACAGAAAAATTGGAATTTCATATAATTACAAATTTTACATCATTACATCGGTTAATTACTAAGGCTTGCACATACATTATTCGGAAAACAGATTGTTCATCTGAATGTAAGTTATGGGTGAGTTGCTCATTGACCCTGTCCCACGGACTGGTAATAACTCGAGGTTACTTTCCGGTTTGGTGGGTAAATTCAAGTCTATAACTGTACTTATTTTATTTAAAGTGCTTATAAACCAACATTTATGAACATGTCAAATCTTATATTCACACTTACCAGAACATAACACTCTTTATAAATCCACATTTGTTAATTATTATTTTCTCTTTCGCTGTCAAAAATGGCGGTCGAATCCTTCTTGTCAATCATTGCGAGTCACGTGCCGAGTCATGTGATCGAAGACTTACAATTAATTACTGGTCAATACGGGAAGTGACCAATCTCTGTGTTATAGTAGTCTCAGTGTAATATTTAAAATTACAAAGAAAGAAAACAAATATATACTGTATTTACACTTGACAGCGATTTCAGCATAAATATGCAAGCTTTTGTAAAACTTCTTCATCTTCTAAAACAATTATAAACCTCAATATAATTTTTAAATGTATATTTTGAAATCGTCCTTTGGCAAAAATATCTGAACAATCTTATAGTATGTCCTCATATACCATATACAATGTACAAACAACTACCTGCTCGATGATCTATTTTTATGGCCAAAAATTCAATAAGGGTAGACAAAATTATGACTTTTTCTTTCTACAAGTATTTGAACCAATTCTGAGCTTGATTTGATTTTTGATTTCGACTGAAAGGTCAATACCGTTAATAGAAGGTATGCACCCGACGTCTTCAGCATGGATTTATTTTGATTTTCTCTTAACAGTCCATAAATGTTCATCAGATCTGATGTATGCTATCAAAACGTCCTGAGCGTGGATTTGTTGAGAGGACTATTGTTTTTTTTGTTATAATTTTAAGTAATAGAATGTTCATAGCAGGGATGCATATTCCTGAGTTTTGATTTTTCTGATGTCCACTGAAAAAGTCCTGTTATGGCCATAAAAGGTGCGCCTTTCCAACGGGGATTTATTCTGATGTACTTTAAAAATTGATTATAAAGTCATATACTGTGAATATAAAAAAGAAGATGTGGTATGATTACCAATGAGACAACTCTCCACAAGAGTCCAAATGACATAGAAATTAACAGCTATAGGTCATCGTAAAGCATTAAACAATGAGAAAAATCGCATACCGCATAGTCAGCTATAAAAGGCCCCGAAATCACAAATGTAAAACAATTCAAACGAGAAAACTAACGGCCTATTTAATGTACAAAAAGATTCTGCTATCGACTGGTAAGTCATGATATGGTCATAGAAAATATACACATCCAAATGTCCTGAGCGTGGATTTATTTTGTTATCGAAAAGTAGTATTAATATGCTCATAGAAGGTATGTATATCCAACGTCCTGAGCTTGGATTAATTCTAATGTCTACTAAAAAGTCATATAATGGTAATAGAAGATTGGTACATCCAACGTCCTGGGCGTAGATTAGTTCTTATGTCCACTAAAAGTCATATGATGGTCATAAAAGATTGGCACATCCAACGTCCTGAGCGTGGATTAATTCTGATGTCCTCTAAAAAGTCATATAATGGTCATAGATGATTGACACATCCAACGTCTTAAGCGTGGATTAATTCTGATGTCCTCTAAAAAGTAATATAATGGTCATAGAAGATTGGCACATCCAACGTCCTGAGCGTGGATTAATTGTGATGGCCTCTAAAAAGTCATAAAATGGTCATAGCAGATTGGCACATCCAACATCCTGATAGTTGATTCATTCTGATGGCCTCTAAAAAGTCATATAACGGTCATAGAAAATTGGCACGTCCAACGTCCTGAGCGTGGATTAATTCTGATGGCCTCTAAAAAGTCATAAAATGGTCATAGCAGATTGGCACATCCAACGTCCTGAGCATGGATTAATTCTGATGGCCACTAAAAAGTCATATAATGCTCGTAGAAGATTGGCACATCCAACGTCCTGAGCGTGGATTAATTCTGATGGCCACTAAAAAGTCATATAATGGTCATATAATACGTTCTATAACCAAATTATGATTTTTCAGTCGATATTAAAATAAATCCACGCGTTGGATGTGCATATCTACTACGATTATTTTAGGACTTTTCAGTGGACACCAGAAAAAAAAACCATGCTAAGGAGGTTGATCATGTTGGATATGCATACCATCTTTGCCAATAATGTGATTTTTCTGTCGGTTTCAGATTAAATCCACGCTCAATACGTTGGATGTGCCTACCGTCTATGACCGTTATTTAACTTTTCATTGGACATCACAATAATTTCACACTGAGGACATCGGCTATGCATACCTTCTTTGACCATAATATGATTTTTCTGTCGATATCAGAAAAAATCCACGCTCAGTACGTTGGATGTGCCTACCTTCTATGACCATTATTTGACTGTTCATTGGACATCAGAATAAATCTACGTTCAGGACGTTGGATATGCATACCTTCTATGACCAAATTATAATTTTTCAGTTGATACCAGAATAAATCCACACACAGGACGTTGGATATGCATACCTTCTATTACCAAATAATTACTTTTCTGTCAATATCAGAATAGATCCACGCTCAGGACGTTGAGTATGCATACCTTCTAATGCCGTTATATAACTTTTCAGTTGGCATTAGAATAAATCCATGCTCAGGACGTTGGATATGGATACGTTCTATGACCAAATTATGACTTTTCAGTCGATATCAAAATAAATCCACTCTAAGGACGTTGGATGTGCATATCTTCTATGACCATTTTAGGACATTTCAGTTGACACCAGAAAAAAAATCCACGCTAAGGACGTTTGACATGTTAGATATGCATACCATCTTTGACAATAATGTGATTTTTCTGTCGATTTCAGATTAAATCCATGCTCAGTACGTTGGGTGTGCCTATCGGCTATGACCGTTATTTAACTTTCATTGGACATCACAATAAATCCACACTCAGGACATCGGATATGCATACCTTCTTTGACCATAATATGATTTTTCTTTTGATATCAGAATCAATCCACGCTCAGTACGTTGGATGTGTCTATCTTCTATGACCGTTATTAACTGTTCATTGGACATCAGAATAAATCCACGTTCAGGACGTTGGATATGGATACCTTCTATGACCATATTTATAGGTTTCATAACGAGTGAGAATGGGATATCGCTTGAAATCAACTCGAGTTATTCAATTAATTTAATTTTGACAAAAAGAAGATTGTCATCTGAAATGTGTGAATGTTTTGTATATTATTAAAGAAATCAAATATGTCCGTTGCCATGGACGAAATGTACATCGTCTTAACCTTTGAAAGTCATCGATTACCTAACGAATAGCCAATGGAAATGCCGTAATATCGTCTTGTGATGCTGGATAAGGCAATCAAATTAACGCAGATTTTTGTATCACTTTTTTGTATCACACTCCGTGCAGTGTGATACGAGAAATATCTATTCATGCAAGAAATAGGTAACAGGCCACAACCACAAGAGCACAAGAGAATATGATTTATCTGTTAATATCTGTGAAAGTTTGCCCCCCCCCCACGTAACCTAAAATCCTGGATCCGCCCCCGTTTTCCTATCTTTTGTCAAGGATTTTGATATTTAAAATCCAAGATATTTTAAGCAAATAAAGACGTTTTGAAAATTTAAATGCTTTGCATATTCCGGCACTACTTGTTATAAGTAATTGTTGGTACTAAGAAATTTAGTGACTTAGGATTTTCATTTAATGTGCTCCATGTTTTTATAAACGTATCTTAACAACATTTATGTCATTTTTTGTTTTATGTTTACATAGAAAGATAGTATTCTATAAAATAGAAACTTTTATTTAAACGTTTCTTAATAGTTTTTTGATATTACAATGTTAATCATGTTCAACTAGAAATTTCTGTAATCAAACAAAATTATATTCAGATCAATTTTTCTCTCTCGCCCAATTAGATAATTAAATGCTTCCCTCAGTTGTTTTGTTCGTTGCGTATATATATATTGTTTTTTTAATAGGAACTATAATTTGTTTTTAAATAAATAATATAATTGCGAACTATCAAGATTGTGGTAGGCGAGATAACTCGACCTATAAACACGATGATAAATGTATTTATAGTAGCAAATCATTAATTTCTTTATTGAATAGAGTTAGTCACGGACCAATCATATAATGTTTTATTGAACGTGCCAGTCGTGGACATACTATCCGTTGGCTGTCCTGCTCGGAGATCATTAGGCTGTTGACCACTGTTGGTAGCACGGTAGTATTTGCATTCCAGAATTTAGGTTGCTCTTTTGTGTACCCTACTAAAGTCAATGTATCTGAACATCTGAACATACTTTCCCAAACTGAGGGATTAATCAGGTGTAGAAAAATATGAAATAATTTTACATACAGATGAAAATGAATTTTTGAGAATTTTTTTAAATTGTGTATTCACTGCACGATAAAAGACCTAAAAGCACTAGTGGCCTTAGGTTCTTAAAAATAGCAAAAAAAGTAAACGGTCATGATACATATTCAAATTCATTTCTGAAAAGTAAAATGAAAGTACTTCAGTAAACTGTGAATGTAGAATTTTTAGCAGTGTTAGAAAGTGGTGAAAATTCTAAAAAGGCTATCATTATCCCTTATGGGCCAGGAAATACTACCGTGCCACCTGTTGGATCTACAAGTAGGAGAGATCGATTACGGTGAGGGACTGAATTATTCAGGTTACTTCCGAATATTACTCCATAGACTATATTTGTCACTAACATATATGGCTGGGAGAGGTAAAGTCATCAGTACACATAGGGAGGGGGTACTCTAGTGAACTAGAACCTTATGAGAAAATATCCCTCTAAAAGAGTGTCTCAACTCAACCACCGACCTGAATAATAACTTCAACTGCCAAATTTGTTACTGGTGTTACAGGAGTTTTGTATCTAACCATAGATATAATAGCCATATATAGATATGGCTATTATATCTATGATCTAACTAATTACGCAAATTTCCTGTACTGTCATGATCAGTCACACAGTAACAAAAACAAACAACATTTTTAGAAGATTATACAATTGTAAGGTTTATGAAGTTTGTACCCAATTTTATTTCGGATGTGTTGATGAGTGAGATAAAATGTCTGATGACTTAGTCATGAGAAACATGTCAGGCTACTAGAAAACTTTGATTTCTGAGCAGTTTAAACAGACTGAACCCTACTTATTTTATGATTCATTTGGTAATTGGTTCTGACTTGATTAATGTATTTTTTTTTAATGAATGGTAAAAAGTGGTAAACATGGTAAGATGCAATCAAAATACTTATGTGGTTATGATTGAAAATTTGTATCAATAATTAATTTACTTATTTACTATTTCATTATTTGTTTTTTATTTTTTTATTTATTATTTTTTTTTAATGTATTAATTATTTATTTATATATATTTGTTTTTTTTTTTTTTTTTGGGGGGGGGGGGGGGGGGGGTGGGAGGGGAGGGGGGGGCTGAAATCAAAGTTCACCTTAATATAAATACGTTGGTCCCATTATTCGAATATTTTATTTAAATGATAAAATTAGATATGACAGTCCTTTATTAAATTGTCTAGGCTAGTTTAATTTTTAAGTCAAATCATTTAAGTATCATAATATTTAGCTAGCTTTGTATGAAAAAGTGGTACTAAACATAAGGACATGTACATATTATTAGAGTTATCAGTTGATAAACAATTGTGAATATGCACTAAGTATAATCTATCTAAGATTATTTTTTGTATCGTACATGTATGATATGTTCTTTAAAAGACTATTACTTAAGTAGATTTACAATATTCCCATATTGGAACAAATGTTTGGGATTGACCTGAAAAGAGATTTTTTAGAGACAAATCTGATTCTCCATGTAGTGGAATATAACGACTGAATTATTCGGGTTATGTTTTTGAAGATTGTCTATTAATTGTATTCTTTGCTGAGTATACCTTTTGCAATTAAACAAATAATGTTCAATGTCATCTTTAATTAGACAGGTGTCACATAATTCACTTTGGCATCTACCTAATTTGTATTTTGAAACTATTTGTGCCAAGATATCCTGACCTTAGTTTGATAAGATTTACCTCCCTTTGTCGTGCTATTTGGTACAGCTATTTTAAAGTTGACTGTATTCTGAATGGAATGTGATAATTTACTTTTTTTGTTATTTTCCCAATCATCTTGCCATATATTTTTAAGTAAGTTTTTGCAAATACATTTTATATCCTCTTTATACAAGGGTGTGGAAGTATAGCAGTTTTTGATATTCAATGCTTAATTAGCTGCTGAGTCTGCTAATTCGTTACCCATTAGCCCAACATGGCTAGGTATCCACTCTAGTATAATATTTAGGCTATTTTTTGTCAGACTACTGTACAAATGATATATAGCATGTATTATATGAGCCTTTACTTTAAATATACTACCACTGATAGCTTGTAAAGCAGAAAGCGAGTCTACAAATATAACTGAATTGTCTGGTTTAAATTCTTATAACACAGTGATAGGAATATAGCTTGTAATTCACACATGAATACAGATACATGATCTTGTAATTTTAAACACTTCTTTATCTTAAGTTCAGGTACTACAAATGCACATGAGCTTTTATTATTTTCAGGATCTTTGGATCCATCTGTATAAATTTTAAGGAAATTTTGGTATTTTGTATCAATTAGGACATTTCCTTCACTCTTTATGAGGTGAGGACTATCCTTTTTACTAATAATATAAGTAAGTTCAGTATTGATGTTTGGCTTCAACTGATGCCATGGGGGAGTTGACAGCTCTTTATTTTTATATACTAGGTCGATATCTTATCGTGTTTGGTTAATATGTCGTTAGCCATTACACAATATGGTTTCTGTTTCTGTTTTATGTTTTTACTATAAAATTGGAATGTACTCATTTCTGATAAGCTTTTTTTTTAGTAGGATGAGAGTCATTTTGACTATTAATATTAAAAAAAACTTTGCTATGAGACTTTGTCTTCTTAAGTTAAGAGGTGGTTCTCCCATTTCTACTTGTAATCCACATGACTTATACTAACACTTTTATGTGAACCTGCACAGATTCGCAATGCCTGTGCTTGTATGCTGTCTATTAATTTTAGTACTGAATGTGATGCTGAGTTATATACTTCACAGTCTTAATCTAGTTTTGAGCATATGAGAGATATATATATATGCTACGTAGTGTATTACTATTAGCTCCCCAATTGATACCAGTAAACAACTTCATACAATTTAATACTCTTGTGCATTTACTCAGTATATATTGTAGATGTTTCAGCCAAGTGAGCTTAGAGTCAAATATTATACCAAGAAATTTTATTTCTTTGAGTATAGCTAGTGTATATTTCCTAGCTTTAACTGTGTGTTAGGGTTTGCACTTTTACTAAATACCATAGCTACTGTTTTGGTGGGTGAAACAAGAAATACCCATTTGTCACACCATGCTTGAATATTATTCAAGTCTTCTTGTATTCTCTTTTGTAGGTATGGAATACTTTTACCAGATAGCCATATTTCCCCATCATCAGCAAACTGTGACATAGCACAGTGTTTAATTTTGTCACTTATATTGTTAACCATAATGTTAGAAAGTGTGGGACTAATACAACTAACTTGTGGAGTACCATTCTGAGTTACAAGTATTTGAGAGTAAGTATTATTAATTTTAACCTGAATAGTTCTATTTGTCAAAAAATCATCTACCCAAGCCATTTTTAACAATAGCCCCTGTTTTCCAGATCATGTCAAACGCTTTTTGGAAATCTATAAAGACTCCAACAGTGAAATGTATTTTAAGGAAAGCTTTATGGATTTCATTATCTAATCTGATAACTTGTTCCATAGCGTTTCTATTCTTTCTAAATCCACTTTGATTAGGCGTAAATAGATTGTTTTTCTCTAAAAACCAACGCAATCTATAGTTTACCATTTTTTCCATGATTTTAACAAAGTTTGAGGTCAAAGCTATTGGTCTATAAGATTGTGGATCAGTTGGGTTTTCCCATATATATTTTAATAAAGGAGTGATAATGGAATGTTTCTACTGACTTGATAGCTTCTGCAAAAACCATATTCTATTGATAAATAATAACATAACCTGAAGTGACTTGTTAGTAAAATGTTTAAACATAATATATGTTACCCGGTCTTTACCCGGTGATGTATCAGTTATGTCACTGATAGCATCTTTCAATTCTTGTATATTAAATGGTTCGTTATAAGTATCTGAATTGTCTTTGTAATATTTCAGAAGATTGTTATACTCCTTATCTTCTATATACTAGTACTCTCATTGTTTTTTTAAATTTATCAGTCTAGTTGTTAGTACTGCTAATTTTAGCATAACTTTTAACTTAAATATCTGCTTTTTCCTTGTTAGTTTCAAATTTATTGCCATCAACAGTGAGAGTAGGTAAACCTAATGTTTTGGAGGCTTTGCCAAGCATGCTTTTGATTTGTTTCCACACTTGTGATAATGGGCTATCATTATAAAGCAAATTACAGTAACTCTCATAGTATAGTACCTGGGTGTTTTTTTTTATTATTTTTCTGCATATTTGTTCTTTTTCTTTATACAAGTTAAAATCCTCCCCTGACCCTGTGCGCTGAGCACGGTTACGGGCCTTATTTCTATCTCGAAAAGATGAAGTACATTCTGCTGTCCACCATGGTACAGCAGGTTTTTTATACGACCGCAAAAAAATTTTTGCGTCGTATAATGCTATGAAGACACATTTGGTTTCCGGACAATAACTTTAGTTTAAGCGAATGGATATCTATGAATTTTTACCAGAAGGTTCAATACCACAAAAGGAAGGTGGGGATTGATTTTGGGGGTTATGGTACCAACAGTTTAGGAATTAGGGGCCAAAACAAGCATTTGTGTAGTTTCCGGACAATAATTTGTGTGTAAGTGTATGGATCTCTCTGAAATTGTACCACAAGGTTTCATATCACAAAGGGAAGGCTGGGATTGAGTTTGGGGTTAATTGCCCCAATCGTTCAGGAATTAGGGGCAAAAAAGGGGCCAAAAACAAGCATTTTTCTAGTTTCCAAACAATAACTTGTGTTTAAGTGTATGGATCTCTCTAAAATTGTACTTCAAGGTTCCATACCATAAAGAGAAAGCTGGAATTGAGTTTGGGGATGATTACTCAAAAGGGGGGGAGGGGTTCAAAAAGTTGAGGGAATTTTTTTTCTCCAATTTTTTATTTTTTGGGGGGGGGGGGGGGGGTTCATTTGTTTTCTTCAAAATTTTTGAAATCTTCAATTGCACAGTATTGCGCAATAGCAAGAAATCTAAGATATCAGAATTGGCTTTGTCTCTTGAAATCACAAAATGGCGTCTGGCAGCTTTCAAAACGAAATCATAAATGACCAAGCGTTCCCTCACATGCAATGATGCTATCATGCGCGGTTTCCTGATTGGTCACTCTAATTATAAATAGCCAATTGCAACTAATATATACCATGATCATGAGATGACCATATTGACCTTGACTGCATTTGATTAAGAATTGCATAATACCTAGACAGTGGCTATGGAAATTTCCCAGTTTCATATTACGTTATTGATAAGGGGTTACCCACTGTGATGATCAGATTAACAAGAGAACTAAAAATTTACTGCCAAAAATCCTTTTACTTACAATAAAATTAATTATTTTATCTAATAGCACAATTTATTATGTACTGAAATCTTACAGGATATTTTTAACCTCTTCCTTTTTCATAAAATACTTTACCCTTCTCATGTGGTACATAAACATTTAACTCAAATTATCTTTTCTTTCCGTAATTATATTCTCTTTTCATATATATGTTAGCGGCAATAAGTAAAATTAGGCATTAAGCTTAAATCCTAGGCAATAAGCTAACGCCTAGGCATTAAGTCTATTTCCTAAATAGTGTTAGGCATTACTCTTAAATCCTAGGATTTAAACTTAAATCCTGAAAAGTATGCCCAGGCATTAATGTTAATGCCTAAAATGAAAATGAGAGTAAAAAAAAAAAGAAGTTTATTCAAAGTTAAAATACATTTTGTACATAATAAAATAATAAGAACTGAAGTTTGAATGTCAATTACATGGAATAAAATCATAAGTATAATATGTATGTTAAAACTCATTGAAAAAACCTTTTTTTATATGTAAACTTGTTGGAAAGTTGTCTCATTGGCAATCGTACTACATCTCCTTATTTTTATATTGATAGAAAATTGTATTGAAATTTATTTGTTTCCAACTGGTGCAGAGCTATGGCACAGACTATTTCACAGTTTTAATTTTTCTATCATTTGTACCTGGTGATTGTCCAATACCTTTGTGTAGAGCAGAATTCTTTTGTATATGGACGAATTTGATTCCAATTGAACATTGTTAATTCCTTGTACCTCATTATTAATTTCAACTCATCCATGCAGTAAGCATGTCATGAATATTTCGAATGAATATTTGTGGTTGGAGATGTATTGACTTCCCGTAAACAATGACAAGTTCTGGCCACATTAGCATTAATTCAGATATAACCTTGGCTGTAAATGCACGACCTTTTTTTCACATTTTGACGTAAGAGCTCTAAAAATATATTTTTAGGCGATCTTGGTGCACCATAAGAAAATAAAGTTTCAATCTCACTTTGATTGTAAATCGAAAAATTAACCTGTCCTCTTCTGCAAAACTCCTTTGATAAAACGAGTTTTACAACTACTCCCTTCCATATGCACATTCTATCATGTTACAATTTTTACAAAATGGAGAAAAAGTACAATGGAATCCTGGAAAATGTTTGCAAAACCATTATTCGGTTGTTTAATGCTACGGTCTATAATAATAATAAGCCGCTTTGGCATATTTTCAATTCTTTATGTGTTTTTCCTTAACACCATACAGTGCCTCTAGAAAAACATAAACTCTGAAATTTCCCTCATCATTCTCTTTTACTTTAGTTACCAGTCTTTCAAATCTCCAACGGTAAAACATTGTCATAACATTTAAAATTGTAATACTCTATAATTGCCTTATTTTCTGATTTTGACAGTTTAATCTTTGCCAATTGATCATTGTACTTTTGTCTTGGGTATATGATCTTTGTTTTCCCTGATTCAAATTAATATTCCACAAAGATTCATTTTTTTTTCTCTTAAATGCTAATAATCTAGATAAGAAATGAAAAGACAAGATAGTTATTTAAGAAAATTTACATATCCAATAAAACAGATGGAAAGATGATGTGACTGGCAAAAATTTAATATCTTCACTTGTCTATTTCTGACCAACTCAAACCGGCTCGACCATTGAAGAGCAATACCACAAAGAAATGTAAGTAATTTCTGTTTGGAAACAATACTGAAAGATTAATTTCTTTTGAATCATTTATATTAATTTTTATACGACCGCAAACAAATTTTTGTGGTCGTATATTGGTATGACGTTGGCGTCGTCGTCGTCGTCGTCGTCCGGCGTCGTCGTCCGAAGACACATTGGTTTTCGCACTCTAACTTTAGTTTAAGTGAATGGATCTCTATGAAATTTTACCATAAGGTTCAATATTACAAACGGAAGGTGGGGATTGATTTTGGGGGTTATGGTACCAACAGTTAAGGAATTGGGGGCCAAAAAGGGGCCATAAATAAGCATTTTTGTAACTTCCAGACATAACTTGTGTGTTAGTGTATGGATCTCTCCGACATTGTATCACAAGGTTTTATATCACAAAGGGAATGCTGGGATTGATTTTGGGGGTAATTGTCTCCAAATTTTAGGAATTAGAGGCCAAAAAGGGGCAAAAACAAGCATTTTTCTAGTTTCATGACAATAACTTGTGTGTAAGTGTATGGATCTTTATGAAATTGTACCACAAGGTTCCATATCACAAAGGGAAAGCTGGAATTGAGTTTGGGGGTAATTGCCCAAAACGTTTAGGAATTAGGGGCAAAAAAGGGGGCAAAAAATAAGCATTTTTCTAGTTTCTAGACAATAACTTGTGTTCAAGTGTATGGATCTCTCTGAAATTGTACTGCAAGGTACCATACCACAAAGGAAAGGCTAGGATTGATTTTGGGGGTAATTGCCTCAAAATTTTAGGAATTAAGGGCCATAAAGGGGCAAAAAAACAAGCATTTTTCTAGTTTCAGGACAATAACTTGTGTGTAAGTGTATGGATCTTTATGAAATTGTACTACAAGATTCCATATCACCAAGGGAAAGCTGGATTTGAGTTTGGGGGTAATTGCCCTAAATGTTTAGGAATTTTGGGCCAAAAAGGTGTCAAAAAACAAGCATTTTTCTAGTTTCAGGACAATAACTTGTGTGTAAGTGTAAGGATCTTTATGAAATTGTTCTACAAGGTTCCATATCACAAAGGGAAAGCTGAATTTGAGTTTGGGGGTACTTGCCCTAAACGTTTAGGAATTTTGGGCCAAAAAGGGGCCAAAAACAAGCATTTTTCTAGTTTCCAGACAATAACTTGTGTTCAAGTGTATGGACCTCTCTGAAATTGTACTGCAAGGTACCATACCACAAAGGGAAGGCTGGGATTGAGTTTGGGGGTGATGAATCATAAGGAGGCTCTAAAAATTTGGGGGGGATTTTTTTTTTCCTTTTTTTTTTTTTTAAATTTTCCATTTTAAATTGGTTATTTCTGATTTATATATAAAAGCAAATAATAATGGTATGTTTTGAATAGGTAAATTAAAATTTTTTAAGTTCTTAGACCACATTCATTCTGTGTCAGAAACCTATGCTGTGTCAAATATTTAATTACAATCCAAATTCAGTGCTGTATCAAGCTTGAATGTTGTGTCCATACTTACACCAACTGTTCAGGGTTCGACCTCTGCGGTCGTATCAAGCTGCGCCCCAGCGGAGCATTTTATTGGAATATTATTTTTAAATATTATTCATCAAGAATATTTCACCGAATTAACATGTATTTGGAAGATAAACAAAAATCCCAAAATTTTTATAAATCAATATTATGCAAGAGTTCCCATGAGAAGCGCATGCGCAGATAGAGGTCACTGCGTTAGCAGATTTTAAGAGGTTAACACGTGGAAAATTTTAGAAACTTATTATTGAAAGTTTTGATTTTATTCTTCTTTAATTGGATTTATTATTTTGTTCAATGGATGAACAGTGATCAGCAACGTTTGCTGTTATAGGTCCTTGAACATTATTAAGACTGACGACTGCGGTCGAGGTCGTTCTTGTGACCACAGTGTGACTGTCTAAATGTCCAACCGGCATGGCGGATGAAAAGGAAGAACATTCCAAAATGGAAAGACATTCTTCAAATGACAGTAGATTGCTTCATTTTTATGAAGTAAATCAACAACACTGCAACAATGATAAAGCTTCCAATGATGAAATAATTTATGAAGCTAGACTTGAAAATGTAGACAATTTGTCCGTAGGGGGCGGAGCTCCATTGTCACATGTGTCAATCAACCAAACACCGGATGTTGACAAACAATGTCCTGATATGTATCAACTGCTGATACAGACACAATTACTTACGCAAGCTTTGTTGAACAACCAAAGAACTGACATACCAGTGCAGAAAAAGACACATGGCAAACGTACCTGTACTGTCACTGCCGGTGATGACGTACATGTAAGACCGTCAAGTTCCAAAAAAACAAAGATGTGAAAGTGGTCACGGACAGGGTCCGGGATCACGAGTACAATCTGAGTCTTTAGCACAAAATTACGTAAAAGAACTAGAAGAACTGTTTCAGTCTCAAGACCACAAACAGAACCAAAGGGAAACAAGCCCTTATTCTGATGTATCGAGTGAAGATGAGTCAGAAAGCTCAAATTCAGACATTGAACTTGACGAACAAGAACAACCAGAAGTTCACAGTCACACTCCAAGTATTCATACTTCTAATACAAAGAATGACACTATGTCTGTTATTGAAGATATGAAAGGCTTCATGGTAACTGAAGAGAAAGCTGGTCCGAAGATAAATGATGAACTGGCATCTGTTGTCAATGATGGCTTGAGAAAGAAGGCCAAGCAAAACAAAGTTGATGAGCTAACCAAAAAGTATGCAAAGCCAGAAAATGTACACAGTTTGACAGTCCCAAAAATTAATTTGGGTGAGTGTATGTATAATGCAAATATGAAATTATACACATGATACTATTGATACATGTACATGTTTAAACAAAATTAAAATTCAGTTTATTTGAAAAAATATATATATACACGTAAATTGTATTTTAAAAATTTATTCAAACCAATATAAATTAGTTGATTGCGGCAGGCACAATTTATCAAATTGTATTATTATAAAAATTACAGGAATTCATTTCTTTTTCAGGTATATGGTCACAGATGTCAGTACCTAACAGAATGAATGACGTTAAACTTCAAAAAATTCAAAACTTATTGGGTAAAGCAGCGTGTCCTATGCTTTACTTAATGGACTTGTTTCTGTCTAAATCACAAACTAATGATGGACTATCTAGAGAAGAAGTACAGTCTGCAACGCAACTTTGTAAAGACGCATATCAGATGACACAAGTCACTTATGCAGACATAACTTTCAGAAGAAGAGCTTTGATACAAGCTGAAATTCAACCCAAATATAAAGCTTTGTGCAAGGATGATGTTCCAGTAACTGATTTTCTCTTTGGAAATGACATCAAAGATAAAGTCAAAGAAATGGATGCTGAATATACAGTAGGAAAGAAACTGGGCAAAACCAATTTTAAAATTGGAAAGAAATCACATGATGACAAGAAAACTTTTAAGAAACCATATGTACATGTACCAAAACGTCATTTTGACAAAGCATCAAACAAGAAAGATTTTTTAGGGAAACCAACTTACAAAAAGAAAAAGTTCAAAAAGAAGCTCCAAGAGCAGGACAAGAAGTTCCTATAAAATTGCCAAAGCAAAATAGTTTGCCTGTGAGTACTTCAGTTCAGCAATTGAATACACAATTTACATTCATAAACACACCAGACAATTTCATTGGTGGGAAAGTGATAAAATTCTAAGAGAATTGGATGAGTTTAACTTCTGATAACTGGGTTTTAAATGTTGTAAAAGGGTATCAAATTGAGTTTGAACAAATTCCATCACAAAACAAGGAACCAAATATGTTACAATTTAATACAGATGAAACAAATATGGTGCAGTTAAAAATAGATAAATTTTTACACAAACAAATTATAAAACCAGTGACATATATTAAAAATCAATATGTTTCAAATATTTTTATAAGACCAAAAAAGGATGGTACATGTAGAGTGATTTTAAATTTAAAAGTTCTCAACAATGATATTGAAAAACACCATTTTAAAATGGAGACATTAAAGTCAGCAATACAATGTGTGTCAAAAAACTGCTGGTTTGCTTCTATTGATTTGAAAGACGCATATTATTCTATTTCTATTGATCACAAATACCGAAAATATTTGCGGTTCTATTGGAATGATCAGTTGTATGAGTATACATGTTTGCCTAATGGGCTGACAACTGCGCCAAGGATATTTACAAAAGTTTTAAAAGTGTCATTTTCACATCTAAGAAAAATTGGACACAAAAATGTAGCTTACATTGACGATAGTCTTTTGATCAGTGATAGTAATTCACAATGTACAATTAATATTTCTGATACAGTCACCTTATTGGATAAATTAGGCTTTACTATTCACCCAGTCAAATCTGTATTTGAACCGACACAAACAATTACATTTTTAGGATTTGTGTTGAATTCCATAACAATGACAATTAAACTTACAACTGAAAAAGCGCAAGCAATAAAACTTTTATGCTGTAAATATGTTAAAAACAGACAAATGTCAACCAGGCAGTTTGCACAAATTATAGGCAAATTGATTGCTGCCGAACCAGGAGTTGAACATGCACTTATATATATAAAATCTTTAGAAATAGAAAAAACAAGTTTTTAAAACAAAACAGTGGAGATTTTGACAATAAAATTATCATTTCAAATGAATCAGTAGATGTGTT
Organism: Mytilus californianus; assembly: GCF_021869535.1. Taxonomy (NCBI): domain Eukaryota; kingdom Metazoa; phylum Mollusca; class Bivalvia; order Mytilida; family Mytilidae; genus Mytilus; species Mytilus californianus. The sequence goes on from NW_026262701.1 coordinate 87,258,382, forward strand.
AAATTGGTGGATTTCTCATGTTGAGTCTAGTTTCAAGCCGTTAGTACGGACAGATCCTGAGATAATTTTAAAAACAGACAGTTCAAAAACTGGTTGGGGTGGTGTTGTTGACAACACACAACTTCAAACCAAGGGTTTTTGGTCATATGAAGAGCAGAAATTACACATAAATTATTTAGAACTAAAGGCAGCATTTTTAACATTAAAATGTTTTTGTTCAAAAAAATCCGATAAACATGTTAGATTATACATGGATAATATGGTAGCTGTGACCTATATAGACAAAATGGGAGGTAGAATTCAATCTCTCAATAACTTAACAAGGGAAATATGGCAGTGGTGTATACAAAGAAACATTTGGTTAAGTGCTTGTCACTTACCGGGAAAAACCAATGTTGAAGCAGACAAATTGTCACGTTCCAACAATACAGATCTAGAATGGAAACTTAACAATAATGTTTTTATGTGCATTAATTCAATATATGGTCCGCATGATATTGATTTATTTGCTTCAAGGATAAATCATCAGTTATCAAGGTATATTTCATACTTACCTGATCCAAATGCTGAAGCAGTAGATGCTTTTACTATTAGATGGACTAACTTTAACTCATTTGTTTTTCATCCTTTCAGCATGGTAGGAAAAGTAATCCAAAAACTGATTTTGGAAGAAGCAGAATTAACCTTAATAGCACCCTTGTGGAGCACTCAACATCGCTTCCCTCAAATACTGCATCATATTGTTCAGGACTCTTACATAATACCCAGGAAAAAAGGACAACAGTTGTTGATACTGCCAACAGAACCTCAAAAGAAACATCCGTTGAAAAAACTGATTTTGGGTGTCTTCAGATTGTCGGGCAAATTGTGCAAAATACAGGACTATCAAAAAAGGCTGCAGAAATTGTCATCTCATCCTGGAGACAAAGTACACAAAAACAGTATTGGACATATCTCAAAAAATGGTGTACATTTTGTTGTGAACGAAAGATTGATATTTTTACGCCAACTGAGGTGGATGTAGTAGAATTTTTGACAGTTTTATATGAGTCAGGCGTAGGATATAGTTCTATTACACAGCACGGTCTGCGTTATCATCATATTTGACATTAGTTAAAAGGTTCCTCAGAGGAATTTATAATAAGCGACCAATGTTTCCTAGATATCAGCAAACATGGGATGTTAATGTTGTATTAGAATTTTTGATTACTTTATCGCCTGTAAAGGTTTTGTCATTGAGATGTTTAACTTTGAAATTAGTTATGTTATTAGCACTTGTTACTGGACAGAGAATACAGACTTTTCATTGTGTAGATTTAGATTTTATGAAAATCACAAAAGACAATGTTATAATTGAAATTAATGAGATTTTGAAAACTTCAAAACCAGGAAAACATTTATCACCAATATGTTTCCCAGCATTTGTTGAAGACTCAAGACTGTGTATTGTAACTGTTTTAAATGCCTATATCGAAAGAACATCTGCAATACGTACATCTCAAAAACTTTTTGTTACATTTGTAAAACCATACCATCATCCTACAAAATCAACAATTAGTAATTGGATTAAATTGGTTTTAAAACTTGCAGGTGTAAATACTTCTATATTTAAAACACACAGTACTAGGGGAGCTAGTACATCAGCATCACTTAGAGCTGGAGTGACAGTAAATTCTATTCTTAAATCAGCAGGATGGACAAATGAGTCTACTTTTAGGCAATTTTACAATAGACCAGTTACTGTTCAAGAGTATAATGATAACTATAGTGTACGAGTACTTCGTGGAAAATAGTTTTGTTTTTGGTTATAATGTAACTATGTTCATGATGTATATAAGTTAATACAATATTATTTGAAAATGTGTTTATCATTACCGAAAGTCCATATTATGATATGGCTTTGTTGCCTACAGTTTATTATGATATCTGTATGTCGTTGAAACAATTATGGATATATATAACTAATTGTTACTGAGAGTATGATTCAATATAATACTCTTGTGCCAAACTTTAAATAATTTTATAGTAATTTGGGAATCCAATACAATATTGTAATCTAACAAAACATGTATACATTACATTATTCAAGTAAATTGGCTCTCAAATCTCTTGGGAACTCTTGCATAATATTGGTTTATAAAAATTGTACAATTAAATGAGGCTTAGTTATAAGACGATATTTGATTAAAATTTTTATAAACCAATATTTATGCTAAGAGTTAACATGCCCACCCTTTTTCATCATTACCCACCCAGAAATTTATTCAATTATACTTGAATATCTCTGAATAGTGTCCTCGATCTGCGCATGCGCTTCTCATGTTAACTCTTAGCATAACTATTGGTTTATAAAAATTTTAATCAAATATCGTCTTATAACTAAGCCTCATTTAATTTTACAATTAACTTATTGCCTGAAATGAAGTTTGGCAATAGGTTGAATAATCATCATCAGATTTCAGGAAATAAGCTTAATGCCTGGAAATTTCAGACAATAACCTAATGCCTAGGATTTAAGCTAAATGCATAATTTCACGTATTGCCGCCAACATATATATAAAAATAAATTTTCAACAATGTTTATTGTTATAAATAAATATGCAAATGTATTGCTAATATTACTGTATGTATGTTTGATGTGTTATATTTGTTGTAATTCTTGAAAATAATAAAAATTAAAAAAAAAAATTTTAAATATATACTTGATATTTCAAATATACTGTTCACTTTATTTTTCAGATATGGTAGTGATTCCTTTACATGAATTGTTGTTCCTCCTCGAGTTGTTATTTTACGAACTGAAAAGTCAGCAAGTTTATACCCTGTTATTTGTGGGTGATCCTGTTCTGATCTACACCACGTTTCCTGAAAGCAAAGGATAGCTGGAGTGCTTTTTAGCGTTGACATTGACCATATATATATTCAACAATATTACATTTAATGCCGCGGCAATTCCAATGAATAATATTAAAATTAGCCATTAATAGTACAGATATAACATATAACAATATGACTATAACTGTTTTATGATTTGTATTATACATTATAACATTTCTGTTGTTACTCTATTGGCCAATTGGAGACCTTTTGAAACATCATAATCATATCCAAACATTTGTTTGGTTGCCATTTCTATAAAACCAATTACTTTTTAGCTCACCTGACCCAAAGGGTATCTAGTTTAAAAATGTATCCGAAAACCCCGCCTACCAACCAAGATGGCCGCAATGGCTAAAAATAGAACATAAGGGTAAAATGTAGATTTTGGCTTATATCTCTGAAACCAAAGCATTTAGAGCAAATCCGACATGGGGGTAAATTTGTTCATCAGGTCAAGATCTATCTGCCCTGAAATATTCAGACAAATCAGACAACCCGTTGTTGGGTTGCTGCCCCTGAATTGGTAATTTTAAGAAAATTTTGCAGTTTTTATACGACCGCAAACAATTTGCGTTTGTATATTGCTATCATGTCGTCGTCTTTGTCGGCATCCGAAGACACATTTGGTTCATACTTTTTTCTTTAAGATTTTTAAAAATTTCAAATTTTTTCAAAAAGTTTTTTTTGGGGGGAGGGGGGGAGATTTTTTTTTTTTTTTTAATTTTTTGTTTTTTTTTCCAAAAATTTTCCATTTTTGCATAGATCATTTCTTAATTATTTTATAAAAGCAACAACTACTGATATGGCAGGAGATACACACCAAACAGGGTGTGCACATTATTATATATAACAGATTAACTAAGTATTGTGCAACAGCACAGTATTGCGCAATAGCAAGAAATCTTCAATTGAAAATAAATACAAATCTTTTAACCAATTTCAATGGGATTAATTTAAAGTCTTTAATTTTTGGGGGTTCTAACCTTGTTTTATTTAGCTGGATATTGGGTCCCATTTTTAAACTGGTCTACATTGAGGTCCAAAGGGTCCAAAATTAAACTTTGGTTGATTTCATCAAAAAGTTAATTATTGCGGCTCTATGATATGCTGAATCTTATTGTGCATTTAGATTTTTTATTTTGGGCCCTGTTTTCAAATTAGTCCATATTAAGGTTTGAAGGGTCCAAAATTAAACTTTGTTTGATTTCAACTAAAATTAAATCTTTGGTGTTTTTTTATATGCTGAATCTAACCATGTAATTAAATGTCCCATTTCAAATTTTTAAGATCTTTGACCACATTTATTTATTATGTCAAAAATTTGATCACAATCCAAATTCAGACAGTATCAAGCTTGAATATTGTGTCCAAACTTGCTCCAACTATTCAGGGTTCGACCTCTGCGGTCGTATCAGGCTGCGCTCGGCGAAGCTTTTTATTTTTACTATATGGAGAAAAAAAAATGCATATGTGTTTGTGTATGTGTGTGTGTGTGCTGTGCGCTTATTGTTCCTTTGTTACTCAAACTACTTTGTTTATACAGATTAAATAATGTGGTAAATTGGCATATTTGTTGTTACAAGATATACGTGTAAACTGTAAGTATCAAATACTCTTTGAAAAAGATATCCGAAAGATACCTTTTTAGCTCACCTGTGCATTATTAATTGAGCAAAACACAAACCGTACTACTTTTTAAATTGACACCATGACTTTCAAACCAAAAAACTAGCGGTCTTATTATTATACCATGTACACAAATGTTGTGTTATACATGTCATAACAATACAATTAATGAAAAACAAATATGACACATGAACCAACGACAACCACTGAAAAAGATTCTCTTTTCCTGGGACGTGCACAATGAATTGGGGCAGGGTAAATATGATAATAAACACTTAATTTTTCTGGATTTTATTTTTATGTGCAGTTTTGTCATTCCTGCAGACTTGGCAGAAGAAGAAAAACAACACAAAACAGATTTTTCCCAAATAAACAGTTCAAATCACTTTTTAGTGTGGACATATCTATTGTTGAAATCAGTCATAAAATACAATATAGGTATTACCTGTGGAGATTATCTGAAAAACGACTTTTCCAGATATGCAAATCCCAGAAGGGGTCTGACATATTCCCGTACATGGTATATTGCACATTAATACAATTATACCGCGGCTTATACGTCCTTGGCAAATTGTGATTCTCTGTATACTGAATTTGACTTAGATAGTTCCTTTACTTGTTAAAGTTCCTTAAACTTACGATCTAAAAAAAATACAATATTTCCGTGTATGGATAATAAACAGAAGATTAATGTATTGTTGTAAAATGTTTGTGTGTTATAAATTGCAAATGTTTATGTATTGCTGTGATGTATAGTATCAGAGACATATAATACAATATTATATGTCTCTGATAGTATTGATACCAGAAAGTGCTATCTTAGTAGTACTTGATTTCGTGAACTACTAAAAACTTTTGTAAAAGTTTTTACGCTAAATTGTCAAATTCAACGGGGTTATGTTTCTAATATTTAGAAATCATAAACAGATAAGTTAAATCCTCCAGCTCTGTTACAACTATTAAAAAGCCAATATGTAAATTATTTAAAAAAAAAAGTCAATAAAATAAATATAAAACATTACAAACGACTCATATCAGCTTGTGTTTTGATAATCAGGAATTTCATTTGATAATAAACATACATTTAATTCCAAGCTGTTAAATTATATAACAACAATCATAATTTAATAATAGGATTAAACAAGTTGATTACTAGTAGTTAATAATCACACAATAGTTACACAATCAAAGGAATTTAATATATTAATTAACATGGTAATTAAGAAAATCAGATTTTTTATAAAGATTTGCAAAAACAATTCATAAAACATTCGAATATTGTCTAAGTTTTCATTAAATTTTGGTATAAAATTCAAGAAATTCATTTTTTTTTAATAAAATGATATTATTCTAGCCCTAGTGGCAGTTCCCTAATACTTTATATTTCAGTCCAGCTTCATGGCAGTTTTACCGTATTTTAACTTGCACAATTTCATGTGCCAGTTGAGTTAAGTTTGTCTTTTATTTAAAGTAATATTGCATTCATTCTGGTACAGTTATACTAGTATAATACTATTAACAACAGTCCCAGATTTATTTAACAGGTTTGGACCAAACACCCTATATAGTGATATTACTTTATAGAGTGATTTCCCTTTTATATAGTAGAGGGATATGTTTGTTTAGACTGAATTTTAAGTAAAATATGGCAAAAGCACATTTTTATGCCCCCGCCGTAGCGGAGGGGGCATTAAGTTTTACCCTTGTCCGTCCGTCCGTACGTCCGTCCGTACGTACGTCCTAAAGTTGGTTTCCGTTCCCTAACTTTAGTTTGCCTCAACCAAATGTTATGAAACTTATGCAAAATGCTTATAACTACAAAACACAGATCAAGTTTGAATTTTGGTGGCGTCACTTTAACCGTTCTAGAGTTATGCCCCTTTACAAATGGAGAAATTGCAGAATTTTTTGTTTCCATTCTATAACTTTAGTTTGCCTCAACCAAATGTTATGAAACTTGTACAAAATGCTAATTACCACAAAACACAGATCAAGTTTGAATTTTGATGGCATCACTTTAACCGTTCTAAAGTAATGTCCCTTTACAAATGGAAAAATTGCTGAATTTTTCGTTTCTGTTCTCTAATTTAAATTTGCCTCAACCAAATGTTATGAAACTTATACACAATTATTATTACTACAAAACACAGATCAAGTTTGAATTTTGGGTAGCGTCACTTTTACCGTTCTTCAGTTATGTCCCTTTATAACTTTATATGATATGCAAGCGGGGGCATCATCTGTGTCCCATGGACACATTCGACATTTATCTAATATTATGACATAAACCTGTATTGCTGCAACAATTGGATGCATCAATTGATGTACTCAATGTAATATGCATGTATGTCTAGTTTACTGCTATAAAAGTTACTGAAAATACAATCTATTGTTCATCATATTTGAAAGATTTGATGATCAAGTAAATTCCACTCAGTTATGCCTCAATGAATAGATGTCTTTTGTTTGATTTATTTTAACATTAAATTTAAAGGTCAACTGTCCTATTTGTTGTTGGTCAGGTGTGCAGATAGGTACACAATAGATTGCAAGTTGTGTCACTTTAGCAGAAAACTAGTAATCCCATTTTTTAGTAAAGTGCAATTATTGACACCTATGCTAAAACAACTAGAAAAGGCACTTCTGCCATCTTCCTGCTTTTATTCCAATCTAAACTAATATATTCCTATTAACTGAGTCAAGTCATTTTCCACTACTTATGTCAAAAATGCATCAGAATTCTACAATGTTGTATCAGCTGATTCCATGTCATAGATCTTCTTTATATAGTTAAAGTTTTTATACGATCGCAAAAAAATTTGTGTGGTCGTATATTGGTATGACGTTGGCGTCGTCGTCGTCCGGCGTCGTCGTCGTCGTTCGAAGACACATTGGTATTCGCACTCTAACTTTAGTTTAAGTGAATGAATCTCTATGAAAGTTTACCACAAGGTTCAATACCACAAAAGGAAGGTTGGGATTGATTTTAAGGGTTATTGTACCAACAGTAAAGGAATAAAGGGGCCAAAAAGGGGCCAAAAATAAGCATTTTTGTAACTTCCAGATATAACTTGTGTGTTAGTGTATGGATCTCTCTGACATTGTACCACAAGGTTCCATATCACAAAGGGAATACTGGGATTGATTTTGGGGGTAATTGCCTCAAAATTTAAGGAATTAGGGGCCAAAAAAGGGGCAAATAACAAGCATTTTTCTAGTTTCATGACAATAACTTGCGTGTAAGTATATGGATCTTTCTGAAACTGTACTACAAGGTTCCATATCACAAAAGGAAAGCTGGAATTGAGTTTGGGGGTAATTGCCCAAAACGTTTAGGAATAAGGGGGCCAAAAGGGGGCCAAAAATAAGCATTTTTCTAGTTTCCAGACAATAACTTGTGTTCAAGTGTATGGATCTCTCTGAAATTGTACTGCAAGTTATTATACCACACAGGGAAGGCTGGGATTGATTTTGGGGGTAATTGCCTCAAAATGTTAGGAATAAGGGGCCAAAAAGTGGCAAAAAAACAAGCATTTTTCTAGTTTCAGGACAATAACTTGTATGTAAGTGTATGGATCTTTATGAAATTGTACAACAAGGTTCCATATCACAAAGGGAAAGCTGGGTTCGAGTTTGGGGGTAATTGCCTTAAACGTTTAGGAATTTGGGGCCAAAAAGGGGCAAAAAAACAAGCATTTTTCTAGTTTCCAGACAATAACTTGTGTTCAAGTGTACGGATCTCTCTGAAATTGTACTGCAAGGCACCATATCACAAAGGGAATACTGGGATTGATTTTGGGGGTAATTGCCTCAAAATTTTAGGATTTAGGGGCCAAAAAAGGGACAAAAAACAAGCATTTTTCTAGTTTCATGACAATAACTTGTGTGTAAGAATATGGATCTTTCTGAAATTGTACTACAAGGTTCCATATCACAAAAGGAAAGCTGGAATTGAGTTTGGGGGTAATTGCCCAAAACGTTTAGGAATAAGGGGGCCAAAAGGGGGCAAAAAATAAGCATTTTTCTAGTTTCCAGACAATAACTTGTGTTCAAGTGTATGGATCTCTCTGAAATTGTACTGCAAGGTACCATACCACAAAGGGAAGGCTGGGATTGATTTTGGGGGTAATTGCCTCAAAATTTTAGGAATAAGGGGCCAAAAAGTGGCCAAAAAACAAGCATTTTTCTAGTTTCAGGACAATAACTTGTGTGTAAGTGTATGGATCTTTATGAAATTGTACAACAAGGTTCCATATCACAAAGGGAAAGCTGGGTTCGAGTTTGGGGGTAATTGCCTTAAACGTTTAGGAATTTGGGGCCAAAAAGGGGCAAAAAAACAAGCATTTTTCTAGTTTCCAGACAATAACTTGTGTTCAAGTGTACGGATCTCTCTGAAATTGTACTGCAAGGCACCATACATTTTAACACAAAGGGAAGGCTGGGATTGAGTTTGAGGGTGATGAATAATAAGGGGGTTCAAAACATTTGATGGGGGATTTTTTTCCCCTTTTTTTCTTTAAAATTTTCCATTTTAAATTGGTTATTTCTGATTTTTATATAAAAGCAAATAATAATGATATGGTTTGAATAGGTAAATTAAAAATTTAAAGTTCTTAGACCACATTCATTCTGTGTCAGAAACCTAAGCTGTGTCAAATATTTAATCACAATCCAAATTCAGTGCTGTATGAAGCTTGAATGTTGTGTCCATACTTGCCCCAACTGTTCAGGGTTCGACCTCTGCGGTCGTATCAAGCTGCGCCCAGCGGAGCATTTTATTATATAATATTCGAATTTGATGTCATTTCCTTTGTCTTTTTGTCATGAAGACTAAAATTAATAAATTATAGTATTGACATTGTTTTATTCTCACTGTTGGAATGATCATGGCATAAATTCTTAGTGAGAACCCTGTAATTAATACAAATAAGACTATTATCCACCAGATTTCAAATAACATGGACGTAAGCAATTGTAGGTAGCCATACAACCTTCAACAATGAGCAAAACACAAACCGTACTACTTTTTAAATTGACACCATGACTTTCAAACCAAAAAACTAGCGGTCTTATTATTATACCATGTATACAAACGTTGTGTTATACATGCCATAACAATACAATTAATGAAAAACAAATATGACACATGAACCAACGACAACCACTGAAAAAGATTCTCTTTTCCTGGGACGTGCACAATGAATTGGGGCAGGGTAAATATGATAATAAACACTAAATTTGTCTGGATTTTATTTTTATGTGCAGTTTTGTCATTCCTGCAGACTTGGCAGAAGAAGAAAAACAACACAAACAGATTTTTCCAAAATAAACAGTTTAAATCACCTTTTAGTGTGGACATATCTATTGTTGAAATCAATCATAAAATACAATATAGGTATTACCTGTGGAGATTATCTGAAACAAAATTCATGACTCTCTCAATCGATTTATGACTTTTGAACACCGGTATACTACTGTTGCCTTTATTTGCTTAAGTTCTCTTGTGAAGAAAAGTTGCACAATATCTAGATAAAGGACTCATGGACTTGCCTTAGTGAGAACCCTCTTTATACCATACTTTCATAAAAAAATCTTTTGAGGACATTAGACACATATTCAATCTTGATAAGTCATTGTCAGTAAAGCTTCTTTATTTATCGTTGGATGGCAGTACATGTATTAAACCAACATGTTTTGCATATACAAAGTAAGACATAAGGTCTGGAGCATGACATGTTTATTTTATCTGCACTACTGTTGTCTCAAAATAATAACCGGTGTTTGTACATGACTGTAGATACTGTGGTGTGTTGTATTGTCCTATATGTATGAATACATATATGGTAATGTCTGTAATTCAGTCTATGTTTAATGGCATATAGCAAATGAAAGTAACAAATATAACACAAGCATTTTCTGTAACAAATTTAATTTGCATATCAAGACCACACAAATTGATTTTAAGCTTCTTTGATTTTTGATATTACTAATTTCTATAAAACCTTTAATTTAAAATGCACATTTAAGTGGAATTTAGACATCATCGCCAAACAACCACCATGATGACATCATGATGCAACAAAGATATGTCATGACTTGTTTTAAGGGGCGAAATCTGAAAAAAAAACTAAAAACCAATTTGCTTTGGCCTTAGATCATGTAGAAAGCTTAACAACTGCAATTTGCATATAAGGATATTCTGCCACAAATTAAAATTTCCAATTTGAAATAACTTTATATTGCATAATTCTCATCATAAATGTCAAGAATAAAAATACCACTGATTAAGACATTGGATCTCAACCAAAACAATAAGAATACATCGTAACATGTAGTATAATTGTTCAGAATAATATATGATAAAAATACAGAATTATCTTACTCCTTGAAAATCAAATGCATGAAAGTTAAACAAACAATCCTCTGAACATTGAATCCATTGTTAAGTTTTACATGTACTTAAAAAAAAAGTTTTTCTTATCTCTTGATCACCAAATGATACAATTTTCAAGTATGCCATTAATTTCATCAAATGATACACATATTTTGAGTACTTTGTTTTATATTTCTAATATTTAATAAATTTCAATACAATGTCGCAAAGCCATGAAAGTGGAAGTACTATTTATTAAGTTTTTTTCAATAGTTATACAACATTCATGACATTTGTATATACATAAAATCATCAAGTTTTCAAGCGTTGCACATTTTTGTTGAAGACAATTTTGACCAAATTTACAGGTTATTGTTAAATTTGTCAACAATATAAATTTTTATCAAACATTTATTTATTTGTATTTTAAAAACAGTAATTGTTCTCATGAAATTGGTTCTTCCATTTTTTGTATGGTCTTAAAGTGAAAATAAATTCTTTGAGTAGAATATGGTCAGTTTCAGATCATAAAGCACATTTTCCCACAATTTCTCAAAAAAGAACACATGAATACCCAAATGTTAACTTTTTATCAATAAATACAAATACAGAAATTAAAAGGATAAACTACTACGACTAACTGTTCTGTCTTCAGTGATTCCTCACTTCATCATATTGCCCCTAACATTCACCATCAAAGAGCAAAAATTGGAGTTAAAGCAGTGGCATCGAGTCAAAAATGTACTCTATTACAGGGGCGGATCCGGCCATTTATAAAAGGGGGTTCTAACCTAGGATAAACGGGGGGGGGTTCCAACTATATGTCCCCATTCAAATGCATTGATCGTAAAAAATGAATGTCCTCATTACATAAGACTAAGTCATGTAAATACTTTTCATTAAATAAAAAATTTCTAATTCATATCATTTGTAAAAGCATGCAATTCATGTGAACAATAATAATTATGAAACCTAATTACCCCGGTGATTGGGGGGGGGTATAGAATCCATAAAAAATGACTCTTATGGGGACGTAACCCCTGCTTCTAAATGTAACAAACGGACAATTGACAAATAATTATTTATGGAGTTAAACTGTAGTTTAGCAGACAAATAGGCTACATATCTTGCTGTTAACAGGACTCACAGGAACAAGGGCATTGCTAATTATTCTACAGAATTCCATATAGGATTTTAAATAGTTCTTATACGTTTTTTTGGTAGACTCAGCATAAGTATGATTCTAAATTTTGCCACAATACTATCCAGTGTTGTCATCTCCTTGGATGCCATTGAGCCTAAAGAAAACAAAACGAAGGGCGTTAATAGACATGTGCTTAACCAGATCGCGTAAAAGCAATGGTGGTTGAACATAAAGACGCAAAATTTTTGTTCACAGGAAGTCAAATCATGTAACCGCGAAATGTGATCCGCAAGTAAATTTGCTTTGCCTGGAACATGCTTAGCTATTGTATGAAAATTGTATGTTGCTGACAACTAAAAACAACTCGCGAAAAAATGACATCAAAAGTGCATTTTTTTATGTACATTTATTGATGCAACTTACTGTAACCGCATTATCAGTGCGCGAACAGGTGACAAAATATTACCTCCCCTGTAAACAGTGCGCTCTTCTGACTAGAGGCGATCGGTAAAGAAAAACGGATGATGCCGTAATTGTTTTGCTTGTTTGAAATGAGCTAGCACAGACGAACTAAGACGTGTCAACATAATGTGAATATGATAATGAATCAGGTAAATTATTAATTGTTAAGTTTATCACCTCATCGTTTCTTCATATGATAGGTAAATGCGTGAATTTTCTATTTTCAGTGTCGTCAGGGTTCAAACTTGTAATCATGCCATCCTTTCATTATTTTTTTTTAATACTATCCAATGGTTGGAACACCTTGATTTTCTCACAATTTGTAAAGTTGATCATGTTGCATGATATGTATTTTTATCGGGGAAAAAAATTGATATGCAGCAAAGATTGGCAGTTTTTTATTTGTGTTGCTATGTGAAATAAAGGGAGATAAATTAAAGTAAAAGAAGGCGCGCTTTTTCAAATAGTAAACAATTTAATTCAGATGCATGGTATTTTGTCAAATGATAAAGAATATCGTAGAAATTCATCTAATTTATGCAATTTTCATTAAGGATATACAATATGACATACTGAAAGCCGAAAAGGGGTAAAACCACCATACATTGAACAAATTAGGGGGGGGGGGGGGGTGTCGGGTGAAAATATTACGAAATTTAGATTTTTTTTTTATCTGTGGTAACAATCATTTGATTCTCAGGGGGCATTTCTCTGTTCAAACATTGGTCTTACTCTAATATTTTCAGGTTCTCTTTGGATTGCCAAATAATATTATTATCACCTAATAGTGAATGCCGGATCAAATTATTTTGCAGCGATGTTCTGTATGGAAGGAAGACTGTCATAGCATCCAACACTGAGTTCCGAAGGGGCCTTTAAACTAACTGCGTAACATCAAGATCGATGTAAGATTCAAGTGCCTGATCCAGTGCAAGTTGTAGCCAGTTTTTCCTTGTAATTGTGGCAGGAAAACCACTAGCTCTCAGCTGGGTAATAGACAGTTTCTGGCATTGAAAGGATATCAAACGGATGTTTTATGGAATAATCTCAAGAACATATGACGATCATATGCATAGAAATGTGGAGCTAGTCTCTTTCATGCAGCAATTTGTAATTCCCAATTTAAACTCCGAAAAGACAAGAGCAAAGACATGTACATCAATGAGAAACAGTCTCTGTGAATAAAATTATTCCAAAACTTAAATTTGTCATTAGTGTTGCATTTATTTATTTATCAGTAGAGATAATCAGATTACAGTAAGATTGCCCAACTGAAGGCGTTTGTCGGTAATGTTTTGTAAATCTTGAAGATTTCTTCAATCAATATTGTTGCCTCCATTGTCAGTAAAACCACGTCTTTCAATATTTTGTTTGTGGTTTGTTTACATGTAAATTCTGAATTCTCATGTTTTAAATTTCTATTGATAAAGAAACTGTGCAACTGAGCTTTGTAGAAAGATGTCAAGATGAAATAAATGAGTTTTCCTAAAGTTTGTGCATTGCTGTTGGACTGTTAAGAGGCCATCTTCTTTGTGTCTTAATTTGGCAATTTCTTTCAATCCAGCATCGAAGTACGTTTTCATAAGAACTGGCAAGGTGATTTTTAGAAAACGCTAGTCACTGAGGGAAAGGAAAGACACACGAAAGTTCATCTGTATATTCAATTTTGAACATTAACATATATGTTTTGGCATCAACGACATTTAAAATAAGGCCGCAGTTTAAATTTTAGCCTAAAGCTTCATGACTTTTTAAGCTATATTGGGACATATTTGACAAGTGTCCGACCTTCTCTTTTTTTGTGGAGGACCCTGGGGTTTGATCATAAGCTATGATTGTCTTGTTACCAGCTTAAAAAAACAGGCTTGTTCATATTATGATACGATCTGTTTGCCGTCTTAATTCCACATTTGGCACACTTCACATTTTTATCAAGGATGGGCTTTTGGTTTCAGTTTGCATGACATTGTAGTTCACAAAGTTTATGACGAAATAAAGATTTGATTTGTTTATTAATACGACATGCCGAATTATAGTCCGAGAATACACTGACGTCCAACGGCTGTTTTGCAAGACAAGCTGGGGCCGTGCTTGTCTGGGAAAACAGAGAACTAGCCAAGTTATTCTAAATAAAGCTCCTCGGATGCTACCCGCCTGATTTACAAACTTTTATCAGAGTCTGAATTGGGGGGGGGGGGGGGGGGGGGAGGGGGGGGGGGGTTTGGTTAATTATATACGAAATCACAGAAGCAGGACTGGAGCGGGTCCCCCTTTTTAGGCAGTCAGTGGGCATCCCCTTGGGTTTCAACCATTTAACTTCAAAACGGGGGAGGGGATATGTTTTTTATTGTCCGTGTCAAACATTTTTCATGTATTAATAAATTAAGATTTTACATATACTCTCCTATATGTAGTGTTTGTATAAAAGTACTACCAACAAAATTCATCAAATTGTGGATCATAATATTTTTAAAGAAAAAAACCATAACCCCCTTTTTTCTTAAAGTTAAATGGTCGTTCCCATAGGAAAATTTCTGGAACTGCCACTGTTTATACTTTAATATGCACGTTAAAGATTTCACATGCGGACTTCTGAATCAACACCTGCAAAAGTTTTCAATTATACAAAAGATAAGAAAAATTAATGTATTTTTAATTTGACTCGGATGGATATTTTTATTTTGCACACACTCCAACATATTACATGAACTGACAATAAACATAAATCAAAGTTAGAGAAATTAGTATATTCATATCAAAGAAATACCAAATAAAAATACTCATGATTTTTTAACAAAGACAAAACTATTGCGTAGTGTGTAAGTATTTCAATTTTTCATTTTTGTCTCGCCTTGACGGAGTCAAAAAGCGAGACATAGGTATGCTGTTTCCGGCGTCGGCGGCGGCGTCAACAATGTATTAGTTTGTAATTAGGTCTAGTTCATGGTGAACCACTAGTGGTAGGTCAATGATATTTGGTATTCAGTTATATTAGCATTGGCACATCTCATTACCATGGAGATTATTTGGCCCCGCCCCCTCAGTCAAGGTCTATTGACTTTGAAACTTTTCATAGTTAACATGTATTAGTTTGTGATTAGGTCAATTTATGGGGAACCACTAGTGTTAGGTCAATGATATTTGGTATGCAGTTATATAAGCATGGGCATATCTCATTTACATGGAGATTATTTGGCTCCGCCTCTTAGTCATGGTCTATAGACTTTGAAAATTTTGCTAAGTTTACATGTATTAGTTTGCGATTAGGTCAGTTCAAGGGGAACCATTAGTGGTAGGCCAATGTTAATTGGTGTTCAGTTGTATAAGCATTAGCACATCTCATTTCCATGGAGAATATTTGGCCCCGCCCCCATCAGTCAAGGTCTATTTACTTTGAAACTTTTGCTTATAGCTATAGGAAGATGTGGTATGAGTGCCAATGAGACAACTCTCCATCCAAGTTACAATTTATAAAAGTAAACCATTATAGGTCAAGGTACGGCCTTCAACACGGAGCATTGGCTCACACCGAACAGCAAGCTATAAAGGGCCCCTAAAAATTACTAGTGTAAACCCATTCAAACGGAATAACCAACGGTCTAATCTATATAAAAACGAGAAACGAGAAACACGTATGAACCACATAAACAGACGACAACTACTGTAATCAGATTCCTGACTTAGGACAGGTGCAAACATTTGCAGCGGGATTAAACGTTTTAATGGTACCAAACCTTCTCCCTTTTCTGAAACAATAGTATAACATCACAACATAGAAAAACACACTATAAAATATCAATTGGAAGGCTTAACTCAATCAAAAAACGTAAATAAACACACAATGAACGAATAAATTTGACCTGTGACACCTGAATGCAAATACACAGTTAATAAAAAATTACAAGGGATAAATAATTAAAGTAAAAGGTAAATAAACAGGTTTAAACAAAGTTAAAGTATGATATCACTGTGAAATGTCAAATAATTTTTAGAAAATCATCACTTTTGAAGAAACCTACGTCATATTATACAAAATAATGAAAATAATTTTGTTGTTAAGTATACTTCTTTTTCTGTGTGTATAAAATCTTCCGTTTAGGAATACCAAGAAATTTCTTTAATATCAATAAAACTAATCTAACACTTGGTACATATGGGGTGAATATCAACAATAAAACTATACAATTAGTGCTAGATAAAACTTCCTGTACAGGTCCAAGAACAGCATCTAAGGAAAAATGAAATAATTTTGATGTTCATAGTACGAAGAAGTGACAATTTGTAGTGATACCAAATAATCAAAGCTGGTATATAGACAAGATCCATGTTAACATTAAATAACAAAAAAGCATTACAAATAGTATCAACAGGTCAAATTAAAAAGAAAGTACGATTTGAGAGTACTCGCAGTTACTGACAGCTAGTTATAAGCCAAAACAATTAATAATAAAAAATCATGCATCAGAGACTAAAATCAACTAAAATACATCCCAGGGATTTAGTATTTTAACGTCATGAACAGTCAAAGAAGACATGACTTGTGCAATGCCAAACAAAAAATGTATCGACAGGTAGTAGGATAGTTAGGAGTGACTTCTTTATAGATAAACATAAACGTATGTGTGTCTCTAGTTTACATGTATTAGTTTGTGATTAATGTTAAGTCATTGATATTTAGTATGCAAATTTATTGGCATTTGCAAGTATCGTTTCCATGGAGATTATATAGCCCCACCCCTGATCATGGTTCATTGACTTTGAATTTTACATAGTTTACAAGTTAATGTTTGTTTTTAGGTTTGTTTAAAAGGAACGACTTACAATAAGTCAATGGTATTTGGTATGCAGTTGTATTAGCATTGGCACATCTCATTCCATGGAGATTGTTTAGCCATGTACCTTCAGTCATGGTTCATCGACTTTGAATATTTGCATTACTTAGATGTTAAAGTATTGCAATTTGAATTTCAACATTTGCATTATCAAAATTACAAAAAGGTGAGACATATCTCTGTGATAACAGTTTATTTTTAACAGATTTGAATATGGAAGATGCGCATACCTGCACATCATAAAAGTGCAAAGTATGTTGATTAACACACGTGGTTAATTTGGATCACATGTTTTCTAGTCCTATATTATAAGAATTCGAAGGTTCATATCATTTACATTCAATTTTTTTTAGGGATTTTTTTCACTATCAATGTTGAACCTCGAGGTTACATTAACAGTAAACAAAAAATCCGATAAAAAACGTTGAATGTAAATGATATGAATTAAAGTCTTATATTATAGGACTCATGTTTTTCAAACATAATACGTTGATCATTTATATTCTGATGATTTCAATACACTCCACATTAGGTAATTTGTCACGTATATTAATTACACTATATCGAGTTGTCCCAACGATACACTTATCGGTGTGCTCGATCATACGAATTTACAGACATTGATATAGACAAAATGACCCAACTTTGACAAATTCTTGAGGCGAAACTACATTTTGGAACACGTTAAAAATTGAATCATCAGAAAGCTACATTATCAAGGTTTGATATATATTTTTTTTTTAAAAAACGAAAAATATGCAGTCAAGATTGGCAGTTTTTATACACCCTATGTTGAGCAATAAATTGTTCAATTAACAGCATATTTGGCAACTAAAAATTCATATATCAACAAATTCAGCTTTAAAATATACTTTACTTATAGTGGTTGTATAAAAGTTATATTATGGTTTTGTGTTTTAAGAGATATTCACCCCTATGCATATCGAGTTTTATGTGTTAATTGTCTTTCCTTTTTTTTATCTTTTCTATCTCTTTCATAAGAGGAGTCACTTTTCTATTGTTCTAGTGTCACTGGAAATCCCACTGTATTATCACAGTAAACTATAGTACGCTTGCCTCGCCAATTTTGGGCCCATCGCTTTACTGCCAACGCCACTGAAAAGTCTCTAATTCATTAATGTGTAGCTGTGTGTTGCAAAGGGGTAATCTTCAGCTCAATTAACATAAAACCAATCACTGTGGTAGAGACCCCCTGCACCTGATTTACAAGTATCAGTCACTACTGAAGTGATAGTAACCTTTGCCAATAAAAAGGACTTCCCATTAAATGTCGACATAAAGTTATGCCACCCGATGATTAAATATCTTGTAATGTTTCCCCTGACATACGCAATTTATGCCAATCCTGCTTTAAGCGCAATATGCCATTTATGATTCTATGGAGAAAAACTCTCCCGCCTCGAACCACCGCAGACGCCCAATTAAGCTTCCCCGCCAGGGATTGCAATTGCTTTTTCGAAGCATACTTACGCAATGAAAATTCAGCTAGTTTTGATTTTAAATCAACTAATTTGGAAACAGGCAGCCTAGTCTCTAAAGTGGTAGAATTTATCTCAACCCCCCAAAATACAAGTTTTTGACATGGGTCTGTAACTTAAGACCAGCTTATAGAAAAAAAACCTAATTTCCGCAACAATGCAATTAATACTGCTAATGCCTGAGCACAACGCTCTTTTGTCCTCTCGCAAATAAAGAAATCGTCTAAATATGCTACAATGGTGAAGCCTCTGCGTGACACCATTCTTCGAACGGCTTGGGACAATCTGTGAAAAATGCCCGGTGCCAATTTTGACCCAAAAAGTGTTTTTTTTTATCAATAAAAGTGTATTCATGGCCATTAGCAGGAAATGTCCATTTAAGCCCAGTAACCTCTTGACTTTGTTTACTTATTCTAACAGAACTATATCCAGAATTCAGGCCCACTTTGGCCATATAGAAAAATTTGGAAACTAACTTGCATGCATCGTCTACTGTTTGAAACCTTTGCTTGTCAAATTCACCTGCAAAATCATTCACTGCAGAACGCATTGTTCTACTACAGTCATGAATGTATCGAACTCCACCATCAGGTTTTAGGATCACTCCAAGTGGACTAATTATTTTAGGAGGCGTATTTACAAAAATATAATTTCCATTTTCAATTTCTGTTAGGATCTGCTGATGGGCCTGTTCATAGAAGGTGCTACTGGGTTTTGTTGAAGGGTGATTGTTTTGAGCGTATATTTTTCGGTGCTGAAGAGTGATTCTTTTATCGTATATTTTTCGGTATGGGAATATTCATGACAATGTCAAATTCATGTTCAATGCCAAACAACAAAAATTCTTTATCAAAGTCATTAACCAGTTCTTCTGTCTATGCAGATAGATCAAGTACACGCAAAGATTTCACCATAGGTCTTCGTTTTCTGTATGCTGAAAAGCTGGATGTTTAACAGCACATGCGAGAATAGCACATACATGTTTAAATTTACAGTGAGGCATAAAGCAGCCCTTGCGACTGTTAAATTTCTTGCAAATCATCATACCACCTGGCGCACGAGAAGCATACGTGATTAAATGTTGCTTATTGCTCATTACTTTCGAGCCCTAAGCTTGAGGTGTAGTGTGGGAATACTGACCTTGCAAAAACTTTGATCTCAAAAACACAGAATGGTGATGTGGAATGTCAGTACCCCATCTGAACTGGTGTTGTTTTTGCAGACGCCGATATTCCCGATGAAAAAACAAGATAGACACCAAATCGCAGCTAGAAAGGAACAGGTAAATACGCATGGTGTATGACAAATAGTCCATAACTTGAGATGAGGCAAGCTCCCCTATAGCTAACAACTTATGTATAATGGATAAATTTGCCATGGACCATTGCGTTACAGTAAAAGTTTCTAAATTGGGCTTGACTGGCCCTGACTTAAACACAAGCTTGCCCCCTGATGCTTCTGAAACTAATTTGTCTGCTGACTCTGTCAGCCATCCTAACGTATTTGGTAAAAATGCAGTGATATCAAAATAATTTACATTTGAATCAAAGCTGGCAGATTTTAAAAATATTTCCGGATCTTTCCATAAAAAAATGTCTCTGCCTTGGGTTTAGCATTAAAATCATTTATTAAATGTCCATTACAGTCTGTTTGCACTGCCATCATTTTCATAATTTCCGGGATATATGTTTCGTCCGCGCGGGGAATGTTCGTTTGGGCGCCGCCATCTTGGATATTTACGGAAGTCCTACCGCCGCCATCTTGGGTATTTACGGAAGTGCTACCGTAGCCATCTTGATTATAAACCCTGCCTCCAATATCTCTTGTGGTGACCCTGCTTTCGATCTCACTTGTCTTGCGCATCGCCGCCATATTTGAAATATATCCACCATTATTGTCTCGACCGGTCTTGAAAGTGTTTTCCAACGCTCTTTATAGCAAAACATTTTGCTAGCCTAACGGAATTTTGAATGTTGGCATATCTTCTGGCTCAATCATCGAAATTGCCTCCATTGTGTCAAATCCGTGCCTCAGTTACTCCGATGATGATGTTTTTTTCGTTCAACTTCGTAATTGATGACCACAACTTAACCCGATCACTGTCATTAAAGATTTCCACTTCACGGTCGCTGTCGCCGTTTTCCGCCATATTCGCAATTAATTCTTTAAATTAATTTAAGTAAACGTGGTAATGTTCTTCACAACAAATATACGGACATATAGAGGTGTCAGACTATCAATTCACTCCCTCAAATTTAGAACGTATGTAGTCCAAATAATTATATAATTCCTACGAAGGCGTCACAGACAAAATTAAAATAGCCTTTCAAGACGTCATAATTATTTGGACTAGAACGTATGTAAAAGTAGCCCTACTCTGACACAAAATAGTGCTTTTGATGTATTTGTTTACTTAAATTAAGGAACAAATTTGCAGAAATGAAACTTTTGGTGAAAGAGAAATATATTTAGACCATTTTGAGCCAAAATTTACTTGTCTATGAGTTTGCATTAAAAATTGAGGATTAATGCGCTCCATAGTATACTAATCTAAGATTTCCAGAAAACCAGGGGTTATTTTGAGTAGTACTTGACTT
The DNA here is from genome assembly GCF_021869535.1 of Mytilus californianus. Classification (NCBI taxonomy): domain Eukaryota; kingdom Metazoa; phylum Mollusca; class Bivalvia; order Mytilida; family Mytilidae; genus Mytilus; species Mytilus californianus. Next base: position 87,279,795 of record NW_026262701.1, read on the forward strand.
CCCAAAGGCAGTTCTTTCTGAGAAGACTTTAAACATGGGTTGAAAATTGGCATGTAGAAAGGTGATACATGTACAATTCAGGATATACCTGGTTTCTATGAGGTTAAACTTAAGGTAAAATATTAAGAAAGCTGTGAAAATTTGGTTGAATAGATAGGGCTTTTGAATTGGTGGTCTGACACCTAGATATAAGGTTCACATAAAATCCCGACTAATCGGTCCTGCTTCCTGTCTTGACGCTTCCACTACACAAATTCTTTGTGAAGCCACAACAATAACATCCAATGCAGCACGCTACACAGTCTAAATCAATGCTCCAGTAAACGTGAGCACACTCTTCTGAAGATTCCCATGGACGTTTTTATTACTTCCACTTTTTCTTGAGTTAACAAATACCACTCTGGGATACGTAAAAATGTTCTTACAAATTTTTCACTATCCATGATAAAAACGATCTAGCCATAAACGAAATTTTATACTTATATAATTCGTTTTAAAAAATTTGCAACTGCAAAAATAAAAATGCTTCTGCTTCATGCAACTGTATTAGGGAGCTGCCATTTGATTTTTATGTGGGGGGGGGGGGGGGGGCTAGGATGAAAAATTTTGTCCTGCATTTTTTTTTTAGTTGTAATCTCTGTCCTGCCTTTTTATTTTTCACTCTATTCGGTCCTGCCTTTTTTTTTTTTTTTTTTTAGTTTATCCTGACTTTTTTTTTACATAAATTGTCATCCTGCCTTTTTTTTTTGCAAAGTGTCTCATCCTGCCTATTTTTTTTACTCAAAACTCCTGTCCTGTCTATTTTTTTCAAATTTCATCCTAGCCCCCCCCCCCCCCCCCCCCCCCCCCCCCCCCCCCCTCAGAGAACAATTGAAGGTCTTTCCACCCGAAAAGATCTATTTTGATAAAAATATTAAAATTCCGTTTAATATGTCATTTCCAGCGTCAAATGATAGCTTATTGTACGCTGATTTCCAAAATATATGGTTTCTGGACATTTTTTTTTTAAATAATGGAGATAATTTGTCACTTCCAGTTTGAAAAACGTCACTTCCGGTATTATTTGATAGTTTACTTGACACTGATTCCAAAAATATATGGTTCTATATACTTGTACATTACACAAGTACAAAAAATAGCTACTTCCGGTTTACACAAGGTCACTCCCGGTTGGCTTTTCCAAGGTCATATGGCTTGCAACCTAATGCAAAAAGTCCCATGGCTTTAATATGTATACATATGAAGTAAAAGCAAAGTCAAAATCTAGAACATCAAATGTACCTATGACCTTGAGCACAATTTGAAGGTCATAAACCAAGGACCTCAAATCAAAAGACACTAGGTCTTTATTATATATGGTGAATGAGTTATATCACCATTTGCGTAATTTTAAATATAAGAGGAGGGAAAACTCCAATTTAATGTTAGCGTACCTTTTCAAACAAAATGTATGTGTTACAACATGTCGCAACTATGAATTTAGTAAAGATATGTTGTCGATATCTTATATGGTTTTTGAAAAGATGTGAAAATAAGCTAAAATCTAAATTTAGAATATGACCTTGACCACTGACCTTGACCTAATTTTCTTCTTTTTTTTTGGACCAAGGACCTCAAATTAAAAGACCCTGGGTCTCTATCACTTATGGTTTACCAGTAAGAAATGCAAATCACTTATATCCAATGCATAAGGGGTAATAACTCTAATATGGAGTCTCCGGATAGCTTTGGTCAAAATAAAACGTAACATCCTGAGGATATATTGAGCATTTTGGAAAAATAAATTTGTCGCTTTCTTTAACGGTTGCTAAGGAGATCTCATAACAAGAAAGACAGTGTTCGAGGAGATAACTCTTACACAGAAAAGTGTTCGGTTAAACAGGGTCAGTTTCAAAAGCGTATAGACTGTATGATATTATATACAAAAAAACTAAGCCACATCTTTTGAAACAAAAATACAGCACAAGAATAAAATTTGGAGGAAGAAAAAAAAATAAATAAATTAAAAACTAATTGTTCAAAGAACAATTGAAGGTCTTTCCACATCAATTTTTTAAATAATTGATAAGAAGCTACTTCTGGTTTACTCAAAGTTCTATTGGCGTCCAATCATAGATTTCTTCATACTGATTCAATAAACATATTGTTTCTATAGACTTTTGCCTGAAATAAGGGAGATAATTGCCAACTTCCGGTTTAGAAAATGTCACTTCCGATCTCATACGATAGCTTTATTGACACTGATTCCAAAAATATATGGTTTATATATACTTTTGCCTGTAAAAAAGGAGATAATTGGCTACTTCCGGTTTAGAAAATGTAACTTCCGGTCTCATATGACAGCTCTATTCACACTGATTTCAAAAATATATAGTTTGTATATACTATGTCTCAAATGATAGGATAATGTATGACCATTAAAAAAATATATGGTTTCTATGTACTTTTACATGAAATAAGTGCAAACATTACTACTTCCGGTTCACTCAAGGTCACTTCCGGTTGACTTTTCTCAAGGTCATATGTCACCCAATATTTTGCAAAAGATCTTGAGGCTTTATCATGTACCAATCTGAAGAAATAATCAAATTACCTTAAAATTAAACATTTCAGGGGCAATAACTCCTACAAGATGTCATTGGATTGTTTCAGACCAAATGTATCATATCTTCATCACAATATAAAAAACATTTTGCACTAGTTCTATTATATATAACGTTAAAAAAAATCGGAGAAAATGCAAAAACAAGCAAAAGACAAAATTCAGAACATGACCTTGACCTTTGACCTTGACCTCATTTTCTAAGTTAGGACCCAAGGACCTCAAATAAAAAGACTATAGGTTTATACGGCTTACGGTTTATGAGTTACAAAAACTTTACGACAAAATTATTTGATAAAGGTAGATAACTCCAATAAAATTTTACCGGATCGCTTCGATCCAAATCAGCCAAAAATTCCTTAGGATGTAACGAACAAATATTAAAAGGAATTTTGTCGTTATTTTTTGGTTACGGAGGAGATACACTAACAAGAAAAACAATTGGGGCCTTGCCTATAGGAACACACGAAAAAGGAATTGATAGCCTAGTTACCGTTTTTAAACACTTGGGACCTAGCCTCTAGGAACACGCGAAAATGGTATTGATTGCCTAGTTCCCGTGTTTAAACACTTGGAACCAAGCCTCTAGGAACACACGAAAACGGATCCGTGCAACATGTTTATTTATATTTAAATTATGATATTTGTAGGAACATGCAAGGATTTAAACACCCCTACAAAAATATCCTTGCATCTTCCTTTATAAATGTTCTTTTTTTTATAAGGCTTCCCGGAATTTGTGTGTGCATTGTATTAAATTTTGTATTTAAAGGAAATCGGACCGGACCTGCATGGATCTTTTGTTTGTAATCTACGTGCACATTTTAATTCTTTTCGAAAAGGGGAAAACCCCTATTTTATTTTAGGTGGCAGATGGTGTGATTGTGACGTCACCAAGCTAGTATATACACAAAAAGAGGAGATGTCGTCAAGACCAGACCTGTGTATAAAGATTGTGCTAACGGATTTAATTTTCTTTCATTTACAGGTCATTGATGTCGGATCATGCATGCTTTTTTCGTACACATATTTACGGGAACGCAGATTTGTTTCTTAATGCATGTTTAGAAATTTGATTGTAGGATTTCACTAATATTTACGAACTTTGGGGCGATTTCTACGTCATTGATTTTAATTTCTCAATCCAGATCAGGTTGATTAATAAAGATAAATTGCATGTATGCATCATGATAGCTACAAAGTTTGAAGCTATAATTAGTTAATTTGTTCATTTTACCATTTCAGTGGCATATTTAAATTAGTAAAATTCTTTTGAAGAACACATTTATAATCCAGAATTGTAAATCATATGTCAAATTCAATTTCAATGGATTGATTACAGTCAAATTCAAATACAAATATTAAAAGATGTGGTATGATTGAAATGAGACAACTCTAAATAAGCGACCAAAGGTTATTTTAAGACAGGTCCTTTGAATCTACAAGAACAAGACAAAAGGAACAGAACTGAACAGGAACAGAAGAGGACGACCAATTTATTTCTTTGGTTGGGGTTGGGATTTTGGGCAGGAGGTTTTGCTTAGACATAATTATCATTTTCACCCATTATAAGGCTGGATTACTTATTTCATTCTTTTTTCGTCAAAAAAATATTTTTCAATGTGTACACACCTATTTCCTATTTCAAAATGTATGTGGCTGATGTGCATCTGAATGTACAGAAAATTCCTTTGCAGCATGTCTTCTAGACACCATCACATTCATTTCATTTAGCATTCGTTTTCCCATCAAAAAATATCTAATGGTCCTCCCTGACTAATAGAACTACTTTAATTCTGCTCAATTGATATATTTGTATTCTGTGGATCATTTTAAAAAATCTTTCTTAGAAACAAAATACATTGTGTTTTCTGCAAAATGTATTTTTAGCTCACCTGGCCCACAGGGCCAAGTGGGATTTTCTCATCATATTGCGTCTATCGTCGTTAACTTTACAAAAAACTTCTCTGATGAAACCAATAGGCCAAATTTAAAGACTTGACCACAATCATTATTAGGGTTTGTACTATAACAAATATGTTCCATGATGGCTGACATGGCTAAAATGGAACATAGGGGTAAAATTCATCTATTATCATAAAAACTGTTATAAATAGAAAAAAAATCTGACAGGGGCTTAAATATTTTGAATGATGAGTTCTACCTATTGTTTATTTACATCAAAACTGTTCGACAACTTCTTATAGGAGTTATGGCCCTTACAAATGGCGAATTTTTACATTTGTTTTTCCAATTTTTCCTTTTATCTTGAAAACTATAATAGATCGAAAGAAACATTGAATATAAAAAATATCAACAAGACAAGATTACAAATAAGTCAACATGATTGAATTCGTCTGACGACTCCTTATTAGTGTTATTGCCTTTTAATGGAGATTTAGGGTAACATTCGTCATTTAATGTAAACATATCTTAATAAATATTTTGCTACGTACAGCTACAACATGTACAAGAGTAAATAAATAAGAAATATACAAGTAATTCAATAATTGGGATAAGGAAACAAGAGCAGTGCTGTTATTTAAATCGGTCTGCCTTAGTAGTCATTTTAAAAGGGCAAAACGCCTTTATGTAATCAAAAGACAATTTCGGCCATGCAGATTAATTAGTCTTGTTGGTAGTTGGGCTATTAAATTGTCCATCTATCCATAATAGTTTTCATTACAAATAAAAGAACAGAGTTCCAATGTCCCCCGCGTTGCACATATTTTATATATCCAAGGGCAATAACTAAAAAAAAGTACTTTTTGTGGTTCTTTAAAACAATTTATAAATATCTTAGAGAAATGAAGGCTTCAGAGCAAATGCAATGCGATTTCCGTTATATTTATTTTTTCCAAGGGGCATAACTCGTTAAAATATTTGATCAGCACTTATTTTCCAAAATGTCAAAGACATTGCTGATATAAACCTATGATATAAGTTTCGTAAAATTCCCTAACAAGGCCTGGTTATCTTGTTAAAGAACATAAATTACATTTCAAACAGACCTTCAAGGGCATTACTTATAATATATTGTAATTTTATAAAAAATCTGGCAAGAATTGTACCCGTGAAAGCGCTAACGAGGCCATTTTCCATAAATTTAATATTTCGAAGGGCATAACACCTTTAAAAAAACCATTGTAGAACTTGTCAAGAGATATTGCTGATATTAACCTATAGTATAAGTTTTATAAAAATTTGGCAAGCATTGTACCCGTGAGAGCGCTAACGAGGCCATTTTCCAAAAAAAGATAATATTTCCAAGGGGCATAACTCTTTTAAAAAAAGTCGATCGTCCACCATTATAGAATTTGCCCGAGATATTGCTGATATTATTACTTATAGAATCTATACTATTAAATTTGTAGACCAAAATTTTTTAGCCGGTTTGTCTCCGAGCCGACGATCGTCTGAAGTATTATATAATGTTAGATAGTTAGTGTATGTAATGTACTATATAACTTCATATAGTAATTGCTTTAATTAGCGTAGCTTAATTAATTAAACCACAAATAAAGTTCCGTAGCTGGTTCCTTAATTACCGTCTACGTTTTGTAAGCATGCGGAAATGGTTTTGTATTCAATTTGTCTTGAATTTATGACAACTCGTCCCACGGCCAACTCACACCACTCACACACTCTCACTAATTATTACAACTTGCATTATTTTATCAAACTCGCACCACTCAAAAAAAAAAAATAAAAATATAACAAACTCGAAGAAATGTGTTTAATCATTAGATTGTTTTCTTCTTCTCTAAGTAAATTCCTCCTTTCTAGGAGCACCCGTGTTACACAGAGACATAACTCGCACCACTCGAAAAAAAAATATACTACAAACTTCTCCACTGAAGAAATGCTTTAAATCATCAGAGAGTTCTAGATTGTCTTCTCTTGGTTATTTCCTCCGTTCTTGGAGCATCCGTATCACACAGTTTCAGAACTTGACTCGCACCATTCGAAAAAAAAAAAAATACAACAAACTAGTGGACCGAATAATCTGTCTCTTCGTGTTTATTTTTGACATTTCATATTTCCTTTTTATCATTTCGTTTTTTTTTGTGAACACATGTTCACCAAAAAAAAAAAGAACAGGTCAAAATGAGGAAAATAAAATATGGGAAGGGTGAAATATGGACACAGGAGACAGAAAAATTCGGTCTAACAAACTAGCACCACTGAGAAATGTTTTAATCATCAGGGCCCGTATGAATAAAGCTACTTAAGTTAAGATTTTCCTTAGTAAAAACTTAAGTTAAGGAAACTCCGCCCTTTTTACCTAAGTGGTAGGCATAAAAATTCTTAAACTAAGTATTTCCTTAGTAAAATCTTAGTTGTTTTAAGTCACGCCAACTAAACTTAAGTGGTATGCATAAAACCCCTTATACTAGAAAACGCCTAAGATAATACTTAAGTCTAAGATACCTATACAGCTACCGGCTTAAATTTTCAAAAATGGAAAGAAATCAGTCGAAAGTATGCGTTTTTTTGCAGAACATTAACAGATTATAGCTAATTTTAATTGATTAATAATTATATCAGTAATATTTCGTTTGTTTATTGTTAAATATTAACGATCATTGTAATTTTCAAAAAAATCACGTATAATCAACAAATCAAGAGATAATAGAGGGTAGTTATATAACTTTATTCTATCCTTATTTCTTAATCTCGTTGTTGTGTATACCGAAAAGTACTCAGTATTTACACGCATGGAATTCATGCTATTATTATACCTTACATTATATAGTAATTATTTGATTTGCTAATACGGAATCACGTGTCATAGTTTAATTTTGATGTTTTTCCAAAAATTGGCAGGAGCGATGAATAACCTAGACTGGTACCCGGCCGTTATTGAAAATATTTGTATATTCCGAAGGCATACTGAATATAATACGGAGGGAACCAACCTATGAATAACCCAACAAATTGAAGCCTCCATCGAACAACCCTATTATTCCCCAGTGAACAACCCCGACAAATTGAAGCCTCTATCGAACAACCCTATTATTCCCCGGTGAATAACCCTTGTCGTATCTCAATGATCACGAGTTAAATCCCTTTAAAGTATGACGTCACTTAACGTCAGATAAACAAAAACAAATATGGCAACGGCCAGGTTAGAAGTCCATCAAGGATCATCAAGTGACGAAGAAACAAGATCAAACAAGGCTTGGAAATCATCTAGTGAAGACGATAAATCTCTTGTAAACGGCCCTTTTCAGGGCCATCTACATTTTACGTGAAAGAGTCTACCTTTGTTGTACATGCGCGAAATGTCAATAGACACAAAATAGTTTTGACAATCTGTTACAATATTTTACTTTTAATTGTAATTTGTTCGTTTGGTATAATAAAACAATACACCTTATCGCTATTCCCGCTTGACCCGAGAATCTGTCCGGCTCGAACTTTTGACGTCATACAACAATCACTTTTCCATTGTGGCGTCAGACATTTTCTATTATGACGTCAAAATTTTACGGGAACTTGTGTGATGTCCAGTAATGGCGGACAAATAGCGATAAGGTGTATTATGGCCCATTGAGTCGATGAATATCCAAAATTGTCAACCCGAGTAAGGGTTATTCCCCTCGGGTTAAAGCCCTCGTGAAATAACCCTTACACGGGTTGACAATTTTGGATATACACCTCCTCAGCGGGCCATAATTGTATATTATTTTTCTTTTTGATTACGCTGTACGCGTATGTTTACACAAATAACTTTGAACGTTATAATGTTACAAGTTTGAGCTTTGGAAAAAACTGTGGACTGCTTCTCTCTATCCTAATTTAAGTTAATATGTGTGTATCAGTCGGAAAGCAAGCCCTTAGAATTGTTGCTACTTTCTTAAGACAACAATGGGACTGATATTAAAACCCGCCATTCTGAAATTGCGTTAATTTCGCGAAAAAAATAATTTGGCGCCAATTTGGAATTTTTTCTTTTTCTTATTTGCCATTAGGGTCAGAAATAGATTTCTTTCGATTTTTCAAGCATGGTTCTTATTATCAAAGAAAATAATACTTAGACATGTTATAAATTGTCCATCTTTTAAAAATTGTCTGTTATTTTTTTCTTCTTTTTTTTCCGGATAAACAAAGAATATACAAACTATATAAAAAATTACTAATAATTATCTCAAAGTTAAAACAAAAATCAAGTCTAACGTTCTATCACCCCTTAGGAAACCCCGTTCGAACTAAATTCCAAACGGAAGACATTTTTTGACATTGTAGTTTTTTTATCTTACACATCGATGTCAACTTGCATCTTTACACAATGTACACACATTTAGTGTGTTTGTTTGAAAAAGCAATGGCGAGTTCAGCTGTGAATATTTGACTGGATTAATTATTCTCTTTAAGTCAGTGAATTGTTTGACTTAACTAAAACAAGGTAAGGAAATCGTATACTGTCTTTACACAACCTTAACCAAAACTCATTCATCGTTTATAATATTATAAAAAAAATTGTGATGAAGTAATCCTGCAAAAGCCAAAACTGCCAAAGGTAAATGAAAAAGTCTTGTCCTAAATATGAACTTAAAACAATCTCTTTCAGACTAGCATTTTAATCACTCTTATTCAAAGCATGTTCATACTGACATGAAGTGTGACTTACTTATGACTTGTGATCTAAAACATAATATTGTTGACTTAGCACTCAGAAATCTGCTCTGAAATACTTTTATGTAAATATAAAAATGCATAATTGTTAAAAAAAATTAAATAGAAGAAGAAAAATATTAGACCCAGTCTTTTTTGTTCTTATCTATTTTCAAGTTCATGATTAGAACCATTTATTTATTGGTTTAGTGTTTCTTTTATAATTTGAGTCCATTCGGCATTCATTAGAATATGCATGGAATCAGTGAGACAAAATTTATTGTTATATTTACTTTGTTCATACAAGAAATGCAAACTAATTTCCTTTTATTTCAAATAATGAAGAATTTACATTCAGAATACTTTCATTATGGTCTCGTTTAAGTTTAAATGAAAAAGGTAGGATCAGGTATCAGTAATGAAAAGGAGTTCCTGTATTTGATCATTTTAATCCTGTCTTGATCCATTATTCATGAATATTTTGGCTACCCCTTGTATGATTAAAGTAGAAATTTATTTCTGTGTTGAAATAATTTGGTTACAGCAGTATAAATACTTACCAAAATATAAATATTAAATTAACTCTTGGAATAATAATATTATGGCACATACTGACATAGGGCCTATTTGAGTATTTCACTGAGACTGAGTTCTGAAAAGTGATAAAATGTGTTTCGCTATTTTTTTTTGCACATGTGATAGCCTGTTATTTCATGTATTTTGTATATTTTTATATTCTTAGTATTTAGTATTAGTATATACTTGAATAAAGTTATATTGTTAGCTTATTAATTACATTTTGTAATTAAGGATTAGCATTGTGTATTATTCTATTTTAACTTATTGACATGGGCTATTGACGGACGAATTCTCATCTCATGTTTTGGTTAAGTCTGATTTCACTGTAGTTAGTATTTTATTTTCACGGTTGATTTGAGCGCTATCGTACATTTCTTCTATTGGTCAGTACTTTTGGCGGTTTAATTCCTTTGTTCTAGATCTTATGGGAAGACATCTTGTGGTCAACACCTATATATTTACCTGTCTGCAATTTAACAACTTAAAGAAATTAATATCTTAAATAACAATTCTCTGATTGGAAAGTTTCTTATATAAGGTCAGTCTTATTCTTTCTTTATTAATTTTGCAATAACTGTCCAATAGTTCATATTTTACACGTATGCATGTTTAGATTGAATGTCGAGAACGAGTGTTAAATTTTATGAATGTCGAGAACGAGTGTTAAATTTTATAACAAAAGAGATCGTAAATGTATTTAAAACATAAGAAGAGTAGAATTTTACGATCAGATATAATAATACTTCATTAACCTATTTCAATCTGGTATAATAATTTAAAGATAAAACTTTACGTATAAAAATTGAATGAATGCACGTATCGAGCTGCACGGTATGAATACTGTAATTTTTAAAGGTTAATCGAATTAAAGTAAATATATCTTAGAGCTAAAAATAGATATCTAGGTTTAAAGTTATTGCAAATGGATGGTATTTTTGTTCGAGCATAATGTTTTTCTTTAATTGTTTAATATTTCTTACCGATATAACATGTTACTTTTATTATTCTTCCCTTAGTTTATTTATTTTGTATTCAAAATTATTTATTTTGTAAAAATATTTCCTTTCTCTATTTGTACTGTACAGGTATACCTAACAACAAAATTATTTTCATTTACCTGTGTTTAAAGTTATTGCAAATGGATGGTATTTTTGTTCGAGCATATTGTTTTTCTTTAATTGTTTAACATTTCTTACCGATATAACATGTTACTTTTATTATTCTTCCCTTAGTTTATTTAATTTGTATTTACATTGTGTCATAGGTCAAATTTATTTGTTCAGTGTATGTTCAATGGTGTTAATATGTCCTTTGATTGAGTTAAGCTATTTCAGTTGATATTTTATAGTGTGTCTTTCTATGTTGTGATGTTACACTATTGTTTCAGAAAAAGGGTGAAGGTTTGGTACCATTAAAACGTTTAAACCCGCTGCATTTGTTTGCACCTGTCCTAAGTCAGGAATCTGATGTTCAGTAGTTGTCGTTTGTTGATGTCATTCATAAGTGTTTCACGTTTCTCGTTTTTTATATAGATTAGACCGTTGGTTTTCCCGTTTGAATGGTTTTACACTAGTAATGTTTTGGGGCCCTTTATAGCTTACTGTTCGGTGTGAGCCATTGAAGGCTCCGTGTTGAAGACCGTACTGTGACCTATAATGGTTTACTTTTATAAATTTTGACTTGGATGGAGAGTTGTCTCATTGGCACTCATACCACATCTTCTTATATCTATTTAATATTGATTTTTATAGTAAACATGAGTTTGTAGTATAAACAATAAATAATGCTTAACAGAGATTTATAATAATCATTTTTCTTATACAGGTATATTTAAACCTTACCAAAGATGTAGTGTTTGTTTATGTAATGGTTTATATGGAAATGTGCCACTTGCACGATATGTGAGGTAAGCTAAGTGTATTTGTATTCTTGTTTCGCTTAGCTTTAGCTTTTAATATTTGCTTTGCTATATTGTTACTTTTTGTGCTTATTTGCTTTTTGATATTAACCAAGCACGCAGCTTACGTTTTTGTGTAGTTTATTTTACCAACACAAGTAATATTTATAATAGACATTGGTATGAGACAGCATATGAGAACATGTACTATTATATCTAAGTCTAATTGGTATAACTGTAATTGAGACAAGTAATGGCTATTGTATCCACAGTATATATTTTTGTGACTAGACAGTCGGAAAGCAAGCCCTTAGAAACGACCGTTGTTGCAACTTTCTTAAGACAACAATGGGACTGATATTAAAACCCGCCATTCTGAAATTGCGTTAATTTCGCGGAAAAAATAATTTGGCGCCAATTTGGAATTTTTTCTTTTTTCTGTTTCTTACTTGCCATTCGATTTTTCAAGCAAGGTTCTTATTATCAAAGAAAATAATACTTAAACATGTTATAAATTGTCCGTCTTTTAAAATAACGTAATGCCTTTGATCGTCGTTTAAGAATTATGCGAAATTGTCTGTTATTTTTTTCTTCTTTTTTTTCCAGATAAACAAAGAATATACAAACTATATAAAAAATTAATAATAAGTATCTCAAAGTTAAAACAAAAATCAAGTCTAACGTTCTATCACCCCTTAGGAAACCCCGTTCGAACTAAATTCCAAACGAAAGACATTTTTTGACATTGTAGTTTTTTTCATCTTACACATCGATGTCAACTTGCATCTTTACACAATGTACACACATTTAGTGTGTTTGTTTGAAAAAGCAATGGCGAGTTCAGCTGTGAATATTTGACTGGATTAATTATTCTCTTTAAGTCAGTGAATTGTTTGACTTAACTAAAACAAGGTAAGGAAATCGTATACTGTCTTTACACAACCTTAACCAAAACTCATTCATCGTTTATAATATTAATTATTATAAAAAAAATTGTGATGAAGTAATCCTGCAAAACTGCCAAATCCAAAGGTAAATGAAAAAGTCTTGTCCTAAATATGAATTTAAAACTATCTCTTTCAGACTAGCATTTTAATCACTCTTATTCAAAGCATGACTTGTGATCTAAAACATAATATTGTTGACTTAGCACTCAGAATCTGCTCTGAAATACTTTTATATAAATATAAAAATGCATAATTGTTAAAAAAATATTAAATAGAAGAAGAAAAATATTAGACCCAGTCTTTTTTGTTCTTATCTATTTTCAAGTTCATGATTAGAACCATTTATTTATTGGTTTAGTTTTTTTTTTTTATAATTTGAGTCCATTCATTAGAATCTGCATGGAATCAGTGAGACAAAATTTATTGTTATATTTAGTTTGTTCATACAAGAATTGCAAACTAATTTCCTTTTATTTCAAATAATGGAGAATTTACATTCAGAATACTTTCATTATGGTCTCGTTTAAGTTTAAATGAAAAGGGTAGGATCAGGTATCAGTAATGAAAATGAGTTCCTGTATTTGATCATTTTAATCCTGAGTGTCTTGATCCATTATTCATGAATATTTTCGCTACCCCTTGTATGATTAAAGTAGAAATTTAGTTCTGTGTTGAAATAATTTGGTTACAGCAGTATAAATACTTACCAAAATATAAATATTAAATTAACTCTTGCAGTCTTGGAATAATAATATTATGGCACATACTGACATAGGGCCTATTTGAGTATTTCACTGAGACTGAGTTCTGAAAAGTGATAAAATGTGTTTCGCTAATTTTTTGCACATGTCTTTAGTATCAAAATATATTCAATAAAATTATTTTAATTATATCCTCATGTAAATAACAGCATATGGTGCTTATTATAATAATAGTTTGATCATGAGAGTGTCAAACAAAGGGACGTTACTCGTAAATTACTATCGGCCCCGCTTCGTCAGAAATATCGACACATCGTATTAAGTGGCACAAATTTGACATATCATAGTCAAAGTTATGTTACATAACATAATTTAAATACAGCATAGCTTCCCGAGAAGTTAAGAAAGAAAATTACGATTTTAATTTCCAGTGACCGATTTTTTTGGTCAACACCTAGACTTTGAAGACACATTTTGAGAGAAAAAATTAGTTTAATCCATAATTAAGTGGATCAATATATTTCTTATATACTCAAGAATGTTCACTTAAAAGCAAATTAGTTTTAATTCGTGCAAAAAACTACAAATTCCAAAAACGGGCTTCACTTTTTTTGGTAAAAAAATGCCCATATATGGTAATCACATGACTTCCATTGTTGCTTTAAGAAATGGGGTCAAACCGCGGTCAGCTTTCCGACTGGAATGTATGCAGTTTTGAGTCATTTTTAGGTATTGATAACTTTCCAGTGAAATATTTGGAAGTACGCCAAGATGTTGATAAAACATTACCGTAAACATATGAATCTAATGATGTGTGTTTTAGTAAAGATTGTAGGACTTGTGAAAAATGCCCCTATTTTATATCAATTCATGGAAAATTGATGATGATCCTAAGGGAAGTGATAAAACAGTTTATTTCGAATTGAAATAGATTTTTAAAACCCAAAAAGAAATTGTAAGCAAGGGGTCTGGAAGGGGGATGCCAGTCCACCAGGGCCCGTATGCATAAAACATCTTAACTAAAGTGTTCCTTAAACTAAGTTTTCACTAAGATTAGTAAGACTTCCCTTAGTTAAGTAAGATTCTTAAGTCGGATGCATAAACTTACTAAAAGTCTTCACTTAACTAAGGAATACTTGAATCGGAACCTTTCTCTAATTATCGCATGATATATATTAGCTCATCGCATGTACTCATCCGTGTAAAAGTTTATTATGATTATTTACATTGATCGATCAATACATACTTCTATTAAGAACTGGGGTTAAATTGATGTTGGTATGTAAAACAATTCAATAATACATAACAAAATAAAATGTTGAAACAGATGACAAATTGGCGCATAAGAGAAAAGGCTGACGTTTTGATGGATGACCGTGTGCAGAAAAACATATTTGTAATCCAAAACGTCCCCCTACTTAATCTTTAATTCATCTTTCATGGGTGTTGCTGGATTGAGGGGCCTGTTTATTTTCTGGAGACAACAATTTATTTTTAACTCTAACAATATATGATAAAGGTTTCAATGGCGTAGCACCAGTGTAGCATTGTAAGCATGTACTTACAAATAATTTTATAAAACCTTTGATTTAATAAGAATTTTACTATATTCGTTCAGCTTCTGGTCGGCTGCTGTCCCCCTTCCAAACCCCCTGCTTACAATTTTTTTTTGGTTTTAAAAAATCTATTTCGATTTGAAATAAACTTTTTTTTAACACTTCCCTTTTACAACAATAAACTAGAGGCTCACAAGAGACTGTGTCGCTCACCTGTATCTACTGTGGTTTTGGAAATCATGTAAAATAAGGTTAAAATCATAATAAATAGTATTATATATCCTAATAATGATTGAGGCCAAGTTTGGTTTAAATCGGCCCAGTAGTTAAATTTAAAGCAGGTAATGATCATCCCATTATACGTTTACAATAGTTACTGAAGACCCCTTATCATTATTTAAATTAGTTTTCAAGTTGTGATCATTTGAAATTGTTTTTTTTACAATTTTCCCCATAGACTTCTATAGTGAACCCCTATGTTCTATTTTTAGCCATGGCAGCCATGTTGGTTGGATGACAGGGTTATTGGATACATTTTTCAATCAAGATACCCTATTGAAAATTGTGGCTTAGTTTAAATCCATTTGACCCAGTAGATTAAGTGGAGAAGATTTTTGCAAAAGATTACAAAAAGTTAAGAAAAATTGTGAAAATTGACTTTAAAGGGCAATAACTCCTGAAGGGGTCACTTGACAATTTTGACCATGTTGACTTATTTGTAGAGCTTACTTTGCTGAACATTTTTGCTGTTGACAATTTATCTCTATCTATTATAATATTCAAGATAATAACCAAAAACTGCAAAATTTCCTTAAAATTACCAATTCAGGGGCAGCAACCAAACAACGGGTTGTCTGAGGCGTCTGAAAATTTCAGGGCAGATAGATCTTGACCTGATGAACAATTTTATCCAGTCAGATTTGCTCTAAATGCAGAGATATAAGCCAAAAACTGCATTTTACCGCCATGTTCTATTTTTAGCCATGGCGGCCATCTTGGTTAATGGGCGGGGTCATTGGATACATTTTTAAAACTAGATACCCTAAGGATGATTTAGGCCAAGTTTGGTTTAATTGCGCTCAGCAGTTTCAGATGAGAAGATTTTTGTAAAAGATTACAAAAATTTAAGAAAAAATGTGAAAAATTGACGTTAAAGGGCAATAATTCCTTATGGGGTCAATTGACAATTTTGGTCATTTGACTTATTTGTAGATCTTACTTTGCTGAACAAATTTGCCGTTTACAGTTTATCTCTATCTATTATAATATTCAAGATAATAACCAAAAACTGCAAAATTTCCATATAATTACCAATTCAGGGGCAGCAACCCAACGACGGGTTGTCTGATGCGTCTGAAAATTTCAGGGCAGATAGATCTTGATCTGATGAACATTTTTATCAAGTGTCAGATTTGCTCTAAATGCTTTACTTTCAGAGATATAAGCCAAATACTGTATTTTACCCCCATGTTCTATTTTTAGCAATGGCGGCCATCTTGGTTGATGGGCGGGGTCATCGGATACTTTTTAAAAGTAGATACCCTAAGGATGATTTTTGGTTTTATTTGGCCCAATAGTTTCAGAGGAGAAGATTTTTGTAAAAGTTAACGGACGACGACGACGACGGACAACGGACGCAAAGTGATGAGAAAAGCTCACTTGGCCCTTTTGGGCCAGGTGAGCTAAAAAGGGGTAGGATCAATTTTCAATGAATTCATATAAAAACAAGGGCATTTTTCAAAAGTCCTACAATTTTTACTAAAACACACATTATTAGATTCATATATAGCGTACTTCCGAATAATTCACTTGAAAGTTATTAATGCCTAAAGATGACTCAAAACTGCATACATTCTTGCTAGATTTTAGACAAATTTGAGCAAATATTTAAAAATGGCGAGAAGGACAATTCTATTGGAAGTGATTACTAAATTTTCTTTCAGATACAATACAATAGTTTATTTAGGTTAAAGTCTTCTCTCTACGCAAAATTTGAAAATACTGAGTACTTTTCGGTATACACAACAACGAGATTAAGAAATAAGGATAGAATAAAGTTATATAACTACCCTCTATTATCTCTTGATTTGTTGATTATACGTGATTTTAAGAAAATTACAATGACCGTTAATATCTAGCAATAAACAAACGAAATATTACTAATATAATTAAAAAAATCAATTAAATAGTAGCTAATATATTAATGTTCTGCAAAAAACGCATACTTTCGACTGATTTTTAACTATTTTTAAAAATTTAAGGTAGCTGTATAGGTAGGTACCTTAGACTTAAGTATAATCTAAGGCGTTTTCTTAGTATAAGGGGTTTTATGCATACCACTTAAGTTTTGTGGGCGCGACTTAAAACAACTAAGATTTTACTAAGGAAATACTTAGTTTGAGATTTTTTTATGCCTACCACTTAGGTAAAAAGGGCAGAGTTTCCTTAACTTAAGTGTTTACTAAGGAAAATCTTAACTTAATTAGCTTTATGCATACGGGCCCAGAAGCTAAACGATTATAGTAAAATTCTTCTTGAAAAAAAAATGTTTTATAAAATTATTTGTAAGCACATGCTTACAATACTGCACTGGTGCTACGCCATTGAAACCTTTATCGTGTATCGTTAGAGCTAAAAATAAATTGTTGTCTCCAGAAAATAAACAGGCCCCTCCATTCAGCAACACCCATGAAAGATGAATCAAAGAATAAGTAGGGGTAAGTTTTCGGTTTTTTCTTCCCATGCTCATCCATCAAAACGTCAACCTTTTCTCTTATTCGCCAATTTGTCATCTGTTTCAACATTTTACTTTGTTACGTATTATAGAATTGTTTTACATACCAACAGCAATTTAACCCAAGCTCTTAATTATAATAAAGGTATGTATAATTGATCAATCAATGTAAATAATCATAGCAAACTTTTACACGGATGTGTACATGCGATGAGCTAATATATATCATACGGTATTTAGCGAAAGGTTCCAATTTAAGAATTCCTTAGTTCTAGGTATGGATGTGTAAACCTAGGTTGGTTACGAGTGATGGTTGTCTTCTCGGGTGAACTGGGAGGGTTGGGGGATAACTATTGTTTGTTTATGTGAGGAAAATACTGGGCAGTTTTGTGAGTTTCAAGAAATTTCGGGTTGGCATTGGTCTTTCGGGTCTGCAATGGTCTTGAAAGCAGATTTCAGGTAGCCTTTTTGTCAGAATGTCAGATTTCGGGTACGTGTTTTGTAATTCTATGCAAATTCCCTTTTGTCATATGTTTGTCTAAGTAAAATTTTATTGGATGTATGTCAATTTAAATTCGGATAATTTAGGCTATGAGCTGTTCATTTTTCTTGATACTTATGGGTCTCTTAAATTAAATATGCAAATGCTGGATAATTTCTGATCTTTTTAGTGAACTCAATCGGATTATTTCGGGTCGGATTTTACAATTCCAATCAATTAATGATTTGAGTACGCCATGGATGCTATCCTCAGTGAGATCAACTTCTCCGCTATGCACGCGATAATAAGGAGAAGTTGTTAAAATTCCGAAAAAAAAAGCCAATTGAAGTGGAATTTATCTTGGGTTTAAATCTCCTTTCCTGCGCCGAGTGTGCGTATACATAGTAATCTCACTGTATATAGCTATAGTACAGTCTGCTGGTGAAGAAAAATGCGGTTTAGGAACATTTGAGTAGCCATTTAACGGCATACTTTTCTTTTCTCTTAGAAAAATGGTTACATTTCAATGAAAGGAGTAGGCTCAGTAAGAGCCCTTTTTGGCCCCAATATATAGCAGTTTTTCAAAATTGTTAAAATGTAAATTTATTAGCTATTTATTGGAAAGAAGAATACTTCTGCTACATAAATATGGGCTGTTTTTGACAATACAATGCACATGTATCGGGTACTAGCATCATTAAGTAATGCTAAATTACTGAAATCTTCGAAATTTTAGCATTTTGGTTAATTTTTAGACGGTTTCCGTCTGAAATGGAAGTGGCCGCATTTGTGTTCATTCTTAATATTTAAATGTAAGTTGTATTTGATTATGGAAAGCCTCAGCTGTCATATATTACAGATTTACAAAACGTTATGCTGAAGCTTGAAATGTAAAGTTAAGACAGCGTGATGTTGAATTGAGTCACCAAAATGCTAACTCTAAATCACAATATGCTAAGTTGAATTTGCGCAATGTTGACTTGCAATGACAAGTGCTTTAGTCGTGATAGTATAATGATAAGTCACGATGTTGTGATGATATGCCAAACACACGTAACGTTGGGTTTAAAGTACATGATGTGAAGTTGACGTTGCATGATGTTAGCTTGCAGATTGATACTGCTCAGTCATCCACATCGACAGCTATGATAACAAATAAAATGAATAGCTAAAATGAATGGTGCTGACTTGTTATTAATAAATGTTGAGCTGAGATCGTACGATGTTATATCATTGTGATATTACGATTTGTCTATCATGCAATCTGTTGATTTAAAACACCATAATGCACAGTTGAAAGTACATGATGTTAAGTTAAGATAACACGATGCTACACCACTATATTGAAACGAAAGGTTTACCATATAATTTGTTGACTTAAAACAACACGATGCAACGTGTTAAGCTAAGATGCTCACTTGAAACTACAGGATGTACAGTTGAAATTGTGTAATGCTAAGCTACGATAGCACGATGTTATATATTTATAATGTCACAATAGGCTTATTATACAATTTGCTCATTTAAAACTACACAACGTACAGTTGAAAGTACGTGATGTTAAGCTAAGATAGGACGTTTTTATATCATTTGAATGTCACGATAGGCTTACCACACGATATTCTCGTTTAAAACTACACGACGTACAGTTGAAAGAACATGATTTTGAGCTATGATAGCAATATCTTATATCATAATAATATCACGATAGGCTTGCCATACAATATGCTCATTTAAAACTACACGACGTACAGTTGAAAGTACGTGTTGTTGAGCTAAGATAGCACGATGTTATATCATTATGACGTCACGAGAGGCTTATCATACAATGTGTTGACTTGCAACTACACGATGTAAATTTGAAGTAGTTTGGTCTTGACTTGAAACAATAAAATGTTAAGTTATAAAAACAGAACGTAAAGTCAAAATAAAACAATGATAGGATGACATATACTTGTGCAGAATTGAAGATTTTTGGTGTTGACTTCGAATATAGTACAAATATTAGATCGTTTTACGTTAAATTGAAAGACAATAATGATGCGTAAATCATTACAGAATTATGTGAATTGAAACTGCAATTCTATGGAAAAAAATGAGGGACAAATCCCCAAGATTTTTCTTCTTCATTTGCAATTTCGGAGGCAAAATGATATACAAAGAAAGTTTTCCATAAATTCATAAAGCAATAGAATTATCCATCGCTATATATTACACTTGAATACAGTTTTGCCGTATATTTTACATGTTTTGTTTGGATTTTTTTTTATGATTAAAAACCAGACTTTTTTTTTATGAACAATATTTAAGAAAATATTTATCTATGTTGTGTGTTAATATATACAACATAATAGTGTGCCTATACTGAAGACTTATGGCTGTGAGGGTCAAATTTTACTCATATAAAATCACATCTATTTAAGAGTTAGCGGAGAATTTGTATTTACCACCCCCGTTTTCCACGAAATAAAACATAAGAATCTGGAGTCTTAATCTTAAAAAACAAAGATCAACTGATATGACAAATAATACGGTAAAGCGTAGGACTGAGAGGGTCAGAACTAAATGAGAATGTGACCCCCACACCTGGCCTTGTTAGAGGTATCTGAAAATTTGAATTTTCTTTTCCACGAAATAAAACAAAAAGAGTTGATAGGTGGAAGAATCCTACTGCATGGGGCCAACCCAAACATAAGGTATGGTAGATTATGTTGTATACTTTTCGCTCATACATGAAGTCTATATGAAACCTAATGAAATTTGACCTAGAGCCTCCAGTCTAAATCGTCAACTTTCAAAAAAATACATCATTTACAGCAGTGCCAACCATTTTTCCAGCACCAAGTAAGATAGTGCCCAGGTTCATGTATATATCCACTCGGAGAATATTTTATTTTTTTTAAATTGGTAAAGTCATTAATGGACAATGACCCCTATAACTTATAATAAGAAGCCAATTAATGATTTCCGTCACTTATTTTCTTGTCCATATATATAGTGATTTTCTTGGTTCTTTGCAGCTTCTCTATCTATATGTGTTTTCAAAGAAAAAGAAAAAAATCAAAAATTTGTAAAAATTGTTAAAGTCCATGAATTATTTTGGTATTGCTTTGATTAATTTGTAGATATGTTTTTTTTTTATGTCAATAGTCTCTCTCTCTCTCTCTCTCTCTCTCTCTCTCTCTCTCATAGTTTCATGAGTGTGGTCTAAATTAAAATCGGTAGATTTTTTTTAATTATTTGCCAAAATGTACTTGAAAAACATAATAAAAAGATTGGGCCACAGAGCATTTTGCAAGCTACAGGTTATGCAGTATTGTCAGATTTTGTATAAACTATACATGGAAAACTCAATGTTAGAAAATAAAAATAAAAATTGGGATCACGAGACTCGTTTTCTGTCTACAAAACAAAATAATAGATAAAGTCCCTACACATTCCATCATTAGAGACGAAATATGCCAAAGGGATTTCAAACTCATAAGTCGAAAACAGACTGACAATGCCATGGCAAAAAATAAAAATAAAATAAAAAACGACAAAAAATAATGTTATCCGAGTTATCTCCCCTATATGGAAAAATTGAAAAACATATGCAAAACACGTTCTGTATTCAAAAAAAATAGTCGTTTTAATCAGATAAATCGATAAATCTCGTAATTTTCTTCATCAAGATGAAAAGTTCTACATATGAATAACATTCCTCTCTCAAAATGTGTATATTTTTTTTAGATCTAGACCGATTGTGTTGAGCTATATGAGAATCTAAGGGAGCTACCATGTGATTTCACTTTACTCGGTCCTGCTTTATTTTTTATTAGTTTATTCTGACTATTTTTTACATAAATTGTCATCCTGCTTTTTTTTTTTTTGCCAAGTTGCTCATCCTGCCTTTTTTTTACTCAAAACTCCTGTCCTGCCTTTTTTTCAAATTTCATTCTAGCACCCCAATAAAAATCAAATGGTAGCTCCCTAAGATGGCGGAAGACACCCGATCTACCCTAAGGGCAATATGTCTAATGAGGAAGAAATTTACAATTTCGGTTACGTCGAGTTACTTGTAGATCTCCTTTTGTTGAAAAGGGTTTCTGTTTTCATTTATCTATCTATTATACTGTTCAGGGGGAGGGGAGAATCGAAAGAAAAAAAATACACAAAAATGGATAAAAGAAGTCGAAAGATACAAAAGGGATAGTAAAAATCTTAACCAAACTGACAATGTCATGACAAAAACTCATGAGCCGAAATAAACGAGAGAAAAAAGATCAAAAGCCAAAGTATATTAAGCGCAACATATAGAAAACCAAAAACTGAGCAACACGAAACCCTCAAAAAAGGGGTGATCTCAGGTGCTCCAGAAGGGTAAGCAGATCCTGTTTCATATGTGGCACCCGTCACTTGGCGATTTTGCAAATAAAGAAGGAATGTGTTATAATTTTCGAGGAACTCCCAAAAAACAGGAAATACAGGGTGTCAAATCGATGAACGTGCTTAAAATAGGCTCCTTTTCATAAAAAAGAATTGATGAAAATGTTTTTGTATTTAGTGTACAGTGGCAAATATTACATGCATATAAGGACGAGAATATGTAAGTGTAATATGAATATGAATAAATCTTGGCTCTGTACAAGACACATTTTGCTTGCTTAGCCGAATTTTTAACAAACTAGTTGACAAACCGACTCTGACAATCTATGGAAATCCAAATAGCATCGGTTTTGATTAAGTCCAGATTTTTTGGTTTTATTTCGGGAAAAAGGGGTGCGTTTTACGTACAGTGGCAACATGCATATCAGGACGAGAACATGTAAGTGTGATATGAATATGAATAAACCCTGCTTTGTTTCGAAAACATACTTTACTTGCCTAGCCGAATTTTCAACGAACTAGTCGACAAACTGTCTCTGACATTCTATGGAAATCGTAATCGCATCGCTTTTGATTAAGTCCAGATTCTTTTGTTTTATTTCGTGGAAAAGAAAATTCAAATTTTCAGATAACTCTAGCAAGACCGGGGGGTCACATTCTGATATAGCTCTGACCCTCTCAGTCATTTGTCATATCAGTTGATCTTTGTTTTTTAAGATGAAGACTCCAGATTCTTATGTTTTATTTCGTGGAAAACGGGAGTGGTAAATACAAATTCTCCGCTAACTCTTACATAGATGTGATTTTATATGAGTAAAATATGACCCTCACAGTCATAACCGAAGTCTTATAAGCACAATATTATGTTGTATATATCAACATAAAAAAAGTCTGGTTTTTAATCATAAAAAAAAATCCAAACAAAACATGTAAAATATACGGCAAAACTGTATTCAAGTGTAATATATAGCGATGGGTAATTCTTTTGCTTTATGAATTTATGGAAAACTTTCTTTGTATATCAATTTGCCTCTTGAGTTAAATTTCATTAATATTCATCAACTTGCAAATGAAGAAGAAAAAATCCTGGGGATTTGTCCCTCATTCTTTTCCATAGAATTGCAGTTTCAATTCACATAATTCTGTAATGTTTTACGCATCATTATTGTCTTTCAATTTAACATAAAACGATCTAATATTTGTACTATATTCGAAGTCAACACCAAAAATCTTCAATTCTGCACAAGTATATGTCATCCTATCATTGTTTTATTTTGATTTTACGTTCTGTTTTTATAACTTAACATTTTACTGTTTCAAGTCAAGACCAAACTACTTCAAATTTACATCATGTAGTTTCAAGTCAACACATTGTATGATAAGTCTCTCGTGACGTCATAATGATATAACATCGTGCTATCTTAGCTCAACAACACGTACTTTCAACTGTACGTCGTGTAGTTTTGAATGAGCATATTGTATGGCAAGCCTATCGTGATATTATTATGGTATAACATCGTGCTACCATAGCTCAATATCACATACTTTCAACTGTACGTTGTGTAGTTTTAAATGAGCATATTGTATGGTAAGCCTATCGTGACATTCAAATGATATAACAACATGCTATCTTAGCTTAACATCACCTAGTTTCAACTGAAAATAATGTAGTTTTAAATGAGCATATCGTGTTGTAAGTCTATCGTGACATTATAATGATATAACAACATGCTATCTTAGCTTAACATCACGTACTTTCAGCTGTACGTGGTGTAATTTTAAATGAGCAAATTGTAAAATAAGCCTATCGTGACATTATAATGATATAACATCGTGCTGTCTTAGCTGAACAACACGTACTTTCAACTGTACGTCGTGTAGTCTTAAATGAACATATTGTATGGCAAGCCTATCGTGATATTATTATGATATAAGATATTGCTATCATAGCTCAACATCACGTACTTTCAACTGTACGTCGTGTAGTTTTAAACGAGCATATCGTGTGGTAAGCCTATCGTGACATTCTAATGATATAACAACGTGCCATCTTAGCTTAACATCACGTACTTTCAACTGTACGTTGTGTATCTTTAAATGAGCAAATTGTATAATAAGCCTATTGTGATATTATAATGATAAAACATCGTGCTATTGTAGCTTAACATTACAAAATTTCAACTGTACGTCCTGTAGTTTCAAGTGAGCATCTTAGCTTAACACGTTGCATCGTGTTGTTTTAAGTCAACAAATTGTATGGTAAGCCTTTCGTTTCAATATAGTGGTGTAGCATCGTGTTATCTTAACTTAACATCATGTACTTTCAACTGTGCATCATGATGTTTTAAATCAACAGATTACATGATACACCTATCGTAATATCACATTGATATAACATCGTACTATTTCAGCTCAACATTTATTAATAACAAGTCAGCACCATACATTTTAGCTATTCATTTTATTTATTATCATAGCTATCGAAGTGGATGACTGAGCAGTATCAATCTGTAAGCTAACATCATGCAACGTCAATTTCACATCATGTACTTTAAACCCAACGTTACGTGTGTTTGGCATATCATCACAACATCGTGACTTATCATTATACTATCACGACTAAAGCACTTGTCATTGCAAGTCATCATTGCGCAAATTCAACTTAGCATATTGTAATTTAGAGTTAGCATTTTGATGACTTAATTGAACATCACGCTGTCTTAACTTTACATTTTAAGCTTCAGCATAACGTTTTGTAAATCTGTAATATATGACAGCTAAGGTTTTCCATATTTGATGATAATACATAACATATATAAAGGTTGAGAATGACCACGGATGCGGCCACTTTCATTTTTGACAAAAACCATCTGAAAAGTGACATATTATGGCATACTTGATAGATTTTTCATATTTAAGCTGGAATTTGAGCGTCTTTAATGACTAAATCAGTTCAAATCTTTCACTTAAACGAATTGAATCGACTGAAGTAGACACTTAAGTGTTTAAAAAGTGTCCAAAATCTTTCATCAGATGAACCTGAATTTTGAGGCCAAAATCAGCCCTTACTGGACCTACTCCTTTCATGTTGCGTTTCTGTCATATATGATATACAGCATTTAGCAACGTGTCGATCACACTAACATACTTTTCAGTGATATTTTTCAACAAGGCAATAACGAGCAGGTCATCTATACATATTCCATAGTTGATACAACCTCGGAGTTAAGTAAGATAGTAACTTTATAAGTGGTTGTTTCTTTTTTTATTTTGGCACAGACTGCTAAATACGAATATAACTTTGTAGAGGAGATAGATGCACCAGATAAGTTTTATGAGAATTCTTCAGTTCTCAAAACAACAATGATGTAAACATACGTGATATGCACCTTTATAAATATATATACGTTTCGCGGATATATTTGTTATTGTAAAGAATTAAGTTCTTGGATTGTCAAGTGGCCAATGTTATACAAAACTAAATTTAAATATAAATTTAATAAACAAAACAAAAGTAAAGTAAATTCAACATAAATGAAATAATGAAATGAATACATGCAAATGTAACTAAATAAACACACACAAAACAGAACTAAATATAATGTTATGAAATAAACAAAATGAAATTAAACAATTACAGTCCGCACACCTCCATCCACTCTGCACACTTCCCGGTAAAGGTTGAACGTTGCACGTACTGTTGAATAACTTTGGGTTGTTCCCCTTGAATTTCTTTTAATATAAAACGGACAGAAAATAACTATTTTCACACATTTTTGGTTGATTTTAAATTGATGAAAAGAACACTAGATTTTATACTTTTACTGCAATGATAACTTCAATGAGCAATGACGACTTGAAACTGCATAATACTGCACGGACTGCTCGATTCGTTTAACATATATTTAAACGGACTTCTTTGTATATTTATAACGGATATTTTCACCGACTCCAGGCGTTGTAATTGATATCAGCAAACATCGAGTTGTAACCATATTACTAGTAACACCCTTTGTATCTCCGACACCATATATCACCGACCAGTCGACGGTATTTACTACGTGCTGTACGCACACCAAAACCGCGCCTAAAAACCCCTGCAAAATAAATATTGAACCCAAAAATTACTTACTTTATCTATACATTTGCATGATACAGCAATTTTCCGACATTTTGGACCGCGAGTAAGAAATATCATCTCGACGGCAAAATAGACCTCAATGAACGATATAAATAAGTAAAAATGTCTTACCTGAGTGTTGTAATAATAAGCCTTGGGATATCCATGTCCTAAACTGACAATTATAATACCCAACTGCTACTTTTACCAACTCTAGACTCCGCACAAGCGTGTGCTTTATTCAGTGGCCATGTGTCGACTGATTTCAAACTCACCTGTGAAATTTCAATAGGTGCCTAATCACGTGATACACATGAAAGGTCTGCTTGACTACATAGTCCGGTGTTAACGAAAATAAGCCCTAACATAAAATATAGTCCTAAGTGAAATAGATATATATAAATAAATAAATGGAGTTTGTTACAGTTATGCAATGCTTTTTGAACTGTTTTCGTATTTCCTGTCTATTTGTATAACGATTTCAACATTGGTACGGATATTTCATTGTGTTCTAGCAATGTGCAATTTAATATGCATGTCCTATACTGAAAAATCAAAGTTCATTGCTTCCTAGCAGTGGGCAATTTACTATCCATGTCCGTATATTGAAAAATCCTAGAATTTAGACATGGATAGTAAATTGCACATTGCTAGGAAATAATGAACTAGTATTTTCCGTTTACGGACATGGATTCACCGTTTATCTTTTAAACAAACATCAAGTATAATTCGGAGGATAAAAATTACTGACCCATTGATATTTGACCTCAGTGAAATTCAGTGTATGCCATTAATACAATTTAAATATAAAAAGGGGACCCATTCCAGCGGCACGTCTGTGTATGCCTTCATTAAGTCATAGAACCTCAAATCTAGATTGACAACCACGTGCTTGTCCTCAATATCCCAGTTCTAAAATTCAGTCCCATTTATATTATTTATCTTAGGTGTACCACCCTTTTTTTCTTTTTAGGGTAATATTTTACCGTAAAAACTTTTATCATTCAAAACGACGCGTGAAAACTAAACACTTAGGCAGTAAGCACCGGTATGTACGACCCACCCTGAAAATAAACGTTCGTCCCTCTGCCGGTTTCATTTGATTTGTTCCAACTAAAACAAAGAAATTCAGATGCATGCAAACTTTGCAACACACAAATACTGTATTATAAGACATTTGGCAGAGATTTAAGTAAAAATTATAAAATAAATATTTATTTCGTTTCGTTTTGCTGTATTTCGTTTCATTTCGTTTTGTTCCGTTCCGTTTCTATTTCGTTTCGCACTTTACAGGTACCCAATTCTTAGTGAGATTTAAGTTTAAGGAACACTTAAGTTAAGATGTTTTATGCATACGGGCCCAGTATTCTATGTTGTCTTCTTCTTCTCTGAGTTATTTCCTCCTTTTTTGGGATCACATGTCTAACACCCAGACAGAAGCTACTAATTGGACATTCAAACTCCTATGGAAGAAGAACTGACAAACTAATCAAAACTATCAACATAATGCATCAGTGCATAAAAACAGTTCGCGCGGGTTTTTTCTAGTAAGTTTTATAAAAATCTGGCAAGAATTGTACCTGTGAAAGCGCTAACGAGGCCATTTTCCATAAATTTAAATTTCCAAGGGGCATAACTCTTTTAAAAAAAAGTCAATCGGCCACTCTTATAGAACTTGTCCGGGATATTGCTGATATTGACCTATAGTATAAGTTTTATAAAAATCTGGCAAGAATTGTACCCGTGAGAGCGCTAACAAGGCCATTTTCCATAAATTTAAATTTCCAAGGGGCATAACTCTTTAAAAAAAAAGTCGATCGGCCACCATTATAGAATTTGTCCGGGATATTGCTGATATTAACCTCTAGTACAGATTTTATAAAAATCTGGCAAAAATTGTACCCGTGAGAGCGCTAACGATGCCATTTTCCATAAATTTAATATTTCCAAGGGCATAACTCTTTTAAAAAAAATTCGGTCGGCCACCATTATGAAACTTGTCCGAGATATTGCTGATATTAACCCTATAGTATACGTTTTATAAAAATCTGGCAAGAATCTTACCTGTGAGAGCGCTAACAAACAAGACCGGACGGACGGACGGACGGACGCCCGGTATTTCTGTGTCCCCCGCAAAAGCGTGCGCGGGGAACAATAACTTTGAATTGTTTTATTACTTATTCATTTATTGAAGTTTCAAGATTAAGACCAAAAAAGTCAAACACGAGGCCCCAAGGAAGCTGTATTATGATTCAACTGGCATTTTTGCGTAAAATTGATACAATAAAAATATTTCAAGCAAAAACGCAAAATCAAATTAATATTCTGTCGTATTCCTTATCTTATATTATATTGTATGTATGTCCCTTAAAATGTTCTATATATGTACCAATTTTTGCACCTCATGTTTGCGGTATACCATCTTTTCCGCAAGTTTGTTGTTTTCTTTTTGGTATTAAATAAATAATTAAGATCCATTTTGTTACATCTGGTGATCCGTTTATTTGGCAATCGCCATGGCAGTCAGCAGTGTTTAAGAATATCTGTTTATATACGGGTTTACATAATCCGTTCATCCTATTTCGACTCTTCAAAATCCAAGAGTCAATCCTAAGTTGAGTTAAATTATATGGCCTTCCAAATACCGTTTCGATTCCTAACATCACGGAAGAGACATTAATCACGGTAGGTATAGTGTCCGGCTGGGATCATGGGATTTCGAGTGTTTTGATCGGGTTTTTTTTCGAGTGTGACCACTTTTTTTTCCGAGTGAATATGATAAAAAATGTAAACAAACAGACTTCCTTTCTGGTAAAACGTGAAAAAAAGATTCTAGAACCTTATATACAAGATCATAGAAGGAAAATTAGTATTTTTGATAGAAAGATATTATCATTCCTACATTATTTTGTTTTAGAAACGTTTAATTTATCCTTACAATGCTTTATTCCAAAATATAGATTAAAGCCATTATTATACATATACCAATGCAAATGTCAACGGAAATATGCACATGGAATCTATATATACTTAGATATACAGACACTTTACAAAAATTCTTGTTTTTGCATTGAAAAGGACATTTTTGAGAGTATATGTCCGTGTTTTTTCGAGAGCAGTCCGTGTTTTTTTCGAGTGTGTCCTTGTTTTATCGAGTGAAAAAACAAAATTCCTATGGCTGAAAATGTAACATGTCAGTGCGTTAACATTTACAAGATCAATGAAAATGTTCAAATAAAGTACTTTTCAAAGCACGAAACAATGCATTAAACCAGTTTGATAATGCTGTATTAACACATACATTTCATAAAAAGTCATCGTTCATTTGCATTCAGAAATCTTCATGTTAGAGTACCGATATGGATTTCATACAGTAAATATTTCGTGATGTAAACAATCTTTATTTGAGCTCAGACATGTTGGACTCACTCACTGAGACGTACGTACACACAGTGTGTAAAGCGGTTAAATGTGTTTTTACAGAAAATATATCCTTAATGTCTCATTTACTATTTGTCTTGATGGTAATATTAGCTATCTTGGTGTAATCAGGAGTGTTCAGAATTTTACACCGGTGTTGAAAATCTTTACACCCTGAGGCGCAGCCGAAGGTAGTTTGCATTTTCAACACCGGTGTAAAATTCCGTACACCCCTGATTGCACCAAGATAACGCTCTTTTAGTAGAATATTTGGGTATTGAATTTTTCTGATTGTTTACTCCTTTTACTTAGTTTTCTTGCTCCTATGTTTTTTCGTCACTGTAATATATATATTAATCATATACTATTATTGACTGTAAAAACAAAGGTAGCATGCAATGAAATTAAAAAGATTATGAGTCCCTGTACTCGGTTCTTTTAGACTGTTTTGAAAAGGACCCATTGATTTTTTATATATCGTAATACAGCAAGATTATGGTAAAATGTTTTCAGAAAAAGGAAGTTATCATTAAATTGAAAATGGTTAAATTTGATCAACATAGTAATCTGTTTTTGTGACTTATTAAGAATATATTATATTGTCCTTTGCTAAATTACAGTTACAAACAAGAAAAAGTCAGTTTTTAAGCCAAAACAATGTCTTCTTTCTTATTCACATTATATTAAAAAAACCCGCACCATTTGTTGAAAAACCCGCACATTTTAAGTGCTGCTCTCGAAAAAACACGGACAATATAAAACACTTTATTGTAAGTGAACTACAAGGAAATTCTGCGTCGTTTGTGTTCAAAACATGTATAGCATTCAGAATAAGATTAACAGTCACGAATAAAACTATTTTACTCGCAAAATGGCAATAAATCGATCAGATCGCATGTAAATTCACTCGAAAAAACCTGATCTACACTCAAAAAAAGTGGACCGATTCACTCGAAAAAAACACGATCTCCGCCGGACACTATACCTACCATGTTAATTGTCGAAATCCGGATATGGTGTACCAATTTTTGCACCTCATATTTGCGGTATACCATCTTTTCCGCAAGTTTACTGTTTTTTTTTTTGGTATTAAATTAATAATTAAGATCCATTTTGTTACATCTGGTGATCCGTTTATTTGGCAATGACCATGGCAGTCATCAATGTTTAAGAACATCTGTTGTTCGACCTGTTAGTCAAATGCGTTTTGTTAAAATATACTTTTTCACTTTTTTGGTCTTTTGGAAAATGTTGTTTGTGCTGTATTTAGACCCCATGCATGAAAACTACTTAAAATGGGTAATTTTTGTTCGTCAAAATATGAGGCAAAATCCAAAGGAACCTGTTACCATGGCAATGGGGACATAAACACATTTTTTGTCAACATATTTCTTAATTGTTTATCGATAGCTACCAAACAAAATTTCAAGAAAATCTGAGACCATTCGTGCCGCAACTTGGTTGGTGGTTACAGAGAATTGCTATCAAAACATAACTAAATTTGTATTCTTTTCAAATGTTTTTTTGGGATGTATAAATACACATCCACGTTCTATATAGAGATTACTTTATCTATATATAACATTATACATATTTATTAAAAGTTTAACTCCCATCTATTCTGTTGCCTGTCGATACTTTTATTTTGGCATTGCTAAAGTCATGTCTTCTTGGACTGTCCATGACGTTAAAACACTTAATCCCTTGGATACGTTTTAGTTGATTTTAGTCTTTGAAGCAGGATTTTTTATTATTGCTTTTGGCTTTTAACTAGCTTTCAGTAACTGCGAGTAATCTCAAATCGTACTTTCGTGTTAAATTGACCTGTTGATACTATTTGTAATGCATTTTTGTCGAAAAAGCGAGACATAGCGATCCTACATTCCGTCGTCGTCGTCGTCGGCGGCGGCGTCCACAAATATTCACTCTGTGGTTAAAGTTTTTGAAATATTAATAACTTTCTTAAACTATCCTGGATTTCTACCAAATTTGGACAGAATCATGTTTATGATCATAAGATAGTATCCAGAAGTAATTTTTGTAAAAATAAAATTCCATTTTTTACGTATATTACTTATAAATGGACTTAGTTTTTCTGCCGGGAAATATTACATTCACTCTGTGGTTAAAGTTTTTAAAATTTTAATAACTTTCTTAAACTATCCTGGGTTTGTACCAAACTTGGACAGAAGCTTGTTTATGATCATAAGATAGTATCTAGAAGTAAATTTTGTAAAAAAATAAATCCATTTTTTCCTTATTTTACTTTTAAATGGACTAAGATTTTCAGCCAGGAAACAACACATTCACTCTGTGGTTAAAGTTTTTAAAATTTTAATAACTTTCTTATACTATTTTGGATTTGTACCAAACTTGGACAGAAGCTTGTTTATGATCAAATGCTAGTATCTAGAAGGAAATTTTGTTTTCTTCCAGTTAACATTACATTCAGTCTGCAGTTTAAGTTTTTAAACATTTATTAGATTCATAAACTATCCTGGATTTTTACCAAACTTGGACAGAAGCTTCTTTCAATCAAAAAATAGTATCAAGAGGAATATTTTTATTAATTTACTTCCTCATTTTTGTTGAGCCTGCGATTAACAGAAAAAGTAGGCGAGACACTGGGTTCCGCGGAACCCTTACGAATTTTTGTTATTAAATGTTTATTTATTTTTTATATCTCGTCTCACTATTTTTAATATATATGAACTTCGATAAGTATTTAGTATGACGATAAATTTTCACTTCTGTTCTCGTACTATGAACAACAAATTTATTAATTTTGTAGAAAAATATTTCACTACTCCATGTACTCCTTACAACAATTTTTTTTTTATTTACCTGTGTATGTTATTATTTTATTTAACAGCATTTTGTCCTACACAGTCAGGCTTCAGACCTAAACATTCGTGCACTACTGCACTTACTAAATTAGTAGATGAATGGTTAACAAATGTAGATAATGGAGAAATAAACGGAGTTATATTTTTAGATTTAAAGAAAGCTTTTGATCTGGTTAATCATATAATTTAATTTTTATTGAAAAAAACTTGAATATTATAATGTTTCAAACTGTACACTAGACTGGTTTAAGTCATACTTGTGTGAAGATTCAAGATTCAAGATTTATTCATAACCTCAGATACATACAGGTGTACAAGAGGACAATATAATAACAAACATAAGATAATACATAGCGAGACAGGACAGACAAAACACAAATACATAGTTTGTTATAAAAGACAATTGATATAATTAGTTAAAGTATTTCATAATTTTCTTTACGAAAATTGATAATTTCTTTTGTACTTGCACATTACATATAGACAGCAGACCAGTAAATTTGTTTTTGCTTGGATTCATTACATAATAATTTGGTATAAACTTTGATCTAAGAGCAGAAACCTCAGCATTTTTACAGGTAAACAGTATATGAAATTCATCACCTATTCCCTCACATACATGTACATATTCTATTTTCCCTCGCAATCCCGCCCATCTCCCCGTCTCAATAGGTAACTTCAAATTCGAACATCGAAGTTTAGAAATATAATATCTGTCTCTAGGTAATAATCGTCATAAATACGGTTCCAAACAAAACTCAAGTTTAAATAAAGAATAGTATTCCCCCTGGATGCATTATGTATCTGTGAGAACTAATGCTGATAGTACTGATCTGTTAATTGCTGTTTAACCATACCCTTTAACCAATCATTAATTACAACTAATTGATCGTTCCATATAAAACTAAGACCTGAATCATCAAAAATAGATTTTACATATTGAATCCATTTAAATTTGGTAGGATTAGTTCCATGTAATTTAATCATAGGTCTTAGAAGGATATTTGACAGTTTGCTCTCTGCTTTAATAGTTCTGCACCAAAATGATGCCATCCTTAGTTTTATAGAGATATCCAAAGGAACCCGACCTAATTCCCCGTAAACCATAAAATTTGGTGTACCATTCCGAACACCAAGAATATTTTTACAGAACTGCAGATACATTTTCTCAATATTCTGTTTATTTACAAACCCCCAAACCTCTGATGAATATAATAATATAGGTGCGATTACAGCATCGAAAAGTTGTAACTGAATATCAATAGGTAATGATATATGTTTTATCTTCCTGTAGAGAGCAAACATTGTTTTTTGTGCTTGATCAAAAATCCTTTTTCTAGCAGTACAAAGATTACCGTTGTTATTAAAAAGTAATTCCTAAATAATTGTAAGAATCTACAACTTCTATAGCATTACCGTATACATGAAAATCAAATTTATGTCGTACCTTTCTTTTGCTAAACACAACAATTTTTGTTTTATCTATATTGACTTGGAGTTTCCATATGTTAGAATATTGTTCAAAAACATCAAGTGCATGTTGTAGTTCTTCTTTACTATCAGACATAATAACCGTGTCATCTGCGTACAAAATGACAAAGATTCTAACTAATACTTGTAACAATTCTTCACAGTTTTTTTTATATATTCTAAATCTTTTACATCATTTTCCACAATTGAAGAAAGTTGAACTTTGGTTACCATATCGAATACATGTCTTTATATTTTGATACATATTATAGATAACTGTAAAAAATTTCCCAGTAATGTGAGATTTTTGTAACTTTTGCCATAACCCTGTTCTCTGAACAGTGTCAAATGCTCTCTTGAAATCCACAAAAGTGCAAAATAATTTTTTGCCCATCGAGAAAAATATAGATAAAATTGAATGCAGCACAAAAATATTATCGGTAGTTGAAAATCCTTTTCTAAATCCAGCCTGAGATTCTGATACAAGTTCAACTTCATCTGAGAAACTATTTAATCTCTCATTTATTATTGATGAAACAGTCTTCCCTAAACAAGAGTTTAATGTTACACCTCTATAATTTGCAGGGTCTGCTTTGGAACCTTTATTCTTAAAAATAGGAATCATTATACCAAGAAACCATAACTCTGAAACTATACCCGTATCTTATACTAAATTAAAAAGTTTAACATACATTGGCATATGATCATATACGGTACATTTTATATATTCATTAATTATTTAGTCACATCCGCCAGCTTTATCATTTTTTAAGTTTTTTACTCTTTTTAAAATCTCGTTTTCGGTTACAGCACCATTCAATAAGTTATACAATTCATCTGGCAAATTATGTACATTAAAATTAACCTCTGGTTCCTCAGTATTTGAGTCACATCTATTCATATCTTTGAAAAAGTCATATAGAGCTTCAATAGAAAGTTCAGGATCTACGCCTTTTTTATCTGACCCAATACTATTGAGAATATTCCAAAACTTTTTACTATCTGATTTTTTGGTCTGACGTAACTTATTGCCAATATTTCTTTGGTACAGTTCATATGCTTTAGAAAGTTCAATTTTGTAGTTTTTGCTTGAACTTTTCATTTGTTTTCAATTTTCAGCGTTTTTTACAAAACTGTACCTTTTCCGCGCTTTGTGAAATTTTTTTCTACTATCAAAACATTGCTTGTTAAACCAAGGTTTTGTATCGCTTTTTGGTTTGCGATTTTTAAACGGCTTATATTTACCAAAAGTTTTCGTAGCAACTGATTGAAAAAAGTTGCTGATTCTCTCTTCAACTTTGTTCATCTCATTTTGATGAATCCCTTGTTCTACCTCTACATTGTCTAATTCTAACAGTATCTGTTCTAACTGACAATCATGATCACTTTTAACATTATCTAAAAATTCGGAACAATTTTCTTCTCTCCATATATTTTTCACTACCCAATTGAGAGAGTTCGTTATTACTATTATATTAAATTCGTAAGTGTTCCGCGGAACCCAGTGTCTCGCCTACTTTTGCTGTTAATCGCAGGCTCTACAAAAATGAGGAAAAAATCTATAAAAATATTCCTTTAGATGCTGTATTTTGATTGTAAGAAGCTTCTGTCAAAGTTTGGTATAAATCCAGGATATTTTATGAATCTAATAAATGTTTTAAAAACTTTAACTGCAAACTGTAATTAATGTTAACTTGAAGAAAAACAAAGTCCATTTATAAATAAAATATGGATAAACAGGTACAAATTTTAACAAAATTTCCTTCTAGATACTAGCTTTTGATCATAAACAAGCTTCTATCCAAGTTTGGTACAAATCCAGGACAGTTTAAAAAGTTATTAAAATTTTAAAAACAATAACCACAAAGTGAATGTATTGTTTCCTGGCAGAAAAACTAAGTCCATTTATAAGTAAAATACGGAAAAAAGGAAATTTTTTTTTGACAAATTTACTTCTGGATACTATCTTATGATCATAAACAAGATTCTGTCCAAGTTTGGTAGAAATCCAGGATAGTTTAAGAAAGTTATTAAAATTTTAAAAACTTTAACCACAGAGTGAATATTTTTGGACGCCGCCGACGACAACGACGACGACGACGACGACGTCGACGGAATGTAGGATCGCTATGTCTCGCTTTTTCGACTAAAGTCGAAGGCTCGACAAAAATCAATGGAGCTTGAAAAACTAAATGTAATTGACAATGGACATCTGAGATCAATAGATCAAATTCCTTTATATCGAACTCTTTAACAACTGGAAAAATATTTGATGACAATAATAAGTAGTCAATAACACTTGTGTCATTACAAGTTTTTTTAACCAATACCTCTATCATTACCTACTCGGGGGCCTCGGTGGCCGAGCGGTCTAAGTAGTTACTACTGTAATCACTAGCCAGTCAACACTGAGGTTGTGAGTTCGAACCCCGCTCGTGCAGGTGCACTCGACTCCAATCTTAATTGACTAGGATTGTCAGTTTTCCTATCGAAGGTCGGTGGTTTTCTCCGGGTACTCCGGCTTCCTCCACCAATAAAAACTGGCCGCCACGAAATAGCCCAAAAGCGGTGCTTAAAAGTGGAGTTAAAACACCAAAAATCAAAATCAAATCAATCATTACCTACTCTAGAGTTTGCTATACATGTTATTTCTTTTACATACATTTAAAAGTTTGTGCCCGTAATTATTTGGTGCATAGTTACAGCTTGTAATTCTGTGTAATGGAATACTGTTTCTAGGTAAATTGTCGTAATCAAACATATATCCTCGTCTGAGCTAAATTAAAAAATATCAGCTAAATTTTCGTCCGGTATAATATAGTCTGGTAAACTATTAGTTATGGCATTAAAATCACCAAAAAGAATACAATTTAAACTGTCTTATGTTTTTTTATATTAAGCATCTCATTTTCTACTTCATCAAATGGTTCACTTGTTGAATATTTCGAATTTGCAGGTGGAATATAAACACAACCTAATAGACTATCAGTTTTCTGGTTTATAATAAGTTTTGAGATCTTGACCCACTGTACAATTTCACAATCTGTATTTAAAAAGTTTAAATAACCTTTTAACTGATTTCTATACATAACAACAATCCCCCCTGATTTTCTTTTACATTTTTTTCTAATTTTAGAATAATACATATAGTCATCATTCATATATAAATCAGTGTCAGACAGTTTTGTTTCTGTAAACAGACAAATATCATAATTTTTTTTATCATCTCTGTAAATTCCGGACATAACAATTTTTGTTTTATACCACAGACGTTAAGAAAACAAAAGTCAAACGAAGTCAACAAGTTAAGGCCAATAACATCATGTCTGATACTAAATACATAAAAACTGGTGTACCACAAGGCTCTATCCTTGACCCTCTGTTATTTATTTTTATATATCAATGATTTACCACTGAACATAGAAAATTAATTAATAGATTTATATGCAGATGATTCTACTTTACATAGTAAAGGTAATAATGTACATGAGTTAAATGCTAACCTTCAAAATGATATTTATATTATTGAAAACTGGTGTTCGCAAAATTGTATGAAACTAAATGTCAAAAAATGTAAATCGATGATTATTGGTTCAAAACAGAGGCTTTATTCAACTGGGAAAGGTTTAGATATCAATATTTCAGATGAAGAAATAGAGAATGTAGATTGTGAAAAACTTCTTGGTTTATATATCGACAAAAACCTAAATTGGAATGAGCAAATAGATAAAATGTCAAGTACAATATCAAATAGAATCAACTTATTACAAAAGAAAAGAAAGTATTATTTATTTTAATGCTTATATTCTGCCATTGTTTGATTATTGTTGCAATATATGGGGTAGCTGTTATGAAAGTGGAATAAATAAACTTAATAAGTTATTAAAGAAATCTGCTAGGGTTATAGTAGAAGCTGACATAATGACATCATCCAGTTTATTGTTTAATAGTTTAAACTGGTTAAATGTGGGAAAACGATTTCAATATCAAAAGGCAATACTTATATTTAAATCATTAAAGGATATTGTTCCTAACTATTTACAAGAAAACTTTCATTTTACTGATAATCAAAATTATAATTTACGTTCAGCTGATGAAAAACTATTAAATCTTCCGAAGCCAAAAAAACTAATTCTTTGAAGAAAACATTTACATATTCTTGTTCTCAAATATGGAACAGTTTACCAAATGAAATAAAGGAAATAAAGATGAGTAATAAACTTGTATCTTTTAAAACAAAATGTTACAAATTTTTCAAAAATTGTGCAAATTAATATGCTTTTTCGTTAATATCTATATACAATTGTATATTGTGTATATACCATTATAATATAATATTGTATGTACTTTATAAATATGTTATTATTATTTTTGAAGACTCTCAGGAAGATTAGTTTTAATTAATGGGATTATCCTCTTGAAATAAAGATTATCTATTTATTTATTTATTTATTTGTCCAAGGTTATAGTTGTCTTTCTGATATTATTTTACATCTCACCCCATTTTTTTTCATTTTGTATTTACATTGTGTCATAAATCAAATTTATTCGTTCAGTGTATGTTTACTTGTTTTTGTTAACATGTCTTTTGATTGAGTTAAGCCATTTCAATTGATATTTTATAGTTTGTCTTTCTATGTTATGATGTTACACTTTTATTTCAGGTTAGGGTGAAGGTTGGCGCGTGTTAAAACGTTTAAACCCGCTGCATTTGTTTGCACTTGTCCTAAGTCAGGAACCTGTTGTTCAGTGGTTGTCGTTTGTTGATGTGGTTCATAAGTGTTTCTCGTTTCTCGTTTTTTATATAGATTAGACTGTTGGTTTTTCCTGTTTGAATGGTTTTACACTAGTCATTTTTGGGGCCTTTTATAGCTTGCTGTTCGGTGTGAGCCAAGGCTCCGTGTTGAAGGATGTACTTTGACCTATAATGGTTTACTTTTACAAATTGTGACATGGATGGAGAGTTGTCTTATTGGCACTCTTTCCACATCTTCTTATATCTATTTAGCAAACATTACTGTAAGCAACTGTGTGCATGTGCAGGAAACAATTTACAGTGAGAAATATTCGGTGCACAAACCAGCACAATTTTACTTATAACTCAATTGTTCAAGATACCGGTATGAAGGATATCAACACTGCCTGGCGTACCCACCAATAATTTAAAATCGCAACGGCATATTGTCACATTCAATTATAAGCTAGGGATTCTATCCCAGCTAGGTGCTCAATTTACATATGAAGCACAAGTAGCATTTAAGTAATTTACTATTATACTTGCAGGGATCTGTTCAATCACCATACTATATAATAAGATCCATTTTGTTACATCTTGTGATCCGTTTATTTGCCAATCGTCAATGGCAGTCAGCAAGGTTTAAGAACATCAGTTGTTCGACTTGCTAGTCAAATGCGTTTTGTTAAAATATACTTTTTCACATTTTTTTGGGGTCTTTGTGGAAATGTTGTTTGTGCTGTATTTAGACCCCTCTACCAAGAAATTTGTTTTGCATGCACGCGTATAAAAATTGCGGTTTTTATCCAACGCAATCATAGGGTTGAACGTTGTTTTCAATTTAGAATTGTTTATATATTTTTTCGTTTGGGCTTGTATTATATTTTCCTTCGGGTTTATATGATCCGTTCAACCTATTTCGACTCTTTAAAATTCAAGAGTCTATCCTAAATTGAGGTAAATTATATGGCCTTCCAAATACCGTTTCGATCCCTAACATCACTGAAGAGACATTAATTGTCGAAATCCGGATATGGTGTACAAATTTTTGCACCTCATGTTTGCGGTATACCATCTTTTCCGCAAGTTTATTGTTTTCTGTTTGGTAATAAAATAAATAATAAGATCCATTGTGTTACATCTTGTGATCCGTTTATTTGGCAATCGCCAATGGCAGTCAGCAGGGTTTAAGACATCAGTTGTTCGACCTGCTAGTCAAATGCGTTTTGTTAAAATATACTTTTTCTCATTTTATTGGTCTTTTGGGAAATGTTGTTTGTGCTGTATTTAGACCCCTCTACCAAGAAATTTGTTTTGCATGCACGCGTATAAAAATTGCGGTTTATATCCAACGCAATCATTGGTTTGAACGTTGTTTTCAATTTAGAATTGTATATATATATATACAGTTGGACTCCTATTTAAGGCACACATGTTATTACGCCAATAAAGCACTAATCTATGTACAACACTGTAAAATTTTAATGTACTGTGGCATTTACTAAAATCTAAAAGCAGTTCACGTGCCATCGAGATATCAATGTTACTATTACAATCTGTTATTCAGCATATAAGTTCTTACTTTTTATTGTTCATTCTAAGCCAACAGGCACATCTTTGTAGGTACTTTTCATAAGTCGCATTACACTGCACCAGTAGACTTATAAATCCTACTTCAATAAAGAGACACAGCAAATTGAATAAGGGACAAAAACACAAACAAAATTTAAACTCATAGCAAAAGTTACCTAATATATTGATACCTCAGAGGCGGATTTAGGGGGGGGGGGGGGGTGCAGGGGGCCCGGGCCCCCCTTTTCTGGGAAAAAATTTGGTTGATTATATAGGGTATCACTGAAGCATGACTGGAGTGGACCCCCTCTTAGGCAGTCAGTGGGCCCCCTCTTATGAAAATTTCTGGATCCGACACTGAGGTAATATTTTGATTAGGTATATAGAATTTACCTTATACCTTACTAAAAATCATTGCAAAGAGTTATTTAAGTGATCTGCTTATTTCACTCAATATTGCAACTTAACCATTTAAATAAACCCTTGAGCTTCACTCTTACAGGCTGAAATATAAGTACTGCAAAAATATGGATACAAAGCAAGCCTATTCTTAACATTAGATTGTCAATTAAAGTCTTAACTGTTAATTTAAGTATTAACTTAATAAATTTATTTAATATTATGTTATCAAATGGTTTTACTTGACATTCTAATAGAGATGTCCAATAAAATGACATTACTCGACAAAACCAACCTATCTGACCGTATCTCGTCCTATTGCATTAGAGGATGACGGAGGGGAGCATATACTGCATGAATTTTTGGCACGTTGAAATACACATAATTTGTTGGAATAGATGCTATTTAAAAATTAGCACAAACTACTATTTTAATTCTTCACATATTTTTGTTATTAAATTTAGGATGATTTTTTCATTTACAACAACCTTTAAAGCCAATAAAGGGAATAATTAATTCAGTTACTGGTAATCAAACGCACCGATAATTACTTCGTCATTTCACTTGACCCATATATTTATCTCTCAAACGATGAATTCTTAAAGCTACTAAATCAAAATTAAGTTTGAAAAAATAAAAATAATGGAATCTGAAGCGAGATCATATTCTCATTTTTGATTTTAAAGGTATAAGATTAAAACAAGAGTTTCAAACACACCGGAATGTAAAAGGTGTACACGACTTGATGCTTCTTCTTTTTTTTAAGCATACTTCTATAATTTATTTCAAGATACTTTTGTCAAAGGTAAAAATTCATATCACTGATACATCTTTCTGATAGTACTTTGTCACCTTTCCGTAAAATTTTATCAAATGGAATTTATGAGGACGCATCTTCAAGAAAAATATGATATCACTTTACTGAATCATTTAATTTTTTTATATCTTGCGTAGTTTAACGTCATTGCTCTTAAACTATTTTTCTAAAATGTTTGGCGTTTAACTTGTACAAATATGTTTGAAAAACGGACATATACGGAATATGTGATTGAAGTTTTATTAGTAGAATGCTCATTTTAGTTTTATGACCAACTTATGATAGCAAGGGATATTATATTTACTGGTCTGTGCATCCGTCCGTTCTTCCGTTCTGTTCACAATATGACACGTTTAAAATTATATACCAAATTAGAGCTTGACCCGGATAAAGTCGTGCACTGAACATGGAAATATGATCATGTGAAGGGGCACGGTGTCTTAAGGCGACACATTATTGTTGCAAAGGTTTTGATTAATACACGTACATGTATATGTATCTTCCATATTCATAACTGTCTCTTTGGTCGCGTGCTCGCCTCGACAGTAATCCCTCAAAGGTGATCTGGGGAATAGAAATATGGTCACTATTGGTCTTTTTCCGATCGGCAGTTAAACCATTGTCAAAATGGGGAGTCCGTTTGGTTGTGCGGGATGTACAAGTACGCAGTCCCGTCCGGCCAGAGTGGGGACGTTAAATCCGATGCCTCTAGTACAGTAGTAGAGAGAATGCCAAGCTCTCTACACGTTAATTATGCATGAAATATTTGCAGCTGAACGTTATGCAACCAACTATCAATCAATCGACAGTAGCGTAACATGTATTTTATTTCGTGTGAGGCAAATGATTTGAATGTTGACAGTCAAAGCCTCACCTTGGTTAAAAAACGTCAATGCCAATAGGGAGTGGACGGTTAATTGAAAATATGAATCGAAAAATAGGTGTAGGTGATGCATATTCTTGATAGGTCACACACTGGCAAAAAGATTCTGTCTATGTAAAATCCAGATTTGTGGAATTTTATCATATAACAATATTTCTTGTGCGCATTAAATCAATATATTCCAATGAAACTGCTGGTTAAAGGTTAAATTCTCAGTATTCAGTTACAGACAGGTCCTGATCAAAACAAAAATAATTGACAGAATTATAAGTATGACCTCCTCTACAATGCTTCTGTACAGATCTGGGGATATTAAGTTTAAGATCAACTATGTTTTTTAACTTTATACGTTTAGCTTTTGTCAAAATATATGTCTGTTACTTAAAAAAGATATTTGCATCTACCTTGTTCATTTTATGAAAAAAGTTTTCAAGACGTTAATAATGAGGAATGAGTGAGTAAAGAGTAAAGCAGTCAACGTTTTGAACCGTCGTCACTCAGTATACTTTATACGCACATGGTATATAATTCTCTTTATCTCTCTTTTTTAATTGTCAAAAATTTGGTGAGTTGGTTGCCTCATTGCGTCAATGAAAGCTACACCATGCACTGTTCGAGTTCAGGAAGTCTTCGACTCGATCCTCGCCCGATTGAAGATTGGCTGCCTCTCTGCCAAGCACGCAATATTTAGGAGTTAGAGCAAAGATTGGTTGGTCCGGGGTCAAAATCATGTGTCCGGGTAGGATGACATGTCTTCCTGTGGTATAATACAAAGTCTGGTTCATATTCATCTTCTCGTCCTTAGTATGCATATGTAACATATGCAACGAACACTTATATATATGGCCCGACATCCTATTAATACTTCTATTTTTTGTTCCACTTTTAACGTTGCCTATATCCCCCCCCCCCCCCCCCCCCCTTTACAAAATCCTGGATCCGCATCTGGCAACGAAATCTTATTATATTACGTTGTTCAATGTTACTTACCATACACATTTCCGTTAATGATTTATTCAGTAAAATGAATTCGGTGACACCCTTTTAATTGTTTATATCAATAAAATGGATAAAATACTTGTAGTTATATTACTTCAAGGGATATAAAAAAAAATCCTGGAAATGTCTTTTGTATTTGAACTCCGATAGCATTGCCGTTACACAAATTAATACAGAACAATCCCTAATCA
Organism: Mytilus californianus; assembly: GCF_021869535.1. Lineage (NCBI taxonomy): Eukaryota > Metazoa > Mollusca > Bivalvia > Mytilida > Mytilidae > Mytilus > Mytilus californianus. The sequence goes on from NW_026262701.1 coordinate 87,323,730, forward strand.
AACACACCTTAATTCTAAAAAAACAACATATATAGGGATTTTTTTATCAATACATTTTATAATAAATGAAAAAACTTTTGTTTAGAAATTATATGGAAGCGATAGTTTTATCTTAATTTTCAACTTTTATAAAGAGACAGATTCTGACAAACTCTGGTTTCGATATTTCTGAAATAGATAGAAAAATATCCTTCTAAATATTTTCCCCGCAACAAATATAATATCAAGATAAACTATAAAAAAAAGACAGAAATAAAAGTATAATTGGGCCTTCATCTGCAAAGTATATTGAAAAATAATTGTCATAATCAAAACCATGAAAGATAACTCAAATCGTACGTATGATAGGTATGGGATACGTGTGTTTTATACGTGATCTTATGTCAGTAAAAATAAAGGCGGAATCTGGAAAACCACGTGATAAATAAAATTGCAAGATTTCTATCACTTTTCGTCATGATAAAATTATTTTGTATGGACGAAAATTCCAATTTGTGATTTTAAAAGTCTTGAAATACTTTGTTTAAACTTGAGCGACGTATTTAATCAAATTCAATGGTTGGCAATAACCAGTCCAATTAGGTCCGTACGTATGTCATTTTATTGGAAATCTGTATTATGACGTTCTTCATACGTTTTGAGTACACACCCGTGGTTAAATATAAATATATTGTTTGGGCTGTTCCGATCATACTCCCACGTCATATGCTTTTTTTTATGAATGAGCTACAACGTCATCGAACGATGAAGAACATATTAAGCATTTTACGGGAAAATGCACGATTGTGAAACCGAAAATCATCACAACAAGGAAACGTAAAGAAACGATGCTAAAATGTGTTATAAGCCATTTTTCTGCTTACATACAAGTAAATTTATCATTTAAATTCATCCAAACCTATCTAAATACGTCATTGTAAATGGTTTCAGCATATCTTGTCATTGATTCGGTTTCCTCCGTTCTTTTACGTCAATTAGAATAGAAATAATTCATGGGGGCTTGAATTTATACTGATTTTACCACAGGTTTGCCCTTAATGCCGGTATTTTACCCCTCGCTATCGCTCGTGGTAAAATATTTAGCATAAAGGGCCAACCCGTGGTAAAATCAGTATAATTTCAAGCCCCCATGAATTATTTCTTAATTGCCACCCTAGCTGCTAACTACATCCAGTATTGAGCATCTCTTATGGTGTAAGGCATATACCATTCCTCTTGAGATGGCCTCTATTTTCACCATGAGTAAGATAGTCTGTATTAATATTGGAACTTGTGGACTTGACATCTAAGATCACTCTCAATAACATTGACTTGTTTGATAAGACTAGATTTCCTATTTCATGATCAATGTCATATAGCAGAGTTCTCAGCTTAGAAATAAACGGACTCCTCACAGTATCTGTACTGCTACACTGTAGAAGGAAATGTTCAGTATCTTCAATATCATACATACACAACGGACATATCGCACTTACTTCACACTTATTAAATCTACTACGGTTTGATTGCAGTGTATACACTCCTGTCAGTAATCTAGCTTTAACATTAGCTTTCATTATATAAATAGAATCAAGTCCTGTATTGGCCCATATATTATGAACAATGCCACAATTCATTGACATTGGATGCAAAAAAACTGCAAACATGCAATATTAGGCATGAAGATGGAATTGATTGCAGATTAGCTCAATATCTGTCGTAAAGGATCGTAAGATACAGTCACAGAAATAATTATTTTGATAAGTACGTCTAAGCAAGTGACAACTCTACGACAGATCCATCCATTGGATCACCAGTGAAGGTGACACACGCCTGAAAACACATTTTATATGCATTACTACTTTACATATCAGCACAACAATGTTAAATTCGCAAATTTTTGTTCTTCCTTCACCGGGATTCGAACTCATGCTATTGTGATATCAAGACAACACCGCCTGCACTGTGTCCATCGCTCCAGACCGCCTAGACTGAACTATATGTGGCCTAGTGTTACCTTTGTTCGTCAGTAGAATCTAGAGTTGTAACACAGTACATGATATATTAGGCATGAAGATGGAATTGATTGAAGATTAGCTCAATATCTATCGTAGAGGATCGTAAGATACAGTCACAGAAATAATTATTTTGATAAGTACGTCTAAACAAGTGACAACTCTACGACAGATCCATCTATTGGATCACCAGTGAAAGTGATACACGGCTGAAAACACATTTTATATTCATAACAACTCTACATAACAGCACAACAATGTTAAATCTGCAAATTTGCGAAAGCAAATTTTTGTTCTTTCCTTACCAAGATTCGAACTCATGCTATTGGGATATCGAGACAACACCGCCTGCACTGTGTCTATCGCTATGTTTTGGTTGCAATTTGACCAGTAATTTTTGCAAAAGTTTACAGACGACGACGAACGATAACACATGAGAAAAGCTCAATTTGTCCAGTAGGCTAGGCTTGCAAAATAAAAAAGGATAAAATCGTTTTTAAAGTCATTTTAACTTTTATGTAACTTTTTATCTAAAAAAGTTTTTGAAGTAAAATAACTGCAAAATTTGCTCAAAGCTGACATTAAATGTTGTCCAGTGGTCTGAAAATTTTACGGAAGATCAATACCTACTGACCCTAACATTCTTGTCTTGCTCTAACTGCTTTAGTGTTTGTGATAGGGATGTCAACAAGTACTCGAGTATTCGAGTATCGCTCGGTAGTACCGAGTATCGAATATCAAAACGATACTCCACTAATCGGTTTCCTGTTAGAGTATTGCTGTCTTTTTCATATAAAATTGATCTTCTTGAGAACCTCTTTCGGAAAATTAAATAGACATCACTGATTAATCATTCTAGTAAATAAAATATATTTTGTTTCGAATGATTGTGCTAAATTGTCATTTAAAATGCAACCGAAAATACGTGGGCTATACCTAGGCTAACACTTTAAACTAAACATTCCTTAGCCATTCCATCACATCGGTCCCGTCAGAACAAATATTTTCGTCTACGAAAGTGTAATTTACAAAGTTGCAAAACCGACTGTCCCCAATTATAGTTGACAAGAAAATGTTTCCAAATAAAATAAATTCGTTGCATCCTATGGTGACCCTCAGTGAATAGTTAAACTTCTAATCCTTACGCCTTTGTAAACATTAAATGTGTTTCCTTAACGATTACCAAATACTATTGTTTGATATGGTTTTTCCTTGTTATAATCTTTAATAGGTGTTCATTAAATATATTAATTAGATTATTGTTTTTTTACTTAATTGGTACTTGTAGGTAATGAGCTATTCATTATGGTGTGTAAATCCATGGCCCAGATACTTGTGTAGATGGTTTTTTGTCCGTTGAACAACAAACCACAGAATGTAAAATACGCGTATTTTTGTGTTCCCGTGTTGATGATATATTCCCGAGCGAGTACTCGAGTATCGCTCGATAAAACCAACGAGTACTCGAGTATCGCTCGATAAAACCAACGAGTATTCGATTAGTAATTGTTCACCGAGTTGACATCCCTAGTTCGTGAATTAAGCCAAAAACTATCGTTTAAATTTCAGTATTTTATTTTAATTGTACTAGCCATAATTGTTACCAGGTAGTAACAGAATAATGGAAGTTTACAGAATAAATGCTATGCATTATCACTAAAATAACATTTGATTATGCAGTTTCAAAGGGAAATATTTTAGAAGGACAATCTACAAAATGATGACAATGACGGACACCCAGTGTTTGTATAACCTCAAAAGGCTCTTAAGAGCCACACGAGGAAAGATCTTTGAATCATATTCAGAAAGATTTGTTTGTACCTTTTGTCTTCGCGACACACACTTTGATGGTTGCTAGTCATTTTCCACAATATGATAATGGCTACAAAATAATTGTGTCACTATATTGACCACTGTTGAAAACCTACATATATGCCTGGAAACAGTATTTGTATTTCAAGTCATAACAGGAGCCAAAGTGGCTAGTGATTAACTGAAATTCATATGAGTAAAATCATTTTTTATCTTTCACCGAAAACAAAAACGGTGATAAATTTTCACCCTGCCTAACACCAACTCCACAATTGAAGAAAGTTGAACTTTGGTTACCATATCGAATACATGTCTTTATATTTTGATACGTATTACAGATAACTGTAAACATTTTCCCAGTAATGTGAGATTTTTGTAACTTTTGCCATAACCCTGTTCTCCAAACAGTGTCAAATACTCTCTTGAAATCCACAAAAGTTCAAAATAATGTTTTGCCCATCGAAAAAAATATAGATAAAATTGAATGCAGCACAAAAATGTTATCGGTAGTTAAAAATCCTTTTCTAAATCCAGCCTGAGATTCTGATATAAGTTCAACTTCATCTAAGAAACTATTTAATCTCTCATTTATTATTGATGAAAAAGTCTTTCCTAAACAAGAGTTTAATGTTACACCTCTATAATTTGCAGGGTCTGCTTTGGAACCTTTATTCTTAAAAATAGGAATCATTATACCAAGAGACCATAACTATGGAACTATACCCGTATCTAATACTAAATTAAAAAGTTTAACATACATTGGCATAAAGTGATATACGGTAGATTTTATATATTCATTAATTATTTTTGTCACATCCGCCAGCTTTATCATTTTTTAAGTTTTTTGCACTTTTTAAAATCTCGTTTTCGGTTACAGCACCATTCAATAAGTTATACAATTCATCTGGCAAATTATGTACATTAAAATTAACCTCTGGTTCCTCAGTATTTGAGTCACATCTATTCATATCTTTGAAAAAGTCATATAGAGCTTCAATAGAAAGTTCAGGATCTACGCCTTTTTTATCTGACCCAATACTATTGAGAATATTCCAAAACTTTTTACTATCTGATTTTTTGGTCTGACGTAACTCATTGCCAATATTTCTTTGGTACAGTTCATATGCTTTAGAAAGTTCAATTTTGTAGTTTTTGCTTGAATTTTTCATTTGTTTTCGATTTTCAGCGTTTGTTACAAAACTGTACCTTTTCCGCGCTTTGTGAAATTTTTTTCTACTATCAAAACATTGCTTGTTAAACCAAGGTTTTGTATCGCTTTTTGGTTTGCGATTTTTAAACGGCTTATATTTACCAAAAGTTTTCGTAGCAACTGATTGAAAAAAGTTGCTGATTCTCTCTACAACTTTGTTCATCTCATTTTGATGAATCCCTTGTTGTACCTCTACATTGTCTAATTCTAACAGTATTTGTTCTGACAATCATGATCACTTTTAACATTATCTAAAAATTCTGATCACGTTTCTTCTCTCCATATATTTTTCACTACCCAATTGAGAGAGTTCGTTATTACTATTATATAAAATCAATGGAGCTTGAAAAACTAAATGTAATTGACATTAGAATATAGCAAAGTGCTCTCGACCAATGAAAGTGTAGAATTTGGTGTTCCTTAATTGTGAAGAATGAATGTAAATCATGTTCTTAGTAAGGGATTATCCTTTTGTTTAGGCCTATTTACAGTTCAAAACAAAGGATTTGTATAAATGAGTTACAACTGCCTGAAGCATATTTATTAGGATTATTGATTTAAAGTTGAATTTTGAAACAAACAAAAATGATCAAAATAAGTTTGAAGTTTACTTGTGCAGTACAATTGATACCGTTTGTGTTATCATGTGAATACTTAGAACTTTCAAATTACAAAAAAATAAGCAATATCAAGAAGAAAAAGAAAAAAACTTTTAAAATCAAATATAACCTAAATCTTTAGCTACGTGTGTTACGCTTATCAAAAGTCAGACAACTGTATTCGCAGTTTATAGTAAGAATAGACATTTCCAAAATACCGGTACATACAGGAAATTGAATTTACTTTTGAATTTCCTATAAAAAGCAATTCCTTTCAAAATTTAAAATCTAGTTAACTAAGTAGTATTTAATGTAAAGAGCTGGAAAAAAATTGGCCGTGGAATACACTTTAGTTGTAACTCTGATTTTGAATTTATCTAATTGAACTGTAGATAAACAAAAAGATAATCCCTCACTAAAATATTACATAATTTACACTCATACTCACAATTAGGAAACTTAAACAATTTCTACAATTTCATTGTAACGTTGTGTCAACTAATGTCTAAAACACAATTTATTAAAATTTCCCAAATTAAAAGTAAGTCCACACATCACTAAGACCAATACACAAATGAAATGCCTAAAAGGGAAGTCATCCATTAATTATAAACATTTCACGGACAATGAAACAAATTCTTGAATAAAACCAATCAAGAGATCATTTGAGCCTTGAGCACTTTACAATATTCTAAGTTTGTAAGAGAATGATAATCACTTTCATCATGATAAGTACTCGCTAACGCTCGTACTTAATCATGAAGAAAGGGATTATCATTCTCTTACATATACATGGACATCTGAGATCAATGGATCAAATTCCTTTATATCGAACTCTTTAACAACTGGAAATAAATTTGATGACAATAATAAGTAGTCAATAACACTTGTCTCATAACAAGTTTTTTTTACCAATACCTCTATCATTACCTACTCTAGAGTTTGCTATTCATGTTATTTCTTTTACATACATTTAAAAGTTTGTGCCCGTAATTATTTGGTGCACAATCACAACTTGTAACTCTGTGTAATGGAATACTGTTTCTAGGTAAATTGTCGTAATCAAACATATATCCTCGTCTGAGCTAAATTAAAAAATATCAGCTAAATTTTCGTCCGGTATAATATAGTCTGGTAAACTACCAGTTTTGGCATTAAAATCACCAAAAAGAATACAATTTAAACTGTCTATGTTTTTTTATATTTAGCATCTCATTTTCTACTTCATCAAATGATTCACTTGTTGAATATTTCGAATTTGCAGGTGGAATATAAACACAACCTAATAGACAATCAGTTTTCTGGTTTATAATAAGTTTTGAGATCTTGACCCACTGTATAATTTCACAATCTGTATTTAAAAAGTTTAAATAACCTTTTAACTGATTTCTATACATAACAATAATTCCCCCCTGATTTTCTTTTACATTTTTTTCTAATTTTAGAATAATACATATAGTCATCAGGTATATTTAATAAATCAGTGTCAGACAGTTTTGTTTCTGTAAACAGACAAATATCATATTTTTTTATCATCTCTGTAAATTCCGGACATAACAATTTTTGTTTTATACCACAGACGTTAAGAAAACAAAAGTCAAACGAAGTCAACAAGTTCAGGTCAATAACGTCATGTCTGATACTAAATACATAAAAACTGGTGTACCACAAGGCTCTCTCCTTGGCCCTCTGTTATTTATTTTTATATATCAATGATTTACCACTGAACATAGAAAATTAATTAATAGATTTAGATGCAGATGATTCTACTTTACATAGTAAAGGTAATAATGTACATGAGTTGATGCTAACCTTCAAAATGATATTTATCCCAGCCGGCATTTCAACGTTGAAACAACGTTGAATCAATGTTGATTTGTAACGTTCAAAAGACGTTGAATTAACAGTTGGTTTTGAAAGTTGACACAACGTTGAATATCTGACGTTCAAACAACGTTATATTTTCGACATTGGATCAACGTTGATTTTTGATTGAATATAGGTTGAAACTTAACATTGAAACAACGTCACCCTTATATTGCAACAACATTGTTTCATGTTGAAATAAGCATTTCGTTGCTTGTTGTTGGTTCATCTGTCATATGTGTTTGTCGTTACACAATAAGGCGGTTGTTTTTTTCTCGTTTGAATTGTTGAATTATTATGTCCGGGTCATCTATCGCAGATTACTAGTATACGGTGTGATGTTTGCTTATTGTTGAAGTCCGTTTAGTGACCTCCACGTCAATTGGATATTTGTCTCATTGGCAATCATACCACATCTTCTTATATCTATATTAGTTAGTAACCACACAAGCTATTGAAGCCACATGACACTACAGAGGACAACAGCAAGATTTGAAGAAGAAAAAAAGTACAACAGATGTCAAGTATGACAAAATCTCATATAGCCAAAAGGTGATCTGGTAAATGAATACAAACAATCTCTTAATTCATTTTTAATATTGTCGTAAAAAAGAATTGTAGTCTCTAAACTCCTCCAACCATTTCTGGTGCACAATCCTTCTTTAATTCAGCTTCTGTTATTTTTGTGTAGGCATCCATTACTCTTCCTGAAAAAAAAAAAACAAACACATATAATATTTTGTAAACATGAGTTAACAATTACGTAGAACGTCGAAGGCAGGAAATAAAATGTTATAACGGCCAGTTTTTTTTTTTATAATTTACTGTTTTACATAATAGCCGATCTTTTTTTTACCATTTTTCGCTCCTGTACATGTACAATGTAGCAATGCCACCTATCTCGAGCACCACAATCTATTGTTCAAATGTCACCTATTTCGAGCACCAGGATCTATTGTTACAATGCCACCAATCTCGAGCACCAGGATCTATTGTAACAATGCCACCCATCTCGTGCACCAGGATCTATTGTAACAATGCCAACCATCTCGAGCACCAGGATCTATTTTAATAATGACAACCATCTCGAGCACCAGGATCTACTGTTAAAATGCCACCTATCTCGAGCACCAGGATCCATTGTTAAAATGCCAACTATCTCGAGCACCAGGATCTATTGTAACAATGCCACCAATCTCGAGCACAAGGATCTATTGTAACAATGCCACCAATCTCGAGCACCAGGATCTATTGTATTAATGCCACTCATCTGAAGCACCAGGATCTATTATTAAAATGCCACATAACTGAAGCACCAGGATCTATTGTACAAATGCCACCTATTTAGAGCACCAGGATCTATTGTAACAATGCCACTCATCTCGAGCACCAGGATCTATTGTAACAATGCCACCCATCTCGAGCACCAGGATCTATTGTAACAATGCCACCCATCTCGAGCACCAGGATCTATGGTTAAAATGCCACCTATCTCGAGCACCAGGATCTATTGTTAAAATGCCACCTATCTCGAGCACCAAGATCTATTGTACAAATGCCACCTATCTCGAGCACCAGAATCTATAGTAACAATGCCACCCATTTCGAGCACCAGGATCTATTGTTATAATGCCAACCATATCGAGCACCAGGATTTATTGTTAAAATGCCACATATCTCGAGCACCAGGATCTATTGTAAATGCCGACTATTTCGAGCACCAGAATCTATTGTTAAAATGCCACCTATCTCGAGCACCAGGATCGATTTTTAAAATGCCACCTATTTCCAGCACCAGGATCTATTGTAACAATGCCAACCATTTCCGGCACCAGGATCTATTGTTACAAAGACACCTGTCTTAATGATTGCAGAGGTTATGTTTTAAATTTGATATGAATTAAAAAATATAAATACAAATCAAATCAAATAAAATGTCTTTACTAGTATTCCTAATTAAAGGGCCCATATAGAGCTCATAAATCAATACAATCACAAAGTGCATACAGTATCCACACAAACAACACATGCAATACAAATACAAATATTTTATTTATTAGCACAAACTCATCAACAATAAATGGTTAAGGCTCATGGTATATTAATTACATAGTTGATCATACATAATAAGTATTGCAAATAATGACTATATTAATATGTAATATTATAAACAATGATTATGAATTAGACATATTGACAATTTTATAGAGTTTGTTCTGCTTTACGCAGGTTCAGACTGTCTGAAATGAAAGAGGAAGTCAATTTTAGGATTGTGTATGAATTATTATTTAATAAAAAGATTACATTATTTTAATTTTTTTGAAATTTTGTAGGATCAACGATTATATTTGAAACATTTTGGTACAATATGGCCCTTTTAGTTGAGTATTTTTCACAATGTAAAAGAAAATGATTTTCGTTTTCAATTTGACCAGAATTACATACAGAGCAGTATCTTTCATTTCTGGGAATATTTAGATGTCTCCCTCTTTCAATCATCAGTATATGAGCGCTTATACGGATCTTACATATTGCAGCTCTGTCACTTCTGTTTTTCAATATATCAACATAGGGTGGTCTTCTGCCCATTATGTAGACACTCTTGAAAAAGTCTAACTTTTTTGATTCAAATATATTTGCATTTTGAACTTGCAAACATTGGTCATTAATTCTTTGTTTAATGGAATTTAAATTACCTTTAACATAATTAAAGTTATTGATGATATAAGACATTCCAAGTCCATTCAAAAGACTCTTGACCTTTATGACCCAAGGGTTTGAATCTACAGATTTAGTGAATATATCATATGCCAAAGAATTTTCCGAAGAAACTATATGGTTCAGGTAGTTGAATATTGAATATAATATTTTATTTTTCAAGGGAATTCTATTAAGTTCGGCTCGACATCCATCATAAGTTGCCTTACAGTGAACCCCTAATATATCTTTGATAAATTTAACATGAAGTTTTTCAAAGGGATCAGAGTCCTTAAAATGTGAATCCACCCCCCAAATTTCACTACAATATGTAAGAATGGGAGTAACTAAACAAACAATTTTTCAAGAAGTCTACATGGGTTGTTGAGACCTATAGTTTTCTTTATCTTATAGTATGCCTTCCTGGCTTTTTCCATTAGAGTATTCACAGCAAGGCAAAAATTGCCATTATACTTTAAAACAATACCCAAGTAACAATAATTTGTAACCGTTTCAAGATATGCATTATCATAGGTAAAATGGTTTAACAATGTCTTGTTATTAGAATTAAATATCAAAATTTTTGATTTATCAGTATTAACTTGTAGTTTCCATGATGAACAATATTCATGTAAAATATCAAGAGATTTTTGTAGACCCTCTTTGCTTTCAGATAGTAAAACAATATCGTCTGCATATAAAAGAATGTTCAAAGAGGTATCCCCAATGTCAATTGGATCCGTATGTTTGTTATCAAGATTACCTACTAGTTCATTTATAAAAAAGTTAAAAAGAAGGGGACTCAATATGTCACCTTGTTTAACACCCCTTTCTGATAGGAATGGAGGACTCAGCCCATTAGAGAATTTTATTCTACATACTGTATCAGTATACATTGAATAAATAACATTAAACATTTTTTGGGGGATATTACGTTATCAAATGCCTTTTTTAAGTCTATGAAGGCAGCAAAAACTTTTTTTCTTTTTTTGTCTATATTGATCAGTTATGGTCTTAAGAGTGAATATGTGGTCAGCTGTACGACTTTTCTCTTTAAAACCAATTTGATTTTTACTTATTAAATTTTTGATATCCATAAATTTTACTAAACGTTTATATAAAACCTTATTGAAAAGTTTACCCAGGTTGGAACTAATAGATATAATATAGTTCCCTGGATCAAATTTGTCCCCTTTCTTATGCAAGAGAACAATTAAGCTTTCATTCCATATTCTCGGAAATTGACCAGATTCGAATATGCTATTAAAGAGTTTGTGAAGTGGTTTTATTAAAGTAGGGATTGCATTTTTCAACATTTCATTTGAAATCATGTCAGCTGATGTGCTTTTGCCATTTTTAATTAAACGAATAGCTGTTACTATCTCTTCAATTGTTATCTCTGAACTCAAGTGAGCCAAGTCATCTGTAACATGTGATAAATTAAACTTTTCTTTTAGAGAGTCAAAATCTTTAATAATTTTAGAATGAGAACTATTGTGGTTTATGTCACAGCTATTTAATTTTTTATAAAACTGGATGAAATCTTCTTGTGGTAAAGATTCGTTTTGTTGGTTATTACTTTTTTGTCTACTTAATTTATTCAAAATGTTCCAAAACATCTTTGGGTCTTTCTCACATGTATAAAGTTCTGAAAATATATCTTTTTTGTATTTATTTTCTTCATATTTACATAGACGTCTAAGTCTAGATCTGCAAGATTCAGAAAACCAAGGTCGTCTTTTTGACCTATTTTGATTTTTATTTCTGACTGGGACTTTCTTAATTAGTTTAGCAGATTTCAAAGCATTTTCATATAGTATAGTATTAAATGAATTTACTGCTGATTCAGAGTCTTTAAAAGTGGATTTTAAAAACTATTCAAATTTGTTTTTACTCTCTATACTGTTACTATTTAATGTGTAGAGATTAATTGCTTCAGGGGTCCATATAAACTTATTTGGGATAGGATCCAACTGATATTGGGGTGTATTTTGAGGCATAATAAAATCTATTAATAAAGAACAACTTATTGTACAATGATTTGACAAAGAAGTGAAGTCATGTACTTCAAAATAACCAACTATATGTAATAATTCTTTAGACACAAGCATATTATCTACAACACTACATCCATTGTATGTAATACAAGTGTGCTTACCATGTAAATCGCCTATGGTTCTACCATTTAGTATTCTAAGGCCTGATTCCTTACATAAATTCAGTAGATACTTTCCACTATTGTTGACAAGTTTGGTGTCAAGGTTATTCATTGGTATATTTTGATCAGAAATATATTGTAAATCATCTCGATTTGAAGTACAAGAATTATCAAAGGCAACAAAATCTGGTTTTGTATTAGTATAGGCATTGAAATCGCCTTGGACTATAATGTGCCCTAAATTAGAGTATTTAACAACATCAGCTAGTAGCTTGTCATAAATGGGTTCTAACCCGGTAATGTTCGTGCTCGAATTTTCTGGAGACATATATACTGTAGCAATATATATGTCCTTATCTTATTTAAAAAATTTATGGTCCATTTTGATCCAAAGGATATCAGTGTGATATTTTGGTAATTTTTTTATTCCTTTTGAAATGGAATTTTTAGCAAAAATATTTATTCCACCAGAATTGCGTCTGGCTTTATGATGTTTTTTTCTATTATTACTGTCAACAAAGCAGAAACCTGGGATACTTATTTCATTTACATCAACATCATTTGTCCAAGTTTCAATAAAGCTTATAATCTGAAACTGTGAAATAATTTTGTTAAAATGGGGGTAATTGATCTTGTCAGTGGTGAGACCCTCAATATTCCAAACAGCAGTTTTTAGTAAATTTGTACACATTTTACAATTTTGATTTGATAAAACCCATTAATTTAAGATGATGGAACAACACAAACAAAATTATTACACTAAGTAGCATATATGTAAATATGCTTTAAACATTTTATAGTGATCTGATACATGATATTTCTTAATTCTACATGTATGTATAACTTATATATATTTGTTTATGTTTTGGTTGTATGTAATATTATGGCATACTTAATGATACATGTATGGTGATGCAAGATATAAAAGAGATTATGTACAATAAAAGAAGGAAAACATATATGAACCTTTTGGTATTTATAACATATACCGGTTCTTTGGGTACTTTCCAATTAAAAAGTAAACAAATGTTTAACATCGGGTGTTTTAGTTAAACAACTAAAGTATTGGCTATTGATGTTTATCTGTATTTTTTTTATCTTTAAATGAATTTTAAATTTAATAAAATGTAATTCAAAGAATTAAAGATATTTTTTTTATCAGAAAGAAAATTATATGAATATTAAAACTTGCAAAAAGGGTGGATTAATCTGTGGGAAAAAAGTTTTAAGTTTTGAAAAATCAAAAGTAAAAATGAAAAATATATAACCTATAATTTTAACTTCATAATTTGAAAAAATCATCTATTGTTTACATGTACTTATGAATAAAACAGGTATTAGACAGTTAATGTTGTACTTGATTGAACTGACGATAAGGTTGCCACATCCAAGGGACTTGCCACGGCAATATGTTGGGCGGCGGTTGACCCCATGGGGGACACAAAGCTTTATCATGTAGCATCGGACCCCACGGTGGACTTGGGGGGTTTTCTGGTGGCATCGGACCCCACGCTGGACATTGGGGATTTTCTGGTATCATCTGACCCCACGGCGGATACATAGTGTTTTTGGGTAGAATTGGAGGCGGTCTATCCATAGAATTGTCAAATGCACTGAATCTTTGACTAGTGTTTGGTTGCCGGCGAGAAAAGTTTATACCTCCTGCAGCGATTGGTTGTTGGTTAGCATGATTAGAACGTGAAGGTCTGTTCCCATACATGTTCATTGCTGTTTTAAGGTGTTTTACGATTTCAGGGAGACCTTGTTTACTGTTTAAATGAACCTGGTCGTAAAACATTTCATCTGTTGGTTCAAACTTTTTTTATTAATGTTATCTTTTGAAATTTCAAGCATTCTGTGGCTAGGATTTCGTTGGCATCGTGTACTCTTCCATCAGCCATGTCCTTCCTTCGAATTATAGGTAAAACAAATATTTTAGCATTTGGCCAAATTTGTGTTGTAGTGTGAAAAAGGTTTTCAAATTCCTTATTTTTAACTCCATTGTTCTGCAAATCCCTCGTTCCTTTGCTGATAAGGACATGCTGTGGTTTTATGTTTTTGCCGTTTTTCTCTATGAAAATGGAACAGGTTTCTGCTCCCCCTCTTATGTATCGTTTTATTGTTTTTCCATCTGGAGAAAATTTTTAGGAATAATTCTTCTGAGAATCGAGTCACTGAGAATGAGATAATCGCATTCTGACACTCGAACATTTTGAGTATAAGATTCACTTGTTCTCTTTTCTCTTTGTTCATTAATTGATTCTTTTGAGTTGCATCTTGAATTCATGCTTGTATTTATTTCCTCTAAACGTGAAATGCGATTATTGAATTCTGCAATTTTATTCGAAATTGACTCCATACTGTCATTGTTCTCTTCTCGGAAATCAATAAGAATTTTTTCATTATTTTGCAATTTCTCAATTATGGTATCTTTATTCAATGCAGATTCTTTTAACTGCGAGTCAAGAAGATTCATTTTCAATTGAAGAGATTCCAGAGACTGATTGCAGTGTTTTATTTTATTGTCAAAATTTTCACATATTTGATTTTTTTGGTTCGATGATATTAAGTCTGGGACAAATCCTTTGATGTCTGGCACGATAGTGTCTGTTGCATTCTTGAGGTCGGTTAATTTGTTTACAAATAACTTAAAGGAAATGTCAATAGTGGTCAAAGTTGCTGTAAGTGTGTCGAGTTTAGAGCTCAAAACTTGGCCGTGTTTCGCAATCTTTTCCTTTGGAGTTTCTACTTGATTGTCTTGGTTTTTTTTTTGTACCCTCTTTCTTTCCTGATTGGGGTAGATGTGTTGTTGACATTTGCAAGGGATTTTGCAAATGTAAAAGAAGTGTCACTGAGATTGTTTTCATTTGGAAGATTTTTTTCAATTGTAGATTGTTCAATTTTAGTATTATCTTAACTTAAGCTAGGATCATTTAAACTCTCATCATTTCCACTTTTTTGTAATAGGGAACTGGCTGGTGATTTCACTATGTTCTTCAAGGTTTCGAAATATGTTTCGCTAAACTGTACACATTTGGCACCCTGAATCACAACGGAGCCCGTTTTATAAAAGTTAATCTTTATGGTGCAGTTTTTGTCAGTACCACAGTCACATAAAATTTTGATAACTGCTTTTTCCTTTAAGAAGGTAGTTTTTTCTGTTCCAAAATAATGCACAATTGCATTTTTCCAGTGTTCAATCTTTTCAGGCAGTGTTCTGAACGTGACATTGTTTGTTTTACCATTAACTTGATGGCAGGGCATTGGTTCTTCTAACTGACAGTCTGTGTATTTGTTATTCGAGTTTATATCTGTACACTCGTCAAATTCATTACCTGTCACACAATTCTGGAATTTTAATGGTGGTTTAATTTCCCTCGGCACCGCCATTTTTATCACGTTATGTTAGGTGTAAATATTTCAAGGACTGTCAGTGTTAATTATCGACCTTTGTGTTATAAATTGAAGAACTGTAACTATTTTTAACTATTTCATTAATTTATGGAGTTCCATTCATCAAATACCATGGGTTTTATGTGTATTTAAGTGCAGCATGTGAAAGGCATGGGCGCATCCATTACCGGAAGTCTATACAATCTCACATACATACTGATTATTGATAATAAAAAATGTTAAGAATTAAAAATAAATACATACCTTGACAGCTACTACCTCTTTCAAGGATTTGTATAGTATTAATATACAAATCCTTGCCTCTTTCCTTGAATCCTTTTCCCCTAAAACTCTTTAAGTTACTGCTCTGTCCCTAATATCTGTGCAAAAAATAAGAATAACATCGATAATCGCCAAGCAATATTTTAAATTTGTAAAATTCGATTGAAGACTAAAAGAAATAATTAACAATTTCAGAGCATAGTTGACAATAATAAAAAAATTTGATAATGGATGACGGATTAAAATTTTAGATAAAAAAGGGGGAGATATGATAATCTTACTTGGCAAATTCGGAAAAGTTCCTTGTCTTTAACAAATGAGCAGTAAAGAACTAAAATAAACTGTATGTAGACTGAGTATGCTGTTTCCAGATTATAGTACATATTTATATAGAAGTGCAGTCATAAATTTGGAACGTACAACAAAAAAGACAATGGACACACTGAAGTCAGAAATGATATCTCTACAACATTCAATATAGCGAGATTTTCAGAATATAACGCGTTTTTGCATTTATAATCTCCCATTGTTAACATCGCACAAGCATTGAAAGACAATTAATACAGCAACGGATAATAATTAAGGAATCACTGACATTTCTATGAATTATTCTTTCCTGAAAACGGTCCTAAAATTGTCCAGGAAAATTGTACAATCTTCTGTGTTTGTATCACACTTCATGATCGCTGCCGCGTTTGAAAAAGGCCGTCACACACGTGCGATCATACATTAATCAGCATCATGTCACGTGATAATATTATCAATAGATTATTGGGAGTGCCAATCCTCGTGTATCTGTTGTGTATATGCCGCACTTTCACATGTTGTGTCTTATCTCTGATTAAAATATTTCCGGATAATAACAAATTAGTTAGTAGCATATTTCGACGAATGATAATTAATATTTTTGTATACTTTTATGATTTTAATAAACGACCCGGTTAGACGTCGGTTTGAGATTTAATTATATTTCTTTGGAAAATTCCTGATTTTACCAGATATTGTACAAAAAAATTAAAAGGCGACATTGATAACAATTTACATAGCAAAATCCTTATTTGTAAACTTTTGTTGATGCAACAACAAACGATGTACAACTATGATGATTCCTCTTTAAAACTGATGGTGAATATTTTTTTACATCTTTTTTCTCGACGAACCTCCATCGTTGACATGTCAACCAACATTAAACGTTAAAACAACATATTTCTTTCAACCTAACTTCAACATTAAAAATTCAACTAAAATTCAACGTTGAAACAACATACTTTCTGCAACCGATAACTTCGACGTTGCTGTTACAACGTTACAAGCAACGTCATGACAAAATATCAACCACATTTCAACGTTGAAATGACGTTGCGTGCCGGGTGGGATATTATTGAAAACTGGTGTTCGCAAAATTGTATGAAACTAAATGCCAAAAAATGTAAATCAATGATTATTGGTTTAAAACAGAGGCTTTATTCAACTGGGAAAGGTTTAGATATCAATATTTCAGATGAACAAATAGAGAATGTAGATTGTGAAAAACTTCTTGGTTTATATATCGACAAAAACCTAAATTAGAATGAGCAAATAGATAAAATGTCAAGTACAATATCAAATAGAATCAACTTATTACAAAAGAAAAGAAAGTATTTACCTATGCATATACGTATTATTTATTTTAATGCTTATATTCTGCCATTGTTTGATTATTGTTGCAATATATGGGGTAGCTGTTATGAAAGTGGAATAAATAAACTTAATAAGTTATTAAAGAAATCTGCTAGGGTTATAGTAGAAGCTGACATAATGACATCATCCAGTTTATTGTTTAATAGTTTAAACTGGTTAAATGTGGGAGAATGATTTCAATATCAAAAGGCAATACTTGTATTTAAATCATTAAAGGATATGGTTCCTAACTATTTACAAGAAAACTTTCATTTTACTGATAATCAAGATTATAATTTACGCTCAGCTGATGAAAAACTATTAAATCTTCCGAAGCCAAAAACTAATTTTTTGAAGAAAACATTTACATATTCTTGTTCTCAAATATGGAACAGTTTACCAAATGAAATAAAGATGAGTAATACACTTGTATCTTTTAAAACAAAATGTTACAAATTTTTCATAAATTGTGCAAATTAACATGCTTTTTCATTAATATCTATATACAATTGTATATTGTGTATATACCATTATAATATAATAGTGTATGTACTTTATAAATATGTTATTGTTATTTTTGAAGACTCTCAGGAAGATTAGTTTTAATTAATGGGATTATCCTCTTGAAATAAAGATTATTTATTTATTTATTTATTTATTTGTCCAAGGTTATAGTTGTCTTTCTGATATTATTTTACATCTCACCCCATTTTTTTATTCATTTTGTATTTACATTGTGTCATAAATCAAATTTATTCGTTCAGTGAATGTTTACTTGTTTTTGTTAACATGTCTTTTGATTGAGTTAAGCCATTTCAATTGATATTTTATAGTTTGTCTTTCTATGTTGTGATGTTACGCTATTATTTCAGGTTAGGGTGAAGGTTGGCGCGTGTTAAAACGTTTAAACCCGCTGCATTTGTTTGCACTTGTCCTAAGTCAGGAACCTGTTGTTCAGTGGTTTTCGTTTGTTGATGTGGTTCATAAGTGTTTCTCGTTTCTCGTTTCTCATATAGATTAGACTGTTGGTTTTTCCTGTTTGAATGGTTTAACACTAGTCATTTTTGGGGCCTTTTATAGCTTGCTGTTCGGTGTGAGCCAAGGCTCCGTGTTGAAGGACGTACTTTGACCTATAATGGTTTACTTTTACAAATTGTGACATGGATGGAGAGTTGTCTTATTGGCACTCATTCCACATCTTCTTATATCTATTTAGCAAATATTACTGTAAGCAACTGTGTGCATGTGCAGGAAACAATTTACAGTGAGAAATATTCGGTGCCCAAACCAGTACAATTTTGCCTATAACTCAATTGTTCAAGATACCGGTATAAAGGATATCAACACTGCCTGGCGTACCCACCACCAATTTAAAATCGCATCGGCAAAATTGTCACATCCAATAATAAGCTAGGGATTCTATCCCAGCAGGGTGCTCAATTTAAATATGAAGCACAAGTAGCATTTAAGTAATTTACTATTATACTTGCAGGGATCTGTTCAATCACCATACTATATATATATATATATATATAGGTTTGAACGTTGTTTTCAATTTAGACTTGTTTATATATATATATATATATATATATATATATATACATTTGGACTCCCATTTAAGGCACACATGTTATTACGACAATAATGCACTAATCTATGTACAACACTGTAAAATTTTACTGCACTGTGGCATTTACTAAAATCTAAAAGCAGTTCACGTGCCATCGATATATCAATGTTATTATTACAATCTGATATTCAGCATATAAGTTCTTACTTTTTATTGTTCATTCTAAGCCAACAGGCACATCTTTGTAGGTACTTTTCATAAGTCGCCTTACACTGCACCAGTAGACTTATAAATCCTACTTCAATAAAGAGACACAACAAATTGAAAAAGGGACAAAAAAAAACAAACAAAATTTAAACTCATAGCAAAAGTTACCTAATATATTGATACCTATATTTTGATTAGGCATATAGAATTTACCTTATACCTTACTAAAAATCATTGCAAAGAGTTATTTAAGTGATCTGCTTATTTCACTCAATATTACAACTTAACCATTTAAATAAACCCTTAAGCTTCACTCTTACAGGCTGAAATATAAGTACTGCAAAAATATGGATACAAAGCAAGCCTATTCTTAACATTAGATTGTCAATTAAAGTCTTAACTGTTAATTTTTAAAAGTATTAACTTAATAAATTTATTTAATATTATGTTATCAAATGGTTTTAAATGACATTCTAATAGAGATGTCCAATAAAATGACATTACTCGACATAACCAACCTATCTGACCGTATCTCGTTCTAATGCATTAGAGGATGACGGAGGGGAGCATATACTGCATGAATTTTTGGCATGTTGAATACACATAATTTGTTGGAATAGATGCTATTTAAAAATTAGCACAAACTACTAGTTTAATTCTATACATATTTTTGTTATTACATTTAGGATGTTTTTTTTTCATTTACAACAACCTTTAAAGCCAATAAAGGGAATAATTAATTCAGTTACTGGTAATCAAACGCACCGATAATTACTTCGTCATTTCACTTGACCCATATATTTATCTCTCAAACGATGAATTCTTAAAGCTACTAAATCAAAATTAAGTTTGAAAAAATAAAAATAATGAAATCTGAAGCGAGATCATATTCTCATTTTTGATTTTAAAGGTATAAGATTAAAACAAGAGCTTCAAACACACCGGAATGTAAAAGGTGTACATGACTTGCTGCTTCTTTTTTTTTTTAAGCATACTTCTATAATTTATTTCAAGATACTTTTGTCAAAGGTAAAAATTCAGATCACTGATACATCTTTCTGATAGTACTTTGTCACCTTTCCGTAGAATTTTATCAAATGGAATTTATGAGGACGCATCTTCAAGAAAAATATGATATCACTTTACTGAATCAGTTTATTTTTTTATATCTTGTCTTATAATGATGTTTGGATTCTATGAAGAGCCAGTACAAACGTATGCGTAGTTTAACGTCATTGCTCTTAAATTGATTTTCTAAAATGTTTGGCGTTTAACTTATACAAATATGTTTGAAAAACGGACATATACGGAATATTTGATTTAAGTTTTATTAAGTAGAATGATCATTTTAGTTTTATGACCAACTACTGATAGCAAGGGATATTATATTTACTGGTCTGTGCATCCGTCCGTTCTTCCGTTCTGTTCACAATATGAAACGTTTAAAATTATATACCAAATTAGAGCTTGACCCGGATAAAGTGGTGCACTGAACATGGAAATATGATCATGTGAAGGGGCACGGTGTCTTAAGGCGACACATTATTGTTTCAAATGTTTTGATTAATACACGTACATGTACATTTGTATATGTATCTTCCATATTCATATCTGTCTCTTTGGTCGCGTGCTCGCCTCGGCAGTAAGCCTTCTAAGGTGATCTGGGGAATAGGAATATGGTCACTATTGGTCTTGTTCCGATCGGCAGTAAAACCATTGTCAAAACGGGGAGTCCGTTTGGTTGTGCGGGATGTACAAGTACGCAGTCCCGTCCGGTCAGAGTGGGGACGTTAAATCCGATGCCTCTAGTACAGTAGTAGAGAGAATGCCAAGTTCCCTACACGTTAATTATGCATGAAATATTTGCGGCTGAACGTTATGCAACCAACTATCAATCAATCGACAGGAGCGTAACTTGTATTTTATTTCGTGTGAGGCAAATGATTTGAATGTTGACAGTCAAAGCCTCACCTTGGTTAAAAAACGTCAATGCCAATAGGGAGTGGACGGTTAATTGAAAATATGAATCGAAAAATAGGTGTAGGTGATGCATATTCTTGATAGGTCACACACTGGCAAAAAGATTCTGTCTATGTAAAATCCAGATTTGTGGAATTTTATCATATAACAATATTTCTTGTGCGCATTAAATCAATATATTCCAATGAAACTGCTGGTTAAAGGTTAAATTCTCAGTATTCAGTTACAGACAGGTCCTGATCAAAACAAAAATAATTGACAGAATTATATGTATGACCTCCTCTACAATGCTTCTGTACAGATCTGGGGATATTAAGTTTAAGATCCACTATGTTTTTTAACTTTATACGTTTAGCTTTTGTCAAAATATATGGATGATAATAACTGGGTGAACTATGAAGTCTTGCTTATATTAACCAAGATAGAAGAGTATTACATAAAATGTAGGAATGCCAAGTACCTGTTGAAAACTTTGTCCACCAAACGTAACAAGTTCGTTGTCAAAAACAAATCAAGCATCATATCAGTTTCACAGTTATGACCTCTTGTTTGTATCAGTTTTTTGCGAGGTATACTTTGTCTGTTACTTAAAAAAAATATTTGCATCTACCTTGTTCATTTTATGAAAAAAGTTTTCAAGACGTTAATAATGAGGAATGAGTGAGTAAAGAGTAAAGCAGTCAACGTTTTGAACCGTCGTCACTCAGTATAATTTATACGTACATGGAATATAATTCTCTTTATCTCTCTTGTTTAATTGTCAAAAATTTGGTGAGTTGGTTGCCTCATTGCCTCAATGAAAGCTACACCATGCACTGTTCGAGTGCAGGAAGTCTTCGACTCGATCCTCGCCCGATTGAAGATTGGCTGCCTCTCTGCCAAGCACGCAATATTTAGGAGTTAGAGCAAAGATTGGTTGGTCCGGGGTCAAAATCATGTGTCCGGGTAGGATGACATGTCTTCCTGTGGTATAATACAAAGTCTGGTTCATATTCATCTTCTCGTCCTAAATATGCATATGTAACATATGCAACGAACACTTATATATATGGCCCGACATCCTATTAATACTTCTATTTTTTGTTCCACTTTTAACGTTGCCTATATCCCCCCCCACTTTTACAAAATCCTGGATCCGCATCTGGCAACGAAATCTTATTATATTACGTTGTTCAATGTTACTTACCATACACATTTCCGATAATGATTTATTCAGTAAAATTAATTCGGTGACACCCTTTTAATTGCTTATATCAATAAAATAGATAAAATACTTGTAGTTATATTACTTCAAGGGATATAAAAAAAATCCTTTGGAAATGTCTTTTGTATTTGAACTCCGATAGCATTCCCGTTAAACAAATTAATACAGAACAATCCCTAATCAAACACACCTTAATTCTAAAAAACAACATATATAGGGATTTTTTTATCAATACATTTTATAATAAATGAAAAAACTTTTGTTTAGAAATTAAATGGAAGCGATAGTTTTATCTTAATTTTCAACTTTTATAAAGAGACAGATTCTGACAAACTCTGGTTTCGATATTTCTGAAATAGATAGAAAAATATCCTTCTAAATATTTTCCCCGCAACAAATATAATATCAAGATAAACTATAAAAAAAGACAGAAATAAAAGTATAATTGGGCCTTCATCTGTATAGTATATTGAAAAAAATAATTGTCATAATCAAAACCATGAAAGATAAATCAAATCGTACGTATGATAGGTATGGGATACGTGTGTTTTATACGTGATCTTATGTCAGTAAAAATAAAGGCGGGAATCTGGAAAACCACTTGATAAATAAAATTGCAAGATTTCTATCACTTTTCGTCATGATAAAATTATTTTGTATGGACGGAAATTCCAATGGGTGATTTTAAAAGTCTTGGAATACTTTGTTTAAACTTGAGCGACGTATTTAATAAAATTCAATGGTTGGCAATAACCAGTCCCATTAGGTCCGTACGTCGAGTTACGTACGTATGTCATTTTATTGGAAATCTCTATTATGACGTTCTTCAAACGCTTTGAGTACACCCCCGTGGTAAAATATGAATTTATCGCACCGCCGGTAAATTATCACGTTGTGATTGGTTTAACGCCGTCACGTGGTGACCCCCAATGGATCCGTAGGGGTTAGTAAATTTCATAGGGGGTTCATGACGTCACGTCTACTGTTAATAGTGACATCATCTATTAATGTTGTGTTTTATTGTTCATTTCTCTACAAAACACAGCGGAAAAAAGTCTCGCGGGCGATAAATTCGTTTTACGGTTAACTACTGACCTCCTACGGACCATAGAGGGTGAATAAAATCCATAGGAGATTCGGCCTTCGGCCTCACCCCCTATGGATTTTACACACCCTCTATGGATCCGTAGGGGGTCAGGAGCGAACCATATAACTTATAATATTGTTTGGGCTGTTCCGATCATACTCCTACGTCATATGCTTTTTTATGAATGAGCTACAACGCAATTGAACGATGAAGAACATATTAAGCATTTTACGGGAAAATGCACGATTGTGAAACCGAAAATCATCACAACAAGGAAACGTAAAGAAACGATGCTAAAATGTGTTATAAGCCATTTTTCTGCTTACATACAAGTAAAATTATCATTTAAATTCATCCAAACCTATCTAAATACGTCATTGTAAATGGTTTCAGCATATCTTGTCACTGATTCAGTTTCCTCCGTTCTTTTACGTCAATGTAATAGTAGGTTTATTTACGGAAACGGAAAATATTTGCCTTCACCTAGAGCGCTTCGATCCAAAAGAATTGCTGTATTTGTCCTATTAGAATAGAAATAATTCATGGCGGCTTGAATTTATACTGATTTTACCACAGGTTTGCCCTAAATGCCGATATTTTACCCCTCGCTATCGCTCGTGGTAAAATATTTAGTATAAAGGGCCAACCCGTGGTAAAATCAGTATAAATTCAAGCCCCCGTGAATTATTTCTTAATTGCCACCCTAGCTGCGAACTAAATCCAGTATTGAGCATCTCTTATGGTGTAAGGCATATACCATTCCTCTTGAGATGGCCTCTATTTTCACCATGAGTAAGATAGTCTGTATTAATATTGGAACGAACTTGTGGACTTGACATCTAAGATCACTCTCAATAGCATTGACTTGTTTGAGAAGACTAGATTTCCTATTTCATGATCAATGTCATATAGCAGAGTTTTCAGCTTTGTAATAAACGGACTCCTCACATTATCTGTACTGCTACACTATATAAGGAAATGTTCAGTATCTTCATTATCATACATACACAACGGACATATCGCACTTACTTCACACTTATCAAATCTACTACGGTTTGATTGCAGTGTATACACTCCTGTCAGTAATCTAGCTTTAACATTAGCTTTCATAATATAAATAGAATCAAGTCCTGTATTGGCCCATATATTATGAACAATGCCACAATTCATTGACATTGGATGCAACAAAAACTGCAAACACGCAATATTAGGCATGAAGATGGAATTGATTGCAGACTAGCTCAATATCTGTCGTAAAGGATCGTAAGATACAGTCACAGAAATAATTATTTTGATAAGTACGTCTAAACAAGTGACAACTCTACGACAGATCCATCTATTGGATCACCAGTGAAGGTGATACACGGCTGGAAACACATTTTATATTCATAACTACTCTAAATAACAGCACAACAATGTTAAATCTGCAAATTTGCGGAAGCAAATTTGTGTTCTTCCCTCACCATGATTCGAACTCATGCTATTGGGATATCGAGACAACACCGCCTGCACTGTGTCCATCGCTATGTTTTAGTTGCAATTTGACCAGTAATTTTTGCAAAAGTTTACAGACGACGACGAACGATAACAGATGAGAAAAGCTCAATTTGTCCAGTAGGCTAGGCTTGCAAAATAAAAAAAGGATAAAAATCGTTTTTAAAGTCGTTTTAACTTTTTTGTAACTTTTTATCTAAAAAAGTTTTTGAAGTAAAATAACTCCAAAATTTGCTCAAAGCTGACATTAAATGTTGTCCAGTGTTCTGAAAATTTTACGGAAGATCAATACCTACTGACCCTAACATTCTTGTCTTGCTCTAACTGCTTTAGTGTTTGTAATAGGGATGTCAACAAGTACTCGAGTATTCGAGTATCGCTCGGTAGAAACGAGTATCGAATATCAAAACGATACTCGACTAATCATGCTAATCGGTTTCCTGCTAGAGTATTGCTGTCTTTTTCATATAAAATTGATCTTCTTGAGAACCTCTTTCGGAAAATTATATAGACATCACTGATTAATCATACTAGTAAATAAAATATATTTTGTTTCGAATGATTGTGCTAAATTGTCATTTAAAATGCATCCGAAAATACATGGGCTATACCTAGGCTAACACTTTAAATTAAACATGTCTTAGACATTCCATCACATCGGTCCCGTCAGAACAAATATTTTCGTCTACGAGACTGTAATTTACAAAATTGCAAAACCGACTGTCCCCAATTATAGTTGACAAGAAAATGTTTCCAAATAAAATAAATTCGATGCATCCTATGGTGACCCTCAGTGAATAGTTAAACTTATAATCCTTACGCCTTTGTAAACATTGTACTAGCCATAATTGTTACCAGGTAGTAACAGAATAATGGAAGTTTACAGAAAAAATGCTATGCATTATCACTAAAATAACATTTAATTATGCAGTTTCAAAAGGAAATATTTTAGAAGGACAATGTACAAAATGATGACAATGACGGACACCCAGTGTTTATATAACCTCAAAAGGCTCTTAAGAGCCACACGAGGAAAGATCTTTGAATCGTGTTCAGAAAGATTTGTTTGTACCTTTTGTCTTCGCGACACACACATTGATGGTTGCTAGTCATGTTCCACAGTATGAGAATGGCTACAATAGAATTGTGTCACTATATTGACCACTGTTGTAAACCGACATATATGCCTGGAAACAGCATTTGTATTTCAAGTCATAACAGGAGCCAAAGTGGCTAGTGATTAACTGAAATTCACATGAGTAAAATCATTTCAGTTAATTATTTACGTCAAAACACACAATTTCAGTTCTTTAAAGGAATTTGAAATTCTATTTGAAAGAAAGAATTGCAAGTTTTATATCAAAATTTCGGAATTTTATCCCAAAGGACCAAAACATTGATGGTTGCTAGGCATTTTATAACTATATGAGAATGGCTATTAAAGTCTATGGTGACAATATTGACCACTTATCTTTCAATTGGGATCTATATCATAGTTCATATTAATCTGAACCCAAATACGTATGGTTGCTAGGTACTTTTGTATCAAGTAATGGTCGTTGCTAAGAACTTTCGACAAAACCATGACCTCTGACATTTTGCTGTATTATCGAATACGAGTAATAATCAATCTGAACATTAAAGCTGTTTACTGTATGGGTTATTTGTTACAATTTTTGACAAAATCTAATAAAAAAAAAAAATCAAGGTCAAAGGTCAAGGTCATCATTAACCTTTGACCTTTGGGTCAAACTTAAGGTCATTAAATGTACACCATTTTTCAAGTGATTATCATCCTTTATCTGTCACTGTTTATGAGCTATTTTCATAACAAGGTCAAAATTCTGTTACAAAATAACAAAAATGACACTTTTAGGTTCAAAAAGCAACCCCCCTAGCAACCTATTTCCCAAACCTTTAGTCATAAGTTATTCCTGGGCAACAGTGGTATTTAACATTTATTACCTCAACATAATTGGTTGTGGATGCAAAAGTGTTAAATCATGTCATGCATATCGCTCGTGGTAAAATATTTAGCATAAAGGGCCAACCCGTGGTAAAATCAGTATAAATTCAAGCCCCCATGAAATATTTCTTAATTGCCACCCTAGCTGCTAACTAAATCCAGTATTGAGCATCTCTTATGGTGTAAGGCATATACCATTCCTCTTGAGATGGCCTCTATTTTCACCATGAGTAAGATAGTCTGTATTAATATTGGAACTTGTGGACTTGACATCTAAGATCACTCTCAATAGCATTGACTTGTTTGAGAAGACTAGATTTCCTATTTCATGATCAATGTCATATAGCAGAGTTTTCAGCTTTGTAATAAACGGACTCCTCACAGTATCTGTACTGCTACACTGTAGAAGGAAATGTTCAGTATCTTTATTATCATACATACACAACGGACATATCGCACTTACTTCACACTTACTAAATCTACTACGGTTTGATTGCAGTGTATACACTCCTGTCAGTAATCTAGCTTTAACATTAGCTTTCATAATATAAATAGAGTCAAGTCCTGTATTGGCCCATATATTATGAACAATGCCACAATTCATTGACATTGGATGCAACAAAAACTGAAAACACGCAATATTAGGCATGAAGATGGAATTGATTGCAGACTAGCTCAATATCTGTCGTAAAGGATCGTAAGATACAGTCACAGAAATAATTATTTTGATAAGTACGTCTAAACAAGTGACAACTCTACGACAGATCCATCTATTGGATCACCAGTGAAGGTGATACACGCCTGAAAACACATTTTATATGCATTACTACTCTAAATATCAACACAACAATGTTAAATCTGCAAATTTGCGGAAGCAAATTTTTGTTCTTCCCTCACCGGGATTCGAACTCATGCTATTGTGATATCGAGACAACACCGCCTGCACTGTGTCCATCGCTCTAGACAACCTAGACTGAACTGTATGTAGTCTAGTGTTACCTTTGCTCGTCGGTAGAATCTAGAGTTGTAACACAGTACATGATATATTAGGCATGAAGATGGAATTGATTTTTTTTTTTTTTAACACTTGAATAAAGTTTTATTGCACTAAAGCTGTTAACAATGACCTTACCGCTACAGCTTTAACAGTAAGGTACCCCGATATTGTTAATATCTATAAGAACAGGGTTTCATATAGATAAGTAGTATTTTCTTATATTTTATATTAGTAATAGTACAATTAAATACAATGTTCAATAATAATATGACATACTAATCCGAAATTAATTATCTACTGTTTTTTTACAATTAAATACAATGTTCAATAATAATATGATACACTAATCCGAAATAAATTATCTACTGTCATCTCGTTTATCAATTGCATGGTTTAAATGTGTGGAATATCGATTTTCTTGATCGGATGTTTTACCTTGTTTAAAGGTGAGAGCATGCTTTTTAATGGATGTTTATTGTGGAATTTGCCGATTTTATATCTTTATCCTTGGATTTCAAACTTATTAGGTGAGTAATTTATTTATTTATATAGTTAAGATATCTGTCTGCTTAAGAATATCATAAAAATGTTTTGTTTTTTTTTTGAAGAAAACAAATTTCTGTTCCTTAGATTAAATTTTGAAACACCCGGACTGCATTGTATTCTTTGTCTAGATTGTATGATCTAAAGTATTCGTCAAATTCAGATTTAAAGAGAATGAATACATTAGTAGATTTATTTCTTTGGTTTGATACATAGTACGATTTGTAGATTGCAAATCCTATAATTGTCAGAATTATATTGAATCCGATATACTCGCTATCTGTTATTTTGTAGCCTATTACTATATCTTTTAAGTTGATTTTTTTATTAAAGTTCATTTGAGATAAAATTTTATTTATAATTTCCCAAAATTCTTTTAGAAATTTACATTCAATAAAAAAGTGATGATACGTGTCTTTAAGTTGACAAAGTTGACAATAGGGGCTAGATTCGATTTTCCATTTGTAGAGATTTTCTCCATTTGGGAGAATGCAGCTTATCAATTTCCATCTAAACATTTTTAGTTTATTCAGTTTTAAATTTTGGTGTATAAATTTAAACGTATATTTGGTAAAATTGTAATTGATTTCTAGTTCTTTTTTCCATTTATTTATGCCGATGTTTGGAGAAATTTTTTGTCGAACGAGGTATTGATATACCTTTTTGTTGCTTAAATTTTCAAATTCAATGTTTTCTTTGTTTATATTGATAAATAATCTGTTAAAATTTACATTTGATTTGATGGATTCTTTCTTGGCTAAAACTTTTAGCCATGAGGTTGGTATTGCTTTTTTGACTATCGAAATTTCTGAAATCCAATTTTTAGTGTTTTGCAGTTTTTTAAATATTTTTTCGTGGGCAATTTTTCCATTGTCGTCAATAATATCATTAAGATAAATGAAATCACTGTGTATCCAATTATGCATAATAAGCGGCTTGTTTTGAAATTTGATAAATTTATTACCCCAGATAACTTGCTTTCTTATCTCGACAAAGTTTTTCAGTTCTGTGTTTTTCGTTTCATGAATTAAAATCCAACTTTTTATTATATCTAAGTAAAAATCTGGAATATCCTTAGTTATATCTAGTTTTTTTAAGGTTTGGTTATTTAAGTTCATTCTAAAAATAAGGTAATTTTCCCCTAATTTGTTTAAAAATAGCTTTGGGATCAATGTCCAATTTTCTTGTTTTGCCTGTAGCAACCTAGAGACCCATCTTATCTTAAGAGAGGAGAAGTAGCTTTTTATGTCGATCATATTTAGCCCTCCCTGGTTGTAATCTGCTACCAATGTATATCTTTTGATTTTATCTTTTTTACCATCCCATATAAAACTAAAGATTTCTCTTTCTAGTTCAAGTATATTTGAGTTACTTAAAACTGTAACGTTCGCTAAAAAAGTAAATTGTGGTATAATGAGGGTTTTAACTATTAGAATTTTACCTAAAATTGTTAAGTTTCTTTTTTTCCACGATGTAATTAGATTTCGACTCTTTTCATATCTAGTATCCCAATTCAATTTTTCACAATCTTTTTTATTAATGCCGAAATATATTCCTAACACTTTTACGGGTTTATCCGTAAAATTAATTTCATCTACTTTATCCCTACAATGTTTTAGTTTACCGATCCAGATTCCTTCTGTTTTATTTTTATTTAGTTGTAGTCCGGAAAAAGTTCCAAAAATTTCGATTACATTTAATGCTGTTCGGATTTCTTCTTTCGATTTGAGGAATAGAGTTGTATCATCAGCAACTTGCGTGATTTTCAAGCTATGTGTTTTACTATCAATTTTTAATTCTATGCCTCTTATATTTTTGTTTTGCCTTAGTTGGTTGGCCATTATTTCTACTGACATTACAAAAAGTAGAGAAGAGCACGGGCATCCCTGCCGGATACCTCTAAGGGGTCCAAAAGGGGCAGATATCCACCCGTTATTGAATATAGAGCTATCTATATTTGTATACAAGGTTCTTATCCAATTTATGAAGGGTTTATTAAAACCAAAATATTCTAAAGTATGATACATAAAATTCCATTCTAATGTGTCGAAAGCTTTCGAAAAATCTATGAATAAAATGGCACCTTCTATATTGAACTTATCTGCGTAATCTATTACATCTTGTATTTGGCGTAGATTAAAACCTATGAATCTGTTCTTGATGTATCCTGTTTGATCAGCATTAATGATTAGATTTAGGATTTTTTTTATTCTTAAAGCTAAAGTGTAGGAGAGTATTTTATAATCACTATTTAATAATGATATTGGTCTGTAGTTTGTGAGTTCCAACGGATCATTTTTTTTATAAATTAGATTCAGTAAACTTTGTCTTTGCGTAAATGGCAGTTGTATATTTTCAAAGCTAAAGTTAAAAAAATTTACAAGTAGAGGTCCAAGAAGTCCCCAAAATTTTTTATAAAAGTTAATGCTTATCCCGTCCATTCCTGGACTTTTATTTAATTTTAGATTATTGACTGCAATAGTTAATTCTTCTAGCGTTACGTATCCGTCACAAGATTTACTTTCTTCTTCTGATAATTTATAATTGCGTTTTGTTTCAGTAATGTATTTTTGAACATCTATATCCGGTTTTTGTTTAGTGTCGTATAAATTAGCATTAAAATCCCTTTCAAGCTTTAATATTTTATCTTGATCTGTTACTATTTCCCCATTATTGTTTCTCAGTTTAAGTATTGTCTTTTTCGTTTGTTTAGATTTTTCAAGACCTAGGAAATACGCGTTATTTTTTTCTCCTTTTTCTACCCACTCTTGTTTTGATCTTATTTGAGCTCCTTTAGCTTTGTATTCATATTGGTTTTCTAGCTCTTTTTCTAATGTGGATATTTTTTCTTTTATAACATCATTTTCCTCATTATTTGATTTCTCATATAATATTTTTAGTTGTGATTCTAAATTACGTGTTACATTTTTCCTATTTTTTGCTTTAATTTTACTATACTTAATACTATATTCCTTTATTTCCAATTTGAAGGAGTCCCACAGAAGTCTTGGATCTATTTCATTTTTTTCTATCTTATTACTATGTTTTTGTATTATTTTACTTATATTGCATTCATAATCTTGCTCGTCGAGGATACCGTTTTTAATTTTCCAGTAACCCGGGCCTCTAGTTTCAGTTGAGACAGATTGTAATTGTATGGAAACTGCTTGGTGGTCAGTGCTTTTAATAAGAATAGGCCTAATATCACACGACTTAACGTTTAACATGAAATCTTTTTTGACTAGGAACATGTCAATTCGACTAGACTGGACTGGATTTTTACGTCTCCATGTATATTGGATCTTTTGGGGGTTAACGTGTCTCCATATATCTATTAAGTCATTTGATTTTATTAAATTTTTTAGGCTATTGACTGGTTTACTAACTTTTTTACGAGTATTTGAACTTTTCCTATCTACATTTTTAAGGGCATCATTCATGTCTCCTCCTAAAATTATTGTACCTATTGCGTTTTTGTTTATAAAGTCATTTAATTTTTTGTAAAAGCTATTTCGTTCAGATTCTATATTTGGGGCATATATGTTTATAAGAGAATAAATTATATTTTCAAATTCGATATTTATCATGATTATTCGACCTTCTAAATCTTTATGCTCATCTATTATTTTATAGTCTACTTTTTTATTAATCAATATAGCTACCCCTTTGCTTGATGTCGTCCCATGGCTATAATAAAGAGAATGATCTGATTCGATAGTTAGAACGTTTTCTAGAGATGTATTGAAGTGAGTTTCTTGAATAAAAGATATTTTACATTTCTGATTTTTTATCCATTGGTAAAATCTCGATCTCTTTTGTTTATCTCGAAGTCCTTTAACATTAGCTGTACAAATGTGCAGGTTATTTAACATGTTTCAATTAAAAAAAATAAGTAACTTAAAGTTGATTTTTATGTTTATTTTAATTAGTAAGTGTACTTTATGTTGGGTCGCGTTTTTAAAGTACATTTTATTTCACCCACATTTAATCGTCGTTTTATAGCGTGGGAGTTACCTGTGAAAATGATTACGTTTATCAATTTTCTTTTGTGTAATTGGATTGCAACAATATTGTTATAGTCTGTTTCACGAATGAATTTGTCCAATATTGAGATGATAATTTTGAAACATATAATATATGTTCATAGCAATTACTGCATACCTGAAATACAAATCACACAACATATACATAGAACTATTAATAAAATTACAAATTGACACATTTCTTTGCTTTGTGCAAATTAAAACAAATGTATGGTTTTGACTGAGGAAAACTAATATACTGTCTCTAATTTTCTCAGCTAGTAATGTGGTTATATTTTCTTTGATATTTTGTTTTTCATAACATTTTTACATTGTTTATTTGCTTTTTGCATAATATTTTCCTTTTCTCTATTTTCAGTTACTTTATCGGATTTATGCTGTGAAGATGTACTAAGAATAGTTATTAAGGTGAGTAAATCTTTACTTTTGTTTTGATCTTGTTGAGTACATCTACTATAGATTAAAGTTGTAAACCTAAAGGGTTTTAAATAGAAAAAAGACTGGTTAAATTTTCTAATATAAGTGTTTTTATCTCTGACAATTTTTGTTTTTGGTATTATCAAATATACTTCTGTTAATAGTATCATATACATGAAAATATATGGTATAATGCAATATGTGCAAAATTTCACGTTTCTTTTTTTTTTTATATTTACTCTTGTTACATTTGTTTTGGAATCTTTATTCCATTCAATTATCTTTCTATAAATACTAAATACACACAGACATAAATACAAAGAGAGACAAGACATATAAACATACATATTTTTTTTTTGTTTTTTTGTTTTTTTTTTGTTATACATAAAATGTTTCTATAATTTATAGATGGACTGATTGTCTTTTCCCATCTGGTTGATTGGGAGTAGGTGGGGTTCTTTCCTTGGCAGCATTCGTTTTACTGTTTGGGGTTAAAAATTTTGAAATGGCAGATTGTGCAGATGAAGAATCTCTTTTTGTTTCTGTCTGTTTTGATGTCTGTTGTTTAGAAGAATCACTTGAAGTTTTGTTTCCTTCTTTTTTTGCAGACTTTTTTGCCTTCTTTTTTTCTTTTTTTGCATCTGCTGCTGTTATTTCTTTGTTCAATGACATTGAATGTGTCAGATTGTCTTCGTCATCTCCATCTGTTAGTTCAGGTTGTTCATCAGTATCATCTCTTTTTTTATTTTCTGTAAGAGCTTGAATTTGTTGGCTTTCTTCGGTATTTGTATTTTCATCAGCATTAGCTGTTGTTGTTTCTTGTTGCTCATCTCTTTCTGTTTCAGAATTTTTTCCCATCTTCTTTGCCAAAAAGGTTGGGCAGTCAAACATCTTATGACCATATTCATTGCATAGTCTGCATTTTCATTCATTTGGACAGTTTTTTATATTATGACCTTTCATTTGACATTTGTTGCACAAGAACATGTCTGTATCTTTCATTTGACCAAAGTGATATATTCTTGCTGTGTATTGACCTATTGTAAGAAACCTTGGGAGTGGTTTGTCAAATTTTTTGCATATGACTATTCTGTCTTCTGTCCAGCAGTTGGTTACCAAGTTATCAACCCTGAGTCTTTCTCTGTTTATAGTGAAAACCTCTATGTTTCTTTGTCTTAATTCTCTGTCAATTTGACCATCATCTGCTGATAGTGGGATGTTTTTTACCCGTACTGTTGTTGTTATGTAATCATCTTTTTGGTAATATGGGTTCTGGGAATGCAGAGGTACCGACTTGTTTCTTAATGTGATGCCTTCTGTAAGCAACAGCATTCTGTCTACCTCACTGTCTAGGTAGATTCTCCACATTTGTTTTATTCTTTGAATGCCTCTTACAAACTGTGGTTTTATCTTATGTTCAAGTGCTTTGTATATTTCTACGTGTGTTATCCAAAGTTCTTTAGGCGGAGTTTTGTTGCCAAAGAAGTCTGATTCTTTTATAAAGATAGGTTTTACTCCTTTTAGCTTTGGTTCAGGATCGCTGTAGGCCTGATAATTTACACTATGATGTTTGACAACATTGGAAAAAGATGGCGCCGAAGTATTGTCACTACCAACGGACTGAGACTTGTCAGTTTCTGATTGTTTACCATCTGAATCTTGCTTGTTGTTTTCATTTTGCTGTTCTGGTATCATGTTTTGGTTGTTAGACATTGTTCTGATAACTTACTCTTCTATAACTAGATACTTTTTATGATTTTTTCGTCAGAGCTATTCACCACTAGACCGTAGTTAAAGGGCGATAATTCTATTTTTCTACGACAGATCCATCTATTGGATCACCAGTGAAGGTGATACACGCCTGAAAACACATTTTATATGCATTACTACTCTAAATATCAACACAACAATGTTAAATCTGCAAATTTGCGGAAGCAAATTTTTGTTCTTCCCTCACCGGGATTCGAACTCATGCTATTGTGATATCGAGACAACACCGCCTGCACTGTGTCCATCGCTCTAGACAACCTAGACTGAACTGTATGTAGTCTAGTGTTACCTTTGCTCGTCGGTAGAATCTAGAGTTGTAACACAGTACATGATATATTAGGCATGAAGATGGAATTGATTGCAGATTAGCTCAATATCTATCGTAGAAGATCGTAAGATACAGTCACAGAAATAATTATTTTGATAAGTACGTCTAAACAAGTGACAACTCTAAGACAGATCCATCTATTGGATCACCAGTGAAGGTGATACACGGCTGGAAACACATTTAATATTCATAACTACTCTAAATAACAGCACAACAATGTTAAATCTGCAAATTTGCGGAAGCAAATTTGTGTTCTTCCCTCACCAAGATTCGAACTCATGCTATTGGGATATCGAGACAACACCGCCTGCACTGTGTCCATCGCTATGTTTTGGTTGCAATTTGACCAGTAATTTTTGCAAAAGTTTACGACGACGACGAACGATAACAGATGAGAAAAGCTCAATTTGTCCAGTAGGCTAGGCTTGCAAAATAAAAAAAAGGATAAAAATCGTTTTTAAAGTCGTTTTAACTTTTTTGTAACTTTTTATCTAAAAAAGTTTTTGAAGTAAAATAACTCCAAAATTTGCTCAAAGCTGACATTAAATGTTGTCCAGTGTTTTGAAAATTTTACGGAAGATCAATACCTACTGACCCTAACATTCTTGTCTTGCTCTAACTGCTTTAGTGTTTGTGATAGGGATGTCAACAAGTACTCGAGTATTCGAGTATCGCTCGGTAGTAACGAGTATCGAATATCAAAACGATACTCGACTAATCATGCTAATCGGTTTCCCGCTAGAGTATTGCTGTCTTTTTCATATAAAATTGATCTTCTTGAGAACCTCTTTCGGAAAATTATATAGACATCACTGATTAATCATACTAGTAAATAAAATATATTTTGTTTCGAATGATTGTGCTAAATTGTCATTTAAAATGCATCCGAAAAAACGTGCTATACCTAGGCTAACACTTTAAACTAAACATGTCTTAGCCATTCCATCACATCGGTCCCGTCAGAACAAATATTTTCGTCTACGAGACTGTAATTTACAAAGTTGCAAAACCGAATGTCCCCAATTATAGTTGACAAGAAAATGTTTCCAAATAAAATAAATTCGTTGCATCCTATGGTGACCCTCAGTGAATAGTTAAACTTCTAATCCTTACGCCTTTGTAAACATTAAATGTGTTTCCTTAACGATTACCAAATACTATTGTTTGATATGGTTTTTCCTTGTTATAATTTTAAATAGGTGTTCATTAAATATATTAATTAGATTATTTGTTTTTTTTACTTAATTGGTACTTGTAGATAATGAGCTATTCATTATGGTGTGTAAATCAATGGCCCAGATACTTATGTAGATGGTTTTTTGTCCGTTGAACAACAAACCATAGAATGTAAAATACGTATTTTTGTGTTCCCGTGTTGATGATATATTCCCGAGCGAGTACTCGAGTATCGCTCGATAAAACCAACGAGTACTCGATTAGTAATTGTTCACGGAGTGGACATCCCTAGTTTGTGAATTAAGCCAAAAACTATCGTTTAAATTTCAGTATTTTATTTTAATTGTACTAGCCATAATTGTTACCAGGTAGTAACAGAATAATGGAAGTTTACAGAAAAAATGCTATGCATTATCACTAAAATAACATTTAATTATGCAGTTTCAAAGGGAAATATTTTAGAAGGACAATGTACAAAATGATAACAATGACGGACAACCAGTGTTTATATAACCTCAAAAGGCTCTTAAGAGCCACCCGAGGAAAGATCTTTGAATCATGTTCAGAAAGATTTGTTTGTACCTTTTGTCTTCGCGACACACACATTGATGGTTGCTAGTCATTTTCCACAATATGAGAATGGCTACAAAAGAATTGTGTCACTATATTGACCACTGTTGTAAACCTACATATATGCCTGGAAACAGCATTTGTATTTCAAGTCATAACAGGAGCCAAAGTGGCTAGGGATTAACTGAAATTCACATGAGTAAAATCATTTCAGTGAATTATTTACGTCAAAAAACACAATTTCAGTTCTTTAAAGGAATTCGAAATTCTATTTGAAAGAAAGAATTGCAAGTTTTGTATCAAAATTTCGAAATTTAACCCCAAGGGACGAAAACATTGATGGTTGCTAGGCATTTTATAACTATATGAGAATGGCTATTAAAGTCTATGGTGACAATATTAACCACTTATCTTTCAATTAGGATCTATATCATAGTTCATATTAATCTGAACCCAAATACGTATGGTTGCTAGGTACTTTTGTATCAAGTAATGGTCGTTGCTAAGAACTGTCGACAAGACCTTGACCTCTGACATTTTGCTGTATTATCGAATAAGAGTAATAATCAATCTGAACATTTAAGCTGTTTACTGTATGGGTTATTTGTTACTATTTTACTAAATCTAATAAAAAAAAACTCAAGGTCAAAGGTCAAGGTCATCATTAACCTTTGACCTTTGGGTCAAACTTAAGGTCATTAAATGCACACCATTTTTCAAGTGATTATCATCCTTTATCTGTCACTGTTTATGAGCTATTTTCATAACAAGGTCAAAATTCTGTTACAAAATAACAAAAATGACACTTTTAGGTTCAAATAGCAACCCCCCTAGCAACCTATTTCCCAAACCTTTAGTCATAAATTATTCCTAGGCAACAGTGGTATTTAACATTTATTACCTCAACATAATTGGTTGTGGATGCAAAAGTGTTAAATTATGTCATGCATATCGCTCGTGGTAAAATATTTAGCATAAAGGGCCAACCCGTGGTAAAATCAGTATAAATTCAAGCCCCCATGAATTATTTCTTAATTGCCACCCTAGCTGCTAACTAAATCCAGTATTGAGCATCTCTTATGGTGTAAGGCATATACCATTCCTCTTGAGATGGCCTCTATTTTCACCATGAGTAAGATAGTCTGTATTAATATTGGAACTTGTGGACTTGACATCTAAGATCACTCTCAATAGCATTGACTTGTTTGAGAAGACTAGATTTCCTATTTCATGATCAATGTCATATAGCAGAGTTCTCAGCTTTGTAATAAACGGACTCCTCACAGTATCTGTTCTGCTACGGGTGCTATAAACAGTTTCGTATAAAAAACTAGGGGTTATTCCCCGACTAAAAATAACCATGGAGGGAAATCCCTTTTTATTCATATAATTGGTGAAAAAGTATCATGTTTTTTGTATTTGATTGTATAAATTAGTTAATTAGCTTTCAATTTAAACAGGTTAAATGATTAAAATAATTTTAAAAATTAGATTAAATATACATGTTTTGAGGGGAGACAACACTGTAAACATCCTGTTGTTTTGCAGTGAAAATTGAAAACTTATTTGCAGCCACTTTAGCTCTTTTCGAAGCAGGAAACCGTACCCTGAAACATGATTTTTATTAAAGGCCAGGTAAAAACCTATGAATTTCATACAGTTTTGATTATGGGAAATGTGCCTGTATCATGTTTACATGGGTATGCACATGAGCTGATTTCAGGTTTTTTATGTTCAGATTAGGCAACTTTTTCCCCATTTTCTCTGGATAGAACTTTTTTACTATACTAAAAGTACACTATATTTTTATTTCAATATAAACTAGAGACAATTCTGATTCCAGTGATATCTAGTTTTATACAAGTATCTTTATTAACCATTCCACCACTAAGGGTCACTTAGACATGGTCCCTTAAAATATGACGTCATAGAAAAAAACTGTTGATTGCACCCTACACTGTAGAAGGAAATGTTCAGTATCTTTATTATCATACATACACAACGGACATATCGCACTTACTTCACACTTATTAAATCTACTACGGTTTGATTGCAGTGTATACACTCCTGTCAGTATTCTAGCTTTAACATAAGCTTTCATAATATAAATAGAATCAAGTCCTGTATTGGCCTATATATTATGAACAATGCCACAATTCATTGACTTTGAATGCAACAAAAACTGAAAACACGCAATATTAGGCATGAAGATGGAATTGATTGCAGATTAGCTCAATATCTGTCGTAAAGGATCGTAAGATACAGTCACAGAAATAATTATTTTGATAAGTACGTCTAAACAAGTGACAACTCTACGACAGATTTATCCATTGGATCACCAATGAAGGTGATACACGCCTGAAAACACATTTTATATGCATTACTACTCTAAATATCAACACAACAATGTTAAATCTGCAAATTTGCGGAGGCAAATTTTTGTTCTTCCCTCACCGGGATTCGAACTCATGCTATTGTGATATCGAGACAACACCGCCTGCACTGTGTCCATCGCTCTAGACCACCTAGACTGAACTATATGTGGTCTAGTGTTACCTTTGCTTGTCGGTAGAATCTAGAGTTGTAACACAGTACATGATATATTAGGCATGAAGATGGAATTGATTGCAGATTAGCTCAATATCTATCGTAGAAGATCGTAAGATACAGTCACAGAAATAATTATTTTGATAAGTACGTCTAAACAAGTGACAACTCTACGACAGATCCATCTATTGGATCACCAGTGAAGGTGATACACGGCTGGAAACACATTTTATATTCATAACTACTCTAAATAACAGCACAACAATGTTAAATCTGCAAATTTGCGAAAGCAAATTTGTGTTCTTCCCTCACCAAGATTCGAACTCATGCTATTGGGATATCGAGACAACACCGCCTGCACTGTGTCCATCGCTATGTTTTGGTTGCAATTTGACCAGTAATTTTTGCAAAAGTTTACAGACGACGACGAACGATAACAGATGAGAAAAGCTCAATTTGTCCAGTAGGCTAGGCTTGCAAAATAAAAAAAAGGATAAAAATCGTTTTTAAAGTCGTTTTAACTTTTTTGTAACTTTTTATCTAAAAAAGTTTTTGAAGTAAAATAACTCCAAAATTTGCTCAAAGCTGACATTAAATGTTGTCCAGTGTTTTGAAAATTTTACGGAAGATCAATACCTACTGACCCTAACATTCTTGTCTTGCTCTAACTGCTTTAGTGTTTGTGATAGGGATGTCAACAAGTACTCGAGTATTCGAGTATCGCTCGGTAGTAACGAGTATCGAATATCAAAACGATACTCGACTAATCATGCTAATCGGTTTCCTGCTAGAGTATTGCTGTCTTTTTCATATAAAATTGATCTTCTTGAGAACCTCTTTCGGAAAATTATATAGA
Organism: Mytilus californianus; assembly: GCF_021869535.1. Classification (NCBI taxonomy): domain Eukaryota; kingdom Metazoa; phylum Mollusca; class Bivalvia; order Mytilida; family Mytilidae; genus Mytilus; species Mytilus californianus. The sequence continues at coordinate 87,364,155 of NW_026262701.1, forward strand.
CATCACTGATTAATCATACTAGTAAATAAAATATATTTTGTTTCGAATGATTGTGCTAAATTGTCATTTAAAATGCATCCGAAAATACGTGGGCTATACCTAGGCTAACACTTTAAACTAAACATGTCTTAGCCATTCCATCACATCGGTCCCGTCAGAACAAATATTTTCGTCTACGAGACTGTAATTTACAAAGTTGCAAAACCGACTGTCCCCAATTATAGTTGACAAGAAAATGTTTCCAAATAAAATAAATTCGTTGCATCCTATGGTGACCCTCAGTGAATAGTTAAACTTCTAATCCTTACGCCTTTGTAAACATTAAATGTGTTTCCTTAACGATTACCAAATACTATTGTTTGATATGGTTTTTCCTTGTTATAATTTTAAATAGGTGTTCATTAAATATATTAATTAGATTATTTGTTTTTTTTACTTAATTGGTACTTGTAGATAATGAGCTATTCATTATGGTGTGTAAATCAATGGCCCAGATACTTATGTAGATGGTTTTTTGTCCGTTGAACAACAAACCATAGAATGTAAAATACGTATTTTTGTGTTCCCGTGTTGATGATATATTCCCGAGCGAGTACTCGAGTATCGCTCGATAAAACCAACGAGTACTCGATTAGTAATTGTTCACGGAGTTGACATCCCTAGTTTGTGAATTAAGCCAAAAACTATCGTTTAAATTTCAGTATTTTATTTTAATTGTACTAGCCATAATTGATACCAGGTAGTAACAGAATAATGGAAGTTTACAGAAAAAATGCTATGCATTATCACTAAAATAACATTTAATTATGCAGTTTCAAAGGGAAATATTTTAGAAGGACAATGTACAAAATGATGACAATGACGGACACCCAGTGTTTATATAACCTCAAAAGGCTCTTAAGAGCCACACGAGGAAAGATCTTTGAATCATGTTCAGAAAGATTTGTTTGTACCTTTTGTCTTCGCGACACACACATTGATGGTTGCTAGTCATTTTCCACAATATGAGAATGGCTACAAAAGAATTGTGTCACTATATTGACCACTGTTGTAAACCTACATATATGCCTGGAAACAGCATTTGTATTTCAAGTCATAACAGGAGCCAAAGTGGCTAGGGATTAACTGAAATTCACATGAGTAAAATCATTTCAGTGAATTATTTACGTCAAAAAACACAATTTCAGTTCTTTAAAGGAATTCGAAATTCTATTTGAAAGAAAGAATTGCAAGTTTTGTATCAAAATTTCGGAATTTTACCCCAAGGGACCAAAACATTGATGGTTGCTAGGCATTTTATAACTATATGAGAATGGCTATTAAAGTCTATGGTGACAATATTGACCACTTATCTTTCAATTAGGATCTATATCATAGTTCATATTAATCTGAACCCAAATACGTATGGTTGCTAGGTACTTTTGTATCAAGTAAGGGTCGTTGCTAAGAACTTTCGACAAGACCTTGACCTCTGACATTTTGCTGTATTATCGAATAAGAGTAATAATCAATCTGAACAGTTAAGCTGTTTACTGTATGGGTTATTTGTTACAATTTTTGACAAAATCTAATAAAAAAAAAATCAAGGTCAAAGGTCAAGGTCATCATTAACCTTTGACTTTTGGGTCAAACTTAAGGTCATTAAATGCACACCATTTTTCAAGTGATTATCATCCTTTATCTGTCACTGTTTGTGAGCTATTTTCATAACAAGGTCAAAATTCTGTTACAATATAACAAAATGACACTTTTAGGTTCCAATAGCAACCACCCTAGCAACCTATTTCCCAAACCTTTAGTCATAAATTATTCATAGGCAACAGTGGTATTTAACATTTATTACCTCAACATAATTGGTTGTGGATGCAAAAGTGTTGAATTATGTCATGCAAAATGCCTATAATTTGCCTTCTGGAATACAATGAAAACTCCCTTATTTCAATCCGTGGTGCCCCATTCTTCCTTTTTTATCAGAATTATTTTTTTATCTTTCACCGAAAACAAAAACGGTGATAAATTTTCACCCTGCCTAACACCAACTCCACAATTGAAGAAAGTTGAACTTTGGTTACCATATCGAATACATGTCTTTATATTTTGATACATATTACAGATAACTGTAAAAATTTTCCCAGTAATGTGAGATTTTTGTAACTTTTGCCATAACCCTGTTCTCTAAACAGTGTCAAATGCTAAGTTCAAAATAATTTTTTGCCCATCGAAAAAAATATAGATAAAATTGAATGTTGCACAAAAATATTATCGGTAGTTGAAAATCCTTTTCTTAATCCAGCCTGAGATTCTGATATAAGTTAAACTTCATCTGAGAAACTATTTAATCTCTCATTTATTATTGATGAAAAAGTCTTTCCTAAACAAGAGTTTAATGTTACACCTCTATAGTTTGCAGGGTCTGCTTTGGAACCTTTATTCTTAAAAATAGGAATCATTATACCAAGAGACCATAACTCTGGAACTATACCCGTATCTAATACTAAATTAAAAAGTTTAACATACATTGGCATAAGATCATATACGGTAGATATTATATATTCATTAATTATTTTTGTCACATCCGCCAGCTTTATAATTTTTTAAGTATTTTACTCTTTTTAAAATCTCGTTTTCGGTTACAGCACCATTCAATAAGTTATACAATTCATCTGGCAAATTATGTACATTAAAATTAACCTCTGGTTCCTCAGTATTTGAGTCACATCTATTCATATCTTTGAAAAAGTCATATAGAGCTTCAATAGAAAGTTCAGGATCTACGCCTTTTTTATCTGACCCAATACTATTGAGAATATTCCAAAACTTTTTACTATCTGATTTGTTGGTCTGACGTAACTTATTGCCAATATTTCTTCGGTACAGTTCACATGCTTTAGAAAGTTCAATTTTGTAGTTTTTGCTTGAATTTTTCATTTGTTTTCGATTTTCAGCGTTTTTTACAAAACTGTACCTTTTCCGCGATTTGTGAAATTTTTTTCTACTATCAAAACATTGCTTGTTAAACCAAGGTTTTGTATCGCTTTTTGGTTTGCTATTTTTAAACGGCTGATACTTACCAAAAGTTTTCGTAGCAACTGATTGAAAAAAGTTGCTGATTCTCTCTACATCTTTGTTCATCTCATTTTGATGAATCCCTTGTTGTACCTCTACATTGTCTAATTCTAACAGTATCTGTTCTAACTGACAATCATGTTATGATCACTTTTAACATTATCTAAAAATTCTGAACACCTTTCTTCTCTCCACTTGATATATTTTTCACTACCCAATTGAGAGAGTTCGTTATTACTATTATATAAAACAATGGAGCTTGAAAAACTAAATGTAATTGACAATGGACATCTGAGATCAATGGATCAAATTCCTTTATATCGAACTCTTTAACAACTGGAAATAAATTTGATGACAATAATAAGTAGTCAATAACACTTGTGTCATAACAAGTTTTTTTACCAATACCTCTATCATTACCTACTCTAGAGTTTGCTATACATGTTATTTCTTTTACATACATTTAAAAGTTTGTGCCCGTAATTATTTGGTGCACAATTACAACTAGTAACTCTGTGTAATGGAATACTGTTTCTAGGTAAATTGTCGTAATCAAACATATATCCTCGTCTGAGCTATTAGTAAATTCAAAAATATTAGCTAAATTTTCGTCCGGTATAATATAGTCTGGTAAAAACTACCAGTTTTGGCATTAAAATCACCAAAAAGAATACAATTTAAACTGTCTATGTTTTTTTATAAATAAGCATCTCATTTTCTACTTCATCAAATGATTAACTTGTTGAATATTTCGAATTTGCAGGTGGAATATAAACACAACCTAATAGACAATCAGTTTTCTGGTTTATAATAAGTTTTGAGATCTTGACCCACTGTACAAATTCACTATCTGTATTTAAAAAGTTTAAATAACCTTTTAACTGATTTCTATACATAACAACAATCCCCCCTGATTTTCTTTTACATTTTTTTCTAATTTTAGAATAATACATATAGTCATCAGGTATATTTAATAAATCAGCGTCAGACAGTTTTGTTTCTGTAAACAGACAAATATCATAATTTTTTATCATCTCTGTAAATTCCGGACATAACAATTTTTGTTTTATACCACAGACGTTAAGAAAACAAAAGTCAAACGAAGTCAACAAGTTCAGGTCAATAACGTCATGTCTGATACTAAATACATAAAAACTGGTGTACCACAAGGCTCTATCCTTGGCCCTCTGTTATTTATTTTTGTATATCAATGATTTACCACTGAACATAGAAAATTATTTAATAGATTTATATGCAGATGATTCTACTTTACATAGTAAAGGTAATAATGTACATGAGTTAAATGCTAACCTTCAAAATGGTATTTATATTATTGAAAACTGGTGTTCGCAAAACTGTATGAAATTAAATGCCAAAAAATGTAAATCGATGATTATTGGTTCAAAACAGAGGCTTTATTCAACTGGGAAAGGTTTAGATATCAATATTTCAGATGAACAAATAGAGAATGTAGACTGTAAAAAACTTTTTGGTTTATATATCGACAAAAACCTACAAATAGATAAAATGTCAAGTACAATATCAAATAGAATGCCATTGTTTGATTATTGTTGCAGTATATGAGGTAGTTGTTATGAAAGTGGAATAAATAAACTTAATAGGTTATTAAAGAAATCTGCTAGGGTTATAGTAGAAGCTGACATAATGACATCGTCCAGTTTATTGTTTAATAGTTTAAACTGGTTAAATGTGGGAAAACGATTTCAATATCAAAAGGCAATACTTGTATTTAAATCATTAAAGGATATGGTTCCTACCTATTTACAAGAAAATTTTCATTTTACTGATAATCAAAATTATAATTTACGTTCAGCTGATGAAAAACTATTAAATCTTCCGAAGCCAAAAACTAAATTTTTGAAGAAAACATTTACATATTCTTGTTCTCAAATATGGAACAGTTTACCAAATGAAATAAGGATGAGTAATACACTTGTATCTTTTAAAACAAAATGTTACAAATTTTTCATAAATTGTGCAAAAGTAATATGCTTTTTCATTAATATCTATATACAATTGTATATTGTGTATATACCATTATAATATAATATTGTATGTACTTTATAAATATGTTATTATTATTGGTTCATTCCTCCTATTCCCACTTTTTATAAATCTGGTAAGAAAAGTTAAAATTGCATGTGGGAATAGGGGGAAAACTTGTGCAAACAAAGGATTATACTGTATAAACATTGTTTAATCAACTTTTAATTGACAAGGTGTTTTTTTTATAGGTAATAGGTTATTTTTGTATGTGTATGAATTCTGTGTTTTTAATTTAAATAAATATGCAAGAAATGGAAACAAATATAAGTAAATTATTTTATTTCTTTTATAACACAAATTCAACAGTAGATTCAAGCAAGCACTATAATATGAAACAAACTATACAAATTAACAAGATTCAAGATTCTTTATTTCTCAAACACCATATAGTTACAATGGTACAAAGAAGTTCATCAAAAGTTAAAACATAACATGAACACACATGACAGGATGAGATGCAAAAAAAAATAATAAAATAAACAGTAGTTGAGAAGAGCGGTGATTAACCAGGAAGACTTACTTGAAAAGTTATAACCCTGATAAATTTGAACAGCTTTTTTAACTTATTTTTGTATTTTAACTGAAATAGTTTTCCAAACTTTAGTATTAATTCTATGCAAGAAAAAAGTATCCAAATATTGTGCTCGAAAATTTGCCAAAGAGCTAAAATGTAATGAAGTTCATCACCAATCTCGTTCCATTGACATAAATTACAATATCTATAGTTACGTTCAATTTTATTCCATCTACCAGTTTCGATGGATAACTCGCGGTTTACCGTTCTAAATCTACAATATGTTATTCTATCTTTATCATCACTCTAGATGATGTGTAGTCCTCAGTCCCTGTGTTTTGTATTAAATGGTCCCATCAGTATTTTGTTACATTGTCTGTAAAGGACGTTTAGCTGATGTTAGTATCAATCTGATCAATGTCGGTTAGGGCATTAAACCACACATCTTCGACCTCAGCAGTAGGTACAAGTGGAAGGACAGCAGCACGGCGTACTAGTCGATGAATGTTGTTGTCTTTCTTGTATGAAACCTGAATCCCTGTTCATTGAGCTTTTCTCCAGATGCATTGTGTGTAGTGGAAAAACATTGGTTTGCGTTGATGTAAAGAAATACATAATATGCTGCATTTCGGATGGCGACATACATCCTTGAGTAAAGTCAGGAACCTTGTGTATATTAGTTCGCTCTTGGCTGGAAGTGAACTATGTACCAGTGGATAATAAATTGCACCGTCAACCATTGCGTGAAATGTGTAAAGTTTGAAGAATAGGCTTGGACAGGAGTAAAATGTACCTTCACCATACTAGTATATGATATCTGCTGCTGCTTATGTGTTAGATTCGTTTGAGTACTGAAGATTAACATACACCCAACTGTGTTGTCGTCTGTTATCGGGAATGGGTCACCTTTGGTAGTACGTGCCCAAATACCCTCTTTGTTGATTTTATCAACATTTTTGGTAAAACTGGTAGGTTCTTCTTGCGTTTGTTGTACATGGTAATCTTGCAAGATGGGAAAGTTTGTTTTAATATTAACTATCATTAGTTTCATGTGGTCGGATGACAATTTGTTAGGTTTACAAATTCAATATAATTTTAATCTTACTAATATTTATCTGACTTATTATTATTTATTTTAAGGTAATTCTTTGAAGAAGAAAAAACATATTACAAACAAACAGTGCATTAATTTTTTTTTAAATAATATACTTAAACAGTGTAAGAAATGTGTTTTCTTTTTAAAAAATACAGGTAAATCTTAGGTGAATTCTTAATTAACCTTGATTGTTATAAAAACAAATTATTTATCAAAACATCTATTGTTATTTGCATGTGGGAATAGAAGGAATAGTGATTTTTAAAAAGTGGGAATTGGAAGAAGACACCTTATTATTTTTGAAGACTCTCAGGAAGATTAGTTTTAATTGATGGGATTATCCTCTTGAAATAAAGATTATTTATTTATTTATTTATTTATTTATTTATTTATTTGTCCAAGGTTATAGTTGTCTTTCTGATATTATTTTACATCTCACCCCCCCCCCCTTTTTTTTATTCATTTTGTATTTACATTGTGTCATAAATCAAATTTATTCGTTCAGTGTATGTTTACTTGTTTTTGTTAATATGTCTTTTGATTGAGAACAGCCATTTCAATTGATATTTTATAGTTTGTCTTTCTATGTTGGGATGTTACACTATTATTTCAGGTTAGGATGAAGGTTGGCGCGTGTTAAAACGTTTAAACCCGCTGCATTTGTTTGCACATGTCCTAAGTCAGGAACCTGTTCAGTGGTTGTCGTTTGTTGATGTGGTTCATAAGTGTTTCTCGTTTCTCGTTTTTTATATAGATTAGACCGTTGGTTTTTTCCTGTTTGAATGGTTTTACACTAGTAATTTTGGGGCCCTTTATAGCTTGCTGTTCGGTGTGAGCCAAGGCTCCGTGTTGAAGGCCTTACTTTGACCTATAACGGTTTACTTTTACAAATTGTGACTTGGATGGAGAGCTGTCTCATTTGCACTCATTCCACATCTTCTTATATCTATTTAGCAAATATTACTGTAAGCAACTGTGTGCAGGAAACAATTTACAGTGAGAAATATATTTGATGCACAAACCGGTACAATTTCGCCTATAACTCAATTGTTCAAGATACCGGTATAAAGAATATCAACACTGCCTGGCGTACCCACCACCAAGTTAAAATCGCAACGGCATATTGTCACATCCAATTATAAGCTAGGGATTCTATCCCAGCAGGGTGCTCAATTTGAATATGAAGCACAAGTAGCATTAAAGTAATTTACTATTATACGTGCAGGGATCTGTTCCATCGCCATACTATATATATATATATATATATATATATATATATAGAAGTCTATAAAAAGGACCAACCAGCAAATTTACTATGTACCGGATCGTCTAGAATAGACGATACTGTGCAGATAAGGAAAACAATTATATAAGTCTAGAGATTTGCACAACGATACTAATATAAGATGGTATTATACGAAGATGTTGTTAATAAATCGTGTTGACAAATATTTCGGCTTAACAAATAGCCTTCTTCGGTGTCAATTATTTTAACAATACTGATAATATGTATAAAAAATTGAGCTATTTTAAAGAGTATTATATTTTCCTTCGGGTTTATATGATCCGTTTATCCTATTTCGACTCTTTAAAATTCAAGAGTCTATCCTAAATTGAAGTAAATTATATGGCCTTCCAATTACCGTTTCGATCCCTAACATCACTGAAGAGACATTAATTGTCGAAATCCGGATATGGTGTACAAATTTTTGCACCTCATGGTTGTGGTATACCATCTTTTCCACAAGTTTATTATTTTCTGCTTTGTATTAAATTACTATTTAGATCATTTTGTTACATCTGTGATCAATTTATTTGGCAATCGCCAATGGCAGTCAGCAGGGTTTAAGAACATCCGTTGTTCGACCTGCTAGTCAAATGCGTTTTGTTAAAATATACTTTTTCACTTTTTTGGTCTTTTGGAAAATGTTGTTTGTGCTGTATATATATATATATATATATATATCTATATATATATATATATATATATATATATATATATATATATATATATATATATATATATATAATAAAGGTAAATTATATGGCCTTCCAAATACCGTTTCGATTCCTAACATCACTGAAGAGACATAAATTAAGATCCATTTTTACATCTAGTGATCTGTTTATTTGGCAATCGCCAATGGCAGTCAGCAGGGTTTAAGAACATCCGTTGTTCGACCTGCTAGTCAAATGCGTTTTGTTAAAATATACTTTTTCACTTTTTTGGTCTTTTGGAAAATGTTGTTTGTGCTGTATTTAGACCACTCTACCAAGAAATTTGTTTTGCATGCACACGTATAAAAATTGCGGTTTTTATCCAACGCAATCATAGGTTTGAACGTTGTTTTCAATTTAGACTTGTTTATATATATATATATATATATATATATATATATATATATATATATATATATATATATATATATATATATATATATACATTTGGACTCCCATTTAAGGCACACATGTTATTACGCCAATAAAGCACTAATCTATGTAAACAAAATATGAAATAAATACTGTAGTTACAAATATTACTGATATTTTAATTGATTCTGCAAAAGCAACATTTGGTACACATAATTTTAATAGAAATATACTGAATTGTAATAGAAAGCATAATAAACAATGGTATAATTTTGATTGTAAAAAGGTAAAGAAAGAACTGAGAAAGGCACAAAGAATGTATAAACATTATGGGTCAAATTTATTTAAAGAACGATTACGATACTGTGAATATTACTATAAAAGTGTAATGGATGAAAACATTAAGAAGTATAATAAAGAAATAAGTGAAAATATGAAAAAATTAAAATCCAAAAATCCCAAAGAATTTTGGAAACTTTTTAACAGAGGTAGACAACGAGAAAAAAGCAATATATCTATTGAAACTTTATTTGATTTTTTTAAAGAATTGAATGAAAACAAGTTTGAAGACGAATTTGTCATCGATAATGATTTGAACCCAAATCATGTAAATGAGACACTGAATGGTGTAATTACACATGACGAAATTATAAAAGCTATTAAAAAGGCGAAAAACAACAAATCGCCAGGTGAAGATAAAATAATCAATGAATATGTTGCAAATTCTCTTGACAGTATGATTGATGTATATTCTAAATTGTTTAATCTTATTTTTGATACGGGTATTCTGCCGGAGGCCTGGCTTATTGGAAACATAATACCAGTGTTCAAGAACAAAGGATGTCAATTAGAAGCAAAAAATTATAGGCCTATTACTTTATTGTCATGCCTCGGTAAGATTTTTACATCTATTCTTAATGATAGATTGGGGGAATTTGTTGATGAACTAAATATCTTGAACGAAAACCAAGCAGGCTTCCGACAGGGCTACTCTACCAACGATCATATGTTTTCATTATATGCACTCTTCGAGTTGCTATGTGTCAAACGAAAAAAATTACATTGTGTATTCGTTGACTTTGAAAAAGCCTTCGACTTTGTTCAAAGAAACTCACTTCTGTATAAGCTTGTTTTAAATAAGATAACTGGTAAATTTCTTAGAATTATAGAAAATTGGTATAAAGATGTTAAATCAAGAGTTGTACATAATAATGAAGCATCTGACATGTTTGTAAGTGATATTGGAGTCCGTCAAGGAGAAAATCTTTCTCCTTTATTATTTTCTTTATACTTAAATGATCTTCATGAATTTTTAGAAAATAGTGATTTAAAAGGTATACATTCAATTACTTCTGATATAGAAGATGAACTGGATATTTATTTTAAGATATTTGTCTTATTGTATGCTGACGATTCGATTTTACTCGCTGAGACAAGCACAGATTTGCAATTACTTTTAAATAGTTTTTCTCAATATTGTGAAAAGTGGAAACTTAAAATTAATGTTAACAAGACAAAGGTAATGATATTTTCAAAAGGTAGACCACAGAATAATTTGAAGTTTTATATTAATAACGAAGAGATAGAAATTGTTAAGAACTATAAATACCTTGGTGTTATATTCTCTAGAAATGCTTCTTTTTTTGCAACTAGAAAATATCTTAAAGATCAAGCTACTAGAGCTATGTATTGTGTTATTAAGAAGTGTAGATCTAACCATCTATCTATAGAATGCCAGCTCGATATGTTTGATAAAGCTGTTTTACCTATACTTTTATATGGGGCTGAAATCTGGGGATACGAAAATCTTGACATTTTGGAAAGGGTACATTTGAGTTTTTGTAAACATGTTTTACGGTTAAAAAGATCGACTCCAAATTTTATGGTTTACGGGGAATTGGGAAGATATCCTATTTCTTTATACGTTAAATTACGGATGATAAAATTTTGGTGTAACCTTCTTGATAACACACTTGATAACAAGATTTCGTCAATGTTATATAAGTTGATATATTAATTTTAATAAGTATGGAATTGAAAACAAATGGTTGTTATGTATCAAAAGTATTTTTGATAATTGTGGAATGTCAAACATATGGCAAAATCAAGATTGTATCTCAAAAAAATGGATTGTATTAAGCATTGAACAAAATTTAAAAGATCAGTTTAAACAAGAATGGCTAGCAAATGTAAATCAATCATCAAAAGGTCTATGTTATAAATTATTCAAAACAGAACTTAAATTTGAAAATTATATTTCAATTTTATCGTTAAATAATGCACTGAAACTATGTAAATTTAGATGTGGCAATCACCGTTTGCCAGTGGAGACAGGGAGGTGGCAAAATGTTCAAAGACCCGAGAGACTATGCCACTTTTGTGAATCTATTGACATCGGTGATGAATTCCATTATGTAATGTCTTGTCCTTTTTTCAAAAAAGAACGATATAAATATTTACCACACTATTGTTGTACAAATGTTAATATTCTTAAATTTAAAAATGTATTCAATACAGTCAATATTGTCTTACTAGAAAAATTGTGTAGATTTATAAACTATATATCAGTGAAAGTCTGTCCTCCTGGTTAAATTACATTTATTTATGTATATTTCACACATGCAAAATATGTTGTATTTTGTTTATATTTTCATCTCTGTAACTATGTTATTTAGTTAATGAGAATAAAGATCTATCTATCTATGTACAACACTGTAAAAGTTTAATGCACTGTGGCATTTACTAAAATCAAAAAGCAGTTCACGTGCCACCGAGATATCAATGTTACTATTACAATCTGTTACTTAGCATATAAGTTCTTATTTTTTATTGTTCATTCTAAGCCAACAGGCACATCTTTATAGGTACTTTTCATAAGTCGCCTTACAATGCACCAGTAGACTTATAATAAATCCTACTTCAATAAAGAGACACAACAAATTGAATAAGGGACAAAAAACACAAACAAAATTTAAGCTCATAGCAAAAGTTACCTAATATATTGATACCTATATTTTGATTAGGTATATAGAATTTACCTTATACCTTATTAAAAATCATTGCAAAGAGTTATTTAAGTGATCTGCTTATTTCACTCAATATTACAACTTAACCATTTAAATAAACCCTTAAGCTTCACTCTTACAGGCTGAAATATAAGTACTGCAAAAATATGGATACAAAGCAAGCCTATTCTTAACATTAGATTGTCAATTAAAGTCTTAACTGTTAATTGAAGTAACTTAATAAATTTATTTAATATTATGTTATTAAATGGTTTTAAATGACATTCTAATATGACGTTCTTCAAACGCTTTGAGTACACACCCGTGGTAAAATATGAATATATTGTTTGGGCTGTTCCGATCATACTCCCATGTCATATGCTTTTTTTTATGAATGAGCTAAAACGTCATTGAACGACGAAGAACATATTAAGCAAATACGGGAAAATGCACGATTGTGAAACCGAAAATCAGCACAACAAGGAAACGTAAAGAAACGATGCTAAAATGTGTTATAAGCCATTTTTCTGCTTACATACAAGTAAAATTATCATTTAAATTCATCCAAACCTATCTAAATACGTCATTGTAAATGGTTTCAGCATATCTTGTCACTGATTCAGTTTCCTCCATTCTTTTACGTCAATGTAATAGTAGGTGTATTTACGGGAACGGCATATATTTGCCTTCACCTAGAGCGCTTCGATCCAAAAGAATTGCTGTATTTGTCCTATTAGAATAGAAATAATTCATAGGGGCTTGAATTTATACTGATTTTACCACAGGTTTGCCCTTAATGCCGATATTTTACCCCTCACTATCGCTCGTGGTAAAATATTTAGCATAAAGGTCCAACCCGTGGTTAAATCAGTATAAATTCAAGACTCCATGAATTATTTCTTAATTGCCACCCTAGCTGCTAACTAAATCCAGTATTGAGCATCTCTTATGGTGTAAGGCATATACCATTCCTCTTGAGATGGCCTCTATTTTCACCATGAGTAAGATAGTCTGTATTAATATTGGAACTTGTGGACTTGACATCTAAGATCACTCTCAATAGCATTGACTTGTTTGAGAAGACTAGATTTCCTATTTCATGATCAATGTCATATAGCAGAGTTCTCAGCTTTGTAATAAACGGACTCCTCACAGTATCTGTACTACTACACTGTAGCAGGAAATGTTCAGTATCTTCAATATCATACATACACAACGGACATATCGCACTTACTTCACACTTATTAAATCTACTACGGTTTGATTGCAGTGTATACACTCCTGTCAGTAATCTAGCTTTAACATTAGCTTTCATAATATAAATAGAATCAAGTCTTGTATTGGCCCATATATTATGAACAATGCCACAATTCATTGACATTGGATTAAAAAAAAAACGAAGAGTAGATTTTCCTTCTGTCATAATCATTATCTTCTGTCTCCAAAATGTTTCTATCCTTTTTTTCACATATTTTTTCCAAATTTCTCTATTCGGAATAGAATTTAAAATGTCAAATATGGATTAAAGTCATACAATGAAAGTACATATCATTCACATATATAAACCAGCTATGATAGGTGTTATCCTTCAGTACAAGTTGTCTAATACAAATCTCCTTCTCTATATCATTATTTAGCACAATGTTTCCAAAGTGAACTAAAATTTGACTATGTAGGAACGCTTCAATTGGCATCTGACCGGCCAGATTATATATTGCTGCATCAGCAGTTCGTTCTGGCAAGTTTTGCAATATTTTAAGGTGTGATTTGTGAAAAAGTTCAATTCACCCAATTCCTTTCTACTGAGTGTTACACAATCTAGTCCAAAAATCAGACGTGGGCGGACATATGTATTCCATAGTTTCAGTGGCGGGTCCAGAAATTGTCATGGGGGGGGGGGGGGGGGGGGGGGGGGGGGGGTGCTCACTGACTACCTAAGAGGGGGCCCGCTCCAGTCATGCATAAATGATTCTCTATATAATCAACCAAATTTTTCCCACAAAAAGGGGGGGGGAGCACCCTGCCCCCTCCTAAATCCGCCTCTGAGTTTAATGACTATATTTGGGTTGACTCCATTGTGTCCGTGCATAGCTGCATACATTAGCGCATAGCAAGTACGTCTAGCTAATTTTTTTCTCTCTGTCACTTAACATTTTTCAACTCATGGACTACTTCCAATTTTATGACAATCTGTTATTTATGGGATTAGAAGTCCATTACTAGAGCCTAGTAATGGACTTCTGATTGGATCAGAATATACATCTAAAAATGCAATATACAAGAAACAAATGCTACACAACAAATATTTACATATAAGATCAAAGAAAAAATGGGAGACATATCGCGAACAACGAAACATTGTTACCAAACTAAGACGTCAGTCTATAAGAAACTATTTTATAGAGCGTTGCTCTGGAGGTCCAAAACAAAAAGATTTCTGGCCAACAATTAAACCCTTTTTTTAAACAAGAGTGCACACGCTGAAATGTCTCGCCTTCTTTACTAATCATTGATATTATGTTGATAGTCCTAAATATAAAGCTTTATTACAACCATGACAACTGTCAAATAAACTTAACATTAACCAAGTAAACTAAACATTGACCAATGAACCATGAAAATGAGGTCAAGGTCAGATGAACCATGCTAGGCAGGCATGTACAGCTAACAATTCTTCCATACAACAAATAGAGTTGACCTATTGCTTATAGTTTAAGAAAAACAGACCAAAACACAAAAACTTAACACTGAGCAATGAACCTTGAAAATGAGGTCAAGGTCAAATAAAACCTGCGTGACTGCCAAATAGATCATAAAATATTTCCATACACCAAATATAGTTGAATTATTGCATATAGTATAAGAAAAACAGACCAAAACACAAAAACTTAACTATAACCACTGAACCATGAAAATGAGGTCAAGGTCAGATGACACCTGCCAGTTGGACATGTACACCTTACAGTCCTTCCATACACCAAATATACTAGACCTATTGCTTATAGTATCTGAGATATGGACTTGACCACCAAAACTTAACCTTGTTCATTGATCCATGAAATGAGGTCGAGGTCAAGTGAAAACTGTCTGACGGGCATGAGGACCTTGCAAGGTACGCACATACCAAATATAGTTGAAATATTGCACATACTATTAGAAAAAAAGACCAAAACTCAAAAACTTAACTTTGACCACTGAACCATGAAAATAAGGTCAAGGTCAGATGACACCTGCCCGCTAGACATGTACACCTTACAATCATTCCATACACCAAATATAGTAGACCTATGGCATACAGTATAAGAAAAACAGACCAAAACACAAAAACTTAACTATAACCACTGAACCATGAAAATGAGGTCAAGGTCAGATGACACCTGCCAGTTGGACATGTACACCTTACAGTCCTTCCATACACCGAATATACTAGACCTATTGCTTATAGTATCTGAGATATGGACTTGACCACCAAAACTTAACCTTGTTCATTGATCCATGAAATGAGGTCGAGGTCAAGTGAAAACTGTCTGACGGGCATGAGGACCTTGCAAGGTACGCACATACCAAATATAGTTGAACTATTGCACATAGTATTAGAAAAAAAGACCAAAACTCAAAAAATTAACTTTGACCACTGAACCATGAAAATGAGGTCAAGGTCAGATGACACCTGCCCGCTAGACATGTACACCTTACAATCATTCCATACACCAAATATAGTAGACCTATGGCATACAGTATAAGAAAAACAGACCAAAACACAAAAACTTAACTATAACCACTGAACCATGAAAATGAGGTCAAGGTCAGATGACACCTGCCAGTTGGACATGTACACCTTACAGTCCTTCCATACACCGAATATACTAGACCTATTGCTTATAGTATCTGAGATATGGACTTGACCACCAAAACTTAACCTTGTTCACTGATCCATGAAATGAGGTCGAGGTCAAGTGAAAACTGTCTGACGGGCATGAGGACCTTGCAAGGTACGCACATACCAAATATAGTTATCTTATTACTTATAATAAGAGAGAATCTAACATTACAAAAAATCTTAACTTTTTTTTCAAGTAGTCACTGAACCATGAAAATGAGGTCAAGGACATTGGACATGTGACTGACGGAAACTTCGTAACATGAGGCATCCATATACAAAGTATGAAGCATCCAGACCTTCCACCTTCTAAAATATATAGCTTTTAAGAAGTTAGCTAACGCCGCCGCCGCCGCCGCCGCCGCCGCCGCCGCCGCCGCCGGATCGCTATCCCTATGTCGATCTTTCTGCGACAAAAGTCGCAGGCTCGACAAAAACAAAGGTAGTCATTTTGACAACAATATTGTATTGTGCAATGATTGTGACATCATAAATGATCAATCTAATGTTGCAGAAATTTTCAATGATTATTTTGTAAATGTAGCCAAAGACATTGGCAATGATAGTTGTGAGGTAGATGATAATCATCCAAGCATTAAAGCCATTATAGAGAATTGTAATGTTGAAGGTAGTTTATCGTTTAATGAAATTAATGATGACTTTGTAGAAAAACAAATTGATAAGATCAATGTAAACAAAGCTACTGGCTTTGATGGTGTATCAGTCAAAATTTTGAAAATAGCCAAACCAGTTATTGTAAAACCTATTACAAAACTTATTAATATGTCAATTAAAAGTTCAGAGTTTCCTGACCATCTAAAGGAAGCACAGTTTGTTCCCTTGCATAAGAAGAATAGTCAGTTAGAGGCAGGAAACTACGTATACAGACCTGTTAGCATACTATCGGTGGTGTCAAAGTTCTTTGAAAGGGCCATATACCAATCTAATTAAAATATAGAACTCGGATTTCGTTATACTACAACGAAATCCGAGTTCTATATTTTAATTAGATTGGGCCATATACCAGCAGCTAATAGAATATTTAAGTAAGATTTTTCATCCTTCTTTGTCAGCTTTTAGACCTGGCTATGGCTGTAATACAGCACTTCTAAAAGTCATTAGAGTACTGGAAAAAAGCAGTCGATCAAAATTTATATGTTGAAGCTGTTCTTATGGACCTTTCGAAGGCCTTTGATTGCTTACCCCATAACTTACTGTTATTAAATTTGGAGCCTGTCAAACGATGCACTAAATCTTATTGACAACTATCTGTCGAACAGAAAACAATGTGTAAAAGTTGGTGCATACTTTAGTACCTGGCAAAATATTTACAAAGGTGTACCGCAGGGCTCAATCTTGGGTCCTGTGCTTTTCCATATTTTTCTAAATGACATTTTCAAGTTTGTAAAAGAAAATGAATTGTACAACTATGCAGATGACAATACATTGTCACACTCAGGACCAGATCTAAACGGATTAGTTAAATCTTTGGAAAAGGAAGGTGCAGTTTTAATTGATTGGTCTGCTAATAATAAAATGAAAGCTAATCCGGATAAATTTCAGGCTATTGCCATTGGTAATAAATCTAAAAGTGGGGATATTAAATTCAATTTGGATGGGAATGAAATTTTATGTGACACTGAGGTAAAGCTCCTGGGAGTGACAAATGATTATCAACTGAAGTTTAAAACACATATTTCTGAAATTTGTAAAAAAGCATCAAGGCAGTTAAATGTTCTAAAAAGAATTGGGAAACATCTATCAAAATTGGGAAGGTTAACTATGTATCACTCATATATTATATCTAATTTCAACTATTGTCCTGTGGTTTGGCATTTTTGTGGGGAGGGTAAAACTAAAAAAAAAAAATGGAAAAAATACAAGAACGTGCCTTGAGGTTCATCTATGAAGATGTTTATAGTAGTGACTATGAAACTCTTTTGTTAAAATCTGGTTTACCTTCTTTAAAAATAAGACTTCTACGAAAGATGGCAATAGAAGTTTT
Organism: Mytilus californianus; assembly: GCF_021869535.1. NCBI lineage: Eukaryota > Metazoa > Mollusca > Bivalvia > Mytilida > Mytilidae > Mytilus > Mytilus californianus. Next base: position 87,382,158 of record NW_026262701.1, read on the forward strand.
TAAAATATTACACAAAGAGTCACCAGTGTATCTCCATGATATTATTAATTGTAAAAATGTACCTTATTCTTTCAGAAAACAACAGACTGTTGAAGTACCACAGGTGAGAACAACACAATTTGGACTTCACAAATTAATGTATGCTGGAGCTATACACTCTGGAATGAGCTGTCTGACGCGATCCGTACGCAGTCGAACCTGAACCAGTTTAAAAGTATAATCAACAACTGGAATGGCAACTCATGCAGATGTGGCTACTGCAGATCTTAAAGCTTTTGATTTTTTATGTTGAGTTTTCCATGCAGCTTTTAGAACTAGTTTTGCTTTATTTATTTTGTCTGCTTTGCATGTGCTTATGATCTAGTTTAGTGCATTACTTGTTTGTTCTTTGCTTTTATATATGAACATCTTTGCTTATGCAATATAGCTATCTTACTTTTTATGTCTCATATGTATGTTTTATATGTTCTTTAATATATGTCTTAATAATTGTAGGTGTTGTTATTGTTATTAATGTCGGCAAAAAGCTCTACAGAGCTTATGTTTGTAATGTAACAGAATATAAGTTCCCCCATAATATTTGTTCCAAAGAACTTTTAGCATATAACTAAAGTTCCATTGGGAACTTTCCTTATATAATATTTTATCCAATGCCATAAGAAAATTTCCTTCACAAAGGATAAAATATTACATAAGGAAAGTTCCCAATGGAACTTTTGTTATATGCTAAAAGTTCTTTGGAATAAATATTATGGACAATGTTTTATATAATAAAAGTTCCAGGAATATTTGTTAAATTATAAAAGTTCCAGGAAAATTTGTTATATTATAAAAAGTTCCAGGAATATTTGTTATATTTAAAAGTTCTAGGAATATTTGTTATATTAATATTATAAAAGTTCCAGGCATATTGGAATATTGGCTATATTATAAATGTTTCAGGAATGGCATGGTTATTAGATAATTAAATATCTAGAAATATTTATTATATGATCAAAGTTCTAGGAATATATACTACAATATCCAAAATTATTTCTAGCTACAAATGTATGGAAGTAAATTTCCGATAATAAAGTACAGGCATTTTCATCTGAAATTTGTGGCTAACTTCATGCTTGACTAAAGTATAAGCTAAACTTTCTTCATTGGTACAGACTAACGGACCATTTAGTTAAAAATTAAGTAAGTCACAGTGGAGCATGCAGTAATAAAATATTAAAAATATATATTCTTACCTTGTTTAGAATAAGAGCCATGGTTTAAATATGTACAATTTTTGTTGTATTCCTCAAACTCCATTCTTTGTATGTACTACATGTACAGGTAAATGTGAGGTGAACATTAATTAAGATGTAATCAGGTGTAAAAAATTAAATGACACTCTTTCTTTAAAGGGACAAATATTATGAAACCATATATATATATATGACGTTTTAGTTCCAGGAAAATATCTTATGAAGGTGGAAATAGTATTATGTAATGTTTGTTCCCAAGAACTTTTATTATCCATAGTTTTGTTCCAGGGGGAAAAAGTATTATGCGGAACAAATATATGTTCACACATGTAACCCCGACTTAAAATAAAATGTTCTATTCTATCCATAATGATTTCTTCGGATACCACCTAGACATCTGGTGACAAAGTGGATGAGGTTTTCTTTTCTTTTGAGTATGCGAGGCCGATTTCGTTATAGGCCGAGTTTGTTATAGTTCGAGTTTGTTTGAAGACTGGTTCCCAGGGAACTGAGATACCCGTATGTTGCAAGGGAGAGGACCAGCCTAAGTTTGTTTAGGGCCGAGTCTTCAAAACTATTGTTGTACTTCCGTGTTCAAAAAGAAGGAAGAGGGAAGGAAACCAATATGGTAATCATTTTCTTTTTCTTTTTCTTTCCACTTGAAGTGAAGTCATATGCTTTATGCCTGTGTGCATACGATACTGAAACTTGTAGGAAAGATAATAACACGTATCCTCGATGATTGGAAGTTCGTTACCCTAATTCGAAACGGACGTGAAAAATCACAACCTTGGAGCAAATATTATCCACTGTGAATGTAAATATTCTTTACTTATTTGCAAACAGTCTGATAAACTTAATTGATGAATAGCTTCAGAAACATGGTCAATCTGTCTATGTTTCCTATTGTGACCCGCATAAAATAAGTAGACATGCTTGTAACTGTAAGTTCGTGACCTTTGTCTTGGACGGTGACTTTTGTGCATGTGCAACAATATATACATGTAGGTCAAGCATATTGTATTATGTATTTGAACATTACAGAATAAATTCGAGATCAAATAACAAATGAATATCTGTTAAAAATATAAAAAGAGAAAATGGGACATACATGTACATGTAACTTTTTTTATTCTCCCTACAACAATTATTCTAATTTTTACAGTGACTTTCAATGGTCAATTGGAAAGTCCAGAATTAAAATCTTTAAACACGTTAAGAATAACTGTAAGATGTCACAATGTCATTAATGCATCAATCCTCAATCTTATGGCCTTATGGCACAACTGTTCTCATTGGTGCATATTATGCCCTATGTGAATCTTCCTCCATGTATTTTCCTCCATGTACTTTAATTTTGTTTTTGCTGTTACGATTGAGGTTGCGGATGTGCTGGTAAGTCATAACGTCCTGTTTTTGCAATAAAGACGGAAATGATTTCCAACTTCCGTTTATATTCTTCTGTGTTTTCTTGTTCTAATCTTCCTAGCAGGGTGCCTGTATTTATTTTACGGATTCCTATTTCCTTTGTAATTTGGTGGTACATTTCTTCTCTGTAACATTCATAGTTGGAGCACTCTGTGAGGTAGTGTTGCGGTGTTTCTTTAGTTCCACAGCTGCATAATTCGGTGGTATTTTGCCCTGTGTGTTGTTTATAGTAATTAAGGGTGGTATAGCCAGTTCTTAGTTGTATGAAGATGCTGAAGAATTTTTTTGTTGGGTAGTCAAAGATTGGGATGTTTTTAACGTATGGTGTTATATCAAAAAGGTCTCTTCCAGTGTTGCTTAATTCCCATCATCTTTGCCACTTCAGCATGACACTCTTGTGTGCACCTTGTTTAATGTCTTGAAGGGTAATTATGTTGTTTTTTGGCAAGAGTTGTGTTGCTTCTTCTGCAGCTTGCTTTGCCAATAAGTCCGCTTCATCGTTTCCTTGTATATTTGCGTGTCCGGGTGTCCATAGGATGCAAATTTCCATCCCTTTAGTTCTTAGGTCCTCAATGTGTTCTCTGATGTCTCGAATCACATCAATATATGATTTTGGTGCCCAATTTACATGTAGTATTAGGAGTCCTACTGCACTTTGACTGTCAGAAAAAGTATTATTTCATTCAATTTGTCTTCAAGGGCACATGATTAAATCGCTTTTACGAGCCAATAATCGGCATGTTTTGTTTTATCAAAATACATCAAATCATTTTCTGATCTTAAAAAATCCGCTCACATACAGAATTTAAAAAATAATAATCTCGGCCTTAAAAAAAGGAAAATGAGCGCCACATAACCTAAAAAAAGATGATGACTCATTGTTGAGGTGGCTATAACATTGCTGAAAGGATTTTCCCAAGAATTAAACGAAATTCTAGGAGAGGAATGACACAGTAATAGTGGAAATAGATGTTTAAACAAATAATATACAAGAACATACACAACTTCTCTTTTTAAAGCCGATATTAGTGAACATGATGAACATGCAATGAAAAATATCCGGTTAAGTTTTTTGAAGTAGCATGTTGCCGATGATAAATACTTATGCATGACGTCACGAATAAAGTGGAAATCCCCAGATGTCACGAACTTACAAGCATAACGAACTTGCAATCATCGACGATACATTCAGTGGCTTGACAATGCTGGCTATGTCCAGTGGCAAAACTGATGACCAAACGATGCAAGACATTTCGGCCACAGTTGTTTTGGCAATTCTTTGTTAAGTTGTTTCAGTCATGGTTTTTAAGAATGTTCTTAAAATGATTACCCTAGTTTACCTCCTTCAACCATAGTGATATCATGGATATGTCTAACTACCCTCCACCAAATAAATATACAGTGATTGTCTTATAATTATAATATATACCTTTAATGTGAAAAACTAAATTTCTTTTGTAAGACTAAAAAAAATGATTTAGACAATGAAATTAATACAATGTGTACCAGGCTTTAGTCTAATTGATATAAATATTAGGAAAAAAACACAAAAAAGCTAGGCGAAATTCAGGTGGCATCTGTGTATTTGCTAAAAATAGCATAGCAAAAGGTATTAAAAAATTACCAAAGAGTCACCCAGATATTCTTTGGATTAAATTAGACCATTCATTCTTTAAATTTGATAAAGATGTGTACATAGCCACAGTCTACATATCTCCTGAAAACTCGTGTGAATGTTTCTGGAATTGAACCAATCTATAATCATTTACTTGCTGATACTGTCACAATGACTGTAAAGTATAGTAGTTTAGGACATATCATGCTACAAGGAGATTTTAATGCATACACAAATACTAAACCTGACTATGTCACATTTGATGAATCTAAGAAAACAAATCTAGAGGATAGTCGTTATGTAGCTGATAAAATAATGTCAAGAAATAATCTTGACCCCAAACTCATTAATAATAGTGGTAACATTTTGCTTAATTTATGCAAAGAGTCAGGCCTAAGAATATTAAATGGAAGAACTACATGTAAGGTGATCTTCATGGCAAATACACCTGTATTACTTATAATGGATGTAGTGTTGTTGATTATATACTTGTTTCAAATGATTTATTAAATTTAATAGGCCTCTTTGAGGTGCATGAGTTTACCTCACGTTCAAATCATTGTATCATCAGTTGTACTTTACTAACTAATTTTTTTACGAGTAGTATTACCCCATGTCAACTGGATCCCCTCCCTAACAAATTTATATGGTCGCAAGAGGCAATTGACCTCTATATTCAAAACAGTAACAGCACAACAAGTCAGAAAAAATTTAAAGAATATTTACAAAAAGATTTTAAAGATGCTGACAAAGCTGTAGAAGATTTTAACTCAATTCTCTATGAAAATTCTCAAAAGTCAGCTAAATTAGTTAAAAGTTTTCCAAAAAACAAAACAAACAAAACATCTAACCAAAAACCTTGGTTCTCAGAATCTTGTAAAGATCTTCGTACTTCAGTGAAAAATTATGAAAAACTTGTAAATAAATTTCCTGAAAATGCAGAGTACAGGAAATTCTTTTATTCCTTTCAGTCAAAATTAAGACGACTTTGTAAATATGAAGAAAAAACATATAAAAGAAAAATATGCTCTGAACTCAGTAACACATGTGAAAAGAACCCCAAAGGTTTTCTGGAAGATTTTTAACAAGCAGTCCGAAGGAAAAGATAAATATTCCCCAAAAAGATTTTATTAAATTTTATAAAATCTTAATAAGTCTGATCATGAGTATAATGATCACCAAAGCAATGTAGTCCAAAAATTTGAATCACTGAAAGCTAATTTAAATTATTCTGTTATATCAGATGAACTAAATACAGAAATAAATGCAGATGAAATAGTTAAAGCTATTAGATTGCTCTGTAATGGTAAGAGTTCATCTGCTGATATGATCTCAAATGAAATGTTGAAAAATGTTGTACCAGTATTAATTAAACCACTTCATAAATTATTTAATTTTATTTTTACTAGTGGAAATTTTCCAAAGACCTGGAATGAAAGTTTTCTAGTTCTTCTCCATAAAAAAGGGAACAAATTTGACCCTGGAAATTATAGGGGCATATCCATCCGTTCCAACCTTGGCAAGCTGTTTAATAAAGTTATCTACACTATAACAGACTAATGAATTTCATAAATAGTAAAAACTTAATCAACAAAAATCAGATTGGTTTTAAAGAAAATAGTCGCAAAGCTGATCACATATTTACACTAAAATCAGTAATTGATCCTTATAAACAACAAAATAAAAAGGTATTTGCAGCTTTTATCGATCTTAAAAAAGCCTTTGATACAGTTTGGCGACTAGGATTGTTTTATAAAATCTTGATACATGATATTCCAAAAAGAATTTTTAGAATTGTTTATTCAATGTATACTGACTCAGTATGCAGAATCAAGTTCTCAAATGGACTCAGTTCAGCATTTTTATCTGAGTGAGGAGTAAAACTAAGAGATGTACTGAGCCCTGTACTTTTTAATAATTCCCTCCACTCCCATTTTAATGTAAGCAAAACAAAACTCAACACATTTATAAGTAATGATAATCATATTTTGGCATAAATAAACATTTACAATCATACATATGTCATAAATAATTTTTCATTTAAAGTCCATATTAATTATAAATATTAACTTCCAAAATATATAAATGCACCAAACCAACGGCCACTATAAAGTGTCCAGTGTTAAATAAAAACTACACTATAATATAAACATACCTGATAATACAAACAACAAATACTGGAATCCTGCAAACTAATAGAGGTTCACAGGTAAACCAGATGTAGAAGTAATGGTCTAGCCCAGCTTTCTTGACCATCATCTTCTGAAAAATAAAGTTAAAAACCACAAAGTATCTTGACCAAAAAAGTACATGTAAATACAATATTCTAATTACAAATGATTAACTATACACCTATAAAAAAGTTTCGTAAAACAGAAACGCCAAAATAACTTAAATGTAATCTATCTTTACAAAAACATTTTCTTTTATAAATAGATCCTGGTTGCTGAACAAATTGCTTGTAAGTTTTAACAAATAAAATATTTCTCTTCAACGTTAACTTGGCCAATGCTTTATTACAATCTATAACAGTTTGTTTTGTGTCATCAAAATCTATGGGTCTTGGCAAAATTGCTGAAACTATTATCTTTAAAGAGGGTAAAGTGTTGCAAATAAAATCAATTAAATTATTGTAATATTGAATAATCAATTTACTTGATAAACCATTCCCAACATCGTTTGTGCCTACATGCAATAACAAATGTGTGTATCTTCTCAACAGTGCTTTATTGTCTTTCACAAATTGATGAAGTGTGTAAATATTAGCACCAGATATAGCATTGCATTCCAGCCTGTTAATGTTATTTACGTATTTGCAAGTAGAATCTGACAACTACAAAACCTTATTTTTTGACACATTGTCTACAAAAAAATAACAAACAAAAAATTAAATGGGAATTTCCTCAGCCATAGCTCGTGATATAGACAATTTGTCATGTAAATCAAATTCTAAATAAACTTTATAGGCATCACTACGCCAATCCCCGTGAAAATGTATTAACTCAGAAGGAATTTTACTGTGAAAAGCCCATGTAGCCCCTCCTCTGCGAAAAGAATGAGAGGAAAATTTAGAAGAGTCTAACCCACACATTTCTAAAATGTGTCTGAATTTTTTCTGAAAAAAAGAATAACATAAAATTTTATTGCCTTTAGTTTGTGGAATTAAAAAGGCGGGGTCATCAGCATTGGCTGGTACTAGAGTGCACATACGATTGTAAGCATTATACGGACAAAGCGGGGAATCCTTTATCTTAACCAATGGTAACTCAAGTTTCCTATTACCATATTGAATGGTTTTTGACCATTCCATTTTAACCAACAAGTAATCGCTATGAACAATGACGTTATTTCTGCATAATTGTTTGAGTGGATCAAAATTCTTTGCCGAAGTTGGAACTAGATTAGACTTTCAAACCATGAGAAAAAAAGGCAAACAAAAAACAGCACCAGAAAGTTACATCAGACGGATTATTAGACATATAAAAAAATTCATACATTTTCAAAAGAATATGTGGAATAATAGGCAAAGCTCTGTGAGGCATATGAGGATTTTGACGAGACAAACCTCTAAACAATAATTTTATGGAAAACCAATCTTCCGTTGGAAACTCAAATCCTAATAGCAAATGTAAAGTCTTGACACCACTAATATAATTCTGAATAGAAGCTATACTTAAAAAACTTCCATATAGACAAAGAGTATTTACAGAAGTAGGTAAAGGAGATATATTGAAATACATGTATGTGCAAAATAAAAAATAAGAAACAAATTGCACTTTCAAATTCTTGTAAGTTCCTTCTGCAAAGGCAGATTTCTTACACAACTCTGTGTCTTTCTGTAACTTATGTAGTTGATGAGTATCTACAATAAACAATAAAAAAAAAAAAAAATCACCAAGGTGAAGTAAAATGAAAGAGATCATCATTCAATTCAATTTCTGTCCAAGAATTGACACGATCCTGCTTTAAAAACTCAGTGCTGATACCGGGATCCATATCCCACCTTGAAAGCATGTCAGCTACTCTGTTTGCTTCACCACTCAAATGCCGTCCTTTGACTTGAAACTCATGACTAGCTGTCAGAAAACAGATTTCTCTGAGACAAGATTGCATGAAAGTATTTCAGCAAGCACCAGAATTTAGTACAGTGACAGATGAGGAATTATCACAATAAATAACAATCTTAGAACCCTTGAGTACACTCGCCCATACTTTCAGACACACCATAACACAAAGAAGTTCCAGAGCATTAATATGCAACTGTTTCCTGCGAATAAATGCCGGAAAGACAGTATGAAAATACCTCCACAACCAACCAAGGTTGAATCACAAGAAAGCACACAATCTGGACTAGACCAGTCAACATGGTCAATAAGAAACATCATAGAAACCCCATTGTATATATTTAGAAACTTACTCCACCAAACTAAATCCAACTTAATATACTTGGGTACACGTTTTGTAATGTTTTGACCACCGAAAGTCCGCAACCAAACCAACAACCTCGAAACAAAAAGTCGCCCTGGGCAAACACATGAACTCACGAAATGAAGTTTACCGAGCAAAGATTGTAAATCTCTTAAAGAACATTTATCCTTTTGCAACCAACTTTTAACCAAACCAAGTATTTCCTCTAACCTATCCTTAGTAATAGATAGAGTACAACTTACTGTATCAAAGAGTATACCAAGAAAAACCATAGAAGTAGAAGGAGGAGCGGCCTTTTCTACAGACTCCTCCAAACCATAGTTGTCCAATACTTCACCCAAAATAGCATAAGGGTCAAAAGCTTTTTCTTGTACGTCACAGCCCGCTAGATCATCAATATAGTTAACAATTTGTAAATTAAACGTGTTGAAATGACCAGTAAACTAATTCAAATGACAAGGGAATATGAAATTTGCCAGAAGTGAACAGATATTTTTATCAACCAATCAGAGGAGATTAAAATACGAACGATAAATTATGCATACAAACAGGTAACGAGTTATGTCGAAAGTATCCGAGATGGAATTAAGCATTTTTAATTAATTAAAAATTTACCTATTATATTAATGACCTCACTTAAATGCTTTAAGCAGTTGTAATTCTGATCCAGTTGTAATTGGGGAGTTTTCTTTAAATATTCTTCTATAATGCAGATGATATTGTTTCATTGCAATTGTCTCAAAGTAAAAAAAGGACTACAAAAAAGTCTTAATGCTTTATATGATTATTGTGACTGTTGGAAAATACAAGTTAATACAGATAAGTCCAAAGTTATTGTATTTAATTCAAATGGTAAAACTTTTTTGGACAAATTTACTTATAATGATTCTTGTATTGAAACTGTTACTCATTATTCTTATTTAGGTATTGCAATAAAATGCAATGGTAATTTCAATTTAGCCATTAATACTCTTATCCTGCTTATAAATGGAAAAGGCAAGAAAAGCCTATTTCAAAATAAAGAAAACTGTTGGTCTGAATAATCCATGTAGACTACTTGAAAAATTGTTTGATACATTAATATCACCTATACTTATGTACAGTTGTGAAATTTGGGGCGTTTACTCATCCTTAAGGGACTCTGAACCCTTTGAAAAACTACACATTAAATTTATCAAAGAAGCACTTGGTGTTCATTGCAAGGCTTCAAATGATGCTTGTCGTACTGAGCTTGGTCGAATTCCACTCAAAAGTAAGATTGTATTTTCAAGCATAAATTTTTTAGAACACATACTTTCATCAGAAAATACATTTGTAAATCAAATTTTCTGTGCTACAAGCTAGGTTTTCAAACCCCTGGATTAACAAAAACTAAATACATTTTTACAAAATTTAGGATATTCATATCTTGTATTTATTTGTATTTTGTAATATTGAAAGAAAGCAACTCATTTGCCTATCCTGTAATAGGCAAGAAATTGAGGATGAATACCATTTCTTCTCAGTCTGTCCATGCTATATATCATTGAGGGATACCTACAATGTATATACAAAAAAATAATACTAATCTTAATTTCAGTTTTATTAAATTACAATCCGCTATAGGTTGCAATTCTGTAAATATAGACAATGCAATTTCCCATAGGAACTCCCTTTGCGGCTAAAACTGTGACACTTTTACTATGAAGTTTCGTGAAAAATAATATCCTAGAACAGAAAGTTTATATGCACTACTATTTTATTCAAAGGTCATAATATAGGGCTGTGCGGCATATTTTCAACATTTATATGCCCGGAACTTCTAAGAGTTTAAACTTATACTAAAATTCTATACTACCCTTACCTCCATTTTTGGACCTCCTAAGAATTAAAATTTAGGCACTACCATGTTTTTCTATACTGGTTACATTCCCAAGTGATGTCTCTATGAAATGAAACACAGAGATCATAAATGGGAACCAGACGTTAACAAATTAACATATCTATGAATATCATATATCTCCCCAAAAGAGGCGTGGTTTGAGAAACAGCTGTATTTACAAAGTGCAACCTATACAAACATTTATTCAAATAGAAAACTCTCTAAAAACACTTTTTCTCACAACAATACTTATTTATCAGAATTATAGCCTTAAAGAAATCACTGCATATACTCTAAGTTTCCTTTTACAGTACATTTTATACCCCTACCCCTGTTTCAAATTTTTAAAGAATTTGAAAACAAGACTTTAATTATTGCCAGCTTACCCTATGTGCATGTTTTCTGACATGAACTGTCTAAAACCTGTTTGAAACTATTCTGATAACAAATTGAAAGCATTTTGAAATACTATAAATGTAATGTTTAGTAGTTAATCATTCCAACATTCAAGATTATACAAAGTATCCAATCCTGCCTGTGTCTCCAGTCCACATCTAACTGTATGCCTATTTGTCAATGAAAGTTCACAATTTCTGCCTCAAATGGTCAGTTTAGAATTCATGTTACAACAGTATCATACCTAACCATATATCTAACATAAGTTAGTTAATATATGAACTAGAAGTGTTTAAACAAAGCCATATTTGCAAAAGTTGTATTTATGAAGATATCAGTCTGGTGCATAAATTCACTAAAAGTTTGAATGAAATGACTGCTTACATCTGATTTTTGCATAACTTCCTAGCACAGTTATTGTTTTTCTTTACAAAAGACCTTTAAAATAATAAAATCATAGCATTTAGAAGTTAAATTATCTGTTTTATGACCCAGGGGGAGGCATTTTTCTCTGTTTTTTGCCCCTGGGGCCTCACATTTCCTAAATTTTTTCCCTGTTTCTAGCAATATGGAATATTTGGTACATATTTAGGATAGAACACACTATTGTAAGTTTTATTGAGGTCTTTTTGTAATTCTAGTTTGTACTTTTTATGCCGCAGTCACAAAAAAGCACATTTAGGTGTTACGGCTTACTTTTGGGTTATCGACAGGACAAAAACACCCCATCTAAAATATTTAAGAAGGATCAATGAGTTGCAATGACTGTGAAGAGTAAATATAAGCACTTCTAAACAATTTAAATTACAAATAGGCATATATTATGAATTTATTTTTAATTCAGGGCTTTAAGTAAACAATGCATACTGCATGTACTGTAAACTGTGAATTTATGCTGACTCATCATAGTTTAGGCCCAGGATTTTCTCAATCTTCATGAAATATTTATAAAACTTCATGAAATATTTATAAAACTTCATATTTGAGTTAAATTCTTCAAAATCTCTGAGATAAACAAGATTTTGTGAAATTCTGTATGTTCTAATTTTTAACCCTATATAGGTTGCAATTCTGTAAATATAGACAATGCAATTTCCCATAGGAACTCCCTTTGCGGCTAAAACTGTGACACTTTTACTATGAAGTTTCGTGAAAAATAATATCCTAGAACGGAAAGTTTATATGCACTACTATTTTATTCAAAGGTCAAAATATAGGGCTGTGCGGCATATTTTCAACATTTATATGCCCGGAACTTCTAAGAGTTTAAACTTATACTAAAATTCTATACTACCCTCACCTCCATTTTTGGACCTCCTAAGAATTAAAATTTAGGCGCTACCATGTTTTTCTATACTGGTAACATTCCCAAGTGATGTCTCTATGAAATGAAACACAGAGATCATAAATGGGAACCAGTACGTTAACAAATTAACATATCTATGAATATTATATATCTCCCCAAAAGAGGCGTGGTTTGAGAAACAGCTGTATTTACAAAGTGCAACCTATACAAACATTTATTCAAATAGAAAACTCTCTAAAAACACTTTTTCTCACAACAATACTTATTTATCAGAATTATAGCCTTAAAGAAATCACTGCATATACTCTAAGTTTCCTTTTACAGTACATTTTATACCCCTACCCCTGTTTCAATTTTTTAAAGAATTTGAAAACAAGACTTTAATTATTGCCAGCTTACCCTATGTGCATGTTTTCTGACATGAACTGTCTAAAACCTGTTTGAAACTATTCTGATAACAAATTGAAAGCATTTTGAAATACTATAAATGTAATGTTTAGTAGTTAATCATTCCAACATTCAAGATTATACAAAGTATCCAATCCTGCCTGTGTCTCCAGTCCACATCTAACTGTATGCCTATTTGTCAATGAAAGTAAACAATTTCTGCCTCAAATGGTCAGTTTAGAATTCATGTTACAACAGTATCATACCTAACCATATATCTAACATAAGTTAGTTAATATATGAACTAGAAGTGTTTAAACAAAGCCATATTTGCAAAAGTTGTATTTATGAAGATATCAGTCTGGTGCATAAATTCACTAAAAGTTTGATAGAAATGACTGCTTACATCTGATTTTTGCATAACTTCCTAGCACAGTTATTGTTTTCTTTACAAAAGACCTTTAAAATAATAAAATCATAGCATTTAGAAGTTAAATTATCTGTTTTATGACCCAGGGGGAGGCATTTTTCTCTGTTTTTTGCCCCTGGGGCCTCACATTTCCTAAATTTTTTCCCTGTTTCTAGCAATATGGAATATTTGGTACATATTTAGGATAGAACACACTATTGTAAGTTTTATTGAGGTCTTTTTGTAATTCTAGTTTGTACTTTTTATGCTGCAGTCACAAAAAAGCACATTTAGGTGTTACGGCTTACTTTTGGGTTATCGACAGGACAAAAACACCCCATCTAAAATATTTAAGAAGGATCAATGAGTTGCAATGACTGCGAAGAGTAAATATAAGCACTTCTAAACAATTTAAATTACAAATAGGCATATATTATGAATTTATTTTTAATTCAGGGCTTTAAGTAAACAATGCATACTGTAAACTGTGAATTTATGCTGACTCATCATAGTTTAGGCCCAGGATTTTCCCAATCTTCATGAAATAATTATAAAACTTCATGAAATATTTATAAAACTTCATATTTGAGTTAAATTCTTCAAAATCTCTGTGATAAACAAGATTTTGTGAAATCTGTATGTTCTAATTTTTAACCCTATATAGGTTGCAATTCTGTAAATATAGACGATGCAATTTCCCATAGGAACTCCCTTTGCGGCTAAAACTGTGACACTTTTACTATGAAGTTTCGTGAAAAATAATATCCTAGAACGGAAAGTTTATATGCACTACTATTTTATTCAAAGGTCAAAATATAGGGCTGTGCGGCATATTTTCAACATTTATATGCCCGGAACTTCTAAGAGTTTAAACTTATACTTAAATTCTATACTACCCTTACCTCCATTTTTGGACCTCCTAAGAATTAAAATTTAGGCGCTACCATGTTTTTCTATACTGGTAACATTCCCAAGTGATGTCTCTATGAAATGAAACACAGAGATCATAAATGGGAACCAGTACGTTAACAAATTAACATATCTATGAATATTATATATCTCCCCAAAAGAGGCGTTGTTTGAGAAACAGCTGTATTACAAAGTGCAACCTATACAATCATTTATTCAAATAGAAAACTCTCTAAAAACACTTTTTCTCACAACAATACTTATTTATCAGAATTATAGCCTTAAAGAAATCACTGCATATACACTAAGTTTTCTTTTACAGTACATTTCATACCCCTACCCCTGTTTCAATTTTTTAAAGAATTTGAAAACAAGACTTTAATTATTGCCAGCTTACCCTATGTGCATGTTTTCTGACATGAACTGTCTAAAACCTGTTTGAAACTATTCTGATAACAAATTGAAAGCATTTTGAAATACTATAAATGTAATGTTTAGTAGTTAATCATTCCAACATTCAAGATTATACAAAGTATCCAATCCTGCCTGTGTCTCCAGTCCACATCTAACTGTATGCCTATTTGTCAATGAAAGTTCACAATTTCTGCCTCAAATGGTCAGTTTAGAATTCATGTTACAACAGTATCATACCTAACCATATATCTAACATAAGTTAGTTAATATATGAACTAGAAGTGTTTAAACAAAGCCATATTTGCAAAAGTTGTATTTATGAAGATATCAGTCTGGTGCATAAATTCACTAAAAGTTTGATAGAAATGACTGCTTACATCTGATTTTTGCATAACTTCCTAGCACAGTTATTGTTTTCTTTACAAAAGACCTTTAAAATAATAAAATCATAGCATTTAGAAGTTAAATTATCTGTTTTATGACCCAGGGGGAGGCATTTTTCTCTGTTTTTTGCCCCTGGGGCCTCACATTTCCTAAATTTTTTCCCTGTTTCTAGCAATATGGAATATTTGGTACATATTTAGGATAGAACACACTATTGTAAGTTTTATTGAGGTCTTTTTGTAATTCTAGTTTGTACTTTTTATGCCGCAGTCACAAAAAAGCACATTTAGGTGTTACGGCTTACTTTTGGGTTATCGACAGGACAAAAACACCCCATCTAAAATATTTAAGAAGGATCAATGAGTTGCAATGACTGCGAAGAGTAAATATAAGCACTTCTAAACAATTTAAATTACAAATAGGCATATATTATGAATTTATTTTTAATTCAGGGCTTTAAGTAAACAATGCATACTGTAAACTGTGAATTTATGCTGACTCATCATAGTTTAGGCCCAGGATTTTCTCAATCTTCATGAAATATTTATAAAACTTCATATTTGAGTTAAATTCTTCAAAATCTCTGAGATAAACAAGATTTAATGAAATTCTGTATGTTCTAATTTTTAACCCTATATAGATTGCAATTCTGTAAATATAGACAATGCAATTTCCCATAGGAACTCCCTTTGCGGCTAAAACTGTGACACTTTTACTATGAAGTTTCGTGAAAAATAATATCCTAGAACGGAAAGTTTATATGCACTACTATTTTATTCAAAGGTCAAAATATAAGGCTGTGCGGCATATTTCTAACATTTATATGCCCGGAACTTCTAAGAGTTTCAACTTATACTAAAATTCTATACTACCCTCACCTCCATTTTTGGACCTCCTAAGAATTAAAATTTAGGCGCTACCATGTTTTTCTATACTGGTTACATTCCCAAGTGATGTCTCTATGAAATGAAACACAGAGATCATAAATGGGAACCAGTACGTTAACAAATTAACATATCTATGAATATCATATATCTCCCCAAAAGAGGCGTGGTTTGAGAAACAGCTGTATTTACAAAGTGCAACCTATACAAACATTTATTCAAATAGAAAACTCTCTAAAAACACTTTTTCTCACAACAATACTTATTTATCAGAATTATAGCCTTAAAGAAATCACTGCATATACTCTAAGTTTTCTTTTACAGTACATTTTATACCCCTACCCCTGTTTCAATTTTTTAAAGAATTTGAAAACAAGACTTTAATTATTGCCAGCTTACCCTATGTGCATGTTTTCTGACATGAACTGTCTAAAACCTGTTTGAAACTATTCTGATAACAAATTGAAAGCATTTTGAAATACTATAAATGTAATGTTTAGTAGTTAATCATTCCAACATTCAAGATTATACAAAGTATCCAATCCTGCCTGTGTCTCCAGTCCACATCTTACTGTATGCCTATTTGTCAATGAAAGTTCACAATTTCTGCCTCAAATGGTCAGTTTAGAATTCATGTTACAACAGTATCATCCCTAACCATATATCTAACATAAGTTAGTTAATATATGAACTAGAAGTGTTTAAACAAAGCCATATTTGCAAAAGTTGTATTTATGAAGATATCAGTCTGGTGCATAAATTCACTAAAAGTTTGATAGAAATGACTGCTTACATCTGATTTTTGCATAACTTCCTAGCACAGTTATTGTTTTCTTTACAAAAGACCTTTAAAATAATAAAATCATAGCATTTAGAAGTTAAATTATCTGTTTTATGACCCAGGGGGAGGCATTTTTCTCTGTTTTTTGCCCCTGGGGCCTCACATTTCCTAAATTTTTTCCCTGTTTCTAGCAATATGGAATATTTGGTACATATTTAGGATAGAACACACTATTGTAAGTTTTATTGAGGTCTTTTTGTAATTCTAGTTTGTACTTTTTATGCCGCAGTCACAAAAAAGCACATTTAGGTGTTACGGCTTACTTTTGGGTTATCGACAGGACAAAAACACCCCATCTAAAATATTTAAGAAGGATCAATGAGTTGCAATGACTGCGAAGAGTAAATATAAGCACTTCTAAACAATTTAAATTACAAATAGGCATATATTATGAATTTATTTTTAATTCAGGGCTTTAAGTAAACAATGCATACTGTAAACTGTGAATTTATGCTGACTCATCATAGTTTAGGTCCAGGATTTTCTCAATCTTCATGAAATATTGATAAAACTTCATATTTGAGTTAAATTCTTCAAAATCTCTGAGATAAACAAGATTTTGTGAAATTCTGTATGTTCTAATTTTTAACCCTATATAGGTTGCAATTCTGTAAATATAGACAATGCAATTTCCCATAGGAACTCCCTTTGCGGCTAAAACTGTGACACTTTTACTATAAAGTTTCGTGAAAAATAATATCCTAGAACGGAAAGTTTATATGCACTACTATTTTATTCAAAGGTCAAAATATAGGGCTGTGCGGCATATTTTCAACATTTATATGCCCGGAACTTCTAAGAGTTTAAACTTTTACTAAAATTCTATACTACCCTTACCTCCATTTTTGGACCTCCTAAGAATTAAAATTTAGGCGCTACCATGTTTTTCTATACTGGTTACATTCCCAAGTGATGTCTCTATGAAATGAAACACAGAGATCATAAATGGGAACCAGTACGTTAACAAATTAACATATCTATGAATATTATATATCTCCCCAAAAGAGGTGTGGTTTGAGAAACAGCTGTATTTACAAAGTGCAACCTATACAAACATTTATTCAAATAGAAAACTCTCTAAAAACACTTTTTCTCACAACAATACTTATTTATCAGAATTATAGCCTTAAAGAAATCACTGCATATACTCCTAAGTTTCCTTTTACAGTACATTTTATACCCCTACCCCTGTTTCAATTTTTTAAAGAATTTGAAAACAAGACTAATTATTGCCAGCTTACCCTATGTGCATGTTTTCTGACATGAACTGTCTAAAACCTATTTGAAACTATTCTGATAACAAATTGAAAGCATTTTGAAATACTATAAATGTTATGTTTAGTAGTTAATCATTCCAACATTCAAGATTATACAAAGTATCCAATCCTGCCTGTGTCTCCAGTCCACATCTTACTGTATGCCTATTTGTCAATGAAAGTTCACAATTTCTGCCTCAAATGGTCAGTTTAGAATTCATGTTACAACAGTATCATCCCTAACCATATATCTAAGATAAGTTAGTTAATATATGAACAAGAAGTGTTTAAACAAAGCCATATTTGCAAAAGTTGTATTTATGAAGATATCAGTCTGGTGCATAAATTCACTAAAAGTTTGATAGAAATGACTGCTTACATCTGATTTTTGCATAACTTCCTAGCACAGTTATTGTTTTCTTTACAAAAGACCTTTAAAATAATAAAATCATAGCATTTAGAAGTTAAATTATCTGTTTTATGACTCAGGGGGAGGCATTTTTCTCTGTTTTTTGCCCCTGGGGCCTCACATTTCCTAAATTTTTTCCCTGTTTCTAGCAATATGGAATATTTGGTACATATTTAGGATAGAACACACTATTGTAAGTTTTATTGAGGTCTTTTTATACGACCGCAAAAATTAAAAATTTTTTGGTCGTATATTGGTATGACGTTGGCGTCGTTGTCGTCGTCGTCGTCGTCTGGCGTCGTCCGAAGACACATTGGTTTTCGCACTCTAACTTTAGTTTAAGTGAATGGATCTCCATGAAATTTTACCATAAGGTTCAATACCACGAAAGGAAGGTTGGGATTGATTTTGGGGGTTATGGTACCAACAGTTAAGGAATTAGGGGCCAAAAAGGGGCCAAAAATAAGCATTTTTGTAACTTCCAGACAATAACTTGTGTGTAAGTGTATGGATCTCTCTGACATTGTACCACAAGGTTCCTTATCACAAAGGCAAGGCTGTAATTGATTTTGGGGGTAATTGCCTCAAAATTTTAGGAATTAGGGGCCAAAAAAGGGGCAAAAAACAAGCATTTTTCTAGTTTCATGACAATAACTTGTGTGTAAGTGTTTGGATATTTCTGAAATTGTACTACAAGGTTCCATATCACAAAGGGAAAGCTGGAATTGAGTTTGGGGGTAATTGCCCGAAACGTTTAGGAATTGGGGGCCAAAAAGGGGCCAAAAATAAGCATTTTTCTAGTTTCCAGACAATAACTTGTGTTCAAGTGTATGGATCTCTCTGAATTTGTACTGCAAGGTACCATACCACAAAGGGAAGGCTGGGATTGAGTTTGGGGGTGATGAATCATAAGGGGGTTCAAAAAATTTTGGGGGGGGGATTTTTTTTTTTCTTTTTTTTTCTTTTTTTCCTCTTTTTTTTTCTTTTAAAATTTTCCATTTTAAGTTGGTTATTTCTGATTAATATTTAAAAGCAAATAATAATGATATGGTAGGAGATACACACCAAACAGGATGTGTAAATTATTATATAAGTATTGTGCAATAGCAAGAAATTTTCAATTGCACAGTATTGCACAATAGCAAGAAATCTTCAATTGCACAGTATTGCGCAATAACAAGAAATCTTCAATTGCACAGTATTGCTCAATAGCAAGAAATATCCAATAGCACAATATTGCGCAATAGCAAGAAATTGTCAATTGTACAGTATTGCGCAATAGCAAGAAATATTCAATTGCACAGTATTGTGCAAAAGAAGATACTTCATATAAATTGCTTATTTCTTGATCAATTTCAATGGGGTTTTATTTTTGAATTCTTGGGGTTCTTTGATATGCTGAATCTAACCATGTATTTAGATTTTGGATATTGGACCATAATAGGTGAATGTCCAATTTAAAATTTTTAAGTTCTTAGACCACATTCATTCTGTGTCAGAAACCTATGCTGTGTCAAATATTTAATCACAATCCAAATTCAGAGCTGTATCAAGCTTGAATATTGTGTCCATACTTGCCCCAACTGTTCAGGGTTCGACCTCTGCGGTCGTATCAAGCTGCGCCCTGCGGAGCATTTTATTGTAATTCTAGTTTGTACTTTTTATGCCGCAGTCAAAAAAAAGCACATTTAGGTGTTACGGCTTACTTTTGGGTTATCGACAGGACAAAAACACCCCATCTAAAATATTTAAGAAGGATCAATGAGTTGCAATGACTGCGAAGAGTAAATATAAGCACTTCTAAACAATTTAAATTACAAATAGGCATATATTATGAATTTATTTTTAATTCAGGGCTTTAAGTAAACAATGCATACTGTAAACTGTGAATTTATGCTGACTCATCATAGTTTAGGCCCAGGATTTTCTCAATCTTCATGAAATATTTATAAAACTTCATATTTGAGTTAAATTCTTCAAAATCTCTGAGATAAACAAGATTTTGTGAAATTCTGTATGTTCTAATTTTTAACCCTTTCTAGGTTGCAATTCTGTAAATATAGACGATGCAATTTCCCATAGGAACTCCCTTTGCGGCTAAAACTGTGACACTTTTACTATGAAGTTTCGTGAAAAATAATATCCTAGAACGGAAAGTTTATATGCACTACTATTTTATTCAAAGGTCAAAATATAGGGCTGTGCGGCATATTTTCAACATTTATATGCCCGGAACTTCTAAGAGTTTAAACTTATACTAAAATTCTATACTACCCTTACCTCCATTTTTGGACCTCCTAAGAATTAAAATTTAGGCGCTACCATGTTTTTCTATACTGGTTACATTCCCAAGTGATGTCTCTATGAAATGAAACACAGAGATCATAAATGGGAACCAGTACGTTAACAAATTAACATATCAATGAATATCATATATCTCCCCAAAAGAGGCGTGGTTTGAGAAACAGCTGTATTTACAAAGTGCAACCTATACAAACATTTATTCAAATAGAAAACTCTCTAAAAACACTTTTTCTCACACCAATACTTATTTATCAGAATTATAGCCTTAAAGAAATCACTGCATATACTCTAAGTTTCCTTTTACAGTACATTTTATACCCCTACCCCTGTTTCAATTTTTTAAAGAATTTGAAAACAAGACTTTAATTATTGCCAGCTTACCCTATGTGCATGTTTTCTGACATGAACTGTCTAAAACCTGTTTGAAACTATTCTGATAACAAATTGAAAGCATTTTGAAATACTATAAATGTAATGTTTAGTAGTTAATCATTCCAACATTCAAGATTATACAAAGTATCCAATCCTGCCTGTGTCTCCAGTCCACATCTTACTGTATGCCTATTTGTCAATGAAAGTTCACAATTTCTGCCTCAAATGGTCAGTTTAGAATTCATGTTACAACAGTATCATCCCATACCATATATCTAACATAAGTTAGTTAATATATGAACTAGAAGTGTTTAAACAAAGCCATATTTGCAAAAGTTGTATTTATGAAGATATCAGTCTGGTGCATAAATTCACTAAAAGTTTGATAGAAATGACTGCTTACATCTGATTTTTGCATAACTTCCTAGCACAGTTATTGTTTTCTTTACAAAAGACCTTTAAAATAATAAAATCATAGCATTTAGAAGTTAAATTATCTGTTTTATGACCCAGGGGGAGGCATTTTTCTCTGTTTTTTGCCCCTGGGGCCTCACATTTCCTAAATTTTTTCCCTGTTTCTAGCAATATGGAATATTTGGTACATATTTAGGATAGAACACACTATTGTAAGTTTTATTGAGGTCTTTTTGTAATTCTAGTTTGTACTTTTTATGCCGCAGTCACAAAAAAGCACATTTAGGTGTTACGGCTTACTTTTGGGTTATCGACAGGACAAAAACACCCCATCTAAAATATTTAAGAAGGATCAATGAGTTGCAATGACTGCGAAGAGTAAATATAAGCACTTCTAAACAATTTAAATTACAAATAGGCATATATTATGAATTTATTTTTAATTCAGGGCTTTAAGTAAACAATGCATACTGTAAACTGTGAATTTATGCTGACTCATCATAGTTTAGGCCCAGGATTTTCTCAATCTTCATGAAATATTTATAAAACTTCATATTTGAGTTAAATTCTTCAAAATCTCTTGAGATAAACAAGATTTTGTGAAATTCTGTATGTTCTAATTTTTAACCCTATATAGGTTGCAATTCTGTAAATATAGACAATGCAATTTCCCATAGGAACTCCCTTTGCGGCTAAAACTATGACACTTTTACTATGAAGTTTCGTGAAAAATAATATCCTAGAACGGAAAGTTTATATGCACTACTATTTTATTCAAAGGTCAAAATATAAGGCTGTGCGGCATATTTTCAACATTTATATGCCCGGAACTTCTAAGAGTTTAAACTTATACTAAAATTCTATACTACCCTTACCTCCATTTTTGGGCCTCCTAAGAATTAAAATTTAGGCGCTACCATGTTTTTCTATACTGGTTACATTCCCAAGTGATGTCTCTATGAAATGAAACACAGAGATCATCAATGGGAACCAGTACGTTAACAAATTAACATATCTATGAATATCATATATCTCCCCAAAAGAGGCGTGGTTTGAGAAACAGCTGTATTTACAAAGTGCAACCTATACAAACATTTATTCAAATAGAAAACTCTCTAAAAACACTTTTTCTCACACCAATACTTATTTATCAGAATTATAGCCTTAAAGAAATCACTGCATATACTCTAAGTTTCCTTTTACAGTACATTTTATACCCCTACCCCTGTTTCAATTTTTTAAAGAATTTGAAAACAAGACTTTAATTATTGCCAGCTTACCCTATGTGCATGTTTTCTGACATGAACTGTCTAAAACCTGTTTGAAACTATTCTGATAACAAATTGAAAGCATTTTGAAATACTATAAATGTAATGTTTAGTAGTTAATCATTCCAACATTCAAGATTATACAAAGTATCCAATCCTGCCTGTGTCTCCAGTCCACATCTTACTGTATGCCTATTTGTCAATGAAAGTTCACAATTTCTGCCTCAAATGGTCAGTTTAGAATTCATGTTACAACAGTATCATCCCTAACCATATATCTAACATAAGTTAGTTAATATATGAACTAGAAGTGTTTAAACAAAGCCATATTTGCAAAAGTTGTATTTATGAAGATATCAGTCTGGTGCATAAATTCACTAAAAGTTTGATAGAAATGACTGCTTACATCTGATTTTTGCATAACTTCTTAGCACAGTTATTGTTTTCTTTACAAAAGACCTTTAAAATAATAAAATCATAGCATTTAGAAGTTAAATTATCTGTTTTATGACTCAGGGGGAGGCATTTTTCTCTGTTTTTTGCCCCTGGGGCCTCACATTTCCTAAATTTTTTCCCTGTTTCTAGCAATATCAATACAAACCAGTAAAAGTCTGAAATGGCCTATATCTGTACTCGACTGTACTGATTTTTACTCGACCAGTCTGAATAGGTCTGAAATTTACTTGATAATACTCGACTGTAGTCTGAACCATACTTAACAGTCTGAACTTGTACTCGACCAGTACTTAACCATTTTATACACGTCTGAACCATGCTCGACCTAGTCTGAACCATACTCGACCTAGTCTGAACCATACTCGACCAACAGGGCTCGACAATAACGCTTGTCCGATTGTCCGGTACCAGAGGGAAAAAGGGTCGGACAAGTAAAAGATATATAAAGCTTGTCCGATGGGACAAATAAAATTATTCTGCAGAAAATAAATTTAATCCAACTTTTATGAACAAAGTAATTATAAACAAAAAACAAGAAAAGAAGATGAAAACAAGACATGGATAATTTAAAACTGGTTCTTTGTCAGGTACTTTTTAACAGGTAAAATGCATACTATTCTCAGAAACCAGTCTTACTGATCCCAATCAGGGATGCGCTTTGTAGATAAGGTAATTTTACAAGACAGTTCGTCACCAGCTCAGAAACATTTGCTCCAAGTTTAATAGACAGTTTGGCACCGTAGGAGACATATTTAATAGACATGATTAATAAACAGTTTGGCAATGCAGGAGACATTTCGCAGCAGACATTTCGGGACCAAGACAAATCAGTACCTGTTTTTCCTACCTTATTCTGTTGCTTTATAATAAATACCATACCGGTAATTTTTTTAACAAAAACATTTTTTAAATAAAAATGAAAAATTATTTACCATTAAATTCACAAAATCATATTTGATCATATGTAGAAAAAAACAATACTTGCAATACGGTGACCTATAGTTGTTAATTTCTGTGTCATTTGGTCTCTTGCAGAGAGTTGTCTCATTGGCAATCATACCTGAGGGACATCTTCTTTTTTTTATTGATTGCATTTAAATAAACTTTTTTCAACTTAAAAAACCAGGATACAAATCCAATGAGTGTACATTGACAGGCCTATCAGACGGTGCCTCATGTGCAGAATCTGATGAGACTTTGGCATGATGAACTAGAACCTAAGTCCTGTGACATGACTAGATTCAGTTGTATTCGGCTCATATTTTTGAATGGTATTTCAAAAGATATAAATCAAATTCTGTTCTATTGTTTTAATTCATTTTGTTCCTTGAATCAACTTAAAATGCAAAAAAGGTTATTATTAAGATTTTTTTTGGACAAGTTACAATTTCATTCGGACAAGTAAATTTTGGTATGTACTTGTCCTACTGGACAAGTTGAAAAAAAAGTTATTGTAGAGGCCTGACCAAGTTTTAACCAACCTAGACCTATTTTTTGTATTTATCTATTGTATTTCATCAATTTAGGAACTGTTTTTAACAACAGCTATTTCCCCTGGCTAGAAATTTGAACAACAATTTGAAATTAAAAAATGTGTTCAATATAGCATTGAAACCAAAATTTCACAATAAACATAATATAACTTCAACACCATATTCATCAACACTTATATACATACATATATATCACCTTTAAAATAAAATTAAAATAAGCTGATCAAATAATCTCAAAACTGAATTGTGACTAATATTTTCAATGTTATTCAAAAATTTTTGAATGTTTCAGATATTATTTATGGTTACTGGACAATTTACATCACTAACTTAAGCCTAGTATAGATTTATGGTGTCAGTTGAGTTTAGTAAATAATGCAGTGAACATTTTTTTTTATTAAAATATATATAAAATAGCATATAAAGCAACTTGATAAATTTAAAAAATGACACCTTTGTTTTGTTAAACCAAGAATTTAATATAATCATGATAATAGAACTTCCATAGTAATCCTGTGATAAACTTTTAAAAAAGGAAATGTGTTCCAAAGTTACAGTAAAAATTTATTTCAATTAAATTTAAATAATTTTTGTCAAAATTAGAGACATGGCATGCAAGAAGCACTTTAATAAGGTTTAATTACCTCAGTACATGTATGTTTGACAGGTAAAAAGAAGCCCTATTTTTCTTAAACTCGTGTATTACTTATCTAGTGAATTCATAAAGGCCTTTTTGATTTAAGTTTCACAGGATGTTGCAATTTTGAATGAATGTTATTTAGAATTTAATACTCTCTGACCAGGTGTGATCTTTTTCATGAGTTTGCCCCAAGCAGGAGGTATTACTTTATACTTCACCACTAATCAGAAGAACAATTTTATTAATTTCTTTAATTTTTATCCCTTTTTGATATATATTGTATATAATATATCCCAAATTATAATAATAGATATATTTCTAAAATAAGGTAAAACAGTTTCAGTGATTTTGTTGGCTGTTGTTACCTCATTAAAAAGATAATTATATAACTATTGTACATTTTTTGTATGTAACCATGAAATCTATGTAGTTTTTATTTAGGAATTAGGGAAATTAATTAAAAAAAAAAAACATGCCAAACAAGAAGCACCTTAATAAGGTTTAATTACCCTCAGTATAGGTGTGGTTTTTAGGTAAAAGAAAATCTTTTTTTAACAAAACTCTAAAACTTTAAAATTAATATATTTAAATTATTACATAAGATAATTTGATTTAACTATCTTTATTTGATAAATCTGAGAATCATGTAAGAATGTAAAAATCTGTTTTTATAATATATCTTTATTTTATTGTGGCTGTTGTCATGTCAATTAAAAAGAAATTTATTTTAACAGTTAAAATTTAGAAAAAGTAGAGGTAATTTGGTCAAGTATGGTTCAGATTGGTCGAGTATTGTTCAGACCTTTGGTCGAGTATGGTTTAGACTGAAAAAAATAGGTCGAGAATGGGTTAAGACTGTTTCAGACTGGTCGAGTAATAGTTCAGACTATTTTCAATGGCAAAGATAAGGTTCAAGTACAAATCAGTACAGTCGAGTATGGTTAAGACTGGGGTCGAGTAATGTCGAGTAAAATTCAGACCAATTCAGACTGGTCGAGTAAAAATCAGTACAGTCGAGTACAGATATAGGCCATTTCAGACTTTTACTGGTTTGTAGTGTATGGAATATTTGGTACATATTTAGGATAGAACACACTATTGTAAGTTTTATTGAGGTCTTTTTGTAATTCTAGTTTGTACTTTTTATGCCGCAGTCACAAAAAAGCACATTTAGGTGTTACGGCTTACTTTTGGGTTATCGACAGGACAAAAACACCCCATCTAAAATATTTAAGAAGGATCAATGAGTTGCAATGACTGCGAAGAGTAAATATAAGCACTTCTAAACAATTTAAATTACAAATAGGCATATATTATGAATTTATTTTTAATTCAGGGCTTTAAGTAAACAATGCATACTGTAAACTGTGAATTTATGCTGACTCATCATAGTTTAGGCCCAGGATTTTCTCAATCTTCATGAAATATTTATAAAACTTCATATTTGAGTTAAATTCTTCAAAATCTCTGAGATAAACAAGATTTTGTGAAATTCTGTATGTTCTAATTTTTAACCCTATATAGGTTGCAATTCTGTAAATATAGACAATGCAATTTCCCATAGGAACTCCCTTTGCGGCTAAAACTGTGACACTTTTACTATGAAGTTTCGTGAAAAATAATATCCTAGAACGGAAAGTTTATATGCACTACTATTTTATTCAAAGGTCAAAATATAGGGCTGTGCGGCATATTTTCAACATTTATATGCCCGGAACTTCTAAGAGTTTAAACTTATACTAAAATTCTATACTACCCTTACCTCCATTTTTGGACCTCCTAAGAATTAAAATTTAGGCGCTACCATGTTTTTCTATACTGGTTACATTCCCAAGTGATGTCTCTATGAAATGAAACACAGAGATCATCAATGGGAACTAGTACGTTAACAAATTAACATATCTATGAATATTATATATCTCCCCAAAAGAGGCGTGGTTTGAGAAACAGCTGTATTTACAAAGTGCAACCTATACAAACATTTATTCAAATAGAAAACTCTCTAAAAACACTTTTTCTCACACCAATACTTATTTATCAGAATTATAGCCTTAAAGAAATCACTGCATATACTCTAAGTTTCCTTTTACAGTACATTTTATACCCCTACCCCTGTTTCAATTTTTTAAAGAATTTGAAAACAAGACTTTAATTATTGCCAGCTTACCATATGTGCATGTTTTCTGACATGAACTGTCTAAAACCTATTTGAAACTATTCTGATAACAAATTGAAAGCATTTTGAAATACTATAGATGTAATGTTTAGTAGTTAATCATTCCAACATTCAAGATTATACAAAGTATCCAATCCTGCCTGTGTCTCCAGTCCACATCTTACTGTATGCCTATTTGTCAATGAAAGTTCACAATTTCTGCCTCAAATGGTCAGTTTAGAATTCATGTTACAACAGTATCATCCCATACCATATATCTAACATAAGTTAGTTAATATATGAACTAGAAGTGTTTAAACAAAGCCATATTTGCAAAAGTTGTATTTATGAAGATATCAGTCTGGTGCATAAATTCACTAAAAGTTTGATAGAAATGACTGCTTACATCTGATTTTTGCATAACTTCCTAGCACAGTTATTGTTTTTTTTACAAAAGACCTTTAAAATAATAAAATCATAGCATTTAAAAGTTAAATTATCTGTTTTATGACCCAGGGGGAGGCATTTTTCTCTGTTTTTTGCCCCTGGGGCCTCACATTTCCTAAATTTTTTCCCTGTTTCTAGCAATGTTGAATATTTGGTACATATTTAGGATAGAACACACTATTGTAAGTTTTATTGAGGTCTTTTTTGTAATTCTAGTTAGTACTTTTTATGCCGCAGTCACAAAAAAGCACATTTAGGTGTTACGGCTTACTTTTGGGTTATCAACAGGACAAAAACACCCCATCTAAAATATTTAAGAAGGATCAATGAGTTGCAATGACTGCGAAGAGTAAATATAAGCACTTCTAAACAATTTAAATTACAAATAGGCATATATTATGAATTTATTTTTAATTCAGGGCTTTAAGTAAACAATGCATACTGTAAACTGTGAATTTATGCTGACTCATCATAGTTTAGGCCCAGGATTTTCTCAATCTTCATGAAATATTTATAAAACTTCATATTTGAGTTAAATTCTTCAAAATCTCTGAGATAAACAAGATTTTGTGAAATTCTGTATGTTCTAATTTTTAACCCTATATAGGTTGCAATTCTGTAAATATAGACAATGCAATTTCCCATAGGAACTCCCTTTGCGGCTAAAACTGTGACACTTTTACTATGAAGTTTCGTGAAAAATAATATCCTAGAACGGAAAGTTTATATGCACTACTATTTTATTCAAAGGTCAAAATATAGGGCTGTGCGGCATATTTTCAACATTTATATGCCCGGAACTTCTAAGAGTTTAAACTTATACTAAAATTCTATACTACCCTTACCTCCATTTTTGGACCTAAGAATTAAAATTTAGGCGCTACCATGTTTTTCTATACTGGTTACATTCCCAAGTGATGTCTCAATGAAATGAAACACAGAGATCGTAAATGGGAACCAGTACGTTAACAAATTAACATATCTATGAATATTATATATCTCCCCAAAAGAGGTGTGGTTTGAGAAATAGCTGTATTTACAAAGTGCAACCTATAACACTGAGGCATATGACCACACTTTTTGATAGCAGTTTGCCAGTCATTATAAAAATCACAACAAAATATATTAATGATTGTCTTTTATTGAGAACATCTGTATAATTTTTATGCCCCACCTAGGGGCATTATGTTTTTCGGTCTGTGCGTCCATTCTATCTTTCGTCTGTCCGTCCGTCTGTCCCGCTTCAGGTTTAAAGTTTTTGGTCAAGGTAGTTTTTGCTGAAGTTGAAGTCCAATCAACTTGAAACTTAGTACACATGTTCCCTATGATAGGATCTTTCTAATTTCAATGCCAAATTAGAGTTTTGACCCCAATTTCACGGTCCACTGAACATAGAAAATGATAGTGCGAGTGGGCCATCCGTGTACAATGGACACATTCTTGTTATTTTTTGATATGTATCCTTTTTTGTTCATGGACATTAATAATTGTTTAACTGTCAATACACACATATGTCACTTTAATTTAATTATTGTCAGTTTATTGTTTCAATTGTTCTTTACTGTATGCCATAACCATTTAATGTAAATGTGTTTGTGCAAATAAATATTGTCTATTGTCTTTTGTCTATAATATATAAAAAATTGTACAGAGGTGCTAGTTAAAACCTTGCATTGTTTATTAAAAAACTTGCCTTTGTGCAACCAAGTTTTTTGGAAAATGACGCTATCAGCGGCATGTTTCCGAAACCATTGACCAGAACTTACGGAAGTCGATAATTGCCTCCGCCTACCACACTCGGTTTCATCTGGGACTATTATACTAACGGGACTGGAAACCGTTACGCTGTTCAGTGTAGTTATACTCAAGATCACAGTCGTTAAAACGCGCGTGAGACTTGACGATACGCCATATTGTTTTGACAGTGATACTGACAGAGTACTTGCTTGAATAATTTCTGTAAGTTGTTTTTATAGCTATTTACAAAGATAATCCTTTATGTAAACATGATTACTGTTATGATAAAATATATTCCGATCTTTGACAGTTGTTATTAATCACCAAATCCCGCCTTAAATGTAAAAAAAATGTCAATTAAAGGTTGAAAATTTTCCGCTTGATTACAGCATGGGGACACTGTGGGAAAAAAAAAATTACCAAATTTTTTTTTAACTTTTGATTGAAATGAGATACACGAGTTCTGTTTGTTGTTAAATCACATTTATTGATTACAGGTTGGAATGACCTATTTTTATTGTCACTTTCTAAAGTGAAAAGTGGAATAATAATCTCCTTTTCATTACAACCGGAAACCACATGCAGGACTCAAATAAATTATACTGCTCCTATGAAATTGGCTACTCCTATTTATGTGTGCAATATTTGTAGTAAAATCAGGGTTTTTGTCGCTTATTAATGGTCTTCAAAGGGCATTAGCATTTAACTTCTTGAAAATATGTACAAATGGTTCCACAATCTGAACTACAAAAAAGGCTCTTTCACAGCTATTCCTCCAAAATATAGGCATATTGAATAGGGGACTGAAAATGCATTGACAAACAAAGAAAACATCATTCAAACAGGACAGTTTCTTGGAAACATGCATAGCCATATAGATATTCAATGTGGCCCCAATAACATTGTTTCTAAACCTGGATAATTTATGAAATTGTACCTGGTGTTTCTTTTTCCTCATGAACAAGTTCCTGCATTCCCTTCTTAACCACTACTCTATTCTATTTTTCTTGTTCATCATGTTTTTTTAAATCATTTTACAAACCAATCTGACCCCAAGTCCAAAATATTCAGACTTTTTAAAGGCTATTCAGGGCTAATATATATATTTTGTATATAAATGTAATAGCCTTCCAAGACGTCATAATTATTTTGACTATCTGGTCCCATGCTTAAAGTTTTGCTAAATTATGATTCAACGTATTGGAGTCTTTGTAGTCTGGTTTAAAATATGTGTCAAATGACAAATGTGTCTCCATTTTCTTTAATATTTTTTTTTTTTATCTGTTTATGTTTTAAGTAGTGCTGTGACTAATAAATTGTACCTTTCTTTAAATTTTTATTTGTAAGTTGTGTTTAAAGGAACAATGTATATGGTTTACTTTTACAAATTGTGACTTGGATGGAGAGTTGTCTCATTGGCACTCATACCACATCTTCTTGTATCTCTATATATGTATGATTAAGCTGAGAACCATCCATCATATTAAAATTGTACTATTTTATATATATTTAACACCTCAATGAATGAGTTTTAAGTCTGAACAAATATCAATTGTAAATAAAACATAATTTATTTAGCTTTATAAATAAAGAGTAATTTATTTACAGCAATTCAGACAAGCCTAGAAAGAAACGTTCCTCTATAGGAAGACGAAGGAAAAAATATAAAAAGACCAACACAATTTCTTCAGATGTCAGAGGTCCATATGATGGAGGGAAAGATGGTATGTACAATTTCATATATATATATATCTTAATATGGGACAAGTATGAGCTATGTTACATGTAAATAGAAATGTACCTTATGGCTTATGCAAATGAATATCAATACATCTGTTATCCTATTATGGGTTTAAAAATCTCTATGCAAAGTCTGTAACTGTTTGATAATTGAGTTATTATAAGACCCCTTCAAAATAGACCAACATTCATCTATTATTTTGTTTTTAAACATGTAAGTGTCCTCAAATCAGATCAGTCTTGTACATGACATGTACATGTATATGCACACTTTCATACGGCATAACAAAATAATACATGTGCAGCTAACCCTACCAACCCTAATTATAATACCCTATTGGCCTACATGTAACACTTTTAATGCCAGTTTGGTACAAGCACTGTTAAAGTCCCTCTGATTCCCCTATAATAACCAGCTAAAAATGACTGAAAAAATAAAACAATATTTTTTTCTGCATGTTAGATGAACACATGTATTATATATATTGGCCTAAGATCAATTTCTATCCGGCTCAGCTCATATTATACTTTTGATAAATAGGCGGTGGAAAAAAGGCGCATTGATTGATTTTTTGAATGTCCAGTGACAAGTATCATATGTCTGATTGCTCATTGAAATAGTAAATTTAATATGAGCTTGTGGTCTGTTTATCATAATATTATATAAACTTGTTTATCATAATATTATATAAACTTGTTTATATAATTAAAAAGCTGTTTCTCAACACCATGAGTCACCATATGGACTATTATAATCATAATCATGATTATCATAATAATATACATGTAATTTAACAGGAAACATATATAAAATGCAAAACAAAGAATACAATAACTGCAGTTTTAAAAGTTTTTAAAGATGATTCGTGTCTGTATTTCTTCTGCTGAAGTATATATGTAAACAAAATCTTAACATGTCCTTTTTCATTATGTTTTCTTCCTTTTTTTCTCTCATCAATATAAAAATATTCTTTTCTGTTGAGTCTTATGATTCTATCAGAAAGAAAAGATTTCACATCAGATGTATAACAAGTTCAAAAATTTTATTTATTGTCAACTATTTGAACTTTTACTTGAGAATCACTTAAAAGATCCATTTATTAACTGTCATTTGTCCTCATTGTTGAAGCTCTAGCAAATGAAAAAAAATACCATTAAATAATCTGATAATATCATTCATTTTTAAAAACAATAAATTATCATGCCAAAGTAAAAATAGCTAACTTATATTAATCAAACAATATTTTACAATCAAGTCAAATGAAACATGAAATTTCAATCTACATGTACCAGTATTTATTAGTATTGACCAGGCTTGTATACGTATTTACCACAAAACCATGTATTTATATGGACACATTCTTGTTTTTTTTATATTCTGTCTATACATGTATTAAACTTTAAAGAATATTTGTATACATGTGTATTTTAAGAGATGTTATGTAAATCAATGAGACAGCAAACTCGCAACAAATGTTAACAACTTTGATTCAGTTATACTGAAATTACATGTTTTTGTATCATCAAATGTGTAACTTTTGATCAACTTATCAATGTAATTATGTACATGTAAACTCTATGCCCTTCGATGTTTCATTGTAATTTCTTTTTAATTACAGAACCTTTCTGGAGACTTCCCTGGTTAGATAGTATTGAAGATGATACTATGTACAAAGAGAGTGGGAAAAGTGGTGAAGTTGCTGATAGCGATGGCATTTTTGGTCATGAGTTTTATTTGATATTGGACAAAGCATACAAATACCACCCTACTGTTAACCTAGAAGACTTTACTCAAAATCTTGTCAGTGGGGTAATCTACTCTAGATTGAAGACACAACTTGACAACACTAATCATCCAGACTTTGTGTTCATTCCTTCATCTAGATACATTAGATATATTCAGTGCTATGACTCAGATGATCCAAAAGTGAAAATGAGTGTAACAATAATGCCAGATTTGACAGCAGAAATTCATGTTCATGGAATGAAGCTAGATAGAAATCATGAAATTTGGAATGATCTACCCTTGATATTTTTAACAAAGAAAAGTCTTTGGACTTTATTAGATCGGCTTACAAAGTACAGAGTATGTGCAGGAAACTTCGACCCAGAATTTCAAGATTTTATCCCTATTGGTAGACGCTTAGAGGTTAATGGGAGTAATTATGTGGCATTTAGAGAAGGTGATTACAGTGCCACAACTGGACACATCACATACCATGGCACCATCAGATCCACTAAGTGTTCGCTACTGACAAACATACTTAGATGCAAAGACTGTGCTGTGTATAGACGTACTTTGAAGAAGACTCTTGAAAGAGAAACCAAAAACCCCCTGTATCGCAAGTAAATTGCACTACAAAAGTCTAAAAGTCTGAAAAGACCAGTTTTTGTCTTAATTTGCATGAACTTTTACTCGACATTCTCCAAAAGTATGACTTGTGTCTTAATTTTTCTTGACAAACTCCATTTATATTAAATTTGTATGAAATTTACTCGACATATTCTCGACATTCTGAATATGGTCTTAAAATTTCTTGACAAATTCTTGACATTTGAATACTGTCTTGAAATTTCTCGACATATTCTCGACATTCTTATTTTTTCTCAGTATGGCTTGACATATTCTGAACATTTTGAATCGTGTCTTAAATTTACTTGACAGGTCTGAGTTTTACAAATCATGACCAATATTCATGATATATAACTTTAATCTTTATTTCTCTTTATATGATATACTGTTGTTTCAAGTTGGGCATGTAAAATAATTGAAAATTTGGTATATAAATATTTTCAGAGACATATATAAATATGTGTATATATGTCTCTGATATTTTTACAAATGCAAATATGGCTATGAAATCTAAAGTATAAAATAATTCAAATGTGGGTGTGTTGATATAAAACAATTTCAATGTGGGTTTTTAAATAATTACAAATTTTGATTCCTAAATCTTATAAATTAAATGATTCAAACCAATCATACTGTAGACATATTTCATTCTACATTCATAATATTCAATGTTGATATGGTAAATAATTATTATACCAAAATGTGGTTTATATAAATAGCAAATTATGATGATATACAAATCATTCATTTAACAGAAGAAAAATTTGTGTAATGTCATCTGTTGGAATATATTAAGTATTACACATGGACAGGATGTTCCCCATAAAACTAAGGTATTCCACACCCCAGAGTACACGCAACTGTCAAATAGAAGTTATTGCTTTACCTGTAATCAGCCATACAACTTATCAGTTGACCGACCATGCCACTACAATTTAAAAAGTTTGTTGATAGATGAAAATGAAAATCATAATTTTGATGAAAAAAAATTGAATTGAAATGGATTTTCTTCATCAAAATTATGAAGTTAATTATTTCAACATAAAAACAAATTGAATAAATCCCAAAGATTAAAAGAAAATTATTATCTACTCCAGGAATAATAAAAAAAATGTATTTATAATGGGTCCTATCAATGATTTCTATAGAAATCATCGGTCTTATGAAATGGTTCTCAAACAGACATGCATAATATAGATCTAAACATTTTTTTTTCAGGAAGGAGTTATCACAAATATTTATTTTTGTTAAAAAATTATAAAATTCAACACTCAAATTTGAATAAAAAATGTTTTTGGGTTGTTCTAAAAAATAAATAAGGTTTTTGAATCAAGATGGGAACAAATTCTTTGACCTAAACGAAAGCCCCCCCCCCTCTTTTTTTAGCCACACACACCCAAAAGATGAATTGTGGGGTCCAAAAGAGATACAAGACACCTATTTTAGTAAAGCAAATTTGACTGGCAGTTTTGCGAACGGCAAAAATCTAAATGCTGTTTGTCAATACCTTCGACTTATATTCCAAGTGAAAACAATTACTTAAATGTTTTATAAAAAAAAATCAAAATTAAACTACATGGGGGATTATTCGGGGTATTCCAACTTAGTTGCACCAAAAGGGTATCTTACTATACCAAATTAATCCTTGATTCTTCAAAGTTTAGTTTAGCCATAATAAAAAGGAGTATACAACAGCAATAGAATGTCATAAACAGTGCTGAATAAGTCTGTTCACATTTCAGGCGAATTTTATACTGTTGAGATAGTGTCAAGACATATTTAAGACTGTCAAGAATGTGTCGAGACATATTCAGACATTATTTAGAATGTCAAGAATATGTCGAGACATATTCAGACATTATTAAGAATGTCAAGAATATGTCAAGACAGATCGAGACAAATTTAAGACAGTCAAGAATTGGTCAGACTAATCCAGACTCTTATCAGATGATACAGGAAAGGTCGAGAAATTTTAAGACAATGTTCATACTGTCAAGACACTTGTCAAGAAAAATTAAGAACCTTATTAGACAAATTCATACCATGTCAAGAATTTTTAAAAATTATTCAGACAAATTAAGAATGTCGAGTAAAAATTCATGCAAATTCAGACAAAAACTGGTCTTTTCAGACTTTTTGACTTTTGTAGTGTTGGCTCAAGTCAAAGAAAGGAGAAGTACGCATGACAGAAGTAGAGAAACAGCAATAACTGAAACAGTACAAGCAATACACCCATGAACTAGAGACCAAATGTAGGAAGTTGGAAAGACAAATTAGTCATCTGATACAGAAGAAAGGTGTTAAGCTTTCACAAAGTGAAAACAATGATTTACGGTTTGTGATGGAAAGCTGTGGTGACATGGTGAGACAAGCCTTTCCAGAGGCTATTTTGGGAACAACAACTGAAATATAGCCGATTAAAGAACAAAAGTGGAATGCGTTGGCACCCATTAATGATCAAGTGGTGTATATTCCTAAGAAGTAAATCTGGAAAAACTTACGATGCTTTAAGACATTCAAAATTTGTAAACTTGCCAAGTGAAAGAACACTTTACGACTACAGTCATTACATAAAGCAAGGAGTAGGATTCCAACCAGAGATAATTGAACATTTAGCAAATGAATTAAAGGAGTTGGGAGTTTATACAGAAGATTGGAAGAAATTTGTTGGCTTGTTGCAGGATGAAATAAAGATAAAGAGTGACTTAGTGTACGACAAACATTCCGGAGAACTCGTTGGATTTGTGGATTTAGAAAATATAGGTAAGTCATAAGTTACAAATTTAAATACTTGTACTGGTAATTTTTTTGAGGGATATGGGCTTTACTGAAGGGATGGTGGTCATACATTTGTCCATGAATTTTGAATGATGGGACTAATACATGTTATAAAGAGTAATAGGACATTTAAAATTTTAAAAGATGGGGTCCTTGATTTAATGCATTATTCAAGGGCCTTAGGGGGGTTATGTTTTTTTCCTAAAACAGAATATTCTGTTCAAGTAGACATTGTAGAGGACAAAAAATTTATTCTGAATCCAGATTTTCCCCATACATTAAATAAAAAAAATACACCAATCCCCCTTATTTTAAATGGTTGTTCCCTTATTAATACATTTGTTACATTGTACATGGCACCATATTGTTCCTGGCATTGACTGTAGATCCATATCAGTCCTCAAGCTACACCTTATGGCTTGATATGGCTGATATTATCGTCAATATGAAAAAATTCTGTGTGATAATTTATAATAATATACATGATTTTTATCCTTCTGAAGCCTTTTTCAACTGATTTTTATAGTTCGTTCTTATATTGTACTGCTTTACCACTGTCCCAGGTTAGGGTGAGGGTTGGGATCCCGCTAACATGTTTAACCCCGCCACATTCTGTATGTATGTGTCTGTCCCAAGTCAGGAGCCTGTAATTCAGTGGTTGTTGTTTGTTTATGTGTTACATATTTGTTTTACGTTCAATTTTTGTACATAAATTAGGCTGTTAGTTTTCTCGTTTGAATTGTTTTACATTGTCATTTCGGGGCCTTTTATAGCTGACTATGCGGTATGGGCTTTGCTCATTGTTGAAGCCGTACGGTTACCTATATTTGTAAATTTCTGTGTCATTTTGGTCTCTTGTGGAGAGTTGTCTCATTGGCTATCATACCACATCTTCTTTTTTTATGATGTAGAGATACATGTATACGAGTCTTCTTGTAAAGTTCTTTTACTGATCAATATTAATGTACAAATAGATTTTTTTAACGTGTTTAAATTATATATTTGTTGACTCCCTTTAATATATATCTGTGTTTTTGTCATGTTTGTTTAAAATAAACACTTACTTGTTCATGTTATTAAATATCATGTAATCTTTTACAAAACATGAAACTGGTATAGAAAAGCAAAAAAATGGGCATACAAATGTATGAATAGAGAAAAATGATCATAAAAATATAACGAAAAGAGAACAATTTGGTCCAAACAAATAATGAATGACTGTAAAAGTTAGGTCATAAAATCTTGATACAAGAAATGAACCATATGCAGAGTCAAGAATTAAAGAAAAAAGTAAATCTAATAGTACTAGTGTAGTGATTTCCGTTTCAGAGTACCTAAAGAATAAGTGTTATTTTTCAAGAAAAAGAGAAAATTCCCTAAAAAATTTAAGCATATAGAAATTAAGGACCCCCAAACCACACCATTCTTTATGATAAGAGCACAGCACAGCTCATTCAAATTTATATATATTTGATGTGTTTTGCAGGAAACCAGCTGCAACAGATGGAACAACTTACAACTGAAAAAGACAACGAGCTAGCAAAGTACATTATAGTTATAATGGTGAGAGGGCTTGCAATTGACTTGAAATATCTGTTTGCTCATTTTACTACATGCAGAATAACAGCAGATAAACTTTTTCCAATGCTTTGGAAAGCTGTGGAAATACTAGAGGTCGATCTAGGATTGAAATGTATGTTTATTACAAGTGATGGGGCATCACCAAACAGAAGATTCATTCGTCTGCATGCAAATCATGGGAATCATGATAATGACTCAATAGTTTACAGAGCTCTGAATATTTTTTCACCCGACCAGAGATATATTTATTTTGTGTCCGATGTGCCACATTTGATAAAAACAACTCGCAATTGTTTTTCAAACTCAAACTCACATAAAATGACAAGGAAGATGTGGAAGGATGGCAAGGACATTTCGTGGTTGCAAATTGTGGATTTGTTCCAAGATCATTGCACTGGACTGTATAGAGTGTGCCCTAAACTTACAAGATCCCATATTAACCTTGGTCCATTCTCAGGTATGAAAGTGAATTTTGCGGCTCAAATATTGAGTTCAACAGTTGCAAGTGCATTAGAAGTATTTTATGGAGACAACTTGACTGAAAAAGTGCAATTTATAAAACATATGAACAAGTTCTTTAATTGTCTTAACGTTAGAAATACATTGGAAGGACAACGAAGCCGAAATGAGAACCTTAATCCGTATAGAGACGAAAATGATGATCGACTGCAGTATCTCACAGGCGAATTTCTTCAGTATTTTGATGATTGGAAAACCAGCGTGGAGAACAGACAAGGACAGTTTACGAAATCCCAAAAAAGTAGATCCCAACTGAGTTATCAAACATTAGAAGGATTGCGAATTACTGTGAAGTCAATTGTTGAGTGTGTAAAATATTTATTACAAAATGGAGTTGAGTATGTACTGACTGAAAGATTTAATCAGGATCCAGTGGAACAACATTTTGGGATTCATCGAACCAGAGGCGGATGCAATACTAATCCTAATGTCAAACAGTTTAATCATATGATGGTAAACATTCGTGTAGCGGGATCACAAGCAATAGCTCCACTTGCTGGAAACACTAAGAGACAACAACAGAACCAGCTGATATGTGATCAGCCATTACCAAAAAGACAAAGACATTGAATGAGGAATGACTATGACTTTATTAAATGCATTATAGCATACAGTATTTTCTCAAGTGGCTTATTGCTAGTTCTTTGCTATGAATTTGGGAGAAATATCCATTACAGTACTTTCCATGCTTAAATTGATATATAAAGAAGCAGCTTTAAAATACATTTTATTTTCATCTATATATATGTTTTATGCATATCATCATGATCATTAATATGTTGAACATACAGGTACATGACATACATTAATATGTGACAAAAATTAATTAACTTGCAACAATGATAACCTAAATGAGATAACAAATACAATACAGTATCACATTATTTCATTTCTAGTCATACCTGGGACTATCATACCCTTGTATTATCAAAATTCACACTTATGAGCAATGATGAAATCAAACATGTTATGATAGAAACTGACCAATTTCAATTGTTGATTTATTTTTTGATATTTACGACCAAAATATATTGTTTTAAAAGATGGCTAAATTCATAATTCCTTTCTGAAATCAATTTATATTTAGTAAATTTGACTTAAATAAAATGGTGTTCATACCATAATTTTTAAATATACATATGTGATATATTATGTAAAAGATTTTTTTTTTTCATTTAATTTGTACTCTCAGTTGTTTGCTTGTAAATTGTTATACCATACTGTCCTTACATGTAGATAAATGCTATTTGGATCTCATTAACTGATACATGTATTGACTTTAACACCTTTTTCATTTAAATCAGTAATGAATATATTTAACATAACAATGTATACATGTATCTTCATTTAAAACTGATGTATGGTTATATGACTATACAAAAATAAATAATTTAAAGCACTTCATCTATTTATTTACATACATTTGACATACAAGAGTTCACATTTGTTCATGAAAAAGTATTCACACATTTGTCTTGTCCTTCAGTACTTTGCGTAGAGGCTTGGATGAGGTAGAGTCAGGTTTGTCCTTTTTGTCATGTTGCGTCTTAATCTGTTGTGTGACTGCATGTCCACGAATTGTTAAAAACAGGGAAATTATACGTTCTAGTATGTATCCTGAATGAACCGGGTCGAGACACAATTTACCAAAATAATGTTTGACCATAAATGCAGAAAGAATCTGTTCCTTAAGCCCCTGTTTGTCTAATGTTTTAGAATTAATACCTGCTGTTGATATGTCACAAACTTGACGCAGGATGGTTTCAAACTCCCTTACCAAAAGGAAAAAACTGTCACATGCTGTCTGTAGTCCCCCACGGTTTAACTTTTCAGTCCAGGCAGAGTATTTGTTAACAAAACTTACTGGTGCACATTTATTCTGTTGAATACAAGATTGTAGTGCTTTACTCAAAGCATTGTGTTTCTCAGACTGTGAGAATCTTTGAGATTCTTTCTTCAGGGCACTGATGATATACCCAGCTATATAGTATAGTGTGGATTGCTCACTGTCACTTATAACTGGTAATTGGTCAGAGCTATTTGTAGTTGTAGGCAAGAACAATGATACCCTGTTCTGAATAATGTTGTCTAATAGTCCACGAAGGAAAATACTGAAAAAAACTGCTGAATATGAACTTGAGGAATCAATTATTGAAAGGCACTTGTCCCTAAGGTTTGTGTCAACACACGTTGAAAAGAATGAAGCAAACATTTCTTCATTTTCAACAAGTTGTGATGTTGAGTCTCTACCAGAAAACATGGACCAAAATGGATCTTGTAAGGCAGATTTGAGTTGTTGCATGACGGTTTGGTTATCTTTAATATCTTTTGCAATCTGTATAACTTGTTGACCATTCAGAGAGACAGAACTATTACGGAATGGACAATTAAGGATGCCTTCTAATGCTTGTGTAAAGGCTGAGTCAAAAAGCCCTTGGAAGTCAGTAGATGACATCCTGAACTTATAGCTCTGGTTAGTTGTTGGTGTAGCTGCAGATGTTGGAGCTGTGCTAGACCTATGCTCAGAGGGTTTGATGTTATGAATTTTGTGTTGACCTCTCATATGCCCACGGAAACCGGTGATAGTCTTAAGTTGTTTTGCACATGTAGGACATGAATAAACTGGCTTGGAATCAGCAATTGCAGTTTTAGCCATTTTTGATGGTGTTGATGGCACATCGTCGTCAGAACAATCGCCAGCATCAATATCAGTGTAATCCCCATCAAATAAAAAATCGAGATCGATATCCCCATCCCAATGCAAAAAGTCTGTTTTACTACACATTTTGAAACAATAATGAACAGAAGAAACACATGAAAATGTTTTAAAGTATTTCTGATCAAAGAGAAGCCAAGCTAGATTTATTTTTGAGAAATTTATGTGTAAACACGAAATTTAGAAAACAATGAGGCTATTGAAATATTTTATGAAACCCGAGTAACTGTTGTTATAGGGTTTAATTTTGAACTGAAATTGTCGACATTGATTTCAATTACACTATAATTGTTTTTGTTAAGATTAATTAAGATCTATCAACTTACTACACGTTGTTTTCTTAGCGATCAAGTAAAGCGCCGCCATTTCGATCATATTTGTTTTCAACAGCACTAATTGACTACTTCTTAATATTTTTCAACAATAAAGAAAGTAGTTAACTTTCAAAAGAACTTCGATGATTATGTTAAAATAAAGAAGAACTTAACTTTCCTAGTTTTAAATCGGCATTACTACTATTAGTTCATCCCCATATAAAAACATTTCTTTCTAGTAAATATTTTCAATTTGTTAAAATAATTAAATAATTCATATATTTTTAATTTTTTGTTCATTTAATTATATCTTTTTATTTTAAATCCACCTATTTTAACGGTATAAACATGCTGACATGTTCGCCGAAATCAATTGTTTACATGTATCGAAGGCTAATTAACCACGTGACACGATAAGCTGTCAATCAAAACAAAAAATCAATAATCCGCTATCGGGACAATGAAATCTCAACAGACCGATCAGTTTCCAGTCCCTTTAGTATAATAGTCCCAGCTTTTATGCACATGTCTTACAATCGTAAACAATCGGTATGTATAGATGATAAATAGATCCGTTTTGTTATGGTGTTGGACTTTTTACCCTCCAATGATCAGCAATCGCTAGACAAAATAATTCTAAATAATGTCAGCCTTTCATGCCATTTCAACTTTACAATCATTAAACAAAGTGTAAATCGGAATCATTTTGATATCCATTGGATAGAAACTGGTCTTTATCCAGATTTACGAAGATTTTAAAAATCGGAAATTAGTAATACGGTTATACCCACGCGGTGCGTATGAATCTTTGTTTACAAAACAGGATTTCGGAACGTCTCTAGTTTTTAGATCGTAAGTCACGATAAACTCAAACTGAAAGTAAACAGTTGTTTGTAAGACGCTAGCCTGGGATCCTGGCCAACTGCTTGACAGTAGAGCCTATCGACGAAGTATTAGATTGGGTCAGGATGCCAGGCTAGTAAGAAGCAGGTTTACTCACCATAAACAAGCTGAAACGTTCAGTATGGCATATATTTTAGGTTAAAGACGGTCCCATTCATTTAAAAAGCATTTTGAAAGTAGACGATGGGATTATTTCAGGTTTGGGGAACGAGTAAATTATCACAAAGTTCATTTGACGACCTCATAATTTCATCATGTCGATGGTACAAATCGATTTTTTCCTGTTTACTGTCGCTTCTCATGTTTTGTATTTAAACGGTCTTTAATTTTTAAACCCGAACCAGGCATATGCATTCTGTAATTGTGCAAATCTTCGTTCTTTGGTCAATTGGCTTATGGATAGTTGTATCAATTTCAACTCTTACATTATTTTTTTAAAAATATATTTGCATTACACATGCAATGGCAGTACCTTTCCAATTACTATTTATGTGTTGTGTCTAAATTAAAGTTGTAACATTATAGTGACTGGAAAGGGTATAAAAATTCATCAGATGAGAAAAGGCTGAAGATACTTCAAACGGTACCGAATCATTAGATATTGCATCTTATAAAAAGAAACTGAGATTTGGATAGTTCCACTTCAAGGTAAAAATGTTTATCTCTTGTGAAATGAAATAAAAAAAATATTGTAACACTGTAGTTAATTAATAAAGATACTATTACATGTATTTCTGTATTGGCCTTATTATTGGTTCTCGGCCAGCAGTCAAAGGGCACCGAATCATTAGATATTGCATCTTATAAAAGGAAACTGAGATTTGGATAGTTCCACTTCAAGGTAAAAATGTTTATCTCTTGTGAAATGAAATAAAAAAAATATTGTAACACTGTAGTTAATTAATAAAGATACTATTACATGTATTTCTGTATTGGCCTTATTATTGGTTCTCGGCCAGCAGTCAAAGGGCACCGAATCATTAGATATTGCATCTTATAAAAGGAAACTAAGATTTGGATAGTTCCACTTCAAGGTAAAAATGTTTATCTCTTGTGAAATGAAATAAAAAAAATATTGTAACACTGTAGTTAATTAATAAAGATACTATTACATGTATTTCTGTATTGGCCTTATTATTGGTTCTCGGCCAGCAGTCAAAGGGCACCGAATCATTAGATATTGCATCTTATAAAAGGAAACTGAGATTTGGATAGTTCCACTTCAAGGTAAAAATGTTTATCTCTTGTGAAATGAAATAAAAAAAATATTGTAACACTGTAGTTAATTAATAAAGATACTATTACATGTATTTCTGTATTGGCCTTATTATTGGTTCTCGGCCAGCAGTCAAAGGGCACCGAATCATTAGATATTGCATCTTATAAAAGGAAACTGAGATTTGGATAGTTCCACTTCAAGGTAAAAATGTTTATCTCTTGTGAAATGAAATAAAAAAAATATTGTAACAC
This sequence comes from Mytilus californianus, assembly GCF_021869535.1. Lineage (NCBI taxonomy): Eukaryota > Metazoa > Mollusca > Bivalvia > Mytilida > Mytilidae > Mytilus > Mytilus californianus. The sequence goes on from NW_026262701.1 coordinate 87,425,980, forward strand.
TGTAGTTCCAGTTCAGCAAGCATTTTAGAGACGTATCCCGTCCATCCTCTTTTGACTTGTAATCTCTGGTGATAGATTTTGCCGCTTGACATTGTATCCTTTCAAGCTTGTTTTTTTTTGTTACCGTGTAGGGGTCCCATACTATGGCTCCATATTAAGTTATAAGATCCATTCCTAAAGATCTAGATCATTGTTCTAATCTGACACAAATTTCAATAACTGGAATGCTACCCAAGTTGAATATATGGTGACCCACGAGAACAGCATTATCACTATTTAAATTGTGTTTAATACCATGATTGTTCAATGTCATTAACTTAAATGGAGACAGACATTTGACCTGAAAGACATGAAAGGTGGTGTGGGAGTGCAAAATCAAAAACTAACTGACTATGATATATGATTAAAGAATGAATATCAATTACATGGGTCAACATGGTCAAGGGTAGAGTTGTTATAAAATAACAATATGGCAGAGAAGTGGTTTCAAGTTTCATATTAAGCGACCTGACTGACATGAAATAAAAAATCGAAGGAGTATCCCTATTTGTCTAATCTTCAAGGTGAAATAAAACTAGTAAAACAAATATTATACTATTGTCTAAATATACAGAAATATAATTTGCTTCAAGTAACAGAAATAACTAGGTCACTAGTAACTTATTTAATGAGTATGTGGGGTATAAGAGCTTGCGAACAACAGGCTATTTATAATCATTTGGTTTGAAAAGGATACTAGTAGCCTATATTCTTGATTTAGAAAAATGTAATTGCAAGAAAAAAATCACATTACTTAGAATACTTTAGATCATTCAGGTAGTCTTTATTTATATGTACAAAAGAACAGCCAGTAGTCATTGGATATTGTAGATCATTCAAATAGTCTTGACCTTTTTATTAGTACAAAAGAACAGCCAGTAGTCATTGGATATTGTAGATCATTCCGGTAGTCTTGACCTATTTATTTATAAAAAAAAACAGCTAGTAGTAATTGGATACTGTAGATCATTCAGATAGTCTTGACCTATTCATTTGTACTGAAAAAGCGACATATATACGAATATCAATTATATGCTTATGAGACATGTTGCAATGTTAAACTTATTACGGTATGTGAAAATCAAGACTTGCATAAAAAATATCACAATATTAGAGACAGTGGCGTCATTTTTCCTCAGAGCTTTCAGCTCTTTGATTGACGTAAGGGGCATTACTGCAGTTAACGGTTTCTGAAAAGACAAAATTAGCTGTAACTATTAAACTAAAGGTCCTAGACCCATGGGGTCTTTTACAATGACATCTTATATAAACATATATATTACATAACGAAAAGGAAAGACCTCTCAATAGACTATTTTCATATTACCGACTTTTGACTCCGGATTATATAATTTGTCGACTGGTTACCTTAGACATCATGGTACTCGGTCAAGTAAGAGCAAACAAAATAAGTAAAATCAAACATATAATCGGTGTAATTTGAGGGGAAAGTTTACTATTTCGGATGATTTTGTAGTGAAAAAAAAATGTTAAGCAGGTAATTTCCCCCCAAAATTGTACCGATTGAACGCTTGGTTTAACTTCTTTAGCTTGCTCTTACCTGACTTGGTACCATGATGTCCAAGGTAACCAGTCGACAAATTATATAATCCGGAGTCAAAAGTCGGTTATATGAAAATAGTCTATTGTTCACGAACAATTGACATTTTAATTGTATATATCATTTGATCAATGTGCATGTAGGATGTGAAAGCATGTTCCTGAAACTGGGAATGCTGTATGTTATGCTGTACATCCAACTGTGTAATAAGTTAATTTATAGTACATTTTTTTTCAGGGTATAATTAATACTTGTAAACTGAATGATAGAGTTTTGATGGCAGTTCTTATTCTCAATGGTAAGTAGCTTGTACATGCAGATGTAGATTTGTATGATACTTGAACACGAAAATTGTAGAAGTTATGATGGTGCAGACCACCTGAAATGTACAATTAATGTATGAGAAAACTGAATTGAGGTTTGAAAACTGAACAAATCATATAAGCTTAAATACTTATAAAAATAAGGAGATGGCGTAAGATTGCCAATAAGTTAACTATCCACCCAAATTCAAATGAAGTGGATGTAAGCAATTATAGGCATCCATAGGCCTTCAACAATGAGAAAAACCTATACTGTATAGTCGGCAATGAAAGCCCCGACATGAAAAATTTGAAACAATTCAATTGAGAAAACTAACGACCTAATTTATAACAAAACAAGTTACAGACATGAACAAACGAGAACAACTGAACTAAAGGCTCCTGACTTGGGACAGGCACATAAGGAGTGTGGTGGGGTTAAACATATTTGTGATTGCTCAACCATAATCCCTAACCTGGAGTCCTGGACAGTGGTGTTACAGCACAACATAAGAATACAAACTGTAAAAATCAGTTGAAAAGGGCTTAACTCATCAGATCGATACAGAGCAGAATCACATCTAACAAAAACACAGACCGGACGTTGCAGGATATTTTACTTTATACATCCCTAACAACAAAAAAGACACAAATATAAAAAAGAAGATGTGGTATGATTGCCAATGAGACAACTCTTCACAAGAGACCAAATGACACAGAAATTAACAACTATAGGTCACCGTATGGCCTTCAACAATGAGCAAAGTCCATACCGCTTAGTCAGCTATAAAAGACCCCTAAAATGAAAAATGTAAAACAATTCAAACGAGAAAACTAACTGTCTAATTTATGTACAAAAAAACTGAACGAAAAACAAATATGTAACACAGCAAGAAACGACAAGCACTGAATTACAGGCTCCTGACTTGGGACAGGCACATACATACAGAATGTGGCGGGTTAAACATGTTAGCGGGATCCCAACCCTCCCCCTAACCTGGGACAGTGGTGTAACAGTACAACATAAGAACGAACAAGGTACAGATCTGATAGTACTTGCAATTACTGACAGCAAGTTCAAGGCCATAACATTATGTATCTAAGACTACACTATTGCTCAGTACACATATAAAATCCAATGGATTAAGTGTAAAAATGTCATTAACAGTCAGAGAAAAACATGACCTTATGCAATGCAAAAATATAGGTATCGACAGATTGTAGTACTGTGAAAGTGTATATGTGTATAACAATAATATTAAGTATGGTTTTAATTTAGTGATAACAAAATCAATAGTTATACCAATAAAAACATTCAAAGATCAGGTCCACAGAATTTATTTGCTTTTATGTTATACAATTGCCATATGCAACATATAAAAAGTCTTAAGTGTTTAATTTGGTATATATTTTTTATGGACTTTTACTTGCAAAAGTGAGTGAGTGAACCCATTTAAAGTCTTCTTCTGTAATACATAAGGTAAATATAATATTTATACTTATTGGAACTGTGATGAGATCATCATACATACCTGTCAACTGACCCATAATCTGCGGGTGACATCCGTAAATTTTACCTTCCCATAAATTTTACCTCTCACCAGGGATTTTTACTTGACTGCCAGGTCGTTAAATAACCCGGTTATTTCGAAAATGACCCTTTTCACCTGGACTCTTGAGCCTTTAACTTTTTAAGTATGAAATACTGGCAAATTCGTAATTCCTCCTGGACAGGAAGTTCAACTAGATGTGTTTTACTGTAAAATTAAGTGACCCATTCAGTGCATGGCTTCACTTGACAGTTTTGGTGTCAAACACACTATTTATCAACACCAATTACCTTAGCTTAAGGTCATAAATAATTTGTGTATTTCAGAGTTGTTACTACCCCTTTTTTGCCAACATTCACAGTATACTCCTTAAATTGATGTTTTTTTTGTAAAAAGAATTAAATCTAAGGCAAACTGAATGCTAATACATATCAGAATATTACTTAAGTGATTTTTTCTATCTTAGAACAATTAAAAATTGAATATTTTGAAAATTATTATTTTCATCTCTACTTCCTTTAAATGCTTAAAAAGAAAATTAGATTATATATTCTAATATCAACTGCTTTCAAATGGACCTTGCAAGACCCTCATGGGTAGTCCAGGTCCTTAAAAAAAAACCTTTGTCGTATTCAAATGCAATATTAAGTAAAGCTGTATATTAATGCTCTATAGCCTTAACATACAATGAAACATTTGGCTTGTGGATTGATTTAAAAACTGTGAATGAAACAAAAAGAGGGGGTATGGCCTGGCTTGAATTGATATAGTATATAAATATATAATAATTTCAATGAATCATAAATGCAATGGAAAACTAAAATGAAAGTTTTAAATTATTTTCAGTTTTAATAGTTAACCATGTGAACATGTTTTGGAAACTGTTGAATTTAAAATATAAAAAAATGTCCCCTAAGTACTTAATTTCAGCTGAAAAAAGTTTGTATGCGTTATGACCTGAGATTTTCTTCTTCAATGTAGGTCATGATTTTCATTTTCATAGGTTGAGTTGACCGGTATGGAGATGATTAAAGCTGTAAATTTTCTTATTGACATCAGTTATGTACGTTTCGGTAGTAAAGTTTATCAATTGATTGTAGGTATTCTTATGGGCACCAATTGTAACCCTTTAATAGAAGACTTGTTCCTTTATTCTTATGAATCGCAGTTTATGGCCAAACTCAGTAAAGATTCATCTAAATTCCATTTAATTGATGAATTAAGTGACACTTACCATTACCTTAATGATATTTTTGTTTAAAATAATCAAGAATTCTCTAATAAAAACATTAATATTCTGTTACCCAAAATTACTTCAAACTTTTACTAAATTCTTGCATAAAAAACAAAGATTTGGTTTTGAAATTCGGAAAAACTGTAGAATTCTTATTAAAAAAGGGCTATCACATCATAAATTTATATGCAATCCATGTAAGCTTATTGATCATTTGAATAAACTTATTTTTATAATTATAGGATATCATCTTAAAACTGTAGTAAGATCTTTGAATATTCTTTTTATCAGCACTAACATTGATTTTGTTTTTATACGACCACAAATTTATATCCAACATGTCCAAGTATAAGTCTATAGATCTCTATGAAATTGTACCACAAGGTTCCATACCAAAAAAAGGAAGGTTGGGTTTGATGTTTGGGGTTATTACCCTAACTGTTTAGGAAAAAGGGGCCAAAAACAATACTTTGAATAAATTGCATATTTCTTGACCAATCTTAATGTGGTTTTATTCAAAGTCTTGAATTCTTGGGGTTCTTTAATATGCTGAATCTAACCATGTATTTAGATTTTGGATTTTGGGCCCTGCTTTTGAATTGGTCCACATTGAGGTCTAAAGGGTCCAACATTAAACTTTGTTGGATTTCATCAAAAATTGGTTTATTGGGGTTCTTTGATATGCGGTTTCTTACTGTGTAACCTTAAATAGTTTCGAAAAATTTCCATCCCACTTAACCAGCCTTATCCAAAAAGCCAAGAACATCTTTCCCTGTGTAAGGCATAACACAATCCTCTGGACATCACTTTTAACTGCTTAGATATCCCACTGGCTAGTAGTACCATTGGCAATGACAGATGCGAAATGTCTAGTATCAACTGTAAAATTAGTCTACTACACTTTATATGATTTAATAGTTAAATAGATATAAGAAGATGAGGTATGAGTGCCAATGAGACGACTCTCCATCCAAGTCACAATTTGTAAAAGTAAACCATTATAGGTCAAAGTACGGCCTTCAACACGGAGCCATGTCCATTTGTTCCACCATCTTTTCCAGGCTATTCATAAAATGTTTCCTAGTATTTTCTAATGTCTTACACTTTAATATAAAATGTTCAATATCTTCTTCGCCATCATTACATAACGGACAAATTGGTTTCTCTGTGTTTCAATAGAATTTGGACCTATCCTCCAGTAGCAATTCTAGCTCTGATATATGCCTTCTTGATCGACACAGTTTCTAGACCTGCAGATATCCAAATGTTGTGAAGTGTACCAGGCGTCGCAGTGCGATTTATATATACCAAACTTGACTTATTTGCAGCATCTTTCTCCACTATTTTTCCAGTGGCCATTTATTTTCTGTTTTACCATTGGAGATGGCATGTTATCAATAAGCGTAAAAATAGATGTAAATAAAGGCAACACTAGTATACCAATGTAAGATCAAACTGGTCTAGTAATTTCTTTGCATAGATAAACCAACTCTTTGAGGTGTCATCTTTATCAGTCCCCGAGGGTATCATCAGCTCAGTAGTCAGTACTTTGGTACTGACATGATTTATAACAAACTTTTCTAAAATTGCCCGTTTACAAATTTTGAAATTATAAAGAAACTAAGGTTTCAACTCCCTCAGGCAAAGTTGACCTTAGATGGATTTGGCTATTTGTTTTAGGTATTTTTGTCATATAGCTCTTCAACTGTACTTATATATCCCTCGGATTTCAAATGTTTGGCTTTGAGCGTTCCTGATGGGGGTAGATCCAGAAAAGCGCTTCAGACGCATGAAATTATTAAACGTGTTGTTTTCAATTTTTTAACTTATATATGACGAATGCAAATTTTCCTTTTCAATGAAGTCATTTCTCAGGATGCTGCCGAGTCTGATCAATATTTGGTAATGTATTGTAGACTCAATTGTTAACTGCCAAGAGAGAATGTATACTGCTGAATATGCAGTTCAATCTGGAAGATTTTGGATATTGATTTCTTGTTATATTGATTTAGCTGCTCATAGTCCTTTTTCTTTAGTACTACTGATTCAAGACAAAAAATCAACCTTGATAACATATGTATTCCTTAACTTGACACTAACCTTGGGATATACCCCCCCCCCCCCCCCCCCCCCCCCATTATTATAACCATGAAGTCCTGTCCCCATTAACGCATAGGATGTTCTCCTTGCCATTTTTATTCTCTCCGCTGTTAGATTTGACTTGTCACAGGTTCTCTGTATACCAATGTGTGTATAACTTTCAACTTCTTCCAGCTGACTGCCATGCAGCTTTAAGTTTACCCCATCGACCACCTTATATTTACTTTTATTATTAAAAGTCATAGACTTGCTCTTTGCATCAGACAAAATGTAAAGTTCACAGTCTGCATATTAAATGCTCTTGAATCAGCAACATAGTTAGTAATTCAAACAGACTCTTCAACAGTAGTCATACATCATCCGCACAGGTTGGCGATCCTACATGAATTGAACCAAATGTTTTCACCAATATGTTCGTCTTCAAATGATTTTAGAAACGGATTTATGAATACTTTATACAATAAGGATGACAAAATTCCCCCATATCAAACGCCTTGCTCTTCCTTAAAAAGTTTCGAAAAATTTCCATCCCACTTAACCGGCCTTGAAGTAAGTTCTTTTTACCAATCATCAAGTATTTTCCAATCATTGTCTCCAATTCCAGCACAGTGTAATTTCTGTAATAGTGACGCATGCCATACTACATTGAAGGCTTTTGATGCATCAATAAAGACTGAATGAAGTGGATAATTTCCATCTTTGGCTTCGGCTAATATGTCTGTAAAAAGGAGACCTGGATTTGTTGGAGGCATATTTTGGTAAATCCTCTGAATTTTTTTTTGGGGGGTTGAAAGTTTGTATTATTTTATTTTGAAGTAATTTTTCAAATACTTTTCCTATAATGCTGCAGATTTTTATATGCCTGTTTGAGTTTGGATCATCTGGAGGCTTTACCTGCTTTTAAAACACTGGTGTTCTACCACTTTTCAAAATTTCTGGAATACAGCCACATTCATATGGACAAATTGAAAATGGGCCCCAAAAATAGATAAACTGTTAACACAGAGATATGTCTCGCCTTTTTGTAATATTGATAATGCAAATGTTGAAATTTAAAGAGCAATACTTTAACATGTAAGTTATGCAAATATTCAAAGTCAATGAACCCTGACTGAAGGTACATGGCTAAACAATCTCCATGGAAATGAGATGTACTAATGCTAATACAACTGCATACCAAATACCATTTACTTATCATAAGTCGTTCCTTTTAAACAAAGCTAAACACAACTTGTAAACTATGTAAAAGTTTCAAGGTCAATGAACCATGATGAGGGGGTGGGGCTATATAATCTCCATGGAAATGAGACTTGTAAATGCCTATAAATTTGCATACCAAATATCATTGATTTAACATTAGCGGTTCATCTTAAACTGATCACAAACTAACACATGTAAACTAAGCAAAAGTTTCAAAGTCAACTTACCATGACTGAGGGGGCGGAACCCAATATTTCCCATGGAAATGAGATATGCCAATGCTTATACAACTGCATACCAAATATCATTGACCTACCACTAGTGATTCCCCTTGAACTGACCTAATCACAAACTAATACATGTAAACTAAGCAAAAGTTTCAAAGTCAATAGACCATGACTGAGGGGGCAGGGCCGAACAATCTCCATGGAAATGAGATGTGCCAATGCTAATACAACTGCATACTTAATATCATTGACCTACCACTACTGGTTCACCATAAACTAGACCTAATCACAAACTAATAGTAATACATTGTTGACGCCGACGCCGCTGGAAACAGCATACCTATGTCTCCATTTTTGACTCCGTCAAGGCAAAGGTATGGATTTGTCAGAAATTTTAGTACAAGGTTCCATACCACAATAGGAGGATTTAAGGTTTAAATGGATTAAACAGAGAAATCATGTGGCATTTAATTATATAACTACCATATCTTAAATTGATTAATTTTAAGGATAAGTTTTAAGCTTAAGATAATGTATCTCATATTGATTTGATGTTACACAAAAGTCATTTTATAGTGAAAAGCTAACAGAGACAGTTGTTGAACAGTTTTGTTTTAAATCACATGAAAAATAGACTTTTTAATTGTAAAGCTATATGATTGGACAAGAAAAACTTTTAAAACCAGTAGTAGATTTTTAAAATTAAAAGTGCTATGCATTGAATGTTCTTATAGGTGGTGGGTATAAATGTCTATACAACTACTTGTATGATGCTGTACAGACTATATTTTACTGTGTATTGCGAAGATATAAACTTAGGCTCGCACATGCAGAAGTTTTTAAGGGAGCTACCATTTGATTTTTATGGGGGGGCTAGGATGAAAAATTTTGTCCTGCATTTTTTTTAGTTGTCATCTCTGTCCTGCCTTTTTATTTTTCACTCAATTAAGTCCTGCCTTTTTATACGACTGCAAAAAATTTTTGCGGTCATATATTGGTATGACGTTGGCGTCGTCGTCGTCTGGCGTCGTCCGAAGACACATTGGTTTTCGCACAATAACTTTAGTTTAAGTGAATGGACATCTATGAAATTTTACCATAAGGATCAATACTGCAAAAGGAAGGTTTTGATTGATTTTGGGGGTTGTGGTACCTACAGTTAAGAATAAGGGGCCAAAAAGGGGCCAAAAATAAGCATTTTTGTAACTTCCAGACAATAACTTGTGTGTTAGTGTATGGATCTCTCTGAAATTGTACTGCAAGGTACCATACCTCAAAGGGAAGGCTGGGATTGATTTTGGGGGTAATTGACTCAAAATTTTAGGAATTAACGGGCAAAAAACAAGCATTTTTCTAGTTTCAGGACAATAACTTGTGTGTAAGTGTATGGATCTTTATGAAATTGTACTGCAAGGTACCATACCACAAAGGGAAGGCTGGGATTGAGTTTGGGGTGATGAATCATAAGGGGGTTCAAAAAATTGGGGGGGGGATTCTTTTTTCCTTTTTTTCCTTTTTTTTTCTTTAAAATTTTTCATTTTAATTTGGTTATTTTTGATTTATATATAAAAGCAAATAATAATGGTATGGTTTGATTTCATCAAAAATTGAAATATTGGGGTTCTTTGATATGCTGAATCTAACCGTGTATTTAGATTCTTAATTTTTGGTCCCGTTTTCAAATTGGTCTACATTAAGGTCCAAAGGGTCCAAAATTAAACTTAGTTTGATTTTAATAAAAATTGAATTCTTGGGGTTCTTTGATATGCTGAATCTAACTGTGTATGTATTTAGATTTTGGATATTGGACCATAATAGGTAAATTAAACATTTTTAAGTTCTTAGACCACATTCATTCTGTGTCAGAAACCTATGCTGTGTCAAATATTTAATCACAATCCAAATTCAGAGCTGTATCAAGCTTGAATGTTGTGTCCATACTTGCCCCAACTGTTCAGGGTTCGACCTCTGTGGTCGTATCAAGCTGCGCCCAGCGGAGCATTTTATTTTTATTAGTTTATCCTGACTTTTTTGTACATAAATTGTTATCCTGCTTTTTTTTTGCCAAGTTGCTCATCCTGCCTTTTTTTTTCTCAAAACTCCTGTCCTGCCTTTTTTTCAAATATCATCCTAGCCCCCCCTAAAAATCAAATGGTAGCTCCCTAACATGTATATATTTTAAATCCGTTGCTCTGATTGCACAGATACCCTGTGGTTCTCCAGATAGTGGAAGGATTTACTATAAAGAACGAAAACTGACGTTGCGGATTTTCTTCTTCCAGTAAAGTACAGTGATACGCTACCATGCTACTGGGCCTGTTGTAGTTATTAAGGACAAATCGTCCAGATCTTTGCACTGATTTTAGTGTGTACATGTTATCCTTAGTTGCAGAATCACAGATGGTACATACATATTGTATTAATGGTCTAATAAGTGTCTGATATCAAAGAGCTTTAGTTTGGCTAGGGCACCTTCTGATATTTTGTTGGAGGAATGCTCTTGTTGGTAAGCCTACTTAGTGATGTTGGCAATGTGTATGTTCCAGTTGAGGGTTTTATGTATTGTGATCCCCAAGTATTTTTCTGCGTCGACTTCTTCAAGTACGTGTCCACATATCTTATAGCTTGTGTTGATGTGGCCCAATGCTAATTAACAAGTGATAATAGCTTGATTAAACATTCAGTATGTGATCGAATACTAATTACTCGACATGGCTTCTGTTAATGGCACAGGTCAAAAATGTTTAAGGTAAATAATGGCAGTGATAGAAAAGTGGAATGTTGTTAATGATGTCAAAGTTTTGATGCTGAAAAAAACAGTTGATACACTTTCAACTCGGCAGAGAAATGCTCACTATTTCACTCTCCAATGCTGACCTTGAAGCGCCTTCAACAAGTTCCGAACTGACAGCAGGTCAATAATGACTCAAAGACAATTCACAGCCTCCTCAGTGTTTATACTAGCAACTACACAAACTTTTACAAGGATCAAGATTTCTTTGGCACAGTGTCAAGTGTTTTAAAGGCAGCCAAGTTGGTTTGTGCTTCTTACATGACCCAGTGTTCCAAGACCAATGCTTTATTTATTAAATAACATTGGGCAATATAATATAGAAAATTCTTTTATAGCCTAGCTAATATAATTTAAAGTGTTTGAAACAATGGCCGTGTTAAATTTTTTTTTAGCAAAATGACTTTATTAATGCTTAAATAATGGACTTTTCATAATCCAACCATACTTTCAATTACTATCTGAAGCAAGTTGACATCCTTCTTAAGTTACTAGACTTATATACCATGTATACATAACAGAAATATGGTACACAGTATAATATTTTCTCGGAGTTGGACATTGACAATCACAAACAATAATTGGTAACCTGTCAACTGACCCGTATCCTGCGGGTGTGACATGAGATTTTCAGAACTCTGAGGGGTCAACCGGGATACCTGCTGGGTCGTGTAATAACCCAGGAATTCCTAAAAAAATACCGTCAAATTCGTAATTATTCCTGGACAAGAAGTTCAACTAGCTGTGTAAACTCAAATTAAGTGACCCATTTCAGTGCATGGCTTCACTTGACAGCTTTGGTGTTAAACACACTGTTAATTAACACCAATTACCTTAGCTTTAAGTCATAAATAATTTGTGTATTTCAAAGTTTTTTCACAAAAAATTTGAGTTACTTCCCCTTTTTTGTCACCTTTCAAATATACTCCTTAAATTTATGTTACTTTTTGTTAAAAAGATTAAATCTAATACAAATTGAATGCAAATACATAATAGAATATTACTTTTCATTATTTTTCTACCTTAGTACAAGTAGAAAATAAATAGTTGAAAATTATTTTTTTCATCTCTACTTCCTCTAAGTGTTTAACTTTTTTTTTTATTATAATCTAACATCAATTTGTTTGAGTCAATGAGTGTCTTATGACTGGATGATTGATTATAAAAAAAAAGGGGTTATGGTTTGGATTGTATTATTTAAGTTTATTTTGAAACATTAATCTATCAAAATCATAAGTGCATTGCAACAATAATAGTTTTAAATTATTTTCAGTTAATACTTAATCATTGGAACATGTTTTGGAAACTGTTTGTTTTAAAATATAAAAACAAATATAGAAAAAAATGTCCCGATAATACTTAAATTCAGCTGGAAAAAGGTTCATACATGTTATGACCTGAGATTTTATTCTTCAATGCAGGTCATGACCTGCATTTTCATTTTCATAGGTTGACAGGTTTTTTCTCAGTATTTTTTTGAAAAATAATGACTTTCTTGGAAAGAGTGGACACACTCGAGATGCATTATATAACTCAATGTTTTTGAGATAAATTTTTCACAAAACCATCAAAATGAACTGGAATGTGTTTTTTTTTCAAACTGTGAATAATCACAAATAGTGAAAACCAAAATTGACCCTAAATATTCAGATGCACTTTTTATACGACCGCAAATTTATTTGCAGTAGTATTATGTTATGGTGTTGTCTGTGTCTGATGACATTTTGGTTCGCAGACAATAACTTGAGTAACAGTTCATGGATATCTATGAAATTTAAGCACAAGGTTCTATATCACTAAAGGATGGTTGTTTTTGGGGCTATTGTTCTTGCAGTTTTGTAATTAGGGGCCAAAAAAGGTCAGTTTTACCGGTTCATGGAAAATAAATTGGTTCACAGACAATAACTTTAGTGTAAGTGTATGGATTTGTCAGAAATTTTAGTACAAGGTTCCATACCACAATAGGAGAATTAGGATTGGTTTTGGGGGTTATTGTGATAGCAGTTTTGTAATTAGGGGCCAGAAAGGGGCCAAAAACAATTATTTGTCTGGTTTTGAGACAATAACTTGGCTATAAGATATTTCTTTGGTCAATATTTTAGCACAAGGTTCCACACCACTATAGGAAGGTTGGGATTAATTTTGGGGTTATTGTCATAGCTGTGAAGGAATTAGGGGCCAAAAAGGGTCTAACAAAAACTATTTTTTTGTCAGGTTATCAGACAATAACTTGAGTTATATAAGTGTATTGATATCTTGAATTTTAGTACAAGGTTCCATACCTCAATAGGAAGGTTGGGATTTATTTTTGAGGTTATTGTCGTAGCTACTTATGAATTAGGGGCCAAAAACAAGCATTTTTCATGTTTCAGGACAATAATTGATGTATAAGAGTATAGATTTCTATGAAATTTTACCACAAAGTTCCATACTTCAAAAGAAAAGTTTGGAATGATTTTTGGAGGGTCATGGCCCATATTGTTTAATAATTAGGGGTTGAAAAGGCGCAGAAAACAACTATTTTTTTCTGGTTTGCAGGCAATAACTTGAGTATAAGTGTATGGATCTCTATTCAATTTTAGCAAAAGGTTCCATACCACAATAGGAAGGTTGGGGTTAATTGGGGGTTATATTATAGTAGCTGTTTAGGAATTAGGGGGCCGAAAAGGGCCTAACAAAAACAATTATTTGTCTGGTTCACAGACAATAACTTGAGTGTAAATGTATAGATCTCTATTAAATGTAAGTACAAGGTTCCATACTACAAGAGGAAGGTTGTTATTTATTTTGGTTTTGTTGTTGTAGCTGTTTAGTAACTAAGGGCCAAAAAGGGGTCAAAAACCAGCATTTTTCATGTTTCAGGACACTAATTTGTGTTTTAGAGTATGGATTTATATGAAATTTTACTACAAGGATCCATACTTTAAAAGGAAAGTTGGGATTGATTTTAGGGGTCATGGTCCAAACTGTTTAATAATAAGGGGCTGAAAAGGGGCCAAAAAATTAGGATTTTCTGATTTTTGGACAATATCTTGAGTATAAGTCTGTTTTTTGGTATCTAATTGTGCCACAAGGTGTTATACCATAAAATAAAGTTTGGGATTGATTTTAGGGGTTATGACCCTATTGGTTTAATTAAAAGGGGCCAAAACCAATACTTTGTATACATTGCTTATTTCTTTAGCAATTTTAGTGGGTTTAATTCAAAAGTCTTGAATTCTTGGGAGTCTTTAATATGCTGAATCTAATTAGGTGTTTAGAATTTGGATTTTAGGGTCTGGTTTTGAAATGATCCATATTAAGGTCCAAAGGGTCCAAAATTAAACTTTGTATGAATTCTTTAAAAATTAAATCATTGGTGTTCCTTGATATGCTGAATCTAATTGTGTATTTAGATTTTTTTTATTTTTAAGGCCTGTCTTCAAATTGGTCCACATTAAGGTTCAAAGGATCCAAAATACAAATTCTTTTCATTTAAAAAACAATGAATTCTTGGGGTTCTTTGATATGCTGATTCTAAGTGTGTATTTAGATTTTTTATTTGGGGCATGGTAGGTCCACATTAAGGTCCAAAGGGTCCAAATTAAACCTTTGTTTTATTTTTTAAAAAAATGGTTGGGGTTCTTTGATATTTTCTTAATCTGAGCGTGTATTTAGATATTTGATTTTGGGCATAGCATTCAAGATGGTCCAAATTGGGGTCCAAATTAAACATTGTTTGATAATCCAACAGTGTTTTAATTTTTTTGATTATGTGCTTAGTTTTTAAAGCTGGTCCAAATTTGGGTCCAAATTTAAAATTTGTATGATTTCTTCAAAATATAAATCATTGGTGTTCTTTAATGTGTGCAATCTAACAGTGTTTAAATTTTTTTTTATTTTGGGCACGTTTTTCAAACTGGACCCCATGAAGGTCCAAAGTATCCAAAATAAAACTAAGTTAGTTTTTAACAAAACATGAAATAATGTGGTTATTTGATATGCTGAATCCAACCATGTATTTAGGATTTGAATATTGGACCATAATTGGTAAATGTCTAATTTTAAATTATTTAAGAACTTGTGCCATATTCATTCTTTGTCAGAAACTATGCTATTATTACATATTTGCTCAGAATCTAAATTCAGAGTTGTTATCGCACAGTAAACCGAAATTTTAAGTTGAGTCATAGTTGACGAAAGATATAACATCATATCTAATTTTTGAGAACAATTTTTATACGACCGCAAAAAAATTTTTGTGGTCGTATATTGGTATGACGTTGGCGTCGTCGTCGTCGTCCGAAGACACATTGGTTTTCGCACTCTAACTTTAGTTTAAGTGAATGGATCTCTATGAAATTTTACCACAAGGTTCAATACCACAAAAGGAAGGTTGGGATTGATTTTGGGGGTTATGGTACCAACAGTAAAGGAATTAGGGGCCAAAAAGGGGCCAAAAATAAGCATTTTTGTAACTTCCAGACATAACTTGTGTGTAAGTGTATGGATCTCTCTGACATTGTACCACAAGGTTCCATATCACAAAAGGAATGCTGTGATTGATTTTGGGGGTAATTGCCTCAAATTTTTAGGAATTAGGGGCCAAAAAAGGGGCAAAAAACAAGCATTTTTCTAGTTTCATGACAATAACTTGTGTGTAAGTGTATGGATCTTTCTGAAATTGTACTACAAGGTTCCATACCACAAAGGGAAAGCTGGAATTGAGTTTGGGGGTAATTGCCCTACACTTTTAGGAATTTGGGGCCAAAAAGGGGCCAAAAAACACATTTTTCTAGTTTCCAGACAATAACTTGTGTTCAAGTGTATGGATCTCTCTGAAATTGTACTGCAAGGTACCATACCACAAAGGGAAGGCTGGGATTGATGATGGGGGTAATTGCTTCAATATTTTAGGAATTAGGGGTCAAAAAGGGGCAAAAAACAAGCATTTTTCTAGTTTCAGGACAATAACTTGTGTGTAAGTGTATGGATCTTTCTGAAATTGTACTACAAGGTTCCATATCACAAAGGGAAAGCTGGGTTTGAGTTTGGGGGTAATTGCCCTACACTTTTAGGAATTTGGGGCCAAAAAGGGGCCAAAAAACACATTTTTCTAGTTTCCAGACAATAACTTGTGTTCAAGTGTATGGATCTCTCTGAAATTGTACTGCAAGGTACCATACCACAAAGGGAAGGCTGGGATTGAGTTTGGGTGTGATGAATCATAAGGGGGTTCAAAAAATGGGGGGGGGGATTTATTTTTTTTTTCCTTTTTTTCTTTTTTTCCTTTTTTTTTTCTTTTAAAATTTTCCATTTTAAGTTGGTTATTTCTGATTTATATTTAAAAGCAAATAATAATGATATGGTAGGAGATACACACCAAACAGGATGTGTAAATTATTATATAATAAGTATTGTGCAATAGCAAGAAATTTTCAATTGCACAGTATTGCATAATAGCAAGAAATCTTCAATTGCACAGTATTGCGCAATAGCAAGAAATTCTTCAATTGCACAGTATTGCGCAATAGCAAGAAATATCCAATAGCACAATATTGCGCAATAGCAAGAAATTGTCAATTGTACAGTATTGCACAATAGCAAGAAATATTCAATTGCACAGTATTGTGCAAAAGAAGATACTTCGTATAAATTGCTTATTTCTTGATCAATTTCAATGGGGTTTTATTCTTGAATTCTTGGGGTTCTTTAATATGCTGAATCTAACCGTGTATTAAGTTTTTGGATTTTGGGCCCCGTTTTTTAATTGGTCCACATTGAGGTCCAAAGGGTCCAAAATTTAACTTTGTTTGATTTCATCAGAAATTGAATTATTGGGGTTCTTTGAAATGCCGAATCTAACCGTGTATTTAGATTCTTAATTTTTGGTTCCGTTTTCAAATTGGTCTACATTAAGGTCCAAAGGGTCCAAAATTAAACTTAGTTTGATTTTAACAAAAATTGAATTTTTAGGGTTCTTTGATATGCTGAATCTAAAGTATCCTGATATTTAAAATAATTCTTCAAATAAGAATATTTATAAATGAATTTGTATGATATTCATTATTATATTTAAACACTGTACATCGTGTTAAATACTGGGGTACGCTAAAGGGTATTCAAAGTTATTTTCTTACATTTCAGCAGTTTGCATCTAATTAATTTAGTCTGAAAGATTGAAATTATAAGAAATACGTTAATAAATATGATTTGACGAAAAATTTAAAAAGGTTTCAAACGAATAATCGTCAGAACCACGTTGTTTGAACTAGTACACGTGTGCGCATGTGCGCTGGTGGGAAATTTAATTATGCATCCTAATTCTTCAAAAATGCTAAAATTATCATTGATACCTTTATCTAACGTTCATTTCGAGTAATTTCTTGAAGAATTAACTTGGAAAGAGCTACTTAACTCAATCATGCTTTGTAAACGTACACGGATTTTACGTATCCATCTCCGGTCCGTGATTTACCAATGTCATGTCAATATCCGGATTAGGAAAATGTGCTTTTTAAAAACGAAAGTAAAGTTTTTGACAACGTTATTTTGCACAAATAAAGAGTTTAAGGCAGAATAAGAACGCTGATGTTGCACACTTCGAATTATTGCACTTTCAATTTAACAGTTTACGTCAGAACATCGAATTTATATCAAAGTAAATTTAAATATCGTTTTAATGTCAATCATTGGTTATATGTCAATAATATGATGGCCAACTGATTACCATAATTGCCTTTTGTTACTAAGTCTAAAGGGATTAAAATCAGGATAAGATATAAAATGTCCGGCTGGCTCAAATATTTTTTGGAAGCCCTGAATTCTAAACATGTATTTAGATTTTTGATTATGGGCCCAGTTTTCAAGTTGGTCCAAATCGGGGTCCAAAATTAAACTTTGTTTGATTTCAACAAAAATTGAATATATGGGGTTCTTTGATATGCTGAATCTAACCATGTATTTAGATTTTTGATTTTTGGGCCCCGTTATCAACTTTGTCCACATTGAGGTCAAAAGGGTCCAAAATTAAACTTTGTTTGATTTCATCAAGAATTGAATTCTTGGGGTTCTTTGATATGCTGAATCTAACCAGTTTATTTAGATTTTGGATATTGGACCATAATAGGTGAATGTCCAATTTAAAATTTTTAAGTTCTTAGACCACATTCATTCTGTGTCAGAAACCTATGCTGTGTCAAATATTTAATCACAATCCAAATTCAGAGCTGTATCAAGCTTGAATGTTGTGTCCATACTTGCCCCAACTGTTCAGGATTCGACCTCTGCGGTCGTAACAAGCTGCGCCCTGCGGAGCATTTTATTGTTGTTTACATCACTGGTTCAAGGAAAATAAATTGGTTCACAGACATTAACTTTAGTGTGTAAGAAATTTTAGCACAAGGTTCCATACCACAATAGGAGGGTTGGGATATTAAATTGAGTCATAGTTTAAAATAGATTTGCTGATTCAGATATATTAATTGTGGTGATAATTTTGTATGTATTGTGTTCTATTTAAAGATTGTTAACATGTTTGAATATTTTCTTATGGTTGAAAATTCCCTCAGAAATTAAAATAGAACTTTGTCCATCTGTTGAAGTGGAAGGTAAGTGATGTTTTTAAATACAGTTGTGCCATACATTATGTTATGTTAAATCTTAATAAAAAAAGTTTTATTTTTGAATACTCTTTTTTTATTAAAGGATATAGTTCATTACAATACATTGTCATGATTGTGTAGATAAAGTTGTTGACATTGATAGATAAGTTGCAGATATTATTTTGTGACAAATGAAAGAAAAAATATTGGGAACTATTAATTATATATATAAAGTTTCATTACACTAAGTGTTTTTAAATAATTTTCACCTTTTATCAAGATAACACACCATCTGGTCATTGTCAATAACACAATTGTAATTGGAGTGACAGAATTATTTGAAAATTTTGTGTTTCCTAAATGTTGATGATAAGCTCTAAAGAACTGTATAAATAAAGTTTGAAATTTACTGTTCATTATTAGATATTTTGAAGATAATTGCAGATAAGTTTTTTATAGATTTTTTAAAGACATTTAATTAATGATAAATGATATTTTGGAAATTGTTTTTTTTTCTTTTCTTTGGTAAATCTTTTGAAGAATTTTATGGTAGGTTTGTGTGTTATTCTGTATAAACTAATTTTCTTAATGCTATATATATATATATTTTTTTGTCCCCTAATGACGAAGTCGAAGATTTGCACTCTGTCTGTCTGTCTGTCTGTCCATCCGTCAGTCCGGCAAATCAGTTTTCCACACTTTTTTCTTCGTGCTTGAAGATATTGATTTAATACAAATGTATTTGGTGTATTGTTTTATCATGACAAGTTGCAGATCAAGTTCGAATTCTAGAACTTAGAAAAATCACTCAAATAATAGTTTTCCTCATTTTTTTTGTCATGCTTGAAGATATTGTTTTGATGATTGGTAATTACTTTTAATATGACAAGTTACAGATCTAGTTTGAATTTTGGTCCAGTCTAATGATTTTTACAGGGTTATGGTCCTTGGAATTAGAAAATTCACTCAAATAATTAGTTTTCCTCACTTTTTTTCGTCATGCTTGAAGATGTTGATTTGATAATTGGTATATAGTTTTATCATGACAAGTTACAGATCAAGTTTAAATTTTGTTTTGGTCTGATGATTTTGTGCAGAGTTATGGTCCTTGGACTTCAAAAATTCACTAGAATAATCAATTTTTATACGACCGGAAAAATTAAAAATTTTTTGGTCGTATATTGGTATTACGTTGTTGTCGTCGTCGTCAGCGTCATCAGCGTCGTCCGAAGACAGATGGTTTCCAGATAATAACTTAAGTATAAGTGAATAGAAATCAATAGAATGTTAACACAAGGTTTATAACCACAAAAGGAAGGTTGGGATTGATTTTGGGGGTTATGGTCCCAAAGGTTTAGGAATAAGGGGCCAAAAAAGGGGCCCAAATAAGCATTTTTGCAGTTTCCAGACAATAACTTGTGTTTAAGTGTATGAATCTCTCTGAAATTATACCACAAGTTTCAACACAACAAAGGGATGGTTATGGGGGTGTTATGGCTCAAACCATTTAGCAATTAGGGGCAAAAAAGGGGGAAAAACAAGGGTTTTTATGGTTAAAGGACAATTTAGACAATTTAAAAGCAGTGTAAGGGAGGTAATCCAATCCATTTAAAGAATACTGTTGTATATATGTTTGATTACCTCCCTTACACTGCTTGTAAATTATGTATTAAGAAATGATGGTTGTCTTGAGATGATTAGCTGTAAATTTATTTTTAGAAGTTACTATTAATTAATATTAATTTTAACCATGGCTGTATGTCATTTTATATTTTAATATTTTATGATGTATTTAAATGAGTAGTAATGGTTGCAAACTCTATTAGAAATTTGAATTGAGATTTTTTTTGGAATAAGGGAAAGGGGGAGTTTGGGGGGGGGGGGGGTTAAATAAGAATTTGTGGGGGCTACAATCTTTCTCATTTCAGATTTCAGAAATTAAAAAGAAAATTTCTTCAAATATTTTTTTTTGGGGGGGGGGGGGTTCATATTCAACAGCATAGTGTATTGCACAAAAGCCAAAAAACCAGGTAAATTTTTTTCGGGGGGGGGGGGGAGGGGGGGGAGGGGGAGGGGGGCAATCACCTCAGCATAGTGTATTGCACAGAAGAAAAAAATTGAATTTAAATTCAAACATATAACCAATTTTAAGTTCTTTGACTACAGTTATCCTGTGTCAGAAACCTATTATGTGTCAAATATTTAATTACAGTCCAAATTCAGACCTGTATCAAGCGCGAATATTGTGTCCATTTTTGCCCCAACTGTTCAGGGTTGGAATCTGTGGTTGTATCCAGCTGCACTCAGCGAAGCATTTTATTCACATTTTTTTTTCGTCATGCTTGAAGATATTGACTTGATATTTGTTATATAGTTTACACCATAACAAGTTATAGATCAAGTTAGCATTTTTTTCCAGTACAATGAATTTTTAACCCGTAGGGGACTATGTATTGCCAGGCAATCCTCACAGAATGCTTGTTTTTGATAAGGCAAACTCCTTTAAAAACTCAGCTGATATTGTCTATAAATAAACATGTATTTAGATTTTTGATTTTGGGCCCGGTTTTCAAGTTGCTCCAAATCGGCGACCAAAATTAAACTGTTTGATTTCAACATATATTGAATATATATAGGGTTCTTTGAAATGCTGAATCTAAACATGTATTTAAATTTTGGACTTTTGGGCCCTGTTTATAAATTGGTCCAAATCAGGGTGGAAAATTAAACTTTGTTTGATTTCAACAATATTGAATTTATAGGGTTCTTTGAAATGCTGAATCTAACCAATATATTAATTTGGGATTTTGGGCTTAGTTATCAAATTGGTCCACATTGAGGTCCAAAGGGTGCTAAATTAAACCTTTGTTTGATTTCATCAAAAATTAATTCTTGGGCTTCTTTGATATGCTGATTCTAACCATGAACTTAGATTTTGGATATTGGACCATAAAAGGTAAATGTCCAATTTCAAATTTTTCAGTTCTTTGACCACATTCATTTTGTGTCACAAACCTATGCTGTGTCAAATATTCAATCAAAATCAAAATTCATTGCTGTTTTTAGCATACATTTTGTGTCCATACTTGCCCCAACTGTTCATTGTTCGACCACCTGCGGTCGTATAATGCAGCGCCAAGCGGAGCATTTTATTTGAGTATAAATAAAAAACTATTTAGTGTCTCAAAAAAATCAATTCTATGTTGTTTTGCAGCTGGTAAAAATTTAATTTAAATGACAAAAGTTCATTAATTTACTTGTGCAATAATATTTAGGTCTTTCCACTTTTCTGTGGAAAGACCTATTGTATTTGTTCTGATTATTATTATTATTATTTTCTTCCGCCAAATTTTGTTCTCGCGTAAAATTTTTGTTTCGCAAGATGTCGCTTAGATATTTCTTATATAGTATCATACAGTTTATGCGCTTTTTATTTTCACCCATTCTAAGCCGAACAATTTTCTTTGTAGGAGTTATCTCCCATAACACTGTTTTCCTTCTGACTGCATCTCCTCCGTAACCGTAAAAGAAAGCGACAAATTTATTTTATAAAATTGCTTGTTATATCCTTTGCATGATTTGTCCTATTTTGACCGAAGCGATATGAATATTCCATATGAGAGTTATTTCCCCTTATGCATTTGAAATAAGTGATATGCATTTGTAACTGGTAAACCATAAGTGATAGAGACCTAGGGTCTGTTGATTTGAGGTCCTTGGTCCTTAAGAATAGAAAACTAGGTCAAGGTCATGTTGTGATTTTTATACGACCGCAAAAAAATTTTGTGGTCGTATATTGGTATGACGTTGGCGTCGTCGTCGTCCGGCGTCGTGGTCCGAAGACACATTGGTTTTCGCACTCTCACTTTAGTTTAAGTGAATGGATCTCTATGAAATTTTACCTTAAGGTTCAATACCACAAAAGGAAGGTGGGGATTGATTTTGGGGTTATGGTACCAACAGTTAAGGAATTAGGGGCCAAAAAGGGGCCAAAAATAAGCATTTTTGTAACTTCTAGACATAACTTGTGTGTTAGTGTATGGATCTCTCTGACATTGTACCACAAGGTTCCATATCACAAAGGGAATGCTGGGATTGATTTTGGGGGTAATTGCCTCCAAATTTTAGGAATTTGGGGCCAAAAAGGGGAAAAAAACAAGCATTTTTCTAGTTTCATGACAATAACTTGTGTGTTAGTGTATGGATCTCTCTGACATTGTACCATAAGGTTCCATATCACAAAGGGAATGATGGGATTGATTTTGGGGGTAATTGCCTCCAAATTTTAGGAATTAGGGGCCAAAAAGTGGCAAAAAACAAGCATTTTTCTAGTTTCCTGACAATAACTTGTGTGTAAGTGTATGGATCTTTATGAAATTGTACTACAAGGTTCCATATCACAAAGGGAAAGCTGGAATTGATTTTGGGGGTAATTGCCCACAAATTTTAGGAATAAGGGGCCAAAAAGGGGCCAAAAATAAGCATTTTTCTAGTTTCCAGACAATAACTTGTGTTCAAGTGTATGGATCTCTCTGAAATTGTACTGCAAGGTACCAAACCACAAAGGGAAGGCTGGGATTGATTTTTGGGGTAATTCCCTAGAAATTTGAGGAATTAGGGGCCATAAAGGGGCAAAAAAACAAGCATTTTTCTAGTTTCAGGACAATAACTTGTGTGTAAGTGTATGGATCTTTATGAAATTGTACTGCAAGGTTCCATATCACAAAGGGAAAGCTGGGTTTGAGTTTGGGGGTAATTGCCCTAAATGTTTAGGAATTTGGGGCCAAAAAACAAGCATTTTTCTTGTTTCCAGACAATAACTTGTGTTCAAGTGTATGGATCTCTCTGAAATTGTACATACATGTGAACCTCCCGACGGGAGTACAATAATCCCGTTTTCAGGGGTCTCCTCCCGACCTCCCGTTGAAGACAAACAAATCCCGTGTATGAAATATTTCATGAATGAAAAATTTCAGCCCAACATATCTGGTGTAACTGACATTACTGAAGTTATATTTTACCTGTAAATCAATTAACATGCATAGTTATATGGCCTTACTTGTTACCTTGGGTGTCAAACATACTGGTAATAAACGATTTTTACCTCAGGCTAACTGCCGTTGTGTAATAAAACTTTGTTTATTTAAAATGAATGTTGGGTTACTTCCCTTGATTTATCCTGTTTTAAGTTACTTTCCTTTAAATAATGTAAATTTTTAAAAGAATAAAAATAAAATATAAATTGAACAAATAATCATAAAACGATGGTAATTAAATGATTTTAAATGTTTTAGGACAAATGAAAAAATAATAATTTGAAAATTATTTGAGGGTTCTATACTTCCTTTCAAGGCTTAAATTGAAATTTATATATTAACTATGACCCATGATTCTGGTTTGAATGTGTTACTTATCATGCATTAAAAATCTACTTGCATAAAGATAAAAATAAAAGATCTACTTGCAGATAGATAAGCAAATGTTCTGATTGCAATGAATAATATGATATGACCTAAAAAATTTAAAGAACATACTGAAAAAGAAGAATGTTAGATTGAACAAGTTGAAAGTTTAAAAAGATAAGAGAAAATTTATAAGTACAAAGGTACTATAAACATAATACATTCGGATGGAAAGTTGAAGAAAACACACTTTAACAGACAATTTCTACAGCACACGGTTACATTTACGACAGAATTTATGTCACTTAAAAACATCCTGATCTGAGTCCTAATCTCCAAAACTCCTGATCTTAGTTTCACAGTCCATCACATGTATGTGTACTGCAAGGTACCATACCACAAAGGGAAGGCTGGGATTGAGTTTGGGGGTGATGAATCATAAGGGGGTTAAACAAATTTTTTGGGGGGGGGGATTTTTTTTCCTTTTTTTCTTTAAAATTTTCCATTTTAAATTGGTTATTTCTGATTTATATATAAAAGCAAATAATAATGATATGGTTTGAATAGATAAATTAAAAATTTTTAAGTTCTTAGACCACATTTATTCTGTGTCAGAAACCTATGCTGTGTCAAATATTTAATTACAATCCAAATTCAGTGCTGTATCAAGCTTGAATGTTGTGTCCATACTTGCCCCAACTGTTCAGGGTTCGACCTCTGCGGTCGTATCAAGCTGCGCCCCAGCGGAGCATTTTATTTTACATTAAGTTCATATCGCTTCTTCCTAGAAAGAGTTATAGATATCGATAAAACAATTTAACCAAGAAGTTTGTCGCGACACGTGTTTACTAGAAATTTTTTGTCGAATTGGTACGCATCATTTTATTGCAGGGTCAATGTCCCTGTTATGGTCGAATCAACAAATTACTTATCAAAACTTCAAATTTTGCAGCTATCATGTTGTAAATGTTTCTTATCTCAATTATCAACCAGTCTACCACTACACTCCCCCCCCCTTTTTTTTCAACTGATTTTTTTTTTAAGTTATCCCATTTCTATGAAAAGAACATCGCTTTTAGTCCCTTACATTATACAGTAAAATGCTAATCCTTCTTATGTACAAATTTCTTTCTGAAATAGAAATCCATCCCTGCAAAAATCTGCTCCAATTCATGTATTTTCTGAAATTAATCGATTAGACATGTGCGGTCTGCTTGATTGCGAAATTAAAATCAATGTCGTAGAAATCGCTCTAAAGTTTGTAAATATTACTGAAATCCTACAATCAAATTTCTAAACATGCATTAAAATACAAATCTGTGCTCCCATAAATATGTGCACATAATATGTATGCATGATCTGACATCAATGACCTGTACAAAATAAAAACAATAGTTATCATGTTTCTCTGATCAATACACATGTGCTCTGTTCAACGGTCTCCCCCTGAAAAGAAATTAATATTCTAACTCCAGACATATATATTTGAGGGGCACGTGACTTCACAACACCATCTCGCGCACGGATCTAAATTTAGAATAAAACATTCCATATCCAAATAAGGAAAATAAAACTTCCAAGTTAAAATTTACTCTGTTTTCCTACAAATTCAATCAAAATGCATACACAACAAATAGATGAAAAATGGAAGTCCGAGGTAACATAGAAACTAGAGAAAAATTTATAAATGAATGATGCTAGGATCAATTTTTATGAGGACATCTCAGGGGTCCGTTTGGCTGTGCGGGATGTATAAGGACGCAGTCACGTTCGGTCAGAATATAGGCTTTACTTAAGTTAACTGCGTCGCACTGAGAAATTGCCATGCAATCAATCAATCAATCGACCAACCAACCAAAAAACCAATTAATCATGTTTCGGAGGGGAAAGACCGTTTAACAATTGTTTTTAAAACAATTGATTTATATTTATTTATTTTTTTTTTTCTTCTTCCGCCACTTTTATTTCTTGCGTATAAATTTTGTTTCGCAAGATGTCGCTTAGATGTTTGGTATATGATATCAAACAGTTTATGCGCCTTTGAAATTCACCCTGCGTAACCGAATACTTTTTTTTGTAGGAGTTATCTCCCCGAACACTGTTTTCCTTGTGACTGCATCTCCTAAGTAACTGTATAAAAAAGCGACAAATTTATTTTATAAAATTGCTTGTTATATCCTGCGCATGATTTGTCCAATTTTGACCGAAGCCATATGAACACTCCATATGAGAGTTATTTCCCCTTATGCATTTGATATAATTGATATGCATTTCTATCTTGTGAACCATTAGTGATAGAGACCTAGGATCTTTTGATTTGAGGTCCTTGGTCCAAAAAAAAAGAAAAAAAGGTCAAGGTCAGAGGTCAGGGTAATATTTTAAATTTTGATTTTGGCTTATTTTCAATTCTTTTCAAAAACTGTATAAGATATCGACAACATATTTTTACTAAATTGTAAGTTGCGACATGTCGTAACACATAAATTTTGGTTGAAAGGGTACACTAACATTAAATTGGAGTTTTCTCCCCTCTTTCATTAAAAAATAGGCATATAGTGATATAACTCATTATTCATATATAATTAAGACCTATGATTTGAAGCCCTTGGTTTATGACCTTGAAATTGAGCTCAAGGTCATAGGTAAATTTGACGTTCTAGATATTGACCTTTGCTTTTACCTCATATGTATACATGATAAAGCCATGGGACTTTTTGCATTACGTTGCAAGCCACTTGACCATGGAAAAGCCAACCGAAAGTGACCATGTGTAAACCAGAAGTAGCTATGTTTTTGTACTTATTTAATGTAAAAGTATATTAAACCATATATTTTTGGAATCAGTATCAAGTAAACTATAAAAAAACCCGGAAGTGACATTTTTCAAACCGGAAGTAACAATTTATCTTCCTTATTTAGGAACAAAATGTATAGAATAATATATTTTTGGAATCAGTGTACAATAAGCTATCATTTGACGCTGTATATGATATTTTAAACCGAATTTATATAGTTCTATATAAAAATAGATCTTTATGGGTGGAAAGACCTTCAATTGTTCTCTTGAATTATTTTTTTTTTTTTATTCTTCCGACACTTTTATTTCTTGCGTATAAATTTTGTTTCGCAAGATATCGCTTAGATGTTTGGTATATGATATTGAACAGTTTATGCGCCTTTGAAATTCACCCTGCGTAACCGAATACTTTTTTTTGTAGGAGTTATCTCCCCGAACACTGTTTTCCTTGTGACTGCATCTCCTAAGTAACTGTATAAAAAAGCGACAAATTTATTTTATAAAATTGCTTGTTATATCCTGCGCATGATTTGTCCAATTTTGACCGAAGCCATATGAACACTCCATATGAGAGTTATTTCCCCTTATGCATTTGATATAATTGATATGCATTTCTATCTTGTGAACCATTAGTGATAGAGACCTAGGATCTTTTGATTTGAGGTCCTTGGTCCAAAAAAAAAGAAAAAAAGGTCAAGGTCAGAGGTCAGGGTAATATTTTAAATTTTGATTTTGGCTTATTTTCAATTCTTTTCAAAAACTGTATAAGATATCGACAACATATTTTTACTAAATTGTAAGTTGCGACATGTCGTAACACATAAATTTTGGTTGAAAGGGTACACTAACATTAAATTGGAGTTTTCTCCCCTCTTTCATTAAAAAATAGGCATATAGTGATATAACTCATTATTCATATATAATTAAGACCTATGATTTGAAGCCCTTGGTTTATGACCTTGAAATTGAGCTCAAGGTCATAGGTAAATTTGACGTTCTAGATATTGACCTTTGCTTTTACCTCATATGTATACATGATAAAGCCATGGGACTTTTTGCATTACGTTGCAAGCCACTTGACCATGGAAAAGCCAACCGAAAGTGACCATGTGTAAACCGGAAGTAGCTATGTTTTTGTACTTATTTAATGTAAAAGTATATTAAACCATATATTTTTGGAATCAGTATCAAGTAAACTATAAAAAAACCCGGAAGTGACATTTTTCAAACCGGAAGTAACAATTTATCTTCCTTATTTAGGAACAAAATGTATAGAAACCATATATTTTTGGAATCAGTGTACAATAAGCTATCATTTGACGCTGTATATGATATTTTAAACCGAATTTATATAGTTCTATATAAAAATAGATCTTTATGGGTGGAAAGACCTTCAATTGTTCTCTTGAATCATTTTTTTTTTTTTATTCTTCCGACACTTTTATTTCTTGCGTATAAATTTTGTTTCGCAAGATATCGCTTAGATGTTTGGTATATGATATCGAACAGTTTATGCGCCTTTGAAATTCACCCTGTGTAGCCGAATACTTTTCTTTGTAGGAGTTATCTCCCCGAACACTGTTTTCCTTGTGACTGCATCTCCGTAACCGTATAAGAAAGCGACAAATTTATTTTTTAAAATTGCTCGTTATATCCTTCGCATGATTTGTTCAATTTTGACCGAAGCCATACGAACACTCCATATGAGAGTTATTTCCCCTTATGCATTTGATTTAAGTGATATGCATTTCTATCTTGTAAACCATAAGTGATAGAGACCTAGGATCTTTTGATTTGAGGTCCTTGGTCCAAAAAGAAAGAAAATAAGGTCAAGGTCAGAGGTCAAGGTCATATTTTAAATTTTATTTTGGCTTATTTTCAATTCTTTTCAAAAACCGTATAAGATATTGACAACACATTTTTACTAAATTGTAAGTTGCGACATGTCGTAACACATAAATTTTGGTTGAAAGGGTACACTAACATTAAATTGGAGTTTTCTCCCTTCTTATATTAGAAATTAGGCATATAGTGATATAACTCTTTAACCACGTATAATTAAGACCTATGGTCTTTTGATTTGAAGCCCTTGGTTTATGACCTTGAAATTGAGCTCAAGGTCATTGGTAAACTTGACGTTCTAGATATTGACCTTTGCTTTTACCTCATATGTATACATGATAAAGCCATGGGACTTTTTGCATTACGTTGCAAGCCACTTGACCATGGAAAAGCCAACCGGAAGTAGCTATTTTTTGTACTCATTAAATGTAAAAGTATATTGAACCATATATTTTTGGAATCAGTATCAAGTAAACTATAAAAAAAACCCGGAAGTGACATTTTTCAAACCGGAAGTAACAATGTATCTCCCTTATTTAGAATAAAAAATGTATAGAAACCATATATTTTTGGAATCAGTGTACAATAAGCTATCATTTGACGCTGGATATGATATTTTAATAGTTCTATATCAAAATTGATCTTTATTTATTATTATTAGGTCTTTCCACTTTTCTGTGGAAAGACCTATTGGTTTTCTTCTGATTATTATTATTTTTTTCTTCTTCCGCCACTTTTTTTTTGTCACGGTGATTTTTTGTTTCGCAAGATGTCCCTTAGATTTTTTGTATATGATGTCAAACAGTTATTGTGATTTTGAAACTGACCCTGTTAAGCCGTACACTTTTTATTGTAAGAGTAATCTCCCAAAACACTGTTTTTCTTGTGTACACATCTCCTTCGCAACCGTTACAGATTACGACAAAATTATTTCACCAATTTGCTCGTTATATCCTCAGGATCTTAAGAATAATTTTGACAGAAGCGGTCCAGAAACTCCATATGATAGTTATTTCCCATTCTATATTTAAAATAAGTAAAATGTAATTGTAATTGGTAAACCATAAGTGATAGAGACCTAGGGTCTTTTGATTTGAGGTCTTTGGTCCGAAAAAAAGAAAATAGGGTCAAGGTCAAAGGTCAAGGTCATTTCTAAATTTGGATTTTGGCTTATTTTCACCTTTTTAAACACCATATAAGATATCAACAATATATTTTTACTTAATTGTTAGTTGCGACATGTCGTAACACATACATGTTGGTTTTAAGGGTACGCTTACATTAAATTAGAGTTTTCTCCCCTCTTTTATTTAAAAATACGCGTATGGTGATATAACTCATTAACCAAATATAATTAAGACCTAAGGTCTTTTGATTTGAGGTCCTTGGTTGATGACCTTGAAATTGAGCTCAAGGTCATAGGTTAATTTGACGTTCGTGAATTTGACATTTGCTTTTACCTCAAATGTATACATGATAAAACCATGGGACTTTTTGCATTAGGTTTCAAGCCATTTAACCTTGAAAAAAACAATCGGAAGTAACCTTGTGTTAACCGGAAGTAGCTATTTTTTGTACTTTATTAATATAAAAGTAGATAGAACCAGATATTTTTGGAATCAGTGTCAAGTAAACAATTCAAATAATACCAGAAGTAACATTTTTCAAACTGGAAGTAACAAATTATCTCCCTTATTTAAAAAATATTGTATAGAAACCATTTATTTTTGGAATCAGCGTACAATAAGCTATCACTTGACGCTGGAAATGACATTTTAAACCGAATTTTACTACTTTCATATCAAAATACATGGTTTTTGGTGGAAAGACCTTCAATTGTTCTCTGAACAATTGGTTTTTAATTAGCTCTTTCCACTTTTCCGTGGAAAGACCTATCGGTTTTGTTCTGAGATTTTATTTTTTTCTTCCGCCACATTTTGTTCTTGCTTAGTATTGTGGTTTTGCAAGATGTCGCTTAGATTTTTTGCATATGGTATCGAACAGTTATTGCGCTTTTGGAACTGACCCTGTTAAACCGTACACTTTACGTTGTAAGAGTTATCTCCCCGAACACTGTTTTTCTTGTGTCCACTACTCCTTCGCAACCGTAAAAGATTACAACAAATTTATTTTACCAAAGTGCTTCTTATATCTTCAAGATGATGAGTCGGTTTGCACCAAAGTTCCCCGGAGTCTCCATATGAGAGTTATTTCCCCTTATGCATTTGATATAAGTGATATGCATATAAACTCATAAACCATAAGCCGTATAAACCTAGAGTCGCTTTATTGAAGGTCCTTGGGTCCCAACTTAGAAAATAAGGTCAAGGTCAAAGGTCAAGGTCATGTTCTAAATTTTGACATTCACTTCGAACTGCTTTTACTCAGAAAAAAGTTAGGGGTAAAATTGAAAAAAATGTGAGCAAAATGTTAGTCACGACATTATTTATGTCGTGAATATTTGTCGAAATAATACACTTAGTATTTTGGGGGTTTTCATGCCACTGAAATGGAAAAATCAACAAATTGACTAATTATAGCTTCAAACTTTACAGCTCTCATGATGCGTACATGCAATTTATCTTTGTATATCATCCAATGCCCGCAACTACCCATTTAGCCCCCCCCCCCCCCCTTTTTTTTTTAGGAATCCCATTTCTATTTTATTATAAAAATGTTCATCCTTCTTTTTTCATGAATAAAGTTCTTTCTGAAATACAAAAATACAAATCTATTCCTGCAAAATAAAATATCTGCTCCAAATCATGTACATGTATTTCTGAAAATTAATCTATAAATGTTTTGTTAAAGTACTATAACACCAGCATTGTTTTTGTGTGCATGCAATGAGTGAGTCGACCAGTGGTCAGCGATTGGACAATAGTTTACCTGTAAAAAAAATCGAAAAAATATATTTTCCGTTAGCAGTATAAATCACGTGCAGTCCGCTTAACGTTCCAATCTGGATTGATAAATTAAAATCAGTTACGTAGAATTCCATACAAAGTTCATAAATAGTAGTAAAATCCTAGAATCAAATGTCTAAACATGCATTAAAATGAAATCTGTGTTCCCGTAAATATGTGTACGAAAAAAGCATGCATGATCAGACTTCAATGACCTGTAAATGAAAGAAAATTAAATCCGTGTGCACATTCTGTATACATAGGTGTGGTCAGAATGACGTCTCTCTCTGCAACTAAATAAAATAAACTGTCTTTCTGTGTATATCAATCAGCTTGGTGACGTCACAATCATGTCAACCATCCGGTGCAACGCCTGCTACCTAAAATAAAATAGGGGTTTCCCCCTTTTCGGAAAGAATTAATCACATAGGTTAAATACAAAAGATCCATGCAGGTCAGGTCGGGCCATTTTAAATACAAAATTGAATACAATGCACACACAATAAGATCAATAAGTAAAAAATAAGACACAAATTCCGGGAAGCACTATAAAAAAAAAAGAACATTTATAAAGGAAGATGCAAGGATATTTTTGAAGGCCTGTTTAAATCCTTGCATGTTCCTACAAATATCATAACTTGAATATAACTAAAATGTTGCACGGACCCGTTTTCGTGTGCTCCTAGAGCCTAGGTCTCAAGTGTTTGAACACGGGCACTAGGCTCTCAATGCCTTTTTCACGTGTTTCTAGAGGCTAGGTCTCAAGTGTTTAAAAACGGACACTAGGCTCTCAATGCCTTTATCACATGTTCCTAGAGGCTAGGTCTCAAGTGTTTAAACACGGGCACTAGGCTCTCAATGCCTTTTTCACGTGTTCCTAGAGGCTAGGTCTCAAGTGTTTAAACACGAGCACTAGGCTCTAAAAGCCTTTTTCATGTGTTCCTAGAGGCTAAGTCTCGAGTGTTTAAACACGGGCACTAGGCTCTCAATGCATTTTTCACGTGTTCCTAGAGGCTAGGTCTCAAGTGTTTAAACACGAACACTAGGCTCTAAATGCCTTTTTCACGTGTTCCTAGAGGCTATGTCTCGAGTGTTTAAACACGGGCACTAGGCTCTCAAGGCCTTTTTCATGTGTTCTTAGAAGCTAGGTCTCGAGTGTTTAAACATGGGCACTAGGCTCTAAATGCCTTTTTCACATGTTCCTAGAGGCTATGTCTCGAGTGTTTAAACATGGACACTAGGCTCTCAAGGCCTTTTTCACGTGTTCTTAGAGGCTAGGTCTCGAGTGTTTAAACACGGGCACTAGGCTCTCAATGCCTTTTTACATGTGTTCCTAGAGGCTAGGTCTCGAGTGTTTAAACACGGGCACTATGCTCTCAATGCCTTTTTCACGTGTTCCTAGAGGCTAAGTCTCGAGTGTTTAAACACGGGCACTAGGCTCTCAATGCCTTTTTCATGTGTTCCTAGAGACTAGGTCTCAAGTGTTTAAACACAAGCACTAGGCTCTCAATGCCTTTTTCACGTGTTCCGTGTTCAAACACGGGCACTAGACTCTCAATTCCCTTTTTGCGTTGTCCTAGTGTATCGGCCCCATGTGTTTAACCAACCAACCAATCCACCTACCTACCAACCAACCAACCATTACATGCTTGTTGTGGTCCCTTGTGTTTAATACAGGTCCAAGATCTCATTTGTTTCGTGTTTGCTTGTTTCAAGCGACCCTATCCTACGTGTGTAATCAATCAATCAATCAATCAATCAATCAATCAATCCATCCATCAATTAATCAATCAATCAATCATGTTTCGGAGGGGAAAGACCGTTAACAATTGTTTTTAAAACAATTGATTTATATTTAAATCTTTCCACTTTTCTGTGGAAAGACCTATTGTATTTGTTCTGATTATTAGGTCTTTCCACTTTTCTGTGGAAAGACCTATTGTATTTGTTCTGATTATTATTATTATTTTCTTCCGCCAAATTTTGTTCTCGCGTAAAATTTTTGTTTCGCAAGATGTCGCTTAGATATTTCTTATATAGTAACATACAGTTTATGCGCTTTTTATTTTCACCCATTCTAAGCCGAACAATTTTCTTTGTAGGAGTTATCTCCCCGAACACTGTTTTCCTTGTGCGTGCTTCTCCTCCGTAACCGTAAAAGAAAGCGACAAATTTATTTTACCAAATTGCTCGTTATATCCTCAGGATGTTTTGTCCAATTATGAACAAAGTGATACATAAACTCCATATGAGAGTTATTTCCCCTTCTGTATTTGACATAAGGGATATATAAATGTATAGCATGAATGGTAAGTGATAGAGACCTAAGGTATATTGATTTGAGTTCCTTGGTTCATTTAAATGAAATTGAGGACAAGGTCAAAGGTCAAGGTCATATTCTAAATTTTGACTTTTCCTTGTTATTTGATCTCCTCTGTCACTTTTAAAATTACAAATTAAAGAACTAGTGCAAAATGTTTGCTTAATTGTGATTAAGATATGATACATTTGGTCTGAAACAATCCAATGATATCTTATAGGAGTTATTGTCCCTGAAATGATTCAATTTAAGGTTAATTGATTATTACTCCAACTTGGTACATGATAAAGCCATAGGGTCTTTTGCAAACTGTTGGTTGACATATGACCTTGAAAAAAATAAACCGAAAGTGACCTTGAGTGAACCCGAAGTAGTATTTTTTGCACTTATTTCATGGAAAAGTACCTAGAAACCATATATTTTTTGAATGATCATAGGTTAACCTATCATTTGAACCCGGAAGTGACATTTTATAAACCGGAAGTAGCATATTATCTTCCTTATTATAGGCATAAGTATAAACAAACTATATATTTTTGGAATCAGTGTGAATAAAGCTATCATATGAGACCGGAAGTGACGTTTTCTAAACCGGAAGTTGGCAATTATCTCCCTTATTTCAGGCAAAAGTATATAGAAACCATTTATTTATTGAATCAGTATGAAGAAATCTATACTTTGACGCTATTAATAACTTTGAGTAAACCAGAAGTAGCTTCCTATCAATTATTTAGAAAATTGATGTGGAAAGACCTTCATTTGTTCCTTGAACAATTGGTTTTTAATTTATTTTATTTTTTTCTTCTGCCAAATTTTGTTCTTGCGATAAATGTTTGTTTCGCAATATGTCGCTTAGATATTTCTCATATTGTATCGTATAGTTTATGCGCTTTTAAATTTCACCCTGCTTAGCCGAAGCACTTTCTTTGTAAGAGTTATCTCCCTATTCACTGTTTATCATATGTTTGCATCTCCTTCGTAACAAAAAAAAATATCGACAAAATTTCTCTTACAAATTCTTCGTTACATCCTCAGGAAGTTTTGGCTAATTTGAATCAAAGCGATTTGATTAAATTTTATATGAGTTATCTACCTTTACGAAATAAATGTGTTATTAACTCATCAACAGTTAACGGTATAACCCTGGAATGTTTTTATTTGAGGCCCCTAGGTCCTAACTTAGAAAATGAGGTCAAGGTCAAAGGTCAAGGTCAAGTTCTCAATTGTGACTTTTCCATGTTTTTGCATTTTCTCCAACACTTTAAAAGATATGTATAAAAGAACAAGTGCAAAATGGTTGCTTCATTGTAATGAAGATATGTTACATTTGGTCTGATACAATCTAATGGCATCTTATAGGAGTTAGTGCCCCTGAAATGTCTAATTATAAGGTTAATTGATTATTACTTCAACCTGGTTCATTATAAAGCCATATGACCTTTAACAAAAGGTTGGGTGACATATGACCTTGAAAAATGTATTTGATATCAGAATGCGAGCTCTAATTATTGTGAAACGCCAGTAGTCATGTTATTCTCATTAATAAAAACCTTGCCATAATTTCTGAATTTACAGTATGTTTGATTATAATCAATCTGGATTATAGATTCACAAAAACTGTAGATAATTGCCTTTACAGCGCATTCACGCTTTGATTTCAAAAATCTGGATGAAAATCTACTAATTAATTTTAGTTGGCCTTACATCACTTGCACATACAGCATTATCTACTTTTGGTCTTTCTTTTTCTTAAATTTTGAATTTAGTCCTGCCATAGTAAAAAAAAACCTCATCATTATGCTGTTTTGGTTTTTTGTTTGGTACGTGTACTTTATTACTATCAATTTTGCGTTTTCTCTTTCCCAATCTATGAGAAGATCCAGAACCAACTCCATGACTACACCCTCTTGTAGATTGATGAGAACTACTTGATTTTTCATGCCCAACTTTCTTAAAAACACTGTTTTCAGTATTTAGTTCTTTTATTTTTTCTTTAATGTCATCAACAAACAACATATCTGTCACTGGTGTTGTATCATCACACACAGTTTATATTGTGTTTGTATGTCACCTTTAATAAAGCTTACTTGAAGCATTTGGTATGTATCCCTACATATGACAGTGTAGGATTGAGCCTGTTATTTTGATGATTTGTCTAGAAACATGTCCATCATATACATCATCGGGGACAGGCTGCCTTTGATAGTAAATTTTGTAAGTGCTGTACCTTAGCATCCACAGCTTTATTCCTTGTCATCATTTGTCTCCAAATGCCTACAATAATATAATGTAATAATTACATGTTATGAGGAATACAGTTTCACAATCTTGAACTATTGGATTAATTGTTAATTTGTTCTCATGCTCAACATGCATGAAATATTTTCGACTGGACGTTCCAAAAACAACAATAAATTAATCAACCCATCAAAGAAATGTCTGCAGTATCTTACTACATTGTATGGTTATACAATATGATTTAAAAGTTTATTTTCACACCTTTCTAAAACAGTTCATGTCTGCATAGTACTGGAATGACCAGTAAACACCAAGTTAGCATTTCACAGATTTTTAATCAACATTTCGTTTGAAATAAGATCAAGCCTTGGATGGGGATGATTCACATGTTTGCATTTATATTCACTCAATATTAATTTAAAATGAAATGAAATGAACAACTAAAACGTAAAATTAATCAGCTTACAACTGTTCAATGTATGTTTTTTATATGCCTATACAAATCATGTTTACTTAAGATTTTGTCCCAAGCTGATGGACAAAGTGTCTTCATGCTAATTGATTTAGGTAAAATTGGAATATTTATTAATAGGTAATTAAGTCACAAATGAACTGAATAATTGATCTCATTACGTACAGTTACCCTCAACCACAGGCCCACCAGCCCAGTCTTGTAAAAATGCTGTTGGGCCTGTGAAAATCATTTGTATAGGCCAATAGAACCAACTAAAATTTAACTTTTGGGCCTGTAGATTCAAAAGTTTATTGTGAAGACTGTAAATATCACGATGATCATTTTAAAGTACGTCCTGAAAAATTTGTGGCCGTATAATGGTATGGGGATGTTGTCGTCCGAGGACATTTGGTTTCCATACAATTACTTGAGTATAAGTGTATGAATCTCTATGAAATTGTACCACAAGGTTTCAAGCCACAAAAGAAAGGTTGGGATTGATTTTTGGGGGTGATGGCCCTAACTGGTTAGGAATAAAGGGCCAAAAACAAGGACTTTTCTTGTTTCAGGACAATAACTTGTGTATAAGTGTATAGATCTCTATGAAATTATACCACAAGGTTCCATACCTCAAAAGGAATGTTAGGTTTGATATTGGGAGTTATGGCCCAAAACTGTTTAGGAATTAAGGGGCCAAAAAGGAACAAAAAAACAAGGATTTTCTGGTTTCTGGACAATAACTTGACTATAAGTGCACAGATCTCTATGAAATTGTACCATAAGGTTCCATTCCAAAAAAGGAAGGTTGGGATTGATTTTGGGTGTTATGGCCCTACAGGGTGAGACTTTTACTTTTTTAACAGCTTGCTTTTGGGCAAGTCACCATGATATATTAATTGCCTGAAAGAAATAATCACTTTTACAAATTTTGTACTCTCTTAAGAAATTTTAGTATGCCATCAGGACATAAATTCAGGTAAATGAAACTAAAAAAGGAATGAATTATAGTGTATTACCGAAAGTGCTGTACCAAGCCAATTGAACCACACAAGTTCACCAGTGAACTTAGATCAAACTCAAAGCAAAAGATATATAGTTCGAGTCATTACATATCATTTTATTGTTTTCTGTTTTTTTGTTGTTGTCTAATTTTTTAAGACTTATTTGTCTGTCCTGTACAGTATTTATATACAAATCATCCAATCTACACCATCTCTGATACCCTTAAAGAGTGTTTCCAGGATTCAATAAATCTCATTCCTCTTTTCAACAATTAAATTTTTTTTCGTTTCATCATTGTCAGCTTTCATTTTTTTCTGTATTTTGCTGAAAAATACCACCAGATATAGCTGTCTTGCCACCTTAAATCACAGAGGCTTGGGAATGATATTTGTAGAACATTAATTTGCTCTCTATCCAATGAAAACACTTGGAGAATTAAAACAATTTTCCTTGGCCCTTGTGCTGAATCTCAGGGATCGATACTGATGAGGCTTTCATATATTTTTTTACCCACAAAAACACTTTCCTTAAATAGAATACTGCTGAACGTTGAGAAAGCTTATAAATAAATATCACTGTAAATGTATTTATATATTTTTTCTTCTTTGACTGCACTTTTGTTCAAGGTTTAAAAAAAAAATGACGATATTAAGTAGTTTTAGAAATGTTATCATTTATTATTATGTCTAGTTTATGATAGTTCAATTAAAATAGATGCGTTCATCGAAGAATGCACCAAGTTCATCAAAGCATGGGTCAACAACTGAATCAAACTCCGATTGGCCAATATTTTAACATTTCTAGAGTTAGAAACGGAAAATACTAAAGCTAAAAAAAAATATGGTTATATTGTCAGGGCTGACATGCTGATTGATATTGTAATGTATTGATTAAAAGAGAATTAATAAAGTCTGTATTTTTCAGCTTTTTTAATTTAAAATTTTTACTTGCCATTTGGTACACTGCAGTATTTACTTGCCCGATAATGACTTTCACTTGTCCCAGGCAATCGGACAGGCTTTAATGTCGAACACTGCCCTGTTTAGGAATTAGGGGCCAAAAAGGGCCAAAAACAATAATTTTCCAATACTTTGTATAAATTGCTTGTTTCTTGACCAATTTTAATGGAGTATAATTCCGAGTCTTGAATTCTTGTGGTTCTTTAATATGCTGAATCTAAATGTGTATTTAGATTATTGATTTTGTGTCTGGTTTTCAAATAGGTCAACAGTAAGGTCCAAAATTAAACTAAGTTTGATTTTAACAAAAATTCAACTCTCAGGTTTCTTTGATATGCTGACGATTTTGGCCCAGTTTTCAAGTTGTTCCCAATCAGGGTCAAAACTTGTTTGATTTAAAAAAAAAATGAATACATGGGGTTCTTTGATATGCATAATCTAACCATGTATTAATTTTAGATTTTTGGGGCTGCTATTAAATTGGTCCACAGTGAGGTCCAAAGGGTCAAAAATTAAACTTTTGTTTAATTTCATGTAAAATCAATTTCTTGGAGTTCTTTGAAATGCTGAATCTAACCATGTGATTAGATTTTGGATATTAGACCATAACAGATGAATGTCTAATTTCAATTTTTAAAGGTCTTAGACCACATTCATTCTGTGTCAGAAACCTCTCCTGTGTCAAATATTTAATCACATTAATCCAAATTCAGGGCTGTATCAAGCTTGAATGTTTTGTCCATACTTGCCTCAACTGTTCAGGGTTCGACCTCTGAGGCCATATTAAGCTGCGCCCTGCAGAGCATTTTATTTTTTATGATTTCAATATACATGTATTATCAAAACTTTTAAAAATGTAAAAAGATCGATTATCTGGTTTATGATTTTGGTTTTTGGTGTTCTGTCATTCTGACTGTAAACTGGTAAACCACTGACAACCTTAGTATAATTAGAGGTGCACAGTAAGCACCTATAGGAGTTTAGTTACTTTGAAAACATATTATTCAGCTATAACAAACAAAATATTGTCAACCAAGACATTTACAGCCTATGTGTCTTTGTTTGTAAAAGAGTTAAATGTTTTGCTGTTGGTGTGGTTTTTTGTACATACCATATATGTGGTGATTCCTTTTATCCTTTTTATTCCCCTAGCCGTAGCGGAGGGGGCATTAAGTTTTACCCTTGTCTGTCTGTACATCCGTACGTACGTCCGTCTGTACGTACTTCCCAAAGTGGGTTTCCATTCTCTAACTTTAGTTTGCCTCAATCAAATGTTATGAAACTTGTACACAATGCTTATTACCACAAAACACAGATCAAGTTTGAATTTTGGTGGCGTCACTTTAACGGTTCTAGAATTATGCCCCTTTACTAATGGAAAAATTGCTGAATTTTTCGTTTCCGTTCTCTAACTTTAGTTTGCCTCAACCAAATGCTATGAAACTTATACACAATGCTTATAACCACAAAACACAGATCAAGTTTGAATTTTGGTGGCGTCACTTTAACGGTTCTAGAGTAATGTCCCTTTACAAATGGAAAAATTGATGAATTTTTTGTTTCCGTTCTCTTACTTTAGTTTGCCTCAACCAAATGCTATGAAACTTATACACAATGCTTAAAGCTTATTACTACAAAATACACATCAAGTTTGAATTTTGGTGGTGTCACTTTTATTGTTCTAGAGTTATGCCCCTAAACAAATGGAAAAATTGCTGAATTTTTTGTTTCCGTTCTCTAACTTAAGTTTGCCTTTACCAAATTTTATGAAACTTATACACAATACTTATTACCACAAAACTCAGATCAAGTACAAATTTGGGTAGTGTCACTTTTACTGTTCTTCAGTTATGTCCCTTTATAACTTTATATGATATGCAAGTGGGGGCATCATCTATGTCCCATGGACACATTCCCCATTTATCTTTATGTATTATTAGACGGAAATTTCTTTTGTTTAGTAGATACATTTACAAATGATGATTACTTGGCTTTTAAGTCCACAATACCCTTAAAATATTTCACAAAACTCTACACATAATTGACCCTTTTGTGTTGCTACAAATCAGAATTTAAGTTTGAGTCTACAACGCTAAATTCATGTTTCGATAACCCTTTTAGATGTAAAAAGATAATTATCAAACAGAGTTTATGTTCAATGATATAACAGAAAATCAGTGAATTCCTGATGATAAATGGTACTTGACCAGTATATATGACAGATTTCATAATGACCAATATTTTTTTTTTAAACTGCTTTTAGGTATAACTGAAGTGTTTGCAACCATAGCAATAAAAGGATTAATTGGACAGTTAGTATGTCCTTACAAACATAATGGTGGTGATGGGACTCTTGATTGGTCATTTAAATCTTCTTCAGCATCTGGGTTTATCTTGTATACAAGCAATGCAGTAAAATCACCTTCTTTAGCACCTGATTTAAAACAGAGACTGCATATAACTGGTAACAATGCTATAGGAGAATACCATTTGAATATATCAGATATCAGGGTGAGTGATCAGGGGACATATGAATGTTTGGATGGTTCTACTGGAAGCCGCAATAAGCAACAGTTAATAGTTATAGGTAAGTAGTGCAATTTTTGTTTTATGATGTTACTGTTACAATGTAAAATTGTTTTTTATTGTGCTAATAATAATAAAATGTAGTTTATGATGTCTTATTTTATCAATATGAATCTTTTTTATACGACCGCAAATTTATTTGCGATCAGTGGCGGCGGCGTCAACAATGTATTAGTTTGTGATTAGGTCTAGTTCATGGTGAACCGCTAGTGGCAGGTCAATGATATTTGGTATGCATTTGTATTAGCATTGGCACATCTCATTACCATGGAGATTATATGGCCCCGCCCCCTCAGTCAAGGTCTATTAACTTTGAAACTTTTCATAGTTTACATGTATTAGTTTGTGATTAGGTCAATTTATGGGGAACCACTAGTGGTAGGTCAATGATATTTGGTATTCAGTTGTATAAGCATTGGCATATCTCATTTCCATGGAGATTATTTGGCTCTGCCCCCTTAGTCATGGTCTATAGACTTTGAAAATTTTGCTAAGTTAACATGTATTAGTTTGTGATTAGGTCAGTTCAAAGGGAACCATTAATGGAAGGTCAATGTTAATTGGTGTTTAGTTGTATAAGGATTAGCACATCTCATTTCCATGGAGAATATTTAGCCCCGCTCCCTCAGTCATGGTCTATTTACTTTGAAACTTTTGCTTAGTTTCAAGTATCAGTTTGTGATCAGATCAGTTTAAGATAAACTGCAAATGTTAAGTCAATGACATTTGGTATGCAAATTTATTGGCATTTGCAAGTATCGTTTCCATGGAGATTATATAGCCCCACCCCTGATCATGGTTCATTGACTTAGAAACTTTTTCTAGTTTACAAGTTGATGTTTGTGTTTAGGTTTGTTTGAAGGGAACAACTTATAATAAAGTCAATGGTATTTGGTATGCAGTTGTATTAGCATTGGCACATCTCATTCCATGGAGATTGTTTAGCCATGTACCTTCAGTCATGGTTCATTGACTTTGAATATTTGCATAACTTACATGTTAAAGTATTGCTATTTTAATTTCAACATTTGCATTATCAAAATTACAAAAAAGTGAGACATATCTCTGTGATAACAGTTTATTTTAAGACAGTAACTTGAGTATATAAGAGATATTTCTTTGGTCAAAATTTTAGCACAAGGCTCCACACTACTATAGGAAGGTTGGGATTAATTTTGGGGGTTATTGTCATAGCTGTTTAGGAATTAGGGGCCAAAAAGGGTCGAACAAAAACTTTTTTTGTCAGGTTCACAGACAATAACTTGAGTATAGGTGTATGGATCTCTTAAATTTTAGCACAAGGTTCCATACCACAATAGGAAGGTTGGGATTTATTTTGGGGGTTATTGGTGTAGCTGTATAGGAATTAGGGGTCTAAAAGTAACAAAACAAGCATTTTTCATGTTATAGGACAATAATTGGTGTATAATTCTATAAGAGTTTGGGTTCTTTGAAATGCTGAATCTAACCATTTACTTAGAGATTTTGGATTTTGGGCTCCTTTATCAAATTAGTCCGCATTGAGGTCCAAAGGGTCCTAAATTAAATTTTTGTTTTTCATCAAAAATTGAATTCTTGAATGCTGATTCTAACCATGTACTTAGATTTTGGATATTGGATCATAATAGGTAAATGTCCAATTTCACAAATTTTTCAGTTCTTTGACCACATTCATTTTGTGTCACAAACCTATGCTGTGTCATTTATTTAATCACAATCCAAATTAAGAGCTGTTTTAAGCATTAATGTTGTGTCCATACTTGCCCCAACTGTTCAGGGATTCAGGGTTCAACCTCTGCGGTCGTATCAAGCTGTGCCCAGCGGAGCATTTTATTTGTCATATAGTAATAACTGTAAAATTGGTTTATGATACATTCAGTGAATATCAACTATTAAAAACTTCTTTAAAGCATAAAACATGCTGATTATAACAAGATTTTTAAAGAAAAATTGTTTCGAAATTTTATATATGTTGAGTGAAATCTAATGTGCATTTAGGTATTTTTGTTATTTTACTTTATACTGGTAAAACAACACATGATTATATAATTTCTCTTCTCTTATGGTTGTGGCCTGTTATCTATTTCTTGCACAAATAGATATTTCTCATATCACACTGCACAGAGTTTGATATGAAAAAGTGATACGAAAATCTGTTTTAATTTGATTGGCTTATCCAGCATCTTAAGACGATTTTACGGCATTTCCATTGGCTATTCGTTTGGTCCTTGATGAAATTCAAAGGTTAAGACGATGTACTTTTGGTCCATGGCAACAGACA
This sequence comes from Mytilus californianus, assembly GCF_021869535.1. Classification (NCBI taxonomy): domain Eukaryota; kingdom Metazoa; phylum Mollusca; class Bivalvia; order Mytilida; family Mytilidae; genus Mytilus; species Mytilus californianus. The sequence continues at coordinate 87,469,354 of NW_026262701.1, forward strand.
TATGTGATTTCTTCAATAATATACAATCTACACTCACACTTTTCACCGGACAATCTTCTTTTTGTCAAATTTTATTACATTCTGAAGCGTACAAAAAGTTTTAAAATGTTTGATGTTAAAGTTTGACACCTGAAAAGGACATATGACGTCATACTGGAATGTGCGAAAGACTAGATCAACAATTCGGGAATTTTTAATTTACAACTTGTGAGAATTTGATATCGCTTGATATCAACTCTCGTTATTTAATTTAAATAGTAATGATAAACTCGTCGAAGGCTCGTTTATTATTATATTGAAATGAAATAACTCGAGTTGATATCAAGCGATATCCCATTCTCACTCATTATGAAACCTATTAATTATGGTTGTGGCCTGTTACGTATCTATTTCTTGCATGAAGAGATATTTCTTGTATCACACTGCATGGAGTGTTATATGAAAAAGTGATACAAAAACTGCGTTAATTTGATTCACTTATCCAGCATCATGAGACAATATTAAGACATTTTCATTGTCTATTCGTTAGGTCATTGATGACTTCAAAAGGTTCACATGATATACATTTTGTCCATGGCAACGGACATACCGGTATGTGATTTCTCCAATTATATACAAAACGCTCAACACTTTTCCTGAAAATCTTCATTTTGTGAAATTTAATTACATTATAAAGTGTACAATAAGTCTTAAAATGTCTGATGCTAAAGTTTGACACCAGGACAGGACATATGACATCATACTGGTACATGCAAAAGACTAGATCAACGATTCACAGATTTTTATGCCCCCGCCGTAGCCATGGACACATTCCCAATTTATTTTATTTAACACAATAATAGTGTTGACAATAAGAGAAATAGATATAACAACTCGTGAGAATTGAATATTATATAATGAGAAGAGTGATGATAAAATGACTGAAAGTTCTTTTATCATAATATATTGAAATTAAGTAACTCTAAAGAGTGTCCAAAATAAAAAAGGAAAATCCAAGAATGTCCTTTATAGAGGTCGAAATTTGCTGTTATTGTGAATATACCTAATTTTGCAATTTCATATGCTAATATTCTGCTTTTGATTGGTATTTTTGTAAAAAGAAAAATTGTGTTAGAAGAAATTTCTTCTCTGGCAAAGGGAACACATGGAGAAATAAACACCATTAATATGACAATTTTATTGGATATATATATTAAATTACATTCATATTTTACAAAACATTCAAATCACAATGAAATGAAGAAACAGTAACCTATTAATTAATAAAATGGAAAGCAATAATTTGTTCACTACATTTTGTTCATATAAATTTCCTGTCTCCTTGGAAGAAATTTCTTCCGATAATAACAGTCGTAATGGGACTATGTAAAGTCACTTCAAGATGAAATATGATCAATTAATTGAACACAAATACTAAGTCTACAACAGATAAATGCATTGCAATACAATATCCACAAAAAAAATAAGGTCAAAAATCAAAAGTAGTTCTAAGAAATTTCTTGTGTGTCTCTTCCTGCAGTTTCTCTGGTAATAGTACACATAAGAATGTACTTTGTTTCTGTTTCTTTGTTGCGTTTTCTTTTTATCTGAAAAAAGTAAAGTACCACATAATTATTTTCTCTGTCTAAAAGATAAAGATGTATCAAAAGCACGAACTTAACTAAAATAATACACCAATATTCATAAAAACAAAATAAAAATTTTAAAACTTATATAATCTGTCCTCTTTTCTAGCTAAGGGATGTGATCAAGTCCCCTCCTCTCCACCCTTGGCAGTTTAAATAAGATAGAATTTTGGATCAGTGAGGTAATGCTTTTATTGGTCCCAGTTGTAACTTGCAGCATTCAATTAAAAAGGGCCTTTAAGGTGATCATGTGTAAATGTAGAAAAAGTTAATAAACAATTGTGGTGATTGTGCATCAAGTCTGAACCCCCAAAACATTATGGGACAACATTGAGTGACAATTTAAAAGTTCTTAATCAACTAATTGAAGTTCCTGTGTGTTACTTTCTTGCGCAAATGTTTGAATATCAACGTATCTTTCTGGTTCGTGCTTCCAGGAATTTGTAAACAATGCATGTATGTATAATAGACAAAATCATTTTTACACCTCCACACTGAAGAGAATGCAAGTGCTGTCGTTGGTCAAGAATGTTACAAAAGAACAATTATTCCTATAATGCAATTCCCATAGGGTACCAGTGGTGTTCCATATTTTATTCATCGAAGACTACACAAACTAGGAAAAAAATGGGTAGCAGTTCCTGTTACTAGAAATGTCAAAAACATATAGAGGGTCATGCAGCAAGAATGGATAGTGTCTTTTTGTTGTTGGGATATACAAGTACCCGGCCACGTCCACTGTGTGTTTTTGTTATATGTATTTCTATTTATCCACCTGATGAGTTGAGCCTTTTTCAACTGAATTTTATAGTTCGTTCCTATGTTGTACTGTTACGCCACTTTCCCAGGTTAGGGGGAGGGTTTGGATCCCGCTAACATGTTTAACCTCGCCACATTCTGTATGTATGTACCTGTCCCAAGTCAGGAGCCTGTAATTCAGTGGTTGTCGTTTGTTGATGCGTTACATATTTTTTTTGTTAATTTTTTTTAACATGAATTAGGTCATTGGTTTTCTCGTTTGAATTGTTTTACATTTGTCATTTCGGGGCCTTTTATAGCTGACTATGGGGTATGGGATTTGCTCATTGTTGAAGGCCGGACAGTGACATATAGTTGTTAATTTTTGTGTCATTTGGTCTCTTGTGGAGAGTTGTCTCATTGGCAATCATACCACATCTTCTTTTTTTTATATTAAAATGCAGTTGAAAACGTCTTCTTTTTCGCTTAATTAAAAAAGCAAATTTTAATGACCTTGAGGTGCAGATTTTGAACATATTTTCTATAATTTGAAAAATGTGAATTTGATTTTCTGGATTTTTTACACCAAATTGGATAAGCTTTCAATTAGGAGTAATTGCAATCCTGTATCGTCCAATCAGAACCCATACAAGATTCTATTCTGAGTACCATCTTAAAAAAAATTGATTGTAAAATTTAAACAAATAATTGCGATCTTGTTACCAGAAAGATGTAGTTGAAATGGGCATGAAATCGTAACCATTGGCAAGCGAAGATAATAAACTGTAAGAAACAATTAGACAAAAAGTTCAAAACTGTGCATGAATCGAATCATTAATAACACAGTCATGTAAAATGTAAAATCTGAATAAAAACAAGTACAACTGTGGATTTCGTGGGGTATCAATTTACATGAATTTTGTTTGTAGAAATGTATTGGGTAATACAGCATGTAAGGTGTTCAATGAAGTGTGAATTTCCGTTACGGACCAGTTTGTTTGAAGTATCATTCCAAAATTTTTCAATGTTGAGTAAATATTGCTAAAACATACAGTATTGAGGACATCTATTGAGGAATCAAACTTAACCAGAAGGCTGCGGTTCAGTCTCTCGGAACACTTAGTGAAAGTTGGTCGTAAGATACAACAAGATGCTCCAAGGAGCCTGTTTCGCTCACCTGATATTTTTATTTACAATTGATGCATGAAATAATGCAACCGTTATTACTTTTGCTTAAGTTTCAGAGATAAAAATCAAGACCTGCATTTTCCCCCTATGGTCTATTCTTAGCCATGTCTGCCATGTTGGTTGGCATGCAGGGTCATCGGACACATTTTTTAAACTAGATACCCTAATGCTGATTGTGGCCAAGTTTGGTTAAATTTGTCTCAGTTGTTTCAAGAGAAGACTTTGGAAAAGATTACAAAAATTTACAAAAAATTGTTAAATTTGACTTTAAAGGGCAATAACTCCTTATGGGATCAATTGATTTGACTAATTTGTAGATCTTACTTTGCTGAACATTATTCCTGTTTACAGTTTATCTCTATCTATAATAATATTCAAGATAATAACCAAAAACTGCAAAATTTCTTTAAAATTACTAATTCAGGGGCAACAATGGCTTGGGCAACAACGGCTTGTCTGATGTCTGAAAATTTGCTCTAAATGCTTTAGTTTCAGAGATATAAGCCAAAAAGTACATTTTACCCCGTTCTATTTTTAGTCATGTCGGCCATGTTGGTTATCAGGCGGGGTCATCGGACACATTTTTAAACTAGATATCCTAATAATGATTGTGACCAAGTTTGGTTTAAATTTGTTTCAGTAGTTTGAAAGAAGAAGATTTTTGTAAGATTACAAAAATTTGTTAAAAATTTACTATAAAGGACAATAACTCCTTAAGGAGCCAATTGACCATTTTGGTCATGATAACTTATTTGTAGATCTTACTTTGCTGAACATTATTGCTGTTTACAGTTTATCTCTATCTATAATAATATTCAAGATAATAACCAAAAACTGCAAAATTTCCTTAAAATTACCAATTCAGGGCCGGGGCAGCAACCCAACAACGAGTTGTCCGATTTGTCTGACAATTTCAGGGCAGATAGATCTAGACCTGATAACCAATTATTTCATGTGAGATTTGCTCTAAATGCTTTGGATTCAGAGATATAAGCCAAAATCTACATTTTACCCCAATGTTCTATTTTTAGCCATGACGGCCATCTTGATTGGTTGTCCGGGTCATGGGACACATTTTTTAAACTAGATACCCCAATAATGATTGTGGCCAAGTTTTGTTAAATTTGGCCCAGTAGTTTCATCAGAGAAGATTTTTGTAAAAGTTAACGGACGATGGACGACAGACGCCGGACAACAGAAGCCTAGTAATGAGAATAGCTGACTTGGCCCATTGGGCCAGGTGAGCTAAAAATCAGAGCATAATATAAAATAAAAGAAAGAATATTCCTACCAGAATCTTTTGAATTAACATTTGTCTTTTCTTGAGCTGCTCTGGTTTTTCCACTTCTTTAAAATTTTTCTTGAGCTGCTCTGGTTTTTATACGCCCGTTTACGGGACGTATTATGGTATACCGTTGACCGTCCGTCTGTCCGTCCGTCCGTCGTCAACATGTCGGACATTAACTCAAAAACGCTTTTACCAATATGCATGAAACTTTGGTGAATTGTTTATATCTATTGAGGTGAGCTCCCTTTCGTTTTTTATAAATTTGGGATTTACCATTTCCGAATTTTGGAGTTTTATTCATTAAAAAAGGGGGGATTTTCCAGTCTTCGGACAATAACTCAAAAACAATTTCACCAATTTGCAAGAAACTTTGGTGAATTGTTAAATGCTATCGACATGAGCTCCCTTTTGATTTTTATAAATTTTAGACACTACGTTTCTGATTTATGGGGTTTTATTCGTTACAAAAAGGGGGATTTTCCAGTTTTCGGACAATAACTCAAAAATCCTTTCAGCATTTTTTATGAAACTTTGGTAAATTGTTTATATCTATTGTTGTAAGCTCCCTTTTGATTTTTATAAATTTTAGATTTTATGTTTCCGAGTTACAAGATTTTATTCATAAAAAAGGGGTGATTTTCAAGTTTTTGGACAATATCCTTAAAGTGCTTAGAGCAGTTTTCATTAAACCTTGATGACTTATTTATATCTTTTAAGATAACCTCCCTTTAGTTTTTTTTATAAATTTCTAATATAACATTGAGAAGTTATTGAACTTTATTTTTATAGTCTGACAACAGATTTACTAGTATTGCGCAACAGCACAGTGTATTGCACAACAGAAAGAAATCTTTAATTGAATATAAATTCAGTTCATATAACCAATTTCAAGTTCTTTGACTACATTTATTCAGAACCTATAATATGTCAAATATTTAATTACAATCCAAATTCAGACCTGTATCAAGCTTGAATATTGTGTCCATTTTTGCCCCAACTGTTCAGGGTTTGACCTCTGCGGGCGTATCCAGCTGCGCTCAGCGAAGCAGTTTATTCCACTTCTTTTAAATTTTCCTTGAGCTGCTCTGGTTTTTCCACTTCTTTTTAATTTAGAAACTTTTTTCCTATGCTGAAGTGTTGGTTTCTTTCCACCATCTTTGTAAACTTTAACAGTACTGTTTTGCTTGGTTTTATTGTCGAGCCTGCGACTTTTGTCGCAGAAAGCTCGACATAGGGATAGCGATCCGGCGGCGGCGGCGGCGGCGGCTACGGCGTTAGCTTACTTCTTAAAAGCTTTATATTTTAGAAGATGGAAGACCTGGATGCTTCATACTTTGTATATGGATGCCTCAGGTTACGAAGTTTCCGTCAGTCACATGTCCAATGTCCTTGACCTCATTTTCATGGTTCAGTGACTACTTGAAAAAAAAGTTCAGATTTTTTGTAATGTTATATTCTCTCTTATTATAAGTAATAGGATAACTATATTTGGTATGTGCATACCTTGCAAGGTCCTCATGCCCGTCAGACAGTTTTCACTTGACCTCGACCTCATTTCATGGATCAGTGAACAAGGTTAAGTTTTGGTGGTCAAGTCCATATCTCAGATACTATAAGCAATAGGTCTAGTATATTCGGTGTATGGAAGGACTGTAAGGTGTACATGTCCAACTGGCAGGTGTCATCTGACCTTGACCTCATTTTCATGGTTCAGTGGTTATAGTTAAGTTTTTGTGTTTTGGTCTGTTTTTCTTATACTGTATGCAATAGGTCTACTATATTTGGTGTATGGAATGATTGTAAGGTGTACATGTCTAGCTGGCAGGTGTCATCTGACCTTGACCTAATTTTCATGGTTCAGTGGTCAAAGTTAAGTTTTTGAGTTTTGGTCTTTTTTTCTAATACTGCATGCAATAGGTCAGCTATATTTGGTGTATGGAATGATTGTAAGGTGTACATGTCTAGCTGGCAGGTGTCATCTTACCTTGACCTCATTTTCATGGTTCAGTGGTCAAAGTTAAGTTTTTGAGTTTTGGTCTTTTTTTCTAATACTATATGCAATAGTTCAACTATATTTGGTGTATGGAAATATTTTATGATCTATATGTCAGTCACGCAGGTTTTATTTGACCTTGACCTCATTTTCAAGGTTCATTGCTCAGTGTTAAGTTTTTGTGTTTTCGTCTGTTTTTCTTAAACTATAAGCAATAGGTCAACTATATTTTTTGTATGGAAGAATTGTTAGCTGTACATGCCTGCCTAGCATGGTTCATCTGACCTTGACCTCATTTTCATGGTTCATTGGTCAATGTTTAGTTTACTTGGTTAATGTTAAGTTTATGTGACAGTTGTAATAAAGCTTTATATTTAGGACTATCAACATAATATCAATGATTAGTAAAGAAGGCGAGACATTTCAGCGTGTGCACTCTTGTTCTGTGAGGAGTTTTTTGTGTTTTTCTCTTTCCAGATGAGCATGATGGGCCATTTTTGGAGGCTGGTTTCCGTTTTCCTTGTGAATTTGCATTTGTCTTTGTGTCTTTTTCTTTTCTTCTGGCATTTCCACCTAACACAAAAAAGAAGAAATATTTTTGTTTTATGTATTAGAGAGACAAATGTATATGCTCGGAAACGGGCCCTTTAATTGGATTCAATAAATATTCTATTTATTATAATATACAATAAAGCATCACACAATCATTGCCTATTTCAAAATCCTGACCCCCAAATGCATATGTTCACACAGGTGAATAAAACAAAGGTATGGATGGGGTTTACAGATGAAGAATGGGCCAAATCTGGGACATAATATAGTATTAGTATAATAGTCCCAGGCCAAATAATACAGAATATAGAAAAAGGATAAAAAAAAAATACAACACTGAACTGAACACCTGAGAAAACTTACCGATCCAGATCCTCATTTAAATTCACTGCATTTTGTGTCTCAGAAAGATAAAGTCTGTTTTGGATTTCGAACCTTAAATAGACAGAACCCTTTAGAACTATTCGATCATACCTTTCTATGTTAACCCCATCACCCATATGCTGACCCAGCTGTCGTTTACAGACGATGTGTATCAGTGTTCTGACGTTATTATGTGACTACATGTATAAAATGAAATCGGAAACGGAGAGACAGACTATGTCGGCAGAAGTTGCTTTCTCAGCGAACTTCAAAAACAATAATTCTGGACGATATTATCTACATGAATATTGACGTAAATACATACAGGAATAACATTAACAGTGCCTTCTTATAGCTAACTGTTTCAACTGTGACAATGCCCACTATATGTTGATGTATAATAGAAATTAGTTTTTACTGAAATTTCATTTAAAACCAGCAATAATCTGTTTCAATCCGTTTAATTAAGAAATCTTTTGAAGTTTTCATAGAATTACACCAGAAAATTTAGATGTTTATAACTGTCTGGGAATATTTATCTGGGTCAATATCCCTAATGGACCTTGAGATGAGGAACACAGATTTATGACTCTCATTAAAAAATTAGTCCGCAATACAATTGTGGAAGCTGTGATTTTAAAAATTGACATAAATGAACTAGGACTGGTGTTTTATAGAGCTGATGTGATGTGAAAAAAAGTATAAAAAAATAAACCTGAACAAATAATTACAAAGGACATATTTTTTAATGATTTTTATGGTCAGAATTTATGGATTATTTCCTGAGGAGAGTGACATTTTTCACTATCTTTCGGGGTTGGGCACTTGACGGGAAAACGAATCACACTTGCCACCCCGAAATCGCACCACACATGTGCAAGTGTCTCAGCTTCAAAATGAGCCATCATACATATCCAAGTTTACGATATGGCCTGAGCAACAGAAGAAAACGTTAACATTACCGCCTATGGAGAATCTATTACGCATATTGCCCCAAATTGTGGCCTTGAATTTCAAAGGTGATGGAGTGTTTCATGGCTCAGTGACCACAATTTAGGATGATAGCTGCTGAAATCAAGGTCAGTTACACTCTTTTAGTGCTAATTAATCAAAACAATACAAAATGGCTTCCCAAACTTTTGATTTTTGTCGAGCCTGCGACTTTTGTCGCAGAAAGCTCGACATAGGGATAGCGATCCGGCGGCGGCGGCGGCGGCGGCTACGGCGGCGGCGGCGGCGTTAGCTAACTTCTTAAAAGCTTTATATTTTAGAAGATGGAAGACCTGGATGCTTCATACTTTGTATATGGATGCCTCATGTTACGAAGTTTCCGTCAGTCACATGTCCAATGTCCTTGACCTCATTTTCATGGTTCAGTGACTACTTGAAAAAAAAGTTCAGATTTTTTGTAATGTTAAATTCTCTCTTATTATAAGTAATAGGATAACTATATTTGGTATGTGCGTACCTTGCAAGGTCCTCATGCCTGTCAGACAGTTTTCACTTGACGTCGACCTCATTTCATGGATCAGTGAACAAGGTTAAGTTTTGGTGGTCAAGTCCATATCTCAGATACTATAAGCAATAGGTCTAGTATATTCGGTGTATGGAAGGACTGTAAGGTGTACATGTCCAACTGGCAGGTGTCATCTGACCTTGACCTCATTTTCATGGTTCAGTGGTTATAGTTAAGTTTTTGTGTTTTGGTCTGTTTTTCTTATACTGTATGCAAAAGGTCTACTATATTTGGTGTATGGAATGATTGTAAGGTGTACATGTCTAGCTGGCAGGTGTCATCTGACCTTGACCTCATTTTCATTGTTCAGTGGTCAAAGTTAAGTTTTTGAGTTTTGGTCTTTTTTTCTAATACTATGTGCAATAGTTCAACTTTATTTGGTATGTGCGTACCTTGCAAGGTCCTCATGCCCGTCAGACAGTTTTCACTTGACCTCGACCTCATTTCATGGATCAATGAACAAGGTTAAGTTTTGGTGGTCAAGTCCATATCTCAGATACTATAAGCAATAGGTCTAGTATATTCGGTGTATGGAAGGACTGTAAGGTGTACATGTCCAACTGGCAGGTGTCATCTGACCTTGACCTCATTTTCATGGTTCAGTGGTTATAGTTAAGTTTTTGTGTTTTGGTCTGTTTTTCTTATACTGTATGCCATAGGTCTACTATATTTGGTGTATGGAATGATTGTCAGGTGTACATGTCTAGCGGGCAGGTGTCATCTGACCTTGACCTCATTTTCATGGTTCAGTGGTCAAAGTTAAGTTTTTGAGTTTTGGTCTTTTTTTCTAATACTATGTGCAATAGTTCAACTTTATTTGGTATGTGCGTACCTTGCAAGGTCCTCATGCCCGTCAGACAGTTTTCACTTGACCTCGACCTCATTTCATGGATCAATGAACAAGGTTAAGTTTTGGTGGTCAAGTCCATATCTCAGATACTATAAGCAATAGGTCTAGTATATTCGGTGTATGGAAGGACTGTAAGGTGTACATGTCCAACTGGCAGGTGTCATCTGACCTTGACCTCATTTTCATGGTTCAGTGGTTATAGTTAAGTTTTTGTGTTTTGGTCTGTTTTTCTTATACTGTATGCCATAGGTCTACTATATTTGGTGTATGGAATGATTGTCAGGTGTACATGTCTAGCGGGCAGGTGTCATCTGACCTTGACCTCATTTTCATGGTTCAGTGGTCAAAGTTAAGTTTTTGAGTTTTGGTCTTTTTTTCTAATACTATGTGCAATAGTTCAACTATATTTGGTATGTGCGTACCTTGCAAGGTCCTCATGCCCGTCAGACAGTTTTCACTTGACCTCGACCTCATTTCATGGATCAATGAACAAGGTTAAGTTTTGGTGGTCAAGTCCATATCTCAGATACTATAAGCAATAGGTCTAGTATATTCGGTGTATGGAAGGACTGTAAGGTGTACATGTCCAACTGGCAGGTGTCATCTGACCTTGACCTCATTTTCATGGTTCAGTGGTTATAGTTAAGTTTTTGTGTTTTGGTCTGTTTTTCTTATACTGTATGCAATAGTTCAACTATATTTGGTGTATGGAAATATTTTATGATCTATTTGGCAGTCACGCAGGTTTTATTTGACCTTGACCTCATTTTCAAGGTTCATTGCTCAGTGTTAAGTTTTTGTGTTTTGGTCTGTTTTTTGTCGAGCCTGCGACTTTTGTCGCAGAAAGCTCGACATAGGGATAGCGATCCGGCGGCGGCGGCGGCGGCGGCTACGGCGGCGGCGGCGGCGTTAGCTAACTTCTTAAAAGCTTTATATTTTAGAAGATGGAAGACCTGGATGCTTCATACTTTGTATATGGATGCCTCATGTTACGAAGTTTCCGTCAGTCACATGTCCAATGTCCTTGACCTCATTTTCATGGTTCAGTGACTACTTGAAAAAAAAGTTCAGATTTTTTGTAATGTTAAATTCTCTCTTATTATAAGTAATAGGATAACTATATTTGGTATGTGCGTACCTTGCAAGGTCCTCATGCCCTTCAGACAGTTTTCACTTGACCTCGACCTCATTTCATGGATCAGTGAACAAGGTTAAGTTTTCGTGGTCAAGTCCATATCTCAGATACTATAAGCAATAGGTCTAGTATATTCGGTGTATGGAAGGACTGTAAGGTGTACATGTCCAACTGGCAGGTGTCATCTGACCTTGACCTCATTTTCATGGTTCAGTGGTTATAGTTAAGTTTTTGTGTTTTGGTCTGTTTTTCTTATACTGTATGCAATAGTTCAACTATATTTGGTGTATGGAAATATTTTATGATCTATTTGGCAGTCACGCAGGTTTTATTTGACCTTGACCTCATTTTCAAGGTTCATTGCTCAGTGTTAAGTTTTTGTGTTTTGGTCTGTTTTTTGTCGAGCCTGCGACTTTTGTCGCAGAAAGCTCGACATAGGGATAGCGATCCGGCGGCGGCGGCGGCGGCGGCTACGGCGGCGGCGGCGTTAGCTAACTTCTTAAAAGCTTTATATTTTAGAAGATGGAAGACCTGGATGCTTCATACTTTGTATATGGATGCCTCATGTTACGAAGTTTCCGTCAGTCACATGTCCAATGTCCTTGACCTCATTTTCATGGTTCAGTGACTACTTGAAAAAAAAGTTCAGATTTTTTGTAATGTTAAATTCTCTCTTATTATAAGTAATAGGATAACTATATTTGGTATGTGCGTACCTTGCAAGGTCCTCATGCCCTTCAGACAGTTTTCACTTGACCTCGACCTCATTTCATGGATCAGTGAACAAGGTTAAGTTTTCGTGGTCAAGTCCATATCTCAGATACTATAAGCAATAGGTCTAGTATATTCGGTGTATGGAAGGACTGTAAGGTGTACATGTCCAACTGGCAGGTGTCATCTGACCTTGACCTCATTTTCATGGTTCAGTGGTTATAGTTAAGTTTTTGTGTTTTGGTCTGTTTTTCTTATACTGTATGCAATAGGTCTACTATATTTGGTGTATGGAATGATTGTAAGGTGTACATGTCTAGCTGGCAGGTGTCATCTGACCTTGACCTCATTTTCATGGTTCATTGGTCAAAGTTAAGTTTTAGAGTTTTGGTCTTTCTTTCTAATACTGCATGCAATAGGTCAGCTATATTTGGTGTATGGAATGATTGTAAGGTGTACATGTCTAGCTGGCAGGTGTCATCTTACCTTGACCTCATTTTCATGGTTCAGTGGTCAAAGTTAAGTTTTTGAGTTTTGGTCTTTTTTTCTAATACTATATGCAATAGTTCAACTATATTTGGTGTATGGAAATATTTTATGATCTAAATGTCAGTTACGCAGGTTTTATTTGACCTTGACCTCATTTTCAAGGTTCATTGCTCAGTGTTAAGTTTTTGTGTTTTGGTCTGTTTTTCTTAAACTATAAGCAATAGGTCAACTATATTTGTTGTATGGAAGAATTGTTAGCTGTACATGCCTGCCTAGCATGGTTCATCTGACCTTGACCTCATTTTCATGGTTCATTGGTCAATGTTTAGTTTACTTGGTTAATGTTAAGTTTATGTGACAGTTGTAATAAAGCTTTATATTTAGGACTATCAACATAATACCAATGATTAGTAAAGAAGGCGAGACATTTCAGCGTGTGCACTCTTGTCTTAAACTATAAGCAATAGGTCAACTCTATTTGTTGTATGGAAGAATTGTTAGCTGTACATGCCTGCCTAGCATGGTTCATCTGACCTTGACCTCATTTTCATGGTTCATTGGTCAATGTTTAGTTTACTTGGTTAATGTTAAGTTTATGTGACAGTTGTAATAAAGCTTTATATTTAGGACTATCAACATAATATCAATGATTAGTAAAGAAGGCGAGACATTTCAGCGTGTGCACTCTTGTTATCAAAAATATACTAATTTTTTGTTGTTAAAAAGCATTGATGCAGAAAATGGGTCATGTAAAATCTGGACAGGGGCCATTCAGAGGGGGTCTCACTAATTAGCGACAAGAAGCGTCAAGAAGCAACAAGAAGAATAAATATAGCGACAAGAAGCGACAAGAAGACTATTTAGCGACAAGAAAACTTTAAAAAAAATATTATTAGAATAAATATATTAAAAAAAATATGCATTGACAGCAATAAAGAGATTTTCATTTTTTTTTATTATATTGATAGATGAAGAAATTTAGAGTCAAGATAACATTTGGAGGTTTGCCTGTGATCTGAACAATTTCTTTCAAAGAATTAATATTGATGACAGCTTGCATATATCATCAGCAGTTTTGTTTTTTTAATAGGATATGTACCTATGTATTCTGCTATTGCTTTATTCATGGTTTCAAGAGAATGGCCAGGCATTTTTTTCGAACCAGCTGATTATTTTCTTGTAAGAATTACTTCTTTTCATAGAAGCATAATGACGCTTAAGGATAAACAAATTAGATTCATGGTTGGAGTAAAGGACGTGTGTCCCTTATTGTATTGCTACAATGACATTCAATTAACACCTATAACTGTGTACACGCGTCAGACTATACAACTACACGCGCCAGAAAATACAATAATTGTAAATAGTGAGCAAGTGTTGAACACTCACCTTTAATCTTCAATCAACTTTAAAGAGGGTGGTAAAGGGTTATTTTCGTGCAACGTAATCACCGTTTTTTATTTCACGTTCAACGTGTTTTTATACGACCGCAAAAAATTTTTTGTGGTCGTATATTGGTATGACGTTGGCGTCGGCGTCGTCGGCATCGTCGTTGTTGTCCAAAGACACTTTAGTTTTCGCACTCTAACTTTAGTTTAAGTGAATGGATCTCAATGAAATTTTACCATAAGGTTCAATACCACAAAAGGAAGGTGGGGATTGATTTTGTGGGTTATGGTACCAACCATTCAGGAATTAGGGGCCAAAAAGGGGCCAAAAATAAGCATTTTTGTAACTTCCAGACATAACTTGAGTGTAAGTGTATGGATCTCTCTGACATTGTACCACAAGGTTCCATATCACAAAGGGAATGCTGGGATTGATTTTGGGGGTAATTGCCTTCAAATTTTAGGAATTAGGGGCCAAAAAGGGGCAAAAAACAAGCATTTTTCTAGTTTCATGACAATCACTTGTGTGTAAGTGTATGGATCTTTATGAAATTGTACTACAAGGTTCCATATCACAAAGGGAAAGCTGAAATTGAGTTTGGGGGTAATTGCCCAAAAAGTTTAGGAATAAGGAACCAAAAAGAGGCCAAAAATAAGCATTTTTCTAGTTTCCAGACAATAACTTGTGTTCAAGTGTATGGATCTCTCTGAAATTGTACTGCAAGGTACCATACCACAAAGGGAAGGCTGGGATTGAGTTTGGGGGTGATTAATCATAAGGGGGTTCAAAAAATTGGGGGGGGGGATTTTTTTTCCTTTTTTTTCTTTAAAATTTTCCATTTTTGTCGAGCCTGCGACTTTTGTCGCAGAAAGCTCGACATAGGGATAGTGATCCGGTGGCGGCGGCGGCGGCGGCGGCGGCGTTAGCTAACTTCTTAAAAGCTTTATATTTTAGAAGGTGGAAGGTCTGGATGCTTCATACTTTGTATATGGATGCCTCATGTTACGAAGTTTCCGTCAGTCACATGTCCAATGTCCTTGACCTCATTTTCATGGTTCAGTGACTACTTGAAAAAAAAGTTCAGATTTTTTGTAATGTTAGATTCTCTCTTATTATAAGTAATAGGATAACTATATTTGGTATGTGCGTACCTTGCAAGGTCCTCATGCCCGTCAGACAGTTTTCACTTGACCTCAACCTCATTTCATGGATCAGTGAACAAGGTTAAGTTTTGGTGGTCAAGTCCATATCTCAGATACTATAAGCAATAGGTCTTGTATATTCGGCGTATGGAAGGATTGTAAGGTGTACATGTCCAACTGGCAGGTGTCATCTGACCTTGACCTCATTTTCATGGTTCAGTGGTTATAGTTAAGTTTTTGTGTTTTGGTCTGTTTTTCTTATACTGTATGCCATAGGTCTACTTTATTTGGTGTATGGAATGATTGTAAGGTGTACATGTCCAGCGGGCAGGTGTCATCTGACCTTGACCTCATTTTCATGGTTCAGTGGTCAAAGTTAAGTTTTTGAGTTTTGGTCTTTTTTTCTAATACTATATGCAATAGTTCAACTATATTTGGTATGTGCGTACCTTGCAAGGTCCTCATGCCCGTCAGACAGTTTTCACTTGACCTCAACCTCATTTCATGGATCAGTGAACAAGGTTAAGTTTTGGTGGTCAAGTCCATATCTCAGATACTATAAGCAATAGGTCTTGTATATTCGGTGTATGGAAGGATTGTAAGGTGTACATGTCCAACTGGCAGGTGTCATCTGACCTTGACCTCATTTTCATGGTTCAGTGGTTATAGTTAAGTTTTTGTGTTTTGGTCTGTTTTTCTTATACTGTATGCCATAGGTCTACTTTATTTGGTGTATGGAATGATTGTAAGGTGTACATGTCCAGCGGGCAGGTGTCATCTGACCTTGACCTCATTTTCATGGTTCAGTGGTCAAAGTTAAGTTTTTGAGTTTTGGTCTTTTTTTCTAATACTATATGCAATAGTTCAACTATATTTGGTATGTGCGTACCTTGCAAGGTCCTCATGCCCGTCAGACAGTTTTCACTTGACCTCAACCTCATTTCATGGATCAGTGAACAAGGTTAAGTTTTGGTGGTCAAGTCCATATCTCAGATACTATAAGCAATAGGTCTTGTATATTCGGTGTATGGAAGGATTGTAAGGTGTACATGTCCAACTGGCAGGTGTCATCTGACCTTGACCTCATTTTCATGGTTCAGTGGTTATAGTTAAGTTTTTGTGTTTTGGTCTGTTTTTCTTATACTGTATGCCATAGGTCTACTATATTTGGTGTATTGCTCGATATTGTAAGGTGTACATATCGAGCGGGCAGGTGTCATCTGACCATGACCTCATTTTCATGGTTCAGTGGTCAAAGTTAAGTTTTTTGAGTTTTGGTCTTTTTTTCTAATACTATATGCAATAGTTCAACTATATTTGATGTATGGAAATATTTTATGATCTATTTGGCAGTCACGCAGGTTTTATTTGACCTTGACCTCATTTTCAAGGTTCATTGCTCAGTGTTAAGTTTTTGTGTTTTGGTCTGTTTTTCTTAAACTATAAGCAATAGGTCAACTATATTTGTTGTATGGAAGAATTGTTAGCTGTACATGCCTGCCTAGCATGGTTCATCTGACCTTGACCTCATTTTCATGGTTCATTGGTCAATGTTTAGTTTACTTGGTTAATGTTAAGTTTATGTGACAGTTGTAATAAAGCTTTATATTTAGGACTATCAACATAATATCAATGATTAGTAAAGAAGGCGAGACATTTCAGCGTGTGCACTCTTGTTAATTGGTTATTTCTGATTTATATATAAAAGCAAATAATAATGATATGGTTTGAATAGGTAAATTAAAATTTTTTTAAGTTCTTAGACCACATTCATTCTGTGTCGGAAACCTATGCTGTGTCAAATATTTAATTACAATCCAAATTCAGTGCTGTATCATTAGCTTGAATGTTGTGTCCATACTTGCCCCAACTGTTCAGGGTTCGACCTCTGCAGTCATATCAAGCTGCGCCCCAGCGGAGCATTTTATTACTTTTTTAATTGACATTCAGTCGTGCAAGACAGGTGCCTCGTTCAACGTGTTCTGCTTATTTAATTTTACGTGCATCGTGATTTTGAAATGCTTATTTTGCGTGCTCGGTATTTTTCAAATAAAATTCAAACACTTGGCAGGGATCTTCAAGAAAAAAATGGATTCAATTTTGTTTTTTGATAAAGCGGAAAGGCCTTTGATGTTGTTCCTTATCGATTTTGGAGCTTCCAAGATATATTTACTGGTTTGGCCTAACACATTGCTCATTAAATATTAAGTAACTACATCACACTGACATTTTATTGTCTAAACAAATTTGTAACGGGCCATACATTTTTTTGTTGTATTCTTTCGATTTGATTCAGTTTGCGATAAGTTCAAAATCGTTGTACCATATACCATAGTCCTCTAGTATGAATATGTTGATGGATTGCTGTATTGCCATATATGTTCTCTAGTTCATGATTGTAATGTTAGAAAACATAAAAAAATAAAAGGACTAATGAGACCTGCATGGTATGAATTACTAGGGAAAGCTGTAGGATTAGGGATATATTACAATCAACTTGTGCTTCTGTTCGTCAATCCAACAAATATTTCCGTTAGATTTTTCTAAGAAACAACTTTACATAATGACTTCATACTAATTAAGTTCAAATCTGATATGTTTTTAACATGTGAACACTTTTCGAATCTCCTAGATACATGCTTCCTCATTGGCGATTCTTTGAATTTTTTGGTAAAATGAAAAGAATGACTTTAAATAGGATCGACATCTTAACAGTGATGAGCTTTAACGTGTTTGCACCTCCCATCATCTGTCAGTTCAAACTTCCAATTTCTGATACTTTTAACCACGAGTCGTGGTAGCTGGTGGCATGGATAACATGACAACGTGTTTATTCTTGTTAATAAAGACAATGAAATAGATCAAGAATACACTTTCGTGTCTGCGGGATAATTGCATTTTAAAAGTTAAGAAGATCGTTATATACTTTTTTAAAAGCCGCAAACCATTTATATTATAAATGTGTATACCAAATCGGGAATATGAAGTAAAACAGAGAGTTTATATATACAAGAAGACGGTGACTCAGTCACAAAAGGTTCACATCAAAGTCTTTATTTTTCGTGCAACGTTCATGACAGAAATTATTTCACGTTCAACGTGAAATTATGTCTTATTTCACGTTTTTTTTCCGTGCAAGCACCCCCCCCCCCCCCCCCCCCCCCTATTACCACCCTCTTTAAACTATGCATAAACATCATGCATATCGTTTGATAAGTTAATACCCAAATAAAATATTCACGTTTTAGTAACATTATCTTTTCTGGACACTGATTCAGGTATAATGCATTTTGCATGCAGTCAGTTTATTATATTTTAGACAAAGAGAGTGTTAAAAAATTCATAAAATAAATATATTATTGTTCTAAAACACAAGAACATGTAAAAATTAATATCATACCCTGACAGGGAAATTTCTATATCAAGTTATCAATATCAGAGACATATAATTGTATTATATGTCTCTGTCAATATCTTATCAATATATTCAGAAACATATACTAAATGTATTTAAATGTCTCTGGTATATTTAAAAAAAAATGAAAATCACTATACTTTCCGTATATTAAAATAAAAATGTCAATGCATATTTTTTGAAATATATTTATTTTAATAATATTTTTATTAAGTTTTCTTGTCGCTAAAAAGTCTTCTTGTCGCTTCTTGTCGCTAAATTTATTCTTCTTGTCGCTTCTTGACGCTTCTTGTCGCTACAATTCTTCTTGTCGCTAATTAGTGAGACCGTTCAGAGGAAAAGAAATTATATTTTAGGGATGCTAAATGTGGCTTATCCAAATGGAAAAAGGACAAAAATGAATGTTGCACGCTTGGCAAAAATGTTACAGTTAAAAACAATTGACATTGATAGAAATTTAGATGCCTCGCACCTCTGCCATAATACCTTGTGTGTTAATGCTGACCATATAATTTTTGAGCCCCATGATTTAAATAACCACCGTAAGGTCTGTGTAACTTCACAAAAATGCACCACTCATGAACTGCATGGCACAACATATCCAAACTGCATGTTGCATCTTAAACTGTGGTTTGTTCTATTTTTAATTCTAAAATTTAAGTCTCCGAGGTGACATATTGCACACTTCACTATGCATGAATCATTTACTCAAATACAGGTTTCTTACACTGCTAAAAAAATGAAAATGGGATAAAAGCCCTCCCTCTCACCCTCCAAGACACTGAAACAAACATGCATGTTTATATTAACCTGTGGTAACACATTTTACGGCTTGTTTCACGAGTGTTTACATTTTATTGACATAGGAGGGGGAGTAACTCTTGTTGTTTACAAATGTATTTTTAACTGTGTCAGGAAATTGGGACATTCAAACCACATGAACCAACTAAAGTAAGCATGCTTTAAAAGAAATCTTCAATATAAAAACCAAACAAATCAAAACAAAAACTACAAAATTATAAAATTAGGATATCAAAAGTAAAATAAAAAGCTAACAGAACTGAAATAGTTGCAAATGGAAGTAAATATGGACATGATTTTATTTTATTTTATTTCCTTGTATGTTGTATCAATGAATGTGTGCATGATAGGAAAAATAAACTTTTATGCAATACATGTGTGTTAATTTGCATGTATGATGCTGTGTGTGGTATGTTTCAATGTCTTGGACCGTTAATTATTCCATTTTCAAAACAGTTAAAATGAAACAAACAATACAAATAACTCAAAACAACATGCACATGCATATTACTGAAAGTTTTTGATTTATCATCACAATAATTTAAATAACATTTATTAATCCCTGTAATCATTGAAAATAAATAAAAAAAATAAATAAATTGATACATGTTGTAATATTTCCTGAAATATTGCTGAAAGAAAAATGGAAATTGTGACCTTGTTAATTTAGCCAAAAACTACAACCAGGCTGTGGAACAAACTCTTTGCAGCTAGTTATCTGACTAAGCTTTGGTTCTAACCCAAGTCAAAGTGGACAGCAGTTCTTTAGCAGTTTATTAGCATTCACAGTTCTTACTTGACAGCTGTTCTTTAGCAGTTCATTAGCATTCACAGTTGCCAAATTCAAGGCAATAGTTAATTTGCATATAGGCATTCCAATAGCATTCCATAGCAGTTTCTTAGCAGTTTATTTAGCCTTCACAGTTATTTAGCAGTTATTTTTGACGAAAAATTTAAATGAGATACTCAAAAACTGCTATCTTCTCTGAATATTCATGAGAACTGCTATAATAACAGCTATCAATAATGAATATTCATAGAAACTGCTAAGTTGCACATCCTAATATGGCTTTCTAAACTGCTAATAACTGCTATGGAATGCTATCAGATCTGTCAAAAGTTGGAATACAAAGGTACACATGAATATACAGTGTACAAGATATGAATGCAAAAATAAAATTCTAATATTTTACTGCAAGTTGAAATTTCAAAAAGTTGCACCAACTTATATTTGTGATTTGAGCAGTAACTGCAATCAAATGACTCTATTTTAATCCAATAACAGACTTGTTAAGGGGTGTAAACATGCTTTGTGAGTACTGTACCTGGCCTTATATCCCTTATTAATTATGTCAATGGCAGAATAATAGGAACAGTTAAGAATTATAATGCACTTTAAATATCAGTGCTTATAAAAATCAACTTATTCAATAAGAGTGGTTACTTAAGAGACTATTTATTACCTTGACTAAGTGATTTTCAGATTAAAAGTTATTTTATTTTTTATTATTTAATAACCAAATGTACTTCTAATTTCACTTCTACTATATATATTTTGTGTGGACCAAAAGAAAACAGTTATCTCCTCTTTTTCTTTTGGAATTACACAGAATAATTCTTAATACATGTAATATATTATGTTTCCACTTTCTGAAAAAAATTTAAGTAACATATATTAACTTCATAATATTCTCTCCCCCTTTTTCAACTCTTGAATATGATTTATTTTTGTTTTGTTTACAAAATTATATTAAAATATTCATATTTTTATTTTCAAATGACATCTTGCACTGTTAGTATATGCTAGTATTTTATTACAATCCTATCATCATCAGATATTCTATTTGAATAAACAACTATCCCCCCTTTTTTGGGGCTTTCTGTATTATTTCTGTTTTTTCCTTCAAAGTTATGTCAGAAAATACACATGCATTATCTGTAACTTCAACATACTGTACTGCAGGTGTGAGAAATTATTCCATTTAGCCCAAATTAAACTTCATAATTGACAAAAATACAGTTTTTCACTAGCAAGTATTTACACACAGCTTGGAGCCAAAAATGCACATTTGAAAACGATCAAATAACCTTCAAATAAAAGTTTACTATCAAGCTGAAAACATAGCCAGATCCAAGCATTTTCATAACAAAGATTAAAACCAAAACTGCTATCAAACTGCTATTGAACTGCTGTCATAACTGTTGTCCAATTGACAAATTGACAACAGTTTAGAAGGTAGATCCTGACTGCTAAGATGAATTCTAAGAGGAATGCTAAGAAATGGTGAAATGAGGCAGTTTCTGAAACTGCTATTAGATGGAATGCTATGAACAGCTGAAAGACTGCTAAAAATATGAAGAACTGGTAAATAACAGCTAATAAACTGCTAATGATTTCGCTTACTTTTATTAAGCAGAAAATTAATAGCCTGCCTTTTACGAGCCTGTAACCTTCGATATTTTACTTTTGAACTTTTTTTATATGCACAATCATATATTTCAAGTTTACGTATTTTTTTCAGAGCTACTGCAGCACGAGACTTTTTACCCATTGTGCAGCAACAGCTTTCAGAGTTTTAACCAAGGCAACATCTCTATTATTATTTACTTTCAAGACTGCTGCTGATGCACGACCTATGGCATTGCGGGAGAAATTCTTATTTTTGGGTAGGTATGTGAAAATAGTTCTATTTACAGACTCACACTTGTTAGTATTACTGAAAAATTTCATTTGATCTAACGCATTCTGAGAGAGTTTCATTTCTAGCAAGGATTCTATCAATATTTTGTCTCTGTCAGTTGGTATCATACCCCAGATCCTTTTCACTCAAAGGATCATACCTATTAGTATTTGCTGTACAATGCTCATGGTTAGGACATTCAACATCATAACCTTTACCGCATAACCATGCACCGACCCAGCATAGTTTGTTTACTAAGTGAAAACCTATTACATCATGACTGTCGGTTTCATTTTCACAGGCAATACCAGTTGCCTGCGAGGCATTTTGACCCATTTTATGTCTACTTTTGATATAAATACTCTGGTAAGTCCCATCCATTTGTAATTTTATTGGACTATTTTTAAAGCCAGTGCTTTAATGCCTTTCTGGTTGCCGGGTTAATCCTTCCTTCCGCGATATCCAACTTATCTACGTGGGGGGTCATTAGGCTCCAAGTAGATCCGGAAATGTTGAATTCTCTCCTCTTCTTATTGTGATATAAAATGTTTTTTGTTTCATTTCATTTACATTGGGAAATAGAGAAACGATCATTGTGTTTTGTTAGTTTTAAAAACTTTTGAATTATTTGTATTTTGCATTATAAGTAGTCAACCGATTGACAAACTAGAATTATTTGAATTCCGTGTGGAAAGAGCTCAGGTTAATTTCGAGTGTTATCTGCAATCTAGATGTTTATAAATCATTTCAGTCGTTGATATAATAATTAAAGGTCGACTGAACATGAATTATATACAATCTAAAGCGCATTTCTGTTTATGCACGTGAACCCGTCTAACGTTATTGTTATTTCGCAGTTATGTAAAGTAGCAAATTATCGTTCCTGAATAGGTGGCGCCGTGGTAGCCCATCCTGTTCCTCAACTTCCTGTTTCTGCACATAACGATGCCAAGTACTTGTTGTTGTGTACCTGGATGTCATTTAAGAGGAGGACATGCATTTCCAAATGACTTAAAAAGAAGGAAAAGTTGGATCAACGCCATGGCCCATACGCAGATTGGACGAGAACACGATGAAATCGTGGAGTCCATCTCAATCAGCTGTTGTTTGCAAGGCACATTTTACTGAAAAAGACTACGTGCAGGAAACTATTCATGGTAAAACTCTATTTTCTTTTTGAACTATATAGTTATATATGTAATCGTCATGCGAATAAACCAAAGTCTGTTTACAACCGCAATTATCGTTTTAGAATAAAAGGGGGTGGTTAATTCAAGACGTCATAATTTTTTGGATTACAATTCATTGTGATCTGTTTGAGATTTTTTGGTGATTGCTACAATTATAATGATTTCTTACAAGAGGTATATCATACTGAGAATTATTTAAGCAGTTATTATGCTAATGTAGTAATGACAGGAATGCATAAGCTATGCCTCATAGACTTTCTTGGAAAATATCAATGACAATGTTAACAGGAACAAAACAATGACATGCTCTCATCTATATTATAGTTATTTAGGTACAAACAATGTACGTTTGTTGCATAAGTCTCTCATTGTTTGTCCTTTGGATTTACATAACATACATTGAATCAGGCAAACATAGTTTTATCCAGATTGTAATGAATAAATCTAGTTAATATTTTGCCAGGTAGTACAAAGTATACATTGCTAATGGAAGTTCATTTAGTTATCAAAAAACTAATGTTTTATTACCTTTTTCAGGGCGCAAACCCACCATACAGAGACTTAAGTCTACTGCCATTCCCAACCTATTTTCCTGGACCAAGCAAGAGACTGAATCGTCCGCAAAAAGAAAAATCAGGGCAGTTTCCTGTGAAAACAAAAGAACTAAACTTGATGAATATTGTAGTAGAAATCTAGAGGAAAGTTTTGATTGTAAAGTTGGTTTTCCTGAAGAAGTCAATTATACTACTGAAAATACTTGTATGTTCAACACCTGGTGGTTTAGTCAACTATGTCTCTAATGCATATGTTGGTTGTACCAGTGACTGTGAAATAGTTGAAAGATGTAGAATAGTTCAATTATGTGATCCAGGTGACAGTGTGATGGCAGACAAAGGTTTAAATGTGCAAGATTTGTTTGCTAACTTTTTTCAAAAAAAGAAACAGAATTAGTTCCAAAACTCTTATACGGGATAGAAAAGTCTCCAATTAACACGTGCACATACATTGTAGAGCCAATTATCGGACTTGGCAAAACACAAAATTCTAGTAAATCCTATGAATGGAACTGAAACAAAACTTTCATCTGAAATAACATTTAGTTGTTTTATGTTGTGTAATTTTAGAACTTGTATTGTGCCAAAGGATGCATAAATAAAAGTGACGCAATGAATTTTGTTCTGATATATATATATTTACAATTACATGCACATGTAAATTGTAATGCATATTAAAATAAGGAGATGTGGTATGATATTTAGTGAGTTTATCGAACCAAATTGCATAAGAAATGGGTTTAAGCAGTTACAGGTGTTACTGTCACCGTACAATCTCCAACAATGAGAAAAACTCATACCGTGTAAAAAATTTCCAACTAAGAACTTACAACTAAGTTTTGTTGTCTCACCTTGACTTTGGTGAATTGTTTATATCTGTTGATGTAAATATAAAAAAGAAGATGTGGTTTGATTGCCAATGAGACAACTCTCCACAAAAGACCAAATGACACAGAAATTAACAGCTATAGGTCACAGTACGGCCTTCAACAATGAGCAAAGCCCATACCGCACAGTCAGCTATAAAAGGCCCCGAAATGACAATGTAAAACAATTCAAACAAGAAAACTAAAGGCCTAATTTATGTACAAAAAATGAACGAAAAACAAATATGCAACACATAAACAAACGACAATCACTGAATTACAGGCTCCTGACTTGGGACAGGCACATACATGTACATACAGAATGTGGCGGGGTTAAACATGTTAGCGGGATCCCAACCCTCCCCATAACCTGGGACAGTGGTGTAACAGTACAATATAAGAACGAACTATAAAAATCAGTTGAAAGAGGCTTAACTCATCAGATGGATAAATACAAATACAAGTGGACGTGGCAGGGTAGTTGTACATCCAAACAACAAAAAGACACTTGAGTACAGATCTGAGAGTACTCGCAGTTACTGACAGCTAGTTCAAAGCCACTAACAACTGATAAAAAAAAATCTTGCATCTAAGACTAAATTATCAATCCGTAAGCTCCCTTTAGAATTTTATAAATTTTAGATTTAACATTTCTGAGTTATGGGGTTTTATTCATTAAAAAAGGGGGGATTTTCCAGTTTTTGGACAACAACTCAAAAATGCTTTAAGCAGTTCACATGAAACTTTGGTGAATTATTTATAGCTACTGATGTAATCTCCCTATTGATTTTCATCAATTTCAAATATGACATTGAAAAGAAATTGAACTTTATTTGTTTATAGTCTGGCAACAGCTTTATTAAGTATTGCGCAACAGCACAGTGTATTGCACAACAGCAAGAAATCTTTAATTGAATATAAATTCAATTCATATAACCGATTTCAAGTTCTTTGACTACATTTATTCAGAAACTATAATATGTCAAATATTTAATTACAATCCAAATTCAGACCTGTATCAAGCTTGAATATTGTGTCCATTTTTGCCCCAACTGTTCAGGGTTGGACCTCTGCAGGTGTATCCAGCTGCGCTCAGCGAATCAGTTTATTTCTTAATTAAGAACTCCTTTTTTCATTCATAAATTACTTTATACTTGGAAATATAATTTTGCTTGGAGTTATAGTTTCTAAAAAAAGTATTGTCATTGAAAGAGTTGACATGTTGCAATGTACATTTATTCTACATAGTTCTATGGTACCAAATCAAAAGTTTATATAAAAGAAAGAAGTCAAAGGTTTCCCATCATAGTTTAGTTACATACATTTTTTAAAGGCAGTGCTTTAATGCCTTTCTAGTTGCCGGGTTAATCCTTCCTTCCGCGATATCCAACTTATCTACGTGGGGGGTCATTAGACTCCAAGTAGATCCGGAAATGTTGAATTCTCTCCTCTTCTTATTGCGATATAAAATGTTTTTTGTTTCATTTCATTTACATTGGGAAATAGAGAAACGATCATTGTGTTTTGTTAGTTTTAAAAACTTTTGATATATTAGTATTTTGCATTATAAGCAGTCAACCGATTGACAAACTAGAATTATTTGAATTCCGTGTGGAAAGAGCTCGGGTTAATTTCGAGTGTTATCTGCAATCTAGATGTTTATAAATCATTTCAGTCGTTGATATAATAATTAAAGGTCGACTGAACATGAATTATATTATACAATTTAAAGCGCATTTCTGTTTATGCACGTGAACCCGTCTAACGTTATTTTCGCAGTTATATAAAGTAGCAAATTATCGTTTCTGAATAGGTGGCGCCGTGGTAGCGGATCCTGTTCCTCTACTTCCGGTTTCTGCACTGTGCAACTATTTCAGTTATATTTTTAATTAACGATGCCAAGTACTTGTTGTTGTGTACCTGGATGTCATTTAAGAGGAGGACATGCATTTCCAAATGACATAAAAAGAAGGAAAAGTTGGATCAACGCCATGGCCCATACGCAGATTGGACGAGAACACGATGATATCGTGGAGTCCATCTCAATCAGCCGTTGTTTGCAAGGCACGTTTTACTGAAAAAGACTACGTGCAGGAAACTATTCATGGTAAAACTCTATTTTCTTTGTGAAATATATAGTTATATATGTAATCGCCATGCGAATAAACCAAAGTCTGTTTACAACCGCAATTATCGTTTTAGAATAAAAGGGGGTGGGTAATTCAAGACGTCATAATTTTTTGGATTACGATTCAATGTGATCTGTTTGAGATTTTTTGGTGATTGCTACAATTATAATGATTTCTTACAAGAGGTATATCATACTGAGAATTATTTTAGCAGTAATTATGCTAATGTAGTAATGACAGGAATGCATAAGCTATGCCTCATAGACTTTCTTGAAAAATATCAATGACAATGTTAACAGGAACAAAACAATGACATGCTCTCATCTATATTATAGTTATTTAGGTACAAACAATGTACGTTTGTTGCATAAGTCTCTCATTGTTTGTCCTTTGGATTTACATAACATACATTGAATCAGGCAAACATAGTTTTATCCAGATTGTAATGAATAAATCTAGTTAATATTTCGCCAGGTAGTACAAAGTATACATTGCTAATGGAAGTTCATTTAATTATAAAAAAAACTAATGTTTTATAACCTTTTTCAGGGCGCAAACCCACCATACAGAGACTTAAGTCTACTGCAATTCCAAGCCTATTTCCCTGGACCAAGCAAGAGACTGAATCGTCCGCAAAAAGAAAAATCAGGGCAGTTTCCTGTGAAAACAAAAGAACTAAACTTGATGAATATTGTAGTAGAAATCTAGAGGAAAGTTTTGATTGTAAAGTTGGTTTTCCTGAAGAAGTCATTCATACTGCAGAAAGGATTTATGACTGTCCACCACCAACTGCCGAGCTAATGTTGAGCTTCACAGATGGAATTAAGCAAACACCATCAATGCCTTTGTTTTCAGCAGAGAATTTTGAAATGAAGACACGTGACACAGCCATGCATTTTATCCCGGTTTAGAGTTGTATACTAAATTTTTATTTGTTTTGACCACACTTGGTCCAGCAGCACATTGTTTGAGATACATATATTTTCAAATTGATAGGGTGTCAGTTGAAAATCAGTTTTTTTATGACTTTGATGAAATTGAGGCATCATACAACCAACTTTGAACTGTCTAGATTCTAGATTGAATCTAGTGTTAAGAATATTGTGTATACATGGATTGTTTTTATGTCTAAACAGTGGTGTGAGGCTAACACTTGGCCATCTAGTGGTTTAGTCAGGTATTTTTCACCATCCAACTTCAAATTAAAGTTTCCTACGACTTGGATTATTATTGACAGCACAGAATATCCCGTGATAAAACCTAAAGCTCCTAGAGCTCAGGCAACCTTTTCATCAAATAAAAACAGAAACACTGAAAATTCTTGAATGTTTGACACCTGGTGGTTTAGTCAACTATGTCTCTATGTCACATAGAGCGAATTATTGGACTTGGCAAAACATACAAAATTCTAATAAATCCTATGAATGGAACTGAAACAAAACTTTCATCTGAAATAACATTTAGTTGTTTTATGTTGTGTAATTTTAGAACTTGTATTGTGCCAAAGGATGCATAAATAAAAGTGACGCAATGAATTTTGTTCTGATATATATATATTTACAATTACATGCACATGTAAATTGTAATGCATATAAAAATGAGATGTGGTATGATATTCAGTGAGTTTATCAAACTAAAGTGCATAAGAAATGGGTTTAAGCAGTTACAGGTGTTACTGTCACCGTACAATCTCCAACAATGAGAAAAACTCGTACCCTGTAAAAAATTTCAGAGATCTTACAACTAAGTTTTGTTGTCTCACCTTGACTTTGGTGAATTTTTTTATATCTGTTGATGTAAATATAAAAAAGAAGATGTGGTATGATTGCCAATGAGACAACTCTCCACACATGCACAAGAGACCAAATGACACAGAAATTAACAGCTATAGGTCACAGTACGGCCTTCAACAATGAGCAAAGCCCATACCGCACAGTCAGCTATAAAAGGCCCAGAAATGACAATATAAAACAATTCAAACAAGAAAACTAACGGCCTATTTTATGTAAAAAAATGAACAAATATAACAAATATGCAACACATAAACAAACGACAACCACTGAATTACACTTTTATAGGCTCCTGACTTGGGACAGGCACATACATGTACATACAGAATGTGGCGGGCTTAAACATGTTAGCGGGATCCCAACCCTCCCCCTAACCTGGGACAGTGGTGTAACAGTACAATATAAGAAAGAACTATAAAAATCAGTTGAAAGAGGCTAAACTCATCAGATGGATAAATACAAATACAAGTGGACGTGGTCGGGTAGTTGTACATCCAAACAACAAAAAGACACCAAGTACAAATCTGAGAGTACTCGCAGTTACTGACAGCTAGTTCAAAGCCACTAACAACTGATAAAAAAATCTTGCATCTAAGACTAAATTATCAATCCGTAAGCTCCCTTTAGAATTTTATAAATTTTAGATTTTACATTTCTGAGTTGTGGGGTTTTATTCATTAAAAAAGGGGGGATTTTCCAGTTTTTGGACAACTCAAAAATGCTTTAAGCAGTTCACATGAAACTTTGGTGAATTATTTATAGCTATTGATGTAATCTCCCTATTGATTTTCATAAATTTCAAATATGACATTGAGAAGAAATTGAACTTTATTTGTTTATAGTCTGGCAACAGATTTATTAAGTATTGCACAACAGCACAGTGTATTGCACAACAGCAAGAAATCTTTCATTGAATATAAATTCAATTCATATAACCGATTTCAAGTTCATTGACTACATTTATTCAGAAACTATAATATGTCAAATATTTAATTACAATCCAAATTCAGACCTGTATCAAGCTTGAATATTGTGTCCATTTTTGCCCCAGCTGTTCAGGGTAGTACCTCTGCGGGTGTATCCAGCTGCGCTCAGCGAATCAGTTTATTTCTTAATTAAGAACTCCTTTTTATACGACCGCAAAAAAATTTTTGTGGTCGTATATTGGAATGACGTTGGCGTCGTCGTCGTCCGAAGACACATTAGTTTTCGCACTCTAACTTTAGTTTAAGTGAATGGATCTCAATGAAATTTTAAAATAAGGTTCAATACCACAAAAGGAAAGTGGGGATTGATTTTGGGGGTTATGGTACCAACAGTTAAGGAATTAGGGGCCAAAAATATGCATTTTTGTAACTTCCAGACATAACTTGTGTGTAAGTGTATGGATCTCTCTGACATTGTACCACAAGGTTCCATATCACAAAGGGAATGCTGGGATTGATTTTTGGGGGTAATTGCCTCCAAATTTTAGGAATTAGGGGCCAAAAAGGGGCAAAAAACAAGCATTTTTCTAGTTTCATGACAATAACTTGTGTGCAAGTCTATGGATCTCTCTGACATTGTATCACAAGGTTCAATATCACAAAGGGAATGCTGGGATTGAATTTGGGGGTAATTGCCTCCAAATTTTAGGAATTAGGGGCCAAAAAGGGGCAAAAAACAAGCATTTTTCTAGTTTCATGGCAATAACTTGTGTGTAAGTGTATGGATCTTTATGAAATTGTACTACAAGGTTCCATATCACAAACGGAAAGCTGGAATTGAGTTTGGGGGTAATTGCCCAAAAAGTTTAGGAATAAGGGGCAAAAAATAAACATTTTTCTAGTTTCCAGACAATAACTTGTGTTCAAGTGTATGGATCTCTCTGAAATTGTACTGCAAGGTACCATACCACAAAGGGAATGCTGGGATTGATTTTGGGGGTAATTGCCTCCAAATTTTAGGAATTAGGGGCCAAAAAGGGGCAAAAAACAAGCATTTTTCTAGTTTCATGACAATAACTTGTGTGTAAGTCTATGGATCTCTCTGACATTGTATCACATGGTTCCATATCACAAAGGGAATGCTGGGATTGATTTTGGGGGTAATTGCCTCCAAATTTTAGGAATTAGGGGCCAAAAAGGGGCAAAAAACAAGCATTTTTCTAGTTTCATGGCAATAACTTGTGTGTAAGTGTATGGATCTTTATGAAATTGTACTACAAGGTTCCATATCACAAAGGGAAAGCTGGGTTTGAGTTTGGGGGTAATTGCCCCAAACGTTTAGGAATTTGGGACCAAAAAGGGGCCAAAAAACAAGCATTTTTCTAGTTTCCAGACAATAACATGTGTTCAAGTGTATGGATCTCTCTGAAATTGTACTGCAAGGTACCATACCACAAAGGGAAGGCTGGGATTGAGTTTTGGGGTAATGAATCATAAGGGGGTTCAAAAAATTTGGGGGGGGATTCTTTTTCCTTTTTTTTCTTTAAAATTTTCCATTTTAAATTGGTTATTTCTGATTTATATATGAAAGCAAATAATAATGATATGGTTTGAATAGGTAAATTAATTTTTTTTAAGTATCTTAGACCACTTTCATTCTGTGTCAGAAACCTATGCTGTGTCAAATATTTAATTACAATCCAAATTCAGTGCTGAATCAAGCTTGAATGTTGTGTTCATACTTGCCGCAACTGTTCAGGGTTCGACCTCTGCGATCGTATCAAGCTGCGCCCCAGCGGAGCATTTTATTTCATTCATAAATTACTTTATGCTACAAAATATAATTTTGCTTGGAGTTGAAAGAGTTGACATGTTGCAATGTACATTTACTCTACATAGTTCTATGGTACCAAATCAAAAGTTTATATAAAGAAAGAAGTCAAAGGTTTCCCATCATAGTTTAGTTACATACATTTTTGTTGTACCTGAGGTCGTTGAATATAGATCATTATATAAATAAGGAGATGTGTTATGATTGCCAATGAAAAAACTAAGGATTTTCTTATCCAAGGAATAGATTACCTTAGCCGTATTTGGCACAACTTTTTGGAATTTTGGGTCCTCAATGCTCTTCAACTTTATACTTGTTTGGCTTTGTTACTATTTTGATCTGAACGTCACTGATGAGTCTTATGTAGACGAAACACACGTCTGGCGTATTAAATTATAATCCTGGTACCTTTGTTTACTAATTTGACTATAAACATAGATAAAAAAGGTACAAACTGGACATAATGCACTAGTTCATAAACAAGTGAGAACAATCGCCTTCATATAGTGCTCAGAATATGACATTCATAAAACTTATTCAATATCATTAGAGAACTCTAAATCTTAAATACTGAAAGCCACCTCTGATAAGTACACTGTACTGTGCAAGATAATGATATAACTGGACTTAAAATACACACAACCTGTAATTAACTGCCTTTACAGCGCTTTCGTGCTTTGATTTTGTACCTGAGGTCGTTGAATATAGATCATTATATAAATAAGGAGATGTGGTAAACCGTATGATTGCCAATGAAACAACTATCATCCATACTTACTACATTGTAGTAACAAACCACATTTGCAAAGTTGAATAAAATACAGTTGATATCATTTATTTATTACTAAAAAGAAAATGCCCAACTATATTAATCAGTATTTGACTATGAACATAGATACGGTACAAACTGGACTTAATGGCACTAGTTCATAAACAAGTGAGAACAATCACCTTCATATAGTGCTCAGAATATGACATTCATAAAACTTGTTCAATATCATCAGAGAACTCTAAATCTTAAATACTGAAAGCCACCTCTGATAAGTACACTGTACTATGCAAGATAATGATATAACTGGACTAAAAATACACACAACCTGTAATTAACTGCCTTTACAGCGCTTTCGCGCTTTGATTATTTAACCCTAAGGTTTCATTTCTCCTTTTAAAATTCTCAACAACTTTTTTAGTTTCCTCATCAGCAAGTTTAACAACCTTGTCACATACATTTTTGGTTATTCTTTGCATTGTTGTTCTTGCCATAGGAGGAATACACGAACTGGTCAAAAGTACTCCCGCGCTGTCATTACCTATGTTAGAGTTTATTACACCAGTCTGAAACCCATAGTTTATGCTGGCACGCTTGCGGCCAGGACGCCCACTTTCAATTTCTCTAAACAGTTTATATTTTTCTGATATAAACTTACACTTTGTACATTTTAGTTCCCAAATCCAACCGAGACCCCACTGAGTCTCTTGCACAAGTTCAAAATCGGGAACATTACAATGTGGACTTTGATTTATATGACAAATTATTAGATTATTCATCATTAGAATGTTTAAATCTCTTTCCACTGTTCTATTTTCTGTATTTTTATCCCCTAAATATTCACCCAAATAGTCATCAGACACTTTATATGGACGAAGGAGTTTCACCGTAGTAGCACTCTTTTCAGTCTGAGGTGCTACATATGACTTCTTATCATAACTTTCTTTAGAATACAATTTGAAATCCTTTTCAGTAAGGCGGGGTAACCAGTGGGATTCTGTGGGTGTTTTTGGCAATACATTTGTTGTTGAATGAGGAAATTCATATTTAGATGATGCAGATGATACTTGCATAGATGAATTTTTTAAAACCTGTGTAGATGGAGCTGTAGATGGAGCAACACCATTGCAATCTTGATTTGTTGCTAGGGAATCATAACGGGATAAAAATGCTTGGTTACCAACCTTAAACTTGTTTCGTTTCTTTTTGCCTTTCATGTTTCAAAATCAATACACTCTGTAAGATGTGTACAACTCTAAATTATGATGTCATAATGCAATGACGTCACAAAAACAATGACGTCACAATGTACTCTTCACCAAAGAAATAACCCATTTTTCCCACTTTCAACACACATACAAAAAAAACCTCTAAAATTCTTATTCCTTGATGGATTTTGAAAACAAGACTAGTTTTAGAAAGGTCTGTGACTAATCTTTACAGTAATGAACATATATTTGAGATATTTATTCAATAAAAAAAAATATAATAGAAAACAAGACTATCAGGGTGGAAAAATTTCTTAAATCTGATAGTTTTTAAGTGAAAAACACTATATTTACATGATTTAGCAACAAAAAATGAGGATTTGTAGAAAGTCTGTAAGGTAGAAGAGGCTTATGAATTGTGTTATACCAATAAAAGTTAAAACAAATGTTTAAAATGTAAATTTATAACATATGCTTATTGTGTTTTTTTCTTCTTTAAAAAGGATATTGAACAGTTATAAACATTGCTACCTAAAAGTATTAAAATGAGCTTATTTTATTTCAGATATGGCTAAAACTTCACAGAATTGTTCAGAAATGTGTACTAAAGGGATACAAACTGCAATATAAGTGGAATCTGACATTAGCTGATCTAATATGGGTCAATATCCCTAATGGACCTTGAGATGAGGAACACAGATTTATGACTCTCATTAAAAAATTAGTCCGCCATACAATTGTGGAAGCTGTGATTTTAAAAATTGACATAAATGAACTAGGACTGGTGTTTTATAGAGCTGATGTTATGTGAAAAAAAGCATAAAAAAATAAACCTGAACAAATAATTTCAAAGGACATATTTTTTAATGATTTTTATGGTCAGAATTTATGGATTATTTCCTGAGGAGAGTGACATTTTTCACTATCTTTCGGGGTTGGGCACTTGACGGGAAAACGAATCACACTTGCCACCCCGAAATCGCACCACACATGTGCAAGTGTCTCAGCTTCAAAATGAGCCATCATACATATCCAAGTGTAGGATATGGCCTGAGCAACAGAAGAAAACTTTAACATTACCGCCTATGGATATCTATTATGCATATTGCCCCATCTAAATATTTAGAGGTAAGGAGAAGTTCGTAGGAAAAAAAGGGTTTGAAACGACCTCTGAACGATCCAAGATTCAGTAATGAGGACTTCCTAAATTGCATCAGGCCGTAAATTTACACTAGTAAAAATCGAATAACTAATGTTTTGTTTATTTCTTCACATTTTTAGAATAATTTGTCAATAGTCCATGCTTACTACATATATAGAAATAGAAGCATAAAAGTTGACTATTTGTGGACGTCGCATGCGACATCGTGTTCCGTAAATTTTACTATATTATCTCGGGATTCTTCTGTTGATATGTATACAATGTGATTGTTTTGTGCATATTTATAGACATAGTTAGCTATGTTTAAAGACATGCAGGATGGCAAATTATAAATCAAAATATAAATTAGTAAGTCAACTCCCGTTTTTATTCAAATGTACATGTACATACTGCAGTATGAGAATAACAGGACTGACAAACAGGCAGTTTGTGTATGTATATACAGAGACATATATACACATGTATATATGCCTCTGGTATATATCAGTCAAATGAATATATTACAGAACTAATTAAAGTATATTTTTATAAAGATTTCTTATTTGAACGTATGCAAGATGTCGTATGCTCCAGACTAGTCTAGCTAACTGGAATTTTCTTTTTTCTTAATTTCTTAATTTGCCGAACACTGCATGGGCACAATATCGTCATTTGGCAAATATTCTAGTAAACAAAAGTTTGAAGCCCAATATATCATGAAATATAATACTGTTAAATTATCCAATGAAAAACATACATTTGCAAAGCAAATGCATATGATTAAAAGAATCTGACCAAGTTGGAAAGTGAAACAGTACCGTGTTATTGCACACAATTAGGGTCAAATTTATTTTGCGGAAAATGATGACAACCTTCATCACTTAATTTTGCAGATGAGAATTAAGTAATCAAATATTTGCAAAGGCATACAAAATTTTAAGCAGACATTGTTTAAGTTTAAAGTGTTAAGTACTAATATCTATCTTTGAACTTTGGGGTGAAAGGAAGATTTTTTGAAATAACAAAAATTGCAAAAACAAATTGCGTATTTACTTCAAGTCAATGATTTTGATGAGAAAATAACACTCTGTTAATAATTGACCAATTGGGCACTTATTAACCTTGGTACAGTGTATCCAATTTCACTACACAGCACTGTATATAGAAAATACATTAACTTGTATTGTTTCTTTTGTTTACTAGTATAGTTTCTAAAACCCTATACCATTTCTTAAAGTGGGTACATATATATTAGATATACTGTTCCCGGCTTTAGCAGACAAAGTTGAAACACGGAAATCTGACTTTCAACTTCGAAGTGAAAATTATCTGCATACATAGTATATTTAGGAAATAATCAAATTGCAAATGAAACCACGGTATACTTATAATAGTTCAAATGAAGTGGATGTATGCAAGCCACCTTCATTAATGAAAAAATTAATTTAATGAAAAAAAACCATACTGTATATTCGACTATACATGTATAAAAAGCTCAGACATGAATAATCAGACTGATGCTTTTCAGACGAGAATTAAAACTAACGACCATATCAAATTCAAATGTGTTAAAAGTTACGTACACAAACAAGATAAACAGTACTTTAAATATGTGTATCAAATTGTATTTGAAATTTTTACTCACCGAGTCAGTATAATGGTGCAACCACAAGTGTTATCATGGACACACCCAGGAAAAGCAGTTTCATTTTTAGCTCAACTGGCCCGAAGGGCCAAGTGAGCTTTTCTCATCACTTGTCGTCCGTCATCCGTCGGCGTCGGCTTCGACGTCTGTCGTCGTTAGCTTTTTACAAAAATCTTCTCCTCTGAAACCACTTGGCCAAATTTAACCAAACTTGGCCACAATCATCATTAGGGTATCTAGTTTAAAAAATGTGTCCGATGACCCTGCCAACCAACCAAGATGGCCGCCATGGCTAAAAATAGAACATAGGGGTAAAATGTAGATTTTGGCTTATATCTCTGAAACCAAAGCATTTAGAGCAAATCTGACATGGGGTAAAACTGATTATCAGGTCAAGATCTATCTGCTCTGAAATTTTCAGACAAATCTGACAACCTGTTGTTGGGTTGCTGCCCCTGAATTGGTAATTTTAAGGAAATTTTGCAGTTTTTATACGACTGCAAAAAAAATTTTGTGGTCGTATATTGGTATGACGTTGGCATCGTCGTCGTCGTCTGGCATCGTCCGGCGTCGTCCAAAGACACATTGGTTTTCGCACTCTAACTTTAGTTTAAGTGAATGGATCTCTTTGAAATTTTACCACAAGGTTCAATACCACAAAAGGACGGTTGGGATTGATTTTGGGGGTTATGGTACCAACAGTAAAGGAATTAGGGGCCAAAAAGGGGCCAAAAATAAGCATTTTTGTAACTTCCAGACATAACTTGTGTGTCAGTGTATGGATCTCTCTGACATTGTACCACAAGGTTCCATATCACAAAAGGAATGCTGGGATTGATTTTGGGGGTAATTGCCTCAAAATTTAAGGAATTAGGGGCCAAAAAAAGGGGCAAAAAACAAGCATTTTTCTAGTTTCATGACAATAACTTGTGTGTAAGTGTATGGATCTTTATGAAATTGTACTACAAGGTTCCATATCACAAAGGGAAAGCTGGGTTTGAGTTTGGGGGTAATTGCCGAAACGTTTAGGAATTGGGGGCCAAAAAGGGGCCAAAAATAAGCATTGTTCTAGTTTCCAAACAATAACTTGTGTTCAAGTGTATTGATCTCTCTGAAATTGTACTGCAAGGTTCCATATCACAAAGGGAATGTTTGGATTGATTTTGCGGGTAATTGCCTCAATATTTTAGGAATTAGGGGCCAAAAAGGAGCAAAAAACAAGCATTTTTCTAGTTTCAGGACAATAACTTGTGTGTAAGTGTATGGATCTTTCTGAAATTGTACTGCAAGGTTTTATATCACAAAGGAAAAGCTGGGTTTGAGTTTGGGGGTAATTGCCCAAAACGATTAGGAATTTGGGGCCAAAAAGGGGCAAAAAAAAAACATTTTTCTAGTTTCCAGACAATAACTTGTGTTCAAGTGTATGGATCTCTCTGAAATTGTACTGCAAGGTACCATACCACAAAGGGAAGGCTGGGATTGAGTTTGGGGGTGATGAATCATAAGGGGGTTCAAAAAATTTGGGGGGGGGGGGGTTCTTTTTTCCTTTTTTTTTTTATTTTTAAAATTTTCCATTTTAAGTTGGTTATTTCTGATTTATATTTAAAAGCAAATAATAATGATATGGTAGGAGATACACACCAAACAGGATGTGTAAATTATTATATAATAAGTATTGTGCAATAGCAAGAAATTTTCAATTGCACAGTATTGCACAATAGCAAGAAATCTTCAATTGCACAGTATTGCGCAATAGCAAGAAATCTTCAATTGCACAGTATTGCGCAATAGCAAGAAATATCCAATAGCACAATATTGCGCAATAACAAGAAATTGTCAATTGTACAGTATTGCGCAATAGCAAGAAATATTTAATTGCACAGTATTGTGCAAAAGAAGATACTTCGTATAAATTGCTTATTTCTTGACCAATTTCAATGGGGTTTTATTCTTGAATTCTTGGGGTTCTTTAATATGCTGAATCTAACCGTGTATTTAGTTTTTGGATTTTGGGCCCCGTTTTTAAATTGGTCCACATTGAGGTCCAAAGGGTCCAAAATTAAACTTAGTTTGATTTCATCAAAAATTGAATTATTGGGGTTCTTTGATATGCCGAATCTAACCATGTATTTAGATTCTTAATTTTTGGTTCCGTTTTCAAATTGGTCTACATTAAGGTCCAAAGGGTCCAAAATTAAACTTAGTTTGATTTTAACAAAAATTGAATTCTTAGGGTTCTTTGATATGCTGAATCTAAACATGTATTTAGATTTTTAATTATGGGCCCAGTTTTCAAGTTGGTCCAAATCGGGGTCCAAAATTAAACTTTGTTTGATTTCAACAAAAATTGAATATATGGGGTTCTTTGATATGCTGAATCTAACCATGTATTTAGATTTTTGATTTTTGGGCCCTGTTATCAACTTTGTCCACATTGAGGTCAAAAGGGTCCAAAATTAAACTTTGTTTGATTTCATCAAAAATTGAATTCTTGGGGTTCTTTGATATGCTGAATCTAACCATGTATTTAGATTTTGGATATTGGACCATAATAGGTGAATGTCCAATTTAAATTTTTAAGTTCTTAGACCACATTCATTCTGTGTCAGAAACCTATGCTGTGTCAAATATTTAATCACAATCCAAATGCAAAGCTGTATCAAGCTTGAATGTTGTGTCCATACTTGCCCCAACTGTTCAGGGTTCGACCTCTGCGGTCGTATCAAGCTGCGCCCTGCGGAGCATTTTATTGGTTATTATCTTGAATATTATTATAGATAGAGATAAACTGTAAACAGCAATAATGTTCAGCAAAGTAAGATCTAGAAATAAGTCGTCATGACCAAAATTGTCAGTCGACCCCTTTTGGAGTTATTGCCCTTTATAGTCAATTTTTAACAATTTTTCGTAAATTATTGTAATCTTCTACAAAAATCTTCTTCTCTGAAACTACTGAGACAAATTTAACCATACTTTGCCATAATCATTATTAGGGTATCTAGTTTAAAAAATTTGTCCGATGACCCTGCCTTCCAACCATCATGGCCGACTTGGTTAAAAATAGAACATGGGGGTAAAATGCAGTTTTTGGTTTATATCTCTGAAACTAAAGCATTTAGAACAAATCTGACAGGTGGCAAAAATGTTCATCAGATTTAGATTTATCTGCTCTGAAATTTTCAGACGAATCCGACAACCCGTTGTTGGGTTGCTGCCCCTGAGTTAGTAATTTTACAGAAATTTCAGTTTTTTGTTATTATCTTAGATATCATTATAATATCTAATATCTAATACTATTAATTATGATTTTAACCTTATTTTACATGATTTCCAAAGCATCAGAAAATACAGGTGAGCGACACAGGCTCTTGAGAGCCTCTAGTTTCAATATATTCTTCTCAATGAAAAAAAAAACATCCGATTTTTAACACGAATTTTAAATTTCAAATACTGCTGTTCAAAAACTACATATGATGTGTTAATAATTTAATTGCTTACAAATTGGACTGTTCCATACCACCCGTCTATTAAATGAAACACAGTCAGGACGCATGTTGTGCACCCAGTGTGATGTGTTTTGCGTACTGTGTGATGCGTTTGATGATAAGATTTAGAGTCAA
This sequence comes from Mytilus californianus, assembly GCF_021869535.1. NCBI lineage: Eukaryota > Metazoa > Mollusca > Bivalvia > Mytilida > Mytilidae > Mytilus > Mytilus californianus. The sequence continues at coordinate 87,508,899 of NW_026262701.1, forward strand.
TTAACATATTAGTTCTGTTAATATGTAACAAAAAGGGCATGAATTTTTCCATCCTTAATAAACTAATTATTAAGTATATATGTACCGCTTCCTCATATCCTTGCCCTAATTTAGAGATTTAAAAGTACTATTATGTCAGTAATCTGACAGAGCTAACTATACATTTTCATTCTAAATTTATCAAATCACTTATCATCGAAGTAAAACTGTCCATAAGGCATAAACAAACTTAATAATTTCATTTATACACATTACATTGTAGTTTTCCGTTGAGTAAACGAATTAAGATCTGACTATATGACAATAGAAGACATATGAAATTTCTTTAATTGATATAAAGAAACTTGCAGATATAAGTCAAACATGCTCGTATAAGTCTCATGCACGGTGAACATATTAACATTAACAACGAATTCCGGATCTCTTGTCTATATATATTCAAAAATAATTCATATACTCACAAGTAATTAATTGATTGGCCAAAAGTAAATCATATTTATGAGTTTGTTACGATCATCTATTTCATATAAAATTAATATCACATGTCTATAAATTATAGATAAGGCCACACCAATTTAATTTCTTGTTCTACGAATTTTTCGAGTCCAAAAATTAGGGCGAGCGAGCGAGCGATTTGAAATAAGTAAAGGCGAGCGATTTAATTATTTTAAAAGAATACTTTTGCTATCAGACATTCAGAATTGTAATAAAAGTTTGTCAGCGGCTTGACCGCACGTATTTATGTATCCGGTATCTATTTATTTTAACCATATGTGCAATATGAGTATGTCAGCAATCCACAGTTGTAATCTTGCACGTGTTGTCATGTATAATGTAGTTCAGTTATATGATATTTGACTTGAATAGTGAACATGAATAAAATGTAGTCTCTTTACAAAGTCTGCATGGATTATTTAGGTTCCATATGGAACCACAGTTGTCCTCAAGTTACAACCCGACAAAAGGTGCCACGCAATCAAACAGTCTATAAAAAATCTTTTATATGAGCATGCAGTATTAATTTGACATATACAATACTTTTTTTGTCATGGCGGACTTTTATATCTAAATAAAATAAATAAATTACTACACGGTATGGGTTTTGCTCATTCGAGAAATTATGTCGTACAGTGATCGAAATGAGAAGACTTTGATTTTCTTAGTTATTCAAAAATCATGTTTATACAACATGAACATGATTTCAACAATTTGCGTTGACACTTTAGTATCTAATATTTCTCTGGTTCATCACACTGGCTACAGGGTGTCAACATGGCTTGAGGCTATTTTGTCTAGCATTAGGACAAAACGTAATCTAAAGTATTTGTAACATTTTGTAACAGGAATTTCTTTATCAATGAAGGTAAAATACTTATTTGGCGTATCGTGGTGTCTGAGTGAACGGATATAAACTACAAAAAAAAAAGAGTTAAAAAACCAAATTTCTGACTGAAATTAAAGGTAAAACAAGATCTCGATTTATCTTTCAAGTTTGTAATTCCTTTATCCTCAATTGTTAATATTTTCTGAAGTACTACAGTTATGTTATTAAAATTTCAGAGAGTTATACTGTTCATGAGCAAGCTAGGACCAGTCAAAATTGGACTAGTCCAAAACAGCATACAACGTAAAAAAAAATGTTTTTAATCTGGTGGCATTATAATGTATATGTGGCATTATAATGATGGACTATATTAAATGAACAGAAAGTCACATTTACATCGTGAAAAAAAAACGCCGGGGAAATGGAAGGGATCTTGTATCATTTCCCCCCTCATAATCATAATTAATCAATTAAAAAAAAATATATATTTAATTCAATTCAATGCCTCTTAAAGCATGAATGGTGCTAATTTTCTGCCGATATTTTTTTTTTTTTATCGTTTTCTACAAAAACATGAGCACTGCCATTAATCTGAATTGATGTGTGGCAAAACTTTCGTACTATTTCACAAAAAGCAGGTAAACAAATACATTTTATTTTGTACAAATGAAGTATCCTGTTACTCTATACACATCTGGCGCTATTCAATAAGTCACATTTGTTTTATTGAGCCAGCGGTAATATGGATATTTTGTTTTGCGTGACAGTTCATTTCAGGGTCCTCTTCGCGGACCGCGTTTAAAACTTTGTCGATTTCGTTGAAAATTATTGTGTACAGTGTTGTTTTTTCATAAAGATCCGACGACCTCGAAAGAATGCATTTTGGCTATTATCTAGACTTTCTCTCATTATATGTTTATATCTATTATTTTTAGCAAAAAAACTAGGGTACTAATTATGTTAAGGAAATACATCGTTGCTTCCAAGTCCAAGCACTATTTTTGCAATATTAATGTATGATTTGTTTTATTTACTGCTATTTAAAGATTTCGTCGGAATGAATTCTGTTTCAAAATAAATTCTTAACACCGAATTTTGTTGAAATCTACTGAAAGCAAATAAAACGTACAACCCTTATAAATATCAACAGCTGTTTGCATTAAACAACAAATAAATTAACCTAACCCGAAACCCCACAATTCTATTTTATCCTTTTGCTTTTCTGATCTCTGTACTGTTTCAATTAGAACATAGGTGTATAAAAAACTTTGTACATCCATGATTAGAACATGTACATCAAAGTCGCATATTGACATGTCGTAATTTATAAAATCTAAGAGTCAAGCTGAGTGATATCTCCGAGGCTTGGCCACTGGATTTGTTGTTTTGAATAATTGATTTATAAGGCTTTAGTCAGTTGCGTTATCTGATCAGTCACAAGAACTTAGAAAATTTACAATATGGTTTTGTGGAAAATTGAAGGAACCCAATTGGTGAAAAAAGAAAAGTCTGAAGATAGCATTATTATACGATGTTTGAAGGATTCTTCGAAACTTTGACATGTAGAGGTATGTAAACACACGTAGCTTTAGTATATATAGTCAAACAAATAGTCGTTAAATCAATGATTTAAATAGATGGGTAAATTATTTAATGACGATAGGAGTCAAGCTCCGAGGGGTCAATGATGCCGTTTTCCATATTAAACATTCACATAACAGAAAAAAAATTATGACATGTTTATAATGTGTTTTTGTCTTATTTTGACATGAGAACTTATTTAGCAATCTAATGATTTTGAAAAGAGAAGTAAAAGATAATAAAAAACGTTGTTTACTTGTCAACCGGCAATTAAATTATTGGAGTAAGCAAAATCCATAGCTTAGAATCTTAGACCTGGAACTTACAATAGATAAATGTATCAGTCCAAGCTTGGACATTCAGAATGTTTTACTTATATAAATATTAAAGTCATATTTTCATCTTTCCGTGAATTTCTCTTGATTACCATGACAACATTGCACTGATCGCTGATACTGTTTAATATCTAATTTATATGTCTTTATTAATCATAACATTTTTTCATGGACACTGTATATCTCATTTGTCTGTTATCGTCAAAATACTGCCTATATATGTATATATATATATATTTGGTGTACAAAAACCTTTGCACCTTTTGTTTGCAGTATATCATCTTTTCCGCAAGTTTATTGTTTTCTGTTTAGTATTAAATTTATAATTAAGATCCATTTATTACATCAGTGATCCGTTTATTTGGCAATCGCCTATGGCAGTCAGCAGGGTTTAAGAACATTTGTTGTTCGACCTGTTAGTAAATGCGTTTTGTTAAAATATACTTTTTCACTTTTTTGGTCTTTTGGAAAATGTTGTTTGTGCTGTATTTAGACCCCTCTAACAAGAAATTTGTTTTGCATGCACACATATAAAAATTGCGGTTTTTATCCAACGCAACCGTAGGTTTGAACGTTGTTTTCAATTTAGACTTGTATATATATATATATATATATATGTTTAGAAAACATCAAAAACACTGAACTTCAATTTCTAAGAACCAGGCATGAGGGTGTTAGGAAGTTTCTGTCTGTCGTATGTGCATCATCCTTGGTCTCATTTTATAGGACTGAGACATGGACTAACGTCAGGGATTTCGTTTCTACAAATTTCATTAAAACCTTTACTAAATTCTTCCATAGATATAAAGATTTGGTTTTGAAGTGTAGAAAACTTATTTCAAACGTGATAACACATCCTCATTTTTATGGAGATGTTGTTTACCGTGCCCAGAAATTTAGAAACAATCTTGGAGCCGGTAACAAGAAGCTCTCTTAGCACTTAATATCTTCTCCGAGAGTATCTTAATACTGTCTCAGTGAATTAGAGTGTAACAAGAAGCAATCTTATGTCAATCTTAGAATGATTGACAGCCCTTCAGGTAGATTCATGGTATACTGCCATCTTGGATTGTACAATCTCAGTACAAAATTGGTCTAGTTATTTGCCCAAATCTGCAAATTTGGAGACAGATTTGCAATTTATTGGTTAGATTGTTTATTTATATAAAGAAAACTTGGTGATTTATTGTATTATTCAAAATATTCAAACAAATATCAAATTTTGTGTTTTTAGAATCATTTTTGTCGAGCCTGCGACTTTTGTCGAGCCTGCGACTTTTGTCGCAGAAAGCTCGACATAGGGATAGTGATCTGGCAGCGGCGGCGGCGTTAGCTAACTTCTTAAAAGCTTTATATTTTAGAAGGTGGAAGACCTAGATGCTTCATACTTTGTATATGGATGCCTCATGTTACGAAGTTTCCGTCAGTCACATGTCCAATGTCCTTGACCTCATTTTCATGGTTCAGTGACTACTTGAAAAAAAAGTTAAGATATTTTGTAATGTTAAATTCTCTCTTATTATAAGTAATAGGATAACTATATTTGGTATGTGCGTACCTTGCAAGGTCCTCATGCCTGTCAGACAGTTTTCACTTGACCTCGACCTCATTTCATGGATCAGTGAACAAGGTTAAGTTTTGGTGGTCAAGTCCATATCTCAGATACTATAAGCAATAGGTCTAGTATATTCGGTGTATGGAAGGACTGTAAGGTGTACATGTCCAACTGGCAGGTGTCATCTGACCTTGACCTCATTTTCATGGTTCAGTGGTTATAGTTAGGTTTTTGTGTTTTGGTCTGTTTTTCTTATACTGTATGCAATAGGTCTACTATATTTGGTGTATGGAATGATTGTAAGGTGTACATGTCTAGCTGGCAGGTGTCGTCTGACCTTGACCTCATTTTCATGGTTCAGTGGTTATAGTTTAGTTTTTGTGTTTTGGTCCGTTTTTCTTATACTTTATGCAATAGGTCTTCTATATTTGGTGTATGGAATGATTGTAAGGTGTACATGTCCAACTGGCAGGTGTCATCTGACTTTGACCTCATTTTCATGGTTCAGTGGTTATAGTTTAGTTTTTGAGTTTTGGTCTTTCTTCTTATACTATATGCAATAAGTCAACTATATTTGGTGTATGGAAATATTCTATGATGTACATGTCAGTCTCGCAGGTTTTATTTGACCTTGACCTCATTTTCATGGTTCATTGCTCAGTGTTAAGTTTATGTGTTTCAGTCTGTTTTTCTTAAACTATAAGCAATAGGTCAGCTATATTTGTTGTATGGAAGGATTGTAAGCTGTTCATGTTTGACTGGCATGGTTCATCTGACCTTGACCTCATTTTCACGATTCATTGGTCAATGTTTAGTTTTCATGGTTAAGTCTGTTTCTTATAAACTATAAGCAATAGGTCAACCATATTTAGTGTATTGAATGATTGTAAGGTGTACATGTATTTCTCGTTTGGTTTATATGACCTTGACTTCATTTTCTTGGATCATGTTAAGTTTATGTAATAGTTGTAGTAAAGCTTTCATTTAGGACTATCAACATAACATCAATGGTTAGTAAAGAAGGCGAGACATTTCAGCATGTGCACTCTTGTTTTCAAATAAGCCATTTAAGGGGAGATAACTCTGTTAGTAACAAATATATACTGAACTGATAGAGAAATTTTTAATTTTTACTTGTAGCAAGAAAACAAGTTCAGTGACACCATTTTTTCTTTTTCTTTTTTTAAAACATATTATAAAACCTATCTTCTTACAATTTATTTCAAAATTCTATCTCACAGAATTTTTTTTATGCACACAAATGTGTTTTTTTCATGAACAATCTAACCAAATTTAGACAATTTTCAACAACTCATAGCTTGGAAAATAGCACAGTGACCCATACTTTTTATTAAATTTTTGAAAAAAGCATAGTAAAATCTTCCTTTTGGCAAAGTATAAGAAAATTCTATCTCAAAAAGTATATACTTATGATCTTTCCTTAAGACATAATTTTTTTTTTTCAATTTCTTACGAATTTAAGGGAATTCTTTGCATTCCCTTATCAAAAACTTATCAATTCGGGTAACTCGAAAACATCTTAATTTTTTTGTCCTTTAGGAAGAATTCTTTGCATCAACTTAACCATTTACGAGCGTAACACGATTCTTTCTTAACACGTTTAAATGTAAGTGTGGCTCTACCCATCCCTTCCCCCCACACTGTTTTTACAAAAACTGAAGAACATTTATTTCATAATTTGTTTACAGAAGTCCAATATCAAATATTTCATACAATTCAACAAGAAACAATTAATTCCCCAAAACATCGAGCAATTGAGCAATCTCGGAAGAAAGTTGAATGTTGAAAGTGGGTTTTAACTTTTCAATTTTTATTATAACAGGTGTAACAATTCATCTGTTTTGTAACCTAATACACGCTATGTAGAGGTCATCACATGCATATAATATTATCAACCTTTTTAAATCTTTGAATACGTTTATAACATTTTTCCACATTTAGACAATAGAGATAACCATATAAAATATTCTTGTAAAAATTTACAACCTTTAACTCATTGATCCTTCGTGATTCTGCACACTATACGCGCCTCACATTATTTTCCACAAACACCCAACTTCAGGAACATAATTATCATTTTTAATTCCGGATGTTTCCCCGATTTCGAAGTTCCAATGATTTAAACATATTAAACAAAACTAAAAATAATCTTGCCCTCCTTCTAAATGCAGTTTGTTTTTTTTATGTCATTCTGTTAAATATGGACTGATTTTTTTTGTAATGTGTTTATTGTCAAAAACTACATGTATAAATAATCATAGTAAGTATAAGTCCATAGTACATCAGCAAAATCGAGACAAGTACATATAGTAGATATTTTGAATCATTTGACAAACTTATAAGTAAATAATAATAATGGTATACAAAGAAAAACTAACCTGGGCAGCATGGATTTGGTAGATATTTTTATTACGTAAAAATTTACTTGTATCATCATTCTATTAGTTGAGCCAGGGGTTCCAGCAGGAGTGCGCTCTTTGCAATGGTTTATTTTTATGAAATATTATTTTTTCAATAAACAAATTTTCTTTAAGATAATTTTTAAGGCTACTATATTTACTTGTCCAACTTGCATTTTTGTTATAACCTCCTTGTGCATATATGATATTTAGTTAATAATATTATGAGGTTTCTTGTGTAGGTTTTTTCTGTTATTTTCTAATATCCCAAATAAGACTTTATTTGAATTAAGTGGTAGTTCAATTTGAACTTTTGAATATATCCATTTATTAAGTTATTCCCAAACATCAAATACTTTTCGACATGTTTATTAAACGGAAACAGGTGTCGTTATTCGTGTGGCTTTTCACAAATAACCACGGGAGTTTCCGTGTTTATTTACATTGGTAGGTAGATAAGACCAGCTTCAGTTAACAGAACAGGTGAAGGCTGCATCGCAGATACCCCACAAAGGAGTTAGCACGTACTTGAAAAACTTAGTCTGAACCTTTAATTTTCCTAAAGAAATCAGTGGGATGCGAATGTGCCAATTTTTTGTTGGATTCCTGTCAATATAATACTTCCATGCTCTGATTTAGTAATATGACAAATACAAAAACCTGTCATGCCTAAGTAAAAGGATTTTTTTCTTACTTATTCTGCTAAATCAATGATCCTGATTAAGTAAAGAACATGGGAATATCTAAGAGAAAAAGAATTTAACGGCTCAGTGCAAAAGACCACGAAAACCGAGTTTTAAACAAGAGGAAATATCCTAACCCTCCAGTACCCCGCCCCCACTCACACATGTCTTTGTGTATGTCTAAAGAGCTGCTGGATCTTTACTTTTTCCAGTTTATACTCTTTAAATAAAGTCTCTCAAAAATACATATATCTCTTATCAAGAAATTGTATATTTATAAATGCCTTTCTAAATGATCAAGGATTCCTCTTCATATTAATATTTAATATTATTCAGTATTTATCGCTAAAACCCTGGTTTTCTTAGTATTTCCATCTGGACTTGGGAATACTTGTTTTTGCCAACCCTGTTCAATATATTGTTGTATAAGATAGTCTGTCAATTTGGACACACATATATTTGTGAAGAACATTAATTTCTATCAGCGAGATCTCTCCGCCACAGTTTATCTCTTGATGATGACTGATAAGTGTGTAAACTTCGTTGACAAATATTGCATGAATATGAAAGAATGAGAACATGTTAATGATATTTAAATATAAGCCATGCTTTAACAAACTTATTAAAAGCTTAATATTTCAGAAGTTAGAAGACCTGGATCCTTCATACTTTGTTTATAGATGCCTTAAGTTATAAAGTTTCCATCTGTCAGTCTCAGATATCCATTGTCCTTGACCTCGTTTTCATGGTTCATTGACTACTTGATTTTTCGTGGTCAAGTCTATTTCTCAGATACTATGAGCAAAAGGTCTACAATATTTGGTGTATGCAATGATTGTAAGGTGTTCATGTCCAACTGGCAGGTGTTATCTGACCTTGACCTCATTTCATGATTATGTGGTTAAAGTTAAGTTTTTTTTGCTTGTTTTTCTGGTACTGTATGCATAGGTCAACTTTATATGATGTATGAAAATATTTTACGATTTGAATGTCAGTCTGGTATGTTTTATTTGACCTTGATCTCATTTTTACGGTCCATTTCTCAATTTGAAGATTTTGAGGAATTTTAGTTTTTTTGGTCTGTTTTTCTTATTCTGTAAGCAAAGCTGCAAACGGTCAACTATAATATTTGGTATATGTAATGATTGTAAGGTTTATATGTCTGTCTGGCAAGTTAATTTATGACCTTGACCTCATTTTCATGGTTCATTGACCAATCTTAAGTTTTCCTGGTTAAGTTTGTTTCTTAGATACTTTATGCAATAGGTCAACTATGTTTAAAGCATGTAATGACATGTCTGTCTGGCAGGGTTCATCTGATGTTGGCCTCATTTTCAAGGTTCATTGATGATTATTAAGTTTTCCGGGTTAAGGTTGTTCTTTAGATATGCAATAGGTCAACTATATTTAAAGTATATTTGGTGTATGGAATGATTGTAAGGTGTACATGTATTTCCAGTTTTGATTATTTGACATTGGCCTCGTTTTCTTGGATCATGTTAAGTTTATGTGATAGTTGTAGTAAAACTTTATATTAAGGACTATATCAACATGATATCAACGGTTAGTAAAGACCGTGAGACATTTCAGTGTGGGCACTCTTTTTTAATGGATGAATGTTTTAAGTTGTTCGTCTATTGTATCCTTCATCTGTCAACACTGAGTCTTGTGGATCTTAGTTTGGTTGCGGCATGTGTGTTCGACTCCAAATCTTTATTGACTAGGATTGCTAGTTTTACTGCTAAAATGTTGTGGTTCTCTCGGCACCCCATTTTCCCCCTCCAATGTAAAAAGGCTGCCTAGAATTTGCCAATAGTGATAAAAGTGGTGCTTAATACCACCTATTAATCAATCAACAATTCTTGATATATATGTAATGAACAAAATGCAAAGACCTGTTAGAATGTACCGGGAGATATACTCATCTGTTCATTTCTATTTTTCCAAAAAATTAAATTATATTTTTTTTCAGAAACCAAGTCAAGCTCAAGTTGAAGTCGGATATGACAGCCAGGATTTAGAGCCAGTCAGTATTATTATATGTGTTCTAAGTTTCTGCGATCTCTTATTAGATGCAAAATTAGCATTATAGGAAACAATTGAACCAGGTCTGCTAGAGATAGATTCTATGTGGTAATATGTATGGACATATTGATAAATACATTACCTTATTAGTTTCAAATTGTTTGCTTTGAAAGAAAATTCAAATACTACTCACTGGATATATTTACTCTGAGACTTTTGTTTAGAAAGATAAAGGTGTATTCTATACTCCTAAAAAGGAAGAAATTAATTTCTTTTACTAAGGTATCCGATGTAAATTGAGTTTTTATGGTTCAGCAATATATTAAGTATATTAATATTATGAAAGTAATAAATAATATATGTATATATATATAGATGTATATTTCTTTTCCAGGTGACAGTGGCAGTTGTAGAATACAATAATTTGAGTGTTTATTTGGGAAAAATTAGAGAAAAGACCATGACATTTGCTGAAGCAAAACTTGGGAAGCTGAACAACCAGCTGTGCAAGAATAAACGTTAGAAGCATCTCTTCAGCTGGACAAGAATGACGTTCTTGAAATAGATGAAAATTATTTGATATCCAAATTTAAAGGACATGTTAAAATTGGAAAAATATTATTATCAGAGGAGCAGAAATTGTCAATTTTTAATTCCATTACAAATTATTTAGATAAAAGAAAAAATATAAATTGAACACTCTGAATAACTTTTAAATTATGCTGTATTCTAATAATTCCAACACAGACTGTCATCGTGAAAGAACTGGGAATTTTGTAAATGTGGTGTACAATTTGTAATTATGATCAAATAGGCTTTATAGCTTTTCTCATCACTTGGCGTCCGTCGTCCGTCGTCCGTCGTCGTCCGTCGTCGGCGTTAACTTTTAAAATTTTGAACTTCTTCTAGAGAACCACTGAATGGAATGAAACCAAACATGTCATGAATGTTCCTTATGAGGTGCTGACCAAGTGTTGTTACTTTGTAGCCGATCCATCATCCAAGATGGCCGCCAGCGGGGGACTTAGTTTATAATAGGACCCTATGGGAAATGCATACAAATGACTTCTTTTAGAGAACCACTGAATTGAATGAAACCAAACATGGCATGAATGTTCCTTATGAGGTGCTGACCAAGTGTTGTTACTTTGTAGCCGATCCATCATCCAAGATGGCCGCCAGCGGGGGACTTAGTTTAGCATAAAACCCTATGGGAAATACATAAAAATGTCTTCTTTCAGAGAACCACTGAATGGAATGGAACCAAACATGGCATGAATGTTCCTTATGAGATGCTGACCAAGTGTTGTTACTTTGCAGTCGGTCCATCATCCAAGATGGCCACCAGCGGGGGACTTAGTTTAACATAGGACCCTATGGGAAATACATACAAATGTCTTCTTTTAGAGAACCACTGAATGGAATGAAACCAAACATGGCATGAATGTTCCTTATGAGGTTCTGACCAAGAGTTGTTCCTTTGTAGCCGATCCATCATCCAAGATGGCCGCCAGCGGGGGACTTAGTTTAGCATAAAACCCTATGGGAAATACATACAAATGTCTTCTTTTAGAGAACCACTGAATGGAATGAAACCAAACATGGCATGAATGTTCCTTATGAGGTGCTGACCAAGTGTTGTTACTTTGCAGTCGGTCCATCATCCAAGATGGCCGACAACAGGGAACTTAGTTTAACAAAGGACCTATGGGAAATACATACAAATGTCTTCTTTTAGAGAACCACTGAATAGAATGAAACCAAACATGGCATGAATCTTCCTTATGAGATGCTGATCAAGTGTTGTTACTTTGTAGCCGATCCATCATCCAAGATGGCAGCCAGCGGGGGACTTAGTTTTACATAGGACCCTTTGGGAAATACATAAAAATGTCTTCTTTTAGAGAACCAATAATGGAATGGAACCAAACATGGCATGAATTTCCTTATGAGATGTTGACCAAGTGTTGTTACTTTGAAGCCGATCCATCATCCAAGATGGCCGACAGCGGGGGACTTAGTTTAACATAGGACCCTATGGGAAGTGCATACAAATGACTTCTTTTAGAGAACCACTGAATGGAATTGAACCAAACATGGCATGAATGTTCCTTATGAGTTGTTGACCAAGAGTTGTTACTTTGCAGTCGATCCATCATCCAAGATGGCCGCTAGGGGGGGGGGGCTTAGTTTAACATAGGACCCTATGGGAAATACATACAAATGTCTTCTTTTAGAGAACCACTGAATGGAATGAAACCAAACATGGCATGAATCTTCCTTATGAGATGCTGACCAAGTGTTGTTACTTTGTAGCCGATCCATCATCCAAGATGGCAGCCAGCGGGGGACTTAGTTTTACATAGGACCCTTTGGGAAATACATAAAAATGTCTTCTTTTAGAGAACCAATAATGGAATGGAACCAAACATGGCATGAATGTTCCTTATGAGATGTTGACCAAGTGTTGTTACTTTGAAGCCGATCCATCATCCAAGATGGCCGACAGCGGGGGACTTAGTTTAACATAGGACCCTATGGGAAATGCATACAAATGACTTCTTTTAGAGAACCACTGAATGGAATTGAACCAAACATGGCATGAATGTTCCTTATGAGTTGCTGACCAAGAGTTGTTACTTTGCAGTCGATCCATCATCCAAGATGGCCGCTAGGGGGGGGGGGCTTAGTTTAACATAGGACCCTATGGGAAATACATACAAATGTCTTCTTTTAGAGTACCACTGAATGGAATGAAACCAAACATGGCATGAATGTTCCTTATGAAGTGCTGACCAAGTGTTGCTACTTTGTTGCTGATTTACTGTTCAAGATGGCCACCAGGATATTTTATTAAATAACGGGACCAATATTAATCAAAATTTGGCCTCAATCATTATTTGGGTATCTGTTATGATTTTTATCTATCTTTACATGATTTCTAAAACCAAAGTAGATTCAGGTGAGCGACACAGGCTCTTGAGAGCCTCTAGTTATGCATTATCATGGGTTTTTGATATTTGGCACATGGGTGTAACACTTAATGATGACATGTGGCATACCATAGATGATGACATCTGACATTGACCCTCATAGTAAAATAAAAGACTTTTAGAATGTCTGCCCCCAAACATATATGTTCTTGCATGCCATCACAAGATCATATCAATTTTACTCTGGGGTAAATTCCCAGGGTCATGTCTACTCTATATTCGAACTTTTTTTGTTATCCCTCAATCATACAGATAATCACCCTAAATTTTATATCTTATTCAAATCCTTGTTAATATAGGTCTAGTTCGCCATAGTTTTTGTCATTTATATATAAGGGGTCCGGTCTTACACCCTTCAAATGTAAAGTTCAAAATGTACTCATATCCTTACCTCTAAACTATACATAATTTTAACTGTCAAAACAACACTTTTATATTACACAATAGGGCGCATATCTCACATGGAGGATCCTCAAACCTCTCGTATCATAAATTATTAAAAATATGAAAAACTCATATTTTTCAACCCCTTAAACATAAATATTCTATACTGCCAATATAGGACGGTTTTTGTCGAGCCTGCGACTTTTGTCGCAGAAAGCTCGACATAGGGATAGTGATTCGGCTGCGGCGGCGGCGTTAGCTAACTTCTTAAAAGCTTTATATTTTAGAAGGTAGAAGACCTGGATGCTTCATACTTTGTATATGGATGCCTTATGTTACGAAGTTTCCGTCAGTCACATGTCCAATGTCCTTGACCTCATTTTCATGGTTCAGTGACTACTTGAAAAAAAAGTTAACATTTTTTGTAATGTTAAATTCTCTCTTATTATAAGTAGTAGGATAACTATATTTGGTATGTGCGTACCTTGCAAGGTCCTCATGCCCGTCAGACAGTTTTCACTTGACCTCGACCTCATTTTATGGATCAGTGAACAAGGTTAAGTTTTGGTGGTCAAGTCCATATCTCAGATTCTATAAGCAATAGGTCTAGTATATTCGGTGTATGGAAGGACTGTAAGGTGTACATGTCCAACTGGCAGGTGTCATCTGACCTTGACCTCATTTTCATGGTTCAGTGGTTATAGTTAAGTTTTTGTGTTTTGGTCTGTTTTTCTTATACTGTATGCAATAGGTCTACTATATTTGGTGTATGGAATGATTGTAAGGTGTACATGTCTAGCTGGCAGGTGTCATCTGACCTTGACCTCGTTTTCATGGTTCAGTGGTCAAAGTTAAGTTTTTGAGTTTTGGTCTTTTTTTCTAATACTATATGCAATAGGTCAACTATATTTGGTGTATGGAAATATTTTATGATCTATATGTCAGTCGCGCAGGTTTTATATGACCTTGACCTCATTTTCACGGTTCATTGCTCAGTGTTAAGTTTTTGTGTTTTGGTCTGTTTTTCTTAAACTATAAGCAATAGGTCAACTATATTTGTTATATGGAAGAATTGTTAACTGTACATGTCTGCCTGTCATGGTTCATCTGACCTTGACCTAATTTTCATGGTTCATTGGTCAATGTTTAGTTTTCTTGGTTAATGTTAAGTTTATGTGACAGTTGTAATAAAGCTTTATATTTAGGACTATCAACATAATATCAATGATTAGTAAAGAAGGCGAGACATTTCAGCGTGTGCACTCTTGTTTTTGTTGCACCATAGAGTTTTGTTTATGTATTGCTTATTCTTGATTTATTTTAAAGAGAAGTTTCTTCTTAGAAGGGTTTGAAATGAAGTGAACTATTTGTGTTTAATTACATATACCTGTAAATGTATTAGATTTTACTGAATTAATTGCAAACAATTATTTCCACGGAGGAAGAATACTTTAAACAATAAACATTGGGATTCATAGACTGCAACAGGGAAATAGGAGAGCAGGGCAATGACTAGTGGATTTATAGACTGCAACAGGGAAATACGAGGGTGGAGTAATACACTGTAAAATTACATAGACTGTAACAGGGAGGTAGGAGGGTTTGGCAATTAATTGTAGGATTGATAGATTGCAACAGCACAATAAGAGGATGTGGCAATACACGGGGCGGGGATTCATAGACTGTAGCATTGAAATAGGAGGGTGACGCAATAAACTGATGGATTCATACTCTGCCATAGCTAAATATAGGAGGGTGTGGCAATACACGGGGGGATTAATAGACTTCAACAGCACAATAAGAGGGTGGGGTAATCAACTGGAGGATTAATAGACTGTAACAGCAACATAGGAGGGTGTGGCAATACACAAAAGGGGGGATTCATAGACTATAGCATTGAAATAAGATGGTGACACAATAAACTGAAGGATTTATACACTGCAATAGCATAATAGGAGGGTGACGCAATTAATTGTAGGAGTAATAGTCTACAACAGAACAATAAGAGGGTATGGCAATACACGGGATGATTCATAGACTGCAGCAAGGAAATAGAAGGGTGGGGCAATGAACTGAAGGATTCTACTCTGCAATAGCAAAATAGGAGGGTGTGGCAATAGACAGGAGAGGGGGGGGGGATTCATAGACTGTAGCATTGAAATAGGAGGGTGACACAATAAACTGAATGATTCATACTCTGCAATAACATAATAGGAGGGTGGGGCAATGAACTGGATAATTAATAGACTACAAAGCAAAATAAGAAAAGGGGAGTGGGGCGAGGATACAAGAACTGAAACAGGGATTAGAAGACTCATTTCATATGAATGCAAAAAAAAAAAGAAAAAAGAAATAGTTCAAAGAAAAAAAATCAGAATAAAATACACTTAAATTTAAGGAAACTATATTTGTGGACAATGAAAGTTGAAACTAAATATATCTTTCCCAGACAATCTTTTAAAACTGTAAAATGCAATGTCTTTCTGTTGAACAAATGGACAATAATTTGTAAACATATTACATGTTTCTATATTTGTTGGAACAAATTTTGAATGATTTAATACTACTTGGAAGAAATTTCTTCCAACTTGTGAGAGGATAAAAAATGAAGTGAGCAAGTTGAGTTTATTAACTAAAATAGCCTACTTTATTGGTAATGAATTACATTTTTATATGACCGCAAAAAAATTTTTGTGGTCGTATATTGGTATGACGTTGGTGTCGTCGTCCGAAGACACATTGGTTTTCGCACTCTTACTTTAGTTTAAGTGAATGGATCTCTATGAAATGTTACCATAAGGTTCAATACCACAAAAGGAAGGTAGGGATTGATTTTGGGGGTTATGGTACCAACAGTTAAGGAATTTGGGGCCAAAAAGAAGCATTTTTGTAACTTCCAGACATAACTTGTGTGTTAGTGTATGGATCTCTCTGACATTGTACCACAAGGTTCCATATCACAAAGGGAATGCTTGGATTGATTTTTGGGGTAATTGCCTCAAAATTTTAGGAATTAGGGGCTAAAAAAGGGGCAAAAAAACAAGCATTTTTCTAGTTTCATGACAATAACTTGTGTGTAAGTCTATGGATCTTTCTGAAATTGTACTACAAGGTTCCATATCACAAAGGGAAAGCTGGAATTGAGTTTGGGGGTAATTGCCCAAAACATTTAGGAATAAGGGGCCAAAAAGGGGCCAAAAATAAGCATTTTTCTAGTTTCCAGACAATAACTTGTGTTCAAGTGTATTGATCTCTCTGAAATTGTACTGCAAGGTTCCATATCACAAAGGGAATGTTTGGATTGATTTTGCGGGTAATTGCCTCAAAATTTTAGGAATTAGGGGCCAAAAAAGGGGCAACAAACAAGTATTTTTCTAGTTTCATGACAATAACTTGTGTGTAAGTCTATGGATCTTTATGAAATTGTACTACTAGGTTCCATTTTACAAAGGGAAAGCTGGAATTGAGTTTGGGGGTAATTGCCCAAAACGTTTAAGAATAAGGGGCCAAAAAGGGGGCCAAAAATAAGCATTTTTCTAGTTTCCAGACAATAACTTGTGTTCAAGTGTATGGATCTCTCTGAAATTATACTGCAAGGTACCATACCACAAAGGGAAGGCTGGGATTGATTTTTGGGGTAATTGCCTCAAAATTTTAGAAAAAAGGGGCAAAAAAACAAGCATTTTTCTAGTTTCAGGACAATAACTTGTTTGTAAGTGTATGGATCTTTATGAAATTGTACTACAAGGTTCCATATCACAAAGGGAAAGCTGGGTTTGAGTTTGGGGGTAATTGCCCTAAATATTTAGGAATATGGGGCCAAAAAACAAGCATTTTTCTAGTTTCCGGGCAATAACTTGTGTTCAAGTGTATGGATCTCTATGAAATTGTACTGCTAGGTACCATACCACAAAGGGAAGGCTGGGATTGAGTTTGGGGGTTATGAATCATAAGGGGGTTCAAAAAATTGGGGGGGGATTTTTTTTCCTTTTTTTTTTCTTTAAAATTTTCCATTTTAAATTGGTTATTTCTGATTTATATATAAAAGCAAATAATAATGATATGGTTTGAAAAGGTAAATTAAAAAATTTTAAGTTCTTAGACCACATTCATTCTGTGTCAGAAACCTATGCTGTGTCAAATATTTAATCACAATCCAAATTCAGTGCTGTATCAAGCTTGAATGTTGTGTCCATACTTGCCCCAACTGTTCAGGGTTCGACCTCTGCGGTCGTATCAAGCTGCGCCTGGCAGAGCATTTTATCTAATTTGTTGGAAGAAATTTCTACAGTCGGCGTCGTTGTAGTCGGCGGCGTCCACAAATATTCACTCTGGTTAAAGTTTTTGAAATTTTAATAACTTTCTTAAACTATCCTAGATTTCTACCAAACTTGGACAGAAGCTTGTTTATGATCATAAGATAGTATCCAGAAGTAAATTTAAAAAAAATAAAATTCCATTTTTTCCGTATTTTACTTATAAATGGACTTAGTTTTTCTGCCAGGAAATATTACATTCACTCTGTGGTATAAAGTTTTTAAAATTTTAATAACTTTCTTAAACTATCCTGGGTTTCTACCAAACTTGGACAGAAGCTTGTTTATGATCATAAGATAGTATCCAGAAGTAAATTTTGTAAAAAAAAAAAATCCATTTTTTCCTTATTTTACTTTTAAATGGACTTAGATTTTCTGCCAGGAAACAACACATTCACTCTTTGGTTAAAGTTTTTAAAATTTTAATTACTTTCTTATACTATTTTGGATTTGTACCAAACTTGGACAGAAGCTTGTTTATGATCAAAAGGTAGTATCTAGAAGGAAATTTTGTAAAAAAATAAATCCATTTTTTCCGTATTTTACTTTTAAATGGACTTAGATTTTCTGCCAGGAAACAACACATTCACTCTGTGGTTAAAGTTTTTAAAATTTTGATAACTTTCTTATACTATTTTGGATTTGTACCAAACTTGGACAGAAGCTTGTTGATGATCAAATGCTAGTATCTAGAAGGAAATTTTGTTTTCTTCCAGTTAACATTACATTCAGTCTGCAGTTAAAGTTTTTTAACATTTATTAGATTCATAAACTATCCTGGATTTTTACCAAACTTGGACAGAAGCTTCTTACAATCAAAAGATAGTATCAACAGGAATATTTTTATTGATTTACTTCCTCATTTTTGTTGAGCCTGCCATTAACAGAAAAAGTAGGCGAGACACTGGGTTCGGTGGAACCCTTACGAATTTTTAATTTATAGGTTACTGTTTCTTCATTTCATTGTGATTTGAATGTTTTGTAAAATATAAATGTAAATTTAATATATATATCCAATAAAATTGTCATATTAATGGTGTTTATTTCTCCATGTGTTCCCTTTGCCAGAGAAGAAATTTCTTCTAACAATTTTTTTTACAAAAATACCAATCAAAAGCAGAATATTAGCATATGAAATTGCAAAATTAGGTATATTCACAATAACAGCAAATTTCGACCTCTAAAAAGGACATTCTTGGATTTTCCTTTTTTATTTTGGACTCTCTTTCTAGTTGATATCAAGCGATATCTAATTCTCACTTGTTATGAAACCTATAAATTTTAAAGAAGTTGGTACAGACAAAAATAGTTCTGTATAATTAATGAATACTATATTTCTGTGTGCATAACACATTTTTGTCTGTTCATGTTAGACTAGACATGACTTGCAAACAAATTTCAAATAATGGAAGATTTACCATGCCACTTCAAGGCCATGAACAATGTGGTAATAGATTTTTATGACACTATATGAATATTTTTTCTATAATCCATCTGAATAAAAATTCTATTCAAGTTTTTATGCCCCCGCCGTAGCGGAGGGGGCATTAAGTTTTACCCTTGTCCGTCTGTATGTGTGTACGTCCCGAAATTGGTTTCTGTTCTCTAACTTTAGTTTGCCTCAACCAAATGTTATGAAACTTATACCCAATGCTTATTATCACAAAACACAGATCAAGTTAGAATTTTGGTGGCGTCACTTTTACCATTCAAGAGTTATGTCCTTTACGAATGGAAAAAATGTTGAATTTTTAGTTTCCGTTCTCTAACTTAAGTTTGCCTTAACCAAATGTTATGAAACTTATACACAATGCTTATTACCATAAAACACAGATCAAGTTTGAATTTTGGTGGTGTCACTTTTGCAATTCTAGAGTTATGTCCCTTTACAAATGGAAAAATTGCTGAATTTTTCGTTTCTGTTCTCTTACTTTAGTTTGCCTCAACTAAACGTTATGAATCTGATACACAGTGTTTGTTACCTCTAAACACAGATCAAGTTAGAATTTTGGTAGCGTCACTTTTACTGTTCTTGAGTTATTAGATATAAGAAGATGTGGTATGAGTGCCAATGAGACAACTCTCCTTCCAAGTCACAATTTGTAAAAGTAAACCATTGTAGGTTTAAGTACAGCCTACAACACGGAGCCTTGGCTCACACCGAACAGTTAGCTATAAAGGGCCCTTTATAGTGTTGTATGCAAGCAGGGGCATCATCTGTGTCCCATGGACACATTCCCCATTTATTAACTTCAAAAGGCACAATATATAATTTATCTTTTCAGTGTCTTTATGATTTCTTTTTTATAAAAGGATAAATTTATCATTTAAAATTCATGGTGTAAAAGATTTCCAGTTTCTTTAAAAGAGTATATTTATCAGAGGTCTACCAGAGAAATAAAAAATGTTATTCCATATTGATAGAACTTTAGTAGGTTTTTGTCGAGCCTGCGACTTTTGTCGCAGAAAGCTCGACATAGGGATAGCGATCCGGCGGCGGCTACGGCGGCGGCGGCGGCGGCGGCGGCGTTAGCTAACTTCTTAAAAGCTTTATATTTTAGAAGGTGGAAGGTCTGGATGCTTCATACTTTGTATATGGATGCCTCATGTTACGAAGTTTCTGTCAGTCACATGTCCAATGTCCTTGACCTCATTTTCATGGTTCAGTGACTACTTGAAAAAAAAGTTAAGATTTTTTGTAATGTTAAATTCTCTCTTATTATAAGTAATAGGATAACTATATTTGGTGTGTGCGTACCTTGCAAGGTCCTCATGCCCGTCAGACAGTTTTCACTTGACCTCGACCTCATTTCATGGATCAGTGAACAAGGTTAAGTTTTGGTGGTCAAGTCCATATCTCAGATACTGTAAGCAATAGGTCTAGTATATTCGGTGTATGGAAGGACTGTAAGGTGTACATGTCCAACTGGCAGGTGTCATCTGACCTTGACCTCATTTTCATGGTTCAGTGGTTATAGTTAAGTTTTTGTGTTTTGGTCTGTTTTTCTTATACTGTATGCAATAGGTCTACTATATTTGGTGTATGGAATGATTGTAAGGTGTACATGTCTAGCTGACAGGTGTCATCTGACCTTGACCTCATTTTCATGGTTCAGTGGTCAAAGTTAAGTTTTTGAGTTTTGGTCTTTTTTTCTAATACTATATGCAATAGTTCAACTATATTTGGTGTATGGAAATATTTTATGATCTTTATGTCAGTCACGCAGGTTTTATTTGACCTTGACCTCATTTTCAAGGTTCATTGCTCAGTGTTAAGTTTTTGTGTTTTGGTCTGTTTTTCTTAAACTATAAGCAATAGGTCAACTATATTTGTTGTATGGAAGAATTGTTAGCTGTACATGCCTGCCTAGCATGGTTCATCTGACCTTGACCTCATTTTCATGGTTCATTGGTCAATGTTTAGTTTTCTTGGTTAATGTTAAGTTTGTGTGACAGTTGTAATAAAGCTTTATATTTAGGACTATCAACATAATATCAATGATTAGTAAAGAAGGCGAGACATTTCAGCGTGTGCACTCTTGTTCTATATGAATGGGATTTTGAATAAATAAGCATATTCACCTGCGGAAAAAGTATATTCACCGTGCAAAACGTCGCGCGCTTTTACGTGTATAATAACGATACAATGTTTGACGTTTAGTTGGTTTTGGTAAATAAGTGTTATTTTATACATATTTTTCTTGCTCGGAACATGGAATAAAACAATTACTGTCTCTTGTTTCGGTAAATATGTGGTTTAATTGACTTTTGAAAAACCTAGTGACATTCACTTCGGCCGTTGGCCTCAGTGAATGTCAGTTTTTTCAAAAGTCAATAAAACCACACATTGCGATACTGGTCTTATATTCTTCTTTTATGTATCAATAATGATTCATGTACCCTGTTATAGTTGATTCTTGTTTAGGTGTTCCTAATAATTTTTTACCGGATTTTCGAAGGAAAAATCGGTTATTGATTTGAGGGTGTACAGCGGGCGTGCAGGTGGGCAGCTGCCTAACAGTGTCCGTTCATTAACATGAAAACGATTTGACAAACTTTTTTCAAATTTATATATGTTGTTTCCTGTGATTTAATAAAGGTCAAGTTCAATTTATACAATTTTAGCTTTTCTCGTTGTTGAGTTGTAGACCTTTCAGTAGCCAAAAGTGATATTTATTATAAGATTGAGTTATTTCCCTTTGAACAGAAATGGTGTAATTAATAAGTTTATGTATAGATAGTCTATCAATGATTGTATCTGTTCAATTGATTTTAGTCAGTTGTTGTCAAAAATTACTTTATACCTATTTAAGTCATGAGTGTTTTGAAGGAAGATGTCACAGTTGTTATGTGGTATTTTATTTTTGTTGGGTGCGTTAATGTTTAATTTTTACTTGATCCTGTTTGGGGGTCCAGATTTGCAAATATCATTTTCATTAGATAATAATCTATTTTTATTAAAGGATAAATTTCATTACATTACATTGTGTATATAAAGTTGTTGACATTGATAGATAAGTTGCAGATCTATATTAGTTTGTGACAAATGAAAGAAAAAATATTGGGAACTATTAATTATATATATAAAGTTTGATTACACTAAGTGTTTTTAAATAATTTTCACCTGTTATCAGATAACAAAGCATGTGGTAAATATCAATCACAGAATTATAATTTGATTTTTTTTCAGTTTCCTAAGTGTTGATGATGATAAGCTCTGTAGGACTGTATAAATATAGTTAGACTGTTCATTATTAGACATTTTGAAGATAATTACAGATAAGTTTTATAAATTTTTAAAAGACATTGTATTAATGATAAATGACATTTTGGATTTTTTTTTCTTTTCTTTGGTAAATTGTTTGAAGAATTTTGTGGTAAGTTTGTTTGTTATTCTGTATAAACTAATTGTCTGAATGCTATATATATATTTTTTTTTATGACTCGAACTCCTTTAAAAACTAAGCTTATATTGTCTATTAATAAACATATATTTAGATTTCTGATTTTGGGCCCAGTTTTCAAGTTGGTCCAAATCGGGGTCCAAAATTAAACTGTGTTTGATTTCAACATAAATTGATTATATATAGGGTTCTTTCAAATGCTGAATCTAAACCTGTATTTATTTTCATTATTAATTAGATAATACCACATTGAGGTCCAAAGGGTCCTAAATTAAACTTTTGTTTGATTTCATCAAAAATTGAATTCTTGGGGTTCTTTGATATGCTGATTCTAACAATGTACTTAGATTTTGGATATTGGACCATAATAGGTAATTGTTCGATTTCAAATTTTCCAGTTCTTTGACCACATTCATTTTGTGTCACAAACCTATGCTGTGTCAAATATTCAATCACAATCCAAATTCAGAGCTGTTTTAAGCTAAAATGTAGTGTCCATACTTGCTCAACTGTTCATGGTTCGACCTCTGCAGGAAAATCCGGATTTGCTGTCACTCTGACACCCTCTTGTTAAACCCTGTTGTTGCAGTTCTCATATTCAAATGTTCATGTAATTTTTCTTAAACCCTGTATTTGTAGCTTTCTTGTTTAAGTGTTCTTAGTACTTATCTCCCTTGCCTATCAATTTTGCACTTAAAAACTCGTGTCTCATCCTAGCGTTGAAAAGACATCTCAGTTCCGTTAGGGCTAAGGGAAATATATTATTTTGCCTTTGGTATAATGTAGAGTGCACGAAGTCTCTAATAATAAAAAATAACGAGTGCGCATATCGACCAATCAGCATGATCAGGATTAACCATACTCTTAATTCTGAATACCATGTCTTCATAAAATGGCTGAGCCCATAATATTTAATGGTTGATTGTAACCTTCAACTAAAAACTGGGAATTTGTATGTAAAGACAGTATTAAATGTACATATTTTAATATATCAGCAAACTGTATTAATGATAATGATATTAGTAATACAAAAGTATTACAGTTGATCTTAATGCCACATGTCTATATATATACTAAAAACTGTTAAATCAAACTAACTGTTACAAATCTGTTACTGTGCATACTTAGTAAAGGATTTATCTGTTCTTATGTAGCAACAATAGCTATCAGAATTTTATTTTCCCCGAAGTTTTGATCAAATGATCTCCAATGTTAGCCTTACCGTCACTAGTAGCTGCGCCAATACAAAAAGAGTGTCCTTTATAAAAGTCTTTCATTTTCAGTAATGAACAGTGGATATGAAAGTGCACATTGGCCTTTAACTGATCTTAATTTTAAAGAACTTTTTAAAGCTGTATGTGGACATAGCATATTGTTAAGCCTATGCAATTCTATGTCAATACCTTTTCTAAAAGGATGAGTTCCAGATTGTTTTAAATGAAGAATTGCAAAATTTGCATGAAACACATAAATTACATTCTGAATCAAAATTAAATGCTTTATCAGTAAATTCACCACACTGTAAAAACTCGTGAAATGCTACAATACAAACACTTTCAAGCATACAATATAAAAATTCTCTATTGTAACCCATCTTCAGTTTGAAACATACTTGGTGAAGTATGTCAGAAGTAATTGGAAGTCTTGGCCTGACAGACTATTTTTGTGACTGTTTAAATGACTTCAGTACTTCATTCATAATATGATTACAGAGCTGCAGGTAAGAATTCTCAAATTGGGGTTTTTATCCACTTTTTTTTATGTAAATGAGTGAAATAGTTTTTTTTGCATTATTAATTCCAATTTACCCCTCAAGCAAATATCAAATTGGGTTTTTCACCACCAAGCTCCTTAATGTATTGGACTTTTTCATCATCAAGATATTGAATTTAGGCATGTTATAATTATGAAATTATATCAAACAGAGATGTTCATCCATCTTAGATATGTTTCTTTCATTATATATGTGATGGCCGTTTTATTTGGTTTATACCCTGATGAGCAATTTTTCGTTTAATTTGTGTTTCGTTTAATCTGCCAGTTCTGTATTTTCTCTCAATTTATATAAACTGGTTTAATTCTTGCACCACTGAGATGAAACCCATGCTTGTCGTACTAACAATGTTCTCGTTACTTTAGGCGCGTGGTTTTCTGTCTTGGTGTGCTATGCATGAACCCGTGCGTCCGAGGAACGCTTCCTGATAACACTAGCTGAGTCTTGCTCAATCATTCAAATCATGTTAAGTATTGTATGTTTTGTCTTGTAGTCATAATTAAACTGTAATTATATTGCACTAGTACGGCCACTGTGATTACCATTGGAACTCGAGTAATAGTCGATCCGACTATTAGTCGGCTGCCCTTTTCAGCTCCAAATTCTAAGGATTTAGTCTTGACCCTCGTATAAGTCGGACAAAATATGGACATTTCTTTGGCAGCTGACAATTACTGAACGCCGGTAAAACCAATGCAAATCCAGGAATTATATTCATTTTCAGCATGAATGCATGTTTGTTTGGTTTGAATTTAATTGATGTTGATCATGATAATTTATATTGCTGTTAATAATAAAGATGTATTCATTCCTCTTGTTTTGTTCACTGTTTGATTAGCCATGTGTTGTTTACGTAATGCATAAATGATTTTGAGGGTAAGACTAACAACCTATTGTTTGAGAAAAGCGAACATAAACCAATATGAACCTGAAAAAAATTAAAAGTCAAACAATATTTTTCACAGCACGCATAACTCAGGGTTTAATGAGCATGTACACTTCATAATTCTTATTATATTGTGTTGATTAAAGGATTAAAAAAATTAAGTGAACCTAATCAACTTTATATTAAAATAACTTTCAACTCATTAGTGTCATCTGTTCACCTATCACTGATATTTTTCACACCTTTAGTGAATACAACTCTTTGTCTCTTAATTAGGGGTTATCAATGGATTATATTGGCTTGTCAATCAATTTTGTAATTTTTGTTTACCTGAGACATTTTAATGAATAATATTTTGATCTTGGGAATGAATCTTAAGATTATTTTTGGTTATTGTATGATTTATAAGTATTGAATTGATATCATGATATCACAATAATGACACAACAACTCCGCTGAATACATCCTTTCACATAGTTGGTACATTGTAGTCTCCTTTTCATTTTTGGTTCTTGGCTCTTCTTTTGGGTAAAAGCACAAACCATTTGACCCTGAAAATCAATACCCAAACCGGAAACAGTGGGAATTTCAACAAAGAGCAAATAAAACACAAGGACAGTATTGTAGTCATTTATTTTGAATAAACACTTTTTATTTATTGATTTATGTAGGTTTGGCAATCACAAACGTAGTTTTGACCAGGAAATTGACTTCTGACCACTTTTCTCAAGCTTTGACTTTTCCTCTGGTCGCTGGATCTCGTCTATTAGTCGGTACCCCTCTCTGGATTATGAATTTTACTCCCAATTTTCCGACTAATAAGCAAGTAGGTACGGGTAGTTAATAACTTTATTTGTATTTGTATTGTATATTTTATCATAATTATCCCTCAGCTATCAAAAAGAAGCTGAAAACATGCTTCTATTCAATATTTTTACTGGATATTTACTTTCGTTATAATTCATTTATTGTCAGAAATCCCCAGCAATACGAAAATGATTATGATCACTTACACTAATTGGATAAACGCAGAGAAGATCGAAATCTGTTTACATCAGCACGTTTACCTTTTTGAGCAACGGACATATTCTAACAGTGACCCAGATCAACTATTTGATATAACGCTCTATTTCTAGGACGAAAGGGATTTCAAATTATAATTAAAAACCAATTGTTCAGAGAACAATTGAAGGTCTTTCCACATCAATTTTGTAATTAATAAAAAGCTACTTCCGTTTACTCAAAGTTACTATTGGCGTCCAATGATAGGTTTCTTTATACTGATTCATTAAATATATGATTTCTATATACTTTAATTTAAAATATGGAAGATAATATGCTACTTCCGGTAAAGAAAATGTCACTTCCTGTCTCATATGAAAGCTTTATTCACACAGATTCCAAAAATATGTGGTTTATATATACTTTTGCCTGAAAAAGGGAAATAATTATCAACTTCCTGTTTAGAAAATGTCACTTCCGGTCTCATATGATAGCTGTATTTACACTGATTCCAAAAATATATAGTTTCTATATACTTTTGCCAATAATTAGGGATAATGAGCTACTTCCAGTTTATTGCAGGTCACTTCTGGTCTCAAATGAAAGGTTTATGTATGACTATCAAACAAATATATGGTTTCTGGGTACTTTTCCATGAAAAGAGTGCAAAAATGTCTACTTCGGGTTTACTCAAGGTCACTTCCGGTCAACATTTTTCAAGGTCCTATGTCACTCAACATTTTGCAAAAGACCTAATGGCTTTATCATGTACCAATCTGAAGTAATAATCAATTTACCTTAAAATAAAACATTTCAGGAGCAATAAGTCCAATAAGATGTCATTGGATTATTTCAGACCAAATGTATCATATCTTAATCACTATAGAGCAAATATTTTTTTCCAGTTCTTTTATCTATATCTTTAAAAGTGTCAAGGAAAATGCATAAACAAAAAAAAGTCAAAATTGAGAAAATGACCTTGACCTTTGACCTTGACCTCATTTTCTAAGTAAGGACCCAAAGACCTCAAATATAAAGATTCTAGGTTTATACTGCTTACGGTTTATGAGTTACAAAAACATAACTATAAAATTTATTTGGTAAAGGTAGATAACTCCTATAAGACTTCAACGGACTGCTTCGATCCAAATCAGCCAAAAAATTCTTGAGGATTTAACAAACAAATATGAAAAAGAATTTTGTCGTTATCTTTTTTGGTTACGGAGGAGATACATGCTGCACTAACAAGAAAAACAGTGTTTGGGGAGATAACTCTTACAATAAAAAAGTCTTCGGCTAAACAAGACGAGTTTTAAAAGCGCAATAACTGTTCGATATAATATCCAAAATATCTAAGCTACATCTTTCGAAACAACTTTATATCGCAAAAAAAGGGTTTGGCTGAAGAAGATAAAAAAAAAAAAAAAAAAATCAGAACAAATACAATAGGTCTTTCCACAGAAAAGTGGAAAGACCTAATAACAATAATCAGAACAAATACAATAGGTCTTTCCACAGAAAAGTGGAAAGACCTAAATATTACAAAAATAGATTGACGCAATGATAATGTATAGATAAGGGTAAATAATGCACATGGAAATGACCAGAAGGGTTGAGAACGCATGGTTTTGACATATAATTGGGTTTTTCCTTGCATGAATTGGGTTTTTGAACACTGCAATCGTCAATTGCATTGGGTTTTCAATTGTTTTTATTGCGTGATCACGCAAATACCCAGCTTATCTGGAGCTCTGAATTGATGATGATGGATGGCTGTTTAATGTCCAGTAGCAATTTAAATGCATATTAAGGACAAGAAGATTGAATGTAATATGAATATTGACCCTGCTTTGTACAAGAGAGACACGCTGAGCCGGACTTTTAAAGCGCTAGATCATAAGGTAACTGTGTATAGGAAGACATGTCGACCTACCCAGACACATTATTCTGACTCCGAGCCAACCAGTCTTAAAGTTTGCTCTTATTCCTTATGTGTGTGCTTAGCGGAGAAGCAGTAAATACCAATTTTCAAATATTCCGTTTGACTCACCCAGAGTTCTAACCACCTAAATGCATATTCAGGACAAGAACATTCAATGGAATTTGAATATTAACCCTGCTTTGTACTAGAAAGACACTCTGGGCTGGATTTTTAAAGAGCTAATTAACAAGGTAACAGTCTACATGATGACAAGTCAATCTACCTGGACATATTATTCTGACTCCAAGCCAACCAGCCTTTGCTCTTACTCCTTAATGCTGCATGCTTAGTAGAGAAGCAGCCAATACCAATGTTAAAATACCACAACCTTTTTCACTCAATGGGAACATGGCATTCAACAATAAGCAAAACCTGTACGGCATAGTCAGCTATACAGGTCCCGAAATGCCAAATGTGAAACAATTAAAAGGAGAAAACAAATGGCCTGATTATGTACAGAAAAATGAATGAAAAACAAATATGATATACAGCAAAAACGACAACCACTGAATTAATACAGGCTCCTAACTTGGGACAAACACATACAGAATGTGGCGAGGTTAAGTTAGTTGGTGTATAGTGTGTATGGAAAAAAATTTACAGAGTTTCAAAGATCTTCACTGAAACTAGTGAACCAAATTCAACCAAACTTGGGGTGAATGATCTTTATGGTATTTTGTATGTATACAATTAGGAAATTATTCAGTTTTTATATGACCGCAAAAAATTTGTATATTGATATCTCGTTGACGTCGTCGTCGTTGTCTGCGTCGTCCGATTGGTTTCTGGACAATAACTTTAGTATATGTAAATAGATATCTATGAAATTTAAACGCAAGGTTTATAACCACAAAAGGAAGGTAGGGATTGATTTTGGGGGTTATGGTCCTAACAGTTTAGGAATTAGGGGTCAAAAAGGGGCCCAAATAAACATTTTTCTAGTTTCCAGACAATAACTTGTGGAAAGGTGTATGGATCTCTCTGAAATTAGACCACAAGTTTCCATACCACAAAGGAATGGTTAGGATTGGCATTGGGGGTTATGGCTCAAACCTTTTTGGAATAAGGGGCAAAAAAGGGGGAAAAACAAGGTTTCCTGGTTAATGGACAATTGCAAGTACAATGTAATGTTTGGATTTCCTCCCTTACACTGCTTGATTGAACAAGGAATTTAGGAATATATCTCCCTCGTGCAAAAAATTTGTTTGTTTGTTTTTCTTTTGGGGGGGGGGGGGGGGTCAAATCACAACAGCATAGTGTATTGCACAAAAGCAAAAAATTTAATATAAATTCAAATCAAATAACTAATTCTAAGTTCTTTGACTACAATTATTCTGTGTCAGAAACCTATTATGTGTCAAATATTTAATTACAATCCAAATTCAGACCTGTATCAAGCGCCAATATTGTGTCCATTTTTGCCCCAACTGTTCAGGGTTGGACCTCTGCCGTCGTATCCAGCTGCGCTCGGCGAAGCATGACTGAAAATGTCAATTGATCCCTTTTAAGAGTTATACCCCTTGAAAGACTATTTTTTACTGATATTTAAATCTTTTTTTAAGAAACTAAGAGAGAGAGAAACTAAATAAAAGGTTATTTTCTGTTGTTCATCCTGTGGTTAAATTTTACCCCTCTGTTAAATCCTTGGTTATAGGTTGCAATTCTGTAAATATAGACAATGCATGCGCAATTTCCCATAGGAACTCCCTTTGCGGCTAAAACTGTGACACTTTTACTATGAAGTTTCGTGAAAAATAATATCCTATTATCCTAGAACTGAAAGTTTCTATGCACTACTATTTTATTCAAAGGTCAAAATATAGGGCTGTGCGGCATATTTTCAACATTTATATGCCCTGAACTTCTGAGAGTTTGAACTTTATACTAAAATTCTATACTACCCTTACCTCCATTTTTGGACCTCCTAAGAATTAAAATTTAGGCGCTACCATGTTTTTCTATACTTGATACATTCCCAAGTGATGTCTCTATGAAATGAAACACAGAGATCATAAATG
Organism: Mytilus californianus; assembly: GCF_021869535.1. Taxonomy (NCBI): domain Eukaryota; kingdom Metazoa; phylum Mollusca; class Bivalvia; order Mytilida; family Mytilidae; genus Mytilus; species Mytilus californianus. The sequence continues at coordinate 87,539,080 of NW_026262701.1, forward strand.
GGAACCAGTACGTTAGCAAATTAACATATCTATGAATATTATATATCTCCCCAAAAGAGGCATGGTTTGAGAAACAGCTGTATTTACAAAGTGCAACCTATACAAACATTTATTCAAATAGAAAACTCTCTAAAAACACTTTTTCTCACAACAATACTTATTTATCAGAATTATAGCCTTAAAGAAATCACTGCATATACTCTAAGTTTCCTTTTACAGTACACTTTATACCCCTACCCCTGTTTCAATTTTTTAAAGAATTTGAAAACAAGACTTTAATTATTGCCAGCTTACCCTATGTGTATGTTTTCTGACATGAACTGTCTAAAACCTGTTTGAAACTATTCTGATAACAAATTGAAAGCATTTTAAAATACTATAAATGTAATGTTTAGTAGTTAATCATTCCAACATTCAAGATTATACAAATATCCAATCCTGCCTGTGTCTCCAGTCCACATTTTACTGTATGCCTATTTGTCAATGAAAGTTCACAATTTCTGCCTCAAATGGTCAGTTTAGAATTCATGTTACAACAGTATCATCCCTAACCATATATCTAACATAAGTTAGTTAATATATGAACTAGAAGTGTTTAAACAAAGCCATATTTGCAAAAGTTGTATTTATGAAGATATCAGTCTGGTGCATAAATTCACTAAAAATTTGATAGAATTGACAGCTTACATCTGATTTTTGCATAACTTCCTAGCACTGTTATTGTTTTCTTTGCAAAAGACCTTTAAAATAATAAAATCATAGCATTTAGAAGTTAAATTATCTGTTTTATGACCCAGGGGGAGGCATTTTTCTCTGTTTTTTGCCCCTGGGGCCTCACATTTCCTAATTTTTTTCCCTGTTTCTAGCAATGTGGAATATTTTGTACATATTTAGGATAGAACATACTATTGTAAGTTTTATTGAGGTCTCTTTGTAATTCTAGCTTGTACTTTTTATACCGCAGTCACAAAAAAACACATTTAGGTGTTACAGCTTACTTTTGGGTTATCGACAGGACAAAAACACCCCACCAAAAATATTTAAGAAGGATCAATGAGTTGCAATGACTGCAAAGAGTAAATATAAGCACTTCTAAACAATTTAAATTACAAATAGGCATATATTATGAATTTATTTTTAATTCAGGGCTTTAAGTAAACAATGCATACTGTAAACTGTGAATTTATGCTGACTCATCATAGTTTAGGCCCAGGATTTTCTCAATCTTCATGAAATATTTATAAAACTTCATATTTGAGTAAAATTCTTCAAAATCTCTGAGATAAACAAGATTTTGTGAAATTCTGTATGTTCTAATTTCTAACCCTATATAGGTTGCAATTCTGTAAATAAAGACAATGCAATTTCCCATAGGAACTCCCTTTGCGGCTAAAACTGTGACACTTTTACTATGAAGTTTCGTGAAAAATAATATCCTAATATCCTAGAAAGGAAAGTTTATATGCACTACTATTTTATTCAAAGGTCAAAATATAGGGCTGTGCGGCATATTTTCAACATTTATATGCCCTGAACTTCTGAGAGTTTAAAATTTATACTAAAATTCTATACTACCCTTACCTCCATTTTTGGACCTCCTAAGAATTAAAATTTAGGTGCTACCATGTTTTTCTATACTTGATACATTCCCAAGTGATGTCTCTATGAAATGAAACACAGAGATCATAAATGGGAACCAGTACGTTAACAAATTAACATATCTATGAATATTATATATCTCCCCAAAAGAGGCGTGGTTTGAGAAACAGCTGTATTTACAAAGTGCAACCTATACAAACATTTATTCAAATAGAAAACTCTCTGAAAACACTTTTTCTCACAACAATACTTATTTATCAGAATTATAGCCTCAAAGAAATCACTGCATATACTCTTAAGTTTCCTTTTACAGTACACTTTATACCCCTACCCCTGTTTCAATTTTTTAAAGAATTTGAAAACAAGACTTTAATTATTGCCAGCTTACCCTATGTGTATGTTTTCTGACATGAACTGTCTAAAACCTGTTTGAAACTTTTCTGATAACAAATTGAAAGCATTTTAAAATACTATAAATGTAATGTTTAGTAGTTAATCATTCCAACATTCAAGATTATACAAAGTATCCAATCCTGCCTGTGTCTCCAGTCCACATTTTACTGTATGCCTATTTGTCAATGAAAGTTCACAATTTCTGCCTCATATGGTCAGTTTAGAATTCATGTTACAACAGTATCATCCCTAACCATATATCTAACATAAGTTAGTTAATATATGAACTAGAAGTGTTTAAACAAAGCCATATTTGCAAAAGTTGTATTTATGAAGATATCAGTCTGGTGCATAAATTCACTAAAAGTTTGATAGAAATGACAGCTTACATCTGATTTTTGCATAACTTCCTAGCACTGTTATTGTGTTCTTTACAAAAGACCTTTAAAATAATAAAATCATAGCATTTAGAAGTTAAATTATCTGTTTTATGACCCAGGGGGAGGCATTTTTCTCTGTTTATTGCCCCTGGGGCCTCACATTCCTAATTTTTTTCCCTGTTTCTAGAAATGTGGAATATTTTGTACATATTTAGGATAGAACACACTATTGTAAGTTGTATTGAGGTCTTTTTGTAATTCTAGCTTGTACTTTTTATGCCGCAGTCACACAAAACCTGTTTGATACAACATATTCTTCAACCATTAGTAATCATAAACTGGTCAAAACTGATTATTACGTTTAACAGTCCTTCCCCCTTTTTTGCATCAAGGTTTATGTCTACCTATCAGACATTTTTAAATCGACATTTTTTTTTACCCTGTCATCTTCTAAGTTAATTAACAAATTTATGCAGCAAAATTAAAGATTTTTTAGTAAAATAATGTATTTATCTAGATAACAAATAATTAAGTGCCAGTCTTTGTAAGAATCAGGCAATTTTGAAAAAAATTAAAACACGGCCGAAAAAAACCCACTGACCTAACCATCCTATTTTGAAGTTACCTTCATCCTGAGTTAGAAATGGTAGGTCTTTCATTTCTGCATGTCTGGTAATTCGAGATATCTGTAGATAACTTTTGGTTAGAATGATAGCAAATTACGGAGTTAGCTCCCCTTAATTGTAAATATCTAGTTCATTTCAACCAAATTATATCTTGAATTACCAGAACAGGAAAAGGAAACGAATGTTATATTCGTTCACCATTATACATTTTGAACATAAATTAATGTCAACTTGAGTGGGTTTTTGTTTGTCATGTTTTCACCACTGCCTAGTTCTTAGGCAGATTGGCACTTAACGATCAACGCTTCTTTTCAAACAAAAGGTGCTCTCTGTCACGTCCGTGTTGTTGCTGTTCTATTTAATGAACATAGGGCATTATGTTTTTTGGTCTGTTCGTCCGTCCGTTCGTTTGTTCGTCTGTCCGTTTGTTAGTTCGTCCGTCTGTCCGGCTTAAGGTTAAAGTTTTTGGTTTTTGGTTAAAGTTTTTGGTCAAGGTAGTTTTTGATGAAGTTGAAGTCCAATCAACTTGAAACTTAGTACACGTGTTCCCTATGATATGATCTTTCTAATTTCACGGTCCACTGAACATAGAAAATGATAGTGCGAGTGGGGCATCCGTGTACTACTGACACATTCTTGATTAAAAGTTTTTTGCAGAAACTATCATGATAGATATCGAGATTTTTTAAATGGCATGTTTAAACATGCATTTATATACATTAAACAGCAAAATAATCACTGAAGCATGTAAGATCTACGCAAAAAAATTCCAGGTGAGCAAAATTCGGGCTCGTTAAAGTCTTTTGATTATTGTCCACTATCATACCTCAATGGAGGACTAATTATGCACACACCTTTTTCAATCTCTCCACCAATTATTTTAATCATTTAGATCTTTTCTTGTAGTTGGACCAACAGCTTTAGCTATAGAAAATGTGATACCAGACAACGAGATATCTGGTATAGAAGGACAGGATATGACTATCAAATGTATAGCTACAGGAGGTCAGCTAGCACCTGATATAAAGCTGATAATATTAGAATCTACTTATACTGGAAAACAGTCAGCACAGCACACATTCAAACCCAACAGTTCCTATGATGATTCCACTGTTACATGTCAAGCAGGTTATACAGATATCAACTATTTTCCATTGATAGCTTCGGCTCGAATTCATCTTAATTGTAAGTATTGCTACATGTCACTCATTAGGTTATAAAAATATTAAATATGACCCATTAACAACTTTGGCATATATTCATTTAAAGCATATAAGAATCAAAATGTCTGTCAAGCATTTTGTATCTATTCATTGACCACTTTATTATGAATAACATATGAAACTACAGATAAATGTGAAAATGAAAAATAAAATGAGAGGTTGCTGCTTTAACAAAATTTATATTCCTGGCTTCAAATTAAGAATCAGGTGACCTAACACAATGTAACAATACGATAATGAAATTATTCAAAGACATTAATACAGAACTTCACAGATTTTTGTCTTCTAATAACATAAATATGGATATTCAGATTGAACAAGTTTTTTTGTGCACTAACATACATTGTCGTTTGTTGGTGTGGTTCATAGGTGTTTCTCGTTTCTCGATTTTTATATAGATTAGACCATTGGTTTTCCTGTTTGAATTGTTTTACACTAGTCATTTTGGGGCCCTTTATAGCTTGCTGTTCAGTGTGAGCCAACGCTCTGTGTTGAAGGCAGTACTTTGACCTATAAGTGTTAACATTTTATACATTGTGACTTGGATGGAGAGTTGTCTCATTGGCACTCATACCACACCTTCTTAATTAGTCCCCTATCGACGAAGTCGCAGGGGATTTTCGATTTGCACTCCGTCCGTCCATCCGTCTGTCTGTCTGTCTGTCTGTCTGTCTGTCTGTCTGTCTGTCTGTCCATCCGTCAGTCCGGCAAATCAGTTTTCCACACTTTTTTTCGTCATGCTTGAAGATATTGATTTGATATTTAGTGTATTGTTTTATCATGACAGTTTACAGATCAAGTTTGAATTTTGTTCCGGTCTGACAATTTTGTGCAGAGTTATGGTCCTTGAACTTAGAAAATTCACTCAATTAATCAGTTTTCCTCACTTTTTTTTGTCATGCTTGAAGATATTGATTTGATAGTTGGTGTATAGTTTTATCATGACAAGTTCGAATTTTGTTCCGGTCTGATGATTTTGTGCAGAGTTATTGTCCTTGGACTTAGAAAATTCACTCAAATAATCAATTTTCCACATTTTTTTTCGTCATGCTTGAAGATATTGACTTGATATTTGTTATATAGTTTACACCATGACAAGTTATAGATCAAGTTGGCATTTTGTTCCAGTACAATGAATTTTTAACAGGCAGGGGACTATGTATTGCCAGGCAGTACTCACAGAATGCTTGTTATATTAATTAAAGGAAGACTAGTTACGCATACATCACTTCCAACCTTTCCACCAAAAATTTTGATCAAAAAAATGTTTTGAAGAGGAATTGAGTCTATCAAAGTCTTTCTGAATTTATTTGAAATCTAAAAAGGAGCCTGTTAAATAACTATAATAATTGTCTATCAATCAATCTAGGAAATTAGATATTAATATATATACATGTATACACCTGCAAAATATTGTAGAATTTTTCATGAATGACTTTGAATAATGCATGAATCATTCATGAGATGATGATGATAGATGGCTGTTTAAGGCCCAGCAGCAATTTAAATGCATATTCAGGACAAGAAGATTGAATGGAATATGAATATCAACCCTGCTTTTTACTAGAGAGACACGCTGAGCCGGACATTTAAAGCGCTAGATCACAAGGTAACAGTCCACATGAAGACATGTCACCTTACCCGGACACATTATTCTGACTCTGAGCCAACCAGTCTTTGCTCTTATTCCTTATATATAATTAATGCCACATGCTTAGCTGAGAACAGCAAATACCAATTTTCAAATCTTCAGTGCATATTCAGGACAAGAACATTTAATGGAATATGAATATTAATCCTGCTTTGAACTAGAGTGGCATGCTGAGTCAGATTTTTTAAGTGCTAGGTTCACAAGGTAACAGTACACAGGAATAAATGTCACCCTACCCAGACACATTATTCTGATTCCAAGCCAACCAGTCGTTCTTTAATACCACGTGCTTAGTGAAGAAGCAGCAAATACCAATTTTAAAATCTTCGGTTTGACTCACCTGGGGTTTGAACTCCACACAACCTCTGATTATTAGTGTTACGAAACATTTAAATATACTGAGATAACTCAATTACCAACTTTATAGGAAATATTAAGAAAAACTCTATTTAGTATTCGTAAGACCAATTTTTGATTCAGCCATGCTGGATCTAAGCAATCACTCTGGTTTTAGAGATGGTGCAGAATACTAAGTTGAAGACATATCATAAAACTAATGATGTGTTTTTATGACCTGCAGAAACTTTCTACACCATTTTAATCATCAATTGCCAACTTTTGACATGTTATTTGCCCTTAAATTAAGAAAAGATTGGTCGAACAACCCTTTTATTTTAGATATACACTTGCATATAGTTCCTTTGTAATCAAAATTTATAATGATTTACTATATATGAATTAATTTGAAAAAGTATTTGTACATCAATTGAATCAGTTGTTAAGAATTTTGAAAGTATTATATTAGTATCTTATGCTTGTATAAGTTGTTGTTCAATGAAATGTAGGTCAACATGTGTATTAATATATCTAAGTTGATTCCCACACTTTTTTGAAATGGTATTACTCCAATTCTTTTCATAAGCAAGTAAGAGTCAGTATGAGTATCAACTGTCATGATTTTCAAATAATTACAATCAAAGGTGTAAGTATTAATTGGAAACGACCCTAGGCTTAATTCACCACAGTTAATATCTCATGACCTGTTACATAATTAAATAGACACAATTTATTACACACCTAACTGAATACACAAATTCTTGACCTCAATAGTAATCCTACAAATGTATTATTCTTTTTAATCTACACTACACTAAAATATTCTGTTAATTTTGCTAGCTAGCTGAATGATTAATCAGATGTTGGTTTTTTAAAAAAAAAAAAGACAAAAAATTCAAAAAATATGTATAATAAAATGCTTCGCTGGGGCGCAGCTTGATACGACCGCAGAGGTCGAACCCTGAACAGTTGGGGCAAGTATGGACACAACATTCAAGCTTGATACAGCTCTGAATTTGGATTGTTATTAAATATTTGACACAACATAGGTTTCTGACACAGAAAGAATGTGGTCTAAGAACTTGAATTTTTTTAATTTACCTATTATGGTCCAATGTCCAAAATCAAAATACATGGTTAGATTCAGCATATCAAAGAACCCCATATATTCAATTTTTGTTAAAATCAAACAAAGTTTAATTTTGGACCCCAACTTGGACAAACTTGAAAACTGGGCCCTTAATCAAAAATCTAAACACATGTTTAGATTCAGCATATCAAATAACCCCAAGAATTCAATTTTTGCTAAAATCAAACTAAGTTTAATTTTGGACCCTTTGGACCTTAATGTAGACCAATTTAAAAAACGGGACTTAAAATTAAAAATCTAAATACACGGTTAGATTTGGAATATCAAAGAACCCCAATAATTCATTTTTTGATGAAATCAAACAAAGTTTAATTTTTGACCCTTTTGACCTCAATATGAACCAATTTGATAGCGGGGCCCACAAATAAAAAATCTAAATTCATGGTAAGATTCAGCATATCAAAGAACCCCATATATTCAATTTTTGTTGAAATCAAAAAAAGTTTAATTTTGGACCCCAACTTGGACCAACTTGAAAACTGGGCCCATAATCAAAAATCTAAACACATGTTTAGATTCAGCATATCAAAGAACCCCAAGAATTCAATTTTTGTTAAAATCAAACTAAGTTTAATTTTGGACCCTTTGGACCTCAATGAAGACCAATTTAAAAAACGGGACCCAAATTAAAAATCTAAAAACACGGTTAGATTTGGCATATCAAAGAACCCCAATAATTCAATTTTTGATGAAATCAAACAAAGTTTAATTTTGGACCCTTTTGACCTCAATATGAACCAATTTGATAGCGGGGCCTACAAATAAAAAATCTAAATACATGGTTAGATTCAGCATATCAAAGAACATCATATATTCAATTTTTGTTGAAATCAAACAAAGTTTAATTTTGGACCCCAATTTGGACCAACTTGAAAACTGGGCCCTTAATCAAAAATCTAAATTCATGTTTAGATTCAGCATATCAAAGAACCCCATATATTCAATTTTTGTTGAAATCAAACAAAGTTTAAATACTGGACCCTATCTTGGACCAACTTGAAAACTGGGCCCATAATCAAAAATCTAAACACAATATTTAGATTCAGCATATCAAAGAACCCCAAGAATTCAATTTTTGTTAAAATCAAACTAAGTTTAATTTTGGACCCTTTGGACCTTAATGTAGACCAATTTAAAAAACAGGACCCAAAATTAAAAATCTAAATACACGGTTAGATTTGGAATATCAAAGAACCCCAATAATTCAATTTTAGATGAAATCAAACAAAGTTTAATTTTGGACCCTTTTGACCTCAATATGAACCAATTTGATAACGGGGTCCACAAATAAAAAATCTAAATACATGATTAGATTCAGCATATCAAGGAACCCCATATATTCAATTTTTGTTGAAATCAAACAAAGTTTAATTTTGGACCCCAATTTGGACAAACTTGAAAACTGGGCCAAAATCAAAAATCTAAATACATGTTTAGATTCAGCATATCAAAGAACCTCATATATTCAATTTTTACTAAAATCAAACAAAGTTTAATTTTGGACCCTTAGGACCTTAATGTAGACCAATTTGAAAACTGGACCCAAAATTAAAAATCTAAATACACTGTTGGATTCGGCATAACAAATAAATAAATGTGATCAAAGATTTTACAAATCTAATGCGCCATACTGTGCAATTAAAGATTTCTTCTTGAAATTTTTCAATATTTGAAATTTGAAAAAAAAATAATATTTGAAGAATAATTTTTTTAATTTCTGAAATCTGAAATGAGAAAAATTGACCCCTCACAATTTCTTTTTATCCCCCCCCCTTTTTTTCCCCAAAAAATTCTTTCCCTCAAGATATGGTCATAATCTCAATTCAAATTTCCAATGGAGTTGGCAACCATAATTACCCATTTAAATTTACCATAGTGCTAACTTAATCTATTTTATAATAGAATTAAAAATATAGTGTCAAATCTTTCATATGGATTTTTTTGTAAAAAAAAAAGATGCAACATTTGCAGATATTTTTACTGGTCTTCCTTTATAAATATGCATTTCTTTAAACATAATTTAAAAGCAGTGTAAGGGAAGTAACCAAAACGTTGTATTTGGATTACCTCCCTTACACTGTTTTAAATTATCTTTATTGTTCATTAACCATTACTTTATACATAATTTAAAAGCAGTGTAAGGGAGATAATTTCAATGATGTATTTGATTTATCTCCCTTACACTGCTTTAAATTATGTTTTGTACTAAAGTATTTGTCCATTAACCAGGACAACCTTGTTTTTCCCCCTTTTTTGCCCCTAATTCCTAAACGGTTTGAGCCATAACCCCCCAAAGCAAATCCTAACCATCCCTTTGTGGTATGGAAACTTGTAGTATAATTTCAGAGAGATCCATACACCGTTCCACAGTTATTGTCTGGAAACTAGAAAATGCTTATTTTTGGCCACTTTTTGGCCCCTAATTCCTTAACTGTTGGTACCATAACCCCCAAAATCAATCCCAACCTTCCTTTTGTGGTATTTAACCTTATGGTCAAATTTCAAAAAGATCCATTTACTTAAACTAAAGTTAGAGTGCGAAAACCAATATGTATTCGGACGACGACGCCGGACGACGACGACGACGCCGGACGACGACGACGACGACGACGACGACGCCAACGTCATACCAATATACGACCACAAAATTTTTTTGCGGTCGTATAAAAATGCAAGCAATTTTATTTCACTTGTAAAATCAGTGTCATTATCATCTGACACAAGTCAATAATCAAGTTCTAATTAATTAGTTACAATTATCAGAAATTTTATTGAAATAATATACAAAATTGCATAACTCTTTCCTGATCATTTTCTCCAATAAAATTTATTTGTTTGTTCTACATTTATATCCCATTATATTGCTATTTAACACTTATTGGAAATATCTCATCATTAGGTATTTGTACATTTAAATTTGAATACAGGAAATGTATTTTTTCTTAATGAAGAATGAACACCAATTTAGATAAAAAATAGTTATTATTTTTTAAAATTTTTGTTGTTGAGAAACTGCATTTCTAAGGCCTCTTTCTAGAAATTATTAAGCCAGTTATTATTAATGGCATATAAAGAAATGTATCACTTATTTGATGATTTCCCTTTACATTCTTGTAAAAAAAAATCTGACAGAGTCTAAAATTGAAATATCTATATATATATATCAATATTTGCATTAATATTGGGAAATTCCTTACCTTTGGACAATAACATAGAAATTTTACAGTAAGATTGGAAATAAAAAGATAAAAGAATATTGTCATGCTTCAGTGATTCCCTAAATGATCAACCAAATTTTTCCCTAAAAAGGGAGGGCCCGGGCCCCCTGGAAAACCCTCTAAATCCGCCACTTTATACCATCAACTCTTAGACTATGGAATCATACTGATGTTCCTTTGAAAATCAACTCTTTCTCAAAATTTAAAATCCAATTAAAAAGGCTAAATACTATAAATAAAGAAGTACCTAAGCGCTATTAATATGGACCACCGAAACTAGATATAATTCTTACACAATTAAGATGCTACTCATCTTTCTTGAATTATGACTTGTTCAGAGTCAATATAATTGCTGACCCATCTTGTCTTTGTGGATTCAACATTGAGACTGTACACCATTTCCTTTTCGACTGTTCTTTATATACAGACCAGAAAGAAATTCTGATGAACAATCTAAGATGGATCTGTGATGACCTTATATTGAATGTTAAGTTACTAACATCTGGTAATCCGAACCTCTCGTATGAACAAAACGTCCATATATTTAAACATGTATTCTAGTTTATTAAAAGGTCTCTGAGATATCTTGTTAATGTTATATGATACTGAATAGTGAATTTGTGGTACATTTACATCATCATCCCCTACAGAAAAAAAAGTTGAGGGCCAGTTGAGGGCCATGTGGCGTACAGTTGAGGGCTAGCTGTTGAGCAATTTAGCTCAACTCAAACCTGGCCAAGCACTGTATGTTGGATAGATGTCGCTCAACTGGCCCTCAACTGAAGCTGGCCATTAAGTTGAGGAAAAGTTGAGCAATTGATCTTTGGTTTTCATGTAGTTGAGCAAAAGTTGAGCATTCAGACTTTGATTTTTTTGTAGTTGAGAAAAAGTTGAGCATTCAGACTTTGATTTTTTCGTAGTTGAGCAAAAGTTGAGCATTCAGACTTTGATTTTTTTGTAGTTGAGAAAAAGTTGAGCATTCAGACTTTGATTTTTTCGTAGTTGAGCAAAAGTTGAGCATTCAGACTTTGATTTTTTTGTAGTTGAGAAAAAGTTGAGCATTCAGACTTTGATTCTTTCGTAGTTGAGCAAAAGTTGGGCATTCAGACTTTGATTTTTTTGTAGATGAGAAAAAGTTGAGCATTCAGACTTTGATTTTTGTTGAAAAAGTGAGATATAGCGATCCTACATTACGTCGGTGGCGGCGGCGTCCACAAATATTCACTCTGTGGTTAAAGTTTTTGAAATTTTAATAACTTTCTATAACTTTCTTAAACTATCCTGGATTTCTACCAAACTTGGAAAGAAGCTTGTTTATGATCATATGATAGTATCCAAAAGTAAATTTTGTAAAAAAAAAAATCCATTTTTCCGTATTTTACTTATAAATGGACTTAGTTTTTCTCTAAAATTTTAATCATAGAAGCTTGTTTATGATGAAAACCTAGTATCTAGAAGGAAATTTTGTTAAAATTTTGTTCCATTTTTTCCGTATTTTACTTATAAATGGACTTAGTTTTTCTTCCAGTTAACATTACATACAGTCTGCAGTTTAAGTTTTTAAAACATTTATTAGATTCATAAACTATCCAAAAGTAGGCGAGACACTGAGTTCCGCGGAACCCTTACTAATTTTTTTATAGTTAAGGAAAAGTTGAGCAATTGATCTTTGGTTTTCATGTAGTTGAGCAAAAGTTGAGCAATTAGAAATATGAGCCGGTGATATAAATGTTATGTTCCATCTGTTTTCAATTTATCTTTGTGTAGTGCAAGAAGACAGGATGTATCATTATAAATGTACACAGAGTTTGAGGCCAAATTAAGGGAAGCACATTGGTTTTCGCACTCTAACTTTAATTTAAGTGAATGGATCTCTATGAAATTTTACCACAAGGTTCAATACCACAAAAGGAAGGTTGGGATTGATTTTGGGGGTAATGGTACCAACAGTAAAGGAATTAGGGGCCAAAAAGGGGCCAAAAATAAGCATTTTTGTAACTTCCAGACATAACTTGTGTGTTAGTGTATGGATCTCTCTGACATTGTACCACAAGGTTCCATATCACAAAAGGAATGCTGGGATTGATTTTGGGGGTAATTGCCTCAAAATTTTAGGAATTAGGGGCCAAAAAAGGGGCAAAAAACAAGCATTTTTCTAGTTTCATGACAATAACTTGTGTGTAAGTGTATGGATCTTTCTGAAATTGTACTACAAGGTTCCATATCACAAAGGGAAAGCTGGAATTGAGTTTGAGGGTAATTGCCGAAACGTTTAGGAATTGAGGCCAAAAAGGGGCCAAAAATAAGCATTTTTCTAGTTTCCAGACAATTACTTGTGTTCAAGTGTATGGATCTCTCTGAAATTGTACTGCAAGGTACCATACCACAAAGGGAAGGCTGGGATTGATGATGGGGGTAATTGCCTCAATCTTTTAGGAATTAGGGGCCAAAAAGGGGCAAAAAACAAGCATTTTTCTAGTTTCAGGACAATAACTTGTGTGTAAGTGTATGGATCTTTCTGAAATAGTACTACAAGGTTCCATATCACAAAGGGAAAGCTGGGTTTGAGTTTGGGGGTAATTGCCCTAAACGTTTAGGAATTTGGGGCCAAAATGGGGCAAAAAAACACATTTTTCTAGTTTCCAGACAATAACTTGTGTTCAAGTGTATGGATCTCTCTGAAATTGTACTGCAAGGTACCATACCACAAAGGGAAGGCTGGGATTGAGTTTGGGGGTGATGAATCATAAGGGGGTTCAAAAAATTTGGGGGGGATTTTTTTTTTTTCCTTTTTTTTCTTTTTTTCCTTTTTTTTTCTTTAAAAATTTTCCATTTTAAGTTGGTTATTTCTGATTTATATTTAAATCAAATAATAATGATATGGTAGGAGATACACACCAAACAGGATGTGTAAATTATTATATAATAAGTATTGTGCAATAGCAAGAAATTTTCAATTGCACAGTATTGCACAATAGCAAGAAATCTTCAATTGCACAGTATTGCGCAATAGCAAGAAATCTTCAATTGCACAGTATTGCGCAACAGCAAGAAATATCCAATAGCACAATATTGCGCAATAGCAAGAAATTGTCAATTGTACAGTATTGCGCAATAGCAAGAAATATTTAATTGCACAGTATTGTGCAAAAGAAGATACTTCGTATAAATTGCTTATTTCTTGACCAATTTCAATGGGGTTTTATTCTTGAATTCTTGGGGTTCTTTTATATGCTGAATCTAACCGTGTATTTAGTTTTTGGATTTTGGGCCCCATTTTTAAATTGGTCCACATTGAGGTCCAAAGGGTCCAAAATTAAACTTTGTTTGATTTCATAAAAAATTGAATTATTGGGGTTCTTTGATATGCCGAATCTAACCGTGTATTTAGATTCTTAATTTTTGGTTCCGTTTTCAAATTGGTCTACATTAAGGTCCAAAGGGTCCAAAATTAAACTTAGTTTGATTTTAACAAAAATTGAATTCTTAGGGTTCTTTGATATGCTGAATCTAAACATGTATTTAGATTTTTGATAATAGGCCCAGTTTTCAAGTTGGTCCAAATCGGGGTCCAAAATTAAACTTTGTTTGATTTCAACAAAAATTGAATATATGGGGTTCTTTGATAAGCTGAATCTAACCATGTATTTAGATTTTTGATTTTTGGGCCCCGTTATCAACTTTGTCCACATTGAGGTCAAAAGGGTCCAAAATTAAACTTTGTTTGATTTCATCAAAAATTGAATTCTTGGGGTTCTTTGATATGCTGAATCTAACCATGTATTTAGATTTTGGATATTGGACCATAATAGGTGAATGTCCAATTTAAAATTTTTAAGTTCTTAGACCACATTCATTCTGTGTCAGAAACCTATGCTGTGTCAAATATTTAATCACAATCCAAATGCAAAGCTGTATCAAGCTTGAATGTTGTGTCCATACTTGCCCCAACTGTTCAGGGTTCGACCTCTGCGGTCGTATCAAGCTGCGCCCTGCGGAGCATTTTATTTCTGTATGGGATCATCTTCATTTCCAATTTTTCCTGTTTATTGTTTCATCTTTTTTCAATAGATAGACTCTTAAATTATTGTATATTGAAATATTGCATGCTCCTATTAATATTGTATTGTTATTTATTGTTATTCGGAACGGACTTCATAAGTATGGTTTACTTGTGTCCAATCCATTTTACTTTGAGTAAATAAAATATGTTTAAACTAAACACAACCTCCCGCACTCGAGGGGAACATGATACCACGTGAAGAATTGCCTAGTTAAATTTGGCGTAGTGAATACATTTGTATTGTTCACCACATAATAATTTTATTTCTGAATATTTGAATATCCAATAATTTCTGAAAATGTTTTTTTTTTATTGTGAGATACTTTATTTTTCATTTGCATATGAATAAGCCATTTAAAATAAAGAAAATCATACTGTTAAATGTTATGGAAACTGAATTGGTGTAATCAAAATTAATATGTCATGAGAATTGGATAAAAAGTACTTTTGAAATGTTATGGTTTTATATGCAAATTATAAATTATAAAATTAAAAGCAATTTTAACAAGAAAATATAGTTGATTTATAATTTCGCAAATAGTTAACAGGAAAAATAATTTCAAGTTTATTAAATCTACGTACTAAATATGCAAATCTGAAGTAAATGGTTGACTAAATGGACACAACATAAAAGTTTTTTTTTTTCCGAGTAGACATTAGAAATTTCCTTTTTGACCAAGTTAACATTATTATAGTAAACGCATGTTTACTAGAAAACACGAAATTTGGAGTAAACAAATGAAATATGAGTGTGATGATTTTGTATCATTATTAAGGTTCAATTATTTACCTTAGTTACAGTTTGGCAGAAGCCTCATTTAGAAAAGAGTAAGATGTTTCGCGGGTAAACTTTGGGTCAGGTCAAATGCGAAGGGGTGTTCCAAAGGAAACTCTGATACTGGTAACAAGGCACTTTGGTAGAACACCCCTCCTTTAAGAATGGTACGGCTATCATAGGGGTATATAAGCAGGAGAGATTCCTTGCTCAGGGTCGATTGTCATACGTTTAGAAGACGAAGACCTGAAGTTACGATACGTTCATATTTGAGATCGTTGTCTCATATAATAGATATTATTACTTAAGTGTAATAAAGAACAGGTTGGTGTTTTAGCAATACGGACTTGTACTAGGTGGAGTTTACAAACTGAACCGTATTGTTGTATCGTATAGGACAAGTGTGAGTCTGTGTGACCAACTTGTAAGGTACATAATAGTACCAAGAGGCCAAGGACAAGTGTGTAAAGTTTGTACGGTACATAATTGTACCAGAAGGACAAGTTTGTTCCTGATCCAGGACAAACTTGTAAGAGCACAAATTTGTACCAGTTGTATATATTTAAAGTAGAATAGTTATAGATAGTTTATTAGAGAACGCAAAGAGCAGTTGTACATATTTTGGTTCATTGACGTTAATTTATGAATAAAGATTATTTGTTATATGTTTTGTAAATAGAACATTTTTGATCCAGTATCAAACTGGTAACGAACTCATTCTAAAAAAGAATTACCGCTTACCCTGTGTACACGTTACATGAGAATGCTGCTTTAACATGCATTTACCTTATGTTGTGCTTGGTCTGTTCTGATCAAGGTTCTTATTTCAAATACTATAAATAGTAGTTTAACTATATTTGGTGTATGGAATGAATTAAAGGTGTGCATTTCAACTGGCAGATTTCATTTTACCTTGAACTCATTTTCATGGGTTATTGGTCAATGTTCAGTTTTCATGATTTTTGGCTGTTTATCAGATACTATAAGCAATAGTTCATCATAATTGGTGTATGAAATGATTTTAGGGTGAACATGCCCGTTTTACAGGTTTTATCTATCCACAGCCGTCACTCTATATAATAATTACCAGTGACTGCTGTGGATTTCCTATAGTAAACTTGGAATTGATAGTAAATAGCAAATACAAGTTGTTTCTAGTATATTTATGTTCGTATAATATAAAGAAAAACAAGACAACAATTGAAATTAATTGAAAACAAAAAATTAACGGATTTTGAAAAAAAAAGGGAGGGCTAAAAAAAAGTACCTATGATTGACACTGGACAGTAAAGAATCGAACGAGGAGTTCAGGTTTATTTTCGAGTGGTATTTTAATCTTAAGTTGTTTTTAAGATCAATTCAGTCATTTATATAATAATAAAAAGTCGACTGAACTATGCCTAGTGGCCACATGTCAATATTAACTCAGCTTTCTCGGGAATCCGATTATTTCTCTTTTTCTCATATCAGAGCATTTGGTACATCGACTTGCCAAAATCTGCCTAAAATATCATTATCCGAATTAAACGAAAAACAGAGCTGTTGAAAATCGGCTGACCATCCGACATAGCTATTATATCAGACCCTTTGTCATGTAAACAATTTCATACAATTAGGTCCGATAAGAGTTTTCTAAATCCGATTTCATTTTTGTAAACAGAAAAGCAGAAACAACAGTGCCAAAGTTGGCATACGGGAATCCGATAAGGGGTCGCCCCACTATTCCGACACCCCATTGGTCCAATGCCCCATTAGTCCGACACCCCATTGGTCCGACACCCCATTAGTCCGACACCCTGATAGTCCGACACCCCAACAGTCCAATACAAGCTGTAATTTAAAATCTACTTCATACAAAGAAATGAAAAGACAGCACATCCCAACTGCTACATGTATGCAAGACATACCATTATCCTATAAATATATAAGACAATCGATAACCTTGCAATATTTTTCTTTACAAATACAAAGTGTGACCTAGCTCTTTCATAAAAAAAAACACTACGCTATAAAAGAAATTTGATTGATTGATTGCTGTTTTCTTTACGTCCAGTGTCTAATAATTCATGCATGTTAAGGACGAAAACAAATTAATAATTAATACAAAAGGTATGTCCTGTAATAAGGAATCGACCAGGATTAAGGGAGGAAAATGTGGACTGACTGCCATGTGAAAATGAGGGACTGGGAATATTAGATAGGCATTGAAATTTGGCCTGGCAACAGACTGTCATGGAATAAACGTTCCTATATAATATATGTTCTAAATAAGGAATATTATTTCCACTGGAAAAAATATTACGTTACTTAATTGTTCCTGACGAAATAAAAGGTATATATAATATTTGTTCCAAAAGGAAAAAAAAAATTGGAATTTGAAGAACAGTCTCTAGTCGTAAAGAAAATATCCAGACTGCAATATACTCTCTGAAACTCTCAAAACTAATAAGATTTCATTAACAAACAAAAAAAAAAATTATTTCATCCAAGCGTCTTGGTTTTCATCTCCACCGAACTTGAATTTAAAAATCGAAAACTTTATAAAAAAATATCCATAGTAAAATTGAACAATCGATTATATTTTGTTCTTTATTGAATACTTTATTACAGTTGTAAACTCAATTAAAACGGATGGCATTTGCTGTCCGAATGGACTTGGTGAATATAACTGCTTCCAAATTACCGCTCTCCGTCCGAATGGACATGGTGAATATATACTGCTTCCAAATTACCGCTCTTCATTCTGGTCGACCCCTATTACTAGATTTATTATACCCCACACAACGAGTTGCGGAGGGTATAATGTTTTTGACCCGTCCTTCCGTCTGTCCGTCTGTCCGTCTGTCCGTCTGTCCGTCCATCCGTCCGTCAGTCCGTCAGTCCTGTTTCTTGTCATCACAACTCCTCTCAAACCACACAACAGAATTTCACGAAACCTTTTTAGATAATAAGGACATACTATGTAGTTGTGCATATCGACAGGAAATTACGATTCAATTTTTTTTCCAAGAGTTACGCCCCTTTGAACTTATTTGCCCAATATTCTACTGCAACAGTTTGTCATCTCAACTCCTCTGAAACCACACAACAGAATTTCATGAAACCTTTTCAGATAATAAGGACATACTACGTAGATGTGCATAACGACAGGAAATTACGATTCAATTTTTTTTTCAGGAGTTACGCCCCTTTGAACTTATTTGCCCAATATACTACTGCAACCTTTTGTCATCGCAACTCCTCTCAAACCACACAACAGAATTTCACGAAACCTTTTTAGATAATAAGGACATACTATGTAGTTGTGCATATCGACAGGAAATTACGATTCAATTTTTTTTTCTAGGAGTTACGCCCCTTTGAACTTATTTACTTTAATGTACTACTGCAACAGTTTGTCATCTCAACTCCTCTGAAACCACACAACATAATTTCATGAAACTTTGTAGATAATAAGGACATACTACGTAGATGTGCATATCGACAGGAAATTACGATTCAATTTTTTTTCCCGGAGTTACGCCCCTTTGAACTTATTTGCCCAATATACTACTGCAACCTTTTGTCATCGCAACTCCTCTCAAACCACACAACAGAATTTCATGAAACCTTTTCAGATAATAAGGACATACTACGTAGATGTGCATATCCACAGGAAATTACGATTCAATTTTTTTTCTAGGAGTTGCGCCCCTTTGAACTTATTTGCTTCAATATACCTCTGCAACAGTTTGTCATCGCAACTTCTCTGAAACCACACAATAGAATTTCATGAAACTTTGTAGATAATAAGGACATACTAGGTAGATGTGCATATCGACAGGAAATTATGATTCAATTTTTTTTCTAGGAGTTACGCCCCTTTGAACTTATTTGCTTCAATATACCTCTGCAACAGTTTGTCATTGCAACTCCTCTGAAACCACACAACAGAATTTCATGAAACTTTGTAGATAATAAGGACATACTATGTAGATGTGCATATCGACAGGAAATTATGATTCAATTTTTTTTTCTTATACAATTTTTTTTTCTTACAGTTATTTTATTTCTCCAGTGACAATGTGGGGACGTGGGGTATGTGAGCGCACTCAATAATGTTCTTTAATTGTTAATTATTTCTTATCCTGAACGTGCATGAAATATTTGTCACTGAATGTAATGACAGATGTATCTCCCATTGCGTGTATGTTGTTTGCCAGTTACATTGCCGGGAAATTTGAAATTTTTTACCTGATTGAAGTGATAGCTGAGTAAGGTAGTCGTTGATCGGAAAATCAATACATGCTTCTGATCGAAGAACCATTTAGGAAGGAAACAAATGCCTTTATAAGGTATAGAGTCAAATAGAAATATTTTAAATTATTTTTTATTGAAAGAAGGGTAGGCTATTCAAAATGGCCACTTAGATCCCTTTAGGGTTTTCAGTATACTGATGTGGATAGGAAACTGCACATTGCTAGACAACTACAAAATATTGATGTCTGATTAAAATAAATGGAGAATGTGTCCATGGGACTCAGATGATGCCCCCGCTTGCATTTAACGTTATAAAGGGACATAACTAGAGAACTGTAAAAGTAATGCCACCCTAATTCGAACTTGATCTGTGTTTTATGGTAATAAACATTGGGTATAAATTTCATAACATTAGGTGAATTAAGGCAAACTAAAGTTAGAGAATGGAAATCAATTTTAGGACGGACGTACGTTCAGATGGATGGAAGGATGTACGATGGACAAGGGTAACACTTTATGCCCCATTTGCCTAACGGTGGGGGCATAACAATGTGTATCTGCATACCTAGTCAATGTGTGGCGAACGAGTCAAAAACTGAAAGAGTATTATTTGGAAGAGAAATAATCATTGAACTAGTTTTCACACTATTCGAAAAAGAGCAAAATTACAAAAGAACACTTCAACACAAGCTTGTGTTCTGCCATAATTTCAATCTTTCTTAAATATTTGTGCCCATATATACAAACTAAACTGGTGTTCTTCTTCAACTAATGGCATTATACTGTTACATGTTAGCATATAATCGTGTACACAGCAAAGCTTCATTGGTTCCTTTATTTTCTTACTGCGTCATTGTAAACCTGTATCTCTGAGATACTGTATCTAGAGGTATTTAAGCAATTCACCAAGACTTAACAAAGAAGTTTGTGCTTTTAGTTAGTGGTGATAAAATTCTGCTACTTTAGTACTTATACATTTACCAAGCTTGCATCACCTGTTCCCACAAAGGACAGTGTCCTCTTCTTAATATGGAATGAACCTTTTCATTTGACTTTCTAATATAAAAAATAAATACATTTTTTTTTTAAAACAATTTGATGTCAGACTAATGGAAAGTCAAACTATTGGTTGTCAAACCAATAGGGTGTTGGACCAATGGGGTGTCGGACTAATGGGGTGTCGGACTATTGGGGTGTCAGACTAATGGGGTTTCGGAATATCGTGGCTGCCCATCCGATACACTTGTGTTTTGACCACTGTAAATTGAAGATTTAAAAACCAGAGTGTATTGAACTTATCGATGTGTTTCCCTCGGTTTTTAACCGGATTTGCGAAGTAAAAATCGGTTATTGATTTGGGGATGTACGGCAGGCGGGGGGAAGCGGGCGGGCGATCTGGCCGGCGGCTGCTAAACAGTGTCCGATCATTTACATGAAAACGCTTTGAAGAATTTTTTTCAAATTTAGATATGTTGTTTCCTGTTACTAAATTAAGATCAAGTTCAATTTTCACGATTTTAGCTTTTCTCGTTGTTCAGTTATAGCCCTTTCCCAAAAATTTAATTTTTGATGAATTAATCCATTTCTGTACAAAGTGAAATAGCTCATTTTTTAAAAGATTTTTAAAAGGTATATTGTATTAATGATAAATGACATTTTGGATTTTTTAGGCCCCTGCCATAGTGGAGGGGGCATTAAGTATTACCCTTGTCTGTCTGTACGTCCATCTGTCCGTCGTACCATCCGTCCGTCCGACCCTTTGTCCCAAAGTTGGTTTTCGTTCTCTAACTTAAGTTTGCCTCAACCAAATGTTATGAAACTTATACACAATGCTTATTACCACTATATACAGATCAAGTTTGAATTTTGGTGTTGTCACTTTTACTGTTCTAGAGTTATGCCCAGTGTTCTCCCCAAGCCCTTAAAGGACCACGGGCCAGCGATGTGTATAATTTTTTACCAAGGTGGTATCGTTCTTACAGCAATGTACAATTTTTCTCCGTGGTGCTAAAAGTTTAAGTTAAAAAATCATAAATCGGTAAAGTTTTTAACGACTTGTTAAATCTTTTCCGTGCTGTATAAAATTCCAGGTGAAATTTGACCAGTTCAAACCAGTTCAACACAGATTGTTTACACCACGTGATCGATTTAACCTTATGAGGTTAACCTTGTTGATTGGATTTAATCGATGTAATTAACACTTGTATGATTCTTTTGTGTTTTAATTAAGAGTTCATAACTTTATGATCACAGATAACTATTTTATGGCTTCACTCTCCACCCAAGCACTGACCTGTGACAAGTTGGCAAATACTTTGTACACAAACAGTGTCTTGACCCAATAGGTACATTTTTTGTACATCATAATGGTGGCTCATTACGTATAATGGACAACTATACATTTCCCAATTCTTATATTATAGTATTATATGTCTCTAATTAAACCATGGCCAATATTATCTTTAATTATGACATAGTTATTGCATGATAGTCGGGTTTCAAACTGTAGTATCTGTCTGTACATATCACATGACCCAGTTAGTTCACGTAGAATATTCAAGTTTATTTACAATTAATTGCAATCTATATAAAATAAAATGCATGACTGTACCTTCAAACTGGATATCTATATCCATAATTAATGAATAACAGAAGTAATCTTGCAAATTTCATCCATAAGCACATGTTAAATCCATTTTTATCTACTTCCTGTCATTTAGGCGGGAAAATAGGGAGACTTAGTTGTTGACATTGAATATGGTTACTTATAGATCTATAGACCAAAGATAAATTTATAGATTTAGGAATTCTTTTTAAATGGTTCATGAAAAATAAAGATTTAGATTTAAGGGCAGTATTAAGTCTGTATCTATGTTTGATTATCACCAAAGACAAGAAAGGTTAATATTTACATGAAATCTATGGCAAAATGTTCTAAAATTTATGAAAAATTTCTTTTTATTAAAATCTAAGATAGAAACTGGTTCAAATAGTAAAACAATATTAATATTTGCAATTGTTCTTGTTAATTTTATATCTTCTTATGACAGGAATCCTTTCACATACAACAACTTTTTTTCTAGAAACTAGAAAGTTTTTTAAATTGAACATTTTTGTTCTCTTTTGAATGATATTTTATTTTTAGCTCACCTGACCTGAAAGGTCAAGTGAGCTTTTCTCATCACTTTGCGTCCGTCGTCCGTCGTCCTGCGTCCGTCTTCCGTCGTCTGAAACTTTTACAAAAATCTTCTCCTCTGAAACTACTGGGCCAAATTTGACCAAACTTGGCCACAATCATCATTGGGGTATCTAGTTTAAAAAAAATGTGTCCGATGACCCTGCCAACCAACCAAGATGGCCGCCATGGCTAAAAATAGAACATAGGGGTAAAATGTAGATTTTGGCTTATATCTCTGAAACCAAAACATTTAGAGCAAATCTGTAAAATTGTTTATCAGGTCAAGATCTATCTACCCTGAAATTTTCAGATGAATCGGACGACCCGTTGTTGGGTTGCTGCCCCTGAATTGGTAATTTTAAGGAAATTTTGCAGTTTTTGGTTATTATCTTGAATATTATTATAGATAGAGATAAACTGTAAACAGCAATAATGTTCAGCAAAGTATGATCTACAATTAAGTCAACTTGACCAAAATGGTCAGTTGACCCCTTAAGGAGTTATTGCCCTTTATAGTCAATTTTTAACCATTTTTCGTAAATTTTTGTAATCTTTTACAAAAATCTTCTCCTCTGAAACTACTAAGACAAATTTAACCAAAATTGTCCACAATCATCATTAGGGTATCTAGTTTAAAAAATGTGTCCGATGACCCTGCCCGCAAACCAAGATGGCCGACATGGCAAAAAAATAATACATAGGGTAAAATGCAGTTTTTGGCTCATATCTCTGAAACCAAAGCATTTAGAGCAAATCTTATGGTATAAAATTGTTCATTAGGTCAAGATCTATCTGCCCTGAAATTTTCAGACCAATCAGGCAACATGTTGTTGGGTTGCTGCCCCTGAATTGGTAATTTTAAGAAAATTTTGCAGCTTTTGGTTATTATCTTGAATATTATTATAGATAGAGATAAACTGTAAACAGCAATAATGTACAGCAAAGTTAGATCTACAAATAAGTCAACATGACCAAAATTGTCAATTGACCCCTTAAGGAGTTATTGCCCTTTATAGTCAATTTTTTACAATTTTCATAAATTTTGTAAATTTTTGTAAATTTTTACAAAATATTTTCCACTGTAACTACTGGGCCAAGTTCATTATAGATAGAGATAATAGTAAGGAGCAAGAATGTTCAGTAAAGTAAGATCTACAAACACATCACCATCACCAAAACACAATTTTGTCATGAAGCCATCTGTGTCCATTGTTTAATATGCACATAGACCAAGGTGAGCGACACAGGCTCTTTAGAGCCTCTAGTTATTGATTTTGGATTTTATAAAAGATTTAATTACTTTAAATTAAGATGAATATTTTATTATGAATCATAATTTATTTATTTTAAAAAAATATTAAAGTATACAAACTGTTTTTTTATTTACTTCATTTTTACCAATAATTTTCTGAATCAATGTCTACATAATACAGTACCACAGTGTTAAAACAAAACAAGAGACATAAAAACTACAGTAATTAGAGTTAAGCGATGCGACGCGACACAACTGATTGCATGAAATACTTCACCAAGAAGTCCACACGCGTTACCCTGGTGCTATCCAAAAATCCTGGGGAGAACACTGGTTATGCCCTTTACAAATGGAAAAATTGCTAAATTTTTCTTTTTTTTTTCAAATATCAAGTCATTTTTATACGACCGCAAAAAAATTTTGCGATCGTATATTGGTATGACGTTGGCGTCGTCTTCGTCGTCCGAAGACACATTGGTTTTGGCACTCTAACTTTAGTTTAAGTGAATCGATCTCTATGAAATTTTACCATAAGGTTCAATACCACAAAAGGAAGGTTGGGATTGATTTTGGGGGTTATGGTACCAACAGTTAAGGAATTAGGGGCCAAAAAGGGGCCAAAAATAAGCATTTTTGTAACTTCCAGACATAACTTGTGTGTTAGTGTATCGATCTCTCTGACATTGTACCACAAGGTTCCATATCACAAAGGGAATGCTGGGATTCATTTTGGGGGTAATTACCTCAAAATTTTAGGAATTAGGGGCCAAAAAAGGGCCAAAAAACAAGCATTTTTATATGGACAAATACTTTAGTACAAAACATAACTTAAAGCAGTCTAAGAGAGATAAATCAAATACATCATATGAATTACCTCCCTTACACTGCTTTTAAATTATGTATAAAGTAATGGTTAATGAACAATTAAGACAATTTAAAACAGTGTAAGGGAGGTAATCCACATACAACGTTTTGATTACTTCCCTTACACTGCTTTTAAATTATGTTTAAAGAAATGCATATTTATAAAGGAAGACCAGTAAAAATATCTGCAAATGTTGCATCTTTTTTTTTTTTACAAAAAAATCCATATGAAAGATTTGACACCATATTTTAAATTCTATTATAAAATAGATTAAGTTAGTACTATGGTAAATTTGAATGGGTAATTATTTAAAAAAATCTTTTTTGTGGGGGGAAAAAGAAATTGTGGGGGGGTCAATTTTTTCTCATTTCAGAAATTAAAAAGAATTATTCTTCAAAAATTTTTTTTTTTCAAATTTCAAATATTGAAAAATTTCAAGAGTAATCTTTAATTGCACAGTATGGCGCATTACATTTGTAAAATCTTTGACCACATTTATTTATTTGTTATGCCAAATCTGACCGTGTATTTAGATTTTTAATTTTGGGTCCAGTTTTCAAATTGGTCTACATTAAGGTCCAAAGGGTCCAAAATCAAACTTAGTTTGATTTTAACAAAAATTGAATATATGGGGTTCTTTGATATGCTGAATCTAAACATGTATTTAGATTTTTGATTTCGGGCCCAGTTTTCAAGTTGGTCCAAATTGGGGTCCAAAATTAAACTTTGTTTGATTTCAACAAAAATTGAATATATGGGGTTCTTTGATATGCTGAATCTAACCATGTATTTAGATTTTATATTTGTGGGCCCGCTATCAAATTGGTTCATATTGAGGTCAAAAGGGTCCAAAATTTATCTTTGTTTTATTTCATCAAAAATTGAATTATTGGGGTTCTTTGATATGCCAAATCTAACCGTGTATTTAGATTTTTAATTATTTGTCCAGTTTTCAAATTGGTCTACCTTAAGGTCCAAAGGGTCCAAAATTAAACTTAGTTTGATTTTAACAAACATTGAATATATGGGGTTCTTTGATATGCTGAATCTAAACATGTATTTAGATTTTTGATTTCAGGCCCAGTTTTCAAGTTGGTCCAAATTGGGGTCCAAAATTAAACTTGGTTTCATTTCAACAAAAAATTGAATATATGGGGTTCTTTGATATGCTGAATCTAACCATGTATTTAGATTTTTTATTTGTGGGCCCCACTATCAAATTGGTTCATATTGAGGTCAAAAGGGTCCAAAATTAAACTTTGTTTTATTTCATCAAAAATTGAATTATTTGGGTTCTTTGATATGACTAATCTAACTGTGTATTTAGATTATTAATTTTGGGTCCAGTTTTCAAATTGGTCTACATTAAGGTCAAAAGGGTCCAAAATTAAACTTAGTTTGATTTTAACAAAAATTGAATATATGAGGTTCTTTGATATGCTGAATCTAAACATGTATTTAGATTTTTGATTTTGGGCCCTGTTTTCAAGTTGGTCTACATTAAGGTCAAAAGGGTCCAAAATTAAACTTTGTTTTATTTTTTCAAAAATTGAATTATTGGGGTTCTTTGATATGCCAAATCTAACCGTGTATTTAGATTTTTAATTTTGGGTCCCGTTTTTTTAAATTGGTCTACATTAAGGTCCAAAGGGTCCAAAATTAAACTTGGTTTGATTATAACAAAAAATGAATTCTTGGGGTTCTTTGATATGCTGAATCTAACCATGTGTTTAGATTTTTGATTATGGGCCCAGTTTTCAAGTTTGTCCAAGTTGGGGTCCAAAATTAAACTTTGTTTGATTTCAACAAAATTGAATACTGTAAATTCAGAAATTATTGCGTGCATTTATTATTGCGATTTTGTCATTTTAGACTAAAATGCGATTTTAATTTTTGCGATATTGAGAAAAATCCTGTTTAATTTATATAAAAAATTTCAAAATGCGAGTTTAAATTATTGCGATTATAACCATGACGCATTTTTCGCAATAATAAAAACATCGCAATATTTTCTGAATTTACAGTATATGGGGTTCTTTGATATGTTGAATCTAACCATGTATTTAGATTTTTTATTTGTGGGCCCCGTTATCAAATTGGTTCATATTGAGGTCAAAAGGGTCCAAAATTAAACTTTGTTTTATTTCATCAAAAATTGAATTATCTGGGTTCTTTGATATGCCAAATCTAACCGTGTATTTAGATTATTAATTTTGGGTCCAGTTTTCAAATTGGTCTACATTAAGGTCCAAAGGGTCCAAAATTAAACTTAGTTTGATTTTAACAAAAATTGAATATATGGGGTTCTTTGATATGCTGAATCTAAACATGTATTTAGATTTTTGATTTTGGGCCCAGTTTTCAAGTTGGACCAAATTGGGGTCCAAAATTAAACTTTGTTTGATTTCAACAAAAATTGAATATATGGGGTTCTTTGATATGCTGAATCTAACCATGTATTTAGATTTTTTATTTGTGGGCCCCGTTATCAAATTGGTTCATATTGAGGTCAAAAGGGTCCAAAATTAAACTTTGTTTAATTTTTTCAAAAATTGAATTATTGGGGTTCTTTGATATGCCAAATCTAACCGTGTATTTAGATTTTTAATTTTGGGTCCTGTTTTTTAAATTGGTCTACATTAAGGTCCAAAGGGTCAAAAATTAAACTTAGTTTGATTTTAACAAAAATGAATTCTTGGGGTTCTTTGATATGCTGAATCTAAACATGTGTTTAGATTTTTGATTATGGGCCCAGTTTTCAAGTTTGTCCAAGTTGGGGTCCAAAATTAAACTTTGTTTGATTTCAACAAAATTGAATATATGGGGTTCTTTGATATGCTGAATCTAACCATGTATTTTGATTTTTGGGCCCCGTTATCAAATTGGTCCACATTGAGGTCAAAAGGGTCAAAAATTAAACTTTGTTTGATTTCATCTAAAATTGAATTCTTTGGATTCTTTGATATGCTGAATCTAACCATGTATTTAGATTTTGGATATTGGACCATAATAGGTAAATTAAAAAAAATTAAGTTCTTAGACCACACTCATTCTGTGTAAGAAACCTATGCTGTGTCAAATATTTAATCACAATCCAAATTCAGAGTTGTATCAAGCTTCAATGTTGTGTCCATACTTGACCCAACTGTTCAGGGTTCGACCTCTGCAGTCGTATCAAGCTGCGCCCAGCGGAGCATTTTATTAAAATTGGAGTTATCTTCCTTTGTCCATGATTATAGTTGAATCAACTACAATGCAATGCTTTATACAATGCAATGTTTAATTTTGCCTTCCACTGATAAATTAAAGCAATTTTTACCCTTCATTTCTAAAAATATTTTAGTCTTCTTTGAAAATTGGAGTTGTCTTTCTTTGTGCATAATGGTAGTTGAATCAACTACAACCAATGCTTTATACAATGCAATATTCAATTTTACTTCCTACTGATAAATTAAAGCAATCTTTACCATTCTGTGATTACAAGCACTCTGATTACCGTTCTAGGGTTATTCCCCTTTACAAATGAAAAAAATGCTGAATTTTTTGTTTCCGTTCTCTAACTTGAGTTTGTCTTAACTAAATGTAATTTCTAAACATATCAATGTCATTATTCAAGTAATTTTTAAAATTGGAGTTATCTTCCTTTGTCCATGTTTATAGTTGAATCAACTACAATCAATGCTTTATACAATGCAATGTTTAATTTTGCCTTTCACTGATAAAACACAGATCAAGTTGAATTTGGGTAGTGTCACTTTAACCATTATTGAGTTATGCCCCTTTATAAATCGAAAGATTCTGTAACTTAAGTTTGCCCCAACCAAACATTATGAAACCTATACACAATATTCATTACCTCAAAACTAAGATAATGTACAATTTTTTTGTTTCCGTTCTCCAACTTTAGTTTGCCTCAATCAAATGTTATGAAACTTATACACAATGCTTATTACTACATAATACAGATTAAGTACCAAATTTGGTGGCGTCACTTTTACCATCCTTGAGTTATGTCCCTTTATATAAACATAAAAATTGCTGAATTTTTCGTTTCCGTTCTCTAACTTTAGTTTGTCTCAACCAAATGTTATAAAACTTATACACAACAGTTCTAGAGTTATGCCTGTTTACAAATAGAAAAATTGCTGAATTTTTAGTTTCGGTTCTCTACTTAAATTAGCCCCAGCCAAATGTTATGAGACTTACACACAATGCATATTACCACAAAACTCAGATCAAGTTCAAATTTGGGTAGCATCACTTTTATCGTTCTTCAGTTATGTCCATTTATAACTATATGATATGCAAGCAGGGGCATCATCTGTGTCCACATGTGGACACAATCCACATTTATTTTTTCTTTTCTTTGGTAAATTGTTTGAAGAATTTTGTGGTAGGTTTAAAGGATTGCATATTTTGGTATTAATATTGATTCACTCATAGGGTCTTTGCATTGGAAAGAAACACATTTATTCTAAAACCAGTTGTTGGCATGATACGGGTTATGTTCTTCTCATATATTTTATGATGGTATGATACTAAACCCCTAACGGGAGGGATTGTACTTGATTTTCATATGACATAATCTTTTAATCAGTTTAATTGAGGTCTGGAGCTGGCATGTCAGTAACTGCTAGTAGTCCTTTGTTCATTTATGTATCATTGTCATTTTGCTTAGTTTCTTTTGTTACCTATCCTGACATCGGACTCGGACTTCTTTCAAACTGAGTTTTACTGTGTGTATTGCTATGTGTTTCTTTATTCTACATTGGCTTGAGGTATAGGGAGAGGGAACGTTGAGATCTCACAAAATATGTTTAACCCCGCCGCATTTTTGCACCTGTCCCAAGTCGGGAACCTCGGGTCTTTGTTAGTCTTGTATGTTTTTATACCCCCGCCGAAGCGGAGGGGGCATTAAGTTTTACCCTTGTCCGTCTGTACCTACGTACGTATGTCCTTCCGTACGTCCCAAAATTGGTTTCTGTTCTCTAACTAAAGTTTGCCTCAACCAAATGTTATCAAACTTATGCACAATACTTATTACCACAAAACACAGATCAAGTTTGAATTTTGGTGGCGTCACTTTAACTGTTCTAGAGTTATGTCCCTTTATAAATGGAAAAATTGCAAAATTTTTCATTTTCTGTTCTCTAACTTAAGTTTGCCTCATCCAAATGTTATGAAACTTATACACAATGCTTATTACCACAATACACAGACATACATGTGATGGACTGTGAAACTCAGATCAGGAGATTGGGAAATTTTGGTCAGGAGATTAGGACTCAGATCAGGAGGTTTTTAATCGACATAAATTTTGTCATAAATGTAACCGTGTGCTGTAAAAATTGTCTTTTAAAGTGTGTTTTCTTCAACTTTCCATCCAATGTATTACGTTTATAGTACCCTTGTACTTATAAAGTTTCTCTGTCTTTATATTCTACATGTTCAATCTTTTTTTTTAGTATGTTCTTCAAATTTTTTACTTCATACCTTTTATATCATTATTTTATAGAACAATCATTGCAATCAGAACATTTGTTTAACTATCTGCAAATAGTTTTTATTTGCATACTCAGAAAATCATTCTATCATAAGGGTCATAGTTATTATATAAATTTCAATTTAAGCCTTGAAAGAAAGTATAGAACCCTCAAATAATTTTCAAAATATTATTTGATTATTTGTCCTAAGACATTTGAATACATTTAATTATCATCCTTTTATGATTATTTGTTCAATTTATATTTTATTTATATTCTTTTAAAAATTTTCATTATTTAAAGGAAAGTAACTTAAAACAGGATAAATCAAGGGAAGTAACCCAATAAATACACAAAAGTTTTTATTACACAACGGCAGTTAGCCTGAGGTAAAAATCGTTGATTACCAGTATGTTTGACACCCAAGCTGACAAGTGAAGCCATATAATTATGCATGTTAATCGATTTACAGGTAAAATATAACTTCAGGTAATGTCAGTTACACCAGATGCCTGAGATGATATGTTGGGCAGAAATTTTTCATTCATGAAAAATTTCATACACGGGATTTTTTTCTCTTCAACAGGAGGTCGAGAGGAGACCCCTGAAAACGGGATTATTGTACTCCCGTCGGGAGGTTCACATGTATGCACAGATCAAGTTTGAATTTTGGTGGCCTCACTTTTACTGTTCTAGAGTTATGCCCCTTTACAAATGAAAAAAAATTGCTAAATTTTTCATTTTTTTCTAAAAATATCAATGTCATTATTCAAGTAATTTTTAAAATTGGAGTTATCTACCTTTGTCCATGATTATAGTTGAATCAACTACAATCAATGCTTTATACAATGCAATGTTTAATTTTGCCTTCCACTGATAAAACACAGATCAAGCTGAATTTGGGTCGTGTCACTTTAACCATTATTGAATTATGCCCCTTTATAAATCGAAAAATTGCAAAATTTTAAGTTTCCATTCTGTAACTTAAGTTTGCCCCAACCTAACATTATAAAACCTATACACAATACTCATTACCACAAAACTAAGATCAAGTACAAATTTTTTGTTTCCATTCTCTAACTTTATATATAAAAAAGAAGATGTGGTATGATTGCCAATGAGACAACTCTCCACAAGAGACCAAATGACACAGAAATTAATAACTATAGGTCACCATATGGCCTTTAACATGAGCAAAGCCCATACCGCACAGTCAGCTATAAAAGGCCCTGAAATGACAATGTAAAACAATTCAGACGAGAAAACTAACGGCCTAATTTATGTACAAAAAATGAACGAAAAACAAATATGTAACACAGCAAGAAACGACAAGCACTGAATTACAGGCTCATGACTTGGGACAGGCACGTACATACATACAGAATGTGGTGGGGTTAAACATGTTAGCGGGATCCCAACCCTCCCCCTAACCTGGGACAGTGGTGTAACAGTACAAAGTAAGAACATACTATAAAAATCAGTTGAAAGAGGCTTAACTCATCAGATGGATAAAAATACAAATACTACAAATACAAGTGGATGTGGCCGGGTACTTGTACATCCAAACAACAAAAAGACACTAAGTACAGATCTGAGAGTACTCGCAGTTACTAACAATTAATAAAAAAAAAAAATAAAAAAAATCATGAATTTAAGACTAAATTATCAATCCATACACATCCAACATCCATTGGATTTAGTGTAGAGACGTCATAAACAGTCAGAGAAAAACATGACCTTGTGCAATGTTTAGTTTGCCTCAACCAAATGTTATGAAACTTATACACAATGCTTATTACGACATAATACAGTTTAAGTACGAAATTCGTTGGCGTCACTTTTACCATTCTTGAGTAATGCCCCTTTATAAACATAAAAATTGCTGAATTTTTTACGACCGCAAAAAATATTGGTATGACGTTGGCGTCGTCGTCGTCGTCGTCCTCCGAAGACACATTGGTTTTCGCACTCTAACTTTAGTTTCAGTGAATGAATCTCTATGAAATTTTACCATAAGGTTCAATACCACAAAAGGAAGGTGGGGATTGATTTTGGGGGTTATGGTACCAACAGTTAAGGAATTAGGGGCCAAAAAAGGGCCAAAAATAAGCATTTTTGCAACTTCCAGACATAACTTGTGTGTTAGTGTATGGATCTCTCTGACATTGTACCACAAGGTTCCATATCACAAAGGGAATGCAGGAATTGATTTTTGGGGTAATTGCCTCCAAATTTTAGGAATTAGGGGCCAAAAGGGGGCAAAAAACAAGCATTTTTCTAGTTTCATGACAATAACTTGTGTGTAAGTGTATGGATCTTTATGAAATTGTACTACAAGGTTCCATATCACAAAGGGAAAGCTGGAACTGAGTTTGGAGGTAATTGCCCAAAACGTTTAGGACTAAGGGGCCAAAAAATAAGCATTTTTCTAGTTTCCAGACAATAACTTGTGTTCAAGTGTATGGATCTCTCTGAAATTGTACTGCAAGGTACCATACCACAAAGGGAAGGCTGGGATTGCTTTTGGGGGTAATTCCCTTAAAATTTTAGGAATTAGGGGCCATAAAGGGGCAAAAAAACAAGCATTTTTCTAGTTTCGGGACAATAACTTGTGTGTAAGTGTATGGAACTTTATGAAATTGTACTGCAAGGTTCCATATCACAAAGGGAAAGCTAGGTTTGAGTTTGGGGGTAATTGCCCTAAACGTTTAGGAATTTGGGGCCAAAAAACAAGCATTTTTCTTAGACCACATTCATTCTGTGTCCGAAACCTATGCTGTGTCAAATATTTAATTACAATCCAAATTCAGTGCTGTATCAAGCTTGAATGTTGTGTCCATACTTGCCCCAACTGTTCAGGGTTCAACCTCTTTGGTCGTATCAAGCTGCGCCCCAGCGGAGCATTTTATTCTTTTCTGTTCTCTTACTTTAGTTTTTCTCAGCCAAATGTTATAAAAATTATACACAATGCTTATTACTACAAAACTCAGATCAAGATCAAATTTGGGTAGCGTCACTTTTACCTTTCTTCGGTTATGTCCCTTTATAACTATATGATATGCAAGCGGGGGCATCATCTGTGTCCACATGTGTTCACAACCCACACTTATTTAATTTTAGGTTATTTATATGTTTTGGAGTTTAGTGTGACGTCCATTTTCACTGAACTAACACACAATTTTATTTAGGGGCCAGCTGAGGACCACCTCTGGGTGCGGGATTTTCTCGCTGTATTGAAGATCCATTGGTGGCCTTCGGCTGTTGTCTGCTCTTTGGTCGGGTTGTTGTCTCTTTGACATATTCCCCATTTCCATTCTCAATTTTATTGTTTGTTATTCTGTATAAACTAATTATCTGAATGCTATATATATATATATTTTTTTTTATGAAGTGAACTCCTTTATTTAGATAATAATCTTTTTTTATTATAGGATATATTTCATTACATTTAAAGTTGTTGACATTGATCATAGATAAGTTACAGATCTGTATTAGTTTGTGACAAATGAAAGAAAAAATATTTGGAACCATTAATTATATTTGAATATAATTTGAAAATAGATATACATTGTGTTACATCATATCTAATTTTAGAGAACTATTAATCATATCTAATGTTAGAGTACTATGTTAAACCATATTTCAGTTGAAAGGGAAATAACTCAAACTTATTCCATGAACACATGATAACATCAAAATTTCTTTACAAATATTTTTTTTAAGTCATGTGTGTTATGAAGGTAGATGTCACAGTTGTTATGTGGTATTTTATTTTTGTGGTGTGTGGTAATGTTTAATTTTTACATGATCCTGTTTGGGGTTCAGATTTGCAAATATCGTTTTCATTATTAATTAGATAATAATCTATTTTAAATATTCGATCACAATCCAAATTCAGAGCTGTTTTAAGCTTAAATGTTGTGTCCATACTTGCTCAACTGTTCAGGGTTCGACCTCTGCAGCCTCTTGTTGTTTGTAACCCGGATTTGTTTTCTCTCGATCGATTTATGAGTTTTGAACAGCGGTATACTACTGTTGCCTTCGTTTATCACGTTTAAATGACATAACGGAATTTCTGTTGATTCAAAGTTTACAGTAGCCCAATGTTAATTACCAAGTGATAATAGTTTAATTGAACAATAAACAGGTGATCAAATACTATTTACTCGATATGGCTTCTGTTTATGGCACATGCCAAAGATGATTAAAGTAAATACTGGCATTGATAGAAAAGTGGAATGTTGTGAAACATCGATCTGAAAGTTTTGATTCTGAAAAAAACATTTAATAAACTTTCGACTCAGCAAAGAAATGCTCACTATTTCACACTCTAGTGTGGACATTAAATAACCTTCAACATGCTCAAGAAGTTCAGAACTGACAGCAGGGTCAACAAGGACTCAAACACAATTCACAGCCTCCTCAGTGTTTAGATTTATTAACAACTTCACAAACTGTTACCAGAATCAAGATTACTTTAGCTCAGAGTCAAGTGTATCAAATGCAGCCAAGTTGACTTGTACTTCTTACATGATCCAGTGTTCCAAGAGGCAAGACAGTGTTTAAGTGATTAAATAACATTGGTCGGTATAATATAGACTGTGTAGATTAGAACGTTGGTTTTCCTGTTTGAATTATTTTACACTAGCCATTTTGTGGCCCTTTATAGCTTGCTGTTTGGTGTGAGCCAAGGCTCCATGTTGAAGGCCGTTGAAGGCCGTACTTTGACTTATAATTGTTTACTTTTTACACATTGTGACTTGGATGGAGATTTGTCTCATTGGCACTCATAACACATCTTCTTATTTCTATGTGTGTATATCAAATTTGTCATCAACAAATTAAAACATAACTAAAGTTGTATTCTTTTCGGATGGTTTTTTTTTATGTATAAATACACTGCCATGTTTATTTTCTATATAGAGATTGCTTTATCTATATATAACATTATACATATTTATTATAAGGTTAAATCCTAACTATCCTACTGCCTGTCGATATACTTTTATTTCGGATTGCACAGGTCATGTATTTTTTGATTGTCCATATGGCACTAAAACACTAAATCCCTGGGATGTGTTTTGATTGATTTTAGTCTCTGATGCATGATTTTTTTTATTATTAATTGTTTTTGGCTTTTAACTAGCTTTCAGTAACTGAGAGTACTCTAAAATCGTACTTTCGTGTTGATTTGACCTGTTGACATAATTTGTAATGCATTTTTGTTATTCAATGTTTGCTTGTTTTTGTGTTATATCTCGTCTCACTATTTTTTATATGTACTTTTGATAAGTGTTTAGTTTTACGATTAAATTTCACTTATGTTCTCGTACTATGAACAACAAATTTATTTTGTAAAAAATATTTCCGTACTTCCGACAACAAAATTCTTATATTTAAACTTACCTGTGTACGTTATTTTATTTAAAGCCATTTTGTCCCAGGTTATAGTTGTCTTTTTGACATTGTTTTACATATTGTATTTACACATGTATATTGTGTCATAGATCAAATTTATTCGCTCAGTGTATGTTTAAGGTAGCACTACAGTCAGAATTTTCTGACTCCAACCAACAGACTTTAAAGATTAATTTCTCCAAAACTACTCAATGGATTTTTAAAATCTTTAACTCATTTTAAAGCTGAAATATTACTCTTTCTTAATCCATAGATAAATCTCAAAATATAGCTCATTAATTGCCAAAAAAGTTGTCTTCCAACTTGGATGGAAATGGCACATTCAGGTCAAATGGTAGTAAAAATTTGTTTTCATCCCTTTAATCAACCATATACAAGCTGCAAAACCGTGTCTCAGATTTTTGATATATGCCTCCAGTAAGAAGAAATATCGATTTAACTGCTGGGTGCCAAACCTCATTTCACCTTTCATCTTTGGAGATCTATAAATTCATTTAGAAACAAATTATCCCAAAACTGGGACACGGTAGAAAATACTCCCTTTAATCACATATATCAAAGTCAAGCCAAAGGGGGTACCCATAAAGTTTATATTTTCATTTTTTCCTAACAAATCTCATGAAAAATTGTTCTGAGAAATGACCAAAAAACGGAATTTCCCCCTTAGAACCCCTATAAATGCAACATAAATGCAAAAATTCCACTGGGAACACCCACACACTTTGTCTCTTTGATGCTCTAATGCTGTAAATTTTGCATTATGTGTGGCACTGTGCAACACTAACTTGGCATTTGGCGGTAGTTTGACGCTTAAAATTGGAGTTATCTTCCTTTGTCCATGATTATAGATGAATCAACTACAATCAATGCTTTATACAATGCAATGTTTAATGTTGACTTCCACTGATAAAACACAGATCAAGTTGAATTTGGGTAGTGTCACTTTAACCATTTTTGAGCTATGCCCTTTATAAATCGAAAGATTGCAAAATTTTTAGTTTCCATTCTGTAACTTAAGTTTGCCCCAACCAATCATTACGAAACCTATACACAATATTCATTACCACAAAACTAAGATCACTTTTACCAGTTTTTGAGTAATGTCCCTTTATAAACAAAAAAATTGCTGAATTTTTCGTTTCCCTTTTCTACCTTTAGTTTGTCTCAACCAAATGTAATAAAACTTATACACAACCGTTCTAGAGTTATGTGTGTTTACAAATAGAAAAATTGCTGAATTTTTAGTTTCTGTTCTCTACTTAAGTTAGCCTCAACCAAATGTTATGAGACTTACACACAATGCTTATTACCACAAAACTCAGATCAAGTTTAAATTTGGGTAGCGTCACTTTTACCGTTCTTCAGTTATGTCCCTTTATAACTGTATGATATGCAAGCAGGGGCATCATCTGTGTCCACATGTGGACACTATCCACATTTATCTTCATTTGTATTTTAAAAAGAAATATACTAGCTAGAACATTAAAATTGTGCATCAAAAGACGTTCATAAAAAGATCCAAGACCATCCACTTCTTTAAAAAAAGACACTCCCACATGATTTTTGAGTTTTATGGAATGAAAAATTTCACATAAACTTAAAATTGGTTAAAATGCCTAAAACTGTATTTAAATGTAGAAGACCAAATAGAAGAAATTTATACAGGCAGTCAGAGGCTTTCAAAGAAACTCTCACACTCTTTTCCATATTTTTTTTTCATTTTTTGTAGATTTCTTCCCTTTAGATTTTTTCCTTTTCATATCTTTTTCTTTTTCTCTGTTTATAAACATGTTATATAAATTGCTTTTGTTGCAATACAATGAGATAAGACCACAATATTTATCTTGTGGTCAGGGATTAACAGCTGGACACTGGTATCAACAGATGATTGACATATTAGCCCCTCCCAAATGCCTATATATTTAGATTAATTACCATGTGCTTTTATTTACATAAGTTCATTATCAATTTACTCCCTGTTGTGATATGATAATGACTTTGGGATTTTTACAAACTTTGCAGAATAATACTTAATAATTCTAAATTATGTGATAAAAAAAATATCTTAAAAAAATCAGTTAGACTGTAGTGCTACCTTAATACTTGTTTTGTTGATATTTCTTTTTGATCGAGTTAAGCCATTTCAATTGATATTTTATAGTGTGTCTTTCTATGTTGTAATGTTATACTAATGGTTCAGTTTAGGATGAAGGTTGGTGCCCGTTGAAACATTTAAACCCGCTGCATTTGTTTGCACATGTCCTAAGTCAGGAACCTGTTGTTCAGTGGTAGTCGACTTTGTTGATGTGGTTCATAAGTGTTTCTCGTTTCTCGTTTTTTTATATGATTAGACTGTTGGTTTTCCTGTTTGAATTGTATAACACTAGTCATTTTGAGGCCCTTTATAGCTTGCTGTTTTGGTGTGAGCCAAGGCTCCTTTTTGAAGGCCCTACTTTGACCTATAATGGCTTACTTTTTACAAATTGTGACTTACATGGTGAGTTGTCTCATTGGCACTCATACCGGGTACCACATCTTCTTACATCTATGTGCTTTTATAGCTAATATATTTTAAAGTGTTTGAAACAATGACAGTCTAAAGTTTTCTAGAAAAATTACTTTATTAATGCTTAATAAAATGCTCCACTGGGCGCAGCTTGATCTGACCACAGAGGTGGAACCCTAAACAGTAGGGGCAAGTATGGACACAATAATTATGCTCTAAATTGGGATTGTGATTGAATATTTGACACAGCATAGGTTTGTGACACCAAATGAATGTGGTCAAAGAACTGAAAAATTGAAATTGGACATGTACCTATTATGGTCCAATTTAAAAAATCTAATAACATGGTTAAAATTAGCATATCAAAGAAACCCAAAAATTCAATTTTTGATGAAATCAAACAAAATTTAATTTAGGACCCTTTGTATTTCAATGTGGACCAATTTGATAAAGGAGCCCAAAATCCAAAATCTATATACATGGTCAGATTCAGCATTTCAAAGAACCCCATAAATTCAAAAGTCCAAAAATTTAAATACAAGTGTAGTAGGGTTCATGTTAAAATGGAGTTTCCAGAAATTGGTGCCTAAAAATATGTCTATCATCATGACATTCAGTTCAATAAGTATTGAATATCAACATCAACATACATGCAATTCAATTGGCAGTATTTTTTCCAAATTTATGTTCATTGAACTGTTATACTTATCACTTGTTGGTGCTTGTTGTTAGTCCCTTACCGACGAACTTGAAAGGACTTTAGGTTTGCACTCCGTCCGTCTGTCTGTTCATCAGCCAGTCCGGCAAATCAGTTTTCCACACTTTTTTTCTTCGTGCTTGAAGATATTGATTTGATATTTGGTGTATTGTTTAATCATAACAACTTACAGATCAAGTTCGAATTTTGTTCCGGTCTGACGATTTTGTGCAGAGTTATGGTCCTTGAACTTAGAAAATTCACTCAAATAATCAGTTTTCCGCACATTTTTTTTCATGCTTGAAGATATTGATTTGATGATTGGTATATAGTTTTATCATGACAGCTACAGATCAAGTTCAAATTTTGTTCCTGTCTGATGATTTTGAGCAGAGTTATGGTCCTTGGACTTTTAAAAATTCACTAAAATAATCAATTTTCTTCATTTTTTTTCGTCATGCTTGAAGATATTGACTTGATATTTGTTATATATTTTACACCATGACAAGTTATAGATCAAGTTAGCGTTTTGTTCCAGTACAATGAATTTTTTAACAGGTAGGGGACTATGTATTGCCAGGCAATACTCACAGAGTGCTTGTTTAATATATGAAGGTCTGGATGGGATTTATAGAATAGAGAATACTGTACAAAATGTGCAGAATAAAGGGCTCAAAATTTAAAGAATAGAGAAAAATAGGCAAAAAAAAAACCAAATTAGAGTTTAATGGTGAGCTGAAATAAAGAGAATAGAGAATAGAGCAAAATTTATAAGAATAGAGAAAAGTTGCTTAAAAAAAAAAAAAAAAAAAGAATATAGAATTGAAGGACCCCATCCAGACCCTCATATATATATATATATATATATATATATATATATATATATATATATATATATATAATGTTGAATAAATGCAATTACAATTTAAAAACCAATTGTTCACAGAACAATTGAAGGTCTTTCCACAGCAATTTTAAAATTTATTGAAAAGAAGCTAGTTCGTGTTTACTCAAAGTTAAAATTGGCATCTTATCATCAGTTTCTTCATACTGATGCGATAAATAAGTGGTTTCTATATACTTCTGAGTGAAATAAGTGAGATAATTAGCTACTTACGGTGAAGTAAATGTCACTTCCGGTCTCATATAATAGTTTCTTTCACACTGATTCCAAAAATATATAGTTTCTATATACTTTTGCTTGTAAACCAGGAGATAATTCAGGCCACTTCCGGTTTATCGAAAGTCATTTCTAGTCTTCAGTGATAAGTTAATGTATTAAACTTACAAAATATATGGATCGAGTACTTTTCCATGAAGAAAGTGCAAAAATGGCTACTTCCAGTTTTCTCAAGGCAGGCCTCTACAATAACTTTTTTTTCAACTTGTCCAGTAGGACAAGTACATACCAAAATTTACTTGTCCGAATGAAATTGTAACTTGTCCAAAATTTTTTTTAACAATAACCTTTTTTTGCATTTTAAGTTGATTCAAGGAACAAAATGAATTAAAACAATATAACAGAAGTTAGTTTTATATCTTTTGATATACTTTTCAAAAATATGAGTCGAGAACAACTGAATCTAGTCATGTCACAGGACTTTAAGGTTCTAGTTTTCATCAATGCCAAAGTCTCATCAGACTCTGCACATGAGGCACCGTCTGATAGACCTGTCAATGTACACTCATTGGATTTTTATCCTGTTTTTTTAAGTTGAAAAAAGTTTATTCAAATGCAATCAATAAAAAAAAAGAAGATGAGGTATGATTGCCAATGAGACAACTCTCTGCTAGAGACCAAATGACACAGAATTTAACAACTATAGGTCACCGTATTGCAAGTATTGTTTTTTTTTCTACATATGATCAAATACGATTTTGTGAAATTTATGGTAAATAATTTCTTCATTTTTATTTAAAAAATATTTTTGTTAAAAAATTACTGGTTTGGTATTTATTATAAAGCAACAGAATCAAGGTAGGAAAACAGGTACTGATTTGTCTTGGTCCCGAAATTCTCCTGGGTTGCCAAACTGTCTATTTGTCATGTCTATTAAATATGTCTCCTACGGTGCCAAACTGTCTATTAAACTTGGAGAGGGAATGGTTTCCAAGCTAGTGAGGAACTGTCTTGTAAAGATATCTATCTACAAATCATCACTGATTCGGATCAGTAAGACTGGTTTCCGATAATAGTATGCCTTTTACCCGTTAAAAAGTACCTGACAAAGAACCAGTTTTAAATTATCGATTGCAAGTAAACATGTCAAATTAATACTTGTTTTTATCTTCTTTTCTTGTTTTTTGTTTATAATTACTTTGTTCATCAAAGTTGGATTAAATTTATTTTATGCAGAATAATTTTACTTGTCCCATCGGACAAGCTTGATAAAGCTTTTACTTGTCCGACCTTGTTTTCCTCTGGTACGGGACAATCGGACAAGTGTTATTGTCGAGCCCTGCAAGGTCACTTCCGGTTGTCATTTGTAAAAGGTCATATGGCTTTTTAATGAACCATGTTGAAGTAATAATCAATTAACCTTATAATTGGACATTTCAGGGGTACTAACTCCTATAAGATGCCATTAGATTGTTTCAGACCAAATGTAACATATCTTCATTACAATAAAGCAAACATTTTGCACTTGTTGTTTCATATA
The DNA here is from genome assembly GCF_021869535.1 of Mytilus californianus. Taxonomy (NCBI): domain Eukaryota; kingdom Metazoa; phylum Mollusca; class Bivalvia; order Mytilida; family Mytilidae; genus Mytilus; species Mytilus californianus. The sequence continues at coordinate 87,580,792 of NW_026262701.1, forward strand.
TATCTTTAAAAGTGTTTGAGAAAGTGCAAAAACAAGGAAAAGTCAAATTGAGAACTTGACCTTGACCTTTGACCTCATTTTCTAAGTTAGGACCTAGGGACCTCAAATAAAAAAATTCCAGGGTTATACGGTTATTGGTTTATGAGTTAAAAACATACCGACAAATTTATTTGGTATAGGTAGATAACTCCTTTAAAATTTCATCGAATCGCTTCGATCCAAATTAGCCAAAAATTCCTGAGGATGTAACGAACAATTTAGAAAAAGAATTTTGTCGATATCTTTTTTTGTTACGAAGGAGATGCACACACTTGATAAACAGTGAATAGGAAGATAACTCTTACAAAGAAAATTGTTTGGCTTAGAATGGGTGAAAATAAAAAGCGCATAAACTGTATCATACTATATAAGAAATATTTTAGCGACATATTGCGAAACAAAAGTTTTTACGCGATAACAAAATTTGGCGGAAGAAAAAAATAATAATCAGAACAAATACAATAGGTCTTTCCACAGAAAAGTGGAAAGACCTAATAATCAGTTAAATTTCAATTTGTTTGTTGTTTATATAATACTTTCCAAAGTAGGAAACAAAACAAAATCTAGTAGCTCTATAATCATTGCACACATTAGATATCCAATAAAGCTTAAAAAACAAATCAACAGAATGTATGAAATTACTAGACTGTGAATGAACTTGCGGCTTAGAAAAGTAAACTTAGAACACAGGACTTAGAAATAGTTTTACAGAGTAAAACATACTAAAGTCAGTCCACTCTGACCTTGACTTTTACCTTTGACCATTTATGATAGTTAACTTTATCCAATTTGTGTTCGGTTCATAAAGTTTGTACTTTGAAACTTTGGTTTATCAAACTTAAAACGCAGTTGCATGATGGTCTTTGGGTTTGTCATATCCCAAAGTCTAATCGCTCTGACTTTGTCATTTAATACCTATGATAGTAAAAACTTGTCCAATTCATATCTGGGTCATGTCTTTTGTACCTTAAAATTTTGGTTAACCTAACATTGTAGATTGCATTATGGGCTTTGAGATGTGTCATATACCAAAGTCAGATCATTCTGATCTTTCCCATTTGACCCCTATGATAGCTTAACAGTGTCTGTACGCAGAATCGTTATACTGACCTTGACATTCAATTTCAGAATTTACAGTATGCAAACCTCACACTTTGTTCCCGGGTCAGAATTATTCTTTTAGATTGACCTATCATTAACAGTTTGTCAATTTAACACAGAGGTGGAATGATTACCCCTGTCAATGTGCAGTTTCTAACCATGGTACAACCATGGTTAACCGTGGTCAACCATGGTGGTATGGAGATGGTTGACCATGGTTTGACAAAATTGTTAATTGGCCGACCATGGTTAACCATGGTTTTGATGACCATGGTTGACTTATCAATAACCATGATTCCAAACATGGTCAACCATAGTTGGAACCATAGTCAACCATGGTTGGAACCATGGTCAACCATGTTTACAACCATGGTAGGACCATGGTCTTCAAAAACCATGGTTAACCATGGTCGGCCATTTAACAATTTTGTCAAACCATGGTCAACCATCTCCATTAAACCATGGTTAACCATGGTTGGCCATTTAACATTTTTGTCTAATCATATTTAAAATGTTAAATGGCCGACCATGGTAAACCATGCCTCCTACTGGCATGTTTCCTACAATCTTCAATTTTCTTGAAACACTGATCGTCTACTTGTTACGACGCCTTGTATACTTCTTTTCCTTTCTGTACATCAGGAATAGTCACTACCAACAAAGGCTAAATTACAGATTTGCATGAAAATCTTTAAAGATACCCAGGCAAATGTGTTCATCCATAAAGCTGTTTCCACCTGCAAGAACATAAAATTTCCCACAAAGAATCAATAGCTCCTGATATTTTATAAAACAGATTTTAAGGATCAAATTCAATTTTATTTAATCAATGTTCTTTTTATTTTATTTTGCAAATTTTCAATAAAAACAAACACATTTTATTTGTCAAATAATTGTAACCCCCCCTTTTTTACCTTTCAAACAAAAGTGAAAAGAATGATTGATGTGTTATTAATTATTTTAACACATCCACACTTGTCTTCTTGTACAATTTTATCAATTATACCTGGCATTCAAAACATTTCATTTATCACAGTTTATAATGTTTATGCTGACATCGAGATGCTGACTGACTAATTTAAAGACCACTTTCTGATGTGTTCAAATGAGAGCCTTATCAAATACCGTAACAATTTTTCTATCTTATAAACAAAATATCAAACAGATTTCCTGTAAATATACTTATCTGATAATAAATCTGCTTTATGTGACAATTCTGACCATCAGTCTCTTCACTTGAATTTAAAAGTGCGAAATAACATTTGATGACGTCACGTGACTTTTTGTTCCAAGTCATTTAAATGTTTCACTCTGAGTGAATCATTGCTAACGGTGGGTGATAATAACTGACATTGACGTCGCATGCTTTCCGGTGAAAAAAAAAATCAACAATCCATAATCATTAATCTGAAATGTTTTCAAGTTCTTAAAATATGCCGTATGATGATAAAGAGAGGCAGATTTATGAACTTGGAGATTGAGTCAGAAATTACGTCTTTGGAAGAAAGAAATAATAGTTTGACAGTGTAACACTGTAAAAAAAACGAGAAGAATAAATACTGAAAGTAAGTTCCAGTTTGTAAAAGTCCCAGATTTCATCCGACGGTCTCTATCTTTCTCTGTTACTGTAGCGTAACTGTTCAGGTAGAACTGCTCAGTTTATATATGTTTTCAAATGTAAAGAGAATATATTTTTATTGACATAAACATGAAAGGAGAGAGCCAGAACTTACATCTTGGGAAGAAAGAATTATTTAAAAATTGTTATTGAACAGTACAAATGTACCACTGAAAAACGAGCATAATTTGAATATTAAAAGTCTCAAAGTAAGTTACAATTTGTTATAAATTCCCATGGTTAATATGACTTTATGAGGCAGGTGTTACCTGTGAAAGGGGATGAAGTCTGTATCAATTGTTTTTTTCAATACTAACATATTTTAATGTTAAAAAAAAAGAAAGGAAATACCGTAACATTTCCGATGTTGGTCCAGTTGTAAGGGATTTTAGATATGACTTCATTACGTCGTTTTCAATGTAAACAAAGAAACGCTATCATCAGGTTACGTTTTTTTTTTATATCAAAAGATAATTAAAATGAAATTGTTATTGTGCTCATTCCTAGACTGATAAATAAAATTGAGAATGGAAATGGGGAATATGTCAAAGAGACAACAACCCGACCATAGAACAGACAACAGCAGAAGGTCACCAACAAATATATATTTTACTCAAAGTCGCATGACAAACGAGAACAGAAGAAAGAAAGAGATTTCTGTACAAATGCTAACCCGAATAATTCAGTCCCTCCCCGTGATCAACTCTCCCACTCCCATCGTAGAGCAGTGGAATATAACGACTGAATTATTCGGGTTACACAAATGCGGGAAAATAAAAAAGTTAGAAAACAAAAAGTTAACAATTTTGAGTTCATTAGTACATGTAGAATGAAATTATTAATATTCTTTTTTATTGATTTTTCTACTTTAATTGGGGACTTCATCCCCATATAAATCAGATCTTTTTTAATTCACCATGGTTCAGGTTGCCAAGTTGCCCATGGTCAGATGCAAGACCATGGTCACAAAGGTAGAAAACCATGGTTGTCAAACTCACCATGGTCACAAAGGCAGTAAACCATGGTTGTCAAATTGATCATGGTCAACCACGGTTGATTAGAGCATGGTCAACCATGGTCACAAAAGTGGAAAACCATAGTTGACCATGGTTTTCAGATCATCCAACCATGGATTGACCATGGTTATCAATGGTTAGCGATGGTAACCATTGTCAACCATGGTTGCATTTTGACAGGGGAATATAAAATGAATGGCTGAAAACCAAAATCTCAAAATTTCATCGTCTCAATGTCTGAATTTAACAGCGTTAACTAAAATGTATTACACGGTTATAAGTACCTCTACCAATCTAGTTTATATTAACTTTTTATTCCTGTCTACATATTGCCATTGTTGTTTGAATCCTTTCATATAAATCACTTTCACTATGTTTGTATTGGTTTTAAGTTTGTTGTCTTAGGGGATGTGGTATTAACTGCCAGTGAAACACCTATCCACCAAAGTTCAAAGGAGGAAGATATATTATAAGCAATTATAGGTTACCATATGGTCTTCAACAATGAGAAAAACCCATACCATATAGTCGGCTATAAAAGGCCCTGAAATGTGAAACAATTCAAACAACAAACGGCTTAATCAATAACAATACCACAATTTACAAAAATATAACTATGAAGGACATGAGTCAATAAAAAGTACTAACTCACAGGCCCCTGACATGCGATGGACACATAAAGAATGTAACAGAGCTTTCTGAGTACTGAATTATAAAATCTACAGTAAGGTTGCAATAGAAAATATCAAAATTTCACATGATCAACATATGAAAAAAAGGTGATTTTTGATTGCTGATGAGACAACAATTTAGTAACAAACATCAAAGCTGTGAAATTCAGATTTGAAATAATACACATCTATCGCTGCAAACTTTCCACAGGTGCTATCCAGCACGTTGATTATTGACACCACCCATATACTAATTTTAGTATGTTATACATGTAAATCAAATATGAGTATTTGAGTATTTGAGTCAAATTGGCGAACATGAATTTGACAGCTATTATGCCCCTTAAAGATAAGATCTACAATTAAAAAAAAACAAACTTAAACAACTGTAATCAAAGTGAAAATAGATATTGAAATGGCATATTTTTTCTCAATTCAAGCTTTGTGGAACATCTTGTTTTTAATGCTTTCCTTCATCAGGGATGCTCAAATCCAAAAACTTTTAAACGAAGGATGTGTAAGTATCAGGTACTTGGAATATAAGCTATATGGCCAAATGGGACCAACAAGAATAGCCAAATTCATCAATGGTCAACTTTGCCTGAGGGAGTTGGAACTTTAAATTTGTTTCTAAACATAATTTCCAAATTTATCACTGAAAGATTCCTGAAATTTATATCAAATCTGTATTGAAGCACTGGCTATTTGGCTCCTACCCTCTGAATTGATGGGTGCCAATTATTCATACTGCTGTGCATTGAAGAACATAGCTGCCAGGTAAAATTAACTAATTATGAATTATGAATAAAATCTGGCAAAGAAATCTAAAGAATGCTTAGATTTATTATATTCCTCATATTTTTCAGTCAAACCAGTTATAAACCCTTTTACTCCTGATACCCTCAGTACAGAAGAAAGAAAAGTATTTGATGTGTCATGCCAATCTACTGGCAGTCGTCCAGCTGCTACAATACACTGGTTACTTGGACAACAAAGGATTAATGTTACATCAAACTCTACATCTCAACCTAACAAAGAATCATCAACAGATAGATATACTGTGACATCTGATCTTAAATACAGATTGGACAGAAGATATAATAGACAGATACTAATATGTAGAGCTAGTAATGTTGCTGGTTACATGGAAACATCTCTATCATTAAATGTCAAATGTAAGTCAAGCTAGGATGCTTGTGTGATTTGAGAGTAAATTTAATATACCACAGATTTGTGTTTATGACCTGATAATTTTAATACCTACAAAGAAAGGAAAATTTTAACTGTAAACTTTTATGACAAATAATTTAAACAGAAAAAAAAACCAAAGCCCTACAGGTTCCTTTAATCCTGTGTAGCTTACATGGTCTGTAACATGTCTAATTGTTATACTTGTAATATGATCCAGTTCGAAAAACATCTGTACCACCGAAATATACATTAGAAATATACATTAGAGTCGTTCAACACCAGAACTACAACTGTCAGTAACAGCAAGTTAGGGCAAAGTAAATCACAAATTAATTATTTCTATTACATCTCTTCTTTATTTGTGCTGGCAATTGTATTAGATTTGCTATTTTATTCTGTAATAAAACAAAACATATTTTCCTTTAAAATCATGGAACCCATTAAACAAAAGTTATGATTATTTTTCAGAAGTATTTCTTCTTTTTTGTCTATTTCTTCTGGTTTTCTTGTCTGTGCCAAAACATGATTGTATTTTGAAGTTGACTAATGATATGGGATATGAAATTGTATTATTATAAGATGGTGTGTCAAATATTAGATTGACCGTCATGTTACCTCAGCCTTTGACCAAAGGGTAAAATTGATTGATTTTTGCCGAGCCTGCAACATAAATGTCACGAAAGCCAGACATAGCGATCCTAGATTCCTTTGGCAGCGTCAACATTTAGGTTAAATCTGTGGTTAAAGGTTTTTTGGACATCAATAACTTTGTCAAACCTTCATGGAATAGTATGAAATTTGGACAGAAGCTTGTTTCTGACGAAAATATAGTATCCAGAGCAAAATAAAAATAAAAATTTTTTAATTTTTCCGTATTTTACTAATAAATGGAATTTTACAGTTAACACGTAGAGACAGTCTGATGTTAAAGTTTGTTACAAGTACATCAATTACTTTGTCAAACCTTCAGACATGTAGAATTTTATGAAACTTCGTCAGAAGCTTTTTAATGATTTAGAGTTTTTTTTACAATTAACTTTCAGATTTAGTCAGAGGTTAAAGTTTTTCAGTCATCAATAACTTTGTCATAGAATTTCATGAAATTTGGACAGAAGCTTGTTTATGACTTAAGACAGTATCCAGAGCATAATTTTGGAAATATTTATTTATAATTTTCTTTTTTGTCTCGCATGCCACAAAAGTTGTGGAAAGATAGACATAGGGATTGCTTTTCCGGCGACATCCATGATGATGATGGCGTCGATCAACAATTGTGAAGTTTTCTGCTTTAGTTAGTTGTGATAGATCATTGGTATTTGATATCATATTGCATTACTATTAGTACATATCATTTTGAGGACTATTTTGAGGCCCTGTTGCCTAGGATATGGTCCAGTGACTTTGAATTAATTAGAAATTTTCAATGTTAAGTTTCCTACTTAAGTTATTTTGATAGGATCTACTTGTGATAGATCAATGATATTTTGTATGAAGTCGCATTACTATCATTACATATCAGTTTGACGACTATTTTTAGGTCGTGCTCCATAGGACACGGTCCAGTGACTTTGAATTAGTTAGCAATTTTCAATGTTAAGTTTTCTGCTTAAGTTAGTTTGATAAGATCTAATTGTGATAGATTAATGATAATTTATATGAAGTTGCATTACTATCAGTTCATATCAATTTGTGACTATTTCGAGGTCCTGCCCCCATAGTTTATGGTCCAATGACTTTGAAATTAATAAGTAATTTTTAATGTTAAGTTTTCTGCTTTATTCAGTTTGATAGGAACTATACTTGTGATAGATCATTGATATTTTATATAAATTTGCATTACTATAAGTACATATCAGTTTGAAGACTATTTTTAGGCCCTGTCCTCTAGGTCATAGTCCAGTGACTTTGAATAAATTACCGTAGGAATTTTCAATGTTAAGTTTTCTGCTTAAGTCAATTTGATAAGATCTACTTGTGATAGACAATGATATTTTCTATAAAGTTACATAACTGTTTGTACATCTCTGTTTTTAGATTGTCTTTTTCTGAATTTCATGCAGACAGGCGAGACATAGTATCTCTGTGTCAACAGTTTATTCCATATTTCAATGATAAATGGACTTAGTTTTTTAATAGTTGACAAGTAGATACAATCTGGTTTTTCTGAAAATTTGGCAGAAGCTTTTTAATGATTCAGAGATAACGTCTGAAACAAACTTTCAGGTTATCGGAATTCCTATGGGGACTAACTGTGCACCACTTATTGCGGACCTGTTTCTGTATTGTTATGAGTTACAATTTATGACTAAAATCAGCAAAGACCCATCGAAACAACATCTAATTCAAAAAGCACTTTAAGATATTTAGATGATATATTGGCTCTCAATAATGACGACTTCAGTATGTACACTAAAGAGATTTATCCTGCCGAACTGACTTTGAATAAAGCTAGAACTGACTATGAACACTGCCTTTTCCTGGATCTTGATATCTATATCTTTAACGGGAAGCTTAATACCAAAATTTATGATAAAAGAGATGATTTTTCATTTCCTATTGTTAATTATCCATTTTTAGATGGTAACGTTCCCTTGTCGCCATTTTATGGTGTTTATATATCTCAACTTGTTCGGATCGCTCGTGTTTGTAACAACGTATTTGATTTCAACGAAAGAAATCTCTGTATTACTGAAAAATTATTACACCAGAGTTTTCGATATCACAAACTAGTCAAAACATTTACTAAATTTTATCATCGGTACAAGGACATCATTCGTAAATATAAATCAATATGCAGACATCTTATACGTTCAGGTGTTTCACATCCAATATTTTATGGTAATATTCTTTACAAAGCACAAAAATGTCGGCATTCACCTCAAAAGATAACCAAACCTTTAAACTGACTTATTCAGAAAGGATATAGTTACGATACTGTTTTCAAGTCATTAAAGATTGCATATTTTGGTATTAATATTGATTCACTCATAGGGTCTTTGTATGGGAAATAAACACATTTATTCTAAAACCAGTTGTTGGCATGATACGGGTTATGTTCTTCTCATATATTTTATGATGGTATGATACTAAACCCCTAAAGGGAGGGATTGTACTTGATTTTCATAAGATGAAGACATAATCTTTTAATCAGTTTAATTGAGGTCTGGAGCTGGCATGTCAGTAACTGCTAGTAGTCCTTTGTTCATTTATGTATCATTGTCATTTTGCTTAGTTTCTTTTGTTACCTATTCTGACATCTGACTCGGACTTCTTTTAAACTGAGTTTTACTGTGCGTATTGCTATGTGTTCCTTTATTCTACATTGGCTAGAGGTATAGGGGAGGGTTGAGATCTCACAAAACATGTTTAACCCTGCCACATTTTTGCTCCTGTCCCAAGTCAGGAGCCTCTGACCTTTGTTAGTCTTGTATGTTTTTTAATTTAAGTTTATTTATTTAAAATTGAGAATGGAAATGGGGAATGTGTCAAAGAGACAACAACCCGACCATTAAACAGACAACAGCAGAAGGTCACCAACAGGTCTTCAATGCAGTGAGAAATTCCCACACCCGGAGGCGTCCTTCAGCTGGCCCCTAAACAAATATATATTCTAGTTCAGTGATAATGAACGCCATACTAAACTCCAAATTGTACACAAGAAACTAAAATTAAAAATAATGCAAGACTAACAAAGGCTAGAGGCTCCTGACTTGGGACAGACGCAAAAATGCGGCGGGGTTAAACATGTTTATGAGATAGTTTGTTTTGGAGTTTAGTATGACGTCCATTTTCACTGAACTAGAACACAATTTTATTTAGGAGCCAGCTGAGGACCACCTTCGGGTGCGGGATTTTCTCGCTGCCTTGAAGACCTCATTGGTGGCCTTCGGCTGTTGTCTGCTCTTTGGTTGGGTTGTTGTCTCTTTGACATATTCCCCATTTCCATTCTTAATTTTATTTTGAAAATATATATTTTTTTCATTTTCATTGTCTGATAGATGGACTTCATCTTTTACAGTTAACATTTTTTGACATGATAAATTTGTAAACCATCTTGGATTGTTATAAAACTTGGACAAAAGGTAAATCTTCAAGACAACGAAAAAGCATCTAAAGAAAAAGTTTGATTTTTTTTTTATATTATGTATTTTACTAATAAATGGACTCACTTTTTAAGTCAACATTACATGTTTACACTCACAGCAGTAATGGCAGACAGGACACAGGGTTATGAGGAACCCTTTACAATTTTTTTTGGGGACATTGTCATGTCTGGAACTGAACTTTTTGATACAGGGACAAAGGGTTTTTTGTCTCGCCTTGACAGACTTAAAAAGCAAGACATATATGTGTGCTGTTTCTGGGTCGGCGACATCGTCAACAATATATTAGTTTATGATTATGTCAGTTTATGAATTTTGTCGCGGAAATGTTTTATATTTTTTTATGAAAGACAAGAAGAATATAGGAGAACAGGGTAATTTGTCATAAACTCAGAGTATATTTTGTTTATTGAAACCATTTTTGCGAATATTGATGAAAACAGATGCTACTATTATTGACAATATCTTGTAAAACGTATCACTATACGGGGCTCAAGTAGAATACCACCCATTGGTTACGTTTAAAAAATGCACCAATTTGCCTCACTTTTAAGCATATGTAAGATATTTTTACCTAAATATAATCCATAATGTGGCGGGTCGGATTTGGTCATATTGGAGCCATACAATATCCAATATACAGAATAGATTCTGTATTTTATTAAGCAAATCATATTCTGATTGTGCCTAATTTGTTGAAAATAGTTTGTTAAGAATCTGTATGAATAATTCCCTGTATAACATAATTAGGATTCTGCATATATGTATGTAATTAAAATTCTGAATAATCTGTATTTGTGTATGCAAAGAATTGTTACGTCACAATTCCGCATATACCGAATTCTAAGTCTATCCATATGGAAATAGTTCTGTATATATCCGTTTTTAGCTCACCGGACCCGAAGGGTCAAGTGAGCTTTTCTCATCACTTGGCCTCCGTCGTCCGTCGTCGTTGTCCGTCGTCGTCGTCGTCGTTAGCTTTTTACAAAAATCTTCTCCTCTGAAACCACTGGGCCAAATTTAACCAAACTTGGCCACAATCATCATTAGGGTATCTAGTTTAAAAAATGTGTCCGATGACCCCGCCAATCAACCAAGATGGCCGCCATGGCTAAAAATAGAACATAGGGGGAAAATGTAGATTTTGGTTTATATCTCTGAAACCAAAGCATTTAGAGTAAATCTGACATAGGGTAAAACTGATTATCAGGTCAAGATCTATCTGCCCTGAAATTTTCAGACAAAGCTGACAACCTGTTGTTGGGTTGCTGCCCCTGAATTGGTAATTTTAAGGAAATTTTGCAGTTTTTGGTTATTATCTTGAATATTATTATAGATAGAGATAAACTGTAAACAGCAATAATGTTCAGCAAAGTAAGATCTACAAATAAGTTGTCATGCCTGAGTTATTAATTTTACAAAAATTTTGCATTTTTTTGGTATTATCTTAGATATCATTATAATATCTAATATCTATTACTATTAATTATGATTTTAACCTTATTTTACATGATTTCCAAAGCATCAGTAAATACAGGTGAGCGACACAGGCTCTTGAGAGCCTCTAGTTTGAATTTGGTAAATCCATAAACGATTTCTGTAAAGGCACGAAAATACATAATTGAATAATATACCTCTAGGGGAATTTCACTTAATTGCAGACATCGCTGATTTGAGGACGGAGAATCAATATCTCACATTTCAATAATATGAAAAATTGAAATAAAATAGATATTAGAAAATAAATATACACAAATTTTAATTACGTATATACATATTTTGAATAAAGAATATAAAAAGTATTCGCACTACCTATATAATATATCGTAATTATTTCTGTACAAATATAATAGCATACGTTATAATACAGACCAACATATTTTTTTTTACCCTGTTACCGCGCAATATTTATTTCTAAGTGTTGGACTAGTGGGTTGTCGGATTATTGGATTTCGGACTAATGGGTTGTTGGATTATTGGGCATCTCCTATACCTATAGTTTTAGTTCCATATGATATACTTTTAGATCAGTGTATGACAAATCATAAATGAAAGGGATATTGAATGAAGATTAATTGCTTATTTTCCCCTAAAAAAAAGCTCAGAGTAAGATTTATTGATGAGAGATGTACTAAAATTTATAATGCAAAGCAATAAATTAATAAACTTAATTTTCAACCTTTGACTCCTCACCCCTTTTTCACCCATAATTTTTCATCTTTATTCATTCTGAAGACATGTCCTATCTAAACGAAGTCTGATTGAGTATCTTACAAGTATATTTTTTTTTCTGTTTTTGCTCATATACTTGAATATAAACCTCATTAAATTTAATCCAAAATGGTCACTTTAAAGGAGTTATATATAATATTTAAAAAGTCATAAAAAAATCCATTGCGAACAAAACTAATCAAAACTAGTATCTCAATTGTTTGTAAAACAATTGAAAGGTCTTTCCTGTAAAAGTGATGTTTTCATAATGTACTTTTTACGACCTTTCATTTGATATACGACAAGCATACCTTCTGAAAGTTTTCGCTTTTTACACTTAATGACCCCATCCGCTTAATTTTCGAGATTGGAAGTTTGATATATGTAATGTAGACTTGATGATCTTTCATTTGATATGCGACAACGCCATCTTCTAGAAAGTTTGATTTTTGCACTTAATAACCCCATCCAACTAATTTTTGGAGGACAGGAATTTGACATTTGAAATGTACACGTTATGACCTTTCATTTGATATACAACAACCTTATCTTAAAAGAAAATTTATGTTTTGCACTCATGACCCCACCCAACCCATTTTTTGGGGACGTCAAATTGATATTTGAAATGTACGCTTTATGGACTTTCATTTGATATGCGACAACCTAACCATCTGAGAAGTTTGAAATTTTTGCACTAAATGACCCCACCCTTCCCACTGGAATGAAAAAGGGGTTTGAAATGTTCATTTTTGAGTAGAGCTCATTTAGACGTTCAATTTGATATACATGATGACAGCATTTGACAAAATGCCAAAAATGATGCAATATCAATTATATAAATAGAACTTAAGTCAATGTAAAAGATGAAAGTTTCAAATTAATTTTTTTTTTAGTTTTTCATTGAAAGTTTCTGGTAATTAGTCAAACATATAACCATGTTTGAGTTTTCAATTTCTGGAAATTTCAGGTGGAAAGCAATTGTTGATTCAGAAATACATGCCTCCGCTCGCAAAATTTCAAACTGCATTATCTCTAAAACGACAATAGATATTTCAAATCTGTTAAATGATAAATGATCTGCAGTTGAAGGACAACATTGTAAACAAAAATTTGGGACAATTCCAAAGTTCATCAAGGTCACAATGAATCATCAAATATATGATGCAATACCAAACTTGAGAACCGGAAGTCGAAGAAACATGGGACTACCACCATTCAACTCAGAACCACTTGACCTTTCAAATGTCACAAGGTCAAGGTTATAGTACACTTTGAAGGTCAAGGTAAAATTTCATCATGACCTGACATTGACCTCAAACTGAAGGTCTTAAAATACTGATCATTTTTGCTGTTTATAGTAGGTTGATATCTGTTACCTTTTAAAAGATATGCACACAAAACTATACTTTAAAGAATTATCTCGTCGTAACTTTTGAACAGACGGTCGGACATTTTTTAGCTTAATGTATAAAATATAGAGCTCGTCGAGAGGAACATTTGATACACAGTATGTATGCAGCAAACTCTTATCGTTTTCTTAATATGTAAGCTTGAAATTGCAGCGTAAATTGTTTTTGCACTCAGTGACCTTGGACATTGGGTGCAAATTAAAGGTCACATGAATTAAAGATTATTGGTGAAGGTCCCAAGTCTCTATGACTTCCGGTTCTCGAAATACAATTTTTAAAAAATTGTGTAAAATTTTTCAAGGGAAATAACTCCTTATAAGGATTGATAACATACTAATTGTTTATGTTTATTAACATTGCCATTTGTTACTGTAGATGTTGCCATTTTCAATTCGATTCTATCTCTTATACTTTTTAAGAAAAATGCAAATAAAAGAAATTGCTTCAAGGGGATGCAACTCTCAGAAGGGATAATGAAATCCTACGTGCCCTCATATGGTAATACATCATGATGAGATCTACCTATTGTCCACATAAAGTCATTATATCTTAAAAAAAACGAGGGAGGGCCATGTTGAAAAAACCCAATAAAAGGGAGATAACTTCTACAGGGGATGATGAAATCCTATGTGCCCTCATCTGGTAATACTTCATGATGAGGTCTATCGATGGTCCATATTTGGTCTTGATAACTCCAATAGAAACGAGGGGAGGCCATGTCAAAAAAATGCTGGAAGAAAAAAAAAACATTAGAAAAACACTAGTATCTCAATTGTTTGTAAAACAATTGAAAGGTCTTTCCTGTAAAAGTGATGTTTTTGTAATGTACTCTTTAAGACCTTTCATTTGATATACGACAAGCATACCTTCTGAAAATTTTCACTTTTTACACTTAATGACCCCATCCGCCTACATTTTTGATATCGGAAGTATGATATATGTAATTTAGACTTGATGATCTTTCATATGATATGCGACAACGCCATGTTCTAGAAAGTTTGATTTTTGCACTTAATTACCCCATCCATCTCATTTTTGGAGGACAGGAATTTGATATTTGAAATGTACACATTATGACCTTTCATTTGATATACAACAACCTTACCTTAGAAGACAATTTATTTTCTGCACTCAATGACCCCACCCAACCCATTTTTTGGGGACGTCAATTTGATATTTGAAATGTACGCTTTATGGACTTTCATTTGAGATGCGACAACCTAACCATCTGAGAAGTTTGAATTTTTTGCACTAAATGACCCCACCCTTCCCACTGGGATGAAAAAGGGGTTTGAAATGTTCATTTTTGAGTAGAGCTCATTAAGACCTTCAATTTGATATACATAATGACCGCATTTGGCAAAGTGCCAAAAATGATGCAATATCAATTATATAGATAAAACTTACAAAGTCAATGTAAAAGATGAAAATTTCAAATTGATTTTTTTTTTGAGTTTTTCATTGAAAGATTCTGGTAATTAGTCAAACATATAACCATGTTTAAGTCTTCAATTTCTGAAAATTTCAGGTGGAAAGCTGTTGTTGATTCAGAAATACATGCCTCCGCTCGTAAAATTTCAAACTGCATTATCTCTAAGTCGACAATAGATATTTCAAATCTGTTAAATGATAAATGATCTGCAGTTGAAGGACAACATTGTAGACAAAAATTTGGGACCATTTCAAAGTTCATCAAGGTCACAATGAATCATCAAATATATGATGCAATTCCAAACTTGAGAACCGGAAGTCGTAGAGACATGGGACTACCACCATTCAACTCAGGACCACTTGACCTTTCAAATGTCACAAGGTCAAGGTCATAGTACACTGAAGGTCAAGGTAAAATTTCATCATGACCTGACATTGACCTCAAACTGAAGGTCTTAAAATACTGATCATTTTTGCAGTTTATAGTAGGGCGATATCTGTTACCTTTTAAAAGATATGCACACAAAACTATACTTTAAAGAATTATCTCGTCGTAACTTTTGAACAGACGGTCGGACATTTTTAAGCTTCATGTATAAAATATAGAGCTCGTCGAGAGGAACATTTTATACACAGTTTGTATGCAGCAAACTCTTATCGTTTTCTTAATATGTAAGCTTGAAATTGCAGCGTAAATTGTTTTTGCACTCAGTGACCTTTGGCCTTGGGTGCAAATTAAAGGTCACATGAATTAAAGATTATTGGTGAAGGTCCCAAGTCTCTATGACTTCCGGTTCTCGAAATACAATTTTTAAAAAATTGTGTAAATTTTTTCAAGGGAAATAACTCCTTATAAGGATTAATAACATACTAATTGTTTATGTTAATTAACATTGCCAAATGTTACTGTAGATGCTGCCATTTTCAATTCGATTCTATCTCTTATACTTTTTAAGAAAAATGCAAATAAAAGAAATTGCTTCAAGGGGATGCAACTCTCAAAGGGGATAATGAAATCCTACGTGCCCTCATATGGTAATACATCATGATGAGATCTACCTATTGTCCACATAAAGTCATGATATCTTTAAAAACAACGAGGGGGGGCCATGTTGAAAAAAAAAACAATAAAAGGGAGATAACTTCTACAGGGGATGATGAAATCCTACGTGCCCTCATCTGGTAATACTTCATGATGAGGTCTATCGATGATCCATATTTGGTCTTGATAACTCCAATAGAAACGACGGGAGGCCATGTCAAAAAAATGCTGGAAGAAAAAAAAAAAACATTAGAAAAACAATAAGGTCTTTCCTAACGGAGTGGAAAGACCTTAAAAACTAATATCTCAATTGTTTGTAAAATAATTGAAAGGTCTTTCCTGTAAAAGTGATGTTTTTGTAATGTACCCTTTAAGACCTTTCATTTGATATACGACAAGCATACCTTCTGAAAATTTTCACTTTTTACACTTAATGACCCCATCCGCCTACATTTTTGATATCGGAAGTATGATATATGTAATGTAGACGATGATCTTTCGTAAGATATGCGACAACGCCATGTTCTAGAAAGTTTGAATTTTGCACTTAACCCCATCCACCTCATTTTTGGAGGACAGGAATTTGATATTTGAAATGTACACATTATGACCTTTCATCTGATATACAACAACCTTACCTTAGAAGACAATTTAATTTCTGCACTCATTGACCCCACCCAACCTATTTTTTGGGGACGTCAATTTGATATTTGAAATGTACGCTTTATAGACTTTCATTTGATATGCGACAACCTAACCATATGAGAAGTTTGAATTTTTTGCACTAAATGACCCCACCCTTCCCACTGGGATGAAAAAGGGGTTTGAAATTTTCATTTTTGAGTAGAGCTCATTAAGACCTTCAATTTGATATACATAATGACCGCATTTGGCAAAGTGCCAAAAATGATGCAATATCAATTATATAAATAGAACTAATGAAACTTACAAAGTCAATGTAAAAGATGAAAATTTCAAATTGATTTTTTTTTTTAGTTTTTTATTGAAAGTTTCTGGTAATAAGTCAAACATATAACCATGTTTAAGTCTTCAATTTCTGAAAATTTCAGGTGGAAAACTGTTGTTGATTCAGAAATACATGCCTCCGCTCGCAAAATTTCAAACTGCATTACCTCTAAAATGACAATAGATATTTCAAATCTGTTAAATGATAAATGATCTGCAGTTGAAGGACAACATTGTAGACAAAAATTTGGGACAATTCCAAAGTTCATCAAGGTCACAATGAATCATCAAATATATGATTCAATACCAACCTTGAGAACCGGAAGTCGTAGAGACATGGGACTACCACCATTCAACTTAGGACCACTTGACCTTTCAAATGTCACAAGGTCAAGGTCATAGTACACTTTGAAGGTCAAGGTAAAATTTCATCATGACCTGACATTGACCTCAAACTGAAGGTCTTAAAATATTGATCATTTTTGCAGTTATAGTAGGGCGATATCTGTTACCTTTTAAAAGATATGCACACAAAACTATACTTTAAAGAATTATCTCGTTGTAACTTTTGAACAGACGGTCGGACATTTTTGAGCTTAATGTATAAAATATAGAGCTCGTCGAGAGGAACATTTTATACAACAGTATGTATGCAGCAAAGTCTTATCGTTTTCTTTATATATAAGCTTGAAATTGCAGCGTAAATTGTTTTTGCACTCAGTGACCTTTGACCTTGGGTTCAAATTAAAGGTCACATGAATTAAAGATTATTCAGTGTTCCAGCTAGGATTTCAAAAGGGCAGGGTGCCAATCCTGAAAAAGGGCATTTAACGCGTGATATGATAATATGAAAAGGGCATGTTTTAATAAAGATTATAATCAAACATTGCTTGTTCATTGAATCACTGGTTATATATATACAAGAACAACATCATTAGCCCAGAGAAAAACTATCTTTCTACTTTTTAGGCTGAAAACTTATCAATCAGCTTGTCACACAAGTTTTAAATCATTGCTTGGCACAGTTAAGCTTTATATGCAGTATTTTTTGAAAAATGTCCTGCTTCATTCTGTTTCTATGGTCTGACACACTTTACAAGTTTCACCTTTCTACCTTTTCTGTGCTTAATGGCAATACAGCACAAAACAGCTGTAAATGCACAATGTTAGGATATAGTGAACAGTGAAAATTTGGATTGAAAATAAAAAAATACAGAAAAAGATGACCAAGGCACCCTACCAACCTTGCTACTAAGACCCCCTCTAAAGCCAGAAGTATGAAGACATATTTTATAATATCTTAGTAGGTTACTCAATGCTAGGGAAAAAATAAGATTGAGTTATCTTTCTTTATTTGGGTGTGCTCCTTCTTTGGAGGATAATAAACAGTACGTAGAAGATGTAAATACGATCAACAATATGGCGGCCGATTTTGTTATTTTCGTATAAGAAATGAAGGCAGTCAATGAAAAATACGTCTTAATTTGCTATTTATTTCACGGAAAACAATAAGAGCAATGTTTTTAACGAGTTGATTATGGTTTTCGACTTTCTGTCAATTACGTTTTCTCGATGAAACTACGGTAAACATTGCTAATTGTGCCCAAGTTGTAAAACATTTCTTCAAGTTCAAAAACAAACAAATGCCGACTGACCGATTCTATTTGAATGAATTATATTGATGATCATTAAATGACCCATCCGATAAACGGATTACCTATAACAACAGATTATGACACCTGTTGTAACCGTTGATTAGCTTGGGGTCGTAAACAAAGTCATATACTTGTCGCCAGGTAAATTTTCGTAATTGGCTGATCATATCAATACGAACAAAATATATACCAATCGATCTTCAAAAAAGGCAGGGCGCCCTGCAATCTGTAAAAAGGGCACAGGGCGGCACTCGGGAAAGGTCGGGCGGACCGCCCTGTGAAAACGACCTAGCTGGAACACTGTTATTGGTAAAGGTCCCAAATCTCTATGACTTCCGGTTCTCGAAATACAATTTCTAAAAAATTGTGTAAAATTTTTCAAGGGAAATAACTCCTTATAAAGATTGATAACATACTAATTGTTTATGTTTATTAACATTGCCAAATTTTACTGTAGATGCTGCCATTTTCAATTCGATTCTATCTCTTATACTTTTTAAGAAAAATGCAAATAAAAGAAATTGCTTCAAGGGGATGCAACTCTCAAAGGGATAATGAAATCCTACGTGCCCTCATATGGTAATACATCATGATGAGATCTACCTATTGTCCACATAAAGTCGTGATATCTTTAAAAACAACGAGGGGGGGCCATGTTGAAAAAACCCAATAAAAGGGAGATAACTTCTACAGGGGATGATGAAATCCTACGTGCCCTCATCTGGTAATACTTCATGATGAGATCTATCGATGGTCCATATTTGGTCTTGATAACTCTAATAGAAACGATGGGAGGCCATGTCAAAAAAATGCTGGAAGAAAAAAAAAAAAACATTAGAAAAACAATAAGGTCTTTCCTAACGGAGTGGAAAGACCTTAATTTGATTTCAGCTATTTTGGTATATTAAGAAAGTACAAAAAAAATTTATCTGGTTCCACTTTGAAGAAAAGAAGAGGGTGTACACCCCCATTTGATTGGAAAATATATAATGTTTTATTCTAAAATCATCAAATTTTGTTTTATTGTATAAAGGCCCATGGGTTTGGAAAATCCTGGATCCGCCCCTAAAGATAAGAGGACATTTGAACTGTGCAGTTTATCTGAGGTAGATAATGCACACCTAAGCTGTGCATTATCCAGATTATAGCACAGTAAGAACATAGAGATTTTGCCTATGTCATGGGTTATGTTTAATAAGTTTAAACCTGTGAAAACAAATATCCAATTTGGTTGTTTATTATCCAAAGTTTTTTACTCCAAAAATTGAAATTGCCAGACAGGGGTGCAGATATTAGAGTACTATATGCAAAAAAGGGTTAATGACAAGCACAACTTATCCATTTTTTATGTTGTTTTCATTTTGCCCTTTTTTAGCTAACCGGACCTGAAGGGCCCCATGTGAGCTTATGCAACCACTTGGCTTCCCTCGTCTGTCGTCGTATACTATTTCAAGAATCTTCTCCTTTGAAACTACAGGGCCAAATACCTTCAGACTTTAACTGAATGTTCTTTAAGGTATCTAGTTTATAAATTGTATCTGAAGTTTTGATCCATCAACAAACATGGCCGCCATGGCTAAAAATAGAACATAGGGGTCAAATGCAGTTTTTGGCTTATATCTCAAAAGCTAAAGCATTTAGAGCAAATCTGACATTGGGTAAACATGTTCAATAGGTCAAGATCTATCAGCCCTGAAATTTTCAGACGAATCAAACAACCCATTGTTTGGTTGCTGCCACTAAATTGGTAATTTTAAGGAAATTTTGCAGTTTTTATACGCCTGTTTACGGGACGTATTATGGTATACCATTGACCGTCTGTCCATTCGTCTGTCCGTCCGTCATCAACATGTCGGACATTAACTCAAAAACACTTTAACCAATATGCATGAAACTTTGATGAATTGTTTATATCTATTGCTTTGAGCTCTCTTTCGTTTTTTTTTTAAATTTCGGATTTACCGTTTCCGAGTTTTGGGGTTTTATTCATTAAAAAAGGGGGGATTTTCCAGTTTGTGGACAATAACTCAAAAACAATTTCACCAATTTGCAAGAAACTTTGGTGAATTGTTTATTTCTATCGACATGAGCTCCCTTTTGATTTTTTTAAATTTTAGACTATACGTTTCCGATTTATGGGGTTTTATTCATTACAAAAAGGGGGATTTTCCAGTTTTTGGAAAATAACTCAAAAATGCTTTCAGCATTTTTTATGAAACTTTGGTAAATTGTTTATATCTATTGTTGTAAGCTCCCTTTTGATTTTTATAAATTTAAGATTTTACGTTTCCGAGTTATAAGATTTCATTCATAAAAAAAAGGATTGATTTTGAAGTTTTGGGACAATATCCTTAAAGTGCTTAGAGCAGTTTTCATCAAACTTTGATGACTGATTTATATCTATTAAGATAAACTCCCTTTAGTTTTTTATAAATTTCTTATATAACATTGAGAAGTTATTGTTTGTTTATAGTCTGACAACAGATTTAAAACAGCACAGTGTATTGCACAACAGCAAGAAATCTTTAATTCAATATAAATTCAATTCATATACAGTAACCAATTTCAAGTTCTTTGACTTCATTTATTCAGAAACCTATAATATGTCAAATATTTAATTACAATCCAAAATCAGACCTGTATCAAGCTTGAATATTGTGTCCATTTTTGCCCCAACTGTTCAGGTTTGGACCTCTGCGGGCATATCCAGCTGCGCTCAGCGAAGCAGTTTATTGGTTATTATCTTGAATATTATTGAAGATAAAGATAAAGATAAACTGTAAACAGCAAAAATGTTCAGCAAAGTAAGATCTCCAAAAAGTTTATATGACCAAAATTGTCAATTGACCCCTTAAGGAGTTATTGCCCTTTAAAGACAATTGTACACAATTTGTTCATTATGTTTGCTGACATTTAAAAATCTTCTCCTCTGAAACTACTGGCCTACTACTTCTAAACTTTAACTGAATGTTCCTTAGGGTAACTGGTTTATAAATTGTATCTGAAGTTTTGATCCATTAACAAACATGGCCGCCATGGCTAAAAATAGAACATAGGAGTCAAATGCAGTTTTTGGCTTTTATCTCAAAAATTATAGTAGTTAGAGCAAAAGTGACATGGAGTTAAAGTGATCTATCTGCTATGAAATTTTCAGACTAATTGGACCACCCATTGTAGGGTTACTGTCTGAAATAGTTTATTTTTATCAAATTTTACTGTTTTTGGTTATTATCTTTAATGATATAACAGCTAGAGAGAAAGTGTAAATGGCAAAAATGTTCAGCTAAGTAGCATCTACAAATAAGTCAAATGATCAAAATAGTCAATTGACTCCTTAAGGAGTTATTGCCCTTGAAACATTTATTTTTTACATTTTTTCGTGCAAGTCTATTGCTTTTTCAAAAATCTTCTTCTCTGAAACTACCGGGCTAAATACTTCCAAACTTTAAATGAATGTTCCTTAGAGTATCTAGTTTATAAAGTTTATCCAAAGTTTAGATCCATCAACAAACATGGCCGCCATGGCTAGAAATAGAACATAGGGGATGAAAGCAGTTTTTGGCTTATATATCAAAAACTACAGCAGTTAGAGCAAAAGTGAAAGGGAGTTAAAGTGATAAATGGGTCATGATCTATCTGTTATGAAATTTTCAGACAAGTTCCACAACCCATTGTTAGGTTAAACTGTTGGAAATAGTTTATTTTTATTAAATTTTACTGTTTTTGGTTATTTTCTTTAATATTATAATTGATCGAGAGAAAGTATAAATGGCAATAAATGTTCAAGTAAGTAAGATCTACAAATAAGTCAACATGATCAAAATAGTCAATTGACCCCTTGAGGAGTTATTGCCCTTAAAACGTTACTTTTTCAAAAATCTTTTCCGCTGAAACTACTTGGCCAAATACTTAACAACTTTAATTGAATGTTCCTTAGGGTATCTAGTTTATAGATTGTATTCGGGGATTTGATTCATTCAAAAACATGGCGGCAGTTTCTAAAAATAGAACATATGGGTCAAATAAAGTTTTTGGCTTTCATCTCAAAAACTAAAGCAGTAAGAGCAAAACTGACATAGGTGAAAGTGTTAAACAGGTTTAGATCTACCTGTCAAGTAATCTTCAGACCAATAGGACAACTTATTGTTGGGTTACTGTCCAGAAATAGGAAATTTTACAGTTTTGGGTTATGTATTATCTTTAATATTATTATAGAAAGAGAGAAAGTGTAAATGACAAAATTGTTCAGCAAAGGAAGATTTACAAATAAGTCAAATGCCTGAAACTAAAATTACAGGTGAGCGATATCAGGCTCTCATGGGCCTCTTGTTAACAGTAGTGAAGTGTTCTAGAATCATTTACAAACACTAGACATTTTCAACAAAGTAAGAAAAAGCGCTTTTCCTTAAAGGATAGTGAATTATGTACTAATAAGGATTATACATGGCAATTTACCGTAATAAGAACTCTTTTTTATTTGCCACCCTAAGGGTGACTTGGGAATAGAAATAGAAATATAGGGGAGGGTTGGCGGGCCTTCAAAATAGTTTTACCCTACCACATTCTGTATTTGACTGTCCCAAGTCAGGAGCCTGTAATTCAGTGGTTGTCGTTTGTTGCTGTATATCATATTTGTTTTTCGTTCATTATTTTGTACATCAATCAGTTTTCTTGTTTGAATTGTTTTACATTTGTCATTTTGGGACTTTTTATAGCTGACTATGCTGTATGGGTTTTGCTCATTGTTGAAGGCCGTGCAGTGACCTATAGTTGTTAATTTCTGTGTCATTTGGTCTCTTGTGGAGAGTTGTCTCATTGGCAATCATACCACATCTTCTTATTTGTATGCTTTTGATCTACTTCTGTCCAGCAGTAAACCCTTGCCAAAGTGGGGCATTCATGTGGTTGTGTGGAATGTATAAGTACGCAGTCACGGTCAGAATGGGGGACATTAAATCTGATGCCTCATGTAGAGAGAATGCCACACTTTCTGCACGTTAAGAACCCTAATGCAACAATTCTTTGAGGGTTCTCTAACTAGCTGTTGTTGACCTGTTGCAAGGCTAAATTTCTGTTCATACTCAATATATTCTCATTTCCAATGATATTCCACATTTTTCTTCATGTTATTCCTATCCTCCTCTATTGAAGGATTTACCTATTGAACTTATTATTAACTTGTTCTTGTCCTGAACATGCATGAAATTTTTGACACTAGACCTTTAGCAATCATCAATTAATCAATCATCTGGATTGACAAGACAATTCCTTTCCGGTACTTAATTACGTCTGTTAATTTTGGACCTTTTTTGACTGGAATAACACTTATAGATGAATGATAGTCCATTAGCACAATTCTACCTACTTTGTTTTTGTTTTGTTATTTAACAGATGCACCTGATGTTACAGTAGAAAATAAAACTTTTTCACAGACTCAGTCACCCAGACAGATACAAAGTACTGTAGATAGTAATCCTCTAGTAAATACTTGTAAATGGCATCATAGATCTATGTTTGGTGAATATATCAGAGATTTTAGTGACAATAACCTGGTATTAACATTGCATTCAGTTCCTGAAGATCAAAGGTATCAGGACACTGGTGAATATGTCTGTACAGCTGAGAATGGTTTAGTAGGAATAAATGGACAACTGAAACAGACAGGATCTGGATATGTCACTAGTAATGGTAAGGTATATTTAATAGAGAACTGAATATCGTATCATATGGTATCGTACCCTGCAAGTTTCATTGTTAATTTAATCCATCTTCTTGTAGTGTTTTTTTGACACAGGTGTTTGTGGTTTCATTGTCATAATAAACAACTTTGTATATTGTCCTCTTAATGGTTTAGTCCTTTTAATGTATTCAGTATATATGTTCACAACACATAAAGATTTGTCTTTGTTATATGCTGGCAAATGACTACCTGGTTTTGAAGTTTTGATAAATTTTGTCACTTTTATAATTAGTTCATTATTATTAACAGCATAATCATTGATATCCATCAGATGTAATTAATGTTTGTGTTCTTTGAGCTGTCAATAAACTTAATATCATAGTTAAAAGTTAGGTTTTTCAAAGTCAACATTTACAGGTGATAAAGTACATTAAAACTTCAACATCACATCAACGTCCCATGTCTATAGTTTGTATTCTGCATTTTGAATCTGAAACGGTTATCCGGTATAGCGTATGGTGCATGGAACCTGTTTGCTGAAACAGTGTTGAACGTGTTGTTCACTCTATGCAAAATCATTTAATTTTTTTATTTCAATTATGAGTACTGGTCTCTTTCATCTGTACGTACTGAATATTGTCAATATCACTGGACTTGCTGTATGCAACTTCCCATGCGTCGGCACATCATGTCATGATCTATTTTCATTTCAATCACAAAACTTACATTTTCTTTATTACGATCATTGTTAAGCTTGTTTCTTTTTTCTGTATTTAATATTTATCAATCATTTAATAAAATCAGTTACATGAACTAGGGCTTTCTAACTTTCTTTATTGTTTATTACTAGTCTGAAATCAGCTGGAATCACAAATGATCATGATGATCTGGTGCTGTTTGGATGTTTCGTCGCCTAAATTCAACCTGTCCAGTAACTATAAAGTGTTATGATACATAATACACAACACATAAATAGTTACCGGAAAGGTACAGCCACTGCTTAAAAAATGCTGAAATGAGAAATGAAAATCCAATATAGTTTTCAATTCACATAAATATTCTGACCAATATAAATGTTTAAAGAAATTGCTTAAAATGAGTTTCTTGTTGCTTACGTCTTTCATTCCACGACAATTTGGGCTCATATTTGTCTCTAAGGGAATTTTAGTTTTACATTCACAGTAAAATTTAATCTGGCCACAAGTAATCAATGACTAAATCTATATTCTTCATATAAAATATAAAATCTTGTAAATATATGAAATATTGTCAACAATAAGTTTTCATTGTAACATCACAATACTGTTAAAGTAGATATTCATGTAGAATAAAGTGTTAAAAATATATTGCTTTCCTCCCAACGTTGAAAATGACTACTCATGGTTGCAAAAAAAACTACTTAAATCCTCCCCCCTTTTCCACTCCAACGAAAACGCATGATTATTTGAAGAAAACCTCCATTTAAACTTCACTTTATCAAAGTTTTCCATCCAAACCTGGTGCTTCTGCGTAGTCATCAAATAAGAAAAAAAAAAGATCTGAACCACTAATTAAATTGAATTATTATGGAACAACATGCAGATCTATACACTATCAAAGGGAGAAAAGGTTGCAATATTATCAATGTCATTCGTTTTGGAGAAATATACCCTATTTGGAGATATTTCGTGAAATAGCAATCCCATCCAAGGGTGTATTCATTTTACACCTTAATTTATGTTTTGTTTTTTGCTTCCTGCATGTATAACACAAATATTAACTTCCCATGTGTCGGCACGTCATCATGTCATGATCTATTTTCATTTCAATCACAAAACTTACATTTTCTTTATTACGATCATTGTTAGGCTTGTTTCTTTTTTCTGTATTTAATATTTATCAATCATTTAATAAAATCAGTTACATGAACTAGGGCTTTCTAACTTTCTTTATTGTTTATTACTAGTCTGAAATCAGCTGGAATCACAAATGATCATGATGATCTGGTGCTGTTTGGATGTTTCGTTGCCTAAATTCAACCTGTCCAGTAACTATAAAGTGTTATGATACATAATACACAACACATAAATAGTTACCGGAAAGGTACAGCCACTGCTTAAAAAATGCTGAAATGAGAAATGAAAATCCAATATAGTTTTCAATACACATAAATATTCTGACCAATATAAATGTTTAAAGAAATTGCTTAAAATGAGTTTCTTGTTGCTTACGTCTTTCATTCCACGACAATTTGGGCTCATATTTGTCTCTAAGGGAATTTTAGTTTTACATTCACAGTAAAATTTAATCTGGCCACAAGTAATCAATGACTGAATCTATATTCTTCATATAAAATCTTGTAAATATATGAAATATTGTCAACAGTAAGTTTTCATTGTAACATCACAATACTGTTAAAGTAGATATTCATGTAGAATAAAGTGTTAAAAATATATTGCTTTCCTCCCAACGTTGAAAATGACTTCTCATGGTTGCAAAAAAATTACTTAAATCCTCCCCCCTTTTCCACTCCAACGAAAACGCATGATTATTTGAAGAAAACCTCCATTTAAACTTCACTTTATCAAAGTTTTCCATCCAAACCTGGTGCTTCTGCGTAGTCATCAAATAAGAAAAAAAAAAAGATCTGAACCACTCATTTAATTGAATTATTATGGAACAACACGCAGACCATACACTATCAAAGGGAGAAAAGGTTGCAATATTATCAATGTCATTTGTTTTGGAGAAATATACCCTATTTGGAGATATTTCGTGAAATAGCAATCCCATCCAAGGGTGAATTCATTTTACACCTTAATTGATGTTTTGTTTTTTGCTTCCTGCATGTATAACACAAATATTGTGTGTCGATATTTACATTTTCTTTAATTTTTCGTATTTTCTTTTTCATTCATTTTGCTATTTGCTATTTTGGTTTTATAATCAAGCTGTCACGAGCCTCAAAATAATTAAAAAAAAAACAAGAAATGAAAATATCAGCTTCAAAGGGAGCATGAGCTACAAGATATAAAAAAAAAAAAACGTTTTTTTTTTTTGTTCAATCATTAATGAAAGTGAAAAAGTGAAATGATAATTCGCTTTTAGCAGCCAGTTTGGTTCAATTTTGTCAAAATAAAATAAGAAACATCACTGATTAAATATTCACTTGCAAGTGAATAATTTGGCCTTATTCAATCTATTTTTATGTGACCTTCAATTAAACCCCTTAGCTATAGATTGATTAGGCATACAATAGGCATGTTCAGCTATTAAAAGGAAAAGGTCATGTCAACATTGAAAGTGAAATATTACCAAAGTAAACTATTTGGTTGACTGATTCCATCCACAAAAACTCATTCTTATACAGGAACAAACGATAATTAACATATTTTTTTAAACTACAATATGAAATCAAAGAGACCTAGAAAAATCCAATTGCACGTGTTTGCTATCTATTTATATCTATATTTATGTTTATATCGGGTTAATTTAATATAATGACCATCAGCAGTCTTAGAGGTCACATCAATGGTTAATTAGAGGCGTCTAGACTAAAATACACAGGAAATTCTGATACATACTATCAAGTTCATATGTCGCAAATTCTTTATTTAAGACTTTTTTAAAATTGGGATATAAGTTTTAGAATGTTATAAATCAAATATGAGAATTTGAGTCAAATCAGTGAACATGAATTTGACAGTTATTCCCCTTTAAAAACACTAAATAATGAAACGATGATGCAAGGCATATATGTATATGAAGGGCTAGTTTGACCCATGAAAACATGTAGCAAATTACTTTTTTATATGTATTAGAGTAAATTTTATTTTAAGTCGATAAATCTGTATGTGGTCCTTTCTTAATTAAACATTATTTACATAGTATTTGAAATTCACCCTTTAATATTCATACATAATGGTAAGGGTTTTGCTCATTGTTGAAGACTGTACAGTGACCTATAATTGTTAACTTCTATGTCATTTGTTGACATAATAATCTCAGGCTGGTGGATAATTGTCTTATTGGCAATCATACCACATCTTCTTATTATTATATATACTGTAACTCTGGTTTCTTAACTGATTTGGGTCCTTTTCAACATTTGTATTAGCTGTGGAATCATAAAGCATGATCCTTGTGATATGATTCGACCCTCAGTTTTAATGAAATGAACTATTAAATCAACCAACTTGCTAGACGAGCACAGTATTATCAGACTTTATAAGGTAAGCCTTTTTAGTAACAGGTGAAAAAGAATGTTATGTCCGAAAAGGAAAAGTGATGTTTGTATGACGTTAATAGTTCAAGTGTCACATAGCATCTGGTCAAGTGTTCTGATATCCAAATAGCGATAATGTCTATTATCGCTATTTAACGAAATTTTCCTTTGATCTTACTGACTGATAATTTCCTTTCTCAGCACAGTAGAGTGATATGAAAAATGATCGCTAGAAACCAAGGGCACACATGCCGTTGTCAATGAAATTAACAACGTCGTCATAGGTAAAATAGCGATAAACAGATTATCATTGGTCGTCTCAACTCGATTGCTTTTCTCAATTTCGACATACCGGCTCAAGCGAGAAAATCAATCTCGTTGAGATGACAAACAATAATCTATAATTGTCTCCTGGTACGAGGAAAACTCTCCCTTACAAACCCGAAAATCAGTAATTAATTTCTTTTGATTTATATGGCTTTTGAGGCATTCTTTCAGGACAATTTCAGTCTTCGAAAAAGCTTCTTGACTTTCTAGACCGAAAATCAATCTTAAATCAAATTTCTTATACTAAACATTGCTTGTATTAAAATTGTAAGGCTTCTTACCAGTGATGAAATTTACTGGGCATGCTAGTGTAGGTCATATGGCTAGTGGTCAACAAATTAATTTAGCTGACCCGATTTTTATGTAGGGCTTGTGGTTAATCGTATGTAGAGACATAGTCTTCGTGGGGTGTCATGTGCATCAGATTTTTGTCAAATCTATTTAATATGATAGGATGTACATATTTTCAAAATATATGGAAAGGGTACTGGATGATGCTCACCGCTACTACAAAAGGATCGAAGTGCTATTTGCACATATATTGTTGGCCAAATGAACGACATGTCCTAATCAGTGTTTTTAAAACTTCTGGAAAATATTGATGGAAATGAGGGATGAGTAGTGAAAAATAAATTAACACGGTTCCAGAACGACTCTGATTCTAAAAAACGGATGTTTAATATACTGTATATTTGGGTTGATATAGATATATACGATATAATATTTTTGTCCAGTTTCCCATGTTAACTAATTAAAATGAGATGGTATTTACCGTACAGCTTCATTTTCTGTTGATGCTGGAATGTATAAATGATATAAAACAAGATAAGCGTCTTTGACCTACTTTATCTCTTTATTCGGATACATGTGGGTATCTTCTCAAAGTTCAACGGGAATTTTAGAAAATAACCCAGATAGAACCAAGAAGTTGGGTTCCTATAACCAAACAACCCGGATGTTGAACCAGTAACCATGGTTTGGAAGCAAAGAACCCAGATAGAACCAAGGTTCAGAACCAAAAGACCCGGATGGAACCAAGGTTTTGAACCAGAGTGCCCGGATAGAACCTAATTGCATTCAGAAATCTCATGACTTTTTATACCTTTAACATATTTTCCAAATCATTTATTTATTTAGTATATTTATATATAATTATATATAATTTATTTATTAGAGAATAAAAAATACTACTAACCCTTGGCCTGTGCGATTCCATTTAGTTAATATTTTATCTTACAAGGAACATAAGTGACCAAATGGTCTTAGTATTTCATCTACATTGGTCTCTTCATCTGCCAATTTTTTATGACCCCGCCGTAGCGGAGGGGGCATAAAATTTTACCCTTGTCCATCCAAACGTCCCAAAGTTGGTTTCTGTTCTCTAACTTTAGTTTGCGTCAACCAAATGTAATGAAACTTATACAAAATGCTTATTAAGTATTTAAATCTTAGTTTTGATCTGTTGTTTGTTATAATGATACACTTTTTATACGACCGCAAAATTTTTTTTGGGATCGTATAATGGTATGATGTCGTCGTCTGCGTCGTCGTCCGAAGACACATTGGTTTCTGGACAATAACTTTAGTTTAAGTGAATGGATCTTTATGAAATTTTTTAAGAAGGTTCAATACCACAAAAGGAAGGTTGAGATTGATTTTGGGGATGATGGTCCCAACCGTTTAGGAATAAGGGGCCCAAAACAAGCATGTTTCTAGTTTCAGGATAATAACTTGTGTATAAGTATTTCGATTGCTCTGAAATTGTACCAGAATGTTTAACACCACAAGTAGAAGGTTGGGATTCATTTTCGGGGTTATGGGGCCAACAGTTTAGGAATTAAGGGCCAAAAATGAGCATTTTTCTAGTTTCCAGACAATAACTTTTGTGTAAGTGTATGGATCTCTCTGACATTGTACCACAAGGTTCCGTATAACTAGTGGAAGGCTGGGATTGAGTTTGGGGTTAATTGCCCCAAACATGTAGGAATTAAGGGCCAAAAAAGGGCCAATAACAAGCATTTTTCTAGTTTCCAGACAATAACTTAAGTGTATGGATGATGATCTCTCTAAAATTGTACTACAAGGTTCCATACTACAAAGGAAAGGCTGGGATTGAGTTTTGGGGTTATTGCTCCCAGGGAGTTTCAAAAAGTTGGGGGGGGGGGGGGGGATTTTTTTCCCACTTTATTTTAAGGGATTCATTTTTTTTTTTTTTAAATTTTTAAAATTTCGAATTTTTGAAAAGTTTCAAGAAGAAATCTTCAATTGCACAGTATTGCGCAATGGATTTATAAGATCTTTGACCATATTTATTTTGTGTCAGAAACCTATATTATGTCAAAAATTTGATTACAATCCAAATTCAGACAGTACCAAGCTTGAATATTGTGTCCAAATTTGCCCCAACTGTTCAGGGTTCGACCTCTGCCGTCGTATCAGGCTGCGCTCAGCGAAGCATTTTATTTACTTTTATGGATATATGTCTCATTGGCAATCATACCACAGATCTTTAATTCTATAACCAAATTACTTCATTAGTAGAAAGTAAAATAACAAAAATACCGAACTCCGAGGAAAATTCAAAACAAAAAGTCCCTAATCAAATAAGTAGATTATTAGTTAATATATACATGTAATACATTATAAAATAGTTTGTCTTGTCTTAGGCATTCATCATAATTGTATATATAAATTTACTATCTAGGTCCTTTTTTGACTCTTATTGTCATTATGTTAAACTAAAGGAACATGCACACATTCAAAATGGTGGAATCTAATTCATTGTATTTACCAAAAGATATGCTCCTAAATCCAACAGTCAAGGCATCAGAGAATACATCTGCACTATTTAATGTCAAGAACTATTTTGGAACTATTTCATATGCATCCAATGTAAAATTCACATTATGTTCAAGAGAGAAGACTTCTTCGCTTGTTATCTGCATATCCATTGCAAGTTCAAATTTTAAATGTGTTTGGGGTTGTATAAGGAGTTGTCAGATTTCTTTGAAAAGTGCCCCGATTGAATACTGTTAATTACCTATATTTTGAATATTTTATATATATTATAATAAAAAATTATCCATTTATTGTTTATTTACCATCTTTATGTTTTAAGTTATAATAATTGCACAAAAAATGTATAACGCCATGTGCTCTCCTTCATTTGGCCTCACACTCTATGTTCATATTACTTCCTGTGGACTACACAGAGATTAATGAAAAACAGATGGCACATTACATTTCTTTCACTGGCTCACATGTCTAATTGATGATAAAGAATTAATGCATGGAAATAATTTGTGTGTACATTTTTTTCCATGCTAAAGTCATCATTCAACCCCCTTTCCATCTCAAAAATATTGTAAGTCCAGATTCTATCCTCTTTTCCATGTTAAAAATATTGTAAGTCAAGATTCCATCCTCTTTTCCATCTCGAAAATATTCTAAGTCCACTTTCCATCCTCTTTTGCATTTACAAAGTTTTCTAAGTCTACTTTCCATCCAATTTTCCATCCAAACAGTATTTTTTCCATGGAATTCGATGGAAAATTTTCCATCATATCATGGAAAATGATAGAATAAGTGACACATATAGGTTTTCCATTAGTGATGGAATATTTTTCCACAAAATTTCCATCATTATCCATCATTTTTTCATGGAAAAAGTTGAGCTGCATGGAAAAACTAGGGTTGGGAAATGGAAAAAATGCTGAATTTTTCGTTTCCATTCTCTAACTTTAGTTTGCCTCAACCAAATGTTATGAAACATATACACAATGCTTATAACCACAAAATACAGATCAAGTTTGAAATTTGGTGGTGTCACTTTAACCGTTCTAGAGTTATGCCCCTTCACAAAGGGAAAAATTGCTGAATTTTTTGTTTCCGTTCTCTAACTTAAGTTTGCCTCAACCAAATGTTATGAAACTTATACTCATTGCTTATTAGCACAAAACTCAGATCAAGTACACATTTGGGTAGCGTCACTTTTACCGTTCTTCAGTTATGTCCCTTTGTGACTTCATATGATATGCAAGCGGGGGGATCATCTGTGTCCCATGGACACATTCCCCATTTATATAGTTGTGAGTTTCTACCCTGGATGTGATGAGGTTTGTTCAAATCTGAGCTTATGTGACAAGCCTGTTTTCCAGCTGAAAGTCAGGGATTCTCAATGTGTGCTCCAGCTGCTCTCACCTGTAAAAACTAGCCGGCATGATATAGCCATGGCTGCAAAATTGGTGTTAAAACAATGAATTATTTAAATCTGGATTAATTTTAAATTCTGGAAAATTGATAACAAATGTATGATGAAACATACATAATTTAGGAGGGTAGGCCATGCATGCATGCATGGCTAAGGGGGTTAGTTGGTTCATACTGAACTATTAGTGAAAGTAACCTATTTAGTTGGGTTAGCTTTCATTATACATTTCTACTCAACCTTCCAGAATTCAATATTATTCCAGATTCAAGTATTTCCTTGTTTAAACATTAAATAACCAAATATACAATTTGTCTTCAATTTTTATGCCCCCGCCGTAGCGGAGGGGGCATTAACTTTTACAATTGTCTGTCCGTCCGTACATACGTCCCAAAGTTGGTTTACGTTTTCTAACTTTAGTTTGCCTCAACCAAATGTTATGAAACTTATACAGAATGCTTATTACCACAAAACACAGATCAAATTTGAACTTTGGTGGCGTCACTTCAACCGTTCTAGAGTTATGCCCCTTTACAAATGGAAAAATTACTGAATTTTTCATTTCAGTTCTCTAACTTAAGTTTGCCTCATCCAAATGTTATGAAACTCATACACAATGCATATTACCACAAAACACAGATCAAGTTTGAATTTTTGTGGCGTCACTTTAACCGTTCTAGAGTTATGCCCCTTTACAAATAGATAAAATTGCTGAAATTTTCGTTTCCCTTCTCTAACTTTAGTTTGCCTTAACCAAATGTTATGAAACTTATACACAATGTTTATTTCCACAAAAGACAGATCAAGTTTGAATTTTGGTGGGGCCACTTAAACCGTTCTAGAGTTTTGCTCCTTTACAAATGGAAAAATTGCTGAATTTTTCGTTTCCGTTCTCTTACTTTAGTTTGCCTCAACCAAATGTGTTGAAACTTATACACAATGCTTAACACCACAAAATACAGATTAAGTTTGAATTTTGGTGGTGTCACTTTGACTGTTCTAGAGATATGCCCTTTCACAAATGGGAAAATTGCTGAATTTTTCGTTTCTGTTCTCTTTCTTAAGTTAGCCTCAACCAAATATTATGAAACTTATACACAATGCTTATTACTACAAAATACAGATCAAGTTTGAATTTTGGTGGTGTCACTTTTACTGTTCTAGAGTTATGCCCTTTCACAAAGGGAAAAATTGCTGAATTTTTCGTTTCCGTTCTCTAACTTTTGTTTGCTTCAACCAAATGTTATGAAACGTATACACAATACTTATTACCACAAAACTCAAATCAAGTACAAATTTGGGTAGAGTCACTAATACCGTTCTTCAGTTATGTCCCTTTATAACTTTATATGATATGCAAGGGGGGGCATCATCTGTGTCCTAGGGACACATTCCCTATTTATTCTTTTTATATTGATTTTGTATTGCCTAGAAACAGGATTACTTGACAGTAACAAAATAAAGTACATGTATAAATTAATTTCTTTACAATATTTTGCTCAGCCAGTTATAACAGCTGACAGTAAAGAAATTGTACATAGTACAGAAAATTTGGCAAATCTACCAATATTAACGCCAATTTGCATCATGTTCATAGTAACCTTAATAAACATGTAAGCCTTCAATTTTCTTGTTTCAATTTTGTCTTTGCTAAGAAAAAAGTCTACTTTACTAATAAAATTATATGAATAAGTCAATTATGAACTATTGTAGCTCCACCAGTTGTAACAGCTGACAACAAAGACAATTCTACACAGTATGGAAAATTTGGTAAAAGTACTGAATTAAATGTTAATGTGTACAGTATTCCAAAGTATTCCAGTATTCGTTGGTATAAAGATTATACACATCTAGTATCAAACAAATATGCCACCACAGAAGAACCTGTCATGGTCAAAGATGTGTTTCATGGTGTAGAAGTACAGCTGGATGGTTACAGAGTTACACTGACTATAAGTGATCTACAGGAGACAGACTTTACAAACTATACATTACATTTGTATTATAGTAGTAGTCAGTATGTACAACATGAAGTGACTCTGGAATCTGCAAGTAAGTATTAAGATGTGGGCTCTTTGTCAATGAGACAGCAACCGAATGACACAGATAATCAAAGGACAGCATAATTAAATCACTTTAAATAAAAGCTATTAAACAATATTACATTAAAACATCTACACAAGTGAACCAACACCTTCTAACGGTACAAGCTGGTAGAGTAATCAGGATGGATACTGAAGTATGCTGCGGTTGTCTTAAAACCTCGGGAAAATAAAACTATAAAAAGACAACAACATCCTGGATTACTGTAAGGAAATGCTTTATTCTGGTCTACATGTTTCGCCACTTACGGTGGAGTCTTTGTAAGTGTAAGTGGCGAAACATGTAGACCAGAATAAAGCATTTCCTTACAGTATTCCAGGATGTTGTTGTCTTTTTATAGTTTTAATATTACATTAAAATTGAGGTGTAAAAGTTTATATTATATTTATGACATATTTACAATTGAAACATATTGAATATTTACCTGAATTATTTCAAGTCCATCCTGTCATGTAATGTTGTCATTTAATGTTATATTTAACATTGCCATAAAAGCAGGAGGTTTGTAGTTCAATTATGTGATCCAGGTGACAGTGTGATGGCAGACAAAGGTTTAAATGTGCAAGATTTGTTTGCTAACTTTTTTCAAAAAAAGAAACAGAATTAGTTCCAAAACTCTTATACGGGATAGAAAAGTCTCTAATTAACACGTGCACATAGAGCGAATTATTGGACTTGGCAAAACATACAAAATTCTAATAAAATCCTATGAATGGAACTGAAACAAAACTTTCATCTGAAATAACATTTAGTTGTTTTATGTTGTGTAATTTTAGAACTTGTATTGTGCCAAAGGATGCATAATTAAAATTGATGCAATGAATTTTGTTCTGATATATCATATATATATATTTACAATTACATGCACATGTAAATTGTAATGCATATAAAAATAAGGAGATGTGGTATGATATTCAGTGAGTTTATCGAACCAAAGTGCATAAGAAATGGGTTTGAGCAGTTAGAGGTGTTACTGTCACAGTACAATCTCCAACAATGAGAAAAACTTGTACCGTGTAAAAAATTTCAGAGATCTTATAATTACAACTAAGTTTTGTTGTCTCACCTTGACTTTGGTGAATTGTTTATATCTGTTGATGTTAATATAAAAAAAAGATGTGGTATGATTGCCAATGAGACAACTCTCCACAAGAGACCAAATGACACAGAAATTAACAGCTATAGGTCACAGTACGGCCTTCAACAATGAGCAAAGCCCATACCGCACAGTCAGCTATAAAAGGCCCTGAAATGACAATGTAAAACAATTCTAACAAGAAAACTAACGGCCTAATTCATGTACAAAAAATGAGCGAATAACAAATATGCAACACATAAACCAAAGACAACCACTGAATTACAGGCTCCTGACTTGGGACAGGCACATACATGTGCATACAGAATGTGGCGGGGTTAAACATGTTAGCAGGATCCCAACCCTCCCCCTAACCTGGGACAGTGGTGTAACAGTACAATATAAGAACGAACTATAAAAATCAGTTGAAAGAGGCTTAACTCATCAGATGGATAAATACAAGTGGACATGGCCGGGTAGTTGTACATCCAAACAACAAAAAGACACTAAGTACAGATCTGAGAGTACTCGCAGTTACTGACAGCTAGTTCAAAGCCACTAACAACTAATAAAAAAATCTTGCCTCTAAGACTAAATTATCAATCCGTAAGCTCCCTTTAGAATTTTTTAGATTTTACATTTCTGAATTATGGGGTTTTATTCATTTAAAAAGGGGGGATTTTCCAGTTTTTGGACAACAACTCAAAAATGCTTTAAGCAGTTCGCATGAAACTTTGGTGAATTATTTATAGCTATCGATGTAATCTCCCTATTGATTTTCATAAATTTCAAATATGACATTGAGAAGAAATTGAACTTTATTTGTTTATAGTCTGGCAACAGATTTACTGGTATTAAGTATTGCGCAATAGCACAGTGTATTGCACAACAGCAAGAAATCTTTAATTGAAAATAAATTCAATTCATATAACCGATTTCAAGTTCTTTGACTACATTTATTTAGAAACTATAATATGTCAAATATTTAATTACAATCCAAATTCAGACCTGTATCAAGCTTGAATATTGTGTCCATTTTTGACCCAACTGTTCAGGGTTGGACATCTGCAGGTGTATCCAGCTGCGCTCAGCGAATCAGTTTATTTCTTAATTAAGAACTCCTTTTTTCATTCATAAATTACTTTATACTTGGAAATATAATTTTGCTTGGAGTTATAGTTTCTAAAAAATGTATTGTCATTGAAAGAGTTGGACATGTTGCAATGTACATTTATTCTACATAGTTCTATGGTACCAAATCAAAAGTTTATATAAAAGAAAGAAGTCAAAGGTTTCCCATCATAGTTTAGTTACATACATTTTTTTTGTACCTGAGGTCGTTGAATATAGATCATTATATAAATAAGGAGATGTGTTATGATTGCCAATGAAACAACTATCATCCATACTTACCAGTAACAAACCACATTTGCAAAGTTGAATAAAATACAGTTGATAACATTTACTTATTACTAAAAAGAAAATGCCTAACTATTTTAAACAGTATTTGACTATAAACATAGATAAAAAAGGTACAAACTGGACATAATGCACTAGTTCATAAACAAGTGAGAACAATCGCCTTCATATAGTGCTCAGAATATGACATTCATAAAACTTGTTCAATATCATTAGAGAACTCTAAATCTTAAATACTGAAAGCCACCTCTGATAAGTACACTGTACATTTACTATGCAAAATAATGATATAACTGGACTAAAAATACACACAACCTGTAATTAACTGCCTTTACAGCGCTTTCACGCTTTGATTTTCTTAAAATGTCCTGTACCAAGTCAGGAAAATGGCCATTGTTATATTATACTTCGTTTCTGTGTGTTTTACTTTTTAATGTTGTGTTTCTGTTGTGTCATAGCTCTCCTCTTATATTTGATGTGTTTCCCTAAGTTTTAGTTTGTAACCCGGATTCGTTTTTTTCTCAATCGATTTATGAATTTCAAACAGCGGTATACTACTGTTGCCTTTATCCATGAACATATAGACTTTGCAGTTCATCATTCAATATTAAGATTGCAAATGAATATGACATTTTAAAAAGAAATATTTGGAAATAATTTCAGGTGCACCAAGAGCTCCATCAAATTTCACTGTAACCAATTCAGGAGAAACCAGTATAACAGTTCAGTGGATTCCTGGATATAATGGTGGACATACACAAATGTTTTACATAGAATATCGTATAAGGGGAACTAATGCATGGTTGCCTAAAGAAATCAAAACCAGTAACCAGTTATACACATACAACTTTTACACTTTGTCAGGACTTCAAGATAAGACAACATATGAATTGAGAATGTATGCAAAAAACAGTTTTAACCAGAGCCAACATACAGAAATGGTGACAATAAGAACTCTAGGTAAAGGTATGAAAATAAAAAGACTGACTCATTTGAATTTTCAAAATACCTGATGTGACATAGGCTTATCTGAACCATGTGTTGTTTGTCTTTGTTTATTTTCTTTGTGGAGGAGTTGAATAATGTTGGTTGGTGTAGTCTGTTGTGCTGTCCAATATATTTTGTTGGTTTCTTTTATCTTTTTTTGTCTCCCATGCAACATGGCGTAGTGGACTTGGAAATATCTTCCTTCTATGTGTCTATCTCTTGTGAGAGCTCTCAAATGTACATTCTTGCCAGATTTTTATGAAATTAATATGAAAAGAGAGGCAAATTATAACAACAGGATTTTTAAACTCATAAGTCATATGAAATTGTTTATATCAGTAATTTCTTTGACAAGTCCAAAAAATCAGTGCCGATCAACTATTTCTAAAGGAGTTACGCCCTTGGTTGGTAAAATGATTTATAGAAAAAATTGAATTGTAAGTGCTCTCAAGTTTATTGATTAAAAGTTAAAAAGAACCAAAACTAAACTATTTTGTAGTTATTGCCCTAGGACATGAAATATGTAGATCAGTTAGGGACATTGGGATGCTGGTTGTTTAACCAGAATTTTGAAGGAAAATTCGGTTATTGATTTGGGGATGTACATCGGGCGGGTGGGTGGTCGGGCGGCTGCCAAACGGTGTCAGTTTATACACATGAAAACGCTTTGACAAATTTTTTTCAAATTTATATATGTTGTTTCCTGCGACTAAATGAAGGTCAAGTTTAATTTTCGCGTTTTTAGCTTTTCTCGTTGTTGAGTTATATCCCTTTCCAATAGTCAAAAGTGGTACTTATTATGTGATTGAGTTATTTCCCTTTGAGCAAAAATGGTTAAATATATATATAAAGTTTGATTACACTTACAGATAAGTTTTTTTAGATTTTTAAAAGACATTGTAAAAATGATAAATGACATTTTGGATTTTTTATGCCCATGCAGAAGGGGACGGGGCATGTAGATTTACCCTTGTCCGTCTGTCCGTACGTACATACGTACGTCCCAAATTGGTTTCCGTTCTCTAACTTAAGTTTGCCTCAACCAAATGTTATCAAACTTATACACAATGCTTATTACCACAAAACACAGATCAAGTTTGAATTTTGGTAGCGTCCCTTTAACCGTTCTAGAGTTATGCCCCTTTATAAATGGAAAAATTGCTAAATATTTCATTTCTGTTCTCTAACTTAAGTTTGCCTCAACCAAATGTTATGAAACTTATACACAATGCTTATTACCACAATACACAGATCAAGTTTGAATTTTGGTGGCGTCACTTTTACTGTTCTAGAGTTATGTCCCTTTACAATAGCAATTTTTCATTTTTTCTAAAAATATCAATGATGTCATTGTTCAAGTAATTTTTAGAATTAGAGTTATCTTCCTTTGTCCATGGTTATAGTTGAATCAACTATAATCAATGCTTTATACAATGCAATGTTTAATTTTGCCTTCCACTGATAAAACACAGATCAAATTGAATTTGGGTAGTGTCACTTTAACCATTATTGAGTTATGCCCCTTTATAAATCGAAAAATTGCAAAATTTTTAGTTTCCGTTCTGTAACTTAAGTTTGCCCCATCCAAACATGGAACCTACACACAATACTTATTACCACAAAACTAAGATCAAGTACAAATTTGGGTAGCGTCACTTTTATTGTTCTTGAGTTATGTCCCTTTATATTGTTGTATGCAAGCAGGGGCATC
This sequence comes from Mytilus californianus, assembly GCF_021869535.1. Lineage (NCBI taxonomy): Eukaryota > Metazoa > Mollusca > Bivalvia > Mytilida > Mytilidae > Mytilus > Mytilus californianus. The sequence continues at coordinate 87,620,958 of NW_026262701.1, forward strand.
ATCTGTGTCCATGGGGACACATTCTCCATTTATTTTTCTTTTCTTTGGTTAATTGTTTGAAGAATTTTGTGGTAGGTTTGTTTGTTATTCTGTATATTAAGCTAATTTTCTGAATGCTATATATATATTTTTTTTTGATGAAGTGAACTCCTTTAAAAACTAAGCTTTTATTGTCTATTAATAAACATATATTTGGATTTTTGATTTTGGTTTAATTTCATCAAAAACTGAATTCTTGGGGTTCTTTGATATGCTGATTGTAACACTGTTGTAGTGGTTAAATCATATCTAATTTTATTGATTATAATTTGAAAATATATAACTTTTAGATTACTATTAATTTTAGAGAACTATTTTTTAGTGGTTAAATCATATCTAATTTTAGAGAACTAGTTGTATATCATTTATTCAGTTTGAGTTATTTCCCTTTGAACAGAAAATTAATAAGTATATGGATAACATTAAACTGTGTTTCATTTCAACATAAATAAAATATATATAGGGATCTTTCAAATGCTGAATCTATACCTGTATTTAAATATTGGATGTGTGGGCCCAGCTTTCAAGTTGGTCCAAATCAGGGTCCAAAATTAAACTTTGTTTGAATTCAACAAAAATTGAATTTATGGGATTTTTTGAAATGCTGAATCTAACCATGTATTTAGAGATTTTTGATTTTGGGCTCCTTTATCAAATTGGTCCACATTGAGGTCCAAAGGGTCCAAAGGGTCCTAAATTAAACTTTTGTTTGATTTCATCAAAAATTGAATTCTTGGGGTTCTTTGATATGCTGATTCTAACAATGTACTTAGATTTTGGATATTGGACCATAATAGGTTAATGTCCAATTTCAAATTTTTCAGTTCTTTGACCACATTCATTTTGTGTCACAAACCTATGCTGTATCAAATATTCAATCACAATCCAAATTCAGAGCTGTTTTAAGCTTAAATGTAGTGTCCATACTTGCTTAACTGCACAGGGTTCGACCTCTGCAGGAAATCCCGTTTGCTGTCACTCTGACAGCCTCTTGTTTGTTGTTGTATTGATCCTAATGGAGATTGCATCCCTGATTATGAAAAAACTGTGTCCCAAAAATGTTAAAATTACATGTTAAAGTTTGTAATCAGTTATCAGTTGAAGATGAACCATTTAAGTCATTGATACTCCGAAAATGAGTTTGCCATTTGATAAGCATTGTTTTAGCAGTTTCACATCTTATTTCAAATGAGATTAAAAGGCCTGCCATCCTCAGTCATGGTTTATAAAAATAAGGAGTGGTATGATTGCCAATGTGTTAAAAGACTCTTAATGACTAAAATGTTCTCTGTACAGCTTTAATCTAGACCCACTAAGTTACAAACTGTAAATACAAAGATACATTCTCAATTTTATACAAATAGAACTAAAGACTAAAGACTAAACTTTATACTAAACTACTAAACTAAATAGTTAACACAATGAGTCAACTATCCACCACAGTTAAAATGAAGTGGATGTAAGCAACTTAAGGCAACAGTACGGTCTTTAACAATGAGAAAAACTCATACTGTATAGTTGGCCATAGAAGGGCTCTGCCTGAAATTTTGCATGGTTCACATGTTGTTGTTTGTGTTTAGGTCAGGTAAATGGGGACGATTTATTACACCTGCATCATTAGTCCTGGTTCATTGACTTTGAAATGTTTTTGATGGCTTACATGCTAATAAAAGTAATGTCTTTTTATTTTAACATTTGAATTATACTATCAAATTACATGCAGGATAGACAAATCTCTGTGTCAACAGTTTATCTATGATACAGTGTTATTTCAATGTAATTTGTCTTTTTAATTGTTTTTTGTTGTTTTGCCATGATTTTGTCAGTCTCTCTATGACTTATGAGTTTTGATTCTCCCTTTGGTATTGTTTTTATTTTATGGAAAGTTAGCATTTTCCAAATATATTTTGGGGAGAAATGCCCCTTTAAAATGTAAATAAGATTGAAATCAACTTTGTAAGTGTTCTTTCACTTACTTTTCTCATTGGAGTTTAAAGGGAAATCACACTATTGTTTATACGCATCGCTCTCGGCGCCGCTATAGTGTCGTGACCGTATTATGACGTCGCCGTTTCGAGTCCGTCGTAAAGGTTGCTAATTTCTAAAATGGCGGCCCGCTCAAAGGGACGTTCACTAAAGCAAGAGAAAGCAAATGACGTTTTGATTTAAGTGCAAAAATGAAAATGCTACTCGAAACGGACAAAATGTATGGCAAAAAAATAGCTGAAAGTGGTCTTGATATGGTCTTGAATTACCTTACGATTGGGTTTTTAAAATTCAAATGAGTTACTCTCTTTAAATAAAGATATTATTATTATTATTATTGAGTTAGTATTTACATACAATACCATTTATACAATTATTTTTCTTAAAGATTTATTAATTTCACCGAAAAATATTGTTAGATATGAGAAATATCAACATTTTTTGTTGATCTGGTCTTTATTATTTGTAGTGAAATCCGACAGCTCAACTTTTTTTGTAGAAAAACTTTTTTTATTTACTGTAAAGTTTATATTTTCTTATATTAACATATTTGTTGATCTCGCAGATTTCTTAGTTTCACGAAGAAAAAAAATATTTTAAAACAAAAGAGATATTTATAACACTTTTTGTCGATCATTTTAGTATAATCAAAGCGTACATCGGGAATGTGAAATCCGTCCGGTCAACTTTTTTTTAGAAAAAGATTTTGTTTTACTATGAAGTTTAAATTTTCATATAAGATAACTATTAATCTCGCAGATTTCTTAGTTGTATGAAAAAATATTGTAAAACAAAAGAGATATTACTAGTAACACTTTTTGTCGATCAGTTCAATATTGTTAAGCGTACATCAGTGAGTGTGAAATCCGTCCGGTCAACTTTTTTTTGTAAAATATTCATAAAATATAGTCTAATATTTCTAAGGTCTTCAAATATTAAAATAATCTATCAAATAACAAAAAAGTTCTGACTATTTATATCTCATCCGGTCAATACGGGCAATTGTCCTGTCATTAGTGTAACCCAACTGTTGGCAGAGTATAGTCGCGATGCGGTATGTGGGAATAAACTGGAAAAAATAACAATATACCAAGAGTAACAGCATGTAAGCGTACAGCTTCCGGAATTTGTAGTTTTCTGTCCAACAGAGTGATGTAAATAAGAACAATGAGTTTCGATGTTCCTTTTGTGTCAAACGTCTCTCTCTCTCTGTTTCTTTTTTTTTTTTTTGGGAAGGGGGTATGGGGGCACAAACACATGAACACGAGTGATTCGTAGAGTAATCATATTTGTTGAAATATCAAACGTTATATAAGAATAACGCCAGTTAAACATCACTGTAAAAGAAGCATACAAAATTTTACATCGGTTGCTGTCTGTCGAAATCAAAGAAAATTTACCACCGTATTATATAGTACATTATACTCAATCTTCCTTTAATGCTTTGTACAGGCTTACATAATTTGGGCACAAAAAAAAATCATATTTTGTAGTATTTCTTCAAACTGTCAATTATAGCGAACTGTACGACCAACAAGTTAAAAAAAAAAGGCCGCTAGACGTCAGAGCAATCTGGGAATATCAAACACTATGCCTAGTTATTTTTGTACTATTGATGACCGTACTGCCTACAACAACAACAAAAAATCCACACTGTATATTTGGCTTTACAAGACTCCAACAAGAGAAATATTTAACACACACACATGTATTTATGTAGAGTAACATGTCTTTCAGAGTCCTAATCTGTAACCATCACATTAAGGTCCATCTTGTGAAAGAGTATTCATCTCATATAGAAAAAAATTTTGTGCTGATATTCATGTAGTATTTGACACTGAAAGTTTTGCAAAAATCAAGAAAAAAACGAAAACAAAAACAAAACAAAAACTAGTAGTTCAGATGTAGGTTCGTGTTCAGATCACTCAATGTGATCACTTGCATGTTAAAAAAAACAGTGATATAGGGAGATAGTCAGATCCCGATCATGACTGTAAAGGACAACCATTTGTTTAATACAAAGGTAGCTGATTTACTCTTGATACCTTGGTTCTTTAAAAAAAAAAGGCCAACATGATATAGCAGAGTGCTGAAAGTGGCACACACAATCAATCAGTTATTTTCAAATTACCTATCATTAATCAGTTTTGGCAAAAAAAGGTATAAAGGCTATGCCATACTGAAATATAAATGTGATAATAAGAATATACAATTCAAGAAAGAGAGGTGCACAAACAGAAAATAGAAACTGCAATCTTTCTTTTAATTTCACCGGATCTCAAATCTCAAAATTTTAACTCTTACCAGAATTTATTCTATCTTACAGTATAACTCGGAAGTTTCTAAGTGGAACTCGAGCTTTAACTAGAACTCTTACTCGAATTAACATTCGAACTAAAAATAAAACTGGAACTTTAACTCTAAATTTAGCTGGATCTCGAACTCTTATTCTACATCAAAGGTTATCCACACTCTCATTTGTCATCTGATAAAAAATTTCGTAAGGGTTCCACGGAACACAGTGTCTCGCCTACTTTTGCTGTTAATCGCAGGCTCAACAAAAATGAGGAAAAAATCAATAAAAATATTCCTCTCGATACTATCTTTTGATTGCAAGAAGCTTCTGTCCAAGTTTGGTATAAATCTAGGATAGTTTATGGATCTAATAAATGTTTTAAAAACTTTAACTGCATACTGTATGTAATGTTAACTGGAAGAAAAACTAAGTCCATTTATAAGTAAAATACGGATAAACAGGTACAAAATTTTGACAAAATTTCCTTCGAGATACAAGCTTTTGATCATAAACAAGCTTCTGTCCAAGTTTGGTACATATCCAGGATAGTTTAAGAAAGTTATTGAAATCTTAAAAACTTTAACCACAGAGTAAATGTATTGTTTCTTGGCAGAAAAACTAAGTCCATTTATAAGTCAAATATGGAAAAACAGGAATTTTATGTTTTCAAAATTTACTTCTGGATACTATCTTATGATCATAAACAAGCTTCTGTCCAAGTTTGGTAGAAATCCAGGATAGTTTAAGAAATTTATTAAAACTTCAAAAACTTTAACCACAGAGTGAATATTTGTGGACGCCGCCGCCGCCGCCGCCGACGCCGACGACGACGACGCCGACGACGCCGACGACAGAATGTAGGTTCGCTATGTCTCGCTTTTTCGACTTAAGTCGAAGGCTCGACAAAAAACTAGAGTTAGATAAAATATATCGACATGTCCACAGAAACACGGATAGATGTAGCAGAACAAGAAAAAAAAACTAGATCCGTTTGTTACAAATTAAAAGATTTTTTTAAATACATATCAACTGGGAACATTATATGTTCCTGATATCAATATGGCGATGTGTATTTTATTGTCAATTAACTCTAAATTATCAGATGCATTGTATTTCTCATAACATACCAACGTTGAGCGATTAATCGAACGGTAATAGAATATACGTAATACATAAAGTTTTAATACACAGGCGATGAACATTGAACATATTATGTACAATGAACATGAAACGATGTATGAAAAATGGGTGCGGGATGATAGAACTCAGAAAAAAATTTGGTTTCCCACAGTTTGAATAAATTATGAAGCGTTGTGTAATTACGGAACCAATTTTAAATTCCTACCGAAAATAGGTTTCTTTTAACGTGCTGAGTAAATTTGTGGCATTTTTAACACGGCATTTCAGGTTTTATCTTCCCGGTGCGAATGGACAAGCTAGTGAAATTATGGTAACGAAATTATTCTGCCTGCAGTCTAAAAGGAACGTGTTACTTTTCAGCCCGGATACCCTCAGTCTTCCGAGGTAGAAGATTCTTTATCTGGAAGCCGAACATTATTTCTATAATACGGCATGAGGCAAACATTCGTTTTCCCCATACAACAAATGCAATTAAAAAAATGAGATGACTTCAACTTTGACAATTACTTTATAATAAACTGTTATTGTATCTATGTTTAACGATTCGATAGATTGATAAAGATATCAATGAATAATCAAAATACCTTAAAAAATGTTCAAAAATGATATTATATTTTGTAGTGAAAAGGTTTATTTCAACCCAAGCGTTGCAAGAAATGCTGTTATGTCAGCAACGTCGTTCTATAACGTTAAAAGGTTATAGTTCCCGCCAAAATTCAATAATAAAGATTATTTCCGTTTTAGCGGATTTAAAACATCGGTGACCCCCCTTTTTTATTTATGCTTTTAAAATCTTCCCCGAAGCTGCAACTTTTGCAGAAGTTTGAAGGGAAAAACATTAGTAGATTTTTTTTTATTTCAAGAAAAATCTATTATAAATAGCAATTAAAAATGGCGGGAAATGTTCAAATGCCTTCAAAAATAAGGAAACCGAGACAAATAAATGTTCATAAGGTACAAGTTACATTTGACTGTTTTTGTTATTCCAGTTAAACATGGTTTTTCAATAAGTTTGTCTTTTTTTAACATTTTAGAGCGGTATTTCTATATTTCGTTATAACGCGATTCTTTAAGTTTGATGACGTCATATCTCGAAAACAACATCGGTGACCCCAATTTTTTTTTCGCCTAAAATATCTTAATAAGTATGATCTGTCTACATGCAAAATTTCAATGAATTATTATTAGTAGTATAAATAGTGTGATTTCCCTTTAAAGAAATTTATGTCAGAGGTTTACATATGAAATATCTTGGATGATGTGAGAATTCCAGTATAACGATGGGGGACATTGGATACTCTCTAGCAATCTCCTTATAATTAACTATATTTGGTACTCAGATTGAATCTGATTCTTAAATTGGCTCATAATTTTATTCAGTTGTGGTGATTTTCAGTTTGACAGATGGGTCAGTATGCGTAATTGATTTCCCATAGGAGGTAATGGTAACCTTTTCTTCTGTAGCTCAGTCCAGATCGTAAACTTGGATATATATATATGATGGCTTGTTTTTGAAGCTGAGACATTTTTACATATGTAGTTAAATTTTCGGAGTACGAAGTGAGATTCTTTTTCTGTAAATGTAAATTAGCACACCCGATTAATCCTTTCATGATGCGGCTCCTCGAGGTTAAAAATCCCTTTTTTCACACAATAAGTTCTTTGAAAATTTAGTACTTTGCAAACATTTAATAACTCCATAGTTTTCACACATTTATTGTATGGTCCTCTACTTTCCAAATCAACACACATGGTTAAGCTCAGTCACTTGTTAAAAATAGAAACATGTCCAATATCACTACACAGAGATTTTTTTGGTATAAATACAATTTTTGTGTTCCTCAATTTGAGTCGCATTAGGGATATTGACCCAGATGGTGTGAATACACCTTATCCTTATTTGTTTGTCATTACTGGCCATACAGATTTCTAGTAAAATTTTGACGTCACAAGAGAAAAATTTTGATAACTAAAAAGAAATGTGATTGTTGCATGACGTACTGATAGTTTATGTGTGCAAATTAATGGGTTACGGGTTGCATATTTTCAAATAGCAATAAGGTCTATTTTTGTCTTTCATGGAAGATCATATGATGATGTCTTTGCTTTGGTTTCATTGTGTTGCAAGGTTATAATAGAAAGAGAGAAACTGAAAAAAATAAAATTATCAGCAATACAAGATAAAAAGAGATATTAGTCATGTATTATATACAAGTCTTTAATGTTGGAGAGTGGCCACTGTTGAAAATGCAGATAGATCCAGGTAGTCATTTTTACCATGGGAAAACATTTACAGTTGTGCACCTAAGAGGTTAGTCTTAAGGCATGATAATGATGATGGATGGCTGCTTAACGTCCAGTGGCAAATTGATATGCATATTCAGACGGATTTTTAACATGCTAGTTCACAAGGTAACAGACCACAGGAAGACATGTCACCTTACCCGGACACATTATTCTGACTCTGAGCCGACCAGTCTTTGCTCTACTTCTTAATGCTGCGTGCTAGGCGGAGAAGCAGCAAATACTAATTTTAAAGTCTTTGGTTTGACCCGGCAAGTTCGAACCCATGACCTCTCACACTCGAGGCGAACACGCTACCACAAGACCACTGAGTCTAGGTATGGGGTTCATGACTACAATACAATAAATTGTTAAATATCTATGAAATGGTTCAAAATTTTACCTTCTTAACAAATAACCCTGACCAAACTTTCTAGGATTTCACAATTTTTGTCCTTAGGGAATTGCCTTAACCCTTTCATATAATTAATTGTTGAATATTTTGAATTCTATTGAGATCCAATCCCAAAACTTTTTGTGTTCTGAATTGCAATGCTAAGACCTTACCTGTGCACAATAAGATGTGTCTTTGGGAGTTATGCCCCACTTGCTAATTCAAAAGCTGCTTTTATCCCCCAACTCTTAACCATCTGTATTCTAAATGACAATGACAAAAACCTTTTTGATTTTTCCCATTGGTTGGGGCTAGGATTGTGGTCGCACTCTTTCCTCTCAAATTATTATTTGCTATATTGAAAACAGTAGTGATTCCCATCAATTGATAAATACATTCATATTTTCCATAACATTATTTTTTCAGGACTACAATGTGTTTTTTGTGCCGTTCTTTATTGGGGTGGCTTTTGTAGATGTAAGGGAGACAGGAGTTTAAGTCCACTAAATGAGTTCTACATTATAAGTTGCTTTTTTTAATGCATACTCTGTTGATTTTCTTTGCAGAAAAGACAACTGCATTAGGAGGTGTAATTGGAGGTGTGGCAGGTGGACTTGTTGCTATGATTGTCGTTCTTGTAATTATAGCATTTGTTCTATTTAAAAGAAAAAAAGGTAAGTCAGTTAGTTCAGGTCAACAAGTCAAGACAGCTATCAGTTTTTGAGAAAGACCGCTTTAAAGCCATTTTATATTATATACCACTGTTCCAAGCTTCTGCATTTTCAAGCACACACAGAAACCATTATTAGCTTAAATTAAAAACCAGGGACTCATAAGATAATTATAAATTGAAGAAAAGTGTACAGATACGTTTTAAAACTACTTTCCCCCTTTAAATTATCAGATTTGTGGCATTGCAGTGTGGGATTTAGAAATACTGGGAGGTCCATATGTATATCCAGGCATCTGTGCCTGTATGTCTGGTCTTGTAGAAGCTCTCATCAGTACTATTTTTACGAGATTTTTATGAAATTTATATCAATTTGAAAGGTTAATATTAATATTTCATATGAGTTTTTAAATTATTGATGATAAACTTTCTTTAAAGCAATTAAATGCTTGGATTTATAAATTGTATCGAAAATTGCATTATAAGTGCTCTCAAGCCTAGATATCTGATTTTATTCCTTATATTTCATTCAGCAGTTTTTGTCGAGCCTGCGACTTTTGTTGCAGAAAGCTCGACATAGGGATCGTGATCCGGCGGCTACGGCTGTTACGAAGTTTCCGTCAGTCACATGTCCAATGTCCTTGACCTCATTTTCATGGTTCAGTGACTACTTGAAAAAAAGTTAAGATTTTTTGTAATGTTAAATTCCCTCTTATTATAAGTAATAGGATAACTATATTTGGTATGTGCGTACCTTGCAAGGTCCTCATGCCAGTCAGACAGTTTTCACTTGACCTCGACCTCATTTCATGTATCAGTGAACAAGGTTAAGTTTTGGTGGTCAAGTCCATGTCTCAGATACTATTAGCAATAGGTCTAGTATATTCGGTGTATGGAAGGACTGTAAGGTGTACATGTCCAACTGGCAGGTGTCATCTGACCTTGACCTCATTTTCATGGTTCAGTGGTTATAGTTAAGTTTTTGTGTTTTGGTCTGTTTTTCTTATACTGTATGCAATAGGTCTACTATATTTGGTGTATGGAATGATTGTAAGGTGTACATGTCTAGCTGGCAGGTGTCATCTGGCCTTGGCCTCATTTTCATGGGTCAGTGGTCAAAGTTAAGTTTTTGAGTTTGTCTTTTTTTCTAATGCTATATGCAATAGTTCAACTATATTTGGTGTATGGAAATATTTTATGATCTATATGTCATTCACGCAGGTATTATTTGATCTTGACCTCATTTTCAAGGTTCATTGCTCAGTATTAAGTTTTTGTGTTTTGGTCTGTTTTTCTTAAACTATAAGCAATAGGTCAACTATATTTGTTGTATGGAAGAATTGTTAGCTGTACATGCCTGCCTAGCATGGTTCATCTGACCTTGACCTCATTTTCATGGTTCATTGGTCAATGTTTAGTTTACTTGGTAAATGTTGAGTTTATGTGACAGTTGTAATAAAGCTTTATATTTAGGACTATCAACATAATATCAATGATTAGTAAAGAAGGCGAGACATTTCAGCGTGTGCACTCTTGTTATTTCATTTATACTCACAAATTAATTTGTCTGTAAAAAGTATCTTCTTAGATTTAAAATTTTTACGTATATATGTAAATTAAAAAAAATATTTCCCTAATGATACTGTATAAAAGTGTCCTTTTAGATTTTAAATTTATTAGTATAAATAAGTTTTAAAATAGTGTGATGCGTTTCAGTACACATACACAACTGTATGTGGTGTTCCATAATTGGAAGGATATCCATGCAATATTAATAGAAGAGGAAGAGTCTGGCTGTGTGTAGGGGAACCACTATCTTTGTTCTTTTACATGCTTGATTATGTTGAGTTGTAGGCAGTAAGCAATTACAAAACATGCTGTTGCACCACTTCCTGTTTGTTGATCAATTGAAATTTTACAACACTCATTGTAAAAGGAAAAATGTCCGCCAGGTTTTCTTGGCTTCTATCAGAGGAAATGGTTTAATATGTGGTCTGCAGCTTGATAAAGTTGAGTTGAACCCACCCCCACTGAAAAATGTTAATTTTCCGTCTATTTTCCGATTTTAAAACGACCTTGAGAGGTGAACATTGACCAGACTGTTTTTCTTTGTCATTCAAGTATAACCCTATAGTTACAGCAGTCCATTCATGCTAACTGGGCGTATATTGGACTTAAGTGTCTTGCTGGGGAATTATTATTGTCAAGTCAGGTCTGCCTCAATGTCCGTTTTTACGGATTTTTGACAAAACGGTGACCTAGATTTTACAGACTAGATTCCTATTGGCCATATTATACCTCGTTGTGTTCTTGTACCACCTATGCATGCATTTATGATAATAGTTTATACCTACAGTCACTACCAGTTACGTAGTGGCCATCAAAGATGCCCACCCCCACCTGATTTTGGCTACTTTTCACATTTTTCCGATTTTGAACTCTTAAACGGCTTTCAAAGTGCCATATTTTCATGAACAGACATCTGAGAAGAGTTTATGGACCATGAACTGCTTGGTTAAAGTCCCTGCTATCATGACAGTTCAGCTGGGGCAGTTCAAAAAAGGTATGGAGGGTCATACGGGCCGTCAAAGAATGGTTATCGCTATCACGCCTACAGGCGGGATTGGGGGCTAAAGGGTTAATGAAATAGGATTATCACTTATGCTTCAGTATACAAGTTACCTCAATCAATTGCATGCAGCAATTTCCTGTTTGCTGATATTTTGGAAATTTTACAACACTAATTGTACAAGGAATATACTCATCACATTTTTATTGTTTAATGAAATAGGATTATCACTTATGCTTCAGTATACAAGTTACCTCAATCAATTGCATGCAGCAATTCAGGTCCTGTTCAGGTATTGGTCTTGTTATTTAGGTCTCTAAAGGGTACTACTTTAATTATATCATGCATGCATATATAGATGTTGGCAATGCGACTGAAACATTAGCCAGTTCATTTATATCATGTATATGGGTGAATTGCAATACAAATTCCTTTGAGCTTATCTGTTATGACTGTTTTCTGCCCAGTATCCAAAGTTGGATGTTTTTTTTTTTTATATTTCATTTTTTGGTCGTGTATTTTTCTATTATGCATGCAAGTATTTTTACTAAGTTAATGTTTTATTATGTTTACTGTAATGAAAATCCTTTATTTATGCAAGTTTTTATTTTCTGCTTGTAACTTTTAGTTTATCTTTTGTTAATTTGTTTGCTTTACAGGTAGCAGTTTTCCTAACAAGAGGACAAGGTATATTTAATATAATTCTTTATTCACGATTTAGAACTTTGTTTTACTAATGAACTTTACTTCAGATGAATCTTTATTGTTAAAAAAGTGCAAGACTTCTTGCTTTCTTGATAACTTAAGTTAACTTTTTTTTTCCACTGCAAAAATTTAACGGTCATATAAATAAATGTTATGATGTCGGTGTCGTTGTCATTGTTCTTGTTGTTGTTGTTCGTAGACATTTGGTTTCCAGACAATAGATCTTGTACCACAAGGTTCCATACCGGAAAAGGAAGGTTTGGATTGAATTTGGGGGTTTTTGTCCTAATTGTTTAGGAATTAAGGGACAAAAAGGGGCCATAAACAAACAATTTCCTTATTTCAGGACAATTACACTTGTGTACAAGTTTATGGATCTCTATGAAATTGTACCACAAGGTTCCATACCTCAGAAGAAAGGTTGAGATTGATCTGTTTAGGATTTAGGGGCCAAAAAGGGGCCTAAAATCTAGGATTTTCATGTTCCCAACAATGATTTGAGTATAAGTCTATGGATGTAAAGACCCATCGACACAACATCTGATACACAAATTTAATAATACTTTTAGATATTTGGATGATATTTTGGCTCTCAATAATGACGACTTCAGTGTGTATACTAAAGAAATTTATCCTGTTGAACTTACTTTAAATAAAGCTAATACTAACAATGACCACTGCCCTTTCCTCGATCTTGATATCTATATCATTAACGGAAAGCTTAATACTAAAATATATGATAAAAGAGATGATTTTTCATTTCCTATCGTTAATTATCCATTTTTAGATGGTGACGTTCCCTTGTCACCATCTTACGGTGTTTATATATCTCAACTTGTACGATTCGCTCGTGTATGTAACAATGTTTTAGATTTTAACGAGAGAAATTTATGTATTACTGAAAAATTATTACACCAGGGTTTTCGATATCACAAACTAGTCAAAATATTTACTAAATTTTATCATCGGTATAAGGACATCATTCGTAAATATAGCTCAACATGCAGACTTCTTATACGTTCAGGTATTTCACATCCAATTTTTTATGGAAATATTCTTTATAAAGCACAAAAATGTCAGTATTCACCTCTGAAACTAACAAAACCTTTAAATAGACTTATTAAGAAGGGATATAGTTACGATACTGTTGTCAGGTCATTAAAGATTGCATATTTTGGCGTTAATATTGATTCACTTATAGGGTCTTTGCATCGGCACTAAACACATTTATTTAAAAACCAGTTGTTGGCATGACACGGGTTATGTTCTTCTCATATATGTTATGATGGTATGATACTAAACCCCTAACGGGAAGGATTGTGCCTGATATTCATATGATGAAGACATAATCTTTCAATCAGTTTAATTGAAGTCTGGAGCTGGCATGTCAGTTAACTGCTAGTAGTCTGTTGTTATTTATGTATTATTGTCATTTTGTTTATTTTCTTTGGTTACATCTTCTGACATCAGACTCGGACTTCTCTTGAACTTAATTTTAATGTGCGTATTGTTATGCGTTTACTTTTCTACATTGGGTAGAGGTATAGGGGGAGTCAGGAGCCTCTAGCCTTTGTTAGTCTTGTATTATTTTTAATTTTAGTTTCTTGTGTACAATTTGGAGTTTAGTATGGCGTTCATTATCACTGAACTAGTATATGTATTTGTTTAGGGGCCAGCTGAAGGACGCCTCCGGGTGCGGGAATTTCTCGCTGCATTGAAGACCTGTTGGTGGCCTTCTGCTGTTGTCTGTTCTGTGGTCGGGTTGTTGTCTCTTTGACACATTTCCCATTTCCATTCTCAATTTTATGTCTATGAAATAGTACAACATGGTTTCATACCATAAAAGGAAGATTGGAATTGATTTTGGGGGTTATAATGGCCCTAACTGTCCAGGAAAAAGGGGCAAAAAATAATTCTTTTCTAATACTTTCTATTAATTGCTTATTTCTTGAGGAATTTCAATGGGGTTTAATTCAAAATCTTGAATTCTTGAGGTTCTTTAATATGCTGAATCTAACCGTGTATTAAGAGATGGATTTTAAGCCCTGTTTTTTTTTAATAGGTCAACATTGAGGTTCAAAATTAAAAGAGTACCGGTAAGTTTGGTTACTGCCATATTTAGCCCCTATTATTAAAACAAGGAATTATTCGAATCTGGAATCCGTTTGAATTCTGGAAAATTGATAAGAAATGTATGATAAAATCTAACCTAACTAAAATGGGTTAGCCATGCTTGCACGGATAAGGTTAATTTACTTTCACTGATATTTCAGTATGAACTAACTAACCCCCCTTAGTCATGCATGCATGTCTAACCTATTTCTTTTCTATTTTCCAGAGTTCAAAATTATTTCAGATTTAAATGATTTCTTATTCTAAGTTCAATATTTCAGGATAAAAAATGTTTTAATTTTATGAATAGTCACGTGAGGAAGTTAAATATAACTATTTTTGTCAAAGTTTTATTTTGAAATGTTGATTTTCACATCCGAAATAGGTCAATAGGTCAAAAATACTGATTTTAGCGAAATTTGACAAAATCGTACCGATTTCAACCAAATTAAGGCCTAGGAAACATAGAGCACAGTTGCTACAAAATTTTATATTTAAGTCACTTATGTAAAATGTTATAACAAATGTCAGGTAAAAAGATCTATTTTGTTGTCGCCTGCTCTCTATGTTTCCTGTCCCAAGAAATAAATGGAAATTTATCCGATTTCATTGAATTTTCGTGGGAAATCAAAATGAGTGATATTTTTGACGTCATGAATAGAATGCAAGTACATAAATTTCCATTAAAAAGACATCTTTTCTATTTAGTCACTGTAGTAGCTATGATTAATTGTGATATTGGGCAATTAATCACGGTAAAAAATGTAGGTGTTGTGTCTGGCTGAGATTGTGTTTTTCGAGTGAATCAGTCCACTTTTTTTAGTCATATTACATGTGATCAGATCGATTTACAGCTATTTTGCGATTATTATAGTTTTATTCATGATTGTTCATTTCATTCTGATTGCTTTACATGTGTTGAGCACAAACAAACGCACAATTCTTGTAGTTCACTTATAATTCAGTGTTTTACATTGTCCTTGTTTTTTTGTTAGAGCAACATTTGAGACATCCGGGTTTTGCAACATAAAAACTGTAAAAGGCCCCTACATGACAAAAAACTATCGTCCAGATTTATGAAAAAACAATAAATAAAAAAACAAAAAATGAAAAAAAATATATCAGACAGCAACCTTTAAATTACAGATTCCTGACTAAGGACAGGCACATACAGAATATTTGTGAGAGCTCAAGCTTTCTCTAACCTTGGAAAATGATGTAACAGCACAACATAATAACAAACAGCAAAAATCAGCTTGAAATGGCTTGACTCATCCAATCATAGCTCACCATAGATCTTGTCCTTAGTACATATAGTTCTAACCCTTTCATATAATTAGATAATTGTTGAATATTTTGAAATCTGTTTATATCCCATTCAAAAACTATATGTTTTCTGAATTGCCATGTTAAAACCTTTCCAGTGCACAATAAGTTCCACTTATTATTATTACTACTATACCCCATATGCATGCTGCAAAGTAGGGTCAGTGTTTATAAATTTTTCATTTGACCAGCCATTTTAGCTTTCAGATGCTTATGATATACTCAATACTTTAAATTGGATTGCAACCATATTTGGATATATGGTCACCTATAATGAGAGGGAGGTACATGCATCTATTGATTTTAGTAGTAATATAAATACACAGTTTGCCAGCGAAACGGTTCAGATTTTTCCTCAACGCTGTGTTGTTTTTATAAAGGGACGTAACACCACTACTAACTGTGTATTAAATAAACCACTATAAATAAGAAGATGTGGTGTGAGTGCCAATAAGACAACTCTCCATCCAAGTAACAATGTATAAAAAGTTAACAATTATAGGTCAAAGTACAGCCTTCAACATGGAGCCTTGGCTACTAACCCCATATGAAATATACAAGGTCTCCACGTTGTCACTTTTAACAAATCATATTCCTAGAAATGTATAGGAGGTAATTAGATAAATATTTATACGTGTATAAGGTTTTGTCTCAAATACAAGTAATATGTCAACTATTTTTGGTGAACATAATGATTATACAATGCACATGTCAATCTGACAAGTTTCATCAGACCTCGACTTTATTTACGTTTCATCGATAAAAGCTAGAATTTTGCTGTTAGGTCTGTGTCTGAAACACAACTAGCAATAGGTCAACTATTTAATTAATTTACTGTGTGGTGTATAGAAAAATTATAAGATATTCATATCCATTTGTCAGAACTTAATATTAAGGTTCATTTATCAATTTTAAGTTTAAGAGTATTTGTCAGGTTCTCAGATTCTATTAGTAAAAGATGAACTCTTGTCTGTGTATAGAATGATTGTAAGATGTTTATTTTCTGCTTGTCTTTGCTCAATTTACAATTTACAGAGACACTTTTTTCATGATTGTTAGATTTTGCGATAAAAGATGAACCTTGATCTCAAAGATTTCCAATACAGAATATAATCTGTTCAGCAAAGCAGACTGGACATTTCATTGTGTAGAGTAAATTTTCATCATAAAAATTTTCATTTTGTTTCTGATCGTATTGAAAAAAGAATTGTTTTAGGCAGTGTCATTACTTTTTGTCTGTTTGGATACTATATGAAATTTCTAATTCATGCATGGCCAAGTTTCCTGGAAATATGTTTTTGTAAGAATAACATATTAGTTGTAAAATATTCTTGATTTTGCTCACAGCTGCTGGTCATGGTTGTTATTGATTATTAGCTCAGCCATACTAGCCTTTACAAGGCCAGGCATTTTTTCTGAAAATATATTTTTTTTTCAGATCTCATTCAGATTCAGAAGTTGAAGGTAGGTCATATTATAGTGTTAGCTTGTTGAAAAAGAACATTTTTGAATGAAGGGTATACCAAGCTGCATATTGCATATTGTTAAACTAATATCATTATTTCTGCATTGTCTTAAATGCTATCAGTAGCAAGTGATTGGATTGAAACACCTGTAGCAATATTTTTATTTACAGTTTAACAGCATAAAAAATCAAATGCCCAAACAATCAATAGATGTGTTATGATTTTATAAGGTTGTGTGTGTGTGTTATACCTGAATATAACAATCCTAGGTTTAAGTCATTAGGTCATCTATATGGTCGCTCATCAATGTGGGGACGTCCGATCTGGATAACAACTGTTTAATGACTCTCCAATCTGGATAACAACTGTTTAATGACTGTCCAATATACAATGGGAAATTCCTTAATATGACGTAGTAGTCTTCCGAATGTACTTAGATAATAGTAAATCTAGGTATATGTAGTTCCAAGTAAACTGATGTTATACCATATTCATAACATTCCTCCCTTTTTCTTAGAAATTGACCCGCTCTATAGCATCATGGCACTTTTTAAAATCTTAGCACTATTTTGTATAAACTGTTGTGAAGTTTAACTGTAGAATAAATACATCCTTTATTGGACATACAATAGTTTATCAAGTTATAGTCTATAGGAGTATTCTCCAATGTCATGCAATATCATGCAATAATCCTTTAATATATGATACACAGCTATCTATTTCCATCTGTACATGAATATACAATGCAATCTCTATGCATACAAAATTGATGATGTAGATTACAAGATATTGTTTAATGTCAAGGCTTATTCTAAAACGTCTAAAGACTAAACTTTAATGACACAGCTTTCAGTACGCTATCTTGTGATTCTGCACAAGTTTGTCTAATTGGGGACAACATATTGTAAAGAAGAATTATCCAAAGAATATCAGATGCATGTCTTTTTAAACGTCAATGCAAACTATAAAATAAATATCATTTCCACTTCCTCCCTCTTTCATAAAAATGAGCAGCAATCTAATTGTCTTCCTATTTCCTAATTCTACAATGGTTTCTATTCCAAATGCATTTTTTGTGTATGCTAATATGAATGCAACTCCAGTTGCTTTGTGGTAAAATAGTTCACTTCAATCGTCATCATAAAGATCCTACCTGTAGAATTCTTGGAAGAAAGAATATTCCTGAGATTAGAAAGAGCAATATAATATGTTTTATATGAATAAAATGATGCTGACATAAACCAAGGTAAAGCTGAAATTATTGTAGATTTTAATGCAGAATCACAAGTTTAAAATGAATAAACGGATGAGTTGTCTTTTGCTCATTATTGTCCAGTGGCAAATATCCATAGAAAAAAATATCTAAAATTATATATACATCTCAAGTATTAATTAAAACAAATTATATACTAGTATTTTGAACCAACACAAGTACACAATGGCATATACATGGCAGTAACTATGGCATTAAATATGAAATGTACTTCTGGTATAAATGCTACAGTAGCTATAGACATGAAAAAACACAAAATTATACAACAACTCAAGAAACTAATTGTTGGCAACAATATCTCAATCTTCGTTTGCAGAAATATCAAATGGTGTGTCCGTTACCAAACGTTCAGTCTGAACATCATTTTTGTTTTTGTTCAAGTTCCAAACAGAATTCCTCATTGTTATCAAATGTCTCCTACTATCGAATCGATTAGCCTCAGGTCTCTATATCTGAGTGCACAATGTAAAAACAATATTGTCGACATCGCAATATTTACAATGTTAACACGATATCGTGTCAACATCGTTTACATTGTATGAACTCTTATATACTGTTTACATCGTTGACATTGTTAACATCGCGATGTATACAATGTTGTAAAGATATCGTGTTTACATCTTTTACATTGCAATATCAACAATGTTAACACGATATTGTGTCAACATCTTTTACATTGTAACAACTGTTATATACTGTTTAAATCGTTTACATCGTATACATCACGATGTATACAATGTAGTAACGATATAGTGTCTACATCGTTAACATTGCGATATTAGCAATGTTAACAAGATATCGTGTCACCATCGTTTACATTGTAACAACTCTTATATACTGTTTACATCGTTGACATCATTAACATCACGATGTATACAATGTATTATCAATATCTTGTTTACACCTGTATGAAATATTCCACACAGAATGTACACGGAATATAGTAGGAATATTGCATTGAATTCCTACCAGAAAAGAGTTATATTCTAGTCAGACAGTAGTAGGAATCCACACAGAAAATAGCAGAAAAATTTAAATTAGCAGGAATTTCTAAGTAGGAATATTGTATATTGTATATTCCTACATGGAATATTCAAATTAGCAGGAATAATTTCGCGGGAAAATAAAATTCCTACTAGAAAACCTGGTAGGAATTTTTCAAAATTCCACCTAGAAAAAAATATTTTCTAGTAGGATTCTAAAAAAATACAAAATGTAAGTGTATATTCACAAATACACAACTGGGTCAATCATTTAAGTTTGAATCTCAACAACAAAGAACAAAGGAAATGCATGGAATATATTAATTTAAAAAAAGTTGACTTTGGAAATGTATAATGAAACTGTGATATAACCAAGCTAGAAATTGTGTTATATATGAAGATGGGCAAAAATGTTTATTAGATGAAATGGAAGAGTTATGAACAAATAATGTGTAAAATTATGCACTATTGTTGAATTAAGTGATTACTAAATATATCGGCAAACAGATCAAAAATTTCATCTTAAAAGTATAAAAATTACCTTCAATCTACATGAGCCATATTTTCTCATATTTCAATATTGTAGTTGTTTGACTCTTGCAGCATTGTGTTCCAACACAACTTTTCATTCTTTTACCCTCCAACTTTTGAATTTATGAACTGGAACTTCGTTGCATTTAACACAGCAAAATTTGTGTTATTTGCAAACAGGAATCCAGTTTAAGATAATTAAAAATATTCCATGTAGAAAGATTTTCTAGTAAGAATAAATTAATTCTGGTAGGAATCTTGTAGTAGGAAAATAAATAATCTAATCATATTATCTGTCCAAATTCCCACTTAAGATTTTCAAAACAGAAAAAAATCCATACAGACTTTTAAAATTCCTGCTAGATGGTAGGATTTTGCGAGTGAGAAAATAAAAAATCCAGTCAGAATTTTGTTCATTTTCCCTGTCTGCCTACTTTCTATATAGAATCCTTGATTCTAGGTAGATTCCTACTACATTCCTACTAGTTTCTAGGTGGAATCCTACTACTTATTTTGTACGGGCATCGTTTGCATTGTAGTGGTGTCAACATTATATATATTGTTTGAACTGATATATAATGTTTACATATAATTATAAATAAAATACTATACGAATAACAATAATAGCAACAATATTGTAAATCTGCAACATTTCATATGGAATATATGTAATCTTTGAACTTTAATGGACATTTATTCTTTTGATTGTGAAGACTGTGTCTATGAACTTTATCAGCTGTTTATTATCCATGTGACAAATTATGCTTCCAAAACGAACTCCGTATGATCCGGAACTTTTGGAGAATTGGACATTGACAAGACTCTGCTCTGAGCTCTGAGCTAAGTAGAAATAACATTCATTTTCCATTAACGCTCGTAGATCCTCGTAGGATGGCTCTAGTTAGTATTGTAAGAATTCCAGGGCTGATATCTTTTAGATCGGCCATGACAGCATGTACAATAGACAAGTCACGCCCACTGATTTGAATACGAGTGCGTGATCCCAAGATGCATCAACATCTCCAAAACAAAATAATAAACAATGAGGAGTGGACTGCTGTTCTCCCCAGGTCGTTTACTCCGCTGGGATCTCCCCGGAGTATCGTAGGCCTGCTTAGGATTTTCCAGGTTTTTTATTCTCTTTAGTCTATATAGCTTAACACCTGCCGGGATCTCCCCTTGTGAACATTTCAAACAGTAAGTTAGCTGCAGGGATCTCCCAAGCAGAAGGTTATTTCCTGCCGGGATCTCCCTAGGAATAATTATGTATATTAATGTATTAGTTTTTATTCTGCTGGGATCTCCCCAGAATCTCGGCCATCTGGGATCTCCCAAGGTCATTTATTATCTTTATTCTACATAGCTTTACACCAGCCAGGATCTCCCCAGGTGAAAATTTCATACAGTATAAAGTTAGCTCATACAGGGATCTCCCCAGCAGTAGGTTAATGCCTGAGGGGAGCTCCCCAGGGACAATTATGTATTTTAATGTATTATTTTTACTCATTTGGGATCTCCCCGGAGTGTTGTAGGCCTGCTGGGATCTCACCAGGTCGTTTTTTCTCTTTTGTCTATATAGCTTTACACCTACAGGGATCTCCTCAGGAGAGAGTTTTATACAGTATAAAGTTATTTGAAGGGATCTCCCCAGCAGTATGTTATTCCTACCGGGATGTCCCGAGAAACAATAATGTATTTTGATGTATTATTTTTACTGCTCTAGGATCTCCCCGGAGTTTCATAGGCCTGCTGGGTTCTCAAGTCATTTATTCTCTTTAGTCTATACAGCTTTACACCTGCCAGGATCTTCCTATGTGAATTTTTTATACAGTTAAGTTAGCTACAGGGATCTCCCCAGCAGTAGGTTAATTCCTGCCGGGATCTCCCCAGGAACAATTATGTATATTAATGTATTATTTTTACTACGCTGGGATCTCCACGTAGTCTCGTGGGCCTGCTGGGATTTCCCCAGATCGTTTATTCTCCTTAGTCTGTATAGCTTTACACCTACCAGGATCTCCCTAGGTGAACATTTCATACAGTATAAAGTAAGCTGCAAGGATCTCCCCAGGACCAATTATGTATTTTAATGTATAATTTTTACTCCACTTGGATCTCCAAGTAGTCTCGTGGGCCTGCTGGGATTTAACCCAGATCGTTTATTCTCCTAAGTCTTTAAAGCTTTACACCAGCCAGCATCTCCCTAGGTGAACATTTCATACAGTATGAAGTAAGCTGCAGGGATCTCCCCAGGAACATTTATGTATTTTAATGTATAATGTTCTTCTTTTTTCTTTAGTCTATATAGCTTTATAGCTGGATCTCCACAGGTGAACATTTCAGTATACAGTTAGCTGCAGGGATCTCCGCAGCATTGAAACAGCCATGACAGCATGATTACAAAAGTTACATCACAAGATACAAGTACATATACAGAATTCAGAACGCTAGCACCGGAAGCAGAAGGAAAGCAGTACCTTGTCTCCTGCCATCACAAATAATGATGTGTTAAAACGACAGGCACGCAACTTATGGGGCTTATCGTTAAGCATAAGAACGCAACAAACTTATAGATCAGCTTTACAATGTTTTTATCATTTCTGAATATAAGTGCCATACAGAGTTCCATGAACTGTCTTCAAAACTATTACAGAGGAACAGTTGATTAACTTTGCAACACACTGTAAGAACAGTAAAAATTGCAGCATGATACTATTAAATTGTAAATAGCTGGGATTTGATATCAATTTTTGCGTTCAGGTCATAACGACCCAACAGCAGGGACAGAGCGACTACCTTATATATTGCGTGGAATCAAGAAATCGCAACTTAATGTTTCTATGAACAGGCTACCAATTACATCAGACATATTACAGTTTTGTGCAACGTGTTATCAACAGGAGTTTTCTCACTTTTCATAGATAATGTTGCATTGTGCATTTTAAGAGCTTTCTTTGGTTTCCTTCGATGTAGATTTAACCAGTTGTGACAAAGAATAAGTTCTTAAAGTACTGTTTAGAAATGGGAGCTGTACAACTTTCTCCTCTATTCTTTGAAGTGACTTTGATACAAGGCTTTTATTAATTATTTTGGACAACTTTAAATACACCTTGGTTATAACGTAAGCAAGTTTTGTGGTCATTCCTTCAGCATTGGTGCTGCTACTTCAGCTGCCGCATTTGGAGTTGAGGATTATGTTATTCAAACATTTCAGCGATGGTCCTCAGACTGTTGTATAAGATACATCAGGACTGATAAGAAGGTTATTTGTAAAGCTCAGGAAGAAATGTATCTTTTTGAGTCTTTGTTATAGTTTTCATATAACCAATTTATATTTTTATAAAGTATTATTTCTTGGGGGCTTTCACTTATTCATTATTATGAATTCATTCAATTTTGCATTTATAATTCAAGGGGAATATTGACGTGGTGAACAATGTAAACACAATATTGTCAACATTGCAATGTATACGATATGAACGATGTAAACACAAAGATATAGACTTTGTATACAATATAAAAATGATGTTGACGATGTGAACGATGTCAACACAACATTGTCAACATCACGATGTAAGCGATGCAAACACAAAGGTATAGACTTGGTATACAACATAAACATGGTGTTGCCGATGTGAACGATGTAAACACAATAGTGTCAACATCGCAATGTCTTCGATGTGAACGATGTAAACACAAAGGTGTAGACTTTGTATTCAATATAAACACGACATTGACATGATATTTTGAATATTGCGATGTATACGATGTGGACGATGTAAACAGAAAGTTATAGAATTTGTAAATAACATAAACACGATGTTGACACGTTATTGTCAACATCATGATGTTTACGATGTGAACAATGTAAACACAAAGGTATAGACTTGGAGTCGGGTTTCACTAAAAAACTTACGACTAAGATTGGTCGAAAGTTATGAACAATTCAGTATACTTACGGTCAATCTTAGTCTTAAGTTTTTTTATGAAACCGAATCCAGGTATACAATATAAACAAGAAGTTGATTCACTATTGTTAACATCACAATGTCTACATTGTGAACGATACAAACACAAAGGTATAGACTTGTAATACGATATAAACATGATGTTGACTCGCTATTGTCAACATCGTAGTGTCTACAATGTGTACTTGTATCACTTTCTTTCTTCTCAATGATGAACTTCTGTTTTAGTATTTTTATCTTTTGTTCTAAGTTTATTTTCCGGTATTTTGATGTTTGAGTCTTTACGTAGGCTTTCTTTTCTGGGTCTTTCAAATTATCTCTGACTAGATTGTAATCATCGTATGCTCTTGTACATCTCTTTGCTCCTTTTCATTAACAGGATTTTCGAAGTAAAAATCGGTTATTGATTTGGGGATGTACGGCGGGCAGTCAGGCAGCTGCCAAACAGTGTCCGTTTATTTACATGAAAACGTTTTGAAGAATTTTTTTCAAATTTAGATATGTTGTTTCCTGTGACTAAATGAAGGTAAAGTTCAGTTTTCACGATTTTAGCTTTTCTCGTTTTTTAGTTATAGCCCTTTCCAAAGAATTCAATTTTTTGATGAATAAATACATTTCTGTACAAAGGGAAATAACTCATTTTTTAAAAGATTTTTAAAAGACATTGTATTAATGATAAATGACATTTTGGATTTTTTTTTCTTTTCTTTGGTAAATTGTTTGAAGAATTTTGTTTTAGGTTTGTTTGTTATTCTGTATAAACTAATTTTCTGAATGCTATATATATAATTTTTTTTTATGAAGTGAACTCCTTTAATTAGATAATAATCTATTTTTATTAAAGGATATATTTCATTACATTACATTATGTAGATAAAGTTGCAGATCTATATTAGTTTGTGACAAATGAAAGAAAAAATATTTGGAACTATTAATTATATTTGATTATAATTTGAAAACAGATATACATTGTGTTACATCATATCTAATTTTAGAGACCTATTTTTAGTGACTGTAAATCATATCTAATGTTAGAGTACTATGTTAAACCATATTTCTGTTTAAAGGGAATAACTCAAACTTATTCCATGAACCAGTAATGATAATATCAAAATTTCTTTATAACTATTTTTATACGACCGCAAAATTTTTTTTGCAGTGTATAATGCTATGATGTCGTCATCTGCGTCGTCGTCGTCGTCCGAAGACACATTTGGTTTCCGGACAATAACTTTTAATAGTTTAAGTGAATGGATCTCTATGAAATGTTATCAGAAGGTTCAATACCACAAAAGGAAGGTTGGGATTGATTTTGGGGGTTATGGTATCAACAGTTTAGGAATTAGGGGCCAAAAAGGGGCCAAAAACAAGAATTTTTGTAGTTTCCAGACTATAATTTGTGTGTAAGTGTATGGATCTCTCTGAAATTGTACCACAAGGTTCCATATCACAAAGGGAAGGCTGGGATTGCATTTGGGGGTAATTGCTCCAAACATTCAGGAAATAGGGGCAAAAAATTTTTCTGTCTTCAGAATTTTGTCTTATGACGCAGTTACAGAGTATCTTGAAGGCTTTTTCCCTCTACATCACATTCGTGTTCTCTATCTTCTCCTTTATGGGTCTCCCCATTGCCCTGTGATGTTATCCAGTAACGATATTGTGTACCCTTTAGTTCAAGAGTCAACAGGATATCTGGACAGTATACAGAATTTGGAGCAAGGCGGTCAATGATGTTACTAAGCAATTGTAGTTCGGGTTGACTTAACTGTTTTTGGTATGAATTTCTGTTGATTAAAAGTCTTAAGTGGTGTTGTCAAATCGAACAGTTTTGCATAACCTGTTACTCGGATAATCTTTGGTCCGATTAACCGGTTAAATGGTAGTTCTTTTGATGTACAAAGGCCTTATATATATTAACCCACACATGTACTTTTCTATGATACGTTAAATTGAATTTTATCCTTGGGAATTATAAGGCTATAGGCTTTGAGCATTCCTGGTGAAGTTTTACTTTAATAATCCAATTCTACCTTATCTACCTATGAAGTTTTTAATAATTTCCGATTGAGATAAGAAAATCTTGTTGATCTCGTCGAATTGACAATGTCTGGAAACCGTTGATTAATTGTTTCATTTTCTTTGGTGTCTCAGAAAATAATGTTGAGTGTTTTAATTTTAAATGATTAATTAGAAATAGGAAGATATGGTATGACTAGATGATTAAACGTGTTACTCGTACCACGAAATATACGGTAATTCCATTCACATGATTTGCATTTCACCATATTTGAGTCAGCATTTTGTTGAAGTATGACAAAATCTCTGACGATGGAGATGTCATATTTACATGTAGGCTTACGAAATATTAAATCAAAAATGAAATAATGAAGTAGATCGTAAAATGTAATCAGTTTATAACTGTTCAAAATACATCTATGCTAATTATGTTTACTTTAGATTTTGTTGCTAATTAATGTTGTAAAATTAGTATGTTTTCAATGTTAACAGTAGCAATTAAGGTAGATTCATGGTATACCGCCATCTTGGATTGTACAATCGCAGTACACAATCGGTCTAGATCTTTGCCCAAATCTGCAAATTTGGAGACAGATAGGCAATTTATATAGGTTAGACTGTTTATTTAATGAAAGAAAACTTGGTGATTTATTGCATTATTCAAAATGTTTAAATAAATACCAAATAATTGTGCTTTTAGAATCATTTTTTCAGCTTGGCCATTTAAGGGGAGATAACTCTTTTAGTAAAAAAAATATACTGGACTGATAGGAAAATTTTAATTTTTTACTTGTAGCAAGAAAACAAGTTCGGTGACACCATTTTTTCTTTTTATTTTCTTAAAGCATATTATAAAACCTATCTTCTCATATTTTATTTCAAAATTCTATTTCATAGATTTCTTTTTATGCACAAAAATGTGTTTTTTCATGAACAATCTAAGCAAATTTGTGCAATTTCGTACGACCCGTAGCTTGAAAAATAGCACGGTGACCCATACTTTTTATTATATTTTTGGAAAAAGCATAGAAAAATCTTTATTTTGGCAAAGTATAAAAAAATTCTATCTAAGGAAATATATACCTATGATCTACCTTAATATACTGGACAACTAACCTGTCCAATTAATTACCAGGACAATCATTTTGAAATTCAACAATTCTTTTTTTTAAATTTCAGTACATATTTTTATCAAACCTATTAAAATTGAAAAAAAGGTCCGGTTAACCGGTTAGCTTTTATGTATTCGATATTCGGTCCTTCTGGCGGTTAACGGGTTAACTGGTTGATCGTTGACAACTCTAGTTTTGAGTCTTTATTTTTTCCTTTTTCATGTTTGGTTTGAGTTTGCTTGACTTGGTCGCATGTTAATATACATTGAGAATTTTCATTGAAATTGATATTTTCTTCTATAATCTGTTCCTGTTTGCTTGCTGACCTCTTTTTATTTAAGTTTTTATTTTCCTTTACAATTGACTGAACGAGTAGGTGGAGTTTTTGTCGAGTTATCAACATTGATGTTTCTTTTGGTTTCGCTGCATTAACATTACTTTCGTTTATTTTTCTTACCACAGTTCCTTTTTGTTCGTTGAAACAGTGGGTAATTGTAGGTATTATTTGCCCTTTTTCATTGGCTCGCATAGTGAATCTGGTGTTTGTCGTTGATAAAATATGTTCATTGTTGTTCTGCGGTTTGCATGTTGTGTCGACTATTATATTATTTGTTTTTGCGTTTCTCTGTGATGAATGTTCTTGCGTGTGTTTGTGCTGTATTTCTGTCACATAGTGTTGTCATTTTAGCGATATTTTATAACATTGTCATAAAGCGGGAGGTTTGGCTAGCCATTTAACCAGGTTCAACCCACCATTTGTTCTTAAAATGTCCTGTACCAAGTCAGGAATATGGCAGTTGTTATCAAATAGTTCGTTTCTATGTATGTTGGCGTTTGTTTTTGTTGCACTTCAGTGTTCCTGTTGTTCCTTTGTTTTCCTCTTATAGTTAAGGTGTTTCCCTCGGTTTTAGTTTGTAACCCGGATTTGTTTTCCCTCAATCGATTTATGACTTTTGAACACCGGTGTACTACTGTTGCCTTTATTTGTAGTTGGGACTTGAACTTTCACTTGTTTGCATTATTTCATTGGCTTCACATAACTCTACTGGTTTATACTTGGGACTGGAACTTTCCCTTGTTTGCATTGTATAAACTTCATCTTCCTTCACATCTTTGGTATGGGAGGATGTGGTATAGAATTCTATTACAGGGTTTTGTACTTTCCTGATAGTTTCTCCTTTATGAGCCGTTTGCTCTGTTCCTTGGGCTATCATCATAACGGGACTGTGGTCTTCCGTCTTTTCCATCTTCAAGTTATTATCATCTCTTTTCTTTTTCATTATAGGTTCCCACAAACTTTGGTTCTTCAAATATCTCTTAACGGTAACTTTACTTAATTCACAGAGATAACGTTTTGCTACATAAACTGAACCTTGGGCAACTGCTTTCACTAATTATTTCCCTTCCTCTTCGCAACATGCATTAGTGAGATATTCTATAACCAGATATTCTTTTGCATTTTCTGATTGATTTTGAAATGCCCCTTTTACCAATTCTTCAATTCTGTCTGTGAACTCGTCTAATAAATTGTCTGGATATGGGAAGATATTCTTCAGATTTTCCAAAACGAGACATGGATAGCCTACAGAATCGAAACTTTCGTTAAAGAATTTGCACAATGTTTCGTAGTCTGCTTGTACCGTGTATGACCTGTTCTGATAGAACTTCAGTGCTTTTCCAGAAATTCTCGATACCAACGTTTGTAATTTTTGCTCGCTTTTCCATCTGTTCACACAGGCTGCAGATTCAATACTTGCTTTCAGCAGGGACTATCCGAGTGGAGCTGTTCCGTCAAACTACTTGAATTACTCATATTTCAGGTTGTGATTTACTAAATTAAATTAAAGTAAAAGTGAAACAAACGTTTAAATAATATAACAAGCAAATACACAAAAAACTACACGCAAAATATATACAATAAAAGCACTACAATATAAGAAAACTTTTTTACAAAGATCCTTTTACAAACATGCAAAAGAAAAAAAAAACACTTAGCAGACAAGATTTTTCCCTGCTAGCAACTTTGACATCAGAAGATCTGATGCACAAAACTGCAACAGAAAATTTATTGACTTCGCCTTAATTCACAGTATGCAAGCAGTATTAGAGCAAGTATATACAAAACTATACAATCACAATGAATATAAGTGCATAGATATACACAGTTATGTACAACCACTATTACACATCAAATAGTAGTACAATTATACTATCAATACAGTCATTTAACGTAAGTGAGTGAACACTATTTAATGATCAACACAAACAAGACACAAACAAATCCGAAAGAGAAAAAATCTGATAATAACTATGACATTAGAAGATCTGATGCACACAGTTTTACAAGTAATTTAAACAAAACAGGAAATTTGAACTAATTGATATTTGACATCAGAGGATCTGATGTCAAAGTGATATCAAAGATTGAGAAAAAAATGTGTTGATTTTTCCAAAATATAAATACACAAATACACTACTCCTGAAATAAACTGAATAGGCAATGCAAAACTATTCGAAAGTAACTGCTTTATAAAATTTGTATGTTTAAATGTACAAGAGGTGTATGCAAAACTTGTGTATTTTGTAAATGTAAAATAAAGGGGGATGGGGATTTATTCAGATGTAAAATCTGAAAATGATAATTTAAAGATGAATTCAATATATCAATCGTGTGTATATCAAAAGAAACAATGAATCAACATGCCATATGATAATACAATCGCAGGAGGGAAGGAAACAAAAATTCTCCTCTCGGGAAAACAAAGAAAAAATTGGAAATATGGCGCGAATAATTGTCACAGATAAACCGCAGTGGAATCGTGCCGATTTCAGACACCACTGTTATGATTTAATAAGGTTGTGTTTGTGTGTTATATTAAATGAATATAACAATCCTAGGCTTGAGTCATTAGGTCATCTATCTGGTCGCTCTTCAATGTGGGTACGTCTGATCTGGATAACAACTGTTTAATAACTTCCAATATACAATTGGAAATCCCAGATTTCCTTAATATAACTTAGTAGTCTTCTGAATGTACTTAGATAATAGTATATCTAAGTATATGTTGTTCAGAGTAAACTTAAATGTTATACCATATTCATAACCATGGTAACAGATGCTAAAAAAATAGTTTCCATCAAATATTTTCCTCACCTTTTTCTCATGGTACAACTGGACATTATGACTTTTTTTGGTCAATTATACCCTTACTCTATGATGTGATGATATTTAATGTATGAGTAATTCAGAACTGTCATAGTCACCTACTTTCTGTTTGCTGATACCTTGCATTACAAATGGGGGTATCCTTAGCACTACTATGTCTGCATTCTTGTTATGTTAGCTTTAGCACAACTATGATCAACAAGTGTATGGGAGTTATTCATTTTATGTTTCCTTTTCATTACTGTATTGGATGACTCGTTATGCAAGCGCTACAATGTAGTTGCTGTTATTGAAAAATGGTGTATCCCTTCTAGTAACATAGTAAGTACACATGTACAATTGTACAATATATGTATTTATACCACCAAAATACAATCTGGGAGAATCTATCTTCATGTTCCTTTGTCAGAAATAAATTTTGAGTTCTTTGACCAACTTTATACATAGTGAATTTTTGTGTTAACTTTTTCAACAGGAATAATTTTTCTCTTTAATATCTTTCATTATAGCCCATGAAATTTTTTAACTATTCAGTTTGAACTTAGTAGAGTAAACCATTACATGGTTCATTAGATGTTCATAACACGATGTATATTATAAGATCCTTACATGAAGATGTGCATAATAGTAGGGCATCCTGGTACATGTATATATGTTGTCAAATCCCAGAGTTAAATGCAAATTTGCACTTTTTACTATTTGGTATGACCTTTATTGAGGCAACTTCTCTTACATGGTTTAGCAGATGTATAAAAGAGGGACGAAAGATACCAGAGGGACAGTCAAACTCATAGATGGAAAACAAACTGACAACGCCATGGCCAAAAATAAAAAGACAAACAGACAAATAATTGTACAGATGACACAACATAGAAAACCAAAGACTAAGCAACACGAACCCCACCAAAAACTGGGGGTGATCTCAGTTATATAATATATACACTAGTAGCAAGATTTCAGTCTGAAACGGTCATTTTGGTCTGATCGAGTCTTAATCGACTGGATTTACCGCTAGAGAAAAACGTCAAGACTTTTTTAGACTTTCAGACGCTGTCAAATCCGTTCAGTCATGTCAAGATAAAAAAGACAGATTATGCTTGGGTCCGTTTCAGTCTGTTAAGACGGTTTCAGACAAAATCAGACCAAACGTAAAAAATTCCTTTCAAATTTGTCAGACCGTGTTTAGATCCGTTCAGTTTGCTAGTATGATACTACGAGTTACGCCCCTTCTGATTGACGATACATTTTAAATTGAGAAATATTTGATAGAATTAAAAGCGTTACTTTCGCATAAATAAATAAAGAAAATCATCTGTTGATTATTTATTTCTGTTTTTGTTTTGTTGAGGACTTAAAAAATTATTCGTCTATAAATATCGTTGGTTTTATTTTTCAAATTAATGTTAGTTTATTTTAATTATTTATTAATTGTATATCGGCGAATAAAAATAAAAAAAGGATTATAAAAGTTACCCTCATAATTTACCATATTAAAACAGATTTGAAATAGACGGAAATTGCGTGTATTTGGGAGATCGATTTTTTTTTTTGTATGCAATCATTACATCGTTACTTACAAAACATGTATGTTATACACTTAACCCTAACAAGTTGTTAACACATATTTAGTATGTTTTATGTCAGGTGCCACAATTCGTTATCTGTTGATACTTTCCTCGTATTAAAACTGGAAATTTACTTTAGAGCATTTTATAAACTTGTTACTTTCGTGCGGGTTACTTTGTAAAACTTGGACAAGTTTCTATTTTCTTAGCTTGTATTGTACAATATATTTCTTAACAATGATTTACATCACACAGTTGTGCATCTAAAAGCTACCGAGGCCGCCTAAGTGCATTAAGCTTCTAAAACTGCACTTAGCCCGTGATGAGACAATATTGAAATCATAAATAAAATACCACCGGATAGTGCTTTTCATTAAAACAATATTCTTATTTATTTTTCAGTACCCATAATAATAATTAATCAATGATTTATATAGTAAGATAAAACGATAACACACGAGATTCCAATCCTTCTTACTAAACAAATCCTTGTCGTAATTTAGTATGTTCTGTATTTAAAGATTGAGATCAATGGCACGTGCAATAATCAATCGGGTCAACAGGTAATAAACCTAATGATCCATAACGCATGAAAGAAGATTGGCAATTACATGACTATTTTACAATTACATCTATCATGGTATCATAGCTGGGTGTGTGTAGTTTAAGGTTCGAACAATATTATAATGGCTTCTTTCTGAACACTACAGAAGAAGAAGATTTTATTTCCAATGATGGGCCCCAAAGGGCATAAACATTACAACATCAATAATTTTTCATAGTACAATACAAACAATGAGATTAAAAAAAAGATTAATGAGAACTATTTAAGTTCTAAAAGAATATGTAGATAAAGAATCTATAATTTTTTTTTTAAATATCTAATGCATTTTAATGCAAGTGTGGTTGATATAGATAACAAACAAACAGCCAAAAAAAAGTTTACTACAAATGACACAGTTAACCCTAAACATGAAGATATTGCAAAACCGCAATTTTGAGTAGTCATTTAAAAGATTGGAGAATAGCTGTAATAAGTAAAAACCCAAAATTTCAGGGTAAACAGTATATTTTTATATCTCATCTTTTGGAAATACATTATTTCTTTTTATTCATAGTTATGTCCAAAGTTATGTCCTTCGACACAAAATTTTACAAACACATGTACAGTTCGGAAGTTTTTTTTATATGCCTTCAACAGCAATTTGTTGAAATAAATTTATTTATTTATTTATTTTATTTTCTTTCCTTCTTTTTTTCTTTCTTTTTCATCTTCGCTAGTCAAGAGTTATGATCCAGTCCTCTCCTCTCAGAATAGCGAAGATGGGGGCACTTACTCAACCCCACCAGGTAACATTAACGCACATGTATCGCGAATACAACCTAGTTACAGCAGGGTACCAATGTGATATATGTGTGAATTTATTGTATTTCAGCTACACATGTGTAAAGCTGAACGTATGGACAAAACTCTGTAAAGCCACGGTCAAGGATTTGTATAGTAATGTCTTACAATTCTTACTGTACAAGTCCTTCGTAAAGTAAACGGCATTGCCGTGACACATTTGAGAAAGAAGATGTATTCATTAAAGTCATTATGCACTAAGTTAATTGTCTATAAACGACATGAAGTTTTAAGACTATGTAAATACAGGTTCTGTAATCAAATTTATGTAATACAAATCGTTCAAATAATGACAAAAGGTGAATGTAGACGTGTCAATTCAACCGTGTCCGAACTACTTGCAAGGATAACGAAATAAACATATTTTAGATTTTTTTTATGATGTGCGGCAGAGATGTGCGGTTAAATTCTTTAATTAAAAAAAAATTATATGAACAAATGTCGGTATTTGTGTCGAATGTACATTTTGTGTGTTATAAAAATTCTCAATTTTTGTCGAGCCTGCGACTTTTGTAACAGAAAGCTCGACATAGGGATAGTGATCTGGCGGCGGCGTTAGCTAACTTCTTAAAAGCTTTATATTTTAGAAGGTGGAAGACCTGGATGCTTCATACTTTGTATATGGATGCCTCATGTTACGAAGTTTCCGTCAGTCACATGTCCAATGTCCCTGACCTCATTTTCATGGTTCAGTGACTACTTGAAAAAAAAGTTAACATTTTTTGTAATGTTAAATTCTCTCTTTTTATAAGTAGTAGGATAACTATATTTAGTATGTGCCTACCTTGCAAGGTCCTCATGCCCGTCAGACAGTTTTCACTTGACCTCGACCTCATTTCATTGATCAGTGAACAAGGTTAAGTTTTGGTGGTCAAGTCCATATCTCAGATACTATAAGCAATAGGTCAAGTATATTCGGTGTATGGAAGGACTGTAAGGTGTAAATGTCCAACTGGCAGGTGTCATCTGACCTTGACCTCATTTTCATGGTTCAGTGGTTATAGTTAAGCTTTTGTGTTTTGGTCTGTTTTTCTTATACTGTATGCAATAGGTCTACTATATTTGGTGTATGGAATGATTGTAAGGTGTACATGTCTAACTGGCAGCTGTCATTTGACCTTGACCTCATTTTCATGGTTCAGTGTTCAAAGTTAAAATTTTGAGTATTGGTCTTTTTTTCTAATACTATATGCAATAGGTCAACTATATTTGGTGTATGGAAATATTTTATGATCTATATGTCAGTCGCGCAGGTTTTATTTGACCTTGACCTCATTTTCACAGTTCAATGCTCAGTGTTAAGTTTTTGTGTTTTGGTCTGTTTTTCTTAAACTATAAGCAATAGGTCAACTATATTTGTTGTATGGAAGAATTGTTAGCTGTACATGCCTGGCTGGCATGATTCATCTGACCTTGACCTCATTTTCATGGTTCATTGGTCAATGTTTAGTTTTCTTGGTTAATGTTAAGTTTATGTGACAATTGTAATAAAGCTTTATATTTAGGACTATCAACATAATATCAATGATTAATAAAGAAGGCGAGACATTTCAGCGTGTGCACTCTTGTAATGTATTTTTAAGGATTTTTTAAGCTACAAATACAAATCCATGTTATATTGAAATAAGCTTTTCGTTTCGAAAAAAAGACATATAATAAAGAAAAATGCATGCAATTATTTTGGCTATAGTCCATACATGAAATTGCTTTAAACATAAAGTTTTCAAAAAATCATAAAGATTGACAAATCATATCTAGTCCGTAATTCATCTTTTCATCCTTTGCAAGTGATTCAGACACTTTAAAACAACGTAATGGTAACATGTCATCTGACAGATGCTAATTGCATGTACTAAGAATAAAGGTTTGTGTACTTACAAAATACGGCATCTTAGAGAACAGGAATTAACAAATATATTATTTTCAAATTTGCAAATCCAATTCACATGGAAAACCACTGTCACCATCGTTGACAACTGATTCATCACCAGATTTAACACAGATCACATGCATACGATTTTCAAAATAGAAATATATTCCAACAATATCATACAACTTAGGCACTCATATGCTTATGAAGCCTTTTCGTTATTTTAAAAATACGTATACAAAATTGTGTGCAATATTAATATTTTATATTTGATACTACTGTTCTGGCATAGATACATCTCTCACTTATCCAAGACGTTTTTGAATATCACTTCAAATTTGCGATTTTATTGATACGGATGACAACACAAGACTAAAGTAAAGACCATAAATTCCCGTGGAAATTTCAAGTGGAAGCCCAGCGGTGTTAATAAAAACAGAAAACTTTTCGTTTGTTACAAAACAATCTCGATACATTGGTAAAATAATACTGATTGATTGATTGATTGTTGGTGTTTAACGCCACTTTCAGCACTATTGTGCAATATCGTGACAGTTGTTTTATTGGGCGAGGAAGCCGGAGTGCCCGGATAGAACCGCACACCTTCGGTAGGAAACAATCAATTAAGATTGGAGTCAAGGGCTCCTGTCAAGTGCAGAATTCGACAGGCTAGTGACACAATAGTCCGACTACTTGGATTACTTGGCCACCGAGGCCGCTTATATAATACGGAATGGTGACCCTAAAATTATTCTTATTTTGTTTTCATTTTTAAATTGCCATTTGAGACGTTTCCAACACAGTTAATCTAATTATTACTGCTGTGACTCATTTAACGTTCAGCGAACAATATCACTTGCTATACAGAGTGACATCTAACGAAATGATAACAAATTTATATAGATAGTCACAATTTAAAATATATACATGTATATTGAATATAAGAGAGAAACATCCAGAATCAATCTGATTTAAATACAGGTCGATATCTAACTTGCGTTGGTTCGTCGAAGTTATGGACATAGTTAAATCACAGATTTATATTTCAATTAGATTGTTCTCGAACAGTTTAAGAAATTCGTCATCATCACAATTGTTGTCTATCATGTATAATAATGTGAACATGGTTCTAACAGTACTTTTTGTCATTTTCCTGTTCCGACATGCATGTAATATATGCCACTGGACCTTAAATGATCCCTAAAAAGCCTATTTGAAAAAATAAAGATACTTCACACCGTATAGACTGATAGTAGTTGTATTAACGTCTGATCAGCTAGAGAGTTGATTAATTTATTTAGTTAGGTTGTTTGGGAATAAACCATTCCCAATATTGCACTTATGCATAAATATTAAATAAGAGAAAATATAAATACCAAAAGTCGCAGATCTGGAATTTCTTGTATTTGTATAGTTGGTATTAGAGGAAGGAAGACACCCTAGTTCAGGCGTGCAAACTTTTCAGATCACGTGGTACGATTTCAGCTCCCGCGTTTGGCAATTTTAAATAATGAAAAAGATCGATTTGTGCATATTTTTTTTTAATATCAAATGTACTCTATTGCATTCATTTAAACTATAGCGAGTTTTCTCATAGAAAGATATATTGAAGATCAAAAATAACTATTACATAAGATATTTATTAATTTTTTACTTCTTTTTGAAAAATTACATTAATCTCCCATAGTGACGGGACTTTGTGTTCGGTCTCTGTAAAACTACAAGGCACTTATTTTTGCAAATTTTTCTTTAGTTTGCATGTAAAAATCATTGCAATTTAAACTAGTAAAAGAATGTTTTGTTCATACAACCGTGAACATAACAGGTCTCATTAAGTCTATATTCGTTGCTGCATAGTAAGCCGATAAAACGTTTTTTTTTGTGTGTGTTTATTTTTTTTTATCTTTTTTTTGTGCTGATAAATGCAACAATTCCAATATTTATAATTTCGTATCAAATAAAATTTTGTCCCGAATAAAAACTGAAACTCAATTCAAAGAATAAAAAAAAAACGAGTATTCGATTTGATTTATGTACATGATGTACATTACATGTCATACGAAATACCGGTAAGTCCACCGGATTAAGCAGTTAAATAACGGGACAAATTATTATATTCCCCGCAAAAAATGACAATTACCAAATTCGTTTATCATGTAGGAATATTGTATAATAATTACAACTGTGTATTACTGCTCATGTTTATAATTTAAAACAACAAATTTTGAGTGTCCAGGTGATGTTCACACCATTGATATAATAGCCATGGCTATTATATCTATGTTCACACCATGACGGGCTAGTAACAAATGACACATATCACTGCGACCATGGAAATAATATATTGAGGGACGATCCTCTGCACGCAGATTTCTCTCGGTCGCAGCATGGAAGTATAATAGATTTCTCTCAGTCGCAGCATGGAAGTAAAATACTTCCATGCTGCGACCGAGAGAAATCTGCGTGCAGAGTGTCGTCCCTCCTCTGACTTGACATATTACACATCTATAGAGTCTTACCATCGCAACCATGACAAGTAAGTCTGGCACCTTATATTGTCCTACAACTGTTTGACACTATATTATCATATGAATCTAGGATCTAAATAAAGCTTTACCTCAAACAAAGACAAAATGAATTACCTAAAATTATTCTTTTAAACAAATAAACAGGACAAGAAACTGGGCAACAAATACAAATTTTTACTGCAAAACCTTGAAAGTTTATATGAGACATACTATTTTATTTTTTCCCACAATTTATGACTTTAAAACACAAAGTTAAAATTTCTAAAATAGGTAAATTTTTTGGTGTTACTCCAGTGGCGGATTTACCAGGGGGGTGGGGTTGCACAGTGGGCACGTGCTCCCCAGTCCATGTCCCCAAAATTTTTTTAAAATAATTTTATTGCTACTGAATCTGCTTATCTAAAGTGGAAATTAATCACAGCTTGATTTTACTTCTAAACTGGCCGTTTATTAACCCCAGCTTAAAGAAGACTTTTTTGTTAAATAAACTGAATGTGACTTTTTTCTTTTGTAATACTGGTTATTTCAAGCATTCCTGTCAAGTTTTGTCATAATCAGTTCAATAGTTTGAGAAAAATCTAGTATAATGTAAGACGACATCTATAGCGATTCGAGCAAAATTTCTTCCAAAAATCCAAACCAAGCAGCATCATGATAGAATATAGTGTGGACCAATAAATGATCAAATATTTATCTCATCTGCCTACAAACAGTTGAATATGATACAAAAGATGACTTTAGGATGATAAATACTACTAATGGGCCTCTTTGTCTTCCTTATAAGGTCTCTTTTGGTCCATTTATACCTCTCATTTCCTCAAAATTTCTACTTTTTAGGCCAATAAATAAAAATATTGGGGTAACTTTCACTCATTTATGATAGAAATGTTATAATAAATGATTAATTGAAGTATTGAAGCTGAATGAACTATCCGTATAAAAGTTTACTGTCTCCAAGGTGGTTTCAATAAGTCCTTACGTAAAACTTAAATTTACGCCGCGTTCCAGAGAGGGACATAAAAAGCTTCTCTTTTGGTGAATAATTTGTTGTTACTGCTTTAAAAATCATTTCATTGACTTAAAACTATATATTTATTAAAGTATTTCTTAGGAAAATTTTTCTAGTATGGCAGAATATAAGAAATAAGGAGAAAAAGCTCCCCAAAAATCTAAGTATGGCTTGTTCTGTCAACTAATATTCATGGTAAAGTCCTATTTCAAGGAAATTTTCTCATAAAATGTGTTTTGGAGACTCAATCCACTCAGAATATTTCATTATTTGTAATATTTCTCTTAAATAGCAAGAAATTTTAACACATGAGAGTACTCACAAGGTCAAAGGTGCATGTTCAGCTTCCCATAAAGAAGACTTTTTTGTTAAATAAACTGAATATGACTTTTTTCCTTTGTAATACTGGTTATTTCAAGCATTCCTGTCAAGTTTTGTCGTAATCAGTTCAATAGTTTGAGAAAAATCTAGTATAATGTAAGACGACATCTACAGCGATTCGAGCAAAATTTCTTCCAAAAATCCAAACCAAGCCGCATCATGATAGAATATAGTGTGGACCAATAAATGATCAAATATTTATCTCATCTGCCTACAAACAGTTGAATATGATACAAAAGATGACTTTAGGATGATAAATACTACTAATGGACCTCTTTTTCTTCCTTATAAGGTCTCTTTTGGTCCATTTATACCTCTCATTTCCTCAAAATTTCTACTTTTTAGTCCAATAAATAAAAATTTTGGGGTAACTTTCACTCATTTATGATAGAAATGTTATAATAAATGATTAATTGAAGTATTCAAGCTGAATGAACTATCCATATAAAAGTTTACTGTCTCCAAGGAGGTTTCAATAAGTCCTTACGTAAAACTTCAATTTATGCCGCGTTCCAGAGAGGGACATAAAAAGCTTCTCTTTTGGTGAATAATTTGTTGGTACTGCTTTAAAAATCATTTCATTGACTTAAAACTATATATTTATTAAAGTATTTCTTAGGAAAATTTTTCTAGTATAGCAGAATATAAGAAATAAGGAGAAAAAGCTCCCCAAAACTCTAAGTATGGCTTGTTCTGTCAACTAATATTCATGGTAAAGTCCTATTTCAAGGAAATTTTCTCATAAAATGTGTTTTGGAGACTCAATCCACTCAGAATATTTCATTATTTGTAATATTTCACTTAAATAGCAAGAAATTTTAACACATGAGAGTACTCACAAGGTCAAAGGTGCATGTTCAGCTTCCCTTATTATAATAGAAGACTTTTTTGTTAAATAAACTGAATGTGACTTTTTTCCTTTGTAATACTGGTTATTTCAAGCATTCCTGTCAAGTTTTGTCATAATCAGTTCAATAGTTTGAGAAAAATCTAGTATAATGTAAGACGACATCTATAGCGATTCGAGCAAAATTTCTTCCAAAAATCCAAACCAAGCCGCATCATGATAGAATATAGTGTGGACCAATAAATGATCAAATATTTATCTCATCTGCCTACAAACAGTTGAATATGATAC
Source organism: Mytilus californianus (assembly GCF_021869535.1). NCBI lineage: Eukaryota > Metazoa > Mollusca > Bivalvia > Mytilida > Mytilidae > Mytilus > Mytilus californianus. The sequence goes on from NW_026262701.1 coordinate 87,660,889, forward strand.
AAAAGATGACTTTAGGATGATAAATACTACTAATGGGCCTCTTTGTCTTCCTTATAAGGTCTCTTTTGGTCCATTTATACCTCTCATTTCCTCAAAATTTCTACTTTTTAGGCCAATAAATAAAAATATTGGGGTAACTTTCACTCATTTATGATAGAAATGTTATAATAAATGATTAATTGAAGTATTGAAGCTGAATGAACTATCCGTATAAAAGTTTACTGTCTCCAAGGAGGTTTCAATAAGTCCTTACGTAAAACTTAAATTTACGACGCGTTCCAGAGAGGGACATAAAAAGCTTCTCTTTTGGTGAATAATTTGTTGTTACTGCTTTAAAAATCATTTCATTTACTTAAAACTATATATTTATTAAAGTATTTCTTAGGAAAATTTTTCTAGTATGGCAGAATATAAGAAATAAGGAGAAAAAGCTCCCCAAAAATCTAAGTATGGCTTGTTCTGTCAACTAATATTCATGGTAAAGTCCTATTTCAAGGAAATTTTCTCATAAAATGTGTTTTGGAGACTCAATCCACTCAGAATATTTCATTATTTGTAATATTTCACTTAAATAGCAAGAAATTTTAACACATGAGAGTACTCACAAGGTCAAAGGTGCATGTTCAGCTTCCCATAAAGAAGACTTTTTTGTTAAATAAACTGAATATGACTTTTTTCCTTTGTAATACTGGTTATTTCAAGCATTCCTGTCAAGTTTTGTCGTAATCAGTTCAATAGTTTGAGAAAAATCTAGTATAATGTAAGACGACATCTACAGCGATTCGAGCAAAATTTCTTCCAAAAATCCAAACCAAGCCGCATCATGATAGAATATAGTGTGGACCAATAAATGATCAAATATTTATCTCATCTGCCTACAAACAGTTGAATATGATACAAAAGATGACTTTAGGATGATAAATACTACTAATGGACCTCTTTTTCTTCCTTATAAGGTCTCTTTTGGTCCATTTATACCTCTCATTTCCTCAAAATTTCTACTTTTTAGTCCAATAAATAAAAATTTTGGGGTAACTTTCACTCATTTATGATAGAAATGTTATAATAAATGATTAATTGAAGTATTCAAGCTGAATGAACTATCCATATAAAAGTTTACTGTCTCCAAGGAGGTTTCAATAAGTCCTTACGTAAAACTTCAATTTATGCCGCGTTCCAGAGAGGGACATAAAAAGCTTCTCTTTTGGTGAATAATTTGTTGGTACTGCTTTAAAAATCATTTCATTTACTTAAAACTATATATTTATTAAAGTATTTCTTAGGAAAATTTTTCTAGTATAGCAGAATATAAGAAATAAGGAGAAAAAGCTCCCCAAAACTCTAAGTATGGCTTGTTCTGTCAACTAATATTCATGGTAAAGTCCTATTTCAAGGAAATTTTCTCATAAAATGTGTTTTGTAGACTCAATCCACTCAGAATATTTCATTATTTGTAATATTTCACTTAAATAGCAAGAAATTTTAACACATGAGAGTACTCACAAGGTCAAAGGTGCATGTTCAGCTTCCCTTATTATAATAGAAGACTTTTTTGTTAAATAAACTGAATGTGACTTTTTTCCTTTGTAATACTGGTTATTTCAAGCATTCCTGTCAAGTTTTGTCATAATCAGTTCAATAGTTTGAGAAAAATCTAGTATAATGTAAGACGACATCTACAGCGATTCGAGCAAAATTTCTTCCAAAAATCCAAACCAAGCCGCATCATGATAGAATATAGTGTGGACCAATAAATGATCAAATATTTATCTCATCTGCCTACAAACAGTTGAATATGATTCAAAAGATGACTTTAGGATGATAAATACTACTAATGGACCTCTTTCTCTTCCTTATAAGGTCTCTTTTGGTCTATTTATACCTCTCATTTCCTCAAAATTTCTACTTTTTAGGCCAATAAATAAAAATATTGGGGTAACTTTCACTCATTTATGATAGAAATGTTATAATAAATGATTAATTGAAGTATTCAAGCTGAATGAACTATCCGTATAAAAGTTTACTGTCTCCAAGGAGGTTTCAATAAGTCCTTACGTAAAACTTAAATTTACGCCGCGTTCCAGAGAGGGACATAAAAAGCTTCTCTTTTGGTGAATAATTTGTTGTTACTGCTTTAAAAATCATTTCATTGACTTAAAACTATATATTTATTAAAGTATTTCTTAGGAAATTTTTTTTTGTATAGCAGAATATAAGAAATAAGGAGAAAAAGCTCCCCAAAACTCTAAGTATGGCTTGTTCTGTCAACTTATATTCATGGTAAAGTCCTATTTAAAGGAAATTTTCTCATAAAATATGTTTTGGAGACTCAATCCACTCAGAATATTTCATTATTTGTAATATTTCACTTAAATAGCAAGAAATTTTAACACATGAGAGTACTCACAAGGTCAAAGGTGCATGTTCAGCTTCCCATATTAGGTGTAATACCACCATTGATTTCCCCCTATTAGTCTTTGTTAAATTTGCACTTTTCAAAAAAATGTGCAGAATTTATCTTTGTTTCAAATAAAGAAATACTTGGCATGAGTAAAGTTTTATCCTGTCCAGTACTATAGAAAAAATTTCACATAACATTTCATTGCATATAAGAAAGTAACCATCACTGGAAGTTAACCAATCAAATTTTCCTCTTTTTTAACCTGTGTACAAGCTTTAGTAACCATTTAACCTTTTAAATATTTTTTTCGACCTATTTTTGTATGCAACCGGATGTGACGTACTATGATTTGGTGGTATTACACCTAAAGAAGACTTTTTTGTTAAATAAACTGAATGTGACTTTTTTCTTTTGTAATACTGGTTATTTCAAGCATTCCTGTCAAGTTTTGTCATAATCAGTTCAATAGTTTGAGAAAAATCTAGTATAATGTAAGACGACATCTATAGCGATTCGAGCAAAATTTCTTCCAAAAATCCAAACCAAGCAGCATCATGATAGAATATAGTGTGGACCAATAAATGATCAAATATTTATCTCATCTGCCTACAAACAGTTGAATATGATACAAAAGATGACTTTAGGATGATAAATACTACTAATGGGCCTCTTTGTCTTCCTTATAAGGTCTCTTTTGGTCCATTTATACCTCTCATTTCCTCAAAATTTCTACTTTTTAGGCCAATAAATAAAAATATTGGGGTAACTTTCACTCATTTATGATAGAAATGTTATAATAAATGATTAATTGAAGTATTGAAGCTGAATGAACTATCCGTATAAAAGTTTACTGTCTCCAAGGAGGTTTCAATAAGTCCTTACGTAAAACTTAAATTTACGCCGCGTTCCAGAGAGGGACATAAAAAGCTTCTCTTTTGGTGAATAATTTGTTGTTACTGCTTTAAAAATCATTTCATTGACTTAAAACTATATATTTATTAAAGTATTTCTTAGGAAAATTTTTCTAGTATGGCAGAATATAAGAAATAAGGAGAAAAAGCTCCCCAAAAATCTAAGTATGGCTTGTTCTGTCAACTAATATTCATGGTAAAGTCCTATCTCAAGGAAATTTTCTCATAAAATGTGTTTTGGAGACTCAATCCACTCAGAATATTTCATTATTTGTAATATTTCACTTAAATAGCAAGAAATTTTAACACATGAGAGTACTCACAAGGTCAAAGGTGCATGTTCAGCTTCCCATAAAGAAGACTTTTTTGTTAAATAAACTGAATATGACTTTTTTCCTTTGTAATACTGGTTATTTCAAGCATTCCTGTCAAGTTTTGTCGTAATCAGTTCAATAGTTTGAGAAAAATCTAGTATAATGTAAGACGACATCTACAGCGATTCGAGCAAAATTTCTTCCAAAAATCCAAACCAAGCCGCATCATGATAGAATATAGTGTGGACCAATAAATGATCAAATATTTATCTCATCTGCCTACAAACAGTTGAATATGATACAAAAGATGACTTTAGGATGATAAATACTACTAATGGACCTCTTTTTCTTCCTTATAAGGTCTCTTTTGGTCCATTTATACCTCTCATTTCCTCAAAATTTCTACTTTTTAGTCCAATAAATAAAAATTTTGGGGTAACTTTCACTCATTTATGATAGAAATGTTATAATAAATGATTAATTGAAGTATTCAAGCTGAATGAACTATCCATATAAAAGTTTACTGTCTCCAAGGAGGTTTCAATAAGTCCTTACGTAAAACTTCAATTTATGCCGCGTTCCAGAGAGGGACATAAAAAGCTTCTCTTTTGGTGAATAATTTGTTGGTACTGCTTTAAAAATCATTTCATTTACTTAAAACTATATATTTATTAAAGTATTTCTTAGGAAAATTTTTCTAGTATAGCAGAATATAAGAAATAAGGAGAAAAAGCTCCCCAAAACTCTAAGTATGGCTTGTTCTGTCAACTAATATTCATGGTAAAGTCCTATTTCAAGGAAATTTTCTCATAAAATGTGTTTTTGGAGACTCAATCCACTCAGAATATTTCATTATTTGTAATATTTCACTTAAATAGCAAGAAATTTTAACACATGAGAGTACTCACAAGGTCAAAGGTGCATGTTCAGCTTCCCTTATTATAATAGAAGACTTTTTTGTTAAATAAACTGAATGTGACTTTTTTCCTTTGTAATACTGGTTATTTCAAGCATTCCTGTCAAGTTTTGTCATAATCAGTTCAATAGTTTGAGAAAAATCTAGTATAATGTAAGACGACATCTACAGCGATTCGAGCAAAATTTCTTCCAAAAATCCAAACCAAGCCGCATCATGATAGAATATAGTGTGGACCAATAAATGATCAAATATTTATCTCATCTGCCTACAAACAGTTGAATATGATTCAAAAGATGACTTTTGAACAGATATATCATGTTAAGGAGGGGTATTTGCGAAAAATACCAGTCGAGAGAATGTTAAATTTCGCGAGCCGTAAGGCGAGTGAAATTCATTCTCAAGACTGGTATTTTTCGCAAATACCCCTCAAGAACATGCTATATCTGTTTAATTACACCAAATGTTAACGTACAAAACGCATTGATGATCCTGACATTACAAGCGTCCAGTCGGATAGAGTATTTTTTGGCATATACCACGGCAGAGAGGGTAAAAAAGGCATATCCTTTTTGCATATACCCCGGCGCTGTTTAAAAATGAACGATATTCATTTGATAAAAGTAAATTGGTGAAAAATACACTGGCTATCAACCAATCAAAACCCAGGATTCTTACATAAGGTGTAATTAAGGATGATAAATACTACTAATGGACCTCTTTCTCTTCCTTATAAGGTCTCTTTTGGTCTATTTATACCTCTCATTTCCTCAAAATTTCTACTTTTTAGGCCAATAAATAAAAATATTGGGGTAACTTTCACTCATTTATGATAGAAATGTTATAATAAATGATTAATTGAAGTATTCAAGCTGAATGAACTATCCGTATAAAAGTTTACTGTCTCCAAGGAGGTTTCAATAAGTCCTTACGTAAAACTTAAATTTACGCCGCGTTCCAGAGAGGGACATAAAAAGCTTCTCTTTTGGTGAATAATTTGTTGTTACTGCTTTAAAAATCATTTCATTGACTTAAAACTATATATTTATTAAAGTATTTCTTAGGAAAATTTTTTTTGTATAGCAGAATATAAGAAATAAGGAGAAAAAGCTCCCCAAAACTCTAAGTATGGCTTGTTCTGTCAACTTATATTCATGGTAAAGTCCTATTTAAAGGAAATTTTCTCATAAAATGTGTTTTGGAGACTCAATCCACTCAGAATATTTCATTATTTGTAATATTTCACTTAAATAGCAAGAAATTTTAACACATGAGAGTACTCACAAGGTCAAAGGTGCATGTTCAGCTTCCCATATTAGGTGTAATACCACCATTGATTTCCCCCTATTAGTCTTTGTTAAATTTGCACTTTTCAAAAAAATGTGCAGAATTTATCTTTGTTTCAAATAAAGAAATACTTGGCATGAGTAAAGTTTTATCCTGTCCAGTACTATAGAAAAAATTTCACATAACATTTCATTGCATATAAGAAAGTAACCATCACTGGAAGTTAACCAATCAAATTTTCCTCTTTTTTAACCTGTGTACAAGCTTTAGTAACCATGTAACCTCAAGTTTCCAAAATATTCTATAGAAACCCCAAATAAAAAAATAATGGTGCTTTGAAATACCCAAGATATATGTTTATGACCCAGAAATGTTTTACTGCAATGAAATGTAGGATCAATTACCTGCAACTGTCAAATTCAAGGGAATATTTTTTTTCGACCTATTTTCGTATGCAACCAGATGTGACGTACTATGATTTGGTGGTATTACACCTCAACATGCGTGATTTATGACCACTTATCGGTGAGTGTGTAAATATTGACAGCTGTGTGTAATGTCTCTTTTCAAAAGATAAGATGTAAACTATATACAGGTACATGTTGATTGGATAAGTACGAATATTTTTATTGGTTTTTGATACAATATCACAGATTAAGATCGATTAACAGGTGAAATCTTCTGATCGGGAAAAAAATTACTTACCAAAATCTGTGTTTTAAACAAATATGTACAAATAAATGTTAAGTGTCAAGAATGTGAGTATCGATATATGGGATATGTCTTCATAACAAAATTCTCACATTACCATTTTTGTGATTTTTCTTTCTTCAAAACTGTCTTTTTAGTGACTTTATTCAACAACAAACTTTTTTTTCAACAAGATTTTTTTAAACTGAATTTCGTATTTTCTTTTCACTCCTATTTTCAAAGAAAACCAACAAAAACTTTCCCTTCCTCTTTCCATAAAAAAAAATGAGTGTCATTGTCTGATATATAATCATTAATAAAACGCAATTGTATGTTATGAAAGATAATCTGGAACTAATACCGTAACGTTTATCCATTAGTCCAAGCATACAGTAATATATGACAGTATATTTTTCCTGTTTCAATTACTACGTACATACATGTATGAGGCTAGGAATAGGTCACCATTTATGGGATATGAATGGGGTCACTGATGGGGTTTACAGAAAAGAGAATAATGGGACCAATAAATTTAAATAGATATAAATAACAGAATAAAGAAGGGATTGTTGGTTGCTTAACGTCCAGTGGCAAATATTACATGAATGTTTAGGACAATTATAAAACAGATCAATTGGCTGAAGAATAAACAATAAAAAAATTTGAAGATATAGAACTATTAAAGCGATGATCTGACACCCCAAACCATTACCATCCACACTCGCATATATACATCTCTAAATAAATATTTAATTTTGGTCTCATGGTGCCCCCCAGACATCAAGGTTCTGGATCCGCCCCTGTTTGTTGTTGGTATAGGTTGAAGACACCAAAATAAATGAATAATTGACCAATGTTTAAGCACGTGCCGGTTTTTAGCTCACCTGGACCAAAGGGTCAAGTGAGCTTTTCTTATCACTTGGCGTCCGTCGTCGTCTGTCGTTGTCCGTCATTGTCGTTAACTTTTTACATTTTGAACTTCTTCTAGAGAACCACTGAATGGAATGAAACCAAACATGGCATGAATGTTCCTTATGAGGTGCTGACCAAGTGTTGTTACTTTGTAGCCGATCCATCATCCAAGATGGCCGCCAGCGGGGGGACTTAGTTTAACATAGGACCCTATGGGATATACATACAAATGTCTTCTTTTAGAGAACCAGTGAATTGAATGAAACCAAACATGGCATTGACAACCCGTTTCGGTTGACTGCTCAGATAATCCGTATATTGAAATGTAAATAACCTTCACCAAACATCTGTCATATGTCAAAAATTTGAAAAATATAAAGTAAATAAGATACTCAGAATATATTTTCCATGACAAATTCTATATGGCTAAGAACAATTATTTTAAATCACAGACGAAAATTTGTTAAGATCATTTTTGATATTTATTTCTAATCTTCTATATCTTTTTACTTAATGCCAGAAATCACGACTGCAAAGTTTTTATGACTTACACATTTTGCCGGTTACAACAATTATTTTTTCTTATATAACCAATTAAATGTTGACTTGAAAAAACATCGTAAAAGAATGAACTGCAAGTTTGCAAACGTTATTTAATTAATAGACATACAATATAACATTTAAAGACCACAAAAGAATACCCTCCATTCTTTGCCGACTTTATTCATAAAGGGGGAACAATCCTGATAAACAGAAAGAAAGTGTCGCCCGTTTTGCATGCGATTATTTAAAATCTTAACACGACTGAACACGATCTTACAAAATCTAAACAGCATTTTTTCCTTTGGTCTGATTTGATCTGAACATGATCTGATCAAGTCGTAATCGAATGCAAGCGGAACCTGTCTTGTTTATCTTGACATGACTGAACGGACTTAACACAGTATATCGTGACAGCGTGTGAAAGTCTGAAAAAGTCTAGACGTTTTTCGCTAGCAGTAAATCCAGTTGATTAAGACTTGATCAGACCAAAATGACCGTTTCAGACTTAAATATTGCTACTAGTGATATAACTTGGCATATTTGATAATCTTAAATTGAAGTTGACATTTCCCTGAGATATCCACCTTTGAACTTTTTTTTGCATATAAATACAATTTTTATGCCCCCGCAACTAAAAGTTGGGGGGCATATTGTTTTACCCCTGTCCGTCCGTCTGTCCTTCCTTCCGTCCGTCTTTCCGTCCATCCGTCCCATTATGGGTATATAGGGTATATAGTTATTCCACATAACTTCTCCTACAGTGTGAATGCTAGGAAGTTTTCACTTTGCTGGCTGCTTGTACATATATTGAAGGTGTGCATGTGGTCAGGGTTTTGATTTTTATTACTATTTTAAGTCTTACACATGAATTACATACTACTCTCGTAATTTGCACCTTTCATTAAAGATCTAGACCAATTGTTATGTGCTATTTCAAAATCTAAGATGAAGGAAGACACCCTAGCTACCATAACATGTCTTTATGTATGAATAGGTTAGAATAGATATCTACATCAACATATATATATATATATTATATGGTAAACTAATTTCCAGTAAAATTGACATTTTGGGGTATTTGCCCTGCTCCGCAGACAGTTCTTGTTTATGTCTACTTTGTTACTGATATTTAATTTTAAAGCTGATTGGTTAATTTTTCACAGAGTTACTACAGAAAAAGGGGGTTCTACAGATTTAATTGACATATTAAGTTTGATTCCTGTTGTTTTTCAGAGGGATTGAAAGATAACATTTTGTATGATGGATCTGAGCCAGAAGGATTGAAAGTGAATGTACATTACCAATCTGCTGAACCTGACTCAATAAATCATGGACCAAATGCTGAGTATGCTGAAGTTACCAAGCCTTCTAAGAAACCCAGTAAATCATCTAATGATAAATATGATGTACAGAAACAGAATGATGTGTATGCTGAGGTTGATAAAAAGGCAGAGCAAGAAAATGTGAAAAGGAAAAAGCAGAAAGGTAATATGTTATTGAAGCCTACCCTTTACTTGAAAACTAAGTTTGTAGTATGATGTTTTGGAGGCTTAAGTCGTCTCCTCATCAGTTATTTATTGTGACTGCATACATAAGAAATGAAAAAACATGCCACAGGGCAAGACTGACAAAACCATTGCCAGAATCAGGAACATATATATTGACGGGACTTGACACTACCTGATTGTTGTCGATTTTATCGTCGTGCCATAGTTAATAAAGATACGATACAGAAACGGACATGTGTTAAAAACGGACTCGCTATTATCCTAATAATTTCTGATATTATCAAAATAATTTCTGATATTATCAATAAAATGTCATTCAAACTAGTTTTATAGTGATGCTAGTGTATCAAACTTGTATTCTGTCACTTCAAATTTGTTAAAATCGCAAGCATTTCATCACAGAATTGTGCAGAATGCAAACCAGGTAATAAAAAAAATGGTGGCCATTGCCGCGATGGTTTACAAATTCCCAAACTATTATAAAACACTTAACATCAAATAAATCAAACTTATTTTGGTAATTTTATATGACAAAATATATCTACTAAAGGATAAAAGTTGTATTTATTTACAATTAGAGTTATGTGGTTTATTTGTTGAGCAGTTCTGATAGTTTTTCAGTCAGACGCTACCAATATCCGTAAATCTCGGGAAGTCTCGGGGAGTCCGATATTTTATCAATTTCATACTGAAAAGCGTATCAGATTCATTTCCCGTTAGATATACTGTTCCCAGCCAGAATTAACAATTTTAGTTCTCAAGTAATCCTCACTTAACTTTAGATGTAGTTCAAGATAAGAAGGAGAGCTAACTGTATCTTGGGCATCTGATTAAAAAACCTTGAATTATCCATTGAAAAAGACATCTTGTATTAAGTATAACAAGAAGATAAGGATAATGGTAACTTCTTTTCACTCTTTTTGAGAAGCACGTGTTTGGGCAGTTGGACAGTTCACTGGTTGTTGAAAACTCACCTACTTAATGTAACAAAGATGTTGTCATTGGAAAAGTAAAGTAATAAAGTATCATGAAAATGTTATTTTTAGAATTTTGTTTTGTTTGAAACCAAGAGGATTTGTACAGAGTATGATTTGTCCCTCCGTAAAACGAGATACTTGTATCTTATTTGGTAGTTTTATTTTACATGTTTTACATGCGTCTCCAACTCTTTTGGGGGGACAGGAATTTGATATTTGAAAAGTACACATTACGACCTTTCATTTAAAATGTGACAAACTTTCCTTCTAAGACAATTTATTTTTTTGCATTCAATGACCCCACAATGATATGTGATATGTCACATGGTCCCATTTGGCAAAGTCCAACAATTGATGCAATATCAATTTAATAAGTAGATCTTCTTGATAGAATAGGATAGACACATTTTTCAATCCAACAGAAAGTAACAAGTGTTGGGTTTATGAATGAATCACTGTAAATAACAGACCCTAAACGGAGAATAGATAAATGTAATAATGGAAAAGTAAATAACCCTTAACAAAGAAGACTACACAATGATAATTTCGTCAAGTCAATCTCCTGGTTCATTTGATGATTAATACACAGTGATAAACCTATATAGAATAGTTGTACTGTAAAGGACAATTGTTAACAACTAGATACTGTAATAAAGAATTTGTTAATGTTAAAAAACAGAAGAAAAAGTAGATCTTACGAAACTTACAAAGTCATTGTAAAACATGAAAATTTCAAACTGCTTTTTTTTTCTTTGTTTTTTATCAAATGTTTTTGTTTTTTTGTCAAAACATATAACCATGTTAACTCTTCAATTTGTAAAAATATCAGGTGTCTAGCTATTGTTTATTTAGAATTCCACCCCCACCCCTCACAAAATTTCAAACTGCAATATCTCTAAAACAACAACAGATATCTCAAATCTGCTAAATATAAGATGATCTGCAGAGAAAGTACATCATTATAAAAAAACCTTCCACAGTTCATTTTCAAGGGCACAATGAATAATTAGATATATGATGCAATACTAAACTTCAAAACCAGAAATCGTAGAGACATGTGACTACCATCATTCAACTCAGGACCACTTAACCTTTCAAAAGGTCACAAGTTCAAAGTTAAAATTCTTCATGACCTTGATATTCACCTCAAATCGAAGGTCTTTAAATACTGATTACTTTTGTAGTGTATAGTAGGTTGATATCTGTTACCATTTCAAAGATATACACACAAAAATATACTTTAAAGAATTATCCCATCATAACTTTTGAATGTATGGTTCGACAGTTTTGGGTCTAATGTATAACACGTAGAGCTCTTCAAGACAAACATTTAATACATTTTGTGAATGGAGCTATCTCTTATCATTTTTCTTAATATTCAAGCTTTAAATTAAAGCATTTTTTTTTGCACTCTATGACCTTCGACATGGGTGCAAATGAAAGGTCGAATGAACTAATGATTATTGGTTAAGGATCTATATCTCTATGACTTGCGATTCTTGAAATATAATTTTTCAAAAATTGTGTAATATATTTCAAGGGAAATAACTTGTATAAGGGTTGCTACCAAAATAATTGTCCAAATAAGGTCATAATATCTTCAAAAACAACATGGGGACAGGGAGGGCATGTGGATAAAACCCAATAAAAGGGAGATAACTTCTAACTTCTAAAATCGATGATGAAATCCTAATCAGCTTCATATGGTAATACTTCGTGATGAGGTCTATAGATTGTCCAAAGTTCGTAATAATAACTTCAATAGAAACAGTGAAAGCCAGTTCACAAAATGTTGGAAGAATAAAAAGAAAAAAACATTAGAATCTCAATTGTTTGTAAAACATGTGAAATGGTTTCCCCTTACAAGTCTGATATTTGTAGTACTCTTTTAAGACCTTTCATTGTGACAAGCATACCTCCTTAAACTTTTCACCTTTTCACACTTAATGACCCTATCCCCTTAAATTGAGATTGGAAGTTTGATATTTGTAATATAAACTTGATGACCATTCATTAAATATGCGACAACACCATCTTATAGGAAGTTTGATTTTTATATGACTGCAAAATTTTTGCATTCGCATTATGTTACAGCGATGTCTGCGTCGTCGTCCGAAAATATTTTGGTTTCCAGACAATAACTTGAGCATAAGTTTATGGATCTCTATTAAATTGTAGCACAAGGTTCCATACCACACTTGGAAGGTTGGGGTTGATTTTTGGGGTTATTGTCCTAGATATTTAGGAATAAGTGGCCAAAAAGGGGCAAAAAAACAAGCATTTTTCTTTGTGGTCCGAAGACATTTTGGTTTCCAGACAAAAACTTGAGTATAAGTGTACGCATCTCTATGAAATTGTAGCACAAGGTTCCATACAACAATAGGAAGGTTATGATTTTTTTTGGGGGGGTGGGGGGTTGGTAATTGTCACAGCTGTTAAGGAATTAGAGGCCAAAAAGGGACCGAAAACAACCCTTGTTCTTGTTTCAAGACAATAACTTGTGTACAAGTGTACAGATCTCACTGACAATTTACCACCAGGATCTATATCTCAAAAAGAAGGTTAGGATTGATTTTGGGGGTCATGGCCCAAACAGTTCAGGAATAAGTTACCAAAAAGGGGCAAAAAAAAAAGGAGTTTCTGGTTTCTTGACAATAACTTGAGTATTAGTCTTTGGATCGCCGTGAAGTTGTACCACAATGTTCCGTACCACAAAAGGAAGGGTGTTATTAAGTCTCCCAAACGAAGTTTGGGAAGACTTATTGGTTTTGCTCAGTTCTTATTATTCTTCTTCTTCTTCTTCTTCCGCCACTTTTAAATTTGAACTTGTCCGCACCCGTTCTCCAAAACCGCTTGTCAGATTAACTTAGGGTTTCACAATATGTTAGATTACCATGTCTAGTGGTGCAATCAGGATTTTGTTTGTGCAATGGGGTTTATAAAGGGGTACTTTGAGGGGCAAAAAGAAAGGAGGGTTTTACTATAGAACCCTATGGGATTTTATTGTTTAAAATTTTCAAATGATTATAAATTAAAAAAAAAAATGGTAGACACAATCTTTTTAATTGAAAATGTTCTAACTGATAAACCACATTAAATGAAATACAGGGTAAGTCCCCAGGGATCACCCCCACCCCCTGCCATTTAAGAAAGTTCTAATATCTTGTAAGTGGTCAAGATCCCTACCCCTAAACCATATATATTCTTGTTTGTCATGATAAAGCACATCAAATGAAATACAGGGTTTGTCCCCAGGGGTCATCCCCACCCCCTGCCATTTAAGAAAGTTCTTATATCTTGTAAGTGGTCAAGATCCCCACCCCTAAACCATATACATTCTGGTTTGTCATGCTAAGATGGTTTGAATGATATACAGGGTTAGTCCCCAGGGGTCATCCCGACCTCCTGCCATTTGAGAAAGGTTTAATATCTTGTAAATGGTCGAGATCCCCACCCCTAAACCATATATATTCTTGTTTGTCATGATAAAGCACATCAAATGAAATACAGGGTTAGTCCCCAGGGGTCATCCCCACCCCCTGCCATTTAAGAAAGTTCTAATATCTTGTAAATGGTTGAGATCCCCACCCCTAAACCATATATATTCTGGTTTGTCATGCCAAGATGATTTGAATGATATACAGGGTTAGTCCCCAGGCATCATTAATGCATATAACTTGACTGGACCAAACCAATTTTCACTGGACTTTGCCCAATGTCAGGGGACCCTGGGAATTACGAATTATGGGAGCTTCGTTTGGGAGACTTCGTAACAGCATCCTGTTACAATCATTTCTTGTTGATTTTGGGCGTGATGATCCTAACCGTTTAGGAAAAAGGGGCAAACAACAATACTTTTATAATACTTTGTATAAATTGCTTATTTCTTGAGCTTTTTGTGAATTTTGGGGTCAGTCTTCAAATCGATCCACATTAATGTCCAAAGGGTACAAAAATGAACTTTGTTTAAAGAAATTTGAATTCTTGGAGTTCTTTGATATGCTGAATCTAGCAGTGTATTTTAGACTTTTGTTTTTTGGACCGGTTTTCAAATTGGTTTACATTAAAGTTCAAAGGATCCGAAATTAAACTTTGTTAAATTTTAAAATAAATTGAATTCAAGGGTTTCTTTGATATGCTGAATCTAAACATATATTAGGATTTTTGATTTTGGGTCCAGTTTTCAAGTTTGTCCAAATATGGGTCTAAAATTTAACTTTGTTTGATTTCAAATAAACTTGAATAAATGGGGATCTTTGATATGCTGATTCTGTTTTAGATTTAGGATTTTTGACCCGTTTTCAAAATGGTTTACATTAAAGTCCAAAGAGTCCCAAATTAAACTATGTTAAAGGAGTAGGTCCACTAAGACCCCTTTTTGGCCCCAAAATATAGCAGTTTTACAAAATTGTTAAAATGTTAACTTTTAGCTATTTATTGGAAAGAAGAATACTTCTGTTACATAAATATGGGCTGTTTTATGACAATACAATGCACATGTATTGGGTACTAGCATCGTTAAGTCATGCTAAATTACTGAAATCTTCACAATTTGAGCATTTGTGTGAATTTTTAGACGTTTTTTTGTCTTAAATGGAAGTGGCCGCATTTGTGTTCATTCTTAATATTTTAATGTTAGTTGTATTTGATGATAATACATAACATATAAAAAGATTGAGGATGAACACGGATGCGGCCACTTTCATTTTTGACAAAAACCATCTGAAAAGGGACATATTATGGCATATTTGATAGATTTTTAATATTTAAGCTTGAATTTGAGCGTCTTTAATGACTAAATCAGTCCAAATCTTTCACATAAACTAATTGAATCTAATAAAGTAGACACTTAAGTGTTTAAAAAGTGTCCAAAATCTGTCATCAGATAAACTTGAAGTTTGAGGCCAAAATCGGCCCTTACCGGACCTACTCCTTTTAACATAAATTGAATTCAAGGGTTTCTTTGATATGCTGAATCTAAACATATTAAGATTTTTTATTTGGGTCCAGTTTTCAAGTTGGTCCTAATCGGGGTCCAAAATTAAACTTTGTTTGATATTTTGAATATAATTAAAGGTAAGTTTCATAGATTTTTTAAAGACTTTGTGTTCAGTCTTTCATCTAAACTAAGTTTAATATCTTCTCACGATCATAAAATGGTTAAGTAGAGCTGTAAATCTGTCATCTCATGCTGGTAAAGGGACAGATAATATCATTTAAAAAACAGTTGTTTAAAACAAAACACTGAGTTTATTAACATGTAGAGATGATTGTGTCCAGTTTCTGGTATATCCAATGCAGGACAGGAAAAATGAAGTTAATTGAAATTTTGTTTATTTTAAGATTTTTATTACTAATCATGAAAATAAAATATCAAAATGAATGATGGAAATTTTGTGATGTATAAATTCCCTACACACTAAGCTAATGTATATTGAATATTTATGCCCTCGCCGTAGCGTAGGGGGCATTAAGTTTTGCCCATGTCCGTCTGTACGTACGTCCGCCCGTACGTCCCAAAATTGGTTTCCGTTCTCTTACTTAAGTTTGCCTTAACCAAATGTTATGAAACTTATATACAATGCTTATTACCACAAAACACAGATCAAGTTTGAAAATCGATCCACATTAAGGTCCAAAGGGTCCAAAATTAAACTTTGTTTAAAAAATTTGAATTCTTGGGGTTCTTTAATATGCTGAATCTAGCAGTGTATTTTAGATTTTTGTTTTTGAACAGATTTTATTCATTTATACATTTTTTTTAAATTGGAAATTCTATTGAATTGAATGAATGATAAGGAGAGTCCTTATGGATTTATACTTTGTGGACTTTGTTTGGGAGATTTTGTAACAGCATCCTGTTACAATCATGACTTGTTTTTCTTTTATTTTTCATCGATTGTTTTAGGTATTTAGTCAAACATATAACCATGTTAATTTCTTTAATTTTTGAAATTTTCAGGTTGCTAGCTGTTGTTGATTCAGAAATATTTGCCCCCTCCCTTTCCCCCTGACACAATTTCAAACAACAATATCTCTAAAATGACAACAGATATCTCAAACCTGTTACATGTAAATATACGATGATCTTCAGATGTAGTACAACCATGTTAAAAATTAACAAATTGGGGCAACTCCATAGCTCATTAAGGGTACAATGAACAATTAGATATATGATACAATAATGAACTTGAGAACCGGAAGTCATAGAGATATTGGACTACCAACATTCAAATCAGGACCACTTAACCTTTCAAAAGATATGAAGGTCAAGGTTATAGTACCTTTTGAAGGGCAAGGTGAAATACTGATCATTTTTGCATTTTATTGTACGTTGATATCTGTTACCATTTCAAAGATAAACTCAAATAACTATACTTTAAAGAATTATCTTGTCCTAACTCATGAAGGGATGGTCTAATGTAGTATTCAAACTTGAAATTTAAGGGTTAAAACATTTTTGCACTCTGTGACCTTTGACCTTGGTGCAAATGAAAGGTCGCATGAACTTAAGGTCATTGGTAAAGGTCCCATATCTCTACGACTTCCTGTTCTTGATATATGATTTTTCAAAAATTGTGTATAGTATTTCATGAGAAATAAATCTTATAAGGGTTGATAACAAAATAATTGTTTAGGTTTATTAACATTGCCATCTGTTCCTGTACATGCTGTCATTTTCAGATCGATTCTATCTGTAACAATTTTCAAGATACATGTATATGCAAATAAAAGAAAATCTTTCAAGGGGATATAACTCTGAAAGGGTTAATGAAATCCTACGCAGTCTCATCTGGTAATACTTCATGATGAGATCTACCTATTGTCCAAATGAGGTCATGATATCTGCAAAAACAACTTGGGAGGGGAGAAGATAACTTCTAAAAGGGATAATGAAATCCTACACAGTGTCGTCTGGCAATACTTCATGGTTCAAATTTGGTCATGATAACTTCAATAGAAACAGTGGGAGGCCATGTCAAAAAAATGTTCGAAGAAAAAACAAAAATTAAAATGTCAATTGTTCATGAACAACTCTTCATGTTGTAAAATGTCAGTTCAATTAGGTGTTGAATGCATTGACAACCACACATAAAATTCTTAAAAAGGGTCAAAAACACATAAATCGCTATTTTGGACATGACCTTGATCTATGACAAAGTCATTGGTCAAATGTCATTGCAAAAGACCCCATGGGTCTTTAGGACCTTTGGTTCAAGAATTAAAGGAGACATGACACGATTTTCAATTTTTGTTTCAAAATGTTTATTTATACTTAACTTTCCCCAAAAATATATCAATGCCAATTTAAGTGTCAAATATTTGGTAAAATATGTATTTTAATGCAACGATCTATCGACCTGTTATATATATATATATATATATATATGTATATTTCCATCCCAGAAGTCACTCAGAACGAGGCTGCTACATCACAGGTTCCAATCATTCATATTGGCATTAGGGAATAGCGCAAATTTATTTTCGATTATTATCCATCAAAATGCATGACAGTTTATAAACAATGATGATATGTGTGATGCCGATGGATTCAACAATATATAGTTAAAAAGAATAGTGACATGATATTTTCCGTTTTTCGAATGATCCGCAGACTTTAACCGTGAAAATGGGACTTTTTATCAACCCCAAACTACACTTTGTTCTGGCCACTTTCCTAAGGTATCCTTCATGTCTTTATTCTTTAATTTTTTAGGCCATTTTTCTATATGCTTTGTACATTTGCCCATTATTCTCTGTTCTTTATATTTAAGCACCTCATTATTCTCTATTTTTATATTTTTTGGTCAATTTTTCTTTTTTCTTTTAATTTTTTTGCCCATTATTCTCTATTCTGTAAACCCCAATCCACATCCTCTGATAAGACATAGTTAAAACGCAGTATTACTCATATGCTCTGACTCTATGTACATTTTTGATGTAGGTTTTGCCGAGGGCACAGGTGAGGTAGGAGTATATTATGTTACAGTAATACAGGTATAACTACCTGTTGTTAAATGAATACCTGTAGTACGGCCATACAATACCCTGTGCACAACCGATTAAATACCCCAACCAGTTCTGATAACTAATACACAACCTGTATATAGATCTTATCTTTTTATTGCTTTTCAGAATATGCAGATATAAAAAGGTTTATTGCAGTATGGATTTTTTTAAATTGACTTCTTGAGAAAGAAAAGTAATATTCCTATATGCATGCACGTCTATAATCATGATAATTTCATTAGAAATTGTTAGGCACGAAGCTCAATAAATCAATAAATATTAAAAGAAAAGATACACAAAACTGGTGTAGAAGTTTTAATGTCCGAAGGGCACAGCCTAAGAAAAAAAGCATGGCTTATTGACAAAATTCAAAGATGCAGTATTTCCATAATTCTTTTTGGTCTTATTTCTATCACAATGCCCAAGCGAGAAAGACCGTTTGAAGAAGAATTAGAAACGACTTCTTTTGTACTACATTAGTGTTTAAATAAATATTTGATTACAGTCCTATGCAGATAATCGTCAAGTGTATTGACGATGACTTCATGAAACTTAAAACTTAAAACTGAAAATTAATTTCTTTATTTTAAAATCTGTTGCATTAATTATACCCCCGCTTTAAATAAGTGGGGGTATACTGTTTTACCTCTGTCTGTCCGTCCGTCCGTCCGTCCATCCGACCGACCGTTCATTCGTCAGTCCATCCCTCAGTCCGTCTGTCCGCCCCATGAATATTTTTCGTCGCATTACAAGGATTTCTGAAATTTGGTTTCAGGGTTTATATGAGTCAGCTATTCCGTGTGATGTGTTTTAAGACTCATCACTTAACAACTTCCTGTTTATCTTATACTTTTAGCGGGGCAGGGGTATCATTAGTGAGTAGTAGCTCACAGATTCAGTTGTTTTTTACACGATTATGTCATTAGTAATGAAAGGGGTTACTTAGCGTTAGCTAGTTCCCATGTTAATCGACAGATAAAATGCATTTCATGAAAATTTCAGAAGCTGGTCCCATCTTCAAATCTTTAAGTGCATGATTCTTATAAAAAAAACTATAGTTCTGTAGAACATTCGTGTCAGGAAAGTTGAAATAATCAATTGAATGGTTAAATTTGAACCAATTATGATATACTTAGAATTAAAGTAGAAGCAATAAAGATATTGAAGCCAGGTGCATGGATTGTCATGTTAATTATAATTGCGCAGTTATAAACACTCTACAGGTTGCAAATCTGTAAATATAGACAATGCAATTTCCCATAGGAACTCCCTTTGCGGCTAAAACTGTGACACTTTTACTATGAAGTTTTGTGAAAAATAATATCCTAGAACGGAAAGTTTAAATGCACTACTATTTTGTTCAAAGGTCAAAAAATAGGGCTGTGCGGCATATTTTCAACATTTATATGCCCTGAACTTCTAAGAGTTTAAACTTATACTAAAATTCTATACTACCCTTACCTCCATTTTTGGACCTCCTAAGAATTAAAATTTAGGCGCTACCATGTTTTTCTATACTGGTTACATTCCCAAGTGATGTCTCTATGAGATGAAACACAGA
Organism: Mytilus californianus; assembly: GCF_021869535.1. Taxonomy (NCBI): domain Eukaryota; kingdom Metazoa; phylum Mollusca; class Bivalvia; order Mytilida; family Mytilidae; genus Mytilus; species Mytilus californianus. Next base: position 87,680,919 of record NW_026262701.1, read on the forward strand.
GATCATAAATGGGAACCAGTACATTAACAAATTAACATATCTATGAATATTATATATCTCCCCAAAAGAGGCGTGGTTTGAGAAACAGCTGTATTTACAAAGTGCAACCTATACAAACATTTATTCAAATAGAAAAGTCTCTAAAAACACTTTTTCTCACAACAATACTTATTTATCAGAATTATAGCCTTAAAGAAATCACTGCATATACTCTAAGTTTCCTTTTACAGTACATTTTATACCCCTACCCCTGTTTCAATTTTTTAAAGAATTTGAAAACAAGACTTTAATTATTGCCAGCTTACCCTATGTGCATGTTTTCTGACATGAACTGTCTAAAACCTGTTTGAAACTATTCTGATAACAAATTGAAAGCATTTTAAAATACTATAAATGTAATGTTTAGTAGTTAATCATTCCAACATTCAAGATTATACAAAGTATCCAATCCTGCCTGTGTCTCCAGTCCACATCTTACTGTATGCCTATTTGTCAATGAAAGTTCACAATTTCTACCTCAAATGGTCAGTTTAGAATTCATGTTACAACAGTATCATCCCTTACCATATATCTAACATAAGTTAGTTAATATATGAACTAGAAGTGTTTAAACAAAGCCATATTTGCAAAAGTTGTATTTTTGAAGATATCAGTCTGGTGCATAAATTCACTAAAAGTTTGATAGATATGACTGCTTACATCTGATTTTTGTATAACTTCCTAGCACAGTTATTGTTTTCTTTACAAAAGACCTTAAAAATAATAAAATCATAGCATTTAGAAGTTAAATTATCTGTTTTATGACCCAGGGGGAGGCATTTTTCTCAGTTTTTTGCCCCTGGGGCCTCACATTTCCTAATTTTTTTCCCTGTTTCTAGAAATGTGGAATATTTGGTACATATTTAGGATAGAACACACTAATGTAAGTTTTATTGAGGTCTTTTTGTAATTCTAGCTTGTACTTTTTATGCCGCGGTCACAAAAAAGCACATTTAGGTGTTACGGCTTACTTTTGGGATATCGACAGGACAAAAACACCCCACCAAAAATATTTAAGAAGGATCAATGAGTTGCAATGACTGCGAAGAGTAAATATAAGCACTTCTAAACAATTTGAATTACAAATAGGCATATATTATGAATTTAATTTTAATTCAGGGCTTTAAGTAAACAATGCATACTGTAAACTGTGAATTTATGCTGACTCATCATAGTTTAGGCCCAGGATTTTCTCAATCTTCATGAAATATTTATAAAACTTCATATTTGAGTTAAATTTTTCAAAATCTCTGAGATAAACAAGATTTTGTGAAATTCTGTATGTTCTAATTTTTAACCCTATATAGGTTGCAATTCTGTAAATATAGACAATGCAATTTCCCATAGGAACTCCCTTTGCGGCTAAAACTGTGACACTTTTACTATGAAGTTTTGTGAAAAATAATATCCTAGAACGGAAAGTTTAAATGCACTACTATTTTGTTCAAAGGTCAAAATATAGGGCTGTGCGGCATATTTTCAACATTTATATGCCCTGAACTTCTAAGAGTTTAAACTTATACTAAAATTCTATACTACCCTTACCTCCATTTTTGGACCTCCTAAGAATTAAAATTTAGGCGCTACCATGTTTTTCTATACTGGTTACATTCCCAAGTGATGTCTCTATGAGATGAAACACAGAGATCATAAATGGGAACCAGTACATTAACAAATTAACATATCTATGAATATTATATATCTCCCCAAAAGAGGCGTGGTTTGAGAAACAGCTGTATTTACAAAGTGCAACCTATACAAACATTTATTCAAATAGAAAAGTCTCTAAAAACACTTTTTCTCACAACAATACTTATTTATCAGAATTATAGCCTTAAAGAAATCACTGCATATACTCTAAGTTTCCTTTTACAGTACATTTTATACCCCTACCCCTGTTTCAATTTTTTAAAGAATTTGAAAACAAGACTTTAATTATTGCCAGCTTACCCTATGTGCATGTTTTCTGACATGAACTGTCTAAAACCTGTTTGAAACTATTCTGATAACAAATTGAAAGCATTTTAAAATACTATAAATGTAATGTTTAGTAGTTAATCATTCCAACATTCAAGATTATACAAAGTATCCAATCCTGCCTGTGTCTCCAGTCCACATCTTACTGTATGCCTATTTGTCAATGAAAGTTCACAATTTCTACCTCAAATGGTCAGTTTAGAATTCATGTTACAACAGTATCATCCCTTACCATATATCTAACATAAGTTAGTTAATATATGAACTAGAAGTGTTTAAACAAAGCCATATTTGCAAAAGTTGTATTTTTGAAGATATCAGTCTGGTGCATAAATTCACTAAAAGTTTGATAGATATGACTGCTTACATCTGATTTTTGTATAACTTCCTAGCACAGTTATTGTTTTCTTTACAAAAGACCTTAAAAATAATAAAATCATAGCATTTAGAAGTTAAATTATCTGTTTTATGACCCAGGGGGAGGCATTTTTCTCAGTTTTTTGCCCCTGGGGCCTCACATTTCCTAATTTTTTTCCCTGTTTCTAGAAATGTGGAATATTTGGTACATATTTAGGATAGAACACACTAATGTAAGTTTTATTGAGGTCTTTTTGTAATTCTAGCTTGTACTTTTTATGCCGCGGTCACAAAAAAGCACATTTAGGTGTTACGGCTTACTTTTGGGATATCGACAGGACAAAAACACCCCACCAAAAATATTTAAGAAGGATCAATGAGTTGCAATGACTGCGAAGAGTAAATATAAGCACTTCTAAACAATTTGAATTACAAATAGGCATATATTATGAATTTAATTTTAATTCAGGGCTTTAAGTAAACAATGCATACTGTAAACTGTGAATTTATGCTGACTCATCATAGTTTAGGCCCAGGATTTTCTCAATCTTCATGAAATATTTATAAAACTTCATATTTGAGTTAAATTTTTCAAAATCTCTGAGATAAACAAGATTTTGTGAAATTCTGTATGTTCTAATTTTTAACCCTATATAGGTTGCAATTCTGTAAATATAGACAAAGCAATTTCCCATAGGAACTCCCTTTGCGGCTAAAACTGTGACACTTTTACTATGAAGTTTTGTGAAAAATAATATCCTAGAACGGAAAGTTTAAATGCACTACTATTTTGTTCAAAGGTCAAAATATAGGGCTGTGCGGCATATTTTCAACATTTATATGCCCTGAACTTCTAAGAGTTTAAACTTATACTAAAATTCTATACTACCCTTACCTCCATTTTTGGACCTCCTAAGAATTAAAATTTAGGCGCTACCATGTTTTTCTATACTGGTTACATTCCCAAGTGATGTCTCTATGAGATGAAACACAGAGATCATAAATGGGAACCAGTACATTAACAAATTAACATATCTATGAATATTATATATCTCCCCAAAAGAGGCGTGGTTTGAGAAACAGCTGTATTTACAAAGTGCAACCTATACAAACATTTATTCAAATAGAAAAGTCTCTAAAAACACTTTTTCTCACAACAATACTTATTTATCAGAATTATAGCCTTAAAGAAATCACTGCATATACTCTAAGTTTCCTTTTACAGTACATTTTATACCCCTACCCCTGTTTCAATTTTTTAAAGAATTTGAAAACAAGACTTTAATTATTGCCAGCTTACCCTATGTGCATGTTTTCTGACATGAACTGTCTAAAACCTGTTTGAAACTATTCTGATAACAAATTGAAAGCATTTTAAAATACTATAAATGTAATGTTTAGTAGTTAATCATTCCAACATTCAAGATTATACAAAGTATCCAATCCTGCCTGTGTCTCCAGTCCACATCTTACTGTATGCCTATTTGTCAATGAAAGTTCACAATTTCTACCTCAAATGGTCAGTTTAGAATTCATGTTACAACAGTATCATCCCTTACCATATATCTAACATAAGTTAGTCAATATATGAACTAGAAGTGTTTAAACAAAGCCATATTTGCAAAAGTTGTATTTTTGAAGATATCAGTCTGGTGCATAAATTCACTAAAAGTTTGATAGATATGACTGCTTACATCTGATTTTTGTATAACTTCCTAGCACAGTTATTGTTTTCTTTACAAAAGACCTTAAAAATAATAAAATCATAGCATTTAGAAGTTAAATTATCTGTTTTATGACCCAGGGGGAGGCATTTTTCTCAGTTTTTTGCCCCTGGGGCCTCACATTTCCTAATTTTTTTCCCTGTTTCTAGAAATGTGGAATATTTGGTACATATTTAGGATAGAACACACTAATGTAAGTTTTATTGAGGTCTTTTTGTAATTCTAGCTTGTACTTTTTATGCCGCGGTCACAAAAAAGCACATTTAGGTGTTACGGCTTACTTTTGGGATATCGACAGGACAAAAACACCCCACCAAAAATATTTAAGAAGGATCAATGAGTTGCAATGACTGCGAAGAGTAAATATAAGCACTTCTAAACAATTTGAATTACAAATAGGCATATATTATGAATTTAATTTTAATTCAGGGCTTTAAGTAAACAATGCATACTGTAAACTGTGAATTTATGCTGACTCATCATAGTTTAGGCCCAGGATTTTCTCAATCTTCATGAAATATTTATAAAACTTCATATTTGAGTTAAATTTTTCAAAATCTCTGAGATAAACAAGATTTTGTGAAATTCTGTATGTTCTAATTTTTAACCCTATATAGGTTGCAATTCTGTAAATATAGACAATGCAATTTCCCATAGGAACTCCCTTTGCGGCTAAAACTGTGACACTTTTACTATGAAGTTTTGTGAAAAATAATATCCTAGAACGGAAAGTTTAAATGCACTACTATTTTGTTCAAAGGTCAAAATATAGGGCTGTGCGGCATATTTTTAACATTTATATGCCCTGAACTTCTAAGAGTTTAAACTTATACTAAAATTCTATACTACCCTTACCTCCATTTTTGGACCTCCTAAGAATTAAAATTTAGGCGCTACCATGTTTTTCTATACTGGTTACATTCCCAAGTGATGTCTCTATGAGATGAAACACAGAGATCATAAATGGGAACCAGTACATTAACAAATTAACATATCTATGAATATTATATATCTCCCCAAAAGAGGCGTGGTTTGAGAAACAGCTGTATTTACAAAGTGCAACCTATACAAACATTTATTCAAATAGAAAAGTCTCTAAAAACACTTTTTCTCACAACACTACTTATTTATCAGAATTATAGCCTTAAAGAAATCACTGCATATACTCTAAGTTTCCTTTTACAGTACATTTTATACCCCTACCCCTGTTTCAATTTTTTAAAGAATTTGAAAACAAGACTTTAATTATTGCCAGCTTACCCTATGTGCATGTTTTCTGACATGAACTGTCTAAAACCTGTTTGAAACTATTCTGATAACAAATTGAAAGCATTTTAAAATACTATAAATGTAATGTTTAGTAGTTAATCATTCCAACATTCAAGATTATACAAAGTATCCAATCCTGCCTGTGTCTCCAGTCCACATCTTACTGTATGCCTATTTGTCAATGAAAGTTCACAATTTCTACCTCAAATGGTCAGTTTAGAATTCATGTTACAACAGTATCATCCCTTACCATATATCTAACATAAGTTAGTTAATATATGAACTAGAAGTGTTTAAACAAAGCCATATTTGCAAAAGTTGTATTTTTGAAGATATCAGTCTGGTGCATAAATTCACTAAAAGTTTGATAGATATGACTGCTTACATCTGATTTTTGTATAACTTCCTAGCACAGTTATTGTTTTCTTTACAAAAGACCTTAAAAATAATAAAATCATAGCATTTAGAAGTTAAATTATCTGTTTTATGACCCAGGGGGAGGCATTTTTCTCAGTTTTTTGCCCCTGGGGCCTCACATTTCCTAATTTTTTTCACTGTTTCTAGAAATGTGGAATATTTGGTACATATTTAGGATAGAACACACTATTGTAAGTTTTATCGAGGCAACCTACAAGGGGATAATCTGTTATGATTTTTTCGGAGGTTATAAATTTCCACAAATATATATGCCTCCACCTTAAGCTGGGTTAACGTGTTGTCCCCCTGGGAAATGTTCATGATGTTAAACATTGTAAAATTGACTTTTTGCTGGATAAGACTTTTATTGATACAAAGTTTAAACATCATTACATCTCACTATATAAGACTCCTCTCATGTTTCATTCTTTTACATGTGGATGGAAAATAAATTTCACAAAAACATTAACTAAGCAGCAATTACTTTAACAGCCTTTAAGGCTTTGTTTAATTTCTTCTTCCGGTGCACACCTATAACGCTACCGTAAAAGAGAAAAAAACAGACAATCTGATCAGCAATAATTAGAAATTTATACTTTTCAATTATGATTAAAAGTAGTTTTATTTAAACAAAAATGCAGAAAGCGTTTCTTAAATTTATTCCTCACACGAATCTATATGAATTGTAACATCACACCAATTCAATTTGAACTATGGTTCCAAAAAAATGCGTGAGGCTATCAGGAAGCATATGAGGCTATCAGGAAGCCTATGAGGCTATCAGAAAGCCTATGATGCTATGTCTGGGGAAGCCTGTGAGGCTATGAGGAAGCCTATAATGATGCAATGAGGAAGACTAGTATGTGGCTATGAGGAAGCCAAGTAGTGTTGATGTTGAATTGGTGTTGGAATGAATTTGTATGAAATTTGACAGTTTATCCCCAGAAATTTTTGGGGGATTAGTAAAATTTTTGAAACAACCAATGATAAAATTTAATAAATGACCAGACATGATGGACTTGCTTCAAATGCTGAGGTTATTTATCTGATCCATGCCTTAACCAGCAGCCTATGTATATGTGTGTACTGAAAAGTAGCAAAGTATAGACTCTGGCTTGACATCACACCAATCCAACATAGCTCCTAAAAGTAAATTTTTGCACTACTGGTTGCTGAGATCTACTGATATGAAATGGTGTTGGAATGAAATTTTTAAGCAATTTTGTAACATATACATATACAGAAAAATCAATAAGAATCTTATATAAACTGTGCTGAGATTGATTCCCCTGTCATGGCAATATTGAAGGTGTAAGGTTGGGGTTGGTGGGTGGCAAGTTTTTAGCTAAGGCACTTTTTGAGCAAAAATTATTCTTTTCACTGTTTAATCAATCTGCATTGAAAAAACTGGACACTAAAGGCAGCATGTGCTTGTTGTCAATATACAACTACTTAATGGGATATTCCTAAATGGGAGGAGCTAAACTACACCCAAGTTTATGTGCAAACAAACAAAGGATAAAGGAAAGTCAGATGCCTCAAGTGGTCACTAATTAACAAAACATGTATATTTGTAATGGAACTGATGTAATTAAACCCCCTGCTAAGAACACCTGATGAACTCACATGTAGCTGATTAAGATATGATAATAAATCTGTTTCTTCTCAATAGTAACGAAAACAAAAAATCCTGGGAAAATCCTACAATAATGACTACTGAGTGTAATGGAAATCAAACTATGTATAAACATAATTTATATAACATATAAGTAACTATTTATGGTATAGAACCACTAATTCAGGCCCGGTCAGAAAGAACATACAAGAAAGTAGTACATATTTTAAACAAAATAGTTCCTACGCATAGCTGTATCTTTGTCAATAGTGGGAATATTTGGGTAGTTTTAGTATCAAATGAAAGCTTGGGGACTTGGGATCACTGTAGAACCCTTGTTGAAAGTTTTATTTGAATAATAAAGAAGTATATGAAATTTTAATAGGAGGGCTCATTTGGCCTGTTGATCAGATCAGAAGTTCCTGTTTTTGTACTATCAAACTTCCAGGAACCAGTACACTCTAATATGCAATTAAAGGTATGTTGATTTTTTCAGCACAAGTCAGCATAAGGTACAGTTTTGACATGAAATAACTGCCACTTTATTTGAACTTAAGAAAAAGTAGCCATTTATGCTTGAAATTGCAGAATTTAACATAGAAAGCAATGGGGCTATGAATTAGTGGTTTTATACCTATTACTGACAGGCATGTGAATATCTATTTTTAGAAATCATACCCTTTACAGTGAAAATTGGTCACATTTGTTGTCAGAAATCATGTTACATTATTTTTTTCATATAACAATTATGTTAGTGTCAAATTACAGCCCTCAAATTGCTACAATAAGGTATTTTAGCCTTTTTTGGTCATTTAGCATGCACACAGTTAAGATTTTATCTGAAATTAAAATTTTTGGATTATCTAACACTGAAACCAATGAAACTTGTATATTATGACTAGTTTATAGTATAAATATTGTTTTTGGTCAAATTATCTATTGAGTATTCATGTTTTATTGTGTTTCTTGATGAATTATTTATTTCAAGGAAAATTGGTGTATACTTATATAGGAATTCCAAAATCTCACTTGAAATGCATTTTATAACCATTTTAGCAAGTTGTCTAGCTTGGAGATACATACATTGCTCTTGTTGATCCATGTTTATACATAAAAGTATGTTTTTTTTACCAAATCACTCTCCTTTTCCAACATGTAGAAAAAAGGGGGGATAAAATTATCAATTATATTTTATGTTTGGACCACTGTATTTATATTCAAGGAAGAATCTCTGATAAAAATAAAACGTATTGGTAAAAACACTGTTATTTGAGTAGATATTAACAAATCAGAACTGGTAAAAATTGAAAAAGTGTCATATCTGTCACTATTAGTATCCATATGTAGTTTTCTTCGTTTAACGCATATGTTACTACCAGTCCAATTTGAGCTTGAATTCAGTGATATAGTGTTTTGACAAAAGCTTTATGTGTTTTTCTATGCTAGAAATAGATCATAGAAGGAAATTAAGTCAAGCAGAAGTCAATATAACAAGTTTGGTGCTGTTATAGGTATAGAACCACTAATTCAGGCCCGGTCGGAAAGAACATACAAGAAAGCAGTACATATTTTAAACAAAATAGTTCCTACGCATAGCTGTATCTTTGTCAATAGTGGGAATATTTGGGTAGTTTTAGTATCAAATGAAAGCTTGGGGACTTGGGATCACTGTAGAATCCTTGTTGAAAGTTTTATTTGAATAATAAAGAAGTATATGAAATTTTAATAGGAGGGCTCATTTGGCCTGTTGATCAGATTAGAAGTTCCTGTTTTTGTACTATCAAACTTCCGGGAACCAGTACGCTCTAATATGCAATTAAAGGTATGTTGATTTTTTCAGCACAAGTCAGCATAAGGTACAGTTTTGACATGAAATAACTGCCACTTTATTTGAACTTAAGAAAAAGTAGCCATTTATGCTTGAAATTGCAGAATTTAACAGAAAGCAATGGGGCTATGAATTAGTGGTTTTATACCTTATACAAAGTCCTCAGAAATGGTCCTGATTATTTTTAACTGTAATTTGTTACATGTTTGACTAGAGTACCGATTCTGAATTGTAGATATACTAAAGATCCATTCATAATTTGTTGTAATGTTGTACTTAATATTTAAGTGTCTGTTGTTTATACTGTACATATTTCTCCTTTGGTCAGTGGATATGTGTTTTGTAATAATGAAAAGTATATAACGCCTGAGTAAACATCCAGAAAAACAGTTACCTCCTTGCAAAAATCTTTTGACCTGACATTAAAAACCTGTCTGAGTAAGTCTAACTTGCCGAAATATGTGCCCAATGAACAAAATCCTCAAAGTCACACATAATGAGTTCTAAAGACAATTAATTTAAGCAACATTTTAATTATCCTGATTTGCTTCAGAACTCTCCATTTGAACTCATGATATGTAAAATTAAGCATTTAGTACTCATATCAACAATATAATCAACATAATTCAAAATCCTGCTCTATCCCATTATAAATAAACTTCTGTGTAAATACATGTATTGCGTAGCAGTGCCAGTTGTATCCTGAGGTTTGAATGAAACATAAATCATAAATGAACTATAACTTTTATTATTTTATATTCATCACTTAATTTTGGCCCTTGGGGAATCTACTCAGCCAAAATTAAAATTTTTGCTCCATGCCTAAGGCTCTTAAAGTAAAGACCCCTGGCTTGACATCACACCAATCCAGTTAGAACTATGGTTCCAAATAAATGCGTGAGGCTATCAGGAAGCATATGAGGCTATCAGGAAGCATATGAGGCTATCAGGAGGCCTATGAAGTTATCAGAAAGCCTATTAGGCTATGTCTGAGGAAGCCTATGAGGCTATGAGGAAGCCTATAATGATGCTATGAGGAAGCCTAGTATGTGGCTATGAGGAGGCCAAGTAGTGTTGATGTTGAATTGGTGTTGGAATGAATTTGTATGAAATTTGAGTTTATCCCCAGAAATTCTTGGGGGATGAGTGAAATTTTTGAAACAACCACTTTACCAGTGATAAAATTTCATGAATGTCCATAACACAGATGGTAACAGCTGAGTGTCCCCAAGGATTTGTGATGTAAGGGAGGGGATACCTTCAATAAAGCCATGAGAAAAAAAAAATACACACAAAACATAAAAGAAAATCTAAGAATAATCACATAATGATAACACATAAAAAAACAAACTTTAGTCACAGAACAATACTGAAACTACTTTGAAAACATTTATGCATATTTCTTCATATTTTTAGCTCACCTGGCCCGAAGGGCCAAGTGAGCTTTTCTCATCACTTGGCATCCGTCGTCCGTCGTCGTCGTCGTTTGCTTTTTACAAAAATCTTCTCCTCTGAAACCACTGGGCCAAATTTAACCAAACTTGGCCACAATCATCATTAGGGTATCTAGTTAAAAAAATGTGTCCGATGAAATCGCCAACCAACCAAGATGGTCTCCATTGCTAAAAATAGAACATAGGAGTAAAATGTAGATTTTGGCTTATATCTCTGAAACTAAAGCATTTAGAGTAAATCTGACATAGGTCAAGATCTATCTGCCTTGAAATTTTCAGACAAATCTGACAACCTGTTGTTGGGTTGCTGCCCCTGAATTGGTAATTTTAAGGAAATTTTGCAGTTTTTTGTTATTATCTTGAATATTATTATAGATAGAGATAAACTGTAAACAGCAATAATGTTCAGCAAAGTAAGATCTACAAATAAGTTGTCTTGACCAAAATTGTCAGTCGACCCCTTTAGGAGTTATTGCCCTTAATAGTCAATTTTTAACAATTTTTCGTAAATTTTTGTAATCTTTTACAAAAATCTTCTTCTCTGAAACTACTGAGACAAATTTAACCATACTTGGCCATAATCATTATTAGGGTATCTAGTTTAAAAATATTGTCCGATGACCCCGCCTTCCAACCATCATGGCCGACTTGGTTAAAAATAGAACATAGGGGTAAAATGCAGTTTTTATACGACCGCAAAAGTTAAAAATGTTTTGGTCGTATATTGGTATGACGTTGTCGTCGTCGTCGTCGTCGTCGTCGTCGTCTGGCGTCGTCCGGCGTCGTCCGAAGACACATTGGTTTTCGCACTCTAACTTTAGTTTAAGTGAATGGATCTCCATGGAATTTTACCATAAGGTTCAATACCACGAAAGGAAGGTTGGGATTGATTTTGGGGGTTATGGTACCAACAGTTAAGGAATTAGGGGCCAAAAAGGGGCCAAAAATAAGCATTTTTGTAACTTCCAGACAATAACTTGTGTGTAAGTGTATGGATCTCTCTGACATTGTACCACAAGGTTCCATATCACAAAGGGAAGGCTGTAATTGATTTTGGGGGTAATTGCCTCAAAATTTTAGGAATTAGGGGCCAAAAAAGGGGCAAAAAACAAGCATTTTTCTAGTTTCATGACAATAACTTGTGTGTAAGTGTTTGGATATTTCTGAAATAGAACTTCAAGGTTCCATATCACAAAGGGAAAGCTGGAATTGAGTTTGGGGGTAATTGCCCGAAACGTTTAGGAATTGGGGGCCAAAAAGAGGCCAAAAATAAGCATTTTTCTAGTTTCCAGACAATAACTTGTGTTCAAGTGTATGGATCTCTCTGAAATTGTACTGCAAGGTACCATACCACAAAGGGAAGGCTGGGATTGAGTTTGGGGGTGATGAATCATAAGGGGGTTAAAAAAATTTGGGGGGGGGGGATTGTTTTTTTTTCTTTTTTTTTCTTTTTTTCCTTTTTTCTTTTCTTTTAAAATTTTCCATTTTAAGTTGGTTATTTCTGATTAATATTTAAAAGCAAATAATAATGATATGGTAGGAGATACACACCAAACAGGATGTGTAAATTATTATATAATAAGTATTGTGCAATAGCAAGAAATTTTCAATTGCACAGTATTGCAAAATAGCAAGAAATCTTCAATTGCACAGTATTGCGCAATAGCAAGAAATCTTTAATTGCACAGTATTGCGCAATAGCAAGAAATATCAAATAGCACAATATTGCGCAATAGCAAGAAATTGTCAATTGTACAGTATTGCACAATAGCAAGAAATATTCAATTGCACAGTATTGTGCAAAAGAAGATACTTCGTATAAATTGCTTATTTCTTGATCAATTTCAATGGGGTTTTATTCTTGAATTCTTGGGGTTCTTTAATATGCTGAATCTAACCGTGTATTAAGTTTTTGGATTTTGGGCCCCGTTTTTAAATTGGTCCACATTGAGGTCCAAAGGGTCCAAAATTTAACTTTGTTTGATTTCATCAAAAATTGAATTATTGGGGTTCTTTGATATGCCGAATCTAACCGTGTATTTAGATTCTTAATTTTTGGTTCCGTTTTCAAATTGGTCTACATTAAGGTCCAAAGGGTCCAAAATTAAACTTAGTTTGATTTTAACAAAAATTGAATTTTTAGGGTTCTTTGATATGCTGAATCTAAACATGTATTTAGATTTTTGATTATGGGCCCAGTTTTCAAGTTGGTCCAAATCGGGGTCCAAAATTAAAGTTTGTTTGATTTCAACAAAAATTGAATATATGGGGTTCTTTGATATGCTGAATCTAACCATGTATTTAGATTTTTGATTTTTGTGCCCCGTTATCAACTTTGTCCACATTGAGGTCAAAAGGGTCCAAAATTAAACTTTATTTGATTTCATCAAAAATTGAATTCTTGGGGTTCTTTGATATGCTGAATCTAACCATGTATTTAGATTTTGGATATTGGACCATAATAGGTGAATGTCCAATTTAAAATTTTTAAGTTCTTAGACCACATTCATTCTGTGTCAGAAACCTATGCTGTGTCAAATATTTAATCACAATCCAAATTCAGAGCTGTATCAAGCTTGAATGTTGTGTCCATACTTGCCCCAACTGTTCAGGGTTCGACCTCTGCGGTCGTATCAAGCTGCGCCCTGCGGAGCATTTTATTGGTTTATATCTCTGAAACTAAAGCATTTAGAGCAAATCTGACATGTGGCAAAAATGTTCATCAGATTTAGATTTATCTGCCCTAAAATTTTTTAGACGAATCCGACAACCTGTTGTTGGGTTGCTGCCCCTGAGTTATTAATTTTACAAAAAGTTTGCAGTTTTTGTCTCGCCTGCGACGAAAGTCGCAGAAAGTGAGACATAGGTATTACTATCCAGCGGCGACGGCGGCGTAAAATATTTGTATAAAGCTTTATATTTCAGAAGGTAGAAGATCTGGATGCTTCATACTTTGTATGCAGATACCTTATGTTACGAACTTTCCGTCTGTCATATGTCCAATGTCCTTGACCTTATTTTCATGGTTCAGCGACTGCTTGAAAAAAAAGTTTAGTTTTTTTGTTATGTAAATTTCTCACTTATCATGAGTAATAGGATGACTATATTTGGTATATGGGTTCCTTGCAACGTCTACATGTCCATCAGACAGGGTTCACCTGACCTCAGCCTCATTTCATGGATCAGTGATCAAGGTTAAAGTTACGTGATTAGGTCCGTTTCTCAGATACTACAAGCAGTAGGTCAGCTATATGTGGTGTATGGAATGATTATAAGGGATACATGTCAGTCTGGCAGGTTTCATCTGACCTTGACCTCATTTTCACAGTTCATTGGTCAATGTTAAGTTTTTGTGTTTTGGTCTGTTTTTCTAATACTATAAGCCATTGGTCAACTATATTTGGTGTATGGAATGATTGTAAGGTGTACATGTCTGTCTGGCAGGTGTCATTTGTCCTTGACCTATTTTCATGGTTCATTGGTCAATGATCAGTTTTTGTGTTTTGGTCTGTTTTTCTAATACTATAAGCAATTGGTCAACTATATTTGGTGTATGGAATGATTGTAAGGTGTACATGTCTGACTGGCAGATGTCATTTGTCCTTGACCTCATTTTCATGGTTCATTGGTCAATGTTAAGTTTTTGTGTTTTGGTCTGTTTTTCTAATACTATAAGCAATAGGTCAACTATATTTGGTGTATGAAATGATTATAAGGTGTACATGTCTGTCTGGCAGGTGTCATTTGTCCTTGACCTCATTTTCATGGTTCATTGGTCAATGTTAAGTTGCTCTTGTCTTAAACTATAAGCAATAGGTCAACTATATTTGTTGTATGGAAGAATTGTTAGCTGAACATGCCTGCCTAGCATGGTTAATCTGACCTTGACCTCATTTTCATGGTTCATTGGTCAATGTTAGTTTACTTGGTTAATGTTAAGTTTATGTGACAGTTGTAATAAAGCTTTATATTTAGGACTATCAACATAATATCAATGATTAGTAAAGAAGGCGAGACATTTCAGCGTGTGCACTCTTGTTTGTTATTATCTTAGATATCATTATAATATCTAATATCTAATACTATTAATTATGATTTTAACCTTATTTTACATGATTTCCAAAGCATCAGTAAATACAAGTGAGCGACACAGGCTCTTGAGAGCCTCTAGTTTGATATTTTTTTAATCTAAAAACTACTAAGTCGGAGTAAAATGCAGCATCTATAATGCATAGATTTACAGCTGGATCAAATGTATATGAGGCCTTGAAAATGTAAACTTGCCACATCTATAAAAAAAATTCCATAAAAGGTACAAAGCATGCAGTTCTTAACATCAAATCAGTAAACTTGAAAAAAAACCTTTTTGCAGATAATTACCATTTTTCTCTAAAATCAAAATTATGGTAATCTGATATATCTTGGTTTTTGCAGTATAATTACAGAATTTAAAACATGATCAAGCCTAATTACGGTGTATTACTTTCTGACAGCAAAGGATAATTTGTATTACCTTGCAGATACCTTTACCTTATTCTACATAAATACAATTTAACGGTAGAGTATAGTAAACACAGAATTTAAAGCAATATTATAAAATCCTCAGACACAGCAGGTTAACTAGTAATTATAATCCATTCAATAACATAAAGGTCTCAAACTTCTGAACCCACTCTCATGAAAAGTTACTGTAGTATTAGCATGTTACTGTTCCAAAGATCATCAACTGCTGATTTAGGACCACATTACATCTGAGCTGCATGGGCACTTCATTGAAAGTTGTGCTGCACTGGGTCTGGTAAGTGAAATCTGTCTATCCAGAGGTGCATGTTGAAATGAGGAGGCTCTAGTATCTAATGTTTGTATGGTTGAATATGGATAATGTATCCTGTTTAAAACATGGGAACATGAACTCTGATTAATATGACTAGTTGCTGAACATTATGCATTTACTACAGATGAAGATTAATCCACAACTATAAGTATTAGTCCCTTTGTTCCAAATTTAGTTAATCTAGTTTATAATTAATTAGTCCAGGTTTAAAACATCCCATTACATAACAGTAAAACATCTAGAGCACTGAGATTTAACATTAAAGTCTCTTGGGTATGTACTATGGAGATCTGAACAGCTTGGTACTGTCTTAATTCTCTGTCATTATTCAAGAGTATTGAACAGTTATAACATGATATGAATACCATCAATGTTCAAGTGTAAAGTGTATATATAACTGAGCAGCAATGATAAATATAAAACTTAACAATTAAGTCTGTGAAGGTGTTGATCCAACTAGCATTAAATAATATAGTCGAGCTGTTGCCACAGCTATGCAGAAAAAGAAGCATGTCAAACTGGTAGAGTCCAATGCTTGTGATTGTCCATCTGATGTTCCCAGTGTGCATACAGGAGGTGCAATGTCTTGTTTCCCTCAGTGTATAAATATGCAAATAAAAGAAATGAAGAAAGTGTCAGTTTTTACAATATATCAAATGCTGTTATAAAATATAAAATTGTTTGTTATGTAAGTATCTATCTGTAAAGCTAGCATTGTAACGATTTAACTCATATCACAGTATTCTAGAATTATTAACATTTAGATAAAATGTTTATACTTATATGTTCACAAGTTATTTGTTCTAAATTCATTTATCGCCTTTATGTGCTTAGGCGGTGTAAAGCAACCACAAATCAATCAATCAATCTAAATACTCCATTTACCAATTGTGTTTACCAAAAAAACACAATTTCGATTGACTTCAATTATGGAGATGCCATATAACTGTAAACATAATTGTTTCACTTTGTACATAATGCAAGGAAGTATATGGTAAATAGATCATGAAATTAATTTGGCAGTAAGTGGAGTATATGTTATAAAATATAGATATTATACTTAAGAGAAATAAATCAAAATTATCACATGAAAAAATGAATACAATATCTGACATATATATGCTATTGTCAATAACCAAGTTAGCTTATGTGAATACCAGTGCATAAATATTCAGTGTCTACTTCACAAATAATACAAGATGGTCTTGAGTTATAGCTTCTATAGGTACTGAAGTTGTGTATCTTTTAATTACTTTACAGTTTTTCCTCTATTAGTCTTTGTGCTATTATGTTCCTTTGGTTGTATGACTCATGACGTGACTCAGTATTTGTTCATCAGCTATCCAGGTCCAGGTTTATAGCGGTTCCTGTTGCAGGTGGGTCAAGAGGTGCAATTATGATGCAAGAGGTTTTTAAAGTGTTGTTTTCACTTGTTACTGTTGTCTTTATATTTTACTTGATTTGTACTTTATTTAGAAAGTGAAAACTATATGCTGTATGTACTATCAACTACAAAAACTTTTTGTTGTTGTCTTTGTCAAATTTACTATCAACTACAAAAAAAAAATCTTGTTGGCAACTATGTAGATTTATTTGTATGTCAATGTTTGAGTTTTTTGTCAGATTTGTATGTTGGTGATGTATGTTTACACAGTTTTGCTGCTGGATCCTAATTATTGTCACATTAACCTATATATCTCTGCTTGGGTTGCTCTCCCAATTGTACATGCAGTAAAAAGGCACTTGCCTAAAACATTTGTAGGTAAATCCAGTTCATAAACATGGTCACAACAAACATATGGATCTGATGCTGTTAAAATCGGCTATATCAAATATAATTCACTTTCTAACAAAGTCACAGTTTATATTGGTCGTCCAAAATTCAGATAACGTTACATTAAAAATGTAAAATTATGCACAACACAAATATCGCCAGCATTAAACACTCAGCTTTGCAGGGGTAATTCATAATCTAAAAGTGAAAAAATTTAGAAGTAATATATACAAAATATGTTACTGCTTCATTTCTATCCTATATAAAATTGCTTTAACACTAGTTTGACATTTGATAAGATGTCCTAATTCCTAAGTCCAATGGTTCTCATAAGGAGAAATCCTTATTACTCCTCCTACACACACCTTTCCATTTGCCAGACATTTTGATATCAGTTATTCCAAAATAAATGTGTATTTAGTTGAATCAAAATTAAATAGTTCAAAAATCTGTATAACCTGCTTTGGTAAAGTATTAATCCAAATCACTGAAACATTAACAAGTTTTTTGCTAAGCCACTTTTTGATCAAAAATAATTCTTTTAACTGCTTAATCTACATTGAAAAAACTGGACACTAAAGGCAGCATGTACTGGTTTTCAGTATACAACTACTTAATGGGATATTCCTAAATGGGAGGAGCTAAACTACACCAAAGTTTATGTGCAAACAAACAAAGAATAAAGGAAAGCCAGATGCCTCAAGTGGTCACTAATTAACAAAATATGTATATTTGTAATGGAACTGATTTAATTAAACCCCCTGCTAAGAACACCCGATAAATTCACATGTAGCTGATTAAGATATGATAATAAATCTGTTTCTTCTCAATAGTAAAGAAAAGAAAAAAATCCTGGGAAAATCCTAAAATAATGACTTAACTGAGTGTAATGGAAATCAAACTATGTATAAACATAACTTATTTAACACATAAGTAACTACTAAATGGCTCAAATTGATGAAGTCAATTGTCTTAAGTTTGTCAGCAATCAGGAACACTGCTGTCAATACTGTCAATTGTGTAATTGTGCAGAAAGGTGATTGACATTGTCCAGTTTGAGACATTTTTCTCAGCTTGTAACATATGACGTAAGCACGATCACTTGATACTTATCTTAAAAAATCATTTAATAAGACAAGCGCTGGATCCTTTGACCTAAACATGCCAATGGTTTTGAATAGCAAAATTGTACACAACATGTTTTACGACTAATGTTTATTGATTTATTAAAAAAAAAAAAAATTATGTCACATCTCCTTTAAAGCTTATATTGTCTTTTCAAAAACCGTGAACAGGAGTTATGCTCCAAATATGAAAAGGTCAAATCTCTTCAGTCAAAATGTAACATTAAGTTGCACCTTTATGACTCAAACATTTTACACTATTCAAGACTTAATGGTTTCTGAGATCATCCCATAAAAAGATGTAAGGTCAAAGGTCAGTGTTAACGTAAGAATTTGACCTTGAGGCATTTTCAAGGTCACATGCATGAATTGATGATCATTTGTCAAGATCCTAGATGGCTATGACTTATGGTTTCTCATATTTATTGGCCAACCATCATAGGTTAATTTCAACCCTAGCAATTAGTCTTTGAATCTTTTCGATCATAATGTAATGAAGAACCAGCATATGGTCCTGAACAAATTTCACCATTCAGTTTTTTTGTACCTATTACGGTTACATTGATCATCCCATAACAAGATTTTTTGGTTTGGGGCAGATAGCTCCGGAATGACAAAATTTTACGACTCACAGGGTGAGTTTCGGATAGGTATTTGTGACACCAATACCAAGTGTTAACCTGGAAAATAATAATAATTAAAATGTCAATTGTTCGTAAACAATTGAGAGGTCTTTCCTGTTGATTATGTAAAACATATGTCCAAATAGGCGTAGAATGCAATGACAAACTTTAAAACACATATAAAACACTTAAAAAATGGTCAAAAACACATTATTTTCTATTTCGGACGTGACTTTGAACTTTGTCAAGGTTATCGGGAACGATGTCATTGCAAAAGACCCCATGGGTCTAGGACCTTTAGTTAAAGAGTTAAAGCTTATTCTATCTTTACAAAAAGCGTTAACAGGATTTATGCCCTATACGGAACGGTCAAATCTCTCCGGTCAAAATGTAAGTAAGTTGCATCTTAATGACCCAAACACTTGTCATAAATCAATTCTTCTGTAAGAATTATGGTTACTGAGATATCTCATAATTAGGTGTAAGGTCAAAAGTCAAGGTGAAACAGAAAAAATCTTCAAAACACACATAAAACCCTTAAAATAGGCTCTAAAACACGAAATTGGCTTTACAGGTCATGATCTTGACATTTTAACTTATGGCCTTTGTCAAGGTCATTGGTTCCAGAAAGACCCCATGTGTCTAGGACATTTGGTTTAAAAGTTAAAGCTAATTTTTGCACACTGTTTACGGGGGTTTTTGCCCCTTTTGAACGGGCAATCTCTTCAGTCAAAATGTAATAAAGTTGCGCCTTAGTGACCCGAACATTTATCAGTATTCAAGATTACTGTAAGTATAATGGCTTCTGAGATTAGGCACAAATTTGACCTTGAGGCATTTTCAAGGTCATATGAATTGGTGAAGATCTTAGGTGGCTACAGTACAACCTGTGACTTCCTCTTAGTTATGTCCACCCTCTTGTATGGTCACCATCGAATGGTGGCCATTTATTGGAGTATTCAATCTTGAGATGTTGGCCATTTATTGGGGTCATAAAACATAGGTTGATGTTTTATCTAATTATGTTACCTGTTGAAATCAATCAGGGTTGAAGTTTTCAGCTTGTATGTTTCATTAAAATTTACCTGTACAGGTAACTCAGGTTTCTTCTCAAATTGACATATCACCTTTTCTTTAAAATGTAGAATAGAATGTTGTTTTAGTCTTTGTTAATTCATATCATTTGTTGATTTTTCTGTCTTTATATTTACATATTTTCCTTTTTTTTTATAATGTTATTTTTTATTTTTTATTTGTTTTTTTTCTTCTTAATCTTTTAATTTCTTCTTGGAAAGAATCTTGAGTAGAAATGACAAAAATTCAAAGATAAATTAAGTTATTGACTAGCATTTGAAAACATAACAGAGAATCCTTTAAATAATGTTTAAAGTAAAAAAAGTTATTGTACATGATGTACATGGTATTCAATTGTTTGTTTGCATTATTAAATGAATTATTATTAATTATAACTTATAATCATGCAAATGATATGTTTTAAGGAACCATGAAGCAAGTAATTTAACAAGCCTGTTTCTTAACTAATTAAAATTATCAATATCATGAATATCAATCCTTTTACAATAAATTTTGTTAACAAAGTTTTACAATCTATTTTCATGATTATTATTCAGGAAAACTAAAAATATCATTACATGGTATAGGAATAAACTATTTTTGTTTATCTTTTATACTTTTCCAAATCTCAAAACTGGAGTTGTGCATGATGAATCACTAGAGACTTAAATTTTCCAAATGGCTACCTAGTTATCATCAAATTTTGTTATGTGCTAATCATAATGAAAATGTTCTTATCTCTTTATTGATCTGAATAAAGTAAATCTTATGAAAAGAAATTATTTAAAGAAAAAATTGTCGTGCTTTTTGAAACAATTGTAAACTTATCAAATATGTTATCTTCAGTTTGGCTAATTTTGTCAGTTAACAGGCAAAATTTGTCTCCAGTAAAAATAAAGTACACTTCTATATAGATTGTGACATTTTTATTTCTATTAATTCAATCACTTTTTGTTCTGTGTATTATATTGTCGAAACTGCAGGACTGGCATATGCGTGATATATATATTCTTGGTATACATTTGCAAAGAATATTTCACTCAACTCAGGCCTTTTAGATAAAGTTAATAATTGCTGGGACTTGAATGAATTATATTCATTAAAGCCCTTGATTAAAAATGACTTTTAAGAAAAAAAAATAAGAATATTTTTGAAAATAAAATAAAAACTCATGATGAAAACAGTAAACTCAAATGCTTCACTCAGTAAAGAATTAGTGGTCATAATTTAGAAATAGAAAATGGTGGATAAAAGTTATTATAATTAAAGGATAGAATTGTTTGTAAAATTAACATAACAACATAGAGATAATCTATTTGAAAATTGTTTACCTTCTCATATTTATGTCTCTGACCAGTTTATGAATAAAATCTTGAATCTTATGAATAAAATCTTGACCAAGAACAAAAAGAAAAAGAAATGCTAAACCTCTATAACATGGAACATGTTTAAAATATTGGCTCCTTTATAAAAAAAATAAGTCATTAGAACTTAGAGCAAAACCTAATAATTTTTTTCCATGTGTTTTGATTTCTTATAAAATTGTTATTTCTTTGCATTATTATGATTGTTTTTGTTTTTTTTTGTCAGAAACTTGATTAAATTGTAATATTTTTATATGACAACAAAAATATTATCAAATTTTTCTGTAATGAATATTTTGAATATACATGTATTTATTCAATAGAGAAATAATGAATTGCCTATATATATAGCTAAATTTTATTAGAATAAGTCCTAAAGATCATCTTAAACATTTGTTAAACCATGTTAAATGCAGTAAGTATCAACAATTTTGATTTTAGAAATTTAATTTGAGAAACACTTTTTCAATGGAAAAAGGCAGGCATTGTGAAAGTTTGCATTATATTAGAAGATGATATTCATTTATTATTCATTTGCCAAAAAATACATGTAAAAAATAACTTAAATTGATAGAATTATTTTAAAAGGTATAACATCAAAACAAACAGTCATGAGAAAATTTTTACAAAAAAAATTAGGAAGCTATATGTTCAACTAGATTTATTATTTCATTTTATTTTAGAATTTTCTTGTCATAATCACAGTTATTAAATTTTACCACCATTAATAAGATAATGTCACAGGTAGTACTGTACGACTTACGGTTTCTTGGATTTAGTGGCCAATTGACAACGGTTAATTTTCAAAGGTGCATAACCCAACAAAATGAACCTTTGAATCTTTTCAATCCAAATATAACCATATATAACGAAGAACCAGTGCCTGGTTCTGAACAAATTCCACTCTTCGTTTTTTTTTTCTATCTTTTACGGTTACGGTGTTCATCCCATAACAATGTTTTTAGGTTCCGGGCAGATCACTCCAGATAAAAAAAATGTTGCAACTCACATGGTGATTTCTGGATAGGTATTTGTGATCCTGATACAAAGTGTGAACCTGAAAGCGACATGTCTTACGTTTAAGGCTGCTAACTTCGTCAAAGTTTGGCTGAAAAAGAATAATAATAATTAAAATGTCAATTATTCGTGAACAATTAAGAGGTCTTTCCTTTTCGTAATCTAAGTATGTGTTTAAATAGATGTAAGATGCATTGAAAAGCATTAAACACACGTAAAACCCTGAAAATATGGTCAGAAACATCAAATCCATGATCTAGGTCATGCCCTTGACCTTTTACCTTATGACCTTTGTCAAGGTCATTGGTCCACGGTTTCCTTGTTTAAGACACCATGGGTCTAGGAACTTTAGTTTTGGATTTGACGATTCCTGTACATGGAACTATTTTATTTCAATAGAGTATTAATACATAATACGTTTTGAAATGCTGGTCAGTAGTTACTTGGGGACCCTCGCATGTCTAGGTTTTAAACCAATCAGCAATGGGGTTTCCCAGTCACTGCCGCATGTGCTTCTCGTTTACTAATTGTTTTTCGAGATCATACTAATTAACCAATAAGATTCATAGCTAATTTTGAATTAACCAATCAACGCTTAATTAGCAGGGCTTTTGTTTTATGCACACAGGCTAAACTATTCCTGAAGCAACGCTTGATTGCAGCAGCCATTTTAATTTTTCTGGGAAAATATTTTCTTTATTATGATCGTAAATTTACATCATATAATGGATTAATTAATTTCATATCGGATATGGACACAAAATTATGCAAACGTTTAGAACAAACGATTTACAAGAATACGTACATGTGCGCGGTACAAGTAAAAACAGTCCGACGAAAATCTATGATTTGTATATACTATAGCTGGACTTTGCATCATCGTGTTATGTCTGCCTACTCTTTTGATACCATTAAAGCTGTGCGTTTTATGCTACCAACTCGTCAGTGAGACGGGATTAACAATTATAACTTTCCATGTTTGGCGGGTGGTTGTATTTACTTTGCGTTTATATACAAATATTTTATTGGCACAAACACAATTACAATAATTGGCAAAGGCCCATATTTCAGTACATTAAAACAATGAATACAGCATAATGAAATAATATGTTATAATTAAGAAGCTAAAATCTCATTTCTATATAACAGACATTTATGTATATAAGAACTTGTCACTTTCAGGACTTTTAAAGAGTTGCTATTAATGCAACGTTTCATATTTAGCTGACTCTCACTACAACTTGTAGGAAGTATATTTAATATAATAGTTTTAAAGTTTATTCTGTATTTAGAAAAATTTTCACAATTCAGTAAAAAGTGATTTTCATCTTCTACCTCACCCGATTTACATACATTACAAACTCCTTCATGTGTGGGTAAACCTAAATGTCGCCCTTTTTCTATAGCAAGATTGTGTGCACTCAATCTTATTTTACACAGATATGACCTTTCTAATATATTACTTAGAACACCAACATAAGAACAACGCTGATTTGAATTATGAAATTGTTGATAAAATTTAAGTTTGGATGAATTGTAAATTTTTGATGATTGATCCTGCGTGCACTGATCAATCACTCGTTGTTTAATACTAGGTAGATATTGTTTAATAGAAAATTTTCCCCCAGCTAGGTTTGAAAATACTAGATTGTTTAAAATAGAATACAGTTTCTTTGTCCAGGGGTTATTTTTTTCAGTTGCCAGAAAAATTTTGGATACAAGTGTGTTTTCAGACCTTAAAATATGATCAAAAAATTTAAAAGAAGAAAATGAGATTTTTGACCACAATGGTAGCCTGCCAAGTTCAGCTCTACAAGCAGCATTAATTGCTTTGCTATGAACACCTAGAATTTCTTTTATGAACTTCATATGGAATTTTTCCAAAATGGAATTGTCTCTCGAACTATCAAAAACACCCCAAACCTCACTACAATACAGCAAGATGGGACTTACTCATGAATCAAATAATTTTTCTAAAAGTTAACAAAGAATATCCAATCCAATTGTTTTCTTAATCTTAAAACATGCTTTCCTAGCTTTTTCCATTAGTAAGGATACAGCTAAATTAAAATTGCCATTACACTTTAACATTATTCTCAAGTAACAATATTTTGAGACTGTTTGTATGGCATTATCATTATAAACAAACTCATTTAAATGTGTTTTACCTTTGATTTTTGTACATTAACATGTAGTTTCCAATTCGAGCAATATGTACCAAGAATATTGAGACTGGTTTGAAAACCAGTTTTGCTTTCTGATAGTAATACAATATCATAAGCATATAATAAACAATTTACAGACAAATCACCAACTCTAACTCAGGCCCACAGTTACCATTGATTAAATCTTTTACGACATCATCAATAAAAATATTATATTAAAAAGTGAGGGGTTTAAAACACCCCCTTGTTTAACACCACGCTCTGAAGTAAATGCAGCGCTAAGACCATTTGAAAATTTAATTCTAGTGGTAGTATTTGCATACATAGCAGATAAAATATTGAAAATTTTTTTGGTAAACCTGATTTTAAAAGTTTATAAAATAAGCCTACTCTCCATATGGTATCAAAGGCTTTACGTAGGTCTATGAAAGCAGCAAATACTTTCTTCTTTTTACTTTTATTTATCAATAATATTTTTTAAAGAAAATATATGATTAGCAGTTCTACAATTTTGTTTAAATCCTATTTGATTTTGACTGATAAGAGATATGTTATTAACGAATTTCAATAATCTTGAATGAATGACTCGATTAAAAAGATTTCCCAAGTTAGAAGTGATAGAAATGCCCCTATAATTGCTAGGGTCCATTTTGCTACCTGATTTGTGTAAAAGGACTAAGAAACTATCATTTCATTTATATGGGAATTGGCCAATGTTTAGAATAATATTCTTTTTATATGCATAATATTCTCAGCGGAATATAAATATGTCTAACGACGAAGAAATCACATTTTTGGCCTCGTCCGACAAACAATCTGATAAAGTTAGAACATGGGCCGGCGTAATGAAGCTTAGCGAAGATACCACAAATACAATCCTGGAGCTAGGATTTGAAAACATGGAAGCTGTGTCTTTAATTGAGGCCGACGATTTGGCGGAGACAAATATGCCGATTGAACAAAGAAAACTTTTGTTAAGGGCGGTTGAGAAGACTTTCCGAAAGGACATAAGTGCCGAGAAAGTGGACATAGCAGCGTCGAAACGTAGAACATGCGCACAGGAAGATGGCGAACACGGACATGCTTCCGGTGTAAATAAAGATGGCGGCGCCCACAGCTTTATCCAAGATGGCGGTGCCCATAGCTTAATCCAAGATGGCGGCAACCAACAAGAAGACGGCTATATCCAAGCGATGCTTCAGCAGTTAGCAGTAAGCCAGAAACAACATGAACATTCACCTGATCCCATTGGCGTTAGTTATAACCTGAATGCAGTTCCTATGAACACTGTCAATTCTCATATATCCTGGCAAGACCCTCAAATTTATTTAAAATCTGCCAACATAGACTGTAAAATAGTGTACAATGACAATTCAGACTTTGTTTCGTATGATATAGGAGAACCAGCATGTCTGAGGAGCGCCTTATTTCAGATACTTCAGGGGGGGTGGCAACTTGTTTTTAAATCTGGCCCTTTAAGACCCAAACTTGAGTCCCTGTCTCTGTGTCAGTGGTCGAGGGCAAATTTGTCCATCATGTACAAGTTACTTAGCACAGGAGAACTGACACGGACATAGGTTCTCGACTATTCATCCGTTACCATGAGATTTTATCATTTAGTTTCATCATGTGAATTTGCGTCGGTGCTGTTTTTTGATAGGGAATACCGCAGACTCCAAAAACAGCACAATTTTAGGTGGGGCACTGATATTCCTCATTTACAGTCAGTTTATCTTTGGCGGGTGCCAAAAGCCATATACACTAAACCTCAGGCATCTGGTCCATCTGTTAAGCTTGACCTAAGCAACAATATTTTTATTGATAAAAAATTACCTTTTGGCTCTAAACTAGCACCTGGTATTTTTCATAGACTTTCACAGGCTATTCACCGCATGATGTCACGAAGAGGCTTTACCATTATAGCATATTTAGATGATTTTTATACGACCCCAAAAAAATTTTGCGGTCGTATATTGGTATGACGTTGGTGTCGTCGTCGTCATCGTTGTCCGAAGACACATTAGTTTTCGCACTCTAACTTTAGTTTAAGTGAATGGATCTCAATGAAATTTTACCATAAGGTTCAATACCACAAAAGGAAGGTGGGGATTGAATTTGGGGGTTATGGTACCAACAGTTAAGGAATTAGGGGCCAAAAATAAGCATTTTTGTAACTTCCAGACATAACTTGTGTGTTAGTGTATGGATCTCTCTGACATTGTACCACAAGGTTCCATATCACAAAGGGAATGCTGGGATTGATTTTGGGGATAATTGCCTCCAAATTTTAGGAATTAGGGGCCAAAAAGGGGCAAAAAACAAGCATTTTTCTAGTTTCATGACAATAACTTGTGTGTAAGTGTATGGATCTTTGTGAAATTGTACTACAGTAAAACCTGTATAAACCGGCCGTCTATGGGACTATGAAAAAGGGCCGGTTTGGACAGTGAGCCGGTTTATTCAGGTTTCTGTTTTGACTGGAAATTAATGACTTGTGACGTCAGATATTTTTCATGTAAAAGTTCTGTCTGATTGTAAATTGTAAACTGAATACCGTAATACATGTAACTACGCACGATCGTTGTTTTGAGTCTTCGTATTCATTGCCTTTAGAAATTTTAGAAATTGATTTTTCCCCGAATTCAAAAAAATAATGTTTTAACCTTTTTTTACATATCCTCGTATGTCAAATCGACCTCGGTAGTATCAGTCTCCGACTTGTCAGTTTCACTTTTACTTTGAGTTCATTGTTTTCATTTGCATCAGAATCCTCGCGTTGTTTAAATTGTTACACGAGAGTTTCGTTTTACTTCCATCGTTCATTTCCTACGTTGGTATAGCCGATTAAAAAGCCAGAATTTTATCAAATGAAATTTTCATCACGATCTAAACATTGTCGTACAGTGCACGATAACAATGGATTGTCGTCATCCGGGTCTTCTTCATTATCAAGGTTATTGGTTTCGGGGTTCACAACAAGGAACCCAGCATTCGAAAACACGATGTAAATTTCTTACTCCGCGATTTTAAAAAATCATCAAAATTACAACGTAAGTTCTATCGGAGATATATTCGGCGTTTCTTTTAGTTTTTATACGACCGCAAAAACATTTTTGTGGTCGTATGTTGGTATGACGTTGGCGTCGTCGTCGTCGTCGTCGTCGTCGTCGTCTGGCGTCGTCCGGCGTCGTCCGAAGATACATTGGTTTTCGCACTCTAACTTTAGTTTAAGTGAACGGATCGCTATGAAATTTTACCACAAGGTTCAATATCACAAAAGGAAGGTTGGGATTGATTTTGGGGGTTATGGTACTAACAGCAAAGGAATAAGGGGCCAAAAAGGGGCCAAAAATAAGCATTTTTGTAACTTCCAGACATGACTTGTGTGTTAGTGTATGGATCTCTCTGACATTGTACCACAAGGTTCCATATCACAAAAGGAATGCTGGGATTGATTTTGGGGGTAATTGCCTCAAAATTTTAGGAATTAGGGGCCAAAAAAGGGGCAAAAAACAAGCATTTTTCTAGTTTCATGACAATAACTTGTGTGTAAGTGTATGGATCTTTCTGAAATTGTACTACAAGGTTCCATATCACAAAGGGAAAGCTGGAATTGAGTTTGGGGGTAATTGTCGAAACGTTTAGGAATTGGGGGCCAAAAAGGGGCCAAAAATAAGCATTTTTCTAGTTTCCAGACAATAACTTGTGTTCAAGTGTATGGATCTCTCTGAAATTGTACTGCAACATACCATACCACAAAGGGAATGCTGGGATTGATGATGGGGGTAATTGCCTCAATATTTTAGGAAATAGGGGCCAAAAAGGGGCAAAAAACAAGCATTTTTCTAGTTTCAGGACGATAACTTGTGTGTAAGTGTATGGATCTTTCTGAAATTGTACTACAAGGTTTCATATCACAAAGGGATAGCTGGGTTTGAGTTTGGGGGTAATTGCCTTAAACGTTTAGGAATTTGGGGCCAAAAAGGGGCCAAAAAACACATTTTCCTAGTTTCCAGACAATAACTTGTGTTCAAGTGTATGGATCTCTCTGAAATTGTACTGCAAGGTACCATACCACAAAGGAAAGGCTGGGATTAAGTTTGGGGGTGATGAATCATAAGGGGGTTCAAAAAATTGGGGGGGGGGGGGGGATTTTTTTTTATCCTTTTTTTTTTTTCTTCCTTTTTTTTTTTCTTTTAAAATTTTCCATTTTAAGTTGGTTATTTCTGATTTATATTTAAAAGCAAATAATAACGATATGGTAGGAGATACACACCAAACAGGATGTGTAAATTATTATATAATAAGTATTGTGCAATAGCAAGAAATTTTCAATTGCACAGTATTGCACAATAGCAAGAAATCTTCAATTGCACAGTATTGCGCAATAGCAAGAAATCTTTAATTGCACAGTATTGCGCAATAGCAAGAAATATCAAATAGCACAATATTGCGCAATAGCAAGAAATTGTCAATTGTACAGTATTGCACAATAGCAAGAAATATTTAATTGCACAGTATTGTGCAAAAGAAGATACTTCGTATAAATTGCTTATTTCTTCACCAATTTCAATGGGGTTTTATTCTTGAATTTTTGGGGCTCTTTAATATGCTGAATCTAACCGTGTATTTAGTTTTTGGATTTTGGGCCCCGTTTTTAAATTGGTCCACATTGAGGTCCAAAGGGTCCAAAATTAAACTTTGTTTGATTTCATCCAAAATTTAATTATTGGGGTTCTTTGATATGCTAAGCTAACCGTGTATTTAGATTCTTAATTTTTGGTTCCGTTTTCAAATTGGTCTACATTAATGTCCAAAGGGTCCAAAACTAAACTTAGTTTGATTTTAACAAAAATTGAATTCTTAGGGTTCTTTGATATGCTGAATCTAAACATGTATTTAGATTTTTGATTATGGGCCCAGTTTTCAAGTTGGTCCAAATCGGGGTCCAAAATTAAACTTTGTTTGATTTCAACAAAAATTGAATATATGGGGTTCTTTGATATGCTCAATCTAACCATGTATTTAGATTTTGGATATTGGACCATAATAGGTGAATGTCCAATTTAAAATTTTTAAGTTCTTAGACCACATTCATTCTGTGTTAGAAACCTATGCTGTGTCAAATATTTAATCACAATCCAAATGCAAAGCTGTATCAAGCTTGAATGTTGTATCCATACTTGCCCCAACTGTTCAGGGTTCGACCTCTGCGGTCGTATCAAGCTGCGCCCTGCGGAGCATTTTATTTTCAATTAAAACTTTTATAGTGTTTTAATATTACAGCTCACTACTGTAAGTTCACGGTTTAACACCTTGCTCATTGATTATCCTAAAAAAACATCTTGTATAAACAATTATGTTTTGATTGCATATCGATCAATACAGTTATCATTTTAAATTAATTAAACAAACCGGTTTTGACAGGTAATGATTGATGTAATTAAGAATATTGGGACTGCATAATTAGAACGGAATTCGGAATACATAGGGTCCGGTTTACAAAGGGTATTTTTACAAAGACTTGGAAGGGAAAAAAATGGGACTTCAATTTTCGGCCGGAATGGACAGGATTCCGGTTTATTCAGGGTCCGGTTTACTCAGGTTTGACTGTACAAGGTTCCATATCACAAAGGAAAAGCTGGAATTGAGTTTGGGGGTAATTGCCCAAAAAGTTTAGGAATAAGGGGCCAAAAATAAGCATTTTTCTAGTTTCCAGACAATAACTTGTGTTCAAGTGTATGGATCTCTCTCAAATTGTACTGCAAGGTACCATACCACAAAGGGAAGGCTTGGAATGATTTTGGGGGTAATTCTCTCAAAATTTTAGGAATTAGGGGCCATAAAAGGGCAAAAAAACAAGCATTTTTCTAGTTTCAGGACAATAACTTGTGTGTAAGTGTATGGATCTTTATGAAGTTGTACTGCAAGGTTCCATATCACAAAGGGAAAGCTGGGTTTGAGTTTGGGGGTAATTGCCCTAACGTTTATGAATTTGGGGCCAAAAAGGGGCCAAAAACAAGCACTTTTCTAGTTTGCAGACAATAACTTGTGTTCAAGTGTATGGATCTCTCTGCAAGGTACCATACCACAAGGGGAAGGCTGGGATTGAGTTTGGGGATGATGAATCATAAGGGGGTTCAAATAATTTGGGGGGGGGATTTTTTTTTTCTTTTTTTTTCTTTAAAATTTTCCATTTTAAATTGGTTATTTCTGATTTATATATAAAAGCAAATAATAATGATATGGTTTTAATAGGTAAATTAAAAAATTTTAAGTTCTTAGACCACTTTCATTCTGTGTCAGAAACCTATGCTGTGTCAAATATTTAATTACAATCCAAATTCAGTGCTGTATCAAGCTTGAATGTTGTGTCCATACTTGCCCCAACTGTTCAGGGTTCGACCTCTGCGGTCGTATCAAGCTGCGCCCCAGCGGAGCATTTTATTTCATTTGCGAAAGCACAAAGCAGCGCTGCACACATGGCCTTAGGGTTTTAATTTACTTGCTACGCAAGTAAGGCTTTGCAATTAGTTGGTCCAAGGTCTTGGACTCATGCCAGAAATTAGTATTATTAGGTGTGGAGATAGACTCCACAACATTGGAATTAAGATTACCTAGTACAAAACTAGAGCAGTTAAGGCAAGATTTGGCAGATTTTCAGCAGCGCAAGCATGTTTCTAAGAAACAACTGCAGTCCCTGGCGGGAAAACTAAACTGGGCTTCTTCAGTGGTTCGCGGCGGAAGAGTTTTTCTTCGGAGAATCATTGATGGCATTACGAAGCTTAAGCATGATTGGCACAAAATGCGGTTATGCGGGTATATTTTGCATGACATCCAGTGGTGGTACAATTTCATGTCCACTTTTAATGGGAAGTCCTTCTTACTTAACACTGATCCTGTCACCTCAGTTTATACTGATGCTTGCAAAACAGGTGCAGGTAGAGTTTTTGGTACCGATTGGTTTTATGTAAATTGGAAAGAGGATTTCCCATTTGTGCAAACATTGCATATTAATGAGCAAGAAGCATTTGCAGTGGCTTTGGCGGCCAAGCGTTTGACTGTCCCTCTGGTATCTCTCGTCCCTCTTTTGGGCTAAATGTTGGCAAAATAAGCGTGTATATATTTATTGTGATAATTCATCAACTGTTGGTTGTATCAATAAGTGTACCTCTAAGAACAAACTTTTAATGTTTTTTTTGCGCGAATTGTTTTGGCTGTCTGCTACTAACAATTTTCAACTTGTCGCAATTCATCTGCCAGGGAAGCAGAATGATATGGCTGATGCTGTTTCACGGTTGCATGATTTAAATCTATGTCAATTTTTTCTGAAAGGATGCTTACCAACTTCTTTGTTTGTGCATCACCTTGTTTCTCATATGTCCTGTCACTTCCTTCGTTTTCTTTTATTCAG
Organism: Mytilus californianus; assembly: GCF_021869535.1. Taxonomy (NCBI): domain Eukaryota; kingdom Metazoa; phylum Mollusca; class Bivalvia; order Mytilida; family Mytilidae; genus Mytilus; species Mytilus californianus. Next base: position 87,712,988 of record NW_026262701.1, read on the forward strand.
GCTCACACGTACACTTTGATTCAGTGTTCATTTTCTAAATTAACTTGTGCTGAATTCAAGAAAATGAATTCTTGCAAAACTTTTCTTTGTCACATGTACAGAACTAATGTTTAATACCATCAAACAAATTTTAATCAAAGAGTATGATGCATGTCTTTCTATAATCAGCATGTCATGCATGTTTTTGACTTCAGCTGAGTACATTTGTTTTTGGCAGGCTTCCAATTTCATGAACTTAATTTCCTACTTTAACACAGGTTTGGGATTATTTTGGAGTACCGCAGTTTTTCAACTTGATTTTGCTTTCTTTGTAAATATGTTTATTGCTTTATTGATATGCAAAGAAAATATTAAACTGTGATTCTTTCTCCCAAACCTGTGTCTGTTAACTTTATTCCTTTATAATATCACCAGTTGGCATTTCTTGGTCCATTTACCGATCTCTGTTAAGTGTAAATCAGGTGCCTTTATCTGCACTGTAACTCCTCAGCATTCGGTCAGGGCACCAAAGAAATAGCAGACTGGTTATTGGTACAACTGACATTATGTACAACAATAATTAGGGAGGATCTGGGTGGGACAGTGTTATGAATTAATTGAACTATTTTATTTAAATAGAGTATTAATACATAATATGTTTTGAAATGCTGGTCAGTAGTTACTTGGGGACCCTCGCATGTCTAGGTTTTTAACCAATCAGCAATGTGTATTGCTTTATTGATATGCAAAGAAAATATTAAACTGTGATTCTTTCTCCCAAACCTGTGTCTGTTAACTTTATTCTTGGTATTTCTTGGTCCCTTTACTGAACTCTGTTAAGTGTATCTGCACTGTAACTCCTCAGCATTCGATCAGGGCACCAAAGAAATAGCAGACTGGTTATTGGTACAACTGACATTATATACAGCAATAATAAGGGAAGATCTGAGTGTTATTTTTGAACTTAAACACATTGTCCTTGTCCAAAATGTTTACATGAAATGACAACATATGGGATTTTGCTTTTAGTGGTGATATAAAGGGGTAACTTTGGTATTTTAGAATTGTAATTGCCAGTATGAAACAAATCTTTAAGCTTTTTGTCATTTGATATATAATTTCATGAAAAAAACATCAAACAAAATAACAAACTCTTTATTCAGATTGTCACAAAAAATAATTAAATAAGATAAATTTGAAATGAAAAACAACAGTGAAGTAATGCTTGGTAAATCTTCAATACAATAGGATTCCTAAAGTGGATACCAGGGTATGCAGGATTGTTTTGATAAAGACATAAAATGTGAAGGCTGTTATTACAGCAACACTCTAGGGATTGCTGCAGAATTTAATGAGATCAACATGTTTAGGTGCATATTGCACCGTCAACAGGATAAAAACAATTCAGAAAATCGCACCGAAGTACGTAATCGGGAAGTGATAAATCAAGTCACAATGTTACCATGGTGAATGTAAATAGTAAGTGAAAGTAGGTATGGAAGTAAACTTAAACAAGAATGTTAAATGAAATATGTAAGTCATAGAAATTAAAATATTTGTTGATGTTATTCTGCCAAAGTCAGATATATATTTGCTAAAAAAAACAATGATTTTGAGTTGCACATCTATTTATTTAAAGTAAATTCAGGAAAGGTGTCGGGTACTAGTGGTTATATATTTCATTTAGACTTTTTATGTCACCATAAGTTATTATAGTGTGACATAAACATTTTCCATACCCAGCGGTGGACAAACACTTCACCACATTCCCTTTGTATTGTTTTTATCCTGATGACGGTGCAGGCTCAGAAACATGTTGATCTCATTGAAATATTGCAGCAATCCCTAAAGTGTTGTTGTTAACAGTCTTTATAACATTTTAAATAATGAAATATTTAAACACATTTCAAATTATTCTCTTTTTCTTAAAATAGGGAAACTTTAGTAACTTAATAATCATATCTTGATTTTATTATTAATGATTTTTAAATGCAATAAAAAAAGTTCTGAAAATTCAGTATGACATCAGCCTATTACTTCCAAACTTAAGAAGATTAAATAGGATTGGTCATTGTTGACAATGGGAACATATATAGATGAGTGATACAGGCTCCTTAGAGCCACTAGATAAGGACGGGTACATCAGAAAAAAACAACTATTAGCAAGTGATTTCTGTCAGATTCTTAGTTGTAAGAATTAATGCAGTATTGCTGAATATTGATGGAAGTAATTAACACAAGACATCATTGCTAAAAGACTTTTATGTAGGGTCTATCGAAAACTTCTATTTCGTGCTTTTAATTAGTCCCCTACCGACGAAGTCGAAGGGGACTTTAGGTTTGCACTCCATCCGTCTGTCTGTCTGTCTGTCTGTCTGTCTGTCTGTCAGTCCGGCAAATTAGCTTTCCACACTTTTTTTCTTCGTTCTTGAAGATATTGATTTGATATTTGATATACAGTTTTATCATGACAAGTTATAGATCAAGTTCAAATTTTGTTCCGGTCTGATGATTTAATCTAGAGTTATGGACCATAACTCTGGACCATATCTAAGGACCATATCTAATGTTAGAGTACTATGTTAAACCATATTTCTGTACAAAGGGATATAACTAATTTTTTTAAAGACATTCTTTGTTCAATTATTTGAAGAATTTTTTGGCAGGTTTGTTAGTTATTTAGTATAAACTTATTTACTGAATGCTATATATATAAAAAAAAATTATGAAGAGAAATCCTTTAATTTGATAATAATCTATTTTTATTATGTATATATTTCAATACATTACATTGTGTAGATAAAAGTTGTTGACATTTTATAGATAAGTTACAAATCTATATTAGTTTGTGACAAATGAAAGAAAAAGTATTTGGAACCATTAATTATATTTGATTATAATTTGAAAATAGATATACACTGTATTACATCATATCTAATTTTAGAGAACTATTAATCATATCTAATGTTTTTTTCATCATGCTTATACGATATTGATTGATAATTGGTATATAGTTTTATCATGACAAGTTACAGATCTAGTTCAAATTTTTGTTTCGGTCTAATAATTTTGTGCAGAGTTATGGTCCTTGGACTTGAAAAATTCACTCATATAATCAGATTTCCACACTGTTTTTTAGTCATGCTTGAAGATATTGACATGATATTTACTTTTTGTTTACACCATGGCAAGTTATATAACAAGTTAGCATTTTGTTCCAGTATAATGAATTTTTACCCGGTAGGGGACTATGTATTGCCATGCAATACTCTCAGAATGCTTGTTTACTATTACTTTTCAAATTGTAGGCAAAAAGAAACCTCTGAAGTCAGGGAAAACGAAAGGTAAAGGTAAGAAGTTTTTAAAGATTTTATAGAATTTGTTAGTCATGGAAAAATATATCTAACTAAAGTAACTTAATGAAGCTTCTTTTATTGATTTACAGTGCTTTTTGCAGACTTTACCTTTACATCATTATTATTATTATTACATGCATTATTATTATTATCAGGATTATTAGTTGCAACATGATAAAACACAGACATTTTGGTTTAAAGGGTAAGTTGACTTTTAATGAGAGTTTTCTCCCCTCTTAAATTTAGAATTATGTGTATGGTGATAAAACTCATTAACCACATATAATAAAGACCTAGGTCTTTTGATTTGAGGTCCTTGCTTTATGACCTTGAAATTGAAGTCAAGGTCAAAGTTTAATTTGACTTTCTAAATGGTGACCTTTGAATGTCCCTCTGGTATCTTTTGCCCCTCTTTTGCAGAAACTTCTTATTGGTACATGTTAAAGTCATAGGGTCTTTTACATTGAGTTGCAGACATATGACCTTGAAGAAGGTCAACCAGAAGTGACCTTTTGTAAACTGGAAGTAGAACCAGAAGTGACCTTTTCTAAACTGGATGTAGCCATTTTTTTGCATTATATTCATGTAAAAAGTGCTAAAACTTTTTATTTTTTGAGTCATGGTGAAGTCAGGTTCAAATGAAACTGGAAGTGAAATTTTGTTTTTCTGGAAGTACCTACTTGTCTACTTATTTTAAGCTAAATTATATAGAAATCATATGTTTTTGGAATCGGCATAAAATAAGCTATTATCTGACACCAGAATTGACATTTTAACCTGGAAGTGAATATTTTCCTATCAAAATATCTGCATTTGGGGTTATAAAGACCTCATTTGTTCCCTGAACAATTGATTTTTACCGTGGATGACCTTGAGAGGTCATTCCGGTGTTATGCTGGCGCAGCAATTCTGCACACGGCCCTTGCGTTTTTAAGCACCCATCACTTCGTGTAAATCGTATAAGTACACGGCATTATCGAGTGCAAAATAACATTCCTTATTGCTTGTTGTATATTAATTTCATCAATAAATATTCATGAAAATATTTTTTAAGAACATAGATAAATGTCTTCTCGTGAGAAATATATATATATCAGTAACAAATCAGGAATACCGAAAAATTGTGTTAACGCATGCGGAAGAATATCTCGAGGATGTTTTGCAACAAGAGCGGGAGAAATATGAATACCTACTCAAAATTATGAATGTGGTCTAAGAACTTAAAAAATGAAATTGGATATTTACCTATTATGATCTAATACACAAAATACAAATACAGGTGTAGATTAAGCAATATAAAAGACCCCTTGAATTCAATTTGTTTTTAAATCAAACTAAAATTGATTATGAACGCGTTGGACATTAATGTGGGCCAATTTGAAAACCAGGCCCAAAATCAAAAATCTAAATTCACGGTTAGATTCACCATAGCAAAGAACCTTAATAGTCCCTTTTTTTGTTAAAAAGTTTAATTTTGGACCCTTTGGACCTTCATGTGGACCAAATTGAAAACGAACCCCAAAAAAATAATCTATAAATAAGACCTTGAATTAAACCCCATTGAAATTGGTCAAGAAATGAGCAAGTATGCAAAGTATAATAAAAGTATTGTTTTGAGCCCTTTTTCCTAAAACGATTCATTTTAGACTTATACTTAATTTATTGTCCGGAAACCAGAAAATCCTAATTTTTTAGTCCGTAATTCTTGAACGTTTTGGGTCATAACCCCCAAAATCAGTCACAACATTCCTCATGAAGTATGGAACCATGTGGTACAAATTCATTGAGATTCATACACTAATAATTAAGTTATTGTCCTGAAACAAGAAAAACGCTTGTTATTGGTCCTTAATTCCTACAAAGATGGGACAATAACCCTCAAAATCAATTCCGACCTTCCTTGTGTGGTACAAAACCTTATGGTACAATTTCATAAAGATCCATACACTTACATGTATACTCAAGTTATTATTTGGAAACCAAATGTCTTCGGAAGACGACGACAAACGTAATACCATTACACGACCGCAAAATCACTCTTTTATGCAAGGTTGTGCCTACGATGGTTACAAATGATGGCTTTTTAATGTCCAGTGGCAAATTAAATGCATATTCAGGACAATAACATGTTATTTTAATATGAATTATTAACCTGCTTTGTATTAGATCGACACACTGAGCCGGACGTGCTAGTTCGCGATGCTATAGTTCGCAGGAAGACATGTCATCCTACGCGGATTCATTATTTTGACTCGGAGCCTAACCAGTCTCTGATTTTACTTATTAATGCCACGTGCTTGAACAGAAGCAGCACAAACCAATTTTAAAATCTTTGGTTTGACCAGACCGAAGTTCCCATACCCTCCGTAATTTCATGCACATCTTCACATTACAGGTTGCAACACTATGCAATATGTCATTGGGTTCCAAAAAACGTTTAGAAAATTATGTCAGTGTTCTTTCCCATAGGATTCCCACATTAAAAGAATTGAGGCATTGAAGGCCAAATAAATTTGCATATTTCACATTCTTGCGGGTCGAATTGTAATCAGACGGCCATTGTAGAGTTCCAAGAAGTTTATAAATTAATTTAATACAAAGGCAAACTTTAATGAAAAGTTTCATTGGTGAAATTAAGGCGGCAATATAAATAATTATTATAATAACAACAACAAACATGACTTTCGTTCGGAGTAACATGAGCAAATCCCTGTTCAATCAATCAACCAATCAATCAATAAATAAATCAATCAATCAATGTATCCAAGTGTAGTTATTGCATGAATACTGTCTTAATTTTAATATTTGTTTTGTTTTTTACCTTCTTATTTTCTCGATCATTTATACAAAAGTAACTATTAACCATTGTTTTGCGTGGTTTCATGTGAAAGAGAACTGTGTTCTTATGAACTGATTTTTACACCACCCAGGTATGAATTGGGGAGTATCACTCGAATATATTGGCCTGTTTGAAGTCAGGAGCCTTTAATTCTCACGGCTGTCTATCGGTATATCGAGAGAAATGTTCGTGAAAGAATACCTTACGGTGGTCAAGCATTGCGATCGGATCTTGAAAGATCTGGGATAGGATCGTGAATGTAATTACTTGAAATTCTACTTCAAAATCTGTGAAAAATCTATTGTATTTTAAAAATGCGGAACAAGTCCAAAAAAAAATAATGGCAGTCAAAATGATTCAACTTTCTCAATAATACTGTGCAATAAGGTAAATAAAATATGCTGTACTTTATGTGAAAACACAAAAGGCGCAACACAAGTATATGGAATTCATTAAAAAAAAGGAACACGTTTTGTACCTATAATGACTACATTCCAATATATAATGATATATTTGAAACTTATTCTTTGGTGTGACAGATAATACAGTAAAATAAAAGTGTTTTTCATTGAAACCGTTCCTAGCTTTAGGTTGGCCTTGAGCTTCTTAAAACACGCCGTAAAGTTCATAGACTCAGTACATACTTGTACAAAATAAAAAATCATCTTGTCCTAGATTATCTACATTATTCCATCATAACACCGAAAACTATAACTTTAGACGACATGCCAACTTGATATTTATCAGGTCAAGAACAGTAGCATACAATGTACCATAATTCATTTCTTCTAGCTACGATTAGAGACTGGAAGAGCTTGTCAACTGAACCAATTTCAGCAACATCTTTGGCGAGTTTCAAAAGGTTGTCAAAGAAGATTCTCAATTTATGTAGTAAAACAATGTATTCATGAAGGCATGGTTATGAGAAAAACATTCATACTAGATTACGCTTAGGGCTTAGTGCCCTTAATGACCACTTGTACAAATATAATCTTACATTGAATAGGTTTTGCTATTTAGATTTGTGTACGATGGAATTACTTTCCGTATAGACAGAACACTTAAACACTTAAGTCAGGGGATATTTCATAGAGATGCATTGTAAATAATTGCAAAGGTATTTCACCGGATTCCCATTTTCCTCTAAGTCTTTTGGCATTTAACACTAAATAAATGTAAGAACCATTTGAATCATTAAAATGAAATTAAATTTTTCAAAGAAAAGTTGTTTAGTCATTCGAATTATCAAAAACATTTAGTTTGTTTACATATTTAATGTCATTGGGATGTCGAGGAGCAATCTGACTTTTGTAGTTTTGTATGAACGGTTTACTTTTTTTGTATGAACGGTTTAATTTTTTTGTATGAACGGTTTACTTTTAAATCTTGATTTTTCTCAGATACTAATCATTATGTTGAACCATTTTGACAAACAATTTTAGTTTTTTGTGAATTTCTTCGTATAATTCATTATTTTAGATTAGTAATTGACCTCGCATATGTCTTCTCGATAAGATTGAATTCACGTTACTATATCAGAGCTTTCACGATCCAATCTTAGTACTTGACCACCGTTAGGCATTCTTTCACAACCTTTTTTCTCAATAAATCGAATGACACCCGTGATTCTGTTGTTATCTTCGGTAGCTGTATGACATATACACATAATATGTTTTTATGCCCCCGCCGAAACGGAGGGGGCATTAAGTTTTACCCTTGTCCGTCCGTACTTACGAACGTCTGTCCGTACGTCCCAAAATTGGTTTCCGTTCTCTAACTAAAGTTTGCCTCAACCAAATGTTATCAAACTTATACACAATGCTTATTACTACAAAACACAGATCAAGTTTGAATTTTGGTGGCGTCACTTTCACCGTTCTAGAGTTATGCCCCTTTATAAATGGAAAAATTGCTAAATTTTTCATTTTTTTTCTTAAAATATCAATATCATTATTCAAGTAATTTTTAAAATTGGAGTTATCTTCCTTTGTCCATGATTACAGTTGAATCAACTACAATCAATGCTTTATACAATGCAATGTTTAATTTTGCCTTCCACTGATAAAACACAGATCAAGTTTAATTTGGGTAGTGTCACTTTAACCATTATTGAGTTATGCCCCTTTATAAATCGAAAAATTGCAAAATTTTTAGTTTCCATTATGCAACTTAAGTTTGCCCCAACCAAACATTATAAAACCTATACACAATACTCGTTACCACAAAACTAAGATCAAGTACAATTTTTTTGTTTCCGTTCTCTAACTTTAGTTTGCCTCAACCAAATGTTATGAAACTTATACATAATGCTTATTACTACATAATACAGTTTAAGTACGAAATTCTGTGGTGTCACTTTTACCATTCTTGAGTTATGCCCCTTTATAAACATATATAATTGCTGAATTTTTCTTTTCTGTTCTTTAACTTTAGTTTGTCTCAACCAAATGTTATAAAACTTATACACAATGCTTATTACCACAAAACTCAGATCAAGATCAAATTTGGGTAACGTCACACTTACCGTTCTTTGGTTATGTCCCTTTATAACTATATGATATGCAAGCGGGGGCATCATCTGTGTCCACATGTGGACACAATCCACATTTTTTTTTCAATTATTGTTTATCATAAATTAAAGGGGCCACCATTAATGAAATTATATTATTTGCACGGGGGAGGAGTGGGGGATAGACAGGTTTTGAAAATGAAAAGTATAACCTTGTGTAAATAAGAAAAAGCAGGCACAAAACTATGAAAGAAGAGTGACGCTACAGTACCAACAGGTGAAATGTACTGTTGTTTTCCCCTGCCTAACCCTCCTAATAAAGATAAAACCAGAAAAGTGCTTTGGACGCAATAAATTAATAAAATTTTTACATTTTGTCACCAGGAAGCAAAGAAGTTAAGTAACCATATGCTGACAAATTATTGAAGCTCACGTTTTAATTGATTATTCATAAAAGTACAGAGAAAACGTATGATTACCAATAACAATCTACTGGAGATTAAACAAAAACGTTGGTATAGGCAACTGACTACTAGTATTGCGGTCTGGATTGTGGTCATTCATTTCTGTATTCTTGAATGTTTTAGGCAATTTTTCTCTAATCATTATACTTTTTGCCAATTATTCTCTATTCTTTATATTCTAACAGTGCATTTTTCTCTTTTCTTTATTTTTTTATCCATTTTCTCTATTCTTTATATTTTTGCCCATTATTCTCTATTCCATAACCCCCCTTCTACACCCTCTAGTATATGTCACCATAAAGCCTTCACAAATGAGTAAAAGTCATCACAAATAGGCCGTAAATGGCAAAATGATTGAATGCTAATCCCCATTTTGAATTGTAAACTTTCGGAAATTTGTTTTTCAATCAAACGATCTTAATAATAAAATATAATCAGATTATTGTCCTGAATGATCGTGTAATAGTACTAATACTGACAGAAGGACCTAGGTCATCAGTTCTAATCATCTAAGATAACTAACCTTTCAGAACAGAAAAAGTAAAGATCATGCATCTTTATTGTTCAGATTGATAAAGTGTTTTCCATTCGTCGGCATTATCTTCGATTTAAATACTATTGATCTGATAACCGCTGTGCATATTTTAACGACAGGGATAGTTGACTTATCAGATAAGTAGTAACCTCCCTTGTTAATGTGATGTTGTTATCAGTCGTATTTTTACCATCTTTATATAGTATTTCATTGTATTATTTAAGGAATGACTGTAATATTTTTTCTGTCTATGAAGAAATAACATCAAAAATGTGGTGCACACTGAATAACCCGCGTAGCGGGTTATTTTAAAGTGTGCACCACATTTTTTATGTTATTTCGAATAGACAGAAAAAAATATTACAGTCATTTCTTATAATTTAATTCTAAATTCCATTTTAAACCGGAGTAAACCATGAAAAAACGTTGATGACGTCACGGTCACATGACAAAATTATGTCTATGAGCTGATAAACAAAACAACGTCAGCCAATCAGAAGACGCGTTACATCCAAAATTAAATTATTTACATTTGTGATTCATTTGATATTTAAATATAATAATTTTATATTTTATCATAAATAAAAACAAGAAAATTTGAAAGTCTTTGATTCATTAATCACCTTTCAAATCATAAGTCATGCGGTCTATTCCGTCTACATTAAGTAGTAAATACACCGGGGTATAATGGCTATAAAAAGGAAAGGAAAACATTGTATAACGTAAAACGAGAATTAAATAGAGCAAAATGCAGAAATTGAATGCAAATGTTGATTCTTTTCTTGTTTAGAGAAATCAATAATGAAAAACAAAAACACTTATAATATTCATTTTGGTTTTTGAAAAATCAAAAACGAAAAAACGAAAACACTTCCGTTTTCCGTTTTGGTTTTCGAGAAATCAGAAATGAAAAAAAAAAAAAAAAAGCCCTTTCTTTTTCATTTTGGTTTTTAAGAAATCAAAAACGAAAAATGAAAACACTTTCATTTTTTGTTATTTGTTTTTGATAATCAAAACGAAAAACTAATGGACGCAAATATACACGGACCTAAATGAAGGTCAAGTTCAATTTTCACGATTTTAGCTTTTCTCCTTGTTGAGTTATCGCCCTTTTTAATATCCAAAAGTGGTATTTATAATGTGATTGATTTATTTCTCTTTGTACAGAAATGGTTAATTATATATATAAAGTTTGAATACACTCAGTGATTTTAAATAATTTCCTCCTGTTATCAGATTATGACAAAGCATATGGTAAATGTCTTATCTCACAATTATAATTAGAGTGACAGATTTATTTGAAAATTCTCTGTTTCTTAGTGCTGATGATTATAAGCTATATAGGACTGTATAAATATAGTAATAAATTTACTGGTCATTTTTAGACATTTTGTAGATAATTAAGTCTCCCTAAACCATATATATTCTTACCCCTACCCGCCTTCAATTTGAGAATGTGCTTTTATCTTGAAAACGGTCGAGATCCCCACCCCTAAACCTTATATATTCTTGTATGGGACAATAAAACAAATCAAATGAAATATTTGGGGAGTCCCCGGGTTCACCCCAGCCCCCCTTCTTTTTGAAAACTTGTAAACGGTCAAGATCCCCACCCTGAAACCATATATATTCTTGTATGGACAATAAAACAAATCAAAAGGAAATAAAAGGAGAGTCCCCTGGGGTCACCCCCACCCCCTCCTGTTTGAGAACTTGTAAACGGTCGAGATCCCTACCCCTAAACCATATATATTCTTGTATGGGACAATAAAACAAATCAAATGAAATATAGGGGAAGTCCACGGGGGTAACCCCCACCCCCTTCTTTTTGAAAACTTGTAAACGGTCGAGATCCCGACCCCTAAACCATATATATTCTTGTATGGGACAATAAAACAAATCAAATGAAATAAAAGGTGATTCCCTTGGGGTCTACCCCACCCCCCTCCTATTTGAAAACTTGTAAACGGTCAAGACCCCCACCCCTAAACCATATATATTCTTGTATGGGACAAAAAAAAAAATCATATGAAATAAAGGGCGAATCCCCTGGGGATCACACCCCCCCCCCCCCCTCCTTTGAGAACTTGTAAACGGTCGAGATCCCCAACCCTAAACCATATATATTCCTGTTCGTCATTTCAAGAAGATTTGAATGATATACAGGGTCAATCCATAGGCGTCACTTATGCGTATCACAAACCAATTTACTTTTATAAATTTTAACTTGGATGGAGAGTTGTCTCATTGGCACTCATACCACATCTTCTTATATCTTTGTACTGGACTTTGCCCAATGTCAGGCGACCATGGGAATGACGAATTATGGGAGCTTTGTTTGGGAGACTTCGTAACAGCATCCTGTTACAATTATTTCTTGTTACTGATAAGTTTTTAACCAGATATTCGAAGGAAATATCGGTTATTAAAATGGTGATATACGGCAGGCGGCTGGGCGGTTTGGCGGCTGCCAAACAGTGTCCGCACAATAACATGAAAACGCTTTAACAAATTGTTTTCAAATTTAAATATGTTGTTTCCTGGGACTTAATGAAGGTCTCTATTAATTTTCAAGATTTTAGTTTATCTCCTTTGTGAGTTATCGCCATTTTTTATATCCAAAAGTAGAATTTTTAAATATTTTACTGTTGTTGTCATGTTATGATTTGTTTTATCTCAGAATAAAAATTGGAGTGACAGATTTATTTGAAAATTATCTATTTCCTAAGTGGTAATGATTATATGCTATATCATTAGACATTTTGAAGATTATTACATTATTAATTATGTTAGAGTACTATGTTAAACAACCATAGTTCTGTTCAATTAGATATCATAAATATTTCAGCATATGGTAATGATTTATTTTCATTATTAATTAGATCTTGGAAATATTTTACCATATGATAATCATTGGAGTGACAGATTTATTTGAATATTTCTGTTTTCTGATAAGATCTGTAGGACTGTATATATACAGTTTGAAAATTACATGTATTACTGTATAAATGAAGTTTGGAATTTACTGTTCATTATTAGACATTTTGTAGATAATTAAGTGTCCGTTAATCATATATATTCTTACCCCTACCCCCTTCCATTTGATAATGTGCTTTTATCTTGTAAACGTTTGAGATCCCTAATCCTAAACCATATATATTCTTGTATGGGACAATAAAACAAATCAAATGAAATATTGGGATAGTCCTCGGGTTCACAGCTACCCTCCTTTTTTTGAAAACTTGTAAATGTGCAAGCTCCCCACCCTGAAACCATATATATTCTTGAATGTTACAAATCAAATGAAATAAAAGGTGAGTCCCCTGGGGTCACCCCCAGCGTGTCTGTTTGAGAACTTGTAAACGGTCGAGATCCCCACCCCTAAACCATAAATATTTTTGTATGGGACAATAAAAGAAATCAAATGAAATATAGGGGCAGTCCATCGTGGTAACCCCCCATCCCCTTCTGTTTAAGAAATTGTAAACGGTTGAGATCCCCACTCCTAAACCATATGTATTCTTGTATTTGACAATAAAACAAATCAAATAAAATTTAGGGGAAGTCCAAGAGGGTAAACCCACCCCCTTCTTTTTGAAAACTTGTAAACAGTCAAGATCCCCACCCTGAAACCATTTTTCTTCTTGTATATTACAATAAAACAAATCAAATGAAATAAAAGTCGAGTCCCCTGGGGTCACCCCCACCTTTTTCCTGTTTAAGAACTTGTAAACGGTTAATATCCCTCACCCCTAAACCATATATATTCTTGTATGGGACAATAAAACAAATCAAATGTAATATAGGATAAGTAATTGGAGTAACCCCCACCCCCTTCTTTTTGATAGCTTGTAAACGGTCAAGATTCCCACCTTGAAACCATATATATTCTTCAATGGGACAATATATCAAATCAAATGAAATATAGATTAAGTCCATGGGGGTAAATCCCAACCCCTTCTTTTTAAAAACTTGTAAACGGTTGAGATCCCCACCCCTAAACCATATATATTCTTGTATTGGACAATCAAACAAATCAAATGAAATTAACAGAAGTCCACGGTGGTAAACACCACCCCCTTCTTTTTGAAAACTTGTAAACGGTTGAGATCCCCACCCCTAAACCATATATATTCTTGTATGGGACAATAAAACAAATTAATTGAAATTTAGGGGAAGTCCCCTGGGGTAACCCCCACCCCTTTTTTTTTTTGAAAACTTGTAAACAGTCAAGATCCCCACCCTGAAACCATATATATTCTTGTATGTTACAATAAAACAAATCAAATGAAATAAAAGTCAAGTCCCCTGGGGTCATCCCCACCTTCTTTCTGTTTAGGAACTTGTAAACGGTCGAGATTCCCACCAAGAAACCATATATATTCTTGTATGGGACAATATATCAAATCAAATGAAATATAGGGGAAGTCAACGGGGGTAAACACTCTCCCTTCTTTTTGAAAACTTGTAAACAGTTGAGATCCCCACCCCTAAACCATATATATTCTTGTATGGGACAATAAGATAAAGGAAATTAAATTTAGGGGAAGTCCCCTGGGGTAACCCCTACTCTCCTTTTTTTTGAAAACTTGTAAACGGTCAAGATCCCCACTGCGAAACCATATGTATTCTTGTATGTTACAATAAAACAAATGAAATGAAATAAAAGGTGAGTTCCTTGGGGTCATTCCCACCTTCTTTCTGTTTAAGAACTTGTAAATGGTCGAGATCCCCGCCCCTAAACCATATATATCCTTGTATGGGTCAAAAAAAAAAAAACATATGAAATAAAGGGCAGGTCCCCTGGGAAAATTAATCAGTTTGTGTGTGTTATATTTGAACATAAATTAAATATATATAGGGTTCTTTCAAGTGCTGAATCTGAACTTGTTTTTAATAAGATAATAATCTATTTTTATTATGAGATAAAGTTTTTGACATTGATAGATAAGTTGCAGATCTGTATAATTTCTTGACACATGAAAGAAACAATATTAGCAACTATTAATTAAATTTGATCATAATATGGAAATAGATATAACATCATATCTGATTTTAGAGAAGTATTTTGCTGGTTTTTTACTGGTTTATGGAAATAAGTTTGAGTTATTTGTTTTGAAAAGTCATGTGTTTAATTGATAGATATAAAATCATATCTAATTTTAGAGATTTATGAGTGGTTAAGTCATATCTAATTTTAGAGAATTATTTTGGTGTTTTGTTACCGGTTCATGGAAATAAATTTGAGTTATTGGCGAAATATCATTGGTGAATTGTTTGAAACTTTTTTGGTAGGCTGTGTGTCTGTGTGTCTGTCTTTCTGTCTGTTTGTCCTTCAGTTTGGCAAATCAGTTTGTCACACTTTTATGCCTGTAGTTGAGGGGGCATTAAGTTTTACCCTTCTCTGTCTGTAAGTACGTATGCTGTATGTCCTAAAATTGGTTTTCGTTCTCAATGGGACAATAAAACAAATCAAATGAAATATAGGGGAAGTCCATTGGGGTAACTACCACCCCCTTCTTTTTGATAACTTGTAAACGGTCAAGATCCCCACCCTGAAACCATATACCTATGTTCTTCTATGTTACAATAAAACAAATCAAATCCATTTTTAATATCCAAGAGTGGAATTTTAAAATATTTATCTCTTGTTATTATTTTATGACTTGTCTTATCTCACAATAAAAATTGGAGTGACAGATTTATTTGAAAATGATCTATTTCCTAAGTGGTGATGATTATAAGCTATATTATTAGACATTTTGTAGATAATTAAGTCTCCCTAAACCATATATATATATATACCCCACCCCCCTTCAATTTGAGAATGTGCTTTTATCTTGTAAACGGTCGAGATACCCACCCCCAAACCATATATATTCTTGTATGGGACAATAAAACAAATCAAACGAAATATTGGGGAGTCCCCAGGACCACCCCATCCCCCTTCTTTTTGAAAACTTGTAAACGGTCAAGATCCCCACCCTGAAACCATATTTATTCTTGTATGGGACACTAAAACTAATCAAATGAAGTAAAAGGCGAGTCCTCTGGGGTCACCCCAATCCCCTCCTGTTTGAGTACTTGTAAACGATCGAGATCCCCACCCCTAAACCATATATATTCTTGTATGGGACAATATGACAAATCAATTGAAAATATAGGGGAAGTCCATGGGGGGTCACCCCCACCCCCTTCTTTTTGAAAACTTGTAAACGGTCAAGATCCCCACCCCGAAACCATATATATTCTTGTATGGGACAATAAATCAAATGAAATGAAATATAGAAGAAGTCCATGGGGGTAACCCCCACTCCCCCTTCATTTTGATAACTTGTAAACGGTCGAGATCCCCGCCCCTTAACCATATATATTCTTGAATGGGACAATAAAACAAATCAAATGAAATTGATGGGAAGTCCCCTGGGGTAACCCCCACCCCCCTTTTTTGGGAAAACTTGTAAATGGTCTAGATCCCCACCCCTGAACCATATTTATTCTTGAATGGGACATTAAAACAAATCAAATTAAATTGAGGGGAAGTCCCCTGGGGTAACCCCCACCCCCTTCTTTTTGAAAACTTGTAAATGGTCAAGATCTCCACCCTGAAACCATATATATTCTTGTATGGGACAATAAAACTAATCAAATGAAGTAAAAGGCGAGTCCCCTGGGGTCACCCCAACCCCCTCCTGTTTGAGTACTTGTAAACGATCGAGATCCCCACCCCAAAACCATATATATTCTTGTATGGGACAATAACACAAATCAAATGAAAATATAGGGGAAGTCCATGGGGGTCACCCCCACCCTCTTCTTTTAGAAAACTTGTAAACGGTCAAGATCCCCACCCCGAAACCATATATATTCTTGTATGGGACAATAAATCAAATCAAATAAAATGAAATATAGAAGAAGTCCATGGGGGTAACCCCAAAACGGTCGAGATCCCCATCCCTAAACCATATATTTTCTTGTATGGGACAATAAAACAGATCACATGAAATATAAGGCAAGTCCCCTTGGGTCACCCCCACCCCCCTCCTGTTTAAGAACTTATAAACAGTTGAGCTTTTCATTATAAATAAGATAATACCACATTGAGATCCAAAGGGTCCTAAATTAAACTTTTGTTTAATTTCATCAAATATTGAATTCTTTGGTTCTTTGATATGCTGATTCTAACAATGTTTGAGTGTTAAATCATATCTAATTTTAGAGAACTTAGTCATCACTGGTTGTTGTTATAAATTATTGTTTATAATTTGAAAAATTGCATCATATCTTATTTAAGACAACTATTTATCCAGTTTGAGTTATTTCCATTTGCACAGAAAATATTATGGATAAAATTAACCTGTGTTTCATTTCAACATAAATTAAATATATATATAGGGTTCTTTCAAATGCTGAATCTAAACTCTATTTAAATATTAGATTTTTAGGCCCAGTTTTCAAGTTGGTCCAAATCAGGGTCCAAAATTAAACTTTGTTTGATTCAACAAAAATTGAATTTATGGGGTTCTTTCAAATGCTGAATCTAACCATGTATTGAGAGATTTTGGATTGTGGGCTCCTTTATCAAATTGGTCCACATTGAGGTCCAAAGGGTCCTAGATTAAACTTTTGTCTGATTTCATCAAAAATTGAATTCTTGGGGTTCTTTGATATGCTGATTCTAATATGTACTTAGATTTTGGATATTGGACCATAATAGGTATTTAAATGTCCAATTTCAAATATATCTGTTCTTTGACTAAATTCATTTTGTGTCACAAACCTATGATGTGTCAAATATTCAATCACAATCCAAATTCAGAGCTGTTTTAAGTTTAAATGTAGTGTCCATACTTGCTCAACTGTTCAGGGTTCGACCTCTGCAGGAAAATCCGGTTTGCTGTCTCTCTGACAGCCTCTTGTATAGATTTTGAAAAGACAATTGTATTAATGATTAATAAAATTTTGTATTTTTTTCTTCTTTTCTTTGGTAAATTGTTTGAAGAATTTTGTGGCAAGTTTGTTTGTTATTCTGTATAAACTAATTTTCTGAATGCTGTATATTTTTTTTTGATGAAGTGAACTCCTTTAAAAACTAAGCTTATATTGTCTATTAATAAACATATATTTAGATTTCTGATTTTGGGTCCAGTTTTCAAATTGGTCCAAATCGGGGTCCAATATTAAACTGTGTTTGATTTCAACATAAATTGAATATATATAGGGTTCTTTGAAATGCTTAATCTAAACCTGTATTTATTTTCATTATTAATAAGATAATACCACATTGAGGTCCAAAGGGTCCTAAATTAAACTTTTGTTTAATTTCATCAAATATTGAATTCTTTGGTTCTTTGATATGCTGATTCTAACAATGTTTGAGTGTTAAATCATATCTAATTTTAGAGAACTTAGTCATCACTGGTTGTTGTTATTATATTATTGATTATAATTTGAAAAATTGCATCATATCTTATTTTAGAGAACTATTTATCAGTTTGAGTTATTTCCCTTTGCACAAAAAAGTTATGGATAAAATTAAACTGTGTTTCATTTCAACATAAATTAACTATATATAGGCTTCTTTCAAATGCTGAATCTAAACCTGTATTTAAATATTAGATTTTTGGGCCCAGTTTTCAAGTTGGTCCAAATCAGGGTCCAAAATTAAACTTTGTTTGATTCAACAAAAATTGAATTTATGGGGTTCTTTGAAATGCTTAATTAAATATCCATGTATTGAGTGATTTTGGATTGTGGGCTCCTTTGTCAAATTGGTCCACATTGAGGTCCAAAGGGTCCTAAATTAAACTTTTGTCTGATTTCATCAAAAATTGAATTCTTGGGGTTCTTTGATATCCTGATTCTAATATGTACCTAGATCTTCGATATTGGACCATAATAGGTAAATGTCAAATTTCAAATATTTCAGTTCTTTGACCACATTCATTTTGTGTCACAAACCTATGCTGTGTCAAATATTCAATCACAATCCAAATTCAGAGCTGTTTTAAGCTTAAATGTAGTGTCCATACTTGCTCAACTGTTCAGGGTTCGACCTCTGCTGGAAAATCCAGTTTGCTGTCTCTCTGACAGCCTCTTGTATAGATTTTGAAAAGACAATTGTATTAATGATTAATAAAATTTTGTATTTTTTTCTTCTTTTCTTTGGTATATTGTTTGAAGAATTTTGTGGCAAGTTTGTTTGTTATTCTGTATAAACTAATTTTCTGAATGCTGTATATTTTTTTTTGATGAAGTGAACTCCTTTAAAAACTAAGCTTATATTGTCTATTAATAAACATATATTTAGATTTCTGATTTTGGGTCCAGTTTTCAAATTGGTCCAAATCGGGGTCCAATATTAAACTGTGTTTGATTTCAACATAAATTGAATATATATAGGGTTCTTTGAAATGCTTAATCTAAACCTGTATTTATTTTTATTATTAATAAGATAATACCACATTGAGGTCCAAAGGGTCCTAAATTAAACTTTTGTTTAATTTCATCAAATATTGAATTCTTTGGTTCTTTGATATGCTGATTCTAACAATGTTTGAGTGTTAAATCATATCTAATTTTAGAGAACTTAGTCATCACTGGTTGTTGTTATTATATTATTGATTATAATTTGAAAAATTGCATCATATCTTATTTTAGAGAACTATTTATCAGTTTGAGTTATTTCCCTTTGCACAAAAAATGTTATGGATAAAATTAAACTGTGTTTCATTTCAACATAAATTAACTATATATAGGCTTCTTTCAAATGCTGAATCTAAACCTGTATTTAAATATTAGATTTTTGGGCCCAGTTTTCAAGTTGGTCCAAATCAGGGTCCAAAATTAAACTTTGTTTGATTCAACAAAAATTGAATTTATGGGGTTCTTTGAAATGCTTAATTAAATATCCATGTATTGAGTGATTTTGGATTGTGGGCTCCTTTGTCAAATTGGTCCACATTGAGGTCCAAAGGGTCCTAAATTAAACTTTTGTCTGATTTCATCAAAAATTGAATTCTTGGGGTTCTTTGATATCCTGATTCTAATATGTACCTAGATCTTCGATATTGGACCATAATAGGTAAATGTCAAATTTCAAATATTTCAGTTCTTTGACCACATTCATTTTGTGTCACAAACCTATGCTGTGTCAAATATTCAATCACAATCCAAATTCAGAGCTGTTTTAAGCTTAAATGTAGTGTCCATACTTGCTCAACTGTTCAGGGTTCGACCTCTGCAGGAAAATCCGGTTTGCTGTCTCTCTGACAGCCTCTTGTATAGATTTTGAAAAGACAATTGTATTAATGATTAATAAAATTTTGTATTTTTTTCTTCTTTTCTTTGGTATATTGTTTGAAGAATTTTGTGGCAAGTTTGTTTGTTATTCTGTATAAACTAATTTTCTGAATGCTGTATATTTTTTTTTGATGAAGTGAACTCCTTTAAAAACTAAGCTTATATTGTCTATTAATAAACATATATTTAGATTTCTGATTTTGGGTCCAGTTTTCAAATTGGTCCAAATCGGGGTCCAATATTAAACTGTGTTTGATTTCAACATAAATTGAATATATATAGGGTTCTTTGAAATGCTTAATCTAAACCTGTATTTATTTTTATTATTAATAAGATAATACCACATTGAGGTCCAAAGGGTCCTAAATTAAACTTTTGTTTAATTTCATCAAATATTGAATTCTTTGGTTCTTTGATATGCTGATTCTAACAATGTTTGAGTGTTAAATCATATCTAATTTTAGAGAACTTAGTCATCACTGGTTGTTGTTATTATATTATTGATTATAATTTGAAAAATTGCATCATATCTTATTTTAGAGAACTATTTATCAGTTTGAGTTATTTCCCTTTGCACAAAAAATGTTATGGATAAAATTAAACTGTGTTTCATTTCAACATAAATTAACTATATATAGGCTTCTTTCAAATGCTGAATCTAAACCTGTATTTAAATATTAGATTTTTGGGCCCAGTTTTCAAGTTGGTCCAAATCAGGGTCCAAAATTAAACTTTGTTTGATTCAACAAAAATTGAATTTATGGGGTTCTTTGAAATGCTTAATTAAATATCCATGTATTGAGTGATTTTGGATTGTGGGCTCCTTTGTCAAATTGGTCCACATTGAGGTCCAAAGGGTCCTAAATTAAACTTTTGTCTGATTTCATCAAAAATTGAATTCTTGGGGTTCTTTGATATCCTGATTCTAATATGTACCTAGATCTTCGATATTTGACCATAATAGGTAAATGTCAAATTTCAAATATTTCAGTTCTTTGACCACATTCATTTTGTGTCACAAACCTATGCTGTGTCAAATATTCAATCACAATCCAAATTCAGAGCTGTTTTAAGCTTAAATGTAGTGTCCATACTTGCTCAACTGTTCAGGGTTCGACCTCTGCAGGAAAATCCGGTTTGCTGTCACTCTGACAGCCTCTTGTTTTATATATGTCGATATATCCTTATATTAACTTCCACTCATACTACAAACCACTTTTATTTGTTCAGAAAGAGTTGCCCTGAACACACTGCTGGGTACCTTGAACAGCCTTGACACCCCCTGCAGACCAATTGTGTGTTACGCCACAATAAAGTCTGCATTTAATAAACGTGTATTGCCGATTTGTCTTGCCTGCGAGACATGGGTATTACTATCCAACGGCGGCAGCGTAAACTATTTGTATAAAGCTTAATATTTCAGAAGGAAGAAGATCTCGATGCTTCGTACCTTGTATGCAATTACATGTACCTTATGTTACGAAGTTTCCATCTGTCATATGTCCATTGTTCTTGACCTCATTTTCATGGTACAGCAACTGTCTGAAAACAAATTTCAATTTGTTTTGTTATGTGAATTTCTCACTTATTATGAGTAGAAGAATAACTACTGTTGTCCAAATCAAGACAACAAAAGATCCCCTGTAGGCTTGACTACATGGATACGGGCATATAATCTTGAGAAAACATTGAATATCAGCAAACGAAATATGAACTAACGGTATATGCAGTGGCATAGCACCAGTGTAGCATGTAAAACTTCAGACAGGATTTAAATCGTTAAATCTCTCTAAAATTGTACTACAAGGTTCCATACCTCAAAGGAAAGGCTGGGATTGAGTTTGGGGGTAATAACTCCAAGGGGGGTCAAAAAAATTGGGAGAGGGGGGGATTTTTTTTCCAAACTTTTTTTCTTCAAAATTTTTGAAATTTCACATTTTTTGAAAAGTTTCAAGAAGATCTTCAATTGACAGTATTGCGCAATAGCACAGTATTGCGCAATATATTTTTATACGATTGCCAAAAAAATTTTGGGGGGTAAAAAAAAAGATTTTTTTGAGGTGGGATTGGTGGGGGGCAATTTTTTTTCCACAAGATTTAAGAAATTTAAAAGAAAATTTCTTCAAATATTATGGTTTTTTTTTGGAAAAGGGGGGGGGGGGGGGGGGGATTTTTTTTGGGGTCAATTTTTTTCCTCAAGATTTCAGAAATTGTCAATTTTCCAAAGAAAAGTTGGGTGGTCCCAACTTATTTTGCTAATTCTTTGTATATAGTCTGAAAACAGATTTACTAAGTATTGCGCAACAGCACAGTGTATTGCACAAAAGCAAGAAATCTTCAATTGAATATAAATTCAAATCATATAACCAATTTCAAGTTCTTTGACTACATTTATTCTGTGTCAAAAACCTATAATGTGTCAAATATTTAATAACAACTCAAATTCAGACCTGTATCAAGCTTGAATAGTGTGTCCATTTTTGCCCCAACGGTTCAGGGTTGGACCTCTGCGGTCGTATCCAGCTGCACTTAGCAAAGCAATTTATTGTATTTTGGTCTGTTTTCAAGTACTATAAGCAGTAGGTCAACTATATTTGGTGTATGGAATGAATGTAGATGCACATGTCGGTGTAGCTGGTAACATCAGACCTTGACCTCATTTACATGGTTCATTGGTCAATGTTAGGTTTTTGTGTTTTGGTCGGTTTTCCAAATACTAATACAATTAATGTAGCAATAGGTCAGCTATGTTTGGTGTAATGGAACAATTGTAAGGTGTACATGTCTGTCTGACAGGTATTATCTGACCTTGACCTCATTTTTATGGTTCATTGGTCAATGATAAGTTTTCTTAATTTTGTGAGTTTATCAGATACTATAAGAATAAGCAACAGGTCAACTATATTTGGTGTATGGAATGATTGTAAGGTGTACATGTCTATCTGACCTGGTTCATCTGACCAACACCTCATTTTCATAGAACATTGATATGTTAAGTTTATGTGATACTTGTAGTAAACCCTTCCTGTTGCAGCTCACTACAAATGTCCAAAAGTCTGAAAAGACCAATTTTTGTCTCAATTTGCACGAACAATTACTCGACATTCTCCGAAAGTATGACTTGTGTCTTAATTTTTCTTGACAATTTCTGATTTCTATTAAATTTGTATGAAATTTACTCGATAAATTATCGACATTATGAATATGGTCTTAAAATTTCTTGACAAATTCTCGACATTTGAATACTGTCTTGAAATTTCTCATCAGGTTCTCGACATTCTTTTTTTTTCTCAGTATGTCTTGACATATTCTGAACATTTTGAATTATGTCTTAAATTTACTTGACAATTCTGAGTTTTACAAATCATGACCAATATACATGATATATCTTTATCTTTATTTCTCTTTATAGAATATACTGTTATTTCAAGTTACACTTATTACAACAAAAACAAAAGTTGGGCAAATAATTGAATGTATAAATATTTTTATAATCAAAAATTTGGGTATATAAATATTTTTATAAATACAAATATGGGTATGAAATTTAAAATATTAACAAACACTAATGTGATTATGTTGATATAAACCAATTAAAATGTGGGTTTGTAAATAATTACAATTGTTGATTTATAAATCTTATAAATAATTGCTAAAGGATTGAAACCAAATATACTGTAGACAAATTTCATTTTTCATGCATAATATTCAATCTTAATATGGTAAATAAACACTTATTGTACCAAAATGTGGTTTTTTATAATTATCAATGTATTATTGTATCCTAATTCTTCTAAGTTTAGTTTAGCGATAACAGAAATGAGTATAAAACAGCAAAAGAAAGTGTTTAAACTGTCAGGAATGTGTCTATACACAATTCAGGCAAAATTTATACTGTTGAGATAGTATCAAGACATCTTTAAAACCGTCAAGAATGTGTCGAGATATATATTCAGACGGCTTTAAAACTGTCAAGAATGTGTCAAGACATATTCAGACATTATTAAGAATGTCAAGAATATGTCAAGACTGATCGAGACAAATTTAAGACAGTCGAGAATTGCTCGAGACTAATCAAGACACTTATCAGATGATAAAGAAAGTGTTGCGAAATTTTTAGACAATGTTAATACTGTCAAGACATATGTCAACAAAAATCAAGAACTTTATTAGACAAATTCAGACTTTGTCAAGAATTTTTTTAAATAGTTCAGACAAAGAAAGAATGTCGTAAAAATTCATGCAAATTCAGACAAAAATTGGTCTTTTCAGACTTTTTGACATTAATTCATTCATTGATAAGTAAAACAGGCGAGACATTTCAGCGTGTGCACTCTTGTTGTACTTGTGAATTGTGAAGTAATTGCAGGTCTCCTCATTTATGCAAGGTATAACAAATTGACAAATAATTAATGACCATTAGTCCAAAGGAAAGTTTCACAGGAAAAAAATCTAACAAATTGACAAATAATTAGTTGACCATTTGTCCAAAGGAAGGCGTCACAGAAAAAAAAATTGAAATAGCCTTTCAACATGTTCGAGACGTCATAATTATTTGCCCCATTGTTATTTGATATTTTTGGGGGCCAGAGGGAATTTTTGCAGATTGCCTAATGACTATTCAGTTTCATCTGTTGCTATACGCATGCTTATTTTATTCAGCGGATACAGTATTCATTTTCAAAATCCTAATCCCCCCAAAATCAAATGGTAATCCCCTTTCCTTTCAACTGTATATACCTTTATGTACTACCTCTGTATCTTTGTCTTCGGGTCAAATCCTCTGTTCCCCTGGTTTTTTTTTTTTGCTCAAGCACATACATGACATACAGTGTATATTACGTTTAACTTCTACCATGCCTACAGACAGACAGACCCCTCATCTGGGAAATATCCTACTTTAGTGAGAATTACTCCTCACAATCGATAGGGATTTTTTTTTGGGTGGTCAAACTTTTGAAGCTGTGTTTTAAGCGGGGTCATTATGTGGTTGATAAAGTAAAAAAAAAAGGGGGGGGGGGGGGGTGGTGGAAGGGTGCCAACAAAACTTTTTAACGTGAAAAGTTTAACCCAACCCCTCAGCTGATAAATAATGACCGTTCCCCACGTTTAGCTTCTACAGGCCCCTCATCTGGGAAATGTCCTACTATAGTGAGAATTTTTCCTCTCGTAACAAATAAAGGTTCCTATTCTCATTATTTAATTCTGACTTAGAACATATGAAAAAGCATTCAAAAACCTCGCTGTCACCAGGGTATTCCACTGGTCCACTGAGACCCAATTTCATTTACAGCTAGAAATGTTTGCATATATACTAATTCTTACCTTTTCTTTTATGCAAAATATCCAAAAGAAATGATAAAATGTCCTGCTGAGATACGATGACCCAACATAAATAGAGAACTCCATCAAATTTCATGGAGCTGAATTTCGGGATTATATAAATCGAACGTTCGGGAAAATTTCTCAGGTGTACCACACAAAACAATTTGTAAAGGTGTAAAGTTAAGAATTTTGCAACAAAACCATCAGTTCAGCGATACAGGCCTACTTTAATATGATTATGTGTTTCATATCAACCCCTATAACAAATTAAGTTTTCAAATAAAACATTTCTGCCTGCCATGAGCCAGTAAATATTCTTTTTGTTATAAAATGAGAAAAAAAAAAAACATACCGTATAGAAGGCTGTAAAAGAGCCAAACATGTTTATATTGCAATACAATTATAACGACAAGGTCAAAAACCTTTAAAGACGTCATAATTATTTGCATTTGTTTTGTTGATTGAACCACCTGAATTGCTTACATAAGAACCTTGAAGTTGAAACTACGAATGATTATGTGTATCCTGTCAACCCCTTAAAAAATAATACTGTCTACTTCCGCGCGCCATGGACTGAATTTTTAATATATTGTTATAGAGTATGTTAATTACTGAACTATGTCTACAAAAGGGAGATATGTAGTCTTTATGTTACACACAATTTTGATTTATATTCCCCTTCAATCATGTTAATATGTTTTCAACATTTATAACAAGATGTTTACTCATCTAAGAGTCAAATTTCAGTTCTCTATTCAGAACACTTGATAAAAACAATGCAAAAATTGTTAGAACAAATAACTGTCATTATGATGGAAGTTAAGATCAAAGTCATACTTTTTTTTAATCTTATGGGTCTTATTATAACTATGTGCTCAAAGTTACAGGTATCTTTGGTTAAGTCACAACTGGACTTGGATGATCAGAATATTTTTTATTACACTGCACTTGTTTCATACTAAAAACTTTCCAATATCAATGGATTAAATCTTTCCACAATTTTATCAGTTTAAAGAGATGATTTGCATTCCAATACTATTACATTGAAAGCTCCTTTGACCTGAGAAATTGGTACTATTATTACATGGCAATTTGATGTCCAGAAAGTCCAGGTTGTAAGAATAAAAAGCAACATTATGCTTAGGTTAAACCATGGTGTTATACTACAAAATACAGTGTATTAGTTGAATCCTAAAATTAAGTTCAAATAAATGATTTTTATTCTCACCACTAATCTGATATCCAACATTTTTATAACACACTTGGATATGACCTTTGGAAGCACTATATGCTTCAGATATCTTTATCAAATGAACTCGTTTCCAATAACTTTCGTTTTTCTAAAACGGAATTAAAGATAATGTTATAGAAAGTAAACCAATTTTAATTTATTAAACTGAATGCTAGACTTTAAATTTCTGAACAATTTTTAACTTGTTTTATTATGTAACCTTCTGGAAATCATCACTAAGACTGTGGGGATCTCTTATCATATATACTTGTACCACATATTTTGATTAGGTTAGTCAATTAAGAATATAGTTTGCCCTCCATCATTGTGACTAAGGGAAATAACTCCAAATCTAATTACTTAATTGAAACTATCTATAGGTGCATAATTGTACTGTAGTTTTCATTTCAGGGTTGAACAATAACCCAGATGGAGAGTATGCCAATTCAGATATTCCCATGGGAAATATTAGTGATGGTGAAT
This sequence comes from Mytilus californianus, assembly GCF_021869535.1. NCBI lineage: Eukaryota > Metazoa > Mollusca > Bivalvia > Mytilida > Mytilidae > Mytilus > Mytilus californianus. Next base: position 87,740,011 of record NW_026262701.1, read on the forward strand.
ATGCTAATGCTGAGAATATGTCTGCCGGAAACAAGGTAATCAGTTGTATATTTGTAGCATGTAAGATATAGTAAGATGGTCCCTAGGAACCAGTTTAAATATTTAGTTTAAGATTCCCAGACAAAGCCAATAGAGAAAAATCAAAAGGCAATACATAAAACACAAATCACGGAAAACGGATGGTAAATTTGTGTGTTCATTCAAGCTAAGAAGATGTTTATAAATGTCATAAAAACACAAGGTGCTCCTTTTTTTCATATGAAATTATGAAGTTGTTCTGGTTAGTTTAATATATTTGCATTACTTTGCTATATTTCCTAATTTACAATTTAACTTAAAAGATGTATGATTTCAAATTGCAGTACAACAATGAACCATTCATTATTAAGGCTGCAAATTTTATTTGTACTTAGCACCACAGTGATGGAAATGTTTATCAATCTGTTTTTGTCTTTTTTCAAGACTAGCAGTCCACCAGCAGCTACAGGTGTAAATCAATCTAGAAAATGAACACAACACTTTATAAATTAGTAGCGGCCACCGTGCCTAGGAAGCGCTTTGCTGATTTATACCTTTATCATGAATGCCCAGACACAAAATTCAGAAAGTAAAACTACTTCAATACTTCAGGAGATACTATAATTGAATTACCATAAAGTATGTGAAAGGAATAGCAAAATCCACCTAAGGGGAGTCGGAACTTTAATTTAGTGCAGATCTCCACCAGCAAAGTAATAATCTACAAGTGTTAAAAGTTTGAGATAAGTTCTTCTTAGAACTACTAATGGCAAGACAATGATGTTTGGCAGGCAGTTGCCTAAGCATTTGTTACTTGTAATTTTTTAACACTGCCCATTTAATCATGATCCATAGACTTTGACATTTTACCATATTTCACATTTAAAAGTTTTGCCATTTGAATATCAATGTTTGCATTGTAATAGATTATGCACAGACAAGAGACATATCAGTGTGAACAGTTTTATCTATTTTAAAGGATCACAAGATGATACGTTAAAACCATTTAAGTATGATATTGCTTCTCTCAAATTTTAAGCTCGAGTTATTCAAATGTCCAAGAGACAGCAACCCATAAAACACAATAAACATGCTTATGTAACCATACATTATTGAAATATAGATATGCATTCCCATTATATATCATGGTCTTAATTGCCCATAGTCTTGCAAAACCCACCAAAAGTACAAACTCGAAGATATAATGAAAGACAACCAATGAGGAGATTTGTTATTGACACATGGTTCAGTAGTCAACCCTTTGATGTCCCTATTACTGTGTTTTTGTTTATCAGTGGAATATGGTAACATAATGTACAATAAAGAAAAGTCAAGAAAAAATCCCTTCACTACATAAATTGATATTGAAATCACGGACTCCATAGACAAGTATTCACAAAACTACACAAGTTGCATCTGCTTTGGCAAGTTTTGTGAAAAGCCCCAAACGTAAATGGGCAATCCAACGGATTTATATGAAATTATGCAAGCAATTAGAGCATGTGAAACTGCCTATGAATATCGAAAAAAATAAATAAACAACTTTTATACTTTCGGAATTGTAGCATTTTGAATGTTCTGTAGAAAGAAGTACAAATGTACAGGATGCACGTAAATATCGAAAACAATATTTATAAATAATTCAATTCTCTTAAAAATTGATTTGTCATTGCCACTCAAATTTCTGTTTTATCAACAAATTCCTTTTTGCTGTATTGTAAGTAGCTTCTGTCCAAGTTTGGTAAAAATCCAGGATAATTTATAAATCTAATAAATGTTTTAAAAACTTAAACTGCAGACTGTATGTTATGTTGACTGGAAGAAAAACTAAGTCCATTTATAAGTAAAATACGGAAAAAATGGAACAAAATTTTATCAAAATTTCCTTCTAGATACTAGCTTTTGATCATAAACAAGCTTCTGTCCAAGTATGGTACAAATCCAGGATAGTTTAAGAAAGTTGTTAAAATTTTAAAAACTTTAACCACAGAGGGAATATTTGTGGATGCCGCCGCCGCCGACGACGCCAACGGAATTTAGGATCGCTATGTCTCGCTTTTTCGATAAAAGTCGAAGGCTCGACAAAAACGTTGAAAAATAGAATTATGAACCTTGACGTCACGATTATTTTTTCCTTATCTGCACTTTTTCTACCATGTACGGAAGATTCAACTATTCATACTCAAAAAACGAATTCGGTGACCCATTATAGATTTTATATCAATAAAACGGAAATTGAAGCTACAATAACATGTAATTTTTATAAAGAAAATTCGTAGGATAGGATTTCGAGGAAATGTTTATTTTATGTCAAAATTGATGTACTTTTTGTCTCGCCTTAACAGAGTCAAAAAGCGAGACATAGGTATGCTGTTTCCGGCGTTGACGGCGGCGTCAACAATGTATTATTTTGCGATTAGGTCTAGTTCCTGCCTGGTGAACCACTAGTGGTAGGTCAATGATATTTGGTATGCAGTTGTATTAGCATTGGCACATCTCATTACCATGGAGATTATTTGGCCCCGCCACCTCAGTCAAGGTCTATTGACTTTGAAACTTTTCATAGTTTACATCTATAAGTTTGTGATTAGGTCAATTTATGGGGAACCACTAATGGTAGGTGTATGATTTTTGGTATGCAGTTGTATAAGCATTGGCATATCTCATTTCCATGGAGATTATTTGGCTCCGCCCCCTTAGTCATGGTCTATAGACTTTGAAATTTTTGCTAAGTTAACATGTATTAGTTTGTGATTACGTTAGTTCAAGGGGAACCATTAGTGGTAGGCCAATATTAATTGGTGTTCAGTTGTATAAGCATTAGCACATCTCATTTCTATGGAGAATATTTGGCCCCGCCCCCTCAGTCATGGTCTATTTACTTTAAAACTTTTGCTAAGTTTACATGTATTAGTTTGTGATTAGATCAGTTTAAAATGAACTGCTAATGTTAAGTCAATGATATTTGGTATGCAAATTTATTGGCATTTGCAAGTATCGTTTCCATGGAGATTATATAGCCCAACCCCTGATCATGGTTCATTGACTTTGAAACTTTTACATAGTTTACAAGTTAATGTTTGTGTTTAGGTTTGTTTAAAGGGAACGACTGTTGGTGTGTCAATGGTATTTGGTATGCAGTTGTATTAGCATTGGCACATCTCATTCCATGGAGATTGTTTAGCCATGTACCTTCAGTCATGGTTCATCGACTTTGAATATTTGCATAACTTACATGTTAAAGTATTGCTATTTTAATTTCAACATTTGCATTATCAAAATTACAAAAAGGCGAGACATATCTCTGTGATAACAGTTTATCTACGATATTTTTGTGTATTCTATACATTTGTACTACTATTTTCCAGATATGTTATTTGCTTTTTCTCAAAAAGTATAAAAGTTATATCATTTTATTAATGTCCATGTGCAGTTCTTCATGCTCTAGTTGTATGCAAAATTTTATAAAATTCCGCTAGATCATCCATTTACGTACCTGTTACCCTAAGGGTTAGGTTGGACTAAGTACAAAATCAGCTTATAGTATGATGATGTACAGTCGATTGGAGGTTGTGCGGGGAAAGTAACAACCATTCCATACATCCATTGTATATTATGTTGCATTGACTCACAGAGTCTTAGTCGGTGATAATAATTATACGAGAAAGCATTATTCCAGCTGAAGCCCATCTCCGGGTGTGTGATTTTCTCGCTGTGTTGAAGACCCATTGGTGGCCTTCGGCTGTTTTCTGCTCTTTTGTCGGGTTGTTGTCTCTTTGACACATTCCCCATTTCCATTTTCAATTTTATTTTGGATCAAATATAAAAACGGCCAGCCACATGGCGTCTTTTAACAAATGTTAATTGCCAAGAAAAAAAAGGTGTAACTTTGTTTTTATATGAGATTACGGTTGTCTTTCCTTACTATAAACGATTTGAGATTTCGGTTGTCTTTCCTTACTTTAAACTACAGCATAACACCAACGTAAAAGCTACCAACCCACCAATTGGAGGCGATTTTAAAAGGCATTTTTAACTAAAACTCAGGTAGATATCCTGCTAATATCAACTAAATCATGAAATGTCGTCCCTAACAATATCTAGTAGTATACTGATAGGTTTCATTGCATTGTTTTGAGTGATTGATCTTAAATAGTTCAGATGCTTTTGTTTTATTATACCCCACGCAATTTGTGCGTCGGGTTTAATGTTTTTGACCCGTCCGTCCGTCAGTACGTCAGTCCTGTTCTTGTCATCGCAACTCCTCTGAAACTGCACAAAAGAATTTCATGAAACTTTGTAGATAATAAGGACATACTATGTAGATGTGCATATCGACAGGAAATTATGATTCAATTTTTTTTCTAGTAGTTATGCCCCTTTGAACTTATTGGCCTCAATATACTACAGTCTGTCAGTCCTGTTCTTGTCATCGCAACTCCTCTGAAACCACACAACATAATTTCGTGAAACTTTGTAGATAATAAGGACATAATATCCACAAGAAATTATTATCAGTTGACTTTTGGATGAGTTATGAGTTTTGGGAATCTATTGAGATTTTGTTTACCCACTGACAATGTGGGGGCGTTGGCAGCTGGGCGTGGGGTATGTGAGCGTGCTCACAAAGGTTCTTTAATTGTGTAAGCTATAGCTAATTTCAAGTTAACCTGCAACGTTTTAAATTTAAGGCCTCACTTAAATGATGATTTTATTCGAAGTAAAAGAACATTATCCAGTAGCTAATTTGCTTTTTTCATTACATTTTTGGAAAATGACGCTGTCAAAGCGTCAATTTTACTATACCATTGACAAGATTTCATTTTATCGCTTCCGGTCGCTTGCAAGCAGCCTTCCGAACTCGGTTCCGTATTTTACATACTATGTCCTGTACAGAATTTCATTCTTAATCTGTCGAGTACACATCTCGTCTCAGTCATTACAACTGAACGGACGTGCTGGGTCAGCTTTCCTTTACCCGCTATCTTCGATGAGGGTTTATTGTTAGATGGATCAACGACTTACTACTTTCGATGACAGAAACCAGTCCAACGCTGTACAGACTACGTTAGGCTATAATCCTCGTAGGGCTAATTCCCGCGTTAACATACACTCCAAAACCCATTATGGATGGGGGAGTGGTATGCCGAGTGACGTCCGAGGGCTGTATCCTAGGTGTTAGATGATGGACCATCATTTCACTGTCTCACGACTTTGGTCCTGATAATACTTCCTGTCATCGTTAATACTACGTCCGAGACTCATCTACCAGTACTCCATCATCGAGGTTAGCGGGCTGCCAAGCTGACCAATCTGGCCCTGAAAACAGCCGTTGTGAAGAAATAACATCAAAATAGTCAACAAAAGAAAAACCAAAACAACTCGCAAAACCAAGATGGCGGCCTACCAAAATGGCGTCCTCAACCTGTTCCTGACCGATGGCACAAAATTATTTAAACGCTCACCAAACGCCTTCGGGCACCGAGCCGACCGTGCGAGGGATGTATATCCAGTCAAGGTCGTTAAAAACTTCCATTTGTCTTTATCTGTCCATATGTTTATTGTTGTTAAATGGTATTTTGAGCTATCCCTTTGGTATATTTTTCATATTTATATGAGCTTTCGCTTTTTCGTGCATGACTTTCCATCCGTAAAAAAATCAGAATATAAATAGATCCGTATTGTTATGGTTTTGGACTTTTTACATACCAATGATAACAAATCGCTATCACTAGAAAAAAGTTCTTGAAATAATGTTTACCTTTCTTGTCAGCTGAACTTTGAAATCATTCAAAAAATAATAATCGGAATCATCCTGAAATCATACGAAAGATAATAGTCTTTATCAAGATTTAAGAAGTTTTAAAGAATCGAAAATTAGTAATACGGTTATATCCACGCGGTGCGTATGTATTTGTAAGTTACTGCTGCAGACAATATAGGTCAAATATCGCAGGGGCCAGTTCTATTAAAGAATAGAATAGCGATAATTGCAGAAATTTTTCTGTCAAAAAGACTTAATCCTTTCTGGATTTCTTCACTTTAAAAAGAATTATAAGATGCAGAAACTTTATGAAAGGAGTAGGCAGTGCTCAATGATTCATACCAAAAGTATTTAAGGAAAGTTTTACCCTCTCTCTGACAACGTGGTCTCGTCCATTTTGAAACATTACGATTATTTCATTACTTTTTCGAGTTAACAACTAAACTATTGAACCTGTATTGTTTTACGAAAAACATTCCCGTTGTCCAGGTGTTCATTACAAGCCCGTATTTTACGATTACTTTTTCAAAATCAGATACGAAAATTTCTTGAAAATAAATAAAAAGTATTGAGATGTGCCATCCACTTTTCAATAAGTATTAACTGAATATTAATTTAAAATTAATTCAATAACTATTAACTGAATATTAATTTAAAATTAATGTTAACTGTGGATGACTTGGATAAGGAATGGAATTTAATGATTCCTAGAGATCAGCAAAATGTGTAAACAGGAAGTTGTGAACAGGGTGAAGGGAGACCATTTCAAAAGTGCTAAAACAAGTATTGTCAAATCTTGCAAAATGTTTCTGGTGGCAATAATTCACATATTCATAAAATAAGCAAACACAACGTTTAAAGGTGGTTGTAATGTTTCAATTGGCAAACATTTATTTATTGATAATCCACCTTTAATAATAAAAAAACTTCTTAAAAAAAAGATTTCTATCATATTTATCTAGGAATATGATCAACTATGTTAGCCTATTTTAAACATGCCTTTAATAACATTTCAGTACTTATGGAAAGAGTTATTCCATTTCTTCCTTTGATATTTAAGGATATACCAATTTTAATTGCAAAATTGTAATTTGATAAATGTTAATAAAAATTAATGAAGAAATTCCAATTTTGTCATTGTAAACCATCTTAAATATGTGTATAAGTAAATTATGAATCTGTAAAGGATATATAACTAGTTTATAAGTCAACCAACTGAAAGTGAGAAAAAAAAGATATACCTACTGTGCTACATTTGGGGACGGGTGGTAATAAAATCAAATTATTTAAGTTATCTATGCATTTTAATTTTTAAAGTTTAATTAATAATTGAAATGTCACTTATTTGCATTTCAGTTAATGCACATGGCACATGTATAAAAAATCCAGGTCTTTGTCTATTCAATAAAATAAAACTAACATGGTAGTTATAAATAAGTGTAACATCAAGTCACAAACATGAAAATTAAGGTAAATCAATCTTAAATCGGGCGCTAATACCACACAGCGCTATAAAAAAATCCTGGGGAGAACACTGGATTGTATTGCTTTCAGAGTTATATAATACACCTTGCCTAAGAAAACGGTCTAGCTAGGTCCTTAAAAATAATGAGACTATAATGATGTAAAGTGACTTATAACTGCCAACAGCCACATTATTTAGACTCTGGTGGATAGCTAGCTAGTTATCAGACTGTTATCTCATTGGCAACCATGTAACCACATCTCCTTATTTTAGTACGGGTTAATTATTTGAAATAAATGACTCACAAACATTAAATCATTTGAAAAAAAGATAATCCTGCAATAATTCATGTTGTCATTTAAAGATTTCAGTTTATATATATATAAATATCAACAATGAAATTTGGTTGTATAAATGGTGTCACTATATTTGTAATTGTCAAACTAGTATAACAAAACTATTGTCTAAATCTACAGAATTTGATCATCCTTGAAGTAACAGAAATAACAATGTCACTAAGTCACTTGTAACTTATCTCTTAAATAAGGACTTTGTGGGGTATAAGAGCTTGCTTACTGCAGGCTCTTCATCATCATTTTGTTAAATAATTCTACAAAGAAGGGGATATTCTGTTAGTGTATCCTTGACTAAGAATAATGAAATTGCAAGAAACAAGTTCACATATTACTTTGAATATTGTAGATCGTTCATGTAGTCTTGAGCTATTTCTTTATACAAAAGAAACAACCAGTATATAAATATAGTCATGTTACACCACTGTCCCAGGTAAGGGAAGGGTTGGGATCCCGATAACATTTTTAACCCCGCCACATTCTGTATGTATGTACCTGTCCCAAGTCAGGAGCCTGTAATTCAGTGGTTGTCGTTTCTTGATGTGTTACATATTTGTTTTTCGTTCATTTTTTTATACGTAAATTAGGCTGTTAGTTTTCTCGTTTGAATTGTTTTACATTTGTCATTTCGAGGCCTTTTATAGCTGACTATGCGGTATGGGCTTTGCTCATTGTTGGAGGCCTTACGGTGACCTTTAGTTTTTGATTTCTGTGTCATTTGGTCTCTTGTGGAGAGTTGTCTCATTGGCAATCATACCACATCTTCTTTTTTATATTCACTTCACACACATATATATATATATATATCTTGACAAAAAAATAAAAAAGCCATAGACATTGAAATCAGTTCATTTCTATTCTATTGTCAGTCAGCATACCTACCATGAATTGAAAAGTGTCTTAAGATTCAGTAGGTAAATTATGTGAAAATCAAGACTTGCATAAAAAATATCCCAATATGGCGTCATTTTTCCTCGGAGCTTTCAGCTCATTGATTTCCTCAGTTTCATTGAAGAAAAAACAATACAACGACTTCTGCTTGTTAACAATTTACATTCACACAAATACAGATAAATATGCAATAAAACAATAACACGCAAGGTATCCTGATCAGAAATCCGCAGAAGGATATGAATCATGAGGGGTAATGACGTAACAGTGGGTAGGTAAAATCTGGATCCGATTCCCATGGAGCATACTTCCTCCGTGGATTTCGGATCTAGATTTTACTTACCCACCCTTACAAACATTTCGAGAAGCTACAATTCCCCATTTTTGACAGTCTCTTTATAAATATTTCATCGTAATTCACCTTTGTTTGCCTTGGATTTATCCTGTTTTCCAAAAAATGTTCAAAGGAAAATTGTACAGTGTTATTGCACATAAGGTTGTATAATTATGAACAATCTCGCCAATTTCCTTAGATTTGTCTTTACGGATTATAAATGATATCATGAACGTCCGAAAAAATATACTTATGTGAACAGGAATGAAATATTTGCCACTTGATATTTAGCCACCAACAAAATCAACCAACCGACATAATATACTAACAGTATACTTTTCCTAGAAGAGAACTTCTCATACTTTTCATTATAAAGTACATATGAAATCTGTCTTGTCAGTCACAGTGTTGGATGATGTGGTGGAATAGTTTTATTATACAAACCATCCTGAACTACTGAGTTTAAATCATCACACCTCAGCAAGCACGACTAATTTATGTGCAGACCAACCCATCACACAATAGCCCAAAAGGAATCTGTGATGTACCCATCCATATTCAGAAGTCATGGAAGTGGGATATACAAATACTGCATGATACTGACTTTAGTGACAGTTTTATATTACGAATACAGAGATGAAATGCTGGCACTCTAAATTAAAGCGAACAAGATTTTGTAGTCATTGTTTTCCAATATTTCTGTCATATGTATTATATAAGCCATCCTAACATCAAAATATTACTGCATTATAATGCGGCTATATATATTTACATAATAAAGTTCAAATATGGTCAGTTTTGTTTGATGCTGTTGAATAATTTTGTTAAACGAGTCAGCCTGAGGTATTAGAATAACTGAAATTTTGTTGCGAGACAATATATTGAATAAAAAGGGAACATGCTGGCAATCTAGATTGATGGGGATAACTGTTGTTGCCATTGTATTGCAATGTTGCTGTCATTTGTAATATACAATCCATCTTGACATCAAAATATAGCTGATTTACTATGCGGCTATATAGATTTACATAATAAAGTGCAAATATAGTCAGTTTTGGTTGATGCTTTAAAATAATTTTGTTATACGAGTCAGCCTGAGGTATCAAAACTACTCAAATTTTCTTGTGAGACAATATTTTGAATAATAAGAGGACATGCTGGATATCTAGATTAATGGGCACAAATTTTTGTTGTCATTGAATTGCAATGTTGCTGTCATTTGTATTATACAATCCATCCTGACATCAAAATATTGCTGATTTACTATGTGGCTATATAGATATACATAATAAAGTGCATATATGGTGAGTTTTTGTTGATGCGTTTAAATAATTTTGTTATACTAGTCAGCCTTACCCGTATGAAATTATAAGGCGTATTACGCCTGGAAATAAGGCGTAAACCAGGCGTAAGTGGTAGTTACGTGTCTAGATCCAGGCGTAAGGGAGCAGGAAACGTAAATTTGTAGTCCTTACGGGCGTAGAAAAAAGTGGTAAACCTGGCGTAAATTGAAATAAGCAAGGCGTTAAATTTCTTACGGGCGTAAAACTGTTGGTATGGCGTAAATCATAATACCCATAATGCTTTGTTTAAAGGATCATGGGAATTTTTTGCAAAATTTGGCTCTTTGGTTTTAGTTTGCAAGAGTTGGACTTATGGCAGCTTCATATGTTCAGGGATAATTAGCTTGTTTTGTGCTTTTTGGAAGAATTTGAAATTGGAAATATGGAATCAAATTGATTAATAAAAATTGTGAAAAAAATGGAAAGTAAAACATGGTAAATAATAATTATGTGAGTATAACCTAAGTGATTAAGTTTTAAGTTCTAACAGTAATTTTGAAATCCCAAAACCTTTATCCTTGGATAATAACATTAAAATCTTTTACATGAAGTTAATTTGCAGTATTATCATTTATATTTTAAAGGACATTAATTTATAAAAAACTTAGTTAATTAAAATACTTAAGTTTTATTTCAAGAAAAATTAATAGTCATAATTCTTATTTAAACTTTAAACTTATTAATTTTGAGCCAGTGTCTGTCTAAAATGTATTTATTTATATATTAGCTTCTTCAATGGTTAATATTTCCAGTTTTATGTCAAACAATGAGAAATTAAAGCAACAGTACAGAAGTTTGTATTAAATACACAAAAGTACACAGCTAGGGTAATACACTGATTTGAAATAAGTGTAGTATTATGTAAGGATATTACGCCTGGTTTATTTATTGACCAGGCGAACTCATTTGCATATTACGCCTGGTTTTCTCTGGACCAGGCGTACTCATTTAAATATTACGCCTAATTTTACGCCTGGTTTCCGCCTCAGTTACGCTTGGTTTCCGCCTGGTTTACACCTGGTTGACGCCAGGACATGCATTCCTTACACACTGCAATGACGCCCGGATAAAGTATGATTTTTACGCCTGGTTTCCGTGTCATATACGGGCGTCACAGTTCGTACAGGTAGGTATCAAAATTACTGAAATTTTGTTGCGAGACAATATTTTGAATAAAAAGAGGACATGCTGGCAATCTAAATTGATGGGGATAATTTTTGTTGTCATTGTGTTGCAATGTTGCTGTCATTTGTATTATACAATCCATTCTGACAATAAAATACAGCTGATTTACTATATGGCTATATAGATATACATAATATTAAAAGTGCAAATATGGTCAGTTTTGGTTGATGCTTTAAAATAATTTTGTTATACAAGTCAGCCTGAGGTATCAAAACTACTGAAATTTTCTTGCGAGACAATATTTTGAATAAAAAGAGGACATGCTGGCTATCTAGATTGATGGGGACAAATTTTTGTTGTCATTGTATTGCAATGTTGCTGTCATTTGTATTATACAATCCATCCTGACATCAAAATATTGCTTATTTTCTATGCGGCATATGGATTTACATAATAAAGTGCAAATATGGTCAGTTTTGGTTGATGCTTTAACATAGTTTTGTTATACGAGTCAGCCTGAGGTATCAAAACTACTGAAATTTTCTTGCGAGACAATATTTTGAATAAAAAGAGGACATGCTGGCTATTTAGATTGATAGGGACAAATTTTTGTTGTCATTGTATTGCAATATTGCTGTCATTTGTATTATACAATCCATCTTGACATCAAAATATTGCTGATTTACTATGCGACTATATAGATTTACATAATAAAGTGCAAATATGGTCAGTTTTGGTTGATGCTTTAACATAGTTTTGTTATACGAGTCAGCCTGAGGTATCAAAACTACTGAAATTTTCTTGCGAGACAATATTTTGAATAAAAAGAGGACATGCTGGCTATCTAGATTGATCAGGACAAATTTTTGTTGTCATTGTATTGCACTGTTGCTGTCATTTGTGTTATACAATCCATCCTGACATCAAGATATTGCTGATTTACTATGTGGCTATATAGATATACATAATAAAGTGCAAAAATGGTCAGTTTTTGTTGATGCGTTAAGATAATTTATTTATACTAGTCAGCCTGAGGTATAAGAATTACTGAAATTTTGTTGCGAGACAATATTTTGAATAATAAGAGGACATGCTGGATATCTAGATTAATGGGCACAAATTTTTTGTTGTCATTGTATTGCAATGTTGCTGTCATTTGTATTATACAATCCATCCTGACATCAAAATATTGCTGATTTACTATGTGGCTATATAGATATACATAATATTAAAAGTGCAAATATGGTCAGTTTTGGTTGATGCTTTAAAATAATTTTGTTATACGAGTCAGCCTGAGGTATCAAAATTACTGAAATTTTGTTGCAAGACAATATTTTGAATAAAAAGAAAACATGCTGGCAATCTAGATTGATGGAGATAATTGTTGTTGTCATTGTGTTGCAATGTTGCTGTCATTTGTAATATACAATCCATCTTGACATCAAAATATAGTTGATTTACTATGCAGCTATATAGATTTACATAATAAAGTGCAAATATGGACAGTTTTCGTGGATGCTTTAAAATAATTTTGTTATACAAGTCAGCCTGAGGTATCAAAACTACTGAAATTTTCTTGCGAGACAATATTTTGAATAAAAAGAGGTCATGCTGGCTATCTAGATTGATGGGAACAAATTTTTGTTGTCATTGTATTGCAATGTTGCTGTCATTTGTATTATACAATCCATCCTGACATCAAAATATTGCTGATTTACTATGTGGCTATATAGATATACATAATAAAGTGCAAATATGGTCAGTTTTTGTTGATGCGTTTAAATAATTTTGTTATACGAGTCAGCCTTAGGTATCAAAATTACTGAAATTTTGTTGTAAGACAATATTTTGAATAAAAAGAGGACATGCTGGCAACCTAAAATGATGGGGATAATTTTTGTTGTCATTATGTTGCAATGTTGTCGTCATTTGTATTAAACAATCCATCCTGACATCAAAATATTGCTAATTTTCTATGTGGCTTTATAGATTTACATAATAAAGTGCAAATATGGTCAGTTTTGGTTGATGCTTTAACATAGTTTTGTTATACGAGTCGGCCTGATGTATCAAATCTACTGAAAATTTCTTGCGAGACAATATTTTCAATAAAAAAAGGACATGCTGGCTATCTAGATTGATGGGGACAAATTTTTGTTGTCATTGTATTGCAATGTTGCTGTCATTTGTATTATACAATCCATCCTGACCAAGGATCCGGAAATTTTCCCAAGTCATTTCGGTCATTTTTTTTTTGTGATGTAATAATATCGTGATGCACAATAATGCATTTTTCTGAGGGTGACAAGTCTTGCACATGGACAAGTAAAGTCCTTTTTTGTGAAGTATTGGGTCAAACAAGTGTAACTGTACCTTGATCTAACAGTAACAGTGATGTCTCTGAGTTAGAAACTACACGAGGAGACGTTTTGTTGTTGTGTATTGCATCACTGAGGTCGTATGCATAACCCTTTAAATTTGCATAAATTAAAAGAGGAATAAAATACGGCATGTTTCATCATTTTGAAATAAAGTTATGTAAACCAATTAATAAACTGTGTTGAGCTTCTTATTGCATGTACAAGATATCGTTTGTATTGTTCAAATTGCTGCTGTTTGGATGAGTGTAAGTGATTACCTAATACACAACAAGATAATGTGTATTCACCTGGTTTACGATATGAGGATCAAAAAGGGGAAACCATGAATTCTGTTGGTCTTTACAGAGAGAATGTATGGCTTCACTTGGGTAAAAATCGGAAGTTTAGCCAGGAAAACAAAAGAAAGGATAACGCCCATTACATTCTGTGAGTAAGATGGTTTCAAAAAATCGGAAGTGCAAAAAAAACAAAAAAAAATCGAGATTGTTCATTCGCTGAGTATATTTCTTAAATAGGCTGTATGGCTTCAAATCTAAATTACGTTATTTAGTTTTAATTCCTTTTTTAAACATTTTTTTTTAATTCTGCATTCCTATAAATTATACGCTTTACCACTTTTGCAAATCTATTAATATCTTTATCTGCCATTTCCTACCGAAAAGTTAACAGTAAAATCGATCTTTCAAATAAGATTATCAATTAACCCATGTTGATCCCCATTTTCCATGCGCAAACTCAGTAAACATAAATCTATATTTAACAAACGTTGACCAAATCAGCTGATCGATTATAAATGGATTATATGTTTTATTTGGATAAAAATAGACAGATTCTCGGGTCAACAGTGTTATTTGTCTTCTTTAATGAATAAAATAATATCTGTTTGGGAAAATCTAGGTCAGAATGGTTAAAACGTTAAATTTGATGCACAGCAAATCGCCATATTGTTTTTATTGCTTAACAGGTGTTTACAGGAGAGATTTGTGTACATGGCCTTTATGGCTTTAATCAAGACAATAACGACACCCAAGCCGAATTCAAACTTCCTGGACATTGATTACTATCCTTACTATGTAAACAAACCTAGTGGCTTGAACCCAGACTTACCCCACGCTGTGACTCGACAGAGTCCTGTACATTGTTTTTACTTACATTATAGAATAAACAACAGACTAATGATAAATATTATTAAATCATTAACACAAATCAATAAATTTTTTATTTTGTCTCAAACAAATCTTTTTTTCTTGATGACCTGAAAACAAAAATAAGTTCAAAATGGCGACCGATAAAACCCTGATCTCAATGAAATGACCGAAATTATTTCTGTAAAAAAAAAAAAAAGACCTAAATCCCAATAAATCAGTTCGGTCTTTTCAGTTTCCAAATCGGTCATGTCTGGCATATATGACCGTTTCCGGACCCTTGATCCTGACATCCAAATATTGCTGATTTACTATGCGGCTATATAGATTTACATAATAAAGTGCAAATATGGTCAGTTTTGGTTGATGCTTTAACATAGTTTTGTTATACGAGTCAGCCTGAGGTATCAAAAATACTGAAATTTTCTTGCGAGACAATATTTTGAATAAAAAGGACATGCTGGCTATCTAGATTGATGGGGACAAATTTTTGTTGTCATTGTATTGCAATGTTGCTGTCATTTGTATTATACAATCCATCCTGACATCAAAATATTGCTGATTTACTATGTGGCTATATAGATATACATAATAAAGTGCAAATATGGTCAGTTTTTGTTGATGCGTTTAAATAATTTTGTTATACGAGTCAGCCTTAGGTATCAAAATTACTGAAATTTTGATGTGAGACAATATTTTGAATAAAAAGAGGACATGCTGGCAACCTAAAATGATGGGGATAATTTTTGTTGTCATTATGTTGCAATGTTGTCGTCATTTGTATTAAACAATCCATCCTGACATCAAAATATTGCTGATTTACTATGCGGCTATATAGATTTACATAATAAAGTGCAAATATGGTCAGTTTTGGTTGAAGCTTTAACTTAGTTTTGTTATACTAGTCAGCCTGAGGCATCAAAACTACTGAAATTTTCTTGCGAGACAATATTTTGTATAAAAAGAGGACATACTGGCTATCTAGATTGATGGGAACAAATTTTTGTTGTCATTGTATTGCAATGTTGCTGTCATTTGTATTATACAATCCATTCTGACAATAAAATATAGCTGATTTACTATGCGGCTATATAGATTTACATAATAAAGTGCAAATATGGTCAGTTTTGGTTGATGCTTTAAAATAATTTTGTTATACAAGTCAGCCTGAGGTATCAAAACTACTGAAATTTTCTTGCAAGACAATTTTTTGAATAAAAAGAGGACATACTGGCTATCTAGTTTGGTGGGGACAATTTTTTGTTGTCATTGTATTGCAATGTTGCTGTCATTTGTATTATACAATCCATCCTGACATCAAAATATTGCTGATTTACTATGTGGCTATATAGATATACATAATAAAGTGCAAATATGGTCAGTTTTTGTTGATGCGTTTAAATAATTTGGTTATACTAGTCAGCCTTAGGTATCAAAATTACTGAAATTTTGTTTTGATACAATATTTTGAATAAAAAGAGGACATGCTGGCAATCTAAATTGATGGGGATAATTTTTGTTGTCATTGTGTTGCAATGTTGCTGTCATTTGTATTATACAATCCATCCTGACATCAAAATATTGCTGATTTACTATGCAGCTATATAGATTTACATAATAAAGTGCAAATATGGTCAGTTTTGGTTGATGCTTTAACATAGTTTTGTTATACTAGTCAGTCTGAGGTATCAAAACTACTGAAATTTTCTTGTGAGACAATATTTTGAATAAAAAGAGGACATACTGGCTATCTAGATTGAGTGGAACAAATTTTTGTTGTCATTGTATTGCAATGTTGCTGTCATTTGTATAATACAATCCATCCTGACATCAAAATATTGCTGATTTACTATGCGGCTATATAGATTTACATAATAAAGTGCAAATATGGTCAGTTTTGGTTGATGCTTTAACATAGTTTTGTTATACGAGTCAGCCTGAGGTATCAAAACTACTGAAATTTTCTTGCGAGACAATATTTTGAATAAAAAGAGGACATACTGGCTATCTAGTTTGGTGGGGACAATTTTTTGTTGTCATTGTATTGCAATGTTGCTGTCATTTGTATTATACAATCCATCCTGACATCAAAATATTGCTGATTTACTATGTGGCTATATAGATATACATAATAAAGTGCAAATATGGTCAGTTTTTGTTGATGCGTTTAAATAATTTGGTTATACTAGTCAGCCTTAGGTATCAAAATTACTGAAATTTTGTTTTGATACAATATTTTGAATAAAAAGAGGACATGCTGGCAATCTAAATTGATGGGGATAATTTTTGTTGTCATTGTGTTGCAATGTTGCTGTCATTTGTATTATACAATCCATCCTGACATCAAAATATTGCTGATTTACTATGCAGCTATATAGATTTACATAATAAAGTGCAAATATGGTCAGTTTTGGTTGATGCTTTAACATAGTTTTGTTATACTAGTCAGTCTGAGGTATCAAAACTACTGAAATTTTCTTGTGAGACAATATTCTGAATAAAAAGAGGACATACTGGCTATCTAGATTGAGTGGAAAAAATTTTTGTTGTCATTGTATTGCAATGTTGCTGTCATTTGTATAATACAATCCATCCTGACATCAAAATATTGCTGATTTACTATGCGGCTATATAGATTTACATAATAAAGTGCAAATATGGTCAGTTTTGGTTGATGCTTTAACATAGTTTTGTTATACGAGTCAGCCTGAGGTATCAAAACTACTGAAATTTTCTTGCGAGACAATATTTTGAATAAAAAGAGGACATGCTGGCTATATAGTTTGATGGGGACAAATTTTTGTTGTCATTGTATTGCACTGTTGCTGTCATTTGTATTATACAATCCATCCTGACATCAAAATATTGCTGATTTACTATGTGGCTATATAGATATACATAATAAAGTGCAAATATGGTCAGTTTTTGTTGATGCGTTTAAATAATTTTGTTATACTAGTCAGCCTTAGGTATCAAAATTAATGAAATTTTGTTTTGATACAATATTTTGAATAAAAAGAGGACATGCTGGCAATCTAAATTGATGGGGATAATTTTTGTTGTCATTGTATTGCAATGTTGCTGTCATTTGTATTATACAATCCATTCTGACAATAAAATATAGCTGATTTACTATGTGGCTATATAGATATACATAATATTAAAAGTGCAAATATGGTCAGTTTTGGTTGATGCTTTAAAATAATTTTGTTATACAAGTCAGCCTGAGGTATCAAAACTACTGAAATTTTCTTGCGAGACAATCTTTTGAATGAAAAGAGGACATGCTGGCTATCTAGATTGATGGGGACAAATTTTTGTTGTCATTGTATTGCAATGTTGCTGTCATTTGTATTATACAATCCATCCTGACATCAAAATATTGCTGATTTTCTATGCGGCTATATAGATCTACATAATAAAGTGCAAATATGGTCAGTTTTGGTTGATGCTTTAACATGGTTTTGTTATACGAGTCAGCCTGAGGTATCAAAACTACTGAAATTTTCTTGCGAGACAATATTTTGAATAAAAAGAGGACATGCTGGCTATCTAGATTGATGGGGACATATTTTTGTTGTCATTGTATTGCAATGTTGCTGTCATTTGTATTATACAATCCATCCTGACATCAAAATATTGCTGATTTACTATGCGGCTATATAGATTTACATAATAAAGTGCAAATATGGTCAGTTTTGGTTGATGCTTTAACATAGTTTTGTTATACGAGTCAGCCTGAGGTATCAAAACTACTGAAATTTTCTTGCGAGACAATATTTTGAATAAAAAGAGGACATGCTGGCTATCTAGTTTGATGGGGACAAATTTTTGTTGTCATTGTATTGCAATGTTGCTGTCATTTGTATTATACAATCCCTCCTGACATCAAAATATTGCTGATTTACTATGCTGCCATACATGTGATGGACTGTGAAACTCAGATCAGGAGATTGGGAAATTTTGGTCAGGAGATTAGGACTCAGATCAGGAGGTTTTTAATCGACATAAATTTTGTCGTAAATGTGTAAATGTAACCATGTGCTGTAAAAATTGTCTTTTAAAGTGTGTTTTCTTCAACTTTCCACCCAATGTATTATGTTTATAAGTACCCTTGTACTTATAAAGTTTCTCTATCTTTATATTTTACATGTTCAATCTAACTTTCATTTTTTTTAGTATGTTCTTTAAATTTTTTACTTCATATCTTTTATAACATTATCCTTTTCAACAATCATTGCAATCAGAACATTTGTTTAACTATCTGCAATTGAATTTAGTTTCTATTTGAATATTCAGACACTCATTCAGTCTAATCAAATGGAAGTTTTTAACGACCTTGACTGGCTATACAGCCCTTGCACGGTCGGCAGCGAAAGGGTCATAGTTATTATATGAATTTCAATTTAAGCCTTGAAAGGAAGTATAGAACCCTCAAATAATTTTCAAATTATTATTTTTTTATTTGTCCTAAGACATTTAAAATCATTTAATTACCATCCTTTTATGATTATTTGTTCAATTTATAATTTATTTATATCCTTTTAAAAATTTTCATTATTTAAAGGAAAGTAACTTAAAACAGGATAAATCAAGGGAAGTAACTCAATAAATACACAAAGTTTTTATTACACAACTGCAGTTAGCCTGAGGTAAAAATCGTTGATAGCCAGTTTGTTTGACACCCAAACTGACAAGTGAAGCCATATAATTATGCATGTTAATTGATTTACAGGTAAAATATAACTTCAGGTAATGACTAATGTCATTGACTTACACCAGATGTCTGAGATGATATGTTGGGCAGAAATTTTTCATTCATGAAAAATTTCATAAACGGGATTTTTTTCTCTTCAACGGGAGGTCGGGAGGAGACCCCTGAAAACGGGATTATTGTACTCCCGTCGGGAGGTTCACATGTATGTGCTGCTATATAGATTTACATAATAAAGTGCAAATATGGTCAGTTTTGGTTGATTCGTTTAAATAATTTTGTTATACGAGTCAGCCTGAGATACCAAAACTACAGAAATTTTCTTGCGAGACAATATTTTGAATAAAAAGAGGACATCCTGGCAATCTAGATTGATGGGGACAAATTTTTGTTGTCATTGTACATGTTGTATTGCAATGTTGCTGTCATTTGTATTATACAGACCATCCAGACATCAAAATATTGCTGATTTACTATGCCAGTCCAGGCGATTATTGTTATTCGTAATATTCTTCAAACTTGTAATATTACGACAAATAGTAATATTACAGCTTTGTGTAATATAAGGCCTATATTACTCAATGGCGTAATAATCAATATTACGAATATCTGTAATATAGTTTTTCTATCTTACGAATATTTGTAATATACGATTAAATGGCTGTTTCATAAATTTCGACGTGTCTTATCATGACACCAAGTAGTCTTTCTAAAAGAAATACACACGGTAATCATTTTTACATATGCAGAAAATTTTGTTTCAAAGCCGAAACAAAATGTTTACAAAATTAATGACTTTCCTACGCAATGTCCTAACTAACAACTGAAGTTTGAACAAACTGTTTATATCTCTAATCTTAAAACTAATTTTCTGTGAAAGAATAACATTTTCTCTTGCCAGAAACGTTTTCTGTGTTGTGCTTTAAATGCTAGTATTGCGTCGAAAAATCTTTAAAGAAACATGTGTATCGATTCCCAAACAATATTTCAATGGAGACAACTCTTGGTCGCTTAGAAGTGGTTGAATAATAAAAATCGTTGTCTCCCTTAAAATTGATCTAACGCACTTGAAATTTCACTGTTAAACAGTAGCTGAAAAAATTAGGACAAATCTGATAAACTGAATTTTATTTCAAGTTATTTTTGGAATATTAAAACAATATTACATATCACAGAAATATAAAGAGATGTGCATGACATCTTGCACACAGGACGAAGGGAATCATGTCCTATGTTATAATATAATCAGGAGAAATTAAAGATTTTCCGCAATAAAATATGTTAGGCACCGACCTTTTTTTTTGTTATTAGGGAGGGACATTTTCTTAATAGAATATATATAAAACAATAGATGACTTTTTAATTTTGTGTTTGATTTTCAATGACAAAGCCTTGATCCCTCACCTTTATTCTATTCTTACGTATACGCCGCTAATAGTTTCGTAACTTGAATTTGTCCTTTTGTATATAAGCGTCGCTACCCAAAAGAAAAATGAAGATGCTTTTCTGGGAAATTGTTTTGTAAAAGATTGGAGACGCAGTTGTAAATTTTCTTTTAACCTGGTTCGCACTCGTTAACCCAGCTGTCCTTCTGTATTCTTTCATTAAGGTTTGGATAAAAACTGTCATAAAACATTTAAGACACAACAAAATAAGTCTTTGTATTTAAAATAATTGTTTTCTATTACAAAATACGAAAAAAAAAAATGATTTGACGATTTCAATTAGCTTATATTCTTATTTCTATTGATGAATATTTTTACATATTGTGTGTTGAGAATGACATATGATTTGTTTTGATTTTTGTTAACAAGACTTGTAAAGTTATTCCCCTCCCATAAAAACCACACACACAAAACGGAAAAAAAGAAACAACGGCATACAGTAAAACCTGGTATGGTAAGATGATATGGTTAGTGGTTTGGTACAAATCCTACCATGACGTGTAATGTAACGATGGTATCATGGTATTGCATGGTCATAAGGCATATACTACAATACCATAGTTAAATAAAATACTTATTGTAAAATATGTACAGGTTATGTTCTTCTCATATATTTTATGATGGTATGATACTAAACCCCTAACGGGAGGGATTGTACTTGATTTTCATATGATGAAGACATAATCTTTTAATCAATTTAATTGAGGTTTGGAACTGGCATGTCAGTAACTGCTAGTAGTCCATTGTTCATTTATGTATCATTGGCATTGGTGGCCTTCGGCTGTTGTCTGCTCTTTAATCGGGTTGTTGTCTCTTTGACATATTCCCCATTTCCATTCTCAATTTTATTTAGTAATAAACTAAACTCATGTTAGATCTCCATGATATTGATAGCAGAGATTGAACTTGATAATAACTTGTTGAACTCATATACCCAGTTAAAAGAAATCAAACATCAGAATGGTAATAAATGCGGAATTCGGGATACTCCCGTATATATTCATGATTCACAAGGGTTCCTATGAAGATAATAAATAACATATTATGTACCCTAAAAAAGGTGCACAGATAACTTTAAAATGCACGGTGATATTTGTACCATACCATTTGTGTATACATGTTACGATTGGATTTGTACATAACCATTATATTGATTACAATATCACATATCATACCACTGTACCATACCATGTTTTAAAGTATGCCCCTAAAATGCATCAGATGGATTAAATAAAAAAAAGTACTCATTATCGCAGCTACATCTCGTCACTCTAAATACGTTTTGACACTTGTTTTGTATTGGTTATCAACTTCTTACTTACTACAACACATAATATGGGATTGCAAAATGATAGATTTCAATAATTTAGGAGGGCTCTTCAGCAAAGCAACCATATGTTATCAATGTAAGATATAAAGTTTCAAATAATGACATCTTGGTTTAAATTCAATTGTTGAAATAATACACATCAATTATATCACTTGATACCTTTAGTTTTAGTTGGGTTCGTATTGCTCAGTCTTGGATTTTCTATGTTGTTTGGTTACTGTTGTTTGGCTGTAACTGTTACTGTTACTGTTACTGTTCATCTTTTTTTCTTTTTTAGCCATGGGGTTGTCAGTTTATTTTCGACTTGTGAGTTTGTCCTCTTGGTGTCCTTCCCCCCTCTTTTAGAACTTTATTCGTGTGTTGTATGTTTCTTATGTACATGTATATAACTGTAATTTATGTTATGTTTACTATTTAACCCTTCAAGTTTTACTGTAATTATCAATAAATTATTGGTTTTTTTTTAATAATCCTAACTAAAAGAATTATTCAGTCACTAGTCTAGGTCTGTAATAAAAATTGTGTTTATACAAGAAGAATATTGATTGATTGATTGGTATTTAATTTAACACCACTTTCAACACAATTGTGCTATAAAAAAGTTCTGTAGGAAAACTGACAATCCTAGTCAATTAAGATTGGAGTCGAGTGCACCTGCTCTGGCTAGTGATACAGTAGTTCGACTACTTAGACCACTTGGCATAAAAGCCCCTACAAGAAAAATAATCAAAGCACCAAGGACGCTATAGGCAGTTAATTAAAAAACTAAAGGCAAACTTGGCAGAAGTTAAGATGTATATAGTGGAAGAATTGGTGAAAATATTTATCTCAGCTATATCCCAAGTATCAAATAATGTTTGTACCGTAATGTTTCCGCTATCCAATCCTACCACTTTCAAAAGTTATTTCTAATTCATTTTTTAAAGATTCAATGTCTGAGATTATGCACATACACTGTCACATGTTAGGGGAGAGTTTTGTGCCAGCTAACATGTTTAACCCGCCACATTCTGTATGTACCTGTCCATAGTGAAGACCCAGTAATTTGGTGATTGTTGATGGTTGCTGTATATCATATTTATTTTTCATAATTGTTTTGTACATAAATCAGGCTGCTAAGTTTTATTGTTTTACATTTGTCATTTCATGGTCGTTTATAGCGAAGTTAGACGAAGTTAAAATTACCGCCAACTGAGACTGAATATTCCTGCGCTTTTTGCCATTTGGCAAATGTAAACGACTTGTAATTGGAGATTTTTGGCGATGGAATAATACATACAATTGTTCTTTGACATCTTAACCAAAGGCACAGGGGATAATAAACTACATAAGGATTTCTATTGAGCACTACTTCCTATGTGCAACTTCAAAACTTTTGGGTGGTTCGACCATCATTTAAGGTTTTTCTGGTCATATTTTTTGTATTCCAGAATTAAAAGTATGAAAAAATTGTTCAATTAGTTATAAATAACATAATAGCCAGCTAGATAATAACAATGGCACCTATTTCAGCATTTATTGGGTAGAACACAAATCTAGGGTGCTAGCATAAGGCAACTTAACTGCCTAAAATCGGTTTAATGTTTTGGGGGAAACGCATCAAAAAGTGTTCCATAAGAATAATTTAAGAAAAAATCGCAAAGGGTTACGTGAAACCCTGTGTTTCGCCCACGGTTGCTGCTGTCCGATTAAAAAAAGTGTAATGTTGACTTAAAAGTGAGTTTGTTTATCAGTAAAATACAGAATTTAAAAAAAAACTTTGTCTTCGGATGCTATTTCTTGGAGATTAGCTTATGAATAAGTTTAATGACAATCCATCAAGTTTTACAAACTTATCATGTCCAGACTGTCTGTATATATATATTAACTATTAAACTAAGTCCATCTATCAGAAAATACTGAAAAAGAAAAAAATATTTTCAAACGTTTGTTTCATACATTTTAAAAATCTTAATCATAAAAAAAAAGCTTCTGTCAAAGTTTCATAAATTTCTATGAAGGTTTAACAAAGCATTTGATGTGTAACAAACTTCAACCCATACTGTATCTACTTGTTAACTGCAAAACTAAGTCCATTTTTCAGTAAATTACGGAAAATGAAAATACATATTATCAAAATTTGTTCTGGATACTGTTCTGTGGTCATTTAAAAGATTCTGTCCACATTTCATAAAATTTCATGAAAGTTTTACAAAATAATTGAATACTGAAAACTTCAACATGAGACTGAATCTGAATGTTAAGTGTAAAAAAAATAGTCCATTTATCAGTAAATACGGAAAAAAGTTTTGCTCTTGATACTGTATTTTGGTCATGCACAGCTTCTTTCCAAATTTCATAAAAATTCTGTGAAGGTTTGACTAAGTTATTGATGACTGAAAAGCTTTAACTTCAGTCGGGCTGAATCTTAATGGTAAGTGAAATAAAAACTAAGTCCTATTCCATTTATCAGTAGAATACGGAAAATGAAAATAAATATTTTCAAATTTTGCTCTGGAAACAGTTACTCTTTTCACAAAAAATCTTAAGAGTAAAAGTACTCGTAAGTCATAAACATTTTAGTATAACTTACGACCAATTTTTAATCTTAAGACTTTGTTGGGAAAAGAGTCGCTGTATTTTGGTAATAAATAAGCTTCTGTCCAACTTTTATAAAATTCCATGAAAGTTATTGAAGTCTAAATAAACTTTAACCACAGACAGAAAGACACGGATAACTAAGAGCAGCTTAGTCCCAAGTCAGGAGCCTGTAATTCAGTGGTTGTCGTTTGTTTATGTGTTACATATTTGTTTTTCGTTCATTTTTTGTACATAAATTAGGCCGTTAGTTTTCTCGTTTGAATTGTTTGACATTGTCATTTCGGGGCAATTTATAGCTGACTGTGCGGTATGGGCTTTGTTCATTGTTGAAGGCCGTACGGTGACATATAGTTGTTAATTTCTGTGTCATTTGTTCTCTTATGGAGAGTTGTCTCATTGGCAATCATACCACATCTTCTTTTGTATAGTTAGCTTACGGGCATGTTTTTGATATTTCTATGGATTGTAAAGTATATATTACGAAATGTTGCTATTCATCAAAGCTTTAACGTGTTAGTTACGACCTGTTAACGTGTTGTTAAGAATAGTTACGAGATAGTGTTACGAGTATTTACGAGCCCATACGATTTTGTAGCTTGTATACCTTACCCCAAATCGTAAACAGTACGCAAGAATGCGTAAAGAGACGTATCAAATAGTAGTATTAACTACACATAAAGTGCTCGTGATAACTCATAGCAATCCATAAAGCCACCGTAAGGCGAACCGAAAGAAATCGTAAGCAACACGTAAGCACTCGTAATAATCCATCAATAATTCGTAAACAAATCGTTAAAAAAATTACAAGTCATTTACGGATGTGTGTAAGTAGTGAACGGATGGTTGCGTGCTGTTGCGAGCGGTTTTCGCCTGGTGTACGATACCTACGGAAGGTTAAATTCGGAAAAATCGATCCATGCACAATCGTGAAAAGATTTTTCTCTCCTTTCATGATCCTTAAGAGTGTCTGCGAGTTGTTGTGAGTTCTAATGAGTTATTTAAGGGTACCAGCGAGTTATTCACGGATGCTAACGATTGACTACGAGTTAGCAAATCGTAAGGACACGTAAGAAACATCCGTGTACATGTATGTGAGGGGGCATTTACAAGTTTTCGACGGTTCTCAACGACGACGGATGCCAATCGACCACCAAAACACATTAAGATATTTTGTCTAGATGAGCTAAATATAAGAATGACATATTGGGATGCAATAATTCCATGTACATTGCAAGTCAAATAATTTCTTCAATTGGAAAAAAATAAGCAAGTATCTCCAAAAAATAACAAGAACTATCTGTTAACTCGTATAATTTTGCATACCGATTATAAATACAATACCTTTAAATTGGTGCAAGTATATGCGATCTAACATACTTGCAATGATATATTAGAAATACCGAAAAGAATGAATTCAAAACTGTTTGAAATAATTTGTTATTCCGGAAAGCGGGACCATGCATATTACTAATGTTATACTTTACACTAAAGTCACTAAAGCAACGAGCATTTTTGTTTGATAAATATTGCGGCACCATATATATCTAGGAGCTTATATCATGGAAAAGTCATATCGATTCTTTACTTTGACTTAATACGTTAAATATTTGATGAAATACGGATTATATATACACGCGCTAAAAATATATTTGCATTTGCAATTGGGAAATGTCTATGACAGGTTCTATAGTATTATTTTACTACGACGAGCACGGGTACCCTATCCAGATCATTATGTAAAAAAAATTTACAAATACACCACAGAAGGCTACAAAAGTCACGGAAAAAGGGACATGGGTGTTGCTTTTCTGGCGGCGTTGGCAGAGACGGTCGAGGATGAGTCAAAAATTATTTAGTTTTCGGCTTTAGTCAGTTTGATAGGAACTACTTGATCAATGATATTTGTTTTACAAAGTTGCATTAGTATCAGTTCATGTCAGCTATTTCGAGCCCCTAACCCCTAGGTCAAGGTCTGGCGACTTTTAATTAGTAAGCAATTTTCGATGTTTAAGATGCCTGCTTAAGTGAGTTTGATAGGAACGACTTGTGATAGATCACTGACATTTTCTATAAAGTTGCAATACAATCAATACTTATCAATTTAACTTAGAGACTATTTTGACTGAGGCCCTGCCCCTATGTCGTGGTTTTGAATTGAGAAGCAATTTTCAATGTTAGCTTCTTTTCTGCTTAAGTCAGTCTGATATATATGAACTACTTGTGAAAGACCAATAACATTTTCCACAGAGTTGTATTACTATCAGTACATACCAGTTTGACGACTATTTCGAGGCCCTGTCCCCTAGGTCATTGTCAAGCGACTTTGAACTGATTTGATTCTAAATTTCTACAAATAGGTGAAACATTTCTTTGTGTAAACAGTTTTTTTGACGATGAAGCTTAAAAGTCTCAAGCTAATACTGGAAAGTCGAACGCTGACGAATTTAATTACTGAAATTTAAAGTTTATCGCTGGGGCTGTATAGTCTTGCTCTGACGATATTGCGATCAGGACTGACGATTTAATGTCCAGCGCTGATGATGTTAAGTGTAGCGCTGAAGATATAAAGTGCAGCGCTGAAGCTGTGAACTCAAGCGCTGCAAATATAAAATTGATCGCTGTAGATGTATTTAAAATCTAGCGATGGAGATGGAAAGACTGGCGCTACAGATGTAAAATGAGCGGTGGAGATAAAGTTCAGCGTTAAATATATAAACCCCAGCGCTGAAAATGTAATGTCTAGTGCTGGAGATTTAAAAGTCTAGAGCTCGAAATAGAAGCATGGTGCTCTAAATGTAACGTCTAGCGCTCGGTAATTACATTTAGTTTTTAAAACTGCAATGTATATTTAGTAGTTATATAAAATCCACTGTCCGAGTTTATACCGTGTTCACTTATCACACCGTTTGTTAAAAAACAAATAGTAAAAATCCAAAAGTATTTTGTCGGATGATTGCTGTTTCATCGATGTGTATACACACATCCTTTTATTTAGATCTGAATTATGAACTAAATTCAAAGAAATATTTTTAATATTCTAAAAGGTCCTGTGTATGAGAAGTCACCTTAAACAAATTTGTAAATAAAGAAATAAGAAATGCATTTGTTATAATATAATTGTGAGATCAAGAGATCTAGATATATAACATGTTTTGGATGGCATTTCCCAGTACAAAATCTTGTGTAAAACCCATATGTTTTACACCAAAACGAAATTGTTCTCCAAATTATATTCACGTATACAAACACTTTGTTTTATTTTGAGACTAAGAGAAGAGCGGGAAATATAACTGCTTAAACCTAACTAACATGATTATTTAGATGGTGTCGAAAATCGTTAAACGATTAGGACGAAAGAAGCGGGAAATATAACTGTAAGCTATACATAACATGCTGATTATGCATTTCTCACGGATATTTGATACAGGAAAGGTCGTTGTTTTATCATCACTCCTACATTCCATCCTCTAGTTTCCGCCGTAATTTATAATTAATCTGACAGTTCTCGACATCATTCTAAAGTATTTTGCTACACCGACAAAGGAGTTTGTTGCATTTTAGATATGACATTAAAAACATTTTGTCAATATAATATCTTATACAGTAACTATTCTAAGACAACGACCATCTTTTCATTTTATAGTGGAACCATGACGTTTCTTAAAAATGAAAACAAATAATCTGATGTGAATTGAAAAAAATATAGATTGTTTCTACCAGAAATAAGAATATTGATTTATAAAAGTTTGTTCCTGTGTGTTTTAGAAAAAAGGTTTGTCCTTTAAGTTGGAAAATAATGTTTGTCCCATGCAAGTATAACCATACCCCCTTAAAAATATGAATTGTCGGGCCAAAAATTTATTTGGCTTTCATTTAGAAAAAAATAATTTTTAATCAAAATAATCATGAAATTGTATTATGCCTAATGAAAACGTGATTCAGCTTTTAGGCATGGAGAAGATTAGCCCATAAATATGATTCCGCACCACAATCAGTATCTTCTACGGAAGCTTATTACCGCCACAGATTTTTTTTAAAATTTCTTTCTAGGTTTGCGTTTTCAATTATTAATTTAGTTTTGTATATGTATATAATCAGAAACTATATTGGATTTACATTTACATCCATGATATAATTTCAAATTTTATAAATTTAACAAGAAAATAGATATGGTATAGGCAAATTCTAATTGAAAGGCCAAGATTTTGAAAATTTTGATTAACAAAAAGGGGTATAGTAGATTAGAGCAAAAATAATGCCATACAATTGAGAAACTATAAGTCAAATAGAAACAATGATCTTTGTGCTTTAAAATAAATTATTTAGAATAAACATTTTTAAAATTTTGATGTAAGAAATCGTTTGTTGAAATTTCAGAAAATGTCTGCGTTATTTCGCAAAAGTTTGCGTTATAACGCAAAGGTCTGCGTTATATCTCAAAGGTTTGCGTTATTTCGCAAAGGTTTGCCGTTTAGCGCAAAGGTTTGCGTTAAAACGCAAACATACATGTAGGAAGAAATATAAAAAAAAATTGTGTGGCGCTAATACGCTTCCGTAATCTTCCGCCTATACATTATATCTTTATTATAGGGAAATTTCTCAACTGGACATTCAGTTTTAATTTTTTACACTCCCAATTTTTTTATTACCTTTTAGAATAAATAAATGTAGATTGTGCGCTTATCCCAGGGTTTAGGACACAGATCCAGAGTAACTAACAGTTATAAATAATGGAACGCTGCATTATATCCAAGTCGAAATATAAGGCGTGCCGAGCGACTTTTAAAAGGAGTTCTTATATTCAGTCATTTGCTGAAAAAGTTCAACCTCACTGATACTTTTTTTGCTCTACAAATTTAAGCTTTGGTCTAAAGCATAAAATATTAATAAACATAAGCTTTAAAAAATTAATTATTTTCATGACAGTATCAAATCGCACAAAATAGGAGGACTGCTGTTCTACAATCCCCGACAGTACAAAAAACACATGTGTTTCGGTACTGACATACTTTTCCAAAATTCGCCGATGATAAAAATTCGAATTTTTTTAAAAGAAACTAGAGTTCCAACTTCCTAAGGGATAGCTGAACTTACGTATATTTTGCTATTCCTTGTATGTTTCTTTTGGTCATAATTAAAGCTCCTAGCATATGCTAGTATATCTATACATTGTAAAATTGAGAACGGAAATGGGGAACATGTCAAAGAGATGATAACCCGACCAAAGAGCAGACATCAATAGTGGCTTTGAACTAGCTGTCAGTAACTGCGAGTACTCTCAGATCTGTACTAAGTGTCTTTTTGTTGTTGGGATGTACAAGTACCCGGCCACGTTCACTTGTATTTGTAGTATTTGTATTTTTATCCATCTGATAAGTTAAGCCTTTTTCAACTGATTTTTATAGTTCGTTCTTATGTTGTACTGTTACACCAATGTCCCAGGTTGGGGGGGGGGGGGGGGGGGGGGATCCCGCTAACATGCTTAACCCCGCCACGCCACATTCTCTATGTATGTTCCTGTCCCAAGTCAGGAGCCTGTAATTCAGTGGTTGTCGTTTGTTTATGCATGTGTTACATATTTGTTTTTCGTTCATTTATTGTACATAAATTAGGCCGTTAGTTTTCTCGTATGAATTGATTTACATTGTCATTTCGGGGTCTTTTATAGCTGA
This sequence comes from Mytilus californianus, assembly GCF_021869535.1. Taxonomy (NCBI): domain Eukaryota; kingdom Metazoa; phylum Mollusca; class Bivalvia; order Mytilida; family Mytilidae; genus Mytilus; species Mytilus californianus. Next base: position 87,770,571 of record NW_026262701.1, read on the forward strand.
CGATGCGGTATGGGCTTTGCTCATTGTTGAAGGCCGTACGGTGACCTAAAGTTGTTAATTTCTGTGTCATTTTGGTCTCTTGTGGAAAGTTGTCTCATTGGCAATCATACCACATCTTCTTTTTTATATCAGCCGAAGACCACCAATGGGTCTTAGTTTGCTTTCAAAGTTCTGGTTCTGACCGTTCCTGATAAAGGTGAAAGAAGTTAGGTGCTTCAGATGTAGACTTTTTGAAGGCTTATATAACCCTCTAGAAGGCTTTTAGTTTAATGTGTTGCTGGATTGGTATCTCATCGGCGTATGTCCCACATCGCCTTTTATACATACGTGTTTAAGCTAGATAATATTAAACTATTAATTATAATTATAAAAAATACAAAAATGGTAGTAGACACCGTTTTTGCATGAACATGCAGGTACGATGGTAAAGCCTTTCTTAACCTGGTTAATGTCAAATCATAAAATTAGAAATAATTTTAAATCAACGGACAATAAAATCGTTACACTTTAATATATTTCAATAATCATGATAATGTAAGAGAAATAAGACAATAGCGTACTCAGGGGCGGATCCAGCCATTTCCAAAAAAAACGGGGATGGTGTTCCAACCACATGTCCCCATTGCAAATGCATTGGTCGTCCAAAAAAAGGGGAAAGTTTCAACCCCCGGACCCCCCCCCCCCCCCCCACACTTTTTGGATCCGCCACTAGTACTAAACTATGATCTATCGCCATTGGTATGTATTTGTTAGTTTTCAGTTACTAGTAGTTTATATTAGATAGACTTCAAAGTACAAATAACCCCAACTTTGTATGGGGTATAGAAATATGTTTTCACCTGGGTTGCGTTCAATATTGTAGCGGCTACATAGGGCTACGTAGATTTATGACTATTGAACGTGTAACTAGCCTAGTTGCTACATAGATATTGATAGCTGCTAGACTAGCTACTCGTTCAGTAGACATAAATTTACGTAGGCCTAATTAGCCGCTACGATATTGAACGCAGCCCTGGCTTTCAAATTTCTTGATCGGTGTGAGAAAAATATTTCTCATCACTAGTGAAATATCCCTGGGTTGCGTTTAATATCGTAGCAGCTAGCATAGCCACTATGTCTTAGATATCTATCTATGTTGAAGGATATGCTGTGTAGCTAGCAAAATGGCGTCATTAGTAATAACCTTCCAAACACCATTTTGTATTCGCTAGATAGCATGATTGTTTTGGACTATCTAGATCTATTTAGCGGCTAGGCTAGCTATAGGTTCAATAGCCAAATTCTAGGTAGCGCTACGTAGCAGCTACGATATTGAACGCAACCAGGGAGAATTGTGAAAACTGCTAGCACGGAGAGTGATACAAAAAGTTATACGAAAAACTGCATTAAATTGATTGGCTTATCCAGCATCATAAGACGATATTACGGCATTTCCATTGGCTAATCGTTAGTGCATTTCAAAGTTTAAGACGATGTTTTTTCGTCCATGGCAACGGACATATATGATTTTTTCAATAAAATACAATAAACACTCACACTTTTCACCGGACAATCTTCTTTTTGTCAAATTTTATTAAATTCTGAAGGGTACAAATAGTCTGAAAATGTCTGATGTTAAAGTTTGACGACAAAGGCTCGTTAATGATTATATTGAAATTAAACAAGTGGATCTGTGAGCTATAGACTGCTCACTAAGGATACCTCCGTCCCCTAAAAGTATATATAAGGTAAACAGGAAGTTGTTGAGTGATGAATCTGAAAACGTATCCAAGGTATAGCTGACTCATATAAACCCTCAAACCAAATTTCAGAAATCCTTGTAATGTAGTTCCTGAGAAAGATGCGACGAAAAGTATTCATTGGACGGACGGACAGACAGAGGTAAAACAGTATACCCCCATTTTTTTAAAGCGGGGTATAATAACTCGAGTTGATATCAAGCGATATCATGAGTATTACATATTTTATATATTAATATGTATAGAACACGGTGATTATATATAGCTGGAACCTAGTCTACGTCCGGTTGGAATGGGAACGTTATCTCCGAAAGGTGTCACAGTCTCCTCACGTTAAAGAACCTTTGCAAGAACTCTTTGAGGGGTCCGTTATTGGCCTGTTGCAAAGCGAAATTTCCGTTATCATACTAGTACTCGTTTTCTAATGTCAGTCCAAATTTCAAACTCTTTTTATTGATGAACTTACTTCGCAGAACCTATACCTTTTTTTTTTTATAAATTGTTAATAAGTTCTCGTCTTTAATAAACACGAAATAAGTGCTACTAGACGTTCAATCAATCAATTAACCAACCGAAGAACATATATTTTCATTACATATTCTGTGCATTAAGTTATAGGTGTAAGAGATATAATAGCTGATTTTACTACGAGTACTCTTAGATCGGTACTTTGTGGGTTTTTTTCTTTATTTTTTTGTCGAGCCTGCGACTTCTGCCGCAGAAAGCTCAACAAAGGGATGGTGATCCGGCTGCGGCGGCGTTAGCTAACTTCTTAAAAGCTTTATATTTTAGAAGATGGAAGACCTGGATACTTCATACTTTGTATATAGATGCCTTATGTTACGAAGTTGCCATCTGTCATATGTCCATTGTCCTTGACCTCATTCAGTTTCATGGTTCAGTGACTACTTGAAAAAAAGTTAAGATTTTTTGTAATGTTAATTTCTTTCTTATTATGAGTAATATGATTACTATATTTAGTATGGGCGTACCTTGCAAGGTCATCATGCTCGTCAGACAGTTTTCATTTGGCCTCGATCTCATTTCATGGATCAGTGAACAAGGTTAAGTTCTCGTGGCCATGATATAGTCCATACTAGTATATATATCAGATACTATAAGCTATGGGTCTACAATATTTGGTGTATGGAATGATTGTAAGTTGTACATGTCCAACTGACAGGTGTCATCTGACCTTGACCTCATTTTCATGGTTCAGTGGTCAAAGTTAAGTTTTTGTGTTTGGTCTTTATTTCTAATACTATATGCAATAGGTCAACTGTATTTGGTGTATGGAAATATTTTATGATGTACATGCATGTCAGTCACGCAGGTTTTATTTGACCTTGACCTCATTTTCACGGTACATTGCTCAGTATAAGTTTTTGTGTTTTGGTCCGTTTTTCTTAAACTATAAGCAATAGGTGAACTAAATTTGTTGTATGGAAGGATTGTAAGGTGTATATGTCTGTCTGGGAGGTATCATCTGACCTTGACCTCATTTTCATGGTTCATTGTTCAAAATTTAGTTTTCATGGTTATGTTTGTTTCTTAGATACTATAAGCAATAGGTCAACTATATTTACTAAATGCATAAATCGATTGTAAGATGTACATGTCTGTCTGGCATGGTTCATTTGACCTTGACCTCATTTTAATGGTTCATTGGTCAATGTTTTGTTTTCGTGATAACGTCTGTTTCTTAGAAAGTATAAGCAATGTGTCAACTATATAGGGTGTATTGAATGATTGTTAGGTGTACATGTATTTCTCGTTTGGTTTATCTTACCTTGACCTCATTTTCTTGGATCATGTTAAGTTTATGTGATACTTGTAGTAAAACCTTATATTTAGAACTATCAACATAAAATCAATGGTTAGTAAATAAGGCGAGACATTTCAGCGTGTGCACTCTTGTTTTTTTTTTTTTTTCTCCGTATTATGTCAATCTGATTAGTCAACCTTTTTCCGACTTGTTTTTATAGTTGGTTCTTATGCTGTGCTGTAACACAGCCGACCCAGGTTTAGGGGAGGGTTGTACGTTAGTAAACATGTTTAACTCCGCCGCATTCTCTATGTGCCTGTCCAAGGTCAGGAGCCTGTAATGTAGTAGTTGTCCTTGGTTGTTCTCTGACTTATGTGTTTTTCTTTTTGTCTGTACAGAAATCATACCGTTGGTATTTTTGATTGAATTGTTTAGAATTTTTTCATGTCGAGGCCACTTAGAACTCTCTATTCGGGATGTATTTTGCTCATTGTTGATGAGAACAGTTACCATAGTGCTTACATCTAAGTCATTTGGTCTGTAGGCTATGTTGGAGGATAGTTGTTTCATTGGCATTTATACTACATTTTCTTATTGTTATGTTGCTTCATAAATGTCTTTAAGGATGCAAATCGTTGGTAGTTGCGACATTCGGAGACTGTTCAGTCTTTTCATTTCTCATATCTATTATAGTATTCTAGTTAAAAAAATAGCTTACAGTTTATCACCATCTTTAGAAGTTTAGACATATGCATTGAATATGCATGTGATGAAATAAACACTGGCAATGAATGGAATTCTAAAGATGTCGTAGACATGTTGATTTATTGATAAGTATAAGATATCTTGGTTTGTAATTGATTGCATCCGTGTCGTTCTCTCACAAGTGCTAGTGAAGATCTCATTTGATTATACTGAACTGTACAAAATCTTGAAAAGTTCATTATTAATTGTTTAAAAATTTGACCATCTTTGACTGACAGAAATTCTATCACAAACTTCAACATAGAAACTATATTAGCAAAAGTTTCAAAGGTCGACCATCAGTGAGGGGTGCATTCATATAATATTCACGGATATGAGTTTTGCTAACGCTGACACAACTGTATACCAAATAGCCTTTACTTGTTATTAGTGGTTTATCCTATACTGACTGACCTTATTACACACCTAGATCTCGCCTCCGCTACATCGTCGGAGCGAGACAAAAACTTCGTGTTTATTCAATTTAACTATTCTTTTTAATTCATTTAATATAATGCAGAAACACTTTATGATGAGCCACAATTTAAAAAAAAACCAATTGTATCTTTCGCTTTTCTTGCATGCATATATTCAAATCATATTACAATACAAGGAATAGGTTGATAATATGATGTATTAATCATAATGTAACTTTTCATGCTATCATGTCTGTTTATATGGTATGATACTATGTATATATTATTATATATGCAATAAGGACTGAACCAATTTTGTTAATGAAAATAGTTGTATTTGTATTACACGTACAAATTATCCACTTTAAATTTATATAGTTTGGATTAATGCTGGTCGAGTATTGATATTAATCCATTTATGAAATAATTACCACATGTGAATCAATGATTGATTGATCGATTGTTGGTTGCTTAACGTCCAGTGGCAAATATTTCATGCATGTTCAGGACGAGAACAAGTTAACAATAAATACAGTAGGTAGGTCTTGTAATTGAGGCCATCCGGGATGATGGTCGGGGAAATTTGGACCGCCACTGGAAAATGAGGGTATATTGGATAGGGACAGAAATTTTGCCTTGCAACAGACCACCTACGGATCCCTCAAACAGCGTGGCACTCTCTTTACACGATCGGGTCGGATTTAACGTCCCCATTCTGACCGGACGTGACTGCAAACTTGTACATCCCGCACAGCCAAACGGACGCCCCACTTTGGCAAGTGTTTTACTGCCGGACGGACGAAGACCAAGTAACAATATTTCTATTCCCTAGTCACCGGGGGGGGGGTGGGTGGGGGGGGGGGGGGTCGGAATCAATGAAACACGACATGTGGTATTTATCAACCAACAAATTATAATTGGAGTGACAGTTTAATTTGAAAAATGGTGTTTTCCTTAGTGTTGCAGATAACAAGTTCAGATATACCGCCAACATCATTTTAATTGCGATCGATTGATTGTTGGTTGCTTAACGTCCAGTTTCAAAAATTAATTTTGATGCTAATTCTTAGGAATAGATGTAGGACTGTAAACCATGATAAGAATGTAAATCAAGCATAAAGACAGAATGCTTTATGCTTGATTAAGATTTTTGTCATGGTATATACTATATATACAGTCCTACATCTATTACCAATTCTATTTCTAAGGGGTTTTTTCGAAGTACATTCGACTTATAGATAGGTGAATATCTAACAAAAAATCATTCCAAACCTGTAGCGTTAACTATTGTTCAGTAAAATAACTGAATTCTTATTAAGAGGATGTTGATTTATAAGTAACAGATGGGATTATCGTGTATTAAATCTAAGACTAGACATGCTAAATTTCTGGCCCATTTTAATATTATACAATCATTGACATTTGATTAAGGTTGATACATACAGGTTATTAGAAAAATGATTATGCTTAGATTATCAAGTTACTGTAAAACTAATATGTAAAATTGAAGTTCCTTTTCCGTGTCTTTTATTCTTTTAAATGCATAATGTGTATAAATGATCTATTTAAGTTGTCCCATCAGCACATATAAAAAGAAGATGTGGTATGATTGCCAATGACACAGAAATTAACAACTATAGGTCACCGTACGGCCTTCAACAATGAGCAAAGCCCATACCGCATGTATATATTTTTTTCTTTCTTTGGATGGTTATCAGAAAAACTTAAAACCTCTATTAATAACGTTTATGTTTATACTTCACTGTTTTAACATGTTACTATCTGCATGCCATAACAGATTTATAGCTTTACTTTGCCATTTCAAAACTGCCATTTCAAAACTAAGAAAAGATATGAATTGTAAGCTGTAACATGTCAATTTTGTTTTCACTCTCAACGGCTTAGATTCAAGACTGTATACCATTGAAAAGTAAAGTTTTTCAAATTCTTGACAAATCACAATACTAAATTACATCACTTCGCTCCTTTGATGAAACTGTTGCACATAAATTTTTATCAACACTGAAATGTAATTACCTTTGGCGTTTTTCTGATGATATAAATGCGAGAAATACTAGACGGTGCATCATTGAACTGAATTGACCTGCGTAGGCGTGAAGACAATAAAGCTGTCATTTCACTTATCAAGCATTTAACCACTTAACCAACTCACCATGCTTGCATGATGTTGAACACGCGCGTCTTATCGTTCAGTCCCTTTAACAAATACCGCTGCTATAAAAGAATAAAGCTACTTTCAGCTATCATTTTTTAATCATTAACTAAAAAAAATATATATATATATATATTTCTTCCGAATTATTTTTAAAAATGCACTTGGTCTTTGTTATAGATTGAATTTCTGTTATCAATAGGTTTTTGTCAGAAACTACTAAAGTTAAATTCAACATTTTGATTGCAACATGCGATACACGTAAATTAATAAACGTCTCTTAATATTATGTGGAATGTGATATGACTATTGTATCTCCCCTATATCTATATATTTTTTCTTCAAATATTACATCAACCCGTTTGAGAGCATTGTAAATGGTATATTTTCTATCTGATTTTCTACGATGAATTTTTAATTATTTTGAGAACAAATGTTATTTTTCGGGTGGCAAACAAATTCTCTCGCACACGTAATATTCCGTATATCGTCAGGTTATCGGAATTCCCATGGCCGGGACTAAGTGTGCACCACTTATTGCGGACCTGTTTTTGTATTGTTATATGAGTTACAATTTATGACGAAAATAAGCAAAGACCCATCGAAACAACATCTGATTCAAAAATTTAATAACACTTTTGGATGTTTAGATGATATATTGGCTCTCAATAACGACGACTTCAGTATGCACACTAAAGAGATTTATCCTGCCGAACTGAATTTAAATAAGGATAATACTAACAATGAACACTACACGTTCCTGGATCTTGATATCTATATCTTTAACTGGAAGCTTAATACCAAAATTTATGATAAAAGAGATGATTTTTCATTTCCTATTATAATTATCCATTGTTAGATGGTGACGTTCCTTTGCCACCATCTTATGGTGTTTGTATATCTCAACTTGTTCGATTCGCTCGTGTATGTAACAACGTATTTGATTTCAACGAAAGAAATCTCTGTATTACTGAAAAATTATTACACCAGGGTTTTTCGATATCACAAACTAGTCTACATTAGTGTAGAGTAGTATGCTGATCGGAGCTGGAACTGCTTGGGAGTTTGGAGCCTCTGGCCTTTGTTAGTCTTGTATATTTTTAATTTTAGTTCATTTATATGTTTTGGAGTTTAGTGTGACGTCCATTTTCACTGAACTAGTACACAATTGTATTAACTTAAGGGCCAGTTGAGGACCACCTCCGGGTGCGGGATTTTCTCGCTGCGTTGAAGACCCATTGGTGGCCTTCGGCTGTTCTCTTGTCGAGTTGTTGTCTCTTTGAAATATTCCCAAATTTCCATTCTCAATTTTATCATAACATTAAAATAGTTATTCGTTTATTTATGATTAAATTGAGATTTAAAAAAAAATCTAGTTTAGCCCTTCATCATATTCCTGTGCCAGTCCTTACCTCGTCAGTTTTTGTCTTAATATGGTAATGATGACAGATATTTGATTGTTTAAATTATGTTTAATAACAACCTTCATATACTTGAGGTAATTTGCATGTGTAATTGTTGAAAAATCCTACATTGATAAAAGCTGACTGACGACCTATGTCGTGTATTGTTTTAAAGTATTATGTTGAAACACTATTAATCAAACACTGCTTATCATATTTTCCGAAACCAAGCCATTATATTATACATTTATCTTTTTTAAATCGTGAACAACAGAAGTTATTTTTTAAATCTCAGATAAGCAACTTCTCTTATATACAATAATGTTCCCTACAGTAGGTATATACTAAACCCTTTTCCATTAATATTTCCTTGCGACCCGTCAGATACTGACAATATCAAATCAGATAGTGAAATACGCTGCATGTAACCTTTTATTGCCAGATCATAACGAATAGAAGTGTTACCTTTTGTTAATTTTATTTGCTTTGTTTATTTTATAAATTTCCCTTTTTTAACTTGCCTGTGTCTGTCGAAACAATCTATGATTAAAGGGAGATAACACTTTCTACTCGTCTATATTACAGATATTCGTAATAAAGGTAAAATTACTTGTTTAAGTAATAATACCCATGCACATAATATTACACGAATAAATAATCGCCTGGACTGTATGCGGCTATATAGATTTACATTATAAAGTGAAAATATGGTCAGTTTTGGTTGATACGATAAAATAATTTTGTTATATGAGTCAGCCTGAGGTATCAAAATTACTGAAATTTTGTTGCGAGACAAAATTTTTTTAATAAAAAGAGGACAAAAATATTTCCAAATTTTTTAACCCTATATAAATTAACAGATTGACATATTCCCCATTTCCATTCTCAATTTTATAATTAAGTGCAAATATGGTATGTTAACGTTTTGGTTGATGCTTAAAATAATTTTGTTGTACATGTACCAGTCATCCTGAAGTATCAAAACTACAGATGATATATATATATATATATATATATATATATATATATATATATATGTTCCTGCGACAGTAAAAAAATGTTACATTGGAGCCAGTCTGAGATGTGAAAACTACTGATTTTTTGTGATGATCAATTATTTGAATAAAAAAAGCCTTTTAAGGACATGCTTACTTGCACTGTTTATTGGTGCAGAAAAAGAAATATTATTAACATTACGCTGGCCATAAGCATGATTAACTGTACACCAATATTGCTTTCAATTATCATGATTATTTTATATGATCTAAGTACTATTCATTTTTGGCATTGTTTGTCGATTTTATCTGAAAACCAAGTTTATAAGATTTACGCTACATTTTAAAACCGATAATAATAGCATTGTAACCAATATCGTTTTTAATTTATAGATAGGCAGATCGCTGATAAATTTGCATTACAAGCAAAGTTTTATGCGTACTTTATTTACAAATAAATGTATATATATTTAATCTGTATTGTTTATATAACCATCCTAGGCATGACCACGGAGATTTTAATTTTATACATTAATTTACAATATTGTGATCAAATTTCGTTTTTTAAAACACATAAATAATTTTGTAGTCGCACGCTTTCTTTGAAATTTAATTGCATTATGGGTAATTTCGGATCGTGTAGATAGAATGGGGAATGGTGTATGGTGTAATGTGTAAGGTGTATGGTGCAAAGGTGTAACGTGTATGGTGTAATGACACAAGGTGTATGGTGTAATGGTGTATGGTGAATGGTGTATGGTGTGAGTGGGAAGTTTACACCATCCAAGGACTGTAATCGTAGCCAAGCCTGAACATCTGTTTTCTTGGTATTAGATGTAGGACATTTTTCAAACAGCACAGAATGGTGTGATGCATTGTCCATTATTATAACGCTCTTTTTGGGTAGGTTGCTCAAAAGTTTTTCTGTAAACCACTTCTTAAAGCTCCCACCATTCATCTCGTGATGATAGTCACCAGAACATGATTTAGCCTTGTAGATAAGTAGTGCATTTGGTACAAATCCAAACTTTCCGCCCCCATGAACGATGATAAGACGATGTCTGCGGCTTACTGGTTCTTAAACACCCCACTCATCTTTATGTTCGTACATTTCTTTGCAGTATATGCAGTGTCGATCCATGTCTCGTCTATGTACACCAAGTTCATATCCTTCTCCCGGTTATCTTTTATTCTGTGCAAATACTGAATTCGCTTTTCAACGATTGCATCTTTCTGGATGACGACCTTTCTCTTTGTTTGTGAGCGCTTCCACTTGAAACCAAGTTCCTTCACAATTTTCAGAAGAATTGATTTACTTCCAGGAAAATTAATGTCACATTTAAGCGATTCATTAAGTCTATCAATGGTTGGTTACTGACGCTGGACTGTATAAACTGTATAAAATTCATGAATCTTCTGTCTTATGGCACATTTATTTATCAAAAATCATCAACAGGTTTATATGAACCTCTTACTTTCTGCCCTATAGTGAAAAACGTCTTCCTTTTCCATTTTTCTCTCTTCGAATTCTCTGTATAGTAGCCTCGCTAACCAGGGTAGCTTCTGCTGTTCTCTGTAAAGGTTTTTACTGGAATGGCCGTCGGTTGCTTAATCTGTGACTAAAAAAACTTTGACACGTTGCAGACTATTTCTTTTGACTGAGAGGAAAGTATCTTCTTACGTTCTGCCATGATTCGTAATACAGAATGATTTACCAGAACTAGCAGATGTGCTTAAATAGTAAATCTAAGAAGCGGTAAAACATTCACGCGTAAATCGAGAATTTTTTTTTAAGCTTATATTATGATCATATTTAAGGAAGGAAAAATAGGGTGTAAATATTTAATTTTTTAGATATTTTTTTAAGCACGTTTAATATTAATCTCAAAATTAGAAATGGTTAAACAGAATAATACAATAACAGATACTTAAAAATACTTAGCTATAGCACATATAAATACTTTTTATTTTTAGATTATTCTATTCGTCCCATATCATACACTCATTCTTTTGTAAATTCGTTTGGTGACACTGATAGGTGATTACAAATCATTAATAATTATAACGGAAATCATCGTTATCACACACATCTTCAAATAGACTGTGCTTATGCAAATTAAAACATAAACTCTGCCCGATTAGTTGAAATAACATTGGTAATACATTTGGTGTAATGAATGATTTTAAGGTGTATATGTCTGTCTGGCAGTTATCATCTGACCTTGACCTCATTTTCATTGGTTAAGTTATTCTGGTTAAGTTTTATATTTGATGGATGGAATGGTTGTGAGGTGTACGTGTCTGTCTGGCAGGGTTCATCTGAACTGACCTTTTTTCATGATTGAGTGATCAGTAAAAAGTTTTCATGGTTTGGTCTGTTTCATATATGCTACATGTATTAGCAATAGGCCAACTAAAGTTGATTGTAAGGTGTACATGTATTTTGGGTTTGATGATCTGACCGTGACCTAATTTCTTGGATCATGTTAAGTTTATGTGATACTTGTAGTAAAAATTTATATTTAGGACTAGCAACTTAAAATCAATGGGCAGTAAAGCAGGCGAGATATTTCAGCATGTGATCTCTTGCTTCCAGAAAGGATAGTAGATGGAAGGACACTGTTAACAGTACAAATGATTATAAGGACTAGATCTGCAAATAAGTCAAATGTCCCAAATTATCAAATGACTTTAAAGGAGTTATTGCCCTTGAAAGATTTTTTTAACCATTGTTTGTTTGTCTGGAACTGTAATTGACAGAAATTATTTCATCAGGAAAAGATTAACAAATTTATCAACCTGGCTAAATGTATCAGTTCACTCTTTAAGAGTGTTTGTCCTTGCAGGAAATTGAAAGATGAGTATTACCAATTTTGTGTTTTTTTTTAACTGAGACATAAGTATATATAGAGAAACTGTAAATTGTCAACAGGACAAGATCGACTATTAAAATAAATTCAAAAAGGCTGGAATTCTGATTTGACTCTTTATAAGATGTATTGCCAATTTTTTATGTTTTTTTTTACTGAGACAAACGTATATATAGGTTGCACTTTCTCAATACAACTGTTTCACAAACCACGCCTCTTTTGGGGAGATATATAATTCCATAGATATTTTATTTTGTTTACGTACTGGTTCCCAGATATGATCTCTATGTTTCATCTCATAGAGACATAACTTGGGAATGTTACCAGTATAAATAAACATAAATAGCGGTCGCTTTGAATTCTGAGGAAGACCCAAAGTGAAGGGAGGAGTAGTACTGAATTTTAGTTTAAGTTTAAACTCTTAAAAGTTAGGGCCATATAAGTGTTGAAAATATGCCACACAGCCCTAGTAGTGCAAATGAGCTTTCCATTCTAGGATATAATTTTTTATGAAACTTCCTAGTAAAAGTGGTACAGTTTTAGCCATAAAAGGAGTTCCTATGGGAAATTGCATTGTCTATATTTACAGAAATGCAACCTATATTGGGTGTAAAAAGAGAACATGTAGAATTTCACCAAATCTGGTTTATCTTCAGAGTCTTAATGAAATTAACTCAAATATAAAGTTATATAAATATTTCATGAAGATTGAGAAATCCTGGGCCTTTACTATGATGACTCAGCATAAATTCACAGTTTACAATATGCATAGTTTACCTAAAGCACTGTATGCAAAGTAAATTCATGATATATGCTCATTTGTAATTTAAATTGTTAAGCAGTGCTTATATTTACTCTTCGCAGTCATTGAAAATCATAGATCCTTGATGAATATTGTTGTTGGGGTGTTTTTGTCCTGTTGAAAACCCAAAAGTTAGCCGTAACACCTGAATGTGGTTTCTTGTGACCGCACCATAAGAAAATACAAGCTAGAGATACAAAATACCTCAATAAAGCTAACAATAGTGTGTTCTATCCTAAAAATGTACTAAATATTCCATATTCACAGAAACAGCTAAATTATTTTGCAAATTTGAGGCCCCAGGGGCAAAAAACAGAAAAATCCCTGGGTCACAAAACAGATAATTTAGTCGGTAAAGGCTATGATTTTATTATTATAAAGGTCTTCTGTATAGAAAACAATAGCTGTGCATTGAATTTATGCAAAAAACAGATTCGAGCAGTCAGTTCTATAAAACTTTAAGTGAATTCATATATCAGACTGGTAACTTCATACATACAATTTTTGCAAAAATGGCTTTGTTTAAACACTTCTAGTCATATATTAGCCAAATTATGTTAGATATATAGCATGTATAGTAAGAGATAATATTATTGTGACAAGAATTCTTCACTGACCATTTGAGGCAGAAATTGTGAACTTTTAAAGATAAATAGGCATAAAGTAAGATGTGGACTGGAGACAGTCAGGATTGGATATTTTATATAATCTTGAATGTTGTAACGATTAACTACTAAACTTTACATTTATAGTATTCTGAAATGCTTTCAATTTGTTATCAGAATAGTTTCATACAGGTTCTAGGCATTTCATGTCAGAAAACATGCTCATAGGGTAAGGTGACATTAATTAAGTCTTGTTTTCAAATTCTTTAAAAAATTGAAAATGTATAGTAAAGGAAAAGTTAGAGTAAATGCAGTGATTTCTTTTAGGCTATGATTCTGATAAATAACTACTGTTGTGAGTCTGAGAAAAAGTATTTTTTAAGAGTTTTCTATCTGTATAAATGTTAGTATAGGTTGCACTTTGTAAATACAGCTGTTTCACAAACTCCACCTCTTTTGGGGAGATATATAATATTCAAAGATATTTTATTTTGTTTATGTACTGGTTCCCAAATATGATCTCTATGTTTCATCTCATAGAGACATAACTTAGGAATGTTACCAGTATAAATAAACATAGATAGCGGTCGCCTTGACTTCTGAGGAAGACCCAAAGTGAAGGGAGGGGTAGTACAGAATTTTAGTACAAGTTTAAACTCTTAAAAGTTCAAGCCATATAAATGTTGAAAATATGTTGCACAGCCCTATATTTTGACCTTTGAAAAAAATAGTAGTGCATATGAGCTTTCCATTCTAGGATATAATTTTTATACTCCACGCAATTTTTGTGTAGGGTATAATGTTTTTGACCCGTCCGTCCGTCAGTCCTGCTCTTGTCATCGCAACTCCTCTGAAACCACACAACAGAATGAAACTTTATAGATAATAAGGACATACTATGTAGAGGTGCATATCGACAGGAAATTATGATTCAATTTTTTTTCTAGGAGTCATGCCCCTTTGCACTTTTTTGCCTCAATATACTACTGCAACAGTTTGTCATCGCAACTCCTGAAACTACACAACAGAATTTCATGAAACTTTGTAGATAATAAGGACATACTATGTAGATGTGCATATCGACAGGAAATTATGATTCAATATATGTCGAGCCTGCGACTTTAGTCGCAGAAAGCTCGACATAGGGATACTGATGCGGCAGCGGCATTAACGTACTTCTTAAAAGCTTTATATTTTAGAAGGTGGAAAACCTGGATGCTTCATACTTTGTATATAGATGCCTTATGTTACCAAGTTTCCGTCTGTCACATGTCCATTGTCCTTGACCTCATTTTCATGGGTCAGTGACTACTTGAAAAAAAAGTTAAGATTTTTTGTAATGTTAATTTCTCTCTTATTATGAGTAATAGGATAACTATATTTGGTATGTGCATACCTTGCAAAGATCCTCATGCCCGTCACACAGTTTTCACTTGACCTCAACCTCATTTCACGGATCAATGAACAAGGTTAAGTTTTGGTGGTCAAGTCCATATCTCAGATACTATAACCAATAGGTCTAGTATATTTGGTGTATGGAAGGATTGTAAGGTGTACATGTCCAACTGGCAGGTGTCATCTGACCTTGACCTTATTTTCATGGTTCAGTGGTCAAAGTTAAGTTTTTGAGTTTTGGTCTTTTTTCTAATTCTATATGCGATAGGTCAACTATATTTGGTGTATGGAAATATTTTATTATGTACATGTCAGTCTCGCAGGTTTTATTTGACCTTGACCTCATTTTCACGGTTAATTGCTCAGTGTTAAGTTTTTGTGTTTTGGTCTGTTTTTCTTAAACTATAAGCAATAGGTCAACCATATTTGTTGTATGGAAGGATTATAAGCTGTACATGTCTGCCTGGCATGGTTCATCTGTCCTTGACCTCATTTTCATGGTTCATTGGTCAATGTTTAGTTTTTGTCGAGCCTGCGACTTTTGTCGCAGAAAGCTCGACATAGGGATAGTGATCCGGCGGCGGCGTTAGCTAACTTCTTAAAAGCTTTATATTTTAGAAGGTGGAAGACCTGGATGCTTCATACTTTGTATATGGATGCCTCATGTTACGAAGTTTCCGTCAGTCACATGTCCAATGTCCTTGACCTCATTTTCATGGTTCAGTGACTACTTGAAAAAAAAGTTAACATTTTTTGTAATGTTATATTCTCCCTTATTATAAGTAGCAGGATAACTATATTTGGTATGTGCGTACCTTGCAAGGTCCTCATGCCCGTCAGACAGTTTTCACTTGACCTCGACCTCATTTCATGGATCAGTGAACAAGGTTAAGTTTTGGTGGTCAAGTCCTTATCTCAGATACTATAAGCAATAGGTCTAGTATATTCGGTGTATGGAAGGACTGTAAGGTGTACATGTCCAACTGGCAGGTGTCATTTGACCTTGACCTCATTTTCATGGTTCAGTGGTTATAGTTAAGTTTTTGTGTTTTGGTCTGTTTTTCTTATTCTGTATGCAATAGGTCTACTATATTTGGTGTATGGAATGATTGTAAGGTGTACATGTCTAGCTGGCAGGTGTCATCTGACCTTGACCTCGTTTTCATGGTTCAGTGGTCAAAGTTAAGTTTTTGAGTTTTGGCCTTTTTTTCTAATACTATATGCAATAGGTCAACTGTATTTGGTGTATGGAAATATTTTATGATCTATATGTCAGTCGCGCAGGTTTTATATGACCTTGACCTCATTTTCACAGTTCATTGCTCAGTGTTAAGTTTTTGTGTTTTGGTCTGTTTTTCTTAAACTATAAGCAATAGGTCAACTATATTTGTTATATGGAAGAATTGTTAAACTGTACATGTCTGCCTGGCATGGTTCATCTGACCTTGACCTCATTTTCATGGTTCATTGGTCAATGTTTAGTTTTCTTGGTTAATGTTAAGTTTATGTGACAGTTGTAATAAAGCTTTATATTTAGGACTATCAACATAATATCAATGATTAGTAAAGAAGGCGAGACATTTCAGCGTGTGCACTCTTGTCTTGGTTAAGTCTGTTTCTTAGAAACTATAAGCAATAGGTCAACTATATTTAGTGTAATGAATGATTGTAAGGTGTACATGTATTTCTCGTTTGGTTTATATGACCTTGATCTCATTTTCTTGGATCAAGTTAAGTTTATGTCATAGTTGTAGTAAAGCTTTAATTTAGGACTATCAACATAATATCAATGGTTAGTAAAGAAGGCGAGACATTTCAGCGTGTGCACTTTTGTTTTTCTAGGAGTTATGCCCCTTTGAACTTATTGGCCTCAATATACTACAGTCCGTCTGACCTGTTCTTGTCATCGCAACTCCTCTGAAACCACACAACAGAATTTCATGAAAATTTGTAGATAATAAGGACATACTATGTAGAGGTGCATATCGACAGGAAATTATGATTTAATTATTTTTCTAGGAGTTATGCCCCTTTGCACTTATTGGCCTCAATATACTACTGAAACTACACAAAAGAATTTCATGAAACTATGAAGATAATAAGGACATAATATGTAGATGTATAAAAAAGAAGATGTGGTATGATTGCCAATGAGACAACTCTTCACAAGAGACCAAATGACACAGAAATTAACAGCTTTAGGTCACCTTACGGCCTTCAACAATGAGCAAAGCTCATACCGCATAGTCAGCTGTAGAAGGCCCCGAAATCACAAATGTAAAACAATTCAAACGAGAAAACTAACGGCCTAATTAATGTACAAAAAAAATAAACGAAAAACAAATATGTAACACAGCAACAAATGACAACCACTGAATTACAGGCTCCTGACTTGGGACAGGCACATACATACAGAATGTGGCGGGGTTAAACATGTTAGCGGGATCCCAACCCTCCCCCTAACCTGGGACAGTGGTGAAACAGTACAACAAAAGAACGAACTATGAAAATCAGTTGAAAAAAGCTTAACTCATCAGATGGATACAAATAGAACTACATCGAACAAAACCACAGAGTGGACGTGGCCGGGTACTTGTACATCCCAACAAAAAAAAAAACTAAGTACAGATCTGAGAGTACTCGCAGTAACTGACAGCTAGTTCAAAGCCAATAACTAATAAAAAAATCATGCATCTAAGACTATCCACAAGAAATTATTATCAGTTGACTTTTGGAAGAGTTATGAGTCTTTGAACTTTGGAATCTAGTGAGATTTTGTTTGTCCACTGTCAATGTGGGGGCGTGGGGTATGTGAGCGTGCTCGCAAAGGTTCTTTAATTTACAAAACTTCCTAGTAAAAGTGGTACAGTTTAACCGTAAAAGGAGTTCCTATGGCAAATTGCATTGTCTACATTTTCAGAAATGCAATCTATAGAGAGACTGTAAATTGTCAACAGGACAATTTCGACTACTAAATTAAATTAAAAAGGCTAGAATTGTCATTTGACTCTTCAAAGGATGTATTGCCCTGCAACAACAATGTTTACCCTTATTTTGCTTTTTTGCTAGAAACTAAGTGCATTATCAAATTGTAATGCAATGATGTGTGAGCATTAGAGGCTTCTTGGAACATTGAATTATTCTAAAGCTCCGTGATTGCTGAGCTTGACAGAAACTTAAAGGGACATTTAATCTTTAGGAGAATACTGGGTGATTGTGCACATAAATTTCTTATTTTTGATTATAATTTAGGTTAAACAATTATATGATCTTTGTATTGAAGGAAAAAGTAATTTATAAGTCTTTGTTTTCCTGAAAACTCAAAAAGTGTATTTGTAAAATAAAGAATGTAAATGTAAATTTGTTTCCAGAAATATATTTGATATTGACAAAATAGATAGGAATAGTGGTATAAATAAAATTCAAGGAAGCATAAGGGAGCTACCATTTGATTTTTATGGGGGGGGGGGGGGGGGGGGGGGGGGGGGGCTAGGATGAAAAATTTTGTCCTGCCTATTTGTTTTCCCCTCTATTCGGTCCTGCCTTTTTATTTTTCACTCTATTCGGTCCTGCCTTTTTTTTTTTAGTTTATCCTGACTTTTTTTTTACACAAATTGTCATCCTGCCTTTTTTTTTGCAAATAATCTCATCCTGCCTTTTTTTTTACTCAAAAATCCTGTCCTGCCTATTTTTTTCAAATTTCATCCTAGGCCCCCATAAAAATCAAATGGTAGCTCCCTAAGGTAAAGTTTTAATTCGATAGCTTTGTTTTATCCTGATCTTTATTGGATAACAGTCTTCAAAAGAATATTATTTGTATATTAATAATCATAGATTGTTTGAACTACAGATTTAGTTCGACAAATACAACTGTAAAAGTAAGTTACCTTTGAATTTGGTATCATTTTGAATAATTGTTTCTTAAATCTCTGATGTTCGATGATCTGACTTATAACTAACAGTCTGTTCTGTAAATAAAATTGAAATTGATGAAGCATGTGGCCGTGGATTACCTTTTTCCCCAGACTTTTTATCACAGTAAGTAAATGAAACAGAAATTACCAAACATATGGATTAAAGGGGCACTCACTAGCTGTCAAATTCATGTTCACCGATTCAACTCAAATTCTCATATTTGATTTATGACAATGTAAAACATTTATCCAAACTATTAAAAGTCTAAAATAAACAATTTACAGGGCATGGACTCGAAAATATGTAGTTTCGTTTCGTGAGTATTTTAGTCTAGACGCCATCTAATTAACTATCGAGTTGACCTCGGAAAACCTCCGATGGCCATATAAGGGATATACACATAAATATAGATATAAATAGATTAAGCTACTCGTGCAATTGGATTTGTCTAGGTCTATTTAATTTCATATTATAGATCAGAAATATATGTTAATCATCGTTTTTACCTGTAAAAGAATGAATATTTGTGGATTGAATCAGTCAATCAAATTATTTACCTTTGTTTCACTTTCAATGTTGACATTCTTTTCCTTTGAATAACTGATCAAGCAAGATTTATGCGTTATTCATCTCTAGCTAAGGGGTTAAAATGAAGTTCACATGAATACGGATTCAATGATGAATCTTTCACTTGCAAGTGAATAATTCATCATCGATGTTTCCTAGCTTATTTTGACAAAGTTGAACCATATTTGCTGCTAAAAGCGAATTATTATTTTATTTTTTTACTTTCATTAATGATTGAACAAAAAAAAATCATATTTTAATTCTTTTATATATCTCGTAGCTAGTGCCCCTTTAACAAATTTGTGTTATTGTGTTTAATAAACCTTTATCAATTTTATTGAGAAATTATCCTTGGAAATATAAATCAATTTAAAGCAACACATACACAATTTTATCAATCATATTTGGGTTAGATAACACTGTCACTTTAGATTGGAGGAGTGTTGATAGCTGTTGAAATATGTGTGCAATGTAAAACTTTTGTACACTTTGTAAATATTAATAAAAATATTGTCATTGCCTTGAATTTCCTCTAAACATTGAATTTCAAAATGTGCAAAATCGGGATCCCATAAATCTTGAGTTTTCTATGAAATAAATAAAAATGCACGTTAGAAATATAAAGATAGATTCATGCAAAAACAATCATCTTTAAACAGTAACGTTTGGTTCAACTTTTAGCTAAAACTTATTATTTGTTTCGTTACTACTGATTGTATTTACCATAGAAGATGGAATTGAAACATCTGTGTTGCACATTCCTTAAGTAATATTAATACAGCAATTTGGCCAGCACATTGTTTGTGCAACAGCATTTTTTCAAAAAAAGGGAGAGGATAGCAAGTATGCCAAAAAATTCATTATATGAGTCCAATGAAACAGACAACACTATAGCAAAAATAACGGAAAGGACAACAGTCCATAAAAACAAAATGACACAAAAAACTAAAGATCCAGGAACACATATACCCCACCAAATGTTTTGACAGGAGGTGCTCCAGAAGTGTAAGCAGTTAACTCAATGCTCCCTCTTTATTCATTGATGCACTTTCATATAAAAATAAGGAAATTTAAATGATTACTAATTAGATAACTTTCTATAGATCAAAAGACAAAAATGTGAACATTTACAGCTAACCTTTAGGACTTCGTTCATGAGCAAAATAGATAGTGTATCTTTCTTTTTTTTTATCTCTATACCTTTATTGTCATATGATAAGTGATGTTAGATTCTGCTTTAAAAATATGCAAAAATTTCAAAAATCTAGATACATGAAATTGATTTTGTTTGCTTCTTTCATAGGAACATAATGAAATATGCATTAATGTGGCTTTAACTTGTTATAAATGTTTCACAAAAAGAAAACAACTGCTATGATTAACTTTATATTATTATAAGCATTATCATTATTGTTTCTCTACTTATTTCTATTCGTAATCTTTATATGTAACTTGCAAATTTATGAGCTGACGATTGATTTAATAAAGTATGCATATTCATATTCACATAGTTATTCTGCATAGACATTCGCCATCCATATCAAAACTTTAAATACTTATTGTTAGTTTGAGTTTTAAATTAAATTCAATTAAACAGCAATGATTTGTACACTACATCAGGATGTGCAGTTTCTAAAATATGAGATCAGCTTGATATTTTTTCAGAAAAACGAACAAGGTCTTGAGTATGCTGATCTGACTTTTGGAAATCAGAATGCCAAAGGTAGACAACCTGTCATACATGGTGATGAAAACAGAACCATCTACTCAGAAGTCGACCACACCAAGAAAGCCCCACCACCACCACAAGAAAGTGAATATGAAGAGACAGATATCAGACATGGAAAGAAGAAATAGATATTTGATCACTATGAGAAAGAATGTTTCAATTGAGATAATCAAGTCTTCTCAACATTTTTGCTAGGTTTTTCTAGTGTATTGAAAAATATTTTCTATTAATTGCCAAAAAGTCAGATTAAAGATAACAGCTTTTAAAATATCTATTTTAATTATAATGTATACAATGAATGCATAATTTTACATTTATAAAAAAGGCTGTTGAAATTTGGTTAATTGCTTATTATTGATATCTGATAATTATTGCTTACATCATGTTTTGACATTCTTTGTTATATTTGTTGATTAATCACATCTCTGCAATGTTTTGGGCAAATGAGCTGGTTTGTAATTATGTAAATCCAGGTATGTCATTAACTGGAAATCAATAAGCACTGGTATATAAAATGATAAAAAATTATACTTATATCAAGCAGCTGATGTATGCAAAATTTACTTTTATGTGCCATCAATAGATTTGTGAATATTGCCCAACTAACATGTATCTATGTATATCATCTCTATAATTGTACATGCTAGTATAAGTATATGTTGATACCTTCAAATTTTTCTATACTTTCATTTTAATCTACATTTTTTTGTAAATATTAAGAAGGTATTTATCATGTTTGTAGTTTGATTTTAGTGTATCGTCTGCGACGAGAGCCAAGGAAAGTGAGACATAGGGATTGCTTTTCTGGCTTCGGCTTCAAAAATTGTTAAGTTTTCTGTGTAAGTTAGTTTGAAAGGAACTACTTATAATAGATCATTGATATTTAATATATATAAAGTTACAATATTTTCAGTACATATCAGTTTGACACTCTAACACTGATATGGAGAGGCGTCATGGTCCATGCCAGTGACTTTGAATTAATTAGCAATTTTCAATGTTAAGTTTTCTGCTTAAGCTAGTTTGATAGGATCGACTTGTGATAGATCAATGATATTTTGTATGAAGTTGCATTACTATCAGTACATGTACTGACGACTATTTTTAGGCCCTGCCCATATGTCATGCTCCAGTGACTTTGAGTTAATTAGAAATTATCAATGTTAAGTGTTCTGCTTAAGTTGGTTTGATAGGATCGTCTTGTGATAGATCAATGATATTTTGTATGAAGTCGCATTACTATAAGTACATATCAGTTTGACAACTATTTGTGAGGTTCTGTCCCCTAGGACATGGTCCAGTGACTTTGAATTAATTAGCAATTTTCAATGTTAAGTTTTCTGCCTAAGTAAGATTGATAGGAACTACTTACAATAGACAGCGATATATTCTATAAAGTTAAGTTGCTCTCTGTACATCTCAGTTTGTCGACCATTTTCAGGCCCTGCCCACTAGATCATGGTCCAGGGACTGAATTAGTAAGCAATGTTGCTGTCGATCATATTGTCTTTTTCTGAATTTTATGCTGACAGGGAGGAAATATCTCTGTGTTAACAGTTAAATAGTTTTATTTGTCAATGTTAAGTTTTGTATTTCGGTCTCAGTTTCTCTGGTACTATAAGCAATAGGACCTCTATACTGTTACTTCTATTGTGATGCTTTTATTATTGCAAAAAAATATGACATTATTAGGTTAGCAATAACCATGATAACATGAACTCGCATTCATAATGTCTGTAGTGATCAGCCATCATAAAATTTGTACAATAGCGTTAATTCAATTATATATGTTTGCCAGTGTTCAAGGATTTGCACTGATAACTGCAAAAAATAATTTCTGAATTTACAGTATTTGTTGTAAGGAATGAATGTAAAATGTCTGTCTCATTTGACATTGACCTCAGTTTCATGGATTATTGACAATGTTAAGTGTATGCGATAATTGTAGTAAAGCCTTCATATTACAGACTTTCAACATAAATTCAATCATGATAAGTAATGCAAGTGAGACATTTCAACATGTGTACTCTTGTAAAGTCTTTTGTGTTATCATGCTAGTACATTATTACTTGTTTTTCATGAAATATTTTTGTAAGTAGACTGCTAAAAGGCAAGCACATGTTTTCTAAGTAAATGGTAAACTGTAGAAGATGACAATTTTGATGAATGTATTAAGAATTTATTTTATAAATATATAAAATAATTATATATTTGTTACAAAATATTTGAGAGTGGCCTATCACATGAATTTGAAAATTTTGAATTATTAAGATGGTTTTTAGTAAGGTTATTGGATAGCTTTGTCCTCCGTTTGATTTAATGGTTATTACTAATATTCTATTGTCAAAATAGAGAGATATACTGGATTTTAACTCTGTTGTTTTGTGTGTTGTTGTAAGTCTATTTGTCTTTTTTTCTTTGTATACGACCTCAAAATTTTTTTTGGGTTAGTATAATGGTATGATGTCATCGTCGTCATCGTCCGAAGACACATTTGGTTTCCGGACAATAACTTAAGTTTAAGTGAATAGATCTCTATGAAATTTTACAAGAAGGTTCAATACTACAAAAGGAAGGTTGGGATTGATTTTGGGGGTAATGGTACCAACAGTTTAGGAATTAGGGGCCAAAAACAAGCATTTTTGTAGTTTCCAGACAATAACTTGTGTGTAAGTGTATGGATCTCTCTGACATTGTACCACAAGGTTCCATATCACAAAGGGAAGGCTGGGATTGAGTTTGGGGGTAAATGCCCCAAACATGCAGGAATCGGGGGCAAAAAAGGGGCCAAAAACAAGCATATTCTAGTTTCCAGACAATAACTTGTGTTTAAGTGTATGGATCTCTCAAAAATTGCATACTACTAAGGGGACGGCTGGGATTGAGTTTGGGGGTAGTTGCTCCAAAGTGGGGGTCAAAAAGTTTGGGGTGGGGATTTTTATTTCCATTTTTTTAAGGGGTTCATATTTTTTTTTCAAAATTTTTCAAATTTCAATAGATTTTTAAGATCTTTGACCTCATTTTTTTTGTGTCAGAAACCTATATTATGTCAAATATTTGATCACAATCCAAATTCAGACAGTATCAAGCTTGAATATTGTGTCTAAATTTGCCCCTATTGTTCAGGGTTCGACCTCTGCGGTCGTATCAGGCTGCGCTCAGCGAAGCATTTTTATTAGCCATGGCGTTATCAGTTTATATTCGACTTATGAGTATGAATGTCCCTTTGGTATCCTTCACCTCTCTTCTCTTGTACAGTTATTTAATTTTATTTACAAACATTGTTGATTTTCACATTTACATAGTATAATATAATGAACAATTGTATTCTGTCTCTATCTATACTTACATGCACGATGACTGGTCAGCTACTCATTTTACTGCCTCTACAGTACACAGATTTTACACAAATCATATGGTGTCAGTACACTTAAATATGTCCTGAAATTAAGGCAGACTGTAACCAAGCTGATAAGATTTTACATTATCAATAATCAAGCTTAGCCAGAGTTGTGCATAATTGCCGGACAAGTAATATCAGCTTGGTGAAGCATAAAGTTATGTTATTCTCTCTGAATCATTTTCAGATGTTCATTCACATATGCATATTAAGAGTAATTAATAACTAAGTTATCAGTTTATTTTTTCCAATTTGTCTGTGATGAAAGTAATTAAATTAAATGTGTTTTTAGCTCACCTGGCCCAAAAGGGCCAAGTGAGCTTTTCTCATCACTTGGCGTTCGTCACTCGTCGTCGTCTGTTAACTTTTACAAAAACCTTCTCCTCTGAAACTACTGGGCAAAATATAACCAAATTTAGCCTAAAACATCCTTAGGGTATCTAGTTTAAAAAATATATCTGATGACCCTGCCCATCAACCAAGATGGCCGCTGTTGCTAAAAATAGAACATGGGGGGTAAAATGCAGTTTTTGGCTTATATCTCTGAAACTAAAGCATTTAGAGCAAATCTGAGAAGGAGTAAAATTGTTCATCGGGTCAAGATCTATCTGCCATGACATTTTCAGACGCATCAGACAACCCCTTGTTGGGTTGCTGCTCCTGAATTGGTAATTTTGAGGACATTTTGCAGTTTTTGGTTATTATCTTGAATATTATAATAGATAGAGATAAACTGTAAAGAGCAAAATTGTTCAGCAAATTAAGCTCTACAAATAAATCAACATGGTCAAAATTGTCAATTCACCCCTTCCGGAGTTATTGCCCTTTAAAGTAAATTTTTCACAATTTTTCGTAAATTTTTGTGAATTTTTACAAAAATCTTTTCCTCTGAAACTACTGGGCCAAGTTCATTATAGATAGAGATAATTGTAAACAGCAAGATTGTTCAGTAAAGTAAGATCTACAAACAAGTCACTATCACCAAAACAGAGAATTTTGTCATGAATTCTATTCTTGTCTATAATGTGTGTCCTTTGTTTAATATGCACATAGACCAAGGTGAGCGACACGGGCTCTTAAGGGCCTCTAGTTATTGTTGCCACCCTACCAAATAGTTTTCTTTTTTGGGTATATAAATTATTTAGTGTTTGTTGTATTTTAGATTTTGCATATATATTTTTCATTAAGAAGTATAATTTGAATAAAAGGTTAGATATAAAAAAAGTATATACTATGTCATTTGATATAGAAGCTTTAATTTTTCCCTTGTAGTTAAACTGCTCTCTGTCCATCCTTTTGTTTTGCTGTAAATTCGAGCATTCATGTAATACCAAGACATTTAGTCTGTGACAAAACCGGTTTATCACTGATCTGCTTAGATATACATAAAAGCATTCCACAAACTTAACGTGACTATCTGACCACTTTTACTTTATTATTGTGTAAATAGGTGTTAAATTGACATGCTTTATTTTTACATCGACACAAAATGATTGCATTCATGTTTATGTTTTGTTGCTTGTCCAACAGTTTAAAAATTTTGAAATTTCATTATATTGCCTATGTTTGTCTTTATGTATAATGGTAACATGTGTTCTATTTTTTCGACAAGCCTGAAATTTTATCACAGTGGTTAATTAAATGTTTGGCATTGGAAATTGGAGCCCCACTTGATTCAAAAAATGGTGCCCTACATGTTTAAAAAATGGTACCAAATTAATTTTTCACATTTAAAATATTTTTCAAATGTAAAAATATTTTTGTACTGCTTTTCATTGCAAATGAGCTTTTATTTCTTGTAAGTCAAGATATGTTACTACATCTAAAAATAAATGAGAATACTTTTTATTCTTCATAGTAAAATAATGTTCTTATTTTATGCAGCTGATGTATGTATATGTTGACAATAATTTTATTGACATTGTCCAACTAACATATGGTACATACATAGCATTTTGGAGCTTTTGTAATCCCAAGGGTCAAACTAGCTTTCATGTACAAGCATGCCTGATATGGTGCTATTAGATACATGCATAGCATTTGGAGCTTAGGTAATCTAAAATGTCAAACGAGATTTTATGAACAAACATGCTTTATATGGTGCTATTTTAGATAATAAAAATAATAACATCTTTTGTATGATCAATGTTCTAATGTCAGTCA
Source organism: Mytilus californianus (assembly GCF_021869535.1). Classification (NCBI taxonomy): domain Eukaryota; kingdom Metazoa; phylum Mollusca; class Bivalvia; order Mytilida; family Mytilidae; genus Mytilus; species Mytilus californianus. The sequence goes on from NW_026262701.1 coordinate 87,797,252, forward strand.
CCTTAATCATATAAATTATAAAATTCAGCTTCAATAAAGGATTTCTCTTTTTAATAACATTATAGACATCAAAATTCAGAAAATATTTTTGTTTGTCCTGCTTACCATAATGTTTTCTGGACAGTGCCCATTTTCAACAACCTATGTCAGGTTAATGTTTTGGATTTAGGTAGTTTAGATATGAAGTTGTGGTCAACTCAGCTAGAAAACAAAACGTACACACATATTCATTAAAACATTTGCCAGATAAGGTTTTTGACAAAAATTTCATTTCACAGATCTGAATAAAGTTGGTTTGTGGTAGGTTAAAGTTTTCGTTTAACATAGTATACCATAATGCTATTGTCACATTAACCTGATTATTCTAACACTCATTCATTATGTTGTGAACTTATTATCAAGGGGACCAAAACCTAAAAAGCATATGTATCATTGTTGCTTTGTACTTTAAGATTCTGTATGAAATATTCTTTTGGCAGTTTGTAGTCAAATGAAAGTCATTATTTGGCCAGAAAAATTACAGAAATTTCAAACTTATTCAAGCGTTTCAAAATTTTTACTTTTATTAAAAAAATGAACATTTTAAAAACAATCTGCACACTTTAGTGCAAAAAGATCACTTGTGATGTCAGGTTGATGTCAAAAGCATGTCGAAATTTATATGTTTGAACATATGCATAGATGTCAGCTAATATATACATATGCATGAGTTCGAATCCCGGCGAGGAAAGAACAAAAATTTGCTTCTGCAAATTTGCAGATTTAACATTGTTGTGCTGATATTTAGAGTAATTATGAATATAATATGTGTTTTCAGCCGTGTATCACCTTCACTGGTGATCCGATGAATGGATCTGTCGTAGAGTTGTCACTTGTTTAGATATATATATATATATATATATATATATAAAGTGCCTATAAAATCAGTCTAACGATGTTAGAGTAGATCTGTTTCTGTACTTCCTCCCCAAGCGGAGCTGGAACCTGTACTTTTTATTTCTAACTTCTACGACAACACCGCCTAGCATTGCGTAGACACCTTATCCCCTCCTCTAACTATATATATATAAAAGCAACAGCTTTCCCAAAAAAAGATATTTTATCAAATTTCTTTTGTAGGAAAATATCTTTTGGGGTACAGTTGTTCATATCTAAATAGTAATATTAAACAAGCTCTCAAGATGAGGCTATTTTGGAAGTTTTTTTTCTGTTTTAAACTAAATGTGAGAAGTTTGAAACCCTTATGCCAATAGGTAAGACAAAATTCAAAAATATGAATACTGATGTCCGACTGGATAATTTCTTTTGAACATCTGAAGATAGAAAGCAGTGGGGCCATGCATTTGTGGTGATATTACTATTACTGAAAAGCATGCGAAATTCAAATTTTAGAAATCAAACCATTCGCAATGTAAATTGGTGAATTTGTTGTTAGTAATCATGACATGTTGCAACAGTTTATAAAACTTTATTGAAGAATCGCTTATATCAAACCTCCCATGTTTTGATAGAATATGTAGCTATTAAATATATTACGGGGTAGTATCGCAATTTTCTGATCATTTGTTCAATATCCATTGAGAATAAACATTATTGCTTTTTGTATTACGTATATGTTCATGCTTATACTTATATTTTTTTACTCTACAATAACGTTTATAGCTTTTAATTTTTATCTATTTTTTAGAAATAAAGCTTGAATAATATTTAACTATTTACTGTATTTATAATTAAGAATCAATTAAGAAGGTATCCTAATCATTTGAAGGCATAGTTTATAAATTGAATTGTACCAACAAGAAATTGTATCATCACACTAGTTGAGTCTTGTGTCGTCTTACGAATGGCCCAATTATGCATTTAATTGAGCAAAAAAAAAAAAAAAAACAGACATGATTTATTTCCTGTTTATTTTTTTGAAGTCCTGCGACATGAAATTGTATATCAATAACTTTCATGACGAATTTAAACGTAAAAAAAAACCAAAAAAAAAACCTAGGTTCTGTTTTCCAAAAAGGCCATGTCAACTTCTGACATCACTTGGCGTTGGCCGTGGTCCGAAGATAAAAAATCTTCTCATCTGTAACTACTGGGCCAGTTGTTTCGAAATACTTTCTGAATGTTTCTTAGGGAAACCAGTTTAAAAATTGAATCGGGGGTTGATCCATCTTTATTTCAAAAACTAAAGCAGTTAGAGCAAACTTTCATTTGTCAAGTGAATTGATACCCTTATATTTTTGTTTGGGTAGCAACAAGAACAACAACATTGTCTTCTCCTTTAAATAACATATGTAAAATAATATGTTGGTTTTTTTTAAGGTCTAGTTTGTAAAATAATTGGCAGGTCAAATTATTTCTCGTATGTAGTTTTCAGAAAAATCTGACAACCGATAAGCTGCCTTATTATAGCACACTAGATTTGCTTTTTCCCCGGGGAATTCTGAAATAGGTGTCATTGCCCTTATCTAGCAGGCTTGTCATTAGTCAATTGGAAATAGTGCTCAATGGAAGGCCTTACATTTTTTTTATCTTCTGTGCTTTGATAACGTTGTTAAAGAACAGTTGTATGAAATATTTCATCGCTGGAAATGTCTTTATACAAGTTGTTAACATTTGCCAAATGAACAAAATGCGATTGAAAATCGTTTGGCTGTAATTTTAAAATAGTAGACGAAAAGTAGATTTCAAGGATTTAGTTCAAACATTTAGCTGTGAAAGTGTATTTTAATGCAACTTTGTTTACATGAATGATCGTAATCGTACCTACTACACTGTATTTAAAACGTAGCAGTCATGTGGCAGTCATGCATTGATCACTTTAATAACACTTTAATTCCTTTCAATTATATTACTCTGTTTTATTTCAGAACTGGCCCTGTCAAATGAAGATGTTATAGTTTTAATGGCTTCTAAGGTCAAGATTTTGGTCACGTGACAAAAGATAAGACTTTATCGTTTTTTTTTGTAAACGAACGTCTGAACCACTTTTATAGATAATCCTAGATTATCTCAAATAAACTAAGATTTTCTGAGATAAACTAGGATTATCTCACTATTTTACATTAAGCTCAGATAAACCGGGATTATCTCGAAAATTTTCCGATAATTCCCCCGGATTTTCTCTGCTTAATGCATATATTTGAGATAATTAAGTCTCTCAAACGAAGTTATTATTATTATTATTATTATTATGTCACCCGGTCGACTTATGTCACCCGAACATATTGCTTTTCCTCTGTTTCTTTGTTATTATGTCACCCTCAACAGAGTTGGGGTGACGTATTGTTATTCTACGTTTCTTTTTATTATGTCACCCGATCGACAATGTCGGTGACATATTGCTTTTCCTTCGTTTCCTTGTTATTATTATGTCAGCCGATCGACAATTTCGAGTGGCATATTGCTTTTCCTCTGTTTCTTTTTCCCTATTATTATTATTATTATTATTATTATAATTATTATTATGTCACCCGATCGACAATGTCGGGTGACATATTGCTTTTCCTCTATTTCTTTTTTATTATTATTATGTCACCCTGACGGAGCCTGAAGGAGGTCGGGTGACATATTGGTATTGTTCCATTCTTTTTTTTATTATTATGTCACCCGATCGACAATGTCGGGTGACATATTGCTTTTCCTCTGGTTTTTTTCCCCTATTATTATTATTATGGCACCCTCAACGGAGTTGGGGTGTCATATTGTTATTCTACGTTTCTTTTTATTATGGCACCCTCAACGGAGTTGGGGTGACATATTGTTATTCTTCGTTTCTTTTTTTCTTATTTTTTTTCTTCCACTTTTTTTGTCCAGCTTATATCTTGGAATTGTATGAACCAATTGTTATGCAACTAAATGTATACCATAATGTTAACCAGCATGTGTAGATTTGCAATCGGGGTATGGCATCAACAAGATGGCTGCCGTTGCCATGGAAACTGCCAGATCCACGATCGACAATGTCGGGTGACATATTGCTTTTCCTCTGTTTCTTTTTCAGTATTATTATTATTATTATGGCACCCTCAACGGAGTTGGGGTGACAAATTGTTATTCTACGTTTCTTTTTTTTCTTATTATTATTTTATTTATTCTTCCACACTTTTTGTCCATGCTATTTCTCGGAATTGACTTGAACAATATTGATAAAACTATACCATAATGTGGACCACTATGTAAAATTGTGCATTCGGGGTATGGCATTTTCAAAATGGCCACTGTTACCATGGAAACAGAACAAATGTGAAAAATAAAATTTTTGTTTTTGGTGAATAATTTGAGTATGCTTAAACTTAAAATCATCAATTTTTTATATATTGTTGGTGTCCACTATATACAGGTTGTAGAGGATTTTGAGAATCTTTGGAACTACTATATTGACATGGAAACTAAATATGTTTAGCATTAAACCCTATGGGAAAACCTTAAAGTAGCATTTACTCCCTTAACAAGGAAGGTCAAACTCAATGAAACTACATGGATATGTAACATGGAATGTTTCAAAGTGGCACCGGTTTGTGGAATTTTGGAAAAGGTAACCGTTACCATGGAAACAGCAAAAATTCAAAAGTTTCAAAATGCTCCAAACTTTATCAAATTTTCAACAAAGTTAATTCGCATGTGTATATGCGCTGTTTGATTTTGGAATTTTCGAAATGACTGCCGTTAGCCTGGCAATATGGGGGACGAGGGTGCCATCCGTTATTGCTTGCAATTACAAATCTAGTTATTATGGCACCCTCAACGGAGTTGGGGTGACATATTGTTATGGCACCCTCAACGGAGTTGGGGTGACGTATTGTGATTCTACGTTTCTTTTGTTTTCTTATTATGTCACCCGATCGACAATGTCGGGTGACATATTGTTTTTCTTCCGTTTCTTTTTTTTTTATTATGGCACCCTCAACGGAGTTGGGGTGACATACTGTTATTCTACGTTTCTTTTTTTTCTTATTTTTCTTCCACACATTTTGTCTGCGCTAGTTCTTGGAATCCAATGGACCAATGTTGATGGAACTCTACTATAACGAGGACCCCAATGTAAAGTTGTGCACCTTGCTATGGAATGGTAAAAAATGGCCGCCGTTTCCATGGAAACAGCAAAAATGCGAAAAAAATCAAAGTGTTCCAAACTGGAAGAAACTCCACAGGAATGGTAACTGACATGTGCTGATTTGCAGTTTGACTTCGGAATTTTAAAAATGGCTGCCGTTACCATGGAAACAGTTAAAATATCAAAAATTCTAACTGTTTCGTTATAAGACCCGACTGGATGAAACTTTATGACAATGTTACCCAGTATGCTAAGATGTCAAGACAATATTTGGATAGTCCAAAATAGCCACCGTTGTCATGGAAACTGGGGGCAAGTTTTACATTGACCCTATGTGAAAATGCATAAAATCAGAATTTTCTTAAAGAGTATTTCACTAAAGTCAATGAATTTGTATTGATATATAACATGCCATGTGGCAATGAGATGTCTTCTTCTAGAATTTTAGAATTATCCACTGTGTAACCATGGAAACAGCAAAAATGTCCAAAATTTCCACAAAAATCAAAATGCTCCAAACTTGATAAAACTTCACAAAATGTCAACTGAAATGTGCGGAGTTGCTATTTGTCTTTCCAATTTTCAAAATGGCCGCCGTTGCCATGGAAAAAAGCACAAAAAAAACATCAGCTGACTGCGGTATGGGTTTCGCTCATTGTTGAAGGCCGTATAGTGACATATAGTTGTTAATTTCTGTGTCATTTTGTCTCTTTTGGTTAGTTGTCTCATTGGCAATCATACCACATCTTCTCTTTTATTCATAAAACAGCTCGTAAATTTGAGGCAAAATTCTGTAATCAAGAGTATGTGCATACGATCAAATACAAATCTGTACTGCAAACCATCTTCTAGAATATGCTAGAGCAGAAAAAAAAAATAATTTAACGTGCTTCTATTTTATACAAAAATCGTGCTTTCATACCACATCTTCCTATATCTATTTGAAGAGAAAATCGCCACCGAGAGAAAGAGAAACACTAAGAGTACATATTAGTGACATTTCTGTACTTGCATTAAAGTACACATCCGTGAATCACACACCTGCTAAAATATACACATTAGCTGAAATCAATCGATGAACGTGTAATTTAATTGTACAAGATAAGACACATGTATTGTGTGATACGCGAGCTAGTAAAGAACAAAAATGAACAGTTAGTATGCCGCTCCGTCAATATATACACATGTTGTCTGTCCAAGGTCCCCTCTAAAAAGAATATAAATGTGCTATATCCACGATAATATACTTGCGCATCACGTGATGCCACGTTCTTCCTCGCGCGTGCGTCTATTTTTAGATTATAAAGAATTCCCAAACTATGTATAGAACTCAAACTTATTCTACGGGAAGACAAAAGGGGGGGGGGGAATCAAAGACATGCCAATTCCAGCATGTATAATAGATGTGCCATTTGACTTTGGTACACTCAAAATAGTTGCTGCTACTGTGACAATGTCCAGTACAGGGTGACATCCTCCGCTATTGCTTGCAATAGCAAATCTAGTTATGGCACCCTCAACGGAGCTGGGGTGACATATTGTTATTCTACGTTTCTTTTTTTTCTTATTATTTTTCTTGCACAAATTTTGTCCGCGCGAGTTCTTGGAATCCAATGGACCAATGTTGATGGAACTCTACTACAATGAGGACCCTCATGTAAAGTTGTGCACCTTGCTATGGAATGGTAAAAAATGGCCGCCGTTTCCATGGAAACAGCAAAAATGCGAAAAAAATCAGAGTGTTCTAAACTGGAATAAACTCCACAGGAATGGTAACTGGCATGTGCTGATTTGCAGTTTGACTTTGGAATTTTCAAAATGGCTGCCGTTACCATAGAAACAGCTAAAATATCAAAACTTCTAACTCTTTCGATAGAAGACCCAACTGGATAAAACTTTATGAAAATGTTACCCAGTATGCCAAGATGTCAAGACAATATTTAGATAGTCCAAAATGGCCGCCGTTGTCATGGAAACTGGGGGCAAGTTTTACATTGACCGTATGGGAAAATGCATAAAATCAGCATTTTCTTAAAGAGTATTTCACCAAAGTCAATGAAAATGTACTGATATATAACATGACATGTGACAATGAGATGTCTTTTTTTAGAATTTTGGAATTATCCACTGTAACCATGGATGCAGCAAAAATGTCCAAAATTTCAAAAAAAAATGAAAACGCTCCAAACTAGATGAAGCTTTACAGAAATGATAACTGGCATGGGGAAAGTTTGTTTTTGAAGTTGGAATTTTCAAAATGGCCGCTGTAACCATGGAAACAGCAAAAATGTCCATAATTTCAAAATGCTCCAAACTTAATGAAACTTTACAAAAATGATAATTTGCATGTGTAGATGCACTCTTTGACTTTGGAATTTTCTTAAAGGCTACCGCTCGCCTGGCAATGGGGGAAGGGTGCCATCCGCTATTGCTTGCAATGGCAAATCTAGTTATTATTATCATTCTTCCACCTAATTTTGTCCTGCAGTTTTCTCAGAGCCTGATGCACCAATCTTAATGGTTGTTCACTATAACAAGGAACCCTGACTTACGAGTTGCAGTGCAACTTTGGCACTAAAAAATGGATGCCATCACCATGGAAACCAAAGAAAGGTGAAAAAAGTAAATTTTAGAGTTTGGTGGATTATTTGAATATACATAAACTTAGAATCATGATATTTTAATACAATGTAGGTGCCCACTATATACTGGTTTTGGATGATTTTGGCAATCACTGGAACTACTATGTTGCCATGGAAATTACACCAAAAATTTCAAAAATATCAAAATGCTCAAAATTTAATGAAACTTCACAGTAATGATGAGCAACATTGGTAGATGTGGAACTTGGCGTTGGAATTTCAAAAATGTCTGCCGTTACCATGGAAACAAAGCAAAACAGGTCAAAATGATCCAAAAACCTAAAAGTGGCATTTGCTTTCTTAAAATGGTATGTCAAATCCATTGAAATTTTAATGGTATGTTCCCTCCCATGTACCAATGTAGCACCTGTCATTAAATTTTGGGAATGGTCTCTGTTACCATGAAAACCAGCAAAAATTAAAAAAATTTCAAAATGCTCCAAACTTGATAAAACTTCACAAAATGTCAACTGAAATGTGCTTCGCTCATTGTTGAAGGCCGTACAGTGACCTATAGTTGTTAATTTCTGTGTCATTTTGTCTCTTGTGGATAGTTGTCTCGTTGGCAATCATACCACATCTTCTTTTTTATTTATAAAACAGCTCGTAAATTTGAGGCAAAATTCTGTAATCAAGAATATGTGCATACGATCAAATACAAATCTGTACTGCAAAACATCTTCTAGAATATGCTAGAAGAGAAAAAAATATATAATTTAACGTGCTTCTATTCTATACAAAAATCGTGCTTTGAAGAGAAAATCGCCACCGAGAGAGAGAGAGAGAGAGAGAAACACTAAGAGTACATATTAGTGACATTTCTGTACTTGCATTAAAGTACACATCCGTGAATCACACACCTGCTAAAATATACACATTAGCTGAAATCAATCGATGAACGTGTAATTTAATTGTACAAGATAAGACACATGTATTGTGTGATACGCGAGCTAGTAAAGAACAAAAATGAACAGTAAGTATGCCGCTCCGTCAATATATACACATGTTGTCTGTCCAAGGTCCCCTCTTTCCGCGCGAGTTCTTGGAATCCAATGGACCAATGTTGATGGAACTCTACTACAATGAGGACCCTCATGTAAAGTTATGCACCTTGCTATGGAATGGTAAAAAATGGCCGCCGTTTCCATGGAAACAGCAAAAATGCGAAAAAAATCAGAGTGTTCTAAACTGGAATAAACTCCACAGGAATGGTAACTGGCATGTGCTGATTTGCAGTTTGACTTTGGAATTTTCAAAATGGCTGCCGTTACCATGGAAACAGCTAAAATATCAAAACTTCTAACTCTTTCGATAGAAGACCCAACTGGATAAAACTTTATGAAAATGTTACCCAGTATGCCAAGATGTCAAGACAATATTTAGATAGTCCAAAATGGCCGCCGTTGTCATGGAAACTGGGGGCAAGTTGACCGTATGGGAAAATGCATAAAATCAGCATTTTCTTAAAGAGTATTTCACCAAAGTCAATGAAACTGTACTGATATATAACATGACATGTGACAATGAGATGTCTTCTTTTAGAATTTTGGAATTATCCACTGTAACCATGGATGCAGCAAAAATGTCCAAAATTTCAAACAAAAATGAAAACGCTCCAAACTGGATGAAACTTTACAGAAATGATAACTGGCATGGGGAAAGTTTGTTTTTGAAGTTGGAATTTTCAAAATGGCCGCTGTAACCATGGAAACAGCAAAAATGTCCATAATTTCAAAATGCTCCAAACTTAATGAAACTTTACAAAAATGATAATTTGCATGTGTAGATGCACTCTTTGACTTTGGAATTTTCTTAAAGGCTACCGCTCGCCTGGCAATGGGGGAAGGGTGCCATCCGCTATTGCTTGCAATGGCAAATCTAGTTATTATTATCATTCTTCCACCTAATTTTGTCCTGCAGTTTTCTCAGAGCCTGATGCACCAATCTTAATGGTTGTTCACTATAACAAGGAACCCTGACTTACGAGTTGCAGTGCAACTTTGGCACTAAAAAATGGATGCCATCACCATGGAAACCAAAGAAAGGTGAAAAAATTAAAATTTAGAGTTTGGTGGATTATTTGAATATGCATAAACTTAGAATCATGATATTTTAATACAATGTAGGTGCCCACTATATACTGGTTTTGGATGATTTTGGCAATCACTGGAACTACTATGTTGCCATGGAAATTACACCAAAAATTTCAAAAATATCAAAATGCTCAAAATTTAATGAAACTTCACAGTAATGATGAGCAACATTGGTAGATGTGGAACTTGGCGTTGGAATTTCAAAAATGTCTGCCGTTACCATGGAAACAATGCAAAACAGGTCAAAATGATCCAAAAACCTAAAAGTGGCATTTGCTTTCTTAAAATGGTATGTCAAATCCATTGAAATTTTAATGGTATGTTCCCTCCCATGTACCAATGTAGCACCTGTCATTAAATTTTGGGAATGGTCTCTGTTACCATGAAAACCAGCAAAAATTAAAAAAAATTCAAAATGCTCCAAACTTGATAAAACTTCACAAAATGTCAACTGAAATGTGCTTCGCTCATTGTTGAAGGCCGTACAGTGACCTATAGTTGTTAATTTCTGTGTCATTTTGTCTCTTGTGGATAGTTGTCTCATTGGCAATCATACCACATCTTCTTTTTTATTTATAAAACAGCTCGTAAATTTGAGGCAAAATTCTGTAATCAAGAATATGTGCATACGATCAAATACAAATCTGTACTGCAAAACATCTTCTAGAATATGCTAGAAGAGAAAAAAATATATAATTTAACGTGCTTCTATTCTATACAAAAATCGTGCTTTGAAGAGAAAATCGTCACCGAGAGAGAGAGAGAGAGAGAGAAACACTAAGAGTACATATTAGTGACATTTCTGTACTTGCATTAAAGTACACATCCGTGAATCACACACCTGCTAAAATATACACATTAGCTGAAATCAATCGATGAACGTGTAATTTAATTGTACAAGATAAGACACATGTATTGTGTGATACGCGAGCTAGTAAAGAACAAAAATGAACAGTAAGTATGCCGCTCCGTCAATATATACACATGTTGTCTGTCCAAGGTCCCCTCTTTCCGCGCGAGTTCTTGGAATCCAATGGACCAATGTTGATGGAACTCTACTACAATGAGGACCCTCATGTAAAGTTATGCACCTTGCTATGGAATGGTAAAAAATGGCCGCCGTTTCCATGGAAACAGCAAAAATGCGAAAAAATCAGAGTGTTCTAAACTGGAATAAACTCCACAGGAATGGTAACTGGCATGTGCTGATTTGCAGTTTGACTTTGGAATTTTCAAAATGGCTGCCGTTACCATGGAAACAGCTAAAATATCAAAACTTCTAACTCTTTCGATAGAAGACCCAACTGGATAAAACTTTATGAAAATGTTACCCAGTATGCCAAGATGTCAAGACAATATTTAGATAGTCCAAAATGGCCGCCGTTGTCATGGAAACTGGGGGCAAGTTGACCGTATGGGAAAATGCATAAAATCAGCATTTTCTTAAAGAGTATTTCACCAAAGTCAATGAAACTGTACTGATATATAACATGACATGTGACAATGAGATGTCTTTTTTTAGAATTTTGGAATTATCCACTGTAACCATGGATGCAGCAAAAATGTCCAAAATTTCAAAAAAAAAAATGAAAACGCTCCAAACTAGATGAAACTTTACAGAAATGATAACTGGCATGGGGAAAGTTTGTTTTTGAAGTTGGAATTTTCAAAATGGCCGCTGTAACCATGGAAACAGCAAAAATGTCCATAATTTCAAAATGCTCCAAACTTAATGAAACTTTACAAAAATGATAATTTGCATGTGTAGATGCACTCTTTGACTTTGGAATTTTCTTAAAGGCTACCGCTCGCCTGGCAATGGGGGAAGGGTGCCATCCGCTATTGCTTGCAATGGCAAATCTAGTTATTATTATCATTCTTCCACCTAATTTTGTCCTGCAGTTTTCTCAGAGCCTGATGCACCAATCTTAATGGTTGTTCACTATAACAAGGAACCCTGACTTACGAGTTGCAGTGCAACTTTGGCACTAAAAAATGGATGCCATCACCATGGAAACCAAAGAAAGGTGCAAAATTTAAATTTTAGAGTTTGGTGGATTATTTGATATTTGAATATGCATAAACTTAGAATCATGATATTTTAATACAATGTAGGTGCCCACTATATACAGGTTTTGGATGATTTTGGCAATCACTGGAACTACTATGTTGCCATGGAAATTACACCAAAAATTTCAAAAATATCAAAATGCTCAAAATTTAATGAAACTTCACAGTAATGATGAGCAACATTGGTAGATGTGGAACTTGGCGTTGGAATTTCAAAAATGTCTGCCGTTACCATGGAAACAATGCAAAACAGGTCAAAATGATCCAAAAACCTAAAAGTGGCATTTGCTTTCTTAAAATGGTATGTCAAATCCATTGAAATTTTAATGGTATGTTCCCTCCCATGTACCAATGTAGCACCTGTCATTAAATTTTGGGAATGGTCTCTGTTACCATGAAAACCACCAAAAATTAAAAAAATTTCAAAATGCTCCAAACTTGATAAAACTTCACAAAATGCCAACTGAAATGTGCTTCGCTCATTGTTGAAGGCCGTACAGTGACCTATAGTTGTTAATTTCTGTGTCATTTTGTCTCTTGTGGATAGTTGTCTCATTGGCAAGCATATCACATCTTCTTTTTTATGTATAAAACAGCTCGTAAATTTGAGGCAAAATTCTGTAATCAAGAGTATGTGCACACGATCAAATACAAATCCGTACTGCAAAACATCTTCTAGAATATGCTAGAAGAGAAAAAAATATATAATTTAACGTGCTTCTATTCTATACAAAAATCGTGCTTTGAAGAGAAAATCGCCACCGAGAGAGAGAGAGAGAGAGAAATACTAAGAGTACATATTAGTGACATTTCTGTACTTGCATTAAAGTACACATCCGTGAATCACACACCTGCTAAAATATACACATTAGCTGAAATCAATCGATAAACGTGTAATTTAATTGAACAAGATAAGACACATGAATTGTGTGATACGCGTGCTAGTAAAGAACAACAATGAACAGTTAGTATGGCGCTCCGTCAATATATACACATGTTGTCTGTCCAAGGTCCCTCTAAAAAGAATATAAATGTGCTATATCCACGATAATATACTTGCGCATCACGTGATGCCACGTTCTTCCTCGCGCGTGGGTCTATTTTTAGATTATAAAGAATTCCCAAACTATGTATAGAACTCAAACTTATTCTACGGGAAGAGAAAGGGGGGGGGGGATCAAAGACATGCCAATTCCAGCATGTATAATAGATGTGCCATTTGACTTTGGTACACTCAAAATAGTTGCTGCTACTGTGACCATGTCCAGTACAGGGTGACATCCTCCGCTATTGCTTGCAATAGCAAATCTAGTTATGGCACCCTCAACGGAGCTGGGATGACATATTGTTATTCTACGTTTCTTTTTTTTTCTTATTATTTTTCTTGCACAAATTTTGTCCGCGCGAGTTCTTGGAATCCAATGGACCAATGTTGATGGAACTCTACTACAATGAGGACCCTCATGTAAAGTTGAGCACCTTGCTATGGAATGGTAAAAAATGGCCGCCGTTTCCATGGAAACAGCAAAAATGTGAAAAAAATCAGAGTGTTCTAAACTGGAATAAACTCCACAGGAATGGTAACTGGCATGTGCTGATTTGCAGTTTGACTTTGGAATTTTCAAAATGGCTGCCGTTACCATGGAAACAGCGAAAATATCAAAACTTCTAACTCTTTCGATAGAAGACCCAACTGGATAAAACTTTATGAAAATGTTAACCAGTATCCCAAGATGTCAAGACAATATTTAGATAGTCCAAAATGGCCGCCGTTGTCATGGAAACTGGGGGCAAGTTTTACATTGACCGTATGGGAAAATGCATAAATCAGCATTTTCTTGAAGAGTATTTCACTAAAGTCAATGAAACTGTACTGATATATAACATGACATGTGACAATGAGATGTCTTCTTTTAGAATTTTGGAATTATCCACTGTAACCATGGATGCAGCAAAAATGTCCAAAATTTCAAAAAAAAATGAAAACGCTCCAAACTGGATGAAACTTTACAGAAATGATAACTGGCATGGGGAAAGTTTGTTTTTGAAGTTGGAATTTTCAAAATGGCCGCTGTAACCAAGGAAACAGCAAAAATGTCCATAATTTCAAAATGCTCCAAACTTAATGAAACTTTACAAAAATGATAATTTGCATGTGTAGATGCACTCTTTGACTTTGGAATTTTCTTAAAGGCTACCGCTCGCCTGGCAATGGGGGAAGGGTGCCATCCGCTATTGCTTGCAATGGCAAATCTAGTTATTATTATCATTCTTCCACCTAATTTTGTCCTGCAGTTTTCTCAGAGCCTGATGCACCAATCTTAATGGTTGTTCACTATAACAAGGAACCCTGACTTACGAGTTGCAGTGCAACTTTGGCACTAAAAAATGGATGCCATCACCATGGAAACCAAAGAAAGGTGCAAAATTTAAATTTTAGAGTTTGGTGGATTATTTGATATTTGAATATGCATAAACTTAGAATCATGATATTTTAATACAATGTAGGTGCCCACTATATACAGGTTTTGGATGATTTTGGCAATCACTGGAACTACTATGTTGCCATGGAAATTACACCAAAAATTTCAAAAATATCAAAATGCTCAAAATTTAATGAAACTTCACAGTAATGATGAGCAACATTGGTAAATGTGGAACTTGGCGTTGGAATTTCAAAAATGTCTGCCGTTACCATGGAAACAATGCAAAACAGGTCAAAATGATCCAAAAACCTAAAAATGGCATTTACTTTCTTAAAATGGTATGTCAAATCCATTGAAATTTTAATGGTATGTTCCCTCCCATGTACCAATGTAGCACCTGTCATTAAATTTTGGGAATGGTCTCTGTTACCATGAAAACCAGCAAAAATTAAAAAAATTTCAAAATGCTCCAAACTTGATAAAACTTAACAAAATGCCAACTGAAATGTGCTTCGCTCATTGTTGAAGGCCGTACAGTGACCTATAGTTGTTAATTTCTGTGTCATTTTGTCTCTTGTGGATAGTTGTCTCATTGGCAAGCATATCACATCTTCTTTTTTATGTATAAAACAGCTCGTAAATTTGAGGCAAAATTCTGTAATCAAGAGTATGTGCACACGATCAAATACAAATCCGTACTGCAAAACATCTTCTAGAATATGCTAGAAGAGAAAAAAATATATAATTTAACGTGCTTCTATTCTATACAAAAATCGTGCTTTGAAGAGAAAATCGCTACCGAGAGAGAGAGAGAGAGAAATACTAAGAGTACATATTAGTGACATTTCTGTACTTGCATTAAAGTACACATCCGTGAATCACACACCTGCTAAAATATACACATTAGCTGAAATCAATCGATAAACGTGTAATTTAATTGAACAAGATAAGACACATGAATTGTGTGATACGCGTGCTAGTAAAGAACAACAATGAACAGTTAGTATGCCGCTCCGTCAATATATACACATGTTGTCTGTCCAAGGTCCCCTCTAAAAAGAATATAAATGTGCTATATCCACGATAATATACTTGCGCATCACGTGATGCCACGTTCTTCCTCGCGCGTGGGTCTATTTTTAGATTATAAAGAATTCCCAAACTATGTATAGAACTCAAACTTATTCTACGGGAAGAGAAAGGGGGGGGGGGGATCAAAGACATGCCAATTCCAGCATGTATAATAGATGTGCCATTTGACTTTGGTACACTCAAAATAGTTGCTGCTACTGTGACAATGTCCAGTACAGGGTGACATCCTCCGCTATTGCTTGCAATAGCAAATCTAGTTATGGCACCCTCAACGGAGCTGGGGTGACATATTGTTATTCTACGTTTCTTTTTTTTTCTTATTATTTTTCTTGCACAAATTTTGTCCGCGCGAGTTCTTGGAATCCAATGGACCAATGTTGATGGAACTCTACTACAATGAGGACCCTCATGTAAAGTTGTGCACCTTGCTATGGAATGGTAAAAAATGGCCGCCGTTTCCATGGAAACAGCAAAAATGTGAAAAAAATCAGAGTGTTCTAAACTGGAATAAACTCCACAGGAATGGTAACTGGCATGTGCTGATTTGCAGTTTGACTTTGGAATTTTCAAAATGGCTGCCGTTACCATGGAAACAGCGAAAATATCAAAACTTCTAACTCTTTCGATAGAAGACCCAACTGGATAAAACTTTATGAAAATGTTAACCAGTATGCCAAGATGTCAAGACAATATTTAGATAGTCCAAAATGGCCGCCGTTGTCATGGAAACTGGGGGCAAGTTTTACATTGACCGTATGGGAAAATGCATAAAATCAGCATTTTCTTAAAGAGTATTTCACCAAAGTCAATGAAACTGTACTGATATATAACATGACATGTGACAATGAGATGTCTTTTTTTAGAATTTTGGAATTATCCACTGTAACCATGGATGCAGCAAAAATGTCCAAAATTTCAAAAAAAAATGAAAACGCTCCAAACTAGATGAAACTTTACAGAAATGATAACTGGCATGGGGAAAGTTTGTTTTTGAAGTTGGAATTTTCAAAATGGCCGCTGTAACCATGGAAACAGCAAAAATGTCCATAATTTCAAAATGCTCCAAACTTAATGAAACTTTACAAAAATGATAATTTGCATGTGTAGATGCACTCTTTGACTTTGGAATTTTCTTAAAGGCTACCGCTCGCCTGGCAATGGGGGAAGGGTGCCATCCGCTATTGCTTGCAATGGCAAATCTAGTTATTATTATCATTCTTCCACCTAATTTTGTCCTGCAGTTTTCTCAGAGCCTGATGCACCAATCTTAATGGTTGTTCACTATAACAAGGAACCCTGACTTACGAGTTGCAGTGCAACTTTGGCACTAAAAAATGGATGCCATCACCATGGAAACCAAAGAAAGGTGCAAAATTTAAATTTTAGAGTTTGGTGGATTATTTGATATTTGAATATGCATAAACTTAGAATCATGATATTTTAATACAATGTAGGTGCCCACTATATACAGGTTTTGGATGATTTTGGCAATCACTGGAACTACTATGTTGCCATGGAAATTACACCAAAAATTTCAAAAATATCAAAATGCTCAAAATTTAATGAAACTTCACAGTAATGATGAGCAACATTGGTAAATGTGGAACTTGGCGTTGGAATTTCAAAAATGTCTGCCGTTACCATGGAAACAATGCAAAACAGGTCAAAATGATCCAAAAACCTAAAAATGGCATTTACTTTCTTAAAATGGTATGTCAAATCCATTGAAATTTTAATGGTATGTTCCCTCCCATGTACCAATGTAGCACCTGTCATTAAATTTTGGGAATGGTCTCTGTTACCATGAAAACCAGCAAAAATTAAAAAAATTTCAAAATGCTCCAAACTTGATAAAACTTAACAAAATGCCAACTGAAATGTGCTTCGCTCATTGTTGAAGGCCGTACAGTGACCTATAGTTGTTAATTTCTGTGTCATTTTGTCTCTTGTGGATAGTTGTCTCATTGGCAAGCATATCACATCTTCTTTTTTATGTATAAAACAGCTCGTAAATTTGAGGCAAAATTCTGTAATCAAGAGTATGTGCACACGATCAAATACAAATCCGTACTGCAAAACATCTTCTAGAATATGCTAGAAGAGAAAAAAATATATAATTTAACGTGCTTCTATTCTATACAAAAATCGTGCTTTGAAGAGAAAATCGCCACCGAGAGAGAGAGAGAGAGAAATACTAAGAGTACATATTAGTGACATTTCTGTACTTGCATTAAAGTACACATCCGTGAATCACACACCTGCTAAAATATACACATTAGCTGAAATCAATCGATAAACGTGTAATTTAATTGAACAAGATAAGACACATGAATTGTGTGATACGCGTGCTAGTAAAGAACAACAATGAACAGTTAGTATGCCGCTCCGTCAATATATACACATGTTGTCTGTCCAAGGTCCCCTCTAAAAAGAATATAAATGTGCTATATCCACGATAATATACTTGCGCATCACGTGATGCCACGTTCTTCCTCGCGCGTGGGTCTATTTTTAGATTATAAAGAATTCCCAAACTATGTATAGAACTCAAACTTATTCTACGGGAAGAGAAAGGGGGGGGGGGGGGATCAAAGACATGCCAATTCCAGCATGTATAATAGATGTGCCATTTGACTTTGGTACACTCAAAATAGTTGCTGCTACTGTGACAATGTCCAGTACAGGGTGACATCCTCCGCTATTGCTTGCAATAGCAAATCTAGTTATGGCACCCTCAACGGAGCTGGGGTGACATATTGTTATTCTACGTTTCTTTTTTTTTCTTATTATTTTTCTTGCACAAATTTTGTCCGCGCGAGTTCTTGGAATCCAATGGACCAATGTTGATGGAACTCTACTACAATGAGGACCCTCATGTAAAGTTGTGCACCTTGCTATGGAATGGTAAAAAATGGCCGCCGTTTCCATGGAAACAGCAAAAATGTGAAAAAAATCAGAGTGTTCTAAACTGGAATAAACTCCACAGGAATGGTAACTGGCATGTGCTGATTTGCAGTTTGACTTTGGAATTTTCAAAATGGCTGCCGTTACCATGGAAACAGCGAAAATATCAAAACTTCTAACTCTTTCGATAGAAGACCCAACTGGATAAAACTTTATGAAAATGTTAACCAGTATGCCAAGATGTCAAGACAATATTTAGATAGTCCAAAATGGCCGCCGTTGTCATGGAAACTGGGGGCAAGTTTTACATTGACCGTATGGGAAAATGCATAAAATCAGCATTTTCTTAAAGAGTATTTCACCAAAGTCAATGAAACTGTACTGATATATAACATGACATGTGACAATGAGATGTCTTTTTTTAGAATTTTGGAATTATCCACTGTAACCATGGATGCAGCAAAAATGTCCAAAATTTCAAAAAAAAATGAAAACGCTCCAAACTAGATGAAACTTTACAGAAATGATAACTGGCATGGGGAAAGTTTGTTTTTGAAGTTGGAATTTTCAAAATGGCCACTGTAACCATGGAAACAGCAAAAATGTCCATAATTTCAAAATGCTCCAAACTTAATGAAACTTTACAAAAATGATAATTTGCATGTGTAGATGCACTCTTTGACTTTGGAATTTTCTTAAAGGCTACCGCTCGCCTGGCAATGGGGGAAGGGTGCCATCCGCTATTGCTTGCAATGGCAAATCTAGTTATTATTATCATTCTTCCACCTAATTTTGTCCTGCAGTTTTCTCAGAGCCTGATGCACCAATCTTAATGGTTGTTCACTATAACAAGGAACCCTGACTTACGAGTTGCAGTGCAACTTTGGCACTAAAAAATGGATGCCATCACCATGGAAACCAAAGAAAGGTGCAAAATTTAAATTTTAGAGTTTGGTGGATTATTTGATATTTGAATATGCATAAACTTAGAATCATGATATTTTAATACAATGTAGGTGCCCACTATATACAGGTTTTGGATGATTTTGGCAATCACTGGAA
Source organism: Mytilus californianus (assembly GCF_021869535.1). NCBI lineage: Eukaryota > Metazoa > Mollusca > Bivalvia > Mytilida > Mytilidae > Mytilus > Mytilus californianus. The sequence goes on from NW_026262701.1 coordinate 87,816,594, forward strand.
CTACTATGTTGCCATGGAAATTACACCAAAAATTTCAAAAATATCAAAATGCTCAAAATTTAATGAAACTTCACAGTAATGATGAGCAACATTGGTAAATGTGGAACTTGGCGTTGGAATTTCAAAAATGTCTGCCGTTACCATGGAAACAATGCAAAACAGGTCAAAATGATCCAAAAACCTAAAAATGGCATTTACTTTCTTAAAATGGTATGTCAAATCCATTGAAATTTTAATGGTATGTTCCCTCCCATGTACCAATGTAGCACCTGTCATTAAATTTTGGGAATGGTCTCTGTTACCATGAAAACCAGCAAAAATTAAAAAAATTTCAAAATGCTCCAAACTTGATAAAACTTCACAAAATGCCAACTGAAATGGGCTTCGCTCATTGTTGAAGGCCGTACAGTGACCTATAGTTGTTAATTTCTGTGTCATTTTGTCTCTTGTGGATAGTTGTCTCATTGGCAAGCATATCACATCTTCTTTTTTATGTATAAAACAGCTCGTAAATTTGAGGCAAAATTCTGTAATCAAGAGTATGTGCACACGATCAAATACAAATCCGTACTGCAAAACATCTTCTAGAATATGCTAGAAGAGAAAAAAATATATAATTTAACGTGCTTCTATTCTATACAAAAATCGTGCTTTGAAGAGAAAATCGCCACCGAGAGAGAGAGAGAGAGAGAAATACTAAGAGTACATATTAGTGACATTTCTGTACTTGCATTAAAGTACACATCCGTGAATCACACACCTGCTAAAATATACACATTAGCTGAAATCAATCGATAAACGTGTAATTTAATTGAACAAGATAAGACACATGAATTGTGTGATACGCGTGCTAGTAAAGAACAACAATGAACAGTTAGTATGCCGCTCCGTCAATATATACACATGTTGTCTGTCCAAGGTCCCCTCTAAAAAGAATATAAATGTGCTATATCCACGATAATATACTTGCGCATCACGTGATGCCACGTTCTTCCTCGCGCGTGGGTCTATTTTTAGATTATAAAGAATTCCCAAACTATGTATAGAACTCAAACTTATTCTACGGGAAGAGAAAGGGGGGGGGGGGGGGATCAAAGACATGCCAATTCCAGCATGTATAATAGATGTGCCATTTGACTTTGGTACACTCAAAATAGTTGCTGCTACTGTGACAATGTCCAGTACAGGGTGACATCCTCCGCTATTGCTTGCAATAGCAAATCTAGTTATGGCACCCTCAACGGAGCTGGGGTGACATATTGTTATTCTACGTTTCTTTTTTTTTCTTATTATTTTTCTTGCACAAATTTTGTCCGCGCGAGTTCTTGGAATCCAATGGACCAATGTTGATGGAACTCTACTACAATGAGGACCCTCATGTAAAGTTGTGCACCTTGCTATGGAATGGTAAAAAATGGCCGCCGTTTCCATGGAAACAGCAAAAATGTGAAAAAAATCAGAGTGTTCTAAACTGGAATAAACTCCACAGGAATGGTAACTGGCATGTGCTGATTTGCAGTTTGACTTTGGAATTTTCAAAATGGCTGCCGTTACCATGGAAACAGCGAAAATATCAAAACTTCTAACTCTTTCGATAGAAGACCCAACTGGATAAAACTTTATGAAAATGTTAACCAGTATGCCAAGATGTCAAGACAATATTTAGATAGTCCAAAATGGCCGCCGTTGTCATGGAAACTGGGGGCAAGTTTTACATTGACCGTATGGGAAAATGCATAAAATCAGCATTTTCTTAAAGAGTATTTCACCAAAGTCAATGAAACTGTACTGATATATAACATGACATGTGACAATGAGATGTCTTTTTTTAGAATTTTGGAATTATCCACTGTAACCATGGATGCAGCAAAAATGTCCAAAATTTCAAAAAAAAATGAAAACGCTCCAAACTAGATGAAACTTTACAGAAATGATAACTGGCATGGGGAAAGTTTGTTTTTGAAGTTGGAATTTTCAAAATGGCCACTGTAACCATGGAAACAGCAAAAATGTCCATAATTTCAAAATGCTCCAAACTTAATGAAACTTTACAAAAATGATAATTTGCATGTGTAGATGCACTCTTTGACTTTGGAATTTTCTTAAAGGCTACCGCTCGCCTGGCAATGGGGGAAGGGTGCCATCCGCTATTGCTTGCAATGGCAAATCTAGTTATTATTATCATTCTTCCACCTAATTTTGTCCTGCAGTTTTCTCAGAGCCTGATGCACCAATCTTAATGGTTGTTCACTATAACAAGGAACCCTGACTTACGAGTTGCAGTGCAACTTTGGCACTAAAAAAAGGATGCCATCACCATGGAAACCAAAGAAAGGTGCAAAATTTAAATTTTAGAGTTTGGTGGATTATTTGATATTTGAATATGCATAAACTTAGAATCATGATATTTTAATACAATGTAGGTGCCCACTATATACAGGTTTTGGATGATTTTGGCAATCACTGGAACTACTATGTTGCCATGGAAATTACACCAAAAATTTCAAAAATATCAAAATGCTCAAAATTTAATGAAACTTCACAGTAATGATGAGCAACATTGGTAAATGTGGAACTTGGCGTTGGAATTTCAAAAATGTCTGCCGTTACCATGGAAACAATGCAAAACAGGTCAAAATGATCCAAAAACCTAAAAATGGCATTTACTTTCTTAAAATGGTATGTCAAATCCATTGAAATTTTAATGGTATGTTCCCTCCCATGTACCAATGTAGCACCTGTCATTAAATTTTGGGAATGGTCTCTGTTACCATGAAAACCAGCAAAAATTAAAAAAATTTCAAAATGCTCCAAACTTGATAAAACTTCACAAAATGCCAACTGAAATGGGCTTCGCTCATTGTTGAAGGCCGTCAAGTGACCTATAGTTGTTAATTTCTGTGTCATTTTGTCTCTTGTGGATAGTTGTCTCATTGGCAAGCATATCACATCTTCTTTTTTATGTATAAAACAGCTCGTAAATTTGAGGCAAAATTCTGTAATCAAGAGTATGTGCACACGATCAAATACAAATCCGTACTGCAAAACATCTTCTAGAATATGCTAGAAGAGAAAAAAATATATAATTTAACGTGCTTCTATTCTATACAAAAATCGTGCTTTGAAGAGAAAATCGCCACCGAGAGAGAGAGAGAGAGAGAAATACTAAGAGTACATATTAGTGACATTTCTGTACTTGCATTAAAGTACACATCCGTGAATCACACACCTGCTAAAATATACACATTAGCTGAAATCAATCGATAAACGTGTAATTTAATTGAACAAGATAAGACACATGAATTGTGTGATACGCGTGCTAGTAAAGAACAACAATGAACAGTTAGTATGCCGCTCCGTCAATATATACACATGTTGTCTGTCCAAGGTCCCCTCTAAAAAGAATATAAATGTGCTATATCCACGATAATATACTTGCGCATCACGTGATGCCACGTTCTTCCTCGCGCGTGGGTCTATTTTTAGATTATAAAGAATTCCCAAACTATGTATAGAACTCAAACTTATTCTACGGGAAGAGAAGGGGGGGGGGGGGGGATCAAAGACATGCCAATTCCAGCATGTATAATAGATGTGCCATTTGACTTTGGTACACTCAAAATAGTTGCTGCTACTGTGACAATGTCCAGTACAGGGTGACATCCTCCGCTATTGCTTGCAATAGCAAATCTAGTTATGGCACCCTCAACGGAGCTGGGGTGACATATTGTTATTCTACGTTTCTTTTTTTTTCTTATTATTTTTCTTGCACAAATTTTGTCCGCGCGAGTTCTTGGAATCCAATGGACCAATGTTGATGGAACTCTACTACAATGAGGACCCTCATGTAAAGTTGTGCACCTTGCTATGGAATGGTAAAAAATGGCCGCCGTTTCCATGGAAACAGCAAAAATGTGAAAAAAATCAGAGTGTTCTAAACTGGAATAAACTCCACAGGAATGGTAACTGGCATGTGCTGATTTGCAGTTTGACTTTGGAATTTTCAAAATGGCTGCCGTTACCATGGAAACAGCGAAAATATCAAAACTTCTAACTCTTTCGATAGAAGACCCAACTGGATAAAACTTTATGAAAATGTTAACCAGTATGCCAAGATGTCAAGACAATATTTAGATAGTCCAAAATGGCCGCCGTTGTCATGGAAACTGGGGGCAAGTTTTACATTGACCGTATGGGAAAATGCATAAAATCAGCATTTTCTTAAAGAGTATTTCACCAAAGTCAATGAAACTGTACTGATATATAACATGACATGTGACAATGAGATGTCTTTTTTTAGAATTTTGGAATTATCCACTGTAACCATGGATGCAGCAAAAATGTCCAAAATTTCAAAAAAAAATGAAAACGCTCCAAACTAGATGAAACTTTACAGAAATGATAACTGGCATGGGGAAAGTTTGTTTTTGAAGTTGGAATTTTCAAAATGGCCACTGTAACCATGGAAACAGCAAAAATGTCCATAATTTCAAAATGCTCCAAACTTAATGAAACTTTACAAAAATGATAATTTGCATGTGTAGATGCACTCTTTGACTTTGGAATTTTCTTAAAGGCTACCGCTCGCCTGGCAATGGGGGAAGGGTGCCATCCGCTATTGCTTGCAATGGCAAATCTAGTTATTATTATCATTCTTCCACCTAATTTTGTCCTGCAGTTTTCTCAGAGCCTGATGCACCAATCTTAATGGTTGTTCACTATAACAAGGAACCCTGACTTACGAGTTGCAGTGCAACTTTGGCACTAAAAAATGGATGCCATCACCATGGAAACCAAAGAAAGGTGCAAAATTTAAATTTTAGAGTTTGGTGGATTATTTGATATTTGAATATGCATAAACTTAGAATCATGATATTTTAATACAATGTAGGTGCCCACTATATACAGGTTTTGGATGATTTTGGCAATCACTGGAACTACTATGTTGCCATGGAAATTACACCAAAAATTTCAAAAATATCAAAATGCTCAAAATTTAATGAAACTTCACAGTAATGATGAGCAACATTGGTAAATGTGGAACTTGGCGTTGGAATTTCAAAAATGTCTGCCGTTACCATGGAAACAATGCAAAACAGGTCAAAATGATCCAAAAACCTAAAAATGGCATTTACTTTCTTAAAATGGTATGTCAAATCCATTGAAATTTTAATGGTATGTTCCCTCCCATGTACCAATGTAGCACCTGTCATTAAATTTTGGGAATGGTCTCTGTTACCATGAAAACCAGCAAAAATTAAAAAAATTTCAAAATGCTCCAAACTTGATAAAACTTCACAAAATGCCAACTGAAATGGGCTTCGCTCATTGTTGAAGGCCGTCCAGTGACCTATAGTTGTTAATTTCTGTGTCATTTTGTCTCTTGTGGATAGTTGTCTCATTGGCAAGCATATCACATCTTCTTTTTTATGTATAAAACAGCTCGTAAATTTGAGGCAAAATTCTGTAATCAAGAGTATGTGCACACGATCAAATACAAATCCGTACTGCAAAACATCTTCTAGAATATGCTAGAAGAGAAAAAAATATATAATTTAACGTGCTTCTATTCTATACAAAAATCGTGCTTTGAAGAGAAAATCGCCACCGAGAGAGAGAGAGAGAGAGAAATACTAAGAGTACATATTAGTGACATTTCTGTACTTGCATTAAAGTACACATCCGTGAATCACACACCTGCTAAAATATACACATTAGCTGAAATCAATCGATAAACGTGTAATTTAATTGAACAAGATAAGACACATGAATTGTGTGATACGCGTGCTAGTAAAGAACAACAATGAACAGTTAGTATGCCGCTCCGTCAATATATACACATGTTGTCTGTCCAAGGTCCCCTCTAAAAAGAATATAAATGTGCTATATCCACGATAATATACTTGCACATCACGTGATGCCACGTTCTTCCTCGCGCGTGGGTCTATTTTTAGATTATAAAGAATTCCCAAACTATGTATAGAACTCAAACTTATTCTACGGGAAGAGAAGGGGGGGGGGGGGGGGATCAAAGACATGCCAATTCCAGCATGTATAATAGATGTGCCATTTGACTTTGGTACACTCAAAATAGTTGCTGCTACTGTGACAATGTCCAGTACAGGGTGACATCCTCCGCTATTGCTTGCAATAGCAAATCTAGTTATGGCACCCTCAACGGAGCTGGGGTGACATATTGTTATTCTACGTTTCTTTTTTTTTCTTATTATTTTTCTTGCACAAATTTTGTCCGCGCGAGTTCTTGGAATCCAATGGACCAATGTTGATGGAACTCTACTACAATGAGGACCCTCATGTAAAGTTGTGCACCTTGCTATGGAATGGTAAAAAATGGCCGCCGTTTCCATGGAAACAGCAAAAATGCGAAAAAAATCAGAGTGTTCTAAACTGGAATAAACTCCACAGGAATGGTAACTGGCATGTGCTGATTTGCAGTTTGACTTTGGAATTTTCAAAATGGCTGCCGTTACCATGGAAACAGCGAAAATATCAAAACTTCTAACTCTTTCGATAGAAGACCCAACTGAATAAAACTTTATGAAAATGTTAACCAGTATGCCAAGATGTCAAGACAATATTTAGATAGTCCAAAATGGCCGCCGTTGTCATGGAAACTGGGGGCAAGTTTTACATTGACCGTATGGGAAAATGCATAAAATCAGCATTTTCTTAAAGAGTATTTCACCAAAGTCAATGAAACTGTACTGATATATAACATGACATGTGACAATGAGATGTCTTTTTTTAGAATTTTGGAATTATCCACTGTAACCATGGATGCAGCAAAAATGTCCAAAATTTCAAAAAAAAATGAAAACGCTCCAAACTAGATGAAACTTTACAGAAATGATAACTGGCATGGGGAAAGTTTGTTTTTGAAGTTGGAATTTTCAAAATGGCCATTGTAACCATGGAAACAGCAAAAATGTCCATAATTTCAAAATGCTCCAAACTTAATGAAACTTTACAAAAATGATAATTTGCATGTGTAGATGCACTCTTTGACTTTGGAATTTTCTTAAAGGCTACCGCTCGCCTGGCAATGGGGGAAGGGTGCCATCCGCTATTGCTTGCAATGGCAAATCTAGTTATTATTATCATTCTTCCACCTAATTTTGTCCTGCAGTTTTCTCAGAGCCTGATGCACCAATCTTAATGGTTGTTCACTATAACAAGGAACCCTGACTTACGAGTTGCAGTGCAACTTTGGCACTAAAAAATGGATGCCATCACCATGGAAACCAAAGAAAGGTGCAAAATTTAAATTTTAGAGTTTGGTGGATTATTTGATATTTGAATATGCATAAACTTAGAATCATGATATTTTAATACAATGTAGGTGCCCACTATATACAGGTTTTGGATGATTTTGGCAATCACTGGAACTACTATGTTGCCATGGAAATTACACCAAAAATTTCAAAAATATCAAAATGCTCAAAATTTAATGAAACTTCACAGTAATGATGAGCAACATTGGTAAATGTGGAACTTGGCGTTGGAATTTCAAAAATGTCTGCCGTTACCATGGAAACAATGCAAAACAGGTCAAAATGATCCAAAAACCTAAAAATGGCATTTACTTTCTTAAAATGGTATGTCAAATCCATTGAAATTTTAATGGTATGTTCCCTCCCATGTACCAATGTAGCACCTGTCATTAAATTTTGGGAATGGTCTCTGTTACCATGAAAACCAGCAAAAATTAAAAAAATTTCAAAATGCTCCAAACTTGATAAAACTTCACAAAATGCCAACTGAAATGGGCTTCGCTCATTGTTGAAGGCCGTACAGTGACCTATAGTTGTTAATTTCTGTGTCATTTTGTCTCTTGTGGATTGTTGTCTCATTGGCAAGCATATCACATCTTCTTTTTTATGTATAAAACAGCTCGTAAATTTGAGGCAAAATTCTGTAATCAAGAGTATGTGCACACGATCAAATACAAATCCGTACTGCAAAACATCTTCTAGAATATGCTAGAAGAGAAAAAAATATATAATTTAACGTGCTTCTATTCTATACAAAAATCGTGCTTTGAAGAGAAAATCGCCACCGAGAGAGAGAGAGAGAGAGAAATACTAAGAGTACATATTAGTGACATTTCTGTACTTGCATTAAAGTACACATCCGTGAATCACACACCTGCTAAAATATACACATTAGCTGAAATCAATCGATAAACGTGTAATTTAATTGAACAAGATAAGACACATGAATTGTGTGATACGCGTGCTAGTAAAGAACAACAATGAACAGTTAGTATGCCGCTCCGTCAATATATACACATGTTGTCTGTCCAAGGTCCCCTCTAAAAAGAATATAAATGTGCTATATCCACGATAATATACTTGCGCATCACGTGATGCCACGTTCTTCCTCGCGCGTGGGTCTATTTTTAGATTATAAAGAATTCCCAAACTATGTATAGAACTCAAACTTATTCTACGGGAAGAGAAGGGGGGGGGGGGGGATCAAAGACATGCCAATTCCAGCATGTATAATAGATGTGCCATTTGACTTTGGTACACTCAAAATAGTTGCTGCTACTGTGACAATGTCCAGTACAGGGTGACATCCTCCGCTATTGCTTGCAATAGCAAATCTAGTTATGGCACCCTCAACGGAGCTGGGGTGACATATTGTTATTCTACGTTTCTTTTTTTTTCTTATTATTTTTCTTGCACAAATTTTGTCCGCGCGAGTTCTTGGAATCCAATGGACCAATGTTGATGGAACTCTACTACAATGAGGACCCTCATGTAAAGTTGTGCACCTTGCTATGGAATGGTAAAAAATGGCCGCCGTTTCCATGGAAACAGCAAAAATGTGAAAAAAATCAGAGTGTTCTAAACTGGAATAAACTCCACAGGAATGGTAACTGGCATGTGCTGATTTGCAGTTTGACTTTGGAATTTTCAAAATGGCTGCCGTTACCATGGAAACAGCGAAAATATCAAAACTTCTAACTCTTTCGATAGAAGACCCAACTGGATAAAACTTTATGAAAATGTTAACCAGTATGCCAAGATGTCAAGACAATATTTAGATAGTCCAAAATGGCCGCCGTTGTCATGGAAACTGGGGGCAAGTTTTACATTGACCGTATGGGAAAATGCATAAAATCAGCATTTTCTTAAAGAGTATTTCACCAAAGTCAATGAAACTGTACTGATATATAACATGACATGTGACAATGAGATGTCTTTTTTTAGAATTTTGGAATTATCCACTGTAACCATGGATGCAGCAAAAATGTCCAAAATTTCAAAAAAAAATGAAAACGCTCCAAACTAGATGAAACTTTACAGAAATGATAACTGGCATGGGGAAAGTTTGTTTTTGAAGTTGGAATTTTCAAAATGGCCACTGTAACCATGGAAACAGCAAAAATGTCCATAATTTCAAAATGCTCCAAACTTAATGAAACTTTACAAAAATGATAATTTGCATGTGTAGATGCACTCTTTGACTTTGGAATTTTCTTAAAGGCTACCGCTCGCCTGGCAATGGGGGAAGGGTGCCATCCGCTATTGCTTGCAATGGCAAATCTAGTTATTATTATCATTCTTCCACCTAATTTTGTCCTGCAGTTTTCTCAGAGCCTGATGCACCAATCTTAATGGTTGTTCACTATAACAAGGAACCCTGACTTACGAGTTGCAGTGCAACTTTGGCACTAAAAAATGGATGCCATCACCATGGAAACCAAAGAAAGGTGCAAAATTTAAATTTTAGAGTTTGGTGGATTATTTGATATTTGAATATGCATAAACTTAGAATCATGATATTTTAATACAATGTAGGTGCCCACTATATACAGGTTTTGGATGATTTTGGCAATCACTGGAACTACTATGTTGCCATGGAAATTACACCAAAAATTTCAAAAATATCAAAATGCTCAAAATTTAATGAAACTTCACAGTAATGATGAGCAACATTGGTAAATGTGGAACTTGGCGTTGGAATTTCAAAAATGTCTGCCGTTACCATGGAAACAATGCAAAACAGGTCAAAATGATCCAAAAACCTAAAAATGGCATTTACTTTCTTAAAATGGTATGTCAAATCCATTGAAATTTTAATGGTATGTTCCCTCCCATGTACCAATGTAGCACCTGTCATTAAATTTTGGGAATGGTCTCTGTTACCATGAAAACCAGCAAAAATTAAAAAAATTTCAAAATGCTCCAAACTTGATAAAACTTCACAAAATGCCAACTGAAATGGGCTTCGCTCATTGTTGAAGGCCGTCCAGTGACCTATAGTTGTTAATTTCTGTGTCATTTTGTCTCTTGTGGATAGTTGTCTCATTGGCAAGCATATCACATCTTCTTTTTTATGTATAAAACAGCTCGTAAATTTGAGGCAAAATTCTGTAATCAAGAGTATGTGCACACGATCAAATACAAATCCGTACTGCAAAACATCTTCTAGAATATGCTAGAAGAGAAAAAAATATATAATTTAACGTGCTTCTATTCTATACAAAAATCGTGCTTTGAAGAGAAAATCGCCACCGAGAGAGAGAGAGAGAGAGAAATACTAAGAGTACATATTAGTGACATTTCTGTACTTGCATTAAAGTACACATCCGTGAATCACACACCTGCTAAAATATACACATTAGCTGAAATCAATCGATAAACGTGTAATTTAATTGAACAAGATAAGACACATGAATTGTGTGATACGCGTGCTAGTAAAGAACAACAATGAACAGTTAGTATGCCGCTCCGTCAATATATACACATGTTGTCTGTCCAAGGTCCCCTCTAAAAAGAATATAAATGTGCTATATCCACGATAATATACTTGCGCATCACGTGATGCCACGTTCTTCCTTGCGCGTGGGTCTATTTTTAGATTATAAAGAATTCCCAAACTATGTATAGAACTCAAACTTATTCTACGGGAAGAGAAGGGGGGGGGGGGGATCAAAGACATGCCAATTCCAGCATGTATAATAGATGTGCCATTTGACTTTGGTACACTCAAAATAGTTGCTGCTACTGTGACAATGTCCAGTACAGGGTGACATCCTCCGCTATTGCTTGCAATAGCAAATCTAGTTATGGCACCCTCAACGGAGCTGGGGTGACATATTGTTATTCTACGTTTCTTTTTTTTTCTTATTATTTTTCTTGCACAAATTTTGTCCGCGCGAGTTCTTGGAATCCAATGGACCAATGTTGATGGAACTCTACTACAATGAGGACCCTCATGTAAAGTTGTGCACCTTGCTATGGAATGGTAAAAAATGGCCGCCGTTTCCATGGAAACAGCAAAAATGTGAAAAAAATCAGAGTGTTCTAAACTGGAATAAACTCCACAGGAATGGTAACTGGCATGTGCTGATTTGCAGTTTGACTTTGGAATTTTCAAAATGGCTGCCGTTACCATGGAAACAGCGAAAATATCAAAACTTCTAACTCTTTCGATAGAAGACCCAACTGGATAAAACTTTATGAAAATGTTAACCAGTATGCCAAGATGTCAAGACAATATTTAGATAGTCCAAAATGGCCGCCGTTGTCATGGAAACTGGGGGCAAGTTTTACATTGACCGTATGGGAAAATGCATAAAATCAGCATTTTCTTAAAGAGTATTTCACCAAAGTCAATGAAACTGTACTGATATATAACATGACATGTGACAATGAGATGTCTTTTTTTAGAATTTTGGAATTATCCACTGTAACCATGGATGCAGCAAAAATGTCCAAAATTTCAAAAAAAAATGAAAACGCTCCAAACTAGATGAAACTTTACAGAAATGATAACTGGCATGGGGAAAGTTTGTTTTTGAAGTTGGAATTTTCAAAATGGCCACTGTAACCATGGAAACAGCAAAAATGTCCATAATTTCAAAATGCTCCAAACTTAATGAAACTTTACAAAAATGATAATTTGCATGTGTAGATGCACTCTTTGACTTTGGAATTTTCTTAAAGGCTACCGCTCGCCTGGCAATGGGGGAAGGGTGCCATCCGCTATTGCTTGCAATGGCAAATCTAGTTATTATTATCATTCTTCCACCTAATTTTGTCCTGCAGTTTTCTCAGAGCCTGATGCACCAATCTTAATGGTTGTTCACTATAACAAGGAACCCTGACTTACGAGTTGCAGTGCAACTTTGGCACTAAAAAATGGATGCCATCACCATGGAAACCAAAGAAAGGTGCAAAATTTAAATTTTAGAGTTTGGTGGATTATTTGATATTTGAATATGCATAAACTTAGAATCATGATATTTTAATACAATGTAGGTGCCCACTATATACAGGTTTTGGATGATTTTGGCAATCACTGGAACTACTATGTTGCCATGGAAATTACACCAAAAATTTCAAAAATATCAAAATGCTCAAAATTTAATGAAACTTCACAGTAATGATGAGCAACATTGGTAAATGTGGAACTTGGCGTTGGAATTTCAAAAATGTCTGCCGTTACCATGGAAACAATGCAAAACAGGTCAAAATGATCCAAAAACCTAAAAATGGCATTTACTTTCTTAAAATGGTATGTCAAATCCATTGAAATTTTAATGGTATGTTCCCTCCCATGTACCAATGTAGCACCTGTCATTAAATTTTGGGAATGGTCTCTGTTACCATGAAAACCAGCAAAAATTAAAAAAATTTCAAAATGCTCCAAACTTGATAAAACTTCACAAAATGCCAACTGAAATGGGCTTCGCTCATTGTTGAAGGCCGTCCAGTGACCTATAGTTGTTAATTTCTGTGTCATTTTGTCTCTTGTGGATAGTTGTCTCATTGGCAAGCATATCACATCTTCTTTTTTATGTATAAAACAGCTCGTAAATTTGAGGCAAAATTCTGTAATCAAGAGTATGTGCACACGATCAAATACAAATCCGTACTGCAAAACATCTTCTAGAATATGCTAGAAGAGAAAAAAATATATAATTTAACGTGCTTCTATTCTATACAAAAATCGTGCTTTGAAGAGAAAATCGCCACCGAGAGAGAGAGAGAGAGAGAAATACTAAGAGTACATATTAGTGACATTTCTGTACTTGCATTAAAGTACACATCCGTGAATCACACACCTGCTAAAATATACACATTAGCTGAAATCAATCGATAAACGTGTAATTTAATTGAACAAGATAAGACACATGAATTGTGTGATACGCGTGCTAGTAAAGAACAACAATGAACAGTTAGTATGCCGCTCCGTCAATATATACACATGTTGTCTGTCCAAGGTCCCCTCTAAAAAGAATATAAATGTGCTATATCCACGATAATATACTTGCGCATCACGTGATGCCACGTTCTTCCTTGCGCGTGGGTCTATTTTTAGATTATAAAGAATTCCCAAACTATGTATAGAACTCAAACTTATTCTACGGGAAGAGAAGGGGGGGGGGGGGGATCAAAGACATGCCAATTCCAGCATGTATAATAGATGTGCCATTTGACTTTGGTACACTCAAAATAGTTGCTGCTACTGTGACAATGTCCAGTACAGGGTGACATCCTCCGCTATTGCTTGCAATAGCAAATCTAGTTATGGCACCCTCAACGGAGCTGGGGTGACATATTGTTATTCTACGTTTCTTTTTTTTTCTTATTATTTTTCTTGCACAAATTTTGTCCGCGCGAGTTCTTGGAATCCAATGGACCAATGTTGATGGAACTCTACTACAATGAGGACCCTCATGTAAAGTTGTGCACCTACCCTGTGCAAGGTAAAAAATGGACGCCGTTTCCATGGAAACAGCAAAAATGCGAAAAAAATCAGAGTGTTCTAAACTGGAATAAACTCCACAGGAATGGTAACTGGCATGTGCTGATTTGCAGTTTGACTTTGGAATTTTCAAAATGGCTGCCGTTACCATAGAAACAGCTAAAATATCAAAACTTCTAACTCTTTCGATAGAAGACCCAACTGGATAAAACTTTATGAAAATGTTACCCAGTATGCCAAGATGTCAAGACAATATTTAGATAGTCCAAAATGGCCGCCGTTGTCATGGAAACTGGGGGCAAGTTTTACATTGACCGTATGGGAAAATGCATAAAATCAGCATTTTCTTAAAGAGTATTTCACCAAAGTCAATGAAAATGTACTGATATATAACATGACATGTGACAATGAGATGTCTTTTTTTAGAATTTTGGAATTATCCACTGTAACCATGGATGCAGCAAAAATGTCCAAAATTTCAAAAAAAAATGAAAACGCTCCAAACTAGATGAAGCTTTACAGAAATGATAACTGGCATGGGGAAAGTTTGTTTTTGAAGTTGGAATTTTCAAAATGGCCGCTGTAACCATGGAAACAGCAAAAATGTCCATAATTTCAAAATGCTCCAAACTTAATGAAACTTTACAAAAATGATAATTTGCATGTGTAGATGCACTCTTTGACTTTGGAATTTTCTTAAAGGCTACCGCTCGCCTGGCAATGGGGGAAGGGTGCCATCCGCTATTGCTTGCAATGGCAAATCTAGTTATTATTATCATTCTTCCACCTAATTTTGTCCTGCAGTTTTCTCAGAGCCTGATGCACCAATCTTAATGGTTGTTCACTATAACAAGGAACCCTGACTTACGAGTTGCAGTGCAACTTTGGCACTAAAAAATGGATGCCATCACCATGGAAACCAAAGAAAGGTGCAAAATTTAAATTTTAGAGTTTGGTGGATTATTTGATATTTGAATATGCATAAACTTAGAATCATGATATTTTAATACAATGTAGGTGCCCACTATATACTGGTTTTGGATGATTTTGGCAATCACTGGAACTACTATGTTGCCATGGAAATTACACCAAAAATTTCAAAAATATCAAAATGCTCAAAATTTAATGGAACTTCACAGTAATGATGAGCAACATTGGTAGATGTGGAACTTGGCGTTGAAATTTCAAAAATGTCTGCCGTTACCATGGAAACAATGCAAAACAGGTCAAAATGATCCAAAAACCTAAAAGTGGCATTTACTTTCTTAAAATGGTATGTCAAATCCATTGAAATTTTAATGGTATGTTCCCTCCCATGTACCAATGTAGCACCTGTCATTAAATTTTGGGAATGGTCTCTGTTACCATGAAAACCAGCAAAAATTAAAAAAATTTCAAAATGCTCCAAACTTGATAAAACTTCACAAAATGTCAACTGAAATGTGCTTCGCTCATTGTTGAAGGCCGTACAGTGACCTATAGTTGTTTATTTCTGTGTCATTTTGTCTCTTGTGGATAGTTGTCTCATTGGCAAGCATATCACATCTTCTTTTTTATGTATAAAACAGCTCGTAAATTTGAGGCAAAATTCTGTAATCAAGAGTATGTGCACACGATCAAATACAAATCCGTACTGCAAAACATCTTCTAGAATATGCTAGAAGAGAAAAAAATATATAATTTAACGTGCTTCTATTCTATACAAAAATCGTGCTTTGAAGAGAAAATCGCCACCGAGAGAGAGAGAGAGAGAAATACTAAGAGTACATATTAGTGACATTTCTGTACTTGCATTAAAGTACACATCCGTGAATCACACACCTGCTAAAATATACACATTAGCTGAAATCAATCGATAAACGTGTAATTTAATTGAACAAGATAAGACACATGAATTGTGTGATACGCGTGCTAGTGAAGAACAACAATGAACAGTTAGTATGCCGCTCCGTCAATATATACACATGTTGTCTGTCCAAGGTCCCCTCTAAAAAGAATATAAATGTGCTAAGTCCACGATAATATACTTGCGCATCACGTGATGCCACGTTCTTCCTCGCGCGTGGGTCTATTTTTAGATTATAAAGAATTCCCAAACTATGTATAGAACTCAAACTTATTCTACGGGAAGAGAAAAGGGGGGGGGGGGGGGGAATCAAAGACATGCCAATTCCAGCAAGTATAATAGATGTGCCATTTGACTTTGGTACACTCAAAATAGTTGCTGCTACTGTGACAATGTCCAGTACAGGGTGACATCCTCCGCTATTGCTTGCAATAGCAAATCTAGTTATGGCACCCTCAACGGAGTTGGGGTGACATATTGTTATTCTACGTTTCTTTTTTCTTCTTATTATTTTTCTTGCACAAATTTTGTCCGCGCGAGTTCTTGGAATCCAATGGACCAATGTTGATGGAACTCTACTACAATGAGGACCCTCATGTAAAGTTGTGCACCTTGCTATGGAATGGTAAAAAATGGCCGCCGTTTCCATGGAAACAGCAAAAATGCGAAAAAAATCAGAGTGTTCTAAACTGGAATAAACTCCACAGGAATGGTAACTGGCATGTGCTGATTTGCAGTTTGACTTTGGAATTTTCAAAATGGCTGCCGTTACCATAGAAACAGCTAAAATATCAAAACTTCTAACTCTTTCGATAGAAGACCCAACTGGATAAAACTTTATGAAAATGTTACCCAGTATGCCAAGATGTCAAGACAATATTTAGATAGTCCAAAATGGCCGCCGTTGTCATGGAAACTGGGGGCAAGTTTTACATTGACCGTATGGGAAAATGCATAAAATCAGCATTTTCTTAAAGAGTATTTCACCAAAGTCAATGAAAATGTACTGATATATAACATGACATGTGACAATGAGATGTCTTTTTTTAGAATTTTGGAATTATCCACTGTAACCATGGATGCAGCAAAAATGTCCAAAATTTCAAAAAAAAAATGAAAACGCTCCAAACTAGATGAAGCTTTACAGAAATGATAACTGGCATGGGGAAAGTTTGTTTTTGAAGTTGGAATTTTCAAAATGGCCGCTGTAACCATGGAAACAGCAAAAATGTCCATAATTTCAAAATGCTCCAAACTTAATGAAACTTTACAAAAATGATAATTTGCATGTGTAGATGCACTCTTTGACTTTGGAATTTTCTTAAAGGGTACCGCTCGCCTGGCAATGGGGGAAGGGTGCCATCCGCTATTGCTTGCAATGGCAAATCTAGTTATTATTATCATTCTTCCACCTAATTTTGTCCTGCAGTTTTCTCAGAGCCTGATGCACCAATCTTAATGGTTGTTCACTATAACAAGGAACCCTGACTTACGAGTTGCAGTGCAACTTTGGCACTAAAAAATGGATGCCATCACCATGGAAACCAAAGAAAGGTGCAAAATTTAAATTTTAGAGTTTGGTGGATTATTTGATATTTGAATATGCATAAACTTAGAATCATGATATTTTAATACAATGTAGGTGCCCACTATATACTGGTTTTGGATGATTTTGGCAATCACTGGAACTACTATGTTGCCATGGAAATTACACCAAAAATTTCAAAAATATCAAAATGCTCAAAATTTAATGGAACTTCACAGTAATGATGAGCAACATTGGTAGATGTGGAACTTGGCGTTGAAATTTCAAAAATGTCTGCCGTTACCATGGAAACAATGCAAAACAGGTCAAAATGATCCAAAAACCTAAAAGTGGCATTTACTTTCTTAAAATGGTATGTCAAATCCATTGAAATTTTAATGGTATGTTCCCTCCCATGTACCAATGTAGCACCTGTCATTAAATTTTGGGAATGGTCTCTGTTACCATGAAAACCAGCAAAAATTAAAAAAATTTCAAAATGCTCCAAACTTGATAAAACTTCACAAAATGTCAACTGAAATGTGCTTCGCTCATTGTTGAAGGCCGTACAGTGACCTATAGTTGTTAATTTCTGTGTCATTTTGTCTCTTGTGGATAGTTGTCTCATTGGCAAGCATATCACATCTTCTTTTTTATGTATAAAACAGCTCGTAAATTTGAGGCAAAATTCTGTAATCAAGAGTATGTGCACACGATCAAATACAAATCCGTACTGCAAAACATCTTCTAGAATATGCTAGAAGAGAAAAAAATATATAATTTAACGTGCTTCTATTCTATACAAAAATCGTGCTTTGAAGAGAAAATCGCCACCGAGAGAGAGAGAGAGAAATACTAAGAGTACATATTAGTGACATTTCTGTACTTGCATTAAAGTACACATCCGTGAATCACACACCTGCTAAAATATACACATTAGCTGAAATCAATCGATAAACGTGTAATTTAATTGAACAAGATAAGACACATGTATTGTGTGATACGCGTGCTAGTAAAGAACAACAATGAACAGTTAGTATGCCGCTCCGTCAATATATACACATGTTGTCTGTCCAAGGTCCCCTCTAAAAAGAATATAAATGTGCTAAGTCCACGATAATATACTTGCGCATCACGTGATGCCACGTTCTTCCTCGCGCGTGGGTCTATTTTTAGATTATAAAGAATTCCCAAACTATGTATAGAACTCAAACTTATTCTACGGGAAGAGAAAAGGGGGGGGGGGAATCAAAGACATGCCAATTCCAGCAAGTATAATAGATGTGCCATTTGACTTTGGTACACTCAAAATAGTTGCTGCTACTGTGACAATGTCCAGTACAGGGTGACATCCTCCGCTATTGCTTGCAATAGCAAATCTAGTTATGGCACCCTCAACGGAGTTGGGGTGACATATTGTTATTCTACGTTTCTTTTTTCTTCTTATTATTTTTCTTGCACAAATTTTGTCCGCGCGAGTTCTTGGAATCCAATGGACCAATGTTGATGGAACTGTACTACAATGAGGACCCTCATGTAAAGTTGTGCACCTTGCTATGGAATGGTAAAAAATGGACGCCGTTTCCATGGAAACAGCAAAAATGCGAAAAAAATCAGAGTGTTCTAAACTGGAATAAACTCCACAGGAATGGTAACTGGCATGTGCTGATTTGCAGTTTGACTTTGGAATTTTCAAAATGGCTGCCGTTACCATAGAAACAGCTAAAATATCAAAACTTCTAACTCTTTCGATAGAAGACCCAACTGGATAAAACTTTATGAAAATGTTACCCAGTATGCCAAGATGTCAAGACAATATTTAGATAGTCCAAAATGGCCGCCGTTGTCATGGAAACTGGGGGCAAGTTTTACATTGACCGTATGGGAAAATGCATAAAATCAGCATTTTCTTAAAGAGTATTTCACCAAAGTCAATGAAAATGTACTGATATATAACATGACATGTGACAATGAGATGTCTTTTTTTAGAATTTTGGAATTATCCACTGTAACCATGGATGCAGCAAAAATGTCCAAAATTTCAAAAAAAAATGAAAACGCTCCAAACTAGATGAAGCTTTACAGAAATGATAACTGGCATGGGGAAAGTTTGTTTTTGAAGTTGGAATTTTCAAAATGGCCGCTGTAACCATGGAAACAGCAAAAATGTCCATAATTTCAAAATGCTCCAAACTTAATGAAACTTTACAAAAATGATAATTTGCATGTGTAGATGCACTCTTTGACTTTGGAATTTTCTTAAAGGCTACCGCTCGCCTGGCAATGGGGGAAGGGTGCCATCCGCTATTGCTTGCAATGGCAAATCTAGTTATTATTATCATTCTTCCACCTAATTTTGTCCTGCAGTTTTCTCAGAGCCTGATGCACCAATCTTAATGGTTGTTCACTATAACAAGGAACCCTGACTTACGAGTTGCAGTGCAACTTTGGCACTAAAAAATGGATGCCATCACCATGGAAACCAAAGAAAGGTGCAAAATTTAAATTTTAGAGTTTGGTGGATTATTTGATATTTGAATATGCATAAACTTAGAATCATGATATTTTAATACAATGTAGGTGCCCACTATATACTGGTTTTGGATGATTTTGGCAATCACTGGAACTACTATGTTGCCATGGAAATTACACCAAAAATTTCAAAAATATCAAAATGCTCAAAATTTAATGGAACTTCACAGTAATGATGAGCAACATTGGTAGATGTGGAACTTGGCGTTGAAATTTCAAAAATGTCTGCCGTTACCATGGAAACAATGCAAAACAGGTCAAAATGATCCAAAAACCTAAAAGTGGCATTTACTTTCTTAAAATGGTATGTCAAATCCATTGAAATTTTAATGGTATGTTCCCTCCCATGTACCAATGTAGCACCTGTCATTAAATTTTGGGAATGGTCTCTGTTACCATGAAAACCAGCAAAAATTAAAAAAATTTCAAAATGCTCCAAACTTGATAAAACTTCACAAAATGTCAACTGAAATGTGCTTCGCTCATTGTTGAAGGCCGTACAGTGACCTATAGTTGTTTATTTCTGTGTCATTTTGTCTCTTGTGGATAGTTGTCTCATTGGCAAGCATATCACATCTTCTTTTTTATGTATAAAACAGCTCGTAAATTTGAGGCAAAATTCTGTAATCAAGAGTATGTGCACACGATCAAATACAAATCCGTACTGCAAAACATCTTCTAGAATATGCTAGAAGAGAAAAAAATATATAATTTAACGTGCTTCTATTCTATACAAAAATCGTGCTTTGAAGAGAAAATCGCCACCGAGAGAGAGAGAGAGAGAAATACTAAGAGTACATATTAGTGACATTTCTGTACTTGCATTAAAGTACACATCCGTGAATCACACACCTGCTAAAATATACACATTAGCTGAAATCAATCGATAAACGTGTAATTTAATTGAACAAGATAAGACACATGAATTGTGTGATACGCGTGCTAGTGAAGAACAACAATGAACAGTTAGTATGCCGCTCCGTCAATATATACACATGTTGTCTGTCCAAGGTCCCCTCTAAAAAGAATATAAATG
Organism: Mytilus californianus; assembly: GCF_021869535.1. Lineage (NCBI taxonomy): Eukaryota > Metazoa > Mollusca > Bivalvia > Mytilida > Mytilidae > Mytilus > Mytilus californianus. Next base: position 87,837,276 of record NW_026262701.1, read on the forward strand.
TGCTAAGTCCACGATAATATACTTGCGCATCACGTGATGCCACGTTCTTCCTCGCGCGTGGGTCTATTTTTAGATTATAAAGAATTCCCAAACTATGTATAGAACTCAAACTTATTCTACGGGAAGAGAAAAGGGGGGGGGGGGGGGAATCAAAGACATGCCAATTCCAGCAAGTATAATAGATGTGCCATTTGACTTTGGTACACTCAAAATAGTTGCTGCTACTGTGACAATGTCCAGTACAGGGTGACATCCTCCGCTATTGCTTGCAATAGCAAATCTAGTTATGGCACCCTCAACGGAGTTGGGGTGACATATTGTTATTCTACGTTTCTTTTTTCTTCTTATTATTTTTCTTGCACAAATTTTGTCCGCGCGAGTTCTTGGAATCCAATGGACCAATGTTGATGGAACTCTACTACAATGAGGACCCTCATGTAAAGTTGTGCACCTTGCTATGGAATGGTAAAAAATGGCCGCCGTTTCCATGGAAACAGCAAAAATGCGAAAAAAATCAGAGTGTTCTAAACTGGAATAAACTCCACAGGAATGGTAACTGGCATGTGCTGATTTGCAGTTTGACTTTGGAATTTTCAAAATGGCTGCCGTTACCATAGAAACAGCTAAAATATCAAAACTTCTAACTCTTTCGATAGAAGACCCAACTGGATAAAACTTTATGAAAATGTTACCCAATATGCCAAGATGTCAAGACAATATTTAGATAGTCCAAAATGGCCGCCGTTGTCATGGAAACTGGGGGCAAGTTTTACATTGACCGTATGGGAAAATGCATAAAATCAGCATTTTCTTAAAGAGTATTTCACCAAAGTCAATGAAAATGTACTGATATATAACATGACATGTGACAATGAGATGTCTTTTTTTAGAATTTTGGAATTATCCACTGTAACCATGGATGCAGCAAAAATGTCCAAAATTTCAAAAAAAAAATGAAAACGCTCCAAACTAGATGAAGCTTTACAGAAATGATAACTGGCATGGGGAAAGTTTGTTTTTGAAGTTGGAATTTTCAAAATGGCCGCTGTAACCATGGAAACAGCAAAAATGTCCATAATTTCAAAATGCTCCAAACTTAATGAAACTTTACAAAAATGATAATTTGCATGTGTAGATGCACTCTTTGACTTTGGAATTTTCTTAAAGGGTACCGCTCGCCTGGCAATGGGGGAAGGGTGCCATCCGCTATTGCTTGCAATGGCAAATCTAGTTATTATTATCATTCTTCCACCTAATTTTGTCCTGCAGTTTTCTCAGAGCCTGATGCACCAATCTTAATGGTTGTTCACTATAACAAGGAACCCTGACTTACGAGTTGCAGTGCAACTTTGGCACTAAAAAATGGATGCCATCACCATGGAAACCAAAGAAAGGTGCAAAATTTAAATTTTAGAGTTTGGTGGATTATTTGATATTTGAATATGCATAAACTTAGAATCATGATATTTTAATACAATGTAGGTGCCCACTATATACTGGTTTTGGATGATTTTGGCAATCACTGGAACTACTATGTTGCCATGGAAATTACACCAAAAATTTCAAAAATATCAAAATGCTCAAAATTTAATGGAACTTCACAGTAATGATGAGCAACATTGGTAGATGTGGAACTTGGCGTTGAAATTTCAAAAATGTCTGCCGTTACCATGGAAACAATGCAAAACAGGTCAAAATGATCCAAAAACCTAAAAGTGGCATTTACTTTCTTAAAATGGTATGTCAAATCCATTGAAATTTTAATGGTATGTTCCCTCCCATGTACCAATGTAGCACCTGTCATTAAATTTTGGGAATGGTCTCTGTTACCATGAAAACCAGCAAAAATTAAAAAAATTTCAAAATGCTCCAAACTTGATAAAACTTCACAAAATGTCAACTGAAATGTGCTTCGCTCATTGTTGAAGGCCGTACAGTGACCTATAGTTGTTAATTTCTGTGTCATTTTGTCTCTTGTGGATAGTTGTCTTATTGGCAAGCATATCACATCTTCTTTTTTATGTATAAAACAGCTCGTAAATTTGAGGCAAAATTCTGTAATCAAGAGTATGTGCACACGATCAAATACAAATCCGTACTGCAAAACATCTTCTAGAATATGCTAGAAGAGAAAAAAATATATAATTTAACGTGCTTCTATTCTATACAAAAATCGTGCTTTGAAGAGAAAATCGCCACCGAGAGAGAGAGAGAGAGAAATACTAAGAGTACATATTAGTGACATTTCTGTACTTGCATTAAAGTACACATCCGTGAATCACACACCTGCTAAAATATACACATTAGCTGAAATCAATCGATAAACGTGTAATTTAATTGAACAAGATAAGACACATGAATTGTGTGATACGCGTGCTAGTAAAGAACAACAATGAACAGTTAGTATGCCGCTCCGTCAATATATACACATGTTGTCTGTCCAAGGTCCCCTCTAAAAAGAATATAAATGTGCTAAGTCCACGATAATATACTTGCGCATCACGTGATGCCACGTTCTTCCTCGCGCGTGGGTCTATTTTTAGATTATAAAGAATTCCCAAACTATGTATAGAACTCAAACTTTTTCTACGGGAAGAGAAAAGGGGGGGGGGGAATCAAAGACATGCCAATTCCAGCAAGTATAATAGACGTGCCATTTGACTTTGGTACACTCAAAATAGTTGCTGCTACTGTGACAATGTCCAGTACAGGGTGACATCCTCCGCTATTGCTTGCAATAGCAAATCTAGTTATGGCACCCTCAACGGAGTTGGGGTGACATATTGTTATTCTACGTTTCTTTTTTCTTCTTATTTTTTTTCTTGCACAAATTTTGTCCGCGCGAGTTCTTGGAATCCAATGGACCAATGTTGATGGAACTCTACTACAATGAGGACCCTCATGTAAAGTTGTGCACCTTGCTATGGAATGGTAAAAAATGGCCGCCGTTTCCATGGAAACAGCAAAAATGCGAAAAAAATCAGAGTGTTCTAAACTGGAATAAACTCCACAGGAATGGTAACTGGCATGTGCTGATTTGCAGTTTGACTTTGGAATTTTCAAAATGGCTGCCGTTACCATGGAAACAGCTAAAATATCAAAACTTCTAACTCTTTCGATAGAAGACCCAACTGGATAAAACTTTATGAAAATGTTACCCAGTATGCCAAGATGTCAAGACAATATTTAGATAGTCCAAAATGGCCGCCGTTGTCATGGAAACTGGGGGCAAGTTTTACATTGACCGTATGGGAAAATGCATAAAATCAGCATTTTCTTAAAGAGTATTTCACCAAAGTCAATGAAAATGTACTGATATATAACATGACATGTGACAATGAGATGTCTTTTTTTAGAATTTTGGAATTATCCACTGTAACCATGGATGCAGCAAAAATGTCCAAAATTTCAAAAAAAAATGAAAACGCTCCAAACTAGATGAAGCTTTACAGAAATGATAACTGGCATGGGGAAAGTTTGTTTTTGAAGTTGGAATTTTCAAAATGGCCGCTGTAACCATGGAAACAGCAAAAATGTCCATAATTTCAAAATGCTCCAAACTTAATGAAACTTTACAAAAATGATAATTTGCATGTGTAGATGCACTCTTTGACTTTGGAATTTTCTTAAAGGCTACCGCTCGCCTGGCAATGGGGGAAAGGTGCCATCCGCTATTGCTTGCAATGGCAAATCTAGTTATTATTATCATTCTTCCACCTAATTTTGTCCTGCAGTTTTCTCAGAGCCTGATGCACCAATCTTAATGGTTGTTCACTATAACAAGGAACCCTGACTTACGAGTTGCAGTGCAACTTTGGCACTAAAAAATGGATGCCATCACCATGGAAACCAAAGAAAGGTGCAAAATTTAAATTTTAGAGTTTGGTGGATTATTTGATATTTGAATATGCATAAACTTAGAATCATGATATTTTAATACAATGTAGGTGCCCACTATATACTGGTTTTGGATGATTTTGGCAATCACTGGAACTACTATGTTGCCATGGAAATTACACCAAAAATTTCAAAAATATCAAAATGCTCAAAATTTAATGGAACTTCACAGTAATGATGAGCAACATTGGTAGATGTGGAACTTGGCGTTGAAATTTCAAAAATGTCTGCCGTTACCATGGAAACAATGCAAAACAGGTCAAAATGATCCAAAAACCTAAAAGTGGCATTTACTTTCTTAAAATGGTATGTCAAATCCATTGAAATTTTAATGGTATGTTCCCTCCCATGTACCAATGTAGCACCTGTCATTAAATTTTGGGAATGGTCTCTGTTACCATGAAAACCAGCAAAAATTAAAAAAATTTCAAAATGCTCCAAACTTGATAAAACTTCACAAAATGTCAACTGAAATGTGCTTCGCTCATTGTTGAAGGCCGTACAGTGACCTATAGTTGTTAATTTCTGTGTCATTTTGTCTCTTGTGGATAGTTGTCTCATTGGCAAGCATATCACATCTTCTTTTTTATGTATAAAACAGCTCGTAAATTTGAGGCAAAATTCTGTAATCAAGAGTATGTGCACACGATCAAATACAAATCCGTACTGCAAAACATCTTCTAGAATATGCTAGAAGAGAAAAAAATATATAATTTAACGTGCTTCTATTCTATACAAAAATCGTGCTTTGAAGAGAAAATCGCCACCGAGAGAGAGAGAGAGAGAAATACTAAGAGTACATATTAGTGACATTTCTGTACTTGCATTAAAGTACACATCCGTGAATCACACACCTGCTAAAATATACACATTAGCTGAAATCAATCGATAAACGTGTAATTTAATTGAACAAGATAAGACACATGTATTGTGTGATACGCGTGCTAGTAAAGAACAACAATGAACAGTTAGTATGCCGCTCCGTCAATATATACACATGTTGTCTGTCCAAGGTCCCCTCTAAAAAGAATATAAATGTGCTAAGTCCACGATAATATACTTGCGCATCACGTGATGCCACGTTCTTCCTCGCGCGTGGGTCTATTTTTAGATTATAAAGAATTCCCAAACTATGTATAGAACTCAAACTTATTCTACGGGAAGAGAAAAGGGGGGGGGGGGGGGAATCAAAGACATGCCAATTCCAGCAAGTATAATAGATGTGCCATTTGACTTTGGTACACTCAAAATAGTTGCTGCTACTGTGACAATGTCCAGTACAGGGTGACATCCTCCGCTATTGCTTGCAATAGCAAATCTAGTTATGGCACCCTCAACGGAGTTGGGGTGACATATTGTTATTCTACGTTTCTTTTTTCTTCTTATTATTTTTCTTGCACAAAATTTGTCCGCGCGAGTTCTTGGAATCCAATGGACCAATGTTGATGGAACTCTACTACAATGAGGACCCTCATGTAAAGTTGTGCACCTTGCTATGTAATGGTAAAAAATGGCCGCCGTTTCCATGGAAACAGCAAAAATGCGAAAAAAATCAGAGTGTTCTAAACTGGAATAAACTCCACAGGAATGGTAACTGGCATGTGCTGATTTGCAGTTTGACTTTGGAATTTTCAAAATAGCTGCCGTTACCATGGAAACAGCTAAAATATCAAAACTTCTAACTCTTTCGATAGAAGACCCAACTGGATAAAACTTTATGAAAATGTTACCCAGTATGCCAAGATGTCAAGACAATATTTAGATAGTCCAAAATGGCCGCCGTTGTCATGGAAACTGGGGGCAAGTTTTACATTGACCGTATGGGAAAATGCATAAAATCAGCATTTTCTTAAAGAGTATTTCACCAAAGTCAATGAAACTGTACTGATATATAACATGACATGTGACAATGAGATGTCTTTTTTTAGAATTTTGGAATTATCCACTGTAACCATGGATGCAGCAAAAATGTCCAAAATTTAAAAAAAAAATGAAAACGCTCCAGACTGGATGAAACTTTACAGAAATGATAACTGGCATGGGGAAAGTTTGTTTTTGAAGTTGGAATTTTCAAAATGGCCGCTGTAACCATGGAAACAGCAAAAATGTCCATAATTTCAAAATGCTCCAAACTTAATGAAACTTTACAAAAATGATAATTTGCATGTGTAGATGCACTCTTTGACTTTGGAACTTTCTTAAAGGCTACCGCTCGCCTGGCAATGGGGGAAGGGTGCCATCCGCTATTGCTTGCAATGGCAAATCTAGTTATTATTATCATTCTTCCACCTAATTTTGTCCTGCAGTTTTCTCAGAGCCTGATGCACCAATCTTAATGGTTGGTCACTATAACAAGGAACCCTGACTTACGAGTTGCAGTGCAACTTTGGCACTAAAAAATGGATGCCATCACCATGGAAACCAAAGAAAGGTGCAAAATTTAAATTTTAGAGTTTGGTGGATTATTTGATATTTGAATATGCATAAACTTAGAATCATGATATTTTAATACAATGTAGGTGCCCACTATATACTGGTTTTGGATGATTTTGGCAATCACTGGAACTACTATGTTGCCATGGAAATTACACCAAAAATTTCAAAAATATCAAAATGCTCAAAATTTAATGAAACTTCACAGTAATGATGAGCAACATTGGTAGATGTGGAACTTGGCGTTGGAATTTCAAAAATGTCTGCCGTTACCATGGAAACAATGCAAAACAGGTCAAAATGATCCAAAAACCTAAAAGTGGCATTTACTTTCTTAAAATGGTATGTCAAATCCATTGAAATTTTAATGGTATGTTCCCTCCCATGTACCAATGTAGCACCTGTCATTAAATTTTGGGAATGGTCTCTGTTACCATGAAAACCAGCAAAAATTAAAAAAATTTCAAAATGCTCCAAACTTGATAAAACTTCACAAAATGTCAACTGAAATGTGCTTCGCTCATTGTTGAAGGCCGTACAGTGACCTATAGTTGTTAATTTCTGTGTCATTTTGTCTCTTGTGGATAGTTGTCTCATTGGCAAGCATATCACATCTTCTTTTTTATGTATAAAACAGCTCGTAAATTTGAGGCAAAATTCTGTAATCAAGAGTATGTGCACACGATCAAATACAAATCCGTACTGCAAAACATCTTCTAGAATATGCTAGAAGAGAAAAAAATATATAATTTAACGTGCTTCTATTCTATACAAAAATCGTGCTTTGAAGAGAAAATCGCCACCGAGAGAGAGAGAGAGAGAAATACTAAGAGTACATATTAGTGACATTTCTGTACTTGCATTAAAGTACACATCCGTGAATCACACACCTGCTAAAATATACACATTAGCTGAAATCAATCGATAAACGTGTAATTTAATTGAACAAGATAAGACACATGTATTGTGTGATACGCGTGCTAGTAAAGAACAACAATGAACAGTTAGTATGCCGCTCCGTCAATATATACACATGTTGTCTGTCCAAGGTCCCCTCTAAAAAGAATATAAATGTGCTAAGTCCACGATAATATACTTGCGCATCACGTGATGCCACGTTCTTCCTCGCGCGTGGGTCTATTTTTAGATTATAAAGAATTCCCAAACTATGTATAGAACTCAAACTTATTCTACGGGAAGAGAAAAGGGGGGGGGGGGGGGGGGGGGAATCAAAGACATGCCAATTCCAGCAAGTATAATAGATGTGCCATTTGACTTTGGTACACTCAAAATAGTTGCTGCTACTGTGACAATGTCCAGTACAGGGTGACATCCTCCGCTATTGCTTGCAATAGCAAATCTAGTTATGGCACCCTCAACGGAGTTGGGGTGACATATTGTTATTCTACGTTTCTTTTTTCTTCTTATTATTTTTCTTGCACAAAATTTGTCCGCGCGAGTTCTTGGAATCCAATGGACCAATGTTGATGGAACTCTACTACAATGAGGACCCTCATGTAAAGTTGTGCACCTTGCTATGTAATGGTAAAAAATGGCCGCCGTTTCCATGGAAACAGCAAAAATGCGAAAAAAATCAGAGTGTTCTAAACTGGAATAAACTCCACAGGAATGGTAACTGGCATGTGCTGATTTGCAGTTTGACTTTGGAATTTTCAAAATAGCTGCCGTTACCATGGAAACAGCTAAAATATCAAAACTTCTAACTCTTTCGATAGAAGACCCAACTGGATAAAACTTTATGAAAATGTTACCCAGTATGCCAAGATGTCAAGACAATATTTAGATAGTCCAAAATGGCCGCCGTTGTCATGGAAACTGGGGGCAAGTTTTACATTGACCGTATGGGAAAATGCATAAAATCAGCATTTTCTTAAAGAGTATTTCACCAAAGTCAATGAAACTGTACTGATATATAACATGACATGTGACAATGAGATGTCTTTTTTTAGAATTTTGGAATTATCCACTGTAACCATGGATGCAGCAAAAATGTCCAAAATTTAAAAAAAAAATGAAAACGCTCCAGACTGGATGAAACTTTACAGAAATGATAACTGGCATGGGGAAAGTTTGTTTTTGAAGTTGGAATTTTCAAAATGGCCGCTGTAACCATGGAAACAGCAAAAATGTCCATAATTTCAAAATGCTCCAAACTTAATGAAACTTTACAAAAATGATAATTTGCATGTGTAGATGCACTCTTTGACTTTGGAACTTTCTTAAAGGCTACCGCTCGCCTGGCAATGGGGGAAGGGTGCCATCCGCTATTGCTTGCAATGGCAAATCTAGTTATTATTATCATTCTTCCACCTAATTTTGTCCTGCAGTTTTCTCAGAGCCTGATGCACCAATCTTAATGGTTGGTCACTATAACAAGGAACCCTGACTTACGAGTTGCAGTGCAACTTTGGCACTAAAAAATGGATGCCATCACCATGGAAACCAAAGAAAGGTGCAAAATTTAAATTTTAGAGTTTGGTGGATTATTTGATATTTGAATATGCATAAACTTAGAATCATGATATTTTAATACAATGTAGGTGCCCACTATATACTGGTTTTGGATGATTTTGGCAATCACTGGAACTACTATGTTGCCATGGAAATTACACCAAAAATTTCAAAAATATCAAAATGCTCAAAATTTAATGAAACTTCACAGTAATGATGAGCAACATTGGTAGATGTGGAACTTGGCGTTGGAATTTCAAAAATGTCTGCCGTTACCATGGAAACAATGCAAAACAGGTCAAAATGATCCAAAAACCTAAAAGTGGCATTTACTTTCTTAAAATGGTATGTCAAATCCATTGAAATTTTAATGGTATGTTCCCTCCCATGTACCAATGTAGCACCTGTCATTAAATTTTGGGAATGGTCTCTGTTACCATGAAAACCAGCAAAAATTAAAAAAATTTCAAAATGCTCCAAACTTGATAAAACTTCACAAAATGTCAACTGAAATGTGCTTCGCTCATTGTTGAAGGCCGTACAGTGACCTATAGTTGTTAATTTCTGTGTCATTTTGTCTCTTGTGGATAGTTGTCTCATTGGCAAGCATATCACATCTTCTTTTTTATGTATAAAACAGCTCGTAAATTTGAGGCAAAATTCTGTAATCAAGAGTATGTGCACACGATCAAATACAAATCCGTACTGCAAAACATCTTCTAGAATATGCTAGAAGAGAAAAAAATATATAATTTAACGTGCTTCTATTCTATACAAAAATCGTGCTTTGAAGAGAAAATCGCCACCGAGAGAGAGAGAGAGAGAAATACTAAGAGTACATATTAGTGACATTTCTGTACTTGCATTAAAGTACACATCCGTGAATCACACACCTGCTAAAATATACACATTAGCTGAAATCAATCGATAAACGTGTAATTTAATTGAACAAGATAAGACACATGTATTGTGTGATACGCGTGCTAGTAAAGAACAACAATGAACAGTTAGTATTCCGCTCCGTCAATATATACACATGTTGTCTGTCCAAGGTCCCCTCTAAAAAGAATATAAATGTGCTAAGTCCACGATAATATACTTGCGCATCACGTGATGCCACGTTCTTCCTCGCGCGTGGGTCTATTTTTAGATTATAAAGAATTCCCAAACTATGTATAGAACTCAAACTTATTCTACGGGAAGAGAAAAGGGGGGGGGGGGAATCAAAGACATGCCAATTCCAGCAAGTATAATAGATGTGCCATTTGACTTTGGTACACTCAAAATAGTTGCTGCTACTGTGACAATGTCCAGTACAGGGTGACATCCTCCGCTATTGCTTGCAATAGCAAATCTAGTTATGGCACCCTCAACGGAGTTGGGGTGACATATTGTTATTCTACGTTTCTTTTTTCTTCTTATTATTTTTCTTGCACAAAATTTGTCCGCGCGAGTTCTTGGAATCCAATGGACCAATGTTGATGGAACTCTACTACAATGAGGACCCTCATGTAAAGTTGTGCACCTTGCTATGTAATGGTAAAAAATGGCCGCCGTTTCCATGGAAACAGCAAAAATGCGAAAAAAATCAGAGTGTTCTAAACTGGAATAAACTCCACAGGAATGGTAACTGGCATGTGCTGATTTGCAGTTTGACTTTGGAATTTTCAAAATAGCTGCCGTTACCATGGAAACAGCTAAAATATCAAAACTTCTAACTCTTTCGATAGAAGACCCAACTGGATAAAACTTTATGAAAATGTTACCCAGTATGCCAAGATGTCAAGACAATATTTAGATAGTCCAAAATGGCCGCCGTTGTCATGGAAACTGGGGGCAAGTTTTACATTGACCGTATGGGAAAATGCATAAAATCAGCATTTTCTTAAAGAGTATTTCACCAAAGTCAATGAAACTGTACTGATATATAACATGACATGTGACAATGAGATGTCTTTTTTTAGAATTTTGGAATTATCCACTGTAACCATGGATGCAGCAAAAATGTCCAAAATTTAAAAAAAAAATGAAAACGCTCCAGACTGGATGAAACTTTACAGAAATGATAACTGGCATGGGGAAAGTTTGTTTTTGAAGTTGGAATTTTCAAAATGGCCGCTGTAACCATGGAAACAGCAAAAATGTCCATAATTTCAAAATGCTCCAAACTTAATGAAACTTTACAAAAATGATAATTTGCATGTGTAGATGCACTCTTTGACTTTGGAACTTTCTTAAAGGCTACCGCTCGCCTGGCAATGGGGGAAGGGTGCCATCCGCTATTGCTTGCAATGGCAAATCTAGTTATTATTATCATTCTTCCACCTAATTTTGTCCTGCAGTTTTCTCAGAGCCTGATGCACCAATCTTAATGGTTGGTCACTATAACAAGGAACCCTGACTTACGAGTTGCAGTGCAACTTTGGCACTAAAAAATGGATGCCATCACCATGGAAACCAAAGAAAGGTGCAAAATTTAAATTTTAGAGTTTGGTGGATTATTTGATATTTGAATATGCATAAACTTAGAATCATGATATTTTAATACAATGTAGGTGCCCACTATATACTGGTTTTGGATGATTTTGGCAATCACTGGAACTACTATGTTGCCATGGAAATTACACCAAAAATTTCAAAAATATCAAAATGCTCAAAATTTAATGAAACTTCACAGTAATGATGAGCAACATTGGTAGATGTGGAACTTGGCGTTGGAATTTCAAAAATGTCTGCCGTTACCATGGAAACAATGCAAAACAGGTCAAAATGATCCAAAAACCTAAAAGTGGCATTTACTTTCTTAAAATGGTATGTCAAATCCATTGAAATTTTAATGGTATGTTCCCTCCCATGTACCAATGTAGCACCTGTCATTAAATTTTGGGAATGGTCTCTGTTACCATGAAAACCAGCAAAAATTAAAAAAATTTCAAAATGCTCCAAACTTGATAAAACTTCACAAAATGTCAACTGAAATGTGCTTCGCTCATTGTTGAAGGCCGTACAGTGACCTATAGTTGTTAATTTCTGTGTCATTTTGTCTCTTGTGGATAGTTGTCTCATTGGCAAGCATATCACATCTTCTTTTTTATGTATAAAACAGCTCGTAAATTTGAGGCAAAATTCTGTAATCAAGAGTATGTGCACACGATCAAATACAAATCCGTACTGCAAAACATCTTCTAGAATATGCTAGAAGAGAAAAAAATATATAATTTAACGTGCTTCTATTCTATACAAAAATCGTGCTTTGAAGAGAAAATCGCCACCGAGAGAGAGAGAGAGAGAAATACTAAGAGTACATATTAGTGACATTTCTGTACTTGCATTAAAGTACACATCCGTGAATCACACACCTGCTAAAATATACACATTAGCTGAAATCAATCGATAAACGTGTAATTTAATTGAACAAGATAAGACACATGTATTGTGTGATACGCGTGCTAGTAAAGAACAACAATGAACAGTTAGTATTCCGCTCCGTCAATATATACACATGTTGTCTGTCCAAGGTCCCCTCTAAAAAGAATATAAATGTGCTAAGTCCACGATAATATACTTGCGCATCACGTGATGCCACGTTCTTCCTCGCGCGTGGGTCTATTTTTAGATTATAAAGAATTCCCAAACTATGTATAGAACTCAAACTTATTCTACGGGAAGAGAAAAGGGGGGGGGGGGGAATCAAAGACATGCCAATTCCAGCAAGTATAATAGATGTGCCATTTGACTTTGGTACACTCAAAATAGTTGCTGCTACTGTGACAATGTCCAGTACAGGGTGACATCCTCCGCTATTGCTTGCAATAGCAAATCTAGTTATGGCACCCTCAACGGAGTTGGGGTGACATATTGTTATTCTACGTTTCTTTTTTCTTCTTATTATTTTTCTTGCACAAAATTTGTCCACGCGAGTTCTTGGAATCCAATGGACCAATGTTGATGGAACTCTACTACAATGAGGACCCTCATGTAAAGTTGTGCACCTTGCTATGTAATTGTAAAAAATGGCCGCCGTTTCCATGGAAACAGCAAAAATGCGAAAAAAATCAGAGTGTTCTAAACTGGAATAAACTCCACAGGAATGGTAACTGGCATGTGCTGATTTGCAGTTTGACTTTGGAATTTTCAAAATAGCTGCCGTTACCATGGAAACAGCTAAAATATCAAAACTTCTAACTCTTTCGATAGAAGACCCAACTGGATAAAACTTTATGAAAATGTTACCCAGTATGCCAAGATGTCAAGACAATATTTAGATAGTCCAAAATGGCCGCCGTTGTCATGGAAACTGGGGGCAAGTTTTACATTGACCGTATGGGAAAATGCATAAAATCAGCATTTTCTTAAAGAGTATTTCACCAAAGTCAATGAAACTGTACTGATATATAACATGACATGTGACAATGAGATGTCTTTTTTTAGAATTTTGGAATTATCCACTGTAACCATGGATGCAGCAAAAATGTCCAAAATTTAAAAAAAAAATGAAAACGCTCCAGACTGGATGAAACTTTACAGAAATGATAACTGGCATGGGGAAAGTTTGTTTTTGAAGTTGGAATTTTCAAAATGGCCGCTGTAACCATGGAAACAGCAAAAATGTCCATAATTTCAAAATGCTCCAAACTTAATGAAACTTTACAAAAATGATAATTTGCATGTGTAGATGCACTCTTTGACTTTGGAACTTTCTTAAAGGCTACCGCTCGCCTGGCAATGGGGGAAGGGTGCCATCCGCTATTGCTTGCAATGGCAAATCTAGTTATTATTATCATTCTTCCACCTAATTTTGTCCTGCAGTTTTCTCAGAGCCTGATGCACCAATCTTAATGGTTGGTCACTATAACAAGGAACCCTGACTTACGAGTTGCAGTGCAACTTTGGCACTAAAAAATGGATGCCATCACCATGGAAACCAAAGAAAGGTGCAAAATTTAAATTTTAGAGTTTGGTGGATTATTTGATATTTGAATATGCATAAACTTAGAATCATGATATTTTAATACAATGTAGGTGCCCACTATATACTGGTTTTGGATGATTTTGGCAATCACTGGAACTACTATGTTGCCATGGAAATTACACCAAAAATTTCAAAAATATCAAAATGCTCAAAATTTAATGAAACTTCACAGTAATGATGAGCAACATTGGTAGATGTGGAACTTGGCGTTGGAATTTCAAAAATGTCTGCCGTTACCATGGAAACAATGCAAAACAGGTCAAAATGATCCAAAAAACCTAAAAGTGGCATTTACTTTCTTAAAATGGTATGTCAAATCCATTGAAATTTTAATGGTATGTTCCCTCCCATGTACCAATGTAGCACCTGTCATTAAATTTTGGGAATGGTCTCTGTTACCATGAAAACCAGCAAAAATTAAAAAAATTTCAAAATGCTCCAAACTTGATAAAACTTCACAAAATGTCAACTGAAATGTGCTTCGCTCATTGTTGAAGGCCGTACAGTGACCTATAGTTGTTAATTTCTGTGTCATTTTGTCTCTTGTGGATAGTTGTCTCATTGGCAAGCATATCACATCTTCTTTTTTATGTATAAAACAGCTCGTAAATTTGAGGCAAAATTCTGTAATCAAGAGTATGTGCACACGATCAAATACAAATCCGTACTGCAAAACATCTTCTAGAATATGCTAGAAGAGAAAAAAATATATAATTTAACGTGCTTCTATTCTATACAAAAATCGTGCTTTGAAGAGAAAATCGCCACCGAGAGAGAGAGAGAGAGAAATACTAAGAGTACATATTAGTGACATTTCTGTACTTGCATTAAAGTACACATCCGTGAATCACACACCTGCTAAAATATACACATTAGCTGAAATCAATCGATAAACGTGTAATTTAATTGAACAAGATAAGACACATGTATTGTGTGATACGCGTGCTAGTAAAGAACAACAATGAACAGTTAGTATGCCGCTCCGTCAATATATACACATGTTGTCTGTCCAAGGTCCCCTCTAAAAAGAATATAAATGTGCTAAGTCCACGATAATATACTTGCGCATCACGTGATGCCACGTTCTTCCTCGCGCGTGGGTCTATTTTTAGATTATAAAGAATTCCCAAACTATGTATAGAACTCAAACTTATTCTACGGGAAGAGAAAAGGGGGGGGGGAATCAAAGACATGCCAATTCCAGCAAGTATAATAGATGTGCCATTTGACTTTGGTACACTCAAAATAGTTGCTGCTACTGTGACAATGTCCAGTACAGGGTGACATCCTCCGCTATTGCTTGCAATAGCAAATCTAGTTATGGCACCCTCAACGGAGTTGGGGTGACATATTGTTATTCTACGTTTCTTTTTTCTTCTTATTATTTTTCTTGCACAAAATTTGTCCGCGCGAGTTCTTGGAATCCAATGGACCAATGTTGATGGAACTCTACTACAATGAGGACCCTCATGTAAAGTTGTGCACCTTGCTATGTAATGGTAAAAAATGGCCGCCGTTTCCATGGAAACAGCAAAAATGCGAAAAAAATCAGAGTGTTCTAAACTGGAATAAACTCCACAGGAATGGTAACTGGCATGTGCTGATTTGCAGTTTGACTTTGGAATTTTCAAAATAGCTGCCGTTACCATGGAAACAGCTAAAATATCAAAACTTCTAACTCTTTCGATAGAAGACCCAACTGGATAAAACTTTATGAAAATGTTACCCAGTATGCCAAGATGTCAAGACAATATTTAGATAGTCCAAAATGGCCGCCGTTGTCATGGAAACTGGGGGCAAGTTTTACATTGACCGTATGGGAAAATGCATAAAATCAGCATTTTCTTAAAGAGTATTTCACCAAAGTCAATGAAACTGTACTGATATATAACATGACATGTGACAATGAGATGTCTTTTTTTAGAATTTTGGAATTATCCACTGTAACCATGGATGCAGCAAAAATGTCCAAAATTTAAAAAAAAAATGAAAACGCTCCAGACTGGATGAAACTTTACAGAAATGATAACTGGCATGGGGAAAGTTTGTTTTTGAAGTTGGAATTTTCAAAATGGCCGCTGTAACCATGGAAACAGCAAAAATGTCCATAATTTCAAAATGCTCCAAACTTAATGAAACTTTACAAAAATGATAATTTGCATGTGTAGATGCACTCTTTGACTTTGGAACTTTCTTAAAGGCTACCGCTCGCCTGGCAATGGGGGAAGGGTGCCATCCGCTATTGCTTGCAATGGCAAATCTAGTTATTATTATCATTCTTCCACCTAATTTTGTCCTGCAGTTTTCTCAGAGCCTGATGCACCAATCTTAATGGTTGGTCACTATAACAAGGAACCCTGACTTACGAGTTGCAGTGCAACTTTGGCACTAAAAAATGGATGCCATCACCATGGAAACCAAAGAAAGGTGCAAAATTTAAATTTTAGAGTTTGGTGGATTATTTGATATTTGAATATGCATAAACTTAGAATCATGATATTTTAATACAATGTAGGTGCCCACTATATACTGGTTTTGGATGATTTTGGCAATCACTGGAACTACTATGTTGCCATGGAAATTACACCAAAAATTTCAAAAATATCAAAATGCTCAAAATTTAATGAAACTTCACAGTAATGATGAGCACATTGGTAGATGTGGAACTTGGCGTTGGAATTTCAAAAATGTCTGCCGTTACCATGGAAACAATGCAAAACAGGTCAAAATGATCCAAAAAACCTAAAAGTGGCATTTACTTTCTTAAAATGGTATGTCAAATCCATTGAAATTTTAATGGTATGTTCCCTCCCATGTACCAATGTAGCACCTGTCATTAAATTTTGGGAATGGTCTCTGTTACCATGAAAACCAGCAAAAATTAAAAAAATTTCAAAATGCTCCAAACTTGATAAAACTTCACAAAATGTCAACTGAAATGTGCTTCGCTCATTGTTGAAGGCCGTACAGTGACCTATAGTTGTTAATTTCTGTGTCATTTTGTCTCTTGTGGATAGTTGTCTCATTGGCAAGCATATCACATCTTCTTTTTTATGTATAAAACAGCTCGTAAATTTGAGGCAAAATTCTGTAATCAAGAGTATGTGCACACGATCAAATACAAATCCGTACTGCAAAACATCTTCTAGAATATGCTAGAAGAGAAAAAAATATATAATTTAACGTGCTTCTATTCTATACAAAAATCGTGCTTTGAAGAGAAAATCGCCACCGAGAGAGAGAGAGAGAGAAATACTAAGAGTACATATTAGTGACATTTCTGTACTTGCATTAAAGTACACATCCGTGAATCACACACCTGCTAAAATATACACATTAGCTGAAATCAATCGATAAACGTGTAATTTAATTGAACAAGATAAGACACATGTATTGTGTGATACGCGTGCTAGTAAAGAACAACAATGAACAGTTAGTATGCCGCTCCGTCAATATATACACATGTTGTCTGTCCAAGGTCCCCTCTAAAAAGAATATAAATGTGCTAAGTCCACGATAATATACTTGCGCATCACGTGATGCCACGTTCTTCCTCGCGCGTGGGTCTATTTTTAGATTATAAAGAATTCCCAAACTATGTATAGAACTCAAACTTATTCTACGGGAAGAGAAAAGGGGGGGGGGGGGAATCAAAGACATGCCAATTCCAGCAAGTATAATAGATGTGCCATTTGACTTTGGTACACTCAAAATAGTTGCTGCTACTGTGACAATGTCCAGTACAGGGTGACATCCTCCGCTATTGCTTGCAATAGCAAATCTAGTTATGGCACCCTCAACGGAGTTGGGGTGACATATTGTTATTCTACGTTTCTTTTTTCTTCTTATTATTTTTCTTGCACAAAATTTGTCCGCGCGAGTTCTTGGAATCCAATGGACCAATGTTGATGGAACTCTACTACAATGAGGACCCTCATGTAAAGTTGTGCACCTTGCTATGTAATGGTAAAAAATGGCCGCCGTTTCCATGGAAACAGCAAAAATGCGAAAAAAATCAGAGTGTTCTAAACTGGAATAAACTCCACAGGAATGGTAACTGGCATGTGCTGATTTGCAGTTTGACTTTGGAATTTTCAAAATAGCTGCCGTTACCATGGAAACAGCTAAAATATCAAAACTTCTAACTCTTTCGATAGAAGACCCAACTGGATAAAACTTTATGAAAATGTTACCCAGTATGCCAAGATGTCAAGACAATATTTAGATAGTCCAAAATGGCCGCCGTTGTCATGGAAACTGGGGGCAAGTTTTACATTGACCGTATGGGAAAATGCATAAAATCAGCATTTTCTTAAAGAGTATTTCACCAAAGTCAATGAAACTGTACTGATATATAACATGACATGTGACAATGAGATGTCTTTTTTTAGAATTTTGGAATTATCCACTGTAACCATGGATGCAGCAAAAATGTCCCAAAATTTAAAAAAAAAATGAAAACGCTCCAGACTGGATGAAACTTTACAGAAATGATAACTGGCATGGGGAGAAGTTTGTTTTTGAAGTTGGAATTTTCAAAATGGCCGCTGTAACCATGGAAACAGCAAAAATGTCCATAATTTCAAAATGCTCCAAACTTAATGAAAACTTTACAAAAATGATAATTTGCATGTGTAGATGCACTCTTTGACTTTGGAACTTTCTTAAAGGCTACCGCTCGCCTGGCAATGGGGGAAGGGTGCCATCCGCTATTGCTTGCAATGGCAAATCTAGTTATTATTATCATTCTTCCACCTAATTTTGTCCTGCAGTTTTCTCAGAGCCTGATGCACCAATCTTAATGGTTGGTCACTATAACAAGGAACCCTGACTTACGAGTTGCAGTGCAACTTTGGCACTAAAAAATGGATGCCATCACCATGGAAACCAAAGAAAGGTGCAAAATTTAAATTTTAGAGTTTGGTGGATTATTTGATATTTGAATATGCATAAACTTAGAATCATGATATTTTAATACAATGTAGGTGCCCACTATATACTGGTTTTGGATGATTTTGGCAATCACTGGAACTACTATGTTGCCATGGAAATTACACCAAAAATTTCAAAAATATCAAAATGCTCAAAATTTAATGAAACTTCACAGTAATGATGAGCACATTGGTAGATGTGGAACTTGGCGTTGGAATTTCAAAAATGTCTGCCGTTACCATGGAAACAATGCAAAACAGGTCAAAATGATCCAAAAAACCTAAAAGTGGCATTTACTTTCTTAAAATGGTATGTCAAATCCATTGAAATTTTAATGGTATGTTCCCTCCCATGTACCAATGTAGCACCTGTCATTAAATTTTGGGAATGGTCTCTGTTACCATGAAAACCAGCAAAAATTAAAAAAATTTCAAAATGCTCCAAACTTGATAAAACTTCACAAAATGTCCAACTGAAATGTGCTTCGCTCATTGTTGAAGGCCGTACAGTGACCTATAGTTGTTAATTTCTGTGTCATTTTGTCTCTTGTGGATAGTTGTCTCATTGGCAAGCATATCACATCTTCTTTTTTATGTATAAAACAGCTCGTAAATTTGAGGCAAAATTCTGTAATCAAGAGTATGTGCACACGATCAAATACAAATCCGTACTGCAAAACATCTTCTAGAATATGCTAGAAGAGAAAAAAATATATAATTTAACGTGCTTCTATTCTATACAAAAATCGTGCTTTGAAGAGAAAATCGCCACCGAGAGAGAGAGAGAGAGAAATACTAAGAGTACATATTAGTGACATTTCTGTACTTGCATTAAAGTACACATCCGTGAATCACACACCTGCTAAAATATACACATTAGCTGAAATCAATCGATAAACGTGTAAATTTAATTGAACAAGATAAGACACATGTATTGTGTGATACGCGTGCTAGTAAAGAACAACAATGAACAGTTAGTATGCCGCTCCGTCAATATATACACATGTTGTCTGTCCAAGGTCCCCTCTAAAAAGAATATAAATGTGCTAAGTCCACGATAATATACTTGCGCATCACGTGATGCCACGTTCTTCCTCGCGCGTGGGTCTATTTTTAGATTATAAAGAATTCCCAAACTATGTATAGAACTCAAACTTATTCTACGGGAAGAGAAAAGGGGGGGGGGGGGAATCAAAGACATGCCAATTCCAGCAAGTATAATAGATGTGCCATTTGACTTTGGTACACTCAAAATAGTTGCTGCTACTGTGACAATGTCCAGTACAGGGTGACATCCTCCGCTATTGCTTGCAATAGCAAATCTAGTTATGGCACCCTCAACGGAGTTGGGGTGACATATTGTTATTCTACGTTTCTTTTTTCTTCTTATTATTTTTCTTGCACAAAATTTGTCCGCGCGAGTTCTTGGAATCCAATGGACCAATGTTGATGGAACTCTACTACAATGAGGACCCTCATGTAAAGTTGTGCACCTTGCTATGTAATGGTAAAAAATGGCCGCCGTTTCCATGGAAACAGCAAAAATGCGAAAAAAATCAGAGTGTTCTAAACTGGAATAAACTCCACAGGAATGGTAACTGGCATGTGCTGATTTGCAGTTTGACTTTGGAATTTTCAAAATAGCTGCCGTTACCATGGAAACAGCTAAAATATCAAAACTTCTAACTCTTTCGATAGAAGACCCAACTGGATAAAACTTTATGAAAATGTTACCCAGTATGCCAAGATGTCAAGACAATATTTAGATAGTCCAAAATGGCCGCCGTTGTCATGGAAACTGGGGGCAAGTTTTACATTGACCGTATGGGAAAATGCATAAAATCAGCATTTTCTTAAAGAGTATTTCACCAAAGTCAATGAAACTGTACTGATATATAACATGACATGTGACAATGAGATGTCTTTTTTTAGAATTTTGGAATTATCCACTGTAACCATGGATGCAGCAAAAATGTCCAAAATTTAAAAAAAAAATGAAAACGCTCCAGACTGGATGAAACTTTACAGAAATGATAACTGGCATGGGGAAAGTTTGTTTTTGAAGTTGGAATTTTCAAAATGGCCGCTGTAACCATGGAAACAGCAAAAATGTCCATAATTTCAAAATGCTCCAAACTTAATGAAACTTTACAAAAATGATAATTTGCATGTGTAGATGCACTCTTTGACTTTGGAACTTTCTTAAAGGCTACCGCTCGCCTGGCAATGGGGGAAGGGTGCCATCCGCTATTGCTTGCAATGGCAAATCTAGTTATTATTATCATTCTTCCACCTAATTTTGTCCTGCAGTTTTCTCAGAGCCTGATGCACCAATCTTAATGGTTGGTCACTATAACAAGGAACCCTGACTTACGAGTTGCAGTGCAACTTTGGCACTAAAAAAATGGATGCCATCACCATGGAAACCAAAGAAAGGTGCAAAATTTAAATTTTAGAGTTTGGTGGATTATTTGATATTTGAATATGCATAAACTTAGAATCATGATATTTTAATACAATGTAGGTGCCCACTATATACTGGTTTTGGATGATTTTGGCAATCACTGGAACTACTATGTTGCCATGGAAATTACACCAAAAATTTCAAAAATATCAAAATGCTCAAAATTTAATGAAACTTCACAGTAATGATGAGCACATTGGTAGATGTGGAACTTGGCGTTGGAATTTCAAAAATGTCTGCCGTTACCATGGAAACAATGCAAAACAGGTCAAAATGATCCAAAAAACCTAAAAGTGGCATTTACTTTCTTAAAATGGTATGTCAAATCCATTGAAATTTTAATGGTATGTTCCCTCCCATGTACCAATGTAGCACCTGTCATTAAATTTTGGGAATGGTCTCTGTTACCATGAAAACCAGCAAAAATTAAAAAAAATTTCAAAAATGCTCCAAACTTGATAAAACTTCACAAAATGTCAACTGAAATGTGCTTCGCTCATTGTTGAAGGCCGTACAGTGACCTATAGTTGTTAATTTCTGTGTCATTTTGTCTCTTGTGGATAGTTGTCTCATTGGCAAGCATATCACATCTTCTTTTTTATGTATAAAACAGCTCGTAAATTTGAGGCAAAATTCTGTAATCAAGAGTATGTGCACACGATCAAATACAAATCCGTACTGCAAAACATCTTCTAGAATATGCTAGAAGAGAAAAAAATATATAATTTAACGTGCTTCTATTCTATACAAAAATCGTGCTTTGAAGAGAAAATCGCCACCGAGAGAGAGAGAGAGAGAAATACTAAGAGTACATATTAGTGACATTTCTGTACTTGCATTAAAGTACACATCCGTGAATCACACACCTGCTAAAATATACACATTAGCTGAAATCAATCGATAAACGTGTAATTTAATTGAACAAGATAAGACACATGTATTGTGTGATACGCGTGCTAGTAAAGAACAACAATGAACAGTTAGTATGCCGCTCCGTCAATATATACACATGTTGTCTGTCCAAGGTCCCCTCTAAAAGAATATAAATGTGCTAAGTCCACGATAATATACTTGCGCATCACGTGATGCCACGTTCTTCCTCGCGCGTGGGTCTATTTTTAGATTATAAAGAATTCCCAAACTATGTATAGAACTCAAACTTATTCTACGGGAAGAGAAAAGGGGGGGGGGGGGGGGGGAATCAAAGACATGCCAATTCCAGCAAGTATAATAGATGTGCCATTTGACTTTGGTACACTCAAAATAGTTGCTGCTACTGTGACAATGTCCAGTACAGGGTGACATCCTCTGCTATTGCTTGCAATAGCAAATCTAGTTATGGCACCCTCAACGGAGTTGGGGTGACATATTGTTATTCTACGTTTCTTTTTTCTTCTTATTATTTTTCTTGCACAAAATTTGTCCGCGCGAGTTCTTGGAATCCAATGGACCAATGTTGATGGAACTCTACTACAATGAGGACCCTCATGTAAAGTTGTGCACCTTGCTATGTAATGGTAAAAAATGGCCGCCGTTTCCATGGAAACAGCAAAAATGCGAAAAAAATCAGAGTGTTCTAAACTGGAATAAACTCCACAGGAATGGTAACTGGCATGTGCTGATTTGCAGTTTGACTTTGGAATTTTCAAAATAGCTGCCGTTACCATGGAAACAGCTAAAATATCAAAACTTCTAACTCTTTCGATAGAAGACCCAACTGGATAAAACTTTATGAAAATGTTACCCAGTATGCCAAGATGTCAAGACAATATTTAGATAGTCCAAAATGGCCGCCGTTGTCATGGAAACTGGGGGCAAGTTTTACATTGACCGTATGGGAAAATGCATAAAATCAGCATTTTCTTAAAGAGTATTTCACCAAAGTCAATGAAACTGTACTGATATATAACATGACATGTGACAATGAGATGTCTTTTTTTAGAATTTTGGAATTATCCACTGTAACCATGGATGCAGCAAAAATGTCCAAAATTTAAAAAAAAAATGAAAACGCTCCAGACTGGATGAAACTTTACAGAAATGATAACTGGCATGGGGAAAGTTTGTTTTTGAAGTTGGAATTTTCAAAATGGCCGCTGTAACCATGGAAACAGCAAAAATGTCCATAATTTCAAAATGCTCCAAACTTAATGAAACTTTACAAAAATGATAATTTGCATGTGTAGATGCACTCTTTGACTTTGGAACTTTCTTAAAGGCTACCGCTCGCCTGGCAATGGGGGAAGGGTGCCATCCGCTATTGCTTGCAATGGCAAATCTAGTTATTATTATCATTCTTCCACCTAATTTTGTCCTGCAGTTTTCTCAGAGCCTGATGCACCAATCTTAATGGTTGGTCACTATAACAAGGAACCCTGACTTACGAGTTGCAGTGCAACTTTGGCACTAAAAAATGGATGCCATCACCATGGAAACCAAAGAAAGGTGCAAAATTTAAATTTTAGAGTTTGGTGGATTATTTGATATTTGAATATGCATAAACTTAGAATCATGATATTTTAATACAATGTAGGTGCCCACTATTTACTGGTTTTGGATGATTTTGGCAATCACTGGAACTACTATGTTGCCATGGAAATTACACCAAAAATTTCAAAAATATCAAAATGCTCAAAATTTAATGAAACTTCACAGTAATGATGAGCAACATTGGTAGATGTGGAACTTGGCGTTGGAATTTCAAAAATGTCTGCCGTTACCATGGAAACAATGCAAAACAGGTCAAAATGATCCAAAAACCTAAAAGTGGCATTTACTTTCTTAAAATGGTATGTCAAATCCATTGAAATTTTAATGGTATGTTCCCTCCCATGTACCAATGTAGCACCTGTCATTAAATTTTGGGAATGGTCTCTGTTACCATGAAAACCAGCAAAAATTAAAAAAATTTCAAAATGCTCCAAACTTGATAAAACTTCACAAAATGTCAACTGAAATGTGCTTCGCTCATTGTTGAAGGCCGTACAGTGACCTATAGTTGTTAATTTCTGTGTCATTTTGTCTCTTGTGGATAGTTGTCTCATTGGCAAGCATATCACATCTTCTTTTTTATGTATAAAACAGCTCGTAAATTTGAGGCAAAATTCTGTAATCAAGAGTATGTGCACACGATCAAATACAAATCCGTACTGCAAAACATCTTCTAGAATATGCTAGAAGAGAAAAAAATATATAATTTAACGTGCTTCTATTCTATACAAAAATCGTGCTTTGAAGAGAAAATCGCCACCGAGAGAGAGAGAGAGAGAAATACTAAGAGTACATATTAGTGACATTTCTGTACTTGCATTAAAGTACACATCCGTGAATCACACACCTGCTAAAATATACACATTAGCTGAAATCAATCGATAAACGTGTAATTTAATTGAACAAGATAAGAA